>NW_026623008.1:20190000-22590000 GCF_023065955.2 Ursus arctos
CACTACCACACCAGCTCCTCCAATTCGAGCCCCAACCGTGTGACGTCAGAGCCCCGCCCCATTTCTCCAAGGCGGATGCGTCCAGTCTCTAAGCTACTGTCCCCGGCCCCAGTTTCAGCAGCGCCTGCGCACTATGGGGCGGGGCGGGGCGGACGCGTGCGCGCGGCGTGGGGGCGGGGCTAGTGCGCACGCAGCCCTCGCTCCTTCCCCCGCCCTTTCTCTTCTCGGGTTCCCCGTCAGGCTGCGGGTTCAGTCTGGCGGCTGCTTCCGGTAGGAACGAGGTGCAGGTCGAGTCGGTCTCAGTTCCTCGTCATGTCCTACGGTCCCTTAGACATGTATCGGAACCCGGGGTCCTCTGGGCCCCAGCTCCGGGACTTCAACAGTATCATACAGACGTGCAGTGGCAACATCCAGCGGATCAGCCAAGCCAGTGAGCTGGGGGACGGGGCTGGGGGGCAGGGGCTGTCCCGGGGACAGGCCTGGGTGAGGTTGCCGGGATGCGGAGCCCGGCCGAGGCTACGGCCAAAGCCACACTTGAGGCCGTCTCGGGCTCTCTCCTGCGGGCGCGGCGGCTGCTATCATCGAGGGTGTCAGGCCCAGGCTCCCCGAGGGTCCCGAGCCTCAGCTGAAGCTTGAGCTTCTTCTCAGGTGTACTGCCCTCATGGTAAGGGGGCCAGAGCAGCAGTCTTGACAGCCCTAGGGTGGGAGGGGTGTGTGTGTCATCTCGGGAGCAGTGAGTGAGTTCACTTGGCGCAGTGGTCAGCCGAGTTTTTCCTGTCATCTGCCTTACCCCCACCCACCTCTCTTTCCTCTTTGGCCAGTTTGGATCGGGAAATGTTTACTGATCTAGACTTTAAGTTACATTCCGTTCAGCTTTTTCCTCCTTGGAAATCAGCAGCTTTCAATTAAGGGAAGTGGAGAGTGCATGTGTTTGGGTGACTTAATACCCAGTCTTCCTGTAATGAATTGGAAATCAGATACAATGACATGTATTTGAGGGGTGAGATGACTGTGTTTTAATAAAGAGAATTCACCGAAAACATTCCCATTTACATGGTTTTGTCTTTTGTAGCAAAAGATTTGCATATTTTTGGATTTCAAGCTGATGAAGCTTCTGCATTCGTTCTCTATTTAGCAGCTTTTTTGAACAAATCTCATACACAGAGAGGCTCAGGGACTTGGACACAATCATATAGCAAGTAAGACATGGTAGAGTTGGTTGTGGATTTCAGAATGTCATTGCCTGTCTTAAAACTACCCCCCCTCCCCCTCATTAGGGTCTGAGTAAGACTGATTGAGCTAACTGAGTCAAATACAGGCGGTTTCTTGTGCCTGAAAATCATCACAGAGCCTTATAAACAGGTTAGTGGCACAAGTTTACTTGGAAAGAATGGTGATCAGCATCCTTGTTTATTATTGTGTTTTTGTGAGCTTTGCTGTACTCTGTTAATAGGCAGATCTCAGTTGGCCCTGAATTATAATTATGTTCTGTATACAGAGGGGGAAAGTTTCTGATGAAAAGAGTGTGAGACTGGGTGAATGGAAGTGGAAGGAAGACTATGTGGGCTGTTATGTATAAAAATTTAAAAAAATTAATGTGACCACTGGTTTGAAAGTACAGTACTTCGTGTTCCAATTTCTCCTTTTGTGAGGGAGCTGTAGTACCAGTTAGGTCAGAAGATTCTGGTTCAAGGCTGAAAGTTTATCACTGAGTCTAAATCTAACCTTCATGTCTGTTTGTGAAATACTCATTCTACATATATTTGTTTGAGTATTAGGCATACTCATATACTGAGTATAGGAACGCATGGCATGGATTCTTTCAACAGGGAGCCCATGGCATATAACAACTGAAATATAAAGTTGAAAAGGTTCAGTACTACAGAAGAGATATAGCAACATTGAGTAGGTATTCGGGGGAGAAAGATACCATTTTCACTTGGGAAGGATCTGGGAAGGCATTGTGGCATTTGAGCTAGGTCTGGAAAAGTGGTGGAAAGGATTTGAACTTTTAACAGTAAAGAAGGGAAGAGGAGGGAATAAAATGAACAAGGCATGGTAGTGGGAAGGCATGGGGTGTATGTAGAAGAGTAGAGTGATTTAGTTTGGCTAGAGGGGTGGACTGTAGAAAGTAGCGGAAAATTGTGTTGGAAAGGTAAATTGGGGCCCAAACATGAAGGGCTTTAAGTGCTAAACTAAGGGGGCTGGATTTAGTGGGGTTTTTTTTTTTTTCAGATTTTATTTATTTATTTGAGAGGGAGAGAGAAAGAGAGAACAAGCAGAGTTGGGGGAAGGGGCAGAAGGAGAAGCAGACTCCTCACTGAGCAGGGAGCCTGATGCAGGGCTTGATCCCAGGATCCTGAGATCAGGACCTGAGCCGGAGGCAGCTACTTAACTGAGCCACTCAGATGTCCCTTGGATTTAGTTCTTTAGAAATGTATAAATTGAATTGGAAGGGAGAGGCTGGAATTAGAGACACCAGTTAGGAACTGTGAAAATGAAAAGGAAGGAAAAGATAGGCTTCTTTGGTGCCAGAATTGAATAGAATTTAGCTGTTGGTTGGGTATCGGGCTCAGGGGATCATCGGAGTCAACCATTAATAACACGAATAGCTAACATTTGAGTACCTACTGTGTGCCGGGCAATGCAAAAAGTGCTTTATATGCATTATCTTACTTAATTTTTTAACAACTCCGCTAAGTAGTTACCAATATTATTTCTCTTTATGAATTAGGAAACAGGCTGGGAAAGTTTAAATAATCACCAAGCAAACAGGTGCCTGGGTGGCTCAGTCGGTACATTACTATGTACCTGTCACATCTTATGACCCTAGGTAGTGTCAGTTGGAATTTTTCCCTTAGGGTTGTTTGGGGAGGACTTGGGAATTTGAAATTGGCGGGGTAACACTGTTTCTACCCTGTTATCAGATTAGTGACTTTCCCCAAAACTCTCCAAGATGTGGTGGGCATACTAAGCATACACTCTGAATGTGAGCTCACAGACATATACCCACATCCATATAGCCTTGCAGGGAGTCTGTACCCATTGAAAATTTGAGAGAATAGCTGTTCTTTTTTCTCAGCTGTTCAGCCACAGATGTAGGTTTGGAATTGCTGAGCATATCGGCTGAAATATGGCAGGCCACCACGTGGGTTGTTACAGATACAGCTAGGGTTGACTGCCTGGTACAGAAAGGGTTGTTATCAGTATGTGTGGGGTACAGAAGAAATGTACTTGGCTCTGCCTATTATGGAGTAGAGGGTCTGGGCAAGTATTGCTGTGTCAGATATAGGAAAAAAACCTAATAGCCTTCAAGTTATCTCTAAAGAGATTAAAGAACAGCATTTCTGTTCTTTAATGTTGCTTATTTATTGCCATGGTTTTTTTTTTTTTAAAAGATTTTATTTATTTATTTGACACAGATAGAGACAGCCAGCGAGAGAGGGAACACAAGCAGGGGGAGTGGGAGAGGAAGAAGCAGGCTCCCAGCGGAGGAGCCTGATGTGGGGCTCGATCCCATAACGCCGGGATCACGCCCTGAGCCGAAGGCAGACACTCAACCGCTGTGCCACCCAGGCGCCCCTGCCATGGTTTTTTTAACTAAAAAAAATGAAAAGCAGTTGAATTTTTGAAACTAATTATCATGAAATCGCATGGGTTGTTGTTCAAAGTTATTTTCACATTTGCCAATTTCTTTTTATTTCATTGCCATCTCTTAAATCTTCATGATCTTAACACCTGTATCACAGCAGCATGCTCTCAGTGTCTCTGTTTCCATTCTTATTCATCCTGATAATGCTATCAGTAGTATGTCTAAAATCCTGTTTGATTATACCACTTGCCTCTCTCTTGTCTGCTGCATCAGATCTTAACTTTCTACCTTGTTTTCAATCTCTATCACCTTTTTAAAGAAATATTTTATTTTTAAGCAATCTTTATGCCCAGTGTGGGGCTCAAACCTACAACCCTGATCAAAAGTCACACGTTCTACCACTTGAGCCAGACAGGCACCCCTCACTCTCTGTCATCTTAACCCAGATTAGCCACACTTCTCTTCACCCTTTGCCATAGGCAGGCTGTTTTTCTTAACATCCTTAAACACTGGTTTTTGCTCCAAGTTTTTGCTCATTCTGTTCCACCTTTCTTTAATATCTTTCCCTAACTCACTAGCTATCTAAATTATACAAATCTTCTGAGTTGTGCTTAAATCCTGTCCCTTGTAACTACACCTACCTTTGATTTTGAAAGAAAGTGAAGTCAGAAAGAGCATGGGCTTTAGGGTCAGCAGTTCTGCGACTGAGTCCTTGCCCCTCTATGCACTGTTAACTTTGGGCAGGTTATTATTTCCCCTTTTTGTCTGTAACTCTATCTGTAAAATGAATAGATTTTTTTTTTTTTAGATTTATTCACGTATCAGAGAGAGAGAGAGTGGGAGGAAGGGCAGAGGGAGAGGGAGAGAGAGAATCTCAAGTAGACTCCCCGCTGATCGAGGAGCCCGATGCAGGGCTCAATCCCAGGACCCTGAGATCATGAACTGAGCCAAAATCAAGAGTTGGCCACTTAACTGACTGAGCCATCCAGGCGCCCCATGAGTAGAATTATTAAAATAGGGTGTTTGAAAGTAGAGTGACTGGCACATAATAGACATTCAGTAAATGGTGATATTATGGGTTGAGTCGCTTGCCCTACTATGGTTTAGTAATTAGATGAGCAGGCTCAGGAGTCAGACTACCTGGGTTTGAATCCTAATCGGCTTCTTACTACCTGTGTAAAACATACTGCCTTATCTCTCTATTTCTCAATTTCCTCATTTGTAGTGTAGAGTTAAAAATAATATCTACTTCATAGGGTTGTGAGAATTAAATGATGTAATTAGGTAAAGTGCTTAAAACAATGCCTGCAAACATAGTAAATATTTAAGAAATGTTGGTTATCCTTTTGTAGTATTTGTTGTTGTTTCTTTGAATTTGCAAGCACTTTCATTCACAGTTTAGCACTTTTATTCAGTATTCCTTAATTAATTTTTTTTTTACCTTGTCATTCTAACCAGAGAGATAATTTTTAGTTTTCTGGGGATAGAGACAGCATGCATCGTACAGTTCTCTGTAGCTCCAGTGCCTGGCACAGCAATGGATATGTAGTTGGCATTCAATATGTACTTAATCGATGTTATCATTGCTAAGTATATTGTTCTTGGTCTTGAGTTTGATAATTATAGCTATTCTTAATTGAGTTCTTTTATGTGCCAGACACTGTTCTAAATTTAGCTTCATATTGTCTCATTTTATCTGCTCAAAAACTGTATGAGAGTTCTCTTGTTATTCTCATTTTTTAGGTGAGGAAACTGAGGCACAGAGGAGTGAAGCCTTTTGCTTGAGATCATAAAGCTAAGTTGGGGCACCTGGCTGGGTCAGTCAGTGGAGCATGCAGCTCTTAATCTTGGTGTTGTGAGTCCAAACCCCACATTGGGTATAGAGCTTACTAAAAGAAAGATCATAAAGCTAAGAAGTGGTAGAACCAGGAATAACACATAGTCTTAATCAGAGTATGCTCCTAACTGCTACATATTCTGTCACTGGTACAGCAAATGGAAGATTATGCCTTTGATATTTAGTGCTCATGTTTTTTTTTTTTTTTTAAAGATTTTATTTATTTATGTGACAGAGAGACAGCCAGCGAGAGAGGGAACACAGCAGGGGGAGTGGGAGAGGAAGAAGCAGGCTCCCAGCCGAGGAGCCCGATGTGGGACTCGATCCCAGAACGCCGGGATCACGCCCTGAGCCGAAGGCAGACGCTTAACGACTGAGCCACCCAGGCGCCCCATAGTGCTCATGTTTAGTTTAGTTTAGAGTCTTCATATTGTAATATAGTGGTTACATTTTTAAAGTCAGGTCATCTTCATTGTAGCTATATGAAAACAATATAAATCTGATTTTCAGGGTAAGACACTGAGATGACTTAATTGTTGTAATCACCACATAGGCTATCATTTTCCATTTGGGTGTAAATAATGTTTTTTTCTTTGAAAAAGAAACACTATGATGGTAGTTACTTTGATATGACAAGACTTTGATTTGAATTAAGGTTCATTTGGAGATTCAGGGGCGCCTGGGTGGCTCGTCGGTTAAGCATCCAACTCTTGATTTTGACTCAGGTCATGGTCTCAGGGTTATGATCTTAGGGTCGTGAGATTGAGCCCTGCATCAGGCTCCATGCTCAGTGCAGAGTCTGCTTGAGATTCTCTCCCTTTGCACTCCCTAAATAAGTAAATAAGTAAAATCTTGAAAAGGTCCATTTGGATATTCAGATTCTGCTTAAAGCTGATATCAGCTACAAGCACATAAAGAATGTTCAATTTAGAGTAGTTCATAGTGTGGATGTCGGCTGTAATGTACAATAAATTGATTTGTTTTGTAGTCTTCATAAAAGTTTTAGCCAGGACATGCTTTTAAAAATAAGAGGTCAATGATAGAAATTGAGGTCTAGTTTTAAAAATAACAAAATTACTTACATAGAAGTTAAGCACTTGTTTTTACATTTGGCCTAGTCATCGGGTTTCCAGGATTATGTAGCATTTCATAGACTCTTATTTTCATCCAAAATGTTGTAACAAGTCAACCTAAGGTAAAATTTTTATTTACCGGAATTCTTAGAGAAGGAGTTTTCTCACTTACCAAGTTGACTAGAAAACCCTTCTAGATTCAACCCATTTTTATAAAAATCTTTCCAAAAAGTATTACTTTACTTCACTGTAAGTGCACTCCAGTGAAAATAACTGAGTATGGGAACATTCTATTCCTTTCTGGGCTTTAGGTTTACTAAGGGATAAAATTCTTAGATATAAAATAGATGGGTCATTGAGTCACTATTTTTTAATAAATCCCTGATGTTGGTGGTTATGGATGGCGGTATACAAAAAATTCTGCTTCTTTGGATTCCAGTAAAGTAAGACACTACTATCCTTACGATTTGAGTTTTGGGGTATCTGATACCTGAGTCTTGCTGGAAGCTTTTAGGAAAATATCTTAATATTCAGAAATTTAGGAAGAGTTGGTGGAGGCTTGGATTAATTCTGGTGCTTAGGTAGGAAGTGATCCAATAAATCCCTCTTCCCTGCACTTCTGTAACCACCCCTCCCCCAACAAATTCAGGTAACCTCAACAAACCAAAAAGAAGTCAGAAAAGTCTAGATGAAAAAAGTTCTCAGCTGAGAATACACAAAGAATAGCTGATTTTTAATAGATTTTTTTCCATGTCCTATAAAAAACCCATTGCTCTCTGGGGTATTTAATTAAAAATTTTTTTAAGTTTATTTTTTAGTAATCTCTACACCCAACGTGGAGCCTGAACTTACAACCCTGAGATCAAGAGTTGCATGCTTGGGGTGCCTCAGTGGCTCAGTGGGTTAAGGGTCTGTCTTTGGCTCAGGTCATGATCCCAGGGTCCTGGGGTCCAGTCCCAGTCCAGCGTCGGGCTGCTTGCTCAGCAGGGGAGTCTGATTCTCCCTCTTCCTCTGCCCCTCCCCCAGCTTGTGCTCTCTCTTGCTCACTCTCTGTCTCAAATAAATAAATAAAATCTTAAAAAAAAGAGTCACATGCTCTTCCAACTGAGCCAGCCAGGTGTCCTGGGTATTTAATAAGTTTTGATAGATGATTAATACCTTGATACTTTGACATATCTCTAGAGTTTCTAAGGAGGGTACTCTACTTATAAAGACAGTGAATAAGATGAGATCTGTTTCCTTAAACTTTTTGTAAGATCTACCTTAATGTGTCTTCATATATTCAACCAACCGTTTTCTGGAGTGTGTGTGTGTGTGTGTGTGTGTGTGTGTGTGTGTTGTTATGCAAATTCAAAAATGAATAGACCGTGGTTCCCTGCCCTCCTGAAGCACATACTCTGTCTAGTCCCATTTGTACACAGGTGGATCCTCTCTAAGCCAAAGTCTGGCTTGCAAAAAACACTCTTTGGTTACATAGCATCATTCTGGAACTAGAGCTTTTTTATTATTGTTGAATTTTAGCACTGAGCAGTGATGGGAGGAGGACTCAGAGAACATTTATTCCTCACACAGCTGTAAAGATTTAATGAGGAAAAAACAGTACAAGTAGTAAGTATTATAACAATATTAAGTATTCAGTGTATGTTAGTTAAACCTGAATATCACATACAATTGGTAAAAAGAGACCCAGCAACATGAAATGACTTGCTTGGTGCCATGCATCTAGTTAGTGGTCAAGTGTGGCTTAGAGGTCAGGTCTCATTATTAGTGGTCAAGTGTGGCTTAGAGGTCAGGTTTCATTATTCCCAGTTCATGTTCATTCATATCTTCTGCCTTAAAGAAAATGTCATGATATAAAAGGGAGGTTAACTCAACCAACAATGACTTATGTACCCACTGGGCGCCTGGCACTTTGCTGGATTCTGGGGAGTACACAGGAATGTTCCCAAAGGTGGGAGGGAGTTGGGGAAGAGAGCAGGTTAGAGCAAGGACATCAGCCTACCTGGGGCAGAGAGCTATTAGGTTAGGGAGGTATCAGATAAGCAGGGTGGGGCTAAGTGGAACCCGGGAATTAAGGCCTGCCCTCTGTTGCTCCATTCCATTTCCTTTAAGCCTCAGCCTTTTGAGAAAACATAAGGTGGCACAAAGAATACCGTCATTGGAATTTGCCCTGGGCTTGAGTTCCGGTTATTATGGTACTCTGTGGCTTCCCATTTCATTCCTATTTGAAGTCCTTGCTCTAGTTTAGATACAGGATCTGGCCTTTATCTCTTTGGCCTCTTCTTTTACCCCCTCTTGCTTCTCTACTATAGCTGCAGTGGCCTCCTCACTGCTCTTCACAAGAAGCACTCTTGCCTTGGGACTTTGACTTCTTACTCTCTCTCTTAGAAAGCTTCTCCCCCATGTATTCGTACGGCTTGATCTTTCCCTTCCTTAGATCTCTTCTCTGTGTCACCTTCTCAGAGAGGTTTTCTCTAACTACACTGTAGTAGCTAGTACCCTCTCCCCACCCTGTCTTTCCAGCCCTTACCTGAATTTCTTTCTCTTTTTCTTTTTTTTTTTAAGATTTTATTTATTTATTTGACAGAGAGAGAGAGCACAAGCAGGGGAGCAGCGGAGGGAGAGGGAGAAGCAGGCTCCCCGCTGAGCAGGGAGCCCGATACGGGGCTCGATCCCAGGACCCTGGGATCATGACCTGAGCCGAAGGCAGACGCTTAACCAATTAAGTCACCCAAGTGCCCCTATTTTTCTTTATGGTACTTAATCACCAGAGATACATGCTTATTGTCTATCTCTTTTCTTTAAAATGTTAGCTTCTTAAGAGCAGTTGTCTTCTAGAGCATAAGACAGTATAGAGCAGGTACTATGAATGAATGAATGAATGAATGAATTCTGTCTCATTCATGAGCCTCAGTGTGCCCATCTATAATACTGAGATAATAATACATATTATTTAAAGGGTTGTTGGGATCAAATAAAATAATGCTTAATAAGTGTAAAGGAAAAATACTCGTTTTTCCTTTACTTTCAGTGCTTCTGACATCAGATATTTGGGTCTTCCACACACCAAACAATTCTGAGATTCTCCAAACACCAGTTGGATTTCCTACAATTTAACCCCATTCTGACACTTCTACCTGGAGTTAGTATCAGATGCCACAGGTTAAGGACTGAGTCCCACGTGACTGTTCCCCTTCAGACACCACTTGCAAGTTCCGGCTGTCATGTGTACTTCTGTCCAGTGGGCTGTAAATCAGAGGTTCCCATGAACCCCTCCTTGGGTTCGATTAATTTGCTAGAGCAGCTCACATAATTCAGGGAAACATTTACTTATTACATTATCAATTTATTATAAGAGAACATAATTCAGGAACAACCGGATGGAAGAGATGCCCAGGGCAAGATATGTAGGAAGGAGCTCGGACACCCTCCAACACCCTCCCTGTATCTTTGCCTGTTGACCAATCCAGAAGCTCGTCAAATGGCGTTCAAGAGTTTTTATAATGCTTAATCTTAATCTGCAGTGCCTATCATCCCCGCCCCCAGCGCCATTTCTCTGAAGTCAGTGGGTGGGGCTGAAAGTTCCAACGTAATCACTTGGTAGTTCTGGTGACCAGCCCCGCCCAACCTAAGGCTGTCTCCTCTAACTCACCCTAGGAGCATAAACTCTGTGCTCAGAAGGGGCTCTTTATGGGGCACCTGGGTGGCTCAGTCCATTAAGCGGCCGACTTTTGATGTTGGCTCAGGTCATGATCTCCGGGTCCTGGTATTGAGCCCCACATAGGGCTCTGCACTCAGCTGGGAGTCTGCTCAAGGATTCTCCTTCTCTCTTTCCCTCTGCCCGTGTGCCCCCCCATCCCCCGACCCTTGCTCATGTGTGTGTGTGCACATTCTCTCTCTTTCTCAAATAAATAAATCTTAAAAAAGAATAAATCTTAAGGAAAAAAATCTTAAAATCTTAAGAAAAAATAAATCTTAAGGAAAAAAAATTTGTTGCACATAAAATTCCAGGGGTTTTAGGTGCTTTGTGCCAGACACTGGGGACAGGGACCAAGTACATTTTTTTATTATATCACGTCAAGTACCTAGCCCAGTGTCTGGCACATAATAAATGCTCAATTAATGCTAATGTCTGCCCTCTTATAAATTATTTGTATGGCTAGCCAGTTGATAGTTCTAGTGGTATCCTGATTCCAATTTGACTGAGATAAGGGGAAATTCCACATGTTAGTGATGAAAAATTTTATTTATATCTTATAGAATGCTGCCTTAGCAAAATGCATTCATTATGGTGCCTACAGTTTCTGGTGGAACCATTAAGCTAAAAGTAACCCTCATTTAATAGAATAATTGATATATTTTAGGGAAGTTGGTCAAAAGGCAAAATTTTAATCACTTGAACACTGTATTTCCATTATAAAATTGGAGTTAACGTTTTTGCTAAACAAAACATGGTCTCAAGGTAAGATAAAATCATAACTTGAAGTGCTGCAAGTTTATATATTCTTGACTTTGGACTTTTTTGCTTTGTAACACCCATGGTGTAGTGATTTTGGCTAGACCGAAATAGCGTAGACCTATTTCTAAGGACTGGGTTGTTCGATTCCTGCTTAGCAGTAGCGTCACCAGCAATCAATTCGGTTTTGCTTAATCACATTGTTTCTTATCAGACTTTGAGGCTATCAGCTCATCCGTGTTTGTGTAAGGTAACTTGGTATTTAATAAATTTTTTTTAAAGATTTTATTTATTTATTCGACAGAGATAGAGATAGCCAGCGAGAGAGGGAACACAAGCAGGGGGAGTGGGAGAGGAAGAAGCAGGCTCATAGTGGAGGAGCCTGATGTGGGGCTCGATCCCATAACGCTGGGATCACGCCCTGAGCTGAAGGCAGACGCTTAACCGCTGTGCCACCCAGGCGCCCGGTATTTAATAAATTTCAGCTTGCCTTTTTACTACTCTCTCTCTCTCTTTTTTAAGATTTGTGTATTTGTTTTAGAGAGAGCATGGGGGGCGGGGCAGAGGGAGAGGGAGATAGAAGCAGACCCCCGCTGAGCTCGAAGCCAGTCCAGATCCCAGAACCCTAAGATCATGCCTGAGCCAAAATCAAGAGTTGCACTCTTCACTGACTGAGCCACCCAGGCGCCCATCTTTTTATTACTCGTGGTGACCAAATTAAGAGCAAGATTATGATTGAACCTCAAATTTTGTTATTTTAAGGAACACCCTATCATAAAGTCTAATAAGTGAAGGTTTTCTCTTACTGGATATGGAAGCATTGTGTGTACATTGTCCCTATAATATATACAAATGGTATAATATACATTGGTTTCCTCCTCATCTTCCACTAAGCCAGTCAGTTAGCAGACTGATATTTCACAAGTGAAACTTTGGCATTAATGCTGAGAGAATAGGAAAGGCCCTCACAAAGGAGGCTGTGTTTTGGCTGGAAGAGTCATATACCTATTGTGTTATGTTATCTTTTGAAGTTCTGGTGAAACTGAAGATAATCGTGTTTCCTCTGGGCAAGGAGTACTCTATTATGTTCTATACTCCAGGAACTTGGAATAGAAGGTAGTGAATGCTCTTCAGGAGCAAGCAAGGAGGAGCGCCTGGGTGGTGTAGTCGGTCGAGCATCCACTTGGTTTTGGCTCAGGTCACGATCGCAGGGTCATGAGATCGAGCTCAGCGTCAAGCCCCATCTAAGGCTCCGGGCTCTGCGTTCCTCACAGAGTCTGCTTGGAATTCTTTCACCCTCTCCCTCTGCTCCACTCTGCCCCCCACATGCATGCATGCTCCCTCTCTCTCAAATAAATAAATCTTTAAAAAAAAAAGCAAGCAAACAACAGCAAAAAGAAATACAAGAAAATTCCAACCTCTACAAATGAATGAATGAATGAATCTAACTCCTTCATCCTCCCCGACAACCAGAAAAAGAACAGAAAGCAGGACACAAAAGAAATCAAAAGGTCAACTGCACTACAAAAACGCCTACAAAAAACCCAAAAATATTTAGAATAAGGAAAAAAAAGAAATCAACGCTCTATTTCTGGTGCACAAATTGGTGAAGTACAGGGCTATTCACATTCCCAGGCCAGCTAGTGTTACAGTGATTCTCCTACTGATAGATGATCAGTTCCTCTGGACCTCTGCTTCCCTAGTCCAGGGCTAGAGGCCTAAACATCTAGAATTCCAACATGACCATTTCTAGTCTTAGCAAAATATCTAGGAAAAGATAGAAAATGTTACCTGAACAAAAACATATATTTGACTGTAGACAACATAGTTAAAAAGAACGAGGCCTTGGAGTTCAATGTATCTGGGATTGAATTTTTTGCCCTGTTCCTTAATAATTGTGCACCCTTACATAATTAACTTATGTAAATTTAACTTATATAACTTATTTAAATGTATCTCCTCATTGGCAAAATGAAGATATACCTACTTCAGACTGTTGCTGTGAAAATTAATAAACAATGTGTACAGAGCTCCTAATATAAAAGCTCCAGGCACGTAGAGGTGCTCAGTCAATGGTAATTTATTATTACTATTTTTTAGTGGTAATTTATTATATTATTAACAACAAATGTACATTGTCTTTCCAAAAATGTTTGCTATGGAAAAATTATTGTGTATTACGAATTTAAATTTTAATTGTTGCGAGTTGATATTTGGTAGTAAGGCCCTTCCAAAGGTGTTGAAATTTTAAACCAGCGCCATGGGAAATATGGGAAATTTTGGAAGTTCTTTGGGAATGATGAACAAAACTGCCATCCTCTACTTGGCGACATAGTATCTGTAGAAGAAAGGTGAACCTCATAATTAGTTTTAGAAGGGACTATATATGCTGAAGTTTTGATCATAACATGCTTTCGTTAGTTGCATGAATTTATTCAGGATGTGGAGAGAGATCAGTGATCTTGAGAAGTAGGATGCTTATGATGGATGTATTTTTCTTTTAAATAAATCTTTTCCCCCCACTCTCCCCAGCTGCTCAGATAAAGAATTTGATGAGCCAACTAGGAACTAAGCAGGACTCAAGCAAGCTACAGGAAAATCTGTGAGTAGCTTCCTAACACGGTTGGGTTCTGTGAGGGCCCTTTGAGGACATACCCACTGTCTTTGCTGTGTGGCCGCTTAGGTTTCTGGCCTGTGGAGTCAGAATGACAGGCAGTGGGACATGAAGTAATAGCTGGACCTAGAAGAGGGGCAACAAAATATAGTCATGGGTTGTGATCTCTGCTGCCTTTCAAAATCCTTGAACTCGGATTCTTTCTTTCCTTGGGCTGTTCAGCAGAACACTTTGAGGAACTAGGGAAGGGAACTTGTACCACTGTTAAACTGCATTCTGCCTAAAGGAGCCTCCTTGTTGGCACAGGACTCCTGATCTGCAGAGCTCGTCTAGTCTAGTGGGATTTCCAACTGTAAATATGAGAAAAATGTATTCACAATGATCTGAGGGGTGTCTGAGGGAGAGGAGAACGGACTGGTAGTAGGGACTCGTGGTTCTTTTTATTACATCCTTCTTGACCCCATTTCTGCTTTTAGAAGTTCTATTCTTCATCTTTAAAGTATACCGAACGATATTCTTTGTTTCCTGTCCAGACAGTGTGAAGTGAGAGAATGACTTACTACTTTGAGCTTTTTCCAGGGAGATGTGAACTCTGGATGTGTTAGTAATGTCTGGGAGGTGCAGGCTCCTGATTGACACCTCTTGTTTTTGACTCCTTCATTTTTTATCTTGGAGGCCCCTCTGCAGTGAAAAAATAGTCGTGATTAAGTAGTATGGGTTTCTTTGTCCTCCCTTAAAACCTTTGTAGAAATGGCCGCAGAGTAGAGGAAACCATGACTAAAAGGGGCTATTTTTGTGTTTCCACTACTTTCCAATCTCACTTAATAGAATGCATATTCTTCCCTCTTTAATATTCTTCCCCTTATACTCCTTATATGTTTTTATGCAGTACAGCGATTCTTTGTTTTGGAGGGAAGAGCCAGAAAGTCAAGCATGAAGGACGATAGAGGGCCAAGAATAAAGCTGAAAAAGTGCCAGCTTTAAGCAAGAACGTGGGAGTAGATCTTTGGAGCTTGTTCCCTAGGGTAGAAGCTGTGCTTTTAATGCACATTTCATCCAACCCCCAGTGTCTGGATTCCGTCTCTAGTCGGTGGCCTGTGATAGACAGCCGCTAGGCAGAACTGCTGGGCAATGGACGGGAGAGTTTTGTGAGACCTCGGTGTGTGCAAACTATTAGGTTTAGATGTGGGGGCAGTTGCTCTTACATTTCTATGAGAATTGCTGATAGGCATTTCTTTTCTCCCCAAAGAGTTAAAATACCTGATCAGCAGGTTTCACTGAGGTAGGTTCTTTCTACTGAGTAACATGAAGATGCCTTGCAGTGGGTTTGACGGAGTCGTATTTCTGGATTTTTTTTTTTTTTTTTTTTTTTTTTTTTTTTTTTTTTGGTGAACTGGGGCCTCTGGGAACCCATTCCTTCAAGTACCCCTTTCATTCCCTGCACTGGGGCACTCTGAGAACTAACTGGACTAACTAACAGCTCTTGAGCAGCGGGAATATCCTGAAACATGTCTTTTCTCTCTTAGGCAACAGTTACAGCACTCTACAAATCAGCTTGCCAAGGAAACAAATGAATTACTGAAGGAATTAGGGTCCTTGCCTCTTCCCTTATCTGCTTCAGAACAGGTTGGTATTTTCTGGTGTGTGTGTTTGTTTAATAGGAAAGGACTTTGTTTTAATGGGAAAGCAGTGTGTGAAACAAAAATAACTTGGCCTTTGGTGCTAGGTAGACCTTCTCTGACCCTCAGTTTCCTTATCTGTAAAATGGGGTTAGTGACTGTCGTGACAATAGAAAGAACGTACGCACCAGGTCTTGCAAAGTGCTCGGCGTTTAGTAGGTACTCAGTATCTGCTGCTGTTATTAATCATAACATACTAACATATTGATAAAATGAGTTGAACTGGTAAAGAATATCAGTGTTTGCATCTCTGGGATTAGGCCAGCAGCTTTATGTTTACAGGCTTGGTCCTAGTTTGTTTTGTAGTCAGTTTCTATAAATTTCAGTCAAATATTTTTGCTTTCTGTTCTGTGGTCGCTTCTGTATCCCATCATGAGTTATTCATAGGTCTCAGGTTGAGGAAATGGCCAGGGGAAAAGATTTCTCTTTTCAAGTTATTTTATTCAGTGGTCATTGAAATCCTTTAAAAACACACAATTTTTAACTGGAGTTCATTACTCCCTTAATGTTTTCTTCACACATTTCCTGAAGTCAGTGTACCTCCTCCTCTATTGTGGCTTGACCTGTTTTACTTATCATTCATGGTCTACCTCACATCCTCTCTCTTCCAGGAAAAAAAGACCTTCTCCATCTACCGTAGCCTACTGTGATTCCATTTTTCTTTTAGCTTCTCTACCATTCCTGGGAGCACTTGACTTATTTTGCTTTTTGTTACTGAGATTTTTTCTGACGATGTCCTATGTCTGCTGGCTCTAAAGACAGAGCCTACAACTTCCCTATTCTGGGTTGTTTTTCATTCTGTGAGTTGTGGCAAGTTGGAACATGAAATAATTTTAGTGTGCTGTGATGATCATTTAAAAAATAGTGTACAAATATCAGAATGTATACCATGTAATAAAGGGAACTATTATTACAGGAAGCTTTCATTTCATACGTGTGTGTGTATATGGTACTAGGTCAAGATGTCACATTCTTACTGCATGTCTCCATCAAAAAAGTTTGAAAACGCTAGTCTAACCCTTCCCTGGCAAGCTGTTTAATGAAGCAGATGTTCAGTCTTTGGAGTTCTGGCGCCCCCTTGCACCAAAGAGAGGAACCAAGACTAGATGCTTTGTCCTGGTGCTACAAGGTAGCTCTGGTAAAAAGTAATGTTAATGTAATCACCTTTGGTTGTCCACGTGTATGCTGTTGTTATTCATGCGGATATTTCACTTGGGGACCAGTTCTCCTTGCCCTCCAGTATCTCCAATAAAAATCACCCCTTTCCTCCTCTTAGCTGGACACTTAGGGAATACATGCTTGTGGATGGTTTTAGTTAGTAATAAAAAAGGAGTCTAAGGGTCTTGATGAAACCAGTGTACTTAAAAAGTACTTAAGGGTTAACAGTAGCCTAAGCAAAAATAAATAGAAAGTTAAATCTGGTACCAAAAAAAAAAAAAAGAGAGAGAGAGAGAGGAGGAGGAGGATTTAATGTATTCCAAAATCGAATAGAAGTTATTTTTGGATCATGCATGCGATTGTTCCCTTCCATTATCTTGGATCATTAAAAACATGAAATAGATCTACAAGTAATTCCTTGATCCCTTCCCCTGTTGTGCTGAATACCATTTGCCCTTTCGATTCTTTCTTCATCTAATCAGTCTTAGCACCATCTTTTGCTGCTGTCCTGTATATCAGATCACATATCCTCCTTTCAGTCTTTTTTTACACTCATGTGCTATCATCAGTGATCTTGTTGCCAAATCCAGTGGGCTTTTTTTGAGCTTTTGTTCACTTTTCTGTCTCATTTGAAACAGCGCATCCCGTCTCTACTGAAATTATCTCCTTTCTATGATCCCCTTTCAGTGTGTCTCCCAACTCTGGTAACCCTTGCTGGCTTCTTTTCTCTTTCCCCAGCTGGAGTCTCAGCCTCCTTCTCTGACTCTCGGTCTTCCTAGAAATAGGCATGCCCCAAGGCTCTGCCATTGACCTCTCATTTTCTTAGTCTCTGCTTTCTCCCTCAGGAGGCTTACTTATTTTTATGAGCTCCATGTCACCTTTATGAACATGACCTCCAGATCTTTTCCTGGCTCTAGCCCTTAACCTCTAAGGACTAGGCTTATATTGCCAATTCCTGCTCTAATATCTGTTCTTGAATATACTGCCTTCATCTAAAATTAAAGTGTTGTCTTATACTGAATTCCTCCCATTTCACCCAAATCCCTTAACTAAGCTGATTGATAATACTGATTGTCATATAAAAAGTTTGTGCCTTTTGACCTAATATTCCCATTCATGAAAATTTGTCCTAAGGAAAAAAATTGTAGTCTGGAGCCGGATTTCCTGTATTTAAATTCTACCCCTTCTACTTACTGACTGTGTGATCCTAGGCAAATTACTTAATTTCTTTGTGCCTTGGTATTCTGATCTGTAAAGTAGGGACTATAATATAGGTTGTTGTATAGATTAAAGTGAGTTATTATGTTAAAGTACTTATAACCATATTGGTACATGGTAAGCACTGTATTAATATTAGCAGTTATGGTGGGGCTCACATCAGCTTTATTTATAATAGTTAAAACCTGAGAATAATTTAGAAGGAATGTTTACATAAAATTTACTAGATCAACTTGATAGAATATTATGTAACAAAGACCATAATTGTGAAGAGTATGATAACCTGGAAAATGTTTATGATATACTTAAAGATAGTATTTTTTGTGGGGCACCTGGCTGGCTTAGTTGGCGGAGCATGCAACTCTTGATCTCAAGGTTGTGAGTTCAAGCCCCACATTGAGCATGGAGCCTACTCAAAAAAAAAAAAAAAGATGGTGTTTTTGGATAGTGAGATTAAGGAATGATGGTTTTTCCCTCTTATTGTTACAATGTTTATGTGAAAATTAAAAATCCCAGAAAAAATGGAAAAAGTTCCTCATGTAAATTTGCTCTCAGGGGTCACCTGGGTGGCTTCGTCGTTTAATGTCTGCCTTAGGCTCAGGTCATGATCTCAGAGTCCTCGATTGAGCCCCACATCAGGCTCCCTGCTCAGCAGGGAGTCTGCTTCTCCCTCTGCCCTTTACCGTGCTTGTGCTTGCTCGCTCTCTCTCTCTCTCTCTCAAATAAATAAATAAAACCTTAAAAAAATAAATAAATTTGTTTTTAGGGTGCCTGGGTGGCTTAGTTGATTAAGCGTCTGCCTTTGTCTCAGATCATGATCCCAGGGTCCTGGGATTGAATCCCACATAGGGCTCCTTGCTCAGCGGGGAGTCTACTTCTCCCTCTTCTTCTACCCCTCCCCCGTGCTCATGCACTCTCTCTCTCTCTCTCTCAAATAAATAAAATCTTTTTTAAAAATAAAATAAATTTGCATTCAGTATTACCGTAATTCTCCCAGGTGTGATATTTGAGTCATTTCTTTGTTTAATTTTATTTTAGAGAGAAAGAGTGAGGGAGAACATGAGAGCAGCAGAGGGAGAAGCAGACTCCCCACTGAGCAGGGATCCTGATATGGGGCTCGATCCTGGAACTCTGGGATCATGACCTGAGCCAAAGGCAGACGCTTAACCGACTGAGCCACCCAGGGGCCGCTTGAATCATTCTTGACGTTAGCCCCCTTGTAGCCTTATAGGCCATCACTAAGTCAGAATGTTTCTTAAATTCATGTCTTTTGTGTTCCCATTACTGACACAATGTGCTCCTAATCTTTAACCTAGAATATTGCAATAGTCTTTTTGACATGTTTCTTTTCTCCATTCTATCCTGTACACCATCACAGACTACTTTTTCTAAATTATCATTTTGTACCCATCATGTTTCCTGCTCAGAAATCTTTGTTGCTCTTTGTTCTTTAGGGATTGAATCCCAGACTCATTAGCTTGGCATTTAAAACCAGGTCCGGTCAGTCCCTTCTCTGTCTTTCTAGTTCTCTCTTTTAGCTTTTAGCTATTCTCATGAAAAAAACTTTGGTTCCAGCCAAACTATCTCCTGATAGAGCCTCTTCAAATTTTTACTGGCAGGCCTTTGCTCAAACTGTTTTCTTACTTGGCTTTGTCTTACTCCTTCCATGTGCTTATTCAGACCGTTCTCTTCCTTCAGTGTCCACTTTCTCTTGGCCTTTTTGGCCACCTGAGTTCTTACTGATTATACCTGCCTCCAAAGTCCTGTAGCACTAATCGGATATAACAGTTATTCAGAATGATTTGTAACTTGTGTGTCTGTATCCCTTATCTATAAGTAGTTGGTAACTGTTTGAGGTCAGGGATGAGTTTTTACTTCTCTGTTCTAAGCACATAGCAGGTGCTCTCATTATGTTTTTTGAGACATAGAATCAGTAAGCTTAGTAAAGATAGCCTGTAGTAGCTTTCAGGTTCTCAAAGATTTTAAACCTCACTACAGTATAAAGGAAAATGGTTCTGTAGTTTTCAGGGAAGCTATGAACTCAGTGTAGATGAATATTTTTAACATTTTAACATAATACAATCTCTTTTGGGGTTCAGTCTGAACCTAAAGTTATTTATTCTGCTTTTAGATTCTCCAGGAAACCAAAATTCTCAATTGCAATTCCCTCTGTGATTACCTTACAAGGTAAATCACACACAGTTCCCAGGTTTGTCAGAATGAAAAAAGGAAAATTCAGACTTGGCCTATTGCATTAATGAGGGATTGGAGTTAGCAAAGAACACATTTATTAACTTAAGGAAGAGCCTCTAGTAATTTTTCTGGTTGGAAATAATGGGAATTAAAACCAAATTATTCATGGATAATATGAAATTTCAAGTCTTTATTTATTTCCTTAGCGCCAGCAGAAACTTCAGAAAGAACGCCTCATGAATGACTTCTCTGCAGCCTTAAATAATTTCCAGGCTGTGCAGAGAAGGGTATCTGAGAAGGAGAAGGAGAGCATTGCCAGAGCAAGAGCTGGATCTCGTCTCTCGGTGAGTTTATTCCCGAAAGAAGACCCTTGCAATTGCAGTATGTTCTTTCCCACACTGTTGGGTTTTTTTTTTTTTTTTCTCCTCCTAACTCTGACCGTTTTGACCATTAGCTTTTGTTTATTATCTGCCCCCCCCAATAATAATAAACATAGACATTAGCTCTTGTGAAAATGTCAGATTGGTACAACCTATATAAAAAATATGTATGCAGGGTGCCTGGCTGGCTCAGTTGGTAGAGCATGTGATTCTTGATCCCAGGGTCGTGAGTTCAAGCCCCACGTTGGGTGAGGAGCCTACTTAAAAAAAAAAATTTTTTTTTAATAAAAATAAATTTAAAAAATATGTATGCCTGTGGTCTAAGACTAGAAAGGAATAGGCACAAAGATTTGAAAAAGTGACAGAATTGTGTGTAATTTCTTTTTTATTATTTTATTTGTCTTACATTAAAAACGTAAAAAAAGAAACAATGAATCTGTTTCCTAGTATATAGCAGGCTAGGTTATTTGCACTAGTCCTCTCTGTGAAACAAATTAACAAATACTAAATTTTAACAACCCAACTTTTCAAAAGTATCAAAGAGCCATGAAAATATTAAGGTCAAAATCTAAGAGAAGATGAGAACCCATAGAGAGGTAAGCTGAGCATTGAAACTGCTTTTGTATGGAGTATATTTACTGAGGGCAAACTTGAACTTCAGTTTTGATGTCCTTAGGGCATGAAGGGGAAGAAAAGCCCAGAGTCCACACAAGGTGGAAAATCTAAAAGAAGGTGCTCCTCCAGTTAAACTGGACCCCAAAAGGCTATATCCTTCAGGTATGGGTGAACCAAAAGTAAACCCTTCTTTCCTACAAAAAGTTTGCATTAGCACTGAGCTGAGCGGCAAAGGACAGCAAGAGAGAGGGGAGATCCAGACAATAACTTGTACCACAAAGGAACCTTGAGGCAAATTTACTGCCCAAATTCATACTACATGAATGATCCAAAAGCCTCAAGCTTCAAGTAGTTCTGGCCTGGTAGAGTACCCAGGTGCCAGGCAGAAGCAAATACAAATCCTCTCTGGTTAGCCCCGCATCAGGCTCCTTGCTCAGCGGGGAGTCTGCCTCTCTGTCTGCCCCTCCCCCTGCTCACTCTCTCTCCCTCTCTCTCTCTTAAATAAATAAAATCTTAAAAAAAAAAAAAGAAAAAAGTAAGCTCCACATGGAGCCCAATGCGGGGCTTGAACTCACGACTCTGAGATCGAGTCCTGAGCTGAGACGAAGAGGCTGATACTCAGTGGACTGAGCCACCCAGACACCCTTCCACCAGTGTTTTTGTTCCATGAGTATAAACGTCAACACAGTGAAAATGGCAAATAACATCTTAGTGTTATTTTGAATAATGGTCAAACAAATGGAAATACCCAACTTCTTTAATCGTCATGAAATTGCAAATTAAAACCACAATGAGGTCCTATTTCATGTCCAAACGTAGGACAAAAATGTAAAATTCTGTGACCACTGAGAGTGGTTCTTATAGACATGAAGCAGCAGGAACTTTCCTACCTGGCCGGTTAGAGTGTGAACTGAACAACCACTGGAAGACATTTTGCCTGTAACTTCAGAACACATCAGCTCTACCCTAGAGAAAACTGGAAATGTTTACCTCAGGATATATGTATAAGAATGTTTATAGCAGCATTATTTGTAGTAGTCAAAAGTTGGAAACATCTGAATGTCCCTTGGTAGAATAGGGTAAGTGCCTGATGGTATGTTCACATACTGTAATATCGAACAGCAAAGAAAGTGAACCACAGTGACATTCAGCATCAGGGATGGATCTGGCACAATCTGGCGTGATCCAGTCAAAGCATGGAAGAATACAAACAGTATAATTCCATTCATGCGAAGTTCAGAAGCAGGTAAAATGATATTAAATAAGGATACATACCACTATATTGAAAATACAAGAAAATGATCATCGTGAAGTCAGAGTAGTGGTTTCTTTAAGGGTGAGGAGGGGCGTTGTAATTGGAAGGGCGTAGAGGTAGGCTTGAGGGCACGATCAGTGTTTTGTTTTTTGATTTGGGGAAAAAGTAAAAATTAAAAACAACCACCACAACAAAAAACTTCACAGTGTTCCTCTGGGTGGGTAGAATTTTGAAATGTGTTTCATTTTGCTTGTTCTTTTAATTACTGCTATTATAAAAAGGGAAAAACTTATTTTTGAATGGAAATAGATTGCTCGTAACATTTTTTTCTTAACTTTTTTAAATACATGCGTTAGACTGATTTTTGAAATGAGTCTGCCACTTTAGTGCCTGATATGCCATAAATGTCCATACATCTTTACATGTTCTGAAAATTTGTTTCCCTCCAAGTTTTCAACTCTTTCCCTTGTTCTACCTCCCTGCAGATTGTAAAATAGGTTATCACTATTACTATTGTTTACTCCTCTTTCCAACCCATGTTCCCTCCATCCTGTTCAGTAAGGTTACCATTCTGAACCCAGATTTGCTTTCACCTACTTCATACCCATTTTCTAGCCGAGACAGATTGCCACAGCCCTGTGTCATCTTACAGATCCTGTTGGAGCCAAGGGATGTTGCTTCTTTATACTGTAGCGAAAGGAAGCCATTGTTTTGTGTGTCTGTCTGTGACATGTTTCTGGATAACAGCAGCAATAATGCCATCTGCTTTCTAGGCGGAGGAGAGGCAAAGAGAGGAGCAGCTCGTCTCCTTTGATGGGTAAGGAATTATCCATACAACCTGCTGGCTAGTTGAGATGGGATTCTATACTTTCTACTTACTTCTAATTTAAAAAATGACTGCGGAGAAGAAAGAAAAAATAAAGGGAGACCTGGGGGTGGGTAATTTATAATCCACCAAATAAAATTAAAAAGTCAAAACCTTGGGCTTTTCTAAGATCTTTGAATTAGGGAAGAAAGAATTTCAAGGTGAAAAAAAAAAGCCAGAGAAATCCCTGATGTCTTTGTGTTGGGGAGAGAGCTTGGCTTGCTAGGAATAAGTACACACCCACGAATCTACAGATTAGGATTTTACCTCTGATTCAGATTTAAGATTTTCAAAGTTCTGGATCTCTGTTTACGCATCTGTAAAATGGAGGCAACTCATTCTTTCAGGAGTAGTACAAGAAAAAGCAAACAGTTTGCATTTGAAAGACATCTTCTTTCTTAACTTCTCCAGACTGAATTAACTAATGCCATAGAAATGTGTTGGTGTTATTAATTCAGAACTTAAAATACTTTATCATGGATATGTAGCTCTCTCTTCCCACTACACTGTGAACACCTCAAAGGGCTGTCTGGTGGGCTCTCTCTTACTCCGTTTTGTATCTCCAGCGCATGGAGGAAACTCTTTAAATACTGTGGAGATGATGTCTGATTTATGCATACTGTTGGAAAAATGCTTAATACTGTATTTTCAAAATGTTTTATGTCTAGCATCGTATGTAGTATGCCTTTCTTCTAAATATGGTACCTGAAAAGAAGAGTTATAACATTTCACTAGTTTTTTATTTTAGTTTTCTCTTAAGAGGCATTTAACCTAGGGGCTCCTGGGTGGCTCAGGCGGTTAGGTGTCTGCCTTTGGCTCAGGTCATGATCCCGGGGTCCTGGGATCGAGCCCTGCATCGGCTCTCTGCTCAGCAGGGAGTCTGCTTCTCCCTCTCCCTCCGACCCTCCCCCTCCTTGTGCTCTTGCACTCTCGTGCTCTCTCTCTCAAATGAATAAATAAAAAACTTTAAAAAATATTTTTTAAAAAAGAGCCATTTAATCCAAAGTATAATCTCAAGGAATGTTCTGAAAAGAAGAAGATGTGGTTCTCTTAGACTAATTGGAGAAGCATTGACAGGTCACTTAGCCTGCTCTCCACCCGTTTAGTACCCAAGAGATGAACAGAGCTTACACTCTAAGTGCTCTAGAAGAGGATGGGCAGTGTGCCTCACTGAGCTTCAGTGACTTCAGTCTCTGTCTGCTTTCCTTGTCTAGCAAGTCCTAGCAAGATGGCAGAGTGTACCCCTAACTGGAAAACAGCAAGGAGTCCCATCCCTCATAATCCTGCTTCATCTCAGTTTTGCCCAGGGAAGCTGAGACTTTGTTTTCTTCGTATTATCAGCTCTTTGCCTTTAGATATGAAGAACGTGGCCCTCAATGACTTAGTATCGATACCAGAGGAGTTGGAGCCCTGGTAATGTCCTTGGATAGGCTCTGCTGCTAGTAGAAATGTTGTAGGTGTCTCATGCACACCTTGGAGAAGAGGAATCAACTCGTGTGCTTGTCTCTTTGCAGCCATGAGGAGTGGAACCAGATGCAGAGCCAGGAGGATGAGGTGGCCATCACTGAACAGAATCTGGAACTTATTAAAGAGAGAGAAACAGCAATTCGGCAGCTGGAGGTAAGAACCAGGTATCTGCATGCTTGACTCCATGTATCTGCACTCTAATCCCCCTGGATTTTCTCTCAGCGATTATGAAAAAGCATGAAATGAGTCCTTATGTGATTTGCAAATTATGGCTCAATGTAATCATGGTGAATATGAACTATTCTTATGGTGGTACTGGTCATGGTGCCCGAGAAGACTCCGCTCCTTTCCTCAGTTACCATATTCTACGTGGTCCTGAGATTGAGCCTGCATCAGGCTCCCTGCTCAGTGGGGAGCCGGCTTCTCCCTCTCTCTCTGCCCCTCCCCTGTGCTCATGCTCTCTCTCTCCAGAGCGCTCGCTCTCTCTCTCTGCCTCTCAGATAAATAAATAAAATCTTAAGAAAAAAAAAAAAAAGACTTTGTCCCCAGAGCTCAATGCCAACTTCTAGATCAGGTGGGATTCATGGATAGAGCCCCTTTGGGGGCACCTGGGTGGCTCCGTTGGTTAAACGTCTGCCTTCAGCTCAGGTCATGATCCTGGGGTCCTGGGATTGAGCCCCGTGTCAGGCTCCCTGCTCAGCGGGGAGTCTGCTTCTCCCTGCCCCCCCCCAACCTTTCAGCTCATGCTCTCGCTGTCTTTCAAATAAATAAAATCTTTTAAAAAAAGAGAGAGAGAGAGAGAGAGGGCCCCTTTGCTTAGTCTGAATAGCTCAGAATAAAGGCAGGACAAAACGTTTGCTTAATTTTTGTGCATCCCAAAGTCCAGTCCCAAGTTGTGGATATGACTTCACTGCAGAGAAACAGGAGCAGTTTTTGAGGTGGGGGTTGAGGGAAGGGTCTCGAGGCCTTTCTTACCTGATTTTCCAACTTTAACTTTACATAGTGACCAGTATATTCTTAAACCTGAGTAATTTTCTCCTCCATGCAGCTGGAAGACTGCCATCCCTGGGGGGCCAGTGGGGGGGGTTGTAGAGAGGAGAAACTTGGAGCTCCTCCATGACCTTCATCTGTGGCAGTGGCTCTGAACTCTGTACCTTAGAGTCACTTGGAGATTTTTTTTCTAAATGCCCAGCTGTTCTCCCTCCCTTACCAACTATTAGTTTGGACTATGTGAAATTCCCATGTTTTGTGGATTAAAAATGGGCAAATAGGCACAAGATCTTTTTTTTCAAACTTCCCAGGTGATTATAATGTGCATTCAGAATGGAGACCCACTGCCCTAGAGACCATCAGTGTCTGTGTTTAGATGGAACAGTTCATCTTCAAGTTTGATGATTTTATTGCCTTCAAAGATGTCTTATCTTTTCTCTTTTTCGCCTACTGCAACTAACCACCGACTTGGTTCCCTAACGTTAGAAATACTGTTCTAGCAGAGAGTCGAGTGAGACACGGAGCTAAGGAAAGGAATGTAAGGTCGAGGACGTCAGGAACATAATGGGCGCTTCACAAATTCAGCATTAAGTCCGAATGCCTTAGCTGGGACTGGATTTTCATATCCAGTTATTTCCTGCCTCTAATTTACAAAGCCTATACTAATGGAAAAACAACATACTGTTGTGTCTGATCGACTCTCACATTGTGCTTCTGACATTTCTGGCTACCAAATGTGTGGACTTTTCCACATCAAGCAATCCTGCAACACCAACTAGGTGTTTTACAATTTAACCCAATTCCAACACTGTCTACCTGGAGTTAGCATTAGATCCCACAGGTTAAGGGCTCAGTCCCACAAGACTGCCCCCTCTCCCCAACTTGGGAAGCCAACTATAAGTCTAGGTTATTACCTATGCTTCTCACTGACAGGCTATCAGTTGGATGTTTCCCATGATTCCCTCGTTGGGTTTGATTAATTTGCTAGAGTAGCTCAGAACTTAGGGAAAAAGTCTATTTACTAGGTTACTGGTTTATTATAAAAGGATACAACTCAGGAACAGCCAGATGGAAGAGATACACAGGGCAAGGTATGTGGGAAGGGGTGCAGTTTCCATGCCCTCTCCACCTGCACCACTCTCCTAGGACCTCCGTGTTCACCAACCCAGAAGCGCTCTCAGTCCTGCCACTTAGGATTTTTATGGAGGCTTCGTTATGTAGGCACGATTGATTAAATCCTTGGCTCTTGGTGGTTGATTCGGCCTCCAGCCCTCTGATAACATGGTTGGTTCCCCTGGCAACCAGCCCCTCATCCTGAGGGGCTTTCCAGAAGCCTTGTTCTTTAAGCTCAGGTGTGGTTGAAAGGGGTTTGTTATAAGTAACAAAAGATAATTTTATCTCTTTTACCACTTAGGAAATTTCAAGGGTTTTTAGGAGCTCTGCTTCAGGAATAGGATGAAGACTAAATATGTATTTCTTATTATAAATCACAGTTTCACACCCATGTTATAACCAAGCTGGGCTGTTTGCTCTTTAACTCAATTAACTTTTTGTTTATATGGCTTTTCTTTTGCTTTAAGGTACAACTCAAGTCCTACCTTTTCTGCAAGCTTTCCTCGGCATACCTTCCTATACCATTTACTAGTCACTTCCTATATAATGACTTTTCTTATTTATCTTATTGTGTGCTCATCCCACCCCTCACCCCCGTTAGCTAGTAAGCCTTTTTGTATCCATAGCAACTAGCAGACTGTCCCAACTACAGTAGACTGTTAGCAAGTAATTGAGGTTTTGATGTGCTGGTAAGAACTAGTCTTGCCAAGTTACGATTCGGAAGTCGCGGCTTTCAAGGCATTGTTTTTTCTTGTAGCATTCTGAGAGGCAGTGTATTGCAATCGAAAGAGCATGGGCTTTAGAGATATTCTGGCTGCGATGCTTAGTTTCCTTACTGACCAGTTTTGTGACTAGACAGTTATATAATCTCTCTGAACCTTATTATCCTCAAAGATACTTGACCTCATGGAGTGACTGACTGATTAATGTAAAATATCAAAGAGGCATAGTAACATAATGAAAACATCATGAACTTTTAATTCTCAGCTCCGCCACTTGCTAGCTTTAAGCCCTTGGGATAAGTCATCAAACCTCTCTGAGCCCCAGTTTTTTCTTCTGTATGATGGGCATAATACATGTCTCCTTGTATTGTCATGAGGACCAATCAGTAATGATTAATCATAGCTGACACTGATGAAGTGCTTATTGCACAGTTCTAAGAATTTTAAATATATCAACTCATTTAGTGCTTCTGCACTTTAGTATGAGATGGGTACTGTCATTGTCCACATTTTGGAGGGGACAGCCCAGAGAGGTTCTTAACCTAAGATGGTACAACAAGACTATGGAGGACTAACTTTACACAGCAAGACTGTGGGTCCTCTCTAGCTGACTGTCAGGCCCCAAGAGTCTGTGCTTAATCACCTACCTGGTATAGTGCTTGGCACATAGTAGGCATTTAGTAGATATTAATTAACTTTATTTTCATTTTCAGTTTATGGAGAAAGCATGATTTATAAGCCTTAGATACACATGTAGAGGAATTGAATTGTCTAACATTGTTACTTAATGTTAATGATTTTTTGTAATCCTTAGGCTGACATTTTGGATGTCAATCAAATATTTAAAGATTTGGCCATGATGATCCATGATCAAGGTGATCTAATTGGTATGTATCATTGATACCTTTAACCTCAAGGTGAGTTGATAGTAGTACTCGTGTGTGAAGAAGTCAGTAAGACATGTCTTAGGAAATTAGGAATGCCACTTAAACATTATTAAATTCTTTTTTTAGCCCCCTTTTTATATTGTCAGATATAGAAACTAAAGTGAGACCTCCATGATTACTCAGCTCACTTGTCATAGCCTCTTGTTAAGTCTTTGGCTGTTTAGGGAAATATCTGTTGGCTTCCCAGCTTTTATCTCCAGAAACTTACATAATTTTGGGATTAGTAACCTTTTTTTTTTTAAGCTTTTTATTTGGAAATGATTTCAAGTTTAGAAAAGTTGCAAAAATAAAAAGACTACAAGGAATTCCTTTATAACCTTTACCCAGATTTACCTCTTGTTAACATTCTACCCCCATTTGCTTTAGATTTGCTCTCTTTCTCTCTAAATGTACATGTGTATACATAATTTTTCCTGAACCATTCATGGGTAAGTTGCATACTTCACAACCCTTTTGCTGCTAAAATAGTTTAGTGTTTATTTCCAAAGGATAGAGCTATTGTCTTAACCAGTTAGTAACTTTTGATTCCATGGCTGGAAAGTTGGAATGGTGGTGGTGAAACCAGGACCAACAACATCAAGAGTGTGTTTAGGGGCGCCTGGGTGGCACAGTGGTTAAGCGTCTGCCTTCGGCTCAGGGCGTGATCCCGGCATTATGGGATCGAGCCCCACATCAGGCTCCTCTGCTGGGAGCCTGCCTTCTTCCTCTCCCACTCCCCCTGCTTGTGTTCCCTCTCTCGCTGGCTGTCTCTATCTCTGTCGAATAAATAAATAAAATCTTTAAAAAAAAAAAAAAAAAAAAGAGTGTGTTTAATTTGCAATCTTGAAACATCCGATTGCGGTAAAAACATCCACTGTCCTTCTTTTTTTTTTTGCAGACAGTATAGAAGCCAATGTGGAAAGCTCAGAGGTACATGTAGAGAGAGCCACTGATCAGTTACAGCGAGCTGCTTACTATCAGGTAAGAGCACGTACCAGAGAAAGTCACTGTGCTGCAGACTTCCTGAGCCATCCCAGCTCACTGACACATTGAGAACAGCTGCAGCCTTTGGCTCAGGCTTAAGCTGGAGGCCAATGGTCGTCACTGCAGTCACGGTCCATTTTTAATATTTTCCTCTGCAGAGATATCTACAAAAAGACACCAGTCCGTGAATAAACTTACACAGAAGCCTCTTAGCTACAAAGCTAACCCCATAAGCTGGCCTGATACCTAAATCTGGTATAAGGCTAATTTAATATTCCGAACAGCTAAAATTTGTTTCAGTTGGGAGAGTAACACGTACAAAGCAGGACTTGGTGGATACTTTATGTTGACTGCCACCACAGAGGATGGACATAAAATCAACTCCAACTATTTGTGAATAAATAGGGGGTTATCATTTTTCTGTGAATAAACGGGAGTTAATCATTCTACTTTGTATGAGGTGATATTCTTTTACATATAAGCTGAAACTCTGGTTTTGTGACTTTTACCTGGGTCTCTATCTCCAGTGTGCAGGTACTGTAGTTGAGGTCTTTTTCATTTCCTCTCCATTTGGTGCCATACAGCTTTTCAGAAATAAACAGCATTTCAGTCATTTTCCTTGTTTCTAGGATAGTTGTATTTTACCTGGAAATGTTCTTTTTTTTTTTTTTTCAAAGATTTTATTTATTTATTCGACAGAGATAGAGACAGCCAGCGAGAGAGGGAACACAAGCAGGGGGAGTGGGAGAGGAAGAAGCAGGCTCCCAGAGGAGGAGCCTGATGCGGGGCTCGATCCCATAACACCGGGATCACGCCCTGAGCCGAAGGCAGACGCTTAACGACTGAGCCACCCAGGCGCCCCTACCTGGAAATGTTCTTAAAGAAATTTGTTTTAGTAATAGTGTTTCCCTTTAAAAACTGAGTGATGAAATTGTCAGACAGTAAAGGAATTATGAAGTAAGTTATATACATCCATTCAATATTATGTGGGAATTAAAAGATGCTTATGAAGAGTATATAATAACATTTTTATGCTAAAATGTTCAGTGAGAAAAACATCAAGCATCTTACAGAATGATCCCAATTCTGTCAGATAACAATATGCATAGATAAAAGATCATGAGAAAATACAATAAAAATGCCAGTAGTTTTATCTGTTGGTGGTTATTTTTTTTCTCCTTGTCTATATTTTTTACAATGAACACAAAACTTTATAATAGATATAAAACCTTTATTAAAATACACATGCACAGGGGCGTCTGGGTGGCTCAGTCAGTTAAGCATCTGCCTTCAGCTCAGGTCATGATCCCAGGGTCCTGGAATCGAGCCCCACATTGGGCTCCTTGCTCAGTGGGAAGCCTGCTTCTCCCTCTCCCTCTGCCTGCTGCTCCCCCTGCCTGTGCTCTCTCTTTTTGTGTCTAATAAATAAAATCTTAAAAAAGAAAAGAAAAATACTCCTTAGTACCAAAATAAAAAAATTCATTTAAAATACACATGCACAAATAACTTATTTTATTACAAATAATGCCTAGCAGCATAGGTATAAACAATCCCTTTGCAGAAATGTATTAGGGGACCTGGAATTAGAACTTGCCCTACTGCCTCGTGCTGGTGACTGTTGAGGTTTTGGGAAGGGTCTCTGCATATTCGTGCGTGGATGGAGTTAATGCTGGATTATGAGGAGGCAGATTTATGAAGCACTCTTGGAGTCTTAGATATGAAAAATTTTACTTGTCTCATGAATGTCTTCTTTATATATTTTTCTCCTCAGAAAAAATCTCGCAAGAAGATCTGTATCCTGGTGCTTGTCCTGTCCGTGATTATTGTAATCTTGGTGGTTATTATCTGGCAAATTTATAAATGAAGTATTGCCTCAGAGCCGCCTTCTGCCGAGCTGTTTTCAAGGGCACCTGCTTACTGGAGTCTTGCCAGAACAAACTGATCACAAGAAGAGAGCATACACCAGAATGTCCTGTAATAATTTAGTTAGAAAATAACTACTAACTAGTCCTTTGGAATTAGTGACCTATGGAGACAGTATTTATCAATTTATGTATACATTTTATTGATTTCTCAAATTAGGAATTAATTTATGTGGACTTTGCTTTCTCTTGTATTCTGATTGCCCTTCATCTCCAAGTGTTTACTGAAAATTCCATTCTAGATATTCTTGTTTTGACAGGTAACACTACAGTCTTGTAATATTATCATTTTATGTGTATACTAGATTCACCTTTTTACTAGCAACTGAGATATAATTACTTTCTGATAGCCAGCACATTGTCAGGAGCTATATAATAAGCTGGTACTTTTTTTATTTAACATTTTAATTTGAATTTCCAAGAAGCCTATTCCTTATCTGCTTTGAAAGATTTTGGCAATGTATTTAACTGGAAAGTAAAAAAAATTGCACATTTGATCCAGATTAAAAGTATCTATTCGAGCTGGCCAGTTGTCAAGGTACCTGTTAACGGGGTTTAAAGTTTACTTTATTACCTGCTAGTGTCATCCATGGCAATTCATGTGCACACACACTAAACCATCTTGTTCACTTTTTTAAGAGGTTAATTTAATTAACATTATGCTCTCTGGGGTCCCTCTCCCCCTGTCTGTATAGAAAGGGAAAATTAGACAAAGCATGCTTTTGGAAAGCAAACAGGAGTTGTTTGGAATGATTTAAACTTTTTGTTGTTGTTCACTTGTGGTTCTGCATTCCTGGTGAATGATGAATATTGCTGTCAAAAGGCTGCCCCTTCCCCATAAGGGTTGCTGGGCATTTGATGGCAGGAAGATTAAAAGCTAGACTGAAATTGGTTTAAAATTTAGTTCTGTGAACCTGGTGATAAAGCAAAGAAAAGGTTCATTTTTGTAAATACTGCCGGTTTGGAATAGTGATGTTAGACTTATCCTAATTTATGAATAAGAGATTAATCTCCATGCGTAGTTTTAGACAAAAAAAAAATGTTTCAATAAAAGATTGCTGTCTTGTAATAGAAATGTTGTCTACTTCCCTTTTTCACACAGGTCTAGAGCAGTTAAAGGGAATGTAATTTCTGTAGGCTCTTACATAAGTATGAGTTGGGCCAACAATTTCAGTTCATCCTTTAGTGAATTAGAGGACTGGGCTACCCTCGATATATTTATATTCATTTCTTTCACTCCCTCTGTTACTTAATCTCCTTTTTACCAAACTAATGTGAATAGTAGGGAAACAAGGGCCCAAATGCCTAAGTTTCTTTGTACTCTTGCACCATTCCACTCCTTAATACAAATAAACATTTTAAAAGCTTTTGTAGTAAGTTTTTATGAGTTAACATGTCGTAGCTATTAGGTGATATGCTGTCCTGAGAAAAATTGAGACCAGCGAGAAGACTGGAGATCAGGTGAGGATTTGTTTGGGGGTGGAATAAGGGCTGCTGCTGCCCTTTCCCTGAAAAACAGGATGGAGCTAGTGGGGTGTCACAGGGGCCCAAGCAGCAGCTTCAGGGCTCATTGCTTAGTTCTACAATCATGGCCCCATCAGCTCCAAATTGCAGCTGAACTTGGGTACATCATTTGTTACATTTCAGACAAAAAAATTCCTGGTTGTGAAAAAATGATTTCAATTTGGGTTAAATGAAGCTATCATAGTCTGTTCGATAATACTGTGTAATTCAGTGGTGGTGGTAATAGTTGTGGGTAGCCAATCTGACCTTGGCTTAGAATTCGAATGGCCTGGAGTTTATGGTAGTTGCCAAGAGGTTTCGCTAGGTGATCTTAATAAACCTGTTCACAGAATCCTCCTTATCTGTGCTTTGTTTGTCTTTGTGGGGAAAGGGGCATGGTCTAGGACAGTGGTTCTTAACCATGGCTTCACATTAGAAACTAAAAAAATACTGATACCTAGGTGCCAGTTAGTTTGGAGTATAGCCTGGGCATTTAAAAGCTCTAGATAATTCTCATGTGTAACCCTGGTTGAAAACTATTAGTTTGGAGGTCAAAAACTAGATGAACACAGAAGGCTGAAGAATCTTGGCTCTGCCATTAACTTGCCATAGGTATTTAGATAGGTCATTTAACCTATAGGCGCCAAGTTTTCTTGGTAGCTTTCTTCTAGCTATAACATTTTCTGATTATAAGGGTTACAGGGGTTTGGTCTGAACATACAAATTCTGTTTGTCTCAGGGGCGCCTGGGTGGCTCAGCCGTTAAGCGTCTGCCTTTGGCTCAGGTCATGATCCCAGGGTCCTGGGATCAAGCCCCGCATCAGGCTTCCTGCTTGGCAGGAATCCTGCTTCTCCCTCTCACACTCCCCTTGCTTGTGTTCCCTCTCTCACTGTCTCTGTCAAATAAATAAAACCTTTTAAAAAAATGTTAAAAAAAAATTCTGTTTCCCTTGGTATTCCTTTTCTCTTCCCCTTTCTCCTTCCTTTATGGAATGTTCTAGAAGTACTAAGCAGATCTACCATTCTCTCGAGTGAATTAAAACTATAGTACTATACACGGTAAAATAGAAGTGTCATTCTGGGCCCTTCCTCTGGGAATGTTCCAGATCAAGAACTTGTAGCTACTAGGCTGATGCTCTCAGGGCAGGTTTTGTCTTATCTGCTAAGGGGTGGTGATAAACACTGTCTTATACCATTCAGCAACAATATCAAATTGGAATTACCATTCCATCAGTGCAAAGTAAAACACCCTAAGCCTCCTCCATTCATTTTTTAAATTGAAGTATAATTAACATACAGTATTATATAGTTTCAGGTATACAACATAGTGATTTGATATCTATAGACAATGTGAAATGGTCACAAGTCTCGTTACTATCTGTCACCAAAGTTTTTACGTTATTGACGATATTACCTATGCTGTATATTATATCCCCATGAGTTATTTTATAACCGGAAGTTTGTACCTCTTAATCCCCTTCACCTATTTTGCCTGCCCCTGACCCCTCCGTAGCCAGCAGTTTGTCTCCTGTATATATGTCTGTTTCTGTTTTGTTTTCTTTGTTCATTTGTTTTGTTTTCTAGATTCCATATAAGTGAAATCATACGGTATTTGTCTTTCTCTGACCTATTTTTTCTAGCATAATACCCTCTAGGTCTGTCTATGCTGTTGCAATGAGCAAGATTTCATTCTTTTTTATGGCTGAGAAATATTCCATTATATATATCCCATTTTCTTTATCTGTTCATCTATCAATGGACACTTGGGTTGCTTCCATGCCTTGGCTATTGTAAATAATGCAATGGACATAGGGGTGCATATGTCTTTTTGAATTAGGGTTTCCATTTTCTTCAGATAAATACCCAGAAGTGGAATTGCTGGATCATGTGGTAGTTCTATTTTTTTTCTATTTTTAATTTTTTTGAGGAACCTCCATACTGTTTTCCATAGAGGCTATACTGATTCACATTCCACCAACAGTGCACAAGTGTTCCCTTTTCTTCACATTCTCGCCAACACTTGTTATTTCTTGTCTTTTTGATACTGGCCATTCTGACAGGTGTGAGGTGATCTCTCATTGTGGTTTTGCTTTGTATTTCCCTGATGATGAGTGACATTGAGTATCTTTTCATGTGTCTATTGACCATCTGTATGTCTTCTTGGAAAAACGTCTACTCAGGTCCCCTGTTGATTTTTTTTAATTTATTTATTTATTCGACAGAGATAGAGACAGCGAGAGAGGGAACACAAGCAGGGGGAGTGGGAGAGGAAGAAGCAGGCTCCTAGCAGAGGAGGCTGATGTGGGGCTCGATCCCACAACGCCGGGATCACGCCCTGAGCCAAAGGCAGACGCTTAACCGCTGTGCCACCCAGGCGCCCCATGTGCCACCCAGGCGCCCCTCCTGTCGATTTTTTAATTGAATTTTTTTAATATTGAGTTGCATGAGTTCTTTATATATTTTAGATGTTAACCCCCTATTGGATATATCATTAGCAAATATCTTCTCTCATTCAGTAGGTTGCCTTTTCATTTTATTGATGGTTTCCTTCACTGAACAAAAGTTTTTTAGTTCGATATAGTGCCGTTTATTTTTGCTTTTGTTGTCCTTGCCTGAGGAGACAGATCCGAAAGGAAACTATTGCTAAGGTCAATGTCAAAAAGCTTACTGCCTGTTTTCTTCTAGGAGTTTTGTGGTTTCAGGTCTTATATTTAAGTCTTTAACCACTTTGAGTTAGTAGGTAATTTAAAAGAGTGGTTCAGTTTCATTCTTTTGCATGTAGCAGTCCAGTTTTGCCTACACCATTTATTGAAGAGACTGTCCTTTTCCCTATTATATATTCTTGCCTCTTTTGTCATAGATTGACCATATGAGAGTTAGTTTATCTTTGGGCTCTCTATTCTGTTACATTGATCAATGTGTCTATTTTTGTGCCAGTAACATACTGTTTTGATTACTACAGCTTTGTAGTATAGTTTGAAATCCAGGAGTATGGTATTTCCAGCTTTCTTCTTTTTGTTCTTCTTAAAACTCCATTCTTTTTTATTTAGAAAGGGTGCCTGGCTGGCTCAGTTGGTGGAGTGTGTGCCTCTTGATGTTGGGGTTTTGAGTATGAGCCCCATGCTGGGTGTAGAGATTACTTGAAAATAAAATCTTCTAAAAAACCCAAACAACTCTATTCTTCCCCCCCCCTTCCTATCAGAGGTCATCCTTAGTCATAGGAATGAAGCTTTTGCTCTTGATCACTAAATGTAGACCAGAACCCAACTCAGATTTCAGTCTATCCTATATCCTAGGGCTAAGAATCACCGGCTTCTCCCTGCTTTCCTAAACATGTTAAGTGTATCCTTAAGTTTCACAGGATTTTTCAGTATTGTTTTTCAGTGCTATGAAATACAACTACTTTAGAGTCTCCATTTAACCAGGATATAGTGTGAAAGGTTTTGATACTCAACTCCTGATCCTACTTATAGGCCATTTGAGTAGTTCATTTTAATACTTATCCAAAAGGAAATTTGATTGACAATGTAGCACTTAATTTTTAAGGGATAAACTTGAAATAACGGGATTTTTAATGTTGGACTCTTGATTATGGACCAAGTTTTTACCAGTCCATGAAGAAATGAGAAAAATTATGTAGTGGGCTTTTTATTTTTATTTAAGATTTTATTTATTTATTTGAGAGAGAGTGAGAGAACACAAGCAGGGGGAGCTGAGAGGGAGAAGCAATGAGCTGAGCAGGGAGCCCAATGCAGGTCTGGATCCCTGGACTCTGGGATCATGATCTGATCTGAAGGCAGACCCTTAGGTGAATGAGCTACCCAGGTGCCCCTGTAGTGGGCTTTTTAAAGTACCATCTTTGGGACACCTGGGTGGCTCAGTCTGTTAAGCATCTGCCTTCGGCTCAAGTATGATCCCAGGGTCCTGGGATCGAGTCCCACATCAGGCTCCTTCCTCAGTGGTGAGCCTGCTTCTCCTTCTGCCTGTGCTCTGTATCACAAATAAATAAATCTTAAAAAAAAATAAAGTACCATCTTTGTGTGTGAGATAATGACCTTCCAACTTTTTTAAAAGGATATTTCAAGACTATAAAAATGAGTAGGTGTAATGTGAGTTGTAAGTCTTCATTTTTAAATCTCCTTAGTTGACAAAATAAAAGTTGACATCCCTATATTACTTTCCCCCCCGGTCCATGACATCTCTAATGTCTGTGAAACACTCGTCTGGACTAGCCCCATCATGTTCCAACTGAAGAAGCTGAGGCCAGGGATGGCAGTCTAATACAGGAATTTAAAGCTAGAAGAAGTGCTCTACAGGTGCATGGTTGTTTGTGGGATAACATTTGAACCCTTACTACCAGTAATTTACTATGCTAAATGTAAAAATTTTTTGTATATTTCTTGTCCCCTTTTTGTGGATTAGGAAACTGAAGCATAGTAAGTAACGTGCCCATGGGCACACCGTTTAGGAATGATGGAGCCAGGATTTGATCTCAAGCACTCCGACTTAAAACCACACCTTGAGACACTCTACAATGTGTTTTTGCTCACCTCCTCTTTCATGAAGCATTCTCTAAAAATCTGGAGTAGTGGCAATTTCTGCCCATCTCTTCTTTGATCAGCACCTTGTGAACTTTTCATTCACCACCCTGCTAAATGAAGCCTCTGGTTTGTAGTATCTGTTCACGAACACAAATTTGTGTCTCCATTTGATCACTCATAAAGAGGTTTTAAGAAAGTTTTCTGACATCAATACGCTCCTAATGTCTTTAGGTTCTATTCTAAGGGGGTCTCAAAGTCTAAGAAATTAATATTAGTTGAGATACCAGAATCCCAAGGCAGCTGGCCCATCAGTCTTTCCATTTCAGGGACTGCTGCCCTTCAGTTTGCTGATCTATACTGACATCACCGGCGCCCAAACAAAGAGCATTTTGCTTTATAAGGCCTAGGTAAATGTAAGTGCTATTACATCAGAAGCCAGTGTGAATATCCGCTGTGCTGGAAACAAGAAACATGGCCGAGGAGTAAAGAATTATAAGGGTAAGAATATACCTTCAGGTTTCTTGGGTATATATCAGCACCGGAAGGGAACAAATAATGGACCACACACAGAAGCTGAGAAACTGAAAGGCAAAGTTGACATTTGTTATCAGGTCACTGTTAGCTAGAAATGGCTTCGACACCACCTTATGCCTGAAAAGGGCATGGAACCTTGAAGGCCTGGACAATCTCTGTTGATAAAAGTACCTTGTTCTTTTCTGTTATACTCAAAACGCTTGAGAATAATTCCTTCTCAGGAATCATGTACTCGTGCTCAAAGGAGGAGACATAGCCTGTTTTCTTGAAACGAAGTTCAGAATTTGTATATTTCCTATCAGCCTCGTCTTTGGAATCCCACGTCTGGGAAGGAGAATATTAACAGGTCATTTGATAAGTGTTCCAATCAGTTAGCAACCCTGCTAGTTCAGTTTACTGTGCTTTTGAAGGCCAGAGGAAAATGTGAATTCTTGTGCCTGCCTAAGAGTTGATAATTTAAAAATCCAAGTTAATATTATGCTGCAGTTAAATTTTGATGCCTTGGAGATGTCAAAGGGGCAAACACCAGGCTGATGTTTGATTTAAAAAATCTGAAGGACCAGTAGTAGGGAATCAAGAAAAGAGATAACTCCATCATAGAAATAATGTGCTGTGCAGTGCCTGTTTTGGGGTGAACAATAATTTTGCAACTGGTTTCTTTAAAAACGGCCAGATAATCCTCTCCTGTTTTCTACAAAAATGAGAAAGTGTTGGGAATCAGTTGTGTGCTAACAATACGTGTAAATGTACCAACATCTAAGTATGAGAGACTAGTGGTGATTTAAAGGTATGGCCTTTGGCATCATACAGATTAAGGTTCAAATCCCACTCACCACTTGTTCTACAGTGAGACTGGGTAACTCAATCTCTCTGAGCCTCCCCTCAGGAATACCTTATCTCAACAAGTGTTGTGAGGATTAAATGAGGTGATCCATATAAAACACGTACTTGCACAGAAAAGTAAGCATTCAATAAAGCCATTACAATCAGAGGCCCTGCTATTTATTGGTCTCTTTCAGCCCACCATAGGCCTATGGCAGGCCTGAATTCTAATGCCTCCTTGCACTATTTAATCACCGTGATCAAAATTTTAAAATCCAAAGGGGCCACAGCTTGATTAACTATTTCATTCATGCACACTTAAGATTTGGACGTCTGCCTTCGAATTGGATCCGCCCCTTGCTGCAGTCTGTCCAGTTTTCATAAACAAACCAGATGATCCCCTATAGCAGCCTTCCAGATCATCTACAGAAATCCTCAAACCCAGATTTGGATTAGGAAGCGGATATAAGTAGCATGCACGTAGCTCTAAGGAGAGGGCCGTTAGAAGAGAAAATGATCACTCCACTCTCTGAGTTCCGCCCTCTAGCCTATCTCCAAATTGGGGTGGAAAGGCTGTTGGTGCAAGCCCAGGGCAAATACAGGGTCCCAAGACTTTAGAGCCCAGGGGCGTGTCTGGAGGAGAACATAGGAGAGACCGATGCCCCTCCTTACAAGCCCCTTTCCTCAGACACTTCCCGGCCAACGAAAGCCCTACTCTCCTGAGACTCTTCCAGAGAAGGCCAGCTGTCTCAAAACACGAAGAAAAACTTAAAAAAAAAAAAAAAAAAAAAAAAAAAAAAAAAAAAAAAAAAAAATCACATCCCAGTCTCCACCGCCACTAAACACGTCCTATGCCTGCGTATGTGTACGTGCGCGCGCTCGCGCGTACGCACAGACTGCTGGGATGCCGCCTCTACCCTTGGGTCTTCCAGTTTCCCGGCGTGCTTAGGGCCCGCCAAATGGGAGGGGGAGACGCAAGATGGCGGCAGCCGCGAACTCCGGCTCCAGCCTCCCGCTGTTCGACTGCCCGACCTGGTGAGTGGCGGGGCGGCCAGGGCTGGAGTGGCCTGGCCCGGCCCGGCTTGGCCCGGACTGGCAGGGCGGCTCATTTCTCGCAAGAAGCCGAACGGCTTAGAGACCCTGGAACTGATTGAGGGAGAACTGTCCGTCGGGCCGGGCGGCGTGTGGAGGAACCGGCAGCCTGGAGCCCGGGCCCAGAAACTGAGGAAACCCAGACTTGGGGGCTCTGAGGTGCTCGCTTAGGCAGTCCCTTGGGCGATCAGCCGGTTGCCGGGGCGCTTTGGGGCCTTGGCCCTGAACTTACCCCAACTCCTGACTGAGTGCCTGGTGCTCTTGTGGAGCACGGTACCTGCCCCCCTGCTCTCTGTCCCGAGCGCGCACGAGCCCGCTTCCCGGCCCCAGCCCAAGCTCAGTGCCCCGCATCCGTCTGTCGTTGCTGCATCTCCCGTGCGGTACGTTTCTGTCTCCCGCAGACTGGAAGCGCCCTGAGGGCAGGGACGGCTCTGACCCACCTCGAAGCCGGGCACAAGTGGGCATCAGTAATTGTTGTGAGGAACCCCTTTCAACCCTTCTCAAGCTCTTGGGAATAATGGAATAATTTAATTTAGTCTTTGAGCGGGGTACAAGATGAATACATATGAATTGCCTTGCAAAGAGACCCATCCGAGTTAGAGCTGCTTCGGGGGTAGCTCATCACAGTTTATGCATTGTTCCTTTCTCTTTCCCGTTATATTGAGCTCCTCAAGGGCAAGGACGGTCTGATTCATCTTCGTGTTTCCAGCTCCTAGGCCTAAGCCAGGCACATAGTAGGAGTTCAGAAAGCATGTTGTGGATGTAGCGTTTAACATTCCTTTCCCTGTTTTCCGTACAAAATGGGCTTTTGTCCAACGCACTGCCCTTTCAGCAACTGCTGTAGAGGAGCTGGGGCAGGATTGTGAGATGACTATGTTGCATCTTCAGTTCGATGAGGATGCAGTGTGTGTGTGTGTGTGTGTGTGTGTGTGTGTATACAAATATAGGGGCTCTGGCAAGATTGTTCTTTCTTCAGACTCAAAAGGAGCAAAGACCGGAAACAGGTGAAAGTGTGGCTGTTTTCTGGGTCCCTCTGCATTTTTGTAGCACCCAGTTGTTTCAGTCTACAAATTGTATGCCTATTTTGGTCCCTTGCTGCACTGATTTCAGAAGTTGGACGAGGACTGTAAACTTACAGTTAGAAGAGACTATTTGAGATCACTTACCATTTCCTCAGAGTCTGGTATGTCTCAGGCACTGTTTGGTGCTTTGACGTATATGTATCCCCCATGAATGGTGTTATAAGGAGTATAGAGAACAGTTCCCTTCAACATGCCAGTGTAGGAAGACCTGTAACAAACATCTCTTGTATTTATTGGCACCTGGTTTTATGGGCATGCTTTTGGATTGCCCTAGTTCCCTAATTATGTACCTCTGATTTGGTCTCAGAGCTCAGGACAGTACCCTCTGTTTATTCTGTGATGAAACTAATCTTGATCAGCCCCAAACACCAGCTGATTTATTCTACCTTTATAGGGTATTAGTGGTAGTGGTAAATCTTAGATTCAAACTCCAAGTAACCAGACTACCCCAGCTATGGTACTTGGACTCTCTGTGCTGCTTTTTCTCTGAGGTTGATATCCAGTGTTAAAATATAGGTTTCTTTGGTGCTGCTCTAAATACAGATCCAGTAAAGTCTGTTTTAGAGCAATTGAATCACTGGGGAAGTGTCAAATGTAGAAAGGAGCTGTAATAACAGTGAAGTAGATGACATTTCTGCTTGAACATGAACTAATTATAGGCTGGTCGAAGAGCTGCAGTGTTGAATGGGACAGTGATTGTAAATGGCATTTACAAACTCATCCTGAAAATGCTTTTCTCACTCTTATTTTTCAGGGCAGGTAAACCCCCACCTGGTTTACATCTGGATGTAGTCAAAGGAGACAAGCTAATTGAGGTATGGAAATACATGTCTTCCTTTTTTTTCTCGTCACACTAAACATTTTTGCCAATGACTCACTTTTCCACCCCCTCTCCTGTGCTTTGTTTTCCAGCAATGCTACTTTCGTTCATCCTGATTTTTTTTTCCTATTAAAAGCACATGGTGATATAACACATTCAAACCTGGTATCTCCCACAGACACTCAGTTTTTTGTGACTTCTCTCACCTTCCAAATGAAGGGTTTTAATTGATCATAGGCTTATGGGTCCCCATCAGACTCGGCTTGGTGAATTCTCTCTCTCTGAGTACACGGAGTTGTGTGGAAGTTGCAAGATACGCAGTAACTGAAGAAGAAAGTGAATGATGTAGATTGCGTTTCACTTTTAAGTTGCATTTATGCAATTCAGGCCCAAGCCCTTCAAAGAAGTGTAGTAAGCTAAGACACTTGCTCAAAAAAGAGAATGGCACGGTGATGAAACTCATTCATTCATTCAAACCACTTATTGAATGCTTACTGTGTGCCAGTCATTGCTCAGCAGAGGGACTACAACAGTGAACAAAACGTGGTTCCTGTCCTCAAATTCTCTGATAGGAAACATAATCACACAAAAATTACATGCTTATAATTGAAATAAGTACTATACAGGAAAAGTTTAGCAGAATTCCAGCTTTTATACGAGTTTAGAATGAACACCACATGGAACTTGAAGAGAGCATGAATTTTGATTAGCTTTAGGTTGTATACGTTTTTTAATCCTTATGGTACCATTTACTTACCAAGAAGTGGAGATTAAGCCCACTATGACCGTGGAGTTGTGAGTCTCCATGTCTTAAGGCAATTTTATGTTTGCTTAGATAGAATTTAGGTTCGAGGCCCCGTTATTGAATGCAATTGGTTTTCTTTGGTGTGTGTAATAAAAATCAAGATGTTCCATGGTTGAAAACCATCTCTGAGATCTCCTGAAGAAGACCCAGATGTTTTGCAAAGTATTAAGGCATGAATTGTGATGAATTCTGTTAATTCATCATGCCCTTAGCCAGTCACTTATAGAGGCCTTTTGTCTTGGGTTCCTCTGTCTTAAAGGTTACAAAACATCCAGATCATTCAAGGAAATAATTTAGCTAAAAGGTCTGTGAAGCGTTTTTTACTATAGACTGTTCCAAATATTGTTTCTAAATAGTGTGAAGCTTTGAAGACATATAGGAATTTATTTTGGTACTAGAATTTAGTAAATCTTCAGTTTGCAGTTGGAAGAAACAGACAATGAGGCATAAGCCTTAATGTTAATATCACATTCCTTTGTGAAATAATTTATATTTTCAGAGCACTCTAATGTGTCAAACATCCCTCTGATTATTGGTTTCCATTAACTGATTGTGTTCTCTGTCTTTCAGTGCTCTTAGGTATGCTAAGTTGCCATACGATTGTCAAGTTACAATCCTTAGATATCACTGTATTGTTTCTGAGAGAAGTAGACCTAAGATGTGCTTATTTTTAAGGATTTAGGCAGCACTTGATACTAGCCGAGCTATCTATATCCTAGCCTTGTGTCAAAGGCTTGTGATGTGTTGTGATAGCTGGGTTTAAGAAGTGCAATATTAAAACAAAAGCCATGAGTCTTTTAAGCCCAGTGTGTAAAGACACACTCTGAGTTATAACTCAGAGGCACAACTGAGTAGTGGTATTAGCCATAGCTAGTCAAGAAATTGTGGTATTAGTTACTATTGAAAGACCAATGCATTATTTTGTTCACTTGACGTTGTCCAAGAATTAACACATTTCCTTGATTCTAAGACTTACCCCCATATATTTGAATGTTTCTGTCATTGAGATACCTTTTTTTTTTTTTTTGAAGATTGTATTTATTTATTTGACAGAGAGGGAGAGAGCACAAGCAGGGGGAGCAGCAGGCAGAGGGAAAGGGAGAAGCAGGCTTTCCTGCTGAGCAGGGAGCCTGATGCAGGACTCGATCCCAGGACCCTGGGATCATGACCTGAGCCAAAGGCAGACACTTAACCGACTGAGCCATCCAGGCGTCCCTTGAGATACCATTAATAATGAATGTATATCTTTAATTTGGAGACCCTTTCTCCTTTGCCACCCCCCAAACACCTAAATCTCTGATATGTCTTTGGCACCTTAGAATTACAGAAATTTGGTTAGTGTTATATTAGAACAGGAGTGGGTGATCTTATATATTGCTTCCTTGAGACCAGCCTACAAGCACTGTAGTTAACAAATTTAAGTTTGTGCAGACATAATCTGTGTGCATATAAATATGAATGAAAAATGCCATGAGATTTAGTCTGCAGATAGTACCTGGAAAGAACAAGATGTTGAAATCTCAGGGCTCTCTCAGTTCTAAATCAGTGTCTTATCTTTAACCCAAATCTTAAAACTCGGGGATGACACGGGGATGGTTGATTGAGCTGTCAAGCTGTTGTTAAATCTTGGTGCTCCATCGTGGTATGGGCCTGGGACAAGCTCTGCCAACAGCAGATGGGCACTGCCAGACAGAGTTTCCCAGAGGTGACCCACATACCTAGACTAGCTTGAACCAGTTGAGCCTTAAGGCTAAGCTTGAAAGAGACTGGCTAAGTGATAGTTAAGAGAAAAATTAAGAACGTGACCCATAGTTCTTGTTCACTTCTTAAAATGTTTCTTGCCTTATGGTGCATTTTTTTGATGTAGGCAGAGTGAAGAAAATATATAATGTAGTGGTTGAAAGAGCTTGGGCTCTGAAATAGGACGGACCTGAATTTCTAATCCAGCTTACAGATACAGTAGTGTCCCCCCTTATCCGCGGTTTTGCTTCCCACGGTTTCAGTTACTGGCACAGATGATCCTCCTGACATGTTGTCAGAAGGTCAGTAGTGGCCTAATGCTGTGTCACAGTGTCTTTGTCACTCACCTCACTTCATCTCATCACGTAGGCATTTTATCATCTCACATCATCACGAGAAGGGTGAGTATAGTACAATAAAATATTTTGAGAGAGATACCACATTCACATTAACTTTTATTGCAGTATATTGTTATAATCGTTCTCTTTTATTATTGTTAATCTCGTACGGTGCCCAATTAATAAATTAAACTTTATCATAGGTATGTATGTATAGGAAAAGACACTGTATAGGGCTTAGTATTATACAAGGTTTCAGGCTTCCAGTGGGGGTCTTGGAATGTATCCCCCGTGGATAAGGGGGCAACTGCTATGTTTAGTTGTGTGAACTTGAATATGTTAATTACTTTCTTTGTGCCTCAGTTTCGTCATCATAAAAATAAGAATGAAAGTACCTGCCCACGCACAGAGTGAGTGTGGAAACAAAGTGACATAGCAGGAAACCTAGCACAGTGTATGGCGCCCAAGTGCTCAGCAGTTGCTGCAGTATCAGTGGCGAATATATTTCTGGATTCATAAGGGGAACCCTAAAGCACAGGGGAGAATAGTGGCCCACTGTGAGTTCAGTGACACAGCCAGGAATGAAATCTAAGCCTCTTGAGTCCTAGCCTGGTACCATACTAACTTGACTATTTCTTTGCTCAGCTTTGTGCTATCTTCTCTTGGGGACTTTGGGAGGTGTGTAGTGTGAAATGTGAACTAGAGCTTAAGGAGACCTTGTGTGTAAAGGGAAGACATAACACATTCTTGAGCAGTCAAGTTGTAGACTTGTAGAACTGGGAGAAGTGTTAGCAGTAATTTATCTAGAGTCTTTCATCTATAGCAACCCAGTCTACAACCAACCAGCAAAGGCTCTACTGATTCAGGATTAAAAGAAAGATGAGGATAGGGAGCCTGGCTGGCTCGGTTGGTGGAGTGTGGAACTCTTGATCTCGGGGTCATGAGTTCAAGCCCCACATTGGGTGTAGAGAATACTTAAATGAAAATTAAAAAAAAAAAAAAATGACAGTGTTGTGAGTGTTCCATAAAGCTAAAATGAGCTCAAAGAATGTCCTTTATCCTTACCCTTCATACTTATTTGGTGTTGAAATGATCTTTCTTTTATAAAATGTTTATGATAATACTAATTGGTGACAGTTTTTTTAATGTCCTTATTTGGCAAAATCAAAAGTTAACAATGCTACTTCAGCTCCTTCTCTCATAATTTTTTTTTAATAATAGTTTGCTGGTCTGTGAAATCCCCTTTTCTGCTGTTATATTGGGGCATTCTATAGTTTTGGGTTCTTTTTAGTGCCATAGCAGTGTCTAGAAGCATTTTAGAGTTCTTCTCTTAGACTTATTTCAGACTATGGCGCATTGTTTACAATATTGACATCGCAGGTCCTTCACACCTGAGTTCAAATCCCAGCTCTGCTACTTAACCAGCTGGGCCACCTTGGATGAGTGGCTTCATCTCTCTCCATCTGTTCTCTTGTCTTTAACAATAGAGGTGATACTTGTTTCACAGTGTCGTTTTGAGAATTAGATGAGGTCATGCTTAAAATGCCCAGCAGTAAATAGTCTGTCAATAAATGTTAATCCCGATACCCTTCTTCCCCAAACTTAGAAAATCTTTGCCCCATGAAGTAGGTCTATGTTTGGACACAGCGAATACTCATTTAGAGTTAACTTAGGGTAATACTTTGTTGTGGCCAGTGAAGTTAGCTTTAGGTACTCGTACAATGATAGCTAATGTAATTGCACTTCCTAAAGAGGGTTCCAAAAACACTTTGGGGCTATGGCAGCATGATTAGAACACACATACGTGTTTATACCCTTTCCTTTCCTCACCAATTGTTAATTTTCATTCGAATGTAGATTTTTTGAACAGCAGTCTTATTACTTTGTAGACATGTTTGTACTTCTTGTTTCCTGGTTGACCTAAAATTAAGATCCAGTGAAATCTTAAATTTCCAATGGATGGAAGACAGCCACTCCCACAGGCTGTGTTCATCTAATAGAATTAAGAAAAGTTCTTTTCATACCAACACAAGACATTTAACCCCTGCATTTGGGGAGAGTAACTGCCATCCGCCTCCCAAAAATGCTAGTAAATTATTCTGAGCTTTTTATCTTGAAGAATAGTGGGAAATAATTTTGTTTTCACCTTGGCAAGGAATTTTATCTACTCGAGATTCTCTACTTACTAGATTGGAAGAATTTTTGCTAAACCCTGTTGAAACAAGATTTAAGTAATATTTAATTTAATATTTATTTAGAAACTGATTATTGATGAGAAGAAGTATTACTTATTTGGGAGAAACCCTGATTTGTGTGACTTTACCATTGACCACCAGTCTTGCTCTCGGGTCCACGCTGCCTTGGTCTACCACAAGCATCTGAAGAGAGTTTTCCTAATAGATCTCAACAGTAGTAAGTAACTCACATCCCATCCCATTTCACACATTCCCTCTGGGACAATGTGAAAATGCTCTTTGGGTTCTATAGTTTTGAAATCATGTTTTATTGCTCATCAAGGAAGAAGCTTGTGTTTGGTTTTTAAATCAGCTCTTTTCTCTGTCTGTGATATCTCCTATTTTCCTGAAATAATCGATGATTAGAGAGAGAAGAGGGTTTTGGGGAGTCATGTCCTGGGAAGGGCAATAGGTATATACAGAGAACAAAAAAACGGTACCCAGGAACCAGGGGCTGTGGGTATTCAGGTGTTTATAGGACCACAATAAAATCGTGGTCCGGTTTAAGCAGAAGCCACAAAAAGCTCCATTAATGTATTAGAGTAGTGTTGCAAGACATTAAAAAAATATTTGCTTTGAGCAAAATTTAATTTTTTATAATGGGTTCTTTATTCCAGCTACATTTTGCTTTGACTACTAACAATACCAATTTTAATTCCACGAGCATACTCTGAATAAGATTTTCATCTTTGCCAAAGTTCATCCCAGAAATGCACCTGAGACGTAACTGCATGGGGCTCTGAAGTTTGTTCATTTTGCCCATGTATCAGTATAGTGTAAAGTGTAAAGCCTCCTGGGCTGGTCATGAACTACTCCTTCTCCCCTACACACACACGCACACTCCCCTACACACACACAATCTGCTTATGTAATGGCTTTGGAGAGCCTTGTCTCACAAGTACTTACTTGCAAATTTATCTTATCTTTTTTCTCCATTTTATAACATGCAGAATGCTGACGTGGAAAAATATTGAGACTCTCCAGTAGAATTTTGGCTTGCCTTGGCATTCATATTGCACCCGTTTCAGCCAGCGTCCTCTATTGTCCTGGGAAAAACCCAAACAAAACCGCCACCAGGCCAGAAGTTCTTATGTTCCTTACACTTGGGGCTGGAGAGGTCAGACCACAGCAATGCCTGTCTTCTGCCTTGCGGGGCATGGCTGTTGCTGGGTTGGAGCCATTCCTGCTGGACCCAGAATGAAGCCAAACCTGTCTGGCAGCAGAGAGCAAGCAGTGGTCTTTGTTATATGGGGTAACAGCAGGTCTGGAGATGTGTAGGAAATCCACTGAAGAGATTCAAGACTCAGTGAAGAGTTTCCTTTTCATTGTGACCTATGACAAGGTCCCAAAGTGGTCCCAGTGCTGTTTTCATTTTAAAAAGCAAAACTGATGTGCTGGGAGGAGCTATTCGCCCTCCTACAACTCAGGTTGGTTTTTGTTTCTGTTTTTCTCTCTTATATTTCTGATTTGGTTATTCCCAGCACACGGCACTTTCTTGGGTCACATTCGGTTGGAACCTCACAAGCCTCAGCAAATCCCCATCGATTCTACAGTCTCATTTGGCGCATCCACAAGGGCCTACACTCTGCGTGAGAAGCCTCAGACACTGCCGTCAGCTGTGAAGGGAGATGAGAAGATGGGTGGAGAGGACGATGAGCTCAAGGGCTTACTGGGGCTTCCAGAGGAGGAGACTGAGCTTGATGTAATTCCACGTCTGTCTGCGGTGTTATTGTCTTTTGGGACTCTGGGTTTTGCCGTATGGAGCTGCTCTGTGTAGCTCGACATGCCAGTGACTTAGCATCAGGAGGTTTTCTTGAGCCCGGTAGTGGGTCTTTGCCACTCTGCCAGTACAGCGTGGCCACATGTGACGCACCTGGGACAGCTGCACCGTGTGGGTTTGGTTATGTCCAGCCGAGCCTGGCGAGGAGTTCCTGTCAGACCTTCGTGGTCGTCTGTGCACCTTCACTGGGTGTTAGAAGCCAAGGCTGGGAGTTAAACTTTTCTGGAGCTGCCATGTCCAGTGCGGTAGCTCTAACCACATTTCTGGTGTTCAGCAGTCACATGTGACTAGGGACTACAATATCGAGTGACAAGGATATAGAACATTTCCATCACCCAGAAAGTTCGGTTAGACAGCACAGGCTTAGGGAGACTGAAGCTTTAGTTCACTTACATTGCTTTTTTGGATATGATTCAAACAGCCTAAGAATCTCTGAGTAGAACTAGACTGCTTTTGCTCCTATGGGCCTAGCTGCCCTGAAGGCCATGAATTTTCCAAGATGTAATTTTAGGGGCACCTGGGTAGCACAGTCGTTAAGCGTCTGCCTTTGGCTCAGGGCGTGATCCCGGCGTTCCAGGATGGAGCCCCACATCGGGCTCCTCTGCTGGGGGCCTGCTTCTTCCTCTCCCACTCCCCTGCTGTGTTCCCTCTCTCGCTGGCTGTCTCTCTGTCACATAAATAAATAAAATCTTTAAAAAAAAAAAAAAGATGTTATTTTAAAGTGCTAAAGTTGTCCTTTTCTAGAGGCTAGCCCCAGTGGTTTGTGATGCGGCTGTTGTCCTTAACGTGTCCATGGCTGCACTGGTGTGACTGCTCTGTTCAGGTAGACCAAATGCCAGCGTGTCTTACCCGCCCTCATGCACTTACCTCTTGTTCAGCAAGGCAGTTTCCCAGCCCTGAGGAAAGAAAGCATGAAGGAAATCTTAGCATTTAGAAGTTATTTTGTTCTAAAGAAGGAGCCTCATAGCCGCGCGCCATGCTGCGAGTCACTCTGACCCATCTCTCCCCCACGCTGCTTCCCTGCTTCCCTGTCTTTTAAGTTTAGTTTGTTAGGTCCTCCCTGGGTCTTCATTCTGAAGACATTTGGAGTGTCTCAGACTGCAGTGCAGATTGGAATAAGGCCAGGGGATTGGGAAGAGGCAGGCAGCAGTGCTAAGGCCAAGTTAATCATTGAAATAGATGGGTGGTTATGAATAGAAATGGGGCCATACACAGGGACGGGGAGTGACAAACTATTAATGCCTCCTATTAAGTGCACTGGCCCTGTCTTTCTGAGCTTCAGTGGGGAGGGCTGCTGGGGAAGAAGCTGTCAGTTGCCCTCTCTCATCTCTGTTTCGTTACCTTAAGACAGTTCATGGAGTTCCTCCCAGTCATATTCTTTCATTCTCAGCGTAAAGACATGATAGTCTTTCCCCCAAAAACACAGAGCCTCACCTCAGGGATATTTGCACAGATGACCTGTTCCCAACTGAAGGTTCTTCACCTCCTTGTGATCATCACTGTCCCACCAGTCAGTGAGGATGTTCCATGTTTTGTCAAAAGAGGCTTGTTAATAGTAGCTAAGGGCACCAATCTTTTCTGAATACAAAAGAGAATCTTGTTTGCCTGGGGTGGTTAAGTTTCGCTCCTAAAGCCTTCCTGCCCTTTGTTTAGCTCTGTAATCGTCAGATTCCCTGTGTACTGACTCCTGTCTGTCTTGTGTGAACCCTGGCCTAGAACCTGACAGAGTTCAACACTGCCCACAACAAGCGGATTTCCACCCTGACCATTGAGGAGGGGAATCTTGACATTCAGAGACCAAAGAGGAAGAGGAAGAACTCGCGGGTGACTTTCAGCGAGGATGATGAGATCATCAATCCAGGTGAGGCGTCTTCCTGGTTTCTTCCGATGAAAAAGCTGTGATCTCAGAGAGCAGTGAGTACAATGTGCAGGTTGGTTGTAATGTTTCCCAACAAGGGGCAGGATACCCAGCGCTATATTAAGGAAGGAGAGTTCTTGCAGGTCATCAGTGGAGTACCCTCGAACCCTCCAGCGCTATCCAGTTGCAGTGTGAAAGAGACAGACGAAGGAAGGGCCCGTGTAATTGAGCATACAGAGCCAGGTTCCCACCTGCTGATCCAGCGGGTCTGTGTCCTAGTGGAGGTTGAAGTAGAGTTGTTTGTTGTCTTACCTCAGACTAGAGCATTACTGTCTTTGCGGAATTCTGAGTATGACTGGTAACTCTGAGATTGGAGAGCCTTCTGCTGCCACCATTAACTGCACTGAAGACTTGCGTCTCTGTAGGAAGTACTGTATAGAGTTTGTATGGAAACGTCAGCAAGGTGAGAGCATCTCGTTATGGGAAGGCCACCAAGTTCACCCATTTGTTCCATCACTCAGCATCCGTTTCTTGGCCTCACATAGTATGTCAGGTACTCTGGTAGGTAGATAACACCGAGCCAGAAGCTGTCGTTTGTTTGATGAGGATGGAATCGAGATTCTGAAAACCTTGTTAGAAATCAGTCTCAGTGGATGGAAACAAGGATCCCAAACTAACAAGTTGCTTTTACTTCCCAAATGAAGTACAGTGAGAATAACTTTCAGGTCCTGCATTTATTTTCAAAATATCAATTATTTAAATGGAGAAGAACCGTTCCAGTGACAGCTCATGAAAAAAAAAAAGATTGAGGGAGTTTAGTTAATTGAATGAGTCATCAGGGGGATGTGGAAACTAATCAGTTGCAGTTTAAAATTGCATTAGTAGAAGAGTAGGGGACAGTAACCCCACTCACCTGTGTTCTGAGCAGAACTCACCCAGACAGGTTACCAAATGCGAGCACAGCCTCAACACCGAAGGTGCTATGTAGTCCTGAGGGAGGAGGAGACTCACAGCCAAGGAAGACTGTCCCCCAGATGCTGGGAATGTAGGGGAACCATGCTTGAGGAGGCATGGCCACTGTAGTTGGCCATTTTCAGGGCTGACCTTAGGGAGGAAGGAGTAGGCAAAGCCAGAGCCAGTGAGTATCAAGTATTTGGCTCAGCACAAAAAACAACAACAAATCCTTCTTATATGTAGAAGAAGAATTAAAAAGATGCCTGTGAAAGATCCAGGCATTCGTTTGGTGTGTGAAGTAGAGATGATTACTGTCCAAGCCATGAATGCCCAATAGAAATGTTCAGGCAGAGGCTGAGTGACCAATTGGGGAAACTTATTTCTGGGCCCCCAAACCTACTGAATAAGAATTCCCAGGGGTTGGGGCGCCTGGGTGGCACAGCGGTTAAGCGTCTGCCTTCGGCTCAGGGCGTGATCCCGGCGATCTGGGATTGAGCCCCACATCAGGCTCTTCTGCTATGGGCCTGCTTCTTCCTCTCCCACTCCCCCTGCTTGTGTTCCCTCTCTCGCTGGCTGTCTCTATCTGTCAAATAAATAAAATCTTAAAAAAAAAAAAAAAAAAAAAATTCCTAGGGGTTGGACCTAGAAATTTGTGGTTTTAAACAAGCTCTTTTTGTGCTGACAAACAGCCAGCAATTTGGGAATCACTGGACTAGTCACTCTTTTAAATCTCTTTTAGAAGTCAGGGTCTGCTCTGCTGTTTTTCTCCTTGAAAATTATTGCCCTGGGGGGCCCCTGTGTGGTTCAGTCACTTAAGCATCCCACTCTTGGATTTGGCTCAGGTCGTGTTCTCAGGATTGTGGGATCAAGCCCCTTGTCGGGCTCTGTGCTGAGCGTGGAGTCGGCTGGAGTTTCCCTCTCTCTCTCCCTCTGTCCCTCCTCTTCATGTACTCACGCTGTCTCTTCCTCTTCCTCTTTCTCTCAAATAAATAATCTTTAAAAAAAAAAAAAAAAAGGAAAAAGAAAATCATTGCCGTGGAGCGGAATGTGTATTCAGACCAGCCTAGCATCGCGGTAAGGAGGACCTGGGGTTGAAATGGACCTCTTCACTTAGTAGCTCTGTGACCTTGACCGTGTGACAGATATCGGCCTCACAGGATTGGTGGGGAGGTTAAATGATTAATATACGTACAAATACTTTAGATCAGTGCTCGGCACTCAGTAAGCCCTTGACAAATGGTAGCCATTATCCCCACCGTCATCAACCACCGCTTTTGCTTTTTATCCTTGCAACCGTTCCTATACCAGAAGTAGGCTTATTTGTGAGGAACTTATTGGTAGATCTTGAAGGAGCAGAGATCTCATGGAATGGGTGTATCCTCTTTCTTAGAGTGGAATGGGTAGAGATGAGGAGAGGGTGAGAGGCCCGAGCACCGTTCAGACAGCATGGCACAGGATGGGGTCCCCCGGAGAGTTCTCTGGCCCCTCCGCAGGCCTGTTGCACACGTGGGGGGCATACCCCGTGAGCTCCCCCTCTTGGGCTCCCGTTGCTCTTTTGCTTCATTTAGCTTGCTTTGCTGAAGGGACGATTGGAACAGGGCACCTGTGGGGACGAGAAAAAAGGTATGGATGCCTTTTATAGAAACCTCATCTCTTTCCTAACGAGCCTAGATATATTTCCTTCTTTCTTCTGCGTAGAAGTCATTCATTTCTTCATTCACTGAGCAAAGATTGGTTGTGAACATAATGCCGGGGTGTATTCTTTGCAGTCACCCTAGTATGCGAAAAACCAGATTTATTAAATAGACCAGGGATTAATTAAATAATGAATCTTTGTTTTCCAAAGGGATTCACAGGAGTGTTTCTTTGAATAGCAGGCACCCTCCATGCATTTAAAAGGATATATACGCCCCTATTAGGGAAACAGTTCCTTTCCCACCACTATATATATATATATTTTTTTTTTAAAGATTTTATTTATTTATTCAACAGAGATAGAGACAGCCAGCGAGAGAGGGAACACAAGCAGGGGGAGTGGGAGAGGAAGAAGCAGGCTCCTAACGGAGGAGCCTGATGCAGGAGCCTGATGTGGGGCTCGATCCCACAACGCTGGGATCACGCCCTGAGCCGAAGGCAGATGCTTAACCGCTGTGCCACCCAGGCGCCCCTCCCACCACTATATTTAGACAAAAGGGGGCTTGGAGTAGTTTTTTTAGTAATGATAGTAAGTCTGCCTGCCTGTTTGCAGACCCTCAGCCTTCAGCGAGAAAGGTCCTGTTCATCCCAGGTGATCTAGCCCCGTCGTCCCCTCTGTGCTCCAGGAACACTATCCTGCACCCCTCCACTGTGTTGTAGCCTGTCTGGCTTTTCAGCTGTGAACTTCTTAAAGGTGGAAAGGACAGTATCTTGCTCTTTATTTCTGTGCTTGATGTCCAGTAAATGAGGCAGGGGAGAGTTACTGCAAGCACGTCCCTTCCTTGGTCTTAGCACTTTATTCCTGCAGTGAATGAGGCTAGAACCGATAACGTGTGTGTGACCTGTGAAAAGGGGGCTGCTCTCCACCCTCCCTGGAAGCCCCTGAAGGGGGCTTCAGCTCCTTTAGTAAGTCTTGATTGTATGTGGTTGTTCAGGTCAGAAGGCCAGGTGAACTTGGAAGCCCTGGGCCTGAATCCTAATTTCTGGTGTTTGCTAGTGAGCGGGCACCGGCAAGGTACGTGGTATGTGACCCCTTCCCATGTGTCACGTGTCATTGTTTTATCACTAGCATGGGGTTGATAAAATCTGCTCTTTGGTTTCTCCCTTCAAAGAGGGACGTATATGGAATGAGAAAGAACTTGGGAAAGGCAGTACAGCGCAGTGGTCCGGAGCCCAGGCCTATTTCTGGCTGCTTGGACTCAAACCCGGGTCCCTCCACTCCCCAGCAGGGTGACTGGACCAGGCACTTTACCCCTCCAGGCCTGAGCATGTCTGTTAGATGCTGATGGTAGTAGTACTCGCCTCAGGGAGTTGTGAGGATTTAACACCATGCCAGCCTCAGTAAGCACTTGAGCGTTAGCTGTACCTCACTGTTTTAAGGTGAGTTGTGATTACCTTGTTTGCAGCGGGCCCTAGTCCCTTCATCTCTCCAGCAGAGTCAGACTAACCCGTCTCTCGTGTCTTCTGCAGAGGATGTGGACCCCTCGGTTGGTCGCTTCCGGAACATGGTGCAGACTGCAGTGGTCCCAGTCAAGGTAGGAAGCACGTTGTAACAGTGTTTGAAATGCCATACAGTCTGGTTTAAAAACCCACTCTTTCATGTGTAGGTAAGTGTTAATTGTGTGCTTCATTTTAAAACATTTTTTGCTCTTCTGTTTTTCATCATGTGGAAATACTTTCATTCCACCTGAATCTAGGGGATCCTGGAATGCCATAGAAAGACTGCAGGTGACCAGCCAGCTCAATGCTGCGCGTAAATTGTGGTATGCTGGGAGTCTGTAAGTTTACGTCCCAGCAGGGTGCAGAGTGAGCCACTTTGCTTTCGCCTTGCCCTTCTGACTCCAAGTAAGCTCTTAGGCGAGGAAGAGGCATTGTTGAGTTTCTGCAGGGCCCCTCCAGCTTTGGCCATGCCTTTGTTTTGTGATTGGGAATGGCACAGATAGGAAGGGCAGCCCGGATCTGGGTTAGGCTGCAAGATCGAGTATGTTGAAGAGCCAGAAGGTGGAAGTTCCAGAGATGTTCTGATTGCTCAACATGTGACCGCTCAGACTGTCCAAAGGGAGCAGATGGCCCCTTTAAGTAGTGAGATCCCTGTGAATTAGAGATATTCAAGAAGTGATTGGTAAATGCTGGTCAAAGGTGCTATCGAAAGTTTTATTTAAAAAAAAAGTCTTTAGGGATGCTTGGGTAGTTCAGTTGGTTAAGTGTCAGCCGTTGGCTCGGTCATGATCCCAGGGTCGGGGGATTGAGCCCTTCATCGGGCTCCTTGCTCAGTGGAAGTCTGCTTCTCCCTCTGCCCCTCCCCTCGCTTGTGCTTGCACTTCCTCTCTCTCGCTCTCTTTCAAATAAATAAATAAAATCTTAAAAAAAAAAATCTTTAGGGGCACCTGGGTGGCTCAGTCGGTTAAGTGTCTAACTCTTGATCTCCGCTCAGGTCTGGATCTCAGGGTCATGAGTTCAAGCCCTGAGTTGGGATCCATGCTGGGTGTGGAGCCTACTTAAAAAAAAAAAAAACACAAAACTTTAGACTCTATTAGACTAGATTGATTACCTATGTCAAGTTTTTGGTTAGTCTTTTTTAATCCAAAAGGCGTAGAGGGTTGAGGGGGATCTTTCATGAACTTTCACAAGCCCTTGTGAAAAAGTACGAGACAGAATGTTTCTCTGCATCTACATAGCATTCATGTCACATTTCTCCTAGAGCTCTTTTCTCTCTTTTTGCTTCTTCCTTTGGAATGTTCTGTTGTCATTAAAGTATAAAACCAGGGGCTCCTGGGTTGCTCGTTCAGTTAAGTGTCCAACTCTTGATTTTGGCTCAGGTCATGATCTCAGGGTCGTGGGGTTGAGCCCTGTGTCCAGCTCCACGCAGGCATGGAGCCTGCTTAAGATTCCCTCTCTCCCTCTCCCTTCACCACCACCACACCCCCCCACAAAAAGTATAAAACCAGCAAGGGGCACCAGGCCGGCTCAGTCAGTAGAGCACGTGACTCTTGATCTCCGTGTCATGTTTGAGCCCCACTTTGGTTGTAGAGATTACTTAAAAAAAAAAAAAAAAAAGTATAAAACCAGTAGATATTTTTACTTTGTCAGGTTTATTATGATATAATTTACATACAATAAAATACACACATTTTAAGTGTATAGTTTGAGTTTTGACAAATGTATGCATGTGCATAACCACCACTATTCTTAATATATAGATTTCCATCACCCCAGAAGGTTCCCTTGTGTCCCCTTGCTGTCAGTTCCCCCCCTTCTAGCCCCAGGCACCCAGTAGACCACTTTCCATCACTATAGGTTTGTTTTGCTCTCAGATTAATGTTCAAAAATTGGGTGGTCAATATGAAGACACTAACTTTTACTTAAATACTTACTACCACCTGTTAACACCTCTGCTTCCTAAAAGTGTATTTTAACATCAGAAGAGAGGGAGGCTAAGACTGCAGAAGAAAGCGTAGTCACTTAAACTGAATAGGCTTTACTTTATGAAAAGCTCACACATCGTCCTTGTTTTTCTCAGTGCGATGTAGGATGGTGAGTTGCGGGGAGCAGTATTGGGAGCCATCACGTTAGACAACGACTGTCCGGTCTCTTCAAACCCTGAGGCTTCAGGACAGTGAAATAGATTGTCTGGGAAACAAAACGAGCTAGACGGTTGGGGGCCTTCTCTGAGTTTTCTAGGGCTGGGATAGAAAAGGCTGGCTAACACCCTCTTGTGCCTCACCTCTTGCTTCCTCTGTTCCTTATGAACCACAGAAGAAGCGGGTGGAAGGCCCTGGCTCCCTGGGCCTGGAGGAATCGGGGAGCAGGCGCATGCAGAACTTTGCATTCAGTGGAGGACTCTACGGGGGCCTGCCCCCCACACACAGTGAAGCCGGCTCCCAGCCGCACGGCATCCACGGGACAGCACTCATCGGTGGCTTGCCCATGCCATACCCGAACCTCGCGCCTGACGTGGACTTGACTCCCGTCGTGCCGTCGGCAGTGAACATGAACCCTGCACCAAACCCTGCAGTCTATAACCCTGAAGCCGTCAACGAGCCCAAGAAAAAGAAATATGCAAAAGAGGCTTGGCCGGGCAAGAAGCCCACACCTTCCTTACTGATTTGATATTTTTGGTCATGGAGAAGGGTGGGATTGGGTGGGAATTGGGTGGAAGGGTGAGGGGGGAGCTAATGAACTAGGGAGAAAAACTTTCCATGTGTGCGGTCTCGTCTTTCAGAATGTTTCCTGGGGCCCTAACCATGTACTATTAGAGCTGGGGAGTATCCCATAAAGACCTGTCTTCAGAACACTGAGTGTAGAGCAGTGTTTCATGTTTCCTGCTAAGTAGGCTGCCCTGGCTCTTTTCCAGGCCTTCCATCACCTCCTTTTTCTTCTCTCCCTCGTTCTCGGGTCGTTTTGATTTAAAGTCACATACCCTGGGGGGTCTCCAGGCCCTCAGGTGGGCTCTAGAGCCGTGGCACCGGCCTGTGGGTCCAGCAGCCTGTTTCTGTTGACTGTCCCTGCAAGTCCCGGATAGCAGAGGGGTTGCCATGGATCCCACGTCGATCAGAAGAGGGTTTAGAATTCTTCAGTTAAGCTAAGGTTTCAACTCAGAAATGTTTGCCTAGGTCACTGGTTTTGAGGTCCAGTAGTTAGGCTTTTTTCTCTTTTGTCCTTTCTGTTGGAATGAGAGCATTTTGATTTTCCTTCATCTGTGACCAGTGCCATAGACACGGATGGGTAGTTGGAAACTTACAGTATCGTTGGAACTTTACCTGTTTCTCTTGTCACACGTGAGTACTCCACTTGCCGAAGTTTCTCGTTTGATTCCAGAGTACTGTCCTCTACTCTCTAAAGCCTGGCTTTCCTTTTCAAGTGTGTTGTGAAGGCAATTTTTAAGGATATGACCAGATAGAGCAGCAGTTCCAATTAAAAAGGAAAAGATTTTACTTTGCAAGTAACTGATGTCTTTAAGAGGACATTTTTAAATGTTGGTTCAGAGGCTCTCCCCTCCTTTACTGCGAGCTCTCATAACCCGGAGCTCCAGGACTGGGCCCAGCTAACAAACACCGGACACGGAGGTAGCGAACAGTGATATGAGCTTTGTACAGAGATTTGTACATTTGTGTAATAGGCCTTTTCACGCTTTATGTGTAGCTTTTTACCTGTAACCTTTATTACATTGTAAATTAAACGTAACTTTTGTCATTCGCGCAGTCTGTGCTTCGGTCGCCATCACGGATTCCCGTCGCCATCAGAGCACGTTGGTCAGAGGTGCAGCTGACGGGCTTGGGCAGTGATACTCTGGCCCCATTTCATTACCGCCAGTAAAGATGCCCCCTCGTGCCGAATGTGGAAATTCTAATTAGAGATTCCAGTCCCCAGACTGAAGCCTCACCGAGCAAAGTGGGTTAAGAGGTGGCTGCTGGCCTTCATCAGGAGGCAGAACCGCACCATGGACGTGGGGAGACCGGGCTTCGGGGCACCGGCCCCCGGTGGGCGTTGCTTGGGCCTGGTGGCCCGCGCTCTGACTCCAGCTGCTCGCGTCGGGAGGTTGGTAGGGGACTTCAGCCAGAGTTCAGATCCAGTGTGCGTGTCTTGCATGCAGGACCTCCCATGCAGGGAGTGGCTTTGTGAGGAAGGTGCCAGGTAGCTTCCAGACCCCTTGGGCTGAGAGTGCGGACTGGGGGCAGGAGCAGCCTGCGGAGGAACGGGGATCCGGAAGATCTCAGCTGTGTAAGAAGTTGACTTCTTAGCCGGCCTCTATAAAAACGAGGGTCCTGGTCTCACAAGGACACCTCCCTCCTGCTGTAGTGAAGGTGACCGTTCCTGCCCACCATTTACAGCAAGTAATTTTGTTTCCATAGCCCTAAGGAGGGGCCTGTTTTTATCCCCACTTCACAGGTGAGAAAACAGACGAACTTGCCCATGATCCCACTGTAGCGAAACTCCAGTCTGAATCCAGAGCCCGAGCGGCTCACGCAGCCTCCAGGATGAGTGGAGGCGACGGGTGTGCTTGGCCCGTGGGCGGCGCACCATCGTGCTTGGCAGGCGCAGCTCTGTTCTTGGCTAGGTTTGTTTTGAAGTTTAAAAAAAGTTTTCCAAACCGAGCAACTCACTGGAAGTTACGTTAAAGGGCTTAGATCTAGTTTAGAAAATAAAGTAAACCTTTGCTGGAGAGAGCTACTCTGCATGGTCGGTTTCAGAATATGAGTTGCGGGGGGAGCTGGCAGTGTCGTCTCGGAGGAGGCCCGGCAGAGACCGTCCGAGCCCGCCGAGCTCTGCCTTTCCCGGTAAGGGTCTGTTTGACTTCAGTGGAACAGGGCTGGCTTCATTTGGTAGTTCCCTGATGTCAGGAGGTGTGTATGCGTGGGAACCTGGCCCCCGTGACACCATACTGCTGAGTCATTGCAGCCGTGTTGTAGTCTCTCTCAGACGCGAGCACTGCGGAAAGGGGTCAGTTGTCTCTCGGCCTTAATGCGGCTCTAGATGGGCCACAGGTGGATAAGCCCCCGTGCTCACCATGGGGCTGGCAGCTCTCATCACCCTAGCGAGCACGACGTCGCTGTGGGACACAGCGTCTCCCCGGCCTGGGACACGCACCCATTCTGGAGGAGAAGTGACTGCAGGTTTCCCCAGAGTCCTATGTCCACCCATGGGCCATCGGCTAAGGAGGGAGGGAATGACCTTTGTTCCCTTCCCCAGGGCAGGAGAGGGTGGTGAACTCCTTGGAGAGGGACACCTGTTGACGGGAAGCCACCCATTCCCCAGGTGTTCCTGGCTCAGAATCAGCTGTTTGGTGACAGCTTTCCAAAAATATGCCCATTATCTGCAAATCATAGAGTTCTAGAATCCGAAGGACTTAGGAGATCCTGTCTGGATCCTTCATTTTGCTTGTGAGCAAACATGGCAGTGGGGACCCACTTCTCTCAACTAGTATGGATGGAAATGTGTGAGCTGGGCACAGAAGTGCACCACTCCGCCTGCAAGAGGCGTGCCTTCTGCAGGGAAACATGCACACTAGCGATGCTGCCACCTGCTGAGCGCTGGAGAAGAGGGATGGACAGGGCGAGGACAGCAGAGATGGGCAAGGAGGTCAGGGAAGCCTCTAGGGAGATGACATTTGAGCGGAGCACAGAAGAAAAGTAGGGAATTGTCATATGGAGGAGTGTGGATCAAGCTTCCCGGGGCAGAGGAACCAGCATGAGACGTGAGGGACTTGGGGATGGCCCGTAGCGGGAGGAGGGACTCAGAAGGGCAGAGGCCAGATTCCACCCTGTAAGCTTTGCTGGGGAATTGGAAAGTTTTGAGTTGCCAGGAGACCACAGAAGGTGTTTTTTCCTCCTACTTTAAAAAAAGAAAAGAAGGAAGGAAGAGGGAAGGAGGAAAGGAGTCCAGGAAGGAAGGAAGGATGGAAGGTTGGCTTAGTAGAGACATGCTCATGTAGAAATCTGGTTACTAATAACCAGAGCGCGTGCACCTCGCCCCACCCCCACCCGGAGTCAGGGAGACTTCCTTGGGGGGATTTCAGGAATCAGATGGTAGAAAATGCCTCTGGCTGCAGATGAACAAGGCCGTCCCTGACCACAGGTCTCCCTAAAGCCAGGGAGACAGGCGTTCTAGTGCTCCCTCTCTCGCAGTTTAGCAAGCCTAGAATTAAGTCTAAATGTTGGGAGAACACGGAAGAGGACGTTTCCAGTAATTCTGTCTTCGGAAGGGAGGTGGGGCTCAGGGGAGAGGGTCCTGGAAAGCTTCAGAGGGGCGACCTTTGATGTTTTCAAGTGGCAGAGGGGAGGGCACGCAGGATGCAGGGGCAGGGACAGCCGCAGGAGCAAAGGGGGCGGGTGGATTAAAGTCCCCAGCATGTGATGGGGGTGGCGGGAAGGCTCTGGAGTGCTCACCTACTGAGTTTGGACGGCATCTGTCTCCGTGGAATAAAACCATTGCCTGTTCCGCTGGGGAAATAGAATTCGGTGGCAACTTTCTCTGAGCCTGGGCCGAGGTGCAGTTCCGGAGTCGGCCAGCAGGCGGGGCCCCGCTCGCATTCTTAAAGCCGCCGGGGAGGCCGTGTGACCTTCCGGGGCTGCGGGGCCAGAGCGGAGGGGAAGAGGAAGGAAACCGGTCTGGCTCACTGTCCTGCACTCTGCCGGCACTTTGTGTCTGTTCTTCCCCTTCCTTCTTCCAACAGCTCTGAGAGGAGGTTGGGAGAGCCCCATTTCACAGCTGGGGAACTCGCTCTGGGAGAGTAACAGACCAAGGTCACACGGTGGCAAGCGACAGCGCAGGGACTCAGACCTGGGCCTGATGGTTTGGACTACAAAGGGCACAAGGAAGCCCGGACAGGGGTTGCCGCCCTGCCTGTGCCGGGGCTCTGTGAGAGACTGGAACGTGGGCCCTTTCTAATTTTTCTCCCTCTCCATTTCCTACTGTAGCCGGGACATGGGGGCCCAAGAGCACGTGGTTCCAGGGTCCCAAACAGACCAGGTTCAGCCACTCGCCGCTGACAAAATCCAAAGGTAGAGACGAGCTGTGGTGGGACAAGAAAGGGATTTATTTCAGTGAGGCCGACACTGGGAGGACAGGAGACTAGTGTCCCAAAGACTGTCTCCAAAGAGCTGAGAAGGCCTCCAGGTTTATATTAGGAGAAGGTGGGACAGAGGCCGGTGGGTCCGAGCAGGTGGACAGCGAAGGTCGGTCAGACCCATCATTGTCTTGGGGTCAGTCATACGGGGTCTTGCTGTCCTTATTGCTTGACGGGGTTGTTTCGGTTCCCTCGGGGAATGCTTTGCCTGCAGGGTCTTTTGCCTGAGTTAAGAGGTAAGCTGGAAGGAACTTAGTCAGACAGTTTGGGGTCAACATGGAGGTAGCTTGAGGCCTCTTTACCCCTTCTGTCTCCATCTCTGTGCCCTTTGCGGGCTGGGCTGTCTCCACACCTGGGCCGGGGGTGGGGGACCGACGCACACACACACTGTTGCACCTTAGCCTGGGGGCCAAGGTTACTAATAACCTGCAAGCAAGATGTGGAAGGAGGTTTTGGGAGAGAACCTCTGCTGACCAGGTCTCCGGCCTGCCTGCCTCGGGCCCACCCGCCATTGCCACGGCCTTCCTGCCCCAGCCAGGCCGCCGCCGGCCGCGGAGCCTGCTTGCCCTCCCTGCAGCTAGGCCCTCCTGCTGACGGTCAAGCCCACCCTCTCCTGGGACCATTCCTGGCAGCATTCAAGCTCAGGCTGCTCTGGACCTTCTCTTAATTCCATTTCCTCACCCGCTACCTCAGCTTCCTTCCATTTCTCTGCTCCGCTTTGCTGTCCAACTCCTGGAAAGAATGGTCTTATCTTGCTGTCTCAGCTTCCTCTCCTCCACTCACTCTTGCTTCCACTCCTGGCAGGCTTTTGTCCCAACGCTCCATCAAAACCTCACCTGCTTATACCCTGGTCAGTCATGTCACAATCACTGCTCCGCCCAGAATACTCTGGAGGCCCCTCACGATCTCCAGAGGAAGAACTGATCTTTCCACTGCAAGTCTGGCCCTACCTCTCTGTTTTCCTACCTCTCCCCGCCTTGCTGGCTCGGCTGCAGCCCCCCCGGGGGGAGCGGGGCTGGCCGGTCCCCCAAACCTGCCCCTGTGCTAGGACTCCGCCCCAGATGTCAGCATGGCCCCCTCCCTCACTGCCTTCAAGCTGTGAAAGAGGCAAGCAGGCCCTGACTTCTAGGAGCTGGCCTGGCACTCCCAGCCGGGCCTCGGTGTTCTGTCAAACAATTCCACGGCACGTCAACCTCAGACAAAGCCGCGCTGTGTCGGCGATGAACACAGACAGGGCCACTCTGTAATCATCTGCACACACACAAAACACGAACGCTGCCCACACCGCAAAAGGACCAACCATCTTTATCACTTGTGGTTGACTTGTGGTTCCAAACGTATGTCCACCCAGAATCTCAGAATGTGGCCTTCTCTGGAAAAAGCGTCTTTGCTGTGTAATTAAAGGATAGGGTAAAGGATCTTGAAATGAGATCATCCTGGATTAGAATGGGCTCTAAATTCAATGACGAATGTCTTTCTAAGAGACAGAAAGGAGGAGACAGACACACAGAGGGGGAGGCACGCGAGGGTGCAGGCAGAGGTTCGAATGACGTGTCTACAAGCCAAGGAACACCAAGGATTGCCAGCAGCCCCCAGAAGCCAGGAGAGAGGTGGGGAACAGGTTCTCCCGCAGAGCCTCTAGAAGGAACCAAGCCTGCTGAGACCTTGATATGGGCCTTCCGGCCTCCGGTCTCCCGCGCTGTGAAAGGCTCCCTTCGTGCCGCTCTAAGCCGCCCGGTCTTGGGGCAATCCCCCACGCCGGCTAGGAGGAGAGACTGTTGCTTCCTACTAAAGACAGCTGTGGCCTTGGCCCGGTCTCCCCTTCCTTCCGATAGAGTTTATTAGGATCCCCAGCGTGGAATTGGCCTGGCTTCCTGAAAGCATCCAGTCTAGAGTCCAGCCCTGCTTCCATCAGCCCTCCCGAATCCCCTCCCCCAAGCTTAGATCCTACAAGGCCTTCTTAACACTCTCTCACGGGTCACCCGGTTTCCCTATGGAACGCGCAGTTCCTCGCTACTGAGTCATAACTGCCCGTGTTCCTGGCAGGATTTGGCCGGAGGGCATTGACAAAGTCTTCACCCAAAGGCCATCATCTCCAGCAAAAAGTGCAGCCCGCACACCTCCCTCTCTCCTACCCCCTCCCCTTGCTCCGCTTCCCATGGCTCTCCCCCTTGTCCCACACGAGGTCACCTTACCGACTTTCTCTGCACTGTCTGTGGTCTGTCTCTCCCCCCACCCCATGTGAATGTGAACTCCACTAGGGGGCAGGGGTTGTTTGTCTGTTTTGTTTCTGGACCTATTCAAAATGGTGAAAACCTACCCCACCGAGGGCTCTCAGTAAAAATTCAATGAATGGGTGAATAGGCCGGCGCTGGGCCAGGAGCAAGCCCAGGGAGCTCCTAACCTGTCTGGCCATCAGGAAAGCTTCCCTGGAAGGGCGCAGGAGGGCTGGGCTGGGCTGGGTCAATAGAGGTGATCCAGGCACGACAGTGGGCTTTACGAGAGTATTCGGGCATGTGCGAAAAGCCTGGGGAAATGAGGGGTTACTTCAAGACTGGGGGAGAACGAGCACCTCCAGGTGGCTGAAGAGGAGACTCTGGAAGAATAAAGCAAGAGATGAGGCTGAGAGTTGTCAGGGGCCAGGTCATCTGGAGGCGGACAGGGCTGTGGAACAGGTGAGGATGGGAAGGCCAACGGCGAGGCTGTTGGAGGGTGAGGTGACGTGAGCGGGGTCAGTGGCAGCTGGAGAGAAGGGGCAGGGTCCAGGGAGAGGGAGAAAGCCCAGGGTGAATCCTGGGTGTCTGGTCAGGGCATCTGGGTGTCCAGAGGTGCTACTCCCCGCGGCGGGGAGCACGCACCCGGAGCTCAAGGTTGGGCTGGAGACACAGGCTTGGAAGATGGACGCTGAAGCCTTGCAGAGGGGCTTCCGAAGACTTCTACCAGAGAAGCCGGAGCAGGAAGGGCTTCAGGGAAGGGTGGCGGAGGGAGGCCCACTTCCCTCCTCCTCTCTCTCTGGGGCCTCTAGGGCCCCCCACCCCCCACCCCGTGTGGGCCCCTGTGGTTGGAGTCACTTGCTGGGACAGAGGTCTCCTGTCTCTGCTAATGAATAATTCACTGCTTCAAGCTGCTTTCTAAAGCAGAGGGGAGGCTGTGCGTGGCACGAGCACAGACAGACTGTGGAAGCAAAGCCCCACCTGCAGGTGGAGACGGTGGTCTGGCCCCGGAACTCTGGCCCCCCTTATTCTGGGAGACTCATTACTGGCGCTGAAGAGGGTGGTCACCAGAGGAAGTCCAGCCACCACCAGCAGTCCAAGGGGGTGAGCCTGGCACAGGCTGGCACACTCCTCCTCATCCCAGGGGCCCCAGCTCCCCCCTCCCCCACCCGAGCCAGAGGCAGCCCGGCCCAGATGGGAGGGGCCGTGCCCTCACCCAGAGCCCAGGGGCTCCATCCCTCGCTCCTCATTCTGCCTCCTAAATGCCCCTCCAGTCTGCCCCGCCCCCCCCCAGCCCAGGTGGCGCTTCCGGCCCCTCTCCTCCGATCACTGCAGCGGCCTCCTCGGAGCCCCTCCCTGCCTTCCGCGCCATCTTGCTCGCCTCCGCCAGAACCTTGCTGAAGTGCAGTTCACCTCATTCAGTTCATCAGGAGCTCATTCCCAAAACCTCTGGGTTAAAGGCCTTTCTGGGGTTTCGCAGGGCCTGTTCCTACTAGAAACTTCTTTCAGTTCCTCAGTGTGCATCCTCCCTGCTCCCCTCCCCCTTTATCTCTCACTCACCCTCCAGATCACCTATCACTTCCTCTGGGCAGCCTTCTGTGGTCCCCAGGCTGCGGAAGGGTCTGCTTGTGTAACCCTCGCCCCCTGGGTTTTCCCCCACCTGGGAGCCGGACAGCAGAGACTGGAGACCTTGTTTACCACGATTTCCCAGCAAACCCACAGTGGGCCAGAAATAGAGACGGCTGCGGAGCTCTTCCACCTCCCTTCCCTCTCCGGATCCTTGGATCCTGCCCCATGGGGTGAGCAGATGTCAGTAGGCTCCTTCCCAGCTAGAAGGAACAGTCTGAGTCCAAAGGCTGTGTCCGTTTGCCTGTGACCCCCAGAAGGTGTCAGTGGCTTCCCACTGGTGCTGGGAGGAGATGTTACCAAACTCAAGTCACATTTCCACAAGACTCCCAAACCTTTGGGGAAGTAAGAGAATGAGGAGGCAGGGCACCGTTTCCTGTGGAGAGGCACAAAAGAGGCTGAGGAAGGGAACTTTCTCTGCTCTGAGCAGCATAGAGGGGTGGTTTGAACCCAGGACCCTAGCTCAATCCTTTCCTGACTGCGGGACTTGGCGCACACTGCCTAACCTTTCTCGGCGGCAGTTTTCCCATCTGTAAAATGGAAAGAAGAAGATGACCTGCACCTCAGGGTATTTGCAGGCTTAATGAAACAATGCACAGAAAGCAGCTAGCACAGTGCCTGCCCACAGCGATCCAAGTTCCCCTTCCTGGGCCTTCCCAAGGCCGCCATGTATATGCAAATTCAAGTTTGTGCGTTGCCTGGCAGGGGATGGATGGGGCAGACCCAGTGCAGGGGAAAGAGGACAACAAGGCAGAGTGCCAAGTCCATCTCTGTGCTGTGGGACAGGGTCTTGGGGCTGAGGAAGTTGGAGAAATCCTAATGAGAGGGGGAAGGGCCTCTGACTTTCTTCAGTCTCTTTTCCTTACACCTGGGGAAATTGAGGCTAAGAGTGGGTGGCAGCTGTTGCCATTGCCCGAGTATTACTCAGAGCCAGGTTTGGTACCACAGCTTTCCTGAACTTACTGCACTAAATGCAAGTTTTGCACCTCTTTGGAAGCCAGGCCAAGAGAAGCATGGTGATGAGGCCACATGCTTTAGACTCAACAATTACTTGGTTCAAGATCACGAGGAAGAAGCTGTTGTGCCACAAGCCAAGAACCCAGGGCTCCAGACTCCCCGGGACCCTTTCTTCTGCCCCAGAGAGTGTCATCCTCCCAGGATCAGGAAGACGGTGTGGGGGCTGGGGGAATGAGGGCAGATTTCATTCCAGAATCCTCCCATCATGGGGTCAGCGAATGCCAGGCTCTGTGGAAATAGTCAAAAAAGAGACATGCCCAGCCCTCGTGGAGCATGTGGCCAGAGGGGAGCAAAATCTGCCAAAACAGAATGTGTCTCTGTGGCATGAGGATTCGTTTAAGCCGATTATTTTTATGAAACAGAAAACTCAAGAAGTGTTTCTTTTTGCCTCTTCCCCAACTCTTTAAAAGGATTTCACTGGAAAACCTATTCCAGGAAGGGAGCTACGGCCAAAGATAACTACGGCATAACATGCACCTGGCGTGCTAGCCAGGGAGGAGCTTAGGGAAGTCGGCTGGTGAAAATTCCTCTCTGTGCCCCATTGGTTCTGTAGGCACCTCCACCCCCAAACTTTTGTTTACCAAACATTTACTCTTTCTCACCTTCCTGTGCATTGTCTTCCTTCTCTTTGAAGTTCCAGACTACTAAGCCCTTCTCTTTAGCTCCGGATGGCATATAAACCTTAATCGCCTGACTGGGCCTCATATTCTTACGGAGCTGCCATCGATAACGTAATTACATTGGATTTTCTGTTCATCTGTCTCCTGTCAATTTAATTCTTAGACCACCCAGAAAATCTTGAAGGGTAGAGGAAAATTTTTTCCTTCCCGGCATAGCCTTCTGGGGAAGAGATGCTAAGAAGAGAAATCACAAATAAAGGTAACATTGTAACCGTGAGGAGGGCTGTGGAGAAGGGGTTCCTGGTACTGTACAGTGTGAACTAAGGGACCATACCCTGTCTGCAGGGAGGGTCAGGAAGTCTTCTTGAGGACATGATGCTTAAATTGAGAGTCAGGATGAAAAGCTTACTAGAAAATCTGTATCTTGGTCTCTGCATCCTGTTCCTGACAGAGGGCTCCTAAGCCCTTATAAATTCCTAATGGGGCACCTGGCTGGCTCAGTCAGTGGAGACTCTTGATCTTGGGGTTGTGAGTTCAAGCCCCAAGCTGGGCCTAGAGATTACTTAAAAAAATTCCCAAGTGATAAGAGCACTAAGAGCATCTTCGTTCTATTGAGGGGACTCTGGGTGGGTTTCTGGATGGCTCCTAGGGAGGGGCTGGTCACCAGAGAGACCAAGCCATGATTAGAAGCTTAGAATTTTCAGCCTCTTTGGCCCCCACTTCTCCAAGGAGAGGAGAGGGGCTGAAACAGACATACTAACCAATCAGGCCTACGTGAAGCCTCCATAAAATCCCAATAGTACAGGGATGCGGGTGAACACATCCACACCAGGAATGTGGTGCACCCCAACTCCATCGGGACAGAAGCTCCTGTACTTGGGACCTTCCCACACCTTGTCTTATGTGTCTCTTCATCTGGGTGTTCATCTCTCTCCTTTATCACATCCTTTAATAAACTGGTAAGTGTAGGCAAGTGTTTCTCTGAGTTCTGTGAGCCACCCTAACAGATTAATCAAACCTAAGAAGAGGGTCATTCTCCAAATTATAGCCAGTTGGTCAGAAGCACAGGTGATAACCTGGGCTTGCAACTGGCATCTGAAGTGAAGGAGGGGGGCAGTTCTGTGGGACTGAGCCCTTAACCTGTGGGATCTGATGCTCTCTCTGGGTAGATAGTGTGGGAATTGAGTTGAATGGTAGGATAGCCAGCTGGTGTCACAGAGAATTGGTTGGGATGGAGGAAATTTCCTGGGAAGACAGGATTTTTCCTTACACGGTTACCCAGGCAAGAGGGTGGTGTGCATTCTAGACAGAGGGGATGTCATATGCGAAGGTCCTGTGGTGGGAAGAAGTACAATACAATCTAGAAAAATGCTCCAGGTTCACCTTTTCAAGAATATGAAGTAGAGGCATCTTATTTCCCTTTTCTTCTCCAAAATCATTCCCTTCCAATAGACACACACGTACAGGGTGAGAAGAACAGAAAAAGAAACTCTACCTTCCAGGAAGATACCTCAAACTATAATATTGTGGAAAAGCATCAAATGCTCTGTATTCCAGTATGGTTGAATAATGGAATTATTAAATAATTGTGTCTTTTCTCTAGTTCTAAGACTTGGGCTCCTTCGGCCAATAAAATTCCAATGTGTGGCCATAAGGATGGACAACAACTATGAAAACAAGCCTCGGAAAGATGAGAAGGTAGCTGTCTTTTGTGCCTGGAAGCTGTAGAAACAGAAATGCTTACTATACTCCATCATAAAAATGAGTTTAAGGATCAGACACGATAGGGGTCAAAACAAGAACTTTTTTTTTTTTTTAAGATTTTATTTATTTATTTGACAGAGCTAGAGACAGCCAGCGAGAGAGGGAACACAAGCAGGGGGAGTGGGAGAGGAAGAAGCAGGCTCATAGCAGAGGAGCCTGATGTGGGGCTCGATCCCAGAACGCCGGGATCACGCCCTGAGCCGAAGGCAGATGCTTAACTGCTGTGCCACCCAGGCGCCCCAAAACAAGATCTTTCATGAAAGCATCCATCTTGTCTTCCTGTCCAGTATGGGGCATCCATCTTGTTTTCCTGTCCAGTACGGGGATTTGTTTTTGTTCATTATGTTAGCATCCTGTTAGCTTTGTTAATATAAATCTGTCCTGGGAAGGGTTGTTTACACAAGAGAGTCTTTTTTTTTTTTTTTTAAGATTATTAAATTTATTTTGAAGAGAGAGAAGAGAGAACACAAGCCGGGGGGAGGGGCAGAGGAAGAGGAAGCACAGAGCCCAACTGGGGTTGGGTGGGGGAACTCCATCCCAGGACCCCGAGATCATGACCTGAGTGAAATCAAGAGTCAGCTGCTTGGGGCGCCTGGGTGGCTCAGTCGGTTGGGCGTCTGCCTTTGGCTCGTGTGGTGGCCCTGCATCGGATTCCCTGCTTGGCAGGTGTCTGGCTTTCCCTCTGCCCCTCTCCCCACTCATGCTTGCTCGCGCACGTGCTCTCTCTCTCTGAAATAAATACATAAAATCTTAAAAAAAAGAAAAAGTGTCAGCTGCTTATCCGACTGAGCCACCCAGGTGCCCCTGCACAGGGGAATCTTGGAAGACGATTGTAGAACACTCTATGGAAGTGACTTTTAAATCCAAAAATAAGCCTGGGATGGTAATTGGCTATCTTCGTTGATAATTTGATCTGTGATAATTATGCTATAATTGTCATCTCTTAGTTACTTCTAGGCCTTTTTCTTGGGAGGGGTGGGTCAAAGCTGAAGACAGTCCTTGGCAACTCCCTCTTTCTCACATGATATGTGAGACCCATGAAGAACAGGATGAATCAAAAATACAATTTTTTTTTTTAGATTTTATTTTGACGTGATCTCTACACCCAATGCGGGGCTCGAGCTCACAACCCCGAGTTCCAGAGTCACACCCTCCACCGACTAAGCCAGTCAGGCCCCCCTCAAAAATACAATCTCCACAACTTGTTCATCCTGCAAAACTGAAACCCGATCCTCATTAAACAACAACTCCTTATTTTCCTCTCCCTGCAGCTCCCGGCAGCCACCACTTCCCTTCTCTCTTTATGAATCCGGCCGCTCTAGGTGCCTCATCGGAGTGGAATCGTACCTTACTTGTCTTTTTGTGACTGACTTATTTCACTGAGCGGAATGTCCTCAAGGCTCATGCACGTCAAGGCGTGGGTCAGGACCTCGTAAGGCTGAACGATACTCCGTTGCACGCTTCTCCATTCATCTGTGGGCGGACACTTGCTTTCCTTCCACCTCTTGGTTATTACGAATAACGCTGCCATGAGCAGCGGTGTGCAAACAGCTGTTTGAGTCCCTGCTTTCCATTCTTTGGGATACATACCTAGAAGGGGGGTTGCTGGGTCATATGGTAACTCTATTTTTGATATTTTGAGAAAGAGACCACTTTTCATTTAGCTTCTGCCGAAAGGAGACAGCAGACCCAGGCTGCTCTCCTCAAACCCAGAAAGCCTGACCCCTGTCCCAGAACTGAGCCCACGTCCTTCCCTCTGCTCACCAGCCGAGCAAGAGCTGCCGTCCCTTGCCGAGAGGAGTGACTCTGAATGAGCAGGAGGTTTGGCTCCCATCTGGTCTCAGTTAGGAAGCACAGGGCCAAAAAGCTCTCTGGGCTCAAACCCACTTTTCCAGGCTGGAGGTGGATGGTTTCACTTTCTGGTCTGTTCCTTCCTGGGCTCTCCCCCAACTTGGAACCTAGCCAGTTCCCAGGCCTGACCGAGGAGCTCCTACCCAGCCCTCCTCAGCTCCCCTCTCCTTCCCCTCTTCCCCTCTTCTTCTCTTCTCCCTTAACTTCTCAATCCTCTGTCCCCTCCTGTTCCCTCCCTTCTCCTTTCCCCTCCCCTTCTCTGTCCTCTCCTTTCTCCTCTCCTCTGCTTCCCCCTCCTTTTTCTCTGCCCCTCATCCCTCTCACCTCTCTCATGCCCTGCCTTTCCTCATCTTCCTCCCCACCCTGGAGGTTGTGAAATTTCCTTTGCCTGCCCCTGCTTTTCAAGGTCTAGAAGGCAAGGCTTGAAGTACTTTCTCGTCACCCTGAGCATGACAGGCCTTCAAAGCTTCACAGCCAGCTGTCCTCATTGAGGACACACAGACAGTGAACATCTCTTTCCAGAATGACTCCCCCCACCCTTGTGGAAATCTGCAGGAGGGGAGCCTCCATCCAGGATGGCCTCCACAGTGGTCTCAGGGCATCCTTGGCGGTGAGCTGTTTATATTATCCTTACAAACCATGTTCTAGAAAATCTAGAAAATAGAGAAAAGACAACAGATGGCCTTCAAGTCCCTGGGGTTCCCAGTGCCGTGAGCAGTTCTGGTTTCATCTGTGAGTTTGGGGCACTTGTCTCTGCTGAACCCCTGGGGCGTGACAGCTTCCAAGCCTGAGCCTGCGAGCGGGTGTGTGACTGTGCTGGCGGGTGGCCTTGAAGCCCACAGGTGCCTTGAGACTTGGGAAGAGGCCACCTCAGAGCAGCCAGCGGGGCCTGTGCTGAGAGGCAGAAGTCTGTAGCACCAAAAGCCTCCTGACTGCTATCGTGTTTTCCACCGTCCCCCCCTTGGCCAAGGGGCCAGGCTTGTGGGCGTAAGTGGACAGCAGGACGCTGTCACAACCCCAGACAGATGCTGCATTTCCCTCCTGGAGAGAACCCTGCCCCTGTACAGGCCGTGTGGTACCAGTGTTTGGTAAAGCAGGCAGGGACCCAGCCCCCACACCCCCCCAGTCACCCTGAGTCACCCTACTATTGTGACCACAGGAAGCCTGGAGCCATTCACCCTCTGATGCCAAAAACTGTGAGACTTAGAGAAATGAGGAACTCCAGTTCTGGTTTGTGGCAGGCCTCCCCTCACACCTCCTTCCCCACTTCCCCCTGCCCAACCGCCCCTCCACTCCCCACCCCCACCCCCGTCCGTCCCCCCAGCCCCCCTCCCCACCTCTCCAGACCCCACTCAACTGCTGAGAAGCCAGAGACCAGGGCTGGTGCTCCCAGGCTGGGAAACTGCGAAGGGCCGCGGCCAAGGCTACTGCAGGCCAGGCCTGGCTTCCAATCCCAGTTCCTCCATTTGCATAGTGTGTAACAGCAAGAAGGACAGTTTCCCACCAGAATCTCATTTTCCTAAACTAGAAGGCAGGGAATTAAGAGAAGTAAATGATATGAGATCCTTGAGAAATTTCAGAGCACAGGAGGCCCTCAGGAAATAATGAAAAGGGATGTTGAGCGCCTGACACAGGCCGTGTGCCCATCACACTAGCATTTCCACCAAGACTCTGCTCCCGCCAGTGCCCCAGGAGGAGACCGAGGCTCAGAGAGGTTAAGGAAATGGCCCAAGGTCACCCAGCTAAGAAGTGGTGGCGCCAGGCTTTGAGCCCAGCTCTATTTTTCAAAGCTCATCTTTTTATTCTTTGTCTTTCGCTGCAATTCTAGGCCAAACTGAACCAAGCAGAAATCTGTCAGAATTACTTGGTCCACTGAAAGCCCTGGGGAAGAGATGAGTAACCTCCATTGTCTCCCCCAGACTTCCTCAGAAGCCCTCGCTTCCCCGGGCGCCCGGCCGGCTCAGCGGCAGAGCACGCAGCTCTGGGGCTCGGGGCTGTGGCTCCGAGCTCCACGTCGGGTGTAGAGATGACGTAAATGACTAAATCAAAACTTAAAAAGAAAATCCTAGCTTCCCCCACTTTCTTGTCGCATGATCTCAGGCAATACTTTTCCGAGCCTCTTCTGAGCCTCAGTTTCCTCACCTATAAAGTGGGAATGATAATATCTGTCCTGCTTGCTCGTAGGGAGGATGAAGGGAGCGTGTGCTCGTACTGAGCCTGCTCAGATTAGGGGCCCACGGACTCACACCTGCCAGTGTTTCTGGAAACGCAGAAATACCCCCTCTGTCCCATCTCCTCTGCTTAGCATACCCTCCTCCTGGGCCCGTGGCCCCATGGCCCCTGGCATATCTCTGTGCCACTCCTCTCAGCTCTTGCAAGGGTCCTTCTTCTTTTTCTTATTGGGTCCATGGGAGGCTCAGCAACCCTTCAAGATGACTGAAACATGCCCTCAGAAGCTATAACACCAGCATACCATGTGACCCAGAAATTCCGCTTCAGGGATCCATCCCAAGGAAGCACTACCCACCTACTCATTCAGTGAGTCAGTAACAACAGCGATTTATGGAGCATCTGCCGTTTGCCAGGCCCTGTGATATGCGGGGGCTGCACCGGGGAGCAAAGCACGCTGGTACTCCAACCTCTGACCACCAGAAGCCAACTGTCTTTTTTTTTTTTTTTTTCAGTAAGTTCTGGATTAAAAAAAATTTTTTTTTTAAATTTTAAGTAGGCTCCATACCCAATGTGGGGCTCGAACTCACGACTCTGATTAACAGTCTTATGCTGTACCCACTGAGCCAGCCAGGCGCCCCCAGAAGCCAACTAATTGCTGAGGAGACATTAAATAAACAATTACACATATAAATATGTAACCGCAAAATTGTACCGGCAAGGAAATGTCTCAATATGTCGGCTGTAGTAGGCTTTTGCCTGCTAATCTGATAGATGGACTTCTGCGCCCAGGAATCTGGGAAAAGATAAAGGCAAAGGGAAAGGGAGGATTTTAAATTTTTCTGTCGAGTATTATCACTTAGGAGCTTCTCCTTGAAGGTCAGGGCCGGACCTGATGTCAGCCAGGTCATGGGGTGGGCAGCAGTGTCTGTAATGTTTATGCAGAGAAAGAGAAAGACAGAAATAATAGGCAACCCAGTGGGAAGGCATACTCTGCGACCAGATCGTGGGTTCCGAATGCCATTCTCCAATAAAAGGAACCAGGCTTCTGGGAGAAATGGCTGTGTGTAGAGCAGGGGTGGGGCAGAAAAAAGACAAGATGAGCCTGCAGCATCCCGTAGCATCAGACAGTAAGGAAGTGCTCAGAAATCAGAACAAGGAGGGCATGGCGAAGGGACCCAGGTGCCAACCGGAAGGAACTCCCGAAGCTGCAACAATTGAGCAACAACAGAAATAAAGTGGTATTAGATTATAAGTCAAAGTATAGTGAATACCCATGAGTCCACACTGACATAAACGAATAATTGAATAAATAAATAAATGGGGGAGAAGAGACGCGTCTTTCTTACAGAGGACTCCCAAGTAATGTTTTGGATGTCCCTCACTCCGGGAAGTGGGGCTTAGCTTCCCCTAACGGTGGGTTGCACTTGGCCACTTGTTTCCAAAGAACGGTGTATGGACAGTGGAAAATAGCAAGTTTCCAGGGAAGAAAGCTGGAAACACGGCCTTAACAAAGTGATGACAGTGAAAAGTCCTATGCCCATGTCATGTGTCCCCTTGGAGAGGCCGTGATGAGAAGGGCATAGCACCTTGGTAGTACCCTCCCGGAAAACCCACAGCCCCAGTCTAGTCAGGAGGAAACCATCAAAAAAAAAAATCTGGCATTCTGCAAAATGCCTGACCAGTTTCTCCTCAAGACTGTCAAGCTTAGAAGAACCGGGAAATATGGAGAACGGGTCACAGACAGGAGAGGTGTGGATTAAATGCAATACGGAATCCTGGATGAGATTCTGGAACAGAAAAAGGACATCAGAGAAAAAGTGGATAAAATCCAAATAAAGTCTACAATTTATTTAACATTAATGTAGCAATGTTGGTTTCTTAGTTTCGATAAATGCGCCCTGGTAATGTGAGAGGGTGGCTTTAGGGGAATTTGAAAGTAGCTGAGGGATATATGGGAAATCTATTTTTTGCAACTTTAGTGTGAATTGAAAAAAAGTTGGGGCGCCTGGGTGGCTCAGTCGTTAAGCGTCTGCCTTCAGCTCAGGTCATGATCCCAGGGTCCTGGGATCGAGCCCCGCATCGGGCTCCCTGCTCATCGGGAAGCCTGCTTCTCCCTTTCCCTCTGCCCCTGCTTGTGTTCCCTCTCTCGACGTCTCTCTCTCTGTCAAATAAATAAATAAAATCTTAAAAAAAAAAAGAAAGAAAAAAGTTTAAAATCCGCACACAAACAGAATAAAGAGTAGACAGAAACACAGCCAAGTGTTAGTATTAAGTATGTTTGGATAGTGGGAAAGAATGTCCTCTTTTTAATTTGTCAAGTGTCTTTAATTACGGTTTATTCCTTTTATTTTAAACTTTTATTATTTCTTTTTTTAAAAAAAAAGATTTATTTTAGAGAGAGAGTGCAGGGGAAGGGGCAGAGGGAGAGGGAGAGAGAGAGAGCGTCTCAGGCAGGCACCCCCCCTCCCCTCTGGGCGGAGCTGGATGCCAGACCGGGAGATCATGACCTCAGCCCAAACCGAAAGTCTGGAGGCTCAACCGACTGAGCTACCCAGGCGCCCCAAACTTCTGTTATTTCTGATGAGAAGTCTATTACTTTTATAGTGACAAAAAGTGAAATAAAGAATTTTGCGCAATACCTAAATGATCTCATTTAATCCTCACGACCAGCTAAGATTCTTTGCCCTATTTTACAGATGAGGAAACTGAAACGCAGAAGTCAGTGATTTGTTTAAAGTTAGATACCAAGCAAGAGGGCTCTCGCCTAAGCAGATTTCTCTTTAGCCCAAGGAAAAAATTTTAACTAGAACTGTCCAGAAGGTATGAGCGTCCCAGGAAGATGGTGAACTCCCCATCAGTGGAGGACCGTGAGTGTCCCGGAGAGGGAGTCAGGAGACCTGACATCGCATCTTTCTCCACAGACGCAAAGGGCAGGGCTGTGCCTCTCCCGTGAGACCCAGCACGACACCAGGCCGACCGCGAGGACAGGTGGAGGGGGCAGGTGGGGGGCGGCTGGGGCTTCTTCCTCTCCATCAGCTCCCCCCTCCACCGTGGAATACATCACCGGGGACGAGCCTCCAGGAGTCAGGCCCTGATCTAGACCTTCGACGTCGCGCGGCCAAGGTGAGAGGTCGGCCCAGTGGCCCATTTTAGGGCTGAGGAAACCGAGGCGGGCAGAGGGCACCGCGAGGTCCCCACGCCCCGCAGCGGAGCGGCCCCGCCCACATCGGCGGAGCGGCCCCGCCCACATCGGCCGCGGGGGGCGGGGCGGGGTGGGGCTGCGGGCTCGGCGCGCGGGCTGCGGCCACTCGGTCAGCGTCCAGCGAGTCGCGAGAACCATGGAGCCGGTGTCGCTGCAGGACTTCGTTTGCGCCCTGGACCTCGCCTCCCTCCCGCGTGTGCTGCGGGTCTGCTCGGGGGTCTACTTCCAAGGTGAGTGAGGGGCCGCGACCACGCGACCCCCGTCCCCGCTGCCTGGCTCTCGCTGGGTGGTGCGGCAGGATGGCGGCCCTGGCGACGGCAACCCGGGAAACCCAGCCACGCTGCCAGGGCCCAAGCCCAGGTGTGACTTGGGGCCACACTCAACCTCTCTGGGCCTCGGCTTTTGCTTTCGTGGAATGGGAGAGCGCTGATTGCCCCGCAGGGCGACGAGGAGAAGTCAATGAGCTTAGACACTCAGGTGGGTGGAACGGAGCCAAGCGGGGGTTGACACCGCGGTGCGCACCGAGGGAGGTCTGACCGTGGGGAAGCGGAACGGGCTCGTGCCAGGTCAGCCCTCCCCTCCGCGTGCCCTCCCACTCCCCCCTCCCTTGACGCCTATCTACGAGCCTTCATTCAGCCCTTCCAGCCCACCTTCCCTTAGCTTTGCAACCTCATCTCTCAGCTCTGAAGTTCTCAGCAGGGCTGCTCCGCCGACAGCCTTCCCCGCTCTCCGCTCCTAGTGCACCTGCGCTTCTGCCTACCTGGTTCCCAGGGATGGGTGCATAGCAGGGGCTCCGTCGCCAGTGGAGGGGAGGGGAAGCTGCTGGGAGGGTTGCGGCGACGGAGTGGGGACGACGGACGTAGAGGGAACTTGGAGACTGGCTGGAGGGGGAGAGTCTCCTTCCTTAGCAAACTAATGCAGGGGTGCCCTGCCGCATCGGTTCCCTCTTTCTCTTCCCTTGCTTTGTCACGGCAGCCTCCAGTGAAGTGTTCTGAAGCTCCAAGGAGGGGGTGTCCTAGACCAAGGGAGAGACATATGGAGGGCCGCACAGGGGGCAGGACGCGCCACCACACACTGGGTTTGGCGAGGTCCACTTGGGAATCTGGCAGATGTGGGTTCAAATGCTGACTTCTCCGGAGGCTCCCTGCGGGGGGCCTCCGCTGTTTGCTCTCCTGTTGACATCCCTGACCGCTGTGTCACAGTGGCTGCTTCCTCATTCTGCCTGACCCGGGGCGCGGGAAGTGGTGGAGGTTTGGCGAGATGAGGACAGCTGGTGAGAGCCGTGGGGCTGGGGGCGGGGCCCCACCCTGCGAAGCCGTTAGCTGGGCGGGGAGGGGCTCCAGCTATACAGGGAAACACCCGGGGCTGGGGTCCTCGTTCTGCCCCCGTTGACCTGATCATCTGGGGACCCCACCCAGCCTCATCCAGGAGCAGCTCATTATTTAGGAAAGGGAAGCTGTCCTGCCTCGGAGGGCAGTCACGGGTCTTTACTGCAAAGCGCATCTGCAGTCCGGTACCCCGCACCCCAGCTGCGGTTCGCACCAGCCCTGAGGGGCCATCCCCTGCACCCCCTGAAACTGCAGACAGACCTCCCGTTTGTGAGCCCGTGTGCGTTTGCTGGACTAAGGGGTGGGATTTTCATCCGCTTCTCAGGGCCGTCGTGAAAGCCGTGCTGGGGATGGGGAGGGAGGGGTTTGTGGGGGGGTCAGGTGGCTTCCAGGCTGACCTGTGTGCGCTGCCCCCTCCAGAGTCAGCAGACGGAGCCTGTCCACCCCGTGAGGGCGGGGGGGGGGGGCGGGGAGAGATCTTTCTCGAGCACCTTCCATGTTCTGGACACTGCTTTACACACTTTAAAATCGTTAAGTAGGGCCGCCGTGCTTGATGGTGGCGCCCCAGAAACCTGCGTCCTGCGCCCAGCCTGTCAGCGGTCCTCCGTTTTCTCCCGCGCTTCCTTTAAAGCCAATCACGTGACGAAGAAAGCCCTGGCGTGGGTGTCAGGCAGTGTGTGACCTCCGAGCAGTCACCGCACTTCTCTGGGCCTGACACGCAGTCGCCCCATGGGAGTTGGGACTCTACCATGTGCTCAGGGGCAAGGCCGCTGCCGCTGCAGGGATGCTGGGCCGGCTGCAGGGATGCTGGGCCGGCTGCAGGGATGCTGGGCCGGCTGCAGCGATGCTGGGACACGCCGGCCCTGGCATGGTGATGTGGAGAAGGCCCGAGAAGAGTGTCACAGAGGGGTCCATCCAGCGCTAAAAGAGGCACAGGCAGGGTTCCTGCTGCCGGAGTCCCACTGAGCGAGGGGCCGTTGGGTGGGGACAGACAGGGAAGGCCCCTCCAGGCAGCGGGACCACGTGCAGAGCAGCGGTGGGGCGCAGCCTGTGGGGGAGCAGGGCGCAGGCTGGCCAGCGAGGGGAAACTGGATTTGTCTCTCTGCAGGCTCCATCTACGAGATCTCTGGGAATGAGTGCTGCCTCTCCACAGGGGACCTGATCAAGGTCACCCAGGTTCGCCTCCAGAAGGTGGTCTGCGAGAACCCAGGAACGGGCCAGACCATGGAAATCACCCCCAGCTTCTGTGGTAAGGCAGGCAGCTCTGTGTCCCCGCCCCCCCCCAGCGCACTGGCCACCTCCAGCCCCCCGCACGCACTCCCGCCCCTCTAGTTTGGCACCTGTGCTCTCACATCCCCCATGGCTCTGCCCCAAGGCCTGGGCTGTCCTCTGAGTGGTCTGACAATGCCCTTCACCTGGGGCAGCTGCTTCCTCTCCATATCCATCTGCCTGATCCCATCTGCCTCTCAGCTGGGACTTTCTTTGCTCTAAGTCTTTGTCCACCAGCGGTCTCTGTGTTTGCTCACACATTCCCTCGCCAGACATTTACTGGGACTTGTTGTGTGCCGGGCCATGGGCTCGGGGCTGGGGGTGTGGGGCTCAGGATGAGCGGGGCACAGTCCTCTCCAGCCGGGAGCTTCCAGGACGGCAGTGAGAGGAAGGCAACAGTAGATCCGTAGTTTAGAGAGGGTTCCTGGCAGGAGCCTGCCTCAGGGGTCTGTGCGGGCTTCCTGGAGGAGGTGGCACCTGAGCAGGAGGAAGTACTCCCAGAGAGAGAAAGTACAGGGAGTAGCTCGTGCATAGCTGGTGCTCCAGAAATGTCGGGGTTCAGTTCCTGCACAGGTGTGTACTGGCCCGTGCGCCAGGGCGCTGAAGCCAGTGGCCCGGATGGGAATCCCCGCTCTGCAGGCTACCAGCCATGGCCTTGGCCAGTTCCTGGCGTGTGTCTGTGCCTCATCGTACTCCTCTGGAGCAGGGTAGTCAGGCTCGAGGTGAGGAGTAAATAAGTCGCTGCGCATGAAGTGCTGAGAACAGGGAGGGGCCCAGAGCACGTGTATCCGGGGGGCTCCTTCTTCCCGTGACTTCCTGTGATCGCCTGAGTGGGACAGGCGAGGGCTTGGGTTCCCGGGGAGGGGCAGGCAATGGGGAGGCAGGTGGGAGAGGTGCCAGAGGGCTTTGGGGGGTCACAGGCACGTTTTGGTCTTTGAGAGCACCCAGGAGCCAATGAGGGTTTTAAATATGGAAGTGGTGTGCTTTATTTTGTATTTTGAGGGTTTTTCCTTTTTATTCTGAAATGTGTTCAAGTTCACAGAAGGCTTGCTAAAACCACCGTACACTCTTTATCCAGATTTACCAGTTGTTTTCCAGTTCACCAGCTCTTCCTCTCTGCACACGCACGCACATGCGTGCACATGTATTACTGTATGGGTATGTGTGTGTATATCTTTTTCCTGGACCCTTTGAGAATGAATTGCAGACATGATAACCCTTTACACCTAAATATCACTCCTTATATTTACTAATAGTACTCCTAAGTACAAGGACATTTGTTCACAAAACTATAGTTCAATGATCAAATTCAGAAAATTTAATGTTGGTATAATACAGCTGTCTAACCTGGTCTCTTCACATTCCAACAACTGTCCTAATAAATGTCCTTTATAGTCGGTTTCCCCTTGATCTAGAAGCCAATCCTAGATCAGATCGATTTCTTTCTTTTTTTTTTCCTAATAGGAATAATCTCCTTTTTATTTTTATTTTTTTTAGAGAGAGAGAGACACTGTGTGAGGCGGGCGTGGGAGGAAGGAAAGGGAGAGAGAGAATCTTAAGCAGGTACCACACCCAGTGCAGAGCCTGACGTCAGATGCTTAGTCAACTGGGCCACTCAGGTGCCCACATTTTTTTTTTTTTTAAGTAGGCTCCACACCGAGCATGGAGCCCAACTCGGGGGTTGAACTTGTGACCCTGAGCTGAAATCAAGAGTTGGACATTTAACCTACTGAGCCACCCAGATGCCCCCAGACCACATATCAATTTCTTTTTTTTTATAATAATTTTTTTTATTATATTATGTTAGTCACCATACAGTACATCCCTGGTTTTTGATGTAAAGTTCCATGATTCATTAGTTGTGTATAACACCCATGCACACATATCAATTTCTTCTTCTTTTTTTTTTTTTTTAAGATTTTATTTATTTATTTGACAGAGATAGAGACAGCCAGCGAGAGAGGGAACACAAGCAGGGGGAGTGGGAGAGGAAGAAGCAGGCTCATAGCAGAAGAGCCTGATGTGGGGCTCGATCCCACAACGCCGGGATCACGCCCTGAGCCGAAGGCAGACGCTCAACCGCTGTGCCACCCAGGCGCCCCCACATATCAATTTCTTAATCTCCTTCAGGCTGGGACAATTCTTTAGCTTTTGCCTTGACATCCACTTTTTGAAGAGTGTAGACCGGTACTTTTGCAGAACGTCCTTCAGTCTGGGTTTAGTGTGATGTTGCCTTGATTAGTCTCGTGTTGGGTGTTTTGGGGCAGGAACACTCTAGAAGCGATGTCTGGGTGTGGGGTGTTTTAGGCCAGTACAGTGGCAGGAGAAGCGTGAGCGGGGACAGGGGAAGAAGGGGATGGGGGAAGAACAGTCGGGCCCCGAGAATTGGCAGACAGGATGTGGGGGTGAGTCATGTGGTTAGGAGCCCCTGGGCTTCTAGTTTGGGAGAGAGAGGGACAATGGCGCTGCCCCGGTGTGGGCTGAGGGGTGTTGGATGTGTGGATTGGCGCAGTGGTGAGGAACATGGAAGCACAGTTGGCTGAGCTGCAGGCAGGTTCAGGAGGTAGGCAAATGCGGCCATTGTCAGTGTCTTCTGGGACACACATCCCTGTTCTGTCTCTGGCAACAATCCCTCTGTGTTCTTGCCTAACCTCGTAAGGAGGAACTGTCTCCATCTCTACCTGTCACTGTCCCTTCACACGTGGCACTTGCTGCTTCTTGTCCCTCAGCCCTGCCCCTCAGGCCTGGATGTCCAGATGCTTGGTGCTTGTCTTCGGGGGATTCTGACCGGGTTCTCTGAGGCAGAGGGGGGCCTGGTATGTGTGGCCCTGGACCCAGCAAAGGCCCATCCCACCTTGACACCCTCTGCTGTGCCCCACAGGCCACTTCAGCCCCCTCACCGGCCCTCAGAGCTATGCAACCCTGGAGGAGCTGCTCTCTGCTGCAACCCGGCGCTCCAAGAAGCTGCCCATTGGCTTCATGTCGACCCATAGAATCACCACGGAGGCCAGGGTGGTGCCCAGGGACCAGCCCCTCCTGCTCGAGGATGTGGAAGCGTACCATAGGACCTACCGTGCCCGCTGCGTGCTGGACACCGAAACCCGGCCATTCATTCTGCACCTGCCCCTGTCCCAGAAGGGGCCCTTCTGGGAGTGGGAGCCTGGCGCCCCTCGGCCCCTGCTCCAGGCCCTGCAGGACCCAGCCCTGAGCGACCGCCTCTTCACCTGCCCCACCCTCCCCTGGCGTTCCCTGATCCTGAGGCCCCAGTACGAGCTCCAAGCCATCATGCACTGTGAGTCGTCCGGGCAAGGGGGACGGTTGGTGGGGCGGGAGAAGGGCCCTGGGAAGCTGCTCCGATGGAGGGTACCCCAGGGACCAGGTCGCTTACCCAGTACGCACAACGTAACAGAATAAAGATTCCCAAACAGTGGGAAGTTAGGTGTAAAAGGAGACAGGACCATGAGGGAACTTAAGAGTGAGTCCTACTCTTTATAAAATTAGGCAAAAGTTGGATTGTGAGCTCGCTAGCAGCTAGGACAAAGCAGCAGTTAGAGTAAAACCTTGACCATTTGCTCCGGAGACACAGATTTCCTGCCTGGGGGGAGGACGGGATTGCTCCTCAAGGCCCCCTCCTGTCTGCGTGACGAGGGCGCTGGGTGAACCCTGAGCTGTTTCATGCGCTGTTTCTGAGGACAGGCTGGAGGCAGCGTGCAGAGCAGGGCTGGTGAAACAGGCAGCAGCAGGCCAGGTCTGGCTGCTCGGAGGCCGAGCGGGAGCGGAGGCAGAACCTGTGCCCTGGGGCCTCTTCCCTGGAGGACAGAGTTTGAGGTTCGGCTCCCTGGCCGTTATCTAGGGAGCAGAGGCTCACGGTTCCTGGTGGGCTCCAGAGCCAAATGGGAATGCTTTAGCCTGATTCTTAAAAATCTTTGAAAACGATTATGGAACAATTCAAACATGTACAAGCAGAGGGTGGGGTCCTGGACCCCATCACCGACATCACAGTTACTAACTCAGAACCTATCCGTCCTGTTTCGTCTCTCCCCACCCTGCCCGATTATTTCAAAACAAACCCCCGGTAGCCTATCATTTCTCGTATGGATACTTCCACGTGGCTCTTTTAAAAGTAATTTTTTAAACAAATACACAGTACCATCATCACACCAAAAAATTTAGTAATAACTCCCAATACTATTCGGTGTTTGAACGTCCTCTACTGTCTCATAAATCGTTCTACTACTCTCAGCGGGAGCCAGATAAGATCCCGAGACTGCTGTTGATTGTTAGGCCTTTTAAATGTTACTCTGGAGTTCTCCTTTCTTATCTCTCTCATAATTAATCTGCTGGAGGGACTCGGCCATTTGTCCTGTAGGCTCTCTCACATTTTGGATTTCGTTGCCAGCCTCCTTGGGACGGTGCCAACGTGCATCTGTCCCCTGTATTTCCTGTTGTGCTGGGCCCGAGGCCACCCCCAGGTTTGACGACCTGCTGGGAGACCTCCTGGGACTTGACGTATGGTTGTACTCGCAGCCGTGACTTATTACAGCAAAAGGACCCAAGAGTCGTCTCCCAGTGGAGTCACACAGACCACGCGGCATCCCTCCAGTGCTGAACGGTGACAACGCGTGTGAGGTGTTATTTATCAGGGAAGCTCAGTGCCCAGGGTTTTTACTGGGGGCTGGTCACATAGGTCCCCTCTGCTTAGCACGCACCCCAATTACAGACTTCAGATAGGAAGCTGGTGTTCAGCATCACTGATTGAACAGGACAGGAACCCACCCCCACCAGTGAGTGATGGCGGGAACAGGCGCTAAACCATGTCCCCAGACGCCAGCCAAGGACCAGCCTTGCAGGCAGGCTTTTCTAGGATAGAAGCCTCAGGCCAGCTGTTCGCTCTTTTCTGCACATCTGTAAATGGGCGCTCAGAGGTTTGCCCAGACCCAGAAGGCAGTTCTCAGGGCTGCGTGAGGTGAGGGGCAAGCAGACCCCCCCTCCCCCCCGCTCTGTCTGTCCCGAGCCTACCTTGCAGCACCGATCTTGGCACGCAGTGTCGATCAGATGCAAGGGACGGGCGGGCATGTGTGATGTGCGTGGCTGCTGCGATCCCGGCCTAGACCCACGATCTCCTTAGGAACCACAATAGTGATTTTATTTTATTTTATTTTATTTTAAAGATTTTATTTATTTATTTGACAGAGATAGAGACAGCCAGCGAGAGAGGGAACACAAGCAGGGGGAGTGGGAGAGGAAGAAGCAGGCTCATAGCAGAGGAGCCTGATGTGGGGTTCGATCCCAGAACGCTGGGATCACGCCCTGAGCCAAAGGCAGACGCTTAATGACTGAGCCACCCAGGCGCCCCCCAACAATAGTGATTTTAATCCTAGTGTTCTTCATCTAGTAGTCAGGAAACTACGATAAAAAGCACCCCCTCCTCCTGGCTTTGGTTAGCTTGTACGAGAAATATGGGACATTGTGTTTATATATGGCAGGGCCCTAGGGCACCGTTCTCCCTCCACTCTGGAAGACCTGGCCAGGTTCTCCCTGGTTCTCGAGCCCTGCTCTGCATTCTGCCTCCAGCCTATATGCAGGAACGTCCTAAGAAATGACCTACACTTTACTAGCTTGTTTTGTTTTTGTTTTTTAAAGATTTGAGAGAGAGAGAGTGTGCACTGGGGAGGGGCAGAGGTGGGGAGAGAATCTCAAGCAGACTCCTCGCTGAGCGCAGAGCCTCACTCAGGGCTCGATCTCTCGACCTGAGATCACCACCTGAGCTGAAACCAAGAGTCGGACGCTCACCCAAATGAGCCACTCAAGAGACCCAACCACTGTTTTTCTTAATTTTAATTTTTTTTAGGGAGACAGCGTGCATGAGTGGGGTGGGGGCGGGGCGAGAGAATCTTAAGCAGGCTCCACAGTCAGCAGGGAGCCGGACTCGGGGCTCAATCTCACGACCCTGAGATCATGACCTGAGCTGAAATTGAGAGTTGGACATTTAACCGACTGAGCCACCCAGGCACCCCCTTGATGTGGTTTTATCTCTTCATCCAAAATGCAGAAAGGAGGGAGGCCTGGCTGGCTCAGTCAGTTAAGCGGCTGCCTTCGGCTCAGGTCATGATCCCAGGGTCCTGGGATGGAGCCCCGCATCGGGCTCCCTGACGAGCAGGAGCCTGCCTCCCCCTCTGCCTGCCGCTCCTCCTGCTTGTGCGTGCACTTGCTCGCTCTCTCTGACAAATAAATAAATAATATCTTAAAAAAAAAAAAAACCCAGAAATACAAAAACGTGAAAGGATTTGGAAAGGTAGCTTATAAAATTACATTCAAAATTCTATTAAAGTTTAAAAAGAGGTTGAACAAATTAGCTATTTGATGCTATTAACGAATTATCAAATAATTATTATCTAGGTGTGGAAATGGCATTGTGGTTATGTTAACTTTATCCCTTCTCTTAGAGATACACACTGAAAGGTCAAGATGACATGTGATTATTCTGATTCAAAATAACCCAGTGGAGGGGGACAGACAGGGTATGAATGACAGAAGATGGGCTGTGAATTAAATGTTGAAGCTGGGTGATTGGGGGTTCACTATACTATTCTATTTTTATAAATGTTTAAAAATTTCTAGAATACCTTTTAAAAAGAGGTTAGGGAAAAGAGTAAGGAATCTGATGCCATAGGAAAGCGCTGGCAGAACAGAACAGGGAAGAGGTCAGCCGGCCCAGACATCTTTGCTGGGGCTGCAGGGACACCCCTGGGCTGGTGTGTGGGGCGTCCCCTGAGCTGACCTCCCCTCCCCGCAGTGCGCAGGACCATTGTCAAGATCCCCTCCACCCTGGAGGTCGACGTGGAAGATGTCACCGCCTCCTCTCAACACATCCACTTCATTCAGCCACTGCTGCTGAGCGAGGCCCTGGCCCGGGGAGGCCCCTTCCCTCTGCCCACGGAGATCCTGGAAGTTCCGGAGGGGCCCCCCGTCTTCCTCAGCCCATGGATAGGCTCCTTGCAGAAAGGCCAGAAGCTCTGCATCCATGGCCTGGCCTCACCACCCTGGCGGGTCCTGGTCTCCACCAAGGGCCGGAAGGTGCCCAGACACTTCTTGATCTCCGGGGCTTATCAGGGCAAGCTGCGGCGGCGGCCGAGAGAGTTCCTCACGGCCTATGACCTCCTAGGTGCTCTTCGGCCAGGCCAACCCCTCCGGGTCGTGGCCACAAAGGACTGTGAGGGCGAGGGGATAGACAGCCCTGGGTTCGCGTCCCTGGCCGTGGGCGACAGGTTGGAGGTGCTGAGGTGTGGCCAGGCCCATGGGGCCAAAGGCCAGGACATAGATGTCTTGGTGTGTCAGCGGCTAAGCGACCAGGCTGAGGAGGAGGAGGAAGAATATGCAGAGATAGAAGACGAAGACCAGATTCTGCTGCCCCTCTACTTCTCCAGTAGTTTCGTGGAGGAGATGAGTGACAATCGGCGCTATAACCTGGAAGATCTGACTGCCCAGTTTCCACTGCCCTGTGAGGTCAAGGTGGTGGCCAAGGACAGCAGCCTTCCTGTTGATCCTCTGCCCTCCTTCCCAGGCCTGCGGCTGGAGGACAAAATCACGGAACCCTTCTTGGTGGTCAGCCTTGACTCCAACCCTGACATGTGCTTCGAGATCCCTCCCCGGTGGCTGGACCTGACTGTTGCGGAGACCGAGGGGCAGCCCGGCCAGCCAGCTGGGCCCCTCGCTGTAGCCACAGTGGAGGAGCTGACAGAAGCCTTCTACTATACCCTCCGGCAGTTACCGCACTTCGAGAACCAACCCCCCCCACCGAGGCCCCCCAAAAGCCAGGGCCTCAGGGGGCAGAAGAAACAAAGCGGCAAGGACAAAAGTCGCCAGGTACCAATATACCGAAGTGGGTGGGGAGGGAACCCGCCGGGGCTGGTGCGGGTCCTGCCGCTTCTTTGTCCTGCATCGCCTCTCTCTCTCAGTTGTATAGAACTTAGTTTCCACACGTACACGCTATGCGCCATTATTCTGACTTGATCCTGACAATCTGGTGCAGGTATGATGATTCATATTTTACGGGCGAGACGCTGAGGACTCGGAGACCTTGAGACTTGCCCAGAGTCCCGGTTCGGAAGTGGGAGGCCTGAGCCGGGGCATAAGCCTCTGCCTCCAGCCTCACTGTGCTTCCCCTGCTGTTGTCCCCTCAGTCGGGCTTCATCAGCTGTCCCCTCAACCGTGTCAGCAGCCTCTCCCTCCCCCCATCAGCTGTCAGAATGGCCTCCCAAGCCCTTCCCGGGTTACCGATGGGCCTCGGCCCCATCCTCTGAACCTTCTGAACCTTCAATGGCTCCCCATGGCCAGGGGGTAATGTCAACCCCTTAGCGTGGCATCCAGGGAGGGTCCTTTATGAACTTCAGTCTCACCCTGCCAGACCCATCCGCCACCACCCACTCTGGTCCACACTCAGCCACAGAGAAACTCCTTCAGCTTTCTCAGGATGCCAAGATTCCTGCCTCAGCACTTTATATGTGCCGGGCCTTTTGCAAGAATGTGCTTCCTCCTTTCAGTGGGCAAGGCTCAGCGCAGGCCTCCTCTGGCACTGACAGCCTTCCCCCTTCTGCGTTCACACTGCCGTGCGGTGCGCAGCCTGGGGGTGCAGGCAGGGGTGGGGGCGGCCCGGCCGACAGCTCGTTTTCAGTGTGCTGCGCGGGGTCTGTGAGGACAGGGACCTCGCCCGCTCCCAGGTGGGCAGACAGTGCCAGTGAGTGCTGAACTGACCCAAACCGAGTCACGGGGACGGGGAAAGAACCAGGCATGGAAGCAGAAAGACCCGTCCATGGCCCAGTTCACTCGCTCTGTGGCCTGTGCTCCTGTCCATTTCCTCACCAGTGAAGCCAGGGTAAGGTCACTGGCTCGCAGGGCTGGTGTCTTAGCTGCGGCCCGTGGCAGGTGCCATCCACGCAGCACCCCATACAGCTCTTGGGATGTCCCTGTGAGGTGGGCACCGAGAGATGGCTCTTTCTACAGTGGAGAGAACGAGGGGCACAGAGAGGGAGAGTGGCTGACCTGAGGTCACACGGCTAGCACACGGCAGGCTGGGCTTTGACCTGGGTCCGAGCGCCCGGCCCGGGCACGTGACGGCGGGGCCCTGCTGACAACAGATGAGCCGCGTGGAAAGCACACGGTTACGTGCGGCAGGCTCGCTATGTGGGGGTTTGGGGGAACTTGCATTTCGTGCCGCGAGGGCAGGTGGCGGGATGGCGGCAGAAGTGAGAAAGATGAACCCGGAGCAGTTCTGGCCCCGGAAGGGCCTGCATCTGCGGAGGAGGACGGGGGCGGTCGCTTCCTGATAGAACGAAGAATGGACCGGGACATCTGAAACCCAGGCCTTCCTGACAGTGCGGGAGAGAACATAGTACAAACCACTGACAGACCTCAGTCCCCGCCTTTGCTGCTGTTGGAAGTGACTTTGGGCCCAGTCCCCGCTCGCTCCCCTCGATCCTGCAGCTTTTCTTCTCCGTGTCAGTATTCCCCACCGCTGATCGGGGCCCTATATCGTTTGCTGTCCAAAGCATGGTGTGCTAGAAAGAGCACGAGCTTTCGAGGTCACGGCCATGGTTCTGGGTCTGAACCTCGGCCCAGCTTGCAGTCCCGCGTGAGGTATGACACGGCACACTCTCTCTGAGCCTGTTTCCTCGTGGGTCATTGGGAACTCAAACAGCTACTCGGAGGGTCCCCTGGAGGATCAACGAACAGGTGTGCATATGGCCTAAGGTGGGAGTTCAACAAAAGTCCTCCTCCTTCTGGGACCCCTCTCAGCGCTCGCACTCTGTCCTGAGATTTTGTGACTGCTTTTTGCCCCTTCAGCAGCAGATGTGAAGGACGCTGACCGAATCCCCTCTGTGCAGAAACTCAGGGCGCCCTGTCTCTAGCCCCCAACCCTTTGTCCTCATGCTGGCCTGTCTCCCCTGCCAAAGCACATTTCATGCGCTAGAAATAAAAACACCTGGGGTCCCAGGAAGCCCTACCCTGAACAGGAAGTCAAGAGGGGAGCAGAGGAAGTGGCATTTGAAGGAATTACATTTCATGGACTCTGCTGCCCCCTTTCTTGGGACCCTGCTGACTTCTGCTTTTTCTCCCGCTTAGTCCTCTCAAGTGTCAGGACTGCAGCAAGCCCCTCTGCTCCCCAAACCCAAGATGAAGACGCTGCCACAGATTGCCAAGGACAGCTCGAATACATACAGCAAGGTTTCTGCCCACAGGAAGGACCCCAGGCACACTAAGTCCGTCACAAAAGATCCAGGTGAGTCCCTTTCAGCCCATTCACCCTTGTCCTTGCTTCTCCCCTGCTTACTCTGCTCCTGCTTGTACCTCTGACAGCACCGGCCAGACCCTCAGCAAAGCCCTGCCCTTGAGCAGACCCTTCTGCCGTCCCAGTTGGATAGAGAGGCTTTTAAGGGATAGACTTAGGGGCGCCTGGGTGGCTCAGTCGGTGAAGCATCTGCCTTCAGCTCAGGTCATGATCCCGGGGTGCTGGGATCGAGTCCCGAGTTGGGCTCCCTGCTCAGCGGGGAGTCTGTTTCTCCCTCTGCCTCTGCCCCCTTGTGTTCCCTTCCTCTCTTAGATAAATAAAATCTTAAAAAAAGAGAGGAGGTCCCTACTGTTCCTCTCCCAGGGGCTCCAGAGTCCTGGCAAGGAAAATGTGTTCCGCCTCCAACGTACTACCCTCCCCTAGGCATGCAAGGGGAATATTTACACAGTATTCAGAATAATTTGTAGTTTCTGGTCTAGCAAGGACCTTAGAGCAGCCAGACCAACTCCTTCCCTGTCCAGGGCCCTAAAAGGGGGAGGAATCTGCTTAAGACCAAAGATCATCATTGACTTGAACTCTTTTGTAGATGACGATGAACATGATTATGAAGAAATATTTGAGAGATTCCAGAACACCCTTTAGATGCTGGAGGAACCCTGCTTCCTAACTGCTGTTTCTCAGGGAATCTGAGATACCAGCCAACTGTTGCAAGCCTTTACAAGACCTTGGACAAGATCTCACTGAAATCAGACTGTGGATAGGAAATGGCTTCTTGGGGACCAGTGTGAAAAGGGATGGGCATTGTACCAGCTTTCCTCAGGTTCTAGGCTCTTGCCACTAAGGGCTGGCTTGTTTGGGCCTGGCACCTTACACTTGACTCCCTCAGCCTCAGAGCTTTGGTATCTGGAGGAGCCAACCGGGTTGTATTCAATCCTGAGTCTCCCACACCCTTGTCTCACTGGTTGGTGTGGAAAGGAATCTGAGACCACCAACCCTGATGGCGGCGGCACTGTGTTTCCTGCCTCTTGGTACAGGGGACTCAATCTGAACACACCGCACCGAGAGCCTTGTCTCCGGTTTGCCACCCCCTTGCCCTCCCCTCCCCCACCAAACTCTAAGCCCCTGAGGGAGCAGGACCATGTCACCTGTGCAGGATACAGCACACGGTAGTTGCAGGTGACGATCCAAGATTTTTTCACTCTAAGACCATAGAATAAACATGACATCTGCGTGTGTGGAAAAACGGGAACAGATACCATTTAGTGAGGTCTGTGTGCCAGACCCTTTATAAACATTATCTAAATCTTCAAATCTCTGGATAGACAATGGCCTGATTTTAAAGGTCCGAAAACGAGCTTGAGTGGCCAGGTGCTTCAGGAGGCTGAGTTAGCACCCCAGCTCACCTCCCTACCAACGTTGACCGCGAGCTAGGGATTTTCACCCAAGCTTCAGTTCCGTCATATGTAAAATACAAGTAACCGTTATCTACCTCACAGAATTGTTTTAAGGATCAAATGCGATAATCCTGGTAAAGTATTTAGTGCAGTGCCTGGCATATAATAAACACTCAGTAAAAATGAGAGCATCACTCCCGTTGACCAGAGCGCACAGCGGTACCTGTCTCCAGAGCCTGTGTCCTTTCCCCGTCCCCACCCCATCCCCAGTCATGGAATCCGTCCGTGTTCGAAATATACTAAAGCTCCTAGACCGTGGAGATGACGTGTACAGACTGGTTGGAGAGCCTCACCACCCAGTGGAACAGAGAGAAACCTGCGTCTATGCGGACACTAACTCAGCTTCCAAGGTCAGTCTAGGCTTGTTCCATGAGGCGAGACCACAGGCCTCACTCCCTGGAACTTCCTAGGGCTTTGGTTCCTAGACAGAGGCAGTCACAGAACCAAGCGCCGTGGTCAGCAGAGGATAGGAGAGGGACAAAAAGGTGACCGGAGTCTCCGGCTGAGGAGGGAAAGAGCGTCAGCCCGGAGCTCCCAGATTCGAGGGAGCGCACCTGAGTGTGTCCTTCCTTTGCCTGCTGACGCTCCTCGGGGCTGTCTGGACCCACTGCACTTCCTAGGCCTCCTGGCTTCCATACCCCGGCGTGGAGTTCTCCAGGGGACTGCCGGGCAGCTAATACAGGCTGCTGGCCAGTTCCCGTGCCTTCCTCCAGAGAGACCGGCTAAGCTGTGCAGGAGCGCCCTGAGGAAGCGTGTGCTCTGGGACAAGCAAGAAATAAGAAAAGTGGAAAAAAGCCCCTCCTCGGCACAGGACCCCGAGGGCCAGGCCCATATGCAGAATGCCAACGGTTCTTCCACACCTGCACTTAACTGTGGCACCAAATTGAGCAAGATCACAAAAGGGGGGCAGAGAGGGCTACCAGCTCCTACAGAAGGGGGTGTCTGAGCGGCCAAATGCTGCCGTGAGAAGCAAGCAAGCAATAGCTAGGAAAGCGGGGCTTAAAAGGAAAAACATGTTTGAAAACCGCAACTGTGAATGTTTTATCACAGCAGTGGGGGTTGGCAGGGACCAAAGGCAGACAATGCCCATGCGGAGCTCTGGTCTTAACTCTGGAATAAGCCGCTGAGCGGTGGGGTGGGTGTTACAGTGGGGCTAGGGGAGCCCCAAAGAGAGCACACACTCCTGGGAATATACTAGATGTATGCTGGGAAACAGAAAAGGATTATTAGTCCATCCCTTCATATTTATTTTTCCTATCTTTTCTCATTTCTATTTCTGAATGTTTTGTGATGCAGAGAACATACTAACACAGTGACAGGTGTAAGTAGCGGCTAAACAAACGAATGTAAACCGGAGACGCATACTCGGAAATGGATCGTTGAGTTCTGAATGTCCCTCAAATGCATTTTAAAGTGTTTTTTTTTTTTTTAAAGTAATCTCTACACCCAACGTGGGGCCCGAACTCATGACCCCAAGATCAAGAGTCACATGCTCCACCGACTGAGCCAGCCAGGCACCCTTCCCTCAACTGTGTTAAAAAAAAAAAAAGATCTGGGGCGCCTGGGTGGCTCAGTCGTTAAGCGTCTGCCTTTGGCTCAGGGCGTGATCCCGGTGTTATGAGATCAAGCCCCACATCGGGCTCCTCCGCTGGGAGCCTGCTGCTTCCTCTCTCACTCACCCTGCCTGTGTTCCTTCTCTCGTTGGCTGTCTCTCTCTGTCAAATAAATAAATAAAATCTTAAAAAAAAAAAAAAAAAGGTCTATTCCGGGTGCCTGGGTGGTTCAGTCAATTAAGCATGTGACTCTTGATGTTGGCTCAGGTCCTGATCTCGGGGTCCTGGGATCAAGCCCTGTATCGGGCTCTGCTCACATACGTGCGTGCATACTCTAAGTAAATCTTAAAAACAAAACAAAAACCCAAATTTATTCATCCACAGCAGACACTAATTCCTACTGGCCCTTCTCTAGTTAAACCTGATAAAGTACTACTACTAACAAGGAGTCTAATTCCCCGCCAGTATACCTAGAGATTCTCCCGAGAACAAGGTGGATTCATGGCGCCGTTGTGACACTGCGGGGTTTCTGAGAACACGCTTGTGTTGCTGTTCCCGCCGTCCTGACAAATGTGCAGAGAGAATTCAGTATACTTGACATCCCAGGTGGGCGCAAACACCCAGAATGCAAGAGCGTCCTGCTCCAGCAGCGCAGAGGCTCCAGAAGGCTGCCCGTGCTCAGCTCACAGGTCTTCGTAGTGCTCGGAAACCACACAGCCCGTGAGGCTGTGTCAGTGCCACGATGGCAGGAACTCCGCTCCGCTGAGCGGCCACTCTGCGCTCCTGACAACGTGGAACCAGCAAGTCCTGGGACGTGACCTCGTATTTTGCTCTGTATTCCTAGCACTGGACCCGTGGGCTGCCACGGGAGATATTCAACAAATACTTGTGGAATTACTCAGTAGTCTGTAATTGCTGAATCACAGAATTCAAAATACAAGAAAAAAAGACCTCTACCCAGAATCACTGCTATTGCCTCGCCCGTTCGCAAGCGCCAGTCTGACAGAGATGTCAACCACTCATAAACCTATCCTATCATGCATTCCAAATGTAAATGTATGGTTTTTTAAAAAAGATTTATTTATTTTGAGAGTGAGCAAGCACGCGAGGTGGGGAGCAGAGGGAGGGGGGAAGAGAGACCCAAGCAGACTCCGCACTGAGCAGAGCCCGATGCGGGGCTCAGTCCCACGACCCCGAGACCATGACCTGAGCCAAAACCGTGTCAGATGCTTAACCAACTGTGCCAAGGCGCCCTTCAAATATACGATTTTTTAATCTGTTTTTAGCCAGTGCCTTTTCTTTCAGAAAATAGTCAAGAATGGACAGACTTGCAGACAAAAATACTGGTTGACTGACTTCTGAGCATCAGTCTAGCTCCCTAGATAGGAACCATCTGTAGGTACAAGAACAACAACCAGACCCGTTCACTTTTAGAAACCAGAGGGTGGGGCATTTTCCACACGGCTGCTAGTAGGTTTCATTTTGAAACATGGTTAAAGCAGTTATAGAATTTTTGTTTGCATGCTACACCTCATTAACTTACCTCAGAATTAGTTCTTTTATTCCAGACGGAGCTTACATTCTGGAGTTGTCAAAAACATCTTTGAGGTAGTTTGCTCTCACGTAAGAAACGGAACAGATTAAGCTAGCCAAAGGCTGTAGGCCTTTAGACGGTCTCATCTTTTCTTTTTTTTCAAAGATTTTATTTACTTGAGAGAGAGCGAGCAAGAGAGAGAGTGCACACACGAGCAGGGGGAGGGGCAGAGGGAGAAAGGAGAGGGAGAGGCAGGCTCCCCACTGAGCAGGGAGCCCAACTTGGGGCTTGATCCCAGGGCCCCGGGATCATGACCTGAACCGAAGGCAGATGCTTAACTGGCTGAGCCACCCAGGAACCCTTAAGACAGTCTCATCTTGAGGTCAATTCAGTTACGTGACTACATATTGCTAGAGTCAAGATTAAGGTCCACTTTATAACCTCTACCAATGGCAATGCTAGATGCTTAGCAAACATTATTTTACTCAATTTTCACAACACACCTATGAAAAAATGACACAATTGTCTTCATAAATAAGGAAACGGGAGGTCCTCAGAACTGACGTAGCCTGCTCAAGATCCTAACTAAAAGGGGAAAGCCAGGATTTCAAAACCAAGTCAAGCTATGTTACACACCTTGGACGACGAAGTAGTAATTACACCAGCTTAGGAAGAAAAATAGCATTTTCACAAATTCTGCAGTGGAGCTTTTATTAAACATACGAATGTACTTATTTGGTACAAAACTGAATAGTATCTTTCTCCCCTCTGCCCTCACAAGGCCACTTCTCTAGAACTTCATGTTCATAAAGACACTCTCGGCAGCAGTCATGACAAGGAGAAGGAAAGTGCAATTCTGAAAATAATAGCATATAACCAACCAAAGGGGGGAATAAAAACCAGGCAAAGGTTAGTGGGTTTCTTGGCCAGCTCCCTGCTGAAGGCCCTAGTCCTGCTCATCTCTCCACAGGGAACATAACAGGACCAGAGACTCCTGAGTATTCTTTAAGTAACACCGCCCCAACTCTGGGAAGCATATTTCTTCCACTTCCAACGGTCCTGATGTTGTAAACAAGTAATTTTTAACTTCTTTTTTTTTTGAAGATTTTATCTATTTATCTGAGAGAGAGAAAGAGCGGGCGAGACAGCACAAGCAGGGGGAGGGGCAGAGGGAGACGCAGACTCCCCGCTGAGCTGGGCCCAAGACTCTGGGATCATGACCTGAGCCGAAGGCAGACGGTTAACTGAGCCACTCAGGAGCCCCCATTTATAACCTCTTTAAGAAAGTCCACCCATCTTTACATTCTTATTCTTGTCAACTGACCAAAACTGAGCTTCAAAAAACAAAAATAACAACAAACAAAAAGCCAAAAGAGCAGTTAAGTTTCAGAAGGATGTTAAATGAGACCCTTTCTAGATGAAATCTACTCCCTAGAAGTCAACTGGCCAAACAGATGCACAATTGGAGACGACAGATTATGAAAACAGGTCCACCTGGAAAATGTCTCGGGTACTCAGATAGCTCCAGTTAGTCTGCATCTGTGGATTTAAAATGATCATCGTCCACAGTGGAATAGATGTGTCCCTCGTTGCTAAGAAAATCCACAGCTTGCCTAGAAAGAAAGGAAGGAAAAAAAAAAGAAGGCTCATTTTCAAACTGACGCAGAAGAAAGGAAACGGACTTTGGATATGGCCAAACATCGGTTTTGCTCACTTTCCACTTTCTGTCTTAGCTAGGAAGTCACAGCCATTTTGCTCACAGAAGGCTCTTGCAGGGAGAAGTGCCAGTAAAATTGCAAAGGTGAGATAATGCATGGAGAAAATGGCTATTAGAGCTGCCTTGGACCCCTCTTCTAAACTGTGTAAAGCCCAGAAAATAGAGCCTAACGCAAATGCTAGTCCAAACAAATTGAAACAAAAATCTAAAAATGCAGTCCAGCTTACACATAAAACTCCTCGCATAAACAGCTATTTTTCAAAGTTCCTTCTGCCTACCCACCCACCAACCCCCTGGGAAGTAAAGTTGCAGGATGTAAAGAAAAGGTCTTTTCCAGAAATGTGAGGACACCTTCAAACCCTTCAAGACCCTCAGGATCAGTGTAACGTATTTAATGATGTTTATTAACGATATTTTAATAACAGATAACAAATTTAATACCAGTAATAATTCATACAGCAACTACTACGTGATAGTGTTTCTGCACCTCATAATTACCGGAACTCTTGAGATATGAATTAATATCTTCATTTTATAAAACAGGAAATGAAATTAGACCTGAGCCTTTCTTTTCTATGTAAACCTAGAATATTAACTGATTTACAATAACAAGGAACTATCAAAAGCACCGAAATACTCAGCTTGTCTGATTGGTAAATTGGAATCAGGAAGCTGTTCGTCTAACGTGGAATCAGAAGGATGCTGGAAGGACCGATATGGTTTCAGGTCCAGACAGCCAGATGCACATCTCCACGGTAGAAACTGTAACACCAATGGCACTGTGCATCTGAGGACCCGGAGCTAAGGATCTCACACCTCCAAACTGAATTCCACAAAAGGTCAAATTTTATCTGGTCCATTTTGCTCAAACTTATATCCCTGCACATAATGGGAATCGCTATTTGTTAAATGAATGAGTGAATCAGTGATGTGACAGGTAGCACCATCTTTGTGAGTCCTTCTTCTATCTTCGCATGACCAAACAATTTCTCTTCTGTCAATGAGATGGCAGCTGATGGTTTTATTTTTATTGGTAATTCACTTCTCATTACCAGGAAAGCCTGGTGAGGTAAAATGGGTACAATTCTGGAGCCCCAGCTGATGAAAACCAAATACTCACTTTATGGAGGCTACAGTCATGTGCTGGAGCTGGTTCTTGAGATCCTGAAAGTTTAATCCTTCAGGTCTTGGACAAGCCTTAATCAAATTCAGCACCTGAAGATTCAAATGAGAAAGACTGTAACAACTACTCCAGTCAACTCCCTTATGTAAACCCAAGTCCCTTGATAAGAAAGAAACGAGTCAGGTCCTTCGACAGTCTTAGAATCCTTAAGGAAGTAACAAATGTAAAACTGTCCGTGTCTCAAATTTCTGGAGCCACTCAGTGTTTACCTGGTTTTGGGCCACAGTGAGGCCATTTGCTGGCATGGAGCTATTCCCACCAAAGTTAGCTGTTTCACCCATTCCTGGATTGCTGATAGGTGCTCTCCCTGCTGGGGGCTGAATTAAGAAAGAAGTTCACAGCATTAGAAAATGTACCAATTTAAACACAGTCCTTGTTACTGTGTTACAGCCTGTGAATAAGCAGCTCACAAAAATAATTTAGGCCGTTTTCCCAATACCAACTGCTTACGTTGTTAGGAACAACTATCATCATTAACGAGTATTTCAAAGGAAGATAAAGTGTGTTCTCCGAAGCACATAATATCAGAGAGAAAAGTACCTCCTAGTTCCTTCTTGTTTTTGTGCTATTGAAGGGAGCCAGAGAAAAACTAGCACCGAGAAGAAAATTACCTGGACATTTGCTATAATGGTACACCTATACTTGGTGCTTTATTATTCAAACATGCACTCGCTCTCTCATTTACTTCTTTATTTTTGGGAATTCTTACCTTGCTCCTGATTTTATTATTATTAAAAAAATTTTATTATTGAAGTATAGTTGACACACAATGTTATATATATTAGTTTCAGCTGTGTAACAGTGATTCAACAACTCTATACATTACCAGACGCTCACCATGGTAAGTGTTCACCCATTTCACCCCCTGCCCCCCACTTAAGCATTTACTGTCATGTAGGCATGAAGCATGACGAGGAGAAAAAAAATAGTTCCCATCACTCTCTGTTCTTTTTTTATTACCAAATTTTTAATAACAACAGTCTATAATCACTGTTTCCATTTCCTTTCTCTTAGTCACTCCCCAGCCCACTATATTTGCACTCTCACTGAATGTACTCTTTTTTTTTTTTTTTAAGATTTTATTTATTTATTCGACAGAGATAGAGACAGCCAGCGAGAGAGGGAACACAGCAGGGGGAGTGGGAGAGGAAGAAGCAGGCTCCCAGCAGAGGAGCCTGATGTGGGGCTCGATCCCATAACGCCAGGATCACACCCTGAGCCGAAGGCAGACGCTTAACCGCTGTGCCACCCAGGCGCCCCTGAATGTACTTCTGAAACTGTTCTCACCGAAGTCACCAATGACTTTTCAACCAATATACCCAACAGTTTCTTTCTGTCCTAACGCTACCTCTCAGAAAGGCGCGCTGACCCCACTCCTCTTGAAAAGTACCCACTGCTCCCTAGGTTTCTTGATGGCATGTTCTTCTGGTTCTCCACTTACCTCTCAAACTCTACCTTCTCAGTATCCCTCGCCAGCTTTTCTCTCTAACTAGCTCCCAAAGGCTGATAGCTCCCCCAGGATTCCAACCCAGACCTCCTCCTGGGCCACAAACTCTTGCTCCCAGCCATGGACTGAACACATCCACCTCACTCTCTCACATACTCTGAAGTAAGATTAGGACCCCCCCAAACCTGCCTGCCCTCCTCTATCCCACCTCAGTGAGGAAGGCTAACCCAGTCCTGCAGACTTCCGTCCTCTGTGAGTCCATTCACTCACCTCCCACAACGTGTCACCACAGCCTATCACACAAGCTTCATGGAGCTCAAGTCCCTGCTCCTCACCCTGGCCTCCCAACGGCATCTCACTAGTCTCTCCTACTCCAGTCAACACCCCCTTTGCTACTGCAAGTTAACAGCTTCGGATCATGTCCCTCCTCTGCTGGAGAGCTTTCAGGTGGCTCCCCCTGCCGGTGAAAATAATATAAACCTAGACATTCAGGACCTGCCCCAACTAGAAGTCAAAATCTGGTTTATTCTTGACCATTCCTTCTCAGCACACTTTACTCCCCAGCTGCACCTGGACTTCTTGCCAACCACAAACATGCCTCTGCCCTGAGCCTGTTGTTCCCTGTCTGGAATGTTCCTCCCCTCACCTGCCTGGTAAACACTGACTTCTCATCCTTCAAAGCTCAACTTAATTGCCACTGCCTTTGCAGAGCTTTCCAACATGCCCCAAGCCGAGTCAGCCACTTTCTTCCTTCTTGGCTCTCACAGCGTTTGGCCCATTCCCTCTTGCAGCAGCCATCACACTGTTCGCCTTGCACTCTCCACCTCAAGCCCCTCCATTTTCACAGCGCCTGGTGCAGTACGTGTTCAGTGTTTTCTCCACAGAACTGAATAAATAAGGATGCTAGAACATCAAATGTGTTAAGTACCCAAAAGAGATATAAGAGCACTGTGGAAGCTCGTGAGGAGAAATCCCATCCAGTCAGGAGGCGCATTCATTCAATAAATGCTCTTTAAATGCCTATTGCTTTGAGGTAAATAAACTAATACTGAACTGAACACTATTTCTTACCCAGAAACTCTGCTGAAAGGGTCTCATGTCCTGCATCAGGTAATCCCACCTCACGTATCTTTTAGGACTTGGTTTAGGCATCACCTCCTCCACGGGGTCTTTCTTGATGTCCAGGTCAGGATAGAAAACCCTTCTCTGTGTTTCCACGACACCCTGTGCTTGCCACTTATCCTGCTTTTACTGCTTAGGTGATCTGAATCTGCACTACTCAAACACAAACTCTGTGGGAAAGGGTGTTTTATTTACGCCTCAATATAACTGTCTATACTCCCAGTTTCCACTCCCTAACCACCCATTCTCACTTTAAAAATCACTTCATGAAATATGTCATACATACACATATATGCCATTAAGTATGGTTATAAAATAAACACCCTAAACTTTCTACCCAATGCTGTTCTTTTGAACCCATTTCCCGCACCCTCTACCAAAGCTGCCCTTTGAAGATCCAGGTTTCCAAATCCAGGAGCAGACATCTCTCATCACCTGCCTTGACTTCAAGGCAGCATTCTGCAATTGATCACCACCCCCTCCTTCCTAAAATACTCTTTTCAGAATATTCTACAGAATCACATTGCCTGGTTTCTTCCTGCCCTACTGGCAGCTTTTTTGACTTCCACTGACTCCTGTTCTACTCCAGACTTCTAAAGGTTAGTGTGTCCCAGAGCTCAGGTCTTTGACATCTTAATCCCCCAGTTATCTCTTCTCAGCCGAGGCTTTAAATATCACCTACATGATGACTCCCGAAGTTCCGCCTCTAGCCCTGACCTCTCCCTTGGGTCCCCCCTCTACACAGTCAATCACCCATTCTGCTCTCCAGTTGGATAGCTACCTGGCACCTCATACTCGGTAAGTCCAAACAGAACTCTGGATTTTACCCTCCAAATGTGCTAGCTTCACTTAGTTGCTCGAGCCCCAAACCTAGAAGTCATTTTTGAATCCTCCCTCTTTATATCCTATATGTAACCCACCAAGAAGTCCTGTCAGCTCTACCTTCAAAATACGTCAGAATCCAACCACTCCTTATCCCAGCTGCTGCTACCATTCCCAGATGGATTCTGTTGCTATTCCTGGTGCCTCGTAATCTACATTCCATACAGCAGGCCAGCCCAGCTGAATTTTTTAAAAGACACATCAGACCATGTCACTCCCTAGTTGAAACCTGCTAAGGGCCTAGAATAATGATTGGAACATACCAGGCTCAATAAATATTTCTCAAAGGAAGGAATAAATGAATGGATTTCTCTCTGTATCCCCAGTGCTTACCAAATTGTTTGGCACAGAATAGTATGCAATGGCATCCTTAGCGGCTCATGAGTTTTCTAGCCTCTCCTCCTCTGTAACCAATAATCCTCCACCTGGGCACCAGAATCATCTAAGGACTTTTTTTTTTTTTTTTTTTTAAAGTAGGCTCCACACCCAATGTGGGGCTTGAATTCACAATCCCAAGATCAAGAGTGACATGCTCTACCATACCAACTGAGCCAGCCAGGCACCCCAATCTAAGGACATTCTAATACAAGAACGAACAAACCCTCTGTGTGGCCCTAGACGGACTGGCCACATGGAATCTACACAGCGGAAAATAATGTTGAAAAGTTTCCATATGAAGCAGGGAAGATAACTTCAGGGACAAAATAATGGTGCATAATTTTTCCTATTTAGCCAACAGGTTAGAAGAAAAGCAGTAAAATGCTGTCCCTATTGGGATTTTTGTCTGAATATAATCCTGGAGCCAAGCACTCAGTCTACAATTATGTGTCTACACTTGAAGGTTGTCTTAGGCCTCAGCCTTCTAAGTCAGTGGGGTTAGAGGAACTTGTAATTCTGAGAGAAATACGAGAGCTTCCTTTGAAATAAAATAACGTGGCAAAGCTCATGAAGAAAATGTTCTAAGGACTGAGTGAGGCCGTTCTTCTGGCTCAACCTTCAAAACATCAAGAAAGTCGAAGCCAGAGCACAGAAGCTGTCTATGTTTTTCCAGAGAAGAGGAAAAACTCTGAGAGTAAAGTTGCTCACCTGGCTGTTAGATTTGCTCAGGATCATGTGTGCATTGACGACTTCCAGAATATGTGTGGTGAACTCATTCATATCCTCCAGAGGCATGATCTTAAAGGCTACAAGGCTTTTTTTGTTCTAATAAAATAAAGAGAAAAATGTGAATAAAGGATGAACACATTCAAATCAACTTTAGGTTAAAACACTGTGGCACTTGTCTTGGTTATAATATTTTGCCAATATGGAAAAAATGTGTTATATACTTAAAATTTTCTAACTCAAGGTTGATCCTAATATAGTCATTAATGGGAGAAAAAAACAAAACCAGCTCAGAGTTGTTCAGTAACTTGCCCAAGGTTAACAAACCAAGCAGAGTATAGTCTCCTGACTCCGAATCCAGTGTCCTCCCTTTTACCCTTGGTGCACACCACGGATGGCAACTGTAGGCAGGGATTCCATTCTTTCTCTACCCTTCCACTAGCTGTCCTTTTTTTTTTTTCTTTTTTTAAAGATTTTATTTTTAAGTGATTTCCCCACTGGGGGCTTGAACTCAACCCAGAGATCAAGAGTTGCATGCTCTTCTGACTGAGCCAGCTGGGCACCCCTCCGTTAGCTTTATATTAAGCTAAAAACCCATTATTTCTCTTTGAAGAGAATAATGAAGTAATTTCAATCTAATTCCCATTTAACAGAAAGACTTGGTTCAATCTTAAGTATCCTAAACTCAAGCATGAATCCAGAAATTGCTTCATGCAAATATATTTTAACTATCATTCTTTTCTGACTTTACCTGAAAAGATCTCAGATGGCCAGCCACTTTCACGTATGTCTCTGGAGGAACCACTGTGTTTTCACTGCTGGCATCCTAAAAGATAAATACAAACGTATCACTTGAAGGTTTTAGGGATGCTGGTGAAACTTTAAAACCGCTAAAAAACAAAACAAAACAAAAAAATTGCTAAATTACATACAGAAAGAGAGCATTATAAAGTAAGAGCACTAAAGGAGCCGCATGTGGCACTAACTAGTTTGCCTACCTTTTGGAATTTACCTTTTTAGAAAATCAGGCATTGGAATAAAAAGACCTCTCAAGATAATCTCCAGTTCCAAAGTTCTATGTTATGTACATTATCAAAAAAGCAAACAATTATGCACTCCTGCTCAATGCTGTTGGGCACACAACTTTCTGGTGGATACACTTATCAGCACAGCAGTTCTACATTTAAGAATTTAAGGAAATAATTAAGAACATGCATGAAGATTTAGCTTTATTTATTTATTTTTAAAGATTTTATTTATTTGATGAGAGAGAGAGCGTGTGTGCACACACAAGCAGGGGGAGCGGCAGAGGGAGAAGCAGGCTCCCCACTGTGCAGGGAGCCCAATGTGGGGCTCAATCCCAGGACCCTGAGATCACGACCTGAGCCTGAGGCAGACGCTTAACCGACTGAGCCACCCCAATGCCCCAAGATTTAGCTTTAAATGTAGCTCTTGATCTCAGTGTCGTGAGTTTGAGCCCCACATTGGGTGTAGAGATTACTTAAATAAATAAAACTTAAAAAAAATTTAGCCTTAGGAATATTCATATGGCATAGTTTAAAGTACTAAAAAACTGAAAACAACCTAAATATCCAACAACAGTCATATTCATATAATGGGAGACTTCACAACTAATAATGTGGATTTCTATTTATTGTCTGAGAAGACCAGCTGTGACACATAGAAAAAAAGCTGCTTTCCCACGTGGAGGAAAAGACACACCAGAATGTTAACGATGGTTAACTAGGATAATTATAATTTATTTTAATATTTCTTTTTGAGTTTTCTTTTTTTTTTTTTTTTTTTTAAGATTTTATTTATTTATTTGACAGAGACAGCCAGCAAGAGAGGGAACACAAGCAGGGGGAGTGGGAGAGGAAGAAGCAGGCTCATAGCGGAGAAGCCTGATGTGGGGCTCGATCCCGGATCGCCGGGATCACGCCCTGAGCCGAAGGCAGACGCTTAACCGCTGTGCCACCCAGGCGCCCCTCTTTTTGAGTTTTCTAAACTACGTACACACTATTCATAAGAAATATGTATAAGCTAAATCTTAAGGTTCTTTTCTGATTATAAAATGTTTAAGTACAGGGGTGCCTGGCTGGCTCAGCTGGTAGAGCATGTGGCTCTTAATCTCAGGGTTGTATGTTCAAGGCCCATGCTGGGTGTAGAGATTACTTAAAAACAAAATCTTAAAAAAAAAAAAGAAAAAAAATGCATATATACATAAATTTATGTGAGTATAAAAAACTAGAAAATAAAACATATTTGTTTAAAAATAAAAGAATACCCCAAGTCTCATCATCTGGAGATCAACTTGTTTTTGCATTTCATCCTCCCTATTATTTTACACAGCTGAATCTATACAGATAAAACTTCGTATTTCAATATAGGACATTGTAAAACAACTTAGAAAAAGTAAAGCTAGATCTGTATTTCCCACATCGGAAACCAGGGATGTACTGTATGGTGACTAACATAATATAATAAAAAATCATTAAAAAAAAAAAAGATCTGTATTTCCCTTCTTTTATTAAAGTATATTACAGGGCACCTGGGTGGCTCAGTCGGTTAAGCATCCAACTCTTAATTTCAGCTCAGGTCATGATCTCAGGGTTATGGGATCCAGCCCTGCCTCAGGCTCCGCACTGTGCATGAAGCCTGCCTGGGATTCTCTCTCTCTCTCTCCCTCTGATCCTACCCCGACTCCCTCTCTAAAAAAAAAACAAAAAACAAAAAACAAAAAAACTATTTATCTATATATATCTATATTCCAATAGGTCAGACTTAATTATTTAAAAAAAGAAAAAAGAAGAAAGGACACATGAACATTTGAAAAATAATCTGAGACCAGGAGAAACTTTACAAAGTTAAAAGATAACTAGAGAAACTGTGTAATTATGATGAGAGGTTGCTATTTTTCAAGCTTCTAGAAACAAAAATAAACAAACATTCCTGGGGGCAAGGAATCAAAGGGCTTAAAGAGACAATTTACAAAAAAACCCACAAATTAACATTAAATACAGTTTTAAGAAAATTTCAATCTCGTCCAAACCAAAGAAAAACAACTTCAAAAATGAGAAACTTCTCACTGATAAAACTGTATTTTTTTGAACTAGCATCCAAAAATGTCTGATTCAGGGGCACCTGGGTGGCTCAGTCAGTTAAGGCTCAGGGTCCTGGGATCAAGCCCCGCATCAGGCGCCCTGCTCAGTGGGGAGCCTGCTTCTCCCTCTCCAGCTCCCCTTGCTTGCATGCTCTCTCTCTCTCCGTGTCAAATAAATAAATAAAATCTTAAAAAAAAAAAAAAACCCATAAAAATGTCTGATTCATAAAACCCACTGTTAGAAAGGGTGTGGAGAACTGGGCACGCTCATGCACTAATTAAGTGGAAACTGGCACCTTTACGGAAGGCAATAAATATGTAAAAATGTAAATGCAAGTTTAGAAAAAAGATAAAAAATGTAAAATATATATTTAAAACTAGAAAACCTACTTTGAGGAACTCATCTTAAGGAGATTATCTCATCATGAAGAGACAGACACAAAGACACTCACTGTCTATTATAGCAAATGGTTGGAAGCAACCTGAATGTTCCCTGACTGGAGATACCGTTAAGGGGTGCTGTGCCCTTATGATGACTAGGCAGTTGCTAAAACTGATGGTGCAAATCTCTGTTTACTGACATTAAGAAATCAGTTCCACAATAAAGTTCTTTCAGCGAGGAGAGCATTTTACAGAGCAATTGTATACCATCATCAGCAAGACTGTATACATCTGTATGTACAGATTGTATACAGACAAAATTGTCTGAAAAGATATTTACCAAAACCTGTTAGAGCAATTGTCCTCTCTGGAATGTGGGATTTCAGGTGACTTTTAAATGTTTTGTAAGTAAGCATGGTACATTTTGTTTGCCCATGTAGTATAAGGCTTCTAGTATTTACCACCCCACTTGATGGCAAGGACTGTGTCTTTCTCATTCTTTGTATTCATGGGACCAAGCACAGTCTGGTTCAAAATCGGTACTCCAATAATTGTTGAATGAATTATCCTGTATTTTTCCAAGAAGCAAAATTAAAGGATGCAAAACTACCAAGTTATTTCTCCATAGACAACTTGTGCTTTTTTTTTTTTTTTTTAAAAAGATTTTATTTATTTGTCAGAGACAGAGAGAGCACAAGAAGTGGGAGTGGCAGAGGGAGAGGGAGAAGTAGACTCCCTGCTGAGCAGGGAGCCCTATGCGGGACTAGATCCCAGCACCCTGGGATCATGACCTGGGCCTAAGGCAGACGCTTAACCAACCGAGCCACCCAGGCGTCCCACACCTTGTGCTTTCTTTAGTGAAAATAGTATACAAAGCGTTTATGATCCAAGTTTTCTATGATGAATGTATTTTTAAAGGATAAAAAACCAAAAGGTCTTTTACCCAATTAAAAATAAAAAGGATAAAAAGTACAGATTTCCTTTTAGTTTATTTTCTCTAGGTTTACAGAGATACTCACATACATGTTGCTTTGCAAAAATGGGGTCATACCATATATACCATCTTGTAACACGCTCTTTTCCTCTCAAGTTTATGGTAAACACTTTGTGACAGTATATATAAATCTCTATATCACCTGTCATATATCATAAATATACCATGGTTTAATAGTGCCCTATTGCCTGCATTTTGACATTTTTTTCTTAATAATTCTTTTTTTTTTTTTAAGATTTTATTTATTTATTTGACAGTGAGAAAGAGTGACAGAGAGAGGGAGCGAGCACAAGTAGGGGGAGCTGGAGAGGGAGAAGCAGGCTCCCCACTGAGCAGGGCCCCCGATGCAGGGCTCAATCCTGGGGCTCAATCCCGGGACTCCAGGATCATGACCTGAGCCGAAGGCAGACTCTTAACCAACTTAGCCACCCAGGAGCCCTGAAATTGTTTTTTTTTTATTTGAGAGAGAGTGCACACAAATGGGGGAGGGGCAAGGGTAGAGGAAAAAGGACGCAGACTCCCCACTGAGCGCAGAGCCCGAATCAGGGCTCGATCTTACAACCCTCAGATCATGATCTGAGCATAAAATGAGAGTCGGACACTTAACCAATTGAGCCACCCAGGCTTCCCTGAAACTGTGTTTAATTTCTCATTATTATAAACAATGCTATGATCAACACTCTTACAACGGAATCTTTGCACACATCTTTAATGATTTCCTTAATGTAAACCTCTAGCAGTGGAGTGCTACCTCAACATTTTCATGATGGAGGATTCTGATCACCAGCTGGTTTTTGAGGTAGGTTATAATTATACTCAAATCATCAAGGTAGGATGGTATCCATTTTCCTTGACAAATAATGACAAATCAGTCAACAAATATTTAGTTAAATGCCTACTAAGTGCTAGAGTCACTGTGTTAGCTACTACTCTTAACAGAAGTGGACACTGTCATTCTTTTTTTTTCTATGCTAATTTAATAAATTAAAAATGGTGGGGTGCCTGGGTGGCTCGGTTGGTTAAATATCTCACTCTTGATCTAGGCTCATGTCATGATCTCAGGGTTGTGAGATTGAGCCCTGTGTGGAGCCTGCTTAAGATTCTCTCTCTCCCTCTACCTCTGTCCCACCATCTCTCTCTCCCTCTACCTCTGTCCCACCACCCCTTCCTTCTCTAAAAAAATGAATAAATAAATAAAATATCTCTGTTTTCACAGAGTTTACGTTCTAGCGTCTCCTTTCACTTGCCTTCTAACTTTGCTTATAGTATTGTGAAGTTTGGAACATTTTAAACTTTCATGAATTCAAATGTATTAACCTTTCATTTCAGGGTTTCTGCCTTTGATGTCTTACTTATAAATTATACTTATACTAAGAAATTCAAAAGACTAAAAAAGTCCAACATCTCCAGAGTCCCAAAGTCACCCCGCCCTAATTCAAAAATAACTGCTTACATCTGTGTCAACCCACTGACGGACATCCATGGGTGCGGCGGTCATGTCATCTAGTTTGTACACGATGTTGGTTGGGGCCTTCTCTGCATGTCTGATTATACCCACGACAGTGACCTAGATCAGAAAGAAAGAAAAGTTTGGTTTTCCCGGAAACCAAAACAACATTTATGTATTTTTAAATAAATAACTTTTGTTTCATTCTTCACATGATGAAAGGACTCTTCCACAAACTATTTTACTTACCTGTGAAATCTCAACGTTCCCAATTTTGAACATTTCATCAACCAGAGTGGCAGAAAGCAGCTGAGATATGGTACAGGGTACGATGTGCTGGGCTCGGGCTCTCTGAAAAGAAAATGTTTAAATTCAATTAAGAAAATAATAATTACCACCCATTAACACCTTTCATGTGCCAAGCACTTTACATACATCATAATATTGAAACTTCAGAATGAACCTCATCACCCTTGCTTCACAGAGATGGAAACCAAGATCGGAGAGCTAAGAGATACCATTTTAGAATTCAAACTAGGTGTGTCTGACTCCAAAGCTCCTGATCAATGGGTAAGTGTGTGTGGCACTATGGATTCATTAAAGCGAGCAGGCCAGAGTGGAGACAACATTAGGAAGGATGACCTCTTCCGGAACAAAACTTAAACTCCAGTTTTAGGACAAGGACAAGCTGGAGCTGGCTGTTCAGGTCACCAATGACATGAGATGGTATTTGGGAAGGGTTTGAGAAATGGCCAGCAGAGACAGAACTTTGGAGCTGCTCTAACTCTCATGATGAAATATAACAGAAGTTCGAGGTATAGCTTTCTTAAGGACAGATGCTCTGACAATCAGATGGAAGTCCTGGGGGAAAATGGGATAAGGGCTTGGCCACACTGGACATCTTAAAGGGAAACGACATGACGTGTTGGGCAGAAGAATGTCTAACAAGGACACTGAAATCCTATTCCAAAGCAGCCTAACAATGGTGTAAACTCTTATTGTCACCTACCACTGGCCAGGGCTTGTCTCATGGCATAAAGATAGGAAAAACGGAATAGGATTTGCCCTCAACACACTCCTACCTAATGGAAGCACAAATGTAAATAACAAACCTGGCCTTGTTATACTATAGAATGAGATGCACTACGTGGGATCCCAGAAAAACATACTGGCACTTTCAAGAGGTAGCATTCGGGCTCTACCTTGAAGTATGAAAACGTCGACAGTAAAAAAAAAAAAACCAGTAAGGGATGGGCATTACAAGCTAAGGGTAAAAATGCACTCTCACAAACTCATTTAGGAAATAAGCACAAGGAAGAAAATGCATGGTGGATTAAAGATTAGAGTTCCTCCTGTCAGAAGTCAACAACCCAATAGCTATTCTGCATGTAAGACAGAACATAATAGACTCTTGGCACTCGTGGATTTAGCAGTTGCGGCTTTGTCCTGAAGGTCCATGATACTAGCAACATTTCCTTCTGCTGAAGCCTGATTTTGAATGGTGAGTATTGCCAGGATGGTAAAAAGTAAGCCCTGCCAACTACCAGCACACATCACGAAAGGCGGCAATCAAGCCTGAGGGTTAAGATTATGGCTCTATCACTCAGGAGCAGTGTGTTCTTGGTCATGTTTTTCAACTAATTTGTATCTTAGTTTTCTTATCTGTAAAATGAGGAATGATAAAATCGTGAAAACTAAGTATATGGTGAAGTACCTAGACTAATACCTGGCACATTGTCAGGACTCAAAAAATGTCAGCAAACGTTATTTTGTCAACTAGGGTTCCTCACCGTTTAGATCTGCAATAGCTTTTACTAAGGATGTGAGGAATCAACAACGCTTTTCAATTTTACCTTATGGAATCGTATAGGTGAAGTTACATGTGATATTGGTATTTATAGATTTAAATTTGCTGAGGTCCCATGTTTTAAGCTCTCACTATGATATATTCTGTTTCCACCTATCAAAGGTGAGACCTTCATTGTATTTTCAGCATAAGAAAACTAAGAACCACTGTTAGGAATAGGAACAAGAACACAGGCTTTGGTGCCACACAGTCCTATAGACCTGTGTTCAATCCCAGCTCCATAGCCCTGGACATGCCACCACCTCTTTTGTCAAATGAGGATATCCACCTTCCAAATTATAAACAAAACATATAATGTATATAAAAGTGCTAATGCCGGCTTCTATATGTAGTATGTATTCAACAAATATTATTATTCCTCAGGTAAAAAGTTATACATGGGTAATGACTGAGGTGTTAGCAATACCTTCAAGTTCATAGCAAATCACAGATATTTCTTGTTTTTTTTTAACGAGCACCTATTACGATTACAAGAGTTCCTGGTTTGTTCCAAAGAGATTCACAGAGTGTGCCAGCATAAGTATATTTAATTCTTAAAAAATTATTTTCTAGGGGCGCCTGGGTGGCACAGCGGTTAAGCGTCTGCCTTCGGCTCAGGGCGTGATCCTGGCGTTATGGGATCGAGCCCCACATCAGGCTCCTCCGCTATGAGCCTGCTTCTTCCTCTCCTGCTCCCCCTGCTTGTGTTCCCTCTCTCGCTGGCTGTCTCTCTCTCTGTCGAATAAATAAATAAAATCTTTAAAAAAAAATTATTTTCTAGCTGACTATGAATCAGAGGTTACTCAGACAGTATTCTATGAAACCATCATTTCTATGGGTAAAAAGCTGTCCGTATTGAAAATTTCACATGGTTCAATAAAATGTAACAGGTTTACAGTAGATAGGAAGGCCTTTTAGATAGGGTGTTTATCTAATTTACTGTGGAAAAGGTGCTAGATTTAAAAACAAAAAGATCTGGGTTGAGTCTCCAGCTTATAACCATCATCATTCTCTAAAAACCTGTGTCAATACAGTGCCCAAGCTAGGGATCCCGAGAGAAAAATTCTATCGACTGGAATAATGAAAACAGTTAAGCTTAGAAAAGATGAAAACCAATGATCTATTGTTTTTTCCTTCACAACCTCCAGGAAGACGAAGAGTACTAGAGTCCCCTCTGGTCTTCCTGGAAAAAAGAAAACTGCAATAGAGAAGCTGCTCACCAGATTTTGGATTTGCTCAGCATCCTGTGCGCACGTCTAGTTCCACTTACTTACTAGCTATACAAGCTTAGGCAGTCCCTTCACCTCCCAGACCCTCTGTTGTACAATGGAGTAAACAATAAATACCTTATGGGATTATATGTAATAATTTGTATGAAAAGTATAAAGCAATGTCCAAATGTATAGGAATTATCAATGAATTCTTTCCCACTAACACACACCCTGAATTCACAGTTTAGGTAAAAGCTTATCAACCTGTACAAAAAATACAGAACCCGCTAATACTGAATCTTAACTCCACATCTGAATGACACCTAACGAGTAGCCAAATCAACCTTGTATTTAAAGGATGAAATCAACAGCGGTTGTTAAATGCAAACTCATTTCTGAAAGACTGAATAACAAGTATTGGATAGCTTTTTACAGATTGCTTTCCTATACATTACATTACCTTATTTATCAATTCTCAGAACCACCCTTTGATATAAGTAGTACTAGTACCATTATCAGATGAGAAAAACCAAGGGCCATAAGGTTCAAGTTTGTTGCACTAAAGATACTGCCAGTTAAAAGTCGATTCCGGACACTATCTATCCTGGCTCCAACACTCGTGTTCTTTTTAACAAAAATATCTGGGAAGAGCGGTGCCTGGCTGGCTCAGTCAGAAAAGTGTGTGACTCGATCTCGGGGTTCTGAGTTTGTGCCCCACGCTGGGTGTAGAGATTACTTAAATAAATAAAAACTTAAAAAACAAATCTGGGACCATTTATTGAAAGTGACTACAGGGCAGGCACTTTATATATACTATATATCAGAATATTAAGTCTCACAACAACCTTGTGAGGTCTGCATTATTAATCCCATTTAGTAGTAATCCCATTTGATTCCCGATGTTAAGAAATTTGTCCAACAAAACCCTGTGTGTCAGAGCAATGGCAGAACACAGATCTACCTGACTTCGAAGACCATTCTCTTTCCACTGCTTTTTATAACCTCATTACATTTAATTAAAAAAAAAAGATTTCGAATACATGAAGAATGCAAAATAGGCTAGTAACACAAGTCCAGTTTTTCCACAAGGCTGACTCATTAGCTATATTGGTAAATTTCAAAATAAATCTAATTCAACGGTGGAAGTGAAAGTAGGAGAAATTTCTTTTTTCTTTTTTTTTTTTTTAACTTACAGCACTTAATTCTAAGATTTGGTAAGGCAATACTTGGTAATTATCCAACCAGTTCATGTCTGACATCTTTGGTCGCATAAATTTTCTCTCAGGGACGAGTTAGGAACTTCAGGACAGAATGAAATAAAACAAAATACTCTTTCAACCTACTGATTTCTTTTCAGCCTGCGAAGGTGTCGGCGATCCAAAGCCCCCGGGGGACTGCGTGTAGCCGCCCGCTCCGCCAAAGGAGGAGCTGCTGTAGCTTTCAGATCCACCTGGTTTTAAACAACAGTATCAATGCCTGGGCTGCTTTCCAAGCCTCTGAACAAGCCACAGGCCCCCTCAGACTTCATCCCACGGCCAACCACTCCCAGCATCGCCCTAATCTTCCCCCCCCACCACTAGCCCCGGCCCCCGCCCCTTCTCCACCCCGTCCCTCCCCCACTCCCACCGCCACATGCTTCTCCGACCCCCGCCCTCTTGCTAAATCCTCCTTTCCACTCTCATCCATACCGAACCACATCTTTGTCCCTACTTCCCTCAGAAAAGAGGGCCAGGAGACGCCCGACTGGTGGGTTCGTGTAACTCCTCAGAACCCCGGTGCGGCCGCAGTGCTAAATCTACTTTTCTCTGGTGCCACAAACTCCTTCGCGCGAAGGACGGAGCCAATCAGCGTCCAGAACGCTTCCTGCTTCAGCCAATCAATGCTCACGAACTCTACGCTTTTTCCTGTCTTCTCGGGCCTTGCTTATGAAAACGCGCACTCGGCTTCCGATAGGGTTGGAAGGCTCTGCGGCCATTTTTACTAAGGGCAAAACAAGCCGCGCAAGCGGAAGCAAAGAGCGGCGAGCGGTTGATTGGGCCGTGTCTCAAGAAAATAACCAATCAAAATGATACTTCCGAATCTCAGGCTGTATAATCCCACCCCCCTCAGTGAGCGACACCTTACATCACTTCCTTTGTTTGGCGTCCTCCTGTTCCCGCCAAAGTCTCACCAATCAGACGACGCCTTAATGTACACAGCTACAGTAGGATTCTTGCTTCGGCGACTTCGCCTCGCCATCGTGCGGCGCTTGCGCACCCGGGGCCTCACCATGCAGTCTTCACCGCACGTCGTAAGATTAATAGTTCCTTTCCAAAAAAAGCCAGGTTCTCTTCTTCTATCCGCATTCCCTGGTCCTGATTTCCCCCAGCGAGGCTGTAAGGAGCACACATCCTCTTACCCAAGACATACTTTCAAAAGGTCTTGAGGGTGGCACCCCGCCCCTGTCCACCTCCTCTGCCCAGTCTAATACGGTTGCGCATCCCCGGTTCCGCATCCTCAATTGTTCAAACTGTTCCTCACATAACATTGTTCTGCCCCTCCTGTGGAGAGAACACGTCTGTCAGCATCTTCCTCTAAATATCGTTAGATTGTTAGGCTCCCTCACACCTCACTTATTTTGATGAAAAGTTTTTATTGCTGCCTCTTTTGCTCCAAGTTCTGTGCTGGCCACTGGGATTCAACAGTAAATAAGATAGATGTGGATCCTGGGTTCCCGGGCCATTTTATTTTTCTAAACTGCAGGCACTGTCTTAAATACATTTAGTAACTCAATCCGGTGAGGTCGGTGAATACCGTTGCTGTCTCAGTTTTACAAAGGAGGCAGCCTAAGCAAAGAGAGGCTAAGTGTGGAAGTCTGTATTCAAGCCCAGAAAGTCTGATTTCATCAACCAGTGTAGTTACTGTACCTTCTTGAACGTCCTGGAACTGGGGCACAAACTCAAGTTGACAACTGGGGTCAGGCAGGAAAATTGTAAATATAGTGGGCTGGATAATAGAGGGATTTTTATTTTATTTTATTTTATTTTATTTTATTTTATTTACTTTTTTCTCCACAGTGAGAAAAACCACCACACAAATATGATGGTAAATAGCAACTGAAAACGATTATGGGTCCAATATTGTCATCTATATATTTTTAGCAGATGCCAGAAATTTTGATTTTGTGTAAAAATTTCTGAATTTTAAGTGTTTTTAGGTAAATTTAAAATTTTAAAAACACCATGTGGGCCAGAGAAAAGGTATGTGAGTCAGACCTTGCCTGTTTGCCACCTCTTCCCTATGTAAATTCTGTAAGCCTCCAGATCATCACTGATGAATTAATAAGATACAGCCAAGGACAGAAACGTGAAGCATACCATGAGGACATTGTTATATTAAGCATAAGGTGATTAAAATTTACACAGTCTAACAAATAAGAGCATATTTATGATATATAAGATGAGATGTTTGAAATTAAGAGTATTCTGGGAAATTAAAGATGTGGATTTTCACTTGGGGCAATTGGGTTCATTTGGGGTTCAACTAGTTATAAATTCAGCTGAGGAGATCATACATTTAAAAATAAGGGAAATGGGGTGCTCAGTGGGTTAAGGGCCTTCACCTCAGGTCATGATCTCAGGGTCCTGGGATCAAGCCCCATGGGGGGCTCTCTGCTCAGTGGGGAGCCTGCTTCTCCCTCTTCTGTTCTCTCTCTCTGTGTCAAATAAATAAATAAAATCTTTAATAAATAAAAAAATAAAGGAAATGATGGCATGGCAGATATAAAGGGTGTGACCAAAGAGGTGGTAAGAAACTGCAGCCCACATTGACCTCTCTTTTCCATAGGGATTTGTATCGTCATGTTTGCATCAGCTCCTAGGGAGATCTTCTACTTGTGATCACACCTTCAGAGTCAGGGTTTCCTCTGTTCCCTGCTAAAGATACCCCTGGGAGTTGACAAGGATGTGTAACAATTTTCTTATATAGGCCTGCCAAGGCTGAACCTACCTGGTATCCAGGGTGGGAGTGCTGGTAGCCCTATGTATATGTTTGTTTGAGGTTTTAATAATAATAAAAAGTTTTCAAAGAGCAAAGGAGAAAAAAACACAAAAGAATATAAATGAAATGAAAATGTCCTAATTAAAATACTGCACAATGCAAAACATCAAAATAAGATTTTTTTTTTCACATCTTTTCAAGAGCTCCATGATCCAATATGTTGAGCAGAGTTCTCAATCAGCACTAAAATAGTGGGCATTCGCCTTTTGTGTGTGTGGTTTTTTGTTTTGTTTTGTCTTTTTTTTTTTTCCATAGCCCGGTGGTCATACTCTCTCTCTTTTAAATTTTTGGGAAGATTTTATTTATTTATGTGTCAGAGAGAAAGAGCACAATCAGGGGGAGCGGAAGGACAGAGGGAAAAGCAGGCTTCCTGCTGAGCAAGGAGCCTGATGTGGGACTTGATCCTAGGACCCTGGGATCATGACCTGTGCCAAAGGGAGACATTTAACCTGTGGAGCTACCAAGGTGTCCCTTTTGTGTACATTTGTGTTCGTGTTAATGATTTCATCTCTTAAGGTTTACTTTTGTCAAGATGAATTCTTCCTTTTCCCTCTCCAGGTTACTAGAGAAATCCATAACAAGACTGAGGAGAAATCACCCTTTAAAAACAACTTGGTGTTGGGGAGCCTGGGGGGCTCAGTCAGTTAAGCGTCTGACTCTCAATTTTGGCTCAGGTTATGATCTCGGGATTGTGAGATTGAGCCTGGCATCAAGCCCCGAGTTGGTCTTGGTGGGGAGTCTGCGTGGGATTCTCTCTCTCCTCCTTCTCCAACCCACCTCAAACAAACAAATAAAATCTTTTTAAAAATAAAAAATAAACAAAAGCTGGTGTCACATCCATTTGGATGGCTATCATTTAAAAAATAGAAAACTCCAAGTGTTGACGAGGATGTGGAGAAATTGAAATTCTTGTGCACTGTTAGTGGGAATGTCAAATGGTGCAGCCACTTTGGAAAACAGTATGGCAGTTCCTCAAAAAATGAAAAATAAAATTACCATATGATCCAGCAGTTCCATTTCTGGGGTATATACCCAGAAAGAGACCCCAAAGAACTGAAAGGGACTCGAAAAGATACTTGTGCACCCGTATTCATAGCAGCATCATTCACAGTGGCCAAAAGATGGAAGCAACCCACGTATCCATTGACAGACGAATGGATAAACCAAATGTGGTATGGATATACAATGGAATATTATTCAGCCTTAAAAAGGAAGGAAATTCTGACACCTGCTAAAATCCAGATGAACTTTGAACACATTATGCTATGTGAAATAAGCCAGTCACAATAGGACAGACATTGTACAACTCCACTTAAATGAGGGACCTAGAATAGTCTAATACATAGAGACCGTGGAATAGTGGTTTCCAGGAGCTGGGGGAAGGAGAAATTAGGAATTACTGTTTAATGGGTACAGAGTCTCAGCTTGGGAAGATGAAAGAGTTCTGCAGATGGATAGTGGTGAGGGTTGTAGCACAACATGAATGCTGTTAATAACTCTGAACTGTACATTCGAAAATGGTTAAAATGGTAAATATTCTGTTACGTTTTTTTGACCGCAAGTTAAAAAAAAAAAAAGCCCCGTCCTGGTGTTTAGTTATTTTGGGGAGGGGGCTAATCAGCTTTTATTTATTTAAAAATTTTTTTAATTTAAATTAAATTTGATTAACATATAGTGTATTATTAATTTCAGAGATAGACTCTAGTGATTCATCAGTTGTGTGCAAAATCCAGTACTCATTCCAAGTGCCCTCCTTAATGCCCATCACCCAGTGACCCCATCCCCCCACCTATGTCCCCTCCAATAACTCTCAGTCTGTTTCCTATAGTTAAGAGTCTCATATAATTTGTCTCTCTCTCTGTTTTCATCTTATTTTATTTTTCCTTCCCTTCCCTACGTTCATCTGTTTTGTTTCTTAAATTCCACATAGGAGTAAAATCATACATGTTTTTCTCTGACTTATTTCACTTAGCATGATACCTTCTAGTTCCATCCATGTCGTTGCAAATGGCAAGATTTCATTCTTTTTGATGTCTGAATAATATTCCATCGTGTATATATATACCACATCTTTTTTTTTTTTAAGATTTCATTTATTTGTCAGAAAGGGAGCACTCGCACGAATGAGAGCGTGAGCACAAGCAGAAGAAGCAGCGGGCAGAGGGAGAAGCTGGCTCCCTGCTGATCTAGGAGCCCGATGTGGGACTCGATCCCAGGACTCTGGGATCATGACCTGAGCCAAAGGCAGACACTTAACCAATTGAGCCACCCAGGCGTCCCTATATCACATCTTTATCCACTCATCTGTTGATGGACAGCTGGGTTCTTTCCATAGTTTGGCTATTGTGGACATTGCTGCTATAAGCACTGGGGTGCAGGTGCCCCTTTGAATCCCTCTGATTTTGTCTTTGGGGTGAATACCTAGCAGTACAATTGCTAGGTTGTAGGGTAGCTCTATTTTTAACTTTTTGAGGACCCTCCATACTGTTTTCCAGAGTGGCTGCACCAGCTTGCATTCCCACCAACAGTGTAAGAGGGTTTTCCTTTCTCCACATCCTCGCCAACATCTGTTGTTTCCCGTGTTGTTAATTTTAGCCATTCTGACAGGTGTGAGGTGGTAGCTCATCGTGGTTGTTATTTGTATTTCTCTGATGTATGATTGACCACATACCACATGCCAGGTACAAGTATTACCTCTGCTGAATGCTTAGTATGAATTATCTCCTCATTTTTAAAAAAGTTTTATTTATTTAGGTAATCTCTACACCCCATGTGGGGCTCGAACTCGCAACCCTGAGGTCAAGAGTCACATGCTCTACTGACAGAGCCAGCAGGTGCCCCCTATCAAATTATTTCAATATCTGAGAGGCTTTTAAATGTGGCAGAATACCCACAACTATTTCATGCTCAATCTATTCAAGTCTTACAGCTAATAAAACTCAAACTCGATCTTTGGAGTATTTAAACATTGTTTACAAACTTAAATATCCTTAAAATTTTAAACTGCAATTGAAGTTTTGGTGTGGCTGATTCTCAGGAGGACTTCAAATATCTTTTTTTTTTAAGATTTATTTATTTACTTATTTATTTATTTGAGAGAGGGAACACCGAGCAGGGGTGCAGAGGGAGCAGAGGGAGAGGGAGAAGCAGATTCCCCACTGAGCAGGGAGCCTGATGCGTGAATCAATCCCAGGACCCTACTTAACCGACTGAGCGACCCAGGTGCCCCCTTCAAATATCTTAAAGAACAGACAAAACATACAAAAATGATGTTTTATTGTGAAGCTAATGTTGTTTAAGCTTCAGGCCTCCTTACCTGTTCACCCTCATCCAGGGCCCCTTCTTTTGTCTAGATACGTGCTTACTTTCATACCTTACTTAGCCTTCTTCTTACATAGGGACACACAAATTGTATTTTATGTATTTTTTTAAACCTTTTTTTTTTTTTAAGTAATGTCTACACCCCACATGGGGCTCAGACTCAAGACCTGAGATCAAGAGTTTCATGCTCTTCCAACAGAACCATCCAGGTTCCCTGGGATCCTGGTAAAGTTCGGTAAAGCATGCCGCTCTTGATCTCAAGGTTGTGAGTTCAAACCCCATGTTGGGTGTCGAGCTTACTTAAAAGAGGGAAAAAAAAAAAGTAAGAAGTTACACATATGCTATAATAGTCACACTTCTTGTGCGTTTCAACCAGGTTTTGTGCTTTTCTATTTGGAACTTTCCTATTTGGGTTGTCATCATGAACTCATGGCCTTTCACAGATTCAACTTTTCCAGTAACTTTGACAGAAACCGTAATAAAATAATCATCACGTTCTTATGGCTGCCCCAGTTGTTGCGTCTTGGCCAGTGAAAGGTTGGTTCCTTTGGCCTGTCGGTGCTGCTAATGTTATTTATAGCCTTCTGGCTTTCTGGCAACAGGAGAGCATGTTCCAATGCTCTGCAGCCTCATTTTTTTTTCTTTCCCCAAGCTCTGGACTCAGTGCCCCTCCTCTGGGTGGAGAGAGCACACAGGAGCCTTTGAGAGGTGTCTGTGGGGAGGGGCCTGCAGGGGGTAGGGGGGGCTGCTGCTCTTGGAGCCCTCTTAGTAATCATTCAGCAATGACAATAGTTATTTTTTTTTTTAAAGATTTTATTTATTTATTTGACAGAGATAGAGACAGCCAGCGAGAGAGGGAACACAAGCAGGGGGAGTGGGAGAGGAAGAAGCAGGCTCATAACGGAGGAGCCTGATGTGGGGCTCAATCCCAGAACGCCGGGATCAAGCCCTAAGCCGAAGGCAGACGCTTAACCGCTGTGCCACCCAGGCGCCCCGACAATAGTTATTTTTTTTTAAGATTTTATTTATTCATTTGAGAGAGAGAGTGTGCACACAAGCAGGGGGAGGGGCAAAGGGAGAGGGAGAAGCAGACTCAGACTCCCCGCTGAGCAGGGAGCCCGATGTGGGACTCGATCCCAGGACCCTGGGATCATGACCGGAGCTGAAGGCAGATGCTTAACTGACTGAGCCACTCAGGCACCCTGACAATAGTTATTTTTTAAGGTTAGGAGTTTGCATTTATTTTTCCGATTTAACATGGAGTGCAACCTTACCTTACATTTGTTACACTGCCAGATAACTTGTGGATAGTTTTGCTTGTTGTAATCTTGGGGCAAGGAGCATCAGATTGGCAAAGACAGAGAATCTGGGTGTGCCTCTGGGTCGAAAGGGCAGGATCAAAAGTTCCTGCTTTATTCACCTCATCTTCGCAACAACCAAATGAGGGAAGCACTCTTGGCATCATGCTCCTTGTAAGATGAGGACACCGAGCCTCCCAACCTTTTCCATACCACAGGCACATGTACCAAATAATGCTTGTATGCCACCCTCGATTAAATACACGAGGCTGGCAGGGGCCACCGGTACGGGGTGACCACTGGTACCGGTTTGCCCAGGACTTTCCCAGTTTTAAAACCGAGCATACCTTGTCCTGGGACCCCTTCTAGTCCCAGTCAAACCAAGATGGTCAGTCACCCTTGCAGAGGTGTCTGGCCAGGGGTCTCTGGCTGCCCCACCCCCAGCCCACCTGGCTGACCTATGGACCAATACTTCCTTGCTCTTTTAAGCTTTTAGTGGTACACCGTGCGCCTGCCCATTTCAGGTGAGCCTGAGCAGTCAGACTGAGGTCACAGAGCTATAAAGAGAGGAGCCAGGGTTGAACCCAGGCCTGCGTGACTCCTGAGCCGAACGCTTAACCACGACGCTTTGTCCTTCTGTGTCTCCTTCATGCCCATCCCCTCAGCCTTGCCAGTACTGCTTCACCCTCCTCAGCACTTTGAGATGCACAGAAGTAAAAGGGGCTTCTATTCACTTTTCTCAAAAATATTTGCAACTTGAAGGGTGCCTCGGAAGGAGGGCGTGTGCCCAAGAAGATAGGTGGTAAGAGAGGGACCTACAAAGGGGTCAACGGTGCCCCGTCTGGATGTCCTGCTAAGGACCTGACTTTTCCCCTCGGCCTTGGGGAGCCACTGAAGGTTTTGGAGCAGAGGACTTACATGATCACTTCCAGGGTTTGAGATGATCTCACTGGCAGAGTGAGGGAGCAAGGACAGGCCCAGGGAAGCCAAGACTGGAGGCAGGGCAATCTGTTAGGAGGCTGGGAAAACCACCAAGATAGCAATGCTGTGGGCCTGCAGCAGGCCAGGGAGTGAGAAAGAGAGGCAGAGTTTAGGCAGAAGCCATAGGAAAGGAAAGGGTTTAAGAGGTCTGCCATTTATGAATTAGTTCTTCATTCAGTCTTAATTACTCCACCATTCCTTTATTCAACACATATTTATTTAGTGCCAATTAAGTGCCAAGAGCTATGCTAACCCTGAACTGACTCTAATTTTGAACCTGGGTGACAAGGAGAAACATCAGGAATTCAAGAGCAGAAGGAAGCCTCTTCAGTGAAGATTTGGCCATGCTGAGTTTGTCAGGTATGGCCAACTTCAGAATTTCTCTCTGGGATCTGTAAGAATCGACCATCACAAAAAGCTCAGCCTCGAGCAGACACAAATTAGACGGAGCACTTGGAGGCGTCTTGTGGTTCATTATGAGACGTTCATTCTTTTGGGCCAGTCACTGCTGCTGCCAAGGGAAAACTCAAGGAATTTTTCTATGATCTTTTCATGTTCTTGCTCCTAAACCTTCAGTGATCCCATGACCTACAGGAAAAAGTCTGAGGTCCTTTAGAATGGCATCCAGACCGGGTTCCATCAGAGTTATGATTTCACGTTCATCTGTATGAAGTTTACTAAAGCCTATTTCTTTCAGTTAACAGTAAACTATTTTTTTTAAAGATTTTTATTTATTTATTTGAGAGCTAACATGAGCGGGGGTGGGGAGGGGAAGAGGAGAGGCAGAGGGAGAGAGACAAGCAGACTCCCTGCTGAGCAGGGAGCTCGGCATGGCTCAATCCCAGGACCCTGGGATCATGACCTGAGCTGAAGGCAGCCGCTTAAACGACTGAGCCACCCAGGCACCCAAACTGTAACTATTTTTGTCCTTCATTGTATCACCAGCATTTGGCATTCAAATGAGTAAACGAAGGAATGTGTTTGCTCTAGAGTGACTGGACTGTCCACATTCATGGGTTCTATCATGGCCTCACTTTTTTTAAAATTTTAAATAAATATCATTTTATTACCTTACAGAAATACAGTAATAGTAATTCTTAATTCTAACAATGCATCCTTGATTTAATGAATAAAGAAGGTTCATTTTAATTTTATTTTTAAATAATATACGTATACTATTTAAATTCAATTAATTAACATATAATGTATTATTAGTTTCAGAGGTAGAGGTCACTGATTCATCAGTTACATAGAATGCCCAGTGCTCATTCCATCACGTGCCCTCATTAGTGCCCATCACCCAGTTACCCCATCCCCTCACCCCCTCCCCTCCAGCAACCCTCAGTTTGTTTCCTAAGATTAAGAGTCTCTTACGGTTTGCCTTCCTCTCTGATTTCGTCTTGTTTTATTTTTTCCTCTCTTCCCTTATGATCCTCTGTTTTTTTTCCTTAAATTCCACATATGAATGAGATCATATGATAATTGTCTTTCTCTGATTGACTTACTTCGCTTAGCATTATACCCTCTAATTCCATCCATGTAGTTGCAAATAGCAAGATTTCATTCCTTTTGATGGCTGAGTAGTATTGCATTGTATATATACACCACATCTTCATCCATTCATCTGTCAATGGACATCCGGGCTTTTTCCATAGTTTGGCTATTGTGGACAATAGCTGTTCTAAACATTGGGGTGCAGGTGCCCCTTCGGATCACTGCATTTGTATCTTTGGGGTAAACCCTGGTAGTGCAATTGCTGGGTCATAGGGTAGCTCTATTTTCAACTTTTTGAGGAACCTCCATACTGTTTTCCAGAGTTGCTGCACCAGTTTGCATTCCCACCAACCATGTAAGAGGGTTCCCCTTTCTCTGCATCCTTGCCAACATCTGTCATTTCCTGAGTGGTTAATCGTAGCCATTCTGACTGGTGCGAGGGGGTATCTCATTGTGGTTTTGATTTGTATTTCCCGATGTCAGTGATGTTGAGCACTTTTTCATGTGTCTGTTATCATGGCCTCACTCTTGACCTTCCTGGACTCTGTGGACTTGAACCCCAAGACAACCACAGATACAGCCTGGCTTCCCAGAAGCTCTGAGGCCTGGACAAAGGGCAGCAGTCACCTGAGGGCCACCCCCACACCCCTAAGGGCTTTGCTGTCGGGCTGTTTGTTTTATAGGCACTGCTGAGGTGAGCTTTTACACAGAAGGTTTTCCCTAAGAGCGATGGGGATTTTCTGGAAATCACAGTTGCCAAGAATTAAAAAAATGCTTTGGCCAATATGAATAAGTGGAGCTGTTTTGTACATCAGAAGGCAAAATCCTAACCGTTCAGTTTTCTCTGCCGCACTTACCTCTTCCAGCAAACCCAGGTCTAGCAGGGGCTGAGTGGGGGCTGAAATCCCTCCTGGCTCCACTCGCAGCCCTGGCCTCTGTCTGTGTCTGTCTGCGTCTGTCTGGGAGGGAGGCCTCTTTTTCTAATTCACACAAAGGCTTGGAGGGGGTGCCCCTTTCTACTTACACAGACATCTTATGGGTTAGCAGGGGGTGACAGCGATGAGGGTCTCCCGGGGAAAATGATCAAAATGCTGAGGTATTTAAAAGAAGCCTCTGTTGGGGCGCCTGGGTGGCTCAGTCGGTTAAGTGTCTGACTTGGGCTCAGGTCATGATCTTGGGTCCTGGGATGGAGCCCTGCCTCGGGCTCCCTGCTCAGCAGGGAGTCTGCTTCTCCCTCTCCCTCTCCCTCTCCCTCTCCCTCTCCCCCTTGTTCCAGTTTCAAGCTTAATCATTACCAGCTCCCTGCTCAGCCCTGGGGGGCCGCCTCCCATAACCCCTTGCCTGCCCTCCTTCCCCACCGGTCCCATGGGTTACCTTCCAAGCACGCCTCCATGTGGCCTAGACACCGTCCGGAGGTTTTGAATCAGGCCGTAGGCTCGGGTGCAAAAAGTCACAGCGCTTAATTTTTGTTAAGTCAACAGCGGTTGGTCTCTGAGCCCTCTTCCTTCAGCACCGGCAGAAAGTTCGCTCTTGGCGGTTACTGTGAGGCCCTCCTCCTCCTCGGGGTGACCCGGGACCTGAACCCAGGCTGGACTTGGCTGTTCAGTTGTTTGTGGACCCTCTTAAAAAATTCAACCCAGTCAACTTGAAGAACTGATTGGCTTCATGAAGCGACTCGTGAATTCGGCAGCATCCCATCGACCGAGGAGCTCAGAGGAGGCGTACAAAATGGAAGGTTTATAGGAAGGAGGGTAGGGCAAGGAAGTTATTAGCCAAAGAAAAGAAAGGATTATTGCAGGAAAGGTCATTTTCCCTTAGCGGGAAGGACAAGAGGTCTGATCACGCAGATTACCTCATCTTCCTTTGTGGGGAGGGATAGAGAGGGCCCCTGCGACATATGACCTCATTGGTGCTACCAGAAAATTCCTGCCTGACCGCTTTAGACTACCTTTCTGGGCGGCGCCTGGGTGGCTCAGCTGTTACGCGTCTGCCTTCTGCTCAGGTCATGATCCCAGGGTTCTGGGATTGAGCCCCACATCGAGCCCCACATCGGGCTCCCTGTTCAGTGGGAAGCCTGCTTCTTCCTCTCCCACTCCCCCTGCTTGTGTTCCCTCTCTCACTGGCTGTCTCTGTCAAATAAATAAATAAAATCTTTAGGGGGAAAAAAAAAGGAATACCTCTCTGGGGGAGGTTAAAACTGCAGTTAGGTTGGGTATTGAGTCCAACTTTGATGACTTGGCTTCATTTTGGGCCTGTGGGTTTTTTTTTGTTCTTTTTTTAAAGAGTTCATTTCTTTATTTAGAGAGAGAAAGTATGAGCAGGGTGAGGGGTAGGGGAAGAGGGAGAGAGAGAGAATCCTTAAGCAGACTCCGAGCTGAGCCGGAGGCAGGGCTCGATCCTACAACCCTGAGATCGTGACCTGAGCCGAAGTCAAGAGTCAGATGCTCAACCGACTGAGAAGCCCAGGTGCCCCCGTGGTTTTCTTTTTGAAAGCCCACTGGCTGAGCTCGTAGGGTTCCAAGGAGCCCGAGGCTCTGCTGCGGCTCTGGCCCCCGGGGCTTCGTCAGGCTGGGAGTCTTGTTGTCGGGTTTGTGCAATGTCCTCTTCTGCTCGATGTAAGCTCTATGGGAGCAGAGGCTTTGTTTTGTTCACCACAAACAGGGCCCGGAAGCTAAGAGACATCCGATACTGACCGAACCCAAGTAAATGTCCAAGGACGTCCTGTCTGAAGGACTGCTCCCTCCTGGAAACAGCCTGGACACGTTCGGTACCCAGCAGCCGGTGTCTGCCGTCGTGGCTGGGCCGGGCTCCGCTCTCTGAGAGGTGCTTCTCCTCCCCACTCCGCGGTCCCTTCTAGGACAGCAGAGGACAAAAGCCCGGAGGTGGCTGTCTTCAAGAAGCCGTGGCCTTCCTGCTGGCCACGTGCTCCCCCAAGGGAAGGGAACCTTTTCCAGCTGTTCGGAGCAGTGTTTTAAAAAAATACGGCGAGAATACAAATTAACACCTCAGCCAGTGCCTCAGCCACCATCTGTTTCATTCTTCCCTCTTACTACTTACTACTTCCCCAGTGTAGACCCTCGCAGCTTTTCACCAGGACTTCTCTGCTTCAGCCTCCTTGCTGGTCTCCCCCAAATCTACCTTCCACAGAGCCAGGGCAGTCTCTCTAAGATGTTAATTGGGCTGTGTCTCTCCCCTAGTGAAGACTCTTCCATGGCTCCCCACAACTCTCAGCTTGGCCTGGCTCCTCCCTGCTTCCCTCTCCCTGAACTCCCCAATCACCCGACACTGCTCCCTGGAATGTTTCAGCATCTCTGTCTTAGCAGGTGGTGCTCCTTCTCCTGGGTCACCTTCTGCCCTATTTCCCCCTTCTCCCGGCTACCTGCTGCTTATACGTCGAGGTCAACCATACAGTTCCTATGCCTCGGGATGCGGTGTAACAGGAACGACACAAGAGCACCCGAGAAGTCTCCTTGCCAACAGAGCAAACCTGAACGTCATCACACCTCTAGGTCTAGCCACCTGTTAATAGGAGATAGGCGGGACAGAGGAACACGTGAAATGACCATCACCAAGAAGCAACCAGCCAAACCCTCCTGATTGTGGGAAATGTAATAGGACAAACAACCAGGTTCCTTTGACAAGAACAAAGGGAAAGCAGGGAGGGAGAGGGTGGTACAGAGTAAGAGTAACTTAACAGACACATCCACGGATTGGAATGTGTGGACCTGAAGTAGGGAAGCTGCAGGGACTCCGTTTTACAAAGTCTCCGTCTCTGCTGTTTTCCTGTTGGGCCCCATTCACTGATATTCTGTGTTTTCCTCTGAATACGCCCAAGATGCTATATTCCCACTTCAAAAGGGAAGCAAGAAAGTTAATCATTCTCGGAGCTTTGTCCTAGGCCCTAAACACCTAATAACACCTAAGAAGAGCCAGATCCCAAACCTGTTCCAGAACATTAGCTTCAAACAAACCTCAGCTGACGCTGGCCTCAGTACTCCCTACCTTCGATAATTTCTGGAATCACACTATTCTTGTTCACCTGACACTTGCCTGTGATTGACCCTACCTTGGATTCCTGGAGGAACACGTACCCTAGACCCTTTTTTTAACAAGAACCCCTAACCCCAAGCAGTGACAAGACTCATCCTCCAATTCCTTTCTGAGTCTCCCAGACACTCTGTCTGCTACTCCCTACCTGTTATTTCATGATTCTGTTTTCACTTTCTCTGGCTCGCATTTGATTTCTATCCTGCGTGAAGCCAACGGTCCTTTTGGCTGGTCTGGTGGGGAAACTTCCCCTGGGTTCTCAGACTCAGCCTGCCTGTATCAGACCCAGTTTGGATCCTGATTTGAATGACCCAAGTGTAAAAAAAATATGAGACGATCGAGACTTGAAACATTGACCACGTTATCTACCTGGTGAGGGTAAGGAATTACTGTTTTACTATTTTGTTAGAAAAAAACCCAGAGTCCTTATCTTCTAGACTATTTGTGGGCAAAACAATATCATCTCTGGAATTTGCCTTAAAATAATCCAGTACAGTTGGGGAGGGGGTACAGGTGAAGTAGGTTGGCCATAAATTCCCAGTCGCTGTAACTAGAGGATGTGGGTGCTGAGGGTTCATGATCTATTCTCTCTACTTCTGTTTCTGTTTGGCAATTTCCATAATAAAAGTAGAGAATTGGCCCATCACCTCCCTTTCCTCAAGGGGTAGATTCCTCCTCCCGGCTTGCCGCCCAGCCTGCAAACGTGCAAACCCGCAAACCTGCAAACGCGCAAAGCCGCAAACCGCAGCCCCTCGGTTTCCCTGTCCCTCTTGAAGGCAGGGGCCGCCCCGAGTCCGCTCTGTCTCCTGGGGACATGGTTCCTGGCATAAATGCATGTGTGACCTTGTCTTGGTTTGCTAAGACAGAGATGCTTGGTTTCCCTTTGATAGCAAAGGCCACAGCCGTTTCATCCAGGCCAGTTTGTCCTGCGGGGGTGGGGCAACGTAAAAGCTCGAGGAAGGTAGATGGTGTTTGCCAGTCAGTGACGGGCTGGGCGAGTTTCCTGAAGAATCCAGTTACCGGCTGGACGGGCGTGCTCTGAGGAACAGGCAGGACGAGCGCTGCTTTCTACCGCAGAGTTCAAAGGCCTGGCTGATGCATCTCCTTGGGCAAGGCCAGCTCACACCCTGCGGGGCAAAGGAAGAAAAGTCAGAGGAGGCAGTGCCTCCGATCGCTGGGCGCACAGGGCAAGAGGCTGGAAAGTTCTTCTCAAGCCCATGGCCACCCGCACCCAGACAGGAAAGCTGCAGAGGCGGCCACAGCTCCAGGAGAAGCCCGTGGCTCCGGCGAAGTGAGCCCCAACGATGAGGCAAGTCCCGACGATGAGGCTGCTGAAGCTCCTCCTTTTCCTGGCCCCCTGGGGAGTCGCCGGAGCCGAACCAGGTAGGCCCCCAAGTGCCTTTGTTTCCTACTATGAACTCGGGACGGGGCTCCTGGAAGCGGCCCACGGAGAGCTGAAAGGGCTGCTAAAAATAGCCAGGCGGGAAGCTGGGGTGGGGGGGGAGCAGTGAGTCTGAAGATCTTAAGGGGAGGCCAGAGCGGGCCGGGGGAGGGGCACTGACTTCGCGAAGACGCGTGTACGTAAGAGCCAGCCTCCGGTAGAGGTTGAAGGTGGCGGGCAGATTCGTGACTTCATCCAGCAAACATTGGTTAAGCGCCTTCTGCATATCACACACTATTCTAAGAACCAGGAATGCGGCAGGAAAGAAAGGAGACAAAGCCCCAGTCCTAGTGAAGCATTCCTTCAACTAGGGAGGAGCAGACCGAAAGGCACTTGAACAAATAGATGGGTGTCACTTCAGGAGTGATAAGCGTTATGGAGAATAATAAAGCAGAAGAAAGGAGTGGGAGTGGGGAGGAGGAACTTACGGTGAGACCAGGGAGTGACATTTCAGTAGAGACCTGAGGCAGAGGGAGGGAGCTGGGTGGACATCCAGGAGAACATTCTAGTAAGAGAGTGCAGAAAGCACACAGGCCCTGTGCCTGACACTCGGAATGCAGGTGAGGACGAGCCCAGGGCCAGAGTGGCTGGAGCAGAGTAGGCAAGGTGAATGGGAGAGACGAAGTTGGGGACCATGGGGGTGGGGCTGGGGGCTGGTGCAGAGGGTGTAGGGACTCAGAGTGGAATGGGACATCATTAGAGGGTTTTAGGCAGAGCCGTGGGGTGATCTGACTCATGTAAGTTTTAAAAGGCCCGCTGAGCTGTGCATTGAGAAGAGACCACAGTGGGCTGAAGGTCAGTGTGCCCGAGACTTGCCTAATCGGAGCACTTGAAGTTCAGCGACCTGGGCGCACCGGGGTGGTTGGTCACCCTGGTAAAGGAGACGCAGCCAAACCCACGGGGGAGACTGTTGTCATCCTCCAGTGAGAGGAGATGGAGTCTCGCCGGGATGATAGGAGCAGGGCTGGTTGGAGACAGTCTGCTTCTGGACAAGACCTGCTGGCAGGTGTGCGGTGACAGGAGGACTCCAGGGTCTTTGCCTCCCGCTGGGAGGACAGAGTTGTCATTGGCTGAGGTGCAGGAGGAGGTGATTAGGGATATGTTCAGTTGGAGATGCCTGTTAGATTTCCATGCGGTGGAAGACGAGTCAGTGGGCAGGCTGGACCTCTGGTTCTCCTTAGAATGCTAGGTTGCCCTTTCCTGGAGTCCTGGGCTGGGACCTGACAGGGGACCCAGCACCGTTTCTGTAGCTGCAGAAATGAGGCTGAACAAGGGAGGGACAGGCTCAGGGCTCTGCTCGTTACTTGTTCTGTGGGGCTCAGTTCTCCCAGGCTGGAGCCCGAAGTGTTGGTGGCCTCTAGTCCTCCCCTGGACACTGCCCAGGAGTGGCTGGGAGCCCATGGCGTGGCCAGGCATCTCAGAGGCCATCGAGGGGGAGCACCGGTGCCTGGGGACAGGAGACAAGAGCATAATGGCCGAGAGGGACTGGGTTCCAAATGCTGTGACCCGAATGTGGAAATGTCACTGGGATGAGCCCTGAGAGTGTGTCTTTCTCCATGAGGGTGACCTGCCTGGCAGAAGGCTGAGTGGCGGTCCTTTCACCCGGGAGGCAGACCCTAGTCCCTGCGGGGGGCCTCCAGGCCCTGCCAGTCTGACTGGAGGGTGGGAATGGTTGAAAAGATCTCCCACCCTCTCACTCTTTCACTTTTAAATATGCTTTCTTGGAAATCCAAGTGCCAGTGGGCACCTGCAGCCCAGAGTCCTAATGGTTAAAAAGGGTCCCCCCTCCCCACAGACGCACTAAGCTGGTCATTGCAGCATTGTTTGTGGTAATAATGGACTAGCTCAGTGGGCTGTGGTACAACCACCTGGTGGAAAACCAAGAACAATGGTGACAATTATTTAGTACTTACTCTGTGCCAGGCACTGCTGAAATTTTTACATCGCACCCTTGCAACAACCTTGTCTAGTAGGGATTATCGAGGTCACTGAGAAGTAAGACACCTTACCCAAGGTTACACATGTAGAAAGTGTCTGAGTCGGGACATGAACCTAGGCTGTACAACTTCACCCTGTTTATAAAATAAATGTCAAAACAAACAAAAGAACGCTGAAGGAAAGAGCCAAGAAGAGCAAACATTTATTTTTGGAGACTTATGATGGGCCAGGCTGGGGCTCATTGCTTGACATCTGCTGTCCTTTCAAAACCCACTTGAAAAATGAAAGAAGAAAAACCTCATTTGTTTTCTATGGTCCCTGTAAAGCAGGCACTATTCCCATTATACCCATTTTGCGGATGAGGCAAATGAGAGTCGAGGAAGCCCAACCCTTGCCCAAGGCCCCCTGGCTAGGAAGTGGCAGGACCAGGTCTGTTCTCAGCTGCCTTACACAGTGTGCCCTTCGAAGGGTCATCTTGGGATGGTGGGGTTTATAGGTACTATTTTTTTCTCTTTTCTCCAAACTTTCTGGAATGTATACATCTATACCTTGAAAACAGAATGAAATTTATTTCTTTTTTTAAATTCAAATTCAATTAATTAAGATACAGTCTATTATTAGTTTCAGAGGTAGAGTTCCGTGATTCATCAGTTGCATGTCACACCCAGTGCTCATGACATCACATGCCCTCCTTCATGCCCTTCCCCCAGTGACCCCCTTTGCTTACCCTCTCCCCTGCAGGCACCCTCAGTTGGTTTCCTATGATTAAGAGTCTCTTATGGTTTGTCTCCCTCTCTGGTTTCATCTTGATAAAAACAAAATTAAATTTTAAAACAATTCCACGGCACCTGTAAGCTTTTCCAGACTCCCAGTCTCTCCTGAAGTGCAGGAGAAGGTTGAGACACCCCATCAGAGAGCAATCCACTTGCTCCGCCTTCAACTGTGGCGTTTCTACTTGCAGCTTCCTTAGCCAAGAGCTTGGGTGGGGTAGCAGCCTGCTGGCTCCCCCTCCGCCCGTCTATGCCCTACGCAGCGCCTGTTATCCTTCAGCTTCTAATTGCACACAGACATCCCTGTCCGTGCGGGTTAGCACGGTAGGCAAACATTTCCCTCAAGAAGAAGCCTAGAGCAGTCTCCGTACTTAACACGGGGGGTCCGTAAATGTTGGCTTGAACCCGGGAACCCTCTGTGTTTTGGAGGGGAGGGCCTCAGTTTGAAAAGGAGGAGGTTATCGCTTAGGGTCAAAAGCAAAGGAGTAAAATAGCGACCGAGCTCGTCTTGTGGTGTGGGTTACACACAACAATAGAGAAAAGTCATGGAATCACAGGGCGTTAGAACTGGCAGGGCCTTCAGATAACTGTGCAGGACTCTCATCTTTCGCTTGAGGAAACAGAGGCTCCCGAAGAGAAGAAAAACTGAGGCCTGGGGGGCAGAGTGGCCCAGGGAATAAGCACTCAGGCTGGCTTGTGAGATGCCACTGGCGCCATGATCCCCATTTTACAGATGAGGAAACTGAGACTCAGCTGGGGAAATCTCTCATTCGAGTTGCCAGTGCCAGTGTGGAGGAGCCAAGATTCAAAACCGAATTTCCCTTAGTCCACGTTCCATGCATGACCTTTCCAAAACGAGCCACTGCCTTAAGCCAGAAAACCTGGGTCCTACCTTTTAATATCTATGTGACCTTGAGTCTCTTTGTCACTATCTATAAAATAGGATAGGGGTAAAGTAAAGGAGAGTTTAAACATGATAGTCAAGTGAGATCACACACATACATTGTCATGTGCTGTAAAAATTTAAAGGACCTTTTTTTTTTTTTAATATCCTAGGTCACACTGCTAGCTAGCGGCAGAGTAAAGTGCATCGTGATCTTTTCTGTTCGGACACGATGTGAATCATGGTCTGCCACTAACTAGGTCACTTTCCTCCTCTGTAAAATGGTACGATACTAGAATGTATGTCATAACTTCGTAGTGAGTAGAGTGCATGGGTAGAGTGCTCGGCACAGCATCCGGCATTCAGTAGGTGCTAAATAAATGGCAGGTGTCTTCCTGCCTTCCTTTTCTTGTCTCCAATCATAAGTAGACTCAGTTTAAGACCTTCTTAGGTTCTAGGAATTATTTTTGCAAGTCTCCCCCCTCCCATCAGGAATCATAGTTAAAGAATCTCACATTATATGATTTTAATACATTTCTAAATGCATTATTGCTTTTAAAATGAATTATTGATTTTGATGGCATTGTTTTTTCCCTGAACTTGGGAGCCAATGCATTTTTTTATAGCTCTCAAAATTTCCATGGGCCTTACAAAGCTACAAGGCCATGGGCCCTATATTTGTTGTCCCTTAGTGGACAAGGGGGCCTGGTAACCTATTTGGTGATTGAAGAGGAAGACCGGGACACTGTTTTGCCTGCCCAGGGATGGGGAGCAGAACTGAGCTCTCAAAATTTAAACTAGAGGGTGGACTGTGCCCACCAGCCCTCTGCTCAGATGGCCATCCAGGAGGAGACAGGATCTGTCTTCACATCGTTCTCAAGTCCTAGCCCCTGGATCTGCACTTTCTCTGCAGAGGACAGCAGCTGAGAGGACGCTGGGGTGACAGGGGAAGGTTGCAGCCACTCCCCCCTTATTTCTTCTCCCTCCCATAGTGAAAGGGGAGCTTGCAGGACCCCGCGGGGATGGGCAGACCTGCTGCTTTGCAATGCTGAATGCCTTGGCGTCCTCTTCCGTTGTCTCAATTAACCCACTCATCGACCCTAAGAGGTAGGGGGCGCTGTTGTCCCCCTTTTGCAAATGAGTAAACTGAGGCTCCTGTTCCCACAGCTAGAGGGCAGTGGAGCTGGAATCCCAACCCAGGTCTGCGCTCTCAACTCCTCACTGTAATTGATACCAAATTTATTTATATTCTCAATAATTAATGAATGATAATGACGGCTAAGATTTGTGTACCTTTTCTTAAAACTGAAGGAACACATGAATACGTTCTTACTGAAAAAGATTCAAGCAGCATGAATATATACACTTTTAATTTAATTTTAAAGATTTTATTTATTTATTTGCCAGAGAGAGAGAGCACAAGCAGGGGGAGTGTCAGGCAGAGGGAGAAGAAGGCTCCCAGCTCAGCAAGGAGCCTGATGCCAGACTCGATCCCAGGACCTTAGGATCATGACCTGAGCTGAAGGCAGATGCTGAACCGACTGAGCCACCCAGGCGTCCCAAGACTCTTAATTTTAATGAGACCCCCAGGTGAGGCCTGCGCACAGGAATGCCTGGGGAAGTCTGGTCTGAGAGTAAAGTGTTGAACTGCCCGATGCCCCACACCTTCCCAGTCTCTCCTGGTCCCAGGGGTAGCTGGCAGGGACAGTGGTGTACTGGGATTCTTCTCTACCAGCCCTTTCTCTTCACTATCTTATTTGCTGCTCTCGGACAAGCAGGCCAGATGTCACACAAGGCTCAGCAAGGCTCAGCAAGGCTCAGCAAGGCTAACGGGCTTGCCAGAATCCTCAGCCAACACACGGAAAAGCCTGGGTTAGAAGCCAGATAACCCACCTCCCTCAGGGTCCTTATACTCACCTCCCTCTCCATGATGTTTTAGAGCTTAATTCCTCACAGTCTGTGACTAATTTCACAGAAGCCTGTGGCTCCCACTGTTTTATGGGAAACATATGTGTTTTATAAAAGCCGTCTTCTGGAGGATCTGAGTCAACACTGTGTCTCAGCTTTGGAGCCAGAGAGGGCTGGGTTTGAACCTCAGTTTCCGCATCTGTGAAATGGGCATAAGGATCCCACCTCACAGAATGGCTGCAAGGATGAAATGAGAGGAGCGTGAAAAGGGCACCTCGCTAACGTTCTTTGAGTGCTTATTAGTCCCATCACCCTCCCCACTGCCCTGCTCATTCACTGAATATATATTTGGGCATCTTTCACCTCCCAGGCACTGTTCTAGGTGCTGAGGACACAGAGATGAGCAAGACAGGCTACACACTCTCAGGGAACCCACATTGTAGACGGGGAAGATGGATGATAAGCAAGTCAACAAGATCATTTCATCATGTGAGAGCACTCTGAAGAAAATAAAACTGAGGGAGGTGATAGCGAGGGACCAGATGTGTGGTGGAGGGTGGAACCTGAGAAAAGGTAGTCAAGGAAGGCTTCTCTGAGGTGGTGACCTATGGGCTGAGGCCTGAATGAGGAGAAAGCAGCCATGCGATCAATGACCTGGGGAAGATCCGGGAAGGCAGCAGAGGAACCAGAAAGAGGCTGTGCAAGGCGGATGAGTGGGGTGAGTCTGTGTGAGGTCTGTGTCGTCTACCGCCACATGAAGACACCAGAGCCCAAGGAGGCCGAGTCCTCTGCTCTCCACGCCATTCTTTCCACTACCCTGGCCTCTCCTGGAGTCAGGACGCTGGGGCGCACACACACACACACACACACGCATACACACACACACACACACACACACACACACACGTCACTAGGAATCCCCGGGGACGCTGGGAGGAGTTTCAGTTCTATACTCTGACTACACTGGAGCTTGTGGGAAGAGAGAAACTGAGCGCCGACGTGTGAGCCCTTGCGCGGTCAAGGAGTTTCTAGAGTGAAGCAACGTTCTTAGAGGGCTGACGTCACAGGGGCAGAACTGCTCCCTCTTTATGGTTAGTTGAGGAAGAACCTGCTTGAAGCAGGGGAATGGTCTTCAGAGGAAGCCAGGGGACCGCACTCCAGAGAGAAGGGCCAAGGGCCTCTCACCCCCTCTGACCGGGTCAGCCGGCTCTCAGGCTTGGAAGCAGGTGCGGCCCCCTTCCAGTCTCCGGGCAGGGGCTCAGCAGAGCCCACCAGCTCGGCCCATATACTAGTTGAAGTGGGGCAGTTAGTTTCTTCGGCTTGGGATTTTGTCTCTGGAGGAGTAATTTCACATATATTGATGACAATTTGTATGACAAGTTTGAATTCCCCCAATTATAAACGAAGACTCTCAGTTTGGGTAAAAGAGAAACACGCAGGCATGGACTGTCTACAAAATGACATATCAAAAATAAAAAGGCACCGGCTTGGGGCCCCGGACTGGCTCAGTCAGTAGAACATCTGACTCTTGACACAGGGTCGTGAGTTCAAACCCTACACTGGGAGTGGAGCCTACTTTCAAAAAAAAAAAAAAAAGGCACTGGGTTTACCGCCTTAGCAATCCCATCTTCCCGGGAGGAAATCGAGAGCCACAGGACCTTCACCATTTACCGTGTGATCTCAGGCATGTTGACCTCCTAGCCTTAGTTTCCTTATCTGCAAAATGCGGATAATGATCAACACAGTTGACCCTTGAACGACACAAGTGTGAACCGCGCAGGTCCACTTATACACAGATTTTTTGATAAATACGGTACTGTGATGTATTTTCTCTTCCTTATGATTTTTTTCTTTTTTTAAAAGATTTTATTTATTTACTAGAGAGAGAGAGAGAGCACAAGCAGGGTGGAGGGGTAGAGGGAGAAGCTGACTCCCCGCTGAGCGGGGAGCCCGATGCAGGACTTGATCCCAGGACCCTGGGATCATGACCTGAACCGAGGGCAGAAGCTTAATCGGCTGAGCCACCCAGGCGCCCCTTTATGATTTTTCTTAATAACATTTTCCTCTAGCTTACTTTATTGTACACAGCATATAATACATATACAAAATATGTGTTAATCGACTATGTTATCAGTAAGAGCTCCGGCAGCAGTAGGCTATTAGTAGGTAAGTTTTGGGGGAGTCATAAGTTATGCACAAATTTTGACTGTGTGGGAGTCGGTGCCCCTGACCCGCATTGTCCGAGGGTCAACTGTACCTCCAAGGCTGCCGAGACTGTGTAACGACCTTGGGAAGGATCATGACTTAATCGGTCATTTGCACGTTAGTGTAATCAAGCTTCTGATCCTTTCCCGGGAGCAGATTTAAATAAGGAGAGGCGAGGAGAAAGAAGTCTTGGAGAGAGGATCGGGGCTGGACTTGAACTTCAGACCTCTTCTAGAGCGACACGATCCTGTGGCTTGGGTGGTGCCCTGGCTATCCACCCCTGAAAGCAACTCTGGGAAGCCGGGGGCTTCCAGACCCAGGTCAGGCTTCCTGGGCTGAGGGCGGGGCTGGGGGTAGGACTGTTGGCACTGAGCAAGACAGGAAAAGGGGGAGGAAGTGACAGCAGCGATGGAGGGTGAGGAAATCCCAGGCCTCACTCACCCTTGTCTTAGCCAAAAACATAGGATTTAGGGGAGAGGCCCAATCTGTTCAGTAAGGCTCGTTGAAACTACTTCTCCAAGGCCCCGTGCTGGGTCCAGATGACAAACCCACCTCATGTGGCCTCTTTCTTTGTTGAGATTCCTTTCTCTCGATCACACCAAGATATTTTTTTTTAAGATTTTATTTATTTATTTGACAGAGACAGCCAGTGAGAGAGGGAACACAAGCAGGGGGAGTGGGAGAGGAAGAAGCAGGCTCCTAGCGGAGGAGCCTGATGTGGGACTCGATCTCAGAACGCTGGGATCACGCCCTGAGCCGAAGGCAGACGCTTAACGACTGCGCCACCCAGGCGCCCCAAGAGATTTTTTTTTTTTTTAAGATTTTATTTTTAAGTAATCTTTACACCCAACATGGGGCTTGAACCCAAACCCTGAGATCAAGAGCGGCACACTCCTCCGACTGAGTCAGCCAGGTGCTCCTCATGCCAAGAGATTCTTGACGTTTCAGCCAGCCTTGGTTGGAAGCTGAGACCAGTTTCATGGACCACCTCGGCAAACAGGACGGCTCCCAGCTGCATCCAGAATCACCAGCCACTACACACAAGAAGTTCAGCCTCATCTGAAGTTGCATCCCCTCTTCCTGTCCAGTCCTCTTGAACCCCGTCTCCACACGTACTCCCCAGGCTTTTACTGGTGTTAATGCACAAGATCTTACAGTGCAATTGGTGGTGTAAGCTTCTCCCAGGTCAGATTGTTGTATGTATTTCCCTGGAGGCTGAGAAGCTCTGGGCTCAGAGAAGTGAAACAACTCACCCAAGGTCACACAGCCTGCATGTGGCTCCAGAGCCTGAGTGCTTAACCCTGACACTTCCCAAACTTTGCTTTCAAACAAGCATTCTGCTTAGAAATCTCCCCCGCTCCCACCCCCCTGCTGCTGCTGGGTCCCCTGAGGTGAGGAAATAGGGAGGGTCAAAGGTCACGGGTCAGGGACAGAGCCAAGCTTTTTCTCTGTTCCTCTCAGTGCCTCCCTGGGCAAAGTGAGACCTGTGGCTCGGTCTCTGTGAACCCTGGCTTCACATTTGCAGCCTGCTCTCTCCCAGCCCGGACTCCCCCTTCCCTGGGCTTCCTCCCCATCCCCGCTCAGGGAGGTACCAGCATCAAAGAGGGTCTCCTTTCTCCTGCAGGGAAGTTCTGGCACATCTCTGACCTGCACCTTGACCCTGACTACAAGGTATCTGAAGACCCCCTCCAGGTGTGCCCGTCAGCTGGCTCCCAGCCAGTGCCCAACGCAGGCCCCTGGGGCGACTACCTCTGCGACTCTCCCTGGGTCCTCATCAACTCCTCCATCTACGCCATGAAGGAGATCGAGCCGGAGCCAGACTTCATCCTCTGGACGGGGTGAGAGCAGTCACAAAAGCTCCCCTTCACTGGGCTGCTGCTGTGTCACCCGCGGACCTGGCACCGTCCCCACGCTAGCTCCCCTAGTCCTCACACTGGCCCTGATTCAGAGAGGAAGGACCTGAAGCTCCAGGGACACAACCTGCCCAAGGAGCTGTGCGCCTGGCTGGTCCCACAGTCTGGGCCCTTGACTCTGTGTCTCCTAGCCCTAGCAGAACACAGCTCTCTTTGAGCCTGGGGACACAGTCATGGCACGTCTGGGTATGTGGAGAACTCCCGGATTTTATTTTATTTTTAAAGATTTCTTTATTTATTTGAGAGAGAGAGAGAGGGAGAACAGGGGAGGGGCAGAGGCAGAGGAAGAGGGAGAAACCCCAGCAGACTCCCTGTTAAGTACAGAGCCCAACAAGGGGCTCGATCCCATGACCCTGAGCTGAAGTCAAGAGCCAGAGGCTTAACAGACTATGCCATCCAGATGCCCTGAGAACTCCCAGATTTTAAGTCAGGGGGATGAACACTGGGGCCACTCCCACCAGGGTCTAGGGTTCCACATGCAGGGAGGGAAGAAGGTAGGGGGGCGGAAAGTGGTCCTGGCTTTGGGACCCAGTGTCCTGGCTGCCCTGGCCCTGGGGAGTTCTCACAGGTCACAGCACTGCTCTGCCTGAGGATAGCCTGGGGGCAGGGGTGATTTCTATTCAGCCAGACGCCATGTCTGCTTCTCATCCAAGGATACTGCTGTGAGCCCTCTGACTTCCCCAGAACCGGCTGTCCTTGCCAGCCGTGGTCCACCCCTCACTCACGGGCTCCTTTCTCCCTCCCTCGGGGGAGCAGCATGTCTTGGGCTCAGCCCTGGGTAGACACTGGAGAACCAAGATGAGAGAAACCCAGACTGGCCTTCAGGGAGCTCCCCGTCTTGTGGGTGAGGCAGACGAGTCCACTGGCCAGTGTATCGCAAGCAGGAGAGAGGGTCACTGGGGGATGCGGGAGCCTTATAGGGTGCCTGACTCCATTTCACAGGAAGTGGTAACCAGGGAGCTGGTGAGGAGGGGGGCCAGCGCTCAGGCTTCCTGCTCCGTCTTCTTGCCTCAACCGACACATGCTTACGCAGACTCTGCCACCTCTGTGCCTTGTTTCTTTATCTGTCAAATAGGACTAACAACAGAACCCACGTTGGAGGCCTGTCAGGGAGAACAAATTAGGGAATGTGGGCACGACACACAGAAAGTCCCTGCGAGGGTGAGCTGCTAGTAACAGTATCGCTACCATTATGCTAATTAACTTCCCTGGGGAGTACTGAGGGAGCAGCCGCCTCACCCCATCACCCCATCGGGTCCAGCTTTAGATTCTTGGGGCTCCCACCCCTCCCCTAGCCCTGCCTTTCCCCTTTCTTCTGCCCTGCTCCCTGACCTTGCTGTGCATTTTTTAAAGTAGGCTGTATGCCCAGCGTGGAGCCCAACGTGGGACTTGAACTCATGACCCTGAGATCAAGACCTGAGCTGAGATCAAGAGTCAATGCTTAACTGACTGAGCCATCCAGGCGCCCCCTTTCTAAGTTGGATCCAGGAATTTAGGTCGGCCGAACGGGGGACTAAACGGTCCTAGGGCAGGTCCTGGATCTGCTGTAGAGATGAACTCTAAACTCCGATGCCAGCTCCCAACTCCTTGGAACCCTTGGGGAACGGAGCAGGACTCAGAGATGGCTCTTCGACCCCAAGTTCCCTGGGGACTTGCAGATGGGACTTGAACCCCCAAGCTTTCCTCTTAACATAATAATATTGGTTACGGCCTAGCAGCTACTATTCTGCCTCTTATTTTACTTTATTTTATTTTTATGTATTTTTTTAAAAAGAAAGGAGAAGAGTTTTATTGGAGCCCAAGTTAGGACAGCTGCCCAGGAAATATGCTCTTTATGAGGAAGAAAGTGGCCCCACTCGTCTACATTTTATGTATATAATTGTCCCCGCTTTGTTAAAGTCTCAGAAATACTCTAGGAGTTGGTACCATTATTTCCCTATTTTACAGAGGAGATAATGGAGGCTCAGAGAGGTTAAGCAGCCAGCCCAGGGACCCACAGCAGGTCACCGGCAGAGCCCAGGTTTCAACTCTGGCCTGTGTAACTCCCGGCTCCAGCCTGGCCCTTCCCACGCAGGGGATGTCGAGGGCCAGCTCCACGGCCTGTTTCCTCATGACTGAGCTGTCCCTTCCTTTTCTCGGGCCCCCTCCTGAGCTGCCCGCCCCAAACTGGCTCGGTGGTGTTTTGCAGGGATGACACACCTCACGTGCCCGACGAGAGGCTGGGAGAAGCCTCCGTGCTGGGGATCGTGGAGCGCCTGACCAGGCTTATCAGGGGGGTCTTTCCAGGTAAGCCTCTGCCCCCGGGCCCGGCAGCATTGCCTGAAGCCCAGGCCGTGTCTGGCCCCGGGGGTGGAACAGCAGCAGCAGCAAGATGTGGAGGAAACGACCTTGCACCATGGACGATGCTGGCTGCTGGCCAGGTCTCATAGCGCCGATCGATCGCGTCTTCCCTTCCAACAACCCCTGGAGGAACGCGAGCCATTGCTGGCCTGTTTACACTGAATCCTATTAACGGAAATGCCTGACATTTCGCTGCCTGTTTTACAGCCACTCACGGCCCCTTCTCGGGGCGTCTGCAGTTTATATACAGGCATCGTTCCCGGTAGGTCTCCCGGGGACTCGCCAGTAGCCCTCTGTCCTGCTGTGGCCCCAGAGCTGCCCTCCACCGCCCTCAAGCCATCCTGGCTACCAGGGCCTCTGGGAGAGGCTGATTTCCAGCCCAGGGGCTGTTCTTGGTGCTTCCAAGGCCTTGAGAGCCCCAGAGAGCAGGCAGAGCCCCTGAGTGGTTATGGCAGCAGTCCCATGGGACACGACAAGGAGAATGGGATCCGCAGACCCCACCTAACGGCCCCCAAAAATGTCTTTAAGCAGGCTGTGCCAAAACAAGGGGCTGGGGACCAAATCAGGCTCTCAGGCTGCCAGCTGGGGACCCGTCCGGGCAGCCCGCTAGCCCCCACCCCCACCTCCTTCGGGTTCTGGAACAGCTGCTTCCTCTACAGGTCTTAGACGCGGATCCCCAGGCTCCAGCTATGGATCGGTGATAATAACAATAAATATTAGCAATATTAGCAGCAGCAGTAACTGCACGTAGCTCTGTACCGAGGCGAAGTGTCAGGCCCTGCTCTGACCCGCGCCCTAGCTCACTCACTGCTGTGACACTCCTGGGGAGGAGTGAGTACTATTACTACTGCAATTCTGCTGGGGGGAGATGCGTGCCCTGGAGTCAGGGTAACCGGTCAAGGGCATGTGGAAGGGCGGGGACACAAATCCTGGTGTGAGCACCACTGTGACCCACCGCTCCCGACGCCACTCCAGGAGGGGCCGTCAGCTGCTGTCACAGTCTCACCTCTGTCCTCCAGGCAGCCTCCTTTCCCACCTCCTCCCCTCAGCGGGAGTCATTTCACGAACAGTTGTCTGGACGTGGAGATAAGGCACCCGATGGCTCAAAGCTAGTCAGTTCCTAGCGAGGGGATTCCAACTCAGATCCGACTCCGAGCACTCTTTCCTCTGCTCCACAGGGGCCTCTGGAATAAAAATGAAATAATGGACAAGAAAATGCTTTACAGGGGCGTCGGGGTGGCTCAGTTGGTTAGGCGTCTGCCTTTAGCTCAGGTCATGATCCCGGAGTCCTGGGATTGAGCCCCGCGTCAGGCTGCCTGCTCCGTGGGGAGCCTGCCTCTCCCTCTCCCTCTGCCACTCCCCCTACTTGTGCTCTCTCTCTGTCAAATAAATAAATAAAATATTTAAAAAAAGAGAAAATGCTTTACAACTATGAGCTCACATACCAGTGTAAATGAGAAGATCCCCTCGTTTGTAACACACTTGCGCATTTATTGAATTCCCTAATACCCGAGATGCCGTAGGCTGTGAGATGCATTATTTTCTGTATTGCTAAGAAAAAATGCTGTTGGAGTATGGCAGCGCTCTCTCATGGCCTCCATGATAAACCACACCCCACCCGGAAAGATGTGAAAATAAGAACATATTAGAAGAATTGAAAGGAGACACGAACTTAATATGAGAATTATAGCAACACAGGTCAAGCAGAACACTCTCCATTTTATAGATAAAAAAGCCGAAGCACAGAGAAGTCAGGCAAATTGCTGGAGAGGAGGAAGGGACCGAAGCTCGAGATTTTGGGTCCACATTATGTGTCATGTGTTCTTCCTGCTACGTGCCACCCGTGTTCCCCATCAGAGTCACTGTGAACGCTGGCTCGTCTTCTCCAGCACGGCTGAGCGGTGAACGCAGGTGAACGCAGGTGAACGCAGGTCCTGCTCCCAGCTCAGGCTCTGCCACTTCCGACTGGGCCACGCCCTGGAGACTTCACTTCCTGTCTGCACAAAATGACGAAAACCATGGTACCTGCCCAGAAGGTTGTTGTGAGGATTGAGTAAAGTAATCCACTCATCTAGTCAACAAATATTTATCGAGTATCTACTAGGAGTGAGATACCATTCTCAGAGTAGGGAGCTTGGCCGGGAACTAGACGCCAGCTGGTGTCCTCATGGAGCTTATGCTTGTAAGGGGCTTCTCCCAGTGCCCGGCACTAACAGGCAGCAGAAAAGGGGAGAAATTCCCTCCCTTCTCATCTGTCCTAGGAATTCCCAGGGGTTTGTGTTTTTTCTAAATGGATCTTTTTTTTTTTAAGATTTATTTATTTGTTTTAGGGAAGGAGGGGCAGAGGGAGAGGGAGAGAATCTCAAGCAGACTCCCCGTTGAGTGTGACCCCAAGATCATGACCTGAGCCTGAGCTGAATCAAGAGTCAAACTCTTAACCGACCGAGCCACCCAGCTGCCCCTCTAAAAGGATTCTTGATGACTGCCGGCATTTATGTTGAAGGGGTGAGGTTTTTCCAGGCAGTTACAGAGGTGGCTTCTGGTTGGCAAACAATTCCTGATGGGGATCTTACAACCTCCTCCTTCTGTGGAGCTTTCTTGTGGGCTCTACAGGGCAAAAAGTTTGTGAAAACATCTTCCCCAGTGGGAATCAGAGGCTCCCCCCTCCCCCCTCATTGGTTCAAGGTCACTCACTCCCTGGGGAATGCCAAGCTCCTGTAAGGGCAAAACCCTGCCCTGAGTTCAGAGGAGTTTTTGTTTCTCTAACACATTTATTGAGCAACTAGTACTTGTCAGACACAGACGTAAACTAAAAGCAGGAATGAGGCTACTCAAGAGGAGGAAACGCATCTGATGGGCTCCCTTCCCCAAGGAGTCATTCACAAGCCGCTTCCTCCTAGAACACCCCACCCCACCCCCATTGTACACTTCCACAGCAAGTGGCTCTTCCCTTTTTTTGTGGCAGTCCTCCCACCTCGAATTACTCAATACCTGTCAACCCCACTGCACTGCAAGGCCCCTGGGACTGGGACTGGACGCTCGGTTCCCGGGTCTACATGTTGGCCCACACGAGGCGTTCAATGCACACCTGTTGAATCACGGAATGCATGACTGCTAAGGCTCCCAGAGTGAACCAGACCCCTTCCCTAACAGTTAGTAGACCTGGAATGGACAAGAACAAGAAACACTACATTACCAAGGGCCTCATAAGGGATGGGAAGTTTATTTAGATCCTCTGGCTTTCTTCTTCTCGTCCTCGGATGCTTCCTTCCAACCAGGAAACTCTTTACTGGGAGTGGGGTTAGGAACTGGGATTGGAGAACTCGCTACTCTTCCTTCCCAGGTCTGAGCAATGTTCTACCAGATTCTATTGAATGCTGTTTTCTGCTTATCTCTGTATTTCCCTCATCCATGCTACAGCTCTTCCCCATGGGCTCTGACAGCCAGTGGCAGGCTGAAAGGTACCCACTCCGCCGAGTGCTTTCACATAAATATGTTTATATGTCTGTTTTTCCTCCCAGATACGAAAGTCTACGCTGCTTTGGGAAATCATGACTTTCACCCCAAAAACCAGTTACCGGCAGGGAGCAACAACATCTACAATCAGGTAGCAGAACTGTGGAGACCCTGGCTCAGTAACGATTCCATCGCTCTCTTCAAAGAAGGTACTAGCACCATTTAGCAAGTATAAGCTCTTCCTTGTGTGCCGAGGTCTGATCGAATTTTTGCCCTCACCACGACCCCAGGAAATAGTACTCATTTTATCCCCATTTTACAGATAAGGAGACAGAGGCTTGAAGATGTCGAGTCCCTTGGCCAAGATCAGCCAGCTTAGAGGTGGCCGACTTGAGAGCAGAATCCGGGGCTGACTCTACTGCCCATGCTCTCAACGGCTCTAATGGGAACCCTAAGTGACCGTTTCCTGAGCACTTACTGGGGTCCAGGCACTCCTGTCAGCACGCTCCAAGACTGAAACAAGAAAGGGGCAGTGACCTTGGCACCACTGGCCTCTTGGGCCGGATAGTTGCTCGTGGGGGCCGTGCCGTGCACTGTAGGGTGTCGGCCGCATCCACGGTCACACCCTCCATTGCCGTAACCCAGATGTCTCCAGACGCTGCCAAACGTTCCCCAGGGACAAAATCAGCGGCTGAGAACCGCTGATCCACAGACACAGCCAGCCCCTTGAAGGTGACCCTGGCCTACTCTCTTCCCTGTCCTCAGTCCCCACGGGTCACACCCAACCAGAAACCCACTGATTTAGTCCACAGAGCTCAGCTTCCGGGACAGACAGTTGAGTGAACAGGGTTGACAGTGGGTCTGGAGGAGCGAAGGCGTCTTGCCCTTCTTCACAGTCAAAATGCTCCCAAGCTGCACAGCCGATCAGCGCGGGGCCAGGCCCGGAGCCCTTGGTCGGCTCTCCAGGGCCCTCCTACGGGAAGGGGGGAAGGGAGGACGCAAGGGCAGGAGCAGGTGGGAGCGAGGGGGAGGGGCACGGAGGCAGGGGACCCTTCTGACGCTGCCTGGCTGTGCCCCTCAGGTGCCTTCTACTCGGAGAAGTTGCCGGGGCCGAGTGGGGCCGGGCGGATGGTGGTCCTCAACACCAATCTGTACTACAGCACCAACAATCGGACGGCCGGCGTGGCGGACCCCGGCCAGCAGTTCCGCTGGCTCGAGGACGTGCTGACCGGTGCATCCCGTGCGAAGGAGATGGTAAGGGCTCGACCTCCCCCACCTCTCTGGGGTCCCTTCCTGAACAAGGCTCCCACCTCGGCACAAACTCAGCCACTCGCTCGAGGGGCCCACATCACCAACGGTCCTTCATCACAGCCCCAGGAGGGGGCTTCTTCCATCCTCACCACAGTGGGGGAGAAAGAGGCGGGTTCTGGGGGGGGGGGACAGGCTTAGCACGCGCGAAGGCACGGAGGTGGGCAACACCTGGTAAAATCATCGCTGGTCCTCAGAGGGCTGGCATGTGCCTGGGGGGGGGGCTTGGCGGGGAGGGGGCTTGGATCCTGTCTGCTAGCCTCTGGGGAGAGGGGCAGGTGTTGAGAGGTGGAGGTGAGGGGTCAGGGAGGGCATCCTGAGCCCCTCCTGGGCACCCCTTCCTTGCAGGTGTACATTATTGGCCACGTGCCCCCGGGCTTCTTCGAGAAGACGCGGAACAAAGCGTGGTTCCGGAAGGGCTTCAATGAGGAGTACCTGAAGGTGGTCCGGAAGCACCATCGAGTCATCGCAGGGCAGTTCTTCGGACACCACCACACCGACAGCTTCCGGATGTTCTACGATGATGCAGGTACTCGCCGCGGAGGACAGCTGCCAGCCCACCCCCCTCCTCCTCTTGCCGGCCTCTCTCTCAGTCCCACGGTCTCTCTCTTGAAAGGTGCCCCCATCAGTGTCATGTTCCTGACACCTGGAGTCACCCCATGGAAAACCACCTTACCTGGAGTGGTCAACGGGGCCAACAATCCAGGCATCCGGGTATTTGAATACGACCGAGCCACACTGAGCCTGCAGGTCAGGAGCCCTGGGTCTGCTGGGGCCGGAGGGGGAGGGTGGGGAGGGACCTGAACGTATCGCCGCCTCACCTTGCAGCTAATCCACCCTCTTCTAGAGCTCAGGTTCCCGTGAGCCTCTCCAAGTCCTGCAACCAAGTCGGGTCAATTCTTTGTCCCCAAATCTCCCTTCGCCCTAGATCATAGCCTCCTGCCTGGCTTCCTACCTCTAGCCCTGACCTGCTGTAGCGCGTCTGCTATGTGCTGCGGAAGCATCACAAACCTTCAGTGGCTCCCCAGTGCCCACAAGATAAGCTGGATCTCTTTGGCCTGGTGTTCAAGGCCTCCCGCAGTGTGACCTCATGCCCATTGCCCACCTCATGCCTACACCAACTAGGCCTCAGCCAAAGCAGGCCCCTGACTCATCGAGCTACCCCTCATCTCCCGGGATGGGCTTGTGATTGTTGAAACAGCAAAGAAACGGTATTCCTTAATTTATTCAACAAAATGTACTAAGCACCTACCGTGAGCCGGGCCCTATGTTGAGCTCAGGAGATACGCAGGTCAACGGTGACAAAGTCACTTTTCTCCTGGAACTGACGTTCTCACAGGAGACACACAATAAATAATAAGGAACGTTAAGTATGGCGTGGCGAGAAGAGGTAAGGACAAAGCAGGGTGAGGGGACAGGTGTGCCCGTTGTCTGGTGTGTGTGCACATGCACGTACATGCTGTGAGGTAGGCGGGACAGAAGTGTCGCTGATAGGGTGACATCTGATTTCTGAGTAAATTGAGGGAGGGAGCCACGCGGGCATCCGGGGAGGGCGGAGGACAGAGCACGTCAGAGGCCCTGGGCGGGACTGTGCTTGGCATGTCAGGGAAGAGCAAGGAGGTCCTCAGAGGCCCTGGGCAGGACTGTGCTTGGCATGTCAGGGAAGAGCAAGGAGGTCCGTGGCTGCAGAGGAAGGCCCAAGGGGAGGGGGAGGGTGGAAGGGACGAGGTCAGATCGCGTCAGCTGTGATTCGACTCTGGATCTGGAGGGTTTGGGGCAGAAGAATTAAATATTCTGACTCTGAATTTTACAACACCCCACCTGCTATGCAGAGAACAGGCTGTAGGGGGCAAGGGCAGAAACGGGGATGGGGGAGGGTGAGTGAGGAGGTGACCATGATAACCACTGAGAGGTGACGGTGTCGTGGCCCAGGGTGTGGCAGAGGCCCCAGATCCTGGATGTCTGCTGAAGGCGGAGAAGACAGGATATCTGCTGGGCTGGATGGGGAGGGTGTGAGAGAAAGAGAGGAGTCAAGGCTTTGGCCTCAGTGCCTAGAGCGGTGAAGCTGCCCTTGACTGAACTTGGACCATGTGGGAGGAGCGGGTTTCAGAGGGAAGATCAGAGGTCTGGTTTGGGACCTGTAAACTTGGGGAGTCTGAATGGTTGTCCTAGTGAAATGCCCAGGGACGAGGCAGCTGGGTATTCACGTTGGAGGCCCAGGGAGAGGTGAGTGTAGAGATTGAATCGGTGATGGAGAGAGGACATTTAAAACCAGCGACTGGACGAGATAACCTAGGTCCTTGACTCTAGAGTAAGTGTGCACGGAGAGGAGGTCTGAGGTTTTTCAAGAGGGTGGCCTGTTGTCCACATGGACACTCAGAGGGCCTTAGCAGAGGAATGATCGGCTGGCTCCCTACAGCCTCCCCCCCCCCAACATGCCTTCTCAGGGAAGGAGTCAGACAGGCCTGGGTTTGAATCTGGCTCCATCACTCACGAGATTTTTGATCCCTTCCCGCCTCTGCTCCTCTGTCAAATGGGAGTAACAGTCCGTCACAGGGGTTTAAGAGGACCAAATGAAATCACATAACGTGCCTGGGGGGAAGCTGCCCTCCATCCACAGCGGCTCCTCCTGCCCCACTTCCAGTGACCTGAGGCAGGTCCACAGATTAAAGTGGAAAGCATGGGACAGATAAGCCTTTCCAGATTCTAGTTCTGAAGATGCATCTGATCCTAGGAGTTTTGGTGTATCCCAAACCCTCGTCAACCACAATTCCATAACCTCTTTCAGCCAGCACTCCATGCCACTTCTTTAAGTCGCTTTTTATCCTGGGACAGAAGATTCATAGGGTTGACAACCTGGATTCCAAACCCGCCTCTGCCACTAAACACGTGTAGGACCCTGGACAATGAATTAACCTCTTTAGGACTCAGTGTCCTCATCTGTGCAATGGGGGTAATAAGTGCAGTTACCTCATGAGCCTACCAGGCACACTCCGTAAGCAGGAAACGCTCACGAATCGCAGTCATTGCTAGAGCTATAAAGAATCTGGGGGGGCAAATGCAAGGTGTAGAATGCGGGGGAGGGGGGTGGAAGCTGCCGGCCGCTCACGGCCTGCTCTCCTCGTGCGCTCTCTCCAGGACATGGTGACCTACTTCGTGAACCTGAGCCAGGCGAACGCGCAGGGGACCCCGCTTTGGGAGCTCGAGTACCGGCTCACCGAGGCCTACGGGGTGCCCGACGCAGGCCCCCGCTCCCTGCACGCGGCGCTGGGCCGCATCGCCGACGACCCCCGCGCGCTGCAGCGCTACTACGTCTACAACTCGGTCAGCTACGACCGCGAGGCCTGCGGCCAGGCTTGCCGCGCCGAGCACGTGTGCGCGCTGCGCGAGGTGGCCTTCGACGCGTACGCCTCCTGCCTGCGCGCCCCCGGCGCCGCGCCCGCGCCCGCGCCCGGGCTCGCGCTCCTGCTCGCGCCGCTGCTGGGCCTGCGCGCGCTGCTCGCGCCCTGAGCTCGGGCGCCCGCGGGCGCTTCCCCGCGGAGACGCGCCGCCGCAGCTGCCCGGCGTCCGCAGCGGGAACCGGCGTGGAGCGGCGGGATCAGGAAATGAAGCACCACTTTCCCGCACCCCAGCGCATTTTCTCCCCCAAGTTTCATCCAAAACACAAAGCTCCTCGAGCATCTTATTCTGTGCGTTTCTCCTTTTCATACGTAAATAATGTTTACTACAACTCCCGCACGGAGTCACTGAACAGTTATTAAACGTCCTCCCCCACCCGGGCCTCTGCATTTGGAGTAAAACGAGCCGCCAGGAAGAGGCGCCGTGTAGATCCCGTGCCCTCGTTCACCCCTGCCCTCGCCCGCACTCGAGGCACACTGAGCGCGAAGTCCCGCAATCGGGGATCAGAACGGGCCTTTTTGGTTTGCAACAACGCGGATGTGAGGAGCTGTGATCCTATAGCCCCGGCGCTACTCCCTGGGCCATTTCCGTCGTCGCGGGCCTTCTTTTGCCTCAATTGCCAAGCGAGGCAATCAGAGGTCAGCCGAGCTAAGTAAGGGCAGTGTGGCCGCGCCGGTCCGTCGTCGGGCCTAGCGGTCCCCGGGGCTCAGCGCGGCTGCGTGCGGGGACCCTGCGCGGTTGCGGGGCCGCAGCCGGGGGTGGCCGTCAGGGGCGCAGACGGACGGGGTGTGCGGACCGCGGGCGCCCCCAGCCGCGGGGTCCGTGGGCCTTGCTCCTCCCCGGACAGGGCGGGACGGGGAAGTCCCGCCCAGGAGGCCCGGGCCCTGGGCGGCCCCTGGGGCTGCGCCCGCCTCCTTCCTGCCGCGGCGACCCCGGGCCCAGAGGGCGGGTCGGAGCCTGGAGGAGAAGGAGAGGGAGAGGCTGGCGGGTCATGCCCTGGTTGCCCCGCGCCGCGCTCCTTTGGGACGTGGTCCTGGGCTTTTTGGGCACCGCCGCCTTCCTGATCGACCTGGGCGCCGACCTGTGGGCCGCGGGCCAGTATGTGCTCAGCGGCCGCTACCTGTGGGCGGCGCTGGTGCTGGCGCTGCTGGGCCTCGCCTCGGTTGCGCTGCAGCTCTTCAGCTGGGTCTGGTTGCGCGCCGACCCCGCCGGCTTGCACGCGCCACAGCCCCCGGGCCGCTGCCTGGCGCTGCTGCACGTCCTGCAGCTGGGCTACCTGTACAGGTGAGCACCACGCCCTCGGGCAGTGCTAAGGGGAACGCAGCCCAGCGGCACCTGCAGCTGGGCTCCTAGCACGGGGGAGAGCCCTGACGCCGGGAAGGGGGTGGGAAGGGGAGGATGGGGCCCCAGAGTGTGGGCACTTCTGCTTACAGGTGAGCTCCCCGCCCCTGAAGGAGGAGAGGCCGGCTTGAGAGCCCTCGGAGCTCATCTAACCCTGCCCTCCCTGGCACTGGGGAAGAAACTGAAGCCCAGAGAAGAGGAGGCACATGATTTGGAATCAGACCTGTCTGGGCTCCAATGCTAGCTAAATTTACCGTCTGTGGCCTCATTCCTGCGTTCTGTAAGCCTCAGTTGCCTCCTCTGTGTAAAGGCGGCAGGAATGTAGAGGCAGGTCTGGTAGATGGCCCGTTGTGGGGAGTGAAGGCAGGAGCCAAGGTGCCTAGCTTGGTGCTTGGCTCCTGGTGGACTGTAGTGTAATGGCAGACCCCTGAAGTTCCCTACAAAAAAATGCTCCTTTTTGCTGCGGGTGGAGCCTTGGGCAAGTCACTTGAGCCCTCTGGGTCTCAGTTTATTCATTGTTCCAGTGGGGGTGGTTGTAGCACCTGCCTGTGTTGGGTAGGGATTAAATGAAATGAAATAAGACCTGTAACTTCCTTTGGCGCAAGTAAGCCTTCAAGAAATGTCAGCTGGCTGGATGACCCGGGTTACCAGGGCGCTTCAGCAGCCCTGACCCCCAGACCGGAGCTTGTTCTCTCAACCCCTCCTTCCCAGCTTCATTCTCCCCTGCCCCACCCTCTCTCCCCCAGAGCGAGCAAGAGCGAGGCGATGGGGTCTGACTCATCCCTGTCCCTTGAGCCAGCCGGGGCTGGGCACAGGCTGGGTTCCAGAAAATCCGTGTGGGTTGTACTCCTTTGCAGAACCGGCAGGGCCCTCTAGAGATGAAGCAGCCGAACCCAAGGGATCAGAGTCATGCGATGGAGTCAGGACACCATGTGGTCCGGGTTGGGATGAGGTGGCTGGAGCCAGGATCTGCTCTTGAATCCATTTTGCAGATTCTCTCCAGATCTTTCTTGACGAAGCTGCATTGAGTCCCCAGGAGTGGCCAGGAGGAGCTTTGAATATTGCCGTTTTGCCTGAGAGACTGCGCAGGCATCGAGAACATGCCGGGCGGGCAGGCACGAAGGAGAGCAGTTGCTCTAGTCCTGGTGGGCCTCGAGGAGCCCCGAACCCGTAACCGCGCCGTGCATCTTCTCGGCTCCTATTTCTGCCGAGCACGAGGCAGGCAGGCTTTACTGAACTTTGGTTTTGAAAAGGGTGTCTCTGTTCCTGCTTTTGACTAGACTGAGGCAGGGGCCTTGGGGGAGCAGGGGCAGAGGCTCCCGCTGAGGGAGAGCCCCAGTCTGGGCCTGCCCCCTGCTCCGCTAGTGTGGGGGAGTGACAGCAAGTGAGGAATGAATTGGCAGTGAGTGAATGGGCTCACCTCCCGGTAGCCGGCCGAGACCAGCTCCGGGTAGGGGAGATCGTGGTGCATCCTCCACTACGCCCCTCGTGCCAGTGGGTCAGCCAGGCCTGTCTGCCAGCCTCTGGACTCCCTTAACCCTGTGTCTATCTCCATGCCCATCAGTCTGGACGGTCGTCTTAAATGCATCTGTCCTTCCTGCCTAACCCCCCTCCCCTTCCACTTCTCCATAGCCAGAGAGATCTTGCGACAGCACCATCCAACCAATCTTGCCTGTGCTCAGAAGCTCTCAGTGGCTCCCCTTCCCCCACAGGGTCCTAAGAAAATCTTAGGCTTGCTAACATTTGAGAACTATCCCCTGAGACGATTTCATAGCTTGCCTGTGGAATTCACACAACTTTGGGTCCAAATCCTGTTTCCACCCTTCGTTAGCTCTTTGGTCCTATTTTCCTATCTCCGAAGCGGGGATGCTGGAAGGAGTGAACGGGGCAGGGTTTGTGATGACCTTGAGACATCCTGGCCAGCCCGAGCGCGGTAGTCGGTACGGATCCCCATGTTGCGACGAGGAATGAGTTCGGCAAGGTGACGTCACTCGTGCCGGTGCGATGAGCTCGGACTGGAGCGCACCTGCGTCTCCGCGGTGGGTGAGGGACGGTGGAACGCCAGCAGACACTAACCCGGCCCCTTGGGGCATCCGCACCCGCCCCGCCAGGTGTGTGCAGGGGCTGCAGCAGGGGCTCCTGGTGTGGCAGCAGGAGGCGCCCTCCGAGTTTGACCTGGCTTACGCCGACTTCCTAACGCTGGACATCAGCATGCTGCGGCTCTTCGAGACCTTCCTGGAGACGACTCCCCAGCTCACGCTGGTGCTGGCCATCGTGTTGCAGAGCGGCCGGGCCGAGTCCTACCAGTGTGAGTGATGGGCCGTGGCCAGTCCCCCTCTTATGGCGTGGGGGGAGCTTCCGACCAACGTCAGGAGTGTTCGCGGTCTTGTATAAAGGCTGCTTAGAAAACGGGAGGCTGTCCCTTAGGCAGGTCTGCATTCAATTCGGCAGTTACTCCTTAGCCTTTGGAGTGAGGACAAATGACGGTCATGACGGCCGGGCGGCTGAGAGCTTCCCTGCCGACACTGCTCACAGGCGCAGAGGTCCTGGGGTGGTGCCATTTCTCTCCGATTGACCCGAGAGGAAGGAGGTGCGGAAAGGTGAAGTGATCTGCTCCGGGGCACACAGCACTCACGGGGCACATGTTTCTGTTTGAGGGCCGCGGGTGTCTAGGGTCAGGGCTGCCTGGGGACAGTCTCCACTGTATGTACACGGGAGGCAGGGAGCGAGGGAAGAGACAGATTCGCCTTTTTATTTAGCCAACATTTATTCAGCTGCTATTCTGTGCCGCGTCCTGGGCTGCTGGGGACCCCAAGGGAGCGGAATGTTTTGTACCCGGGAGGAGCACAGAGACAAGGCAATAGATAACTACTGTGTGCTAAGACTCCAGACAGAAGCGGGTGCGGTGTTACCCGGTCACCTGCGGGTGGGATGGGGTGGGGATGGGATGGGTGACTCGAAGGGAAGTTCTGGCTGGAGCTCACAGGGCACGTGCTCCAGGCCTCCCCGATGTTGTGGGCTGAGCTTGTCCGGTCGGCGAATGCAGCGTGCTAGGCGGGCTGCAAGGATATCGGCCGTGCTGAGACCTGGGGTGGGGTACTTGGAAGGGATGTTGCCCACATCTGCTCCCAGGGCGAGCGCGTGGCTACCTGGCCTGCAACAGATTTCCAGTAAACATCTGTTGATGGCCTGTGGTGGGAAAGGGGCGGGGAGGAGGCATTCTAGAGACATTCCAGTGCTGCTTTCACCCCTCCCTGGAGGTCCTGGTGCCTCTAGTCCAGGATGGGCAGCCAGGAGGTGGGAGAGGATCTCCACCAAAGTAAACTTCGAGTGTTGAAAAATCAAGACAAAGGCCCAGTCTGAGCTGGGACGTTCTATCTGTATGGCAGGGCTGGCCCCCCTGGCCTGGAGGGCAGCTTCCACCCCGGGCCTGTTGCCACCCCTGGGATTTCCTGCGTCCATTTCTGAGACTACTAAAGCGGGAACTGGGATTACTGATTTTCAGTGCCAAGAAAGGCTTGCGCTCTTCTGGGTAAGGAAGGGTTACAGGGCCCTAGGAGATGCTCAGGGTGTGGCCAGGGGCCCGGGGCGCCAGGTGCTGGGTGACAGGGGTGCAGATGGGGGTATGTAAGTCACACAGCCCTCCCCCCAGTCCTGGAAGAATATCACCGTGGTAGCACCGGAAAAGTAAAGCCTTGCGGCGAAGGGCAGACTCCATATCTGAGCCCTCGCTCTGTTTGTGGTTGTGTGAACAGATCTTCTCCAGCTGTAGTTTCCCTTCAGCCACCAGGGGCTCTCCCACCCGCTTCTGGGGCCCCGTGGCATCCGTGACCTCTAGGGAGGGCCCGGCAGGCTGCCCGCGGGGCTCACCTGTTTCCGCATCCTCTCCACAGGGGTCGGCATCTGCACGTCCTTCGTGGGCATCTCGTGGGCGCTGCTTGACTACCACCGGGCCTTGCGCGCCTGCCTCCCCTCCAAGTCGCTCCTGGGGCTGGGCTCGTCCGTGGTCTACTTCCTGTGGAACCTGCTGCTGCTGTGGCCCCGAGTCCTGGCCGTGGCCCTCTTCTCCGCTCTCTTCCCCCGCTACGTGGCCCTGCACTTCGTGGGCCTGTGGCTGGTGCTGCTGTTCTGGGTCTGGCTGCAGGGCACGGACTTCATGCCAGGTGCCTGCTCGGAGTGGCTCTACCGGGCCACCGTGGCCACCATTCTTTACTTCTGCTGGTTCAACGTGGCCGAGGGCCGCACCCGAGGCCGCGCCGCCATCCACCTGGCGTTCCTCCTGGGTGACAGCGTCCTCATGGTGGTCGCCTGGTGGACTCACATCCCCTGGCTGCCCAGTGGGATCCCCGTGCGGATGCTGCTGCCCGCGAGCGGCATCTGCTTCCTTTTGGGGCTGGCTCTGCGGCTTGCGTACTACCACTGGCTGCACCCGAGCTGCCGCTGGGAGCCTGACCGGGTGGATGGGACCCAGGGCCTCCACCCCGTCGAGCGGCGTCGGCTGCCTCACAACAGGCGCATGGCCCAGTTGGCGCGGCGCTTCTTCCCCAGGGTGAGGGATGAGGCTGCTTTGCCGTGGAAGGGAGACGTGAATGGGGTCCTTTGAGGCAAGGCCAGACCCCGCAGGCACGGAGCAGATGGAATCTGGTAGAATGCAGAAGATAAGCTGCTGCTGCTGCTGCGGGCCCTGATGCCCTCAAGAGGCGCTTGACGCCTCACGGGCCAGGCGCTGGACACCAGAGTTGAGTGAAGACACAGGCCTGCCTTGGAGGATGAGAACAGATGAGAGCAGCAGGGCCCTGGGGAGGCGAGGGCTCCAGTTATGGTACAAGGCACTTCGGGAGGAAAGAAGAGACCCCCTCCTTCCCCCCCCCACCCCTCAGCACCAGTAGAGCCTGTGCCCCGAAGCTCCAGAGATGGTATTTTCACCTCCCTGGCCACCTCTGCAATAGTTGGTGGAGGTGCCGTCCCACCACTTGGTCCCCCGACCCTGGGCTAGAAGGTTTGGGTCTCCAGGGTGTGTTCACGGTTCTTCCTCTCCGCCTTGCCTGCCATCCGTTCATCTGACAGATGTTGGCTGAGAGCACTTTTTGTGCCGGGAATATTGGAGGCTGGAGGCTGGGACAAGACCAGCTGCCACCGGAGGTTTATCCCTCACCCTCTCCAGCTACTCCTGAGCGGCGGTCCTGCCGGAAGCCGGGGATGTCCGGCTCGTGGCCCTGCCAGCCTCCCCGAGGCCTCCGTGCAGCCGGCCCGGCCTCCGGCCCTGCTCTCAAGCGGCCTCCTTTCAACCAAGTGTTGGAGCCTGTGATCTGGGCCTGGCTCAGCCCGTTATTTTTCTACCGTAGGCAGTACACTTTCTACCTCAGAGTCCGTGTGAGAGGAAGAGAGGGCGTGTGCATATGTGTCTCAGCAGGTGAGGGACACGTGTGTGTGGTTCTTGTGTCACAGTATTAGATGATTATTAAAACCCCGTGAAAACTTCCAACCTGGTGTGTCATTAAATCTAGAGTTTAAAGACACCTGGAAAGAAGGGTCAGGGACATGAAGTCCACCCTTAAAACTGGTAAGGGCCCTGGGACCAGAGAAGAGGGCTGGTTCTCAACCTGGTTTTCCAAGTTTCGGGGGCTGGTAAGCCACCGTGGGGTTGATCGCCGCCAGGTGGGCTTCCGAACCCAGATCGGGGCCGACTGCAGTGTGTGCTGTTGACCAGCTTTGCTGAGAGGCCCGGCAGGAGGAGCCGCGGCGCCTCTGGGACCAGGACGTGAATCCCAGAGCCGGGTGAAGAAAGGTACGTGTGCGGGAGCTCAGGGAGGGCGTCAGTGAAGCGGCAGCTTAGGGGATGTGGATGTGGGCCACGATGCCAGGGAGGTGGAACTTTGGTTGCTCTGGAAGATCTGTGGTTTGCGGAAACCAGGGCATAGGAAAGGGCACTGGAGACAGAAGGAAAAGGTACAATCATCCATGTGAGGGGAGCCAGGATAGTCTGGGTTCTGTTATTCATTTTAGCGGAGACAGAATAAACAGGATAAGTACAACTGTTCGAGATAGTGTAAAAGGTGAAAGTGGGGAAAGCACAGGGAGTGGGTGAACGCGTGCTGGGGGTGGGAATTCCAGTTCTGAATAGCATGGCCCGGGAAGGCCTCCCTGAGAAACCGATCAGCCCTAAAGGAGGGAGGGGAAGAGCCGTGAAGATGTGCTCTATTCCAGGGACCAAATCAGCAGGGCCTGGCGGGAGGCTTGCGCAGCTATGCTGGTCTGGAGCCAAGGATGACAGAGCTGGGCCGGGTGGGGGTGTGTGTGTGTGGAGGGAGCCCTGGGGAGATGATACTGGTGCTTTCCGACATACAGAGAAAGATAAGGCCGGAAGGATCTCCAGGATCGTCCCGTCCAGTGATTTCCAGACTTGAATTTCACGGACCAGTAAAACGGCCAACATGGCTGCTGACTTAATTTTAACAAAAAGAGGCAGAAAAACTACCATTATCTTCATCATCTCTTAATAGGATATAATGGCCTTAGAAAAAGGATCATTTCCGCCCCCGCACCTGGCTGTTGTTTTAATTAATTGAGGTAGAATTGACATACAGTATTATAAAAGGACCATTCTTTTAATTGAATACATTTAAACCCACATAAACACATCCATAAGTGAAATCATTATAATTTCTCTCAAGTCACTGAGAATATCAAGGGTTGAGACCCCAGAGGGTGGGCTTAGTGCCCAGCCTAGCCTCGGACATAGATAGGTCCCTAAGGCTTTCGCTAAAACAAATACTGGTGCTATTTACTTTTCCAAGTTTCCTGTCATATGTAGAGATTAGGTTCAGGGGAGATGCCATATTTGTCCAAATAGAGGACACAGTGCTTTAGGCAATTCCCTACTTTCTCCTGAGAAAAATCCCAAAGTTGTGTGTTTTTAATGTTTTGGCTAAACTCTCATCTGTAATTGCTAAATGAAATTGTCAAATGATGGTAATATGTAATTAAATTGAAACAACATACAGGGGCGCCTGGGTGGCTCAGATGTTTAAGCGTCTGCCTTCTGCCTTTGGCTTGGGTCATGATACCAGGGTCCTGGGATCGAGCCCGACATCTGGCTCCCTGCTCAGTGGGGAAGTTCCTTTCCCCTCTCCCTGTACTGTTCCCCCTGCTTGTGCTCTGTCAACTAAATGAATAAAATCTTAAAAAAAAAAAAAACAAAACCCAACATACAAGGTATACCACCTAAAATCTGTGGAATGAAGCAGTCACTTCATTTGTATATAAAATTTATAGAATAAAGAGTTAGCTGGCAGTGACATTATTTGCAATTAGAAATTTTCAAGATTCCCATGAAGAACTTTTTTTTTTTTTTTAAGATTTTATTTATTTATTTGACAGAGAGAGAGACAGCCAGCGAGAGAGGGAACACAAGCAGGGGGAGTGGGAGAGGAAGCAGGCTCACAGCAGAGGAGGCTGATGCGGGGCTCGATCCCAGGGATCCAGGATCACGCCCTGAGCCGAAGGCAGGTGCTTAACGACTGAGCCACCCAGGCGCCTCTCCCATCAAGAACTTCTTTTAAAGGTCAAGAAAGTTGCTTTTGAAGAATAAAACCATCCTGAATTACTGATTTTTACCTGCCAGCAAAAGGTTTTTGAGAAATGCGCATATATTTACTAGAGGGGAGATGGAGATGTTTACTCCTAGGGCTTGAAAAGCAGCTAACACTCCAGTATTTGTACTTATGACCAAGTAAAGATGTAACAACTAACAAGTTTGCTTCAGCTAGGATGTTGTTCAAAATGTGTACCTTCTGATGAAAAAAATTAATGCCTAGAATACAAGGCAACCCCCTTTTCTTTTTTTTTTTTTTTTAAAGATTTTATTTATTTATTTGACAGAGAGACAGCCAGCGAGAGAGGGAACACAAGCAGGGGGAGTGGGAGAGGAAGAAGCAGGCTCCCAGCAGAGAAGCCCGATGTGGGGCTCGATCCCAGGACCCCGGGATCATGCCCTGGGCCGAAGGCAGACGCTTAACGCCTGAGCCACCCAGACGCCCCAAGGCAACCCCCTTTCTAAGGGGGAATCAATTTGGAGAAAAATACATCTTATAGTCTGACACATGTGGTACTTGGAAGCTAGATCGGAGTTCCGGCCTCCTTCATTGGAAGAAAAGGCAAAGGGATTCTCGACCGTCCTCCAGAGCAGTGAGGGCAGTCAGACCCAAAGCTGAAGAAACGAGCAAAAATAGTTGATATGACAGGAAACCAAGCCAAATCGAGCGAGGTTTGATATCAGTTTGTCAGTTTTATTGCTTTTGCATTTTTAAGCTCATCACAGCAAGGTACTGATTTCTCTTTAATAATCAAATTTCAGCACATTTGACAGCAAATGAAACCTCTATCATTCCAGTCCTAAACTTTAAAAAGCAATAGATTTTAGAAACAATTAAGAAATAAAATTTCCCTTGCAAGTTATTCTAAAATATTTTTTATTTCCCCATATACATTTGTTTATACCAAATGGTTGGTTTGTCTTTATTTTTGCTGAAATTAATGACTAGGTTACTGAAGGGTGCCATCTAGTGAGCTCTTCAGATTTTTTTACAAAGCCCTACTTAGGAGCCTACTTAGCTGGGCAACTGGGCTGATCCTACTCAGAAAAGACACAGGAGCAAACTGTATAGAAAATAAAAACTTTATTTTTTCAAGTTTATAAGATAGTTCCCATTACATATAACATTATGGTCAAGGACTACACAGCCACGAATGCCCGCAGTCACATAAATATATCCGATCCACTCAATGCCTTTTCCTGCCCAACGAGGCATCTGGAGTCCAGAGGGTCGTGTTTTGAGTAGAAGTTGTCCTTAATGAGATGCTCCCGTCAGTGCATCAGGAATTAGCCGCGGAGCCTTGCTTGCTGGAGCGGTCTGAATCAGAGGAGAGGAAGGGACAGAGGGCCTGCAAATCGGGGGTGGGACAGAACTAGATTTTCTCTCGTAGTTTAAGATATTTTAGAATCCCAGAATTCAGATTTGGCTTCTTCGTAAGTGTGAACATCTGGGGAGTTCCAAGTTTTGGATGAAAAAGGAAGCCAGTTTAGTGGTAAGAAGTAGAAGCCTGCTTAAGAAGGGCCCTAGCTGTCCCTCTTCTCCAGGAGTGAGGAGAGGAGGCCCAAGCTCACCACCCTTGGCTTAGACCGTCGTTCTCCCAGAAAGAGGGAGAATGTGGCCCTGCCCCTCCCCCACGGTTCAGCGGCACCGACCCCCATTCAAGGTAGTCAACGTCTCGGAGCTCGGCAGGCTGCAGCTAGAGTCTGCCAATCCGGTTCTACTCGGAGCTTTACAGTGAGTTTGTATAACCTGCGAACAAGCTGTGGCACAAGTCTCCTGGGACACCAGCTTTGCCGCTCAACTTGCAGAGCAGAAGACAGGGACATCCCAAACCAAATACAAGCCCAAACAGGCAGCTGAGTCTGGCACAGCCGTCTATTCTGGACACGGCCAGCCGCCCCGGGGCACTGGACAGGGTGACGCTAAGGCACAGTCAGTTTTACATTCGAAAGTCAAGCCACCTCTCAATCCCAGGACCCGTCTGACAACTCCAGACCCCGCCGTAGAGACAGTCCTCACCACGTATGGACCCATCTTAGAGACCCACAGTGCTCGGCTGGGGGAGAGACTCATCATGCGGCGAATTTCGTGGGGACACCTTCTAGTAAAGAGGGCTTCCCCTTGAGGAAATGACCCACAGTATCCTTTTGCCCTCAGCTTCCAAGAGCTCTTGGTGCTACCCTCTTACTTTCCTTTCCAGATCTTTGTGCTGGGGAGGAAGAAAACACAGGGTAAAAGAACACTGTGTTCCCTGGACAACTCATATTGGCGAAGAGGAACCGGGAGGCTCTCATTTTCTGTCTGTCCTACAATGAGGACAGCCCCAAGCAGGAGAGAGCAGAGGGGCTCTGCTTCGGTAGAGCTTCCTCACCTCTCTTAGCCAATTTCAAGTTCCTTTTGCTGGGCAGTCAGGGTGGGGGTGGGGGAGTGGGGGAAAAGCCACTGAAAGAGGAGTCCAACTCATAGGGATAAAGAGCTTCTCCCAAAGGGCAGGGAGAGGGAAGTGTTTGTGTGGCCCTGTGTGCATGACGGGGGTACCACTCCACAGCCTCACAAGCCTGAAGGACAGCACCAACCAGGTGGCCTATGTCCAGCGCAGGGAACCAGCAGTTATACTGCCAAGTATGGGGAGAGCTTGGGCCTGGAAGAAAGGCCCAGCATAGAGCTTTCTAAGATCAATTATCACGCAAGGCAGAGCAGCATGTGAACAACTGTGCTGAACACAGACCACGGAGGGTTGGCCTCAGACCACACGCCCCAACTCTTCCCCACCTGCTACAAGAGACGAGGTCAGAGAGCCAGCTAAGTAAAGAGCACTGACTTCAGCTCCTCCCCAAAACTGCTTCCCTAAAATTGAGGAATGGAGCACTTTCCCAATCAGTTCTGAAGGAATGTGTCTATCTGTCTTTCTCTGCTGCCATTTGGGTGGCCTGGCATCGGAAGGAGCCTGGCCCCTTTGTGCCGCAACATCTCTGGAAATGGATTCGAAGACTCTCTGGGGGCGAGCAGTTACAGCTGGGGTTGGTCAAGGGATGCCTCCCGCCAAGGACCCAGACCGCACAGCTGAGGTGCTTAGGCGATCGCCTGTCCAGGCAGCCTGGGAGAGGCTCAACTTCCTCGGCGCCAGGAAGTTCGTCCTGCTTGAGCAGATGCCCGTCTGTCTTGGAGGGACGGAGCACCCACAGACACAGCCGGGCTGTAAGGCTGGGATTAGTTGCCTGGCACCCACCAATCTTCCTAGAGGTCAGGGTGAGAGATGTTCCTGCATTTAGCCCAGGATTAAATTTTCAGGCATGGAGTAAGGTTCCAGCACCCTCATTTAAATCAGGAAAGTCTTTCTGGCCTTCTGGCTCCCCATTTTAGAATGGGATTTGAGAAGCAGGAAGGGTGTTCCATGGGAAAAGTGGGTTTCGATCACAGCAATCTGTTCTTCAGTTTCAGGCAAAGATTTGGGTAAATAGATGCCCAAAATACCTTTCTTGGCTTAAGGGCTTCAAAGGAAGTCAAACGCAGTTACGAGTCTGTTCTTAGACTTGATTTAACTTCTTGGGTCCAAAGCTGAGGGACTGGCCAGAGCTGCACGGAGATGGATGTGACGTACAGAGGGCAGGAAAGGGCCAAGAGTCTAGTACTGATGACTAAGAAGTAAGAGAAGGCTGTAGGGGTGAGCATCTGCTGGGGAAGGGTGCTTCTCTGCAGGAGGAAAAAGTGGAATCTTCTTGTTTCAAGAGCCAAAGAAGCAGAAATTCCGAAGAAGCCTTAGTCCTTTCCCTTCAGTTGGGAGGTAAGCCCTCTGGGATATAGTCTTTGAATAAAAGTCAAGCTGAAGGCTTTGAATTCACTGTCTTAAGAGGGGGAGTTTCTCGGGTTGTGCCATTCGGTTGAAGGGGGACAGGGATTGCGAAGGGGACTAAGGCTTCTGGGATGGGAAATACCGAAGTCTAAGTTCATCAGTGTCCAGCGCCCCACAGTTTAGCAAACTAGGAGACGGAAGAACGGGAAGGAAACCACCCCAGAGAGCAGACCATGGGAGCAGGTGAAGAGGTGCTCCTGCCACAGAGAGGTATTTTAGATATTTCAACCGCTATTTTCCAAGGAAACTTTACACACCCCTTTCTTGCTAGAAACAGAAAGGAGGGAAAACCTGCTTCAGAGACCAGACCCTTAACTATAAAAATAACATATACATTCCCTGGGAATATGTTCTAGAGCTAAGGAGATTACAAAGACTGCAAGAGATGGTATCACGAAAGTCTGCCACATTAATCCTGTTACCGCAAGTTCAGAGCAGTTCTCAAACTGGGCACGAACTAAGAGTGCAACTCTGCCCCCCAGATTTCCTTTTCTTTTCTTCATTTTTTGAAACAAAATAAAACAAAAAACCAGAAGAATTAAAAGCACTGTAGCTGCGGTGAGTCTACTGTTCTCTCAATCCAACCGTCCCCTGCCTGTGTACCAGGACGGACACGGCTGCAGCTCACTCTTAGCAGAAATGAGCTTCGTCCCTTGCAGCTGTTGGCTCTGATTGTGTTCTCGCCAGCATTCCACAGAGAGAGAGAGACACACACACACAGAGACAGAGACAGAAATGGAGACAGAGACAGAGACAGAGTTCCCAGATGGTTCCGGTCTCTAGCTCCCTTCAGGAGTGAAAAGGAGCTCACGGGGAAGGGTCTTCATTCCAGTTCTCAGAGAAAATCAAGCTCCAAAGCCTGGTGGAGGGACACTAGGTCTCCATGGTTGGTGATTCTCCAGAAAGGCATGTTGTGCTAGAGGAGAGGGAGACAATTGATAGCTGATTAGCCCAACTTCTTTTGGGAGCTTGTATTCACCTACATACCTCTTCCTCTCCCCAAGATACCTGGTAACACTCCCTACGCCTGCCCACCTTATAGGGCTGCTGTAAGGGTCAAGTAAGTCATATGTATAAGGACTTTGTACACGACAGGACGCTTAACAAATGCGACAGATTTTTATCAGGTCTTTTGTGGTTAACTGTGCTTTTATGATCTACACTTGTTCTAGCCATTGTATCGGGTCTTCAGGATCAAATAAAATGACCCACGTAAGAAATTACTATTAACATATTACATTTTCTTACAGATGGTTAGTTTTCTTTAAGTTTCAGATAAAGTTTCTATCAGTTTCTACAAAGCCCAAATCTCGTTCAAGACTAAGATGCAGAATACAGATCTAAGAAATAATCCCATTTACCATGTTGTCAAAATCATGTCCAGAATACCATGTGCTGCTGTGGAAGCCACATTTTAAAGAAAGGATCTGAAAAAAAATCTAAGCGTTGGAAACCATGTTCAGTGAAGCTGAAGGGGATTCACGTTACTGATCCCCGATGCTTAGACTGCTCGCGAGTTATTCCAAAATACTGTAGTCTTACAGCAGTTCTTCTGGCAGCAGGCTCAGTGTTTCTCAAGCATGCTGCTCACACATAATATTTAAAAGGCTTCTAATATACAGAATAGGACACAGACTTGTTACGTCGTACTCAGGACTCAGACCAGGATGTGAAAGTTAGAGATACAAGTTTTAGTCCAGTGGAAGGAGGGACATCTTACAGGTTGGAAGACCCCACAAGAGTACACGACATACAGGAAGCAGTCTCCCCATCCTGGGTTTATTCAAGCAAGGACGAGAAAGTCTTCCATGAAAGGGGCTGCAGAAAAGGTCCCTCACACGGTAGAGGCTGAACTGGATGGAGCTCTGAGGCCTCTCCCAATGGCTATATTCTATGGTAGATGATTACAGGCATCAGCTTCCAGCCACCAACTCTGCTAATGACTGAACTGTTCTTTAACCCCCCGACTCCCTTCTTCAAACCAAGCAGCACTGCTGCCTCCATCCACTGCTGTCTTCCCCCCAGAGGCACCAAGCACTTCAGAATCAAAGCCTCAAAGCTAACACATGAAAAAAAATAAAGGTCCTTGAATTGCTACATAAAATAGTAAATGAAAATATATGAGGTAATAATGCCACCCGATTACCAATCTCAGTTTATTAACAGTTGAAGTTTTTACATTAACTGGATGAAGAAAATCAGGACAGCTGGTCCTAGCTGGCAACCCTCCGCCTCCAAACGTAAGAAACAGAGTTGCTGGAAGGGAACTAGGGCAGAGGAAAAGAACTTCTGCAGATCTATTTAATAAACGCAGATGAGGAAACTCAAAGAGAAGTAAATTGTCCAAAGTCACACAGCTAATCAATGGAGGAGAGCGGACCCAATTAATTTTAGATTCCACAGCCAAGACTCTTTCATGTACTGTTTCCTGGAGTGAGATGAGATGGCCTGGAGTTGGGAGCTGCACAGTGAGGAGGTTAACAGCAGAACAATCCTTTCCCGGCTCGAAAACAGGAAGGACTTTATCTAAGTAACTTTCACTTGATTGTACTGGCTTTTTGAGAATCTAAAACCTGGAAAAGTCAGACTGATTTGCCTTTTTCTGGTTAAGTCCCATGCTCTTGGGAAGGAACTGCCCTCTAAGATGAAGATGGAAGATGGGGCCCGTATCACATTTAATGATGGGGGTCCCTACAACAGGGCTGAAAGATTTTAAGATTTCTGAGTGGCAGGGAGGAGGGGGAAAGGAAGTATCTAACAACTTGTAGGGAAAAATCTATTTGGGGGGAAAACAAACATTCTTCTTTAAAGAAAAATGGGGCAGAGAAGAGAAAACATTATAAAAGCACAAGATTGCTAAGATTTCTGACTTTTACCATTTTTCTAATCGCTTGATGCATTCCCACATGGACCATTCTCTTTACCATGGTTACCTGTTTGGCTGCAATTTCTTCATCTCGTCCATCTCCAATCACTACGTATGTGACTTTTTTTCCAAACCTAGACACAATTCTCTCGAAGCAGCTCTCCTTACCTGATAAGAAAAAGAAATTTCCCATTAGGACATTCTCCCTACCTTTTTTTTCAACACCAAAGATGATGGCTGCTGCTGGTTCACCTGCCTAGGCTTAGACAAAACAAGTGGCAGCCCATGTAGTTTGGTGGGGAGTGGGGCTGGCAGCTAGACATCCAGCAGGCCCGCTGCCCAAAGAATGTGAAATTGTGCTATTAAGGCAACAGGCTTTCTAGGCATTGTGCTTTTTAGGTTCTTATTTTTAAAAGTGTGGAGAATTTTCTTTTTTTTTTTTTAAGTAGGCTCCATGCCCAGCGGGCGCTTGAACTCACAACCCTGAGATCAAGACCTGAGCTGAGATCAAGAGTCAGACGCATAACTGAATGAGCCACCCAGGCGCCCCTTAGTTAAGGTGGGGAAGCAAAGGGCCTAGGCAGTGTGAGAGCTGGGATACCACCTCCCTCCTCCGTATCTCCCGTACTTTACAGCTTACAAAGCAGTTCTCAAGGTATTCCCTTAATGAACTCTCAAAATACTCCAGTGAGATGAGTATCATTCCCTATTGTAAAGATGAAAATGGCGTGAAAGGATTAGTTACTCATCCCAGATCACAAACAAGCTAGTAGCTACACTCTGGGCTCCAGGCTCCAATCTAGGCCCTGGCTATCTTGCCACGATGAAAGGATGATTTCGGAAGGAAACCGTTTCGGCGTAGAAAAAAAAAAAGTGGAAGCATAAGGTCTTGATTTCTTGTTAGAAACAAGCAATAGGAAACAGCCATCTTCCTCCAATTCTCCATTTTCCAGAAATAGTCCCGGGCCTGGGTGTTATGTCTTTCAGTGGGGGGAACAGCCCCAGAGTATGGATGAACATGGCAGTAAACCTGTCACATCCAGAATATCTATCACATGCTGTCACTGCAGCTGAGATAGTTTATCTCTGAAGTTGACCTTGGGAAAGGGTGATTTCAATCCACTGCAGACAACTGTTGAGAAACATGGCAGTGTATCAAAATTCAAATCCCATCTGGAACAAACCAGAAACATGCACAGATGATACTGCTGTGGGAAAGGTACTTTATTTGCATAAATAAAGGAAATTCTTTCCCTTGCTCTTTCTTCACCTTCTTATACTCTATTTCCCTGTTTCTGCCACCTTCTTCAGTTAAGCAAGGTCCTAACCCTGCTTCCTCCTTCATCTTGCTCCATTAACCTTCCTTGTTGCAGATCCAGGGACTTAGCACCAGGGTTCCTGTGTGGTTAAGAAAAAGGTGCCTCTTCCTCAAGGCACTTGACTGCCATCTGCTGGAGAATTGTTGTAATAAAGACATAAACGCATGCATCCGAGCCGACGACGCCATAACTGACAAGAAGCTATCCACGCATTTTCAGAAGTCCTGTTTGGCACCTCTGGGCAATTACAAGTCTCTGAAATCCCTAGCCCAACTGGCACCTCAACTCAGGTGAAGCAGTCACCTGGACCAAACACCTAGTCCACTTTGGGCTTCAGTCTCCCACTTCTAATAAAAAGCCTGGCTCCGGTGCACTTAGGTCCCTTTCAGCACTTCATTTTACAATAGCACTGTCAGCCGACATTCAAGTCAGGCAATGCAGCCAGTGTTTGCAGAACACCGCGTATTAATCTCATAAAGGATTCAGTAAATGATTGTAGTCCATGTCTGGAGCCCCAGTTCAAATATTAAATAGTTCAACTAATAGATTCCTGTTATGTTCAAAGTGTTGAAGAGTTGTCTAATTCCATGGCAAATATTACATCCTTACAACCTAAGCCAACCTCTGCCAGACCCAGTCCACTTTATGATCTGCCTATAGAAAAGAACCTTAAGTCAGTCAGATTTTAGACTTTTTTCCTAAGACTTAACAAAGGGAATGTCTCGTATTTATTTATTTAAAAAAGATTTTATGCATTCATTTGACAGAGAGAGAGTGAGAGAGCACAAGCAGGAGGAGTGGGAGAGGGAGAAGCAGGCTCCCCGATGAGCAGGGAGCCCAATTCGGGGAACGATCCCAGGACCCCGAGACCATGACCCGAGCTGAAGGCAGACACCTCACCGACTGAGTCACCCAGGCACCCGGGAATGTCTCATATTTAGAGGACAAGGACATAAAAAGTTTTTCATTGTCATGGCATGTAATGATCAAGGACGATATACATTTTAGGAATGTCTCGTCTCAAAGGATTAAGAGACAGAATTATTAACAACTCAGTGAAGAAGTAGCCACATAAAAAAATGGCTCCCATACCGTTGGTAAATATACTTCCTCCACTTTACACTCTCAAGACAATCCTGAAGATGAGCTTTTCATTCAGGAGGATATGGCCAACGATCACTCAGCTTACCAAATGTCAAACTGAGTCTAACTGTGAGATCAACTAGCCTTTGGAGAATACTAGGTTTCTGGGCTTCCCCTATCAAAAACACTTCCGAAATTTTCAGTAACAATTTTGAGAATTCTTTTGAATGTCCAAGATAACTAAGAGAACCATAATTCTATCTATCTATCTATCTATCTATCTATCTATCTATCTATCTATTTAACAGAGAGAGAGACAGCCAGCGAGAGAGGAACCACAAGCAGGGGGAATGGGAGAGGAAGAAGCAGGCTCCTCCAGCGGAGGAGCCCGATGTGGGGCTCGATCATGCCCTGAGCCGAAGGCAGACGCTTAACAACTGAGCCACCCAGGAGCCCCAAGAACCATAATTCTGAAATCAAATATTTCTTCTCCTTGCTCCCATTCACAGTTCTATCAAGGAAAGTCTCAAGTCTCTCACTGTGGTTACCAAGGTGCCAGGTACCCACAGCTTTGCAAATTAGCTCTGGATGAAATGAGATTGAGAAAAATTACCAACTAAACATGCATACTGTCAAAGGGAATAAGATCATTCCCATTAGTTTGATGAGCCTTTGGGTGTCAGGACTCACTAACAGGCACTAAAGAAAATCTACCTTTCGGGTGTGAAAGGCTTAGTGAGTGCTCTGGGTTCTTATGAAATGCATAGTGAAGCAGAGGCAGCGAGAGCAAAACCTTCATGAAGGGGGATGGGTTTCCCTCAATCCCTTGTAAACCTACCGTCAACACACTTCTGTCAAATCATAACACTTTATAGCTGCTTTAAATAAAAAAATAAGAATAATGAGATACCACAGATTTATGTGATTTCCTGTGTAGCCCTACCTGTTGACACTTCCTTTCTCTCTGTGAGTATATGTCCATAAACAATATATGGCATATGGCTGTGACCATTTTGGACCTTTAGATAAATGATACACACTGTACATATCTATCTGCACTGTGGTTTTTGTGCTGAACATTGTTTTTCATATTAATCCTTATGGATGTATGTAGTTTTAGTTCATTCACTTTTAACTGCCATATAGCATTCCATTGTTTGGATACATCTATCAATTTTCTTTTCATGGAAAGGTTTACAAAGAGGCTGTTTCCAATTACATTCTATTATGAACAATGTAGCATCAAAAAAATCCTCACACGTCTCCTTGTGCACATGAGAATTACTCAAGGGCAGGGGTGGGCCAACTTTTTGTGTAAAGAGTGAGGCAGTAAATATTCCAGGCTTTGCAGGTTCTATGATCTCTGCTACTACAGTGTGAAAGTAGCTATGGAAATGATCTGACGTGGCTATGATTCAATGAAACTACACAAACAGGCAGTGGGCAGAATCTGGCACATGGGTTACAGTCTGCAGACCCCTGCACCAAAGTGTACTGATCTAAAAGTAGAGTTGCTTGATCATAGGGTTATGCATCTCAGACTACTAGACATTGACAAACTATTCAAGGGCTATATCCAGGGGCACATGGCTGGCTCAGCTGGTAGAGCATGCAAATCTTGATCTTGGGGTTGTGGGTTCAAGCCCCACGTTGGGTGTAGAGATTTCTTAAAAATAGAATCTTTTAAAAACGGAATCTTAAAAAGAAACAAATGGCTATCTCCATTTTTAATCCCATAGGCAGAGTAAGTGTTCTCATTTCCTTGACAACCCTTGGGGCTGTCAGACTCAAATTTCTGTTAATCTGATAAATAGGAAATGCATCACACTTTAATCTGCATATCCTTAATTGGTGAGGTTTATATTTACTGGTGATCTGATTTTCCTCTTTTGCAAACAGGCTGTTTTTTCTGCCCACTTTTCTAGTATTTTGTTTGATGCTTAATAGTTTACAGTTCTTTACAGATTTGTGTATGAATTAACAAGTAAGAGTTGCAAATATCTCTTGGGAGATAAAGTAATTTGCCTAAGGTGAGAACTAGTAAGTGGGGGGAGACAGGACTTGAATTCGAGTCCTTTTTCTCTTTTTTAAAGATTTTTTTTTTTTTTCATGGGAGGGAGAGGGCGAGAGAGAGCACAAGCAGGGGGAGGGGCAGAGAGAGAGGAAGAAGCAGGTCCCGATGTGGATGCAGGGCTTGATCCCAGAAATCGGGATTTGAGCTGAAGGCAGACGCTTAACTGACTGAGCCACCCAGGCGCCCTGAATTCTAGTCCTTATTACTGTTTTTTTTTCCTTTTCAAAAAATTGTACTAAAAAACATAAAATCTGCCATCTTAGCCATTTTAAAATGTACATTTCAGCAGTGTTTGGTATACTCACATTGTTGTTTCAGAACTTTCATGGCGCAAAGCTGAAATTCTATGCCCATTAAACAATAACTCCCTATTTCCCTTTCCTCCAAGCTTGTTAATCACCATTCTATTTTCTGTTTCTATGAGTTTGACTACTCTAAGAAACACACAGTATTTGCCTTTTTGTGACTGGCTAACTCAATTAGCATGTCTTCAAGGCTGATACATGTGGTAGTATATGACAAGATTTTTTCCCCTTTTATGGCGTAATGATATCCTACTGTATGTATGTTATCCATTTATTGATGGACATCTGAGTCACTTCCACCTCTTCTTGGCTATTGTAAATAACGGTACTATGAACATGGGTGTGCAACTATTTTTTTGAGATCCTGCTTTCAATTCTTTTGGATATATACCCAGAAGTGGGATTGCTGGTCATGTAATAGTTCTATTTTTAATTTTTTTGAGGAACCACCATACTGTTTTTCATCATAGTCATTCCATTTTATATTCCTACCAACAGTGCAGAAGGGCTCCAATTTATCCAAATCCTTGTCAACACTCGTTATTCTTTTTCTTTTCGTTTTTTTTTTTTTTTTTTAAATTTTATTTTTAAGTAAACTCTATGCCCAGTGTGGGGCTTGAACTCACAACTCTGAGATCAAGAGTTGCATGCTCGGGGACGCCTGGGTGGCACAGTAGTTATGCGTCTGCCTTCGGCTCAGGGCATGATCCCGGCGTTCTGGGATCGAGCCCCACATCAGGCTTCTCTGCTAGGAGCCTGCTTCTTCCTCTCCCACTCCCCCTGCTTGTGTTCCCTCTCTCGCTGGCTGTCTCTCTCTCTCTCTGTCAAATAAATAAATAAAATCTTAAAAAAAAAAAAAAAAAAAAGGAGTTGCATGCTCCACTGACTGAGTCAGCCAGGCACCCCAGCTATTTTTTTTTTCCAAGATTTTATTTATTTATTTGACAGAGAGGGAATGAGAGAGCACAAGCAGGGAGAGCACAGGCAGAGGGAGAGGGAGAAGCAGGCTTTCCTGCTGAGCAGAGAGCCTGATGCAGGGCTCGATCCCAGGACCCTGGGATCATGACCTGAGCCAAAGGCAGACACTTAACCGACTGAGTCACCCAGGTGCCCCTATTTTTCTTTCTTTTTTTGACAGCAGCCATCTGAATGGGTGTGAGGGATTTCACCAGTTTTAAGTATACAGCTTAGTTTTTGATTTTCAGTCTAGTGCTTTTTCTATTAGACTATACTACACCGCTCTCTCTGTGAAAAAGAAAAATCAATCTGGAATGAGGAAAAATAGATAGATTTCCAAGCTACATATTATATTTTCTCAATTATTATAAAAGGAACGAACATGATAAACTTTAAGTCCTACAAACCTGGATTTGAACCCAGTTTATGTAACTTACTGGCTGCGAAGCCTTGAGGAAGCTACAACTGTTAAGCCTGAACTGGCCCATCACTAATACTAGGAAAAGACTGTTGTGAGGATTAGAGATATATATATATATATAAAGTGTCTAATTAAGGGATTGGTAAATAACTTAAGTACGTCATAATTATGAAGTATTACGTAAGGCAAGCGGCAAGAAACAGAAGGGAAACCATACCAATTTTGGTAGCACTATAGATGTTTTCAATGGGAAATATTTCTCCTAGCCCGTATAGGAGAACCTTGGCCAGGGCTGGAACCAGCTGGGTTGTAGTGATCAGAACATTCACACAATTCTTTCTAGAAGGGAGAAAAAAGAAAAAGAAAAGAATAGGAAAAGGTGAAACTCAACCAACCTGAGAGCAAGAATTCAAATGGGTCTTCTCTTTAGAATCTACTTATTAAAAACTAACCTCAAAGGGCCTGATCCTTGTTCAGTGCCATGTTCGGTTATTGCTCTAATTACCCCAGGGTTATTTATTTTCCATATTAAAGGACAGAGATTCAAATATACGTGGGCACAGAGCAGCAACTTGCTTCTGGCCCCATTTCCCTTCTGGCCATTCTAGCTCACTGCACTGGTTAGCAAACAAACCAACAACCCATGTCACTGACAGCACACGCTAGAAAACCAGCAACGAAGACTTTCAGTCACAGTGCTCTTTCATCTGAATGCAACTCAGCCCTTAAATAAGATATGATTTAAGTCCTCTCTGCCTTTCACACAGTAGCAACACAGATTCCAGAATACCCATTAATTTCACATGTCCTTTACCTGCACAGATATCCTCCCCTTGGTGTCAGTTTTACTGTTTGCTCTACTAGATTGTAGATCTGGAATTCCTGCTTCGAGGGAGGGAGCAATGCGGTACCGGCGTAGACTGTATTTGACTATATTTATTTTCCATTGCAAGCTTCAAGCTGAAATCTCCTTAAACTGCTTAATTTTTCCTTTTCTTTTGAATGTTGCCTTCCTGAGTGGGTTTTGATACCTTTCTTTGGAGCTTCCTGTACTTGGGGTATGTGATGTGTCTCCTACAGGGATTCTTTGATGTGACCAGGCCCATTCCTGGGCTGGAGATTATGGGTTACTGAGCTTTAATTCTGTGAGCAAAAAGTAAGGGAAAAGAAAAAGGCTTTCATATATAAATATTCTCTGAAAATCTGAACATGTGCTGTCAGCATAGAATGACCTAGCCTCCCACCTAGCCTAAATGTTTGCCTGCATCCTTTCAACTCCTCTCACCCCTATCCCAAACCGGTGTTAGGGAGTGGCCTATCCTGGACTGGGGTAGGAAAGAGTGCGCCTAGGAGAGGATGAGAACTAAGAGAACCAAATTTTCCATACCTGGATTGGATGAGAAGTAAGGACTTTAATGCTGTTCCTAACCAGGAATCTGTTAAAACTTCAATTTCCGCTCTGAGTCTCTGCAGTGCTTCCTTTCTCTGGGGACTGAGTAGGCCTTTGGGAATAAAAGCAGACACATTTATCATCTGACAACATATCCTTGCTGACATTGAGGACGCAACTTCTAAATTCAATTTAGAAATAGTGAAGAGTTACTGACATATTCTAATGAGCTAACAAGTTTCTCTTCTTGGTAAAACCCTGGAGTAGCCTAATTAAGATGTCTTTTTGACTTTCTTCAACAGAATGTTTTGCTGGGGGGGGGGGCATAAACCACCGCCACAAAATCAGCTGAAAGAGATACTGTGATTAGATTCTGCCAAAGCTCACTCCTTTCTCACCAGCCAGTAACCTAACTGGCAGCTGGTGGACCATACTGAGAAGCACTGCTTTAGATGTGATAGCAAGAATCAAAGAGGGGGTTACAGTTCAAAGAGTCTGCAGCATTTCCAATCTCTATAAAGAAACCAAAGCCCAGGGAGGAAAGGGGGGCTGCCTAAGACCACACAGCAAGTTAATGGCTTTTGGCTTCAGAAGTCTTTGCGCTGCCACGCACTGCTCCCACGGTGGCTGTGCTCTCAGCCCTTCACGACACATTGACCCGAGACTCCGTGCTGAATGACCAACTTCACGAACGTCATTTACTTGTACTGCACTCCCTTCTGCAACAACTACAGCCAAGAAGAGACTAAAACACTGCGTAAGATCAGACAATTAAGTACAGACTTCCTCTGATGGGAGCATGTTATCAGACATTTGAATTATAATGTCCAAATAATAAATTTGGCCCTGTATTTTCTGTAGTGAAGGTAAAAGGAGAAATCCTATGTTCTATCACAAATATTTCACAAAAACAGAAGGCATTTCTCTGAGGAGAAGGGTCTATAATTTGTTTTCAGATTGATGGTTTCACAATGCAAGCCTAGAATTACATGACTCTCAAGGTCTCTGATAAAACAACAACAAAACCAGTACCTATATGTCATGTGTGGAATACACGTAAGTACACATGTCACATACTTCCTTAATAATATGATGTGGCACTTCTGTTCATTCCTGTTTTACAAAATACAGGTGGACATTACTTTTAATATGTTCCCCAGAAGAGGCTCAGGGGATTCTCACAGAGGGTTATGTCACTTTCTTCAGGAAACCAGGTCCTGGCACTCAACGAACAGAAAAAGGATCAGATACTTAGGTTGTACATGAAAACGAACAAAAGAAAGGCTAATGTGTGGAGAGAGTAAAAGCAAAAAGATGGAGCTGCCAAAATAAAGTACTGGCTCTGAGTCATGAGAAGAAAATAGGCCATAAAAAGGGGAATCTAAAAAAAGCAAATTCAATTCCCAAAGCCCAGATGCCTGTGCTTTTTATCTGGTACTGGGGCTCTCACAGAAATGAACCAAATTATCTTTGAAGCCCTGTCTTTACTTTCTGCGCCACAGCGTAAGGCCGCATGGTGCGGCAGGAGGATCTGGGGTAATACACCTCTGCACAGTCTACCGAACCCCTGAAACTTGAGGCAACATTTTGTATTAGATCTTTGAGGGTGATGGTTCACAGCTTAAAAAATTTTTTAAAAAGGTTTTATTTATTTATTTGACACAGAGAGAGAGAGAGACAGAGAGAGCAGAAGTAGGGGGAGAGGCAGGCAGAGGGAGAGGGAGAAGCAGGTTCCCCGCTGAGCAGGGACCCCCCACCCCCACACACACGAGGGGCTCGATCCCAGGACCCTGGGATCATGAGCTGAGCTGAAGGCAGCCACTTAACCAACTGAGCCACCCAGGCACCCCCAGAGCTTAAAATTTTTTTCTCATAAGGGTACATCACTAAAAAAGGAACTGCACTGGGGCACTTGGCTGTCTCAGTCAGTAAGCACCCGACTCTTGATCTAGAGTTCAAGCTCCATACTGGGCACAGAGCTTACTTTAAAAATAAATAAATACATATATACATCTTTCATACTTAAAAAAAAAAGAAAAGAAAAGAAAGGGCCCGCATGAATGTAAAGTGCACTGGAACAAGAGTTAGGGGACTGGATTCCAGCTGTGACCGTGGGTAAGCTGTCCTCAGCACCCTCATGATAAACGTGTTTTCTCAAATGCAAAATGAGGGACTCAAGATTAGATTTCTAATGTCTCTTCTAATTTGAACAATCTACGGCTAATTTATTAATTTCAAATAACAGAATTTTAGGCATAGTGACACCTGATATTTGAGATACTTCTGGGCAGAAATTCCAAGGTCCAACACATGGCTACTGCCAACCTTTAATTCTGGACCGAGTTTTCCATCCATTACAAATCTAGTCACTCGTTCTACCTGAGTTGCTCTGATAGTTACATAAATCAGTCAAAAAACATGGCAACTTATTAACTACTATTGACAATAGTTGTGACTCCAGAATAAAACATATGTCAAACATAATCTTTGGAACACGTTTCTTTAAAAAGGTATTTGTCTAAAAAGAACAAGAGAACTCTGCAAAGTTATGCTAAGAGAAGTCCATGAGAAACACAGAGCTTCCTCCTCAAAGAGTTTCAATCAAACTTCAATTTTTTTATACAAAGTTAAAATGTTATCGTGGCAAATGTTATCGTGGCCCCAATTCCTAAGCAGTTGCTAGGGAGTTCTAAGGAATCCCTGGAAAAGAACACAGGAAGTAAGAGGGAAACAGAATACCAGACTGGTTGTATGCCACACTTACCACCCACGTTGCTTTTATGCTTATCATAGATTTCTCTCACTTTTCGGTAGCGGAAAGCCAGTTTTCTCATCCAGTCCACACCTCCCTGGACGCCCACAGAGGAACCATGGCTGCCACCGCCTCCTGATCCACTGAAACCATCTGTTGAGAAACTGTAGTTGCTGCAGAGAGAGGGGATGATGAAAATTAATATCTACACCGTATGCGGTTTTGTGCTGAACCCCACCTGGGGTTCTCTGTCCTATTCCTGGCATCTGACATCAAGTTTAAAGGCTGTGAGAACCTTCTCCCTTAATCTCTGTGTGTCAGAATCTATCTTCCATTAGTTGTCTACTTCACCCCTATTACTGCCATCAAAGAAAGGAGGGAGAGAGAGGGAAAGAGAGGCAGGGCCCATTCAAGCACCAGCATCCCCTAGAGGTTGTCTTGGGAGTAGAGCATCTTTTCATTAATGACAGAGTATCTTGTAATGAAAAAAACAAAAACAAACCCAGAATATAACATTTTCGTGTACACACACACACACACACACACACACGATGGCAACTATGTAAAGTGAAGAAACATGTGAAGAAAAAATGGAAGGGAATAACCCCCCAATATTAGTAAGTGCAAGGTACAACGGAGATGTTCTTCAGAGATGTTAGCTGGTATATTAAGTTCAGGGGTCATAGTCGTGACTTTAAAAATGTCCACAAATTCTTCAATACTCCTCTCTTCTAATTCTTCTCCCTATGGGTATGGAGTGCATTTAAATGTAAACAGGATGTGGCAGAAGTGATGGTGTCAGAACGCAGACACAGGCTTCTCTTGCTCTCTCTCAGAGCACTGGCTCTGAAAGAAGTCAGCTGTCACGTGAGAACACCTGGGCTGCCCCAGAAGAGGCATACGTAGTGAGGAACTGAGGCGTCCTGTTACCACGTGTGAGAGGCTGCAGGCAGGTCTTCCAGCTCCCATCAAGCCTTCACATGCTTTAAGCTCCAGCCAATATCTTGATTTTAATCTCAGAGACCCTGCTTCAAAACTACTTCGCTAAGTCCCTTTCAAGTTCCTGTCCTATAGAAATTATGAGATGATAAATGTTTACTGCTTTAAGCTACTAAGTTTTGGGGTGATTTGTTACAGAGCCAATACATAAGTAATACAGTTAAATAGGCTGGGAGAGATGAACACTTCTAAGTAAAAATTTAAAAAAATGACTGACAGAATTAGAGACAACTTGGTTCAATCAGAAGTCAAAATTGAGTTCAATAAGTATGAGACTCTATTTCTAAGAAAATAAAGCTGTCAAGACATTTAGGTGATTACTGGTTAGCCTCATGTATAAGAGGGAAAAAACACTAGGCTTCAGAGTAGATCATAAACTGCTCTGGACCAGGCACTTTCCTAAAATCTCATTAGAATGGTGCGCGCCACGGCTGTGCAAGCACAACACACACGACTGACGCTGCTCCTCACATGGGGCCTCGTAATCTTTCTCAGCCCCACAGCATTAGGTCCTTCCTGAGTGATCTGTCCAGCTCTACTCTATCTTTTTTTTTCTAAAGATTTTATTTATTTATTTGACAGAGATAGAGACAGCCAGTGAGAGAGGGAACACAAGCAGGGGAAGTGGGAGAGGAAGAAGCAGGCTCATAGCGGAGGAGCCTGATGTGGGGCTCGATCCCGTAACGCCGGGATCACACCCTGAGCCGAAGGCAGACGCCCAACCGCTGTGCCACCCAGGCGCCCCCAGCTCTGCTCTATCTTTGAGAATTCATGGATGAAACAATTTTAGGGCAGACACAGGGAAGAACCTACGAAAGGGACAAACATGAAAACAAGTTAACATGAAAAAAATGTGACAGTCTTTTTTTCTCAAAGTCTTTAAATAGAAGCTAAATAAATTTTCGGATTATTCGCTAAGACTACTGGGTGAGAAGACAGTAGCCAAGAGAGAAATGAGGAGACAGAGCAAGCATTTGCCACTGAGATCCCAACAGGGTTATTCCTGACACCAAGAGACCCCCAACAAGTAGTTTCCCTGGTAAAATTCCTGATGCTTATTTGTATCTGAAACTACCAGTCTGGAAGCACACTCCTCCTGACTGAAAATCTGGCCAAAGAGAAACTAGTGTATCCTTTACTTTGAAATGCTTTTTCCTCACCCGGTCATGGCTACCCATTCTTCACGGCCATATTCAAATTCCACTGCACTGAGAAGGCCGCTCCAATGCTGGCAACCAGCTGCTCCCACAGCCACCAGAATTATTTTCTTTTCTATGTTCTGTCACATTCCCTGCTGTCACCTCTGCACACCGCAGTCCATTGTGAACTCTGTTTATCTGTCTCCACTAATAGACCGTGAGATCTTTTAGGGCCATGTCTTACTCGTCTTTGTTTTCCTCTGAACCTAGACAGTGTCTCGTGCCTAACAGGTATACTGATGTTTAAGACATCACTGTTTCTATCACCTCAAGTCCTGGCCATTGTCATCGGAAGCCACATCTTCCACGTGCACCTGGTCACACTCCTGTTAAAAGACAAAACCACACACTATTTCAGTCCAGGGAGTAGAAGTGCTACCACCACCATGACATACTTAAAAAGACCACAAACAATGGCAGATGATGAAATACCTTCCAGTCTCTCTTGCGTGTGGAGGAGCACTCTTACCCCCCTGCTGTCCAACTTCTTTTAAGGCCTAATTCACGTCCCACAGTCTTCATGAAATCTCCTCACCCAGCCCGACCCTCAGGTATGCTCTTCTCGCAGTGGTCATGGGTATAACACAACAGCTCATGGGTATAAACACAAGCTCCCTTACGCAGTCAGGGATGTCTGTGTCCTACACTAGACTGTGAAGCTCTGTTATACACTGTAGCCCTCCTGTGGCACAAGCTGTATCCTACAGCTCCTCTGTACCCCTCCAGTCTAGCCCTACATACATGTGCATGTAGCATGAACCCAGTACATTTCTGCAGATGAAACAGATGCTGGTAGAGTATGGTATCAAAATGGAGAACGACTGAAACAGAAATCTGTAAATCCAAACTTAGGAATTAGAAGTGGTCACCTGAGTTAATCTCTTCATGTTCTAAAAGTGAGGTGAAATGAATGACCCACGGTCATACAACTAGTGAGTGATAGAAAGAAACCAGGAAGAGCCTGGGCCTTCCAATTTGAATCCAAGGTTCTTTCCACCAAGCCCGTGCTACTACGGACGGAAAATGCCACCCACTGCCTAACTCTGAGATTCACTCCTCTGACACCACCTAAGGCAATGTTGTGAGGTTTGCCTGCATCAGAATCCCCTGGGGAAGTTTTTTAAAAATGCATATTCTTGGGTCCACCCCAGACCTACTTGAATCAGAATTTCTGGGTGTGAAGTCCTAGAATCTTCATTTTTAACAAGCTCCCCAGGTGATTCTTATGCCCCCTAAAGTTGAGAACCACTGACCTGGGGGGCAGGAACACATTCAGGTCAAATTCTTCACAGAACTTTCAGTCCTGAGTGAGGTCTATGTCTAGAAAATCATTACAAATACAATTTGGCAATAATTATTGGCACAAAGTACGTTTTCAGTATATGTTTGCTGACTAAAAACTATGATGTCCTAACGTATCAACATGTGAAGTTGGGGAAGATTAAAGCATTGTGGAGGTTAGACAAAGGTACTGGAGTTTAGAGCCCTGGTAATTCAATTTGTTGGAGAACTGTCCAATGAGTAGAACTACACTGTATTTAAAAAGAAACAGGATTACTCTCCGTGTTTATAAAATGCTATCTTATTTTTAATTAATTAATTATATTTATTTTAAGTAATCTTTACACCCCATGTGGGGCTGGAACTCACAATCCTGAGATCAAGAGTCACACGCTCTTCCTACTGAGCCAGCCAGGTGCCCCACTATCTTATTTTTTAACTTATAATTTTCACTGTTTTTAAAAACTAGGTTATATAAGTAGTACATAGTTTGAAACTCAAAAGGGCATGAAGTGACAAGTCTGCTCCTACCCACCTGTGTGTCCCAGCAACACATCCTCTCCCCCAGACAGAACAACTGTTACTAGTTTCTTGTGTAAGATAACTGCTTAACTGAGGTCCAGAATGGGGAGGTAACTTTCCTAACCTGGAACTCACACTCTGGTCTTCTGACTTCCCAGTCTTGTGCTCTTGCCACTACACCATGGTCACCTCAAAGGTGAACTCAAATGTCAAAGCCAAAAAAATTCACCAAGAAGCTCTCAGTGTTCCTGGTTTTCCTTGCATCTAACTATAAAATGATTCTGGACATCAAGGTTAACCTATATGTGGATAATAAGCATGTATAAATTATAATGAGTTAGAGCAGCCATTTATAGATCTGACACATCAAGAGATTATATTTTAAGAAGGTAAAGTCGAAAAATAGTCAAAATATAATTAAGAGTACAAAGAATCAAACCCACCTTATTAAATGTTATTTAAGACAGCTGAATAAATAGGAATGTTGGTTTACATTTCACTGTTTTGCCTGAAGGGCTGGCATTTCCACTAGAGCTAGATTACCTCCAAATAAGCTAACAAAAATCAAATTTTTGAACCAATAAAATTAAGGGCCAGTACCAAGACTGGTGACCTAGCTAAGGCACTGTTCTTATAAGACTATATAAGCCTAAGTGGCCAGCTGGCCTCTCCACAACCACCCCTTCTCACCACACTTCCTCTAAATACAATAAGCAGAGGCTAGATAGTTACTGAACGAAATGCTTCACTGAAGCACAGAAACAATTTAAAGTGCTTACCTCTAAGTCATTGAAAAATAGATGTGTATCAGCCACTTCAAAAATCATCTCTTCCATTGTTAAACCTGAGCCAATCACTACTGTTGGATCCTAGAAGACAATAAGAGAAATTTTTTTTTAAATTTGGTACTAACAGCACTGGTTCCAATCTTTAAATATTTCGGAGTTATTCTGGGTCAAGGCCAAAACAACACAGGCCTACAAAAGTGCTTCTATTACTTATGCAATTTCATTCACAGTTAGAAGAATCTGGGATTGTGCAAGTTAAAAGTATCCAGATTTAGTTTTCAGAAAACAAAACTCACTTAAAAAACCAATTTGGGCGGAAATTCCCTGTTTTGTGAGAAATGCTAACTATTGCTAAAATATTACTATTGTAATACTCATTATCTCCCTTTAGCCTCCCCGTTGCATGTGAGCACACACACAGACACACACACAGTATAACACCAGAAGTCAGTTATCTGACAATCTCAACAGCCAGGAAATAAGTGAAGAAGGCTGAAGAGTCTAAATATTTGTAGGAAAACCAATGCATTTAGCTTTAAAGTGAACCATCAGGTCTTCACGTGGAGGATGTGTGCTCTTATTGTATATGCTTCTATAATCAGCTTATGTAGCATATGAACTTACGTCAGCTCACCAGCCTAGATACTAAAAGCCTGTGGAAAGTATTTCTAACAGAAACATTAATGACAATAAGAAATAAATGGGAATAGTAAGAAAGCAAAGGAGGCAGGTATTTTTATAAAATTTACTCATAGGAACTGAAAAATAGAAGCCTAGAGATAATTTAGTGTAGAAATATATAGCTTATCCCTCTATTAAAGCTGATGTTCGGGGGCGCCTGGATGCTAACAGTTGGTTAAATGTCCAACTCTTGGTGTGGAGTCTGCTTGGGATTTTCTCTCCCTCTCCCCTTGCCCCTCCTGTGTGCTTTCTTTCTTACTCTCTCTCTCTCAAAATAAATCTTAAAAAAACATCCCCCCCCAACAAACTCTGATGTTTGTATTGATGACTCAATAAGTTAAATTCTGTTTGGTATATTTAGTTTAAGAAGGTACGTAATCCGCTTGAGAAAAATATTTTATGTTTTATGTATGTTTTAAAATTACATATTTGGCACATACTCAGCTAAATAAAATGCTCAGTTTGGGCTGTTAAAAGTGACTTAAGGTTAACAGATCAGTCTTTGGGATATATAATCCTGAGACTCCACTCTGTTTTGAGCTTCATTCCCATATTTAGTCTTTATAAAACAGTACTCTTGAACAACTTCAGCTTATAATACTGGTCCTAGGTATAATATCCAGCTTTATCAAAACTGCCTAACCATGTAGCCTGCCTGGTACAAGCCATCAGGTGAAGTTTTACATGGAAAGTGAAAGGGCAACAGGGTAAGAAAGAGGTAGCAGAGAAAGTGATTTTGGCTACCTACCCATATCAGGAGGGGACAGTTACAACAAAGAAAGAAAGACTCAAATTACCTTTCCATACTTCTGGGCATAGGATCCAGTAAGAAGAGAGTGAAAGATGATGATGGTTTCATCCAAGTCCCATAGAAATACCCGCTGAGAAAGGAAAACATAAAAAATAATGAGTGAGCATCTTTTCTAAATACAATGGAATGAAACAAGAAATACTAACAGAAAGAAAACTAAAAAATTCACAAATACGTGAAAATTTAAACAACACAATTTTAAACAACCAACAGATCAAGAAAAAAGCCCAAGTAAAATTAGGGAATACTTTGAGAATAATGAAAACTAAAACACAACATACCATAATTTATAGTGAAAGCAGTACAAAGTGGAGAATTTATAGCTGTAAAATGCATGCCTTAAAAAAGAAGATCTCAATCAATAACATAACTGTACAATTTAAGGAACTGAAAAGAGCCAGCAGAAGGAAGGAAAGACTAAAGGTTAGAATGGAGATAAATAAATCAGAGAGTAGAAAAATAACAGAGAAAAATCAATGAAACCAAAAGTTGGTTCTTTGAAAAGATCTACAAAATTGACAACTTTCAGCTAGATTTAACTAAGAAAAAAAAGAAGACTCAAATTAGTAAAATCAGAAATAAAAGCGGGGATGTTATTATCAATTTTACAGAAATAAAAAGAATTATAAGAGAATACTATGAACAGCTGTATACTAACAAATAACCTAGATGGACATGGACAAATTCCTAGAAATACCCAAAATGCCAAAACTGACTCAAGAAGAAATGGAAAATCTGAATAGACCTTTAATAGAGGTTGAAATCAGTAATCAAAAAGATAACAAGAAAGAAAAGTCCAGGACCCCATGCTTTCACTATTAAATTCTACCAAACATTTAAAGAAGCATTAATACTAATCCTTCTTTAACTCTTCCAAAAAGTTGAAGATGAAGGAATACTTCCTAAATCATTCTATGAAGCCAGCATTACAGATACTGAAGTCATATAAAGACACTACAAGAAAACTGCAGACCACTATCTCTTATGAACATCAATGCAAAAAAATCCTCCACAAAAATACTATCAAACAAAATTCAAGCAGCATATTAAAAGCCTTGTACATCATGACCCTGCGGGATTTGTTTAGAATGCAAGGATGGACCAACATACAAAAATTAGTAAGTGTAACATGCTACCTTAAGAAAACGGGAAAAAACCCAATGGTCATTTCAATTGATGCAGGAGAAGTATCTGACAAAATTCAACACACTGTCATGATAAAAACACTCAATAAACTAGGAGTAGAAGTGAATTTCCTCATATGATAAAGACTGTGTGTAAAAAACCCAGAACTAATATCTTACTCAATGGTGCAAGACTGAAAGCTTTATCCCTGAAATCAGGAATAGGACAAGTATGCCTGTTTTCATCACTCCTATTCAACATAAGTACGAGAAATTCTAGCCAGAATAATTTTGCAAGAACTGGGGTGGGGGGTGGGGATGGGGGTTAGGGGTGGGGGAGGTACCCAAACTGGAAAGGAAAAAGTAAAATTATCTCTGTTCACAAGCAACATGATCTCATATCTAGAAAACCCTAAAGAATCCACAAAAATTGTTAGAGCTAATGAATCAGCAATGAGCTGTATTTCTATATACTTGCAATGACTAATCCTCAAAGAAATTTAAAAAATAATTCCATTTACAATAGCAGCAAAAATAATAAAATACTTAAGCATAAATTTAACTGAGGGATGGCTGGGTGGCTCAGTAAGTTAAGCATCCGACTCTTGATTTTGGCTAAGGTCATGATCTCAGGGTGGTGAGCTCAAGCCCCACACTGGGCTCTGTGATGGGCATGGAGACTGCTTAAGATTCTCACTCTCCCTCTGCCCCTCCCTGCCACTCACTCACTCACTCTCTCTCTCTCAAAAAACAAAACAAAAAAAGAATAAATTTGAGAGGTAAAACACTTGTATACTGAAAACTATAAAACACTGCTGAAGGAAATTAGACGGACCTAAATAAATGGAAAGACATCCCATGTTCATGGATGAAAGATTTAACAATGTTAAAGTGACAATACTACCCAAATGACTTACAAATTCAATGCAATCTCTATCAAAATCCCAATAGTGCTTTTTAAAGAAATAGAAAGACTCATCCTAAAATTCATATGGAATCTCATATTCCATGGCCTGAATGGCCAAAATAATTTTGAAAAAAGAATGAAGTTGGAAGACTCACTTCCTGATTTCAAAACTTATTACAAAGTTACAGTAATCAATACAATGTGGTACCTGCAAAAGGATAGAAACATAAACCAATGAAACTGACAAGATGACTCAGAATTAAACCCTAACATACATGGTCAATTTTTTAAAAAAAGATTTTATTTATTTGAGAGAGAGAGAGCAGGGCAAGAGACAGAGCATGAGTGGGGGAGGAGGGGCAGCAGGAGAGGGAAAAGCAGACTTCCTGCTGCGCGGGGAGTCCAGTGCGATTTGGGGACCCAATCCCAGGATTCTGGGATCACGACTTGAGCCAAAGGCAGATATTTAACCAACTGAGCCACCCAGGTGCCCCCGCATATGGTCAATTTTTGACAAGGATGCTAAGACCATTCAATGGGGAAAAGAAAATATTTCCAACAAAAGGTGCTGGGAAAACTGGATATCCACGTGCAAAAGAATGAAATTAGACCCTTACTTTACACCATATACAAAAATTAACTCAATATGAAAAAAATTAATTCAATATGAATCAAAGACCTAAATTTATAAGCTACAACAATAAAATTCTTAGAAGAAAACACAGGTAAATACCTTTATAACCTTGTATTTTTAACACTAAAAGCACAAGCAATAAAAGAAAAACAGGACTTCAACAAAATGTAAAACTTTTGTGCATCAAAGAATACTATCAAGAGAGTAAAAAGAACCCACAGAATGGGAGAAAATATTTGCACATCACATATCTAGTAAGTGATTAGTATCTAGAATATATAAAGAATTCCTAAAACTCAACAACAAAATACCAAACAACTCAACTAAAAACTGGGCATAGGATTTGAACAGCTATTTCTCCAAAGAAAATATACAGATGGCCAATAAATACATGAACACATGTTCAACATTAGTAGTCATTAAGAAAATGGAAATCTAAACCATTTCACATCCATTAGGATGGCTATGATTAAAAAAAAAGAGAGAAAAAATAGGTGTTGGCGAGGATGTGGAGAAATTAGAACCCTCATGCATTGCTGGTGGGAATGTAAAATGATGTAGCCACTATGAAAAACATTCTGTTGTTTCCTCAAAAAGTTGAACACAGAATTACCGTATAATCTAGCAATTCTACTCCTCAGTTTATACCCAAAATAACTGAAAAGAGACTCAAAGAAATATCTGGATAGCAGTGTTCATAGCAGCATTGTTCACAATACCTCAAAGGTGAAAAAAACCACTAGTGTCCATCAACAAATGAATGGGTAAACAAAACATGGTATATACACATAATGGAATATTATTCAGCCATAAAGAGAAATGAAGATCTTACACATGCTATAACATATATGAACCCTGAAAACATGCTAAGTGAAAGAATCCTCACATAAAAGGGTAGATATTGTATCATTCCACTTATATGAGATACTCAGAATAGGCAAATTCCTAGAAACTGAAGGTAGAAGAGAGGTTACCAGGGGCTAATGGGAGGGGAGAATGGGGAGTTATTGCTTAATGGGTACAGAGTTTTTGTCTGGGATCATGAAAAAGTTCTGGAAATAGACAGTGGTAACAAACAACACTGTAAATGTACTTAATGTCATCGAACTGCACGCTTAAAAAATGGTTAAATGGTAAATTTTATGTTATGTATATTTTACCACAATTAAAAAAACTAAATGGGTTCTCAGTTTTTCCCAATAAATGTAAAAGGACTTTAAATTTTCCTTCTTTTTTACCTTTTTTGTGTGTGTGTCACAAACAAAAGGAAAGAGAGTCCCCAAACATAGCCTCAATTTACTTATGTCTTAATACCTATCAATGAACTCATTTTTAAATACAGCATCCCTCTGCCCATTAAATGCTCATATTATAGAAAAATCAAACACAAAAACAAAAGCATATAAAAACTCCACTTATTAGCATTTTGTATGATTTTCTAATCTTTTTAACAACGAAGCCAAATGTATGCCCATAATAAATTCTTACAGTGCTTAACCACAAAATAAGTGAGTACCAATCTCATTAATAAGTTACCAGATCTCGTCACAGGTTTCACAGAAGCTTAGCCTAAAGCACTCTCATCTTCTCATTTTACTTTTAGATTTTTAAATGGAGAACATTATGACATTATTTGTGACACCCTGTGCTTTCTGAATATGAGGGAATTGTTCTTTCTGTTTTCCTCTGGAACAGAGAGAACAGTTTGTTCTTTCCCTTAAAAAGTTACCTGGCTAACTAAATTCAAAAAAGCTTTTTCAATGCTTTGGTGAAAAGCATCTAAAAGTAATATGGTGAGTTACGGGCACGGGGAAATGTTTTTTTACATTTCTCTCTTCATGTGGCCAATTTCGTTTCTCTTGCCCAGAAATGGGGGGGGGGCATTCAACATAGAACTATGGTATCTCCATGAGTTTCAGATATGCATGTTCAATGAACTTAAAAAATGAGGAAGAAAGTAGGTAACTCAAATGAGTTTCTTCCCATACTTCCAATTCACTGTCCTGGGAAGAGCTGGCATCAGCTTTCCTTTTGCCCCGATTCTTGCCAGTCATGTTTTTTCTGGACTGGTCATCAGCATCTTTATTTGGTGTAGTTTGGGACAAAGATGGGCTTGAAGAAGGATCTCCTAGAACAAAAAGTGAGACATATATTGCTAGTAGTCACAGGCTATAAGAACCAGAGCAGGAAGAGGGGTCAGCATGCTTTCTATCCTTAAGAATCATACTGCAGGGATAAAGGCTGGAAAACCAAACTTTACCTAATCAGTTTAGGAATGTAGACGTAGGCATCAACATCGAGCATCAACAGCTCCTAACATCACAGAGAGAGTTATTAACAGAATTTACATACCTGCCTCTCAATGGAAGCACAGCTATAAAGCTGTTTGCCAAAACAAAAACAAAAAACAAAAATCTGAATCTGTATCTGGTCAAGTTTCTACATCAGAGTTTCTTGACTTGGCACAATTGACGTTTTGGGCCAGATAATTTTTTGTTGAGTTGACGTCCTACGCATTATAGGATGCTTGGTTAAGCAGCACCCTTGGCCTCTATCCACTAGATGCCGGCAGCACTCCCCACCCACTGTGACAGCTGAAAATGTCTCATACACTGTCAAATGTCTTAGGTGAATGTGGGAGAGGGCATGGCACAAAAATCACCTTTAGTTGAAAATCCCAACTCTAGATCTATTTACCAATTTAAAATAAAATACCGAAGGCAGCAGGACATATTGATCTACCCAATACAGAGATAATCAGCAAAATTCAGACTAGAAGATGGCATGAGATAAACACTCCAGTTTCTTCACAAATACAGTACACCAGAGAATTAAAAAAGAGGGGAATTTATAAGTTAAAAGAGACAAAATATATATCCACCAATCCCAATGTATGGACCTTACTTTGACCCTAATTTAAGTAAACTATAAAAGGAAAATAAAACTCTTAACATTTATGAGAAAACTAGAAATAATACCTTTTAGCATTTTATGATATTAAGGAATTACTGTTGAATTATTTCAGATGAGATAATGGCATTGTGATTATGACAGCAAGTATTTATCTTTTAGACATACGATGCCTGGAATTTGGCAACAGAACTGGATGAAATATAGCTGAAATATGAGTTAATTGTTGAAGATGGGCGATGGATACATAAGAGGTTCATTACACTATTCTGACAACTTCTAGGTTTGAAATTCCCTATTCTTAAAAAGTTAAAATTGTTATGAAGAACAAAGATATTTAGAGATATAATTTCAAAACTAAGGCATTCAACATGTGTAACTATTTCAAAGTTATGTAAGTTTGAAGCGGTGACCATCTGTACTTCCATTTCCTTAGAAGACTAGTGAAGGCAAGGTGCACAAAAAAGTGCTTTAGTTGAGATACTTCTAAAAAATGCATTAGTGCTAACAAACAGTCCTCCCTCCAGTTACATGATGTGACAGCCAACCACCAAATTTTCCTGAATGATAGAAACAAATAAAAAGCATATACATATGTTTATTTACTGAATGTGTGTATAAGGTCTTGATGTCAGGGTTTTGTTTTTTTTAACCTGGACTTCATAATTCATCGATAAATTTCAAATCTAAATGTATAGGTTTAAACTGTAGGTTAAATTTTATGTATTTCATTGAGGGGGAAAAGACCATAGCTTTCCTCAGGATCTTGGAGATACGTGACACAGAAAAAGCTAGGAACTACTGCTCTGAGGTCTCAGCAAGCGTCCAAAATATGCAGAGACCAAAACTGGAGTCCTTCCACTTTTACAAAACATGCCAAGATTCTGAAGTTCCCCGTGACAAGCACATTAAAGCTAAAGGGCGGGGTGGGTGTCACAGTCTTTTCATTCTTGGGATTTTTCTGTTCACAACATCAGGTATTACATTCAGCCTGCCAATGACTCATCATATGGTCTGGTTCCAATGTTTAAATATTCCTCACCCGAGAGGGAAAGCCAATAGCACAGTAACAGTGACTTAGACCAGAACAAAATGATCTTTACTATTACATGTTGAATGAGGTGCCCTTAGGCCAAAGTTCTGAGAGCTCCGGTGCTTACCAGATGAAAGTCTCTGTGCTGCAGGCGCAGGTACCATGACACTAGGCTTGTCCGTCTGGTATGTGGCTGCTGCTAATGTGGCACTCTCAGCCTCACTGTTACTCTGGCCTGTGACTCCAAAGCTGGAGCTGGGGTAGCAGGTCTGGTACTGACTCTGACCAAGGATAGTATAGGTGGGATAGTCCTGCAGACCAAGGGCAATAAGGGAGGAAAACAAAACTCTTAGAAAGAGCAAAACGCTGATTTCAACACAAGAGACTTTCATGTCTCTCTTATTCATAGTTATTTTCCTAAAACATTTATTTGACTTCTCATTTACCCATCTATAGCTTCCACGTAAACCAATGATCTTCAAAATGCATTCTGCAGAAAACTAAGAGTCAAGAGGAGACACCTCAGGGGCTATCTTTGGAGAGGGAAGGGTCCCACGTACTCTACAATGTCCCTTTTCTATTCTAACAGCTTTCTTTCTTTCTTTTTTTTTTTTTTAAAGATTTTATTTATTTATTTAACAGAGAGAGGCAGCCAGCGAGAGAGGAAACACAGGCAGGGGTAGTGGGAGAGGAAGAAGCAGGCTCCTAGTGGAGGAACCTGATGTGGGGCTCGATCCCAGGACTCTGGGATCACGCTCTGAGCCGAAGGCAGACGCTCAAGGACTGAGCCACCCAGGTGCCCCTTTTTTTCTATTTTAAGTGCTGAATTTCTGTATAAATTTCTGCACAGAACTTCTGAAGATTCTTTAAGAAGTTTATAAGCAACTGCATTAGATTCTAGTGCTTTCTAAGTACAGATGAGCTTAAACAAAAAAACACATCCTACATTAAGGTTCCCCAGTTTAATAAATTTCTGGGTTTTTTCTTTTAAGATTTTATTTATTTATTTGAGAGAGAGAGAGTAAGAGAGAGCATGAGAGGGGAGAGTGTCAGAGGGAGAAGCAGACTCCCCGCTGAGCAGGGAGCCCGATGCGGGACTCGATCTTGGGACTCTGGGACCATGACCTGAGCCTAAGGCAGTTAGTTGCTTAACCAACTGAGCCACACAGGTGCCCGTAGGTTTCCCAGTTTAAAAACTGAGTACTGGGGGGCGCCTGGGAGGCACAGCGGTTAAGCGTCTGCCTTCAGCTAAGGGCGTGATCCCGGCGATCTGGGATCGAGCCCCACATCAGGCTCTTCTGCTATGAGCCTGCTTCTTCCTCTCCCACTCCCCCTGCTTATGTTCCCTCTCTCGCTGGCTGTCTCTATCTCTGTCGAATAAATAAATAAAATCTTTAAAAAAAACAAAACAAAAACAACAACAACAAAAAAAACTGAGTACTGGGGCACCTGGGTGGCTCAGTTGATTAAGTGTCTGCCTTTGGCTCAGGTCACATTCCAGGGATCCTGGGATTGAGCCCTGCATGGGGCTCCCTGCTCAGCGGGGAGTGTGCTTCCCCTCTCCTTTTGCCCCTCCCCCCCTTGTGCTCTTTCTCTCTTAAATAAATAAAATCTTTAAAATAAAATAAACTATTTGGAGGGAGGGATGCATGGGTAGCTCAGTTGGTTAAGCGTCTCTGACTCTTGATCTCGGCTCAGGTCTTGATCTCAGGGTCATGAGTTCCAGCCCCACTTTGGGTTCCATGCTGGGCATACAGCCTACTTAAAAAAAAAAAAAAAAAAAGAAAAGAAAACTGGAGGGAACTTTTGATGGCTTCATGGGCACATACATGTCAAATCTTATCAAACTGTACAATTTAAATTTATGCAGATTATTATATATCAATTATACCTTAGTAAAGCTGTACAAAAATGTCTATGATATATAGCGCAAATACACACCTTAAAAAATTTCAACTGATGTTGGTAACAAGTAGGAAGAAGCTAATCAACCAGACCAATTATAAAGAGTACTGAGCACCTATCATAAACCAAATACAGCTCAGTCAGGGTGCATGTCTGTGTATGAGCTGGAACATTAAAGAAAAGAGTAAGTTGTACTGGTTGAACTCAAGGGAGTTATAAGTCTAGCCGGAGAAGACAACAATATTTCCAAACAAATTGGCAATAAATTGTATGTCAAATGACTTAAATGCAGAAGAAGACAACTATCCCTGCAGACTGTGGTAGTCAGAGAGCTTTCTGAGATAAACAGAGACAGGGAATAAGAGCACGAATAGGCCCTGAAAAGGTTTTATTAGGGGACCAGAGATGTTGAGTCTGGTTGAAACAAAGGATCTTGCAGGCTTGAATGTGTCATGCAAGCCCATGAATGTGACTTGGATTCTTTAGGCAATGTTGTATAATTTGTGTGTGGGGCAGGTAATAGGGACTATCAAAATCAAAACAACAAAAATACAAAAAGATTCTGGACAGGTAATTGACAGGAGAAAGGTGGACTTTTGAAAAAATTACTCAGATAGTGCTTCAAAATCTTTTTTTAAATTTATTTTTTATTTTTTAGTAATCTCTATCCCACCCCTAACATAGGGCTTGAACTCATGACCCTGAAATCAAGAGTTGCAAGCTCCACCGAATGAATCAGCCAGGCACCCTCAGATAGTGTTTTAGGAAATGGTTAGGTACAGAGAAAAACTGGAGATGAGACGAAGAGTTAACTGAAGTAATTCAGGATTAAAAGAGAAACATGGGAAACCAAAACATGGGAAATAATAGCAAAAATGGAAAAGAAAGAATTCTAGAAATGGCTGGATCAGGAATGGGTGAGGAATAAAACTGAAAATGACTGGTTTGGTCTGAGGCCTAGGTTTATTTAAAAATGGTCTCATTGACAATTGAGAAGTCATAGAGAAAAGTGGTTTTACTTTTGGAGGACAACGAGACAAAAAAAGGAGGAATGAAAGCCTGGTTTTCGATATGATGAACTTAGGGAAATAGCAAGACATTAAAGAAAAATAGGCCATCAATCAGCAGAAGCCTATAGATATCATGAGGTCAGGACTAGAATGTTCATTTCGGAAGTAGTTGTGAATGTGGTTAAACATTTCTGGGGATGAAGTAATAAACACGTGGAAAACTACATACACCGTCCATGAGAGAAAACAGGATCAAAAAGAAAACCTACGAAAGGGAAAGTGATAAACAGTACACTGAAGAGTGCCAGGTGTATAGCAGAAACTCAGTAATTTGTGAACTATAAGAATGAATAAATGCAAAAACAGTCAAACAAAAGATGAACCAGAACAGTAATGTTTTTTTTTTTTTTTTTAAAGATTTTATTTATTTATTCAACAGAGATAGAGACAGCCAGCGAGAGAAGGAACACAGCAGGGGGAGTGGGAGATGAAGAAGCAGGCTCCTAGCGGAGGAGCCTGATGTGGGGCTCGATCCTATAACGCTGGGATCACGCCCTGAGCCCAAGGCAGACGCTTAACCGCTGTGCCACCCAGGCGCCCCCAGAACAGTAATGTTAATTACAGCCAGAAGAGATTCACGGAGAAAAGATTCATTGCTGCAGAGAAAACAAATAAAAACCTAACAGCAAAAACAGAAAACCCTAAAACACTGAAGCTATTACCAGTGATCTACATATCAAGAGTTAACAGAACAGTGATCAAGACCAGACCATAAAGAATTCACAAAGGAATGAGTGGCTAAATAAAAAAGTAGAAGGAACATTCATTCCGCAAATGGTTATTTTGTGTCTTTAATGTGAGAACCAGGCAATTTCTGAACTCTGGGAATACGTAAGTGAACAAAATAGAAAGATAAGTCCCTATCCTGATGGAGCTTACATTCTGGTAGGGACAAGGCAGGAAGCAGACACACAAAGGAGGTAAAGGAACAGATGCAGCCATATCATTCAGAGACTTAGCAGAGAAATGAGAGAAACTGGATGGCAGCCTGAAAAACCATCCAGGGTCCTAGTTCTGGTTGTTTCTTAGATTGGCAAACTGACCATGGAGTGAAGAGAAGAAGAGCAAGCTTGATGAACTGTATCAAATAGGATGAATGAAGTTGCACAGTACCTGGTTCGAGATGCTGGAAACTGCTGCCGCTGGGATATTGGCAATTGTAGATGAAGTGGATATCAGGCTGGCATTTGTGCTTGAAGCTACAGGATTGAGAGTGTTAAAAGATGTTAAAGATATCATGTAAAAGCCTAGAAGAAATGGACAACATATTGTTTCTTACGTAAACAGATCTACAAGGAGATAGAGAACATGGCGCAAAGGAAACAAACACTGGCTTTGCTCTCCTGCATGCCATACCTTACTCTAGTCTTGATTAGAAATAAAACAGTTCAAACATTTTTCTGTTTCAACTTGAGTCTTCAACTCTTCCTATTAAAGTCCTAGGAATAATACATACACAATGCACTGGCTCATACTAATGATGTCAATGGAATCAGAACCTAAACCAAATCACTCCAGTCTATCTTCTGAGCTGTCGAAAAATGACTCACCTGCAATGTGACCTACTGACAACCAGCAGAAACAACAAGAGCTCTGGAAAATCCACATGTAAATCCTATACTGTGATATTTGTTGTCGCTTGCCCCAAAGTATGCCTTTCCTAATGCAACATAATTACTCTGAGAAATGGAGCTGATCCCCCAAAGGTGCTTGGAGTTGCTTCTTGGGCTCTACTTAAATCCTGGATTATTCATGTGGATCAACAAACATGATCTGGCATTTAATGATTTTACCAATGAGCCTGGAAAAACTTGGAAAATACTAAATATTATTCTGGCCGGGTAACAATGTACTCTGTAAGCTATTTAGGCTGCCCGTATTGGGACAAGGAATTTGGGCTTTTTTAATACCCTTCTATCACAGATTCCACCAGGGTTTTAGTCAAATCTTCAGTGACTACTATTTGTTAAAGTGACTATTTTCAGGTGGACAGAGTAACTGAGACTGTGAGGTACTGGTCTTGAACTCCTCTCCCTCACTTATAAGCATACTTAGACATGGTTCCCACTGCAGTCACACAGGCCACAAGGGTTCACCATGAGGTAAACCTATCTGACTACCTATCCCATTAGCAAAAAGTCCTTTACTGGTAAAGTTAATAGGAAAACCTCCATTAAGAACAGAACAGATGAACAAATGAAGCAGAAACCTGAGAGTACTCGTCAAAATCAGGGGAATTCTTATCCCTTTCCCCAGGGGTACTCTGCTTAGAAGAAAGTCTAGAAAAGATTAGAAGAGAAAGTCTAAGGAACAGCTACTGCTGCAACCCCAGCTTTCAGATAAAGAACTTGGGACAAAGAAGAGTTAAGGTAATTTGTCTACTATCATGCCACTAGTGGTAGTCATGATGATGACTGGGATCTCCCAACTGGATGAGCTAGGGATCAGATTTCCTGACTATCCAGGGAGATTTTTTCTACAATACTTCTTCCCCCAGGGGAACTAAGAATTTACCTTCTTAAACATAACAATCAAATGAAATAGATTTAATAACCTCACAGATGGTATTTTCTTCCCACCAATATTCATTTTCTTTCCTACTATGGCTTAACCCATTTTTCCCCTACAGGGAAGTACAAGGAATTACTGTATAATACATAGGCTTAGATGATTCTGTATATAGTTTTTAATTATTCTTGTGGATAGATATTTTGAGTGGCTTTCAGGTTTTATTACCAGTACATTATGCTAGGTAGCCATGCAATAAAACAGAAGAACATAAGGTGATTTAGGTGGGGGGAAAAATGAATAATTTACTTAATCTCTTAAGTTTATCTCTCCTAGCAAAGTTCATTTCTAGTTCAATTTTTCATTGGTCTTTATTCTAGCATATACTCCTCTTTTCCTCCTATTTCCCTTTAATTCTGTTCTACCTTCTTACTAACTTATAAATGGTTAGCAGTACAACCCATTCATATCTGATCGTGACATACATGGGGGGGAAAAGTACTCTAACAAAGTGGTTTTATAAATTTAACAATTTTCAGACCACTTACTGAAATGGGCTACAGGTAAAAAGGTAGACCTTACAAACAACTGGTCATATACTCTTATTATCTCCACCAAAAGTTTAATGACTTGATTAGCTAGTTGCTGATACTGAATTTTTAATGAGTACCCTACTAAGGATCACAAACTACTTTCAGCAATAGTGACTTCTATCACAGGAAATGTTGGCCTGCTGACCTAGAAAGTTTATAGGGTTCAGTAACACTTCTCCAACTCAATCAAATCATTTCTCATATGTGCCATTAGTTCATTCATTCAGCAAACCACAGCATACTATGCATCCAGAAACCGTTCTAGTCACTGAGGAACAGAGTAGTGAATAAGGCAAAGTCCCTGCCCTCACGGAGATTAGATTCCATTGACAGAGTCAGATGATAATAAATAAATAATTTTTTAGGCTCTTGTAACTATCATTGAACCCAAGCTAAACTTACCTAAAAATGTACACACATCACTGTATACCCTACCCTACATATAACTATGACTAAAAAGCCACACATCTCAAAAAAGTACTTATTGGTCTACCCATATACATACACATATATATGTCTCAACAAATAATATCTGATTGCAGATTTAAAAAACAAAAGTAGCGGCAATAAAATTGCAACAAAAAGTACAAACTTAGAGGATCAAACAAAACTCAAGTGGTCAATCCTATTGATATATATCTGAAGACTATTAGCCCTCCAAACGTCAATGGCATGACCAACTGTTTTTGGATAGTCTCCACTCCTGTTCTGACAACGGAGCTGTAAAATAATAGAAAGACAAAGCTTCTGAGAACCATGGCCCACTAGAGGTCCAATTAATAAATATGAAAAGAGGCGACTCAGTAGTTTCCTCATAGGTGTGTTGTGAAGAACCACGCCCCACTAGAGGTCCAAGTAATATAGTCAAAATACATAGACAGTTTTAATCAGGAGATGGTGGTTATAGAGCTGTGAGAGGCACAGCCAAATTAAATGACACTGCCCCAAAGCCAGAGGGCTGACCTAAGGGTTAATGGTACATAAAAGTTGGCACAAGATTTACTTTCTACCCATGTCTAATTTTATACGTGTCTCTCTCTACCTGGCTTTCAAGTTACTCAAAATAAGACAAGCTCTTTCTCCCTCGAGCACCTTTGCAGTGTTGCTCGCTCTGCCTGGATTGTTCTCCCTGGCCTGTCCCTCTTGCCCTCCCAGCATGTTGGCTCCTCCTGAGCATGTCTACTTCCTCAGATGCACTCTCTTTGACCCGTCTATTAAAACTAACTCCTTGGGGCGCCTGAGTGGCTCAGTCAGTTAAGTGTCTGATTCTCGATTTTGGCTCAGGTCATGAGATCAAGCCCCACACTGGGCTCCACACTCAGCATGGAGCCTGCTTAAGATTCTCTCTCTCCATCTCCCTCTCCTTCTGCCCCTCCCCACTGCCCCCTGCTGGCACGTTAATAAAAAAAAAAAAAATAAAACTAACTCCTTGTTCTCCAGTCACAGGAACCTATTCTTTTTTTCTTTCAGAGAACTTTTCAAAATCTATTTAATTATTTACTTGCCTGTTTTCTGTTTCCTCTACTCATCTATAAGCTCCACAAAGGCAGAATCTTATTATCTTATTCATTATCTCCAATATCTAGCAAAAAACCTGGCACAGAGTAGGTGACGCTCAATAAATACTTGTGGGATTCCCGTCTATTTTGTAGACATGTATATTCCTGTATAACTTGTGGGATTCATGTATAGCATGTCAAGGTCATCAAAAACAAGAAAACCCTGAAAAACTACACAGTCAAGAGGAGCCTAAGTAGACATGACAATTAAATGAAATGTGGTATCCTGGATGGGATCCTGGTACAAAAATAGGACATCAGGTAAAAACTAAGGAAATATGAATAAACTATGGACTTAGGTAATAATAATCTACCAATATGGGTTCATTAATTGTAATAAACGTTCCATTCTAATGTAAGATGTCAATTATAGGGGAAATTATATGCAAGATGGGGGAATATATAACTCTCTGTACCATCCTCTCAATTTTTCTGTAAACCTAAAACTAATGTAAAAACTAAAGTCTATTAAAAAACAGAACAAAACAAAACTCATGGTCAATGAAAGACTATCAAAAAAGACTATCATGTGCTACCAACAATATTAGAGTACAAGCACATTCATTAGAAGTCAAGATTGAGTTAAAATTAATTTTGAAATTTCTGAAATTAATTTTACCACTTGAATATTAGCCATTTAAGCCATCTCAACTGAAGAAAATAATCAGAGACTGGGCCACATAGTTATACCCTAGGAAAAGACTGATGTAAAGAAGCCAGATTTACTTAACCAAAGGGTTTTCATGAACATCGTTGTATAAACTGAAGAAAGGGCTTTGATCAGAGTTGATCGAGCCAGAAGTATAATTTTTTTAGGCTGAAATTACATATTTTAAAAGAAGTTGCAGTATGCTGACATACATTACATTAGCTTCAGGTGTACAACACAGTGATCTGACAACTCTAGACAATCTACATGTTATGTTAATTATAGAATGCTTTGGGGTATGATGAGGAGACACTGCTATTTTGACCATTTTCCAAAAATTGATAGAATTCTTCTTGTTTTTATTCTGTGGAAGGACTGGATAGTTACACAGGGGGAACAGAGCAGCCCTAGATAGCTAATATTCACTGTCCACGCTAAGTGAAATTAAAGGTGGGAGTGAGGAGAGTGATACTGAGGGCAGACAACCCAGGTAATTCAACTCTGCCAATACACGCATTTCATTTTAGCCAATTGTTTCAACTTATATTCTACCAATGTTTTTCTTCAGAATAAAGGCAAAAATTGATAACTTGATGGTTACCTTCTGCCTTAAATTCTACCCTCTGCCAAAGTTCTAATGAACAACAAAATGGGCCAAGAGGTTAACCAGAAAAGGGGAGGAAAAATAAACTTCATTATCTGTCAGTAAAGGTTCTCACTTATGGGAGAGTTGATATTGGCATCGTGATTTCAATACTGAAAATCATAAATATTGCACTCATGCTCTGAGGTCAGACTGCCCAGCTGACATCCTAATTATTTACTAACTGGTAAATGGATCAAACAGAAGTAGTTCTTAACCATTTAAATGAAAACAATTAAAACTGAGTAGCAAACTATTTTATTTAATATAATCTACATCAAAACACTTTCTCATCACGAAAGTTCTTATCTTAAGAGTATCTCAGACCAGTTTTTGCTATCCCATCCTCACTCCTCTAGCACCCATTTTATAGGGAATAAAATCTTAAAGCTGGGAGAAATCAGGAGAAAGGAGGCAGATGAGAAGCCAGGTACATGGACATTAATTTCCAATCTGGAGTAATGACAAACTGCCTGTGTTAGATCTGGAAGGGCAGGGAATTAATTCCATAGTGCCTTCTGAGTTACTCTGTCTTCATTGCTAATAGTCCTGTCATAATTCTAACCTTTCAGAAGAACAACTCAGAAAGGCAAAGATCTTCAGAGTTCGAGCTTGAAGGCTATGCTTTTTATCATGAAATAGAAACAAGACGAACTTTTTGAGAAAGAAAAATGCTCTCACCAAGAAGCAGCAAGTGGGGGAGTGAGGATGGAGGTATGACAACACCGTAGCAAAAAAGCAGCACACATCTCACTTCTGCCCTATGCGGACTTCACATAAAAGAAGTCAGCAAAGTTCTACCCCATGGAGTCTTTCTGCTCATTTATAGGACAAAACGGCACTGAGAACAGACTGAAACAAAATCAGGCAGGTTTTCTGGACACCAACATGCAAAAGGGAAGGCTTCAATTCTATGAAGCAGTTCCCATTTAAAGGCTGAACTATTTACAAACTAGAGTCCTGGGTTCTGATTTGCCTAAAGCAACAAAAAGCATGCACAAATGCAAATATCACCCCCTTCTATTTTACAAGACAGAGCTCCTGTATTACACAATTTGTTTGGAGATATAGATAGACTGAAAACAACAAAAACAACAATAATAAAACACACACAACCATGCCTATTTACCTTGGATGGGATAAGAATAATGTGCTGGGCTTGGCTGGCTTGTGGTTAACCCTGTAGTGCAGGTAAGAACACTGTGTTGACTTGGAGATGGAGTCTGAATTAAACCACTTTCAGGTTTCATACCTGGCCACAATGCACCTGAATCAGATAAATTGGACCAATTACAAACAATACACTGGGACTGAGGAGCATGGTTATGCTTTCAAATATCAGCCAGTAGGTTTAAAACCTAAATCTTAAACAAAAGTAAATTTGCTTGTAAGAGAAAATTACTGATTCTCCCACTCATAATATACCACAAGCAAATACAATTTCCAAGACTGGGGAGTGGGGCCATAGAAACAAAAATCTTGTCAAAAATCCCAATAATGATATGTATATAAGTTCATTTCCATGGCTGAGGGAGACTGACCAGGGTTCAGAAAAAAAAAGCTACTGACACCCAACTGGAGTATTTATTGTAAAGAGTGTCTGATGATTGTGTACAGTGATAAATCATTTATCCATTGTCAAGGCGGGAGACATACCAGATAAGTTTAAAATTCACTTACCCATTAAACAAGCACCAAATCTTTCTAAAATGTATTGAGTATTTTTCTGCCTTCTTAAGCTGGTTATTTTGTTACCTGTTTCTTCTGATTAGGAAAGACATTTTTCTAAATAGGTTTAATTTTTATAAATTAAAAACATTACAGAAATATATAACTTAGAAAAATAAAGTCATATATAATCCCAGCATCCAGAGTTAAGCACTATTAACAGTTTGCAGAAGTCACTTAGATTTCTTCTACGTATTTACTAATCTTTTTTTCTTTTTAACAAAAATGGGATGTTATACACATTGTTCATAATTTGCTTTTCCACATAACACCTGTGAAAGACATCTTTCCATGTCAGCACATATAAATCTCTCATACTGATGGATATCACAGCTGTTCACTTTTATTTTATCACAATGCTCCTGAGTCACAATCTTTCTAAAATATATTTGTATCTTTTCCTGTCTTCTTTGCAAGGAGGAAATAGTGAACGTACCTTTAGCTTTTCTCAGAACTATTGTCACAAAGATTAATTAGTGTGTTGTGCTATATATATTACAGAGACACCCCCAAAGGCTACTGGGATGTGTGAAGACATTTGCTTACTACTAAACAGAACTCAGTTATAGTTCTATATCATTTTGTTTTTTTCTTTGTGACCTGTCACTTGACAATCTCTTACTTCTCACTTTATCTTCTTTTTCATTTGCAGTAAACTAGGAAACCATAAACAAAGCTTTGCTTCTACATGACAGCCTAAGGATGTCCTTTATGATGAATAGTTTTAGTGATAATTTTGGTATGCAAAAATCGATCTATAAAAAGTCTTACTGTCTGGTTGTTCACTGTGTTCTGAACAATTATGGCTGGTGGATCAGTGTAGTTGAAGCTAAATTAGGTCCAAGAAGGATCACAATCACCTTCCAGGTAAGAAATCAATACCAAGGTCAACCATAGCTTCAAATTCAATATTAACTCATTTCATTTACTTCTTTTTTTTTTTTTTTTTTTTTTTAAAGATTTTATTTACTTATTCGACAGAGATAGAGACAGCCAGCGAGAGAGGGAACACAAGCAGGGGGAGTGGGAGAGAAAGAAGCAGGCTCATAGCAGAGGAGCCCGATGTGGGGCTCGATCCCATAACGCCGGGATCACGCCCTGAGCCGAAGGCAGGCGCTTAACCGCTGTGCCACCCAGGCGCCCCTCATTTACTTCTAATCTGATGTTGAATTTATAGAAATACAATGCACTGATAGTAGGGCCCTCTGCTTTACCAGGGCACTGACATATCTCAGATCCGTAAAATTTGTTGATTAGTAAATGTAAGGGAGATGTGAAAATCTCACATTGACATGGAATGTGGCAATCACCTTGTCCCAAACTGTTAAAAGATAAAAAGAAAAAAGTTATATTCTTTTCTCACCTGTTAAACACATGGTATAAATTATTTGGGGACAATAAAGAATACTACCATCTCTTGCATGCATTAGGAGGGCTGGCCCCCGTTCCACGCTTAGTTTATGATCATTAGCCACAGCTAAAGTCCTAACTAAACCTAAATTTCAACACCAAAAATATTTGAAAATGTTATTTTTTGAACATTTATTTGAAATCTGACTATCAGTGCCATGATACTTTGTGGTTGAGTATCACGTTTTTAAGCAAACAAACTGTCATTTCAATGTCACAATAACTTTCAGATTTATTGTAATCAACATGATTTTTTTTCTAAATAGGTTCTGAATCTGTGTGTTGGATCTGCGAACACATTCAGATTACACTGTACTAAAATAGAATCTTATTAATGAGAATAGTATTTCTTGAAAATGTTTTGCCAGTCTCATTATTTATTTAAGTTTCAAAAGGTATGAACTGGCTCTTCTTATAGGGTCAAAAACCAGGGCAAAATGTCTAAGGCAAGTAGGGAAATGGCTACTTAGAGTAGTTTTGAATGTTCGTGACCAGAAACATGAAGTTGATATTCAAAATACAATTATTTTATGAAGAATCGAAGAATAAAAGATCATATGAACACTGTCTCTGGCATCACAGTAGCCTTGCTCTGAAAGCATATAAATATCTTCCTTTAAAAACGCCCTTCCCAGAATTCCAAGTCACAGGCAGCATGACCAAATGGTCTGACTGTAGAGCAATACTGCCCATAGTGAAGATGAAACCAAACCCTGCTCTTCTGACTCCTAGTCCATTGCTCTATCCCTACAACTACTGAGCTTACCAAGTCATTTTAAACACCAAGGGCCTGATGTGGAACAATAGCTGGTCTAACAATGGCAAATGAAGCCTGTCTCTGAGCGCCACTCTCTTACTGCCCCACACTGGGGTCTTACCACAAATGCTGCCCAAGTTTCTCAGCACAAATACTTCACCTTTGGTTAGTCACTAACCAAACTAAACTGAGCAGCTCGGTTTATAGTAATACATATCAGAGTAGTAGATCTTTAAGAGGAAAATTAGTTTGGTTAGGAACTGAAGTACATGCCAATGCTCAGGAAAAAACACATGAAAGAATATCTTGCTTTGTTGATTTGATATCTCACTGGGATAAGCTATTACAAATACTAAGTAATTTAATCTGAGTATTTTTCCTAATTATAAAGTGAGTAGACGTGTGTTACAGAAAATGAAGAAAACACAGAAAGTATAAAGAAAAAAATTGCATAGTGTCATTGCACAGAAAAAAATACAGGCAGTTTTTGCTTTTGTCCAGGACTGTGTTACCGGACACCTGTGCATAATGCAACTATGTCCTCGCCTCCCACAGTGCCGTGATAATGGAGATCAAATCTGTAATGCCTGTACTCGAACATTCACATTTTCTTCCAAATTATTCTTTATGTACATATTTTTAAAAAATACTAACTTGGCATATTATACTGCTTTTAGTTTTACACATTGCTTTTAAAATTAAAAATAAACTTTTCTCGAGATGCCGAATATTCTTTAAGAATGTGAATTTTTGAGAATATGATTGCTAAGTTTTCCATTCTATAGCTATATTGCAATTAAACACATGCCTTTCAATTCAAAATGTAGGCTGTTTCCAATCTTTTGCTGTTATAAATAATGCTGTGATGAGTATCTTGGTTTGAAAATTTGTGGTATCTCTAATTAGTTCCATAGGATAAATCCCTAGAAGTGAAACTGCCGGGCGAAATGGCATGAACATCCTTAAGGTTCTTAATACTATTACCAAATCTCCATCTCACATTAGAGTTCTTTCAAAAGAAGCTGGAACAGTGGCAGCTAAGGTAATCGTTTAGGAGCTCCTAAAAATAAATGGGTGTCCCTTTCTTCCCACATGTTCACTGAAATCACTGGAAGTTAACCCTTGAATCCTCTTTCTGCCATCCCACTACATTTCTATGGAGCTCTTAATAAGAATATGACCACTATTCCTTTACTTTTACAGACTGCTCACAGTATAGGCCTCCTAGATTTCCTCTAGTCTTTTCTCCTTTCATCAAGAGGAGGAACATCTTTTAATTTCAAACTCAACTCTGAGACACAGACTAAACTTATAAGTACTTCTGGAATTAAACAGACCTGGGTTCAATTCTAAACCCAGGCATTTCCTAATTGTATGACCTCAGGCTAGTCACTTGATCCTTCTAAGCCTGTTTCCTCATCTATAAAAAGGGAAAATACTATTGCTCACTCTCTAGGACTGTTCTAAGATTAAATAAGACAATAATGTAAAGTGTGAGGTACTTGTTCCCAGCATATTGCTTGGTATATAATGCACTTCATAAACATTAGATATTATTACAGCGAGATTTCCAAAGCCTTGTTTACATCTGAAATAAAAGAACAGATTAGCTAATCTAGTTATAGTGCTAACAGGCAGCACTAAGATAAAATTGTCAAATCTTAACAAGAAGAAAGAAATAGTATTTTATACTTGAGTGAACTCACTTAAAAAAAAAAAGCCATATCTATAATTTCCTTAATAAATTCTGAGAATATGCCACATCTATCATTCACATTACCCCAACCTAAATTTTCCTCCAGTAAGCATCACATATTACTTAAGAGTCTGATTTAGCTGATTCTCTTTCTTTCAAATACTGACAGAAGAATTTATGAAACAAGTCTCCCTCACTCCCAAATATTAAACAAAACCAGATTAATAAAAGAGCCTGTTATTACCAACATTTCTTTACAATATAAACAGTTTCAAGTTTTTACCAAGGACCTATTACACAGATTTTTTTTCTTTCTTTAATACAAGGGAAATGCAGTGATCATAAAAGATACCATAAAATGCACATGGCACTATGTTAGGTATTCCATAATCTGGGATCAGAGATATAATAGTTTTATTTAATACTGAACAGCAGGAATGACCAACTGTTCAACAATGTCATAAAGGGCTCTGGGCTTGCTAATAATGAATTTCAATCAAAACAGAAGGTAAAAAACTGATATAAAAATACTTTATACTTGCTAGCTTTTACTAGTCATCTGTTGAAAAATTAGCTTTAACATATGCAAAAAGATATAAGCACAAACATATTCACAGAGAGTTCCATTTCCAAAAGGACTGCTCGGTCTTGGCTCATTAAATATATAATATAACAAATTTAAGATTTTAGTATACTGGCTGATACTGCCAGGCATGGAGGCATGGACGTACAAATGGGGAAACGAGCATTTCTGTTTTTCTTCTTCCATGAAGTTATCAACTACCACTATCATTAAAACATAACTTTCCATTTTTGTTTTTAGTAGTTATCAGGAGCCAAGGCATGCTAACAAGCCTAAAACTAAGAAAGCTGTCACTATCATAAAGACTAGTCAAATAGGCCAGGTAAAGCAGGAATGTAGAAACCAAAAGCAGACAACACTAATACATCCAGAATTTATGGTGATCTGTTTAGAAGATCTTTCTAAATTCCAGCTAGTTTCAGTAAAGGCTACAGATATAATTTTATTAACATGTTGCATATGTGAAAAATAATACAGTATTCTCTCAATTTTCTAACACCAGTTCTCGGAAACCAGGGAAGGGGCAATAAAGCACACTGCATGTATCTATCAATTTACACGCACAGAGAAAAAACAGCACACCTATTAAGTGCTCAACGAGTCTCAAACTGACTTCTAGTAAATCAATCTAATTCACAGTTCATGTCCAACATACCTAAAACCACAGAACCAACTATGCCCAAGATAAGGCTATATAAAATTGGGGACTCTCCTCATTCTAAGATGACTTCTTGGTTCAGCAGAGCAACAACTGATCAGTTTAGGACAGAGGGAGGAAAAGAGAGGGAGAAATTGACCAAAAAAAGGGAGAGTATGCTATAAGGCATACTCTATCTGGATATTTAGATTACCAAGTATTAGCAGGAAAATGAGTCATCTCAAAATATATTTATTATGCTTATCTAACCATGGTAACACGTTTTATATAAAGAAAGTAACAGTAATGCCTCAAAGAGTTTCCCAAACACTTAAAGATTCCAAGCTTTACAGTCAAGATTTCGTACCTCGGAAATAGCTAAATTTTGGTAGATACACAAATGAGTATTGAAAGTTATGATTTTATTTAATATGTGTCAAACATACTGTTGGAAAGTTGCACACCCAACTTCGTCACACCTATAACTGACTAGGTACTCTGTAAAGAACAATCCATCATCTTTCAGCTTTCTGATTAGCCATACTTGATTTTTGGAGAAAGACTGAAGTTTCTGGGGGATAAAATCAACACTCCTAGAAATTGCTTATAATAGAACGCCTTACCGAAAGGAGGTAGTCCATATGTTTGGGTTGCCTGAGGGTAGACAGCATAGGGTTGAGACTGCTGTAGTGTCTGGTACGGAGTCTGCCCAGGGTAAGCAGTTTCCGACACAGGAACTGAGAGGATATGTGCATAAGGTCTAGAAAAGTTCAAGAAAATAAAAACTTTCATGTGTGATATATTTTTAATGAAAAATAGAGGAAATAGTTAATACCACTAAGAGCAAACAATCAGCAACGAGGAGACTAACCTTCCACATAAAATGTCTCTTACTATGGTCAGAAGGTAGAACTAATTTTTCCTTTCCAGGTTCTACTATCACCTAAGAAACATTTTTATGGGAAATTTAATAGTTCCAAATATCCTCCCAAGGTCCAATTACTATGCTACAATGGTCCATGATATGCTACATGCAAACTTGGAGTCTATCTACTTGTAGAATGAACCCCTAACGTAACAGAAAACTGGACAGAATGGGATTCACAATTGCCTCTTACTGTCCACTTAGCCCTTTGGGCCAAAAAAGTTCTAAGAGGGAGAGTAGCACCTCAGAGAGGGTTAGGCTGATAGAGAAAAAGCAAGCAATCACTACACATCAAAGAACAGGGAGTAGGGGGTAGGCCCCAATATCCCCAGACCAAGCCTACAAAACAGGAGCCAGATAACTAATAAAATCTGAGTAGTCCCAGACAGGACTCAGACTCTCCCCACTGACGTTTAAGCCTGAGTATACTGCCACTAGCTGCAGCCAACCATATCCCCAGGTTTAGCTAGGGAATTTGAATGCAGCAGTGAAACTTCTGGGACTTAAGCTAGATGACCTAGTCATTTCATCCATGCAATACAATGGTCCCACATTTTTTGCACTGAATTTTTAGATACCAGTTATTTTTATTTGGTGAGTTATGCTGTACTTACAATGCAAGCGTTTTGTGTACCACATAAATCTGAACAATAAAATATTGGGAGGAAGGAATGTTTCAGAAGGCGAAAACATTTTTTTCAGCTTTGGGGGAAAAGAAAATGAAGGCAGGCTATAAAGCAGCAGTATGTGAGCTGAGCAGGTAAGACGTGCAGAAAGGGAAAAGAAAGGGTGTTCAAGGAAAAAGAGAAAAACTCTGGCAAAGGTAGAGAGGAAAGCAAACAAGGGCTTCGGCCTACAAGGAGCACAGATTATGCTTAAAGACATATACAAAGTGAAGGGGAGTAGCAAAAGAAGGAACGATAACAAAGACCTTGAATACCAGGCTGAGTTCAGACCAATCTGAAACAACTGGGAGTCACTAAAATTGTTGAGCAAAGAGTGACAAGATCAAAGCTGTTCTTGAATAAAGATTAATTTGACACTGCTTTGTAAAATGGGTTAGAAGGGGGAGAAAGTTTTGAAGGAGAGGTCGAGTTAAAAAGTAGCTATAATGCGATGGTTTATGTAAGTGCTAAAGAGGTCTGCATTAAGACAGCTAATAAGGTGTCCTGAATGCAATAGGTGTGTAAGTTATTTTTTGAATAGACACATGAATTTGGAATATGCCTCATGTTCACATCTGTTCTTCTTAGCCAGATTTGAACCAAGAAATAGCTCAGGTTGTAGCTGTTATCAAGTCACACGGGAATAATTCAAAATCTTGGTGACTTCAAATGGATTGATCTCCAGATATATTAAAGATCATAATATCCTTTTTTCCTATAGTGTCTTTATAGCTCAAAGTATTTTCTTATTTCCTTCATAATGATCTCAGAGAATAGGTTCAGTCATTTCATAGAAGAAAACCACATGAAAACGACTGCCCCAAAGATGCTATTAGTAGTGTTAAATACCAGATTAGAATTTGCAGAACTCGTTGAATTGACCTTTAGGCTATTTGTTAACTGATAAAAATTCAAAAGGAATAAATGAGCACAAAAAGGAAAAAAAATGCCAGTTTTCTTTTTATAAACAGTCCCATAGGTATCAGTCACCTCTGTTACCAATTCCTTTACGTGTTCTGCCTATGTAAGTACCTGGGAATACATCCAACTTCAATGAACACATTCACACGGATCTATCGACGTATGTGCTGGCTCACTCTTTATCAACGCACAGCTGGTAGTGTGGCATACGCCCAGTTCTGTACATGCTCATCTTAGAGATGATTAGCTTGCGGATCTTAAATGCGGATCTTACCTGTTGAATGCCCAAAACGTTGCCTCTTAGTGACTTCAACCCGCTAAGCCTAACTTCAAGCCTAATTCTACTTTGAGGATATTCCTAAAGCAAGAAACTGAACATAGATTAGGCTGAGAAGTCCCACTAGGAGGCTGGCTTGAACTCTGTTTATTGATCTAGCAAGGTAGAGGAAAGAGAGAATGATCAGAGGTCAATCAGTGATATGCTTTGATCACGAATAGTATTTTTCATTTTCAGTGGCCATTCATTTACAGCAAGCTCCAGGGTAACAGTGATCTATTTCAGGCAACCATCTACTTTTTAAAAGTGTGTTACAGAGACTTTATGTTTAGAGGGAATAAAAAAATTGGAGTAGGGTCAGAAAACACGAGAGGTGAAATTAAGTTAAATGTCAATAAGTTAAATATCAAATTAAATTTTGAAATGAACCTAGAGAAAAGGCATATAGATTTTTGAAATAATTATTGAACTTACTTTGCAGAATACATTTGTGAGGTATAATCATTGGATGAGCGAGGGATGTAATCGGTGCATGTCATAACTGAAAGAAAGATATCACCAGGTAAAAAGTTAGAACGTTTCAAAAATGAAATGAGAAAATTGCATATCTCATTGTAGAGTCTTTCAAACTAAATAACAGAATACAGCTTGGACATGAGAAATTTAGAAAGATTATGCAGTAGAAAATCCCTCTCTCTTACAGTAATGAGTTTAGACTTTTGGAGACAGTAAAAGAAGCCAGAATGTGGGGGGTATGGAAAAGAGCTGAAGGTTAGTACCAGTTGATCTCTATCTTTATCCATCACTGATCTAAAGCCACAGATGAAGCAACTTCCTAAGCTTTCACTGTGCTCACAGGCAAACTTAAAAAGCAAGATCCATATCTCAGAAACCACATTATACTTCAGCTTTTCATTCTCTGGGTGCTTGCATTATTCTGAGTAAAAAGCCGTAAGAATGACTTGCAGGAAGACAGACTTCGGGGTGGGGGGAAGTACCGAGTTTTATTAGAAAATTGTTGCTACTGTGTACGATGCAGCAAAAGATGCAAGTATGCTTCCATACCACTATTTTTTCAGCTTTGTGGTGAAGGCTTTCAAGTTTGGCAAAGCAAAGACAGATCTGAGGAACGGATGTGATGCTCTGATGAACCATCAAGTAAAGAGACTTTCACAGCTAGTGTCCTCTTGACCCCTACGACTTCATCTAAAATAGCTGCTGTGAAGGCTTAACCCTCACGATTTCATCCGTAAATATTCAACTCAAGTCTGACAGGGAGCAGTATCCTATTCATTAGACACTATTTCAGTCATGCTGTAGACACATCATAAAGAACTTGAACCACATCCCTGAACTGTCCAAGAACTTCCTTCAACATCTGTAAAGGTGGTGGTTCTACTATTAATAGGGATTAAGAGTAAACCAACTAACTTTATGTCCTGAGTGTCTGAACTAAAAAGGAAACTCTGGTCAAGATCACATGAGGGGCCAATTCATGGCCAATAGTAAGACAAATTGACATCTGTGAGTTTAGCATAGACGATCTTATCCACTGCCATCGTTCAAGGTCTTTAAAAATAACTATTGGAAATTTGTAGACCACATTCATCCATAATAATTTTGACAAAAATGAAAGAGATCTCAATTATGTCTAAAGTTCTTCACATCCATCACAGAAAACATAACTTCATTTGAATTTTGCATGATGGGTTCTTTCCCTGCTGACAACTACTTTCGAAAACCCAAACTCTGGGGCGCCTGGGTGGCACAGCGGTTAAACGTCTGCCTTCGGCTCAGGGCGTGATCCCAGCGTTATGGGATCGAGCCCCACATCAGGCTCCTCTGCTATGAGCCTGCTTCTTCCTCTCCCACTTCCCCTGCTTGTGTTCCCTCTCTCGCTAGCTATCTCTATCTCTGTCAAACAAATAAATAAAATCTTAAAAAAAAAAAAAAGAAAAAAAAAAAAGAAAACCCAAACTCTTCTCCTCTGATTTAATTCTAGAAGAGACTGACAGAATATCCTAAGAGATAGATTGAGATTTACTTCTTTATAGAATGAATGAAGCTTTATCTTTGCAGTACTTAGGAATCGTGAAAGGATTTTAAACAGTCAAGGCATAATCTGCTATAATATTAGAATAGCAGCAGCGGAGATGAGGTGCAACCTTGAAATACATTCTGAAGGTAAAACTAACAGGACATTCTGATGGATCTGTACGTAAGGAATGAGGAAAACAGGGGAATATGGGATAATTTCTACATTTTCAGCTTGAGCAACTGGAGGGACAGTGAAGCCACTTCCTAAGATGGGGAAATCTGGGAAAAGAAGAGATGTGATGGGGGATAACGGAATAAAAAGCTTTCCCACATTTAAAAAAAATATTTTATTTATTTATTGGTCAGAGAGAGAGCAAGCGCGCACAAGTAGGGGGAGCAGTAGCCAGAGGGAGAGGGAGAGGCCCACTCCCCTCTGAGCAAGGAGCCCAACGCGGGACTTGATCTCAGGACCCCGGGACCGTGACCTGAACAGAAGGCAGACGCTTAACCGACTGAGCCACCCAGGTGTTCCAAAAGCTTTCCCGCTTTTAAGTATGACTTTCCTTTCAGATATCTAAGTTGTGATATCAAACAGGCAGTTGGATACACAAATGAAATCAGGGGAGAAGTCAAACTGGAAATATAAATTTGGAATTCATCAACAATGTGTACAATATTTAAAGTAATGTAATGGATCAGAGGATGCGGAAAGAGAAAAGAATGCTGGACTAGAAACAAATCCTGAGGCCCAACATTCAGAGTTCAGGCAGAGGAAGAAGGGCCAATAGAAGAGAAAGGTGGGAGGACAAGTAGTGAGACACAGAAGAGGAGAAGAAACATCCACTCGAACTTGTACTCTCAGAGTAACTGCAAGTAATTAATGATCTTGAGAGGGCTGAAGAATGAATAGGGGGCAAGAAAACAAGTAAGGGCAACCCTTTCCAGGAGTTCCAAAGGGTCATGGAACAAACTATAACTAGTGGGGAATGTGGAGCCAAAGAAGGATTTCGTTTGTGTTTTAGACGGCAGATACCGTGTCATGTCCCTTTACTGACAGAAAGGATTAAGAAGAGAAGAATGTGATGACGTAGGCACAATCTTAGTTAACAACAATACCAAAGTCCTTGGGGAAGGTAAGAAAGGGTTCTATAGAGCCCAAACAAATGTCTTACCATTGACAGGAGCAAGAATACTATTTCCATCCGGATAAGAATGAAGCAAGAAAACATGGGTACAAACACAGGTAGGCTTGAAGATTTGGTGGTAGTGGGAGGATAAGGGGGTTTCTTGTCTGACAACTTCTATTTGCAATGGAGCCATCGGTTAAGAATGAGGAAAAGTGAATGAGGGTATGGGTACTCTGAGAGGAAAGTAAGTGCTGTGAAATATCAAAAGGTAAAATTCATTAGGGAAATGTAGTAGGATTTCTAAGCATGCTGGGTGCCTACCTGAGGCCTTGTGAGTAGTAAGTCAGCTAGGTATATAATTTATCCAATAATATTTAGCTATGTGAGTGCACTTAAGGGGAAGTGGAGAGTTGTATTAAATTAGGACTGGAGTTTAGCAAGGAGCGTACAAGAGGCAAAGTTATCGAAGGTATCTGTAAGAGAACAATTATTATAAAGAGCCACAGAATCCATGCTGAGTAAGAAGGGACATAAAGGCAGGCGGATATGATGATGGGTATTGGACAGGTCATCTACATGGATTGTGAAATCACCAAGAACAGTAAGAGTTTGGATGAAGAAGAAAACAAAGAAGACCTAGTCTTTAAAGAGTAGAATGACTAGGAGTTCAGTTTAGGGTAAAAAGAAAGGTAGGGGAGGCATAAATACAGACTTCAGAGGAACTGGAGTTTTTGGAAGGAAAAGGAGAAATGATCTTGAAGGAACAAGAAAACTCAACTTACTTCCTGGCCCTGGAATATGTAAGAAACAGGTCTTTTTCATGGGGATGAATGGAACATTAAAAAAAAATCAGAGGGACTTGTCGCTGATTAGAGCAGTTTCCCACAGTATGGACAGTTTCTCATATGCATCAGAATCACCTAGCTATCTTCTTGAAAATACAGATTCCCATCCACATCAGATCTATTGAATTTCTGAAAATGAGGCCAGAATTCTACATTACAAACATGCACTCTAGATGATTCTTAAGTACACTAAGAGCTGGAGAGACACTAGAATAGTACCTTTGAGGAAATAATATATATAGCTCAAGATATACCACTTCCTTCCTTTTCTTTCCTTCCTTCCTTTCCCTGTCCTTCCTTTTTTTAAAAGACGTAGTATTTTCTAATACATGGAAGTATGTCAAGCTAAGCATAACCACCTTAAGAGAAGAAAAATCCCCTAAACAAGTGTCTTTTTAAAAAGTGGCTCATACAAATTTATTCTTTTAAAGTATGTGGTAAAATATGGAGGGGCACTGATATTTAATTTCAGGGATGACTATTTGTCCTATGGAGGTAACCTGGGGGTATACGTGGGTATGCTAGAGAAAACTTATATCTCTGCAAAACAAAACAAGACAAACCCAAAACACTCTACAAATTTTTGTCCATTAGATGAATGTATCTTTTCTATAGGAGAAAGCAGGTTGGTAAGTGGAAGATGTATCTTATTGGACTGGATCTCCCCCAGGGCCCAGTTTCAATCTTGGGCTCTTAAGGGGATTACTTTTCTTTTTTGGCACAGATGGACAGGCAAAGTTACTTGGTTATTAGAAAGGTGGAGAAACATCAAGGTCTCTGGAGGAGCAGTTAGAGGTTGGCCCACAAACTTCTCTGATTTTGAGTAAGGCAGTATTACCTTTAGAACACCCAACTTCAAAACAAAACAAAAATAAAATCACCAAGTGTGACTCCTCAGGTAAGTGGATCCCATACAATTTTCTTCCTCAGCTGGTATGTCAATAAAGTTTATAGGAGAGCACAAAGATGAAAACACACACACGGAAAGGAAAGGCTTCTGGATATATGGGACAAACAAGGCGATCAGTGAAAACCGATTATAGAAGAACAGCATCACCCGATCATAGGAATACCTTTCACCGAGCACGTATGGTACTTACTTTCCTCTGACATGGTAAGGTTTGAAGCAAGGCTTGAAGTTTCAGGTTTCTGATCACTGACTTCGGGGCTGCTCACTTGACTGAGAGAACCAAAATGAATACATTAGCCCCTCATGGACTTGCTGTGTTGCCGAAAGCGATTACGTCAAACCCATTTCTCTTCCTAGGCTACACAAGTAAGAGGCAAAGTAAGTCTTTTTCATGGTATCATTATTCTTGGTTTTTAGCAGCTGCCTGAAGAGGGAGGGCCAGGGCTGGTACCCTCAGCATTTGGCTGTTCTTTCTCATATCCCTAGACCCCTTCTGTTTTCATATCACTCAGAAATTCCAGCTAAGTCAAAGACAAGTCAGAGTTTTTCTAAAGACCTTGTGGTAAAAAACAAAAAACAAAAAAACAAACCAAAATGCACTGTCACTTTGTTTCCAAATTTCCACAGGAAAGTAGGGAGGATTCCTGATTTCAGAGAGTGGGTCTCATAATTACTTGAGAAGTTTTTTCAAATTACACATGCTTGCTTCCAAGAAGGGGATTCTGAACTTTAAATGGTTCATTCTACTGTATTTCTCTTTTCCTCCAATTAAAAACATTTTTTTAAAAATTTGGTATCCTATTCCAGACTGAGCAATATCTTTTTTTAAGTTATAGGGAGATTTCAGAGAAGTTACACAAGGTAAATCACATAAACTAGGAGAACAAATCATTATGTTAGACACTTTAATGATGGCAAAATTCTCACTGAAATTGTGGAATGGAGATTTTACTCACTTTCATCCCTCACAATGTCCTCCCTCTCCCTTCTACCTTACTTTCTACTTTCCAGTTATTCTCTCAATTGCCAGGATAGCATAGTGGTTAAGGGGTATAGATTCTCAAGCCAGATTGCTTGCACTGATATTTCACTCAGCCAAACCTAGCTTAATGACTTTGGGCTGAACTTCTTTGTACCCCAGGTTCAACTGTCAAAGAGGGACAATAACAGAGCCTAACACACAGGGTTGTTACATGGATTAATGAGTTAATATACGAAAAGTACTCAGAGACTAGAAAGAGTAAACGCAATATAACCACAGCCATTCTCATTACCTTACGTCTCCCCAGCCCAGGCACCCTTCCCACATTCATTTTCCTTAGAAAGAAATCTGCTTTGCTTTCTACACTCTAGGGAAAAGTGGACAACACCGTACCAGAGGCTCCACATATCTCCAAAGATAAGACTAATAAAAGGTAAGAGTAGTTTCTACACAGCAAAATTTTTAAAAGAAATGTTATTTATATAACAAATACACAGCATCAAAATTCCTAAAGCTCTCATATCTTTTCTGAATGGACCGCCAACATTCAAGTATAATATCAAGATTTTTTCCCTGGTATATTCTGAATGTTCAGACAATTTTTCCTCAGATGTAATTAACTTTTATTTTTTATTTTTTTAAGGTTTGTCTACTTATTTATTCTAGTAATCTCTACACCCAGCAGGGGCTTGAACTCACAACCCTGAGATCAAGAGTTGCATGCTCTTCTGACTGAGCCAGCCAGGTGTCCCTGTAATTAACATTTATTTATTTATTTATTTATTTATTTATTTATTTTTCTTTTTTTTTTTTTAAGATTTTTTTATTTTATTTATTTATTTGACAGAGATAGAGACAGCCAGCGAGAGAGGGAACACAAACAGGGGTTGTGGGAGAGGAAGAAGCAGGCTTCCAGCGGAGGAGCCTGATGTGGGCTCGATCCCAGAACGCCGGGATCACGCCCTGAGCCGAAGGCAGACGTTTAACGACTGAGCCACCCAGGCGCCCCTATTTATTTATTTTTCTTAAGTAGGCTACATGCCCAATGTGGGGCTTGAACTCATGAATCTGAGATCAAGAGTTGCATGCTCTACCAACTGAGCTAGCCAGGCATCTCTGTAATTAACTTTTAAAGCTAAATCCCCAGATGAAGTTTATCTATTTACTCAAATGCCTGTATTTTTGGAATAGCATTTAATGTACTAACCAATGTGACTATATGGGAATTGAAGGGTAAGAGGAAGAAATCATACTGAGTAGTTATATCAATGTTTCCCAAACTGGTCTATCGCTATAATTACCTGAATAATTGGTAAAAATACAGATTTCTCATCATGCCTAATTAAATAGGATTCCCAGCAGAAGGGTATAAAACTAGACAAGAACTTCACATTCCTAACTACAATGACTGTTTTGTCTTCTATGTATACTTGGATAATTCTGGGGTTCACTGTTATACCCACTGATCAAAGACTATTTCTAGACCCTGCAACTTAGAAGGTATATTTGTATAATCTGGCATACAATGATATAAAATCCCATGGTCCTGGAATCCTATGTTATAGAAAAATCCCCTACGTATTCAACTGAGTGTCTAAAGATTCAATAGAAACAACAGTGCTAATGGGGCGCCTGGGTGGCTCAGTCTGTTGAGAGCGTCCAACTCTTGATTTCGGGTCAGGTTATGATATCAAGGTCCTGAGATTGAGCCCCCCGTCAGGCTCTGCACTTAACAGGGAGTCTGCTGGAGAGTCTCTCTTCCTCTTCCTTTGCCCTTGCCCATGCTTGTGCTCTCTCTCTCAAATAAATAAACCTCAAAAAAAAAAAAAAGAAAGAAAGAAAAAGAAACAACAGTGCCAAGACAATGAATTAACTAGCACTTTGTTAAACATTTAAAATTATTTTATCTAGGAAAATTATGTATTGTTTCAAAATTTAATTATTTTCAGTTATATAAACATAATTTTGCTTAACAGTATGTGCATGATGAAAAAAAAAATGTTCCAAAAAGCAAAAACACTCAAACTCCAAAAAGCGAGCATCACAAGTACCTGATTCTCATTCGGCAGAACTCTTAAAATCAATAATTAACACAATCAACCAATGCATGAATAAATAAAATTAGGTATGGACACACAATGGAATATTATTCGGCCTTATAAAGGAGGGAAATTCTGATACCTACTATGACATAGATGAACCTTGAAGACATTGCACTAAATACAAGCCAGTCACAGAAAGATAAATACTGTACGATCTCACTAATACGAGGTACTCAGAGTAGTCAAAATCGGAGACAGAAAGTAGTATGGTGATTGCCAGGAGCTGGGAGAACAGGGAAACGGAAAGCTATTTACTGAATACAGTTTCAGTTTGGGAAGATGAAAAAAGTTCTGGAGACAGAGGGTGGTGATGGTTGCACAACTCTGTGAGTGGAATAATGTCACTGAATTATACACTTAAAAATGAATGAAATGGTGAATTTTATGTTATGTATATTTTAACGTAATAAACTGAAAGAGAAGGGATAACTGCAGGAAAAGACGAAGGTGGTAGGTTCCATAATATAACTGGAAGGGTCAGCCTTACATATAAGCAGGGGAATTAACTTCGGAAGATAGGGCAACAGAGAATATTGTAGAGAAGCAGATAAACGGGTAGATTTGGTGACAGGCAAATGAGGTAGTTCCTATTTAACTGTTTCTAATTTCTCTCAGGGAGCAAGATCCCCAGCTGAGTGAATGGAAAAAGAGTGGAGGGAAGTGAGATGAAAGGAAGGGGAGGAACCAGGAGGCAAGGAGCAAGGGAAGGAGGGAAAGAAAGTTAATTTTAGAGACTAGGGAATAAAACACACCAGGAAGGGTGGCTGGACCATGAAAAGTGTTTAAGTGCCTGTTTGAGATGTAATTATAAATGAAAACAAATTAGCACAGTTTTGTGTTTTTCTCTCACAAAATTCAGGTGACTGGAAGTAAGCATGGAATAGGTAGATAGTTGGTTTAACTAGAGTTGTGATTTTGCTAAAGAAGCATGACACAGGGGAAAAGGAGAAGTTCAAAGGCAAAATCCCTCACAAAACGTTTGTAAGGGACTGATTAAATTAATCAGCATATAATTATAATCTAAACAACATAAGAAAGATAAGGAAGTCTTTTTTCGTGGGAAGGGTCAACAGTTAAGCGTGGAAATATGATAGCTCATTTACTGGAAAGTGCACAGGAAGATATCATATGGCTAGTGTGGCAGTAGATACATGAGTTGGAATGCAGTGTGTGGCACTAAAATGGTAAGATTCTGGAAATTAAGATGTTAGAGGTGATGTAGTTACTAGTTAGTTCACAGACAACAGGAAGTAAGAGTAGGAGGTGCAAAGATGCTGCCTCTTGTCTAAAGGGAGTGGAGCTAATGATTAAGGCATCCCATATCCATTTGGTAATTAACAACAAATCCCTTGGATTTCCCCTATTTCTGCTTATTCTTCCCATTCTGTACACTGCACATCTGACTGAGGAATATTTACTGTCATGTCTCTTCCATATGTCACAGGACCTGACAGAGAACATGAGTTCAGTACATATTACTGAATAAAAAAATGAATGAATAAGAAAAAATCAGCGCTTATTTGTTTCAAGGACAAAATACTGGAAGAAAATTTCCATCTTAAATCAAGTAATTTCAAAACATAAAGACTGAGATGCAAAAACTCGAAAAGAGAGTAGTCAACCCAAAACACATTCATCTACTAATCAGCATGTGGAAAAAAACTGTAAGTAGATCGTTAAAAAGAAATTCAACTTTACATACCTTAAAGTTTGCTCTCCTGATTCCTGCATCTTGGCTTTTTTCACCTGCAAAAATAAATATACGAAGGCATCAATACAGTGATCTGCTTTTAAAATCATCTAGCTATTCAAATGGCAGGCTAATATTAACTAATAAATTACAGGGTAACTGTTTCATTTTGTTTTGCTTAGATTTATTTAATTAACCTTTGTTATATTCTAGAGTAAGAGATGGACTTGTTTTTCACATGAGCTCTTTTCTTTTTAATGAAAAAAGTGTTTTTCAGATTCAAGGTAAAATGTTTACCAGATTTTTACTCAAGATAAAATGTTTATCAGAGGGGTGCCTGGGTGGCTCAGTCGGTTAATTGTCTGCCTTTGGCTTGGGTCATGATCCCAGGGTTCTGGGATCAAGCCCCGCATCGGGCTCCCTGCTCAGTGGGGAGCCTGCTCGTGCTCGCTCTCTTTCTCTCTGTCAAATAATAAAAGTCCTTAAAAAAAATGTTAATCAGAATCAAGTATCCAAGCTTGGATACAAACTAGTTGGTTTTAAATTTTAACAGATATATAACTGTATTATCCAACAGTAAGTATGGCAATCTCAATATCATCTACTTGTTTATTAATTTATTAAACAGTAATGCCTTTATATGTAAATTATGTACATGCCAAAAACAAAGATAAGTTCTTATCAGGTTATGAGTAATTTTTAAAAAAGATTTTACTTACTTAGGGAGAGAGAGAGGGGAGGGGGTTGGGCAGAGGGAGAGGGAGAGAGAAACCCAAGCGGAGGGTTGACCCATGAAATCATGACCTGAGCCAAAACCAAGAGTCAGATGCTTAACCAATTGAGCCACCCAGGTGCCCCAGGTTACGAGCAATTTAAAAATTATTCTGTATGCTATTGTTTTATCCCAGATTTTCATCTTTTCTAATTCCTTCTGAGGTGAAAGCATTTCCACTGAAACAGTTTAAGAATCCACAAACAGAAGATCACATTTAACACTACTAGTGGATTTCCCTGCTTTCATATTACAAAGAAGCTGATTTTAGAGCTCTCTGATTAGAACAACCAGTCATAGTAGAAACATGCTTAGTATGCTTAGCCATACAAAATTATGGATCCCTGAAAGTATTTCAAGCTAACAAAAGGCAGAAACACTGTTAAATAATTTTAAACAAAAATATCAGGTGGGAATATAGCTATTTAATATGAATAAATTTAACATCTCAGACATTGTTTGCCTTGATTCGGGTAATTATGTCCCCCTGTAAATCAGAAAGCATGTGCTACCTTGGCACTAGAGGCAGGTAAATGAACTCAAAGGATACAGACAGACCTCACAAGTATGGGTCCAAACAATATAATCCAGAAACTGACAGAATGTAAAATAGTACAACTACTTTGGAAAACTGTCTAGAAGTTCCTCAGGTAGGGGCGCCTGGGGGGCTCAGTCGTTAAGCATCTGCCTTCGGCTCAGGGCATGATCCCGGCGTTATGGGATCGAGCCCCACATCAGGCTCCTCTGCTATGAGCCTGCTTCTTCCTCTCCCACTTCCCCTGCTTGTGTTCCCTCTCTCGCTGGCTGTCTCTGTCAACTAAATAAATAAATTCTTTAAAAAAAAAAAAAAAGTTCCTCAGGTAAGGTAAATAATAAATACAAGATAAATATAAGCCCCATAATATTTCTTATGGACATCTATTCCTCATGAGAAAACATAACAAAATAAATAAAACCGCTCTTGGTTTCTTGCCTATGGCATACCAACATATGTCATATTTAATGCTACTTTAATTTTCTTTCATAGGTACCAATAAAGAGAAAATTAAGAAAAGGGGGGCATTAAAAAAAACCCTTGGGGCGTCTAGGTGGCACAGTCGGTTGGGTGTCCAACTCTTGGTTTTGGCTCAAGTCATGAATTCGGGGTCATAGGATCAAGCCCCGCACCAGGCTCCATGCTCACCCCTCCCCTCTGCTCCTCCCATTCATGCGTGCACATGCTTTCTCTTTCTCTGTCTAAAATAAATAAATAAATCTTAAAAAAAAAAAAAAATCTTGTCAGAGTAACAGGCACAGCATCGCACTGCAACAGCACCGTGAGGTGACAGATGGCAACTGTACTTGTGGTGAGCACAGCCCAACATATAGAGTAGCTGACTCACTATGTTCATCTGAAACTAATATAACATGGTGCGTCGACTATACTCAAAAAAATTTTTTTAATCCTCTAAATTTAAAAACAAAACTACAGAAGCATATGAAGAAAAAACAAAAACGAACAAAAACTCTTGAGGCAGATAAGCTCTTATTAAGCATATTAAATTCCAAAGCCATAAAATAAAAAATAGATTTGATTATACAAAAATTCAAAACTTCTATATGATAAAAGATACCATAAACCAACCAAGAGATCAAGGAATCCTAGGATGACATACGGATTTTGACAAAAGCATTTAACTTATTGTAATTGTATGATATAACCCCACTGAAAGGGGTAGAGATAAATGAGCCACTTAGGAAAATAACAGACAACATTTTGACTGGAAATTGCAAGGTTAGACATAAGAAAAATACAACCATCTAGTTTACCTGCCTGCCATTTCACAAATAACAAAATATATGCTTTTATTATAAAATGTGCTGTCCTTCCCAGCTAAAGCTCATAGTATTTACATTAGGTCAGATGATAATGTAATTTTCCAATAGTGGGGATGAATTTATGCTTAGCTCACCCTAAGACTCTCTTTATCATCAAAGAAATATTTTTGTGACCTGGTAACCAAAACAGTCTAGTCTCCAGTAATCCATACAAAGAAAACTGGAGCACTAAGGAATCTAATTTACCATAATCTTAATTTTATTAGAACCACAGAATAACAAATTTAGCTAATAAGTTCCAAAAAAAGAAAACGGCACTGGAGCAAAAATTTTAAATACACCATTGGGCCTTTTTTTTGTTTTAATTATTTTTCAAGATTTTATTTATTTGAGAGAGAGAGCAAAAGAGAGAGAGCATGAATGGGGGGGGGCGCAGAGGGAGAAGTAGACACCCTGCTGAGCAGGGAAGCCCAATGTGGGGCTCAATCCCAGGATCCTAGGATCATGATCTGAGCTGAAGGCAGCTATTTAACCGACTGAGCCACTCAGGCACCCATACCACAGGGCCTTTCAAATTTTATTTCACTTTTTATTTATTACAGTGCCAACCCAGTACAAAGAATAAGTAACACTAGAAATGGAGAAAATGTACTTAAAATCATAACCACCGAACAAAAAAAGTTTGGGGAAAAATGTGTTATCAGCTAATTTTTTTACCTTTCATGGCCCATTATTTGCCTTGATTTGGGCAATTATGCTCGCCTACAAATCAAGAATAGAAAGCATGTGCTGCCTTGGCACCGTAGGTAGGTAAACTAACTTAAAAGGATATAGACAGATTTCATTGGATTACAGAAGTATGGGTTGTTAACAACACAATCCAGAAACCAATAGAATGTAAAATAGTGTAGCTACCCTGGAAAACAGTTTAGTAGTTCCTCAAAAGGTTACATATAGAGTTACTATATAACCCACCAATTTAACTCCTAGCTATATAACCAAGAGAAATGCAAACATATGTCCATGAATGTTCCTAACAGCATTTTTCAAAATACCCAAAAAGTGAAAATAACCCCAATGCTCATGAATGAACAGATAAATGAATAAAATGATAAAATAATAATAAATTAAACAATGAATGATAAATTAAAAAATCTATACAGTATTATTCATCAATAAAAGAGAATGAAGTACTGATACATGCTACAATGTAAATGAATCGTGAAAAGATTATGCTAAGTGGAGGAAGCCAGTCACAAAGAATCACAAATTGTATGATTCCATTTACATGAAATGTCCACAAATCAGTAAATTTTTAGACAGAAATTAGATTACTAATTGCCTAGGGCTGCAGGGGAGTTAGGGGGTGACTGCGCATGGGTATGGAGTTTCTTTTTGGAATGAAAATGTTTTAAAATTGATTCTGGTGATGGTTGAAAAACATACTTTATTTTAAAAAATGACATAATCTTATGGGCATGTTATGACTAAAGATAAAACAAAAAGAAGAACCACTGACAAATTCGTGAATCAGGGTTCTATTTGTGCCTCTGTTAAAAAAAAAAATCATGCTTTAAACATGACAGAGCAAGGGAATACTAGTAAAACAGTACCCGAATTTAGAATATCCATGCTCTGTGAATCACTCTGTGATTTTTCAGGTGATCAGTGCTGGCTTTGTACTGATGTCTGCAAGTTTTAGGTTTATGGGTAAAACTGCTATAAGTCTAGAGGAATAGAACTCATTTGAAATGACTTAGGTCCTTGCTTATACATATGGGAATAAAAAATATTTTTAAAAAATTGAGGTATGCTATGCTTTATCCTTCACAGAGAAGACAACATCAGGGGTTGAGTCAAGATGTTCTCTCTTCACCACCTGTTCCACCTTTCTTCTCTTTACCCTTTAAGCCCCAAACACAATTTTTAAAGTCCTTTTTATTGTTCTCAAAAATGTTTCCCAAGCTTCGCTCTTTTCTCTGTTTTAGCCAAGAGAGTACATTATGGTTATAAGCACCACTTCTATTGTTTACAATAAGTATTAGGCATTTCTTTTAAAAATTTAAACACAAGAGGCATGCTCATCTTTTTTAAAATCCCATTCAGATATGTATAAAATAGAAAAGAGCTTATTCTGAGCCATCACCTCCATGAAATAATTGGTATTAAGTTTGCTGTATATTCTTCTAAAAATTTTTCCTATGCATGTGTATCCTTTAAAAACTTGAATTCAGAAAGCACTCCTGACATCCATAAAGGAGTTTTTAAAGTGCTTCCAGCTTGCCAGGGGCAGTCTTCGTTTATACCTCTTATCCCAAAACCAAGTCTGGTTAGTGTCCCCTTTTACTCTTCAAAAGAGTATTGTCCAGTTTGGACAATAATACAACTGCCTCAGTGTATCTGAAAAAGATGAAGGCTGCGGGAGGGGGGCGGGGAGGAGACTGAGTAATTTCAAGGTACCTGGCGACCACACAGTGAATCATTTCTGACTGCAGATTGAAGACTGACTGGCAATAAGGGACAGTGAAAGAGAGAACCCAAAGCTAGGATTTAGGTTGCATTGTGAACAATGACCTGAACAAAGCTTAAGACGGAGCAAGTTAAGTAGTAAAGAAACAAGAAAGGGATAATTCAGTAGGAAAGAGACAAGAAGAGATGAGAATAACATAACTCCAGTTAATAATGCCCACCAGTAACTTCTCTCTATGTATACAGGTAATGGTAGAGTTAAAACTCTTGGTTTTATTTATCATCGTCAACGTGGGATAGAACCATTCTTTCTACCCAAATTTTAGATCTCTATTACAGCCTGTGAAGACTTTTCTCCTCAAAGTACAATATTTACTCTTCGTATTCTAATTATTTTTAACAGTTCATAAATATTCTGCATTTTCTTAGATTCTGTATGTCCATTTGGCATCCATTAATCACAGGGACAAACTACAGACCAAAGCTGTGCACACCTCGTGATCCAGAGCCCATACTCTGATACATCTCCTTCATCCAATTTACACACTACGTCAGTATTTTCCCTGCTCTAATCACCCCACCCAGAGCTAGACACCAGATACCTATGACAGCTGCAATACCCCAAAAGCCCACGGAATTATTCAAACAAACTAAACCTAAATTGTTTACCTTGCCTTGTCTGTAGAAACCCCATTAAAGGCTGCGGCCTATGTATTCCCCTCGCTCCTTTCTGCCTCCTAACTGACACTGGTGCTTCCCCCTACGCCCTGTGTGGTGTGCCATCCCTTTCATTTCTAAGGACTGTGAGTAACATTAAACTTTTGTTTCAATGGCATTGACCTCCCCATGTTGTCACTCAGTTACTTTTATAAATTAAAACTCAGGCACAGATCAAAATAAATGATGCCCTGTGACAATCACCATTTACAGTCAGCAGAAAATTTGTTTTTAAAGTGCTTTAATTTCTCACCTTCTTAAGTAACAATCAGGTTTTGCACATGATGTTATAGAAATTGAACAGAACAGCAAGGAAATGAAGCAGAGCAGAAAAGATGACTCACCAGCAGGTCAGCCTCACAATTCTCATTACCTTCAATAAACAAGGAGGAACTAACAACAATACCCATTTCAATAGTGTATCAGCATGTAAGTCTTGAAACTAGACCTCCTGACTAGACCTCTGTCTTGCTACATTAAAAACTCTATGACATAATTTTCTTTGGCACATTTAATGTCTCTAATTCAGCTATTTGTTCTCATAGCACATATCCCGGGAACACCGCTGAGGATGATTTTTAGTTCTACCATTTCCCTGATTATTGTTGCCCCATCAGAGATAAGAGAAGACATTTCATATGTTTCAAGGTCATCTTACCAATTGCTTATGTCTTTCTAGTTTTATACTTACGTTAAGTGAGAGGGCTAAAAGAATAATGGCAAAGTAATCATTAGCACATACTTCTCAACATAAAAATAAATATTAAAAATGTATTAAAGGACTTCATGCAAGCAGGAGTCCATCCTTTTGTGATGTAAAGAATCTATGTGAAACATGAAAAACATACCCTATTATCTGCTTTCAAAACTCAATTTTTTTCTAAGTTGGATTTTCATAAAGGTAAACATATCATTCTACATTCTCTTTTCATATGAAATGCAAGAGGCTCAATCAGGATAGTAAACTGCCTCAGAATTTATCTAACTTCAAAAAAAGAAATAACACAAAAGCAAAAGATTCTTTAATATAAAAGTATCTTGAAAGAATGATTACTATTACTTTCCTATTTTATTTTTATTTTATTTTATTTATTTTTTAAGTAGGCGCCGTGCCCAGTGTGGGGCTTGAACTCACAAACCAGAGACCAAGAATCGGATGCTCTACTGATTAAGCCAGCCAGGCGCCCCTGCTTTTCTTTTTAAAATGCTAAGAGCCAAAATATAGAAAGAGCAATACAAACAAACAGAAGGCCGTGGCAAAGGCAATAACTCTGTATCACTTGGGGACATTTAGAATTATTATTTTTATTTATTTATATTAAATATTTAAAAGAAATTAAGAATCTAATCTAGACTCTAGGATCTTATCTGTTTTTAACAATTGGCTAGTGGCCAAATTATACTTTTCTTCAACTATAACTACTTTTTAAAAAAATTAAGTCACTCAGAGAAATTTAGGTAAAGATAAAACTAAGTTTTCTGGCAGAAATGGTATATAATGCTTTACTGGTAACCAGATGTCCTCTTTTATTTTCTAAAAACTGTAAGAATAACCGTTGTGTTTTTTTCTTTTTTAATGACATTTCCAAATACAATACTTACTCTGTAATACTGAATTTTCTAAGCAGACTCCCTAGCATTAAGCTAACAAAATGTGAATTTAAGAACACTGTTTTTTTAGAAGGAAGGTATTAGGAAGTCTTTTCCTTATTTTTATTCTAATTTGGAATCTGTAGTACTAAGCAAATAGTATTTAAAATCTTTTACAATTGGTTTTTCTATAAAGACCTTCAATTATTAAAGGAGACACTTACTGGTTGTTCTGGTAAGTCTTGCTCTTCTTCCATGAGGACCAGTATTCCTTCCTAACGTTTATGTGGCTGGATTGCGGGCGTCTGTCAGCAGTCTTCACTGTCTGTTTAAAAAAGGGGGGGGATTCAAAGCTTTATGAACTCTTACAGCATTATCATTGAGGCCATCGGAGAATCATTTTTTTAAACTTTTTGTTACTCCAAGCTTTCTACGTGAGTCCCAATCTCAAAATCTCAAACCTGCACGTGGCTTTTCAAAACTGACCTGCTGCACCAAGTCCAGATAGGTGTACACAGTGGCCTTTATACTACCTCGCAAAAGCCAACACGTGGAACCCCTTCTGCTGTACTTAAAACACGGTGACTATAGTGCCTAATGCACTAAACATTTTATAATGATAGCCATGTGCAGATAACTAAAACATGATTTTAGGATTATTGTTACATTAAAAAATGATAAAAACTAGCCTAGCAAGTCAGTTAGTTATGATAACATCTAACCTGCTTGAATGTGGAACATTTACATAACTGTTAACACAGACACACTGAATCACTTTAAATAGGACAAACTGGAATATCAGTTAAATACTTTCACAACCAACTATCTGTATATATGTAATTAAAGGAAAATTCTTCTGGATTTATTTTAATAATGCAAATAAATAAGTAGAGCAAAACCTTGAATTTTAGAATTAAGGAAAAATCATGTAAAGCTAAGACACAACTTTATTCTGAAATAACGAGCTCCACTAAGTATACTACCTAGTCAACTTTTTTTTTCATTTGAGAGAGAGTGCACGTGTGTGCACGAGCAGGGGGGAAGAGCAGAGGGAGAGGGACAAGCAGACTCCCTGCTGAGCAGGGAGACTGATGCGAGGCTTGACCCTGAGATCATGACCCAAGCTGAAGGCAGACGCTTTAACAACTGAACCACCTAGGTGCCCCACTACCTAGCCAATTTTTAAGCAAACTCTTTACCTTCTCAGACCCCGCTCTTCCTGTCCTGATTTTCAAACTAAAAAAGAAAAATAGAGGACTCAAAGCCCCACATTTACTGGTATGAACTTCTTACTGTGGCCTGCTGGCAAGAAAGAGACAGGTAGACATGAGTAAACTAAATACACTATAAAAACAAAAACTCCGTATCTATTTAACACAAATGAAACTGACACTTCTCCAAAACAGATGTGATCACTTATGCTTTTAATGACGGTCATGCCTGTTTTTACTTCTACTAACCACTGTAACTAAACATATAAAGCTAAAGCAAGTATAGAACCTTATTGCTGAAGTAATGAAAAGAGATTAAAAAAAAAAATAACATGAAAAGGGAAACGAAAAACTTCAGTTGTGCCCATACTACCCCTCCCCTTCTACTGCTCTATATTGATGCAATACAACATTTTACTTTATAGCCACACTCCCAAACGGGAAAAAGAGAGAACACACATGTGGTTAGATGCAAAACTGTCCAACTCTACCATGGCTTTACTCCCTTCCCTGACCTAGATGTCATGAAAAAAAGTTTAAAGGTCAGAAGCACTTGGTGATCAATACTCACGTGTAGCTCATACAGAGCCTCAAAAGCCAGGTTCTCCAACTACATGACGCAGGTAACTGGTGCTGCAGAATTACAGGGCGCGGTAACCAAAGCCCGCAGGAGCTATCTCGCCTGAACTTGTTTTGCTCTCCTCAGAAGAGCATAATCAATGTGACGTGAAACGGATTCACAATTGTGAAAGAGGAAACATTTTTTTGTTTTACCAGCTTCTATCTACCTTATATTTAAATTGAAATGTCTTTATTTTATGGGCTTTTAATATTGTCTAAGTGTACATAATACATACATAATTTCATCCCCAAAGGAGGAAAAAAGGGCTAAACCATGAGGGAAATATAATGCCTTTAATACCTCATTTGCTGGATTTTTGTACCTCTCACCTAAACAAAAAGTTATAATATTTTATTATAATAAATGTTTTATTTAATTGAAGGCCATATGTAATAACTGCAATCTCTAATTAGCAGATTCTCAGCACGGGAGAGGGAAGGGATATTCCTTCTCATGGGGAAAGGGTTATAAAATCTACCTCTGGGCAAGAAGGTAAGAAAAATTGTTTTTAAAAAAAGATACTCAATAACATGTGCTTTAGTTAAAATATAACACCTAACTGATTTAAAAAATATAAGCATTAAAGGAGAATATTTTTTATTGATCAAAAGGGATCATGGGTTTTGCAAGGTAAAAAATACTACTCTTAATTGTGGGGAAATAAATTCTCAAGTCATATAAAACTAAATGTTAAAATCTCGAATTTTGTTTTTTAGAAATAGGGCAAAAAACAGTGATTTTATAATGAAAAGGAAGGAATTTTCTACTTTTCTTAAGACAAATTCTATGGTAAGTTGCAAGAAAATTTCCCTTAAGGGAAAAATTGGTAGACATTCTTTCTACCTCTCCTATTTCTTTGAAAATAAGCACTGTTGTTTCCATCTTAAAAATCACCTTTATCTTCTCAGCTTTTCAATTTAGGGGAATAAAAGGGGCATAATTTCTATAGTTAGGAAAAAAAACTTTAAAAATCAAGTAACAGAACAATCACCAATAATTTTGATCATTTAAAACAAACAAGAGCAGGGGCGCCTGGGTGGCTCAGTCGGTTAAGAGTTTGCCTCTGGCTCGGGTCATGATCCCGGGGTCCTGGGATTGAGCCCCACACTGGGCACTCTGCTCAGCAGGGAGCCTGCTTCCCTGCTGTCTACTGCTCTGCCTACTTGTGCTCTTTCTCTCTCTGTGTCAAATAAATAAAATCTTTAAAAAATAAAAAAATAAAAAAAATAAAACAAAAGCAATCTCACAAGGAAAACACAAGATTTATTACAGCATCTTCTGGGATTCTATCGGCAATATGTAAAATGCATAAAGTTGAAACATACATTCTGGTACATTTGTGTGTATGTTAATGACTATAAATTACGTATTTCCATCACGACATGCATTTAAGTACACTACTTTCAATCAATACAGTAGTTCTCTTTCCTTCCAATAATTTATAAGTTGAATAACCTGAAATATAGGTTGAATAACCTGAAATAACTTCAGCAGGGAGCCTGCTTCTCCCTCTCCCTCTGCTGCTCTGCCTGCCTGTGCTCTCTCTCTCAAATGAATAAATAAAATCTTTAAAAATAAATAAATAAATTTATTAAATTAAATAAAAGTACAGAATTACTATCCAAATCTTAGTATTCTCATTTCCAGGTACTAGTTCTAGAGTTTAATCTAATTGTGGGTTTTTGTAAACCATTAATGTAAACTGACATTATTCTACACTAAATGAAATTCATCTTCTAAAATATACAAAAATACAATGACTTGACATAGAAGGGGAAAGTGGATTCTTAATGCAACTTAAATGAATACAGTTACTTACAACTTAGTCAAACAGCCAGTGAAATTACAAAACACGCTGTGAGTTAATCTTTTAAGTACATTTAAGCATTTGGATAGTAATGTCTTCTCACAATTTTCTAGTTTCAATTCTTACTATTGATTTAAATACACCTTTTTTTATCATGAGAGTTTGCCAGTATCTATACGCCTTTATGGTCAGCAATCTAGGAAAATCTATAACTGAGAACAGAAACAGTATTATTTCCGAAGACTTTCCCTATTTGCAAATGCTGACAATGAAAAAATAAGGAATTTTGTTTGGATTTGAAAGGTCACACATTTTTAAATACTGGGATTTCACATGTTCATAAATAAAGCAGGATACTTTTATAATATGGCAGCCATAATTTTTCTTTTTAATCCTTATAAATTAGAAGGGAAATAATTAGTAAATATTTTACTTCGAAATTCTAATTAGATTCCTACCTCATAATTTCTGTTTTGTACCAAATTGAACGTACTATTCACCCTGTAACTGTAAATGGCTACAAGCAAAAACCTAAGTTACTGCAATGTTATTATAGCTCTTAAGCATAGGAAGGGGAAGGGGAAAAAATATATATATATACTACACACACACACACACACACACACATATATAAAGAACAAAGATCAAATTGTTTTCAATGAAAATGAAGTATATACTACTCTTAATTATAACATCAAGAGAAGTGTCTAAATAGAGCACAACATTCCGATTATAGGTCCTAGAAGGGGAACTTGCATGTTGCTAAGTGTGCACAGACTAACTGAATATCTTTGATACAGTTCTAAAGAGAAAACAGGTAGCTCATAAGTTTAATCACTGACCACATTGTATTTTAGAAGTCTACTTAATATTTCTTCCAAGGCTATATATATATATATATATATATTTTTTTTAGAACACGCTAAATAAAAGGCAACAGAAATTTTCCTGGGGAAAATTAACAGTGTCCTTCCCAAAATTAAATCAGCAATAACAGTTATAAACAACAGTAATCTAAAGAAGTATCAAAAAAGTGGTATATCATCACTTAAGATCATTAACATGTGGATTACTTTAGGATTTAAAAGTACATAATTACCAAATGTCCACCATGGTATCCTCAAATATAATTACGTGTATGCCTTAAAGAATGAAAATAAGCAAAATAAGCAAAATACCTTCTTTTAATGGCTTTAAGACAACTGCTTCAAGTATTATTACTCAACAATAACTATTCTAAAGGAGATCCATAAATGAATTCAGAAACTAGCACCCTAATACCAAAGTATCAAACATAAAACCTAAAGATATCTCTTGAAAAGAAACTCTAATTTATAAACTAAGAGGCCTTATAAGGCAAAATCAGAAAAGGTGTCAGGAAAAATGGTTTCAAAATGTAAGAAAACATTTCTGTGGTCTCTTGCAGAACATTGCTTATTAGTAGTCTCAGTGGGCATGTAGTAATTTGGGCTGCATAATCTACAGACCATACACATTAGTTTCAAACAAGAAGTGAACAAAGGTTTACTCCAATACCTACAAATGTCTTACTGAAATTAGGCAAAAATAACAATGACTACCTTGGAGGAGTGGAGAATTATTGAGGGAATTAAGGAAGATACAACCTACAACAGCTTTAAAACCAATTACAGTGGGAAGGATGAGAGAGCAATCATTTCCTGAGCGTATCTAATATACCAAGTATTTTTACATTTATTGTCTTACCTAGTTTTATCTCTACAACGATCCTAAGCCACAAGTGTTACCCTCATACTATGGACAAGGGAACTGGGACTCAGAGATTGAAACAATTTGCCTGAGAATAACAGCAATAATGTTTCAGGTTAAGGTAGAAATACATCAAATAAAGAGACTAGAGGATGGTGGTGATGGTTGCATAACACCATGAATGTACTTAATGCCACTGAATGGTCTATTTAAAGTGGTTAAAACAGCTAATTCTGTTATGTCCATTTACCATAGTAAAAAAATACAAAAAGACCCATGAAACAAGAAATACCAAAGCAATGATCAAATCTAAAGAGCTTATAGGGGCGCCTGGGTGGCGCAGTCGTTAAGCGTCTGCCTTCGGCTCAGGGCGTGATCCCCGTGCTCTGGGATCGAGCCCCACGTCAGGCTCCTCCGCTGGGAGCCTGCTTCTTCCTCTCCCACTCCCCCTGCTTGTGTTCCCTCTCTCGCTGGCTGTCTCTCTCTGTCAAATACATAAATAAAATCTTTAAAAAAAAAAAGAAAAAATAAATAAAGAGCTTATAAACTAGAATTTAAATAAAAACTTGAAACAAAACAAAAACAAACAAACAAAAGTGCTTATAACTAGAGAAAATCAATATTTGAAAAATACTGCCGGAGTGTGCCTGGTTGGCTTAGTCGGTGGAGCATGCAACTCTTGGTCTTGAGGGTGTGAGTTCAAGCCCCACGCTGGGTAGAGATTACTTAACAGAAAAAAAAAAAAATCTTAAGAAAAAAAAAAATATATATAGCCAGAAAAACAATATCAATGTGGAGAAAAACACGACGAATTCTAAATAAATGAAGAACAAAGTATTCAAGAAATTTTGGAGAAAGCAGATTAGCATATTTATCTCATCTGTGGAAAAGAGATAAAAATTGTGTGCAGAAAAAAGCATAAGCAACAAATCAATAGACCTGATTATATTAAATATACTTTCATGCAATGAGGAATAACAAATCTAAGATTAAAAGGATATAACATGGGGCATCTGGGTGGCTCAGTCTGTTAAGTGTCTGCCTTTGGCTCAGGTCATGATCCCAGAGACCTGGGATCGAGCCCCATGTGGGGCCCCATGTGGGCTTTTCTCTCTCCCTCTACTTCTCTCCCCTGCTCATGCTCGATCTCTCTCTTGCTCACTCTCTCTCTAATAAATCTTCTTTAAAAATTAAAAAAATAATAAAAGAATATAATAGAAGAAAACCTGCAATAATTATGATAAATTTTAATGTCTGCAATATCAACCCACCCAATTCAACATTACTGATCATCTGTTATGTGGCAAACTGTAACTAAATACACACACATCCATCAAAAGACACAAACAGTTTAACCACTAAGATCAAATCAGCATTTCGGAAAAAAGATTCTCACTACTAAGTGAATAAATTTTAATATTTTTAAGATACTTCCTGGTACCTAAGAAAATATCAAAAATAAATCTAAACAACAAAATTCAGTGTTCCCTGAACTATAAAAGATAAGAAATATTCAGGCACAGCTGTAAAATCGTATGTTATCTTCAGACTGTTCTCTGGTTAGAGTATAAAACAGGTCATAAAACTGCCCGTGGCCTGATTAATTTTCTAATTTTTTTCCCAAAAATTAAATAGAGGGGTAAAAAAGCCAACTCTAATTCAAAAAAGAGTAAGTTTGTTCAGAGAAATGAAAAATCAGAAACAACATGTGGAGAATGGCTTACCTGTGCTGCAGTGCTACTGCTGAACATTCTACATTAAAATAGAAACTGTAACCTATTTCAATAAGCTCATTTAAAAGGTGAAAGAAAAGATTTTACATTAATTATGGAATAATAGTAACAGCTTAAATATAATTTGCTAACAGTCAAAAGCAGATCCAAAGGGATACAGTGTTAGATGTCTTAAGGTTTGCATAGTAAAATGTTTACGCACATTATTTTATAAATGCTCCTAAAAAAGTGTTCCTCAAGACATTAATCAAAACTGGACACAAGTCCTCCATTCTTGCCCCACCCTTTTTCCTCAGGAAAAAATTTCAACTTTGAGGGAAAAGCAATTTAAATTGCATTGATCCTCCCTTATCCCAAATCTTAAAGAAGTTCAAGACAGCACTAGAGGCAGAAAGATTCACTAAATTTTTTGTTCCATTACCTCTTTCATAAGAGAGAAGTCACACAATTCTATAGTTGGTTCATTTTATGGTTCTGTACAAAAGCACTGAACTTCCACTAGTTAAAAGAATTTGATATCAGAAAACATTTCATATTTGATTTTACCCTATTGGAGAGAAAATTGCTCACTCTATGAATGCAAGAAAATACATAACATAAAATGCTACAAGGAATATAGATTTTAGAGGTAATCTTTATTTCAGGGTTGAGTAAACTAAAATGAAAGAGGTGAAGGCACTGCCTCATGAAGACTCGTAAGTAGCAGAACCAGTGGCAGAACCTAAGACTATGAACTCCCTCATCTGAAGCTTTTCTTCCTTTCATGTAGAATTAAGTACACGACTCCCTTTTTTTTTTTTTTTAAGATTTTATTTATTTATTTGAGAGAGAGACAGCCAGCGAGAGAGGGAACACAAGCAGGGGGAGTGGGAGAGGAAGAAGCAGGCTCCCAGCTGGCAAGCCTGATGTGCGGCTCGATCCCAGAACGCTGGGATCACGTCCTGAGCCGAAGGCAGACGCTTAACGACTGTGCCACCCAGGCGCCCCAACAACTCCCTTTTTAAAAACTACATTACTAATATTAACGCAGGCTGTTTATTCCTTTTCCTACGTTACATCTCCTACTATACTGTTACATTACTTTGACTTCATGGTATAATAGCATAATTTTAAAATGTTTTAAATTTATAAGTTCAAAACTTTTTCAATATGTTAACTGGCATCTTAAGGACCTCCCAAAAATCCTAAAGGGAGATTCTTTTTTTATGCTTTTAAACTTCTTGTGCAGTCTAGCAAAAATAACAATTTAATTTCTCTTTACAGCCATAAGTCTTTAATTTACAATGTACAGACTGATTTACTGTTAGTGAAACAGGTAATTTTAATTACAAGGTATAGGAGAATAAATTCCTTACTATTTCTACTCAGAGATAAACATCATGATTTTAGAAAATTAAAATACCTCCTAACCTACTAAAACCTCAGTGTTGTTAATAAAAGAATTCCCTCTTTATTATTAACAATTCTTCAAAATTCTTCTGATCTCTACTACGGTCTATAAGTCTGGCAGTTAACAATTCTGTTAATACCATTGTTGTGTACTGACTTGTTCTAATTCAAATCCATGTTTTCAAAGCTTGTTTTGGACAAAGTTGTGGTATGAACTTATTTTGAATAGCTTGTTTTGAAGTTGGATATTAGAGTTTTCTTATCGAACCTTCACACCTGGAGTGGAGAGGACCGTTAAGTCACTGATACCATAGTAAGAGCAGTGGGGTCCATCAAGTGATGGGCTTTGAAACTTAAAAAACCAAGAGGTCTGACCACCAACTTGACAGTGTTCGGTCTGGGCAAGGCTACTCTGCTGATCTACACAGCCCTCTGAAGATCTTGAGAAGCTTGCTCATGCTATGGCCAGACTACCCGTGGTCAGCAGTGGCAATAAACCATGCAGCAGTCTCAGGAGAAGAAGGCACATCTGTTCAGGCCTTGGTGAGGCTACTCCTCACAGGCAGTGGTGCCTGGAGTAACAACCTTCAGAGCAGCCTACCTTGCCTGTCAACACCAGTATTACTGTCTGCTAGCTATGTGCCCTGGAAGCAAGGGACCTAAGGCAGCAGTCGACACCCAGCTTTTAGTTGGAATGACTGACTCTACCATGACCAGCTTGTAGAAAGGTACCCTTCAACTAAATTTGGACTTGACTTCTTTCATCTCCCCTTTGCCTGGAGCAGTAGGGTAATTAATTTATCATTAGTTTGCAGTATGTTGTTTCTTCATTGGCTTATTACAAGACATTAATCCTTTATGCTACTGACTTGTAAAATATTAATATTATGAATTATAATTCCCACGAACCTGTGTTAAATAAATTATTGGCAAAGACAGTCTCTGTTTCTGAGCATAATCTGCCCCAAACAAAGCACCTACTAATTTTCCTTTGGTTGGTCCTAAGATTCCTATGGAACCTTGATCTTAAATTCCACAGTGGCAGAGACCACTTTCTTCTTTTTAGTATCTGACAGCACATTGTGGGCATTCAATATTTATTCAATCAAGTACAATTTCTAGGCTCTTGATTCTTCTAAATATTTACTTAAAACCAGTTCACTAAGAAACTTTAATATATTTAGAGGCACAAAAAATTCAAATCTTCACTTTTCCCATTTCTAGCCAGGGATGTCTAAGTCACAACTTTAATTCTTTACAAGTAAGGTTTTGTTAACTGACTTGAGGAATATCATTTTGAAATCTGTGTTAACTGAAAGTTCCCTTCAGGTAAAAGCAAGGAATGATACACTTTAAATCAAATGTTTAAATCACATCCATAACAAGGGATCAGAGCACAGGTACTACTAATATAGAAATTAGGAGCCCTCAGGTTTCTCTCCCTTGAGACTAAAGTTTAAAGTTAGAAAAAGAAAAGAAAAAAAGAAAGGGGGTGGGTAGGGAAAGAGAGAGAATCCCCTTCCCCAACACATATATACACAGAAAATAGATTTCTGGTAAAAGATAGGTCGACACCTTAATCCCCAGAACCAACGAATGTAACCTTATTTGGAAAAAAGAGTCTTTGCAGATGTAATTAAGGATTTTTAGATGAGGAAATTATCCTGGATTATCTGGGTAGGTCCAAAATGCCATCTCAAGTGTCCTTGTTAAATGTGAAAATGAATAAAGGAAACCTCATTTGAAATGGAGTTGCAAGGCCTTGAAGGGAGTGCTCTCAAGCCCTAGCAACTTGTCAACTGCAGACCGCAACAGGAAGAAGCATACCATGCATTTTCCAACAGGAAGAAGCCTACTTTACTACCCCAGCAGTAAGATATAAGATATCCTCTTAGCCCAGACAATAAGAAACCATCACCACCCAGAACTCACTTTCCTCCAATAGACTTTTGTTCAAAACAGCCCCTCCCTACTTCTTCCTTTTTCTCTATAAAGAACGGGCATACCTTGCTTTGTTGCACTTCACTTTACTGCACTTCCCAGATACTCTGATTTTTTACAAATTGAAGGTCTGTGACAACCCTGTGTTGAACGAGTCTATTGGTTGTCATTTTCCCACCATTTTCCCAACAGCATTTGCTCACTTTGTGTGTCTGTACCACATTTTAGTAATCTGACAATATTTCAAACTTTTTCAATATTATTAAATTTGATGTAGTGATCTGCAATCAGTAATTTCTGATGTTACTACTGTAATTGTTCTGAGGCACCACGAACTGTGCCCATACAAGACGGTGAACCTAATTGATAAGTGTGTGTGTTCTGACTATTCCACTGACCAGCCATTCCCCCAACTCTCGCCCTTTCCTCGGCCTCCCTAGTCCCTGAGACACAACAATACAGAAATAAGGTCAATTAATAATCCTACAATGGTCTCTAAATGTTAAGTGAAAGGAAGAGTCACACATCTCTCACTTTATTTTTTTCAGTGTAACCTCTTTATTGAATTAGCTGCACTCAATAGGGTGCCTTCTTATCAGGTCTCCTCTAATTTTTTTTTTATTTGAGTATAGTTGGCACACAATGTTACATTAGTTTCAGATACACAACACAGTGATTCAAGATCTCTATAAATTATGCTATGCTCACCACAACTGTAGCTACCATCGTCACTACACAAGGCTATTACAATATCATTAACTATACTTCCTATGCTCTGCCTTTTATTCCCATGACTCACTCTTTCTATAACTGGAAGCCTGTATCTCCCACTCCCTTTCACCTGTTTTATCCTTCCCTCTGGCAACCACCACTTTGTTCTCTGTATTTATAAGTCTGATTCTGCTTCTTGTTGTTTGTTTAGTTTTTTAGATTCCACATATGAGTGAAATCATATGCTATTTGTCTCAGTTTGATTTATTTCCCTTAGCATAATACCCTCTAGGTCCATCCATGTTGTTGCAAATGGCAAGATCTCATCCTTTTTTTGCATATCTCTCACTTTAAATGAAAAGCTAGAAATGACTGAACTTAGTGAGGAAAGCATATCAAAAGCCAAAGCAGACTGAAAGCTAGGCCTTTTGTGCCAAACAGCCAAGTTGTGAATGCAAAGGAAAAGTTCTTGAAGGAAATTAAAAGTGTACTCCAGTGAACACATGAGTGATAAGAAAGCAAAACGGCAGGGGTGCTTGGGTGACTCGGTTGGTTAAGTGTCTGCCTTCAGCTCAGGTCACGATCCTGGAGTTCTGGGATCAAGCCGGGCATCAGGCTCCCTGCTCAGCGGGGAGTGTGCTTCTCCCTCAGCCCCTTATCCCACTTGTGCTCGCTCTCTCTCTCTCAAATAAAATAAAATCTTAAAAAAAAGAAAAGAAAGCAAAACGGCCTCATTGATAATATGGAGAGAGTCTAAATGGTCTAGATAGAAGATCAAACCAGCCACAAAGCCTAATCCAGAGCAAGGCCAGAACTCTCTTCAATTCTGTGAAGGCTGAGGGAGGGCAGGAAGCTGCAGAAGAAAAATTTGAAGGTAGCTGAGGTTGGTTCATGAGATTTAAGGAAAGAAGCCATCTCCATAAAAATGCATAGTGAAGCAGCAAGTAGCTGAAGTAGAAACTACAGCAAATTCTCCAGAAGATCTAGCTAAGATCATTAAGGAAAGCGGCCACCCTAAACAACAGATTTTCAATGTAGATGAAACTGCCTTAAATTGGAAGATGCCATCCAGAACTTTCACAGCTGGAGAGAAGAAATCAACACCTGGCCTCAAAGCTTCAAAGGACAGGCTGACTCTCTTGTTAGGGGCTAATGTAGCTGGTGACCTTAAGTTGAAGCCAATGCTCATTACCATTTCAAAAATCCTTGGGCCCTTAAGAATTATGCTAAATCTAGTCTGCCTGCACTCTGTAAATGTAATAACAAAGCCTGGATGACAGCACATCAATTTACGATGTGGTTTTCTGAATTCTCTCTCTCTGTTTTTTAAGATTCTATTTATGTATTTTAGATAGAGAGTGTGAAAATGCGTGTGCGAGCACCGGGGCAGGGGGTGCGCAGAGGGAGAGGGACAAGCAGACTCCACTCTAAATGTGGAGCAGAGACCGGGGTTGATCTCACAACCCTGAGATTGACCTGAGCCAAAATCAACAGTCGGATGCTCAACCGACTGAGCCACCAAGGCGCATGGTTTTTTGAATATTTTAAGCTCATTGCTGAGACCTACTGCACAGAAAAAAAGATTCCTTTCAAAATATTACTGCTCATTGACAATGCACCTGGTCACCCACGAGCTCTGATGCAGATATACAATGAGATTAATGTAGTTTTCAAGCCTAGGTTATTATGTTATTCCAAAATTAAAATTATACCAAAATAATTATTTCAAAATAAAAAGCTTATCTTTAAAAAAGGGGGTATCATTACACACTAGCATGGCTGAAATAAACAAAGGAAAACTGGCCATATCAAGTGTTGACAAGGATATAAAGCAACTACAACTCTCACGCATTACTAGTATGAACATAAAAAGGTACAATACAGCCACTGTGGAAAAGTGGTAATTTCTTATAAAGCTAAACATATGCTTACCATATGACTCAGCAATCCTACTCTGAAGTATCCACTTAAATGAAAACTTATGTTCACACAAAAACCTGTACATGAATGCATATAGTGGCTTTGTTCACATCTACAATGAAAACTGGAAACGAACGTCTTTCAAACTGGTAATGAATAAACTGTTGTACACTTACAGAATGGAATATTATGCAGCAATTCATGGAGCAACTTAGATGAATCTCCATTATGCTAAGTGGAAGAAGCCAAGCTCAAGAGTCTATATATTGTATAATTCCATTCATATGACATTTTTTATATAACTCTAAGGACAGAAATGAGATCAGTGGTTGCCAGGTGCTAGGGATGGGGGAAGGGACTGCCTACAGAGGGTTACGAGGGAACTTTATTGGGATGATGGAACTGTTCTCTACCTGGATTATACTGGTCATTACATGATTGTATGCATTTGTAAAACTCATAGAACTGTATACTTAATATGATGACTTTATTATATGTGAATTATATCTCAAAAATTATAATAGGATCTGTTTACATGTTCAGAAAACATTAATTACATATGAATTGAATAAAATTCTGTAACTGTAATATATGCAAATAAAATTATAAATATAGTTGGATCAACAGTTTATGAGTACAGAAATTGAAATGTTGGTTAAAAAAATTATAAACCTAGTTGAATCAACCATTCATGAGTACATAAAATGGCAGTATTACTTGATATCATCTTAACAGAAGAGTTTTCCATTACATAATGACTTAAGTAAGGTCAAATTGTATGAATTTTTAATTTTAAATGTGACTACCCTCAAACAGACACTCCTTCCCTACCTAAACTGGAGTGGTGGAAGAATCCTACCCCTATGCTAAGCCATTAAAGGTAGATCTATATAATATAATCATTCAGAAGCAATTACATCTAAAATAAAAACTGATATTTGGGGCGCCCGGGTGGCTCAGTCCGTTAAGGTCATGATCCTTGGGTCCTGGGATCGAGCCCCACGTCAGGCTCCCTGCTCAGTGAGGAACCTGCTTATCCCTCTCCCTCTGTCCCTCCCCCTGCTTGGGCTCTCTCCCATGCACTCTCTCTCTCTCTGTCAAATAAATAAATAAAACCTTAAAAAAAAAAAAAACCTGATATTTACTCAAAGACAAAAACACAAAGTAGGCACAGACCTGTACTCCTGAAACAAATAATACATTATATATTAATTAAAAAAAAAAAGCTAAAGTAAAATTAAAAAAAAAAAAAACCCACAAAGTAGGGGGTACTTAAGAGACAGGCAATGAAACAAAGGTCTCTGCAAAACACATACACATTTATCAAGCCAGAAGATTTATTCCACAGCAAAATACTTTGCAAACCCAATGATACCATGAAAACATGTGTCCAACAAAAACAAAGAGAAAAAAAATCCCAAAGAGGAATTCTTCAGTTGGAAGTCCTAAAAGACAAGTCACATAAAAGTCCCCATCATTTTGTCATTTACAGAGTGTCATTATGGATATTAACATTGTACAGCACTGTTTTCTTTAAAAAAAAAAAAAAATTTAAGGGGCTTAGAGGTATAACACCAAAAAGGGTGAAAAAACTTGTTAAGCAAGCTTGCTATGTTTCTAAAAAGTCTGTGATTAAGTTTTTATAAAATCAATCATTCCAAATGCACTACAGGAGCATGCTTAATTTAATGAGGCAAATTAATACAAGAGAAAGAGACAGGATTCAGAGTCAGAGGGTTTAGCTCTGTTAATCCTTGACCTGGGGCAAGTCAGTCTTACTTCTCTTGTAAATATAGATTCACTCTAAAATTCAATGAATACTTAGAAAAAGAGTCTAGTACAATGCATGTGACTAACACAAATAAAGGTACCTCAAAAACGTCAGTCCCCCTTGCATTCATAAGTGTCCTGCTATGCACCGAGAGTGGAAGAATCCTACCCCTATAAATAAGGTAGGACCGTTTCCACAGGCTATTCACGGTTCAGTGGATTTCTTAGGTATGAAACTACTGCAAATCCACAAAAGAAAAAAAAAGTCTGACTTCATCAAAATTTTAAACTCCAATCTTTTAATTTGTACTCTGGTTTCTATACCACTATAAAATGTTTTCTATGGAAATTAGAGTTATTTTTTCCCTAACGGTCTTTTCTCAGTCCACATCTGTGTATGTCCTAGAGAGTAAGCTCTTTATATTTTTCATCCTTTTTAAAACTGAAGTATAATTACCATACAGTGTTATAATAGTTTCGGGTGTACAATACGATTTCAGGTGAGCCAACAATTCTATACGTTACTCAGTGCTTTTCAGGAGAAGTCTCAATCTCCTTTATTTCACCATCCCTCACCCACCTCCCCTCTGGCAACCACCAGTTTGTTCTCTGTAGTAAAGAGTATGGTCTTTTGGTCTCTTTTTTTTCTTTGCTCATTTGTTTCTTAAATTCCACATATGAGTGAAATCATATGGCATTTGTCCTTCTCTGACTGACTTACTTCACTTAGTATTATAGCCTCTAGGTCCACCTGTATTGGTGTAAATAGGAAGATCTTTTTTTTTTTATGGTGGAGTAGTATTCCTCTGTGTGTGTGTGTGTGTGTGTGTGTGTGTGTGTACACGTACCACAACTTCTTTATTCATCTATGAATGGACACTTCAGTTGCTTCCAGAGCCTGGCTATTGTAAAAACATAGGGGTGCATATAACTTTCTGAATAATTAGTGTTTTCCTTTTCTTTTGGGTAACTACTCAGTAGTGGAATTACTGAATCACATGGTAATTCTCATTTTATTTTTTAAGGAACCTCCATACTGTTTTCCACAGTGGCTGTAACAATTTGCATTCCCACCAACTGTGCATGAGGGTTTCTTTTTTTCCACATCCTCACCAACATTTGTTATTCAGTGTGCTCTTTGGAAAAATGTCTATTCAGGTCTTCTGCCCATTTTTAAATCAGATGATTATTTATTTAGTGTTGAGTTTAAAGTTCTTTATATATTTTGGATATTTAACCTCTTACCGAAAGTATCATTTGCAAATATCTGCTCCCATTCAATAGGTTGTCTATTTGTTTTGCTGATGGTTTCCTTCTCTCACACAGAGATCAAGTGTTGCACATAGGTGCAACAGCCTTCTACATTCCCAAGAACAACAAGTGTTGCACATAGGTGCAACAGCCTTCTAGATTCCCAAGAACACGCCAACGCTTTACAAATCCCCCAAGGACAGCTATTCCCCAGTTTTTCCTTTTAAGCTTTTTTGGTTAGCCTGTTTGCCCCAACTGCTATTCACTACCACAGTCAGCTGAGATGTTCAATAATTGCCTCTAACTGTTTTCAATGAACACCCTGGGTGGAAAAGGTTCCAAGTCAGGTCAAATACATACAAGTTTGCAAATGAAGTCTTTTAAGTAACTACCAGACAGGTCAATAATAACAAACAATGACAGGTCAAATTTAATTGACAATTCTCTGGGAATTGGGAATGGGGCTTTGAAGAAGCTCCAATCTTGTTCTGTCGCTTCCAGTTGGCTTCTAGGCTGCTAGTTTTCACCATGATTGGGGGCTGTTGATTTTCAAAGCTACTATGGAACTGGAGAGAGGAGGATGGCACCTGGGCAAGTTAAACCACTGCAAAGTATTTCCTGTAATGTGGCCATTTTTCTTGAACAAATGCTCCCAATTTGCTGCAAGCCTATAGTTAATTTTCAGAGTTGCAAAACAGTTGAGTTTTTGTCTGTCAGTGTTCTCATTCCTTTTACGAAGGAGAGAACTTTCAGAGGTACTTACTCTGTCATTATTGCTGACATCCCATATTTTAATTGAGAAACTCCTTTAACTCAATTTTTTTTTGAGAGACACAGAGTGGCTAAGAGGGGTGGGGGTGGGGGCTGAGGAGACAGAGAAACTTAAACAGGCTCCACACCCAGCATGGAGCCCAACTTGGAGCTCGATCTCATGACCCTGAGATCATCACCTGAGGCGAAATCAAGAATCAGACGCTTAACTGACTGAGCCCCCGGGGTGCCCCTTAACTCTGTATTTATTATTTTGCTATATTTGGTATTTGATTTTTTTTTTTAAATTTCAACATTTACATTTATTTCATTATTTATTTCCTCTGAAATTACTAAAAATGGTTATCTTTAAAATCTCCTTCAGTTTATACTCTTCACTATTTCCTTTAGTGTTGGTTACATTTGATTCCTCTCTTTCATAGCATTAATTTTCCTCAAATGATCAAATCTAGATTATTAGAGTTTATTTTTTAAAAAAGACTTTATTCATTTGAGAGAGAGAGATAGGGTGAGCACAGAGGGCGAGTGAGAGGGGGAAACAGACTCCCCACTGAGCAGGGTGCCCAATGTGGGGCTTGATTCCAGGCCCCTGGGGTCATGACCCGAGCTGAAGGCAGACGCTTAACCGACTGGGCCACCCAGGCGCCCCTAGAGTTCATTTTTGTAGTTGGGAGTTTTAACTAAACTTTCTTTCCTCAGAGTGGATGAGAATCTGTTCACCTGTTGTTATAGGCAGGTTCTCCTTATATATATTCACTTCCAGTGATAAAGAAGATGGGTGAAATATGCCAAGACTCTCACTTTGGAGTAGCTATCAAAGCTTTATCGTGGGGAGAAACACTGGAGTTAACTACTCACTGCTTTTTGTTTCCTCTGCTTTTGTTATGTCTATAGTTACTTCAGGCTCCTCATGCTTCTTTCTCTAATCTCAAAATTCACTCATTCATTTATAAAATATTATTGAATGTCTACTATGTGCCTGGCATTAGTTTAGATATTGTAAATTCAGTGATAAACACGAAGTCCCCAGCCTCAAGGAACTTATATTCTAATAGGAAGATGAACAAATATATAAGATAATATAATTTCACAAAGTAATAAGTACTATGGAAAAGAACACAAAGAATAGAGACTGACTACAAGGGAGCTATTTCAGATAGGGTGAGAATTTCTCTGAGGTGGTAACATTTCAGCAGAGATCTGAATAATGAAAAGGAGAAAGTTGTAAGAAGATGCAAAGGAAGAGGTTTCAAAAGGAAACAAGTATAAAGAAACTGAAAGGAGGGGCACCTGGGTGGCTCAGTTGGTTAAGCATCTGCCTTTGGCTCAGGTCATATTCCCAGGGTCCTGGGATCTAGTCCCACACTGGACTCCTAGCTCAGCAGGGAGCCTGCTTCTCCCTCTGCCGGCCGGTCCTCCTGCTTGTGCTCTCTCTCTCTCACCCTCTCTCTGACAAATAAATAAAATTAAAAAAAGAAAAAGAAACTGAAAGGATAACATCTTGGCATGTTTGAGAAATAGCAAAAAGGCCACAGTTAGCAAGCGAATGAGTGGCTGGAAATGAAGACCAAGAAGCAGGCAAGGGCCAGATCACACACAGCCTTGTAACACATGATATGGAGTTTGGGAAGGCAATGGGTGCTTCAAGCAAAGGAATGACATAATCTGATTAATATACACTAAACATCACGGGGAGAATAGACCGTAGGGAAATACATGCCCTCCCCAAACAGACTGTTCAATGTGTCTGGAAAACATTTCTCCAGCTTTATCCAGGGGACAAACACCAGATGCTCAAAATCAAGAGCAAGGGCCAGGAAACTGATTTATGCTCCAGGCACCCTTCATTTCTTCATAATTGTTTACCTGGAGTCTGATACATTTCTGAAACTTCTACATATACTTTCAGCTATGATTTCTTCTCCTAGTCTCTACTGATCCAATCTTACTGTTTCTTATCTTTTAGAAATTCACCAGTCTCATTAACTGATGGTAACTTTTCTCGATATATTACCTTTTAAAAAACATCTAACATACCTAACATATTCCTCAGAGTCCCTTGTACTCCAGTGTCCTGCTGAAGTAGACACAAATACCCAGCAGACCTATACTCAGCTGACTTACCCGAAGACTATCTTTCAAGGGACCCTAAGAAAGCCTTTTAGCTCTCACCATTCAGGCATCAGCACAAATCACATTTCTGTGGGGGAAAAAAAAATTGTAACCAACTACACCTTCCCTGCAGAACTGTCTGTGGATAGACAAAAGCCATTACCATGCTGGTGAACTCCTTCCATAAATAAACAGCCTGGCCAACTGACAGTGGTAAAGTTGGTGAATTCTTCTGGTTACTTTATTTGGGAGGTATGACTGACCAACATATCATGGTATTGTCAGCTGTAGGAATATTTATAGTAACTTTACACTTAACAGAATATGATCAGAACTTACTGAGAATTTTTAAAAAATACATTTAGGCTATACCAAATTCTTAATAGGAAAAGTACTTTATCAGGAACAGATTCTCTAAGAAAAATTGTTCTTAAAATTTCTAATATTATTTCTTGGAAAATCATCCTTTGAAGTTGTCTATAAAACCATCTTTAATAAAAATTACAAAAACTTTTCCTCACATCCTTCTGATAAAATAAGGAGATCTGTTCTACAAGAAAAATTCCAAAACCACAGTAAAAAGTATTGAGAAGGAATGAGTTAATCTCAATTATACTTGTCAAAGTGAGCTTAATAATAATCCTACAATTCTACTATATTCTTTCCGACTCTCCTTGTTTTTAGTAACTTGTCCAGTCACAAGCTCAAGAATTTAACGTGTAGAGATCCAGACTCCATAGAACTCAAAGCCTCCAAAATTTTATCTTTATCCTCCTTTAATCTGTGAAATTAACATTTCTAAGAGAATCACAATTTTCTCTGGAAGTGCTATTGCCTGATACATGGTTTATTCCAACATGAATAGCCTATAAATGTGCTGTTTCCAGTTATATAGAAAAACTTGTACCCTACTTCCTCCACCTTCGAAAGTCAAAACTTTGTATCACATTCTATAAATCTATATATATCACATTATTACATCAGTTAGCTCTCCATTACTAAGATAAAATTTACCTCACACTATATTAACAGAACTAAGTCTTTTGAAATGTATGTCTTTAGCTGACAGAACTATAAAATCTAGGTTCAGTTCTTTTATTAATGTTTTATTTCTCTAACCTTATTTACTCCTTTGAGAATCCATCAGCCAAAAATTCAGTGCTGTCATTTCAGCAGAGTGAGGAACAGTGAATTTCTTTCCATATTTTTAAAATTTTAATTCCAATGTAGTTAACAGTGTTGTATTAGTTTCACAATAATACTGAGGTTTGAACACTTGTTATTTTATTTTACTCTTTTCAACATAATTCACCTCTGTAAGAGGCAGGTTTGGCAAGCTTGAAGCATTAACTCTGGAGCCAGACTACTTAAGTTCAAATCCCAGCTCTACACTGATGAATGACGTGGGAGTTTAGTTATTTAACTTTCTTGTGCCTCAATTACTTCATCCGTAAAATGAGAATAATAGTGTCTTTGTCATAAGATTTAAATGAGTTAATATTTGTGAAGCTCTCAGGATAGTGCCTGGCACCAGAGTAAACATGACATAGCTATTTGTTAAAGAAAAATAAAATAAATAAATACCTTAGACATAAGATAAATTCAGGAAAGAAATCTGGTCTTGAGTGAAAGTCAATTCAGCAACTAGTTGTTTGATTGCAAATACCCTACAGGAGAACTTTCCCTATAAGTCCTTTGCAAGGAAAGCTGTGTTCAAGCTCCTGGACAATAAAACACTGAATGTCAATCACATCCTGTTCCTTAGCAAATACACAGAACTCATCATAGTCACAAATACGTTTAGGAGATCCAACTGTGAGTTGTGAGCTATTAATAGCTAACATTTATGGAATGTTTTTTATGGGTCAGACACTGTTCTAAGTACTTTACATGTATAACTCATTTAATCCTCTCAATAAGTCTATGATAGGTACTATTTATTATTATCACCATTTTACAGATGTGAAAACTAAAGTACAGAGAGTGACTTGCCAGGGTTATTTACCTAGTAAGTCACCAACCTGGAATTCAAGCCCAGGCAGCCTAGCTTCAAAGCCTGAGGTCTCAAACCACAGCTATGCGCCATTCAATATGGAACATCACAGCAGTACTGATGACTTTAGAAAGCTGACCAAGCTAAAAATGCATGCTATGCCATGCTACACTCAAAAGTAGCCACAGTCACAAGCCAGATAATAATACTGAGGCACGGGCGCCTGGGTGGCTCAGTTGGCTAAGAGACTGCCTTTGGCTCAGGTCATGATCCCGGAATCGAGTTCCACATCGGGCTCCCCCTGCTCTGCAGGGAGATTGCTTCTCCCTTTCCCTCTGCTTGCCACTCCCCATGCTTGTGCACTCTCTCTCTAGCTATTAATAAATTAAAAAATCTTAAAAAAAAATACTGAGGCAAGTTTTCTTCTTTATCCCCTCATTCTCATTTTCCCAGGCCTCCCAAGTGAATGAGTGAATAAAGTGAAGTGCTTTATTATTTTTTAAAGATTTATTTGTTTATTTTGAGAGAGAGCGCATGAGCACAAGTGGAAGGGGCAGAGGGAGAGGGAGAGAGAATCTCCAGCAGACTCCTCGCGGAGCGTGGAGCCCCACAGAGGGCTCCATCTCACGACCCTGAGATCACAGCCTGAGCTGAAACCAAGAGTTGGATGCTTAACCAACTGCACTGCCCAGGCGCCCCAAGTGAACTGTGAATAGTGCCTGGAACATATTAAGTGCTCATTAAGTGTTAGGAGGTGGTGGTGATAAAAAACTGGAGTATGCTGCTGACCCTGCCTCACTCCAATGGCTACAATATGCTAGAACTGTTGATATCTATCTTTTCCCCCCTGTGATTACAGAAAAGGAGTCGAGACAATACATACATTACATACATGTGGTCCACTCTTCAGCCATGCTACTTTCACCTGGTCATCTACACAGAAGCAAACTGCTTCACTCCTCAGTTCTCTTTTTTGGTTTACAAAGACTGGACTGGGACCAGAAGAAAGTAGAATAAAGCAGCTTTGCAACCAACGTTTTGACTAGCTGCCAAGAGCAGAAGCAAAGTTTGTGAAAAGTAACTTCATCGACTTAAACTTTGACTATTATTTGGAACCAAGCAAAGGATTCTAACAATAGAAGCTCTGCATGTGACCGAGTGTTTTCAACCTCCTGATTATGTATTATGGCAGTTTTAAAAATAATGTGCCTAGACATGGTAAAGAACAGAGATGACAGCAATGACAATCACGGCAATAGGGTCTCCCTCTTTCAACTGTTCTGCATAGTTATTTAGATTAAAAGCTTAACAGAATCAAGATACATTTCAGAGGGGAAAAAAAAACTAACAAACCCAAACATTTTCAATTCCAAAAAGATAATATTGGAAAAAATCTAGCAGTCATTAGAATTTTCCAAACTGCAGGTAAAACGCATTAATATATTATCTTATTAACTTAGTGGAGACCAACAGTTTTGAAAGAAATGCAATAAAACAAAATAGAATAAAAAATATTACAATTCATCACCAGTAGTAAAGATAATACTGTTTCACAAAACTCCTGTTTCAATTTTAAACATTAATATGCACAAGTACTGGATAATGTACATATGTAAGCACTGGGTAACAATGAAAAATTGCATCTTACAGTGGGTGACAATCAAAAAAATTTGCAAGCCACTTTACCAGAATATAAAAAACTGGCCAGAGAAAAGGAGGAAAATACCCACTTCAAACTACACAGGAAATAACATTCAGAGTTTTGGTGGTTCTCTAAATTACAGTTTTCTAAAGGCAACCCTCTGAAAAAGAACAAAAAAGGAAAAGGAAACCATCTGCATAAGAATTAATAGTTTAACAGAATTACTTCAAATAAACAACAATTTCACAGAATGTAAGGCACCGACACTAAATAAATATATACTAACAGGAGATACACAGAAATGAGATAAAGCAAAGACTTTCAGTTCATCTAGTTATTAAATGCCACGCCAATATTAGAGATGGCTTCTTCACTTTGCAAAAGCTCTCATTCTCACTCTCAAGAACTCTTACTCAACAGTGTTATCTAATCACCGATTCCGAACCTACAGCAAAGATTTGGTAAAAAGGAAAAGCAGATTTGAAACATTCAGTGAATTAATAACACACTGATTTCTGGAACATTTTTTTTTAATAAGAAATGTATATACTATTTTTTATCCTAAAATGTTCTCTAAATTCTGAAATTTTCTAAAAGCCAAATCATATACACATTATGCTGTCAATAAAAAGAGAGTGAAACTATTGTATCAATCTAATGGGAAAAAATTAACATCATTGTGCTAAATTAAAATTCCCTCTTATTTTGAGAAAAGGAGGAACAACAGGTGAATCTGACCTAAATCTTTTTCAACTACTATGGAAACTAAAGAATAAAGTTCAATTCCACCTAAGAGCTAATCATTCTAATTTATTCCCATAGTAACAGTGCTGATAGCAATAAACAATTTTCCTAAATTCAGTAATTGCTACATTATTAAATTTCAGGTGAAAAAAAACTATTGAAATTTCAGAAGATAAACTGATTATCAAACCCACATAAAAAAAACCTTGCTGAAACAAAAATTAAACATTTAAACCAAAATAAAGAACATTCTAAATACCAATAAGTAAATCATCATAGCAAAGCTTAGACTTTTCAGCTCCATAACAATATTTTCCCACCAAAAAGAAAAAAATCAAAACAAAAGCTACTGTGAAAAATGGTGTATTTAATTAATGTCTGAATTAATAAACAGAGTTAATATATAAGAAATAAAATAAGTAGTATCCCTAAACAAGTGTCACTTCTTACCAGAAATAAAAAATAACTGCAGGTTTTTTTTCGGTTAACCAGATCCCATAATTCTCAATTGTTTTTAAAATACTCAAAAAAATCACTTCTCATATCTCAGTCCCAGACTCTTAAATTAAACTATCACCTCGACTGATATAAAATCATCTTCTTCCTTTAGAGATGCAACAAGAATTTTTATATTTGGGAATAATAAAAGAACAAAAGAATAATATTAATATGATTAATAATATTCTAAATTACTATTTGCATTTTTCAATTACAAAGAAATTGATTTTTGAAAGTTCTCTTCCTCTTTTCTAAGTAAAACGAAAAACACTTAATTTTGCACAAATTTCCAAATCTGAAAATGAGATACAGGTAAGTCAGAAATTTCAGTTTTAGTTTTGTTTCATATTTCAAAGTTGTTAAATTCATATTGGGGACATTAAGATTTCAGAGTCTGAGACTATTACAGAAATTTGCTTAATACTTTGCAGATCAAAGAAAGGAAAAAATATTACAATCTAGAAGTAAGACATGTTAGTAATATAGAATGCATTTTATGAAATATACTGCCTTTTCTCCAAAACCTCAAAAGTAACCAACTTCCACAAGATAATTTTTTTAAGAGGGAAAGATCTGGTCCTGTTTTCCTTTCATAATACATGATTTTTGCCATCTAAGCAACATAGGTAGTACAGGGTTTGCAATCTGTCTTAAGCCAGCATTGATAAAAAGACCATGTAAAACCCCTCTCTAAGGTTCCCAGCCAAAAGTAGTATTCTTTTGTGTTTCAAACAAATTGGGATTTTTAACCTGAACCTATAAAGGAAGAAATCACTAAACCGTAGAACGCTGTACAAAAAGGTCACGAACTCTGAAGCCAGAAAGACCAAGTTCAAATCCAGCTCTCTGGCTAACTAGCTTTGTTACTTTGGGCAAGTTATGTAACTTCTCTGCCTTGGCTTCCTCCTTTGTAAAAACGGAGATAAGAACAGTACTTACTTCACACGGTTGTAAAGATTAAAGAGTTAATATATGTAAACCACTCAGAATAGTTTCTGGCACATAGTAAAAGCTATCTAAAGGTGCTTTTATGTTTATTGTTTTATCATTATCTTTTTACAGTTAAGTTGTGAAGCTTCCCAAATGAAATTTATTTAATTGTACCTATAAAGAACATGATTTTATATTAACCTGTGATGCAAATTAACACAAGAACCTTAAACTCAATTAATGATGAAAAATCAAAGTATTTTGAAAACAGAAAATCATAAAATCTAGCTTGAAAAAATCAATATACAGGGGGGTGGGGGAATGGGATAGGCTGGTGATGGGTCGTAAGGAGGGCACGTATTGCATGGTGCACTGGGTGTTATACACAAGTAATGAATCATGGAACTTTACATCAAAAGCTGGGGATGTACTGTATGGTGACTAACATAATATAATAAAAAATATTATTATTAAAAAAATCAATATACCATTGTCACTGCTAAGAAGGGGCACTTTCTTAGGATTAAGGCTTATTTTGATTCTAATTATGTTGTCTGCTGCTGCTGCCTTTTTTTTTTTTTTTTTGGCTACCCCCTGGTGATGTTTATATTAAATCTTATAGTTTAATTCAAATATGTACAAAGAAAACCAAATTCAGGATTTAAGTGTAAATGTCAGCCTTAGATAATGTTACCTAGTTCACACGAACAGCCTATGTATGTATTATTAAAACTACATAGTAGGCACCCAAAATAAATTTGCTAAAAGAAATATATCACAAAGATTACTGCTAATTATTTTCTTAGGCAAATAAAAGCAAATCTACCTAGTACAAATATTAACCAAGCTAATAAGTTGAAGTGCATCCAACACAATCTGTAGTAAGATCTTTAAGACATTAAGCACTGAGGGGGGGGGGAATCTCTTAACTTAGAGTAAGTCACCACTATTTTTTAAATTTTTCTTTCTTTTCTTTTTAAAAATTTTCCACCCAAATGTTAGTTATTTGTTTCTGTTCTGTGAAAAATGCCATTGGAATTTTGAAAGGAATTGCATCGATTCTGTAGATTGCTTTGAGTAGTATGGACATTGTAATAATATTAGCTCTTCCTATATATGAGAATGGACTCTGTTTATTTGTGTCGTCTTCAATTTTTTTTAAAGATTTTATTTATTTATTTGAGAGAGAGAGAGAGAGAGCATGAGACCTGGTGAGAGAGAGACAGAGAGCACAAGCAGCGGGGAGGGGCAGAGGGAGAAGGAGGCTCCCCACCAAGCAGGGACTCAGTCCCAATCATGACCTGAGCCAAGGCAGACGCTTAACCGACTGAGCCACCCGGCCGCCCTCATCTTCAATCTTTAAATCAATGTCTTAGGGGCGCCTGGATGGCTCAGTCGTTAAGCGCCTGCCTTCAGCTCAGGGCGTGATCCCAGGCTTCTGGGATCGAGCCCCGCATCAGGCTCCTCCGCTGGGAGCCTGCTTCTTCCTCTCCCACTCCCCCTGCTTATGTTCCCTCTCTCCCTGGCTCTCTGTCAAATAAATAAATAAAATCTTAAAAAAAAAAATAAATCAGTCTTATAGTTTTCTGTGTATAGGTCTTTCACCACCTTGATTAAATTTATTCCTAGACATTTTATTCTTTTTGATGCCACTGTAAATGGGATTGTTTTCTTAATTTCTCTTTCTACAGTTATTATTGTGTAGAAATGCAACAGATTTTTGTATCTTGGCATTTTATCTTCCAAATTTACTGAATTCATTAATTCTAAGTTTTTTGTGGAGACTTTAGGTTTTCTACATGTAGAATTAGGTCACCTGCAAATATTAACAGTTTAACTTATTCCTTACCAATTTGGATACATTTTCTTTTTCTTTTTCTGCCTAATTGCTGTGGCTAGGACTTCCAATACTATGTCGAATAAATGTGTTGAGAATGGGCATCTTTGTCTTGTTCCTGATTTTAGAAAAAAAGCTTTCAGTATTTCACTGTTGACTATGTTTTTGATGGGTTTGTCATTTATGGCCTTTATTATGTGGAGGTATGTTCCCTCTATTCACTCTGTTAAAAAGGTTTTTTTTTAAAATTAATTATTTATTTATTTGACAGAGAAAGAGACAGCCAGCGAGAGAGGGAACACAAGCTGCGGGAGTGGGAGAGGAAGCGGCAGGCTCCCAGCGGAGGAGCCTGATGTGGGGCTTGATCCCAGAATGCCGGGATCACGCCCTGAGCCAAAGGCAGACGCTTAACGACTGAGCCACCCAGGCGCCCCTGTTAAAAAGTTTTTAATCATGAGTTTTACGATTTCAATGGATGTTGAAAGGTTAGCACTATTTACACATTTCCTATTTTGATTTAAAATACTAATACAGGGGTGCCTGGCTGGCTCAGTCGGTAGAGTATGCAACTCTTGATCTCTGGGTCATGAATTCCAGCCGCATGTTGTGCGTAGAGATTACTTAAAAAAAAAAAAGATAAAATACTGCTACATATTTAAAAGGAGAAAACAGTAAAGATAAATCTTATGAAGTCCATATTGCTAATAACTGTTTTTAAATATACTATAAATAACAAAGATACTCTCATTATTTTTAATTTAATAAATAGATACCCTAAGACTTAGGTTGGTGGGACCAAATAAAAATATCAAGATGATGGTGTGGTTGCTGTTCCATTATCTGCTATGTTCTCTATCAATAAAACATATTCACAGCTTAAGCCATATATTCTGTATAAGAACATGCACCTGCATTTTTAAGTTAATTAGCAGATAGAAAGTCCACCTATTTTCAACTTTATTCCAAAATTATTTACTCCAAATAATTAACCCCTTGATATAAATGAATGTATGAGAAGAATAAACTATTCCTAATATTCTTAAATATATTTTGAACCATTTCTATGTTAAACTAGTCTACGTTAACTATTTCAAACTATTCTTCCTCCATTTAAAATACACATAAGTTAAGATATCCTGCTGTTATATACAGAACACAAAAGTCTTTTAGACAAGTTCTATCAGCCTTTTATCCGAAAGGAAAACAAAAACACTGAAGTTATGAAGTGGCTTAGGCAGATCACAGAAACCATCACACTGCGAAGTACAAATGATAAGAACATGGAAGAGGTGTACTTTGTTTCTTGAATTTTTAAAGCTGCATTTTCCTTAATATATATTTCAGGGTTCAAGAATAAAAATTAAACCATGTAAAACAAAGCACGGTAGCAAATAAAATGACAAAAAAAATAACATTCAAAAATAATTAAACCAAATAAAAACAGAAAGCCTGGTAGGCATAAACTAATATGCAGACATTTATTTTAAATTAAGCCCTCAGGGTTACAAGCTACAACTGCCAAACTATATAGAAAACCAACAGCGATTCCTCTCCCGAGCATTACAAACATACACTAACTAAGCTGTCTCTAGTGACTGTTTGTTTGTTTGTTTGTTTGTAAGCTAGGTAAGACGTGCAGGCTTTTCGGTAATTAGAAAGTATTAATGCTGGGTAGGAAGATCAGGAGCACGAACACAACTGTTCCAATGAGGAGGATGTTCATTTCATTTAAGGCTTTTACGCAGCATTTATATCATAATAAGCTAAAGTGATTTTAGAAGAAAAGAGAGATTCCCTAAGACTTTTCGACTTCTACTTCTGCACAACACAATTTCTTTCTAGAGTCCATCTTTGAAGGTGAAATGACTTCAGCTTGAATTTAAATATCTGTCATAAATTTCTTATCCTAAAACTCATTCCTCACAAATGTATTGAAATGAACCACTAAATACTATATTGTGCTCTCTGATCTACAACTTCGAGAGAACTAAAACCCACTTCTGAGTGCATGCACAAAACTTCTTTATTTGTAAAAACTGACCTTGGAAAAATCCAATTCTTTAAGTCTTGATTTCCTTACTTGTAAAATGAAGGGGTAAGTTTGAGCTCAATGGTTTCCTCCAGCTGTAAACTGTAGAAATCCATCTAGGTTTAGACTTAGACATGCTCAAGAAATAGAAAGTTCAGAAATGAAAAAGGTTGAAAAAGGGACTTGCATCAATCCAAATATAAGTCTATGGAGTTCCCATGGCTAAAAAAAATCTTTTAAGTACATAAACCTGGAGGTAAGCAAATGGAGAGAATTAGCCCATACTCACTGGGGTTAGTTTTTAAGGATGCAAAATGATGAGACCAGGTTGAACAGAAGCTAGTTTCCAGTATAGGTGCTGGGGAAGAGGTAAGGGTAAGGAGCTTTCAAAAGGTCTTCTTCCCTCAGCAGTTAGATAAGGCCTGAAAGCCAACCAGAAGGGTCCTTCTCTGTGGCTTCTAGGACTAATATGGCCAAGCTCCAAAGTCCTTTGCTAAAAATAGCTGAAGGGAGCAGCTCAATTCTGGAATGAGCCAAGGTCTATGCTATGCTTGCGTATGTATATGTATCATATAATGAGAGAAACTTTTCTGTAACTCACCAGTCAAAAGTGAAGCAGACACTAAAAGCTGTATTTACTCTGTTCACTTAAGTACTAAGTTTCAGAGCACAATTTATATTTCAGAAGCTGCTCACACAAAAACACTCGCAATCAAATGCTAGACACCACCATAAACATTGGTAAAACAAAAATAAAAATTATCTAACCCTGGGTCTCAAAATACACCTCAGATCACAAAATTTGAGAAACAGGACACTAACACTATTAAGTCCAATCTCTTCATCTTAGAGATGACCAAGAGCCATCAGAGAAATGTAAGAAATTTAAGAGAAACCTAAGTCTCAAATGAGAAAAAGATGGTTTTAAGACTAAGGTGGAGGGGTGCCTGAGTGGCATAGTCAGTTAAATGTCAGGACTCTTGGTTTGGGCTCAGGTCGTGATCTCAGGGTCATGAGATACAGTGGCATCAGGCTTCCATCTCAGCGGGGAGTCTGCTTGAGATTCTCTCTCCCCCTCTCCCTCTGCCCCTCCTGCTCCTGCTTCCTCTCTCTCAAATAAATAAATAAATCTTTACCAAAAAAAAAAAAAAAAAAAAGACTAAGGTGAAAACAGTAAAGAAAAAATAAAAGAATAATAGTCGAAGTAATAATGTAGTGTAATGTCTGGCTTACGAAGAAACGGGAAAAATAGAAAAATTGTCAATACAGTAAAAATGACGAAACAATTTGTAAGAGGTAAGGATAAAGATACATATGCACACTGAGATCAAGTAAAGAAAATACACTTTGAAATTACTATAGTGCACTCTTTAGCAGAAAACATTTCAGTAACACTAAAATTTTTGGCAAAAAGCTTATAAATCTGGGGCTAAAAATCTCCCAAGAAACTCTGTCCTCTGTCATAGCCACTGTCCTGTAAGTAAGGCCCATGCAGAAAACAAAGGTGATCGTCCCAAGAATATCCGCATTTTTGCCTCAGCTGTGCACATCCATTCTTATGGGACAGAGAATACAAAAATGAGAGGACGCCCTCACGGCCTGTCGGTTAACAAGACCACACAAGCCCAATCTCTAGCAGTTCCGAGTGCCTGCCACCTGTTAGCCCTCTCCAGAGAGAGCCCCCCAAACTGTGCTCCAGCAAAGAACTGGGAACGCCTTTGTTGTTCCCTAACCACGGAAGCTACCAGAGTGGAGTCTAACCCAACGCCTCAAGGCAAAACTTCACACAGGACGGATAAATCGGCGCAGATTGGGGCTTTGGCTAAGCTCTCCTCTAGCTAAGAAAAGGCGGGAGAACCCCAGGCGAAGCACAAATGTCACCTCCTAGTCCCAGGAAGGGACAGGGGTCGAAGGTGATGGAAGCTGGGGGACGGGACCTAGGACCCCAGAAAGACAGGCTCAGTTTCGCAGTGGAGGAGGCGAAGCACAATGAGGGGGTGGGCCGTCCTGCTACGGGAAAGAACGGCGAGATACCAGGGAGGTGATAACGTGAGTGCCGGGGAAAAGCGAGAGGCAGTGGTGAGGGAAGCGCTGAGGCAAAAGGCAAGAAACCGAGCTTGTAACCGGCGGATGAAAATGAGGAAAACAGCCAGGCGAGAGGTGCGCGGGGATGAGCAAGGCTACGGGGAGGTGAAAGAGGCGAGGCCGGCGAGGGAAAGGGTTAAAGTGAGGGAAGCATTGCAGGGACAAGGGATAGGCAAAGAGAACCCCAACCCACAGGGACCGGGACAGAACTTTTCACCCGTCCCCCTACAGGCTGCATTCGACCGGCCGCATTCAGACCCTGCTGCGGCGGAGGCTCACCCTAAGGCTGCAGAGGCCCCAAAGCAGGACATGGGTACTGGTCCAGACTCACAGCAGAACCAAGCGGATGGAGGAAACCGCGGCGTTAGCGTGACCCGGATGCGCATCCCTAGGAACCGGAAGCAGCGGCCAGGGTCACCTCACAATCCACACCTCGTTCCACCAGAAACCTCTGGGCGCATGTGTCAGGCCTCACGGGGCGGGGCGAGGAAGGGCCTAGACCCCGCCCACTCCGCCCTCCCGGGAGCCCCGCCCCGCCCCGCCCCGCCCCGCGGGGAGCCTGGGCGGGCTTACTGCTGAGAGGCTGATTCTTGTTGCGAGCGGGCGTTGGTGCTGCTGAGGCACAAGCCGCCCAGATAAAGAATATTTCAGCATTCATATTTTTAGAAGGTCTTTTAAAATTCGTGTAATGCCTGTTTCCCCAAAGTGCTCGTGAGAAGAAATGCCGGATATATGTGATAGGTTTAGAAAAACTGTGGGAGGAAGAATGGGTGAGACGTTTTGGAAGACACTGGTGGGGAGGCGAGACCAGGGTCGTGTTTTAATCCCCACTATTAGTTTATTTCTAATATTGTATTAATCTTACAATGACTTCTGTTTCGTGCACATTATTTTATGTAATAATTTTATCAGAAACAATATTTATTAATGCTTCACTAAGTTTAAATTACTACCCAAATATGAGCAAGGAGCTGGGTTGAATTCAGGGGCTTGAGATTTATTCAATTTGAGGGCCCTGTTTTAAAAAAATCCAAAATTACAAATACAATATGAGTTATAAAAATGAATCTTTGGAGTGAGAAAATAAATCACAAATTACAAATTTTTAAAACTTAACAAATACCACAAAATCCAGAAAAATTACACACTATTTTTACACTGCTTGACACACCTCCAAAATACTTTTTTTCTGTTTTTCTCTTTCTTTAAGTAGACGCCACGTCCATCACAGAGCCCAATGTGGGACTTGAACTCTCCACGGTGAGATCAAGACCTGAGCTGAGATTAAGAGGTGGATGCTCAACTGACTGAGCAACCCAAGCGCCCCTAAAATACTTTTTTCTACATTTTTGACTATATATTCTTTGATCACCTCTTCCTATGACAACAATTTATTAAGTAATGTCGTTTATTAAGATCCTCGACTCCTCTTTTACACCCCCACGTCAAATTCATCAATGAGTTCTGCAGAATCTGCCATCAAAATTTGTTCAGAATCTGACCATTCACTGCCTCTCTTGGTAAAAGCCACAGATAATGTGTGACTGCTCTTTTTTATACCCTTACTTTTTCATGATCTATTATGGCAACAAGCTTCTGTTAAAACCTTAAGCAGATCATGTCCCTTTTCCAATGGACTCCTATTTTCTTTTTAATTTTTTAAGATCTTATTTATTAATTTGAGATAGATAGAGCTAGAGAGAGAGCACAAGCAGGAGGCAGAGGAAGAGGGAGAAGCAGACTCCCAGCCGAGCAGGGAGCCCAGCACGGGGCTTGATCCCAGGAGAGATGATGACCCGAGCCCAAGGCAGACGCTTAACCAACCGAGCCACCTAGGTGCTCCTGGAGTACTATTTTCAAGGAAAACAAAAAATCCTTAAACTGGTCTAGAAGCCCCCCAAGATGTGACACCGTCCTCCCCCCACCCAAGTACAACTAATCTCATCTCCTGCTCTCCATTATCCCCCTACTTCAAGGCATATTGGCCTCCCTGCTATTCCTCAAACCTGCACATAAACTCAGGCCCTTCGTGCTTGCTGATCTCTCTGCCTGGGATGACCTTCCCCCAGATAACCGTTACGATCATTTACCCTGTCACCTCCTTTACATCTTTGTTCAAATGTTACCCTCTTAATGAGAACTTCCCTGCCACTGTATTTGAAACTGAAGCACCACCACCCTCCCTGCACTTTCTAGCCCAATTCCTCCCTTATGTTTTCTCAAATACATTTATCCCATCCAACAATTTGCTGGTAAATTTGGTTAAATGTCTTTCTCCCACATACACACACCAAAATGTAAGCTCCAGGAGAGCACAGGTGTCTGTGTTTTGTTCACAGATGTATTCCAGCACTAGAACAGAGCCTAGCACCTTGTGGGTGCCCAATAAATGTTTGTTGACTGAAAAGATAAATTGCCCATTTACTTTGCTTTTGCTCATCTTAAACGATACAACCTGAGCCACCAATTCCACCAGGGGGAGCCCATGGGTAACCAATGTGCTATTTCCCAGAACAGTTATTCCTAAAGCATATACCCATACATAATTCTAGAACAGGGCCGCAGAAAAGCACACAAATTCCTCCTGAGAGCAAAGAGTGTTGTACATACTAACAATAAAAACCTTCCAATGTCTTCACAGCCCCTTAAGAATAAAATCTAAAAAGAAAAAGAATAAAATCTAAGCTCTAATCTGTGGTTCACAAGGCCCTTCTTGACCCGTTCTCCCTCTCAGATGTCATGCCCAGCCTCCCTTCCCCTCAAATACAGTTCCAGCCATCCTGTCCTTTCTTCCTGTACAAACCAAGCTTTATTACCTCAGAGCCTAAGCACGCACTGTTCCTGCTCTCTCCAACACTCCTCCCCAAACCTTCCAATGACTGATTCTTTCTGCTACTCTCAGTTAAATTCACCCCTGAAGCCTTCGCATGGGCCTCCCCTGGCCTCCTGTCTGCTGTCTAAAGTAGTTCCTGCATCCCCTTCCCATACGTTTTCCTCAGGGTCCTTATCACTATCTGAAATCACCTTGTTTGTTTATTGCCTATCACTAGAAAGTAAGCTGCACAGGGGTCTTTTTTTTTTTTAAGATTTTATTTATTTATTTGACACAGAGAGAGAGAGGACAAGCAGGGGGAGTGGCAGGCAGAGAGAGAGGGAGAAGCAGGCTTCTCACAGCGTGGGGAGCCCTATGCGGGGCTCAATCCCAGGACCCTGGGATCATTACCCAAGCCAAAGGCAGACGCCCAACTGACTGAGTCACACAGGCGCCCCTACTGAGGTCTTTATCTTTCTTGTGCACTGCTGAATTTTCAGTACTAAAAGAGTGATTGGCATATACTAGGTGCTCAATAAATAAAATAAGTAATTACTAATATTTATTGAAGCTTTGCTCTGTGTTACTTACTGTACATATTAAATATGTGTGTTCATATTTCTCTTTCAATCATCCCAACAAACCTGGGAAGTATTATGATTATCTCCATTTTACAGATGAGAAAACTGAGGCAAAGATAGGTTAAGGAGGGGTACCTGGGGTGGCTGAGTCGTTTGGGCGTCTGCCTTTGGCTCGGGTCATGATCTCAGGGTCCTGGGATCAGGTCTGGATCGGGCTCCCTTCTCAGTGGGGAGTCTGTTTCTCCCTCGCCCTCTGCCCCTCCCTCACCCCTGCTCATGTGCACGCTCTCTCTCAAATAAACAAAATCCTAAAAAAAAAAAAAAAGATGGGTTAAAGAACTTTCTCAAGACCACACAACTGGCAACAAGCAAACCCAGGACTTGAACCCGGGTCTATGTGACTTCAGAGCTTGTCATTTCTCTCAAACTACAGGAAGAGTTTATGTATCCATGTATGAATTCATTTTACTTACTTGTTTCTTTTCTCTTTTTTCATGAATCTTTACTTGCTGTCACAGTCGGTAGAAGTGGAAATGTTTATTGTTTTTTTTTTTTTCCTGACCTACTGCACTACTCTTGGGGACAGATCTAAAGAAATATGCCAAAAAATATGATTTTACTTGAGTTGGGTTTAAGTAGATATTTGTTATATTATTTTCCGTAGATTTGAAATATTTCAAATATTTCATTAAAAATTTAATACAAAAGAAAGGCTGTTAAAATAGCCTAAAAATGGGGTCCCTGCGTGGCTCAGTCAGTTAAGCATCCACCCTTTGGCTCAGGTCATGATCCTGGAGTCCAGGGATCGAGCCCCGTGTCAGGTTCCCCCCTCGGTGGGGAGTCTGCCCCTCCCGCTGCTGGTGCTCTCTCTCTTTCTCTCAAGTAAATAAATAAAATCTTTAAAAAACAAACAATGAAATAATCTAAAAATATTATGGCCAAGTCTTTTTTTTAAGTTTATTTATTTATTTCTAAGTAATTTCTACACCCAACATGGGGTTTGAACTCATGACCCTGAGACCAAGAGTTGCATGCTCTTCCAACTGAGCCAGCCAGGTGCCCCTATAGTGAGGTCTTCCTAAACAAATACAAATGTAAATCAAAACACAAGCTTAATTACACTGAAAGTGTCTAAAAATAAGATCTGTAAATTATATATTTCCATTTTTTAAAAAACACGGTGAATGTATGATCAGTGTTTTGTTAACAGTTACCAATTTAAACTCTCCTGATTGGTATATCTGAAGCGCTATGGTCTGGGTTTTGTTTCTGTTCACTTCTCTGTTGTATTTAAGACAATATCTTATTATACACATGACAGTTGAACCTCTAAAAGCAATTGGTAGTTGGTGGGATAAAAAAGGATTACTGTATGATCCAGCATTCCCATTTCCGAGTAAATTATCCAAAAGAATCGAAAGCAGAGTCTCAAAGGGATATTTGCACACGCATGTTTGTAGCAGCACTAGCCACTATAGCGAAGAAGTGGAAGCAACCCAAGTGTCCATCAGCAGATGAATGGATAAACAGATGCGGTGTATACGTACAACAGAATACTATGGAGCCTTAAAAAGGAAATCCTGTCACATGCTACAATAAAGATGAACTTTGGACGCCTGGGTGGCTCAGTCAGTTAAGCATCTGCCTTTGGCTCAGGTGATGATCCCAGCATCCTGGGTCCAGCATCGGGCTCCCTGCTCATCTCCCTGTTCATCAGGGAGCCTGCTTGTCTCTCTGCCCCTCCCCCAACCTCATGCGCGTGCACACGCACTCTTGCTCTCTCTCTCTCTCACAATAAATTAAAAATAAATAAAATAAATAAATAAATAAAATAAATAAAAATTAAATACTTTAAAAACAAAACAAAAAACAATAGGGATGAACCTTAAGGACATTATGCTAAGTGAAATAAGCCAGTCACAAAAGGACAAATACTATATGATTCCACCTACACGAAGTATCTAAAGTAGTCAAATTCATTAACATAGAAAGTAGAATAGTGGTTACCAGGGGCTGGGGTGGGGGGACAGAGGGGAATTGTTGTTCAGTATACACTATACACTTAAAATGGTTAAGATGGTAAATTTTATGTTATGTGTTCTTGCTACAATAATTAATTTTTTTAAAAGCAATCTAAAATAGAACTACCCTATGACCCAGCAATCGCACGACCAGGTATTTATCCAAAGAATACAAAAATACTAATCCAAGGGGATACATGCACCCCAATGTTTTTAGCACCTCAATGTTTATAGCAGCAGTATCTACAATAACCAGATTATGGAAACAACCCATTGTGCATAGATTGATGAATGGATAAATAAGATGTTACACACACACACACACACACACACACGAGAGTATTACTCAGCCATAATAAAGGATGAAATTGTGCCATTTGCAGTGACATGGATGGAGCTAGCGCATTATGCTGACACAGGAACACTTCCATCCTCGTCTATAGGTCAAAGCAGCCGTAGAGGTCATCCAGATAGACCCAGCCATTGTCAGACCTGTTGCCTCTACTGTAGTCGGCCTGATGTTCCCCAGAACAGCTCCTGCGGAAACATCCATTCTGATGTGTAGCTACCTATTGATTTTGCAGCTACTTTGTAATAGTCTAGACTGTGAGGACACAGCAGAAAACAAATCGGACCAAACTCCTGCCCTTGTGGAGCTCACGTTCCAATCAATCTCTGGTCAGAAATGTTGTGTGTTGCAAAGGTTCAGTGGGGCCTCCGTTCCCACTTCTTTCTAGTGAGCCTTCCTACACTGCCGATCTGGGAAGGTTCAAGATGGCACTTCTCAGGCTCCCTTACCACTGGGGTTCTGGATGAAAACTAGGTAATGCCAATTAGAGGCCCTTGGGTCAGATTTACAAGAGAATTGAGAAAAAGGCCATTTTCCTGCACTTGGCTGTTTCTACTGGTCAATAGGATCATCACTGGAGATGGGGGTTTTTCTGTGGCAGTATTTCAGTTTTTATCTCCAGCTTCATGAGTTAGAAAGGTAGATGTAGGAAGAGAGACCAGGAAGGCCGTTCCCCCGTCCTAGCTTTCTGACTCCAGAACCTTAGTTATAGAAGTATATTCTTGAGATCAGAATCCCCCAGTTGGCCTCCTAAAGCTCTCTCCTTCAGATTTTCCAACGGTTTTCTAAACATCTGTTTAACTAAAATAATTGCTTTCTGCTTTAAACACCTAGAATGATTTCCTAGGGGGAAACATGAGAAGGTACAGCATTAAAATAAAAAAAAAAAGCTCAGTTCCCACTCTCTCTGCCTTCTAGGTAGACTTTTCCATATCTACCTGATGCCTACATTAGAGTCCCTCACATGGATATCTGAGCACCTGATGTTAGAGGCAAGGGCCTTTCACTCCCCCAGACAGCCTGGAGTTCCAGACAGTTCGACAGCTTTCCAGGACCCAAGTGAACATGACCAGTCCCAGGAATCATTGGAAGCTTAGAAAGCGCAGTTGCTGCAGTGAAGTGTCCCCGAGCACCATCTCAGCAAGAACCCTTCGGAGCCAGGGTTCCTTCTCTGCTGGGTCCCTCCCCTGCTCTCACAGCGGTGTGCTTTCCAGCTATAAAATTGGAATAAGAATATTTCTCCTGATTCAAGGACTTTGTAAACTATCGAGTACTACCTAAATATAAGATGCTACATATTACCTGAACCAGTGGTTCTTCAAGTATGGAGGTCTCCAAGAAACTATCAGGCAGTGATTGAAATAAAAAGTATTTGAAAATACTGCTAACTCAGTATTTTACTTTTTCACTCTTATTCTCCCAGAGACTATGTGATGATGTTATTGCTCTGATGACTAAGGAATATGTATTCAAATATGTGCTTTACTTTCAAAATTTATGTTTTAATTTGTAAAAGAGCAAATATTCATAGCTATAACCCATTTACACAAAAGCTCTTTGGGGCTCACAATAATTTTTAGGAGTGTTAAGTGATCCTAAGATCAAAACATTTGAGAACTGCTGACTTAGGCCATTGTAATACCCATTCTCGTACTACCTACAATGGCCCCCACTTTAACCACTTCTGGATGCCGTCTTCCCGCTCATCGTCATATCCCTGCCATGTCCAACACTCTTCTACCAGGATGCCTTTCTATTTTGATTAACATACTTGAGATAGTATCTTCTTGCACATATGCCCAATAGCAGCTGTCTTGGCACAGCCTTGAAACCACATAATTGTGAGTGGGCAACAAGAGACCCACAGACCAGCTCCTTCCCTTACTGATGGTGGATCATCCTTTCTGGCTGGATTCATCTGGAATACCTGGCTTCTGCCCTGTTTTCACGGTATTTAATATTCGTCTGACCCACTTTGGCCTCCTAGTCCCACTCCTGGTTCCCCTCTTGTTCAGGGGACTCCTTGCTGTGGGGATCCTGGCAGTTGCCCACAACTAAGCTGAGTCATCACCACCCCTTATCCCTGTCCAATTCCAGCCTTCCCTATCCCTTATTCTGGTCTAGAGATGGGTCAGACTGAAGCCTCTTGGAAGTTTCCTGCCAGCGAGATTAATATTTGTTTCTAATTATGTCTGTGTTCTCCTCCAAGAATGCTGTTATCTGTGTATTTGTACTCTGTTAGATTTTAAATTAAAACATAAACAGTTAGCAATGGATAATTCTTGTCGATAAGAATGAAGGAGACTATTCATTTCTATGTTACACATACTGGGAAAGTTTGCTGGGGTTGTTTTGTTTCTGTTTGTTTCTTTTCTCCTAAAGTGAGAATGTGTAGAGATTAAGAACAAGGCCTCTTTAGAGAGATTGTGTCTGTTCTCCCAAAATTTGCTGGCTCTCCCCCTGACAGTTGTAAGACACCACACAGGTCAAATAACCTCTCAGTACCTCATATTTCTCACCTATAAAATGGAGATTTTTAAAAGCGCCTATTGAAGAAGAAGGAGGAGAAGGAGGAAGAGGAGGGGGAAAGTCCTTATCTCATAGAGTTGTATGAAAATTAAAAATATGTAAAGTGCTTGGAATTATATAAATGATTAAAAATCAGAAAAGAATGGAGATATAGAAGCTATGCTATGAAGCTTTCACGAGTTTAGAAATACAGAAAAAAATCGTAATGGACCCTAAAATCCCGATCTTTATAAGGAAACTTGAGAAGGTAAGAAGCCATTAATCCAAGTGCTTTGGAGAAAGCCACGCACTGGGTTATCCATTCTCCTCTGTTTAGAAAGATAAGGGGGGTGGTGTCCGGGTATCACAGTTGGTTAAACATTGGACTCTTGGTTTGGGCTCAGGTCATGATCTCAGGGTTGTGGGATCGAGCCCAGCATTGGGCTCCTTATTGAGCCTGGAGTCTGCTTGGTATTCTCTCTCTCTCTCCCTTGCCCTCTGCCCCTCACCCCTTGCTCATACTCTCTCTAAAAAAAATAAAATAAAATAAAACAGAAAACAGTGGTTATTCACTTAAAGCTGTAAACTATGTTTGTTATAGAAGGTTAATTTTATTCCAGTTTAGTGATAAATTTTTTCTCTTTTAAAAAAAGATATTTATTTATTTGAGAGAGAGCGAGAGCGAGTGCAGGGAAGAGCAGAGGGGGAGGGAGAGGGAGGGTGAAAGAATCCCAAGGAGACTCCACGTTGAGTGAGGAGCTCAGTCCCACAGCCCTGCCACCATGACCCAAGCCCAAACCAAGAGTTGGATGCCCAACTAACTGAGCCCCCCAGGTGCCCCCTAGTTTAAAATAAATTAAGCCACTGATTATGACCTTGCTGAGTTAGATCTAATTAACTTGAACAGTATAAAAGTCTGGGCAGGGGTGTCTGGGTGGCTTAGTCGGTTAAGCATCCAATTCTTCATTTTGACTGAGGTCGTGATCTCAAGGTCAAGAGATTGAGCCCTGCATTGGGCTCCTCACTCAGCAAGGAGTCTGCTTGAGATTCTCTCTCTCCCTCTCCCTCTGCCCCTTCCCCCGCTTGTGCACCTGCTCTCTCTCTCTCTCTTTCTAAAATAAATAAATAAAATCTTTTTAAAAAATGTCTGGGCAGATTCTCTTCAATTTAGTAATACATCCAAATACATTCCTTTATGTGAAAAAATGTGTAAGAAAATAAATATAAGACTCTAATAGATTAAAATCAGTATATGTGCTGTCAAGGCAAACACACAGACAGATTAAGTTTAAAAAGCAATTCAGAGGGGCGCCTGGGTGGCTCAGTCAGTTAAGCGTCTGCCTTTGGCTCAGGTCATGATCCCAGGGTCCCGGGATTGAGTCCTGCATCGAGCTCCTTGCTCTTTGAGGAGCCCAATTCTCCCTCTGCCTGATGTTCCCCCTGTTTGTGCTCTCTTTCTCTCTCTCTCTGACAAATAAATAAATAAATAAATAAAATCTTAAAAAAGAGCGAGAACAAAGAGGGGCACCTGGGAATAAAGAAGGAGGAGGGGCAGGATCCCAACACAGGTGTGTGGCTCAGTTGGTTAAACATCCTGTTCTTGGTTTCAGCTCAGGTCATGACCTCAGGGTCTTGAGATTGAGCCCCACATGGGGCTCTGAGCTCAGTGGGGAGTCTGCTTGGGATTCTCTCTCTCCTGTTCCCTCTACCCGTTCCCCCTCCCCTCGATCTCTCTCTCTCTCTCTCTCAAATAATAAGTAAATCTTTAAAAATAAATAAATAAATAAATAAACCCAACAACCAAGTGCAATGAGTGAACTTTGATCTTTAATTTGAAAAAAAATCTATAAAATGCATTTTTATATCAATTGAGGAAATTTGAACATGAACTTTCTGTAAGATATTACAGAATATTTATTAACTTTTTTAGGTGTGGTAATGGTATTGCATTTACGTAGTAGAGTAGGGTTATCCTCAGGAGATACGTGAAGTATTTAAAGAGTCAAGGGCCATAATGTTTGCCCTTGTCAAATAGTTCACCAAATTTAAAAATGCAAAGCAAAATTAAAACAAATGTAGCAAAATGTTAGCATTGTGGAATTTAGATGGACATATCTTGTTTTATTCTTTCAGCAATTCTGCATATTTGAGAACTCTTGAAAAATTCTGAATCTTGGTATTTTAAGACAGAGAGAAAAATATTTGTAGAGGACACCTGCTATCTGTGTTCACCCGGCGTACACACCCCTCTTCCAGTAACAGCAGCCTCCACCTGCCTTCCAAGCATTTCTCTCCCCCAGTGTCTGCTCACTTACCGTGAATTTCAGTCAAGGTGCCCTCTCCTTCCCTGAACAAGGGGGTAGGTACACAACACAACTCAGGTCCGTCAGACAGTCTCTTGGAAGAATTTAACCTTGGGTAGATCGACACAAGGCACATGTGGTAGTTCCTGGAGAAACTGCTCATCAGTGCCCACTACCTAGATCCTGCAGCTACCCTGTATGCTTTTGCTGAGACTTGACTGTCAGTCTTTTCTTCAGAGAGCTATTCCATATCTTCCTAAAAACATATTTTTGTTGTTGTTATTGCTGTCATTAAGACCGGAATTAGTCACTGGTATTTTTAATCAATGAACCATAGCTGATCCAATGTTTTGTCTACAAGAGACGTGTGGGGCACCTAGCGTGTTCAGTTGGTACAGCATGTGACTCTTGATCTCAGGGTTGTGAGTTCGAGCCTCACTTTAGGGTGTAGAGATTACTTAAAATTAAAATTTTTTTTAAAAATCGAAAATGGTGTAGACAAAATTCCTAGCATGAAAAATCTCTTGCTTTTATATGCCAGTTAAAATCTTCCAGGCAAGAGACAAATCACAACTGTGAAATGAGCTGTGAACCAGAAAACCAATAAAAAGCTTTCAGAGTACGAACAAAGGAAAAAAGGAAAGAGGCATTAAATTTACTCCCTCATTGAACTCCAGTCTCACCTACAAAGTAGACCATGAGAGTGAAAATAAGTGGAAAGTAGAAAAAGCCACACCTGCTCCACTGACGATGGGATCTCATAGTAATATGGTTGCCATTTACCAAGAGCTCCGGATCCCAGGCACTGGGTTTGTCCTGCGTATCCATCACCTCACTGAATTCTCCCAATGACCTAATTATCCTTTATTACTCTGATTATCCCCACTTTATAGGAAACTGGGACTTAAGATTGCTAAATCGCTAAGCTGAAGTCTCAGAAGGTGGAGGGGCAGGACTGCAACACAGGTGTGTGGCTCCAGTGGTCTGGGGCGGTAGAACCTGGAGGGCCAGCGAGCTCCAGCTTCCCGGTCCAGCCTCAGAGCAGTATCCCTGAGGCCTAAGCCCTTACTCATCAAGCCAATATGGAGAGAAGTCCATGGATGTGACAAAGACTCTGCTTCTCTCCACTTACTCTGGTCCCGAGAGCTTCTTCCACACACAGCACTCAACTGCTGGCTGCCAAGAGTCTCCTGGGTCACCTCTGCTGCCCCAGAGAACCAGGCCTGGGGGAGCCCTAGCCACCCTGAAGCCACACCTTCTCGAGTTACGGCACTTGCTAACCCCCACTTTGCAGGGTTAACTTCATTCACAGGAACTACGTTTCTCCCACCCCTATTCTCCTGGAATTAGTAAAGCCCAATGGTTAAAAGCAATGCCTTTGGAGCCAGACACACCTACGTTCACGTCCTGCATCACTCCTGCCTCCCTGTGTGTAAGTTTCTTCATCTTCAGGCTCCCAACTTAAAGTAGGAATGCTAATCCTACCTTTTTGGTAGAGTTGTTGTGAGACTAAGACACACTGACTATAGGGGCACCGGGGTGGCTCAGTCGTTAAGCATCTGCCTTTGGCTCAGGGCTTGATCCTGGCGTTCTGGGATCAAGCCCCACATCAGGCTCCTCCGTTGGGAGCCTGCTTCTTTCTCTCCCACTCCCCCTGCTTGTGTTCCATCTCTCACTGGCTGTCTCTATCTCTGTCGAATAAATAAATAAATAAATAAATAAATAAATAAAGCTTTTTTAAAAAAAAGATGCACTAACTATCTGGTTAGTGCATTCTGGTCCTTTGTAAGCACTCAGTAAATAGTGCTTATTATTTTCATGGCTTTCATTGTTAGCCCCATGCCTCTCAATCCCAATTTTCTACACTGGGGCTTAGATCTCCTGCCTTCTCTTGCCATTTTCTTTTTTTCTCTTAAGAAGTGAATCCCAACCCTAGGACGGCTCTCAGCACCCTGGTGGGTCTTCTTCATTTAGACATATTTTCCAGAAACAGGACTTAAGCCTACCTGAAGTTTTCATTTATGAAAGTTGTTTCCAGGTGGAAGTTTGCTGCAATGCCCACCGATTTTCATCTAGAACTTCAATGTAGGTGATATGCCCCCTGAAAGAACCAGTAAAGGATGGGGCGTCCCGAGGTGGGGCCAAGGAGTGGGCTCTCAAGTCAGCTGGGCCTGGACCTGCATGCTCATTGCCTCTCATCTCTGACCTTCAGTTTCTTTAGCTATAAAATGGGGAGTCTTGCTTTTAACCTGAAGCGATGTAGTGAGGATTCCATGAGATATTGGCAGGAAACCCCAGGTACCTGACGCAGAATAGGCATAGATGGTGTCAGTTTCCTTCCCTCGGGGAGACCATCACCATCTTGAAATACGGCCAGCAGCATCCTAACAGAGATGTCCCACCCCTAAGGAAATAGCAAGGTTCCCCCTCTCCTGTTGACCCTTCAACCTTCTTTCTAGTTACTCCCTCTTTTATTTCTCCAAACCTTTGTCATTCTGAAGTTGGGGTGGGGCAAAACAGGCCAGAGAGACTCTCCCTGCGGTTTAGTCAGCTCCACCCAAGTGCCCTGCTCCGATGCCATTTGGTACGGAGCCAGATTTGCTACTTAGAAAAACACATCCGTTCTGGACACCACTACTGAAAAGGAAAACTCTGAGAAACGTCAAAACCATTAGTCAAGACGATTAAAGAGTTCAAGAATAGGGCCCTTGGGTTAAGGAAGTGAAGGCAGGATGGGAAGGCTAGGCTGCTAAGAAACAATTTTCAGAGAAACAGAGCCAAATAAAATACCAAAAAAATATGCTGGTGGAGTCTGTGCTGTAGATGGAGGGCTGAGGGAGGGGCGGTGAAAAGGTCTTGGCAGATCCATTGAGACAGAGGCCAGAAGTCACCAGACCTCTTGAAGAAAAAGAATACAGAACTATCCATACAAAACTACCTGGGCCCTTCCCGGGCTTTGGAACGGTTATGAGCAGGTGAGGGGCCCCGGAACATACGCTCTGGTGATTCCACAGTATATTCACCTCTAATCAAACAAACAGAGGGTCACCTGAGGGGAGGCGGGTGGAAGGATGAATGAAATGGGTGAAGGGGATTAAGAGGACACCTATCCTCATGAGCACTGAGTAATGTATGGAATGGTTGAATTCCTGTATTGCGCACCTGAGACTAACACAACTCTGTATGAACTATACTGGAGCTAAAATTCTAAAAATTTGCCTTTCATCAAGGCTGTGACAAGTAAGCTGGTAACAGGTTTGGGAAAAGGACACAAAGCTCCATTGCTCTGCGAACTTTGCCTGGAAATGCATGCTCTCCCTTCTTCCCCGAACTAATGCCTTCTTAGCCTGCAAATTGCAAGGCAAGCCTGCGCTCTTCTCAGACATCATACCAGTTCAGTGGATTGGGGCCCCGCACTCACGTGCATACCTCTCACACACTGTGCTTGTTTGTACCATTTCCCTTGGCATGAGTTATCCGTTGCTGCATAACGCATTTCCCCAAAATAGACTGGCTTAAAGCCACGTGCATTCATTATCTCACAGTTTCTGTGGGTGAGGCAGTCAGGCATGGTGTAGCTGAGTGCTCGCTCATCTTCAGGTTCATCTAGAGAAGATCTGTTTCCTAGCCCACGTGAAGGTCGGCAGGACTCGCTTCCTCACAGGCTGCCAGACAGAGGCCTCAGTTCCTCAAGAGCTGCTGGCCAGAGGCCTCCCTCGGTTCCTTGCCATGGAAGCCTCTCCGTCAAGCAAGCACGGCAGCTGGCTTCATCAGAGCGAGCAAATGAGAAGGCCAAGAGAGAGTGCCGGCAAGATGGACGTCACAGTCCTTGGTAACCTGCTCACAGAAGTGACATTCATCGCTTTTGTCACATTTCATTCACTAGAAGCAACTCACTGGGTCCAGCCCTCCCGATAGACAGGGAATTACACAAGCACATGAATACCAGGAGATGGGGCCGTTTGGAACCTTGTCAGAGCTGCCTACCACAACTGTCACTCTTTCCACTCCATCTTGTCATCCCTCTTGTCCCACCTGTCTCTGCCATTCCATCCTGAGCTCCTTGAAGACAGGGACCACATGTGACTCACCATTTAGTGACCCTTGGTGCCTAGCCCAGCCTCTTGGGCTTCTTACGTGAATGGATAATGAATAAATGAATGGCTGGTTACTCACAGTAGCCGAAACAGAACCAAAGGCAAGTGTACCATTTTACTTAAGAGAGTGTGGTATTTATTACCTTTTGACCCAGTCATTGTACTTCTAGGAAGTTAAGGAAATAATCAGGAATGTAATACAAGGATATACTCAGAAGTTTACAAGCTAGTTTCGAGGATGTTCTATGGAATTGTTTATAAGAGCAAACTTCCCCCTCAAAAACAAAACAAAAACCAACCCGTAAACTACCTGAATGTCCAACGATAAAAAAACTGAGTGGATGCATTATACTATTGTCACACAATGGATACTCTGCAGCCATCAGAACAAAAGTGTTAAGCAATAGTACATGTCAGGGAAGGATGCTTACAATATCGCACGTTATTTTAATGTTGTACAATATTGCCCATTATTTATTGTACATCTGAAAAACAGGCTGTTGCAAAGCAGTGTATGTATTTTACACCTTTACAAAGTAAGTATGCACACAGAAAAACTCTGGAAGGATTAAATCAGTTTCTAATGACCATGAACTGATGAAGATAAACCAGTTTTAAACTGCTTCAGCAAACAGGTGTTTTTGTTTTTTTCCATGTAACAGAAGGTCTGGAGGCAGGCAGCCTCTGGCCTTGGTTCTCTCTGACTGGGTATCACTGCAGTTCTGGCCTTCCCCCTCACGCTTGCCCTGCCCCCGCAGTCATAAGATGGCTGCCCAGCTCCAGGCAGCACACCCACGTTCAAAGTAGGAAGAACAAGTGAGGGGAGGCTCCAGTCGTGGCTGACTCTTTACTGGGAAAGCCAGAGCTTTCCCAGAAGTGCCCCACTAGAATTTCCTAGCACTCTCATTGGCTGGGGACACTAGAAAACAGCAATTTCATGACTAGCTTAGAAAATCGTGACTGATCTGCTCGTTACACTACCACCAAAATAAACTTGGAGTAGGTCTGTTAGCAAAGAAGGAGAGAAAGGATGTTGGGTAGGCAACTAGCCTGCTTCAGACAGGATGTGGTCCTCCCCACTTTGTCCCAGTCCCAGTTACCTCACTCCTAGTCTCACACCCAGATTGCTTTGTCTGGTTATCACCTGCTCTTCCCTGAAGGCATTGGAGCTTTCAACACAGGAATGTAAGACTCAGGGTTAAAAAATGTGACAAAAACTGCTAGTCGTCTTCCATTATCCATGATTTCTTTCTTGTGGTAATAGTAACCCTCACCCCAAGATATCGCCGGACGAGATCCAGCTAAGCTCTGGGAATCCCACTAGCAGAAACTTCCAGTTTCTCTAGGGCAAAATCATCTGGGGGGCTTGTTAAAACACAGATGGCTGGGGCGCCTGGTTGGCTCAGTTGGAAGAGCACGCGACTCTGGATCTCAGGGTCACAAGTCATAAGTCTGAGCCCCACATTGGGTACAGAGATTACTTAAAAAAAAAAAAATCAATAAACTCAGAACAAAATACAAAACACAGACCGCCAGGGCCTACCCTAGAATTTCTGATTCAGGAGGTGTGGTGCAGGGCCCGGGAATTTGTATTTCTAACAAGTTCCCATATGCTGATGCTGTTGGTCCAGGGACCACATATGAGAACCACTGCTTTAGAGTAAACACATCAAATGACTTACCTCTAACTACCTTCCATCCCTGCCTGTCTCCATTCAAGGTTCCAAAGCCCTGAGAAAGTCTAGTTGACTTAGAGTTGAGTCATGCCTGTGGTCAGGAAGGTAGAGTCCTGTGATTGGCAGCCCTGCGAGCATCACGTGGGGTGGACAAGAGTTCCCCAAAGGAAAGAATGGTGGACACCACAAAAATAGATGTCCTCGAAGTGACAACTGGCCAAGCCGAATGCACAAGTCCATCTGGAGTGACATCTGCTGCAGCTACTTCTCCTCTTGAAGCAGAAAGTTCGAGAAGAGAGAATTAAATGATGATGATGACAGTAATAATAATAATAATAGGGAGAAGGTGGACTCCTGTGGACCATTATTTCTATTCGAACTTTATTCTATTTTCCTGCCAAGAGGGGAGATTCCTAAAATATAAAAAAATAAAATAAAATAAAAAGTAAGGTAAGGGAAAGGAAGGAAAGAAAAAGAGGAGACTCCTGCTTCTGAGAGGCCAGTGATCAATACCACCCCTTGGTGACTTCCAGGACCCCTGAGGAGGCTTTAGACTTTGCAGTGAGGCCCATTTTTATTTTAAGATTTTATTTATTTATTTGACAGAGATAGAAACAGCCAGAGAGAGAGGGAACACAAGCACGGGGAGTGGGAGAGGAAGAAGCAGGCTCCTAGCAGAGGAGCCTGATGTGGGGCTCGATCCCATAACGCCCGGATCACGCCCTGAGCCGAAGGCAGACGAGTAAGGCCCATTTTGACCGATTAGGCCACCAACCAAGACGACACGTCATCACACATACTGTAGCTTTTCTTAGGGGATTGACACTAAAGATAGTTTCTAAAAAGCCTAAGCATCTCATTTTTCCCTCATACTTTATAGGCTTACAATGAATTTTCTCCTTCAGGAAAGCTTTGTAGAGGAGGAAAAAAAAAATGCGTTAACCTAAGTAACCAAGCCTATAGTTTATAAGTCTGGATTGTGATCTGTCAAATTTCCTTAAAATGAGGCACACCTGAGCTTATAAACCAAGACGATGATTTAACACAACAACCCAGACTGTGTTAAAACATCACAGTAGGGGCGCCTGGGTGGCTCAGTCGCTAAGCGTCTGCCTTCGGCTCAGGGCGTGATCCCAGAGTCCTGGGATCGAGCCCCACGTCAGGCTCCTCTGCCGGGAGCCTGCTTCTTCCTCTCCCACTCCCCCTGCCTGTGTTCCCTCTCTCGCTGGCTGTCTCTCTCTGTCAAATAAATAAATAAGATCTTTAAAAAAAAATCACAGTACTATTTACACAGAACTCAATGGGATACGCCATAGTAATAGGATAAAGGACAAAAATATGATTGTCTCAGATCAGGCTTATTCCGTTTTATTGCTCTTTGCTTTATTGCACTTCACAGATCAATCGAAGGTTTGTGGCAACCCCATGTCAAGCAAGTCTGTCGACACCGTTTTTCTAACAGCATTTGCTCATTCATGTTTCTGTGTCACATCCTGGTACTTCTCTCGATATTCAAGCTTGGTCCTTATTATTATATTTGTTATATAAATATATTATGACTCACTGAAAGCGCAGATGATGGTTAGCATCTTTTAACAATAAAGTATTTTTTAATTGAGGTCTGTACGTTTTTTTAGACATGATGCTATCACATACGTAATAAGCTACAATATAGCGTGAACATAACTCTTACACCCACTGGGAAACCCCAAAACGCATTTGACTCACTTTATTGTGATATTTGCTTTATTGCAATGGTCTGGAACCAAAGCCACAATATCTCCGAGGTATGCCTGCAGTTGCATAGAAAACATTTGACGGAATCCAACCCCCTTTCATGATAAAAAACCCTCAACAAAGTAAGAGTAGAAGGGAACTCTCTCGGGTTGATATAGGGGTGTCTACAGAAAACCCACAGCTAACATCGTACTTCATAGTCAAAGACTAAATGTTTGCCCTTAAGATCAGTTGTAAGGTGGCTGCTAGGAGTTGGGGGAGGAAGAAATAGGAAGCGACTACTAATGGGTACAGACTTTCTTTGGGGGATGGTGAAAATGTTCCGAAATTAGACAGCAGCAAGGGTTGCACAACCTTGTGAGTGAATATCCTAAAAACCACTGAGTCGTGCACTTTAAAATGGTACGTTTTGTGATATGTGAGTTATATCTCAAATAAAATTGTTATTAAATACATATATTTACACAGGGGCAACTAGGTACAGTGTAGCTAGAAGGGGAAAGAAAATTTCCATGGTCTCTGGAACTTTGTTTGAGACAGGAGAATTATGTCTTATACTATTCTCTTGGGCTTTCCCGAAACAGGTGGGAAAGGGACCCTAGCCTAAGAATTGAATTTTATTAGTGGAAAAAACCCTGTAATTTTCAAGTGTAGTTGGTCCTTTGTTTTGAAGGGCACGTGACCAAGTGTTCAGTGGGTCAGTTTCAGCCTGACCTTTAGCCTGGGGTCTGGTACAGGGAGGAAAATCCTTTGTGTTAGGGAGTATGAGAAGTTTCAGAGTAGGGGCGCCTGGGTGGCATAGCGGTTAAGCGCCTGCCTTCGGCTCAGGGCGTGATCCCGGTGTTGTGGGATCGAGCCCCACATCGGGCTCCTCCGCTGGGAGCCTGCTTCTTCCTCTCCCACTCCCCCTGCTTGTGTTCCCTCTCTCGCTGGCTGTCTCTATCTCTGTTAAATAAATAAATAAAATCTTTAAAAAAAAAAAAAAAAGAAGTTTCAGAGTAGACTGCAGGAAGCCGGAATGGAGCTAGGGAGAGGCTGGAGGAGATGGGAGTGAGCTGAGTCCAAGGAGGAATACAGCCAGAAAGAAATTCCTCTTGGCAATAATGGCCCATCTAATTTCAGGACAGTAATGTCTTCTAGATCATTTTAAGTTAGTGCCCATACTATGCTGAACTCGCCCTGTTTCCCACAAACCCCAGTAGAATCTGCTAAGTGCTAGTGATACTTGGATGAATGGAGGAATCAGGAATGTGTCCAGAAGTGTCTGAGAGGGCCTGCGAGAAAAAATAGTACCAGAGGAGCAAGAGTAACTGTGAAAAACACTGTTCTTTGGGCTTGCCAAGAGGTTGTCACCCTACATCCATGCTATTTCTTGCCAACAGCCCAGGAATTAGGGGGAGACAGCTGGAGATCAACTTAAGGATGGCTTTGGGGGTGCCTGGGTGGCTCAGTGGGTGGAGCATGTCATTTTTTTTTTAAGATTTTATTTATTCGAGAGACAGAGAGAGAAAGAGGGAGTGCACAAGCAGGGGGAGGGACGGAGGGAGTGGGACAAGCAGACTCCCTGATGAGTGGGGAGCCCAACGTAGGGCTTGATCCCAGGACCCTGAGATCGTGTCCTGAGCCTAAGGCAGACGCTTAACTGACTGAGTCACTCAGGCACCCCAGGAGCATGTCAGTCTTGATCTCGAGTCATGAGTTTGAGCCCCACGTTGGGAGTAGAGTTTACTTTAAAAAAAAAAAAAGGGATGGGGGCCTCTGGGGGGCTCAGTCAGTTGAGAGTCCGACTCTTGATTTCAGCTGAGGTTGTGATCTTAGGGTCCTGGGATCAAGCCCCGAATAGGGCTCCGTGCTCAGCCGCAAGTCTACTTGAGAGGCTCTCTCTCCCTCTCCCTCTGTGCCTCCCCCCACTCTTTCTCTCTCTCAAAAAAATAATCTTAGAAAAGGGGAAGGCTTTGGCTACATGTCATAAAAATAAATCAAACTTCAAAAATAATTAACCAATAAGGAAATTTTAGTTTTCCACATAACGAGATGGGCTCTGGGCTTGGTTAATTCAGCGGCTTCATGAAGTGGTCAAGGGCCCGATGGTATTTGCCTCTGGCTGCTCTACTATTCACAGCTTGTTGGCTTGTCTTCAGGCCACCAGAGACCCAATTACTGTTTGCATATTAAAGTGAGCCAATGTGTTCGTAACCAGGATTCTTTTGGTTGCAAATGTCAGAAATCCAGTCTAGACCAATTTAAGGAAAATAGGAATCCCATGGGACTTGAGGCACGTCTGGATCCAGGAGGGCATCAAACTCTCTTTTTATTCCATCTTTCAGGTTTATTTGATTCTGTTTGGCTTTGCTCTCAGGCAGCAAGATGGCTGCTGGCATACCAAGTCTTCACTGCCATGTATCTCATGCTTTGCGGGATTGCGGGAAGGGCAGGGAGGGAGAGGTGGGGGGAGGAAGAGAGAAAAAGATTTTCTTCCTTCTAATGTCCATATGACAAATTTCATGAAGGGATTCTGATTAAGTCACAGGCCCAACCCTGGACCAATCACTGGCGACAAAAGACATAGACCTTGGATTGACCAGCCTTGTGTCTTCTGCCCCTCCTGGGACTTAGGGTCAGGACCACCCAAACCGCAAAGACTGAGCTGAATTTAGGGAAGGAAGAATGATTTCCCACGGAAAGACTGGCTGAGCAATAAAAATATGTCTGCCACTTCCCAGAAGGCTGCAAGGCATGAGGACGCCAGGATTCCAATGCAAACTGAGCTTACAGTCACCTTCCAAGAAACCAGAAGGAAAGAGTGAGAGAAACTCTGGGCCTTTTATGTGCTTTCCCAAGGTCACAGAGCTAGGACATGACAAAGCCTGGATTTAAATCTATGCCTTTTTAGTTCCAAAGTCCATGTGCTTATGGGGCACCTGGGTGGCTCAGTGGGTTGGGTGTCTGCCTTTGGCTTGGGTCGTGATCCCAGGGTTCTGGGGTTGAGCCCCATGTCAGGCTCCATGCTCAGCGGGGAGCCTGCTTCTCTCTCTCCCTCTGCCTGCCCCTCCCCCTGCTTGTGCTCTCTCTGTCTTTCTGTCAAATAAATAAAATCTTAAAAAAAAAAGTCCATGCACTTAGCACTGAGGGGACTGCACCAAAGCAGAGGACTCAAGATGGAGAGGAGCTATACTCTTGGCAGAGCACTTAGCCCAACCTGGGAGCATGAATCAGGGAAGCCTTTCTGGAGGAGGAGATACTTATACCGAGGCTTGAAGGACTACAGGTGTTTGTCAAAAAAGTAAAGGAGAGGAGCAAGAAAAGTAGTTCTCTGGGTAGGCAGGGGAGGTCCCAAAGGCCAGAGTTTCAGCTTTGGACATTCGCTGCCTCCATGGGGTGGGGGCTTCCTCACCCTGCCTCCTTCCAGCTCTGCCCCGTGCCATTGCACCACGACAAGCCATCATTTTTCTGAGACACACAGTTATTCCCATGGGGGTTTCCAGAAGCATTCTCACAGTGGTTAAGGCAGTGGCGTCCATTCTGCCAACTACTCTCTATATGACTATTGGCGATTCACTTCCCTCTTTGGGATGGAGGAATCCATAAAATTACAGTGGGCAAATTGACTGTGGTGATGGTTGTACATATCTGTGAGTATACTGGAAACCACTGAATTACACACTTGAAGCAGGTGAAATGTATGGTATGTGAATTATATCTCAATAAAGCTGTTTTTAAAGGACCCCTAGTGGGCTAGGCGACAGGGCAATTTGCAGAACTACTGCCACCAAGGCTTTGCTACTCTGTAGCCAGGGGACCCTGCACTGTGTTTTACGTTCTCTCTCTGAGCCTCATTTTCCTTGTTGTAAGAAGGGAATTATATCCTTATCTTGTTTAGGTAGCTAAGGAACAGGTGCAGCATGGGATGTTGGAATGTTTGGTTAAAATTCTGTCACTACAGTCTCTCTGTGCCTCTACTTCCCCATCTGTTCAGTGGGGATAAGAGGACCTGGTTCACAGCATTGTTGGGAAGATTGAGTGGATACCCATCCAGTTCTTGGAACTATGCCTGCCATGTGATTCAATAGTTCAATAAAAATAGTGGCTCATTTGTGATATCCTTTTCATGTCCTGGATTCTCTGTGGGATCTTCTTTATGAGGTTAAACTGCCCACCCAAACCTACTACTGGATTCCCTGAGCACTGAGGATTTCCCACCCCTGAGTCCTGCCCTCAAGGTACTACACAATTTGGGGAGGTGGTCAGCCAGCCTGTGCTCCTCTTCTCTGAAAATGCCTTTTCCCTACCAGCGGGCTTTCGCGGTTCCCAGCCATGGCCGAATGGACAGGGGCAGACCCCTCACCTGGGCTGGAACAGTCACCTTCTTTCTCCCGGAAATTTGGAATTAGGACCCTGGTATGTGTTAGCAGGTGGCACTGGAGCTGAGAGGTGACAGCAGTTCAGGCTAGGGCAGCCATTTTGTGCTACGTGACTGGGGGTGCTGAGAAGCCAGGGAGGAGCCAAGGAACAGAGCCACAAAGAATGATAAGAAATCCCTAGCCTCAGAGGGAGAAGGAGACTGTGGTTCTGCCTTGAACCCTGGTGCATTTCTATTCAGTCATTGAACAAATGTATTGAGTATCTACTATGCTCCATGCCCAGGGCTACAGCCGTGAAAAAGAGGGACAAATTCTTGCCTTCAGTTATAATGGAAAACCACTGAAAAGTTTTGTGCAGAGAAACAACACAATCTTACTACACTTTTAAAAGATTGGGGCAACTAGGTGGCTCAGTTGGTTGGGCATCTGACTCTTGGTTTCAGATCAGCGCGTGATCTTATGGGTTGTGGGACTGGACCCCACACCAGGCTCCAAGCTCGGTAGGGAGTGTGCTCGAAGATTCTCTCCCTCTCGCTCTGCCCCCCCCCATGCTCACTCATGCTACCTCTAAAATAAATAAATAACTAAATCTTTTATTTTAAAAAGATTATTTTTTTTAGAGCATGCACGTGCACCAGAGAGCATGTGAGCATGGGAAGGGGTAAAGGGAGAGGAAGAGAGAATCTCAAGCAAACTCCACGCTGAGCACAGAGCCCTATGCGGGGCTAGACCTCACGACCCTGAGATCATGACCTGAGCCAAAATCAAGAGTTGGACATTCAATCCACTGAGCCACCCAGGCGCACCAAAAAATGAATCTTAAAAAAAAAAAATCACTCTGGCTGCTGTGTAGAGAATGGGCTGTAGGGGAACAAGGGGAAAATCGGAGAACATGTCGCAACAGTCCGGGCAAGAGACGATGATGGCTCGGACTAGGGCAGCGCGGAGTGAGTGGTAAGCAAGAGGGGAGTCTGGATCTATTTTGAAGTTTCTAGTTCCTGGTTCTAGTTCCTCATGAGATCTATCTACTTCCTGCCTGTGAGCTCATCCAGATTCCCCCCCTTTCCCTTCTCCAACATGTTTTTCTTGCTAGGCTAGTGTGCGTGGTGGGGTCTCTTATTTGCAGTTGAACTAACCCTAAGTCACCTTGGCTCTTCCGGTTGGTTTAATTCACCACTCGCTAGGACATGACCGGTTTTATTTTCCCTATATGTATGAGTCATACATATAGGAATTAACAGCCTTCCAAGGAAAATTGTTCTTCTGGAGAACTTTCAAAGGAAACAGCCAAAGAAGATTTATTTCGTGATACGGGAAAAATGTGTATGATGTATCATAGGCTCCCTCCTGTTATGCCTACAGCATCGGATAAGGGGAACAGATCATAACAACACTTGCTAAAATGTTTGGCTATTGTGTGCCAGGCCTTGTCCTAAAAGCTTTGTATATATATTTTTAAAGATGTATTTATTTATTTGAGAGAGAGCACACACACGTGCACAGGGGGAGGGGCAGTGGGCGAGGGAGAGCAGACTCCCCACTAGCACGAGCCAGATGCAGGGCTCCATGTCCTGACCCTGAGATCCTGACCTGAGCCGAAATCAAGAGCTGGACATTTACCCCACTGAGACACCCATGTGCCCCAAAGCTTTGTGTATTTTAACTCATTTAAGCTTCAAGGCAACCCCCTATGAGGTAGGCGATCATTGTTCTTATTTTATGACTCATTTCATTGCCCTATTTTACAGATGAGAAAACTGAGGCACAGAAAGGCTCAGCAAGTGTCTAAGATCGTGAAACCTGAGTGGTAGATCTGTGATTCAACCTAGGCATTTGAGCTTCGTGCTCTCAGCCAGTGTTTCTCAACTAGTTCTGATGGCACTTTGGGTGGGATGATCCTTGTTGCACAGGACTGTCCACCTGACTCGTGGTTCGTTTAGTATCCCTGGCTTTATAGACATTAACGCAGTATAATCCTCCCCACAATGCTATGAGTTAGGCATTACTATCTTTTTTTTAATGTTTTTTTTATTATATTATGTTAGTCACCATACAGTACATCCCCGGTTTTCGATGTAAGGCTCGATGATTCATTAGTTGCGTATAACACCCCGTGCACCATGCAATACGTGCCCTCCTTACTACCCATCACCGGTCTATCCCATTCCCCCACCCCCCCTCCCCTCTGAGGCCCTCAGTTTGTTTCTCATAGTCCATAGTCTCTCATGTTTCATTCCCCCTTCTGATTACCCCCCCTTTCTTTATCCCTTTCTTCCCCTACCGATCATCCTAGTTCTTATGTTCCATAGATGAGAGAAATCATATGATAGTTGTCTTTCTCTGCTTGACTTATTTCACTTAGCATTATCTCCTCCAGTGCCGTCCATGTTGTAGCAAATGTTGAGAACTCGTTCTTTCTGATAGCTGAGTAATATTCCATTGTATATATGGACCACAACTTCTTTTTTTTTTTTTTTTAAAGATTTTATTTATTTATTTGACAGAGATAGAGACAGCCAGCGAGAGAGGGAACACAAGCAGGGGGAGTGGGAGAGGAAGAAGCAGGCTCCCAGCGGAGGAGCCTGATGTGGGGCTCGATCCCATCACGGCGGGATCACGCCCTGAGCCGAAGGCAGACGCCCAACCGCTGTGCCACCCAGGCGCCCCTGGACCACAACTTCTTAATCCAGTCATCTGTTGAAGGACATCTTGGCTCCTTCCACGATTTAGCTATTGTGGACAGTGCTGCTATGAACATTGGGGTGCATATGGCCCTTCTCTTCACTACGTCTGTATCTTTGGGGTAAACACCCAGTAGTGCAATGGCTGGATCATAGGGTAGCTCAATTTTTAACTTTTTAAGGGACCTCCACACTGTTTTCCAGAGTGGCTGTACCAACTTGCATTCCCACCAACAATGTAGGAGGGATCCCCTTTCTCCACATCCTCTCCAACAATTGTTGTCTCTTGCCTTGTCTATTTTTAGGCATTACTATCTTCATCCCCATTTTACAGAAGAGGAAACTGAGACCAGGGAGATTAAATAACTTGCCCTGAGTGATCCCACTCATAACGTGGGGCGGGGGGAGCGGTGGCAGGGGGCGCCACAAGTGTTTTAACCCAAGCAGTCTGGCTCCAACTCTTGCTTTTAACCATCTGTCATCCTGCCCCACTAAGAGTTAAGAGAATAGATGAAGGTGTGGAGTGCCCAGGCCAGACAGCACCTCTAAGTAGAGTCCAGCAGGCCTTTCTTGGTGGGCTCAGGAGCTCAAGGGAGCTACTCCAGGCTGGAAAGGCAAAGAGTGGCAGGAACCAGTGACCATTTCTTCATACAGGACTAGCCAGCTGGTAAAGGGGGAGGGAGATGTGGTTAGAAAAAGTCTAACCTGCAAAGCCCATAGGCCAGGAACTGGAGATAATCAAGAAGTGGGAGTCAGGAATCCACAGCAGAGCAAAGCCAAAGGCTCACCCGGAACACTGGTGTGCTGGGCGGGTGCCTCGTCTTCCCCAGCCTGATTTTTCTCCAGCTCCTCCTCCTTCTGCAGCTGCTCCTTCCCCAACAGCTATCAGGTTGCCTGGCGGCATCCTGGGCACTCCTTTGTCTGTAATTCTGCCCTTTTATACCCCAAGATATGCCCACACATGGCTAATGGCAGGGCCCATTGACCCCACTTTGGGCAAAGCCATTGGTAGCGGATACCAGATCAAATCCGTGACTCTATAACTTCACTCCGAAAATAATTTGGCAAAAGCCGAAGGCTGAGGGCCTGGAGATAATGGTCGCTGCCCTCCCAGACCTTGCACGTCTAAGCAGCAGAGTTGAAACAGTAAACTTGTGAAAATGAGGAGCGGCCCACTGCCCAGGATACCGCCTCACTTTGAATTCAACCTTCTATCCTTCAAATGCAGTTGGGCTCTGGGGCCGTCGCCCGGCCCCGGAACTTTGTCTTCATTTTTCTGTCCCATTTCAGACCTTTGAATTTGAGGGCGATTTGGACACAGACTCTCTGCTCTGATTCCTCTTACTCCCGCCTACTCCAGAAGGAGCCCCCCAGCCCGGCTGAGGTCGTTAAGACCTGCGCCTTGGTCAGCAATCGCCTGTTTGCCAGTAGGAGAAACCCACTCGAACCAGTAAGAGGAGAGAATTTCTTATGAGAACCCAGGGGTCTTACAGAACCCAGGCACTAATTGCAGCCATGTAGTAGGATCTGGACACGGGGCCTTTCCCTGCCTCTGTCTCTAAAGAGGTGCCAGAACATAGATATCGTGTCCCAAAGTGAATGTGAAGTCATCTTTAGAAGAAGTTGCAAAAGCAAAGTATAGAGCCTGTTTTACCACCTTTGGACCTCAGTTCGCAGAATGTAGACAGAGGAGGGTTTGATGAAGAGAGAGATTTGGAGAGCTTGGTCTGGCCTGTTGTTCCCACCATTTCACCCCCACCGGCAGAATGGCAAGGGAGAGGGGGAGAGAGGCGTAGCACACACTATTTCAAGCCCAGGGAGGTGGTTCTTCAGTGTCCGGGAAGCCTCTCCACACTGTGGCCTGGGGCGGCGGGGGGCGGGAGGGGGGGTGCTGACTTCTCCCTAATCAATCCTGAAGATGAGAGAGGCCTCACCAACTACTTCGGCAACTCTTATCAAGAACTTCACGTGCTGGATACTGTTATATATGCTTTACAGGTATTAACCCATATAATCCTCCCAATAACCCTGCATGGTAAGTGCTGTATATTGAAGCCTGACGCTTTCCCTCACCAACAGGCTGTAAATATTTTCCCACAGCAAATATTCTTTCCCATGTCAATAAATATTCACACGGATTTAATGGCTGCAGTTTTCCTTTGCAAAGCTGCAAAGCATCATGGTTAAGCACATAGACTCTGGAGTCAGACTGCCTGGTTCAAATCCCATCTCTACCAATTATATATGGTTCGGGACCATTTTTATAAAGGAAGTGAATACATGTAACCTGAAGTTGGCAACCCGAATGACCCCCACAACTCCAGCCCATTGGGGTCACTTTTCACTCCATTAATATTTCTGAAACACCCAACATCTTCCAGAAACTAGAGCTGTATCAGTGAATGAGACAGTAGTCCTTGCTTTCACGGAGTTTATATTCTAGTAAGGGAGACAGCCATAAAAATGCCAAAGAAAACAAATGCAAAATAATTCAAACGATAAATTCAATACAGAAAAAAAACAAGGGGCCGCTGAGATGGGGAAAACAGTCTTTCCCGGGAAGTTACATAAAATTGGCTTGAACTCCCAGAGCCTGAAGAGTGAGATATTTAGAGCCGCTCCCTGGACGGCTAGGGATGCACGTGATTGGGGGTGGAAGACAGTGAACCTTCAACTTCTGGTCTCCCCTGGCTCCAGTTCCCTTCTCTTGAATTCTTAACTCCCTCCCATCCTACAGGTTCCTGGGATGAGCAAGCAGGGCATTGAGAACCACGATGCTGCTTGGTCTTGGCTTACTTCCCCCTCCCCCCAAGAAGTGTTTGTTGGTTTGTTTGTTTTAGAGAGAGGGAGAGACGATGTGTGTGCAAGGAACGGGAAGGAGTAGAGGGAGAGAGAGAATTTTAAGCAGGCCCCACGCTCAGCATAGAGCCAGCCACAGGGCTCAGTCTCCAACCCTGAGATTAGGACCTGAGCCAAAATCAAGAGTCCGACGCTTAACTGACTGAGCCACCCAGGCTCCCCCTCCCCATCTTGGCAGGCCCAGCAAGTGGCTCCCTTTCAAACATAGAGCCCTTCGGAGATGACCTCATCCCAACCTCCCTTCCATTTTACGGATGGAGAAACTGAGTCTGGTCACCTTCAAAAATTTTGTAGAGAAATTTAAGTTTCTCCTGAATCCAAAAATTGTCATGATAAAATGCATGTTCCAAGGGACACAGAGGGGTACCTGGGTGGCTCAGCCAGTTGAGCATCTGCCTTCAGCTCAGGTCATGATCCCGAATCCCTGGGATTGAGCCCCGATTTGGGCTCCCCGCTCAGCGGGGAACCTGCTTCTCCCTCTGCCTGCCTCTTTCCCGCCCCCAACGGCCCCACTTGTGTTCTCTCTCAAATAAATAAATAAAATTCTTTAAAAAAAAAAAAGTGGGGGGAGGACATAGAAATTGATCTGAAGTTTCATCAAAAACTATTAAATCATCCTCATCATTGGGGGCATTTCCACATTCCATATCTACAATCGAAGCCAAGGGAACTGAGCAAGATGTATAGAAATGGATGTTTCAAAAAAAGAGAAGTAGCAGCAGTTGACAGGAAGAACAACATCCTCAATTTTCAAGATATTTACCAAGTGTGCGTATGCTTTTTTCTAAGTTCCCTCTTCAAAGAAAAAGTATGCCTCCCCAGTTCTGATAAATGCTACTCATTGGCACACCCTGTTCACCTTTGCTGTCAAAAGGACAAAAACTAAGTTAATTATGAGAAACCTCATATAAAACTTTAAAAATTATAATAATCAGTGCTGGTGAAGACATAACAAAACCAGTATTTACACAATCTGCTTGTGACATTGTAACTAGAAGAACCCTTTTGAAAGCAATTTGGCAATATGTTTTAGTAGACAGTAATTCCTCTCCTGGAACTTTCTCCTAATTAAATCAAATAAAGAGGAAATAAAGTAGCAAAAACCTGGAAATGACCTATGTATCAAAGGTGTTTTGAGCGCTGACTTTGTGGCAAGTCCCATGTTGTATGCTTGACACAGATTATCTCATTTAATCCTGAGAACGCTTCTAGGCAGTATATGCTAATTTACCGCTCATAGCACAAGTGGGAAAACTGAGGCTATAGGAAATACTGTAGTTTGCCAATGGCTCAAGGAGTTAAAGCTGGGATTTGAACCCAGGCAGTCTGCTTCCCAGGTCACATGCCCCACCACTGTTTTGCTGTCTCTGTCCAGTCTCTGACGTCAGAGGCCTGTTGCTCCAGTGCAGTTTCCTGTACCCAGGCCCAACGCCCCAGCACGATGCTGATATCTTGATCTGATGATAAGTTTATGAAAAGCTTCAGGCAAGGGATGACTTCAGTAGTTAGGGAGTAATGATGATCCGGAACTCCTTTCCCTTCTGCAGGGGTATGTGGAGGAGGGGCAGCAGACGGCAATTTCTCAAGCCTTCACGACGTACTAGGGGCTATGGATAGGTCATTTAATGAGTAAGGGATCATTAGCCTCCTTGACAGGTGTGGAAATTGAGACTCAGAGAGGGGAGGTGACCAGCTCAAGGTCATACAAGTTAGTGAAAATGGTCCCAGAATCCTAGCCCAGAGGGTCTGATTCTAGAACCCACACTCCCTCCCCAGGTTGTCTCTTTGACAAAGACTCAAAATATAATTACTGCAATCAACTCAGGCATGGGGAACGTAGAGCTGGTGGATGTGGAGAGGATGTCTTGGGGGTGACCCAGCTCTGGGGACACATCCTAGATAGGAAGTCAGGCAGTCCCAGGTTTGGGATCCAAGAAAAGGTAGGAAACAGGATGAGGCCTTGGCAGATGCTTGACTAGTGCAGCTAAGAAGAAGGCAATATGAAAAGGCTGAAGCTATGTTCATGGAGCCACTGGAGAACTAGGTAGGGAAACTGAGGCAGGACCCCATTCAAGGACTGGGCCAATATGGTAACAACCCAGAGATTTATGGGTCCTCAGAATCATCTACCAATACTATCCCAAGTCTACAACTGTTTTCCTCACAGGAGAGAAGGGGCAGGGAAGGGACAATGACAGCTGCTACCTCATGTCTGGGGATCCCCCTCCTGCCTGTCCAAAGGCAAACGGACGCAGGAGACAAAACTAGCTCTAGAACTTCCCACCCTACTTACCCATACCTCCTGCCTCTGCTGCGCTTGGCCCAGGGGCTGGGCTGGGTGGGCTTAGAAAAGGGGCCTCAAAGGAAAGAGCTGGAAGGCTGAGGAAGCCAGCCCAGAGGAAGAAAACCTCCCCATCATGGCCTTGTTCTCCACCCCAGAATATTATCACACGCATCAAGAATTTTCTGTCCACATCTCCAAGCCACTTCCCTTTGTCCTCCTAAGCCAGTGGCATACCTTTCTCCCTTCCTTTGTATCTCCCAAGGACCAGGAAAGGGATTGTGCCAGCAGGGGACAAATGACGAAGACTGGGCTCAGCTCTCTGTCCCCTCCCCTCAAGGGCTGCTGTGCCCTGCAATGAGAAGATCTAGAGTGCATCCAGAGATGAGGTCTTCCTGAGGGAAGGCACCTCAGGATCATGGATTCACTCCTGTGAGTGCAGAATGAGGGATCAAGACGTGTGGTTCTAAGCACTTTGTCAGAGCAGATCAGACTGACCTTGGACAGAGGCCAAACCTAGCTGTGAGCAAGACCACCCACACCAGGAGCACCATCTCCCACACTTGGCCCCCATCTGGCCAAGGTGAGTGAACATGGCTGAAGCCTGTGGTAGGAAGGACGGGAAGCGTGCAGACACTGAGCACCTACAGTGTGCCAAGGGTTTTGCTCATCTCATTTAACCCTCCCTAGCACTCTAAGAACTCAAATTCTCAACTTTCCCCATTGCACAGGGGGAAAAAAGATATTCACTCAGCTTCTTTGCGTTGGAATCAACAAACCACTGAAGTGAGCTTTTCCTAAAAAGGCAGGGGATTAATTTTAAGGATCAAAGGGGGTGACCTGAAATTCATGGATGTATGTAATGATAAGAAGTGCTTACTTCGTGCTCACTATATATTAGACGTTGTTCTGTGCACTTTTATCTAATCATTATGGCAACCCCATAAAGTAGGTACTACTACCATTCCCGCTTTACAGATGAGAAGCGGGGCATAGAGAAGCTCCATACCTAGTCACATGGCTAGTAAGTCATAAAGCCAGAATCTGAACCAAGGTAGTCTGAAACAAGACACTATGCCCTAAACCATTATACCAAAGGTTACCTAGCTACCTACCTAGCTGTCAGACAGGTGGCTGGGCCTAAGAAATAATCTGGAATGAGGGCTTTATTTCTCTCTCCTGCCATAGACCAGCTCTCTCTAGTGGAAAATGGCCATAGCCACCCCCCTGAGTTCCTATCTCCTCCATATAAGAGGCCAACCAGTTTAAAACTGGAATTCCAAATTCCTGGAGAAGAGATTCCGATTGGCCATGTTGGGGTCAGATTCATACCCCTGGATCAGCTGAGATAGGGTCAAGGGAGGGGTACAGGGTCACATAATATTAGAAGCCTGATCACATCACATGTATAAAGATGGGAGGGATAATTAGCAGAAAATGGAAAGATTGCACTGAGAGGGGACCCCCAAAGATTTCCACTACAGGAAACTGAGGCTCAGGAAGAATGGGGAATTTGCCCAAGTTTCCATTTACTAAGTAAATGATGAAGCCCAGATTCTAACCCAGGTTGGTTTGTCTCCAATCTAGCTCCTTTCCTCCATAGCATGCGGGCTCCTCACAAAAGTGAAAAGCCGTGGTGAGTTCACATGAGGTAAGTTCACAGTGTAATTTCATCCAACCACCTGATACATAACAGGTGCTGTTCTAGGCAGTGGGGTTACCTGGTGAATAAGACAGACAAAACTCCCTGTTCTTGCAGATCTGACGCTCTAGGGATACCATGGAATGCGAACAGAGGCCCATCCCACAGAAAAGCATTTTTGGTTGGTGTGGAACATGAGAACTTGGAATTCGATGTCTGCCATAGCCACTGGCCCCTTGTAGTGGCACACACCGTTCCCTCTGTGGGTTGCCAAAATGGCACCAATTCTCACCCCCTTTGCCATGAAAGTTTGCAGTGCTCTCTCTGATGCTGGCCTTAGTCATGTGACTTGCTTTGGCCAATAGAATATTAGCAAATGTGATACAAGCTGGGGCTTAAAAAGAGCTTGTGTGAGGGTTTGCCCCTCCCTCTTGTGCCTCCACCATTACCCATGAAAACATGCCAGAACTAGCCTACTGCAGGAGCAGAACCAGAGGTCCTTGTCTTCCCAGCCAAGATCAGACTAGATCAGCCAGCAGCCCACAAACCTCTAGACATGTGAACAAGTCCGATCAAAAGCAGCCGAGCTGCCTAGCTGACAACCAGATGCATGAGCTTACTGCTCTTCTGACGCATGGGATCGGCTACTCTGCACCGCCATGGCGGTATTGGGTAACTGGCACACTGCCCTCCCTCCAATGTATCAATTTCCTTTGTGGTCTTGATGGAAAAGTAACTCCAAATGATCCATTTCACTAGAGGAGCCATATGCTTCTTCTTGCCCTGGAGGACAGGGCCATGATGGAAACTGATCTCACCAAACACCTTCTCCTGCGAATTTGAATTTTGAGACAGTGTGGCCAAGCTAGCAGATCTTGTTGGAGGTCATTCATGGTGGTGATGGTAGCAGCACTTGGGCATAAATGTATCTGCAAGCTACTCCGGGGCCCTCCACCTCTCCTTTGGTTCCTGGATGTCCCCAAACTTGCTTCTCCGGCTACCCATAAATTCTTTGAGCCCTGCCCACATCCTTCCGATAAATTCCCTGAAATAGATTCCCTGAAAATTGGCAGAGGGGGTTTCTGCTGCTCGTAACAACCTGAATGATGACTCCACCATCTAGACTCAGATTCAGGTCACAGCCCTGCTACTTAGTCCCTGATTATCATCCAGGGACTTGATGGATAGATGACCTCTCAAGAGGTCCTTTGGCCTTTGTGCCACCCAATAACCATAGGGAAATGAGGGCAACAGGGTCAGGAGCTCTGAGTGCTAACTCCCATCCTTCCCTGAAAGGGAGCAATGACCTCTTTCCCCTGCATCCACGTGGCTGGAGTCTCGTCAAGTAACCAACCAAATCTTCGTTCATGGGATGCTCCCGCATGGGTCTTTGAACCTTGAGGGACAGTCTCAGAGACAGAGGGATAGCTGGAGTAATCACAATGGGGACAGTGGCAATGCCAGTGCCCATGGCATTGATCTCACAGGGTAGTTCCTAGAGTATGGACTTGGCTCCCTTAGTTGCCCACTGTCCTGTTCCCTGAGGCGGTTATCCTGCTTTCCTTTCAATCCTGGGATCCATCTGATGTCCATTCTAGAGTTAGTTTCAGTTACTTGCATCCAGAAAGTCTGACAAGTGTAGTAAGGAAAATGCCCATTTTAGAGAGGAGGAAAATATACTGGGTTAAAATGTATTGACTTGACCTAGAACTCAGACAGACATAGATTTGAGGGGAGAGACTGTGGTTGATTCATCTCTGTGTCACCATCCTCCAGAACAGGGTCTGGCAGTAAGCAGGAACTCAGGCATATTTTCGAAAGTAGGAAAGGAGGGAAGGAGAGGCAAGGGAGGAAGAAAAGAGAGATGTAAATGAGAGAAAAGGAAAAGGAGAACTTCTACCCACCTCTGAAAGTTCAGGCGAACGGTCACTCTTTTCAGATCCCTTTCCAAAGACTTCAGGAATTGGATAAGTTTTCTAGAGCTGCACACCCAGTGTGGTACAATCCCAACCCTTCCCCATCTCGGAGGACATTAGAGTGAAAAAAAGAAAAGGCAGTTTGAGGAGGCAGATTTGCAGTCTACCCCCCTGCTGCTTGTATGACCTTGGAACGAGCCTCGGTGTCCAGATCCGACAACGAGCTTGTGCATCCATGTTTTAAGAGACAGTAAATGCCTACAGAACAAGGTGCTAGGGATTTAATGGTGAGCAGACACAGACAAGGCCCTTTCTCCCCTGGAACTTACGAGCTCGTAGTGGTTGTGCTGGGGAGAACAAGTATTAAACAACTGCGTATACAAGTAAACGGAAAATTAGAACTGAGCTAGCCCTATCTAGGTGAAATACACCATCTATAATGTTTGTAATGGAATGCAATGAGAGTTTATATGGGGAGAATATGATCTAGTCCAGGGACGCCTGGGTGGCTCCGTCGGTTAAGTGTCTGCCTTCGGCTCAGGTCATGATCACACAATCCTAGGACTGAGTCCTGCATCGGGCTCCTTGCTCAGCAGGGAGCCTAATTCTTAAAAAAAAAAAAAAAAAAAAAAAGAATATGCTCTAGTCCAGGAGGCTGAAAAAGGGTGTCTGGGGGTATGAGGGTTGAGTTACAGGTAATCCACCAACTGCACAGAATACCCGTGATTAAACAACGAGAGAGAACATGACAAGTTTGAGGAAAAGGACCAACAGAAATCTGATGGAAGGCAGGACTAGAGAAATAGGGAGCAGACCTTCTCCCTTTGCCTCTGTCCCACATAAGTCAAGATTTCTGTCACTTGATAATCAAGAGAGACCCCATCATATATATATGATGGACTATTACATGGCCATAAAAAAGAATGAGATCATGCCATTTGAGACAGCGTGGATGGACCTAGAGGATATTATGCTGAGTGAAATAAGTCAGACCGAGAACAACGAATACCATATGATTCCCCTCATTATGGAATTTGATTCCACAATGAGTGGATTAAAGAACAAAACCTAGGGGCGCCTGGGTGGCGCAATCGTTGGGCGTCTGCCTTCAGCTCAGAGCGAGATCCCGGCGTTCGGGGATCGAGCCCCACATCAGGCTCCTCCGCTGGGAGCCTGCTTCTTCCTCTCCCACTCCCCCTGCTTGTGTTCCCTCTCTCGCTGGCTGTCTCTCTCTGTCAAATAAATAAATAAAATCTTTAAAAAAAAAAAAAAAAGAACAAAACCTAGTGAATAAATAAACAAAAAGCATAATCAGACCTATAAATAGCACAAACTGATGGTTGCCGAGGGTGGGGGTGTGGGCAAAATGGGTGAAGGGGAGTGGCAGATATGGGTTTCCAGTTATAGAATGAATAAATGACAGGAATGAAACGCACAGCATAAGGAACACAGTCAACGATACCGTAGAAGCAGTGTAACAGGGCAGACGGCAGCTACACTTGCGGTGAGCACAGCATGATGTATAAACTTGTCAAGTCACGAAGTTGGACCCCTGAAACTAATGTAACATTGTGTGTCGACTACACTCAAATAAACATGAAAAAAAATTTTTTTTAAGGAAATTCCACAAACATCAGGAAAAATGTGAGGTCACAGAAGTCAGGCGATGAGAGAGTTTTGAGAAGAAAGGACCAGTGCTTCTGAGAACTCTAGCAAGAGGACTGAAACTACAGAAGAGTGTAGCTCCTATGAGCCCATAGCAGGTGCTCAGTAAGAGGCACCGTCTCTCCATTGGTGTCTTCCGCGCTCCATCCAGCAATATTCCGGTACGTCAGATTCAGCTGCGTATAAGGAAAACCCCAAATAACAGAGACTTAAACAAGAGAGAATTTTATTTCTTTCTCCCGTAGAAGTGGTCCAGAGGTAGACAGCAGACAGCGGGAATAGTACCCCTCCAATATCATGGCCCCAGGCTCCTTATATCATTCTTTCTACCATCACAGCAAATAGTTTCTAGCTTCAAGGTCCCTTCAGGGCTAAAGATGGCTGCAGCAGCACCAAATTCCAGGCAAGGAGGAAGAAGGAGGGAGAGGCTAAGGATCCCTTAGCTGAGTCAACTCTCTTGAAGCAGCATTTCCAGATCTATCAAGCCTTTCACTTAACCTCTCATGAGTCCCAAGTCTACCCCTGGCTATCAGAACTGTCATCTCTAAGCTAGATGCCTTGTTACTCCGAGTAAAGTAGGGGTTCTTCTATCTTGGAAGAGGGAGGGGATAGATACTAGGCAACCAGCAGTGTTGCCCCAGTTAGCTGCTCCCATCTGATGACACATGGAAGGCTCCCTGACAGATTACAAATGGTTTTCTCTCCATTACCTCCCGCGAGACTTCTAACACATCTGTGCAGTCGTCGCAATCTCCCTTTTTACAGGTGGGAAAACTGAGGCTCAGAGATAGGCATTCAGTTACCTAACACCAAACCGCTAGTGATAACAGCCCTCGGAGATAGACCTAGATCTAACTCCAAGGCCCGCGCTCTTCCCCTTCCGCATCTTGCCTGCTGACTGGATTTGGGGGCTGCTGTAGCTGAGGTTGTTGGGGGACATCTATAACGTTGGGAGCCACGATCAGTCATATGGTCAAGCATAAACAATGAAACAATGAACTGTGGAGAGCAGTAACTACCTCCTTCCTTTCTAGTCTTCCCCTTCCTCTCCCCAGGGTACATAATAAGTGCCTGTGGAGTTATTTCTGGACAGTCGCTTTCTCCGGACAACAGCAGCCCGGGGAGACATTGTTGCCAACTGAGGAGAGGGGGGAGGGGTGTCAGTGGTTGTCTGGGGCTACACAGGCTCCCTGTCATCCAAGAACAACCAACGCCCCATCCCAAGTGTCAAATTATCCCCGTCTGAGGAAAGGGAAGAGAAAGGAACTGGTATTTATTATATTCATTTTACAGAGAAAGAAACTGAGACTGGGGAGGTGACGTGATTTGCCCAGGAGCACAGAGCCAGTGACAGAGCTGTGGTTCTAAAGAATTGTGGCATTCGTTCATTTCTGTGGTGGAAGTACTGCCAACAGGGCTGATTTCGAGCTACCAGCATGACAACCGGCCGGAGCAGACCACGGCACAGCAGACATGAGGCTCTGTTGCATTTTTAACACATCTGCCACTTTGCTGAACTGTGAAGACAGAGACTTCATTATTTTTTTTTTTTCTAATTTGTGCTCACAGCCCATGGCCGAGTGCTACCTATTGGCAAGGAATCACTAAACGTTGGTGAAATGAAGGAAAGACGCCCATTCTCTTTTCCCTGGACTGGGCGGCCTCAGACAGGCACACACGCCGAGGACGTCCCCGTGTGCAGAGCGTTACTGACTCAGCTCTCTCACCCACGGCAGCTCCAGTAGAGTTGGTTGAATCAATGGCAGGCGGCCCCACCTTGAACAGATGGGCTTACCATGAAAAAGGATACTTTGGGAGGCAGAATTTCTCCCTTCTCACCCCACTTCTTCCAACCCTGTCCTCCTTTTTTAAAAAAGGCTGTGTGTGTGCGCGTGTGTGTGGTAACATAAAAGTTACCATTCCAGCAGTTTTGAAGTACACACTTCAGTGGCATGAAGTATATTCATGTTGTTGTAAACCACACCATCCATCTCTAGAACTTTTCCATCTTCCCAACTGAAACGCCATACCTGCTGCACAATAACTTATTCCTCACTTCCTCAGTCATGGCGCTCACCACTCCACTTACTGTCTCCATGACTTTGACTACTCTAGGCACCTCCTCTAAGTGGAATCATACAAATATCTGTCCTTTGTGTCTAGCTTCTCTCATTCATCATAATGTCTTCAAGGTTCATTCAGGTTGTAGCATGTGTCAGAATTTCCTTCTCTTCTAAGGCTGAATCATATTCAATTGCATGTATATACCACCTCTTGTTTACCCATTCACCCCTCATGGATACCTGGGTTGCTCCCACCTTTGGCTGTTGTGACTATTGCTGCCATGAACCTTAGTGTTGAGTTCCTGCTTTCAAGTCTTTGGGGTAGAGTTGGGTAGAGTTGGAATGACTGGGTCATGTGGTAATTCTGTGTTTAAGTTTTTGAGGAACTGCATACCATTTTCCACGGTAGCTGCACCATTTTCCCTTCCCCCCTGCAGTGCACCTGAGTTTCATTCCTCCGCAGCCTTGCCGGCTCTTGTTATTTCCTGTTTTCAACTCACTGTGGCTTTCATTTGCATTTCCCTAATCAGGAGTGAGGTTGAACATATTTTCTTATGCTTCTTGGCCATTGGTCTGCGTTCTTTGGGAAAATGTCTACGCGGTCCTTTGCCCATTTTTTAATTGAGTTTTAGTTTTTTATTGTTGAGTCGTAGGAGCTCTTTCTATGTTCTGCGTATCAATCCCCTATCAGATATATGGTTTGCAAATAATTTCTCATTCAGTGGGTTGCCTTTTCACTCTGTTAATAGTGTGCTTTCATGACCCACCCTTTCTTTTAAGGAACTGATTCATCATTTCCTTCTGAATGCCAAAATCCCCTGACTCATGCATGTGACAATTCTTGAAACATTCTCTGAAAGTCCTTTAGAATGACCTGGGAAGTTAAATAAGAAAGCCGGACTAGTTACATTCTGTTTTCTCTTTTATGGTTTCACATTTCTGAGGGAAATTCAGGGTTACACAATACAAACTTTATGAGCAGGGGTGAGGAAACAGGGTTATGAGCTGGAATGAACAGAAGGCCTGCATGAAGAATGACACAATCTATCCAGACAGGTCACCACATTCACGGGTACTTATTCCATGCTGGGCATTATTCTAAGAAATCTTAAATCCTCGAAACCATCCTATTATGTCAACAGTAAAATGATTCCCATTTTACAGCTGAGGATACAGAGGCTCAGAGAGTTGAAAATCACAGACCAGGTGAATTTGAACTCTGGCCACATGGCCCCAGAGGCCACTTTAATAACCACTATGTGATGCTGAGCAGGCTTTGGAGTCGAAATGATAATGAATTTGAATTCCAATGGCTAATGAGTACATGATGAGAGACCTGCGAATGATCTGAGAGGAATTCAAACCAAAAACAATATTTTACTTAACACCTACCAGCAATTTAAAAGTGGGACAATGCCAAGTGCGGGTGGGGACTTGGAGACATAGAAACTCTCCTGTAACTCTGGGTGCGAGTGTAGACTGGTGCAGCCCTTCCAGAAGTGATTTGGCAGGTCTAAGTTCAATTATGTAGGAGTGAAGCCTCTGACCTAGGAGGTCGCACCTGGGTATACATCCCAGAGAAATTCTCATTGGTCCATAGGAGAGCATCTGGAAGGATCTCCTCACAGCATTGTTTCTAGAAAAGCGAGCGGAAGACAACCCAACTGTCCACCACCAGGGGAACAGGTAAGTAAAAGGTAGACACACACGCTGGAGGGCCAGGCAGATGTTTGCAACCGTGAACCCGATGTGCTCACTTCACATGGTGAAATTGTAAGAACGATGCTGAGTGGGACAATTAGGAGACACAGAAGGAGGTCCGTAGCCCAACTTGCGTGAATTGTGCCTTTCATGTACATTTTAAATGAATACATTTAAAGAGGCTAACACTACATTTTCCAAGGATACAGACAAAAAGTCAAAGATACTTACTGAGTGCTCTCGAGCTGTCGTGGGGGGTGAGACTGGAGAAAGGTGGTGACAGAAAATAACAGGCATTCAGACAGAAAAATGCCCAAGGGAGGGGTCCAGCAAAATGCAGGTGAAAAAAGGATCTATGCTTACTCAGCCCTAAAAAAGGATGAGGTCTTGCCATTCACGAGAACACGGCTGGACCTAGAGGGTATTATGCAGAGAGAAATAAGTCAGACTGAGAAAGACAAATACCATATGATTCCTCTCATAAGTGGAATCTTCATAGAATGAATAGAAAAAATGACAGACTCAGACCTATAAATACAGAGAATACACCGACGGGCACCGTCCATGTCGCGAAAGGGGTCTACAGAGGACGTCAGTGTGCTGGGATGAAAAGCGCACGGCCTCCGGAGCCAGACAGCCCCAGCTGTTTACTGCGTGGCCTTAAGAATCACTTCATCCTTTAAGCTTCTGCTTTAAATAAAGTGGTCAAACCAGGCCTCACTGAGAAGGGGACATTTGAGCTGTCTTGATGGAGGGGAGGGAGTGAGCCAGACAGCTAGAATCTGGGGAGAAAAGTAATTCAGGCAGAGGGAAGAGTCAGTTTCATCCTAACTAAGCGATGATGTGAAGTTCCCCTACAGTGCCTGGCACACAGTAGGTGGTCAGCAGCGGCGAGTGTTCACCCCTTTCCCTCCTCTTACGGAGATGGCAGCATCCAGGTGACCGCTGAATGCACCTTCTAACTTTAGTGACAATGACACTCTGGTTTCAGAAGTTCTTTGAAACACAGCGTTCATGTACACCGTCCACCGGCAGCAGCACCCCTAACGGACCACAGGAGTCTCAGCCCAGAAAAAAGTCCCTGCTTCCTGGGTTTTAGGCTGCATGGGGAGCACAAAAGCCTTCAGAGAGGAAATTAGAAACAGCAAGGTGGGGCCCTCGCCAGCTGCTGTTGCCCTCAAGAGACCTCTAACCCTGCACGCACCAAAGCCGGGACAGTGCTTACAGGGACTTGGGCGAGGCTACAGTCACATGGAAGGGAGGAAAGAAGGGAAGGGACCCATATTTACTAAGGCAGGTCTGAGTTTGAATATTATTCCACCACTTAGTCACTCTTATAAATCACGGGACCCCTCTGAGCCTCAATTTCCTCATCTGCAAATGGGCATGAAGATATCAATTCTGTACAGAGGCTATAAGGACTCATTGAGATAAGACTTATGGAAGTGGCAAGCAAATATCTGGGCTCAACAAAAAGTAGGTCCCTTTCCTTTTATACCAAGTACCTGGGAGGTAGCCACTGTCTTATTCAGTCCTTATTTTATTCATTTCTAGGGAGATAAAATCAGCTACCTTTCAGTGGGGAGTGTGAGGTTTCTTTAAAACAACGGATAAAAACTGTGCTTAGCATAGTTACTGGACCAAAATAGGTACTCTATATGTGTTTTTTTGGATAGCTGGATGAACGGATAGATGGATGGATGAATGGATGGATGGATGGATGATGGATGGATGGATGGATGGATGATGGATGGATGGATAGATGGATGGATGGATGAATGATGGATGGATGGATGGATGGATGGATGGATGACTGGGTAGGCTGGAGAATGACTTGCTAGCAGGTTGTCAAGGGAAGCAAGATTTGTATTTCAGCAACACTAAGTCTGCACAAAACCCAGGTGTTTTGCAAGAGGGTTTTGTTATATCTGTCCGTAGCCTTCGGTCTCAAAGACAAATATAACACTGATGAGTGAAAACGAGCATAAATATGCCCAGTTCTCATCAACTGTGCCCTACACTTACCACTCGGTGTCTGTGCGTCATCTCGCTGCGGTGAGAGACCACATCTCGCTTCCATCAACACCCTGTAACTGAGATCACTGGTGTGCGTCTGAGGTCAGGGCAGGATGAAGCCTTCTCGACACACCAGATGGCTTGGAAATCCTGATGGGTGATGTTTCATCAAAAGAATTACAACTCGGGGGCGCCTGGGAGGCTCAGTCAGTGAAGCATCTGCCTTTGGCTCAGGTCATGATCCCAGGGTCCTGGGATCAAGTCCCTCATCGGGCTCCTTGCTCAGCGGGGAGCCTGCTTCTCCCTCTGCCCCTGCTCATGCTCGCACTCTCTCTCTTAAATAAATAAATAAAATCTTAAAAAAAAATTACAACTCAGCTTTTCCCATAATCCTGTCACCAAGAAGAAAAAGACACAGGTGAGCAGCCAGCTCTGTGTCCACTGCAACTTTGTGCTGTGCGACTTCTGCACTCACTTAGCCCTTCAGAGTCCCATGTTTCCCCTCGTGAGATGAAGGGATTGGACCCTCCCAGCTTCACAATGTTCTGATCTTCTGAAGAACCCCTGACATTTCTTTTCAAATAGGGACATGGAACTTTGAAAGAATGTGTATTAAATTCCTGCCCCGTCTATCTCTCAAGAGTCTCCTTAACCCTGTCTTTTTTTTTCTTCTTCTTCTTGAGCAAGCGACTGTTTAATAGTGGTCAAAGCGAAAGTAGCCTTTCAAGGTGGGAGAGCGCGCAGGCCCAGAGCTGGCAACTGCCTCCTTAAACCCTTTCAAAGCAAATGCATGTATATGTCACCATGTCTGCTGATGCTACACCCAGGGGAGCAGTAAGCTTTGCAGACAGACGGATCTCAACCCTAGACCTTGTGTGAGAAATGGTGGATACATAGATGGTTAAGATTCAGGTATTGCCCCCAGGATCTGGAAGACAGACACTGAGGTGGACAAACTTCAGTAACTATAGTAATTAAGACATAAAAATGGTGGCCCCTGGGGCGCCTGGGTGGCTCAGTTGGTTAAGCACCCGACTCTTGGTTTCAGCTTAGGTCAGGATCACAGGGTCTTTTTTTTTTTTTTAAGATTTTATTTATTTGACAGAGAACAGGGGAGAGAGTAAGAGAAAGGACAGGCAGGGGGCGCAACAGAGGGAGAGGGAGAGGGAGAGGGAGAGGGAGAGGGAGAGGGAGAGGGAGAGGGAGAGGGAGAGGGAGAGGGAGAGGGAGAGGGAGAAGCAGGCTCCCCACTAGGCAGGGAGCCTGATGCTGGGCTCGATCCCAGGACCCTGGAATCAGGACCTGAACCAAAGTCAGCCACCCAGGCGCCCATGGATCTCAGGGTCTTGGGATCACGCCCCAAGTGGGGCTCCACGCTCAGCCTGGAGTCTGCTAGAGATTCTCTCCCTCTGCCTCTGCCCCTCCCCCAGCTCATGCGCGTGCGTGTGTGAGGGTACAGTCACATGGAAGGGAGGAAAGAAGGGAAGGGACCCATACACACGTGCTCTCTCTCTCTCTCTCTCTCTCAAAATAAATAAATAAAATCTTTTTAAAAATAGTTGTATTTTATGCTTATATTCATTTTCTATGTGTGGCAGGTGCCACTGGTTTTCACCTATAATTTAGTTATAAAGCATCCTTTTAAATAAAGTTTTTTTTTCTTTTCAACTTTTTATTTAAATTCTAGTTAGCTAACATACAGTGCAATATTGGTTTCTGTAGTAGAAGTCCATGATTCATCACCTACATTCAACACCCAGTGCTCATCATAATATGTGCCCTCCTTAATATCCAATCACCAATCTAGACCATCCCCCATCCACCTCCCCCCATCAACCCTCCGTTTGTTCTCTATCGTGAAGAGTCTTTTATGGTTTGTTTCCCTCTCTCTTTTTCTTTTCCCCTCCCCTATGTTCATCTGTTTTGTTTCCTAAATTCCACATATGAGTGAAATTATATGGTATTTGTCTTTCTCTGACTTATTTCACTTAGCTTAATACCCTCTAGCTCCACTCGCCTCATTGCAAATGGCAAGATTCCATTCTTTCTGATGGCTAGTAATATTCCATTGTGCATATATACACACCACATCTTCTTTATCCATTCACCAGTCAATGGACATTTGGGTAAAGAGATAAAAAGTGACTCTGGGGGCGCCTGGGTGGCACAGTCGTTAAGCGTCTGCCTTCGGCTCAGGGCGTGATCCCAGCGTTCTGGGATCGAGCCCCACATCAGGCTCCTCTGCTAGGAGCCTGCTTCTTCCTCTCCCACTCCCCCTGCTTGTGTTCCCTCTCTCGAAGGCTGTCTCTCTCTCTTCAAATACATAAAAATAAAATCTTTAAAAAAAAAGTGACTCTGTTTAGAGCAAAATATTTATTAAGTAAACATACAGATGGTACACGGGTATTGAAAAATTGCGTATGGGAGAGATGTACACAAATGACTGAAAGGCAAGAAACACCGAGCTTTGGCATCTAAGCATTCACCTTACTCGGAGACGAGATGCAAGTCATAGACGCTCACTCAACTAGGCTTAAGCAAAATAAGAGAATGCATCCTGACGAGGGATCTCACAGGACCCAAAGGAAGGAATGCAGATGTTGGGCTTAGAGAGGGCCTGGCCCGGAGGAAGAGGGCAGCAGGCCCAGGAAACACCTGCCCTCCTCTCTCCAGGCTTCTGGTCTCCCTCTGGTCTCTGCTTTGCTCTGCACATTCCCATCTTCTCTCTGAGCAGGTCACCCACCCTCCCCTGCCCCACCTCATACACATAGACACACACACACACACACACACACACACACACGCTCACAGCTCCGGACTTGTACGTCTTCAGGTTAGTGATCTCCAGAGCCTGAAATAGCAGCCCTGGTTCTGGCTGCTTATTCCTGAGAGAGAGAACCTGACTGGCCCAACTAGAGCCAGATGCCCACATCTCCTCCGTTCAGCTCCTATCAGAGGATCAAGGGGAACGTGTTCTCAGAAAAAGGGAGACTCTGGCATGAGCAATCCCCCTGACCAAGAGCACTCACCGCTCCTAACAACCCAATGAGGTAGGAAATTGAGCTCACAGTCCCTCGGTAGGAAGTAACAGAGCCAAGACTTGAACCTGGGTGTGTGTGACACCAAACCTCAATTCTGCTGCACTGTCCACCTCGTCACCATCAGCTGAGTTCAGCCCACAGCCACCAGCCCAGACCCAAGCAGGTTACTGGCCCATGGGGAAGTGGTTATCAGAATCAGCCCCCTAGACAGGAAACAAGGATCTCACTTTACGGGGTTATGGCTGGAAGGGAGGAGGATGTCTCAGAAGGAACACAGGGCTCTGACAACCAGGGCAGGCTCCTCCAAGCCCCTGAGTCTGTGGCTGCCAGGTTCACACCGCGGGTGCTCAGGGTGCGAGAGGAAGCTCATTTGAATACATTTGCCGAAAATCCCAAGGAGGCATCTAGAGATCCTTAAAAGAAGCTGACACTTCTCTTTTGCACCCAAAATTCAAAGTGCCTGCTGGCCCTTGGGACCATAACTGCTCCTCTCACCTTTTGGAAGCTAAATTAGGAGGGCTCCCCATCCCCCACCCCCCACCTCCCTGCCCCGGAAAGCCGGGTGGTAGATGAGACCTGACAGGCTCCTCCCACTCTGGAGGCCTCACCCACACACAGGTCCTTCTCCGCCTAAGTGCCCTTTCTCATGGAAACCTCTGAGCAGCGTGGTGCCCTGGATGCCCCCAACTTGGCTTTGAGCGGTCTCTGCCCACCCACAGTGGGGAGCTGCCCCACAGGAGGTAATTCATCAGATGACGTCATCATCAGAGACGGATGGATGTGGCAGTCGTGTCTCTCCCACTCCCCCAGCGCTGACCGAAGCCTGAGGCAAGGCCTGTGCAGAGAGACACATTTGCCTCAGGAGACAACCTCTCCATCCTAGCTTTTGACCTGTGCACGTCTTACCTTCTCTGACACCATTCAGGACAGGTGGTTGGATGAGTGGGAAAAGGTTCCACTGAGCCACGTTTCCTAAGAAGTGTCACAAAGACCTTGTGCCTCTGAATGGAGACAAGGTGGCACTATCCTAGCTCAAAAGTCTTCCCCAGAGACACCACCACACAACCAAGAGAGGACCCCTTTCCCCAAACCCCCTTCTCTGCCTTTATGGTGACAAAGGTAGCAGTTGCCCAAAACGTCAGGCCGTACAGGCTCGGGGCAGCTGCCTTGGTAGGGTAAACAGGGTGGCTCAGAGTCTGCCCCCAAGGTCTGCCCCTGGCCCTGACATTCCCTGCAGAGCTATCAGACGCAGGGATTCAGGATGAGGTCACCAGCCAAGGTTATTATTCAAGTCCTGGATTTCCCAGCAGTCCGACCCTGCCATCACTCCCACCTTGGTGAGGTAGCCTCCATACTTAAAGGGCCCTTTGTGCCCAGGGAGGGCATGCCCAGACCACAGCAGAGACCCCTTCATCCCCCAGGGCTGTCTGTGATGTCCCTGAAGGAGAAGGCCCTGGGCTTGGCCCCAAGAATCAGGCACTACTTTTTGAGGGACTGGGCAGGGAGGTGGTTGAGCGGCATGACCACTTCAGTGCCGGTCTCCGAGGTGGCCCGGGAGCACTTCCGGCTGCTGCGCATGCTATAGAACTTCTCCGTGAGGTGCTTGCGAAACTTCTTGGTGAGGAAACAGTAGATTACGGGGTCCAAGACGCAATTGGTGCTAAGAAGGCAGAGGGTGACCTGATGGGCATCGTTGATTGCCTGGTGGAAGCGAATGTTCTGGAAGCCCAGCTCGGCCAGGGTCCAGGGCAGCTGCACGAGGTGGTGGGGCACGAAGCATATGATGAACACAGCCAAGACCGTGCAGACCATCCACAGAGCCCGGCGCTTGACCTCGGCGTTGTGCTGCAGCTGCACGGGCTGCGAGAGCAGCCGGCGGATGATGACCAGGTTGCAGAAGAAGATGATGAGAAAGACCAGGAAGAAGCTGAACACGAGGAAGACGTGGATAGTGAGGACAGGCACGCTGCGCTGCTCGTAGTGCTCAAAGCAGCGGGTGACGTTGCCCGAGCCGGCCTTGCTGGGCACCACGTTGGTGGAGTCCAGGATGAAGAAGTAGGAGGCCGCAGCCACAATGGCCACCCAGATGACCAGGGACACGGAGAAACCACGCCTGCGGGTGGTGGCCTGAGCTGTCTTGATGGGCCGGGTCACGGCCTGGAAGCGGTTGTAAGTGATGACGGCCAGGAAGGCCACCGAGCAGTAGGTGTTGATGAAGAAGAAGCAGCCAGCCAGGTTGCACAGGAACCCGGGGAGGATCCAGTTGCCCTGGTTGTGGTAGTAGACGATCCACAGGGGCAGGGTGACCAGGAAGAGCAGGTCAGCCACCGTGAGGTTCACCATGAAGATCTTTATCTCGTTGAGCTTCTTGGAAGGGTACAGGCAGGTGAAGACCCACAGCACGTAGCTGTTGGCGGTGACCCCCAGCACGAAGATGATGCTGTAAACGATTGGGAAGAGGGTGTATCGGAACTCAGAGTCCACACGAGACGAATCATTCGCCCCCATCGCCGTGGCTGGAAGGGGCAGTGGTCATAGAATCCTGCGCGTGCCTGGAAGACCACACAGGAATTCTGGTTAATGAAGGGTCAGAAAGGGCCTGTCTTATTTAATCAATTCCAAGACTCTCATTTTGCACAGTTTATCTTATTTTATTTTTTTAAAAGATTTTATTTATTTATTTGACAGAGAGAGACAGCCAGCGAGAGAGGGAACACAAGCAGGGGGAGTGGGAGAGGAAGAAGCAGGCTCCTAGAGGAGGAGCCTGATGTGGGGCTCGATCCCATAACGCCGGGATCACGCCCTGAGCCGAAGGCAGACGCTTAACGACTGTGCCACCCAGGCGCCCCTCATTTTGCACATTTTAAAAACTCTAAAGTTGGCGGTCTCTTCCAATCAATTGGCGGTATTTTTTCTACATAAAATAATGGTGTGTTTTTAAAATGAATGGCGTCTGAGATTCGGGGAAATCAATGGCAATTCAGTTTCTTTTCTCTCGTTCCATTTTAAAACATACCCTTTCATTCTGTGGCTTCTTTTGACTTAAAGTTTTAGATAATCTATTTCTGATGATAAAATACATTAAAATTTATATTATAAAATTTTTAATTTTCTAATAACATTTAAATATTTTTCTATTGATGAAATTGGAAATGCAAATTTCGATGGTAGATGTTCTACATTAAAAAATAATTTATGGGGGCTCCTGGTTGGCTTAGTCGGCAGAGCATGTGACTCTTGATCTCGGAGTCAGAGGGTTCAAGCCCCACATTGGGGGTAGAACTTACTCAAAATAATAATAATGATTTATGTGCTCATACAAAATCTGGAAAATACAGAGAATTATATTAGGGTGACCCAAAGATGAAATACTAGCCAGTCTTCAGAAAGAATGAATTATATCTGATCGTACTGACATGGAGGGACGCCTGGGCGGCTCAGTCGGTTAAACATCTGCCTTCCACTCAGGCCATGATCCCAGAGTCCTGGGATCAAGTCCTGCATCGGGCTCTTTGCTTAGCAGGGAGCCTGCTTCTCCCTCTGCCTGCTGCTCCCCCTGCTTGTGCTCTCGCTTTCTCTGACAAATAAATAAATAAAATCTTTGATTGTACTGCCATGGAGAGTTGTCCCTGGATAATGTTGTTAAGTAAAACAAGATTTTAAAAATCTGTGTGACACCGTTATATATGTGTGTTTGACATCTAGAAAGTGACCCGGAAGACTATAGCTTCAAGAGTAGACAGTGATCAGTAACCTTGGGGAAGGTGAGATGGGCTGGGTGGGAAGTTTACCTATTTTATGCTTCCTTTGTTTGAACTTTTTTAGAAGGCTTCATTGCTTTAGTAATTGAAAGAAAAAAAATTTAATGAGAAAGAAAAATATAGGGGCACCTGGCTGGCTAAGTTAGTGGAGCATGTGACTCTTGGTCTCAGGGTTGTAAGTTTGAGCCCCTTGTTGGGTGTAGAGATGACTTCAAAATAAAATCTTTTAAAAAACAAGGGGCGCCTGGGTGGCACAGTGGTTGGGTGTCTGCCTTTGGCTCAGGGCGTGATCCCGGCGTTGTGGGATCGAGCCCCACATCAGGCTCTTCTGCTATGAGCCTGCTTCTTCCTCTCCCACTCCCCCTGCTTGTGTTCCCTCTCTCGCTGTCTGTCTCTCTCTGTGTCAAATAAATAAATAAAATCTTTAAAAAAAACAAAAAACAAAAAAACCCAAAAAAACAAAAAGGAAGAGATGAAGAAAAGTATACGGTGTGGACTCCGGTAGACAATATGTCAAATGATTAAGATGTGCTCATGGTTCGTGAGACATAGAGCAGCATCAGGCCTCGATACGATGCACTGAAAAGGCTGTAACATCGTTTCTGTGGTTTTCTTGCCAGAACTGCATAATCTCAATTTAGTCGTGAGAAAACATCAGACAGACCCAATGGTGAGACATTATACAAAATGATTAAAAATGTCAAGGTCATGGGCAATGAGGAAAGACTGAGCAACTGCCATAGATCAGAGCATATTAAGGAAACGTGTGACAACTAAGTACAATGTGGGATCCTGGATTGTATCCAAGAACAAAAAAAGATCGTTAGTGGAAAAGCCAGGGAAGTTCAAATAAGCTCTCTAATTAAAATAATATCATATCAATGTTCATTTCCTGGTTTTGATCATTGTATTATAGTTTTATAAATTGTTAACATTAGGGAATGTGGAGCAAAGGGCATCATGCACTCCTCGTACTATTTGTACTATTTGGCAACTTTCTGGAAGGCCTAAAAGTATTTCAAAACAAAAAGCCTTTTTAAAAGTATATTCAAGGGGCGCCTGGGTGGCTCACAGGGTTAAGCATCCAACTCTTGATTTCGGCTCAGGTCATGATCTCAGGGTTGTGAGATCGAGCCCCAAGTTGGGCTCTACACTAGGCGTGGAGTCTGCTTGGGATTCTCTCTCTCCTCCCTCTGCCCCTCCCCCTGCTCATGTGCTCGCTCCCTCTCTCTCTCTCAAAAATTAATTAATAATAAAAAAAGGATTTTCCCTTTCCCTCTGCCCCTCCCCACCACCACTCACTCTTTCTCTCCAAAAAAAAAAAAAAAAAGTATATGAAAGAAGATGAAATTAACCCTAATCCCACTACCCACAGTCTGGTCCGTGTTCAACAGCATCTTCCCCGCCACCCACTCTCCGTCAGCCCCAGTTGCTCCCTCCTCTCCTGTTCCTGCCACTCTGTTGCCAGCACATGAGCCTGGAAGCCCCTCTGATGTTTGTGCTGCAGCTGGGGCGCGGGGGATGGGAGGGCAGGAGGCCCAGATGGGGTGAAGCCAGGCCCGAGGCTCCCCGTCCATCCCGGCACAGTGCAAAGGGAACAGCATTGGAGCCAGGGGCTTCCCCGAGCGCTAGCTCATTGGAGTCTCACAAAACTCTCCGAGGTAGGAAGTAAAACCCCATTTTTACAGACTAGAAACAATCTAGGCTGTTTACGTGATTGTTCAAGGTCACGCAGCTATGAAAGCGTGGAGCCAGCGTCTCACACCCAGCTCTGCGCGTTTGCTCCTTCACACTTTCCGCCGAGGATTTCGGAGCGCCTGCTGCACGGCCGGCCCACGGGGGACGCAGGGCGCACGGGAGCGCACAGGCCTGCACTCGGGGAACCGACGGGCTCACGCGGCAGGTGGACAAAAGCAGTTAAACAGAGCTGCTAGACCAAGAAAAGGGGGTGCTGGTATGGCGGATACAGAAAGATATACCTAGAAAAGAGGTGACATTTCCTGTGAGCCCTGAAGAGGAGGAGTGTTCCAGGCAGAGGGGTCTGCACCGGGCCAGGCCTGAGGCCGGAAGGAGCAGGGCAGGTTGTAGGAACTGAGAAAAGGACCACCAGTCGGGTGGCCGTCCCCCTGACCTCTAGCTGCCATTCCTTCCTCATCTCCTGTTATCGTCCCACCAGGGTCCAGTCAAATGGAGCTCCCCGGTGGGTCTTCAGACATGCTCAGGCCTTTCCTGCCTCGGCCTGCCAGCATACGCCCATGCCAGCGGTGGAACCCTTTTCCCTAACCGCACCCCACGTGCACCTGGCCACCCCACTCGTGCTCCAGACCTTACCTGAATTTCACGTCTTCGGAGAGGCCTTCACCAGGCCAGGTCAGGCCCTGCCTCAATGCCCCCCGTCCTTCTGCGTAAACCCCAGCGCAGTTGTGATCACATTCCTGTTGGTGTGATTCGTAACACTCTCCCACTTGACTGTGAGCACCAGGAGAACAAGGGCCTCGTCTGTCTCTTCACCTCTACTCCCAGCACCATGAACCAGTAAAGGAGTGGGTGACAAGCCTCGTTGCTTACAACCATCTCTTTGGGAGCTCCGGAGCAGTGGAATCACTTGAAGAAGTCTCTAGATACTTACAGGTGAGTTTAAAGAACCAACTGGCTTTAAAAGCAGAAACAGACCCACACATCAAGGGGACAAGCCATGGTTGCCAGAGGGGACAGTGGTGGGGGAGAGGCAACATGGGTGAGGGGAGGGGGAGGTGCAGACTTCCAGTCATGGAATGAACGAGTCACAGGGATGAAAGGCACGGCACAGGGAATGTAGTCAATGGACTAGAATAGGGTTGTCGGGTGACAGATGGCAGCTACACCTGTGTGTGAGCACAGAGTCACACAGCTGTCAAATCACTGTGTTGTACAAAACTAAGAGAACATTGTATATCAACTGCATTTCAGTTGAAAAAAGAAAAAAGAAACAACTAGCTCTAATTGGAATTTTGGTAATTCAGAGAATTTGTATGCTTTGCCCCATTTAGTGTGGTGGTGGTGTGTCTAGGCTAAATTCAATAAACGTAGGTTTCATTATGCCGATAAATAATTGTGATTCCTTTAAAAACAAAAACTCAGCCGCAAGTCACATGATGAGTTAAGTTGTTTTGAATGACGCAGCTCTGTGCTGCTTCCCCGGCAGTGAAATTGCTAACTTCTGCTGGGCTGGGATCTTTTCCCCTCCTAACCGTGGTCCTGCCATCCTATCCCAAAGCTCTAGGATAATACTTCACAAAGGGTGCTCTGCAGAAATGAGAGAGGAGAAAGGAATAACTCTGAGAACTTTCAGGGGATTCATGAGGTCAAAACTATTGTCATTGCGGGACCTGGGTGGCTCAGTCGGTGAGGCGTCTGCCTTCAGCTCACATCATGATACCTGGGTCCTAGGATCGAGCCCCTCATCGGGCTCCTTGCTCAGCGGGGAGCCTGCTTCTTCTTCTCCCTGCCTCCCCCCATGTTCTCTCTCGCTCCCGCTCTCTGTCTCTCTCTCAAATAAATTTTTTAAAAAACTATTGTCATAATAATACCAAGACATTATTTGCCCTTTCATTGTGTTGACATTTGCACTGATGGTACAGAGTGAATAAAACCGCTGGTTCTCAAGCACAAATCACGGCAGTGGCACCAAACGGGAGTCGGAGCTGTATTTTCACAGCCGGGCACTACTCAGTGAAAAATAAAATAAAATAAAATAAAATAAAATAAAATAAAATAAAATAAAATAAAATAAAATAAAATAAAATTTAATTTAATTAAACTAAAAAAAAAGCAAAGCAGCCAATTTCCTTGATAAAGCAAGGAAATTATTAGTTATATTAAATCTTGAGTACACATCTTTTTAATATTCCGTGTGTCTAAATGGGAAATGCATCGTTTTCTGCAGGAAAAGCGCTTAGGCCACGGAGTTGTAAGCTGAACCTTTTTGCGGATCATCACTAGCACTTGAAAAAACGACTGACCGACTATGGTTTTTCAGATGTGGGTATCCTATTTGCTCAAATAAGAACAAAGGGAACCCATCACTTCAAGGAAAACAAACAACGGTATTTGTTGCCAACAATAAAATTCGAACTTTGGAGAAAACTAGTATCTTCGGAAAAACTGTATCTGCTGGTAGGAGTTTGACAGCTTCCTAATCCTTGAAGAATTTTCTGATGAGATTGCTGGCGATATTGATGAATGTAACTTTTAAAAAATCCTTTAGGGACAGGTCCGTGTTTGGAAAACCTGCATAACTTAGTGAACCGGTAGTTTCCAAATGAGGAAGGCCAGTTTCATAATTATGCATCAATAAAAGAATCAAAGGGCACGACAGGTCCAAACATAGCTGCGGAACAGATTGCAGAAGGTTCACTGGTATGACGTAGGGTCCATATTGCAACTGACTTTTAAGAAACTACCATTTCTGGAGCTTTGTTGGCGTATCAAAGAAGAGCACCATCAATTATCTGAAAAAGGCAGTAAAATATCCCTCCCACTACAAATACATATCGTGTAAGGGCAGATTTTCTTCATTTACTTCAACCGAAACAACGTACCATGATAGACTGAATGCAGGGGCAGATATGAGAATCTAGCTGTCTTCTAGTAAACCCATGGTTAGAGCGATTTGCAAACAAATATAAATCAAGGCCACTCTAAATTAGTTGTGTTTTGAAATTGTTAGCTACTTTTTGCTAAAAATGTTATTCGTGTTGCCATGGAACGAGCTTATCATTGGGTTTTGTATTTAAAGACAAAAATTTTTCAGAAGGCTTAGTTTTAATTTTGAATATGGAAAATACGGATGGGGGTGCTGCCTGGAGGGCTCAGTTGGTTAAGCGTCTGCCTTCAGCTCAGGTCATGATCCCAGGGTCCTGCTTCTCCCTGTCCTCCTGGCTCGTGCTCTCTCTTGCTCTCTCTGTTGCTGTCTCTCTCAAATAAATACATAAAACCTTAAGAAAAAAAAAGAAAAGAAAATACTGATGGATATAATCCATGTAAACAAAAGCTCTCTGAGACCCTCAATAATTTTTAAAGATATAAAAAAGAGGTACTGAGACCAGAAGATTTTAAAATTGCTGCTCAGAGAGAGAGAGAGAGAGAGAGAGACAAACCAAGAAAGACTGTCAACTATAGAGCACACGCTGGGGGTTACCAGAGGGGAGGTGGGGGGGGGGAGTGAAGTAGGTGAAGGGGGTTAAGAGGACACTTGTCACAATGAGCACCGAATAATGTAGAATTGTCGAATCACTATATTGTACACCTGAAACTAATACAATACAGGATGCTAACTACGCTGGAATTACAACGAAGAACTTAAATAAAAAATAAATAAATAAAATCACAGTCCCCTCGCCTTTCCTTTGAGCCCAAGATGCCCATTTCTCAGGGACTGGCCCTGTTTCTTTCTCCTGCTGGACCTTCATGCCTTGGGGGGCCCTCTTCCTGGGACCTCAGAAAGACGCAGAGGGAGCCCACAGCTGGGCAGTGCGTGGGGTTCCCTCTGACTCTTTGAAGAAGTCACGTCCCTACCCATCCCCACCATCCAACCCCACCCCTATGTGAGTCCCTTCCTCTTCTTGGGTTTAGGCTCCAGCTTAGTGGGGTGGAGGCAACGCTCCACTGGAAATAGTCTTTCTATAGCCAGAGGATTCAAGCCAGGATATCTCCTTGGGCCCTGTCTCCTGTGCCATGCCTGTCCAGATCTGTTGAGAAAGCCTTCCCACCAGGATCAGGACTGGGGTAAGGCTTGTGGAGGCACCCACCTAAGTGCAAAATGTAAGGGGTTGCTGAAATCCTCAGTGATCAAGATTAATAATATTTTAATGTACTATCTTAAAAAAATCAAAATCAGTATTTCAGATTGTTCCTTTTGCCTCAGGTACTAACATGGCTCTGCCTGGCACTATTATGATCCTGTCTTCATTTAAAATTTTGGTATTTGTTCATCATGAATTTTTTTTGCACTCATTTAAAATATGTTTTCTCATTATGTGAATGGAGCACACACCCAGGTGAACCCAACTCACCCGTTCAGTCCCTCATCCATGCATTCGCTAGACAAGCACCCACTGCTCCAGGCCCTGGGCAGGGTGCTGAGGCCTCAGAGAACAGACCCAGTCTCTGCCCTGCCAGGGCCCACAGCCCGTTCTGCAGAAGAGAGATTCAGAAGTAGACAAGTGACAGGTGTTATGATGGTGGAGTTTCCAGAAGTCGGGGTAATTCTGAGATGGTGCCCCTACCCAGACCTGAGGATCAGGAGTGACCTCCTGCCAATGCGGAAGGACGAGAAGGAGTTAGCCCCGGGCAGAGGGACAGCGCGTGCGGAGTCCCGGAAGAGAAGGAGAGGATGGACCTTGTCCTCGGGGAACTGGAGACACCTGGTCTAGCTAAACCTTAAAGTGTTGGGGGGGATGGTGAGGAGAGATAGGGCCCACAAAGTAAGTATGTATTGGTCAACTTAAGAAAGGTCTTGAATATTAGGCTAAGGAGTTTGTAGAAAATGGGGGTTCACTGAAGGGCATCGAACAAGAAAGGGCCAACCCTGGATCTGGGTTTGGGAAAGAGAGCTTTGACTGCCGTGTACATAACGAACCGGAGGGGCTTCAGACCAGAAGGAGGGAGACAGCATCCAGACAACTGCTGTTGTCGCCAGAGGAGGCTTGGAGCGCGAAGGGGCAAATGGAGGAAGTGGATGGTTGTCCAAGTTATTTGGGAGACTGAATGGACGGAATTTGGTGATGGATGGAAGACAGATCGGGACTGCCAGGTTTCTGGCCCAGATGACTGGGTCTGGGGGTGGCACCCATCTTCATGGAGAAGACGCTGAGGAGGGACAGTATGGGGGTGCAGAGGATGAATCCAGCCGGGGACATATTTGGAAAGCCTCGAAATTCTGGAGGATCCAGAGTTAAACCCTGAAGAGCCCAACATTCCGTGAGAAGTCAGAAGGGGAGGAGAAACCTGTGAGGGAGGCAGGGACAGGACAGAGAGGTAGGAGTGCCATGCTGGAGAAGCTTTCAAGAGCACGGAAGTGGGGGCCAGCAGCAGGAAGAGCCACAGGGAGATCAAGTATGATGCAGACAGAAAAGTAGGGACGCCTGGGGGGCTCAGTCGGTGAAGGGTCTGCCTTCGGCTCAGGTCATGGCCCCAGGGTCCTGGGATGGAGCCAGCTTCTCCTTCTCCCTCTGCCCCTCCCCTTGCTCATGCTCTCTCTCTCTCTCTCAAATAGATAAAATCTAAAAAAAAAAAAAAAAAAAAGAAAAAGTAAAGCAAACACAGCGTGTGGCGACAGGGAACTCCAGCTCCCACCATAGTCGTCAGGAGAGCGTCCTCCAAAGCATGAGTTGAGGAAGGAGGGAGAAACAAGGAGGTGGAATGTTAATTCTCATTCAAGAAGCTTAGTTGAGCAAACAATTGCTGTGTGAACCTTGCTTGTATCCTGATTCAAACAAAGTAACTGTAAAAACTAGTTTTTAGACAATTGGAAGAACTCAAACACAGACTCCGTATTAGCTGGACTTAAGAAATCAATGTTAAGGGGCACCTGGGTGGCTCGGTTGTTAAGCGCCTGCCTTCAGCTCAGGTCATGATCCCAGGGTCCTGGGATCGAGTCCCGTGTCAGGCTCCCTGCCCAGCGGGAAGCCTGCTTCTCCCTCTCCCACTCCCCCTGCTTATGTTCCCTCTCTCGCTGTGTTTCTCTCTGTCAAATAAATAAAATCTTAAAAAAAAAAAAAGAAATCAATATTAATTTTGTTAGCTATGATAATGATATTATGGTTCTATATTTTTATATGTTTTAATTCCTCTTCTATTAGATACATGTAGTGAAGTATTTATAGGTAGAAGTATACGGTATCTCGACTTTGCTTTACACAGTCCAGGAAACACGTTCCTGCATGCTACTCTCCATTCCAGAGTCAGCTTCCCTGTAAACCCAGCCTGAAACAGTATGCCATCAGGTCTGTCTGGGCCTAGAGCTTCCCCAGCCCACAGGCCCCCACAGGAAGCCCAGCACAGGCCTCTTCCTTCCCGCTACAGGACCAGAATCAGTGTGGGGGCTCTTGGGTGGAACCCCTGCCTTTGCCCAAAGCCTTGCACTGGGGGCCTCCAGTACCTGTCACCCTGGCTCTTCCTACATCCTCGGTCTTCCCAGATCCTGGCCTTCGTGGGACTCCCACTCTCTTAGCCTTCCTCCCAAACTTAGCACCCAGCCGTCCCTCTGCAGTGGAACCCTTTGACGTCACCCAAAATGTAATCAGCTGAGTTTTTTCTGGGCCTGGCGGCTCAGGCCTCATGCCTTTGTTCATGGTTCTCTCCCTCGCTCTGCCTGGCTACCTACTGATCACGCCTGAAGACTGCCCCGGCCTCTTTCCCTGCAGCTGGTCCTTCCTCAGCCTCCCTGCCTCTCTCACACCTGCTGTCTGCCCCCAGACCCAGTTAAGTCTTCATCCTCTGAGCTCCCATAGCATATGGCTTCTTATACCATTGAAACTGCCTGTGTGTCCTTTTGTCACACTAGACCGCAGCTCCTGGAGGGCAGACGACATGTCCAGTCATTCACCTGACAGGAACTGATACCCTGCTGGGGGCTGGGCACTTCGTGGGGGATACTGCACGAATAAACCAGGCAAGACTCCTGCTCTTAAAGAGCTTACACCCTAGTCAGGGAAAACAGACCAAAACAGAGAGATAAAAGAACACAATAATTTCAAAATGTGATGAATTCAATAAAAGAAATAAAGATAGTGACATGACAAAGCTTGGGTGAGGGGCTGCTTTAAATAGAGTGACCAGGGAAGGCTTCTCAGAGGAGGTGACTTATAAACAAAACCAGAGGAAGATTTATCCTGAGGTCAATGAAGCGTAAGCTTCAGGGCCCCTTCCTAACTCTGCTGTCTAATTGTGTATTTGCAATTTGGTCACTTTTCAGCAAGAGAGCCCCCAGATTATACAAGCTTTAGTGTCCTGTCAAAACCCAAATCTTCTGCTGGCTGAAATCTAAAAAGCAAGAAGGAACAAGTCAAGAGAAAATCTGGAAGAAGAGTATTCTAGGCCGAGTGTCTCATGTGCAAAGGGTCTGCCGCGGGAGTAAGCTCATCGTATCCTAAGATAGGCACAGATGTGTCACGTTCAAGGAACTGAAAGCTTCATGAGGTCCTAGAGGAGTGAGAAGTGGGGACAACTGGATGAGATCTGAGGGTAACCAACCCCAGACGGCTCCTAAGCCATGGTGAGGAGGTGGAAGTTTCTTTTACGAACACTGGAGAGCCGCCGGACTGTATCAGGAAGACGAGCAACAGGATCTGACTGCCCGGCTGCCGGGCAGCGAAGAGATCGTCGGGGACAAAGGGCAGGCAGAGAAGCCATTTTGGAGGCAAGAGGGCGTGGTGACGTGGACCACAAAGTGGCCTTTCCAATTCCCCCCCGCACACGCGTGGCCAGAGCAGGAGCCTGGTAAGCGTTTGTTGAGTCAACAGATGTCTGGCAACCAGTAATTTTGACCTCTGTGACCTTTCTGTGAGAGCTGCAAGAGGCCGACCCGAGGGGACGGAAGAGGCCTGACCCGCCCCGTGACAGAAGGGCAGCGGCAGCCGCCGGCTCCAGAGAGCAGCCGCCCCGCGACCAGACATGAGCCTCCACGGCCTCACAGACGCAGATCGCGGTCCTCGGCCCAGCGGGACCCGCTGAGCTTGTTGGAAACACGGACTCTCCCCCTCCACCCAGACCTGCTGTACCGAGCCTGGGCTTTCACAAGACGGCCGGGTGATCCGTGGGTACGCTGAAGTTTGAGAAGTGCCGTGCTTCAGCCCACTGGCAGCCCCATAGTCGACTAACCTTCCACCTTCTATGGCTCCCCACTGCCCAGGATCAAATCCAAGCTCCTTTCGCACCTCATCTCCCTCCAGCCTCTTTTACTGTGCGCCGGGTATTCCAGCCACACTAAACTTCCTGCTGCTTCTCTGAAAACTTTCTTCTCAAACCTCTGTGCCTTTGCACATGCGGCTGCCCCCCTCCTGAGAGTGCCTTCTGCCTCTTGCTTGACCTACCAAACTCCTACTCTTCCTTTAAGACCCAATCTAAAGAATGCTTCCTCTAGGATGCCCTCCCTGATTTCCCCAGGCAGAGTGAGTTAGTTGCCTTCTACTTTCGGTCACCGTGGAACTGGGCACGTTCCTCAGATTAGCACCTGATACAGTGTGTTGTAAGTATTGATTTCTATGGCCATTTCCTCACCAGGCCGGAGCTTCTGGAGGGCAGGGACTAGAACTTTTTCATCTCTTTATCCCCAGTGTCAGACATTGAGTACTGAATGAATGAATGACCAAGCCCCTCATGACTATTCAGCGGAAACTGGCATGAAGGAAAAGTGTCCAGTCTCTCTGGGGAAGGCACAGGAGGATGGGGAGAACGACCCCTTTCTACGGTCAGAAAGACCTGGGTTCATACCTGGCGCTGCCATTTGTGTGCTGTGTGACCTTGGACGAGTGACTTCGCCTCTCTGTGTCTCAGTTTCTTCATTTGCAAAATTTTACAGTTAAAACAGTGGTTCCAAAAATAAGCAAAGTGGTCACAATAGTCGGGCCTCCCTCTCTCCATTGGCTCAGCCACATGAAGTGAGGGGAGGGGACTATGGTCACCACTGTCCCAGGGGCTCTAACCCACATAGTGACTTCCCTGTCAGCTCTGGACAGGGCCTTAGTTTAATGCCAACAAATTTTTTAACGGGTCAGGAAAGGAATGAGCACTTGGAGGTAGAAGGCAGCCGCAGCCCCGACCAAACAATCATACATGAGGGCACAGCTCCCTGATGCCTCAAGTCTGGACAGCAGCCCAGGCACAGCTCTCAACTAGGGGTAGGCAAGGGGAGCCATAAATATTCATAGAGAGGAAAGAATCCTGCCATTTGGATACCCCCTCCTCTACCCTGCACAGCATTCAGTCCCAACCCCCTACCATTCCCATACTGTCTGGGAACATCGTGCCCCTAGGGAACCCGGACTCCCATTCTCAGCTGAACAGTCAGAGGGGAGGGACCACCTGGATCTGGAAGGAAGTATGTGCTGGTTACTTCCCCAGTGTGGACTGTGGGCTGGGAAGTTGGGTTTACCAGTCAGCCCAGCTCCTAACATCTGTGGGGCCATTCAGGGTCGAAACTACAAACATCACGGGGCCCCGGGGTGGCGCGGTTAGTTGAGCATCTGGCTCTTGATTTTGGCTCAGGTCGTCATCCCTGGGTCGTGGGATTGTCCTGCCCCCGACCCCCACCCCCATCCCATAGGGTTGTACACTCAGTGGGGAGTCTGCTTCTCTCCCTCTCCTTCTGCCCCTCCCCCCTACACACAAGAGTGCTCTCTCTCTCCCAAATAAATAAATCTTTTTTTTTAAGTACAAATGTCTAAATATTTCTAAGCTATAAATCACTCACATTCAAGTTCATGCAGATCTCATGCACCAGCAGCTCCTTGCAGTGCTGCAAGCCTTGGGGTACAATCACCAACACAGCTCGGGCTAGAAGTGGGGTGTGGGAGGGGCTCGGGCTCCAAGTGGACGCCCAGAAGCTCCTTGCTGTGGGTAGGGCATGATGCAGCCAGCCTACCTAAGCTTAGGGGCTGGGTTAAATATACAGACACTACATACCCATGAATACATTTCCTCCTCAAGTCGCTCGCTCTCTCTCACTGATGAAAGAAAGAAAGAAAGAAAGAAAGAAAGAAAGAAAGAAAGAAAGAAAGAAAAGAAAGAAAAAAGAAAAATGAGTCAAAGAGGGGCACCTGGGTGGCTCAGTTGGTTAAGCGTCTGACTTTGGCTCAGATCATGATCTCGGGGTCTTGAGATGGAGCCCTGAGTCGGGAATCCATGCTCAGCAGGGAGTCTGCTTGTCCCGCTGTCCCTCCTCCAGCTCGCGCCCCCCCCCCAAATAAATAAATAAAATATTAAAAGAATAAAAATGGGTCAAAGAGAAAAGGAAATTAAGAATACAATCCCATTTATAATGGCATCGAAAAGAATAAAACACTGGGAATAAACTTAACCAAGGAGGCAAATGACTTGTACATTTTGAACTACAAAGCATTGCTGCAAGGAATTACGGAAGACACAGATAAACGGACAGACATCCTCATTCGTGGACTGGAAGACTTAATATTGTTACAGTGTCCATACTACCCGAAGCCATCTACAGATCCAAAGCCCTGTCAAAGTCACAGTGGCACTTTTTGCAGAAACAGAAAACAAAACCCTAACATTCAGATGGAATCTCATCTCGAAGGACTCCAAAGAGTCAAAACACTCTTGAGAAAGAAGAACAAAGCTGGAGGCCTCACACTTTGTGATTTCAAAACATATGACAAAGTACAAAAATCAAAACAGCATGGTATCAACATAAAGAACAATAGATATAGACCTTGGGACAGAACAGAGAGCCCAGAAATAAACCCCCACACGTATGGTCAAATGATTTTGACAAGGATGCCAAGACTACACAATGGGAAAAGGAGAGCCTTTCCAGTGAGTGCTGCGGGGGAAACTGGAGATCCACACGCCAAAGAATGAAAAGGGACCCTTCTCTTGTTCCACATACAAAAATTAACTCAAAACAGATTAAAGATCGAAACATAAGATCCAAAAATGTAAAACTCCTACAAGAAAACATAGGGGGAAAGTGTCGTCTCCCAAACACGCAAACAAGCAATAATTTCTCAGATATGACACGAGGAATGCAAGAAACAGAAGCAAAAATAGACATATGGGGGGGACATCAAACTTTAAACATCTGTAGCGAAGGGAACAGTCAACAGGGAAAAAGGCACCCCAGAGAATGGGAGAAAAAATTTACAAACCATACACTGGATAAGGGGTTAATATCCAGAATATTTAAAGAACTCTTACAACACTATAACAGCAACGACAAAATAATCATAACTGATTTTAACATGGGCAAAGGACTTCAGTAGATTTCTCCAAAGGAGATACGCAAATGGCGGACAAGCACATGAAAAATGCGCAACGCCACTCGTCGTCAGGGGAACGCACGTGAGCCCCACAGTGATACAGCTCCTCGCACTTGGTACGACGGCCACTCTCAAAAACACAGAAAATAACAAGTCCTAGTAAGGATGTAGAGAAATTGCAACCTTTGTGCGCTGTTGACGGGAATATAAAATGATACAGTCAGGGTGGAAAACAGTACAGTTTCCTCAGAAAATTAAAAATAGAACTACCACATGACCCAGAAATCTTACTTCTGGGTACAGTTCCAAAAACAAGATCTTGAAGAAAGAGTCGCACACCCATGTTCACAGCAGCACCATTCACAACACCAAGAGGTGGGAGCCACCCAACTGTCCGTCAACAGATGGGTGGGTAAACAACACGTGGCGTGTATGGAGAAGGGAAAACTACGCAGCCTTCAAAAGGAAGGGGTCAGGTCACGTGCCACAGCAGGGATGAACCTCGAAGCTGGGATTAAGTGAAACAAGCCATTTACCAAAAGGCAGGTCCTGAATGATTCCATTTATACGAAGTATCCAAAGTGTTCAAACTCAAAGAAACACAAAGTAGAATGGTGGTTGCCAGGGACGAGGGGGAAGGAGAAACGGAATTGTGGTTCAGTGGGTATAGTTTCAGTCAGGCCAGATGGGAAAGTTCTAGAGACCGGCTCTACAGCAATGTGCGTATAGTGAACAATACTGCTGTAATGTGTACTTAAAAATTGTTAAGAGGGGACATTTATGTCATGTGTTCTTACAATTAAAAAAACCTTTTCTTGGGATGCCTGGGTGGCTCAGTTGGCGAAGCGTCTGCCTTGGGCTCAGGTCAGGATCTCGGGGTCCTGGGATCGAGTCCCGCGTCAAACTCCTTGCTCAGGGGGGAGCCTGCTTCTCCCTCTGCCTGCCTCTCCCCCCTGCTTGTGCTTGCTCTCTCTCTGACAAATAAATAAATAAAATCTTGAAAAAAAAATGTTTTTCTTGACGGACCCAAGCAAGGGAGGTTTGAAAGTACATTGTATATCCTTAACTTAGAATCCTAGGGCTCACCTTTAACACCACTGCTGTGCAACTTCCGTAAAACTGTGGACCCTCTCTGGGCCTCATCCGTAAAATGGGGACAATGACACATGGGGCTTTTGTGAGCACCCAGTGAGATAAAGGATACGGAGTGTTTGGAAAGAACAGTGGTTAAGACCACAGACTCTGCTCAGACAAACCTGGGTTCGAATTCTGCCTCTATCTTGTCCTAGCTTGTGACCTTCACCAAGGACATCACTCTCTGAGCCTCAGGTCCTTCCTTTGTGAACAGAGCTGATGATATTCCAAGCACGTATCTCCCCAGAGTGCTATGAATATTCGATGAATAATGTGTGTAAAGGGCTTAGCACAATTCAAGGTATTCACGATCAACAGCTCTAAAAAACTCTGTCTACAGGAAATCCAATTTGCTAATTAGATCAGATCAAATGTTTCTCAAAATAACACCACGGTCATTGCAATTGCTCCCATCGCGCTCACGCCAGCCTGAAGCCACTTACACCCGGCTTCCAGATGTATCAGCTCTGAAAGGTTCCGGGAACCAGTCACATCTTTCTGGCAAAATGTGATAGTGATAGCTGGCAAAATGCCATCAGCTGATTCTTACCCAAGATAGTTCATTTGACCTCCCATGGGCCTCTGTTTACTCATCTGTAAAAATAAGAAGAAGAATACTTCGTAGGGCTGTTGTCAGGATTAAATAGAAAATGCCTGACCCATATCACAGCTCAAGGCACGCTGGCTGCCGCGAGTCTGACGTCTCCACCCCAGACAGTCGGAGATGCCGCCCGCCGTAGCCGTAACACAGCGCATCGCCCTGTGTTGTAATGGCTGTTGGTTTCTTTTTCCTTTGAGTTTGGAATTCCCTGGTGCAAGGCTTCTGGCATTTCCCCAGAATGTACCACAGGGCCTCCTCCACAACAAACACTCCAGAAATATTGACTAATAGGGCCATCTGGGTGGCTTATCGGGTAAGCATCCAACTCTTGATTTTGGCTCAGGTCATGATCTCAGGGTCGTGAGATAGAGCCTAGTGTTGGAGGGCTCTCCCCTCCTTCTCTGTCCCTCCCCCCAACTCGCGTGTATGTGCTCTCTCTCTCTGTCTCAAAAAAAAAAAAATTACTAACAGATAAACACACACACACAGTGTCACATTGTCCCTCAACCTTCACTTCCAAACCCTCAGACACCAGCCTCCGTCACTCCCAGCCCTTAGATTTCCTGAGGCCTCTCGAACACGACAGTTTAATCATTTCTCTTCTGTGAGTCCTACTTTTCTCATGTATAAAATGAGAATAATATCAACATTGACCTCACAGGACAGCCCTGAGGTTGAAGGCAGGCAAACCTCTAAAGTGCTTGGCGCATAATAGATGCTCAGTGAATGAGTTACTCCTATTCTGACCTCCACTGTTGCTTGGCATTTGGGCCCTGGCCTGGCGATTCTGGCCATACTCTTTAAAGATTCCCCTCATGGAGTGCTTTTGCTACCATTTCTCCAAGAAGCAGAGGGATCTGGGGGGCGGAGGGGGGGATTGAAGGAGCAAGTATCCTGACCTCTGGGGAATTCTGGGCTCCCCACAGTTTTGAGTACAAGGAGTCCACCACCATGCCTGGCACATTTCTGGGTGGAAAAATGGAATTCCTTGTCTAGGAGAGGTCAGGGACAAGGCCTAGGGCCCTTGAGGTGGGAGTGGCCTGGGTACCAGATTTTCCCAGTCTCCCTCCTCACACAGGGCCCTTCCCTGACCCCAGGAATACATATTGCCCTGGTGAGACTCAGTCTCTGCCCAGCTTGGCTAGGACATCCCCATGGAGGTGGGGGACCCTGAATGTGGCCTGGGTCTTTCCTTCTGGCTCCCAAATACCCAGATGGTATCTGTGAGTCCCCTCCCCCTCCCTCCTCCTTGCTTCTGGGAAGGAGGCCAGGGCAGGGAGGAGGGAGTGGAGAGGCACTTCTTCCTGTGGGCTTCCTTGTACTGGGCTTACCCCTCTGTTATACCAGGAATCACACCAAAGGACTACGCCTTCCAGCCTGGGAACTCCTGTGTCCCTCCTGCTGGTGCCCTCATGGGTACCCAGGGCCCAGCCCAAGGGAAAAACGTAGGATACAGGGCCTAGGGCTTAGGGTCCCACAGACCAGGATCCACATGGGGCTCTGCTCTTCCCTACCTGCTCTTTGGCTCTCAGAGTCTCCCTTTCCTCATTTGCAAAATGGGGATAATAGAACCTTCCTCATCAGGCAGTTGTAAGAGCAGAATGAAGCGGTCTATGCAAGCAGCTATTGCTCAGTAACTGTGAGCTCCTCCCCACCCCTCAGAAAATGTTTGTTGAATGAATGAATGAGTGAACCAATCAGCCGTGCATCAAACCGGCTGCAACCAGGGGCAGCTGAAGAGAAATCACAGGACTGGGGATCAGAGGATCACTCTGGTCTCACCCATGCCCCCCACCACCTTGAGTGAGTGAGTCTCTTCCCAGTTCTGAGCCTTGCGATCTGTATCTGAAAAATCAGCCGGGGGGGGGGGGGGGGCGGGTGCTGCAGAGGGGGCGGAGGGGGGGCAACCTCAAGCATTCAAGCATTGTTGTAATAAGATGGGTAGGAGTGATAAAGGATTTGTCAACAGTAAAGCACTTGGTCAATTGAAATGGACTTTAGAAACTATAAACTGGCCTGCAGGAATGTCTGACATGCTTCTCCCACCAGCCAGCTGGGCTCAGCACCAAACCCAGGCCCTAAGGGTCCCCCTCCCACAGAACTAAGGGGGTGGGGAGGGGCTGCTGAGTGGTGGTCCTCCCCCCACATATTCTCTCTTTTCCTCTGTCTCTCTCTCTCTCACACCTACACACACACACACACACACACACACACACACAGAGTCTGGCTTGGGATCCTCTTTGGCTGAAGACACAAGGGAAGAAAGGTATACCAACCTCTCAGCTGGTTTGGGGGGTGATTCTCCTTCTGGGAGCCGCTGGGCTGTACCAGACTGTCCTATGGGTTGGTCATGTTCCACACGTTCCGGTGACTATGGCCGAGCCGACGCCCCCGCATAGCCCACACGACCACAGACACACAGCAAGAGGCTTCTCTCCCCACCCACCCTGCTGCCAAGGAGCCCAATGGGGGCTGGTCAGAGAGGTGGAGGTGCTGGGGACCCAGCATTTGCCCTTCTGGGAATGGGCTCCACGCCCATCCCAGATGCCCTCCCCCAGGTCCAGTCAGGGCGTGCTCCGCTGGGGCCGCCTCCTGGGCCAAGCCTCATGGGGGTGGGGGAAGGAGGGGCTGCCACCAACGAAGAGGAGCACCCCCTTCTCCTCGGCAAGGCGTGGTTCACAGGCCTAGTGTGGGGAGGAGGGGTCCCTCTAGAAAGGTCTCCCTGTAAAAGGACAAACAGACAGGACCCCCGCCTCTCATCACACCCCCGCCCACCCCAATACCAACCAGGAGCAGGAACTCAGTCCTGGAGGCTGATTTTTTCATGAACCCCATAGACTATAATTCCTTGTCCAAACCTTTATTGGACAGGTGGGGAAACTGAGGCCCAGAGAAGAGAAAAGATTTGCCCATGGTGACAACAGGATCGGGGGCAGAACTGGGACCAGATGCAGGGCGCTGGCTTGCTGGCCATTCTCTTTTAAGTACCGCATATTACTTCGTCATCCATCTATTCCATTCATATTCTAAGATTGTCCCGCTCGCCAAACACCGAGCTAAGGGCCAGGACACAACAACGGACAAGACAAGGCTTCCTCTGAAAGGCATTGACGGTAAGCAGGACGGCGTCCGGACGCGTAGTTCGCTTTTGAGCCCCATCTCATGACTGACAAAGTGGTTTCCCACCCAGCCTCTTACTTCATCTCCCCCCACAAACCCAAAGGTCAGAACTGTAAACCCTAATCGACGAAAGAGGAAAGCGAGGCTCCTGAGTTGCCAAGGCCCAGACTAGACACAAGAGCTAAAATCAAAATCCTGCCAATCCCGAGTGCCCAGCTCAGGCCCAGGGCCGTCGCCTCTTGTCCAGAGCAGACTTCTTTCTCTGGCTGCATTGTCAGTACCTAAAGGAGGGACATCTCTTTCCTTTGTTTCCCTAGCACTTGCACACATGCACACACACACACACACTCACACACGCTCACACACACTCCAAGTACCTGGAACACAGCTGCACATTCAGAGCTAAATCAGAGCTGCCCGAAGGCTTACGGAGACTCTGCGGGCTCCCTCATTCTTCACAGGTGAGCAAGTGTCTGGACAGCGACCCTGGTTCACCGGGCCACGCCTGGACCTCCTGCCCGCAAAGGACAAGGAGAGACCAGCCTGTGCCCTGTCCCTCCCACTTGGGACCTGTTGGGGGAAACCTGTTGCAGGCCAGGCCCTTTGTCCCAATAGCCTGGTTGTCTTCATCATTCCCCAGGGACACCTGGCCTCTCCTGAGTTCCTCAGTGCCCAGCCCTGCACCAGACCCGGTACTTCTCCCGACAGTCCTGCTGGGGAGGCAGAACTATCTTCATTCGACAATGCAAGAAACTGAGCTGCAGAGCGAGAGCGTAACTTGGCCACCAGACTGTGTGCAGCTAGTCAGGCTGACGGCATTCAGCTCCCCGAGATCTAGATAGCCCCCTCTCATCACCATCGTCAGCTCCCAGTGAGGTCTCTGGGGTCACTTCAGCATGGCCCTGGCCTCAGACAACCAAAGTGGGGAGCTGGATTTCCTGGCAAGTTTGGTCACGAGGAATCCTTTCTAAACACGAGACTCTGAGCCTGAGGAAGATGCCAGAAGAGTCCCTTCAGAACAGAACCACCCGTTTGCTCAGGCACAGGCGAGGGGCACGACCTTGGTCTCCTGAGGACCTTGTCACACGCCTCCCCCTTGCCCAGCCAGCGCTGGGACCCCCCCTTACCTTTGTCAGGGAAGGCTGAGCGGCCGCGGCAGCAGGATCTGAGTGTCTGTTTGCAGACCCAGCCTCCGTGCTATCTGGAAATTGCAGAAGTGAGGAAACAGAGCACACCACTGCCAAGTCACCCCCAGGGAGGAAATGCTGTGACCCGAGGACTCCTCCAACGGGTGGCACAGAACCTCCAAGCTGGGTGGCCAGGCCCTGACCACCGCTCAGAGGGTTCTCACAGAGCCAGGGGCAGGCTGGGGTGTGGGCAGGGGCCAGCGTGCCAGGGAGCTGGGACACAAGAGAGAAAGCAGAAAGTGAGAGCGTGCACTCCCAGGAGAGAGAGGCTCAGCATGAGAGTGAGGAAGAGAGAAGAGAACTGAGGGACCGAGAAAAACAGAATAAGAGAGGGAGAGAAGGGGACAGTCAGGAAAACAGTGAGAGAGAGAGAAAGGCACACAGAGAAAGACAGACAGATGTAAACACAGACAACATGAGAGGAATGAGGAGACATGAGGCCAGAAACGAAGGAAATTGGAAGAGAACATGATGAGGCCGTGAGTGTGTGCCTGGTGTGTGTGTGTCTGTGTCTGTGTATGAGCGTGAGAGAAAAAATGAAAGAGAGGGAGAGACAGCGAGAACATGATAAGGATGAGAAGATGGGGCTCCTGGGTGGCTCAGTTGGTTAAGCATCTGCCTTTGGCTCAGGTCATGGTCCTGGGGTCCTGGGGTCCTGGGATCGAGCCCCACCTGGGGCTCCTTGCTCGGCGGGGAGCCTGCTTCTCCCTCTGCCTACCCCCACTTGTGCTCTCTCTCCCTCTCTCTCAAATAAATAAATAAAATCTTTAAGAAAAGAAAAAAAAGAAGAGAAAGGAAAAGAAAAACAAGGAAAAGAAAAGAAGCGAGAAAAGAAAAGAGAAACGAAAAGGGTGAGAAGGGAGGAGCTCAGAAGAGCTGGGCCCGGCACCCCAGTCACCCAGAAGCACGGAGCCCCAGGAGCCCGTGGGGGCAGCGAGCTGTGGGCAGGAGTGGGCATCAGAGCCCCCATGCAGGAGCGCGGCAGCGTGGGAGTTCGCGGGAATGAGCGAGGGTGAATGGGGGGGGCAACGGGGTGGGTGAGGGCAGGTGAGTTTGTGCATGTGAGTGAGTGGGAGTGCGAGAAGGTCCGTTGGCTGGAGGCTTTGGGTGCATACATGACAGATGGGCCAGAGCTCCCTGCCTCAGCTTCCAGTCCATTTACTGACTCCTTCATTCAATGAGTAAACATATATTAAGCACCACCAGGCACCAAGCACGGTAGTAAGCACTGCCTACGGAAGGTGTGCACATTTCAGCCAATCCAACAGCCTTCCACACAGAGAGGGAAGAGGGCCTAGCAGGTCCCAATGCGAGGCAGGTAGAAAGCAGAGCCAGGAGTAGAGGCTCTGACCACCACCACCATCACCCCTCCAGGGTCCGGCCTCAGCCCTGCCCTGCATGTCTGGGCTAGCCTCCTCCTGCTGAAGGGGTCGCCACGACTGCCAAAAATGGACCTCAAAGGGCAAATCACCTTTTTTTTTCTTAAGCAGGCTCCATGCTGGCATGGAACATGGGCCAACACGGGGCTTAAACTCACAACTCTGAGATCGAGACCTGAGATCAAGAGTCAGGTGTCCACCTGACTGACCGAGCCACCCAGGCGCCCCCACATCACTTTAACATGTACCTCAGCCCTGAAGAGCTGGAGCCAACATTCTGCCCCTGCCCCAGCTCCACCCCCGTCACACACAGGCGGACATGCTCAAATCTCTTACACGTTTAACCCTTGCATGATCACGTATGCTCCATGCACACCATCATGCAAACACACCCACCCACCATCACATCCCTCCGCTCACATGTCCACTCATACACTCAAGTGCCCAAATCTGTCATTACTCACATCTGCCCAGTCACCTCCTTCCTCCTGACCATTCCCTCACACTTTTCCACGCTCACTCACCGCACACACTCCCCTCACATCCCAGCATGCAGCCCAGGCCTCCTGTGAGGGACTTCGAAGAGGCCTAGTTTGGTCATCCCTCCCCAGCTCCCTTAGAGGCATCCTGACTCTTTAGTGCCCTGAGACACGAGAGAACATGGTCTAGTCATTGCATTTAACCTTTGAACTGAAAAGCCGGGGCCCTAGGTCTGTTCCCCAATTCAGATCCTCTTTCCCCAAACTGGCTTCACCTTCTCAGCCATCCTCCAGGCAACCACACTCCATGACACACATCAGCCTGGAGGAACCTCCGGGATCCACCAGTCCCCACTTGACCACAGACGCCAAGGACCCTTGTCTCAAATCCAGGACTATTGGACTCAGCCTGTTTGTCAATAGTCCTTTACGAATGTTCTTGTAGTAGGGGTGTTTCAGTACTTCTTTTGAGAAGACCAACAAGCAGGGTAGGTAGGCAGAGATTATCAACATCTTACTCCTCCTTTCTGTCGCACCCACATCCATTCCCTTAGCAAATTCTGCCAGTTCTACTCTAAAATATATCTAAATCCGAGTCTAATCAAGCCTTGAGGGAAACCAGGTAAGGGTACTTGGGATCTCTGTGTACTATCTTTTTTTTTTCTTTTAAGTAATCTCTGCATCCAGCATGGGGCTCGAACTCACAACCCCGAGATCAAGAGTCGGGCGCCCCCTCAGTGTCCTACCTTCCCAACTTCCCATGACTCTATGATTCTTTCAGAATAAAGGACTAAAAAATAACTAAAACTTCACACCCACACAAGAACACGGTGGAAAGGGACTCAAGAGGAATGCATTCAAGGAATACCGAAAGTGCTAGCCATAATAATCACAGTGCTGTTTACCACGTGGTGGGCATTTACGGTGCTTCTGGACGTTGTACCCTATGTGATTGCTTTGCAGCTCCTGTCAAGTAGCTGCATTTATTATCATCTCCAATTCAGAGACAAGGAATTTGAAGCATAGAGAACTGAGTAGCTTGTCCAAAGTCACACAGCTTATATGTGGCAGAACTAGGATTTGAACCTAGATAACCTGGCTTCATAGCCCACTCTAGGTCTTAACCACTGTGCTGAAGTGGGAATAAATGGGAACAAGAAAAATGTTGAGAGAGAGAGAGAGAGAGAGATACGTATCAGTTAGAGCCCAGAGAAGAGATGCACACTCGGAGGGGCGATCTGAGGACTAGGGCTACTTACAGAGGTGAGGGCAGGGCTGGAAAACCACAAGGAATAGTGTAGTACTCCAAGGCTGCCAAGAGTGGGCGCCCTTATCATCCGAAAGGCTCAAGAGAGCGAGCAGTTCCTGGAACACAAGAGTAGCTTTCGGAGAGGGCTGCCTGGCAGGAGGTGTGACCTTGGGTAGGAAATTGCAGCAATCCCCGTTGAGCTGGCGGAGAGGGAACTGGGAAATAAATACCCAAATCTCTCTCTTCTTCCACCCTCTGATGTCTTACCAGTGTCTTACCCTTAGCTGAGTTCGACCAGAAGCAAAGGACATGGGTAATATAGTCCATACAAACCAGCTTCCAGGGGCACAGAGTGGGGTGGAGAAGGGTGGCGAGGGTATCTGGAGGGGAAAACAGGAGATATCCAGGACAGACATAGTTGAGAAAATCAGGGAGAATTTAATATGGACAGGATTTTAGATGATTCTAAGGAATTATTGTTAATTGTATGAAATGATAATAGTGGTGTGGTTATGTAAGAGCATATCCGTATACATGGAAATATTTAGAGATGAAGTTTACAAGGAATTGCTTTAAACTATTACAGCAAAATAAAGAGAAAGAGAGAAAACAAAGGGAATGGAAAGGATGGATTGGGGGAAAGAGAGAGGAGAAGGAAGGATGGAAAAAAGGAAGGAAGGACGGGAGGGAAATCATGGGGCAAAATACTGAATCTAGGTGGTGGGTGCTGTAGCCAGGCTGAATAATGGCCGTCCAAGGCATCAGGTCCCCATCCGTGGGGCCTGTAGATGTTACTCTATATGGCAAATGTTTTACGGGTGTGGTTAAGTCAATGCTCCTGAGATGGGGAGATTATCCTAGATAATACAAGTGCGCCTTAATGCAATCACAGTAACCGAATAAGAAGCCAAGGGGCACCTGGGTGGCTCAGTCGGTTAAGCCTCAGACTCTTGATTTCCTTGGGTCATGATTGCTGGGTCGTGGGATTGAGCCCCGCGTCCAGCGTCCAGCCGCTGCTCAGCAAGGAAAGTACTTGAAGATTCTCTCCATCTGCCCCTCCCCCTGCTCATGCACACCCACTCTCTCTCTCTCTCTCTGTGTCTCTGTCTCTGTCTCTCCCTCTCTCGGATAAATAATTAAATCTTTTTAAAAAGAGAGAGAGAGAGAGGGAGAAGCCAAGGGAGATTTGATTACAGACAGAAGAGGAGAAGGCAGGCCACAGAGGCAGAATGACATGGCCAGGAGCCAGGAATTCGGGCAGCCATCAGACACTGAGAAGGGAAGGAACAGATTCAGTCCTAGGGCCTCTGCAGGGAGCACAGCCCTGCTGACTCTTTATCCATCGATACCGATTTTGGACTTCTGGCCTCCAGAACGCAAAGAGAAGAAATGTATGTTGTTTCAAGCCACCAAGCTTGTGGCCATTTGTGACAGCAGCTGTAGGAAATGAATACAGGTATACAGGGATTTAGTATACTCTTCCCTCTCTTTTCCTGTCTCTTCAAAAGCCTTTCTAGGGGGCACCTGGGTGGCTCAGTCAGTTAAGCATCTGCCTTTGGCTCAGGTCATGATCTCAGAGGTCCTGGGACGGAGCCCCACCTTGGGCTCCCTGCTCAGCAGGGAGACTGCTTCTCCCTTTCCCTCTGCCTCTCCCCCTGCTTGTGATTTCTCTCACCGCCACCCCCCAAAATAAATATTTTTTAAAAAAAGAAAACCTTTCTGGGGCACCTGGGTGGCTCAGTCGTTAAGCATCTGCCTTCGGCTCAGGGCGTGATCCCGGCGTTATGGGATTGGGCTCCCTGCTCTGCTGGGAGCCTGCTTCTTCCTCTCCCACTCCCCCTGCTTGTGTTCCCTCTCTCGCTGGCTGTCTCTCTCTCTGTCAAATAAATAAATAAAATCTTTAAAGGAAAAAGAAAAAAAAAGAAAATCTTTCTAATAAAGCTGGTGTTTGAACACACCCAAATCACAACATGACTTATGAAACAGTATTACCAAGGAAATAGAATGAGCAAGGTCAACCACCAGTTTACAGGAAATATAGAAGAGGAGTAGAGCACAGGACTCACTCTGCGGACTCAGCCAAGAGAAAGTGCACAAGGCAAACAACCTGGTTTCTTCAACAAATAAATTTTAAGGGAGAAAAAGGGCGATGGAAGAACCTATGGATTAAATGAGAAGTAAGTGCTACAGCAACAAGTAGCTACGTGTGAGCCTTTTTTGGATCTTGATACAAACAAACTATAAAAGAGGGGGGACAGAGGGAGAGAGAGACAAAGGGAGAAAGAGAAGAAGGAAGGAAGGAAGGAAGGAAGGAAGGAAGGAAGGAAGGAAGGAAGGAAGGAAACGTACAGAGGAAGGGAAGGAGAAAGAAAGAAAGAAAGAAAGAAAGAAAGAAAGAAAGAAAGAAAGAAAGAAAGAAAGAGAAAGAAAGAGAAGGAAAGAAAAAGAAAGAAAGAGAAAAAAGAACGAACTTATGAAACAATCAGGAATTTTAACACTTACCAGATACTCGATTATATTAAAGAATTGATGTTAATTGCTCACAGTTACCTTAAAAAGAATTCTTTTTTTTTTAAGATTTTATTTATTTATTCGACAGAGATAGAGACAGCCAGTGAGAGAGGGAACACAAGCAGGGGGAGTGGGAGAGGAAGAAGCAGGCTCATGGCGGAGGAGCCTGATGTGGGGCTCGATCCTAGAATGCAGGGATCACGCCCTGAGCCGAAGGCAGACGCTTTAACAGCTGTGCCACCCAGGCACCCCTCCACAAGATTTCTGAACATAAAATCAATATATAAAAATCAATCATGTTCCTATAAACAAACAATAAACATAAAACGTCATTTTCTTTAAGTAGGCTCCACACCCAGCATGGAGCCCAGTGTGGGGCTTGAACTCACAACCCTGAGATCAAGACCTGAGCTGAGATCAAGAGTCGGACACGCAACCAATTGAGCCACCCAAGTGCCCCCGTAAAATGTCATTTTTAAGAAAACACAATTTATAATAGCAAGAAAACTATCTTGGCAAATGGGTTTTTTTTTTTTTTGGCCAAAGATGTGCAAGATCTTGATGGAGGAAATTATAAAATCATTGAAAAGTAAGTAAACAAGAAGTAGTTGAACAGACAGATGTAACATTCATAAAGATGTAAGTTCTCAATTTCATCTATAAATTCAGTGTCGGTTCAAGCAAAATCTCAATAAGTGTTAATTGACTAGATGGCGGGGACCCTTTCACAATGTGTCCATATATCAAATCACCATGATGTACACATTTTTTTTTAGAGATTTTATTTATTTATTTGAGAGAGAGAGAGGTGGGAGGAGCAGAGGGAGAGGAAGAGGCAGACTCCACTCTGAGTGCCGAGCCTGACGTGGGGCTTGATCTCACAACCCTGAGATCATGACTGGAGCCGAAACCAGGAGTTGGATGCTTAACCAACGACCCAGGCGTCCCTCCATGAGGTACACCTTAAATATCTTATAATTGTATTTGTCGGTTATGTCTCACTAGAGCTGGAGGAAGAAAAAAAGAAATAGCATAGGTAACGCACTTGAAAAAAAAAATCCCAATAGGGTTCTTAAGAAATGTTACAACTGATCCTAATATTCCAAATGGAAAAGTAAAGACTCCGGACTAGCTAAGAAATGTTTGAAGAACAAGAACATATGAACGATGAGGACAAATGATAGGACTTTCCCTATCATAACAAGTCTTATTATAAAGTTACAGTATAATATCAGGCTGGTATTAACACAGGGATAAGCAATAGTCCAAAGAAACAGAAGAGAGATCCCAGAAACAGAGAGCACACATATGGAAACTTGATATGTTTGACAGTTACCATTACGGATCAATAAAAGAAGAGCAGTTACTGTGTAAATCAATGGCTATCCATTAGGGAGAAAATAATAAAATTATTATGTCACACGATGCCCAGAATTAAATTCTAACCGGCATAAAGACCTAACTATGAAAGGCAAAATACAAAGAGCTTTAGAAGAGAATAGAGAGGGGCACCTGGGTGGCACAGCGGTTGGGCGCCTGCCTTCGGCTCAGGGCGTGATCACGGCGTTATGGGATCGAGCCCCACATCAGGCTCCTCCGCTATGAGCCTGCTTCTTCCTCTCCCACTCCCCCTGCTTGTGTTCCCTCTCTCGCTGGCTGTCTCTATCCTGTCAAATAAATAAATAAAATCTTTAAAAAAAAGAAGAAGAAGAGAATAGAGAACAATATCTTCATGATATAAGGGTAGGGGAAATTTTCTATAATTAAGACATAGAAATTTTTTTCTTTTTTTTTAAGATTTTATTTATTTGACAAAGAGAGAGTGAGAGCATATGCAGGGGAAGTGGCAGAGGGAGAGGGAGAAGCAGGCTCCCTGCTGAACTGAGAGCCCGATGTGGGGCTTGAGCCCAAGACCCTGAGATCATGACCTGAGCCAAAGGCAGGCACTTAACCGACTGAGCCACCCAGGCACCCCTTCTTTTTCTTTTTTTTTTAAGATTTTATATATTTATTTGTCAGAGAGAGAAAGAGCACAAGCAGGGGGAGCAGCAGGCAGAGGGAGAACCAGGCTCCTCACTGAGCCAGGAGCCCGATGTGGGACTCGATTCCAGGACCCTGAGAGCATGACCTAAGCCGAAGGCAGATGTTTAACCAACTGAGCCACCCAGACACCCCAAGACATAGAAATTATAAATAACAAAGAAAAGTTGGATAAATCTCATCACATAAGGATTAAAACTGTGTACATTAAAAGATACGATAAAAAGAGGAAGAGACAAGTCACAGACCAGTAGAAAATATTTGCAATACATATACCAAAGAATTCGCAAACATAACCTGTTTTTTTTTAAGATTTTGTTTGTTTATTTGAGAGAGAGTGAGAGAGAGAGTGCGCATGAGGGCGGGGAGGGTCAGAAGGAGAAGCAGACTCCCCACTGAGCAGGGAGCCCAATGCTGGGCTCGATCCTGGGATGCTGAGATCATGACCCAAGCCGAAGGCAGATGCTTAACCAACTGAGCCACCCAGGCGCTCCTTCAAGCATAATACAATATAAATTCCTTCAAGTCGATAACTTAGAGAAAAGACCAATAGAAAAATGGGTCAAGAAAGGAGTAGGCAATTCACAGAAGAAAAAGCCTGAATGTCTAAGAAACATAAAAATCTGATCAACATTTCGGGAAATCAGGAGTTCAAATTAAAAGGATCAACACCAGGTCGGAAAAAATTAAAGTCTGGCAATTCCAAGTAAAGGACAATGGAAATTGTCATCGCACTACTACAAAGGTAATACAAACGGCACCACCATTTTGGAAATTCATTTCATAATAAAATTGAAAATGTGCACATCCTTCCTAGGTACACACGAGAAATATTAATATTTCCTTGTATACAAGGAAACGTACGTTTGTATATTTCTGCAACGTAATCCCACGCGTGTGTTAGAACAAACAGAGCTACATGTCATGGCATAAACAATAAACATAAGGCTAAATGAAGAAAGCAAGTTGCAGAGGGATAAACACAGCATAATACTATTTCTTAAAACTTTATTACTGTTGGTGGACACCGTACATATGCACCAATATATGAAAGCAAATTCAGGATATGATTAGCTCTGGGGAGAGAAGGAGGAGGCGGAACTGGTGAGGTACACAGGCGGCTTCTATTATGCCCATACGTTCTGTTTAGTCAGTGGTGGATACACAGCCATTTGTCATATTTATATATACAAGTCACAAAACATGCCACATCATATTCCGAGATTTACTGGAAACTTACAGAAATAAGTCAGATAGTGTAAACACAAGGATAGACAAATAGGGCAAATGAACAGACTAACGAAAGAGTCACTGGAGGCGGGGGGGGGGATTACCACAAAACCAGAGGCCCCTGGGAGCTGAAAAGTAACTTGGGTGGTGGGTTCCTTCTGAGACCCCTCTCTGGGATGCCAGCCCCAACGCCTGGCAGCCTGGAACCCTCTCTTCCTCCTTACCACAACCTCAGTTTCTCTCTCTCACTCTCTCTGGCTCATGGTCTCTCTCTCTCTCTCTCTGCTCCCTCAAACGTTGGGAGTTTGAATCCCCACTCTGCCACTCAACAGCTGGGCCACCTGAGCCTGAAACTCTTCATCTGGAAAGTGAGACCAGCACCACCAACATCACAACGAGAGCAGGTCTGTGGAGGCCAGTGCCTGGCAGCGAGCCCCCATTCTCCTCCCTCCTCTTCCTCCTCTTCTCCCACATCCTCTCCCTCCCCTGGTCAGGCTGAGTCCCCTCCTGCTCCTTCTCCAGCCTGGGCCCACCTGCTAAGGCGCCTGCTCCCCTCCCCCAGCTTGTAAGAGGGCCACCTCAGCACGCACAGGAGGCCTCAGGGACGTGGCCAGGGCCATTGAACTTTTAACTTGCTTATTTGCCACCTCTTAAAACAACACAAAATTAATTAAAAATTAATTAAAGAGGGGGCGCCTGGGTGACTCAGGGGGTGAAGCATCTGACTTCTGATTTCGGCTCAAGTCAGGATCTCACGGTCATGAGATCGAGCCTCACATCAGGCTCTGCACTAGGCATGGAGCCTGCTTAAGATTCTCTCCCTCTCCCTCGGTCCCTCTCCTTTCCCCCCTAAATAATAATAATAATAATAATAATAATAAATTAAAGAGAGGTGGACTGTGGGGTCAGATTTACCTATGTCTAAATCCCATTGCTGTCCCCTGGCCGTGGCATATTGGGCAAGTTTCTTAACCTCTCTAAGCCCACATCAAAACACAGCTGTCAAATGAGGATGACAGCATCCACTTCAGAAAGGTGGTGCGTAACTACATACGATAATGCTTGCACAAGCGCGGCGATGAGCTCGGGCCCACGGAGTCATGCGACGAATGCTAGCTAGCTTTTTTAATTCCCAGCCTGAGCCGAGTCCTGGGGCCGTTCGGAAGCAGCCCTCAGCTAGGACGCTGGTGTCTCGCATCACGGCCCCAGGCTGTGGCCAGGACCCCAGCACTTCTCCTGGCCGTCCCCCGACGCACAAGCAGGACCCGAGGAGGGAAGTGAGAAGTGGGGATGGTGTTGCTGACGGGGCCCCAGCCCCTGCCCCAGCTGAGCAGCAGCACCCAAAGATCTTGGGACCTGTTTGGGGGTGAGGAGAGCTTCTGTGACACATGCCTGTGGTTGCATGCGTGTGTGTGTGTGTGTGTGTGTGTGTGTGTGTAGGGCGGATGTTTGTGTGTCTACGTGGAGTCGGGTTGTTTGCAGCAAGCGAGCAGAGGGACTTTCATGTGTCCTGCCAGGGCTTATGTGTTGTGTCTGCCAGCGCTGTTGTGCCTGTCGTGTGTCTGTAAAGACGTGTGTTCCATCCCATGGGTAACAATGTGCATCACACGAGGGGAGAGCGTGTCAACTGGGACAGCTTATATTGTGTGTAGTGAAGGGTCATGGGTTCTGTCAGTAGATGTCAAGGGTCTGTTGTGTGTTGTGTGTTGTGTGCTTGTGAAGGGCCATGAGCTGCGCCTCTGGGTGATGAGTGTGTTCTGTGGGCTGTGTGTGAATGCTATGTCTGTTGGTGATTGTGTGTCAAGTGTCTCTGAGGAGTAAAAGGAGGTGTGCTGTGTCTGGTGACAAAGGAGGGGTGTGTGTCTCGGGGGGTGTGCTGGTGGGAGGAAAGTCAGACATAACCCAGCTCTGTGGACCCCTCCAGGGCCTGGACAGCCTTAAGGATTCTATGGGGCAGCTAGACAAAGCAGCCAAACCTGACCCTCTCACCCAGGCCACCAGACTCTTACCTGAGAAACAGCAGAAACAGTGGTCTAAAGGGTGACAACAGGCTGAGGGAGAGATGGGGGCCACTGAGAGCATGTTTCCTGGTCAGCTCCTCAGAGAACTCAGGAACTGGGCTAGAGAATAGGAGGAAAGCAGAAGGCAGGCCCAGACCCAGGTGTGTGACTCACTTTACGCTCCAATCCCCATTGAACAGCCAAATAAAGAATTAGGGGAGGCCTGCCTGTGGGTTCTTCTGGGTACGACATAAGGCAAGGAAGTCAGCTCCTTGGGTGGGGCCCCCACCCCAAAGTCACTGGGAATACCCACATCTAGCCAGGGAGTCTCTCTGCACGCCAGCGCAGCCAACAACACTGGGCTGATCCATCTGATACGGAGCCTCTCTGGGAGCAAGGGTTGGGCTCAGGCTGGCAGAGGAACTGGGTCCCTTGTCTGAGGGGGAGATAAGCGCTGACCTAGAGAAGGTCCCAACCCCATCCAGAAGCCCCCAGTCTGAGGTGGGGAGTGACACAGCCCTTCCTCAGGAGCCCGAGTTTCAGTGGTCACAGCCCCAACTCCAGTGAGCCCCAAGCTGATGGAAAAGACTGAAAGCTGCTTTCAGAAGATAGCCCTATCTGAGGGGACACACAGCCAGCCTTGCCCACAGGGAGCCATAGTACAATGGGTGTGACATAGCCTGCCCACAAAGGCCCCCCCAACCAAGGAGGAGACAGCCTTGCCCTCAGGGATGCCCCGTCTGTTGGAAAAAAGGAAATTCTGCCTGATGAATCCACCCCTCTGAGGGGTAGACACGGCCATCGCTGCCCTTGTGAGCTGCCAGTCTGAAGGAAAAGACAGACCCTTGCTCTGAGGAGTCCCTAGTCTGACCAAAGCCAAAGACCATTATTCTGTCAAAAGCCTAGAACTGCACCAGCCCTGTGGGCTCTGTGCTAAAAGTTACTCCTTGTCTGCACGTCATCCTCACCAAAATACCTGATTGGGCTTAGCAGGGAGCAGAAGTGTCGAGGCACAGACGAAAGCAAACTAGGCCACTGCGCAGATGGACACTTTCAAATACAAACTCTGAGAATCCACTAGACCAGGGTTTGACCACTGCCTCTGGTCTTCAACCCGAGCCCGCTCGTGAGCGTCTCCAAGCCTCAGTTTCTTGGGTGATAGCCGCACATACTCCCTACTTTATACCTAGCATGATGCCTGGGTGTAACAAGAACTCAATAAATGAAAATCGCTTTATTTATCCAAGTTCCTACCTGTGTGCCAGAACTGGGGGTCCGTTCCTTTCTCCACATCAGACTCAGTTTGAAGAACTTATTAAAAATGAAGGTTTAAACAAAAGTGGCTTCTCAGATTCCACTTTAAGAGATTCTGATCCAGCGGTGTTGATGATGGGACCCAGGAAATGAATTTTTAACAAGCACCCATTGATTCCAAGGTGGAAGGCCCATTTGCAGAGCAGGCCTGGAGGGACTACAGAGGAAGCCAGGGACGGGGCAGGGAGTTCCGGTACCCAAAGACACTTTCTATGCTTACCTCACTCCCCACCAAGCCACAGGTAGAGGGCCAGGGTACTGGCATCTCTGCCAGAACCCCAAGTTCTACCCATCCACTACCTTGTGGTGGACTGGCCGTTCTTTTTTTTTTTTTCTTCCAACATTTTATTTAAATTCCGGTTAGTCAACAGAGTGTAATGAGTTTCGGGTGTAGGCTTTAGTGATTCATCACTTACATACAACACCCAGTGCTCATCGCGAGTGACCTCCTGAATACCCATCACCCATGTAGCCCCTCCCCCGCCCACCTCCCCTCCAGCGGCCCTCAGTGTGTTCTCTGTCGTTGAGTCTGTTGTATGGCTCGCCTCTCTCTTTTCTTCCCCGGCCCCCGTGTTCATGTTACGTTTCTTAAATTCCACCTGTGAGTGAGATCGCACGGTATTTGTCTTCTCTGGCCTGGCCGTTCTTGCCTGATGTTCCAGCGCTGGCGGAGTTCACCTGGGAGCTTCTGAAAGATCCAGCTTGTCTGTCTCCCCAGCCCCGAATCCTCAGTGGTGAGCTTCAGACGACCAGAGGCCGTCTTTTCACCAAGTTTCCCAGGTGTGCTCCATTCTCTGCTCTTTCACCGGATGCCTGGGGCAGTCAGGCTGGAGGAGGGGCAGGGCGGCCTGCTCTCTGTGCACCGCCCCGTGACAGGCACCCGGTTTCCCTGCTCCCCTTAACTCTCACGGCAACGGGCTGAAGAGAGGAGGAAGCAGAGGCTCAGGGAAGTTTTAAGGCTACAATCTGGCACCAAATGCAGGCCTGTTGCCTCCATTTACAAGCTTTGTTCTTTTTATAAGACACAGAAACTCACCAGACTTCGTAGAACAGGAATGGAGAAAGTATTTTCCCCCTCATTTTACCAAAGAGGCGGAAACTAAAGCCCAGAGAGGGGAAATGATGTGCCAGGATTTGCAAAGCTACTGAGTGGAGGAGGGGATACTTGGTAAGGTGACTGCAAGCCCTTTCGGAGCTCATGCCTCATTACTTAGGGTCCAACAGCCCCCTGTTCCCCCAGTCCATGGGGAGAAGCAGGGACAACCACCAGCAAGGGGCAGCTGAACCAGATGTGCCAGGAGGGGTGGGGAGGGGTGGGGGAGCGGGAGGAAATGGAGAGGGGCAAATCCTGCTTCACTTGGGCACGTCTCCACTCTCTGCAGGCCCGGACTCATCCGCAGCCTCCCCTGCTTGCTCCTACCTCAGCTGGGGCCCTAGCGAAGCAAGAGAGGCCAGGAGGCGGAGCCTGGCGGAGCGCCACAGCCACTGGGGTGGACTGGGGTGGGCTGGGGTGGCCTGGGGTGGGAGGGTTTAGGTGACTGGGCAATGATTGACTTTAGGTGGTCACAGCTCTTTCCAAAGGTCCTGTTCCCACTCTGCCCATGAGGAAGCTGACGCTGAGTTGAACCCCCCTGCCAGGATTCGAGCCCTCCCTGTCTGGCTTCTTCCGTTTCACCTCTGCCCGCGGTGGTCCCACAGGCAGCAGGGGGCCGCACAGGGGGAGAGGTGGAGGCTGTGGCTATCTGCTCCATTATTCACAGCAAACCACAGGAAGGAGAGAAGTGGCTCCCCCAGGCTTTCATGCGCTCTGGGCCCTGGCGCTCCTCCAGGGAGCCTTTCCTGCCCAGAGAGCCCCTTAACCTCCTCGCAGAGGAAGGGTCTGGAGGAGCTGCCACAGCCGCAGCCCTGCCCTGGAGACATCTTGGCTAATGCTGCCTCGGTTCCAGGCCCAAAGCACGCCGCTCTCCCAGGTGGGTCATCACTGAAACAATGAACAGGTTTATGGGAAGGGGCAGGGCCCACGGCGATCTTCAAGTGAGCTGCCAATACGATGTGCCAGAGAGGAAACGGGAAGGCCTTAGTCCATCTGGGAACAGAGGATGTCAAGGTTGAAACCCAAATTCCTTAATAGGACTTTTGATGTCCCTGGCCTCACTTCAGCCGGCTTCTAAGCATGGCATCGGTTACCGCTGGCTCTCTGCACACACTGTCCCTCCGACTGAAACATCATTCCTCAAGTCCCACCCCCCCTGCACCGCACACTCGGTGGTCCCCGGCAGCCCGTCTCCCTCTCTTCCTTCCTTGCCAGCAAAACTTCACTGCAACAGTAGGTGCCCGGCCCCGAGGGGCAAGTCCTGGTCTGTGGCCTGCCCATTCTCCCTTGCTGTTTTCCCCAATTTACAGCTGGGTGGCCATGTGACTCTGCTTCTAGAGAATGTTATCCTTGGGGGAAAATTTTGCTTTCTGGATGACTTCTTCTGCTTGGGAGTTGGCATGAGGCGTGGCGCTGCCACAACCTTCTATGAGATTGTGCAACGCTAATGACGAGCCTGCTGAGGATGGAGTGGAAGCACGGGGAGAGCCTGGCTCCTGGCTCCTGTGGGGCCCACGACCGATACCTGAAGCTGCCCGCCAGCATACTTCCGTGAGCAAAACATTCCCCTATTTGTTTATGCTCGTTACTCCACGCAGCTGCAAACATTCCCAACCGATGCATCAGACACGTCACTTCCGGGGCACCTGGGGGGCTCAGTCGGTGAAGCGTCTGCCTTCGGTTCAGGTCATGATCCCAGGGTCCCGGGATCGAGCCCCGCATCGGGCTCCCTGCTCAGTGGGGAGCCTGCTTCTCCCTCTCCCCCTGCTCATTCTACTAAATAAATAAAATCTTAAAAAAAGAAAGAAAAGAAAAGAAATGTCACTTCCTCCAGAAACTTGCCTTGGCTGTAAGAACAGGATCAAGGGCCCCCTCCTCGGGGCAGTGGACACATGCGCCTCTCAAGATCTCTGCACTTGCCCGCTCACCCCGGGCCCCAGCAGACTGAGGCAGGCAGCAGGGCCCCATGGTGCTCACCATTTTATTCTTACGCCAGCACATCTGTCGACGGCATACGTATACCCATGGCTGATGGCTGCCATAAGTGCCTTGGGGCCAAAGCCCGGCCCGGCCCCGGCCCTCGGGAGCTTGCAAAAACAGCTGATGTAGGACAAGCACAGAACCTCTGAGGAAGGGATGGGTGTGTGCGTGCACATTCGGGCGCGAGGTGGGTGGCACTTCGCTGTTCCCTGCACAGGGCAGTCCGCATTCCCTCCGGACCTGTATCACCCTGCAGGATGACAGAGTATGTCCCCCTCTCCACCTCTGTCCACGTCCAGCTAGAGCCGCACCCACCCTCTGTGCTCAGACTCATCTGCAGCGTCGACTGCTAAGCTCCATTCGGAAGGACAGTAAGACACCCAAGCTCCTGTCCCCTCCCACAGAGAAGCAAATCTAATGTGCGGTGTCTCGACAAAAGACAGTGGGCCTTTGGGGTCACTGTACCTCTTTCCTTATCTATAAAACATGGCATCAAGTCTAGTTCAAAGTCACCCAGTTTCTCCTATCCTCACATTTTACGTGTCATCTTTCTATTTTGCACCTTGTATCCCACCCAAGAGCTGATCCTGTCTCTCCAGGCCAGCAGGACATTTGGGAATATACTGTAAGCTGGGTGCTTTCATACGTTATTTCACTTCATCCTTGAAATAATCAGTATCTTCATTTTACACCTAACAGTGTATTAGCAACACGCTCTGAGCACCGTGACAGCAAGCTTGTACACGCCATGGCTAACCCTCCCTGAAAGCGCCACACTCATCTATCTTCCCGTTTTGTAGACGAAGAAACTAAGGTGCAGCATTAAGTGGCAGGGAGCACGTGGGGAGCAGCTCTGTCCCACTCCGAAGCATTTCAGAGTTGGGCCAAGGGACCCATCCTTGGAGTAATACCTAAGGAAGAGTACATCGATGGTTAGGGTATAAAAATTTATTACATGTACAGAATATGACCACTAACGGCTGCAGACAGGCTAGGACACAATGATACTGGTTGGAAGATGGCTAGCTCTTTGGAAAGTGAACACTTTGGGCGGCTCGGAGCCTCATGCCACACGGAATGGTCAGTCAGAAGCGAAAGCACATGCCAAACACTGCGGAGGTCAGGGCATCGCGTGACGGGTCTGTGTGCCCAGTGCCTTCCCTGTCTGATCTGGGGCTTCAAAGGATGCCACGCCCGGAAGCAAGCACATGAAGCAAAAGGGATTCCTAAGGTGGCCCAGGCTTGTCTCTGAAGTCACGGCAACACCATTTTAAGCAATATGTTTAATTGGATGATTTCCACAAACTATACACGAAGTTTCTAACCATCACAATTCAGTGAAGTACAAAACATTAAGTTACAGGCTGTGGGAAGAGAAGGCAGCACCAATGGTGGCACCTTCCAATCCTGGCTGGCCTAGGGGTAGGGGGTAGGGGAAGGTTTCGTTTTAAACTGAGCCCCTCATTTCAATGTACAAAAGAATTACTCTGATCGATATTAAATTGTATTGAAAACAAAATGGACTAAAAAGCAACTACTACTCTATGTTGGGGTGGAAATGGGAGGAAAGAATGAGTCCTTCAAAGCAGGAGGGGAGACAATTGGGGGAAGGTTCTGTGGCTGTGACCCCAGGTGGTCACTCACGCTGCTCCATTTTTACTTTCGGTGGTCTCAGGAAGGTCCGATTTTTCTTCTCTTTCTTCCCCTTCGTATTTGCTTGGAAGTTCCGCCAGCTGTCCACACGACCATCTCGACTTTCCTGAGCACAGAGGTTTGGGGGGAGGAAACCAGTTAACGAGACAAAGGGCCTGAACCTGCTCTGCATGCCCATAGCCCAGCCCGGCTCAGCTCTCTGGAATAATCCAAGAGTAGAACAGAGCAGAGCTTTCTTCCCACTTCCACAGGCCCACAAAAAGTGGCATCCCACCCCTAGAAGGCAGGACCAGCTGTGGGCTGGAAGAAGAGGACGACATCACAACGACCTTTGCCAGGGGCCTCAGGGCTGGCTACTCAGCAGAGGCTATTTCTAACCCTCAAAAACAAGCCGCCTGCACCGGGTCATGCCACCACCACCTCACAAATGACAACACCAAGGTTCAGGGTCAGGTCACTTTCTCAAGGTCATCCGGCTGGCCAGCAGCATAGCCGCTTTCCCCACTCTATCCTCCTTCGGCCCCGCAAAACTCAAACAGAGGCTCAAAGCCAGCACAATGCCTAGCCGGCTACACTGTGAGGGCTACGAGGGTCTCCCCCTGCTTATCAAGAGACCGACTCATTGTCTCTCTCTGCATACAAGCAGGGGGACAGAAACCCAGTCCTCAATTCTGGTTAACCAATCCCTAGCCTGAGACCTGAACGTTACAGAAGACGAGACACCAAACGTGGCTCAATTCAGGAAACTGGCTGAGTCCCTGAAGAGTGTAACCAGGGTGTTAAAAAGGAGTCAAGTTCAAAAGCCGGGATATGAGGGTCACAAGAACCTCAGTTTCTGCTAACAGACCTCTTAAGTAGGGCCCTACTCCATGACTACCCCCAATCTAAACTGCACAGCATTTTTCTCGAGCCCACCTGGCAGCTGTGCCTTCCATAATCTCTAACAAGCGGTTCAGGGACCCTCCCTGCCCTTGCCAAGGCTAGAGAGCGTAAAGGCAGCTGAGCCGGGGCTCATTCTCCAAATCTCCTGCTCTTCCCCGCGCATCCCCTTTCCCTGATCGTCTGCCCCGCTCAGTCCTGGCAATGCCCAGGAACCAAGTTTCTATGCCGGCAAGTTTTCTTACTCTGGAATGAGAAGCCCTGACCACCCCAGAAACCTACCTCAAAGTTCTTCTGCCACTCCCTTTCTCGTTTGGCTTTTTCCTGAGCTTCTATCTCTTCTTCCCTTTGTCGCTTCCTAGGAAGAAAACCAGACCAGAGTACTTATAGGATACTCAGATACTGTCTTACCCACACAAGTTAAGCCGCCTCCCCATAGAAGCAAGGATATAAAGTAAATCAGTTCCCTAGGGTTCTATAAAAATGCCTGTCCGGAAAAGGCTCAGAGCCTTTTCATGCATGTCTCCATCTAAAGCACGCAGATGAGACCACGGGCAGGGCTACAGGGCAGGGTATAAATACCCGTGTTACACAGACAGACGTACAAGGTTGTCAAGGCCCAGCCAACAAAAATCATAGGTTATGGGCTCCATCCACAGGTTCCGGGCTTAGTCCATGACAAAGCCGTCTCAAGGACCCAGGCCACCCTACTTCAGCAGAACGGCCATTACAATAGTAGAGGTTCTTAAGAGGGTCTCTGAACAAAACCCAATCCCAAAACAAGGACATTTCACACAACCTCAACTAGCGACACACGGTTACTGCTAAACACTAGTCAACGATACAAAATACATAAATTATATTAACCTCAAGATTTCTGATAAGCAAGGGAAACGATATTTTGGGACAATAAATACTTTGTAAGTGATTACACTATACAGTAAATACCAGACTCACCAAAGCTGTGGCCACTAGTCACACAAAAGGTTCTGGCCTCAATAACTCTGCCTATTTAACTCCAGGAAATCAGGAAGAAAACACATAGCACTCTTGATTAAAAACTCCCTAAGGACAGGTCTAGTCAATATTTCCCGAAAGTCAGAGACAATTTCTTACCCTAAGGATTCAAAAGTTTGGCTGTTTCAGATAACTATTTTCTACAGTTTCTTCGATGGTGTACAACATAATTCCTCAATTAGAAAAATCCCTCTTTAGGGAAATCCCCAAAGACCAATTTTGGTTAATCTGGGTATTTAGATGGAATACGTGAATATTCGGATATATACCTTTCATGCATCTCTTTGGCTTCTCTCTCTTTCCTTTTAATTTCCAGCTCGGCAAAGAGTTTCATGGTCTGTTTATATACCGCTTGTTTGAACTATAAGAAAATTAAGGACAAAAGAAAATAAAAGTCAGTATTTTTCCAGCAACTTGAATCAAGCATTTTTAGATGGAGCCCAAGACAAAAGCAGATTAGAACCGGCAAGGAAGAGGGGCGCCTGGGTGGCTCAGTCGTTGAGCGTCTGCCTTCGGCTCAGGGTGTGATCCCAGCGTTCTGGGATCAAGCCCCGCATCGGGCTCCTCTGCTGGGAGCCTGCTTCTTCCTCTCCTACTCCCCCTGCTTGTGCTCCCTCTCTCACTGCCTGTCTCTGTCAAATAAATAAATAAAATAAAATCTTTAAAAAAAAAAAAAAGAACCGGCAAGGAAGAAAGATTTCAGGGAGAACTACTTAATGATGCTCTCTCCTGGGAGATAAATAACATACCGCCTAGATCTTTCCGCCTTCACCCTGCGGATGATACACAAGAAACTTGCTCTGGTAAAAATCACCAAAAAGAAAAAACTTCTACCTGCTTATCACAACCATGTGGGAGCACCCTTTCCTCCAAAGAACTTCAAAAAAATAACTTTCATTCTTTCTTTTCACAAATATTTTATAATTACCCTGTGCTGGGCACCCCGCTAGGTCCTAGAAGGTGCTATCCAGCAGACCCACCTCCGGAGTCTACTGACTACAGCAGAGGCGTCGGAGCTATTCGTTGTGGGTCCCCCACCCCCCATCATCTGTTCTCCTTCCATGTAAAATCCCTTATCTTTAGGTACCTGGTCACCCAATGCAGAAGCCCGTATCTCCTAGGCTTCCTTGTAACTACATGTGGCCATGTAACTTAGGTTTTAGCCAATGGGATATAAGGAGAAGTGATGCAGCAATTTCCTGGAATATTCTTAGAGGGAGTACGCTTATCCCTCCTTGTCCCCTTCCTCTATTCTGCTGTTTGGCACATGGGTGAGGTGATGACACATCCTGGACTGTGAGGATGGGGGTGACATCCTTGAATGAGTCCTTAGGTGACACATGGTCCGGCGCTGCCATACCAGCGGCCATCGTCCCAAAGACTATATTATACAGGACAGAAAACAAATCACTGTCTTGTTTAAAGCACCATCATTCTGGGTCTTAGTTGTATGCAGCTGATTCTAACTAATGTACAGATGGGAAAAAATAACACAACATAAGACAGAAAACAGAATTATCTTTAAAACTTATTTCCCCCAAATATAAAGCATTTTAAATACACAAAGAAAAATCGAAAGTAACCCATCATGCAGATTTCATAGAGGCTAAGTCCCAAAAGCAGAGACACTGGAGCAAAGAGTAATCTACGGAGAGAAAGGGAAGTAAAGGAGCCCCAGAATTTGTCACTTCTTTTTAATACTGTTATCTGCCAGGCAGTGCTCGGTAAAAGCAGCACTGACAAACCCCAGTTCCTAGTAAGGACAAACACCAAAGGAGCGAAGGGGTCTGTAACGAATACTTCAGTATCTTTAAAAGCCCCAAACTCTCTTGGATGGACGGTTACTGATGACTGAATTTTTTATATTCTTCTGCTTTTTCCAAATTTTCTATCACTAGCATGTGTTCCTTTATAATCGGGGGGAAAAAAGACAACTTAAAAAAGTTAGGGTTCTTAAAAAATCAGGAGAACCAAGGAGTATTTATAAGAGGTCTTCAGAAAACACCAGAGATCATTAAAGAGAAGGGAAGAGAAAATAAGACTGTGGAGAAAAAACTGAAATACTGGGACAGAGTAAATCCACAACAGGTGGCTAGTATGCAAGGTGACCTCACAGTTCACAAGCAGTGTTACTGCACAGAAGATGGGGCCAGCCGCTGCCAGCAAAACCACCGAAGCAGGAAATTGTAGGCAAGTTTCCCTAGCAAGACAGCCACTCCCGTATAAATCTTTAAAAACAAGGTAAGTACATGGTAAGTTACTTACTGATCTAAACTGAGACAAGATTGGGATGACTGAATTTTTCAGGCTAGTGAGGCAATCAGACACAAATATCGAAGCAGAATCTCTCTCTCAGCCAATCTCCACTAAAGAACCCAACGGATGGAAGCAATGTGCTCCGTTTCTCTGTAAATTATTACCTGGAGCACAGCGAGCGCTCATGGCTGGTGGGAAGCCGTTTACTAGCTGATTAGAGTCACCTGTCGTTGCTCCCCAAGTGCTCCATGCCAGTTGCAATGATGACCATACTTATGAGATTTAAATATCAGAGAAATTGATGAATGTGGTTATACAAATAAATGCTTGTGGTTTCTTTTTAAAACTAAGTGGAATGCTTTAGAAAGATTCAATAAACATAAGTCCCTAAAAATACTGCTGTTGGGGACGCGTGGGTGGCTCAGGTGGTTAACTGTCTGCCTTTGGCTCAGGTCATGATCTCAGAGTCCTGGGATCAAGTCCCTCATCGGGCTCCTTGCTCAGTGGGGAGCCTGCTTCTCCCTCTGCCTGCTGCTCCCCCTGCTTGTGTGCACGTGCTCTCTCTCTCTCTCTAATAAATAAACAAAAGTCTTCAAAAATAAAAAAAAGAAAGAAAGAAAATAAAAATACTGCCGTTGAATTACGTACCGGTGAGACATCTGAAAAAGACTGAAAAACAAATCATGTGGGCGGGCTTGCACTTTTGAAGGCCTTAGCTCGTGCAGCCTCCTTTGCCCAGCAAGGCAATAAAGCCAGTGCTCCTCTTTATTCAAAAACAAAACAAAACAACCAACGAATCATAAATAGCTAGGATTTTGCTCTTGGTTTGTTTCACAAATACCTAAGTTTCAACATACTGCAAAACACATTAAAAGTAGAAGCTACGGAAAATGCTTTGTGTGTTTTATAAAATGCAGTCAACAGTAAACGCCAATCAGCAGACACACATTCAAAGAAAAGGCCATGGCCCTATGACAAAAAAAAGGGTGAGGCTTAAAAACAGGTGCATGGATATACATTTAAATATTTTAAGTTAAAACAAAATGTTTCCAGCACGTATGCGTCAGCTTTGCTCTCTAACCCAGCAACCGGCGCACTCAAGCACAGGAGACAGCGTGGCTTTTCCCACATCTCACTCACCAGCTCAGGGTCGTCCTCCTCCACATTTGTAGGTTTTCCTTCCTTCTTTAACTGCTTTTTTCTCTCTTTCACCTAAAAAGAATTTTTTTCATCAAAAAATTGAGAACATCCATTAAGCTGCACGCATGTGGCATGTGCACTTTCTGCAGGTACAGGCGCGACAAAAGGTTTACGTGGAAATACCATGAGCCTCTGCCCCTCCCCTCCACAACAGCAATGCAATCAAAGGAGAACTAAGAACCAGGGGTCCTTCCTCTAACCTCATCTAAAATCCAACCCACCAGGAAGGATGCAAGGGGACCAGCAGGGAACTTGTCCCCAACCCATCAGATCCTAGGCCAGAGCCAAAGAGCCTTGGATACCTTGATCAGATTACCCATTTCTCTTTTGCGGCTGGTAGTTACGTGTTTACAGCAAAGAAAATACATTTGTCAAGTTTTAGAACAAGCTACCGAATTTGTGCCATTACGTTTAATTGTTTTCTGGCATTTCAACAACTGCACTGTTGATAGTTTTCATTGCGAAACACCCTTATACTAATCATTTTCACATCATATTAATTTATGTTTTTCATCACTTTGGCCACCCCTGAGATCTAAAAAAAAAATTAAATATATTCCTTCACACAAGAATGTCATTACTCTATTAAAGAACCATCCACTGCGGCTCCAGCGAAAAGCCAGTGCCTTCCAAGTGCAGAACAGCCCTACTGCCACCTTGTGGCCAGAAAGACTGAGGGCGGCTCCTTTACAGGCAAAAGAGGAAGAGCAACTACCACAGTGATTTAAGGAGAACTTGTCAGGTCCTCTTCCGACTTCTACCAAAATTTGGCCTCTAGGTACCACTTCCAACACATGCCCAGCCAGACACAGTCACGGCCACCCTTCTCCTCTTGCCACTCATTTTATCCATCTAAATTGGACTCGTCCGTACTGGTTATACAGCCCTATTTCAGATTCCAAAGCTCTTCAAAGAAAAGGTCACACCCGTATTCACTCCCAATTAAAATAGCTCTTACGAATGGCCTCACAATTCTTGCCCCAGGAAGTAAAAAATTAAAACGAAGACCCTCTTACCTCAAGCAAGCCATCTTAACACTTCCCACCACTCAGGAGATTTAAGTAATGCAAAAAAATAAAGCCAGCTATAACTGAATTTATTTTAGTTGAATCCTTCCCAACCCTGTTATTAATACAGATATGCACCTCCTATTTTTAAAAAAATTTACTCACGTCCCCTTGCCAATCTTTCTCAAGCCCATGTTCCAACCCCTTCACAGAGACAAAAATAAAAATCCAGGGTCAAGGATCGTCATGGCTGCTCCACTCTTCCACTCTCAGAATTGGGTAATGTGACAACAGGTGATGAGAGGGCAAGAGAGGACCTCTCTCCGCAGCATGGGGCTGGTAAGGAAAGAGGGACGAGCAGCCTCCTAGCCACTGCACATCCTGAGCTCTAGGGCACACACTATTCATGAGCACCACGGCAAACTTTCGGAGACCAGGTAAGAGGTCACGAATTACACCAGTAGGTATTGCTATGTTAACATTTACCCTCCTGCAAGGTGCCCAAGGCTTGCTAATACTTCCTGTAAACACAGCAGCACTATAAATACTTACAGTGTGTTCCACGTATTCTTTTCCTGCCTGAATTACATCCAGGGCCCTCTTCTTTTGTTCCTGATCCAGTAGCAACTTGTAAGCTTTGTCCACAGCTAATGCAAAACATTGAAATTAACTGTTTCTGCAAACACCCTCTGAAAGTCTGAACTATACTCAGGCAGTGTAAATGGACTTGTGCCATCTAAAAGCATTCCCTACTTTGTTAAATTAGTTATTGTCGTTAAACGAATTTAAAAACATACAACTATAGCAATGACTTTCCTTGAGAGCCTTGGAAAAAATTACATATACCCTCAAGACTAAACACACCACATCTAGATTTAATTCAGTGATAATTATTTTTTTATGTTCAAAAAAGAAAAATGATCCTACGCAGTAACAGTCTTTCTTGGCACATACAAGTTTTAACAAAGTAAAGTTAAGATCTATTTCTTACACAGCAACGTTCTGCTTTGGAACGACAACTGTTCTACTGAAAACCACAGCTTCTTCATCACCAGAAGACAAAACTGTAACATTCCTTTCTTGATCCAGGACAAGGAACAGTTAGTCCCTAGCATTGATAAAATACGACTCGGAAGCAGGTCAATTTACAAATACCTTCAAAAGCCTTTTGCGCTCTGTCAGCGTCATCTTGGTTTTTGTCAGGGTGCACCAATATGGACAACTAAAATAAGAGGGAAGTTAGCTTTGTCAACAAGAGGAACATTTAACAACTCTTCGCCTGCACTGTGCCTTTTTACAACCAAACACTCTAAGGTATTATGGCAAAAAAGACTGCCAGCCAGAAGCATTTTTAACAAATCAATAAATGTCATAAAATGTGCAGAAATACTTGTCCTCAAAATTCAAGCACCAAAAGGTAAACACAGGGGGCGCCTGGGTGGCGCAGTCGTTAAGCGTCTGCCTTCGGCTCAGGGCGTGATCCCGGCGTTATGGGATCGAGCCCCACATCAGGCTCCTCCTCTATGAGCCTGCTTCTTCCTCTCCCACTCCCCCTGCTTGTGTTCCCTCTCTCGCTGGCTGTCTCTAGCTCTGTCAAATAAAGAAATAAAATCTTTAAAAAAAACAAAAACAAACAAACAAAAAAAGGTAAACACACAGCTGAGAAACACGTAGCGTTTTAATCACAAAGTTAAGAACAAATATAAGCCTAGCATTATGAGGACGCTGTGAGGATACAGGAGACTGAAAAGCACCCAGTTCCTATGATGTTCCTTATACTGAGCGCTGAAGAGGCTAAAGCAGGTATGAGACATCATCTCATTCCTAAAAGAACTTTTAATTTAAAGGAGTGGTTTTCAAGGAGGGGGACAGGGGGTTGGGTTAAACAGGTGATGGGGACTAAGGAGTGCACTTGTGATGAGTACGGGGTGATGTGTGGAATGTTCAATCACTATGTTGTACCTGAAACTAATATTATGCTGAATATTAACTGGAATTAAAATAAAATCTTTAAAAAAACAAAGTAGTGGTTCTTAGTTCTGGCTATGCTCCAAACCTGTAAAGCTTTTTTGGGTTTTGTTTTTTAAGATTTTATTTATTTATATGAGAGAGAAAAAGAGTGCACGCGCGTGTGCCTGTGCCCATGAGCAGGGAAAGGAGCAGAGGAAGAGGGATAAGCAGACTCCCTGCTAAGCGTGAAGCCCAACTCAGCCTGATCCTATGGCCCTGAGATTATGACCCAAGCAGAAATCAAGAGTCAGATGCCCAACTGACTGAGCCACCCAGGCACCCCCAACCCTTAAAGCTTTTTAAAAATATAGGTCTACTTTCTGCCCTCAGACCCTCTGATCGGTCTCTGGCATCTGTACTTTTTAGACCTCTACTGGATTGGGTATCAGGTGATAGTAAGGAATTAGTGTTAATTTTGTTAGGTGTGACAAGTGAAAAATGCAAGAAAATGTTCTTTTTTTTCTTGGGGGGATACATGATGAAGTATTAGGGGTGAAGTATCATGATGTCTGTAATTTACAACAATTGAGCCAAAAACATATAGTTAATGAAGTAAATCATTGCATACAGATGATGAGTATATGGGTGTTCACTGCGCTACTCTTTCTTTTTAAAATGTAATTTAAATTTTTTATAATAAAAAAGTTAAAATAAAAAGCAAAAATCTGGGGCGCCTGGGTGGCTCAGTCGTTAAGCGTCTGCCTTCAGCTCAGGGCGTGATCCCGGAGTCCTGGGATCGAGCCCCACATCAGACTCCTCCGCTGTGAGCCTGCTTCTTCCTCTCCCACTCCCCCTGCTTGTGTTCCCTCTCTCGCTGGCTGTCTCTCTCTCTGTCGAATAAATAAATACAATTAAAAAAAAAAAAAAAGCAAAAATCTCCACAGGTGGTTCTTTCAGACAGCCAGGATTAAGAATCACTGATCTACTGTCATTGACAGACCAAAATCAACTAGTTGGAACAGTGGGACTGTGCTGGGGGAATGACAGCAAGTGGGAATCAAATGCTAAATCCAGCGTTACTGGAGCCAGAATCCTGGGCTCTAATTCCAACGTCAATCACCCACCAGCTGTGAGACCCTGAGCAATTCACTTAACCTATCTCTGTACCAGTTTCCTCCTCTGTAAATGGGACGATACCAGATACCTCTGTCTTACTGGGTTCTTATGGATGAAATAACACAAGTAAGAAACTTAGCATACTGTCTAACATGCACTGGGAATAGTTAGCACATAAAGAGGACATACTATATGCCAAGAAAAAGACACACTATTCTAAGCATACTGTGTGTATTACCTCATTTAAATCCTCATAACAACCCCACTAGGTAGGCACCATTATTATGTGCATTTTACAAATGAGGTAACAGGCACAGAAGGGTTGAAAGTAACTTGTTCAAACTGCTTATAAGGGGTATGACCAAGACTGGAACTCAAGTCAAATAGCTCTAGGGCCCATGCTGTTTTGTTTTGTTTTTTAATATTTATTTGTTTGAGAGAGAGAGCATGCGCATGCACGAGTGGGGTGAGGGGCAGAGGAAAAGGGAGGGGAAGAAGCAGAGAGAGAAGCAGACTCCCCGCTGAATGCAGAGCCTGACGTGGGACTCCATCTCACGACCCTGAGATCATGACCTGAACCAAAACCAAGAGTCGGACGCTTAACTGACTGAGCCACCCAGGCGCCCCTAAGGCTCACACTCTTATCAGATCATATTAAAGACTAAAGAACTCAATTATTGAGTTCTTTGTACAGCTACATAAATAACTGTTCTGTGGATCTGAATGCTTGTTTATTAAATTGGGAAAGACTGCTGATGCACTACATTAGGAAACTTGAAATTTTAGAAAAAAGAAAAAAAAGCTGAATATAGGTGCAGAGTAGAACTCTATAAAAAGCTATAAAGCTATATAATGGGAAATGCCTGAGTAGGCAAAGATAAAAAACATCTTGGCTTAATAGCAGTTTCGAAGATGAGTATGAGTCAGCAATGTGGGGGCAATTACAGTATCAAAGAAGCAGGCATAACACTGGATATTAACAAGTATGTCCTGCAGGGGCTGAGAATTATATTCGGCACTGGTTAGCTCCTATTAAAATATGAAGTACATAAGAGATATAAAAAAGTTTAAAAAAAAAAAGACATGAAATACACAGAAAATCCAATTAGTAAAGACAGACTGCAGGGAGTATGATTACTCAGCTCCTAGAAGGGAGGCTGGAGGTTACTCAACTATCAAAATTGGAAGGGTTTTTAAAAAGGTTACTATAAAATTTTGTAGCTCAAGTTATGAAACATCAGACTGGGCAAGAAAGCACTCTTTATATGAAACCAGGTGTCTCTTAGGTATTTAAGTTTGCAAAAGATAAAATTATTAAGGAGGGAGGTCTTAAAAATAAAAAAAACTGTAAACAAAGGGCACCTGGGTGGCTCAGTCAGTTAAACGTCTGACTCTCGGTTTCGGCTCAGGTCATAATCTCAGGGTCTTGAGATGGAGCCCCGTGTCAGGCTCTGTGCTCAGTGGGGAGTCTGCTTGAGATTCTTTCCCCTCCCTCTCCCACCGCCCCTGCTCCTCCCACCGCTGCTTGCTCTCTCTCTCTAAAAACAAATAAATAAAATCTTTAAAAAAACAAAAAAACAAAAAACGTGTTATGAATCATTTAACACATTCTCCCTGAAAGGCAGAGAATTTAAGAAGCATGACTCCATGTAAGCTCTACTGTTCTATCTTGTTATTTCTCCTGATTAAGTGGCTGGAAAGATTCTATTTGGCTATAAAATTGATTCTATTCAGAAGTCAAATTCGTTCTGTTCTTCCCCCTCACTCCCAACTGTAGGCCTAGATTTGAGAGTGGGTATGCTCCTGTCATAACCTTCAGAAGTCTGCTGAAGGCAGTTGTCACTGAGCTTCACGGCCTTCCAATAAATCTCCTGCAGGCAGGCTGTGTGAATGTCAAAGGTAAGCCATGGTCTTTAAATGATTTACAAATTGTGTCACTGTGAGGTTTTTTTTTTTAAAAGAGTTACATAGACCTAAGATTAAAAAAAAAAAAGTCAAGGGGTACCTAGGTGGCTCAGTCAGTTAAGCATCAGATCCTTAGTTTCGGCTCAGGTCATGACGTCAGGGTTGTGAGATCAAGCCCTAGGTCAGGCTCCCCACTCAGTGGGGAGTCTGCTGAGATTCTCTCTCTCCCTCTCCCTTTGCCCCTCCACACCACCCCCTGCCACTTTCATGCACGCATGCTCTCTAAAATAAATAAATCTTTTAAAAAAATAGTTAAATTTTGGCCCAAAAGTCAATAGCAAGTCCTAAGAGAATCATGTGCTTACTGTATTTCCAAAAGGTTCAAACTCCATCTATTACAGGGAAACAGTACTGTACCTGTCGAAACCTCTTTTTTATTTCTTCATCTGTCACTTCAGGATCTATCTGAAGAACCTGGAAGAATCAAAATCAAAACTGTAAAAGAGATTGAAAGAATTTATGAATTTAACAGGTGTCCAGTAATTATACATACTATTATCAGCATCTAGAACAGTACTCAGCGTTCCAAAACAGTGCCTGGCACCAGTTCTAAAAAAATGCTCAAGAAATATAAATGAGTAAATCAAAGAAAGAAAGAAAGAAAGCAAGAAAGAAAGAAAGAAAAAAATGAGGGGTACCCGGCTGGCTGGCTCAGTCAGTAGAACATGGGGTCATGAATTCGAGCCCCACATTGGGTGTAGAGATTACTTTAAAAAATATTTTTTAAAAGAAAAAATATATATAAATGACCGAATCAGTAACAGAATAATAGTTATAACACTTTAGGGTTCTCAATTAATACAGTAGCTACTTTTATTCCATCAAAAGAATTTATCTTATATCCAGAGACGTGTTTCCAGACCATGTTGCATTTTCCCTTCATTCATTATGAAAAGTATCCCCCTACCCACCCCTACTTATCTTTGCAAATGTGGAGAAAGCATAAACATGCAACAGGGAAAAAATTGGGCTGGCTCCCTGATTTTCGGTCCAGAAAGCTCCACTGTGCTCCACTTTATATCTGTAATTCACATGGGCCAATGGTTCTCAGCCCAGAGGGAACATCAGAATTGCCTGTGAAGACCTGTGAGTGATGCCTGGGGCCTACTCTAGAAAAGTCTGATTCCACCTCATTAGAACTGAGGTACGGCCAAATGGAAGGATCATCTGTATTTTCTGAGCAATCTTGTTTTTAAAAAATAAATTTAATCATTCTTCTCCAAGCCTAGGTATAAACTGGTATTGACAGTCTTCTTCAAAGATCCTGACCCCATCACCACAAATACATACATTCATTCAAACATTTACACAGTAGCTACTACCCGCTGAACACACTGCTACACATTAGAAATGCAAAGATAAATAAACAGGGAAAACATATTTTATAATTACCATATAATAAGTGCTTTTGGGGGAAGGGAATGTTATATACAATTACAGCAGGTGATTTCACAGTATAATCAGTCCCCGGACTCAACATAGCACCTAGTATTTAGTTACTTGGTATTCAAGGCCAGAGGAAGGTCCTGAAAGGGCAGAGAGTGAGAAGAGTTTCTTACAAATTCAAAAGAGAAGGCCGCACTTCAGTGCAACGGAATCAGAATCAACACTTAACAAGATCCCCACATGATTTGAATCTTTTTAAGTCTGAGAAGCACTGGCAAGAAATGATGGAGGTTAGAAAAAAGTACGTTCAAAGTTAGCAGAACTAAGGATCACCAGGTAGTACTAAGGATCAGGGACAGGGGGTGGGGAGCAGTGGCAAAGAGAAAAAAAATGAAAATAAAACTTGAAAGGAAAAATACATACTAGAAATTAAAACTGCAAAGTAATCCACCAAGCTTAGTCGGATGCTTGCAGTGTTTGTTAAAAGCCTGGCAACAAGCGATGTCAAGATTTATTGCAAGCTTTCACAACATTCCAGCAGCCCACCTACAGCAATAAGGTTATTGGTAGGCAATGAAGCTGAATCACCACTGCATTCAGCAGACTTTGGAAGGTTGTGACAGAAGCATACTCGCTCTCCAATGCTAGGCAGACATTCGGGGTGAGGGAAAAGAAGAACTTTAAAGCAAAGAATTTTCAAGATTCACTGTGTCCCCTCATAACTTCCCAAGGGAGAAAGGAATTGGGAAAAGTCACTCAAGAGGACATATGCAGCCATATAAGACTTCCGGATAAAGGGAGGTAACTGTACATACACAAATATTCAGAGGAGAGTTTTACCTTACCTTGGTTCTGGGGAAAAGAAATGTACTGGAGCAACCAAAGCCCAACAAACCCCAGGTGTCCTTAAACGAATGAGAAAGAAAACTTCCCACCTTCACACAAAAAAGCCTCCAATAAAGCTATAGCCCAGAACTAATCATACCAAATGTAATTCATTAACCCTGACTGGTTCCCAAGTTATATAAATAATATAGCTATAACTGAGATTTGGGGGACAACTGGAGGTGCTCGAGCGTGGGCGCCATTAGACGATGTTATTGAATTAACGTTGTTTCTCTTAGGTGTGGTAATGGTGCCGTGGTTACGCAGAAATCTGTTCTTGTTCTGAGGAGATGCATGGTAAATTATTTAGGCATGAACCCTCACAATGTCTACAGCTTACTTTCAGATGATTTGGCAAAAATGAAGGTGTGTATACATACATACATACACACACACCAAAAGTTATTTTTCCAAGAGTTATGTCACATGTGATCACAGGCAACAAATATTCACTAAGTGCCTTCAAAGCTAATCCAACTCCTTTTCGATCTTTAAGAGTTGGAGGTGCCATATGTGGCCATGAAATACAATGAAAGTAGCGGGCTTACCCCTGTGGCCCAAACCTCTCTGAAGCCAGTTTCCCACTCAGTACAAATTTTTGGAGCACTTAGGGTTGCTAGATACTATGCTCACTACAATTCTCATGGAATTTAAGGTCCATCAAGGGAAGAATGGACAAGTAATAAGTAATTTTTACAAATACGATAAATGCCAAACAAAACAAAAAAACATGATAAATGCCATATTACCAATATGGCTCGTAGGAAGCACACAGATCTGTTCAGATTCGTGGAAGGTTTTTCTGACCTCCTACTGTATCTCAGGCTTTGGGGATACTACAATGAAGAATCCACAGTCTTAGACCTCAGAAGTCTAACTAATCATCTCACATTAACAAAAATGCTTGACATTTATACAAGTTTCTGAACTCAAACTGTAACAGCCTCTTTTGGGATCTTCTGCTTGAAAAAGGAATCCAGTCTCTGTTACATCTGAACTCTATGACCTGTTAATAATGTGCAAGTACCAGAGTTCTAGGAGATAAATACCTTTCTCTCAAGGTACTTAACAAGATAAACAGCAAACAAAGTCAGTGATGCTCCATGATGGCGTCTTAAAGTTAAATCAAAGTAAGGAACACGAAAAGGACAGGACTGAGCAGGGACACAGGTTCATCTAAGCTTAGGGAAGGAAGGAGGGAAGGGTCCTCAACCTAAGAATAACCACAGAACACAAAAGAAAAGATGCCTGCTTAATGGCTGAAGGTTAGACACATGTCCAAAGAAGAAGCTGCAGAGGGCAGGAAGAAAAAAAATGCTCCCTGGATAAGGATTTCTGAGAAGACTCTTCAGATTTCCAGTCTACTTCCTCCCTTTTCTACCTGCTGCTCAGTGAGGCAGTGTCTAAGACCATTCACATTTCAGGTGACAGCTATTACTGCATTACTCTCCTTACTACAAGACCAGGCTGCTTACCTCTGTAGAAAAATCAGATTCATTTAGATGGCTCAATAGTTGTTCCATGAGAAACAAAAGTCACTCATTTCCTGCATCACCAGGAACACCTAAAATTCTGACTTGAGCATCAAAAAGCAACTTTATAAGGAGACAATGACAATGACGTTCACCCTATAAAGAGGCCAGCACGTTTGTAGAAAATCAAAAAGACAAATATTCTAATGGATAGTCATGGAGTCCTGCCCATTCAAACACAATGTCCCATCTCCCCCAGTGTGTCGACCTTAGCATATCTTTGTGTAAAGATGTATATATTCAAAAACACACAGTCAGCCCTTGAACAGCACAGGTTTGAACTGTGTAGGTCAACTTATATTTGCACTTTCTTTTCAATAAATACAGTATGCTACTATAAATATATTTTCTCTTACGATTTTCTTAATATTTTCTTTTCTCTAGCTTACTTCAATATACAAATACAGTACTTAATACATATAACACACAAAATATGTGTTAATCGATGTTTTATGTTCTCAGTAAGCCTTCCAGTCAACAGTAGTTATTAGCGTTAAATTTGGGGGGAGTCACAAGTTATACACAGATCTTCTACCGTGCAACGGTTTGCATGCCTAATCCCTGCATTGTTCAAGGGTCAACTGTGTGTGTGCACATATATACACATATACATGTATGCGTAATGTGTATATATACTCAAACATACTTCCTATAATCAGGACAAGAGCTACAGGGCAGTAACTTCCAGAACCACAGTAACTAGTAGGACATTAAAATCCTAGCCTTCATACTGGTCCCAACAATCTATCATTTCTTGTCAATCAGATCTCCACAGGAAACACGAATTACCTTAACAAATAAATGGGTAAGTTATATGATCACATGTCCCCTTTTCATGGTACTATGTATAATTTAAGAGTATGGTTAAACAGAAAGACTATACCATCAAATTCTTTATCCCTTCTCAAACAAATTATCTTCTCCACACCCTCCCCAAGATCAAATCAAAAGTACCTTTAAAAAAAAAAAAAGATTTTGTTTATTTTTTAAGTAAACTCTACACCCAACATGGGGCTCGAACTCCTAACCCTGAGATCAGGAGCCACAGGCTCTACCAACTGAGCCAGCGAGGCACCCCTCAAAAGTACTTTTTAAGCTTTCCATCTTCCCCTTCCCTTTCTGAGCAATACGATCCAAACACATTAAGTGGAGCCAGGCACTTAGACATCTACTCGTAGACATCTACTCTGGGTGGGGCTTCAAAATGGCCCAGAACAGTGTCACAGCCCGTTTGGGATGAAGACAATGGTGACCACACAGGGAGGAGTGTGGCCCAAAGTCACACAGTGGTGGAGCACAACGGGTCAGAAGAGCAACCACACAGAAGGGCAGCCTGACAAGGAGGTACGAAGTGCGCTGAGAAGGGCATCTCAGTGGACAGGCAGCCTGGCATAGGGTGTTTATACCTAAGCAGGATGAGACTGTGAACACGGGAGGGTAGCCAAGCGCAGGGTATCACAGCCCAAGAGGGGAAAGCAAGGTATCCACATGGAAGCAGAGCCCAACACAGGGTATCTGAGACCGAGCAGGGTAAGGAAAGTGTCCACAAGGGAAGGTGGCCTGGCATAGAGTATAGGACCCAAGCAAGAACATCTTCACAAAGGCGTCACCTAGCATGGGAAACCTGTGCTTGGTGAGGAGGGTGCCCATGTAGGAGGGCATCCAATGTACAAAGGCAGCCCAACGAGAGGTGTCAGAACCCAAGCAGGATGTAGAGAGCATTTGTACGGAAGTATGGCTGGCACAGACGTTGGAACCGAGCAGAGTGAAGAGGACCTCCATGCACGGGGGTGACCTGGAGTGTGGAATTAGAGCCTAAGTAAGATGAGGAGGGTGTTCTTAAAGGAAGTTACCCTAACATAGGGTGTCAAAGCCAGAGCAAGGCAGGAAGGTGCCTGCTTGATGAGGAGGATGCTGGAGCCCAAAAGGGATGAAGAGAGCTCCCAGAGGGTAGAGGGCAAGCACAGGGAGCCTGACCTGGGTGAGGAACGCACCTATATGGAAGGGTAACCTGACATGGGAGTTCTGAGCTCAGGTATGGTGAGAAGAGTTTCTGCACAGTGAGGCAGCCTGGTGTTGGTGTCAGAATAAAGCAGAGTAGAGGAGGGCATTCAGAAGAGGGAAGGAATGGCAGTTGGGAGATCAGATGCAAACAGGAGGATCAATTAAGTAAATACATATATATTTATGATAGTGGGAGCCCGATTTCTCACTATGAAAGAAGGGAACCACAAACATGGAAAGGAAAAAAATGAGAATAAACCCTGTAGTGTTGGATTGAAACTGGATGTAGGGGCGCCTGGGTGGCAGAGTTGTTAAGCATCTGCCTTCGGCTCAGGGCGTGATCCCGGCGTTCTGGGATCGAGCCCCACATCAGGCTCCTCCACTAGGAGCCTGCTTCTTCCTCTCCCACTCCCCGTGCTTGTGTTCCCTCTCTTGCTGGCTGTATCTCTGTCAAATAAATAAATAAAATCTTTAAAAAAAAAAAAAGAAAGAAACTGGATGTAAATACATGTATGTACACGAGGGCACATACACCCATGCGCGCGCACGCACACACGTGCACGCATGCACACTTACCCAATCCTTAGCCCTATCTACCAATAGGGTCTGGGATAGTGACATTCCCAACAGGAATGACATCCCCACACCCAGCACCCAAATCTTGATTTCTTTTTTTTTTTTTAAAGATTTTATTTATTTATTTGACAGAGATAGAGACAGCCAGCGAGAGAGGGAACACAAGCAGGGGGAGTGGGAGAGGAAGAAGCAGGCTCATAGCAGAGGAGCCTGATGTGGGGCTCGATCCCATAATGCTAGGATCACGCCCTGAGCTGAAGGCAGACGCCCAACCGCTGTGCCACCCAGGCGCCCCCCAAATCTTGATTTCTAAATACCATTCTTCACTTAAAGGAACCAGAGCTCCTCACTAAAATGATTAATTTTAGGCTGGGTCAGGAAAAGTACAAGAATGCCTAGTAATCAAAGAATGATGATATCGAAAGATAGGATCTGGCTTGAAAGGTAACCTACTGGCCAAATTTAGGACAACATGAGCGATAAAATAAATAATATGAAGATAAAACACACCGAATAAAATAGGAAAACCCCCAATCTATACTGACTAATAAATGAATAAACTTAAACTCTGATAAGGAGAAGATATTTACAGAGTCTCAAAATATCTCCCCATAAAATACTTATTACAAAGAGGGAAAAAAGTAACTTCATGAACAAACATAGCAGGTAGCTCTTGAAGTGAGCCGGTTAACATCATTAGTAACGGGATAAAGCTAACGGAAACATCATGTACTTTATAAGTTACAAAGAGAAGAATATAATATCACTTCTGTGATATTCCTGCCAATATTGAATAAACTGAATCCAGCTAGAGAAATATCAAACAAAATCAAATTGAGAGATATGCCACAAAATAACTGGCTTATAATCTTCAGAAATAGTAAGGTCACCAAAGTTAAGGAAATGCTGAGGAACTGTTCCAGGCTGAAGACAAAAGGGACATGACAACTAAATGTACAGTTGATTCTAGGCTGGGTCCTCTTGCTATACAGGACATTATTGAGACAATAGGCAAATTGAGTGGAGTCTAAGAACTACATGGTAACAATGTTATCAATGTTTGTTTCCTGATTTTTATGGTTATATTGTGCTTCAGTAGGACAGTGTCATTTATAGGAAAAATACACTGAAATATTGCAGGGCAAAGGGACATCATATGGATGGACAACTTAGTATCAGATAGTCCAGGAAAGTCTTCATAGTATACTTGTAATCTTTCTGCAAATCTGAAATTGTTTCAAAATGTAAAAATTCTTTAAAAATTACTCTTCAAAAAACAGAAGCAACAGATGAACCTTGAAGACATTATGCTAAATGAAATAAGCCAGACACAAAAGAATAAATACTATGTGATTCCACCTATAGGAGGCCTTAGAATAGGCAAATTCATAGGCAGAAAGTAGAATAGAAATTACCAGAGACTGGGGGTAGGAGGAAAGGGGAGTTATTGTTTAATGGGTTTTGAGTTTCTATTTGGAATGATGAAAAAGTTCTGGAAATGATAGTGATGATGGTTGCACAACACTGAATGTACTAAATGCCACTGAACTGTACACTTAAAAATGGTTAAAATCGTTAATTTTATGTTATGTGTATTTTACCAGATTAAAAAGTGGGAACAAAAAGAGTTATAATACTCAATAAGTGTTTTTATAAGATGTAACAATATTTATGTCAAATTATTTATAGTTATAAACAACTAGAAACTAGTTTAAATATCCTATAATAAAGGAATTGTTTAAATAATAATTATAAAGACTCTAAGAAATGTACACAAATATTTTATATAACAATACAGCATTTAAAATAGAATGAAGTGCATCATCCTCCTTGTTTTAAAATAAAACTTTTTTTTTTAAGTAGGCTCCACACCTAGCATGGAGCCCAGTGTGGGACTTGAATCATGTCCCTGAGATCAAGACCTGAGCTGATATCAAGAGTCAGATGCCCAACTACCCAGGTGCCCCCTAAGTAAAACATTTAAAATAGTTGAAGTATAAACAATTAAGAGTGGCTATTTCTCTTAGGTGGGATTACACATGATTATTCTTGCTTTCTTTATATTTCAAATCTTTATACGAAATTAGGTTTACCGGGGCGCCTGGGGGGCTCAGCTGGTTAAGCGTCTGCCTTCAGCTCAGGTCATGATCCCAGGGTCCTGAGATCGAGCCCCACATCATGGTCCCTGCTCAGTGGGGAGCCTGATTCTTCCTCTCCCTCTGCCTGCCGCTCCCCCTGCTTGTGCGTGCGTGCTCTCTCTCTCTGTGTCAAATAAATAAATAAAATCTCAGAATGCCCAGGTGGCTCAGTCGGTTAAGCATCTGCCAGGTCATGGTCCCAGGTTCCTGGGATCAAGTCCCACATGGGGCTCCTTGCTCACCCCTGCTTGTGCATGCTCACTCTCTCCCTCTCTCTGACAAATAAATAAATAAAAACTTTAAATAAACAAATAGTCTTTGAAAAAATTTGATTTACTTTTATAATTAGGAAAAATTTTAAATTATAAAACTAGGGGCACCTGGGTGGCTCAGTCCATTAAGTGCCTGCCTTCAGCTCAGGTCATGATCCCAGGGTCCTGGGACTGAGCTCCACATCGGGCTCCCTGCTCAGGGGGAGCCTGCTTCTCTCTCTCCTCCCCACTCATGCTCTCTCACTATCTCTCTCTCTCAATAAACAAAAGCCTTTAAAAAATAAATAAAATAAGAAAACTAAGGAAACCCAAAAAGTATATTTGCTTGTCTATAACCTTGTGATCATTTTTAGGTTGTTGGGTTTTTGATATTTGTTACTGCAGTAAAACAGAAAAGCTGTAACAAGCAAACTAAATCAAAGATCCTAAATTTATCAAGGCTAGCTTTCCCTTCCCATCTGAAAATAAAGTCCTATAAATTTGGGTTGGTAAAAGATGGAGAATATTTGACAAGGCGAAGACCATCTCATTTTCCTTAACATGATGCCTCTCAAACTCTGCTCACAATAAAACCACCAAAGCTCAGTTCCAACTGTAAGACAAATTAAGTGTGTGTTCTGATGTAAGTCTGCCTGCAGCTACCCAAAGCTCCCCATCACAAAGCCACAGCAACATCCGACAGCTCACCTCAAATGGGTTCAAATTGAAGTAGGAAGAACCAGGACGGGTCAATCTTTCAATCTGATTTTTGGATGTTAGAACTGAATCTCTCTTCTCTATTTGTTTCACCTAAAATGAAAGGAGAGAAAAACTTCATTAGTAAAGTTCAATAATAAACTCTGAATTCTCATCTTAACAAGCTACTGACATGTTCAGCAAACATTTGTCTACATGTGGAAGACAGTTTGCTAAATACTTTGGGAATAATTACAATAGTTATCATTTACTGAAGTCTAATAATGTAAAAACTTTACACATATTTATTCCTCTCAACCATCCTACACAGTAGATATTACTATTATCTCCATTTTATAGATAAGAAAACTGAGACTTAGAGACGTTAAATGACTTGTTCACAACTACCCAAGTTGTAAACTAGAATTTTAATTCCAACAGTTTGAGGAACCAAGAACATGCAAGTATAAATATGTCACAGCCACCACTTTCAAAGAGCTTCCACTATAATGATGGAAGATGTACCTGTGCTGCTCATACTTAATTTACAACTTTTTATTTAAGAAAAAAACAATTACACTGAAATATATACTAAAAACAGCATTAAAAATGTATATGGGAGGGGCAAGTAACTCTGCCTACCTAAACCAAATAGAGTTAGAAAAAGCCCTGGCCAAGGAGCTCAGTTGGCTGGGCACCCGACTCTTGATTTCCACTCAGGTCATGATCTCAGGGTCCTGGGATCGAGCCCTGCATCCCACTCTGCACTCAATGCAGAGTCTGCTTGGGATTCTTTCTCCTCCTCTCTCTCTGCCCCTCCCCCACACAAATAAACAAATAAAATCTTTTAAAAAAGAAGAGAAAAGCAGAGAAAAAAGAAAAGAAAAACCCCTGGCCCAAAGACAATGCTAAGGAGAACAGGTACCAGGCAGTGCCAGGAAAACAACCTTGGTGCCACTGTCAGAGTTGTAATACTGGTTGAAATAAATCACTCATATGTTATATACCATCTTTATTCCTATAGCCAAAAGGAGTTTGGAAATAATTTCAGTAACATAAAAAGCCGTTCCTTCTCAGTATCTTCCCTCTTCAACTTTCTTTAAAATAGCATGCCACTCCCCACTCCCTATACTCTACCTTCTTTCACAGACTTATTTTTCCTCATAGCACTTATCACTATCTGACACTATACTGTACATGGTTCTTTACTGCGTATTCTTCTCTATAGAATGCAAGCTCTATGAAGACAGGATTTTTCTCTGTTGTTCACTACCATACCTCTAGCACCCAAATAGTACACTAGTACATGTCAGGTATTCAACAAATATTGATTGAATGATGACTGACGGGTCCTCCTTTAGGTACTTTCTCTCAATTCAAACAACCCAGGATTTTCTTTTTTCTTTTTAACTAAACGATGGTAAGTGAAACAATTTCCAGTATAACTGCAGAGTAGTTATTAGAGGTCAATAAACTTTGGTACCAGTGTATCAACATTTTCAGGTTAATTCGGCATTTCAAAAGGACAAACTATAAAGGATGTGCTAATTCCATTTTTAAATTTAATACTTTGGAGAAACTACTATGTAACAAGAACTGTTACAAATAGAAGATGAATGAATGTGACATGGTGCTGAACTCTGAGTAGCTCACAGCCTAGAGGGGAGCAACTCCATTCCTCAAATCCATTCCAACTCAGAGAGGTCCATCCTCAGCTTTAACTTTTATAAAAACCCTTTCTTATACACTAACTCCTTTAACGCTCATAAAACTCATTTTAATATTAACTCTCGCTTTACAGAAGTGGAAACGGAAGATCTGCAAAATCAATGCCTTGAGAAAAATTCAATCAGTCCAATTAACTGCCTTATAAAAATCCAATCCAAGGTCCTCAGACTCCAAATGGCATGCTTTTCTTTCATTTATTCATTCACTTATTCAACAAATATTTACCAAGCAATCACTATGTTCTAAGCGCTGGAAATGCGACAGTAATCGAGGCTCAGACCAAATATTCTCTAGTCCTAACATGATACCAAGCTGTTATCTGCTTTAGGGCCCAGAACAAATTATTTCACCTCCCTAAACCTCAGGTTTGTCATCTGTAAAACAGAGATAATGCCTACCTAGCATGATGCATAGTGCCTGGCGTACGCGAATGGCAGAAATAACCACGAATACAACTCATTACAGAGGACTAAGGGTGAATAGTGCTTCCGTTTAGAACAAAAATAAGGCCCAAGACAGTTAAGTCGCCCCCAAGAAGGCCAGCGTCTGCCAGCCTCTGCCAGCTCCAGCCCCTGCCAGCCTCCGACTCCGCGGACTTGGGGACCTCTGCACGCGCCAAGGTACTTCGTTGGCCACATTCGTCGTCTACCCGCAGACGTCGGACCCTAGCCCCTTTTCCGATGCCCAAGGGATTCCCCCAGCAGCTATCAGGCAGAGACGCACACACACCCCCAGCCCCCCGCCTCCCCGAAGGCCAGACAGGAGGAGCCGCCCAACGGTCCAGGCCAGGAAGACCACTGCCTTTGCCCGCTAGGAAAGTAGGACCAGGCGGGATCGCCCCGGTGCCACTACTCCTCACTCGGTGTTCACCTCACTGTAGAAGGTCATAAATGCTTCCTCTGTGCTCCCTCCGCCAGCCGAAGCCCCGCTATCTCCTGGAGCCGCCATTTCCCCGGCCCAGCAACCACGTGACTCTGCTGCGCAGGCGCAGCCTCCTGTGATTCTTACAGGCCCGCCTCTCTAGCCCCGCCCCCTTCCTTGTGACTCTTAAAGGGTTCGCAGCCCAGCCAGACACTTCTAACTAAATACTCTTTTTTCAGTTGAGGTGAGATATACATAATATATAATTAAAATGAATAATTCGGTGTCTCTTAGTACAGTCACAGTGTTGCGCAACCACCAACCTCTATCTGGTTCTAAAACAGTTTCCCCACCCCAAAAGGATACCTGGCACCTATTAAGTAGTTCCTCCTCGTTCCCCCTTCTACTCAACCCCTTTCAACAACCAATCTGTGTTCTGCCTGTATGGATTTACCTATTCTGGACATCTCATAAATGCAATCATACAATATGTGACCTTTTCTGTCTGCCTTCTTTCATGTTTTCAAGGTTCATCCAAGGTATAGCATGTGTCATTATTTCATTAATTTTTATGGCTGAATGTTATTCTGCTGTATAAATATACCACAATTTGTTTTCATTCATTAACTGATAAACATTTGGATTGTTTCCATCTTCTAGCTATTGTGAAATGATGCTGCTACGAACATGTGTGTACCTGTATTTGAGTACCAGTTTTCAGCTTTGGGGGGGTGGGAGGTACATACCTAGAAGTGAAATTGCTGAGTCTTATGGTGATTCTGTATTTAATTTTTTAAGCAACTTCCAAACTATTTTCCACAGTAGCTGAACCATTTTACATTCCCACCAGCAATGTACGGGGGTTACAGTTTTTGCACATCCTCACCAACACTTGTTATTTTCCATTTTTTTAAATTACAGCCATTCTAGTGCCTACACAATCCTTTGCACAAACTCAGTAAGACCCTCTGTTGAATGCCTAGCCTAGGAGATAATCAAGAAACAGCAGTACCTGAAAACTAGAACAGTTTCTGAAACTAGAATGGCACTTGAATATCACCTAAAAACACAGGAAATTATTACCACTAGGTAGTGGGCTTATAAGTGATTATTATTTCTATCCTTCTGCTTTTGTGTTTTTCCAAGTTTTCTGCCATGAACATTTGAAAATGTGCCCTGCAGGCATTTCCTCTCATTTAAGTCATACAAACTAGGCCTGGTATTTTTCCAACCAAAAGATGATCAATAAAAACAGTTCTACAATTTCATAGAAAGCAAAGAAGGTATTTTTATAATCGCAAAGAAGATAATCTGGCCCAACCCCCTCATCTAAAGGAGGAAAAACTGGGCCCGGAGAGAAAAAAATGACTTAGGAAAAGGCTATAAACCACTATGGTCTTGGTCACATTTGTTAGATGGTGAAAGGAAGGTCATGGCAAAGCCTTCCCCAGACTCCTACTTACACTCTTTTCCACTTCATTACATCACATTGTCAAAAGTCCAGTTATCAAGGCTGTTCAACTACATGTTAATGATTTTACAAATATCAATTCAGTGCCTACTTGACCAAAGCGCTGATAACTTCAGATGGTGAAAAGCACAAAGAGAGAGAGAGAGAGAGAGAGAGAGAGAGAACAATATGTAGCTACAATAGAATGACTAAGGAGGTCGGGGAAAGTTTCTGAGAAGGTGACTTTTAAGCTGTGACTTGAGTGACATGTCAATGCAACAAAAAAACAATGGCACCTCTTAAGAGACTACATACACATATACCTATAAAAAATTTTCCCCAGAACCCTAACTAAATCGGAGCATCCTGGACACAGCCCCCCCAACCCCTACTTTAGCCATCTTGTGCATGCTAGTAGTCCAGGAAAGGGAAGGCTTCCTTTGGGTGTTTAATAACAACTTTGGGATTGGAATCGTGGGATGGGGTGGATGCCACGCCTCACTCTAATAGGTCCAAGAGCCCGAATTTGGACTTCTGACAGTGTTCCTTCTCCATTATTTTTCTCCAGGCCTTTGGCCCCAAAGACCTTGCTAGGGATTGGCTAACAATAGGCCCGCCTCTCACTCAGGATTCGCTGCTAACTGCAGGAACCCCGCCTTCTCCACTTCATAATTCGCTACTCCTAAGTTCATCCCGCCTCTCCTTCGAAAAGATTGGCTGCCTGGCTCCCAGAGCCACTAGCGCCTGCGGAGAGGCTGTACCGCCGGTGACTGGAGAGTTGCTGCTACAACAACAATGGCTGTCACGGCGTTGGCTGCCCGGGTGCGGCTGGGCGTGTGGAGCCTTAGGGCCATGCAAGCCCGAGGCTTCAGCTCCGAACGGGTAGGCCGGCAGTAGTGTCCGCTGCCCCAACCCTGCGCGCGGATTCCATCTCCCCTTCGCACCTTTACCGACGTTCCCATCTCTCTCCGCAGCCAGACTCCAGCGCGGGCTCGATCCGGGAGGCAGGTGGAGCCTTCGGAAAGAGAGAGCAAGCTGAAGAAGAACGATACTTCCGGTGAGGTCCACGGAGCCCCGAGTCCAGTCCATCTCTCTCAGGGCCCTCCGATCCTACTTAAACTTAAAATCGCCCGGGCCCCTGGGTGGCTCAGTCTGTTGAGCAGCCCACTCTTGGTTTCCGCTGCGGTCGTGATCTCGGGTCGTGGGATCGAGCCCAGAATCGGGCTCGGTGCTGGGAGGAGTGTTTGCTTGGGATTCTCTCTCTCCTTCTCCCTTTGCCCCTCCTCCCCCCTCCGCTCGCTCGCACTCTCTCTTTTCTCTCTCGAATAGATAAATAAATCTTTAAAAGAAAACAAAACAAAACTTCCAATGGCCCTACCCTTCCCTCCCTGGCCCCTGGGACGCATCCCCCAATAGAACTAGCGGGCCCTGAACCCATTGCGCCCAACACTTGAGGTTCTCACTGTCGCCACCTATGGGGCGCTCCCAGTGCCCTTCCGAACAGTTCAGGGGCCCCAAACCCAAGCCATTTCCACCCGCGGGTCTCCAGAAGTCTCAAACCATGGCTTACCTCTTCCTGAGTCATTTACCATGCCCACCGACGGAGTTCTTCCCGGTCTTGCGAAATGGCTTCCAGATTCTTCCAAGACGTCTAGGACCCACTGCCCAATACTTGCAGACCCCCTGAGCCTGACTCCCTCTGCCTTCAACCACCCATAACCCCTCTACGCTTTCTTTTCTCCTCCACGTGGAATCCCAGGCTCTCCAAACCCTCAGGCATTTCTAGACCCCCACATGTCTTCAATTCAGCCGGAGCGTTTGCAACCATGGCAGCAGCTCCTGGTTGGAACCCGCCTCCCCCACTTCTTGGAGACTTACACCCTGCCCTGCCCTGCCCTGCCCTGCCCTGCCCTGCCCAGCCCAGCCACTGGGCTGGATAGATTTCTCTCCTGCATAAGTGTACAGAGCAGTTTGGACCTAGGGACTCTTTCCTAGCCCTAAACTATCATTTACTGACTTCTGTCCACAGTGGGGAGCAGTGTGGAACTGACCTCGCTTCTTCTTCTCCTCCTTTGGTCTAGCTTTTAACTTCTGCCCTTTAGTGCTCACTCTTAGGAATATCATCATGATACCTGCCATACCAGAGAACCAAGGCACAACCCTAATTGGGCATCAACATTTTACAGTTAAGGAAAACTAAGGCCCATATGTGCCCAAACCAACATTTGAATGTCCCTTCTTGAGAACTAAATTGGACTACCAAGTACTTTTTTTTCCCTTTCATTTTAGCCTTTGAGTGAGCCATGCATTTCCCTAGGCAAAGAAAGCCCTAGATAAATTGAGTAAGACATGGATATTTGTCCATCCTTCCCTCCTTTTGCTCTTTTTTTTCCCCTCGAAAAAAGGGATTCTGATCTCTCGGTGGTTCCTTCTAAGATATTGGGGACTTAATGTCATACCTCTCTGGAGTTTTCTAAAGAGAAATCTGAAAGGAATAACTCATAAATAATGGAATTTCAGGCACTAGCACCAGGAAAATGGAATCATTTGGTCATCCTTAAGGTGGATATATTTCAAGATGGAGTATTCTTTCACTAGTGGTGCTAGTGGATAGAAGAGGATGACCAGCCAGACTCCAGTGGGATGGGGACTCCTGTTCTTTGCCTTAGGTATCAGGGGTTATGCTTAGAGATATCTTTGGGGTGCAGGATTGGGATTTAACGGAGAGCTGCTGTATCCCTTGTAGAGCACGCAATAAAGAACAACTGGAAGCGTTGAGGAAACACCATGAAGAGGAGATCACCCATCATAAAGAGGAAATAGAGCGTCTGCAGAAGGAAATTGAGCGACACAAGAAGAAGATCAAACATCTCAAACACGATGATTAAATGTACACAGTTCCCATAGAGTAGCTACATAGCATCACCCACTTCTATGGAAACATAGTTCTGGCTTTATTAATATCTGTCTGTGTGCTGCTGACAGATTATAATAAATTGTCATCAGTGAATTGTGTCTAATGCTTTTTCCACTATCTGGAGAGGGGTAGGGGGACATACTACCGGACTTCTAAAATGAATCAGATAGGAGCGCCTGGGTGGCTCGGTTCAGCTTCCAGTTCTTGATTTGGGCTCAGGTCATAATCTCAGGGTTGTGGGATGGAGCACTTCGGGCTCGGCACTCAGGGCAGAGTCTGCTTGAGATTCTCCCTCTCTCTCAAATAAATAAATAAATAAATAAATCTTTTTTAAAAAATGAATCAGACAGGGTACCTACAATAGGGAGTTCAGAGACAGCACAGTGTGGTAAATGTTATGCAATTTATAGGGGGAAGGGGACTATGACAAGGAAAGACCCCTTTCTCTGTCTGACACTAGTCGTAGGTGTTCAGAGAAAGCTTGAAAAATAAACCCTAATCCAAGAAATAAGGTCAAGAGCAGTCTGGAACACAGAAATGATTGCTTAAAAGGATATAATTCAAGGCACCCTCGGTCCATTTTGCATTTACAAAGTGATTGGAGAGGGGCACCTGGCTGGCTCAGTCAGTAGGACGTGCTACTCTTCATCTCAAGGTCGTAAGTTCAAGCCCGTGTTAGGTATAGTGCTTATTAAAAAAATAAAGATTAGAGAACTCTAAAATACGAGCTAGTTATCTTTGTTCTAATTAGCCTTGTGCAAATTGAAAGAACTAGAATTAGAAGTTACGTTTTACCTATAGTCGCCCACTATTGTGGAGTGGAGACTGCCAAGTTTGTTAATCACAGAATTATTTCTTAGATTATATTTTGCATTGCTGAGTGTTCTTGATTCAAATTTGATTGTAAAGCTTAACTCAATTATTACACAAACGAGTTGTTTAACTCCTCCAGGACAAAAAAGAAAGAAAAAAGACATTTTGGGCCAATAGCAAGACCGTTTCAATTCACCAGTTTAATAGATCATTTGCCCTAGAATCGTGATGAGTCCTTTGTTGTGAGACCCTATTACAAAAAGGCCTTCAGGACCATTGAAAGATAAAAGTTAGACAAGTCACTGACCCTACTCCTGCAGACAAGATACTAGATACCTGTTTCCAAAACACATGCCATGGTGCTGCTAGTGGAAGGTTTATAAACACATACAGCGGTGTGAATGCTAAGATTCAAGTGGCCAGCAATAAAATTACCTCAGAGATGCAGCGCAAAAAATGATGGTAAGTCACATGCCTTTTTTTTAAACTTTACAACAGTACAAAGTTTGAAAAGTTAAAAACTAGTTCAATAAGTAATATCTTCCATTTTGCATTTTTGTGAGCCTCTCCCCCAACCGCTACTAAAAGGCTTACAAAATCCCGTAAGTTTGTAGATGGTAGTGCTCTCGTGATTTCTAATCAACAATTGCCTTGTTAGGAGTGATGTTCCTGAGTACCATCTGCTCTTAAGATCTATCTTCAATTAAAGTCACTCTAATAATGATCAAATATAGCAAGAAAAAAGTTGAAACTTTAAAATGATGATGAAGAGTAAGCTTGAATTCTTAGGAAGATAAAACAAATAATTTTTGGAGCAGCTTAATTTAAGACTACCTGAACTTTATAAAAGTGGTAACTCATGGTCTTTTTGTTGTAATGTACCTGCGGTTAATTTTTCTATCCTGCTATAATAAAAGTAAGATATAACAATTATTTAAAAATACATTTTTTAAAAATCAAGTAAATGTATTTGCTTAAATATATCTTTGTTAAAATCCTAAGATAATTTATGTGATTTGAACCAGTAATCACAGACACATAGTACAGGTCATAAGATTCCCCAGAAGCACCCCAGATGTTTCTTGGAATTTGGAAAATACTAGAGCAGGGTTTTTGTTTTCATTTTTAAGATTTTATTTATTTATGCGTCTGAGAGAGACTGAAAGAGAACAAGCAGAGGGAGAAGCAGGCTCCCTGCTGAGCAAGGGGCCCCACGCAGGACTTAATCCCAGGACCCTGGGACCATGACGTCAGCGAAGGCAGATGCTTAACCAACTGAGCCACCCAGGCGTACCTACAGCAGAGTTTCTTAAAGTGCCCAAAAGCCAGCAGCATCAGATCACCTGGGAGCTTGTTAGAAAGGCAAGTTCTCAGGCCCCATCACAGACCTGCTAAAACCAAGGGTTGAACCCAGGAATCTGTTTAACAAGCTTCCCCAAGTGATTCTAATGTCCACCAAAGTTTGAGGACCACTGTAGTTTCTCATGACCTTTGCTGGCATACACTTTTATAAAGGCAGATTATTAAGTATAATAATGCATGTATCTAATATTCTTCGTATGCTATTTCAGAATGAAAAGATGTGTTAAGATTATTCTTGTACAAAACATATTAACATTTGAGAGCATAGCATTCCCCGGAATAAAATCCTTTTTGGTTACAAGTAACAGACCACCAACACAGTCTGACTTAAGGAGGAGAAAAAGAGTGATTTTTTGAAAGAACAGGGGCTATTGTCTCAGAATCTCAAGAAAACTTGAACAAATGAAACTTGGGAAAGGCAGGGACCAGAGAAACTCTGAGAACTGCAAGAGCAGATTTGTTGACGCAGCTTCCTAACCAACTGTGTCAGAATCATTGGAGTGTTCTTTCTTTTTTTTTTTTAAGATTTCTATGGAATTTTACGCAATGAAATTATTTAACAATTGCACAACAATTTATATTTATGAGTATGTCATAATTACTTGCTCTTTAAATCTCGTGAGATTTCTGGCAAATAGATCCATGCCATTAGTTTATTTTTTTTTTAATTTAAATTCAATTAGCCAACATATAGTACATACTTAGTGTTCAATAACTTATCAGTTGCGTATAACACCCAGTGTTCATCACATCACGTGCCCTCCTTAATGCCCATCACCCAATTTTACAAGCAAAGTAACCAAAGCAGGGAATTGTGAAGTTTCTCAAGGTCACACAACCAGGTTTCTGCTGAGCAAGAACTTTCCTTCAAAGCTCTTTCTCCCACAGGGGCACCTGGGTGGCTCAGTTGGTTAAGCGTCGTTCACCTTTGGCTCAGGTCATTATCCCGCGGTCCTGGGATTGAGCCCTGCATCAGGCTCCTGGCTCAGTGGGGAGTCTGCTTCTCCCTCTGCCTCTCCCCTAGCTTGTGTGCTCTCTCTCAAATAAATAAAAAATCTTAAAAAAACAAAAAAAAGCTCCCGTTCCTACAAACTTAAGTTGCCATCCCAGTGTAGTGGTTCAGCTGCCCCTTATTAGTTCTTGCCTCAAAATACGGGACAGGTTGGGGGCATGCCTGAACATCTGGGAATGTGTGGTAATGGTGAAGCCTTCTGGAAGTAAATGTAGAAGTGCCAGTGGTTGGTGTTGGCATTGGCATTAGCATTTTGGCTGCATCATGAACCCTATCAGTATGTCAGTGCACGCCTAGATGATGGAAATGCACATTTGCAATACAGTCTAGTTCGAGATTTTTCACTCAGAAAGTCCAAAGTTGTAATTCCCAACCCAGGCAGCACATCAAAATACCCGAGAGCTTTAAAATTAAGCCAAAGCCTTAGGACCAATAAATCCAAATCTCTGAGACTGGGGTGTGAGCTTGGGTATTTTCAAAACCTCGCCCTTTTTCCAGTATGTGACCAGAGTTGTGAACCACTGGTATAAAGGATCCCTGCAGATCTGTTGATATGGTTGGGCAGGCTGTTCACTGGATAAGGACACCCAAGTAAAGGGACCAGGGAGGCCTAAAATTCAGCCCACACCCTGCTCATCAGTGTACTCTAGTTTAGGGGTGGCATCTACTCTGAAAGAGTCACCTTTTTATTAATTTCTATACAGAAGACCCTGGGTCTTTCCACTATTCTCGAATATGCATTGCTGTATATTCTACATATTCCACTTTCAGATTTTAAAAATATATTCATTAAAAATTATATTTAGTATTTAACACCTGCTGGGCACTTGGTATGCGCTGGAAATACAACTACAGAGTAATCACAGCGCCCTTTTTTTTTTTTTTTTTTTTTTTTAGATAAGCTGTACACCCAACATGGCGCTTGAACTCATGGCCCAGAGATCAAGAGCCACATGCTTTACCCACTGAGCCAGCCAGGAGCCCCACAGCTCCCGTCTTTAGGGAACACACAGCCTATTGGGAAAAACAAGTGGTTAAATAATGCGGGAAGTGTTCTAATGGGAGTGAGTGCAGAATGCTGGAGGAAGGACACTGGGCAGCATTCCACCCAGACCTGGGACTCAAAGGGACCTCATGATGGAAGAGGTATAACAGGTCAGGTAAAAGGGATGGGATGACATTCAAGGCTGAGTGACAGCATTTGAAGAACTCCGGCATTGAGAGATACCACAAGTTATTGGGAATCTGGAGGATGGAGGGAACGATGGGGAGGAGGAGATAGCATGCTAGTTTCTACCAATCTTCCAAGGGCTGGGCTGGCCACTTATAAGCTTACTCACTATATCCTACTCCTCACTCCTTCCTTCCTCCTTCCTTCTTTCCATCCTCTCTCCCTCCCTCTCTTCGGCCTTTCCCTTTTCTCTTTAGGTAGACTCTTTATTAGAGCAGAAAACTACTAAACTACTTGTACCGCACATTGAGAAATCTTAACTTTGGGAACTAGAAATGAACCAAAAGCTTTCAAGCAGACAAAGGAACAAAGAAGCATGGGGACACACATGCCACTGCTTCTCTTGGTGCCACCTGGCACAACCTCACAATTGGCAGACCCCACAAATTCCTTTTTGCTCACCACTCTTGTTAATTGAGATAAAATTCCCATAAAATTAATCATTAACCATATAAAGTGTAAAATTCAGTGACGTTTAGTATATTCACGACATTGTACAAACATCACCTCTAGTCTTTTGAAACATTTTCATCGCCTCAAAAATTCCATTCCCATTTAGCAGTCACTCTTCATTTCCCCCTCCACCCAACTACTAGTCTGCTTTCTGTCTCTAAAGACTTACCTATTCTGAATATTTCATATAAATGTAATCACAGGATATGTGACCTTTTGAATCTGGCTTCTTTCACTTAACATAACGTTTACAAGGTTCATCCATGTAGCATATTTTTAGCGCTTCATTCGTTTTTTATGGCAGAGTAATATTCCATCGTATGGCATATCACTCGGTTAGCCATTCATCAGTTGATGGGCATTTGGCTTGTTTCCATTTTTTTGGCTATTATGAACAGCGCTGCTAAAAACATTCTCGTAGGAGTACTTGTTTGGACACCTGCTTTCAGTTCTCCTGGATACATACCTAAGAGAGGGATTGTGGCGGAGTCACAGGGCAATTCCATGTTTAACTTATTGGGGAACTGCCAAACTTTTCCCAGAGCAGCTGCAGCATTTTGTGTTCCCATCGGCAATGTACAAGAGTTCCGACCTCCCTGTATCCTCAACAACATTTGTTATTTCTGGCTTTTTGATTCTAGCTGTCCAGTGGTTGTAAAATTACGTTATGGTTTTGATTTGCATTTCCCTGGTGGCAAATGATATCGAGCATCTTTTTGTGTGCTTACTGGCCATTTGTATACCTTCTTTTAAGAGATAGCTATTCAAGGGAAGCCTGGATGGCTCAGTCAGTTAAGCGTCCAGCTCTTGGTTTCTGCTCAGGTCATGATCTCAGGGTCATGAGATTGAGCCCCGCATGGGGCTCCGCACTCAGCAGGGAGACTGCTTGAGATTCTCTCTCTCCCTCTCCCTCTGCCCCTCCCCCCACACATGTGTGCTCTCTCGCTCGCTCTCTCTCAAATAAATAAATAAATAAATAAATAAATAAATAAATAAAATCTTTTTTAAAAAGATGTCTATTCAAGTCCTTTACATATTTTGAATTGTATCGTTTGTCTTTTGGTTGTTGAGTTGTTGTTGTTTTTCTTAAGATTTTTTATATTTGACAGAGAGAGAGCACGAGTAGAAGGGAGAGGCAGAGGGAGAGGAAGAGGGACACGCAGACTCCCCACTGAGCACAGAGCCCGAGGTGGGGCTCAACATGGGGCTGGATCCCAGGACCCTGAGATCATGACCTGAGCCGAAGGCAGACACTTAGCCAACTGAGCCACCCAGGCGTCCCTGACAAAAATTTCTTTGAACACTGGAATTTAGCAGCCTCTTTCTTTGTGCAGCAGAGTCTCCTGGGTGCTGTACGTACTGATTAGATTCCAGCCTTCCAAAAAGGTTTAGTCTGACCATTTTTGCCAGTGTAGTGGCTGTTTTAGTGGACAGAACAATTCCTCCAGCTCCCAACTCTAACATTTTTTATCACTAGTGCTTTTTAAAAATGGGAAATTCTAACTTCTACCTCAGATCTCATGAATTAGAATATTGAGGAAAGATCCAGTAATCTGCATTTTTAAAAGATTTTATTTATTTAGAGAGACCGTGCACATGTGTGCATGTGAGAGTGGAGGGAGGGCAGAAGGAGAGGGAGAGGGAGACTCTCAAGCAGACTCTGTGCTGAGCGTGGAGCCTGACATGGGGCTCAATCCCACAACCCGAGATCATGACCTGAGCCAAAACCAAGAGTTGGTCCTTTAACCAATTGAGCCACCCAGGCACCCACAGTAACCTGCATTTTAATACAGCTGTTGATCAGGACTGTGACTCAGATCTAACAAGAGTCTACTTTGCAAATTCCCAATTCTTGGGGATGACTCAGGCCCCGCTTGAGTCAGACAATCCCACTTACTCTCAGGGCCGGGGCCAGCAGAGCACGGTCATAGCCCACTCTTGTATATGGGATAGTTTCTATAGGTGGGATTGTGAGCCAGGCAGACATCTTAAGAGTCACCTACTGTGATCATTAACTCAAAGATCCTGATGAAATCCACTCTGAATGTTTCTTATCAACTTACTCCCTATGCTCTTATGCCTAGTGTATCTTCCTCCATCTTTCCAAATGGATTGAGGCATTGCTGTCCGTTTTCTGATGACGTTGGAAGTGTTTTTCCATTTGGTGCCTCTAAGTTTCTCATTCCATTCTCCATATCTGTAGCCCTAAAAACAAAAGTTATTTAGCTCTTGGGAGAAAGATGCCATGAATTGAAAATCACCTGGTCTGTGAAACCATAGGATTCTTCTAGGAGTGTATAATTCATTTATTTATTCATTAATTTATTAAAATGTATATTTATTGAATGCCGTCTATGTTCCTGGCACTGTGCTAGGTGCCGGAATACAACAGAAAACCAAACAAAGTCCTGCCTTCCTGGAGTGTCCACAACGTGAGAAAGGCAAAAATAAACAAGTTTGTACATTAGGTAGAAGAAAAATAAAGTAGGGTAAGGGGATATAAAACGGCTGAAATTGAACTATTTTATATAGTGTGAGCAGGTAAGGTTGTCACCTTATTGAGTGACCTGATAAGAGACAGGACTAAACTGGTTCAGTTGGAAGATCGTGCGACTCCTAATCTTGTGATCATGATTTAGCCCTTGTTGCACGTAGAGATTACTTTAAAAAATAAATAATAAAAGGTGTGGAAAAAAAAGAATATAGTAACATAAGCTATGAAGATACAGAGCATTTCAAGCTGAAGTCCAATAGCAAAGGCAAAGGCTTTGGGACAAAGGTGGCTTAACATGGTCAAAGCAAAGTAGCAAGTACAGCTGGAGCAGAGTGAGCAGGGGGAGTGAGACCCTGGTGATATTGCACATCCGGTAGCCAAATTTCCACCTCTGAACATTCACAAACCAATACCTCGAGTTAATGAGTGAAGAACCAAATGAGGGAGTTAAAAGAGACAGTGAGATGAGAATCCGTGGTTCTAATTCCCACTCGGCCACTACCTTACACTTTGACCTTGAGCAAGGGTGGCATTGAGCAAGAGTGAATGAAAAGAGAGGCAAGTGAAGGTGAAAGGAAAGGCACAGAACCTCATAGGGCTTTGAATGCCATGGTAAGGCGTCTTGACCCTGCCCAGAGGTTTCAAAGTCAGCATCCTACAGAAACCAAGCCAGTAATGTAAATGAGTCAAGTGGTCTATGTGTTACTATTATGGGAACTGAGAACTGGCGGAGACAAGCCCGGCTTCCTAGTCCTGATGATGGCACCAGGAATGGAGGCCCAGTGTTAACATATCTTACTCGTTTTCTAAGATAATTCGCAATTGGGGGATTTAACAAAAATCTCCTAATTTTTAAAGCTTAGCGACTTATTCAATTTTTTGTTAAACCCAGACAACTGAACAATATATTTCAGCGGACCAAATATGACCCGTTGTATGTCCAAACACAGTCTGGAAAATGAAAGCCATGAAGAGTTTTGTCCAGTAGTACTTGGTCAGACCACTTTCAGGGATCTTTGCTTAGCTGAGCTATTCATATTTATTTCTGTCTTTCTCACCTGTTTAATCCTGGCAGTATTCAGCTCTGCCCTCCAGCCTGAAGCACAGCACTAGGTCCATCATAGACTTTACTAGGGATTGAAATCCCCTCAAAAGTCATGTGTTGAAGCCCTAACCCCCAATGCAATGGTATTTGGAACTGGGTCCTTTGGAAAGTAATTAGGTTTAGATGAAGATATGAGGGTGGAGCCCTCAATGATGGGATTCGTGCCCTTATAAGAAAAGACTCCAGAAAGCTTACTTTCTAGCTCCTGGCCATGGAAGGACACCGCAAGAAGGTGGCCATCTGCAAGCCAGGAAGAGAGCTCTCACCAGAACTCAACCATGCTGGCACCCTAATCTTAGACTCCCAGCCTCCAGAACGGTGATAAAATAAATATCTGTTGTTTAGGCTACCCTGTCTATGGAATTCTGTTATGGCAGCCTGAACCTTGAAGACAAGCATCAAAAATGTTCAAAAATAAACTTCTTAAAGTTTTTACAATTAGCATCAGGAATCTCAAAATATATTTGCTCATAGCCTTCAACTCATGAATTTTCTTCTAGAAATTTGACCTAAAGAATGAATCAGGAGCAAAATACAATAATTTTTATGCTAAGAGTTTTATCTCATCTTGATAATGTAGTGGAAAATTGGGAGGAAAACCCTAAACCTCCAGCAGTAGGGATCAAGGAACAAATTATATCACACAAAAGCATTCCACAACCATTAAAAATTATGTTTGGGGGGCACCTGGGTGGCTCAATCAGTTGGGTGTCCAACTCTTGGTTTTGTCTCAGATTATGACCTCACAGTCATGGGATCCAGCCCTGTGTTGACTCCATGTTCAGTGTGGAATTGGCTTCAATTTCTTTCTCCCTCCCCCTCCGCCCCTCCCCATTAGCATGCATTCTCTCTCTCTCTCTCAAATAAGTAAACAAAATCTTTTTTAAAATTATGTTTGGGGTGCCAGGCTGGTTCAGTTGGTAGAGCATGCAACTCTTGATCTTGGGGTCATGAGTTCAAACCCCACTTGCAGATAGAGCTTACTTTAAAAAAATTCATTGAAGGGGCACCTGGTGGCTCAGTTGTTTGAGCGACAGACTCTTTGTTTTGGCCCAGGTCACGATCTCAGGGTTGTGGGATTGAGTCCCACATCAGGCTCCATGAGATTCTCTCTGTCCTTTTCCCTCTGCTCCTCCACTCCCCACCCTGCTCTTGCTCTTGCTCTCTCTCTCTCTCAAAAAAGTCATTAAAAATTACATTTATGGGGTGTCTGGGTGGGGTGTCAGTCATTAGGCATCTGCCTTTGGCTCAGGGCGTGATCCTGGAGTCCTGGGATCAAGCCCCACATCGGGCTCCTCCGCTGGGAGCCTGCTTCCTCTCCCCCTCCTCCTGCTGTGTTCCCTCTCTCGCTGGCTGTCTTCCTCTCTGTCAAATAAATAAATAAAATCTTTTTTAAAAAATTATGTTTAAGGAGGGGTGCCTGGGTGGTCGGTTGAGCGTCTGCCTTCGGCTCAGGTCATGATCGCAGGGTCCTGGGATAGAGTTCGGCATTGGGCTCCCTGCTCAGTGGGGAGCCTGCTTCTCCTTCTCCCTTTGCAGCTCCCCTGCTTGTGCTCTCTCTCTGTCAAGTAAATATATAGAATCTTTTTTAAAAAAGTATGTTTAAGGAATATTTAATATTATGAAAAGTATCATGAAATGTTGTAAGTGAAAAAAGCAAGCTACACAACTATAATTTATATACTACAAATATAAGCAAATTAAAAATATATATAAGCAAATTAAAAAATACATATATACTATAAAATAAGCAAATTAAAGGCAGACTATACATATAATAGCAATATTTTATATAACATATAATAATTAAACATATGCAAAGAATAAAAAAACCAGTATGTTATCATTGGTTCTCTCCTGGTAGTGGGATTAGGATTTTTTCTTTTTTCTTTTTTTAGACTGTTTTCTCCCTCTCACTTTAAAGGAATTTTTTGTTTTGTTTTGTTTTGTTTTGTTTTTGTTTTTTGCAGAGGGGTGCCTGGGTAGCTCAGTCACTTAAGGTCCAACTCCTGATTTCAGCTCAGATCATTATCTCGGGGTTATGGGATAGAGCCCCAAGGGGGGCTCCATGCTGGTCTGGGAGCCTGCTGGGAGTCTGCTTAAGATTCTCTTTCTTCCTTTCTCTCTCCCTCTGTCCCTCCTGCTCCCCCTCTCTAATTAATCAATGAATCAAGGAATTTTTTTAAAGTTTCAGACACAATATACATCTTGTCATTATAAAAAAAATTTTTTTAAGTGTATAAAGAATCTTACGATTTCTCTATTCCCCCTCCACCCCAGAGGTAAATGGAGCCTGGGAGTTTGTTGCAAACTGTTTATCTTTCCAGACAGTTGCTGCCTCTGTGAATCATACAGATGTCTATGAGATTATTCTATATATATCATCGTGCAGCTTGTTTTTTGTTTTAACATTAAATTCTGCACACCTTTTCATTTCACATAGCTACCTCCTTTTGTTTCTTTGCAAGATGTTCCATTGTGTGGGCGAAAGTATCTTGCTTTAACCAATTCCCTTTGATGGGCATTTTGAAGGCTTCCAGTTTTATGCTTTTACCACGATAGAACAACCAGCAGGAGTAATACCAGTTTAGGGCAGAAAGCCTAAAAAACATTAAAAAAATCAAAAGGGGAAAGATACCATTTCGTGTTATTTCTTTTTTACCTTTATACCTTTCTGCATGTTCTAAATTTTCTGCAATAACATATGTCACTTATAATTTGGAGGGAAACACGTAAACTAAAACCAAACGTTCATTAAAAAGAAGAAAAGGAAAGAGAAAAAAAGGGAAAAATGGAAAGTAGACGAAGTAGTCCCGGCCCCCCTCCACGAAACCCGGGCCGGATGGCGGGAGGGGCGGGCAGGCACGGCCTGCACCAATCACAGCTCGGTTGATAGGCAGAGTCAGGAGATTTGAAGATACTCCCCGCCCGGCAAACAGCCTCCGGGCTTAGTTTCCTTAACCAGCCAGGAAATCAGCCTGCGCCTAGCCTGCGCGCCGCTGCGGGCCGCTATTGGCTGTCGCATAACCCCGCCCATCTTCCTGCTCATTGGCTGTCGCGGTTTACGTAAGAGGAGCCTGTTGCCGAGCGAAAACAAGTACTGTAGCTTTCGCTAGCAAGGGGCTGAGGTGTAACCGTAGTTGGCGCCTTTGGGTCAAAAAAGCAATGATACTAACCACCATTTATCCATTTCCTGCTGAATCCCAGGCTCTGTGCTCCAAACTTTTAAATATTAATGGTTAAATCACCTTTCTCGAGCACCCACTATCTGTCAGTCACTGAGTCAGATATTTTAAAGTAAGAACAGTAACATATAAATAATAATAATTACAGTTTATTGAGCGCTTAATCTGCATCAAGCCTTGTTAAGGAATTTGTATGCATTAGCTCTCATCCTCACAACAGCCCCTGTGGAGGTAAACTTGATTGCCCCATTTTATTTTATTTTATTTTATTTTTTAAAGATTTTATTTATTTATTTGACAGAGAGAGAGCCAGCGAGAGAGGGAGCACAAGCAGGGGCAGTGGGAGAGGAAGAAGCAGGCTCCCAGCAGAGGGGCTCGATCCCAGAACACCAGAATCACGCCCTGAGCCAAAGGCAGACGCTCAACGACTGAGCCACCCAGGCGCCCCTGATTGCCCCATTTTACACAGCAGGAAAGTTTCAAAGAAGTGAAGCGACTTGCCTACGTTCAGACAGCTAGAAGGGGTTAGAACTGGAAACGTCAATTCGGATATCCTGATTCCAAGTCCAGCTTATTTTCTGGGGGGAGTGGCTACAGAAGTCTTTCAGTAGGAAGAGATGGGACAGGGTGGTGGCAAGGGCCAGAGACATTACTCCAAGCACAGACCTCAGGCTGACTGTCTGAAAAATGGGAAGTGTAGGGCGTCTAAGGAGTGGAGGAGAGAGGGAAAGAGGGAAAAAACAGAAGAGCAAAATCAGTTTTGTTTTTGTTTGTTTTTTTTCTGGAAATGTGAGGCTCCCAGAGCACCCCGCAGTGGGGGCTTGGATGAAGGTTCTAGTCTCTGCCCTGTGACCAGCTTTCTGGGGGCCCTCAAGCTTCCTGCCTGTAAGATGAAAAAGAGGAAACCAGAAGAACGGGAAGTACATTCAGGCTGGGAGGTCTTTTGGGAGTCTGGTCCCTGCTGGCATCCGAGGAATCCTCAGCAACCACACGATCTTTATTTAGCTGTTGCCTGGACTCTTTTCAGGACCTTTAGGCGGTGGCATGGGACCTGACTATCCTATAAACTCAAAATGGTTTTGGGGTGACCCTGAATCCATCCTTTTGCCCAGTCCGTTCTGAACTGTAGCAGAGTGTTGCCTGCAGGGGGCGCCGATGGCTCACTTAGCCGACAAAACCAAACGGAAATTCTTAGTGAATTATCCCAAAGCACCCAGCTGGTCAGTTTTTGTCTTTTATTTATTAAGAGGGGTGACGCTTTTGAAACCTGATCGTTTCTGTCCGCAGTACACAATTGACGAAACTGAATTCTACGCATTGCCCAACACGAGTCCTCTCTACAGTGGCTCTGAAGGGTTAGAGCTCATTTCAGTTCCTTTGTTTTACAGATGAGGGAACAAATTCTAAAAGCTTTAAAAAAATCACTTTGGGTCGCAAAGCTAAAAACTAACACCCTTAGGTGCCTGACTCCTGGGCAGTGGTCTAAGGAGACAGTTGGCTATGTTGCCTAGAGTCTGTGGCTGTCCTGTGCTCAACTCCAAGGAACAATCTCCATTTTGGTTGTAAGGCTTGACAGCTCAGGACCTGTCAGCCAGAAGGATCTTCCTCAGCACCTACAATGCCTGTGTAATGAGTAATTAAAATGCACGAATGTGTGCATGAGCCATGGAGGGTGGGTCTGATTTATCAAACCAGTTGAAATTAGGTTTCTTTCCTGAAAGCTCCCCCAAGGCAGGAATAGTATTCTGAGATGGGGGCAGTGAAAATAATAAAAAGAGCTCGGAAAATTACAGCTGGGATGATAAATCACAGCCCCAGGTACGGTCAGGGTACCAGGTTATTATAGCAAAGTGATTCCAGAATTTGGGATTCGAAAATTAATTCAGGAAGAATGAACACAGAACAAATGAGAATCCCATTAAGGTTAAAATCTGTAAGAGGGTCTGAAGCTGAAGAAACCTCAAAAATATTTCAAATCCAATCTAGATGTATCTTCAGGGCTGGAATGTGATTGAAGAATAAAAAAAGCTTTGGCCAATCAGTGGCCTCAACATAGCTGATGCAAGAGTCGAGTGAGTATGGCAACAGGAGGTGGAGATCTTTACTGAACCAAAAATACAAGGTGTGGGGGAGGGGCGGAATAAGCCCAGCCTGTGTCACCGGGCCATGCCCTCCTGGGCAAAAAGCTTTACTGATGGATTTCCAGAGCCCAGGACAGAGCTTGGTACACACTAGCTGGTCAATAAATGTTTACTGAGTAAAAGAGAGAGGGAAGAAGCGGGAGCCCTGACCAGCAGGCTTGCTCTGAGTGGAGCTGGTTCAGTGATTCATCTTTTCACTGGTTTCTTTTGCTCAGATTCCAACTGCCCTGGCCACTTTCAGATGATAACTGGGCTTTTCATGGAGGCTGTCATCCTATAAAGAGGGATGTGCTGGCCTGCCAGTTATAGGCCACTTGACAATTATATTTGTCACTCCCAATTAGTATATTGCAATTCTGCTTTATGCATTACTTCCTTGTGGCAGTGTGCTTCTTACAGTTCAGGTCCTTCTCTTGTCCATGGTGTATCTAGTTTCTGCTTTTGGAGTCATTTCTGCCTGGGTTTGAAATCCTTACTCAGCACGTTACTAAGCTATCTTGGCCAACAAACCTCTTGAGCCTCCGTTTCCGCATCCGTCAAATGGGGGCATAATGCATACCTCACCAGGTTGTGGTCAGAGTTACATGAGCTAATAGATGTATCCTGGACTATTGTTGGAGCTCAGTAAATGGTACTATCTGTGCCTCTTCTGAGCTTTCCTTCCTCGGAGATTGGTTTACAAAAGCTCATCAAACTGAGAATATCAGTATCCTTTGCTTCTCCTTTTCACAAAATCACTAACTTTGTAAGTGAAGTCATGGGAACGATTTAGTGGCTTCCTTGAAGATTCTAAGGGATTACTCTACAGAGGAGAGTCACTCATATTTATTCATTCAAAAATATTTGCTGAGGACCTACTGCATGCTAATGAGGTCTACAAAGGCAATTGGACACTGCCTCAAAGGAGCTCTGGCACAGCCTGACGCAGTCAAAAGAAGATATGGTACGACCTTGACATGAAGCTTTACCTTTCTGAGCTCAAGTTTCCTCACTTTGCAAGAGTGATCAGTAACATATTCCATTGTCAGTTAGAAGGAGGGGGTAAGACACACAGAGATGATAACAAGGCTGCATCAAATTTAGAGATCAGTGGTATAAAGAGGTAGAAACAATGTGTTGAGGAGTGGAGGAGTGGAAGAGATTATTTTCAGCTGAGCTGAAAAAGCAACCCCTTTCTGTAGGAAGCGGCATTTTGAAGGCTTCATTCAGGCCTCAAACACACATGAAAGCATTGAATACCGGGTAGGATTTCAGTGGGCAGAGATTTGCAGAGAGAACTACTGGAAGAAAGGTTTGAAGGCCAAACAAGAAACATGGATGTGGCAGATGATAAGACTAGAAAGGTAGATTGAGGCAGATCTTGGCAGATATAAATATCAATCTAGAGGTTTGACCTTTATTTTGTAGCTGATGAAATACCAGTAAAACTTTCTGATCTAAATATTGACATTACAGCAGTGCCTGAGTGGCTCAGTCGGTTGAATGTCTGACTCATGATTTTGGCTCAGGTCATGATCCCAGGGTCCTGAGATCCAGCCCTGGATCAGGCTCCGCACTCAGTGGGGAATCTGCTGGAAATTCTCTCTCCCACTCCCTCTGCTCCTCCTCTCTCTCTCTCTCAAACCAATAAATAAATCTTTAAACATTGACATTATGGGGTAGGCGCCTGGGTGGCTCAGTCGTTACCTGCCTTCGGCTCAGGTCATGATCCCAGGGTCCTGGGATTGAGCCTCATATTGGGCTTCCTGCTCGGCAGGAAGCCTGCTTCTCCCTCTCACACTCCCCTTGTTTGTGTTCCCTCTCTCGCTGTCTCTCTCTGTCAAATAAATAAATAAAATCTTTTGAAAAATAAAAAAAATAAATCTGGGGGGCCTGGGTGGCTCAGTCAGTTGGGTGTCCAACTCTTGACGTCAGCTCAGATCATGATCACAGGGTTGTGGGATCGAGCCCCATGTCAGTGCTCCACGCTCAGCTCAGAGTCTGCTTGACATTCTCTCTCTCCCTCTTGCCCCTCCCTCTGCTCATGCTCTCTCTCTCTCTCTCAAAATAAATAAATAAAATCTTCAAAAAAATGAAATCTGAATCTGACATATGCTAATTTAGAGGGGAATTCAATTCAAAGAAAGATTCAGTCACCAAGGACATGTCGTTGGCAGGACACCCTTGGTGGCATAGGGCAGAGATAAAGATGTCAAGACATGGACACTGCCCTCAAGGAGCTTATAATCAAAGAGGGTGAAATAAGACATGTACACAGAAAACTACAATACAAAGTGGAGTAGGATAGGTGTTATAATAGAGACCCAGCCTAAGGGCCTTTGTTGCCCAGAAGAGGGTGAAATTCATTTCCCTCTTCCAAGAGCTGGAGGCAGGAGACCAAATCAGAGGGTCATCCTTGGAATGGTAAGCCTAGTCTCAAAGTCTCAGAGGGAAAATTGGAGGTCATCTAGCCTACCCAGGATTCTCTATCCAGAGTAAACTGACTTTAAGGTGGAAACAAAAAGTGGAGGTCCAAAGAAAAACTGAAGGAAGAGACTGTGGGAAGGAAACAGGAGATGAATTCACTATGAGGTGCTGAGGTGCTGGTGGAAGCAACTTACTCCCAAATGGAGCACTGAAGGCCAGGAAATGGATGAGATCAGGGAGGGCCAGAGTGTCTGGAGAGAAGAGGGATAAAAACAGAAACTGGGGAACACCCACGTTCCAGGGAGTCAGAGAAGGAGTGGCCATAGAAGAGATGTGAGAAAAGACCCAGAAGAACACCTTGTCTCAAAGTTTCTAGAAAGGGAGTGGCAGGGATGGAAGACAGGACTGGAGGAGGCCCCAAGGAAGCAAAAGGGAGGAAACTGAAGCATGGGGATTGAGGTTAGATATGGGGTTGCCAAGGACCTTTCGATGAATGGCTTTTCCAGGGACTCCACAACTAAGATGGATTCCCCATGCCTGGTACATTTTAAGGTGGAGCTCTCCCAGAGGCCAGGGGGACAGGCCTCTTATCTCCAAAGATCTGGGGTTCAGCTCTGTAATTAGCACCAGCTCTCCTAACCCTAACCAGTCCCTGCAGGAACTGAAAAGCTGAAGAACGCACTTGGGAGGGATTTCGCACCGGCTCTCCGGCCCAGCCCGGTGAAGTCCCGTTTCATCACGCAGCCCTAATGACTCTCTTGGCTGTCACTCTCGGCTGATGTTGCCAACAATCTGACTAAACCCTTTTGCAAAAGTTTGCAGCATTCATCCGGGGCTGACTACAGCTCCCAGAGTTCCCGGGCGCTTCCCGGTGCCGATTGGCGGAGCTGTCGGCTCCAGGGGGCGGTGCCGCCCCCGCCTCCCCGAGAAACAGGCACCTGATTGGCTGCGGCGCGGGGCTTTTGTGTCCCCGCCCTCCCCCGGGGACCGCAGCAGGCTGAGCGGCGCTGCTGGTGTCAGAGCCGGGCGAGCGCTGGCAGTTCCGCGGCGGGGATGCTGAAGAGCGCTGGGTTGGCGAGCAGCCGTGGCCACTGCGGACTTCCGAGGCACTCCGGGCCGTGAAAACCCCTGGGCCGCGGCCAATCCCAGGCTCCTGAGGCCATTCACCGTTCCAGAAGCCTGCCGAGGGGAGAGTCCAGCGGAGGAGCGGCTGTCCGCGGATTCTGGGCTTTCGGAGCGTTCTGGAACCCCGAGAGACACCCCGGGGCTCTAGAACCTCCCCAGCGGCCCCCAGTCCCGGCTTCCTGTGTGCGTCCGTCCCAAACCCCCTCGGGTGCGCGGGTCGCCGGCGAGCCGGGGCCGGATCCTGGCACACACCATGATCGTTGCAGACTCCGAGTGCCGCGCAGAGCTGAAGGGCTACCTGCCGTTCGCCCCGGGCGGCGGCGGCGGCGGCCCCGGGGCCGGAGAGGTAAGCAGCGGCCGAGCGACGCCACTCTTCCCCTGAGCCCCGAGCTGCGGCCGAGCTTCGGGCTGTCCCGAGCTGAATCTGTGCGCACCCCCCACCCCTCCAAAACGCCCCGGGCTCGGGGAGGGAGAGTGGAGCGCGTAACCTAGGAATGGGGTTGCATCAACTGGCTGTCTCGGCCCTCTCCGCCCCCTCCCCCTCCCCCCGGGGCTGTGGAACCTTCCCTGGCTCCCTCGGACTCCTGGCCAATGAGAGGGGAGCGTTCTCGAGGTTATCTTGGGTTTGGGCTCTTGACGGGAGAATCTTCAAGTCCAGGCAAATCCCGGCCGCTGCGGCCCGACCACTCCTCCTCCCCGCCCCCTTCCGCAGATTCCCTTCCTCTAGGCTGGGGCTGGCGGGCGGAGGACTCTTTCTAGGATACGTCCCCATTCCAGTCTCCCAGTGCGGGGATTGAGGCACCTGGGACTTGCCAGTGAAGGTCGACCTAGTCCCCCGCCTACACCTGCACCCCCGATTTGCAGCGGGGGAGCGCGGGTGTTCCGGGGCCTTGGCTGGCTGCGGGGTATGCGGCGGTGGCGGCGGCCGAAGCTGGTTTCAAGGAGAGAAACCCTGGACGCGGCTTCCGAAGGCAAGCGCGGATTAGGCTGCGCCCTACTAAGTGGTCTGAGGTCGCAGAAGTTTGTTTCGCAGGGACTCTTTGCACTGAAGCTAGGAATGGGCTGGGCCTAATCTGACACACCTCCTGCCTCCTCCCCACCCCCCGTCACCACCACCGTCCACAGTGGACATCTTATCATTTCTTAAGCACCTCCTAGATGCTGATCTCCGGGTTTTGCCTTTTCTGAGTCCTCGGTACTAAACTAGCAAAATAGGAGCTACACTTCAGCCCCATTTTCCAGGATGAGGAAACTGAGGCCCAGGAGGGGCTATGGAGAGACTTCCTTCGCTAGTCCCACCAAGTAGCTCATTCTCTGGCCTGGGCGGCTCTAAGATTCCCTGCTGTGCTTGGCACTACAGAGAGTTTTGCTTGTTTTAGTTTCCAGGCCTGGAGCATGATGCAAGTGTATTGCTGTGCCTGGGAGTGCGACAACTGCTAGTCCTACTGTGTGACCCTGGGAAAATCGCTGTCCTTCTCTGAGCAGCTTGGTTTCTAGGGGTCCTACCTCCAGCCGTCTATGGTTTGTGTCCTGGGTTTTCTGTGAGCTTGTTTACACTTCCCCATCATGGTTTAAGAACCCCAGGTGGAGGAATGAGACCCACTCCTGTCACTTGTCTGCTGAGTGGCTTTGACCAAGTCACTTTGAGTCCATTTCTTTCTGGTGGGGGCTGGGGGGAGTCATATTATTATTGAGAACACCTGGCTACTACAGGGGAGCTGCTGGGTTGATATTCCAGCCCTCCCGTTCACTTGCTGTGTGACCTTGGCCAAGTGATCATTTCTCCCGTCTGCAACTTCTTCCTATGGAGATTGATAGTATCTCTGAGGATTGTTAGGAGAAAGGACAGAATACAAGCAAAGGCTAAAGGACAGTTCTTGGAACGTAATCACTGAGTCAGAGATGCTGGGTATCGTTAGAATGTGGTCATTTCCCTTTCCCCAGAGTGTGTCACAATGGGGTGCCTGAACCTGTCCCTCTTGCCTGAGGTGTGAGTTGGCCCTTCCCTCTCTGGGAAGTGGCCTGGGGAGAAGTGAGTGCCCCAGGTGGTCTGGGCAGGCTCTAAGGGAGTGGCCTTTAGGTGGAAGCCACTTGTCAGCAGCAAGGGAAAGATGGTGGTATCTGAACCCTTTCCACATACTCTTCTCTCTCAAGAAAAAGAGGACCTTGGGAAGATGCCTGCTTTAAGCAGAATCCTTAGAAGACAGTAGGGCGCTGAACTTACAGAGCCTGATGCCCAAGGGAACACCCAAAAGTACAGGCCCCTCAACTCCCATCACTTTACCATATGCTCTTAACCTAAAAGGGTCAAGGCCTACAGACTCTAGGACTTCACTCTAGGACTGGTGGTATGTGTTTAGAGCCCTCTTGGGCTCTAGAATCACTTCCTCAAACATCAACTTCCTCAGGGAGGCTTTCCCTCCCCCACCCGATAAGTCCCTTCTGCATACCCTCTTTCAGTCCCTCTTCTCAGCGGTCGGAGCTTTAATCCCAATTATAGTGTAACAGTCATGTAATTGGTGTTTGTGTGTCTCCTTTGCGAGACTAGAAGCATCATGTAGGTCACACCCCCAGCACTGTTCTTACCACCTAATAAGTGTTCCTAACTCTTTACCCCTTGTTGGCTTAACTGACCCTCGTGACCTGTGCATACTTCGAAGTCAGACCTGAGCTGTGCGCGTCTGGAGCAGGACTCGGAAAGAGCCTCAGTGAGCTGTCTCTGAAGAAAGAGTAATAAGCCCTATTTCCCTCGGGGTAGTTGTGAGAAATCAGCCAGATCATATGTGTAAAGCACTTAGCCTAGTGCCCAGCCCATGGCTCCACTCACACCCCTTCCCTCCAAGGCTGGAGGTAAGAGGCTGCTTGGGCTCTGTGTCTCCCTCTCATGTGTGAACTCATGCAGGTACCTGAGTTCTGGAGACGGCTGCCCATGGAGTGGGGTACGGGGGAGTCTCTGCCCCTTACCACCTGGCAGAATGACTTCATAGGTGTGTGTAGCTGAGGCCTGGGGGTTGCAGGCTCCGGATGGGGTGCCGAGAATAAAGGCTGGGGCTACTCCAAGAGGCCGATGTGGGTGGTGAACAGAATCCTTGGAAGCCAAACTGAACTGAGCTCGTATCTCAGGCTGGCCACTTGTCAGCTGGTGCTTAACCTTTGGAATCTTAATCCTTCCTTGGGTGCAACATAGAGACCCCCACCCCACCCCAAAACTGATGAAGAGTAGATGGAACCTGTATGCAAATGCCTGAGCGAATATAAAAAATAACATTTAGCGAGGGTTTACATTAGGAGGCAGGCACTGGGCTTGTGGGGCGATTATCCTCTTTTTACAATTTGCCTGAAGCCCTCCCTGCTCAGTGGCCACCGAGAGGGCTGTCTGACTTCAGCATTACTGGGGTACCAGGGAACTCGATCCCCCTGCCCTCCAAGTAAGGAAAAACACTGTATGCAGGTGTCGTGTCCGGGAGCAGTGGATCCCAGGAAACGTGGGCAGGGAGGAGGAGCTTCTCCTGGTGAACCCCAGGTGCAAAGCCTGACTTGACCTCTCTGACACTTACCATCTGTAAGATGGGAGCCCTAGGAGGAGGAGTAGAGCCTACCTTTCAGTGCACGTGAAAGGCCTAGCTGGTGGTAATCAGTGGTGCTACCTACCATTGTTGTTAGGACTTCCTACTCCGGGAAATAGGGGAGGGCTGATGTGGAGGCATCATCTCTTGGCAGCAGGACCCTGCCCTGCCTGCTTTCCCTCAAGTTCTGGGTGTCAGGGTCAGAGAAGCTTTCAGGGTCTTGAAGCTCTGGATCGGAATCTACGTGGTCTCGCCTTCAGGATTTTGTATTTTCTGTTCCCTTCGAGTGGAATGCTGGTCCCCTAGATCTTTGTGGGCCCTGCTGCCTTCTCATCAACTCATTTAGATATTTGCTATTTAGATACCAACACAAAGGTTACCTCCCCAGTAGCTTTCCCTGTCTCCTCAGACTAATATATGGTACACCCCACCCCATCATACACTCTCTCGCTGCTCTATTTCATTTACTTTATACAATCTGTGATTTGAAACCCTATTCATCATCTGTCATTCGCCTTTAGATCATAAATTCTGTGAAGGCTGAGACTGTCTTTTCACTCCTGTTCTCTAGCTGCCTGCATTGTACTCATCAAAAATATTTGTGAACAAACTAATTCTGGTTCCACCTGGAAAGCACTTAGCACAGTACCTTATACTTGAGAAAATGATCAATAAAGGGTGTGAAACACCGGCCCTCCACCCTGGCTGTAAATTATGCTGGGCTCCACCCAATTAAATTATAATTGCTGGAGGTGGGACCTTGGCATTGGCATCTTTTTAAGAGCTTCTCAAAGGGGCTTTGTGCTGCTCCCGCTGAGAAGCCCTTGTTTGAAATTGCAATGAGGTTAAGGTTAATGATGGCTGACTGCTGACTTTTATGAAGTGCTTCTGGTGATACAGGTACTGAGGTAAGGGCTGTAGGGGCATTATCTCTTTAAATCCTCATGCCTGCCCAGTGAAAGTGGGTACTATTATCCCCATTATTTGGTAGGGAAACCGAGGCTCCCCTAGCTAGCAGAGAATAGGTGGTGGAGTTGTCTTATGAGCCCAGGCATTCTGGGTCAGGAGCCTGTATCTTTTAAATGTACTCTGTAATTACCATCATGGCTGTCACTATCGTCATCACCATCACCATCATCATTATCATCAGGACTGAAAATGGTGGGTCCAGACCTATCGGCTGAAGACTCACAGGTTATCAGCTCCTTCCCTCAACAGGTCCTAGGGCAAATTTTAGAGTAAGAAGGGGTTCCCAAGGCTGTACCCTGTACCTCCCCAGCACCTTGGGGGGCCCTCCAGGTCTCCCTCTCCTAACCCTCTCCCCACCCACCCTCAGGCTCTGGTTTTCTATCTGTCCTCAGGTCCCCTGAGGGAGAGGCCCAGATTGTGGAGTCAGCAGTCCTTATCTCCTACTAGACAGAGCTGTTAGGCTTTTTTTCTTTGGTGAGGGAGGAGGGAAGCTGAAAGAGAGTACTTGGAGATTGCTGGGATTTCTGTGCTGGACTTGGACCAGCCTGGCCTGGTAGCTCCCAGAAGTGTGGGCTGAAAGGGGCCTGAGCAATTAGCCCACGTACCTTCTTTGTCCAAGATTAAGGCCCAGAGAGTCTAGGTCACTTTCTCAAAGTCACTCAGCGGTTGGTAGCAGAATTGGTACTCAGACCTGGGACTTGCAGATCCCATTGTTTTTTCTGTGTGGTCTTTGAGAGTCCCAGAGTTCTGCCTCCCTCAGGGGTCTTTTGGCCATCTGAGAAGGGAGGTTCAATGATTATCTCTAGTCCCTGGACACCTAGGGATTGATACTCAGTCTGGTTTCCAGTGAGGAGGGGAGAGTTAGGGAGACACTGTCTCTGTCCAGTGAGGACATGACTCTGGTTTGGGTAAACTATTTTCAAGGCCAGTACTGAGAGCCCTCCCCCCCCCCCCACCCCGTACCAAAACAAATGAATAGATAAAACCTCCTCTCTGAACCCCACCTCTCAGACCAGGAGCAGATTTAGCGAGTGCATGACTGGTGGTTTCTGAAGAGGCTCCAATACATGGCATCAGAATAGATGCTGCTGTCAGCCTTGTGTGCCCTGCTTGGACTCCTTCTGCTCAGCTTTCTCTGTTCTCTTCATTCACAGGGTGGTATGAATGACCTGGCCCTGCTCTCCATAAAATGTGGTCTGGCAGTAGGGAGACCAGAATCAGACAATTACAAGACAGTGTTTTCAGAAGCAAAAGCACCAGGAAGTGTAGGGTCCCAGCTGAGGGTCAGAAGAAGGTTCCCAGACCCTGGAAGACTGTGAGATAGCTTTGCAAAAGGAGTGACCAGTGGGAGAACAGTAGGCCTGAACCACTAATTTACCTGGAAGGCTATGGGAGCTAGAGGTGGGGTTTTAAGCCAGCTGATCAGATTTGCACTTGAGAAAATTTCGTTGGGCTGCAGAAAGTTTACCCTCCTCGAAACCACCAGTGTCATGGACTCATTGCATGTGCTCCTCGTTCTAGAGGTGATGTTTTCCTTATTCGTTTGTTTCGTTAATTTGGGAGAGGGTGGGTAGGAGAGGGCGGGGCACTGGAGGCAGGGAGGCCATTGGTGAGGCTGTGGGTGGCAGTCCAGACAAGAGATGGTTATAGTCTGCGAGGTAGGTGGTGGCGGTGGTGGGAGGGCTGAAGACGTGACACTTGGAGAGCAGTTGAGGCTGTTCATAGGAATCTAAGTAATGGACTTGATAGTCTGGCTGCAGGATGCAGACGAGGGGGGTTCATATATGGGATCTCCACGGCTGCTAAAACGTGGCCTCCTGGAGAGACGGGTACCATGGTGGCTGTATATTTCCCTTCCCCACGCCCCTCCCACCCAAAACTGGGACTCCTGGGTCCCTGCCCTTTCTTGCTTACCCTTTCTCCACCTGCCACCAGGTGTCTGTCTCCCACCTGACTCCTCCATGCGGGGTGCACCGAAAGGGTGGTTTTAAAAGCTCGGTGTGGCCTGTTGGGTAGGAGGAGAACGCTGGAGAGATGACTATACTCCTGGTCCTCCCTTTTACCTCCAATAAGCATGGTGTGATTCCTTCTAGGAGCAGAGGGAAAGCCGGGCTCGGCGAGGCCCCCGAGGGCCCAGTGCCTTCATCCCGGTAGAGGAGGTAAGCTTGGAAGGGGTTAGGAAATCTCGGTCTCTGGGAAGAAAGGACATGGGCCATTGTGTGGGTGGGGGTCTTTTCCTGTCTCTCGAAATAACGGCGTCAGGTTCCTGACTCATTTAACCCACCAACAGCTCTGTGAAGCATGCGTATCAACCCCACGTTGCTGGGAAGAAACGGGCTCAAAGAGATAAAGTGATAATGACACAGCTAGGTAATGAACAAACTTCGGATTCCCAGAACAAGGCCTGTTCTTAAAGAAGATAGAACTATCTGTATTAACTGCTCTTCCTTGACTATACATACATGACATTTTTTTCAACTTCAAAAGTGATATTATATTCATTATAAAAATTTTTAATGTCTCAGCTCTAGTCTCATGAATCTCACCTCCCACAGAGATAATCACGGTTACTTAACCATTTATCACTGTTTCTTGGACTTTTTGTCATATAGAACCAAGGTCATAGTTTACAACATTTGAGGTGGGGGGTTATCGTCGTATTCTTTATTTTTGTCACTTAATACAAGACATATCTTTCACCCACTGAGTCAGATCATTCATTCATTCATTTACCAGATACCTATTGAACGATTCATCTATGTCAGGCACTGTTGTAAGTGCAGGGGATAGAGCAGAGAACAAGACAGACAAAACTCCTTGCCATCGCAGAGCTGACGTTCTAGCATGGGGTTGGTGGTGGCGGGGATATCTTCAAAGTACATGCGTAGAAAAATTTAAAAATAATAGTTCCCTCCTATTTCTTTGGCCTTGGGTGAACAAAAGCAAATGTTTTGTTTTGTCGTCCTGTTTGCTCGCCTAAATGTGTAGCCAAGTAGTTAATGAGCTGTTAACAAATGTCTAACCTACCCCCCCTCCCCCAGTTCTCTCTCCACCCTTTGTAAATGGAAAGCAAACAACCACCTGCTGATTATTTATATCTAGCCCGGAATTTTCAACTCAAGTATTGTTCTCGTATTTTATTTTTTCACATTTTAAATAACCGGTCCTCTTTTATAACGAAGGAAATAAATAGGCTTTGGTGCGACTTTGGACTTGAATCCACGTTCTGTCATCTGCTAGATCTGTGACCCTGAGCCAGGAAATCACCTAAGGAACTATCTTTTTCTCCCCTATTTTCCTTTTTTTAGCCATGGTGGTCGTTTTTGGTTTCTTGGCTATTATAGTCCCAGTGCAGTGAATACGTTGATCTCTCTGGTGTGGAGAGCAGGACGGAACCCACCCTCTCCCCTGTGCTTGGCAGGTCCTTCAGGAGGGAGCAGAGAGCCTGGAGCAGCACCTGCGGCTGGAGGCACTGATGTCCTCGGGGCGGGTGGACAACCTGGCGGTGGTGATGGGCCTGCACCCTGACTACCTCAGCTGCTTCTGGCGCCTGCACTGCCTCCTGCTGCACGCAGACGGGCCCCTGGCCAGCTCCTGGCGCCACTACATTGCCATCATGGTGAGCCTGTCGGAGCCCAGCTTTTGTCGGGTTGGCCACATGGGGGGATTTGGTCTTTGGATCTCTTTGCTGGTGCTTCCTGAGTTCGTTTCATACGCTGGGAGGAGAGGCCGCCCAGAGCAGAGGAAAGCCCTGACTTTATCTGATCATCCACAGAATTCTAGATTTTGAAGAGAGGCTTTTTTTTTTTTTTTTAATTAAGTAGGCTCCACACCCAGGATGGAGCCTGATGCAGGGCTTGAACTCAACGACCCCGAGATAGATCAAGACCTGAGCTGATATCAGGAGTTGGACACCTAATCAACAGAGCCACCCAGGCGCCCCAAAGAGAGGCATTTGTAGTCAGAATCAGAAAACTGAGGCACAAAAGATTCAGGTGACCTGCCTAAGGGAGGACAGCTGACTAGTGAAGCCGGGGTTAGGACCTAAGTGTCCTGCCTCTCTGGCAACAGTGAGGCCTGCGATTTCTCCCTCCATGGGGTATCCACCCTGAACAAGGCTCTGTCCACCCCCTGCACAGGCTGCCGCCCGCCACCAGTGTTCCTACCTGGTGGGTTCGCACATGGCCGAGTTTCTGCAGACGGGAGGTGACCCTGAGTGGCTGCTTGGTCTCCATCGGGCCCCCGAGAAGCTGCGCAAACTCAGCGAGATCAACAAGTTGCTGGCACACCGGCCGTGGCTCATCACCAAGGAGCACATCCAGGTGCCGTGGGCAGGGGGCACGGGGACACAGGGGCCGGGCTGGGGCACGTCAGCCAGTCAGCCCAGGGCCACGCCCTGAGCAGGTCTGGCCTCTTTTCCTCTCCAGGCCTTGCTGAAGACGGGCGAGCACAGCTGGTCTCTGGCCGAGCTCATCCAGGCCCTGGTCCTGCTCACCCACTGCCACTCACTGGCGTCCTTCGTGTTTGGCTGTGGCATCCTCCCTGAGGGGGACTCAGAGGGCAGCCCTGCCCCCCAGGCACCTTCACCACCCAGTGAGCGGAGCAGCCCCCCCAGCAGGGACCCAATGAACAGCTCTGGGGTAAGGCATGGGCCTGGGTCTTGTGGGGAAAGGAGGCTAGCATGGCCTCTGGTTCTGGGATGGAAGCCAGCGCTTCCTTCTCTCGCACTGAGAGGCCTCAGAAAAGTTCGTTGACTTTGAGACTCTTTTCTCACCTGTGAAGTGAGGCTAAAGACCCCTCCTTCATAGCAGTTGTGAGGTTAAATGAAAGAACCATGTGGTTGGCCCCTCGGCATGTCACAGGTCTAAGGTCTCCTGCGTATTAGCACATTACAGATACGAAGTTTGCCTCTTACTCTATAAGGCGGCCTTGTTTGTTTTGATATAAAATTACAGCTACTTTAACAACAGTACCTTTCCTGTGAGGGAAGTTGATACACAAAGAAGATGTGCCTACCCCGTAGCTTCTTAAACTTCGCTTTGGAAAACACAGACCATGCAAGCTGCCCAGCACCGTGGCTGCCTCGGGGGGCAGGAGACCTTTGTGATCACTCGGGACGGCCTGGCTTGTGGGAGGGATGTGTGGACTGTCCTGGGGCCGAGGAGTAAACGGTCACCCCTGGGTCCCTCCTCCAGGGCTTTGAGGCTGCCCGGGACGTGGAAGCTTTGATGGAACGCATGAGGCAGCTGCAGGAGAGCCTGTTACGGGATGAGGGGGCATCCCAGGAGGAGATGGAGAGCCGCTTTGAGCTGGAGAAGTCAGAGAGCCTTCTGGTGACTCCCTCAGGTACGGGATCACAGGCATCCAGGGCCCAGGGGTTGCCCCCTTTCTTAACACCATCCCTCCTGGGGAGTGGGCAACTCTGTGCACGGCACCTCTTGGATTTTGGAGGCAGCCACATCCCGGCTACTTCTTCTAAGATGTTCCGAGCGTGGACTTCAGGGTCAGACCTGGGTTTGAATCATGACGCGTCAGCCCTTCTGGCAATGTGACGCCTGATAAGTCACTTCCTGTCTCAGGGCCTCAGCCTCCTCCCCTGTGAAGGATGGGCGTGGGGGTAAATGGGACAATGGAAGCAAAGCTCTTAGCACAGAGTTAAGTGGCTCCGTGAATAACTGCTGTTGTTACTTCCGGGGCTGTAGCCCCCGGGTCCGTGGGTCCACCTCATCCTCCCCCAGCCACCTGTTGATTAGTCAGGCGTAGGTGCCCTGTACTCCATGCCTTGGCCTCACTGTGACGTGCTTCTGACGTCCTTAGCTGACATCCTGGAGCCCTCTCCACACCCAGACATGCTGTGCTTTGTGGACGACCCCACGTTCGGCTATGAGGACTTCACCCGGCGAGGGGCTGAGGCGCCCCCCACCTTCCGTGCCCAGGTAGGCTTTCCAGGCTATTCTTGGCATTGCTCTGGGTTGACGGACAAGCAGAGGTGGATGGTTGGAGTGGTTAGAGAGCCGGGCACCTTCTCCCTCACGATTCCATAAGGGAAATGGGATACCCTAGATCATGACAGGACCGTTCTGCGCCCTAAGCTCAGGGATCATAAGGACAAGGTCATCACCAGGGTACGTCCTCCTTGGCTTCTTAGACCCAGACCAAGCAGCAGGCCCAGATCAAGCAGCAGTTTAGATCTGTGGGGCGGGAAAGGGACATTATGGAGAGCAAAGTTGTGCTTCAGAGGATGGGGTCCCTAGGGCCGGCCAGCCTCAGGCCCCCAAGATTCTGCTCCCTGACCCCTTCCCACGTGTCTCAGGATTATACCTGGGAAGACCATGGCTATTCACTGATCCAGCGGCTTTACCCTGAGGGCGGACAGCTGCTGGATGAGAAGTTCCAGGCAGCCTATAGCCTGACCTACAACACCATCGCCATGCACAGCGGAGTAGACACGTCCATGCTCCGCAGGGCCATCTGGAATTACATCCACTGTGTCTTCGGTATCAGGTGAGCAGCTAGCCCCTTACCAGGGCCTGCTGCACTGCCAGCCCTCAGTCCGAGCTCACAGCTGTTTCCTTTCCTGTTCGGTTTTTTCTTTTCCCTTCTGCCTGCCTATACTATTTTTCAAAGCAAATTTATTTCGTTGCTGATTATAAAAGGTAGTGGCTGTGCTGACTGTTTGAACCTTGTAGATGAAACTCTTTAATCCCACCCCCTAGAGATAACTGTGGAGATACCGAGAGAGAGAGAGAGAGAGAGAGAGAATTTCCATTCCAAGTAGGAATTCTTCTCTTACAATAAATAAGGACAACATAAATGCCCATCAGTAGGAGACTTTAAATAACGTTATAGCCACTCAGTGAAAAAGTATGCAGCTATTACAAATTATAATAATGGTCTCTTTACATTGCTATGGGAAATTATTCAAAACGTATTGAGAAAAAAGAAAGCTGGTTACCAATAAGAATCTTCCTTTTGTCCCCTCCTTTTTTTGCTAAAAATGTGTGCATGCATGGAAAATGTGTGGAAGGCTACACACTAAATGTTAATTAATAATGGTTGTCTCTGGATAGTATGTGATTAATTACATTTTCATCTTGTTACCTATTTCCTGATTTTTTCTAAGTAGATTTTTTAAATTGATGGAATCATGCTTGATATATTCTACAACTTGCTTTTTTTCACCTAATAATCTATTGTGAACTGCCTTCCTTGTCAGTATGAATAGACCTTTTAGGGTTTTTTATTTTTAAGATGTTATTTATTTATTTGAGAGGGGGAATGAACAAGAGAGAGAGCACGAGCAGGGGGAGGGGAAGGGGCAGAGAGAGAAGCAAGGAGCCCGATGAGGGGCTCAATTCCAGGGCCCCCAAATCATGACCTGAGCTGAAGGCAGATGCTTAACAGACCGAACCACCCAGGTGCCCCTCCTTTATGCTTTTTCATCCCTGCATGGTGTTCCGTTATAGATGTAATCTAATTCAACCTCTTCCCAATTGTCGGGTGTGTAGGTAGTTCACAGTTTTTCACGATCAAAAACACCTTGTGCACTGACTAGCCTTACACCTAAGTCCTTGTAGGTGAGCCCTAGGTGTGAAATTACTTGTCAGGAATATACACAGACCAATTTTTAAATTTTTAAAAAAATTTTTATTATTTTTTAATTTATTTTTTAGAGGGCAGGGAGGGGCAGAGAGAGAACCTTAAGTAGGCTCCATGCCCAACACGAGCCCAACTTGGGACTCAATCCTGCAACCCTGAGATCATAACCTGAGCTGAAAGCAAGAGTTGGAGGCTTAACTGACTGAGCCATCCAGCCCCCTCCATTTATTTATTTATTTATTCATTCATTCATTCATTCATTCATTCATCCATTCGTTTGTTCATATTTTTAAGTAGGCTCCATGCCCAGGTTGGAGCCCAATGCAGGACTTGAACCCACGACCCTGAGATCAAGAGATGAGCTAAGATCAAGAGTCAGACACTTAACCGACTGAGCCACCCAGGTTCCCCCAGGCCAATTTTTTTTTTTTTAATTTGAAGAAATGTCACTCTGATAACATTGTGGAAAATTCAAAGAATTAAGGGGAAAAAAAACCTTTCCCCAAATTCGGCTACTTCACAACCACACCCACATCCTGTGACATCTTTCTCCGTCGCTTTTCTTCTTTCTGATGTCGTTGCTTTTGTGTGGTTGGAGTTTTAATGGTTATTACATTTGTAAAAATGTATGTTTGCTGTTTCTAAAGAGAAAGAACTAGATTTATAGTAAATTTAGGAAACAGAAATAACAGAAAGAAGAAAATCAAGATCAGGATCATCTGTGACCCCGCCTGCCCTGACTGTTGTCAAGTATTTCTCTACTGTCTCTTTCCCACGCAGAAATAACCAAAACAGACACAATTTTACAAACACAAGATTTTCTTCCTCCTCGTTTCACTTATTTTACTCATTTAATCAAATGTGTGCATATTTTAATGAACGCATGATCTGGCTTTTCTCATTTAATGGTTTATTCCAAGCATAAAAAAAAAAAATCCAAATTGTAGAAAGGTCCATGTTCCCTGTAGAAAATGTGTGTTTATGTATGACTAGCTGTAAATTCTGTTCCACTGAGTGGATTCGGTTGTGCTTACCTGGGCATTCTCTTGCCGGGCATTGACAGTTCTCCAGTCCCGGGGAGGTGGAGGAGGGACAGGCATCTTAGAGTGTGGCCCAGGCTGCTTCTGTCCAGCCCCCAGGTCTGGGCACCCCCTTCTCCAACACGGACCTCCTGTGCCTTTGTCTACTGAGTCTGTCCTCCGGTTTTCAACCAATGTTCCCCGTCCTCATGACTCATTGGCTCACTGGACTGGAGAGGGACAGAGTGGCTTCTAGACTTGTCACCACCTGCTCTCTGACTTTGAACAAGCTAACTGCCTTATCCAGTCCTCAGTTTACCCATCCAGGAAATGAGTATCGCTTCTTTTTCCCTTTCTCTCTTCCTTCTCCAGGGGGCGGAAATGGGAGCCAGGCAGAGCTGGGCTTGAAGTCCATTCCCAGGACAAGTGGCTTCACTTTTCTGAATCTGCCTTTTGGCTATAAAATGGGCCGATGAACGTGGTGTATTACATATAATAGTTCTGCAGACCGCATATATAGTCGTTCTGAGGATTCCATGGGTACGTGTCCACATGGCCCGTGGCTGGTACTCAGGACAGCGTGCTCGTTCTCTGCATTCTTTGCAGTGGTCCCCAGCCAATCTAGTGGCCTGCGATGTATGACGTCAGCTATTTTTCTAAGAGGAACCAAGCTCCTACTTGCTTCCTACTTTCCGCTTGTTCTTGCCACACTCTGTTCCTCCTTCTGTAGGGTGGGGGTAGGGGAGAGGAGGCACTTGGAGAGTGATGCTATCGGGGCCTTTCCATCCAGATACGATGACTATGACTATGGGGAGGTGAACCAGCTCCTGGAACGGAACCTCAAGGTCTATATCAAGACAGTGGCCTGCTACCCGGAGAAGACCACACGAAGAATGTACAACCTCTTCTGGAGGCACTTCCGCCACTCGGAGAAGGTACAGCCTGTCGGGGAGGAGGGGGTCAGGACCCAGTGTGGTATCCCAGACTGAGTCTTCTGCCCATGGGGACACCTGGGTGTGTACCATCCTGGATTCCAGTCCTACTCTACTGTGTGTCCGACTCCATTTACTCACTTGTAAAATGGGAGTGTGCTTCACAGGGTCCTCGGTGGCAGCCAGAAGGAGCTGGGTTCAAATGTGAACACAATCACTCAGTAGCATGGTGACCTTGGGCAAGTCACTTTGCCCCCTGAGCTTGTTACCCTTACAGTAAGAGCAAACGCTGCCTGCATTTCAAGGTTGCTGGGAGGGTGAAATGAGAACCTGAGTGCCCAGGGCCAGCTCTTATTTTTAGCTTTGTGAGATAAAGAGATTAGTCAGGATAGGGATGAATGTGCCTGAAATTCCTCAGCTGCCATTGCACCAAAGTTCTCAGAGCCTTAGGAACGGTCAGGGTGTCCGTATGGGAGAAAAGGATGAGGCGAGTGGCCCAGACACATGGTGGTCTGGGAAGGAAGGGGGTGGCCAGAAGTGACATCAGTCACCAACAAGTCCTTGTCTGTGCCCCAGGTCCACGTGAACTTGCTGCTCCTGGAGGCCCGCATGCAGGCCGCCCTGCTCTACGCCCTGCGCGCCATCACCCGCTACATGACCTGACTGCAAGCAGGATCTGGGCCCGGAGCAGCTGCCCCTGGGGGCATCCTTCTCCCTGAGAGGACTTCTCTGTCTGGAGACAGACCCCGATCCCTTTCTGTCCCAGGCCCTCCCACCCCACTCTGGAGGTGGGCTTGTGTGTGACGTGCAGCCCCTGAGCCGTACCCTCCCTTTTTCTCACTGGAATGGACAGGATCATTGCACTGACTCTGGGATCTCAGTTCTGCCCCTGGGAGCTGGAAGAGGGCTAGCAGATCCCCAGGGACCACGCCCTTCTTCCTGCCCCTGACCCCAGAGGCAGAGGGCACAGGAAGGGAAATGAGCCGAGCTCGGATTCATGTGCCAGCAGGCTGGGCTGCAGGCAGCACAAGTCCCGTGGCCTTCCTGGACTGGGAAGTCCCTGGCTGCCCCTGAAGGAGAGGGGCAAGCACCTCCAGGGACTGACACTCCAAGCAGCTTTGCCTTTCCTCCTCCCTCCCTCCCTCCCAGATCTCATTACCTCCCCGTGCCATTCACCCATCAATGTGAAAGTCAGTGTCACAGCTGGTCTGTGTGTCCTGCTCCCCAAAAGCCTGTTCTGTTGGGCAGCCTGAAGGCCCCTTTTCCCTGGTTGCCTGAATCCTGGTTTAGCTCCTTTGACCTCCCCTTCACCCTCTTACCCATTTCTCCCATGCCTGCTCGTGGGAGGCCCCAGAAGAGAAACCAAGCGCATCAAAAAAGTAGATTATCTCTAGAGATTTTGGGGTGTCTGTGGGTCCCTTTGCCTTCTGAAGAGGAGGGAGTATTACCGGTTCTCTGTATTTTGGTTCTTTATGGGGGAGGTTTTTCAGGGCCTCACCTCTGTAGCCACAGTCAATGCCTGAGAGGAGGACGGAGAAATCTGTTCTCCCCAGAACTGCGCCGGCCCCCCAGAGGCTGGCACCCCGCTCTCCTGTCTCGCACGGCGCTGTCACAGACCTCTCCCGCCAAGCGAGCCTTTCTGAGTGGCTTCAGAGGCAGGGGCTCAGGGGGAAAGTTAGGAGACCCCAGCGTTCTTGTTTGGGGCCTGCCCCAGGCTGCGTTGCCAAACCTCCCGACCTCCGTTTGTATAGTTGCGGACGGGGGGCTGAGACTTTCTGTGATGTCTGAGTCTGCTCTGAGCTGCTCAGGCCAACCCGCCAGCAGCAAACTGCAAATCTTGCAGAGTCTCAAGGCCTCCAGGGATAGCCCGGCCCTGCAGGTAGTCTCTCCCGGCTGCCTTCCTAGGACAGCCCCCCAGCCCACCCCCCAGCCCCGTTTCCATCCCCTCCTCGATTTTAGGTGGATTGCTTGGAGGCAGAAGCAGCCAAGGACCGATCCCAGGCACTTTCTGTAGCAAATAAGCTGTGAATGATGACGTCCCTTGCCCTTCTTCTGACAGTATGCGCCTCCTCTCTGACCAGTTTGGAGGCGACTGAAGAAAGGCAGGGGTCATGCTGCTGCTGCTTCTGACCCTCCTCTCTGGAGAGGGCAGGAGAGGAGCCTGGTCAGCGTGCCACATTTCACACCCGTGCAGGCATGGGGAAGCGACTAGCACCCCCTTCGGGCCTCAGAGCCCTCCCTGCAATGAAGCTGGGCAGGAGGGAAGAGGCCCCAGCACTGGGGTTTGCATTCTAGAAGGGACATGATGATTCTGTAAATGTCCCCCGGGGGTGGGGAGGGAGGGGGATCTAGGGTTCACGTGCAGGAATCTTTGGCTTTGCTACCAGTTCTGTATGATGAAAAATAAAAGTTCACTGAGGTTTGGTTTTGTACTTCTTGTTAATGGGCTGTTTTTCCATTTGCAAGGGTCATGGTTCATCTCTTAGCATCAGCAGGGAGCTCTGATTGCATCACAGACCTGACCTACTGCCCCTACCCTGCTGGGCATTGCAGGGTGGGGAGTGGTTGGCATTAAAAGTCTATTCTGTCCCTTGGATGCCCAGCCCTGCCACCCATCTGTGGCTGGCCCGGCCAGCCTGTTAGGCCTAACATGGCCTGAAGAATAGTGGCCGTGTTATTTTCCTCACTAAGCCTGGCCTTGGGCTGGGTACTTGGAGGCCATTTTTCTGAATCTGCAAGAGAATTTAGACCCAGGGGTAAAGTGACATTGCTGGGGCCACGTAGGTAGTCGTTGGTGGAGCTGGGATTCCAACCAGGGTCTGCCTGACCCCAAAGCCAAAGCATTTCACCTTGCTGCTTTTCCTGCTACGGGGCTCCCCCTATCGCAGGGGGAGGCTTTTGAGAATCTGTGGGAACCCCTTGTGTTCCTTCCCTGCTCGACCACAGTATGCTTCCCTGCTTCTCATCACTTCTCCAGCACCAAGGAGACAACCAGGTGGAAAGGGTTAGATGTGGCCTCCACGTCGTACCAGCACCATTTGGTAGCTGTGTGATCTTGGTCAAGTTTCTTAGCTTCTCTGGGCACCGGGAACTCTAGTAAGCGTATCAGGGAAACCACATTATGACTAAGAACCAAGACCTCTTCTGTTGGCTTCCCACTTCCTCTAACACTGCTGTCATAAAATGAAAACTGGGTCCCCTCCAGGAAGCCTCCCCTGATTAACTCCATGTTCCCTTTCCCTTTACCCTCTTCATGTTTTGTGGTGTTCTACCTACCTGTTCTTCCTTCTAAAGTTGTTTGACGGGGTGTGAGAGAACAAACCAGATTGGAATGGAAAACTTGGATTCTGGTCCTGACTTAGCCACTTACTATCCCTGGGTTGGGGGGGGGGTTGTTGAATAATTATACTGGGCTTCAAATTTCCTCTGCCACAAAAACAGGCAATACATCTTCAGTTCTTCTCCAGGTCGCATTACCGAATGACTTTTCCCAAATGTTTTCATTTTTTAAAAATGTTTTATAAGATTTTATTTGTTAGAGAACCCACAAGCAGGGGGAGAGGCAGAGGCAAAGGGAGAAGCAGACTCCCCACTGAGCACGGAGCCCAACTGGGGACTCAGTCCCAGGACCCTGGGATCATAACCTGAGCCAAAGGCAGATGCTTAACCGACTGAGCCCCCCAGGGGCCCTTGCCAAATGTTTTCAAATTTAATATCTCAATCTTCACAACCCTGTGAGAAAGGGGTGACGTTCCCATTTTACAGATGTGGAAAAGGAACCTCAAGTGAGAGTCTAGGGAACACCAACTCAACAGTCACACCCAGGTTCAAATTCCAGCTTTGATATTTAATGTCGGTCTCAACCATAAGCAAATTAGTTCAGTTCTTAATACCTACGGGCACAGGAGCTTGTGTGGATTAAATAATGCATGAAAACCACCTAGCACAGTTCAGCTCCTGGCACCTAGCACCAGTGGGCCATTCAACATTTAGATATCTGCCCAACATCACCCAACTTAGGCTTTGAACCCTTGTCAGTCTGCTTCCAGATCATTGCTTTTGTCCCCAAACTCCCTAGGCCCTCGATCTGCGGGTGGTTTTATTTTTTTATTTTTTATTCAAATTAATTTGCGTGTGGAATTGAAAACTCTGGGCTCCAGACTGGATCTAATGAATCTCTTTTAGGTTTCCACATTTGCGATCCAGGACCTGGGCACACCTGTCCAGGTTGGAGTTTGTTCAAGGTTGCCGGTGGCTTGATTCTGTGTTTGGCTTTTGAAGCCGCGCTGGGATCGAGGACTGCTGATAATGGGTAGAGGCAGGACCTGGGCGAGTCTCCTCCAGCGGTTCCCAACATTCACCAGAGCCCTGGGACAAGCGGGATGAAGTGGCTCTCCAACTTTTTGTGCCTTGCCACCTCCTAGAGGACCAGTGTTTGGAGGTCGAACTGAGAAATTTGCAGCTTGAGCCGCTTCCCCGGTGTTCCGATGGGGGGGGGGGGGGCATCCTTTCATTCAACAGATGTCGTGCGCCAGCTACGTAAATGTGCTGCAGACAGAGCAGCCAACAAGACAGGCATGGCTCCTGCCCTTTGGACATGTAGCGTCCAGAGGAAGCGCCGGATTCGATTACTACACAACTACTTATTTAAATTCTACTTGCGATCCGCGCCCCAGAGGAGAAACAGGAGGTGCTGCGGTAGCCTAACAAACGAGCAGAGCTTTTTCTTCCAAGGAAATAAGTTGGACCTTCGCAGAAACCCAAACACATCCAAGAAGAGCAGCTTCTCCCCCGCTGCACCTTCTTGGAACCCGAGGGCTCCGTGGGACAGTTAGAAAACTGCTAATCTAGGGGCGCCTGGGTGGCACAGCAGTTAAGCGTCTGCCTTCGGCTCAGGGCGTGATCCCGGCGTTATGGGATCGAGCCCCACATCAGGCTCCTCTGCTGGGAGCCTGCTTCTTCCTCTCCCACTCCCCCTGCTTGTGTTCCCTCTCTCGCTGGCTGTCTCTATCTCTGTCGAATAAATAAATAAAATCTTAAAAAAAAAAAAGAAAAGAAAACTGCTAATCTACATTCCTACTAATGGATGCTGTGGGGTGCGGCCCAGACGGCGGCCCTCATTTCATCCCGCACCCCCGCCCCGTTGGGAGTGTCAGTTGCCGCAGGATCTCAGCGAAGCCCCTCTGGGAACTGCCCCGGACTGAAGGGAGCCGCCTCGCTGACCGTGTGGTCCTGCCAGGCAGTCTAGTCGGCCTTCAAGGACCAGCGGACGGGAGAGGAGTATACAAAGGCCTGGTCGCATGCCTCCATTTGAAACCACTCTGAAGGACTGTCCCAGCTCTGGGGCTCCCTTTGCGAGGTCAACGCTGCAGCTCCGCCCCAGCCCAACCCGTGCCCGGTCCTGCTGCGCTCTGCCCTCCGCTTCGGTCCCTGATACACGTCGTGCGTGCAAATTTCCACCTCGGAGTCCGCTTACAGACTCCGCCTACGGAGCAGAGAGCGGAGGCGACTTGCTTGAGGTCTCACAAGCCCGAACCTTCAGATCCCTGTCATGGTTTGTCACCACCCTGTGTCAGTCCCACAACTTCCCGTCTCGACCCTCTCTTCCTGAGGTTGGAGGCAACAGCTGCGGCGTGAAAGGGCCGGAATAGATGTCCACTCCCAACCCCACTCCCGCGGCTGGAGACCTTGGGCCAGTCACTTCCCATCTGTGGGGAGAAGGTTAAGTACCCTGTCTGAGCGCCCCCTCTTCTCCACGTCCGCCTGTGCGTGAGGGCCCTGCTCCTGGGAGAAGCCACGGCCCAGCTGCTGATAGCCGCAGAGATCCCCACCTCTGGCTGAATCACCTCTGACCTCACAGCTGGTTCCTGGGGTGGGGGGGGACCCTGCGCTCTGTCCCCGTTCTGCGTATCTGAGCTCACGCTTCAAGGAGGAGCCGTGCCAACGCTATCGAGTGCTGAGTTTGTTCCAGACACGACTGATGCTGGCTGTGTCCACGAATGAGACAGATGCAGTCCTGGCCCTCGTGTGCCTTTAAGTCCAGGGGAAAAGACACACGTCGCACAAGTACTTGTGCAGGGAGTTGTGGGAAGTACAGCCGTGGAACGTCCACACTCATGGCAGTGCCCGGGGAAATACCCTGGACTTGGTGGGTAAGGAAGGGCTGGCCAAGGATGGGAGGGGGAGAGAGGAGTGTGGCGCCAAGATTTCTGGCAGAGGAAGCAGCTTGGAGGGTGGATCTGGGAGAGCAGGAGGAAGGGAGCCTGGTCTGGGCACAGGGAGCAGTCAGGACGCGAGGAAGGGCGAGGCTAAGAGGGAAGCCTAGGGCAGATCTGTCGTGGCCTTTCTGGCATGTTAGAATTTGGGGCTCTATCCCATGGGCCATGGCAAGTCTTCAAAGGCGATTTTGTCTTGAGGTACAAAAGAGATTCTATGCACTGAATGTTCGTGTCCCCCTCCAATTCGTATGTGGAAATCCTAATCTCCAGCGTGATGGTATTTGGAGATCAGGACTTGGGAGGTCATTAGGTCACGAACCTGGGGCCCCATGATGCGATTAGCACCCTAATAAGAGACAGGAGAGAGCTTGCTCCCCACCCAGGCCTGTGAGGACATAACCTGGATAAGGGTTCTCATTGGGAACCAAATTGGCTGGTACTTTGATCTTGGACTTCCCAGACTCCGGAAGCATGAGAAAGAAATTTCTGCTGTTCAAGCCACTCAGTCTAAGGTATTTTTGGTGTAGCAGTTTGAACTAAGACCGTAGATAATGTTTATTAGAAGAAGGAATAGAGAAGTTAGTAAGACTTACTTAGGACTTCCTGTGTGCCAGACACTTCACCAAGAGCTTCACAGCCGTGACCCCGTCTGATCCTCACAACAGCCCCGTGTAGGAGAACCTATTACCAGCTCCATTCGACGGATGGGCATCACTGAACCTAGCCTCAAACGCCCCCTCATCCAGGAAGCTTTCTCTGATTCCCCCTCTCCACCCTGAGTATACATCTTCCTTCTTTGACCTAAGCTTCCCAAGTCCTTCTGCTTTTCCAAGGCATTTTTTTCTGTCTAGTATGATAATCAGTCACACGACTGATTCACTCACCTCCCCATTGGACTGCAAGCCCAGTGGAGGCAGAAGTTTTTGTCTAGCACGTTCGCAGCTTTCTCTCTAGAGCCTAGAGCAGGACCTTGCAGGTAGTAGGGGCTGAATAAATAAAATACGTGGAGTATGTATTTCTCTCCACCAGGATACCTCACCTAGTGCTGAATTCGGCCTGGGGGGGGTGCGGGGGAGGTGGTCCAGAAATAACAGCCTCCCCCCTGTTTTGGACTTGGCCTCTGCTCTGGCCGTCTCTGCCTGGCTCGTTGTTACACTGCCGGCTGTCAGACACTCTGCGTCAGTCTGATGTTGGGGAAAGAGCTTGGACTTTGGAACGAGACAGCTGAGGCTTCCATTTGAGAGCAAGTCCATCTGGAACAAGGCAGAATCGTATAAATAAACAGAGCCACGGACCTCTGTGAGATTTGATGATTTTCTTTCATTTCCTCGCCTATAAAATGGGAACATCACCATCGAAAATTATAGCTGTTAGGCTCAAGAGAGAAAATGTTCATAGAGTTCCTGATTAGTCCCTTCAGTGCGAGACAGGAATTGGGTCAATGCCGTTTGCTTAGACGAATAGTCTCAGTTTGCTCATCTGAGAAAGGGGAGTTATGAAATGCAAGATAATATGGTATTCCAAAGACCTGGAATGCTCTTCTCCCAGAGTGTGGCTAGCTCCTTCTAAACCTTCAGTTCTCACCTTCAACATCACCTCATCAGACTTCTGACCTGATTCCCATTCCTAAACCTGACTCTTCCCCACCGCCTCTTTTCCCGCCCGTCTCCCCTTCACCGGCTATCCCCACTGTCTACCGCAGTGCCTGAGTAAGCGCTCAGTAACTATTGGTTAATTGCATTAAGTATTGATTGGCACTTATTTGTTGGCCAAGGACTGCTCCAGGCAAGCCTAACTACAAGCCGAGGACATAGAAAGGGCAAGGATTTCACTAATTTGGCGGCTATGGAAGCTGTGATCTAGCAATATTAATATTACCCAGGAATTTCCCAAGCAAATTAGTGGGAGTTCTAGACCCTTTGGCCAGTGCTCTTTCCACCCACCCTTCCAGTGCCTTCCAGGGCAAGAAGCACCAGAGGTCCACGTGCTAACTCAGGTTCTGTTTAACTTGCGATTGTAAGATTTAGGTAAGTTGCTTCCCTTCCTGAGCCTTAGTTTCCCCAACTCTAAATGGAAAAAATAATCCTTGCCCTGAACGGTGGTTAAGGTGAGAATCAGTTGAGGTAATGGGCTGAAAGCATTTAGTAAACTGAAAGCACTACACTCATTGATGGAGGATTTTTTTTGTATGCGTTTGCAGAATCAACATTGATGTCAAAGATAAATCCCGAGCGCTGGGGAAGCCAGGGTAGCTTCCTAGCAGCAGTGGCATTTCAGCGAAGCCTTCAAGATCGGTCAGATTTTGGAGAAGCCAAGCTCAGAGCCAAAGCCACAGACCAACCAAAGCAGGACCCTCCAGCCTCCCTGAGCTCTACTGTCTTCCCCCTCTGGTTGATATTCTCTTCTAATCGGCTCTCCCCTACCCTGATTTATTTTTCCTTTCAAATCAAATGTGTAGAAGTATAATTTGCGTACAATAAAATGCACAGGTTTCTCCTGCACTCAGTTCCATGAGTTTTGGCAAAAGCACACACCTATGCAACCATCACCCAAATCAAATTCCACCGTGGCCCTTCGCAGCGAATCTCCAGCCCAGTCCCTGTGTCCCCCATACAACCACTCTCTGCTTCCTGTCACGACAGGTTCTTTCCTTAATCACTCATTTTTTCATAAGCAAATCATGAAGTTCATTCAAACACTAGAACAAAAACATAAGTGCAAAAAATGTATTACTTCACTAGGCTTTAGAGAATATTTTCATTCTGGAGCATTTGCTAAGGAACACAGAAATCATTAGGTAAATAGCAGCTAATTGGAGACAATAATGAATAATAATCATAATTTGCCCGTTTAGAGAAAAGTTTGTGGATAAAAACTCTGCCTACAAAGTTACAAGAGGTAACGTGGATAACCTGATTGCTTCTCGAGAGATGATAACTTATCTATAAAGCAGTATTTGTAACTTAAATATTTCTAAAGAAAAGGCATTTTAAAAGAAAGCATTAGGGATCAATAGTCATTATCCATTTTTCTCTGATCTCTTCCTTTAATTTCATGATACACAAATTAAGAATGATTCTGACATTTCAAGGAGATGCCAACTTAAGGAAGAAAAGTTCTGTTCCGGGGTCTCTTGTTGAATGGGAGACAATCATACCAAACAAAGAAACAGTAAATAAGCAGGAGAAGTGTTTACTCCAAACTTAAGGTAGTTAATGCTAAAATTTTATACCTGGGTCATGTTATTGGGCCAAGTCATACCAACTTTTTTTTTTTCAAACACTTTTTAAAATGCGAAAAAAAAATCAACAAATTATATGGAAAAGAAAACCAAATTGTTTTTTCATCGTTCTAATTACAGCAAACAAGTTTTAAGTCATCTCCTAGGAGACAGCCTTGCATACGTCACTCTCTTGCTTAAATATCTTTGTTAAATATATTTTTCAAGATTTTATTTATTTATCTGAGAGAGAGCGCGCACCCACGAGCAGGAGGGAGAAGCAGACTCCCTGCTGAGCGTGGAGCCCAATTGGGGACTCGGACCCAGGACCCTGGGGTCATGACCTGAGCTGAAGGCTGACGCTTAACCAACTGAGCCCCCCAGGCGCCCCCAGCGTAACACTGTTAAAGTCCATCAAGGAGTTTCCTGTATCAGTAGGTCATCCCTTCCGATAGCTGAATGCTGTTTGAGTGTGTGAATGTGCCACAAGTCATTCCTCTCTTCACCAGTTAGTGAACATTTGGCTTGTTTCCAGTTATTTAAATTAAGCTGCTATGAATATTCAGCTCTAAGTCTTTTTGTGGACGTATATATGTGTTTCTTTTGGGTGAGTCCCTAGGCGCGGAATGGCTGGGTTGTACGGTAAATGCATGTTTAAGCTTACAAAAAATGCCCACCTGCTCTCTAAAACGGTTGTGACATTCTACACTGTCACCAGCAATACTCGAGAGTACCAGGTGCCCCACAGCCTCTTCAAGATGGGGCACCGTCAGGCTCTTTCATGGTAGCCATTCCAACAGGTCTACCACAGCAACGGAATTTTTGCAGTGAGCCTTACTAAGGTGTCATTTGCATACAATAAAATTTGCCAGGCCCCAGCTGGGACCTGTGGGCAAGACTGTAACTAGTGATATTTGTATAACCAAAGACTCTATTTCATGGTTTAAGAAGAATAAAATTGACTATGTTTAAAAATAATAATAAACAAACAAATAAATAAAACTTGCCGGTTTTAAGTGTACAGTTCTTTGAGTTTTGACCATATGTGCAATCGTGTAACCAGTGGCACCATCATGATATAAAATGTTTTAATATCCGCTCAACATTTCCTTAGGTTCTTTGACTGTCAGTTCCTTCCCCCAACCCCATCCCCTAGCAACCACTGATCGGCTTTGTCACTATAGTTTGGACTCTTCCAGAACTGTGTATAAATGGAAGTGTTCATTGTGTAATCTTTTGTGGTTGACTTCCTTTGGTTAGCGTAATGCTCTTGATAACCATCATGTTGTTGTGTGTCTTTGTCATGTTGTATATAGTTCATTCCTTTTTATTGCAAAGTAGAAGACTATTGTACGGCTGTATCCCAACGTGTCTATTCCTTCACCAGTTGATGGACGTACGAGTTGTCTGTGATTCCGGCTACTATGAATAAAGCTTCTATTTGTGTAGGCATTGTGTAGGTTTTCATTTCTCTTGAGTGAAAACATGGGGGTGAAATTGTTAGGACATGTGGTAAGCGTTAAATTTTATAAGAAATTGCCAAATCATTTTTCAAAATAGCTCTGTCATGTTGGAGTCCCACCAGCAACGTGTGAGAGTGAAAATTGCTCAGCCTCTTTGTCAGCACTTGGTATTGTCAGACTTTGTAACTTTAGCCATTCTCACGGGTATGGAATAGCAGCTCCTAGTTTTTATCTATGTATTTATTTTTTTAATTTTTATTTATTTTTTTAATATTTGGTTTTTCTTAAAGATTTTATTTATTGAGAGAGAGAGAGAGAGAGAGAGAGAAGGAGCAGGGAGAGAGGGAGAAGCAGACTCTCTGCTGAGCAGGGAACCCGACCTGGAGCTTGATCCCAGGACTCCGGGACCATGACCCGAGCCAAAGGCAGATGCTTAACTGACTAAGCCACCCAGGTGCCCCCCAAATTTTATTTATTTAAGTAATCTCTACACCCAACATGCAGCTCAAACTCAGGACCATGAGATCAGGAGTCACGTGCTCTTCTAACTGAGCCAGCCAGGTGCCCCAGTAGCTCATAATTTTTCATTTGTATTTTTGTGATGACTAATGATATTGCGCATCTTTTCATATACATATTGGTTATTTGTATATCTGTTGAAAATCTTTTTAAATCTTTTGCTGATTTTCTTTATTGGGTTGTTCATTTTCTTCTTATTCAGTAATGCGAGTCTTTTTTTTTTTTTTTAAGATTTTATTTATTTATCTGTGAGAGAGAGAGAACACAGAGGAAGAAGCAGACTCCCGCTGAGCAGAGAGCCAATGCAGGGTTCAGTCCCAGGACTCTGAGATCATGACCTGAGCTGAAGGCAGACATTTAACTGACTGAGCCGTCCGGGCCTCCCTATAATACAAGTTCTTTATATATTCTAGGTATTCCGGATTTATATGTTGTCAGATATATGAACTGCAAATATTTTTTCCCAGACTGTGGCTTGCCTTTTCATTCTCTAGAAGAGCAGAAGATTGTAATTTAAGATCAATGTATCACTTTCTTTGACGGTTCAGACCTTTTGTGTTTTATCTAAGGAATCTTTGCCTAACCCGAAGTGACAGAAATGCTGTCCTGTGGTATTTTTGACCCAGAAATTTTGTCTTTAACACTTAGATCTATGGTTTGTTTCATGTTAATTTTGGTGTATGGTGTGAGGTAATGGGAAAAGTTCATTTTTTTTCCCCTCAAATATTGTTGTTCCAGCACTATTGCCCAAAAGACTATTCTTTCTCCATTTAATTATTTTTCTACCTTTCTTGAAACTCAACTGACTAAACATGTGTTAGTCTATTTCTCATTTCTTTAATGTGTTCCATTGATTTATATGTCTACCCTGGCCCTAATAGTTAAACTATTAATGTATCGTTCACTATTTATTACATGAATTTCCTGGAAGTAAACTCGATTTCTTTCTGGAACCAGACAAGAAAAAAATAATAAAATAAAATAAAATAAAATAAAATAAAATAAAATAAAATAAAATAGGCTTCCTGTTCATTATAGAAAAATCAGGAAATACAGATAAGCAGAAGTAATAAAAGTTGCTGAAAATCCACCCCTGGAGAGTACGACTGTTATTTTTTTGTAGAATGTATCTTCTAGATCTTCCTTCTATGCTTAAATATGCTAACAAAATGGCAGCATATTAAACAGTCTGTTTTACAATCTGCTTCCCCCTCCACAGTATATTGGGAGTAGATCTACAGTGGTTCTCACCCTGGGACGATTTGCCCCACAGGACGTTTGGCAAAGTCTGAAGACATTTTTTGGTTGTCACAGAAGGGAGAGTACTGCTAGCATCCAGCGGGTATCCAGCCAGGATCCAGTATCCAGCCAGGGATGCTACTAAACCCTGCAGTAATGCCCAGAACAATCTCTTACAACCAAGCTTTCTCCAGTCCAAGCTGCTAATAGTCCCAGTCGAAAAATCCTGAATTAAATAATGCGCATGGCACGTTCAATAGAGCACTTGGCACGTATCAACTTCTTGATACATGGAAAACAAATAACTTTGGGGGGAAAATGTTTCCAGGAGCAGGAGTATAAGTTCAGTGGATCCAGATCGCCACGGTCCCTTTCACAAATATCTAGCCATAAGGCTGCTGCAGTGAGAAGACTCGCAATGAAGAAGTAGTTTTACCAGCAGAAACTCACAAAGCGTGAGCGGTATGTTCGAGACCGGAGACCTGCAGCCTTGGACCTTGGACTCTGCTGTGTGGGGAGGATGGGCAGACTCACACACTCACCCTCCCCCACCAGGCAGCATCTCCCCAGGCCGGAGTCCCAGCTGTTGTCTGGGTTAGAGCAAACAAAGACCTTTGGGCTGTCCCAGATCCAGGATTTACAACCCATGGCTCCTCCCAGTTTTCAGAAGTGCTGGGAAAACACATTCTAGGTCAGCAGGAATTAAGTGCCCCCCTCCCGCCATGGGGGGGACTGTCACGTGGTCTGATGGCACAGGCAGGATGAACTGGAAAGGGACAAACCACAGTCCAGGGGAAAGGGCAGCAAGGGAATTTGATTCAGTTCAACAGAGTCAAGCATTCAGCAACATTCATTGCACTGCTGTGTGTACCAGGCGCTGTCCCTCTCCTGTGTGGGAGGCCATTGGGAATAGCGGTTAGGAGCGTAGTCTATCCAGAAGAGTATGTTTGAGTCCCAGGTCTGGCAGCACTAGGTATGACTCTGACACACGCGGTATATGCTCGATAGACTATGTATGTGTGTGTTTCAGTTCTCACAAAAAACCTGTGAGGTAAAGGCCATTATTATCCCATTTTACAAAAGAATAAACCGAGGACCAAAGAGGTCAAGGGCTTTGCCCAACGTCCCAAGACTAATGAACTGACAGAGGACAGCTGTAACAGACTTTTGGGAAATAGATGAGTAAGATGCAGCCCTTGTCTTCAACAAGCTTAGAGTCTCATAATGACAGCTTCAAGTCTAATTGCAAGTAAAGTGACAAGCAGAGAGATGTTAATAAAGAATGTTCAGGGGGGGTAGGGCGGGTCAAAGGTCAGTTCCAGGTGTGTGGGGGGGGGCGGGAAAGAAGGTTTCATGGAGAAAATCGTAAGTAAACTGGTGGTCTTTTTTTTTTTTTTTTTAAGATTTTATTTATTTATTTATTTGTCAGAGAGCGAGACAGAGCACAAGCAGGGGGAGCGGCAGGCAGAGGGAGAAGCAGTCTCTCCGCTGAGCAAGGAGCCCGATGCGGGACTCGCTCCCAGGACCCCAGGATCATGACCTGAGCCAAAGGCAGACAGACGCTTAACAGACTGAGCCACCCGGGCGTCCCAAACTGGTGGTCTTTGAAGATGAGTAGGCTTGAGAGTAGACCATCAGACTCGTCCTTCAGAGTAAGGTCCTGAAAATTTTGACCATTGGGTTGGGCCATAGGATGTGTGCTTCTGGGGAAATAGACGATCTGGCTGAGAAAGTTAATAAATTAAAGCAAGACTATTCAGTGGAAATGGCAGGGGTAATGGTCAAAATAGCTAGAAACCGGAAGGGCATAGAGAGCAACTGATCAAAATGGACACTGAGTTTTAAACAGTCTCCATGGCTGCGCCGGTGGGGACAAACTGTATACCACGTGGACTATCCTAGAAAGGATGGCACCATTTCCTTACCCACCTGGCCCCCCGTACACCTTTTGGGACAGTCATGCTGTTGTACTTTAGAGATCCACTTACCCTCCTCTCATTCTGTAGAGTCCTGGTCGACCGGACCCCACCTTTATACCTCCAGAGGCGGGTGCATGATGGAGTCTGGTCTAGTCAATGAGAGCACAACGGTCACTGGTACAAGGATGGACACATAAACAAAGCTAGGCCAACAAGAACCCTCCCCACCACCTATGTTGGAATTCTTGGGGATAGAGAAGCCCTGTTTCACCAGGGAAGCTAAGAGAAAGGAAAATCACGCTTATAGATTAAAGAAAGAGAGACAGCAAGTTAGAGAGAGAAGGAGAGACACTAATAGCATATGATTGTTTTTAGGTCTCTAAATCCAGATATGCCTGAAGTCTTCACTTACCCTCTTCAGTTATATGAGGTTGGCTTTTTTGTCCCTTGCAACTGAAGAATTCTGACTAATGTAATTATGACAGGTCTCAGATGTCACTCTCAGGAGTTCTACATAGCCTCTAAAGACACATGAAAGACAGGGGGGAAATAGCCGTGAAGAAGGGAAAGGAAGGAGATTCAACAATTACTGAAGCAAGTTCCGTAGGGGTGAAGAGACTTGAAGTGAGAGTGTAGGAAAGTAAAGGGAGCACCTACCATATCCCTCTTCTCAGGGAGAAGGGCACCTGAGTTTTTGCCATGAGTTAGAGACAGAGGATCCAAAAAACTAGTCTCTGCCATCATCCATCTCTTTCTCTCTGAGCCAGTACTTAAATTCTTCTATGAATCTGATGGTTAGTGTGCCAAGACAAACTTAGAACGGCTTCTGTAAGTTACAGAATTTAAAGCACTCACAAATGTCATTCAGCCATTAAAATCATGTTACCAATGAATATGTATTATATGGAAGACGTATCTAGTATATCATTAAGTGATAAATGAAGTTACAAAATAATATATATATATATATATATAGTATGATCTCTTTTTTTGTTTCAACATATATTCATGTGTTTATAAGAAACAGGGCTGAAAAACATCATAACAGAATATTGTTACCTACCCAAAACCTTTTTCCTCTTTCTTTTTTGTCCATTGAACCCCAAGTTTGTTCAGGTATTCGCCTTTTAGGGAAGATGTCCACATCCAGAGCTTAGCTCAAGACTCAAGTCTAAGTCAGTCATGGAAATGCTAGTAATTATTTTCGGGGCAGCCAAAACAGAATGATTGTCCTGGCCAGTAACACAGAAAGGGCTTTTGGAGGGCTTCCAGGAAAGGTTTTTACTAGTTAAAAAAAAAAAAAAAAGAAGAAGATTTATGGAAGAGAATGTGGAAAATTGGAACCCTCATATAGTGCTGGTGGGAATATAAAATGGTGCAGCCACTTTGGAAAACAATATGGCAGCTCTTGAAAAGGTAAAACACAGAGTTACCATATGGGCCAGCAATTCTACTCTCAGGTATACACTCAAGAGAAGTGAAAACATCTGCCTACATAAAAACTTATACACAAATGTCTGTGGCAGCATTATGCGTCATAGCTAAAAAGTGGAAACAACCCAAATGTCCATCAACTGATGTATGGATAAAGAAAATCCATATAATGGAAAATTACTCATCAATATAAAGGGAGAAAATACTGATACATGTTACAACATGAATGAACCTTAAACACATCACACTAAGTGAAATAAGTCAGTCACACAAGACCACATACTGTATGATTCCATTTACATGAAACATCCAGAATAGACAAATCTATAGGGACCGATAGTGGATTAGTTGTTGCCTAGGGTTGGGGGTGGGGGGGGTATGTTGGGGGAACATGGGAAGTGATGGCTTATGGGTGCTAAATTTCTTCTTGAGGTGAAAAAATGTTCAAAACTGATTGCGATGATGGTTGCACAAACCTGTGGATATTTTTCAAATCATTGAGTTGTATATTTTCCATGAGTGAATTGTATGGTATGTGAATGATCTCAATAAAGCTTCTTACTGAGATATTTTAAGACAAGAAAGAGAACTACTTACAGGAATGGGTACCCTTTCTTTGTTCCACTACAATCTAAGGGAGCTAGATGTTACTTCTGCATGCAGAACTTGGAACTGTGGCAACCGTCTTCCCACCACAGAAGAGAGGGGAACGCCAGCAAGCTCAGAATGGAAAAACAGAGAGAGAAAACACCTGTGTCCTTGATGAAATCTTTGAGCTACTGAAATATACAATTCTAGAGCCGTTCTACCTCAGAACTCCATAATCTGAGAGATAATAGATTTTTCCTAAATAATTCAGAAAGCTTTTTGTTTTTTAAATAACTTATTGAGATGAAATTCACATAACATAAAATCAACCACTTTAAATACCATAGTTTGGGGGCGCCTGGGTGGCACAGCGGTTAAGCATCTGCCTTCGGCTCAGGGTGTGATCCCGGCGTTATGGGATCGAGCCCCACATCAGGCTCCTCTGCTGGGAGTCTGCTTCTTCCTCTCCCACTCCCCCTGCTTGTGTTCCCTCTCTCGCTGGCTGTCTCTATCTCTGTCGAATAAATAAATAAAATCTTTAAAAATAATAATAAATAAATACCATAGTTTGGTGGCACTGAGTAGATTCACAATGATACAATGTCACAATATCACAAACATTTCTCTAATTCCAAAATATTCCCACCACTTCAGGGTAAAAAACCGTGGCCCTTTAAGTGCTTTCTCCCATCTCCCCTTCTCCTTGCCCCTTGGAACCACCATTCTGTGTTCTGTCTCAGTGGATTTATCTATTCTGAATATTTCATATAAATGGAATCATACAATATATGGCCTTTTGTGTCTGGCTTTTTTCACTAAGCATAATGTGTGTTGAGGTTAATCTCCCTTTTAGCCTGTTTCAATACTTCATGCATTTTTATGGCTGAATTAAATGTTGTTATCTGTATATACCACAGTTTGCTTATCCAGTCGTCCACTGACAGACATTTGGGCTGTTTCCGCCTGTTGGCTCTTGCACCTAAGTACTGCTATGGACATGTGTGTACATGTACTTATTTAAGGGCTTGTTTTCAACTATTTGCGGTATATATCCAGCAGTGGAATTTCAGGGTCATTGGGTATTTCTACGTTTAACTTTTTGAGGAACTGCCAACTTACTTTCCGCAGAGGGGAAACCATATTATAGTCCTACTGGTGATGTATGATGGTTTCCAATTTCTCTACATCCTCACCAACATTTTCATTTTTTTATTACAGACATTCTTTTTTTTATTATAGACATTTTATTACAGACATTTTTTTTTATTACAGACACACATGAAGGGGTACCTCATTGTGGTTGGTTTTTTTATTTCATTTGCAGCTAAAAACATTGAAATTGATACAAGTATTAACAGTGGTGGAATGAATGGTTCCGTGAAATATTTTCTTCATTTTGATTATCTATATTTTCTAATTTTTCTGTAATCACACTAATATTTATTAAGTCCTTACAATGTACCAGCTACTGTACTTAGCACTTTCTATGCATGATATCATTTGTTTCTCATAACAAATCTACAGGACAAGTAAAAACGAAGGGCAGAGAGGAAACGTAACTTATCCTAAGACACAGAGCTAATAAAAAATAATGGAGGCATAATCTGAACACAGGGACCAGGATTTTTTTAATTAACTTTTTAATTTCTGGATCATTATAGATTTACATGCAGTTGTAAGATACAAGACAAAGAGGGATGCCTGGGTGGCTCAGTCGGTTTAGCGTCTGCCTTTGGCTCAGGTCACAATCCCTGGGTCCTGAGATCAAGTCCCGCATTGGGTTCCTTGCTCAGTGGGGAGCCTGCTTCTCCCTCTGTCTGCTGCTCTCTTGCTCTCTCTCTCTGACAAATAAATAAATAAAATCTTTAAAAACATAGTAAAAAGATATGAAATAAAGAGATGCTGTGTGTCCTTTACCCAGTTTCTCCTAACAATGACATTTTTCAAAACTACAGTACATTATCACAACACTGATACAGTCAATAGACAGGATATTTCCATCACCGTTCCTTATGTTGCTCTTTTTTAAAAGATTTTATTTATCTATTATTTATTTTAGAGAGAAGTAGAGAGAGAGTGGGGGGAGGGGCAGCAGGAAAGAGGGAGAGAGAATGTCAAGCAGACTCCCCACTGAGTGAGGAGCCTGACTCGGGGCTTGATCTCATGACCCTGAGATCATGACCTGAGCCAAAATCAAGAGTCAGATGCTTAACTGACTGAACCACCCAGGAGCCCCCCCCAAGATTTTATTTTTAAGGAATCTCTACACCCAACATGGTACTCGAACTCACAACCCCGAGATCAAGAGTCACATGCTCCACAGACTGAGCCAGCCAGGCGCCCCAATGTTGCCCTTTAATAGCCACGTCTGGTTCCCTCCTGCCTCCACCCCCTCCTTACCCCTGGTACTAATAATCTGATCTCCATTTCTATAATGTTGTCATTTCAAGAATGTTACATAAATGAATTATACCAAGTGTAATCTTCGGAGATTGGCTTTTTTTATTTAGCATAATTCTTTGGAAATTCATTCAGGTTTTTGCGGGCATCATTCTGCCATGCCTTTTCATTCCATGCTTAGTGGTATTCCACAGATACACCGTGGTTTAACAACTCACCAAAGGACTTTTGGGTTGTTTCCCCTTTATAGCTGCTGCCAATAACACTGTTCTAAATGTAGGTTTTTGTCCTAACATAAGTCTTCATTTCTCCTGGATAAATGTACAGGTTTGCAATTGCTGGGTTGTATGGTAGCTGTGCGTTTAGTGTTTAAGAAACCGCCAAACTGTTTTCCAAAGTACAGAGGCCAGGGTTTTAACTGCAATATACTATTACCTATAAATGAACTTCAGTAATCATACATTTTTAAAACCCCCACAATATAACTTATTTGTAATTAAATAAGCATTCACAGAGCCTTTACACATTGGAATACATACAGCAAGGGCTGTCTGAGCTGCTGGCCCTGGGAGATGCTGAGTCACTTGGTCTTTTCTGTAGGTCTTTCATGGTCTCTGGGGGCCCCCCAGGCAGTCAGGTCAGAACACACTCAGTGCAACCCCTGCTCTGCCCTGGTGTGAGTGGCGTCTGCCACTTTCTGAATCAGGGCACTTTGGGGTGCAAATAACAGAAATCTGCTAAGCTTTACCTGCAAAAGGGGATTTACCCTGAAGATTCAGGAAGCGCAGCTGAACAGTGCAAAGGACCAGAGTTAGGAACTGGAAAGTTCTGCAGATCCCATCAGCCAGCAGAGGGGCCCATCCCATGATGCAGGTGTGACTGTGGGCAAACACAGCTGTCAAGATCTTGGGCTCAGGAATCCAATGACTTGGGATGAAATCTTTGTTCTAAAACTTACCAGTTATGAGACATTGGCAAGTTAGTGAAGCTCTCAGGACCTCGGTTTTCTTACCTTCAGATGGAGCCATAGTGGTACCTACTGTCATTGGGTTGATATGAGGATTAAAAAGTGAATGCATGTAAAAGACTTTAAAATAGTGCCTGACAGGGGTGCCTGGGGGCTCAGTCGGTTAAGCGTTTGCCTTTGGCTCAGGTCATGATCTCCTGGGGTCCTGGGATGGAGCCCCGCTCATCCTGTTAGGCTCCCAGCTCAGCGGCGGGTCTGCTTCTCCCTGGCCCCTGCTCCCCACCTCTCCACCCCCACTCAAGCTCTGTCTGTCTTTCCCTCAAATAAATAAAATTTAAAAAAAAAATAGTGCCTGACATATAGCAAGTGCTAAGTTAAGGTCAGTTCTTATCACATTATTATTATTCCGGAATTCAATGAGAAGGCACGTAAACTATGGCAGTGTCTGATAAGTGTTCAGTAAATGTTAGCTTCTTGGCATTATTTTTAACAATTTTATTGAGATTGAGTTTACACACATAAATTACATTACATAATTTGGTATAGTCACAGAGTTGTGTGATCATATGACACCACAATTAATTTTAGAATGTTTTCATTACCCCCAAAGAAACCTTGCACCTCTTTGCCATCATCCCCCAATCCTCACATCCCCCAGCCCTGGGCAACCACTGATCTACTTTCTGTCCCTCTAGTTTGCCTATTCTAATCATTTTATATAAATGGAACCATGCACTAAGTAGTCCTTTTGTGACTGACTTCTTTCACTTAGCATAATGTTCTTTTTTTTTTTTTTAAGGTTTTATTTATTTATTCGACAGAGATAGAGACAGCCAGCGAGAGAGGGAACACAAGCAGGGGGAGTGGGAGAGGAAGAAGCAGGCTCATAGCGGAGGAGCCTGATGTGGGGCTCGATCCCATAACGCCGGGATCACGCCCTGAGCCGAAGGCAGACGCCCAACCACTGTGCCACCCAGGCGCCCCAGCATAACGTTCTCAATATCCGTTCACATTGTAGCATTGTCAATACTTTTTTCCTTTTTATTAATTTATTTATTTACTTACTTTTTCCCCTTTTATCGTTGAATGATATTCCCCTGTGTGGATATATACCACAAGAATTATTTTTCATAATTAATAAGACAACCACAAGCCTGGATTAGTTTCCTCTTGCTGTTGTAACAAATCACCGGAAATTTCGTGCTTTGAAGCAATAGAAATGTATTCTCTTACAGTTCTGGAGGAGAGTCAGAAATGAATCTTTTTTTTAAGTTATTTTTTTACTTATTTAAGTAATCGCTACACCCAACGTGGGGCTCGAACTCAGGACCCCAAGATCAAGAGTCACGTGCTCTTCGGACTGAGACAGCCAGGAGCCCTCAGAAATGAGTCTTATGGGCAGAGTGGTCTCTTCTGGAGGCTCCAGGGGAGAATTCATTTCTTGTCTCTTCCAGCTTCTGGTGGCTGTTCCTGCTCCTTGACTTGCAGTCCTGTCACTTGGACCCCTGTGTTTGTCATCACATTGCCTTTTTTGTAGCCAAATATTCCTCTTTTGTAGTCAGTTGTTCATTTTCTTTTTTATAGGGATTCCTGTGCTTATATTTAGGGCATACCTGGATGATCTCTCCATCTCGATATCCTTAATTTAATCACATCTACAAAGTCTCTTGCCATGTAAGGTAACATTGACAGGTTCACATGCCTCTTTCTCTTCTAATATTAGGAAATGAATCCAGTAATCATTTGAATAGCAATGAAAAAACTGGCTTGGGGCATATATCTGTGGGACTTTGCACTCATTGCTATTTTACCACTTGTGGCTGAGTGGGAAAGTACATCTACAATAAAAATCTTTCGTTCAGGAGGGACAATTTCGGTTTGGAGTAGAGGAAGAGGAAGATCTTGGCACGGGATCCAATTAGCAATTTGTGGAAAGTTTCCTATGTTCCAGGAAATTTGCATCTTCTACTTCTAAAACACAACTTTGCAAAAATGGGCATTTTATAGAACAAGGAAATTGAAGCCTACCAGGGGTAAGCCACCTGCCCAAGGTCACAAGGACAATAAGCAACAGAGCCAGGATCTGAACCCAGGTCTGCACAATGTGGACACCAAAGCCCAGGGCCTGACCACCACATCAAACTGCCTCTTGAGAAATAGGAGTTCCTATTTCTAACACATTCCCCTCTTCCTGGCATTGGCCCTGGATGCTTGTTAGGCCAGAATAACCACGGGGAGATGTTGTAGACAGCTCAGGCACCCCAGTTCGGTCATCTGTGACGCCTCAGGGACCAGAGTTCACAGTCTTTGCTTGGCACCCCCGTCAGGGCTTTGACAGGCAATGTGTTTGTTAGACATGATGTCCTTTCAAGGCTCAGCCAAACAGCCCCAGACTGCCCGCGCTGACCAGCAGAACAGGCCCCCAGGCTGAGTCACTGCCCAGCTGTTTCACAACCTGTTTGTGCATTGAGGTGGCAGGAGCAAGGAAGTTCACTCTAGGTGGCTTGTGTCTTCCTGAGCTCCTGGACAGAAAGGTGGCTCCGAGTGACAGGTAGAAGGAGACCTTGGCTCACCCTATGCCCAACCAATATGCAACCAGAGGGTTCTTTGATTCTTCTAGGCTCTCTCTTTGACCAGAGAAAACCAAGGGAAATTTCAGCAAGTCTCAGTTCCTCTCTGTAAAATGGGAAATGTGTATATATTTAAATGATTGTGCATTCTACATGCACTCTATAATTTAATATTCACAGCAGACCAGTGAAGTAGATATTATTATTTCATTTTACAAATGCAGATTCTGAACATGAGAGCTGTTATATCACACGGCTCGTTAGTCCAGGGTCAAGAACTGACTACAAGTCCGTACAACTCAAGAGTTTGGGTTCAGAAGGAAATAGCAGGAGAAAAGTCTAGCTACTGTTTCAGGCTTACCATTCCATGCTGAGTCATTTAGGCAAGTCCCTTCTATTCGTTGGACCTTGTTTTCCCCATATGTTCTGTCCAGTGGGGGAGAGGGAGCTGAGCTGATGAGTCCGAAAGCTCACTTTCTAGGCCATGAGCCTATGATTTTGTGTGAGATCTTTCCCTAAGTCACCACTTTGGCATGGTCCTCATTCCCTGCACAGTCCACTCTTGCCTCTTCGGGGGGAAGAACAGACATCGGCAATGAAGAATTCTTCCAACTTGGAGATTTCTCAGAAAGTCTCAGCTCTCACTTACAATTTTTTCATGATTTCCATTGAGCCACGTCCGCATCCATAAAATCAGGATGGCCATAATAATACCAGCAACCCAGTCACAGTACATACCACTGGGCTAGATGGGTCATGGACACTTTCTTTTAGCTTCGTAATGGCCGTAGAAGAGGATGTCACTGCTTGAGGTCATCCAGCTCATAGAATATGGAGTTGGCATCTCAGCCCAGGTGAGGTAGGTCTGCCTCTTCGTCCTTTGCCACACTGCCTTTCCTCCTATCTCTTACTTCTGATGGTGGGAGAATGGACTGAAATGAATTAAAAGCACTTGGTGGACTGAAGATCACTACATTCATGTGACCCATTAAGAGTTGTCACGAGGGGCGCCTGGGTGGCACAGCGGTTAAGCGTCTGCCTTCAGCTCAGGGCGTTATCCCGGCGTTATGGGATCGAGCCCCACATCAGGCTCCTCCACTATGAGCCTGCTTCTTCCTCTCCCACTCCCCCTGCTTGTGTTCCCTCTCTCGCTGGCTGTCTCTATCTCCGTCAAAAAAAAAAAAAAAAAAGAGTTGTCACTAGTTCTCTTTTTCTCACTATAGAGGGAGTTGGGATCTTAGTCCTCAGCCATTCTTGCATCTGCACAGAATGCCAAGGTGGGACTTTCTATGGAGTTTTGGTGCATAATTACCAATTGATATAATACCATTCGCTATAAACAAACAAGTGGGAGCAATCAATAAGCAGGAAGAACAATGACGTTGGGAATTAGCTCTCTGGTTAACTTAGTCATTACAAAGGACCCTGTGTCCACTTTCTTCTTCGTTTATTCTCAGCTTTTCTCTGCCATGATGATTTTTGTCATTGCAACATGCTCACTCCTTCACCCAAGAAAATCAGAAGAAAGAACCCTAAGAGCAGGCAGAAAACCCAATCAAACGCAATTCCTTATCATTTCTTTCCACTAAACTGTAGACTCTGTCAGGGGAGGGATTTAGGCCGTCCTGCTTATTCTTATATTCCAAGAGCCCAGAACAATGCCTGGCCTACAGCAGGCACACAGTAAGTGTTGACTAAATTATGCCACAGTGTGCCTTGTTATGTCCATTCAGAGACATACAAATTCCCCTTAAAATTTCCTTTTCATTAGTTCTCTCTCTCTGCCCCTCCCCCTCCTCTCTAAAAAAATTAAAAAGAGAGAGAGAGACTGTTAGGCAGGCTCCATGCCCAGTGCGGAGCCCAACACAGGGCTTGATCCCATGACCCTGAGATTATGACCTGAGCTGACATCAGGAGTCAGATGTTTAACCGACTAAGCCACCCAGGTGCCCCTCATTGGTTCTCTTTTTAATGTTTATGACCTGAGTCCTCAGCCAGGCTGCTTGAAGGCAGTGTTTGAAAACTCCTATTACATGCTAAGCACAGGTACCATATATCTATATGGGTCCATATCGTCTATACTCTTGATAGCATTCTTGCCATGTGAATAATCTCCTTGTTTCAGAGATTAAGAAACAGACTCAGGGAAATCAAGTACTGTCTCAAGGCTACACACCAGTATGTAGCTGAATCCAGATGGGACCTGCATTTGTTTGTGTGTTGACCCATGTTTGATAGAGTCTGAATCCCACAAGGATATGGGGAATAGTTCAAATTTTTATTGATACTTGCTATCTGCCAAGTGTATAGGTCAATCCTCATAACAACCTTAGAGGGAAGCATTAGTATTAGTATTAGTATTAGTATTAGTATTAGTATTAGTATTAGTATTCTCTCCATTGGAGAGATGAGGACATGAGGTTCACAGAGGCAAAGTAACTTGCCCAAGCTTCCATGGCTAGACAGTCATAGAATTAAAAATTAAAAAAAAAATTAAGTAGACTCTACCCTCAACATGGGGCTCAAACCCACGACTCTGAGATCACAAGTTGCATGCTCTACGAATTGAGCTGCCAGGCGCTCTGTCAGTGATAGAATTTTAACCCAAACAGTCTGACTTCAGGGCCCATCTTAAACCCTAAGCACGAGTGCGTCAACCCACGCCCTCTGCTTCTCCATGGAGTCTCCTTGGGCTTGTTTATATCCTCTGGGCTGTACACAGAATGTCCTCCAGGAAATGTTTGAACCGATAGTGCAGATGATGGTATATGACCTTCTGACCCAAGGAAGGGGTTAATGATGATGAAATCTTAGAGGACCAGAAACAAACCCTTTTACTTCTAAAGAGAGCACATGGCAGACTCACAATTCTTGCAGCTGTGAGACCGGAAGAACACAACGTGCTTCCAAAGGCTGGTATGAGGAGTAAATGAGTGATCCAGACTCGCAAAAAGTGCTTCCAACAGAGCCTGGTATGGTACCCAGTAAGTATGCACTAAAGGGGAGCTGTCAAAGGGCCTCCGTCTAGGGAATTCGAGACCCAGTGGGTTAATTATCCTCAGGCAGAAACCACACTGACTTCCCCAGACAGACCTGGGAGGGAGAAACCCAAACAGACTGTTACAGTTCAGCTAAAATAGAGCTAATCTTTAATCTTTTATGGATACATGTAATACATTAACTATTATAGCTTATCCCCTTGAGGCACCTCAACACCTGGTCAACCAGAGACCGGGGTTAGGTTGGCTGGGCTAAGTGGAAAGGAGCAAGTAAATAGGCCAATTACCCTTCTGCAACAGACTTTCTTAGGTCCCCACCTTGAGATTAAGAGGATGAAATGGTTGATGCTGCCTGTCATACAGGGGTGGGGTAAGGAGGTGAGCTCTTGAGTCAGCAGCCGGTGAAGATTACTACGCACAAAATAACCTGGGGTGTTTTCCCGGACTCTCAGCAAACCAAACTCTTGAAGAGCAAGAATTGTTATCATTTATTATTTGTCATTGGGTGTTTGCTGGTGGTGGTTACTATTAATAACGATGCTGTTGTTTTCATAATATGAAAACACTCCAAAGGCAAAGAATTACTAAGGCTAGGTGTCTCTATGAATTATGAAATCAGAGGGTTCAACTACCATATTTTTTCAACTTGAAGAGGTACTTTGTGTCCATGTTTTTCAGGCTTTATCTTATAAAACATCTATACATGTAGATGGAAGTGTTTCTCAATTGCCTGAAACTCTGTTATTAAGTAAAAGCTGCGACTTAGAGTGGATAGTGTCTAAGAATCAAGGCGATATAATAGTTCGAGCTCCCACTCCAGGCAAGAATTGTTCCTATCATAATCTCTGCTTCAATATTTCTACGGAAAGGGAGTTTACTTCTCATCAAAGGGGTCCTTTTCGTTACTGGTCACCAGCCATGTGATGCCTATATGTGCTCCTTATATAAAGCTGAAATCTGCCTCCCTGTAACTTCCGCCCAGCATTTCCAGTCCTGTCCTCTGGAACTACAAAAAATCAAATTTTTCTTTTTCTTTTTTCTTTTTAAAGATTTTATTTATTTATTTGACAGAGATAGAGACAGCCAGCGAGAGGGAACACAAGCAGGGGGAGTGGGAGAGGAAGAAGCAGGCTCATAGCGGAGGAGCCTGATATGGGGCTCGATCCCATAACGCCGGGATCACGCCCTGAGCTGAAGGCAGACGCTTAACCGCTGTGCCACCCAGGCGCCCCTCTTTTTCTTTTTTAAGATTTTATTTATTTATTTGAGAGAGAGAGAGCATGAGCAGGGGGAGGGGCAGAGGGAGAGGGAGACACGGACTACCCGCTGAGCAGAGAGCCAGACTCGGGGCGCGATCCAAGGACCCTGGGATCCTGACCGGAGCCGAAGGCAGATGCTTAACCAACTGAACCACTCAGGTGATCCCAGTCAAACCTTTCATAGGAGCAGACTGGCTTAGGACAACAAGCAAGATCTCTGGAGGCGGACAGATCTGAGTTTTATTCCTGACTCTACCAGTTATTAGCAAGTAACGACTTCTCCCTCATCGGTCAAGTGGGTTTAAGTACTGTGAGATTTAAATGAGATAAATATGTATAAAACCTCTGGTACCTAATGCTCAATGAATGTCAGATACTCCCTTCCTCTTCTCCATGCTCTCCTTGCTGGCCTTATAATTTCATATCCTTGAAGACACATGTTACATTCCACCCTTCTCAAGTTTTTTCCAAATTAAACATTCCCCAGTTCTTAAACCATTCTCCTAATAATAACTCTGATTCATTGCCTACCAACAACACACAGTATGTGTCAGGCACTGCCAAAGGCCTAACAAGTTCAATAACTTGCCTAAGGCCGCATAAGCAGTACCCAGGATTCAAGTCTAGATCTGCCCGGCTCTGAAGTCACACTTCCAAATCTAGATCCTATAGCAGTGCTGTCCAATTGAAATATAATGTTAGCCACATACAGAAGGTCAAATATTCTAGTAGTCACATGTTTAGAAATAATAAAAAACAGGTGGAAAAAATTTTTTAAAGATTTTATTTATGGGGCGCCTGGGTGGCTCAGTTGTTAAACGTCTGCCTTTGAGGGGCGCCTGGGTGGCACAGCGGTTAAGCATCTGCCTTCGGCTCAGGGCATGATCCCGGCGTTATAGGATCGAGCCCCACATCAGGCTCCTCCGCTATGAGCCTGCTTCTTCCTCTCCCACTCCCCCTGCTTGTGTTCCCTCTCTCGCTGGCTGTCTCTCTCTCTGTCAAATAAATAAATAAAATCTTTTTTAGATTTTATTTATTTATTTGACAGAGAGAGAGTGAGAGAGCACAAGCAGGGGGAGTGGCAGAGGGAGAGCGAGAAGCAGGCTCCCCGCTGAGCAAGGAGCCTGATGCAGGGCTCAATCCCAGGACCCTGAGATCATGACCTGAGCCGAAGGCAGACGCTTAACTGACTGAGCCACCCAGGCGCCCTAAAACAGGTGGAAATTAAATTTAATAACATATGATATTAAATCCCAAATACCCAAAATATCATTTCAACATATAATCAATAAAAAAAGTATTGTGATATTGCACATTTTTTTTCATAGTAAGTCTTCATAACCCAGTGTGTATATTACACGTATAGCGTGTCTCAATTTGAACTAGCTAGATTTCAAGCGGTTAGTAACTCCATGTGGTTTGTGGCTGCCACACTGGACAGCACATATTGGAGGAAGAGTGCAGTGTCCCCAGCCTAGAATTTAAGGACGTAGGTTTCCCACCCCCAAATCCAGTGCTGACTAAATATACGAGACCAAGAAAATCATTTAATAATCCCTCTGCTAACCTCTGTTCTCTACTAATCATTCTGTCAACCAAAACAGCATTTATCAATGCCTGTGCCGTGTCAGGCATTATTCCCTGAGTTGGGGATACTGCGGCAAATAAAACAAAGCCCCTGCTTTCCTGGAGCTTGTGATTTTAACGGGGTGGGGTGGGGGAGATAAACAAATCAGTAAGTAGGCAGTAATGTCACCTAGTCAAATGTGCTGTGAAGAAAAATACAGCAGGAAACGGGGGAGGCAGACTGCACTACAACTGCAAAAGACTTAAGATGGGAGTATCCTTGACACGTTCAAGTAAAAGCAAGGAGAAGAACATGGCTAGAGCTGACTGGATGGGGGGCAGGAACAGATGGGGATGGCTGGAATATGGTTGAAGAGGTAACAGGTGATGGCGGCACGTAGGCATAAGGAGGACTTTGGATTTTACTCAGAGTGGAGGAATGACATGAACTGACAAGGATGCTGGAGTGAATTAGGTTGAAAAGCAATGGTTACTACACCTTTTCCATGGGGCTATGCATATAGGAAGCAGCCAATAAACGTCAGGACATTCCTGAGTAAATATTAGTTTCTAATAGTAAGATTGAGGGCCTGGCATTGCATACAATGGTGGTGTAGATATACCTTAAGTCCCGTCAGGCCGCTCTTGAGAGCTGATGAAGGAATTACGTATGGGTACGTGTGCCTCCAATTCGTGTTGATGGTCTACTGTCCCTATGAAGACTGCTCAAGAACTAACCCTCATCCTTTGAGCCCAGTCTAATGACTGGCTGGGAAGCATGAACTTTTCTCCTCTTTGAGGCCACTAACTGTAATAATTAGGGAAATTAATTGTGGAGAAAGAGCCCAGGAATTCCAAAGGAAGCATGATAAAAAGGCTTGGTGTCAGAAAGAAATGAATTGGAATATGAGTTCTACCATTTGCTGGCACTTGGCTTTGGGCAAGTCACCTAACCTCTCTGAACTTCTTTATCTCCTCTGTCACATGGAGATGGTGATATCTATATTGTAGCAGTATTTGGCATACCCACACACATATATTGTCAAGTTGTTGGTGTATAGCAATAGTTCAATAATTGGTAGCTATTGTGATGCGTTCAACAAAATTTTTGAACACCTACTATATACAAAGTACATAATTATGGACTGAATGCTTGTGCCTGCCCCCAATTCATACGTCGAAACCCTACCCTCCAACGTGATAGTAGTACTAGGAGGAGTGGCCTTTAGGAATAGTTCTAGGAATACTTAGGATTAGATGAGGTCACGATGGAAAGGCCCTCATGAATGGAATAGGTGTTCTTATAAAAGTCCTGAAAAGTTTCCTTTGTTTTGCAATTGACCGCGTAAGGATACCAGAAGTCAATCTGCAACCCAGAAGTGGGATCTCACCAGAACCCAACCACGCTGGTACCCTAATGTCATACTTCCAGACTCCAGAACTATGAAAAATAAATTTCTGTTGTTAATATACCACCCAGTTGATGGCATTTTGCTATAGCAGTCCAAGCTCAGACACACACATGTACAGAAAATAATGATTCTTCCCTTCAGGATGTTGATAATCCATACCAGGGAGATGAGGCATACGCAAAATATATTCAATAAGACAGAATGTACTTGCACAAATGAGATACAAGATGTAATACCAATAATAGCTACTATTTATTGGTTACTTACAACAAGCCAGGCACTATGCCAAGTGTTTCATAAACAACTTATTTTACTTTTGCAAATTCCACCTTAAAAGCTACTATTTTTATCTCTATTTCACAAAAAGGAAGCTGAGGCCCAGAGAGGGGAAGTGAGTTGCCCAAGGCTGCACAGCTGGATGGCGGCAGGGGACAGAAGTGAGCCCCATTCTGGGCTCTAGGCCTCACATCCTTATCAGAAAAATCCATCCCTATAACTCCTAGGCTTTGTCCAAGTTTTACCATTTTGTTCATCCATTTCCAGTCCATCTTTTTTTTTTTTTAATTTAACCCTACTTTGAGATGCCAGCTAAAATTTGAATAAATACTATGGTGCCTCAGAGGACCCACAATTCACTGGACTTTCCATTCTGAAGTTAGTGTCTGCATAGGAAAAAAGAGGGACGGCAATTTTACAACCTTCTCCAGTCATTACAGCACTGAGAGCTTGTCACTCTGCCCAACATTGTGAATCACCAAACTGATCGGGAGGCACATCCTAAGCCCTGGGGTATATGCAGCCTTAATAACTATCAGAGTCCTGTGCAAGGTTCAGGTTCTGCACACTCTTTCAGGGTGATCTCATTTATTCTCATGTCTTTAGTTACCATCTAAGAGGCTCTAACTCTGAAAGGTCTACCTCCGGCCCAGCTCTCTCTCCTCTGAACTCTGTCGGGGCACTAGCACTTGGGTGTTTCATAAACACCTCATGCTCAGTGTATCTGCATATGAACTCATCTCTCCTGCCTCACCCACACTGCTTTGTGTTTCCTAGCTCAGAAAAAAGCACTACCATGGCCACCCAAGGTAGACATCTAGACACCTGTGACTCCTTCTATCTTTAGCTCTGGTTAGTCATCAAATCGTTCTCTTCCTTATTTTTAAAATCTGTCTTTTGTCCTATAATTATCTCTCAGCTGGAGTTGTACCAAAGCTCCTAAGCTGGTCTTCTTTCTCCAGGTTCTCCTTTCTCAAGCTTTTCTCCACATTGCAGCCAGAGTGATCTTTTTATAGCTCACAAATGTTCTTTAAGTCTAGCACACAAAGTCCTCCAGGGTCTGAGCCTTACTCCTTCCCCAGACTCATTTATTTTGGCCCCTTACCTCAGATTCTATACCCTAATTCTATTTAACTTAGTGTCCTTTTATTTTTTTTTAAAGATTTTATTTATTTATTCGACAGAGATAGAGACAGCAGCGAGAGAGGGAACACAAGCAGGGGGAGTGGGAGAGGAAGAAGCAGACTCATAGTGGAAGAGCCTGATGTGGGGCTCGATCCCATAACGCCGGGATCACGCCCTGAGCCGAAGGCAGACGCTTAACTGCTGTGCCACCCAGGCGCCGCCTTAGTGTCCTTTTAAACATGCTGTTCCCTTCACCTGAAATTCCCTTTTCTCCCTTCTTTATCTAACATCTATTGATCCTTCAAGTAGGCATTGCTTACCTTTTCCAGGAATCCTTCACTGATGCCCCCAAGATGGACCAAGTGTCCTGCTTGCTTCCAAAGGGGTTGAGCGATTGATACCTAATTTTCCTATTGAATCATATTACATGGTACAGACACCTTAGTTTAACCCTCAGATTCCCACAACTTACCTATAAACTCTTTTGAGGGTAGAGATGGAGCTAACAGCTAACAAAATGTCTAGAACAGTCTAGACTTTCAAGAAATGTTCAATATAAAAAAATGAATGGGGTACTGTAGGTTACAGCAAGGGAACTAGACCTAGAAGTGTTAGTACAGTACAGTAATTAAGACAGAGGGCGCAAGTCAACGTTTTACATTGGTATTACAGCCTCCCCGCTCCTTTGCATGTTATGTAACAACTCGTTGCCTGGATTTCCCCATTAGTAAAATTAGAGTAACAATTGTACTTGGCTCATAGGCCTGCTGTGAGGATCAAATTTAAAATTTTGACATATTGTTCATTACTTTTTGCATTAAATTTGTAAAATATCGCATTAAAGTAGTATTTATCTTAGCCAATGAGTTTCTGGTGTCCCTTTAATTTTTTCACTCCGGTAGAGTACCTCATTCACTTCACTCTAGTCCTCACTTTGTTCACACTTTATATGCTTGACAAATATTAGCAGCGTTCAATATTTATCTCCCTATATTTTCAAATATGCAGTAAAGTGAACAAATATTAAGTGTATTGCTGAGCTCCCTAATTGTTCAGAACATTATGCTTCGCAGCAAAGGGTGTCTTTTCACCCTTAAGCATCCAACAAAAAGTTCGTTAAGTCTCCCTTTCCGTGTTTTCCGCAGCTCCCTTCCCCAGGCTCTCTTTCGCCCCTGTCAGTCTCAAGAGATTTCCTAGACAAAACCAGTCCAAATCATCAAACTTGAAAAAATATTTTCCTATAGGACAGCCTATGACGTCAAGCCCCTCGGTAAATCCCAGGGGACCCTCCAACGGAGGCCGCCATCTTCCATACGGCGGCATTGCGTCTCGCGCATGCGCTTCTGTTTGCGAGGCTGCAAAGAAGATTTTATCCCTTCTCGGCACCCTTACGTCGCGGGGCATTGGTGTCAAGATTTACGCGACGTCCGTTTCTTGCTGGACGTGGGAAGGCGAGGAGGTGATGATGTTGCACTATCCAGAGGGCTTTAATTTTAGGGCTGGGGGCTGATTGTTCAAAATCTCCGAGGTGCTGGGGTGGGTATATTACCCACTTTACGAGAAGAGACTAGAGTGCGCTCGGGGGCGTGTTTATAGTGTAAGTGGGTACGTGTCTTTGATACTGGTTTAAGGGGACCTAAACCATCCTTTTCCGAGAACTTCACGCTTCCGCCTTGCTATTTTTGAAAGGCGTTTTCAGAGAGGCGGATCGCCTAGATTTTAGATTGATTCAGGCTCTGCCACCGACTTGCTGTAGTCCTTGGGCCCCCTTCCGAGTCTCAGTATCTTCATCTATAAATTGAAGAGTAGACAAAGCCTTTATTAAGTCACCTTTCAGTTCTGAATGGTATTACATGTCCGAGCCACAAAGTTTTGGGGGTTAAATATCGTTGGCCCCATTTTATAAGGAGGACATTGAGTCCCAGGTTTGATGACTCCCTCAAGATTGCCCAGAAAACTTTTAGAGATTTCAGACAGACATTGAGACTAGAAGATTACGCTGTAACTCTACGACCACTACTCCTTTGTGTATTTCTGTATCATCAGTTCCTGAAACTGGCCTATATAGCAGCTACTCAAAAAGTTTGAATGGATGAATGAATCTTTTGATATCAAGGAGACAAGCAGATCTGTTGTTTCTCTGCCACTCTAATGTGTTAACAATGTAACACTTCTCTAGGTGTTTCTTCTGCTTTACTTGACTGGGGACTCTGAAACCAGTTCTGTTGTCTTCAACTTAATCGGACACCATGGAGGCACCTCCAGTCACCATGATGCCTGTCACTGGAGGCACCATTAATATGATGGAGTACTTGCTGCAGGGTAAGTGAACCAGGCAACTTAGATGACCTGTTTTCCTCTTTCTGTTCATCATCTGGGGGGAGGAGAGGCCGTTATACAAAGGCAGCCTGCATGATTTCTGGCATTCAGTAGACAGCAACTTTTTAAAAAAAATTTAAACATTAATTATGGTCACAAACACATAACATTCAATTAAGTGTACAATTCAGTAGTGTTAATTATATTCACGTCATTGTATAACTGATCTCTAGAACTTTTTCATCTTGCAGAACTGAAACTCTGTACCCTTTAAACACTAATTGCTCCTTTCCCCTCCCCTCAGCCCTTGGCAACCACCTTTCTGCTTTGTTTTTTATTTTGACTACTCCAGATATTTCATATGAGTGGAATCATACAGTGGTTGTCTTTTTATGACTGACTTCTTTTATTAGCATAATGTCCTTAAGGTTCATCCCTATTGTAGCATGTGACAGGATCCCCTTTTTATTTTTTATTTTTATTTTTTTTTTAAGATTTTATTTATTTATTCGACAGAGATAGAGACAGCCAGCGAGAGAGGGAACACAAGCAGGGGGAGTGGGAGAGGAAGAAGCAGGCTCATAGTGGAAGAGCCTGATGTGGGGCTCGATCCCAGAACGCCGGGATCACGCCCTGAGCCAAAGGGAGACGCTTAACCGCTGTGCCACCCAGGCGCCCCGAGGATCCCCCTTTTTAAAGCTGAATAACATTTCATTTTGTGTATATACTACATTTTCTTTATCTACTCATCTGTCATTTGGGTTGTTTTTGCCTCTTGGTTATCGTGAATATTGCTGCAGCAAACATGGGTGTGCAAATATCTCTTCAAGATCCTGCTTTGAGGGGCCCCCTGCGTGGCTCAGTTGGTTGAGCGTCTGCCTTTGGCTCAGGCCGTGATCTCAGAGTCCTGGGATGGAGACCCACATTGGGCTCCCTACTCAGTGGCAAGTCTGCTCCTCCCTCTCTCTCTGCCCCTCCCCCCAGCTTCTGCTCTCTCTCTCACTCTCAAATAAATAAAATCTTAAAAAAAAAAAAAAAGACCTGCTTTGAATTTTTGATATATGCCCAGAAGTGGGATGACTGGATCATATAATTCTATGATACTGTTATTAGCTCTGTCATATAGATCAGGAAGCAGGTTAAGTGGGGTGCCTGGGTGGCTCAGGTCATGATTCCAGGGTCCTGAGATCATGCCCCGAGTCAGGCTCCCATGCTCAGCAGGGAGTCTGCTTCTCCCTCTCCCTCTACCCCTCCACCCCTCACTCATCCTCGCTCTCTTTCTCTCTCTCTCTCTCAAATAAATAAAATCTTTAAAATAAAATAAAAAGAATGTAAATTAAAAAAAAAAAAAAAAAAGAAATAGGTAAAGTGAGTTGCCCAGATGAAAAAACTCAAGATCCAGAGAGGGTAGTGATTTTCAGGAGATCATATACTGTTTTGTGGAAGAGTTTAGACTTTAATTCAGATCATCCCTTTAGTAACTTAATATGAACAACATGATGTTATTAATTTTCACTTCTTAAGCTACCTCTCCTTCAGCCTTTCCCAACCGAGTAAGTGCCAGTGTCATTCACCAATTGCATGAACCAAGCATTTAGGAGTCAGTCACTGTTTTTCACTTTACCCCCACATCAAGTCCATCTCTAAGTCCTATTCATTTTACTTCCAACATATATTTTAAATAAGTATTTTTTCCGCCTGCAGTGCCACACCCGGTTTATCATCCCCCACTTGAACTACTTCAGTAAACTTTTACTTGTTACATTGTTTCCACTTCTGATTATCTCTGTCCCCACACCAACAGGTAGTCATCTTTTTATTTTTGTATTTATAATTGGTGGGTTTTTTTGATTTTTTTTTATTTATTTGACACAGAGAGAGAGAGAGAGAGAGACAGCAAGCACAGGCAGGGGGAGCAGCAGGCAAGGGAGAAGCAGGCTCCCTCCTGAGCAGGGAGCCTGACGGGCTCAATCCCAGGACCCTGGGATCATGACCTGAGCCAAAGGCAGACACTTAACTGACTGAGCCGCCCAGGCATCCCTATTATTGGTATTTTTTTAAGTAAACTTTGTGCCCCCAATGTGGGTCTTGAACTCAGGACCTGCAGATCAAGAGTTGGATGCTCGTAGTGCCTGGGTGGCTCAGTTGGTTGAGTGTCCAACTGCTGATTTCGGTTCACGTCCTGATCTCAGGGTCACGGGATCAAGCCCCGTGTCAGGCTCTGTAAGTCTGATTCTTTCCCTCTCCCTCGCCCTTCTCCATGTGTGCTCTCTCTCAAATAAATAAATCTTAAAACAACACAAAACAAAAAAAGGAGTTGCAGGCTCTGCCAACTGAGCCTGGTAACAATGTAACACTTCTCCAGGTGTTTCTTGTGCTTTATTGACTGGGGACTCCAAAACCAGTTCTGTTGTCTTCAACTTAGGCACCATGAAGGCACCTGCAGTCACCATGATCACTGTCACTAGAGACACTATTAATATGATGGAGTGCCTGCTGCAGGGGACCTACCAGGCATCCCCAGTAGACATCTTTTTTTTTTTTTAAGATTTTATTTATTTATTTGACAGAGAGAGACAGCCAGCGAGAGAGGGAACACAAGCAGGGGGAGTGGGAGAGGAAGAAGCAGGCTCCTAGCAGAGGAGACTGATTTGGGGCTCGATCCCATAACGCCGGGATCACGCCCTGAGCCAAAGGCAGACGCTTAACGACTGCGCCACCCAGGCACCCCCCCCACCAGTAGACATCTTTTTAAATAATTGTTTTATTATTTAAAAATTCAAACATAGAGACTAATATAGTAAAGAGTCCATTTTCATCGTCTAGATTTCAGTTTGTATCATTTTGCCATATTTGCTTCTTTTTTCTTTTGCTGTTTTTTTTTTAAGTTTGTTTTCTTTTTAAGAGAGGGAGGGATGGGAGGGTGGCAGAGGGAAAGGGAGAGAGAAAATCTTAAGCAGGCTCCACTCCCAGCACAGAGCCCAACACAGGACTTAATCTCACAACCCTGAGATCATGACTTAAGCCGAAATCAAGAGTTGGACGCTTAACTGACTGAGCCCCCAGGCGCCCCTTAAGACTGTATATTTAAGTAATCTCTACACCCAACGTTGGGCTCAAACTTACAACCCCGAGATCAAGAGTCATGCTCCACCGACGGAGCCAACCAGGTGCCCCTCTTGCTGTTCTTAAAGAAAATTTCTGACCTCATAACATTTTACTGCTAAGGTCTTCAGTATGCATCTCTAAAAAACAAGGATATTTTTCTTCGTAACCTTAATACCATCATTATTATCTTAAGAAAATTAATAATATATTTTAATGTCACCTAACATCTAGTCCATATTCAAAAGTTTCTCCCCAGTTGTCCCCAAAATGTATTTTGTAAACAGGATACAATCAAGTATCATGCATTACATTGGATAATTGTACCTCTTCAGTCTCTTTGAATTTGAACCGGTCTCCCCTCAGCTACACTTTTTTTCCCCTCATGACCATGTCTTGTTGAGTCCATACCAGTTTTCGTGGAATAATCCTTTGAAAATGTAAATCCAGTCATGTCTTTCCCTGTTTTGTTGAAAATAAAGTGTGGCGCACATAGATGCCGAGTGACCTTTGGATAAAATACCGCCTTCACCACGGACTGTATGTCAGGCCTCCACTGCTGTGGCCCAGGCCAAATCCTCACTTCAGTCTCATCTTCCTTCTTGCTCACGGCACTTCAGGCACCCTGATACCTTTCCGTTTTCTTTAACTGCCCAGGCCCGTTCCTGCCTCTGTGCCCTAGCACTTGATGATCCCTCTGGCCCAGTACTTTTCTCCAGCTCTTCAAATGACCATCTCATTTTCATCCTTCAGGTTTCAGCTCAGTTGCATCCCCTTAGGGAGACCTTCTCTGACTCCAGCCCCTCAGAGAGGTCTTCTCTTCTCCACCCCCACCAATTGCTCTCTATCCCATCTCCCTTCTATTTCCTTGTATTTCTGTTTGTTTACTAACTTATTTTTTGTTTCCCCTACTGAATTGTAATCTCCATTAGGGCATGGACCCCTACTTCCTAACATAATGCCTAGAACAGCATTCAAGAATATAGGTTGAATGAACCAACACTCACAAAGCTCCTCAAATGTTTGAGGAATGGGGTCGCCTGGGTGGCTCAGTCTGTTACGTTTGCCTTCAGCTCAGGTCATGATCCCAGGGTCCTGGGATCAAGCCCTGCATTGGGCTCCCTGTGGGAGCCTGCTTCTCCCTCTCCCTCTGCCTGCCGCTCCCCCTGCTTGTACTCTCTCTCTCCCTGTCCAATAAATAAATAACATCTTTAAAAAAAAAAGTTTGAAGAATGAACAAACACATGTCTGATACTGTCCTGAATGTAGGGTACAATGTATTGAATGTAGGACTTGTTCCCTGCTCCCATGATCTTCTGTCCTGTTATTACTGGGATCTGATCTGTTGTTTTTCCTACAATGCTCCCCATTTCCAAAAATTCAGTCCTTTGAGTCTCACTATCAATATTTACTATAGTAACAATGTTAACAAATTTATTCAGTATGTATTTGAATATGTTCCTAGCACTGGAGTATCAGCAATGGAGGAAGAAAGATGAATAAAGTATCAATATACAATTGATATATTGAAAGATGGCTAGAGAATCGAGGTGATAATGCTAAAGAAAACTAAGCAGGGAGGTGGAAAGAGATTGGAGGGAGATGTGCTGTCTTATATAGGGTGATCAGAAAAGATCTCTCTGATAAAGTGACACTTGAGAAAGACCTGAAGAAACTGATAGGGTGAGGCATGCAGATACTGGTGAGAAAAATTTTCTGTGTGTAGGGACTAAGGGAAGAGGCTCTGAAGAGAAATACTTTATCATATACTTGGCATTTTCAGGAAATACTAGGAAGATCACTGTGGCTGGAGAAAGTGATCTAGGGAGATAGTAGAAGGAAATGCTGTTGGACTGGTAGCAGAGACTACAATGTTCCGTGCCTTGTAGACGCTGGTAAAGACTTCGGGATTTATTCTGAATGACACAGGAAGGGTCATTTTGGGATTTATTCTGAATGACACATTGAAGGGTTCTGAGCAGTGAAGTGTCATTTTCTGCCTTATATTCTAAAAAGACCACTTGGCTGTTGTGGAGAAGAGAAGAAGCAGGCAAGGGCAGAAGCAGACTATTGCAAAAACTAGGCAAGCTATGAAGGAAACTTGGACTAGATGGAAATGAATGAGAAGTGAGAAGTGGTTGGATTCTGCATTATTTTAAAAATATAGATTGGGTGTAAGATATGGGGGAAAGAAAGGCGTCAGGGTGATTCTGTGGTTTGGAGCCTGGGCGACTGGAAGCAGAGCGTTTCCATTTACCGTGATGGAGAAGACTGCAGGAGGAATAAGATTATGGAGGAAAAGCCAGCAGCTGGATCCTGAACGTATGAAGGCGAAGATGTCTGTTATGCATCCGAGTGGAGAAGCTGAGGAGACAGTCGGATGGCTATATGAGTCTGTAGTTTATGAGGTAAATACGGAGTCCTCAGGGCATAAGTGATATTTAAAGCCATAGCACCAAATTAGGTCACCTTGGGAGGAAGAGAGTGTTGATAAGGAGGACGAGGATTGAGTCCTGGGATCCTCCAGTATTTAGGCAAGATGAGAAAAACCCAGCAAAGTCGACTTAAAAGGAATGGTCAGCGCGTTAGGTGAAGAGCAAGAGAAGAGTTGTGTCCCAGAGGCCAAGGGAAGAATAGATTTCAAGGTGGGTTTCATCTAACAACCATGCCGGATGCTGCTAGGAGGGTGAATAAGATGAGACCAAAAATCAGCGTATTTCTCTGGAGCATTTCATTCTCTTTTACTTAAATATGTTACATAAAAAGGAAATGTTATAATCTACAGATGGAAAACTTGTGTTGCTGGAAATAGAAGATAATTTTTCGAAAAAATGACAGGAGTATTATTATTATTATTATTATAGATAGGTACTGTTGTTCAAGCCTCTGAGCCCAGAGCCCGCTGGCAATTAGCATGTAGGGAAGGCCTAAAGACTTTCTAGTACGAACGTAAGACAATGCAAAAAACTGAAAGGGGCTTAACTTTCTCATAATGTTACCCAATACCTTGGCAGCATAACCCCTCTGAAATCTCATATATTGGACCTATGCTTTACAAACACTGCACTAAACTGTTTTGGTTTTTCACTTAAGTTTTTTCAATCTTTTGCTAATCCCAGTACCCAAAATGAAAGATGGGACTCAACAGTGCTCTTTCTTTCTTCAGGAAGTGTTCTAGATCACAGTTTGGAAAGCCTCATCCACCGCCTTCGTGGTTTGTGCGACAACATGGAACCCGAGACTTTCCTTGACCATGAGATGGTATTCCTCCTTAAGGGCCAGCAGGCTAGTCCATTTGTTCTAAGGGCCCGGCGTTCTATGGATAGGGGAGGAGCGCCCTGGCATCTGCGCTACCTGGGACAGCCGGAAATGGGAGACAAGAACCGCCACGCCCTGGTGCGAAATTGTGTAGACATTGCCACATCTGAGAACCTCACTGACTTCTTGATGGAAATGGGCTTCCGCATGGACCATGAGTTTGTCGCCAAGGGTCACTTGTTCCGTAAGGGTATCATGAAGATTATGGTGTACAAGATCTTCCGCATCCTGGTGCCGGGAAACACAGACAGCACCGAGGCCTTGTCACTTTCCTATCTTGTGGAGCTAAGTGTCGTCGCACCAGCTGGGCAGGACATGGTGTCTGATGACATGAGGAACTTTGCCGAGCAGCTGAAACCTCTGGTTCACCTAGAGAAAATAGACCCCAAGAGGCTCATGTGACTAAGACAGTCTGTCTGCCACTGGGGCCTGTCCTCACCTGTTACAAAAAAGAAGATGTTATAAATGCCCCATTTCACCACTGCCAGCCAGGCATTCTTCCCCCAGAAAGGAGGGCGTTGAGGACTTCGCTGGTTCTTTACACTGTTTTCCCCATGTGGCAAGTTCACCTTTGTGACAGCCTTTCCAAATTAAAGGCTTAGGATAACATGAAGAATCTGTCCAGTCCCTCTGTATATAGTGGGGGAAACTGGAATAAATTAGCTTTTAGAAAGGAAAATCTTTTAATTGTTTTGCTGTTTGTGTATAAGGTTTATAAAGTAGAGACTTCGAGCTTATATTGTGCGGTAATAAAGGCTATGAAGAGAAACATCTGTGGCTCCAATTCTTTATCACCCTGCTAATTTGGGGTGGATTCTCTACCAGTTGGAACAAAAAAAAAAATGACAGTTTTTAGTTTTAATTCAGAACATTAGGCTATAGTGTCCTTCTCTAAAAACACAAAACTTCATTTAAATAGGGAAATTTAGGCAGAGATTAATTAGCTTTCCCTGGGCTATCCAAATGCTAATTAGCAGAGATGGCATGTAAATATTGATAATTATAATTGCTATGTGTATCCCATCATGTGGATTTTCCATAACTTAACTGATTCTCCTACTTTGGGATTTTTAGTTTGTTCCCAGTTTTTGGCTTTTATAAACATCCTCTAGGGGTGCCTGGGTGGCTCAATGTGTTGAGCATCTGACTCTTGGTTTCGGCCCAGGTTGTGATCTTAGGGTCATGGGATTGAGCCCCGCGTAGGGCTCCATGCTGGGTGCAGAATCTGCTTGAGATTCTCTCTCTCCTCTGCCCTTTCCCCTGCCCCCATGCCCGCTTGCTCTCTAAGATAAATCGATAAAAATCTTTTTAAAAAAGAAAAAAACAGGCGCCTGGGTGGCTCAGTCGTTAAGCGTCTGCTTTCAGCCCAGGGTGTGATCCCGGCGTTCTGGGATCGAGCCCCACATCAGGCTCCTCCGCTGGGAGCCTGCTTCTTCCTCTCCCACTCCCCCTGCTTGTGTTCCCTCTCTCGCTGGCTGTCTCTCTCTCTGTCAAATAAATAAATAAAATCTTAAAAAAAGAAAAAAATCCTGTAATGCTAGTGTTTTTAATAAAATCATTGTTGACATCTATGACTATTCTTTAGGATAAATTCTGGGGAACTGCTGAGTCAAAGAGTATGCACTATTTTAAGACTTATGCCATGCATTGCCAAATGCCTTCCAGAAACGTCCCAGTTTTCACTCCTACCAGCTGTAAATGAGGTTCCAAAAAATGTTGCCAAAACTGGGTGTGACTATGAAAACTTGTTTTTCCCATTTGATGGTAAATGGTAGTTTGAATTTTCTTTTTTTTTTTTTTTTATTTTATTTTTTATGTAAGCTTTGTGCCCAATGTGGGGCTTGAACTCACGACCCCAAGATCAAGAGCTGTCTACTCTACTGACTGAGCCAGCCAAGTGCCCCAAGTTTTCTTTTTCTTTTTTTTTTTGTTTTTAAGATTTGTCTTTTTGAGAAAGAGAGAGATTGAGCGAACGAGCTGGAGGGAGGGGCAGAGGGAGAGGGAGAAGCAGATGCCCTACTGAGCAGGGAACCCGACATGGGGCTTGATCCCAGGACCCCGAGATCATGACCTGAGCTGAAGGCAGATGCCCAACCAATTGAAACACCCAGGCATCCCTCAAGTTTTCTTTTTAAAATACTCATCAGTGAGGTTAAATTTTTTTGTTTATTGGACATTCTTTTTCTTATGTGACTTGCCTTTTCTTCATTATTGTTCATCTTATCTGTTAATTTATAAAGAGCTTTTATAAAAATGTTTCCCATCTATCATTTGAATTTAATATCTTTCTTTCTTTGAGAGAGTGAACACAAGTGGGGGAAGAGGCAGAGGAAGAGGAGGGGGAAAGAGAGAGGGAGAAGTAGAGGGAGAGGGAGAAGCAGCCCAACGGGGGGGGAGGGGCTTGATTCCAGAGCCCCAAGATCATGACCTGAGCCAAAGTTAGACACTTAACCAACTGAGCCACCCAGGTGCCCTAATATTTTTCTCTTTTTAAGTAACAGTTCTTAGTGGAATAAATGGCTTGCTCATTTTAATGCTTCTAGAGTTTTTAATACACTGCAGAGAGTTTGGTTTGCTAAAAATTTTAGGTTATTCAAAATTTTCATTTTTTTCTGGAATCTCCACTTACATCACACCCCCGTTGAGCTACATCGGACAAATCAGGTCTCTTTAGCGTTACTTGAAAGATTATATGAATATTCTGTTAGGATGCTTTGGGCTACAAGTAACAGAAAAGCCACCCAAAGCTGCCTTAAACAGTAAGGATGGAATTATCTCACATGATGATAAATTCTAGGATGGGGTGGCTTCCAAGTTGGTGAGCTGATTATTTCTCTGGCTGTGGGATCCTGTTCTTGGCTTCCCCCGAATGTTTTCAAGATCGCTTTCCCCACCCCCTCAGTTGCAGATTGCATAAATGGGTAAATCCTGTTCCTTTCTTCATAACATATTAGCATAATGATTCAGGCAAGGTCCCTTCCAGTGTTGTACTCTTCCCCTTTGTTCCTAAACTCTACCCTCGTTCCTACTATGCTGTAGACACCCATTCTGATAATGTTTGATGTATGTCTATGATGCCTGTCTTGTAGTGTGTAGAGATACGAACATACTTCACACAAATGATACTGTGCTATAAATGTTCCTTTTTTAACTTTTTATAAATAATGTTGCTTTTGTGATATGCCCTTATGCCATATACAAACCTACCTCTATAATTTCCAACTTGCATATGCTTTCATATTAACAGGAATATTAATGCTTGAGTAGTGCTTAACTCTGGCAGGTGCTTTAAATGGTTTTAACTCACATAGTTCTCACAATAGCCCTCTGAGCTAGACATTATTAACTCCATTTTATAGATGAGGATGAGACAAAGAATTTACTCGAATTTTCTATTTCCGTTGTTCAAAGTCAGATTTAGTAAATGGGGGAGCCTGCGTTTCCACTCTTTCGCTACAGAATCCAGGCACATCCCCACTTTGCATCCATCCCTGTCTTCCACCCATTCGTCCCTTGAGGATGGAAACCTAGATTGCCCTCAACACTCTATTACCATAAAAAGTATTGCAAGAAGCAAATTTGTGGATTGAGGTGGAATGTTCCTGTGAGCTCGCTTGAGTTTGCCAAACGTTGCTAGATATCTTTTCAGAATGGCTGTGCTATTTCACATTCCTATCACCAGTGCACAGGAACTCATACCCACGTCGTCTTTCTAGTTTGTGCTAATTTGGAGGATGCCAAGCGGCAGCTCCTGGCTGTTTTGATTTGCATTCCTCTGGTTATAATCAAATTTGAGCCTTTTTAAATATCCTTTTTTTATATGTGACATTGTATAGACTTAGTATGTGAAGCTAAGGTATCTATATCCTTTCCCTGTTTTTCTGTCTGGTTTCCCGTCTTGTTAGTTGGGAGGAATTACACGTATATTCTAGACATTCCGTGGTTGTTTTAAACATCCCAGTTCCTTCTCCCAGTCTGTCACCTTCCTGTTAACTTTGTCTGTGATGTGATGTTGTTAGTTAAGCAGATGCCCTAAATTTTGACCTTATGATTTGGAGTCTCGTTTAAGAAGTCTTTATTTACCCGGAGGTAACAGTTTTTCCTTTTTAGTTTCATACTTTTAATTTCTGACATTTAGGTCTTTAATTGGAATCCACCTTTAACATAGTTTCAAGTAAAAATCCAGATTTTTTTTCTTCATACAGTGAATTCATTTTTCTGTCATCATCAGAAAGCAGGCTTTCTAAGGCTTTGTGAGCCACCTTTATCACATATGAAGTTCCCATGTATATACTTTCTTTCTAAACTCTCCATTCTATTCCATTGGTCTTTTTCTTCGTTTCAGTGCCAGCAACACGGTATTTTTATTACTGAGGCTTTGTCGTAGAGCCAGTTCTACCAGTAGGGCAGGTAGCCCAACTTTTATTTCCTTCTCAGAATAGACTTAGTTTCCGTAGACCTTTATTCTGTAGACCTTTATTCTATCATATTCATTTTATTATTTTTTATGGCAGCATTTTTATTTTTATTTCTATCATATTCATTTTAGAATAAGTTTTAGTTTCTCACCATTACTACTAGAATATTTCTTGAAATTTCATTGAATATATACAGATTGATTTAGGGGAGAACTGATGTCTTTGCATGAAACACTCCCCATAATTCACTGTGGCAGGCTTCCTTCACCTCTTTTACTCTCTGCTACCATGTCGGAGAAGCCTTCCCTGACCATCCTAAGTAGCACACTCGCCATCACTCTCTCTTTATCTTATTTAATTTTTTTCATAGCATTTATTACTATCCAACTTCAGATTATTTATTTACTGCTTCTCTACTAGAATGTAAGATTCATTAAGAAAAGTGCTTTTTTGTTTGTTTGTTTTTGTTTTTTTAAAGATTTTATTTATTTGTTCGACAGAGATAGAGACAGCCAGCGAGAGAGGGAACACAAGCAGGGGGAGTGGGAGAGGAAGAAGCAGGCTTATAGTGGAGGAGCCTGATGTGGGGCTCGATCCCAGAACGCCGGGATCACGCCCTGAGCCGAAGGCAGACGCTTAACCGCTGTGCCACCCAGGCGCCCCAGGAAAGTGCTTTGTTTTGTTTTCTGCTGTGTCCCTAACACTCAAAACAATGTCTGACCTTTGGTAATCACTCTGAATATTTGTTAAACAAATGAATAAAATCTTTATGCTGCTGAGGTTATCCCAACTATGACATTTTTTCAGGTTTTCGTGTCCCTGAATAGAGTTGAAAAAAATTTTTTTAAAGATTTATTTATTTTAAAGAGAGAGAGCGAGAGAGCGTGCGGGGTGGGGGGAGGCAGAGGGAGAAGGAGAGAGAGCCCAAGCAGACTCAGGCTGAGCACAGAGCCCAACACGGGGCTCGATCCCATGCACTCAAGACTCCGAGACCACAACACAAGCCAAGATCAAGAGTCAGACACCCAACCGACTATGCCACCCAGGCACCCCTGAGAAAAATGTCTAACAAACTTCTTCAGCATTGCTTTTAGGCCAATTTCTGTAGACCAGGAGTCAGCAAACCGCACCTTTGCAGGTCAGCCTGCTGTCTGGTTTTGTAAGTAAAGTTTTATTGGAATATCCACATTCATTTAAATATTGTCTATGACTGCTTTTGTACTACAGTGACAGAGTTGAGTGGCTTACCACAGAGATCACACAGCCCGTAAAACAGAAACTATTTACTATCTGGCCCTTTACAGAAAAAGTTTGCTGATCCTTGCCATAGACCAGTTTAGTTGTTATTATTGATCCTGTTATCTATTTATTACACTTTTAAGGCAAATATTCCTGGTATAGAAGAAGACTATTGATTTTTATAAGGTGATTTCTTGCAAACATGATTAATAACTTTTATAGTTCTGATAGTTTGCCTGCTGATTATGTTGTGTTTTCCACATAGACTATCACATCATTGGCAAGAGTGGCAAGCAGAAAAAGTACAGAACTCTTTCACTTTTTTCTTGTCTAAAAGAATTGGCCAGATTCTCCAATACTCTAGCTAACACTAGTGGTAATAATGAGTATCCGTGACTCTGTCCTGATCTGAATGCTATTGCACCAGATGTCTCTATTAAATATGATGAAAAATTACATGATATTTACCCATTGGTCTATCCATGTGGTGAATTACGTTGACAGACTTTCTGCTATTGGGCCATCCTTATATTCCTGGGATCACTCCAATGCATCACGAGATTATCTTTTAAATACCCTGTTGGATGTGAGTACCTACTATTCTGTTTAGGATATATGACTTGTGGACTACCTTAACTGCCATGCAGAGATCCGTGTAATGTGACTACTCCCTATTTTTCCAACCCCTCTGCTGGAACTACAAGTTAAGCACTCTGCTAGATGCTCGGTTACAACAATGGCTAAGATACAGTCCCTGTCTTTAATAGCTCCCATTATAATGGCAGAAATGGATATTTATACAGTTTGTATAGTCATAAAAGTTATATGAACAAAGGTCTCCTTCCCCAGATGAACGACCAGGCAGGGCTGCTTCCTTTTCCTTGGATATAGCTCAACACTCTTGCATATGTATTATCTTTCTTCATACCCTTTCCTCTTTGCCTTTACCACTCATCTCTGCTTAGGTGACTCCTACACAAACAAAAAGCAGGATCAAAAAACAAAAAAAAAAACACAGGATCAAACAATGGGAAGCATGTAAGACAGTGGTTAAGGGCTCAGGCTTGAGCAACAACTAGGTTCCAATTCTAGCCATGCCATTTACTAGCTATGTGACCTTTCACGTATTGCACCCCCCCCCCAGAGGATCTATTTCCTCATCTGTCAAACTGAGAATACCTTCATCACGCAGAAGATCGGGTGAACTAACCTGTGTGAAGGCTTTCGACACAGGGCCTGGCAGCTGCCGGGGTTTTCCCTTTCTGTCCTGGACCACTAGAAGGTCACAAAGTCTCTTTGTTCTGACTTCTGACATTTGATGGCAACTAAGTAGCATCGCTTGCTTCACATTTCATTATGTTCTCCCTTTAGTAATTCTTTATGTATCTTGGCTTTTCCCACTACCAGTTGACAGTTGTTTGTGTCTTGGCCAAGTTAGTCAAACTCTCAGAATGTGTTTTCTTATCTGTGAAACAGGAATATAATAATACTTCATAGAATTGTCGAATGAATTAAATGATCAATATGCATAAAGACCTAACAGAGTGCTTAGCATATGAGTGCTTACTACTTGTTACCTCTTTTCAGTTTTAGTATTTTTTTTTTAAGATTTTATTTATTTATTTGACAGAGAGACAGGCAGTGAGAGAGGGTACACAAGCAGGGGGAGTGGGAGAGGAAGTAGCAGGCTCATAGCGGAAGAGCCTGATGTGGGGCTCAATCCCATAACACTGGGATCACGCCCTGAGCCGAAGGCAGACGCTTAACCGCTGTGTCACCCAGGCGCCCCTCAGTTTTAGTATTATTAACAAGACTGTATGCTTCCTATAAGGAAGAACTGTGTTCTATAGTACAGCATAATGGTTAAGACTCTAGAGTCTTGATGGGGCGCCTGGGTGGCTCACTCGTGAAGCGTCTGCCTTCGGCCCAGAGCCTGATCCCAGGGTCCTGGGATCGAGCCCCACATTGGGCTCCCCGCTCCGCTGAGAGCCTGCTTCTTCCTCTCCCACTCCCCCTGCTTGTGTTTGCTCACTGGCTCTCTCTCTCTCTGTCAAAATAAATAAAATCTTAAAAATAAAAAAAGACTCTGTAGTCTTGAGTTCAAATGTGAACTCCACCACAAGTATGTTGCTTAAGCTGCATAGACCTCTCTAGGCCTTAGTTTTCTTATCTGCAAAATGGGAATGATAAAAGAACTCAGTTCCTAGAGGCTGTTGAAGGGATTAAACGAAATAATTCACTCATTGAGCATTTTGCATGGTGCCTGGCATAAATACTGATTTCTTGATCAATTAATATGTGTCAGGTAATGTGCTGAAGGTTTTATTTAGCAATGTTCTATTTTATTTCTGTGAACCCCATGACCCTTGCCTAGCTTAGTACTACTCATATAATAACCTTTCAAATATTTATTGAATAAATGAGTGAGTGAATTAGTGAATGCTGAGTTGTATGCCACAAGAATCTTGCCTCTGTAAGCTGGTTTGCCCCAGGTTAACACTCCTCATTCCTCTGAGATGAGTTAGTGTGTAAGCCATAAGGTTCAGCATCTGTAAAAAGCAGGAGGAGATTATGAAAAGGGGGAGGTGTTAGACCCTGGCCTTTTTTTACTCTAGAGAAATCACTCATGCTTTAGTGCTTGAAGTTATTTCTCAGAACTGGTAAAACGAATTTTAAAACACTGCTATAGACGAAAGTGGTAAAATTTACAACATTCAATGTCATGGAAAACATAGAGAAAGGCGCGCCTTTTGGGAGGAAATAAAAATCGATGCAACTGTTCTCGAGGGCATGTAGCCTAAGGAAATAATTAAGGATGTGCAGAAAGGTGTAGTTTAAAGCTGGTCATCTTAGTGATGTGTATAGCTCAAGAAACGGAAATAATCTAGATGGCTCGTAAAAGGAGAGGGGTAATTAAATGGTACTTTATTCACAAATGAGATATCTTGCAGCCATGCAAAAAAATTTGTAGTAATGAGTTTAATGACGTGGAAAAATATTCCAGTGACTTAACTTATTAACTTTGTGACTTTAGGCAAATTACTTAACTTCTCTGCCTCAGTCTCCTCATCAGTAAATGGGAATATTACTATTGCCTTCCTTATAGTCATCCTGAGGATTAAAGGAGTTATGTGTAAGAATACTTGGAATTGTCCCTGTCCCATTTATAGATATCACCTGTAATTATTATTATGTGGGGGGAAAAGTCTAGAAACGATGTGTACAATACGCTATTACTTACAAAACATGAACATAGGGGAAAAGGGACGAAAGTAAATACTTCAAAATGTTAACAGCTCCTTCTTGGTATTGGAAATAATGCTGTACATTTTATAGCTGTTTTTGCCTTTTTTTTTACAATAAATATATATGTCCTGTGTTACTTAAAAACAATAATCAAAAGCATAACAAAGCATGGGGTGCCTGGATGGCTTTGTTGGTTGAGCCTCCGACTCTTGGTTTTGGTTCATGTCATGATCTCAGGGTTGTGGGATCAAGCCCCGTGATGGGCTCTGAGCTTGGGGAGTCTGCTTGTCCCTCTCCCTCCGTTCCTCCCCCTGCTCCCTCTCTCTCTCAAATAAATAAATAAAATCTAAAAAACAAACAAACAAACAAAAACAGAAAAAGATCATTCCTTTAGTAGGGAAGGGAGGGTGACTGGAATTTTCTACCCTGTCCGTGCCCTTCTTGTTAGCTGGTATGACAGGTATAAGAGTGAAGGAGGGGTTAGTCTTCTTTCACTTTAAAAGATCATCTCCCCTTTTCTTAAAGGAGAGATGGACCCACACGTCCAGGATGCCCTTAGGCAGTGGCAAGTTCTTAGCAAAGTGGGGCCCTGACAATATAGAACCAACACTGAACTCAAGAGGTGAACAGGATATGAGTCAACACACTGGCGTTCTGTCGGGTTGCCTGTAATTGTTTCTGTGTTTTCCTTGGAGGTGTGAATGTGAAATGATGAGATTAATTTAAAAAAAAACACAAATATATCAAGATAAACATCTAAATAAGTGGCTCCCTTCAAAGTACTTATTTTGAGAAATCACACACTTATTAACAAATTTTTGCTATTGTTCATATAATTTTTTGGATTTTTGGGGGGGAGGGGAGAAGTCAAACCAATTGCCCTTAAAATTGATTTGAATGAAATCTTTTTCCACCTCCTAATTTATTAAAATTGTGATAGTAAGTGCTTTTCTGGGTTTTTTTGATACTAAGTGCTTTTTTTTTTTTTTAAGATTTTATTTATTTATTAGACAGAGATAGAGACAGCCAGCGAGAGAGGGAACACAAGCAGGGGGAGTGGGAGAGGAAGAAGCAGGCTCATAGCGGAGGAGCCTGACATGCGGCTCGATCCCATAACGCCGGGATCACGCCCTGAGCCGAAGGCAGACGCTTAACCGCTGTGCCACCCAGGCGCCCCGATACTAAGTGCTTTTTTAAGATGCAGTGAAATGGATATTATTTAGGTGTTTCTAATGGCATTATAAATTAGTAAAAACCTACTGGAAAGCAATTTGGAAGTAAATATTAAGAACCATCAAATCTTCTGGGGTACTTGGGTGGCTCAGTTGATTAAGCATCCGACTCTTGATTTCAGCTCAGGTCATGATCTCATGGGTAAGAGAAAATTAAGCAGGCTTCATACTCAGCTCGGAACCCCTTGCAGGGCTCGATCTCATGACTCTGAGATCATGATTTGAGCCAAAATCAAGAATTGGACACCTAACTGACTGAGCCACCCAGGCACCCCCCCCCTTTTTTTAAATATTTATTTCAATAGTACCACTTCTGATAATCCAGGCTGAGAAAATAAGGGAAAGCATGGGAAAAGCTACATATACTATAATAATAAAAAACTTTTAAGAAGTTCTTATTTATTTATTTGACAGAGCGCATAAGCAGGGGGAGCGCCAGGCAGAGGGAGAAGCAGGCTCCCCGCTGAGCAAGGACCCTGGGATCATGACCTGAGCTGAAGGCAGATGCTTAACCAACTGAGCCACCCAGGCGTCCCACTTCTGTTTATTTCAAAACTGGAATTTGTCTTTCTAGAAGGTGAAGATTTGCAGGGCACCTGGGTAGCTCAGTCAGTTAAGCATCTGAAAAGTCAGATTTCATCTCAGGTCATGATCTCAGGGTCGTGGGATCAATCCCCACATTGGGCTCTGGGCTGGTCACTAGGCATGGAGACTGCTTAGGATTCTTTCTCTCCCTCTTTCTGTGCCGCTCCCCCCCCCCCCGCAACCCCTGCCGCTCACTCTCTCTCACTCAAAAAAAAAAAAAAAAAAAAAAAAGATGACGGTTTGCTACCAATGAGGCTTTGTCATAGACCCTGCAGACAGTTCTGAACGGGGCATCCCAGTAATGGTTTGGAGAATAGAAACCTCTCTGGCCTAAGTGCACTGCCTCCAAGGTGATGACAGCTTTGAAGTAAACAATATTCATTTGTTGGTACAAGGTGTGTCCTGTTTTTAAGGAATCACTTAAATACGGTTGTGGGTCCCAGACTGACCATAGATTGGGCCCACTTTTGGAATTCAGTCTTTATTAGATGTGCCTGAAAAGGTAGGTGCTCTCCAGGTAATAATCATCATGACCACTTATGAAGCACTTACTATGTTGTAGGCACTGTGCTAAAAACAAAAACTATTGTGTTTTAAACTCTTATAACAATATTTGGAGATAGATATTCTTGTCTTCATTTTACTGGTGAGAAAACTGAGGCTCTTGGAGAAACATGGCCAAGGCCTCAGCTGTAAGAGGCAGAACTGGATTTGAACCTAGGCTGCCTTCAGACGTATCTTCTCAAGACTTCAGCAGTTGCGCTGTAGTGCTCCTACCACGTGCACGAGTTTATTTGGTGGGCTTATATTGATGGGGAGGACCAGAAGAGCTTGCATGGGGAAGACAATCTGGTGTCCCCCTGCCCAGCTTTGAGGACCTGCCTGTGTGAGTCCCGTAGAATGAGGGACTGCAAATTAAAACTCTTTTCTGGGGCATCTGGGTGGCTCAGTAGGTTGAGCATCTGCCTTCGACTCAGGTTGTGATCCCAGAGTCCTGGGATCCAGCCCCAAGTTGGGCTGTCTGCTCAGCGGGGAGCCGGCTTCTCCCTCTTCCTCTGCCTATTGCTCCCCCTGCTTGTGCTCTCTCTCTCTCTGTGTCAAATAAATAAATAAAATCTTTAAAAAAAACAAAAACTGTTTTCCTGTTTCATTCCAAGTCTCAAACAGAGCTGCTCTGGGGCCCAGGTGACAGAATGTAAAAAGGTAGAGGGGAAAGGTCTCTTCCACCATTTTTTGAAATATACTCCACTTTGTTACAATGTAGATTTTGAGGAATTGCTCTGTTATTTTGAGGTGGACACAAACTGGCAAGGACATCAGGGTTGGTGAAGTCCCAACCCTAGCCAAGAACCCTAAGAGGCTCCTTGGACAGTGACATTGATGGCCAAAGTAGGAGCAGGTAAGTGTAATGGATACTCCTTGTCTGTATCAAGATTCTTAGAAGATATCTCCAAGGACAGTATCATTTAACCAGATAAGACTTGGCAGTTGGGAGCGTGGGAATGATTTATTCCTTGAAGCCCAAGGAAGCTCAGGTGATAAGAACTTACAGTCCTACTTTGTACACAAAAAGAGTTTGGCAGCATTTGTAGACCTCTTATGGACATGGGTCACCTGAGATGCAAATACTGTAGGAACTCAAATAAATGACACTTGAAGAAACAAGAAGATATAATGAATAATCCAATAAAGACAATGTTGAAGTAATAGTAAGCAAATGAAGTGTTTCAGAAATAGCATTGGCTAGGGGCGCCTGGGTAGTGCAGTGGTTAAGCATCTGCCTTCGGCTCAGGGCGTGATCCCAGTGTTCTGGGTTTGAGCCCCACATCAGGCTCCTCCACTAAGAGCCTGCTTCTTCCTCTCCCACTCCCCCTGCTTGTGTTCCCTCTCTCGCTGGCTGTCTCTCTCTCTGTCAAATAAATAAATAAAATCTTTAAAAAAAAAAAAAAAGAAAAAAAAAAAAAGAAATAGCATTGGCTAAACCTGGTGATCACCCAAATCTCCCCAACCAACCCTATTAGAATCTTTGGGATGTGGACCCAGGAATCTCTATTTTTCCCTTATTAATCTCTCTAGGGGAATATGAAGATCTTTGGTTTAGGAACCATTGTTCCAGGCAACTCTATTCACTAAAACTACAAATCATTTTCAGGCATTTGGAAATTAGGTCTTACAACTGGAAGCAAAATTGGACCCCTCTTTACTGCTTTCTAGGAACTGACAATCTAATTAGAGAAGTAAGGACATACCTCATAAGGACTTCAGCGTTAGAAGTAGGTCTTGAAAGGTGAGTACAATTTCAGGGGTGCCTGGGTGGCTCAGTCGGTTAAGTGTCTGCCTTCGGCTCAGGTCATGACCTCGGAGTCTGGGGATCTATTCCTTGTCAGGCTCCATGCTCAGCACGGGAGTCTGCTTCTCCCTTTGTCCCCCCCCCCATGTTCTCTCTCTCTCTCTCAAATAAATAAATAAAATCTTAAATAAAGATGAGGACGATTTCAAAATGAAGTAGGAGAAGAACAGGGATGAATGAAAGCACAAGGTTGTTGGTAGGACAGTGTGTCCTCCACCATGTGTACAAGGAAATGAAGAGCTGACCCAACCATTCCTCTTTTAGGAACCTCTTCCAAGGAAACTATTAAGGCTGATACCTTTTGCTGTGTTATTCATAATTTCAAGTAAATAAAACCTCAAAAGAACCAACATATCCTACAGTAATAATAGAAAACAATTCCATGGTAAAATACTAAGCAACTCTGTGAACAAAACTGTGTAGGTAGAATGTTGTCATAGAAAATGTAATGCATGAGGAAAAGTTCATGATATATAAAATGAGAAAAAGAGAATATTAAACACATCGGGTATGATCCCAATTTTAAAATACATATATACGTGTGTGTATGTGCATAATGGTAAGAGCTACAAAATCCCCTTAATGGATGGTAGGGTTATGCATAATATTTTTTTCCTTTTTGCTTATCTGTATTCATGAATTTTCTGCCCTGATTGTATTCCCCTGTTTTTGAATATTATGGAAATTTTCAAACATACCCCAAAGAAGAAAGAAGTGTATAGTAAACCCCCATTTACCTATCACCCAGCTTCAGCAATTACCAAAAGTTTACCAATGTTATTTCATTTCTCTGTCCCCCATCACTTTTTTTTGTAAGAGAGAGAGAGGGAGAGAGAGTGTGTGAGCACATGTGAGTGGGTGGGGAGGGGCAGAGGGAGAGGGAGGGAGAGTTTTTTTTTTTTTTAAGATTTTATTTATTTATTTATTTGACAGAGAGAGAGAGACACAGCCAGTGAGAGAGGGAACACAAGCAGGGGGAGTGGGAGAGGAAGAGGCAGGCTCCCAGTGGAGCAGGGAGCCCGATCCCAGAACACTGGGATCACGCCCTGAGCCAAAGGCAGACGCTTAAAGACTGAGCCGCCCAGGCGCCCTGGAGAGAGAGAATCTTAAGCAGGCTCCACGCCCAGCGCAGAGCTGGCCGCAGGGCTCAATCTCACCACCCTGAGATCATGACCGGAGCTGAATCCAAGAGTTGTACACTTAACAAACTGAACCAACCAGGCACCCCTCCTGGAGAATTTTAAAACAAATCTCAGATAGCATGCCATTCCACACTTAAATACTTAAATGCATCTCTAACTTAATAAAGATTTAAACAAAAGCATGCCATTATTATATCTAACAAAATTAACAACAGTTAATATCACGTGATACTCAATCATTATTCACATTTACCTAATTGTCTCAAAAATGTCTTTTTATGATTGGTTCATTTGGGTCAGGATCCAAAAGAGGTCAACATGTTACACTCAGTTTTTATGTCTTTAAGTTTCCTTTTATTCTATAATGTTTCCCTCCTCTGCTCCTTTTTTTTCATGCCAGTGATATCAAGTAACAGAAGAATCTAGATAGTCTGGTTTACAATATACAGCTCAGTCATCTACAGTTGGTAGTCCCTACAGGGAGGTCTCCCTGCCCATCTTTGATCATCCCTCCATGTGGCACAAGGGATATTTAATTCTTATCCCAGAGAATCTTTTACAAGAATCTTCAGATTCAACTGTGAAGAGCAACTCAAGAGAGGAAGGCCTAGAAAGGTGACTACCACCATCTCTACAGTAACTTCAATCAGGCCCGGTTCATTGGGACTCTGTTTCCTGTCTGAGAACTCTGATGATTGATGTCAGGAAGCCCATCCCCTATCAGAGACTGGCTCCTCAGGATGATTCTGGGGGCAGGAGGGCACTGGCATGGCCAGAGGCTGGAAACAGTGTCTTTAGCCCCAAAGCTATGGTATTACCATCACTTTTTCACTTGCCCTATTACCCAATTTGGGGAGCATATGATCTTCATCACGACCTGGTCAAGACAAGCTGAATGAAGGTAAGAATCAGGGCCAGGCTCACCTGGGATCTATACTTTCAACTTTGAGAGTTCTTGACTACAACTGTCTTCGGTATGTCTCTCTTGAGTCAGAGTGCTCGAGTCGGGTAGGTAGCCCTCTATGTCTGAAGCACAGTTGTCTTCCTAGAATGCTCCTTGCAGCTTCTTGGGAATGCCCTTTGCTTCTCTCTTGTGCTGGCTCTCCTACGTGCTGAATCCCATAACTTTCATCTTCATTGGCCCTCGAGTTTTGGTGGACTGTATCTGCCAGTAGCTTCTCATGAAAGGATGCGTTAGAGGTAAAAGTTTTAGGGATGCCTGGCTGACTCTCGGGGTTATGGGTTTGAGCCCCATGTTGGGTGTAGAGATTACTAAAATAAATAAATACATTTTTTTAAAAAAAGTAAAAATTTTAACCCCTCATGTATCTGATTATGTCTTTATCCACATGTTTTAATGATGGTGTCAGTGGTTTAACCAGGTCTAGAATCCTAGGATGAAAATCATATTTCAGAATTTTGAAGGCATTCCTCCCTTTGCTTCTACTTCCAGTGTTGCTGTTGAAAAGCCAAAGCCATTCTGATCCCTGATCTGTATGGGACCAGTCTCCTTTTTCCTTAGAAGCTTATAGAATCTTGTCTTATCACAGAGTTCTGACATTTCACAGTCATAAGTCTTAATGTGGGTCTATTCTCATTCATTGTGCTGGGCACACAGTGGACAATCTGTAATCTTTCCTTATGGAACTTTTATTCAGCCGTTGCACTTCCTTGGCTGGTGCTCTAATTTTCTTTTTTTAATTTTTATATTTTATTTTATTATTTATTTATTATATTTTAAAGATTTTAAGTAATTTCTACACCCAATGTGGGGCTCAAACTCACAACCCCAAGATCAAGAGTCACATGGTCTTATGACTGAGCCTGCCAGGTGCCCCCCAATTTTTTTTTTTAAGATTTATTTTTAAGCAATCTCTACACCCAGCATAGAGCTCAAATTTACAATCCTAAAATCAAGAGTCACATGCTCTACTGACTGAACCAGGTGCCCCTGGTGCTCTAATTTTCTTATATTTTTTTTCTCGTATTTTCCAAAGCTGTGTTTTTTGATGGAGAGTTCTTCCACATTTTCTCCCAATCTTTCTGTTGGGCTATGACTTCTGCTTTCACGTTTTTTCATTTCCAAGAACTCTCCCCCCGCCCCCAAGTATTCTTTATTTTTGTTTACTGCTATTGTTGCATATATTCAAGTATCATTTCTTCTCTTTGAGGATATACATGATAATTTTTAACGTTCTTTTTTCTCTGCATTGCCTCAACTTCTTCCAAATTTCTTTCTTCTGTTTGTTTGGTCTCTTTCTTTCCTGGTAAGAAAGCCTCAATGTCTAGTAATCCTTGCCTTTTTGTTCCTGGATAAAAGTGGGGCACTAAAGCTGATTGAAAGATCTGTGCATGAAAATGAGAGCCATTGAGGGGTGCCTGGCTGGCTCAGTCAGTAGATCTTGGGGTTGTGAGTTTGAGCCCCACATTGGATGTAGAGATTACTTAATAATTGAAAGAAAAAGGAAGAAAGAAAAGAAAAGAAAGGAAGAAAGAAAAAGAAAGAAAGAGAAAGAAAGAAAAGAAAGAAAGGACGGGGAGGAAGGGAGGGAGGGAGAGAGAGAGAGAAAGAAGAAAGGAAAGGAGAGAAAAGAAAGGAAAGGAAAAAAGAAAGAAAGAAAATGAGAGCCATTGACCATGAGGTCATTTGCCCATAAGCCAATGTCCATGAGGAACCATTAGCTGGGAGACCTCACTGCCATTATCTCTGGACTTTTCATATTGGGCTTCATTTTCCCTAAAGAAGATGCATCTGTACAGGCAGTAAAGGTTGGCTCCCAGCTTCTGGGAGCAGAGTATGGGAAAAATCTGCGGATTCCCCTGTTTTTATTATGATGCCCTTAACTGTACTGGTGACCCTTACTCCAGGGATTGTCTGTTTTACTCTCTCAAGAGAATAAACCCCCATACTTCTGCTGAGGTGGAAGAGGGGCAGTCACTGAAAGGAACAGAATAGGAAATAGGAAAGGGAACTAAGCCTTCAACCAGTCATTCTTTTTTAGGGGCTCTTCACTCCTCACTTCCAAGGATACCAGTGGTATGTTAATTCCTGAACACAGCAGGCTGCTTCTCAGCCTTCTCCAGTTTCTGGCCGAGGATTCAGTGTTGTTGGGTCTGCCAGAACCCTCATTTATCTGCTTTTCCACCTGTGAAATTCTGTTGTATTTATTGTTCCCTCTCTCATTTTTTATGCTTTAATGCAATCCTTTACTGAAGTTTTAGTGGGATTGGGAGGGGAGGGGATGGATAGGAAAATTAGATGCATGAGAAGTTATAGCCATTAACTTTATCTCCGAAATCAGAATGTTTAGCACAGGTCCAAGTAATTGTAAGCATTCAATAAAAAATATCTTAGTTTCAGTGAAATATGGGAATGTGTGTAATGCAGTTTGAAGAGTACCTGAAACAAGGTGCATAACAGATGCTGAAGACAGTATTATTATTATTATTAGGCACACTAAGCCATACTTCACATTCTGAAACATGCTTATTCTACTTAATACAATCTTACATTCATTCGTCTACATCAGAAGTCTACCTTACTATTTTATTTTATTTTATTTTATTTTATTTTATTTTATTTTATTTTATTTTATTATTTCCGGTTAGTTAACACCCAGTGTTATGTAAGTTTCAGATGTACAATATAGTGATTCAACACTTCCGTACATAGCCTGGTTCTCATCACGGCAAGTGCACTCCTTAATCCCCAACACTTATTTCACCCCTTCCCCCCTCCCCTCTGGTAACCATCAATTTCTTCTCAGTAGTTACAAGTCTGTTTCTTTTTTTTTTTTTTTAAGGTTGTTTTTTTGTTTTTTGTTTTTCAGGTTTTTTTTAGTAATCTCCACACCCAGCGTGGGGCTCAAACTCACCACCCCAAGATCAAGAATCACACTCTCTTCTGACAGAGCCAGCCAGGTTCCCGAGGAATCTGTTTCTTGATTTGTCTTTCTTTCTCTTTTTTTCCCCCCTTTGCTCATTTGTTTTGTTTCTTAAATTCCACATATAAGTGAAAACATATGGTATTTGTCTTTCTCTGACTTACTTTACTCTCTTTAAAGTTGTACGATAATCTATAAAATAGATATACCATTTAATCATACTTCCATCGATGGACATTTATTTTTCAATTTTCTTCTGAAATACCAGCAGTGGATACCCTAGTAATACATCCTTAAGCACGTATGCTAGTATTTCTGTAACATAAAGACTGAGAAGTGGAATTGCTCTATCGTACTCACATGGAAAGTGTCTCATAGGAATTTCCAGAGTAAAACAAGCATGTGAGAGATTAATCAGGATCCTGATTTAGGCAGGCAGTATTTAATTATGGAAAGCACACTAGACTTGAAGACAGAAGACCTAAATCCCAATGACGGCTCTACCACTTATCTTGGGAAATTGTTTCTTTTTCATTTATTGAAAAATGTTTACCGGATTCTGCCTCCTCTGTGCCAGGCAGTGTCAGAGACTAGGAATACAGAGATGAATAAGACGTATGCTTGCTCTCAAGATATTTACAGCAATTGGTGGGGAGGCAGACACGTGAACAGATGCTGCTTGCTCACTGTGTGGCCTTGGGAAGTTGTTTAACCTCCCGAACGCCTGTTTCTTTTCCTGTAAAATGGGTAATAGTTCCTATGCCACAACGTTGTCATCAAGATTAAATGAAGTAATGGATGAGACGTGCCCTTCACAGTGTCTGGCACATAGTATGCACTCAATAAATGGAAGCTATAGTTACTATTTTAGTAACACGGTAATTATAATAAGTAATTTTTTATAGTTGCTATAATAGAAGTTCTACCTCTCTGAACTCATTTCTACTGTACTAAATGAATTGTTGAGATGATAATATACTATATACAAAGGGGCACTTGATAAATATTAGTTTCTTTTATGTTGAGACAGAGGGTAAATAAGCAGATGGAAATGCAAATATCCATATGTTTGAACACAACAGTGATCTTCCCAGTCGGTGTGTCACAGAACCAATTCTGGGCACTGCTTTAGCTACACAAATTTCAGCTCTGGCCATATCTGAACATCTGGAATAAGCCTGCATACCTCCCTGACCGCAGTGTTCACACGGCTCAGGGCTGAAGACTGCCTCCTGCTGGAGACTTTTTTCTCCCAGTTTGCTGAGCACAGCTTGCACCCCGTACTCAATGGGATCACTTATTTGCTTGACACTGGCTTTTGTGAAATAGTTTTTTTTTTCTTTCTCACATTGATATAAAATAAGAATTAAAGGAAGTGTATCTTGATACTGAAAATTCTGAGCTTTAGTTTCTAATTAAATTTAAAGATAATTATACAGGCAAATTTAAGCAGAATTAAATGACAGAAAAGAATAGTTTATGAATATTTTGGGTAGGTTCTCTGTTTTAGGGATTAACTAGTGTCTAATTACTAGACACATTGCTTTTTGTTTATTTGTTACTTGTTGTTTTTTTCCTGTTTCCTCTACTTCCCTGGAGGGTTTTTAAAGCACTGACATTTATTTCCTCTATCTGGATATATACTTGGCCATACAGATCATACCAAATTCCCCTGGGTTTTTATAAGCTGATTCTCCTTGCAGAGATAATGTGGTGCATGGTCTAGAGCCCAAATTTTATTTTATTTATTTTTATTTTATTTATTTAAATTTTTTTTATAAGGACGATGATCTATCAGTATTTTGTGTGTGTGTGTGTGTGTGTGTGAGAGAGAGAGAGAGAGAGAGAGAGAGAGAGAGAGAGAGAGAGAGAGAAAGAGATTAAATAATCCTGTTCTTGGCCAATTGCTTTTTTTTTTTTTTTTAGATTTTATTTATTTATTTATTTGACAGAGAGAGACAGCCAGCGAGAGAGGGAACACAGGCAGGGGGAGTGGGAGAGGAAGAAGCAGGCTCCCAGCGAGCAGGGAGCCTGTTGTGGAGCTCGATCCCAGGACCCTGGGACCACGCCCTGAGCCGAAGGCAGACGCTTAACGACTGCACCACCCAGGCGCCCCTTTTTGTAAGTAAGCTCCATGCCCAGCGTGGAGCCTGACATGGGGCTTGAAATCAAGACCCTGAGATCAAGCCCCTGAGATCAAGTCCTGAGCTGAGATCAAAGAGTCAGATGCTTAACCTACTGAGCCACCTAGGCACCCCCCTAGAGCCCAGATTTTAGAGTCAGGCAGACCTGGGTTTGACTTCTAGCTCTTCTACCTCTTCCTCTCGGATCTCAGATGAAAATCTCTGCATCAGTTTCCTCATCTGTAAAATAGGCAATATTAGCTATCATAATGATAAGGAGTGTCACTAATACTATAATACATTATAGAATGAACGTGGGTTAAAAGAATCAGATAATACATGTAAACTGCTCAACACAGTATGTTCTTCTAGTTTTTAGTTATGACCGTGATCGTTTTTATTTTCATTTAGGTATCTCACACAGTGCTTGGCATATGGTTGATGCCCAAATTCAGGTAGCTATTATGTTACCTACTGTTTCTAACTGCCAGGATTACTGCTTTGTTATTTAATTTTTTAATCTGTTAGTGATAAATGCCATCTTTAGCCTAGTACTTAGGAACTTGTCTCATCATCTCTGTAATTCTGACAGTGCCTGGCACCTTTCCTGGCACATAGTAGGTGCTCACTACTAGCTGTTGAATCATATCCAGTTGAGTGAACCATCCATTCAGGTGTTTAGTGCAGACCTGTGTCACTAAATAGCTACCATTCCACAACTGACAGCCTACCCTGACACAGACATGCTTGAACGGTTTGTAAGCCATGATTTCAACTTCCTGCATTGCAGACATCTCAGTTAATATGCCATTCCACTCCTATGACCATTAGAAGGAAAGGACAAGATAATAGAAATATCTAGCTGAACAGCTAAGAGAATGAGCTTTGGTCTAGGTAAATCCGGGCTTACATCCTCGCTCTAGCACTGTCTAATGGATCAGTTAATCTCTAAGAACATCAGTTTTCTCATCTGTGAAAAAGGGGATAATCATAGTTCCTATCTCATCAAGTTATAGTGAGAATAGTGTTTTCCAGGTAGTGCCTTCTCTTTCCCTGGAATAGTCTTTCCTATGTTTTACTCCTGCTTTTTCAGCTTGACTGTCACTTCTTCCAGAAAGCCTTCCCTGCCACCTATGATACTGCCACCTATTATACTCTCCCTAAATTACCTGCCAATTACCCTTTATAACTACTTCCTCAACTACTCATTTCCTTTCTGGATTGTGAACTCCCATAGGATAGGGATGGTGTCTGTCTCATTCATTGCTGTGTGCCCAGTGCCTAAGAGTCCCTTGGTATATAATATTTTGGGTGGACTATATTTGTTAACTGAGTGAACTAATGAGATAATAATGCACATGGACACAGAGCCTAACATTTAGCAAGCTCTCAATAAATGGGATATATTATTTTTAGCAACATAGTATTGGTGCTGAGTTTATTCACCTTGAGAAAACTAGGGTAGTGAGAGGAGGAACAAATTAGAGATAGGTACTGTGAATCTAGCTCTGTATCTTTTTTGTTATATGCCCTTGGCCGAATCTTTTTTCTTCCCATTTTTCCACTATTAAAATGAACATAAGATATTCACCCTGGTGTCCAACTCAACTTGATTCTTATAAAGTCTGCCCTTTGTCAGACCATACCTGACAGGCAGTCCTGTCTAGATATAGACCCTATTCTGCCCTAGTACTCTTCTGTTTTCTCAGCTGCTAGTTGTTGGCCTCTGACCCTTCTGCATTCTGACCATCTAGCCCCCGGTTGGCTACCTCCCAGCTTCCAGCCTTAAACTACACTGGTCTCACAATAAAGCCCAAAATCTTTAAGGTGCCAAGTAGAGCCTTATCTTCTTCCCACCTTCCCCTTGCTCACTCTGCTCCAGCTAGTGGGCTTTCCTGAAGTCTTCTGGAGGCACTAATCTCCCTGATTCAACACCTTTGAACATGGCAATCCCTCTGCTGGGAGCATTGTCCCCTCTCTCTCCATCAGGCTAACCTCTATTTAATCTTAATGTCTCAGCTGTTAACATCATTACTTGGCTCCCTTGGAAGAAATTATGTTTCCCTGTTATATGTCCTCTTCCTTGTAGATCTGGTATAATACATTGTCAAACCTTCACATTTTATGAGAAGTTAAGAATCTGGCCTTAAATGTGGAATTTCCATTTTTAATGCTAGGAAGTAATTTAAAAATTATAAAACACTGAGGGCCAAACCAAAATATCTGTCGGTTAGTGACCGCCTGTGGCCTGCCTATTTGCAACCTGAGCTGTTCAACCTTTGCCTATGCTTGGTAACTATTCCTGTGTTAATCATCACTCCATTGTCACTCCATGTAACTGTCCACTCTATGCCAGGCACTGTGATTGGTGCTTTATACAGATGATTTCATGTAATATCCAAAACCACCTGTGAGGTCAAGTAAGGTGCAGAGAGGTGAGAACACTTGCCCAAGGTCACAGGCCAGAAGTGGTACCGCCAGGTGCTAAAGGTCTTTCCACTGCACTATTGTGTGTCAAGGTACTATTTGTCAGTTTCGAGTGGGAGGAGCTTCTGAAGCTCTGCCTGACAACAACTGTTGCTATTTGTTTTGTGCTGTGTGCCAGCCATCGTGCTAAGCAGTTTACATGATCTGATCCAATCTTCACAACATCTGTACAGAAAAGCTGTTATCACCACCATTTTATAGATGAGAAAACTGAGGTATAGAAGAGGTATTTGATTGACCCAACTTTAAAGCCCAGAAGTCTGATGCCACAGTCCCCACTTTTAAGTTTTTTTTAAGTTTTTTTTTTTTTAAGATTTTAATTATTCGACAGAGATAGAGACAGCCAGCGAGAGAGGGAACACAAGCAGGGGGAGTGGGAGAGGAAGAAGCAGGCTCATAGCGGAGGAGCCTGATGTGGGGTTCGATCCCACAACGCCGGGATCACGCCCTGAGCCGAAGGCAGACGCCCAACCACTGTGCCACCCAGGCGCCCCAACAGTCCCCACTTTTAAGAACTACTATCATCGGTTTGGGTTTGTGGCAGAGTAGTGGGCTTCAGGGGAGAGGGAGAAATTTATATCAGTCTTTCTCTAATCCGGAGCCCCCAGAGAACTCAATTGAGAGAAGAATCGGCCTAGGTTATTTCCAGGAACCGGCTATTGAGAGATGTGACCTGAAGGTGGCAGCAACATTAACAGTCTCTAAACTGTGCTGTTCAAACCTCTAGCGAGGAATTTTAGACAGCCCTAGTCACTTATTTGCATACTGTTCTCTGATTGGCCCAATTCATTTTTCCTAGTTAATTGGACTTGGTTCTCAGCCCAGTCAAAATGGCCAGGTTCGTAAAGCCATTCACATCTGTGAAAGAGAGAGCTCTCAGAATTTGAAACCATGGTGATGTCATCCAGTCCAACCACCATAACCGTGATTTTAAACTCTGATAGGTAGAACCATGTTTCAGTGATTCCCCAACACTTTTTGAGATCTTAGGGTTGTGGGTTTTTTTTTAATTTTATTTATTTGAGAGAGAGGGAGGGAGACCATGAGTGGAGGGGTAGAGGGAGAGGGAGAGACTCCCCGCTGAGCAGGGAGCCCCACATGAGGCTCAATCCTAGGACTCTGGGATCATGACCTGAGCCGAAGGCAGATGCTTAACTGACTGAGCCACCCAGGCACCCCGATCTTAGGGGATTTTTTTAAAAGATTGATTGATTGATTGATTTGAGAGAGTGTGAGGATGGGGTGTGGAGGGGCAGAGGGAGAGAGAGAATCTCAAGCAGACTCCGGCTGAGTGTGGAGTCCGACACAGGGCTAGATGCCACAACCCTGAGATCAGCACCAGAGCTGAAATCAAGAGCCGGATGCTCAACCGACTGAGCCAACCAGGTGCTCCAAGATCTTAGCTTTTAAAAAAAATTCTCTTTTTTGATGGTGGTGTCTTTACAGTACAGTCTACATTTAAGGAAAAATTCAATAGCCCGAAAGGGTATACAGTGTGAAATCAGTTTCTCTATCACACACTATTCAATTGCACTATTTTCCCACCACAGAGGAAAGCTTGTGTATTCTTCCAAGTATAGACTATGGATATAAAAGTGCTTATTTAAACATACCCTTTAAAATAAATGATAACCTAAAACTATTAACTTTTCTCTCTCTTTTTTTAAGATTTTATTTATTTGACAGAGAGAAAGCACAAGCAGGGGGAGCAGCAGGCAGAGGCAGAGGGAGAAGCAGGCTCCCTGCTCCGCAGGGAGCCTGATGTGGGGCTCGATGTGGGGCTTGATCCCAGGACCCTGGGATCATGACCTGAGCCAAGGGCAGACACTTAACTGACTGAGCCACCCAGGTGCCCCTGGAAGCTAACTTTTCCAAAAGAAAATTTAGGGGGAAACTTCTGTGATCTTGGGCTGGGCAAAGATTTCTTAGACATAATTCACAAGAAGAACAAAAAATGGATGAATTAGACAATCAAAATTTTAAAATTCTGCTCTGTGAGAGATACTGTTAGGAGAGGGTGCCTGGGTAGTGCAGTCGTTAAGCGTCTGCCTTTGGCTCAGGGCGTGATCCTGGCGTGCCGGGATCGAGTCCCACATTGGGCTCCTCTGCTGGGAGCCTGCTTCTTCCTCTCCCACTCCCCTGCTGTGTTCCCTCTCTCGCTGGCTGTCTCTCTGTCAAATAAATAAATAAAATCTTTAAAAAAAAATAGAATGAAAAGACAAACCACTGACTGGAAGAACACTGGCAAATCACATATCTGATAAAGGTTTTGTGCCTAGAACATATAAAGAACTCTCACAATTCAACAACCCTGTAAAAAAACTGGTACAAGGCTAGTATAGATACTTCACTGAAGAATATATACAGATGAGGGTACCTGGGTGGCTCAGTCAGTTAAGCATCCAGCTATTGATGTCAGCTCAGATCATGGGATTGAGCCCCATATCAGGCTCTATGCTCAGGGCAGAGTCTACTTGTCTGACCCCCAACCCCTCCAACCCCCCAACCCCCTATCTGACTCCCCAAAAAAGGAATATATACAGATGGCAAATCAGCACATAAAAAGAGGCTGAATATTATTAGTTATTAAAGAAATGCAGGTTTCATTGAGATACCACTACAAACATTTGGAATAGCTAAAAACAATTCTTTAAAAACTGATAATACCAAATACTGATAAGCTCATAGAGCAACTGAAACTCATTCTTGCTGGTGGAAATGCAAAATGGGGGAGCCATTTTGGAAAAGAGTTTGGGTTTGTTGGGTTTTTTTTTTTGGTTTTCGGTTTTTAGCAATGTTGGATTTACACTTATGACTCAGCAAGTCCAATCCTAGCTATTTATGCAATGAGGCTCAATCCTAGGACTCTGGGATCATGACCTGAGCCGAAGGCAGATGCTTGCATAAAAACTTATGTTTACACAACATATGTACATGAATGTTTATAGTAGCTTTATTTACAATTGACAAAAACTAGAAAACAATGTCAATGTCCTAAAATGGTATGTCAGTACAATGGGATACTATTCAAATAAAGACTATTTATTTATTTATTTGACAGGGAGAGAGAGGGAGAGAGCACAAGAAGGCGGAGCGGCAGGCAGAGGGAGAGGGAGGAGCAGCTTCCCCGCTGAGCAGGGAGCCCGATGCGATGCGGGGTTCGATCCCAGGACCGCACAATCATGACCTGAGCTGAAGGCAGACGCTTTACCGACTGAGCCACCCAGGCGCCCCCTTCAACATTTTCTTGTATCCACATCGATCCCTGCAGCTTTAACTGATTCACTGTAACTGCTTAGTGCTATTCTATGTTATGAATGTATCACAGTTGATCTGTCCGTTCTCCAGTAGACGCATATTTAGCTTGTCTCCACTTGTTCGAGATTTCAAACAATACTACAATGAACATCCTTGCACCTGCAGCCTGTGTCCGTGTTCATTGTTGAAAACTTGGAAACTTAATAAAAATAGAAAGACAAAAACGAATATTACTCCCAACAGTTATTGTTTGCTGAGTACTTAATGTATATCAGGTACAGTGCTGGCCATTTTCTGTTGGTTACTTTATTTAATTATCACGCTAATCTATATAATAGGTACTATTGTGTTTCTGATTGTACTGTGAGGGAACTGAATCTTAACCAGTTGAAATAACTTGGGCAATGGCACACAGATAGGGAGTGGCAGAACAGTTTTTTATTGCTAGAGCCCATGCTCTTAACATTATGCACCAAGAGTGCCCATGAGCCCCAAATCCAGAAATATTAATGGTTAGCAATAGTGTTCACTTTCTTTTCCTTTTTTTTTTTTTTTTTTTTAAGTAGTCTCCTCACCCAGCATGGAACCCAACGCAGGGCCCGAACTCACCACCCAGAGATCAAGACCCAGACACTTAACTGACTGAACCACGTAGGCTCCCCTAGTGTTTACTGTTAGTTGGTTTCTCAGAGGACAAAGAGATTTGGCCCAGGCCACTTCCCATTTAAAAAATTATGTTGGAGTATAATATACATGCAGAAAAGTATATATATCCCAACTTAGGACTTTTTACAAATTGAAGATACCCATGGACCGACCACCCAGATCCAGATCAAAAAACCATCTTACCAGCATCCAGAAACCTCCTTTCACCTTCTTCCAGACACTGTTCTTCCTCCCTGAAGGGTAGCTGCTATCCTGACTTTCAACAGAATATTTTTGCCTGTTTTTTATTTTACATATGAGAAATCATACAGTATATACTCCTTTGGTCTGGCTTCTTTCATTTAATATTATCTGTGAGAATCATCTATATGGTTGAGTGTAGCATATTATAGGACACAAAAGGCATATGGGCAACATAATATTTTGCAAAGAATTATGAGTGCCACTAAGTCTCTCATCAAGATTGTTGCCAGCCATCACCTTGACGATAGGGTGATAAATTGGATCTAATATAGGATGTGGATCAATCTGCACATTGCAAGGGATGGTCTGGCGCCTCTGTTGCCTTTACCACATCCTCTCAGACTTCCCTTAGATTCTGGTTGAAGCTGCAGAAAACAGTTTAGTGAGGGCTTCAATTCTTGCATTTTTCCGTGTTCTGTCCTGGAGCTTCTCTGAAACCAAGACAGGAACCCTGTTCAGAATGCAAAAGGACTTGATGCCCCCTGGGGTAATCCTAATAAATGGGGGATGGAAGCCAATGGATAAATGCTTCTCAGAGCAGTCCTTGGGTGGACGATGCTGAGAGACATTCTAGACAATCCTCAGATGGTTTTGGTAGTTTCTACCTCAAGGTGCCCGCAGCAGTGCTCACTTGGTACCGCGCCCTCGTGTTGGCTCCTTCTTTCCTGTTTTACTCTAGGCTCGCACGTTGAATCCCTGGGACCACCTTCCAAATAAATTACCTGCAACTAGTACTTGTCTCTGGTTCTGCTTTCTGGGGGGAATCCTAATAAAGGCATATGTAAAACACCTAGATGCTTAAAAAAAAGTAGGAGTTTTATTATTACTGCTATTACTACTACTGTTACCACCATCATTAGTTACCTGGAATTTCATAATTGCCACCCGTATCCATCCATGGATGGTATTGAAATTCCACAATTAGAGCTTTGATGGCAATAATTTTTGTTTTTTCTTCCTAAGGGTACTGGGAAGCCACTGATTTTTCTGTATTTCTTTAAAAAAGTTTTTTGACTGTGGGCATGTGGGTGGCTCAGTCGTTAAGCGCCTGCCTTCGGCTCAGGGCGTGATCCCAGAGTCCTGGGGTCAAGCCCCATATCAGGCTCCTCTGTTGGGAGCCTGCTTCTTCCTCTCCCACCCCCCCTGCCTGTGTTCCCTCTCTTGCTGGCTGTCTCTCTCTCTCTGTCAAATAAATAAATAAATAAATCTATCTTTTTTAAAAATGAAGTTTTTTGACTATACTATTTTTCAGGTTTAGTGAAGTATAATTGATGAGCAATAAATTTCACTTATTTAAAGTGTGCAGTTTGATGAGTTTTGATATATTTAAAACTCATCATACAGTCTTGAACCCATAACCATGATCAAGATAATATACCCTTCACCCCCAAAAAGTTTCCTTATCCCCTTTATAATCTCTGCCTGCCATACCTCTGCCTTCTTGGGTCCCCAGGCAACTGCCGATCTGCTTTCTGTCACTACAATTTGCTTTTCCTAGGATTTTATACAAATGGAGTCATACAGAATATATCCTCTATGTCTGGCTTTTTTCACTCAGCATAATTATTTTAAGATTCATCATGTTGTGCAAATCAATAGTTCATTCCTTTTTATTATTGAAGAATATTCCATTATATAAATATCCATTCACCTTCTGAAGGACATTTGAGTAGTTTCCAGTATTTAGCTATTACAAATAAAGCTGCTATGAACATTCATGCTCAAGTCTTTATGTAGATGTATGCTTTCAGTTTTTCTTGGGTAAATACCTACAGTGTAATGGTTGGACCATATGGGAGGTGTATATTTAATTTTTAAAGAAACTTCAATACTGTTCTCCAGAGTGATTGTATCGTTTTTACAATGCCACCAACAGTGAATGAGGATTCTTGTTGTTCTACATTCTTGTTAACACTTGATCACTTGGTATTACAAGTCATGGTGTGTAGATTATCTCATTGTGGTTTTAATTTGCATTTCCCTAACATCTTTCCTGTGCTTATTTGCCATAAATTTGTCTTCTTTGGTAAAGTGTTCAAATCATTTTTTTTAAAACTGAGTTCTTTGTCTTAATGGGTTGAAATGATTCTAGATAATATCCTTTGTTGCGAGTTCATCCCAGTGTGTGGCTTGCCTTTTCATTTTTTTCTTTTTAAAGATTTTATTTGTCTCAGAGAGAGGACACAAGCAGAGGGGATGGCAGGCAGAGGCAGAAGCAGGCTCCCCGCTGAGCAAGGAGCCCGAGGGGGGACTTGATCCCAAGACCCTTGGATCCCAAGACCCCCAACGGAAGGCAGATGCTTAACCAACTGGGCCACCCAGGTGCCCCACCTTTTCATTTTCATAGCAATGTCTTTAAGAGCAAACTTTTTAATTTTGATGACTTACAATTTATCATTTTTTCTTTTATGGATTATGTGTTTGCAGGTTACATAGATTTTTTTCTTGTTTTCCTCCAGAAGTTTTGCAGCTTTAGGTTATACACTTAGGTCCAATTTTGGCTGTCACGCAATGGGGTTGGCATTTAGCAAGATCCTCTGGCAGCAGCAAGGAAGGTGTTTGGAGGAAGGTAGCCCGAGGCCTGAAAGACGACTGACAGTGGCTTCCTCCAACGGTAGTGGAGAAAATGGAATGGAACTGAGATATATGGGATGTAGAATGACTGGAGGAGATGTCAAGAATGATTTCTGGTTTCTTCCTTACGCACAAATTGAGGATAACTTACTTCTAAGTTTTTGTACTTCAAACTGGCCTTCCATAGTTTTTTTTTTTTCTTTTGCATAAATTATAAATCAAATTTGACCAGACAGGGACTGGACACAGTTATCTAAAACAGCACACTTGCATCAGTTCCTTCCTTAGGCACTGCCTGCAGCCGAGTACTCAATTCTGTCCTCCCAAGTCCAAAGACCTTTGCCCTCTCGGTACCAGGAAAGGTGCCCAAGTTTTTCTACCCGCAGGGCGCAGGCAGCGGGTGGCGCATGCCCAAAGAGGCCGTGTACCGCTGACAGCCCGGAGAGCTAGGGCTGGAGGGTCCCGCCATCTTGTCCGGCCCGCGACTCAGCTGGCCCTTGCTGAAGACTACAAGTCCCGTGAGGCCCCGCGGCGGCACTTCCTACCCCTCACTGTCCGGCCCGCTCCCGCTCCCCCTCCCGGGGCCGAAGGCTCTGGCTGTAGCCAGGCAGACGGCGGGCCAGGTAGGATTTCCGGGGGAAACTACTGTGGAGGCTTGAGGAGGCGGCGGCGGCCACCCGGGTGAGTTCGATGAACAAGAGAAAGTGAGCGGGAAGTGCGCGGAGTCTGGCTGCGGGCGCCTCTTAGGCTCCAGCCGCGTTCTTGGCTCCGCGAGGAGCCCGCGGTCCGGGCGGGGGTAACGGCCCGAACCGCGGTGGGATCTGGCCAGGGCGGGGCGGGGCGGGTTGGGCCGGGGCCGCCGCCTCCTCCTCCGCCCTCCCACAACGGTCCCGCCGTGGTTTCTTCGCCTGCAGTGCGTCCCGCTCCGGCTGGCCCTCTCCGCCCCCCGCGACTTGGCGGGGCCCTTTTGTCTGGGCTGCCCCTTTGTGCCCGTACGTGGAGTCGCCTCCTCCGGGGAGCCCGCCGGGCCGTCCCTGGTGGGGACCGGTCCCTGGGGATCCGGTTACGGTAACCGGATCAGGTCAAAGTCCATTTTTCAAACCCGTCCTCCGTCGTACCTCTGCATCCCGGCCGGGCAGAGCGGAGGCTCGGAGCCAGGCAGTGGCAGACGGAGTTTCTGTTGAAAACCCTCGAGGTTATTGTCTAACTCTGAAACGTCAGCCCCGCGCGGCTTCGGGGCACGAATCTCCAGGCGTTTTTCTCGGTAGGGGGATGGGCCTGTGGAAAAGAAGTGAGCCCCCTCCCCGAGAAACTGGAAAGGGACCGAATTTGCTGCCTTGTCTGTGTAGGTTGCAGCTGTGATCAGGGAACCAAAAAACCAGTGCAGTTGAGGTTCACACACTTCTTCAGTCTCGGAGGAGAGAAAGTGATTTGTAGGGCACGGAGCAGTCCCTTCATTCATTGCATGCAGAAGAGAGCTACAGGACTTCGTCCAGCCATCCAGTTCCTCGCCCCTCGGACCCGCCAATCCTTTTATTTCTTCTACTTGAAACAAAAAGTTGGAAGAAAACGTCCATTAATAGAAGGATCTGCGTTGTAGGGAAACCAGAAACCTAGTTGCTTCTAGAAAGCAACAAAGAGACTAGTTCACCAAGTAATAGGAATGAAGCCAATTTGAGGGAGGAGAGGTAGTAGTAGATCCTTACTGAAACGGGTGAATTGTGTGGATTTAAGCAAATTTTGTTAGATAGTGGTCACTTTATGTATGTTCTGTTGGAAGACTGCATTGCTAGATTCAGCATAAGGCAAAGCTTTCTAAACGCTACTGTGGACACTCCTTTTGAAAAATAATTAGTATTTCAAGTCTCTGAAATAAGGACAACCAGGACCCCTTTACATGAATCAGGGAAGGTTATTAACGTTATGTAGGTTAAATTCCCTCCTTGGTGAAGTTGGTAAATAAAATAAAGCCTATTGTACTTTATTATTTTAATATCTCATTATGGAAGTGATTTACTCTGGGAATCCCAGATTGTGTTGGTAATATTGTACAGGGATGGAGGTCTTTAATGCAGTTGTTCTTCAGTTTTTAATCTAGCCGTGAGTAGGAATTGGTTGTTTTCCTGGCTGTGTTTTGAAGAAGCATCCACAGAATTGCTCTAGAAGTTTTAAAAATAAAGAACAGTAGTTGCTAATGACTGGCTGTTATTTGTTCAAACATGACATTGCTATTAGTGTTATTTTTTGAAAACAGCTCATCATAAATATTATGTAATTTCTCACTACAGTTCTGCGAGGTGGTGTTTCTCATTTTACAGCTGGTAAATGTTAAATTCACAGCCTCTAAAATGTTAAGTGATTTGCCTGAGGTCACACAATTAACCTAGATCAGAAATAGTAGAGTAAACCATACTCCAGTCCACTGCTGTTTTCATTACTTCGTATCTGTTGTTGCAGTTACTCATCATACCACCACCAACAGCTTACGATTTATTGAAATTTAAATATTGGAGAAAAATAATGGAAATATTTTCTAATCAGAGCAAAGTGATTTATAAGGAACTGGAGTTTCTAGAACATAAACGATGTCATGCTAAATCATAAATCATATTTAATGTTGGTCCCATCATCTTATTTGATGGTATGCTGTGATTGCCTTGTGCTTCAGACCAGTGGCAATTTTATGGAGCACTGGGAGTGGAATAGTGGTGAGTTACTGGGCTGTGGTTTTGTCTAATCATTACTAAAAATTTTGACTAATCTTTGCTTAAAGGTTTTTAAACAAATAATGTTGGAGAACATCTATACAGCAGTTTTGGCTGCTGGAACTAACATTGAAGAAATAACTGAAATTGAGTTACTTTTCTAGCCAGTGTCAAGACTCAAGAAAATGCTTTCTTTAGTGCTTGCTTTTTGTAAAAACTTTTAATCAGTTTCAAACCTGCAGTTAAGTCTTGGCTTTATGTCAGTACATGCCATGAATGTGACATCAGAAATAGAAACTTACTTCACCTCCTTTACTTAAATTTGTCTTAGGTAAAATACATAACATGCCAATGGAATTGAGTCAATACAATTGGTCTAGCCTTTCTAACTAGTAGAAGCCTGTTTTAAACCTCTTATTAAGCCATCATGATGGGAAGGAACTTTTTTTCCCTTGTTTGTTTTGCCGTTGGTCTACTTTATTTCTGAATCAATTCATCCATTCATTCAATCAACATATATTTATTGAAAGCCTGTTGTGTTCTAGACACTGGAATCAGATTCCTGGAAACGCAGGAATCAGACCCTGAGGACAAAGCAGTGAAAACAAAAGTCTTCCTTCTTGGGACTGTTAGGGGTGGTGGTTGGGGGAGTCAGATAGTAAATAAGTACTAAATAAATCCTCTCTCATTCATGAGCAACCATGAGCAGTGACCTCTTTGAAGGTTAGATTTCTCATCTTTAACAGGGGGATAATCATTCCTGCTCTATCTGTGGAATTATTATGGAATTATTTCCAGGAGTAGGCTATTTGGTCACATTATACCCTTTAGAAAAGGAAAAGGAGCATTGGAAGAAGGTTGTTTATAAAGAAAGAGACAAAGAGAACGAGTAGATTCTCTGGCCTAAGAGACTGTGATGTCTCCTTGTAAGACATTCTGGGACTGTTAGTCACGTCTTCACTTGGGCCACCCTAACCCTTTATGCGCTCATCAAATAAGCCCCTTATACTTGTTCTGTGGTGTCGCAGTTAAAGGTCTTAATGGCAAGGACTGTGTCCTAGTCTGTAACCTTACTGCTTAGCTCATAGGTCCAGGTGTTTTGTTGGAATTTTATAAATGTTTGTTGAATGAGTGCATGAATAACAGAAGTGGGCAGGGGCAGTTGTGGAGAATACCAGAACACAAATGCAGTGCCATAAATGGTTCTTTTATTCAGCAGGTTTTTGTTTTGCCCATTGTGTGCTGGGATCTGGATTATGTTCTGGAGGTACAAAGATGTTAAGGTATTGAGCCTCTGCCTTGAAAAGCTTAATGGCATTGCAACACCGGACTGTGATGAGTATTCAGTAGATCTGTGTTACAGTATAGGAAAGGGACGGAGTGATTCTGTCTTGGTAGACTGTGAAGGAAGGCATTATAGAGGAAGTGATTTTGGAGCTTGTTCTTGAGGGATGAGTAAGAACTCACCCAGTAGTCCTGTTACTATTAACGTTATTCCAGCCTGACTCCCCCAACCACCACCATCCCTGATCAGCCAGAGGAAGCAGTTTGGCATAGGAATGGACATGCAAAAGTGGAAGGTGTGTGTCTGGGAAAGACTGAGGAGTGTGGTATAGCTAAGAGGGTTTTGCAGTTGGTTTTTAAATCAGGTAATTGACATAATCTGATCTGTTTTGAGAAAGATAATTGCTTGCTGTCTTTAGGGTAGGTTAGAGCGTTTAGGAGAGATACTTAGAGTAAGTGCTAGAAGAGTTGGATTTTGAGGCCCTTTCTGTTTGATTTGATCTTAAAAGATGGGAGAGATTTGACATATTGGAAGGTGAAGGAAAGGGAGCCAGTGGAGAGGCAGATACTGAAAATCAGCACAGGAGAGAAGGGAGATGATAAAGAAGCCCTGGAAGGAGATAAAATCGAAAGCTCGTGGAGAGGGAAGCCTTGAAAGGGAAACATGAAGAAAGGATGGAGGAAGATGTGTTTGGAAGTGATGGAGATGGGAATTGAAATTGGAGTAGTCACCAGCCGCTTACCCTGTACACTGATCTAGGTGCCTTTGTTTTTTGTTTAAGTAAGCGCTGCCCCCAGTGTGGGACTCGAACTCACGACCCCAAGATCAAGAGTTGCATGTTTCACGTACTGAGCCAGCCAGGCACCCTAGATACTTTCATATGCGTTATTTAATTTTACAAAAATTCTGTAGAGTGGGTGGGCATTCCCATTTGACAGTTGAAGAAATTATGGCTCAGGGAGATTAACTTCATTTCCCAAAGGCACCATATAAGTAATGGAAGAGATCTGGAATCCAGATATATTTTGACTGCAAAGCTCAGGATCACCATTTCTGCCTTATAAGGCCTGTTAATGTCTAGTAGCCTCTTTACCTTACTTTTCAAAGGAAGGGGTTAAGTTATCTGCAGGATGATAAAAGGCTAGAGTGGGCTAGCCAACTTCAGAAAGTGTTGAAGTTTTGAAATAGCAGTCGTGGAAAAGGTAAGAGAGCCAGCCAAAGATGAGGGAAAGGGCTACTGAGTAGCAGTTAGGGCCTTGCTGAGGTCAGATGCGAATTTTCCGTTAGTCCACGCATCCTGGCTCCTACATTCTCAGCAAAGCAGCATCTCTTGAATACTGTTGATGTGGGCCTTAGAAGAAAACACACTATATTGTCATAGAAGGCTTTGGTGCCGCCATCTCTGAGCAGGTCACAAACCTTGTGTTTCCGTTTTCTCATTTCTTAAAAGAGTGCTCTGGATGAGTTGGTCTCTCAAATTCTAAGATCTTATGATTTGCAACCAAAAACATTCCAGGGGTTTTAGGAGAGGAAGTGTGTTTCGTGTCGGTTTGATTTTTAGGGAAGAGGTGGTTGAAACTATACAGCTTTCAGATTCAAGCTTGGTTTTCAGTTTAACTTCACTATTATGTTTAAAGCACCAGGTGTTGGTTTTGACCATCTGAAAGCTCTGACCTATGTACTCAATATAACACATTTCCTGTCTTTGGAGTCTGAAGACCTGGGTTCTAGATCCGGCTCTATCACGTTGTTGCTGTGGATATCCAAGTCAGCTCACCCTCTTAAACGTTAGTTTCCTCATCTATAAAATAGGCATACTAACATTTCATTAGGGGTGTGAGATGAGATAATGTGTGTGAGAGATCTTTGTAAACTGTAGAGTGTTTAATAAATATGAGAAAATACATTATTACTCGTGGCAAAGGGAAAAGTGGTATTGTCATCAGTGCTGTAGGAGAGAGGGGGCGCTGGTTTCAAGTGCATCCTTCTATTCAGGTGCGCTGAGTGGCAAGGGCAGTCTTTCAGGCTATGAGCTGTCAGTGCACTGATTTAGACGTTCATTTGTGGTATATGATGTTGCTGGGTGTTTTTGTCAGGTAAATATTTCAATTCAAATCTAATCTTGAATCAAATCCGTGATCAAAATGCTCCACTGTTAACATTTTCTCGTTTATTCTTTCAAATGTGAACTCGTTAGCCACATTTCCAGGAGTATTTTTTAGATGAATGTTGACTGTGTTTTTTGTAGGGATAGGTAACGATCTGTGATTGACAGAACTGCAGTGCAGTTGCTTGGCCTGTTTGTTTCCTCTGTGGATGGCTGATGCTGGTGGAACTCAACTTGTTCAGTCTCAGAGAGAGAGCTCCCCTTCCCCCTCTGTAGCCTGCACACGCCATCTAGTTGATCGCCAGCGTACTTGATTCTTTCTACCCAGCTGCTCACTCTCTCCTTTGCATTTTGGTAGGAAATACAGTATCAAAAACTGGTGTAAAAGATTAGTGATTCCCCCTTACCTTGAGTGATCCCAGAGCGCTTTGACCATGTCTCTGCAGGGCACTTTTTCCTCTTTAGTTGACCTTGTTATTCTCCCCACTAAGCAGCACGTGTTTATGGAAATAAACTGAATTGAAGATTACTATGGCGTGGGTTTTAATTTGTTTAACTATTACTAATAATGCTGCCACATAGGTCTTTGTATGTATAACTTTTTTCTTTTAAAATAAAATTACTGGGGGGTGCCTGAGTGGCTCAGTCGGTTGAGTGTCAGACTCCTGATTAGGCTCAGGTCATGATCTTAGGGTTGTGAGATGGAGCCCATTCCACACTCCTGCGCACAGCCAGTCTGCTAAAGATTCTCTCTCCGTCTCCCTTTGACCCTCCCCCTGTTCGATCTCGCATGTGCACTCTCTCTCACTCTCTCTCTCTAAAAATGAAAATCTTTTTTAAAAGATGTATTTATTCGTTTTTAGACAGAGAGCAAGAGAGCACAAGCAGGGGGAGCAGCAGAGGGAGAGGGAGAAGCAGGCTCCCCGCTGAGCAGGGAGCCCGATGTGGGACTCCTGGGATCATGACCTGAGCTAAAGGCAGACGCTTAACTGACTGAGCCACTCAGGAGCCCCTAAATAAAATATTTTTTTAAAAAGTTTTCATCTTAAAAAAAAATGAAATGACTGGATTAGCAAATATGAACATTTATATAGTTCTTGATTGGTTTTACTAAACTGTTCACTAACATCAGTACCCTAGTTTGCGGTGCCACCAACAGCTTATAGTACTTGTTTATTCACAACCTACCTTATTAATAATGGGCTTTAATATTTTAAAATAAATATATTTCCAGTTTAATAGTTGTAAATGATACATAATTATTGTTTTAACCTTAAAATGTTTTGAGTACAGTTGACACATAACCGTTTTAACATTTTAATTATTAGGAAAGTCAAACATTTATTCCTATGACTGTAAATTTTGTTCTTTTTCCTCATTTATCTATTTAGGTCTTTATGGTCTTCGATACTTTTGTAAGCCTTTTTTTACAGGTATTAATGTATTTTCCAGTTTATGGAAAGATTTCCCCCCGTCTGTGGTATTTGTTTTTATTTTATTTTTTAAAGATTTATTATTTTTAAGTAATCTCTACACCCAATGTGGGGCTCGAACTCATGACCCTGAAATCAAGAGTCACATATTCTTCCAAGTAAGCCAGCCAGGTGCCCCTATTTTTGCAGAAATCTTCATGCCACAGCCATTCACTGTTTCTTTGTAATATCTTGTATTTCTTCCATCATTAGAAAAGTATCTCTTAGGTGGATTAAATCCTTCATGAATTTCTCAACCTCTGTTTCTATTAGTCTTTTTTTAACTTTTGGAAAAATCACTTTTAATGTGTGGGATAAAAATGTTATTCTAAGTTAATTTTTTTTGAGCTTTTATTTATCTGACCGAGAGAGTGAGTGAAAGAGAGAGCACAAGCAGGGGGAGAGACAGAAGGAAAGAGAGAAGCAGGCTCCCCTGCTGAGCAGGGAGCCTGATGTGGGACTCGATCCCAGGATCATGACCTGAGCCGAAGGCAGACTCTTAACTGACTGAGCCAGCCAGGCGCCCCCATATTAATTTTTTTCGTAGTGCTATCCAGTTATTTCTAGTAGCAGTTGTTTTGTGAGGACATTCTGAGTTTTGGAAGACACTAAATTAAAGTGTCTTTTTTTTTTTTTTTAAGATTTTATTTATTTATTTGACAGAGATAGAGACAGCCAGCGAGAGAGGGAACACAAGCAGGGGGAGTGGGAGAGGAAGAAGCAGGCTCATAGTGGAGGAGCCTGATGTGGGGCTCGATCCCGTAACGCCGGGATCACGCCCTGAGCCCAAGGCAGGCGCTTAACCGCTGTGCCACCCAGGCGCCCCTAAATTAAAGTGTCTTGAGCATCTTGAGCTGCTAATATCCACCGAGGTCACTAGAAATTAAAAATCTTCACTCCATATAAGGGATCGAGGTTATTTAAAAAATAATAAAGTATCTTTTTCACACTAGTGTTGATAAGGTATTCCATTCTTACCTCAGAAAAGGGTTCATAGAGAAATGGTTGTTCTTTGGGTGGGTTGATTGTTTATTAAATAAAATTAAAAAGTGGAGCCCTAAAACACTCCGTACACCCCCTCCAATGAGTAACAAGTAGAAAGAGGGAAAATTCCCGAGGGAGACTCACCTCTTCTTCCCTTTACTCATGGCTCAATCCCTATTAAAGACCGCTTTCAGGGGCGCCTGGGTGACTCAGTCGTTAAGCGGCTGCCTTCGGCTCAGGTCATGATCCCAGGGTCCTGGGATGGAGCCCCGCATCAGGCTCCCTGCTCGGTGGGAAGCCTGCTTCTCCTTCTCACACTCCCCTTGCTTGTGTTCCCTCTCTCACTGTCTCTCTCTGTCGAATAAATAAAGAAAATCTTAAAAAAAAAAAAATCACTTTCAGGGGCACCTGGGTGGCTCAGTCAGTTAAGCGTCTGCCTTCAGCTCAGGTCATGATTCCAGGGTCCTGGGATCGAGCCCGGCATTGGGCTCCCTGGTCATCGGGGAGCCTGCTTCTCCCTCTCTGCCCCTCTGCCTCTCCTCCCTGCTCATTTGCTTGCTCTCTCTTTCTCAAATAAATAAATAAATTCTTTAAAAAAATAAATAACTAAAAAATGCTTTCAGTAAATACTGAGAGTAACTGTATAGGACAAGTCACAGGATGTGAAGAATACTTTCCATTTCCTTTTACTTCATATACCCAACTTTGCATCCTGTTCCTTCCTCTGAATTTAAATTTGAGGGAAAGTGTCAGGATTCAGGATATGGGTGTGTTTTTGCTTTATCTATTAAAAGATGACACAGTGCCTCTTATTTATTGGTGATACCAATAAGATTGGGACTTTTTCTAACATTCTTGCATACCCTAGTGCTTATATTAAATTAGGTAAGAGATAACTAGCTTCTGGTACACCATCCTTTTGTAATTGGAAGAAGGCTTCTTCCTTTCACTATAGCTGCAGGCCATTAAGGACCATACTGTTAAATATATCTTTGCAATCTGTTGCGTAAGATAAATAAGTCTGTTTGCAACTACGGTAATCATTGCACACTTAATATTTTTAAATTGTGGTAAAATTTACCATGTTAACCTTTTTAAAGTGTACAATTCAGTGACATTAAGAACACTGACAACATTGTGCAGCCATCACTACTATCCATTTCCAAAACTTTTCCAACATCCCAAACTGAAACTCTACCCAATAAATAGTAATTCCCATTGCCTTCCCCTCTCAGCCCCAGGTAACCTTTATTCTACTTTGTGGCTCTATAAATTTGCCTATTCCAGGTGTCTTATATAAGTGGACTCATACAATATTTGTCTTTTTGTGTCTGGCTTATTTCTTCGTATTTTTTAAACTATCCCCTCTTTGTCCTTACAGAAAGAAGAAAGTTTATTTTGTAGCAGTCAGAAGCTCCCCTCTAGCCTCTTAACTCTGGAGGAAGGGCACCATTGGAATGAAGTAGAAAAGCAAACATTTAACTATCTTTAGGGCGTTGGTGTTAAGGAATTAATAATAAAAGGTTTAGGGGATTTGGTATAAAATATTTCAGTATGTGCTAGTGCTTTTGGAGGGCAGAATAGAAAGGAAAATATTAAAGAGCAGTTGTTGAGCAACTTCTTCCTTTTAACTAGAAGAGATTAAAAGAGTTAACCTCCTAAACATCAATTATACCACATTAAATTCCGGTAAATAATGACCCTAAATATTCTTTCATGGGATGTTTATACTTGGTATCACTATGATTCAGACATACATGAAACTATTTTTTTTAAATCTATTTAAGTCCATCTTTCGACAGATCATTTTTACTAGATTTCTAACACCATATAGATATATGTAACCAAACGTGACCTATTAAAATGAAACTTTAATTGCCTGAAGCCCAAATTTAGTCCCAGTTATTTCAGGAGAAGAAATAATAGGATTAATTGTCATCTGCATATCTTGAAAGTAAGATCACCCTTTCCAAGATCGGTGTTTTTCTTGAAAATAATGTCCTTTGTAATTCATGGATAGTATTTCCTTGAGTGCTTTTGATTATCAGTGAGCCACACCTCTATTTTAAAGAGCTGATTCGTGCCTCTTAGTGGTAACAGAGAAGACCATGTTTAACTAGGAGGAGGAGGTTAGTTTTTCTTGAAAGGGGATATTAGTCCCATTTTTTTTTTTAACTAGGCTCCACGCGCAGAGTGGAGTGCAACACAAGGCTTGAACTCACAACCCTGAGATCAAGTCTCGAGCTGATATCAAGAGTTGGACACTTAACCGACTGAGCCACCCAGGTGCTCCTAGTCTCGTTTTTAAGTCTTTATCCTTAAGTAATATGTTAGATGTTGATTGTGCTTAAAAATAAACATTTCCTGGGGCGCCTGGGTGGCTCAGTCGTTAAGCGTCTGCCTTTGGCTCAGGTCATGATCCCAGGGTCCTGGGACCCGCATCGGGCTCCCTGCTCTGCTGGGAGCCTGCTTCTTCCTCTCCCACTCCCCCTGCTTGTGTTCCCTCTCTTTGGTTGTCTCTCTGTCAAATAAATAAATAAAATCTTTAAAAATAATAATAAAAATAAATAAACATTTCCTAAGTGTAACTTTTTTTGAACAGACTTTAGAGGACAAAAATTTTTTCCTGTCACATCACTAATAGCTTTCATTCTTTGTTTCATTTTGAGTGTCCAAGATAGCCTCAAGTTGGGGCGCCTGGGTGGCTCAGTCGTTGAGTGTCTGCCTTTGGCTCAGGGCGTGATCCCAGAGTCCTGGGTTCGAGCCCCACATCGGGCTCCTCCGCTGAGAGCCTGCTCCTTCCTCCCCCCATACCTCCTGCTTGTGTTCCCTCTCTCGCTGGCTGTCTCTCTCTCTCCGTCAAATAAATAAAATATTAAAAAAAAAAAGATAGCCTCAAGTTGTAAATACAGATATAAACAAGTATACCAAGAATATATAATTTTCCTAGCAGGATATGTACTTTCCGAGATATTGTTGGGTGTATCAGCTGAGCCAATACTAGAAGTAAGAAGGCAGTGCAACAATATTTTCAAAATGCTAAAAGAAAAAAAGAATCTGTCAACCAAGAATTGTGTACTCAGTAAAACTATATGAGCTATATGTCAAAAATAAATTTAAAAGAAAAACTTTCAAACAAAGGAGCTGAGAGAACATGTTCCCATAGAACCTCACCAAAGGAACTTCTGAAAGATACACTTCAGGAAGAAGGAAAAATGCTTCTTGGAAACAAGAGTCTAAGATGCAAAGGGGAATGATGAGCAAAGAACATATGTACAGTAAGGAAAGTCTTAAGGACTGACTTCATAAAACAACATCTTATTTGTGGATATAAAAATGGAAGATACTCAAATGTAAATAGGGAAGGAGTTTGAAATGAAAGCATTCTTTGAGTTCTTATATAATTAAGGAGTAAAGGTATTAATTTAGACTTCAGATAAAATATTCATATGAGCCTTTCAGGGGTAATACTAAACTAATAGTAATAGAATAAAAAGTAGAAATGAAAAGGAATGAGAAAAAGTTGATACAGCAGAAGGCAAAAAAGGAGAGAAGAACTGAAAAGTAGAACAAATGAAAAATAGGAAATAAGGTGGTAAAAAGGAATACAAGGTATCTTTTAATCACAATAGAAATAAATTAGATTGTTTTCCCCAAAAACTCTATTTAAAAGACAAAGATGATCCAAATAGAAAAGTAATAAAGGAGACTAAATAAATGGAAGAGATAAAATATTCACGGATTGGAAAACTTAGTATTATAAAGAAGACAGTTCTCCCCAGTTTGATTTTAGATTGACTGTAATTCTAATCAAAATTCCAATAAGTTTGTTTCATTGAATTTGACAAGTTGATGCTAAAATATATATGGAGCAGCCAGCATACTTCTGAAGATAAGATGGGGAAACTTGTCCCACCTGATTATAAGACTTTTTGTAACTGATTATTAGACAATGTGGTTTTGGACCTGGGGTCAAAAAATAGACCCATAGAATAATATAGAGTGCTGGAAGAGAGACCTATGAATATAGGGAAAGGAGTATGTGACAAAGGTGGCATTACAGATCAGTGGATAGACGATAAATTATTCAGTAGTGGACTGAGATCATTTGTTAGGTATTTAAAAAAAATGGCTATCTGATACCGTACACAAAAATCAGTTCTAGTTCCATTGATAACCAAAATGTGAAGGGTAAAACTTTAAAATGTTAAGAAGAAAACATAAGAAAATATCTGTCTTATCTCAGGTCTTGTATATATTAACTTAGCAATAAGTTAACAATAGAAATAAGACAGGGTGGAGGGATAGGATGTGATGGAAAGGGATGTGCCATTTTAGACAGGGTAGTCCGGGCAGGGCCCCTCTGAGCAAGTCACATGAAATAAAGGAGCAGATCGTGCAGTTTCTGAGAATGGAGTATTCCAGGCTGTCCGAACGGCACCGGCAGAGCCCTGGGCTGAGAATGTGCTTGTTGAGCTACAGAAACAGCAGGTAAGTCAGTGCGGCAGGAACGGAGTGGCAAGGTGACAGGAAGTGAAGTCTGTGAGTGAGTAAGCGGCTTAGGTTATGGAGGATGTCAAAGGCCATGGTAAGAAATTTGGAGTTAATTTCAGATGCAATAGGGAGACAGGATCTGCTTTACTTTTTTTAAAAGATCACCCAGCCCACTCTGAGGACAACACAAGATGGGAGCCTGAGTGGAAGAAGGAAGGTAGATTCGGGGGTTGACACACTAGTCTAGGCAAGATGTGGCCCTGGCTTGCAGTGGGGTGGTGAGAGGTGTTTAGATTATGAATATAGTTTAGAGGCAGAGGCAGTAAAATTTGGTGCTGATTTAGATGTGGGTGTGAGAGAGAGAAAAGAGTCAATTATGACACCAAAGTTGTCCTGAGCGACTGGAAGACTTAAGTTGCCTCTTTACTGAAAGAATGATCTGAAATAGCGAACACACTTGCCAGCTTTTTTTTCTTTTTTCTTTTTTTTTCTTTTTTTAACTGTTCTACATCTATTGCCCTAACTATTGAATAGGGGAGACTGGAGAAAGAACAAGTTGGGAGTGAGGAATCAAGAATTTGTTGTTTATGTTGAAATATACAATGTCTGAGAAAGTTCTTAGATTTCTAAGTAAAGATGTATAGGCTGTGGGTATAGCAGTTTGAAGTTCAGAGGAGAGACTCAGTCTGGCAGGATGAATTGGGAAGTCGCCAGTGTATGGGGCGCGATGCCACGTGGGCTGACCTGGGGCCCGGTAGCATCATAGTGGAAGCGAAAGAGAGCATCACGGCAGTAAGCCTCCGGAGGCGCGGTCGGAGGAGGTGCCCGCAGGGACTACCTCGCGTGAAGTGGGAGGGAGAACAAAGACTAAGAGTTCATAGGCCCCAGTTTAGGGAACACTTAACAATTACTGGGCTGGGAGAGGCAGTGAGAATATTTCGGATTCTCTCGTGTCTTCAGGCAATGAAGCTGAAGAGAGGGATGGGTGTGAGATATGTTTTGGAAATGACTCATATGATGTGGAGGATGAGATTTCTGGTTTGAACAACTAGGTGGGTAGTGGTGAGCCAGAAAACTGCCGGAAGAGGAGGGAGTAAGGATGAGTGAGGTAGATAATGAATTGTTCTGTGTACGTTGAGTGGAGGATCGTGGCTATTTAAGCGGAGGGGTTTGGTGCGTCGGGCATGTGGGTTTGGAGCTCATTCATTTAAAAATAGTTGTTACTGTGGGGCACCTGGGCGGCTCAGTCAGTTAAGCGTCTGCCTTCGACTCAGGTCATGATCCCAGAGTCCCGGGATTGAGCCCCGCATTAGGTTCCCTGCTCAGCAGAGAGCCTGCTTCCCCCTTTCCCTCTGCTGCTCCCCCTGCTTGTGCTCTCTTTCTCTCTGTCAAATAAATAAAATCTTGAAAGAAAGAGAGAGAGAGAAAAGGAAGGAAGGAAGATAGAGAGAGAGAAAGAGAAAGAAAAAGAAAGAAAGAAAGAAAGAAAGAAAGAAAGAAAGAAAGAAAGAAAAAGAAAAGAAAGAAAGAAAAATACAAAGCTTGGAAAAGAGGTAAAGCAGGGGTGGGGGGGATGCTGATGATTTCGATGTAAAGTTGGGTAATGAAGGAAGGCCTCACTGAGAAGGCAACATTTTAGCAAAGACCTAAAAGAATTGAGGAATGAATATCTGGGTGAGGAGTATTCCGGGGAGAGTGAGCAGCAGGTGCAAAAGCCCCAAGCATGCCTGGCAGGTTCAAGAAACAGTAAGGAGGCTCGCTTACCTGAAGCTTAGTGAGGGAGGCAGTAGTTGAACATGATGGGGTCATTGAACATGGTCATAAAGCCTTGTAACTGTTGAAAGTCTTCTGCTTTCTACCCTGAGCTTTTTTTTTTTTTTAAAGATTTTATTGATTAATTTGACCGAGAGAGAGCACAAGCTGGAGGAGGGGCAGAGGGAGAGGGAGAAGCAGGCTCCCCGCTGAGCAGGGAGCCCGATGCGGGACTCGATCCCAGGACCCTGGGATCATGACCTGAGCTGTGAAGGCAGACGCTTCACCAACTGAGCCACCCAGGCTCCCTCTACCCTGAGCTTTTGAGAGAGATCTGGACTGAAAGTACGTGTAGGTTGGGGCATCATCTGCGCATGGGTGGTTATAGAAACCATGGGACTATTTCTTTTTTTTTTTTTTTAAGATTTTATTTATTTATTTGACAGAGATAGAGACAGCCAGCGAGAGAGGGAACACAAGCAGGGGGAGTGGGAGAGGAAGAAGCAGGCTTCCAGCAGAGGAGCCTGATGTGGGGCTCGATCCCGGAACGCCGGGATCACGCCCTGAGCCGAAGGCAGATGCTTAAGGACTGAGCCACCCAGGCGCCCCCCATGGGACTATTTCCAGCACAAGCATTCAGTTAGGTGGAGACACGAAGTAGAGTCCTCTTCTACAAAGACTACTTGGGATTCTTCCAGCAAGATACCCTTCTGTTTGTGATTCTCTAAGGACAGAGGTGTTTTAATTGTAGCTAACCCAGGATCATCACCCTGATCATCCAGTGGCTATTGTGGTTAACAGTTGGGATACTATTGGGGCGCCTGGGTGGCACAGCGGTTGAGCGTCTGCCTTCGGCTCAGGGCGTGATCCCGGCGTTATGGGATCGAGCCCCACATCAGGCTCCTCCGCTATGAGCCTGCTTCTTCCTCTCCCACTCCCCCTGCTTGTGTTCCCTCTCTCCCTGGTTGTCTCTATCTCTGTCGAATAAAGAAATAAAATCTTAAAAAAAAGCAGTTGGGATACTATTAATTCTGTCTTCTCTGTCTGACAGCAAATCCTGTTATGCTTACTAAACAATTTCAGATGGTCAATTCTTGATTATTACTGCCATTTCACTTATGTATCGGACATTTATTCAGTGCCACATACGTCTGAAACAAATTACTGACCTCAGATCTGTTAGCATGAGGCTTTGAATAGAGCTTTGTTTACACTAATGATTACACTGTGTTCAGACTTCTAATAACTGTAGGGGGTATTAACCCCTATTCTCTCTAATTCCTTTTATACTAGTTGCAGGGTTAACACTCGGCTGATTTGACTTCCCAGCTAGTTTTTTTCTTTTTAATGGTTGCTTTGGGAATTACAATTCACATTTTACCTTAAAACAACCTAGTAATCTTATTAAAAGGTATATACCAATATTATTTCAGTATAGTTCTGTTCCTTTTCCCCTTGGTGCTATTATTCTCATACAAATTATGTATTTATATATCACAAGGCCATTACCGTGCTTTTATAATGATTGCTTTATACACTGTCTTTTAAATTAGATAGGAAAATGAAATTACATATGTACATTTATACTGTCTTTTATATTTACCTATGTAGTTACTTTTACTATTGCTCTTTCTTTCTTCCTTTGGATTCTGGTTGCTGTTTAGTTTCCTTCACGTCAGCATGGAACTCTGTCTTTACTGTTTCTCGTAGAACAGGTCTACTAGTGATGAATGCTCTCAGTTTTTGTGTATCTGGGAATGTCATCTCTCCTTTGTTTTAAAAGGGTAGTTTTGCTGGATGTAGGATTTTTGGTTGACAGTCTTTTTCCTTCAGTGTTTTGAATACTAAGTGTGAATCATTTTGCATTTATCTTACTTAGACTTTTTTGAGTTTCTTGGATATATTTTTCATCATTTTTGGCCAACTTTTGGCCATTATCTCTTCAGTTTCCCATTATGTGTATGTTTATATACTTGATGTTTTGTATGCTTGATGTTTTGTTCTCTGAGGCTCTGTTCATTTTCTTCATTCTTTTTTCTTTCTGTTCCTCAGACAGGATCATCTCCATGAACCTATCTTTGATTTTGCTGATTCTTCTGCCAGCTCAGATCTGCTGTTGAGCCTATCTAGTGAATTTTTCTTTTCAGTTATTATACTTTTCAACTCCAGAGAATCTTTCTTTTTCTTTTTTTTAAGATTTTCTTTATTTATTTGAGAGAGAGACAGAGAGAGAGAGAGAGCAAAAGTGGGGTGAGGAGCAGAGGGAGAAGCAGACTCCTGGCTGAGCAGGTAGCCTGATTCCGGGCTTGATCCTGGGACTCCAGGATCATGACCTGAGCCAAAGGCAGATGCTTAACTGACTAAGCCATCCAGGTGCCCCAATCTTTCTTTTTTTTCATACAATTTCTATTGCTATTGCTAGTCTGTATTTGATGAGGTATTGTTCTCATACTTTATCTTAATTATTCAGACATGGTTTTCTTTAGTTCTTTGAAGTATTTAGAATAGCTTATTTAGCGGAGCCTGGGTGGCGCAGTCAGTTAAGCGTCTGCCTTCAGCTCCGGTTGTGATCCCAGGGTCCTCGGATCAAGCCCCCCATCAGGCTCCCTGTTCAGCCAAAAGCCTACTTCTCTCTCTTCCTCTGCTGCTCCCCCTGCTTGTGTGTCTCTCTGTCAAATAAATAAATAAAATCTTTAAAAAAAAAAATAGCTTATTTAAAGTCTTTGTCTAGTAAGCCCAACATCTGGATCTCCTCAGGTACGGTTTTGTTGACCACTTTTTTTCCCCTATATATAGACCATACTTTCCTCTTCATTTGTGTATCTCATAATTTTTTCTGAAAACTGAGCATTTAAAATAATGTGGCAAGTCTGCGAATCAGATTTCTCCCCTCCCTCCTGTGGGTTTCTTGTTGCTGTTTATTTAGTGACTTTCCTGGACTAAATATCTGTAGAGCTTGTACTCTTTGTTGTATGTGGCCATTGAAGTCCCTGCTTGGTTGGTTTATGGTTAGCTAATAATTAGACAGAGATTTCCTTAAATGTCTTAAACCAGTAAATTATCCAGTATTTGCCAAGGGGGTTCTGTCCGGACGTTGGCATATACTTTCAATGTTCCCAGCAGGCAGTTTACAACTTTGTCTTAGCCATTACTTCCTGCTTGCACAGAATTTCAAGGTCATCCAGAGGTAAGAGATCAGGGCCCTCTCCTCTCAGGCCTTTCCTGGGTATGTGCAGAGCCTGCAAATGCACGTCCCCTTCTAGATACCCAAGAGTATGCTTCCTAAAATCCTTCATCGACCTCTCATTCCTGAACATTTATGGGTTTTTGTTCAGGGTCCTTTTAGCCTCCAGCTGGTATCACTGCCTTGGGCCTTGGCGACGTTAAACAACGACCACTGACTGTTTTTTGAAAAATGTCCAAAGGATAGGCTGTTCACACAGAGCAAGCTCTGAGTCAGGTCAGATAAAGATAAGGAGAATGGAGGTTCTTGGTGCTGTCAGTCAGATCACATACTAACAGCTCTCTGGGGATAGGGCTTGTAGGGAGCTCCAAATTTGTTCTGTCCCTTCCAGGAGCTGCTAGGCTGCTGGTTTTCATAGCTACTGTGGTTGTGCGGCTCTTGTTTTTCAAGGCTAACGCAAAGCTGGGGAGAGGGAAGTGGGAGTCAGGCTACTTCTCTCATGTGCCCATTTTGTCAGCACTGGGGAGGCCATGACAAAAGATGGCTGACAGAAACGGGTTGAGTTATTGTCTACTTGGTTGTTTAGTGCCTCTTTCCTGGTAGATGTTCTCTGATGAATGTTAACATGTGATACAAAGATCTTAACATGTTGTATCCACTCCCACGCCCTTCTGCATGCCTCTGCCCTAAGACCTCCTTGCCCCAGTAGTCCAGTCTTTCTACTTTTATGCCCCCTGACGGGCATGTCAAAACATTTGCCTATGAATTGTCAAACCACTTCTTTGTCTCTACAAAGTAGACAGTCAAGTGTACTGCCTAAGCTCTGCCCACTGGGAAGGTTTTCCTTTATCACTTTCAGTGCCACCCCCTGAGTGAGGCTGTAGTGCGGCACCTGTCCATTTTTGACTTGTACCCACATACAGCTATGTGTGAAAAATGTGAGGGTTTTTTCTTTGTCAGCCGGTGATAGGGCCCCCCGGTAGGGCCAAAAAGGTACATGCTGAAGGAGGGGCACTTGTACAACCGTGGTGGGTGATAGGATGGTTTGGGCCCTCTGCTCAAGCTCGTGACCTCTGGTCCTATTTGTGCTTGATCTTGGTTCTATCACCTTCATCTTATATTGGATTGTTAACTGGGTCCACCCAGCATTATAACTTGGTGTGTTTCACAGAACCTAGGTCATGGCGGTTGATCCTAGATAAGCAGCCAGTTGGTGTCCCATGGTCAGGTGCTCCGTATCTACTAAGACATGGTATCATGCCAGGAGTTGTTGTGCAGAAGGCATTTGATTTTCCACTACAAATGGCATGGCCACAGACCGCAGGGTCTGTGTAGTGATTCTCCCACTGGGGCTTGCCATGATACCATGGGATCTGCCCGGTTGTTTGTGTCACCAGCCAGGCCTGCAGAGTACTTTCCTGTTTTGAGCTACTCTCGAAATGCACCTTTTTATGTCACCTGGTTTAGAAGCCATAGCAGTATTCTCAGATTCTCAGGTGGTATGCTTCCCTCTTAATTGTGGGAGATGCAGGATGCAGTTATTTACTTGGTTGCCTTTACATGAATGGCATGTCTTATCAAGCCCTCACTACTGGGCCCATAAAAATTTTACTGATGTAATGGGTTCCTGAATCTTTGAGACATTTCTCTCTCACTCTCTGGAGTACATGTCTCCTGACAAGGCCTGCAGTGTGCTACCCACCTCTTGCTCATCTGGCCCAATTAGCAAGATGCTATTAATATAGTAGGTCACTGAGGGACACCTGGGTAGCTCAGTTGGTTAAGTTTCCAACTCTTGGTTTAGGCTCAGGTCATGATCTCAGGGTTGTGGGATCAAGCCCTGTGTCAGGCTCCGTGCTCAGCAGGGAGTCTCTCTCTCTCCATCTGCCCCTCCCCCCCAAATAAATAATAAATCTTCTAAAAAATTATATAGTGGATCACTGTGATGTCCTGCAGAAAATCCAGATGATCCATGTCTCTTAGGACTATATTATGCAAGAGGGTTGCAAAATTATCGTAGTCCTATACATAAGTGTATGCTGTAATCTGTACGTGTGAACGTAAATTGTTTCTAATCCTATTTATTTAGAGAAATTAAAAAAAAAAAAAAGCTTATTCCTCCAGTCATTGGCTGCATACTGTGCTCCTGGGCCTGTTTATCTGCTCCAGCAAACATACATCTGCATGGCAGCTCCAGTTGCAGCTAATCCTGGATTCAGTTCGTGGTAATCTGCTGCCTGCCTCCGGATTTGTCTGATTTCTTCAGGGACCACACTAGTGAATCCTGCGTCCTCCAGGGGTATTGCACTAATTTCTGCCAACCCCCCTCCCTTGACCCTGGGGTACAACATTGTTTTGTTTTGTTATTTATTATCTTGGCAGGTGGGCTGGAGCAGCTGTAGTTTCTTCTACCTAGCCTTTCCCATGTGGTAACTCTTACACCACAGTCCAAAATAGGGATTGTGCACTACTTCCAAGTATGTCTGTTTCAAGGAACTGGGAAAATGACCAGCAGGAGGGCCCCCATGCGCAGTCCTCTTCCAGTGCCTGATACATTCAGTCAACTAGAGCATTCCCTCCCACATGTAGACCACCACTGTTCACCACTGGTGGACCAGCACCTTGTACCAGGGATTACCTGTGTTACACCTCTCACCGGTCATGGGGGATCCTCACTGCCATCTAGTCAGTGAGCAGTTCAAATCCAAAACCCCTTTTATACTCCCAATTTTCTCAGATCACCTCTTGGCACCAACAGTTGGTAGGTTGTGTTCTCTGAAAAGCGACTCTGAATTAGAGTTGAGCAATTCAGACTGTTTATTAGGGAATGTGTTTGGGATCCAAACCACGAGAGAAATAGGAAGCAAGATTGGGCAGACTGAGCCTAGTCTAATTTAAGGGGCAGGGAGATTGGATAGCTATACTCAAATTTCTTTCAAAACATCGTTTCGTTTTGTTTTCATACTTGAGCATTCTAAACTGACAATGTATCTAAAATAACTTCTATGTTCTTTAGGCAAAGCGCATTCCTTCTAAGGTATCGCTGATATCCTTTCTCAGGTGTTTATGTGAGTTTTGTTGGGGGGGGGGTTGTGGTTTGTTTTTACATAAAAATTTTCCTGTTTCGGGGTGCCCGGGTGGCTCAGTCGGTTGGGCGTCTGCCTTCAGCTCAGGTTGTGATCCCAGGGTGCTGGGATCGAGCCCCGTGTCAAGCAGGGAGCCTGCTTCTCCCTCTGCCTGCTGCTCCCCCAGCTTGTGCTCTCTCTCTCTTCCTCTCTAGTGCTCTCTCTCAAATAAATAAAAACTTAAAAAAATTTTTTTATCCTGTTTCCTTACACTCTGGTAAATTCAAGATGGGTATTGGAAAGGGAACTTAATTGAGTAAACTGAGAATAATGTATTTTAAAATGAAAATTAGACTTAAATGTTTTATGATATCTTTGTACCATGTATCTGTATCTGAACTGTCTTAAAATAAATCCCAGTTGGTAATGTTCTCACTTAATAAGTTATACATTTCTATAATGTTCCAGTTTTAAATTATAATCAGTGTTACTGAACAAGGTTTAAAAAAAAAAACATAAAAGGTGATGGAATTCATGTTTTAAGTGTATCGTTTACCTTTTTCTCTTTTTAGAAACTATACCCCACCTCCCAAAACTGGTTAATAGTGTGGCATGGAAGATCCATTTGGTGAGTATCGCCTGCATTTTTCTTAGTAGATGATATTTGTGGGTTTTTTCCCCAAAAAATCATATTGCAGACTAGGAAGACGAGTTAGGAAGTACTTAAAATTTAAAATAGGCATTTAAAATATGCATCAGCAAAAAAAGGGACCAGAGGCCGTTTTCCTTGTTTAAACTCAGCATGCTGGAGTAAGATTTTGATTCAAGCATTTTGTGATTCTTTGCCAAATGTAAAGAAGTTTGAATCTCGTGTTATGGCAGTGCAACTTGAAGTACAGTAAAATGTTACCAGTGTTACATTCTGCTCATGCCCATTTACCCTACGTGACTGAGGTCAGACACTTGGGCTCCTGGTACAAGTAATTAGATAGCTCAGGTTAATAATTGTTATCTTGCTTTGAGAAGGTAGCTGAAAACTTGGCAAGGTCCAAATTTCTCCTCTGCTTTTAATGACTCTGAATTGCTTCTTTAGGACTTGGTAGGGTTTTTTTTTTCCCCCCTCTGGAGGGTACAAGTTTATCAGCATAATCCTCAGTCTGAACACTAGAGGGCAGTCAGTACTGTTGTCATAAATTTTATTACCAAATTAATTCTGGAGGGGATTACTTAAACGAACAGTTGAGTAAATGGAGTTGATTTTGGTTGCCTGGTGACAAATCCTAAAGAGCATGTACATATAACAAACTAGAGGAACGTTTGACTACTACAAAGGTGTTTACTGGAAATTTATTTTCTCTCTGACCTCCTTACTTTTCACCTAACTTAAACTTAACCATAATCTAAGTTTAATCGAATCTAACTAATTAAATTTATCATTAAATTAATTAAATTTACTAGAGAATACCAAAGGGAGAATTGCTATGGAAATTATGATTTGTCAGTAGTCAATTGAAACATAAATCAGAATGTGCTTTTGATCACCAGTATGAGAAAAGGATTGTATTCTGTGCTAGTGAGAAGATTTTTCCTCTTATACTTTAAATCTTGGAATCTCACTAACATTTATATTCATAATGTGGATTCTGAAGAAAAATGGAATTTTCTTAGTTGCTTGCAAAACATACATATAATAATATTTGCTGGTTTATGGTCTGCTCAAGGCCATTTGACAAAGAAAAGAATTCTGAATGTAAAATAAGTTTGTTTCTAAGAAGATGGAGTCCCTATAAGGTAGGGTGAGGATTTTCTTATAATTGAATTAGCTAACAGTTATGTAGATAGATTGAAAAAGAATTATTTGTTGTATTCTGAAAATAAAAGTGAGGGATTTTGACCCATCAAGTTCCAGAGGGACAGACCTAAGGCCTCTAGGACCTTTCCTATGTGGACAGATATTTACACATTTCATTATATAATATTCTAATATCACCTTTGTTAATACTACCACTGGTCTCGTTGGGAAAGTCTTAAATATTCAGAAGCCATCAGACTCACTCCGGTGACTGTCTTCCAAAATTACAGTCTTCTCTTGAAAGCCTTACTTCTATCACTGGCAGCAAGTACTGTCACTTTTCTTCGTAGTGATAGATTCACTTTTGTTCAATTTTGAGAAAATATCTGTCAAATATCTAAGCTTGAATAATAGAGTTTGTTACTCAGCTCTTCAAGTTAAAATGGTATTTCATGAAAAAAACTTGGCTAGTTGAGCTTGCAGCTCAACCACACAAATACAAAAGTACTTGTAAAAACGAAAGGTAACTGTTATACTTAAATATATGTTTTGTGCAGTTACCATTTCCTTACACAGAATCCTAAAAGGACATGTACTGAAGCATTGAGATTTATTAAAACTAATAATTTTTATGGTTTTATCAAGAACATTCTTAAATCAAAACTGGCATTTTTTTTTTTTTTAAGATTTTATTTATTTATTTGACAGAGAGAGAGACAGCCAGCGAGAGAGGGAACACAAGCAGGGGGAGTGGGAGAGGAAGAAGCAGGCTCATAGCGGAAGAGCCTGATGTGGGGCTCGATCCCATAACGCCGGGATCACGCCCTGAGCCGAAGGCAGACACTTAACCGCTGTGCCACCCAGGCGCCCCAAAACTGGCATTATTTTTTAACTGCAAGAACGTAATGGTGAAGACTACGAGTCCTATTACAGTTTCGTGCTGCTGCCTTGATTTGTGTTAAGGTACCAGCAGTTTCGCTCACCATTGCTTTTGCACCATTGGTGGTGTCAACACTGAAAAAGGCTAATAATCCTTTAGTATTACTAAGTAACTGTATAGCTGTACCTCTTAGACTCCTGGAAGGATCTCAGGGATCCCCAGGCATCAGGGGACCACACTTGCTTCAGTTTCCTGAGGTTTAAAGAGTGTATTGTAATGGAAGAAAAGCAGCTTTGGGCAAAGTCAAAACTTGTCCCGGAAATTGTATTGTGCAGGGCTCCAGTGTGGACCCAGTCTTGGGACAGGTAGCAGAAATATGGTCAGAGGGAGTGAGCAGTTCTGAGTTCTGTGATTGCTCCTAAGTTGACCATGAGCCACCTGTAGCTTTCAGGAGTTGGCTAAAGAACACTTCTGTGGGCGGCGCCTGGGTGGCTTAGTTGTTAAACATCTGCCATCGGCTCGGGTCATGATCCCGGGGTCCTGGGATCGAGCCCCTGCTCTGTGGGGAGCCTGCTTCTCCCTCTCCCACTACCCCTGTTTGTGTTCCCTCTCTCACTATGTCTCTCTGTCAAATAAAATCTTAAAAAAACACACACACACACACTTCTGTGGGATGATAGGAGTGTTCTGAGCTCATTAGGCAGCTGAGTATTTTGAGAAGAAATTTATCGGCATTTAGTCAAGATAAGCTGAGGGTCAGGCTCACGTGGGCACTACATTCTTATATTAAAAAAGAGGATAAATGGCAGCAGAGATCGTAGTGATGGCAGCCTTCAGTATGTCTCTTGGGTCACTGTTCCAATCTGGACAGATGTCTCGATGGGTGTGGTGCACAGCTGTCATCCTGGATAGCACTACTCACCTGGGGACTCGGCTCTATCCATGTCATCTTCTTTTTTGATGGCCAGGTGCTTCTCAGTGCTGGGCCTCATGGAAGTTTCCTGGTTCTCACCTCTTTTTCCTTTAGCTCTGCCTCCGGGAGGATTTCTTCATCTTTATCTTCAATTAAAATATTCTTTTCTACTCTTATGTTCTGAGTTTCTGGGAGATCTCTTTTATTCGGGGAATAGTTCTTTCATAGTATCCTTTTGTTCCAGCAACTTCCTTTGCCTTGCACAGTTCCTTTTCCCCTAAAGTTGCTTTTCTGTGTTTGTTTTGATCTGTTTTATGTTAGAGTTTTCCTCTGATGTCTCCTAATAATTAGCTGTCTGCTCGTGATTAAGAGTGGGAAGCTTTAAATTAGAAGCTTTAAATGCATAGGCTGATTACCTCTGGGCCTTTCTGTAGGGTGAGCTTCTTGTCCGTCTTGTTGAGGAAGAAGCCCCATGTCAGTAGGAGCGGATTTTCCCACCACTGACTAGATGTCTAGATGGTAAGGGGTCTAGATGGCGGGCGGTTTGCTCCCTCCAGCACTATTGTGCGCATGGTTGCCTAATTCCCCTCAGTTTTCAGTGCTATATTCCCACCATCAACTGCGGTTTGTGTCCCCAGTCCAGAAACCAATTGTTTTATCCCTTCCTAGAAACTGACCTCTTGAATTCTGCCAAGTGTTGGTGTGGGATGGACATTCAAAGTCATGGAGTGGGGAAGGTTGATAAAGGAATCAAATAGTTTTTACCCTGATTCTCTTTATTTTATTTCCCTCCCTTTCATCCCCAATTTCAAAGATACCTGGTAGAATTTGATGAAAGTATTATTAATCTATTTTAATAATTTGTAGCGGGGGTAGTGGGGGGGGAGTAATGACCACACTGTCCATGAAGTGCTAGAGGAAGGAAGGGTCCAGAGAAGATGTGTGTATAGTTATGCTACTGTGATATTTCATACCCCGCTGCTTTTTAAAATGGCTCATTATTGCTTCTGCTTTCTTTCTTCCTCCCTTATCATCTGTTTATGGGTTAACAGCCACTCTCGCCATAGCGTGCCAGAAGAAAAGGGACTGAAACCCTGTCATATGAAGCTGCTAAAGGTTTTTTGGGGGCAGGGGAGGATCTGTATACTAAATTGCCTTCCCAAAATCTTCTGATTAAGTTTCGATAACACCCTCCTCCCTTCCATAGAAGTGAACACAGTTTGTTGAAAAAAATTATTTTTGGTATGTACTTGATGAAATAATTATTTAATGAGATAGATTATTAGTACGAATCCTGAATTTGAAGCTAGTTGCAAAGGCTTTATTCATATGCATGGTATTTTAGGAACAGATTTACAAGGTAATATCTCCTTTGGATTAAAATTTGTATCACATAGGGAATATGAGAAGTGGTGTGTTGAAGTAGAAAACAGAAGCTATGTCTAAACAAAAATTATTTTCTTCTTTTTTTTTTTTTTTTTAAGATTTTATTTATTTATTAGACAGAGAGAGAGACAGCCAGCGAGACAGGGAACACAAGCAGAGGGAGTGGGAGAGGAAGAAGCAGGCTCAAAGTGGAAGAGCCTGATGTGGGGCTCGATCCCACAATGCCAGGATCACTCCCTGAGCCGAAGGCAGACGCTTAACTGCTGTGCCACCCAGGCGCCCCCAAAATTATTTTCTTCTTATTCTGTATCTGAATTTATAAATCATTATTGTGTGATAGTGGGGTTTTTCCTGGCTATTCAAGGACATTTGTTAAGGAGCCATGCTCAAAGCTAATGCACTTAACTTCAAAGTTCATGGGAAAACAGGATGCCTGGCTGGCTGGGTCAGTGGCACAAGCAACTCTTGATCTTAGGGTTGTGAGTTCGAGCTCCACATTGGGTGTAGAGATTTCTTTTAAAAAATAAATAAATTAAATCTTAAAAAAAAAAAACAAACCAAAGTTCATGGGAAAACATTTTGTGATGCTATCATGTTGTTACCACTTGAAGCTCAAAATGTGTTAATAACACAGTCCTGCACTCCCTCTGCTTTAAGAATGAAGACCAAAATAAGAACTTAATTAGTTTTGAGATCCTTAGGGAGTAGGAGATAAATTCCTCTGGAATTAAACTATGCCAAAAATGATATTGGTTCTATTTTTTCTTGTGGTTTTAAATAGAAATTTTAAAAAGCATTATTATAGACATATATTAATCATCGTCCTTTCCTGATAGGACTATAAACTTACGGAGGGCAAGATCTTCCTACTGTTATATCCCACTGGCCAAGAGTAAGCACACAATACATATTTGTATGTATTTCTTACCGTGGTTTTAAATTTTCTGCACAAAGTAGAATTACCGGGAGTGCGGGGTGGATCAGTCAGTTAAACGACTGTCTCTTGGTTTCGGCTCGGGTCATGATCTTGTGGTCGTGAGATCGAGCCCTGAGTCAGGCTCTGTGCACAGTGTGGAGTCTGCTTCAGATTCACTGTCCCTCTCCCCTAGCTCACGCTCTTGCTCTCTCTCAAATAAATAAAATCTTTGTAAAAAAAAAAAAAAAAAAAAAAACAGAGGGATGCCTGGGTGGCTCAGTCAGTTAAGTGTCCGCCTTTGGTTCAGGTCATGATCCCAGGGTCCTGGGATCGAGTCCTGCATCAGGCTCCTTACTCAGCAGGGAGCCTGCTTCTCCCTTTCCCTCTGCCTGCTGCTCCCCTTGCTTGTGCTTGTGCTTTCGCTCTTGCTCTCTCTCTCTGTCAAATCAGTAAATAAAATCTTTTAAAAATTTTTAATAAAATAGAATCACTAATCTTAAGGGAAATACAGTGTGCAAAACCCCAGCTTCTATCAACTTTAATAACACAGATACCGTGTCATTTTTTTTTTTCTGTCAGTAGAAAAAGATGAACCGTAGTGGTAATGCAAGCCGAAAAGTAGTAATGCTGACATTCTGGACTGTCTCCCATATCTTCTCACCACTTTTCATCCCTCTGACTACTCCTTGCACCTAAAACATCATAGCAAGTATGATAATTTGGCTAAATGTGTAGACTGGTTTCCATCTGAATTTACTTCTGCATACTGAGCTCTTGTCAGTGTGTCGTGGACACTGCATAGACAGTGATTATAAAAATTAAAAGGAAGTAATAGGAGAGATGGATGGCTTCACTTACCATTTTGTATCTACCTGTATGGTTTGCATCATCTAACTATATATATGTTACTTTTATTTTTCAAAACATAAACAGGGATTTTATCTGGGTTGTAGCATTAAGAACATTTTTGTTTCTTCCGTATATTTCTCCGTGTTCAAAATAAAATGTATAAAACTAATTTCTTAAAGGAGGTAAAAGATAATTAAAAGATATTGCTAAAGGGAATTAAATACTATAATGGTCATTTAACATGCACAGCTTAACTGCTGTACCTCAAATAACCATGTTACATCTCTACATAATAACGTGGCCTTTCAAAATAGAAGACGTTTTATTCTTCTCATGAACTCGATTCAGCCTACACTATCAAACTCCAACACAATTGACTTGTTCCTCATCCACTCATTTGTTCAGTAAACACGGAGCAAAATCACCAAGGCAGTATGTCAAAACAGTGAAGCCCTCAGGCTCCGGAGTCAAACAGACTTGAGTTCAGATCCCAGTTCTGCCATTTCTTGGCTATGTCCCTTTAGGCAGTACAGTTGCATGTTGAACTTCAGTTTATCTGTAAAGTAAGAATATGGATTTTGCCTTTCCCACAAGGTTGCTGTAAGAATTAATTGAATTAATGCTTGTAATTTTTGCAACATAGTGCCAAACACATAGTAAATATATAATAGCTGTAATGTCGTGGGCACTAAGGGTATAAACATGAGTAAGACGTGATCCCTGTTCTTTTTTCTTTTTTTTTTTTTAAGATTTTATTTATTTATTTGAAAGAGAGAGAGAACAAGAGAGCGCGAGCGAGGGGAAAGGCAGAGGGATAAGCAGACTCCCTGCTGAGTGCAGAGCCTTCCATGGGGCTGATCTCAGGACCCTGAGATCATGACCTGAGCCACAGTCAGACGCCTAATTGACTGAGCCACCCAGGTACCCCCCACCTTTATAAGTAATCTTTCCGCTCAACTGGGGGCTCAAACTCAAGACCCCTAGATCCAGAGTCACAGGCTCTACGGACTGAGCCAGCCTGGTACCTCTGATCCCTGTTCTTATGGAGCTTTAAATCTGGGTTAACCAGTTACAAGGTACTCCCTAGGATTCCTACACCACCTCTGTGTGGTTGAGATGATTTATATACAATAAAAGTTACCCTTTTTAGGTATATATTCCTGTTTGTTTGTTTGTTTGTTTTAAGATTTTATTTATTTGACAGAGAGAGAGGGAATATAGGCAGGGGGAGTGGGAGAGGGAGAAGCAGGCTCCCCGCTGAGCAGGAGTCCAATACGGGACTCGATCCGAGGACCCTGGGATCATGACTGAGCCGAAGGCATACGCTTAACACCTGAGCCACCCAGGCGCCCCTGTATTCCTGGTTTTTGACAAACATGTAAGATTGTATAACCCATACTACAGTCAGGATATAGGGTATTTCCTTCACCCAAAACCTACCCTGCTTACCTTTTTAAATAATCTTAATCTCTTCCCTCCACCCTCAGCCCCTGGCAACCACTTGGACCTGAATTCTGTCCCTTTTTCCATAATGTTATATAAACAGAATTGTAAAACACATAGCCTTTTCTGTTTTTTTCCACTTAGCATAATTATGTTGAGATTCATACATGCTGTTGCATGTATTAGTAGTTCATTCCTTTAGTACTTTTTCCAGAATGTCATATAGTTGGAATCACACATAGCCTCTGAGATTGACTTCTTTCACTTAGTGATACGTATTTAAGGTTCCTACATGTCTTTTCGTGGCCTAATAGCTCCTTTTATTGCTGAATACTATTCCATTGTTTGGATGTACCCCAGGTCATTCATTCACCTACTAAAGGGCATCTTGGTCGCTTCCAAGTTATGGCAATCATGAATAAAGCTGCTGTAAATGTGTGTGCAGGTTTCTGTGTGGACATAAGTTTTCAATTATTTTTATTTATTTGAGAAAGCGAGAACAGAGCGAGTGAGAGAGAACACAAGTTGGGGAGAGGGGCAGTGGGAGGGGGAGAAGCAGACTCCCCACTGAGCAGGGAGTTTGACGTGGGGCTCAATCCCAGGACCCTAGGATCATGACCTGAGCCAAAGGCAGACACTTAACTGACTGAGCCACCCAGGCGCCCTTAAAAGTTTTCAGTTATTTGAGTAAATACCAAGGAGTGCAATTGTTGGAACATACCGGTAAGAGTATGTTTAGTTTTGTAATGAACTGCCAGATTGTATTCCAAAGAGGCTGTTCCATTTTGCATTCCCACCAGCAATGAATGGGCCTTCCTATTGCTCCATATCCTCACCATCATTTGATATTATCATCGTTTTGGATTTTGGTCATTCTAATAGGTATGTAGTTGTATCTCATTGTGGCTTTAATATGCAGTTCCCCCATGACTAATGATGCTGATTAACTTGTCCTGTGTTTAGGTGCCATCCATATCTTTGATGAAATATCTGTTCAGATCTTTTCCCCTTTTAAAAAATGGGCTTATTTTGTTGTGAAAGTTCTTTGCATAATCCACATGCAAGTTCTTTATGAGATGTATATTATGCATGTGTTTTTTACTAGCCAATGGCTAGTCTGATTAGCAAAAGTTTTTAATGATGAAAATCGGATGAAATCCAATTTTTTATTTTATGGTTAGTGCTCTTTGTCTTTTTTTTTTTTTTTTTAAGATTTTATTTATTTGTCAGAGAGAGAGAGCACAAGCTGGGGGAGCAGCAGGCAGAGGGAGAAGCAGGCTCCCTGCTGAGCAAGGAGCCCAATGCAGGACTTGATCACAGGACCCTGGGATCATGACCTGAGCCAAAGGCAGATGCTTAACCGACTAAGCCACACAGGCGTCCCAGTGCTTTTTGTCTTCTAAGAAATCTTTGCTTAGCCCAGTGTCACAGAGATATTTCTCTATTTTTTCTTCAAGGTAGGTCTTATAGGTTTTCCATTTAGTTCAGTAATCCTCTTTGAGTTAATTCTTAGGTGTGGTACAATGTTGAAAATACTCTCTGTCATCTGCTAAATCACTTTGGCACTTTTGTTGAATTCCTGATGAAATGAGCAATTTTCTAGGAAAATATAATTTACCAAAGTGACTCAGGTACTGAAGATCCCATATAGACTAGTCATGGAAGAGATGTTGAAATGTGTCTAAGCTCAGTGGGTTTAATGATAAGTTCATTGACAGTGTGAAGAAGCAAGTAATTAGAATGCTATATCAACCACAGGATAGGAAAAAAAAGGTAGAAAATATACTCATCTATTTTATAAAGTTCACAAGATCTCGATAACTAAAAGCTGCCAAAGACAGTACAAAAATAAAAGTGACAGGAGCACCTGGGTGGCTCAGTCAGTTAAGTAACTCCCTTCAGCTCAGTTCATGATCTCAGGGTCCTAGGATTGAGCCCCGCATCGGGCTCCCTGCTCAGCAGGGAGGCTGCTTCTCCCTTTCCCTCTGCCCCTCCACCAGCTTGTGTGCTAGCTTGCTCTCTCTCTGAAATAAATGAAATCTTAGAAAAAAATAAAAGTGACATTTGTCCTATCTCAATGAATACAGTTCTGGAAAATCTACATAAAGTACTTGCAGATTAAATCCAACAAATCATTATTGTATTTTTTTTCTGATTACAAAAACAACACGTATTTCTTCCAGGAAAATTAGAAAATATAAATTGGTGTGGGGCGCCTGGGTGGCACAGCGGTTAAGCGTCTGCCTTCGGCTCAGGGCGTGATCCTGGCGTTATGGGATCGAGCCCCACATCAGGCTCCTTCGCTATGAGCCTGCTTCTTCCTCTCCCACTCCCCCTGCTTGTGTTCCCTCTCTCGCTGACTGTCTCTATCTCTGTCAAATAAATAAATAAAATCTTTAAAATATATATATATATATAAATTGGTGTAAAGAAGAAACTTTTATGCCCAGTGATAACTACTCATTACCGTTGATACCATTCTGATGTATCTGCTTCCATGATCTTTTCCAGAGCAATTACCTGTATAGTTATACATTCTCCTTTTTTTTAAAGATTTATTTATTTTAGAGAGAGAGAGAGAGAAAGAGAGAGGAAGCACAAGCAGGAGGGGCAGAGAAAGGGAGAATATTAAGTAGACTCAGCACTGAGCGTGGAGTCCAGTGCAGGGCTTGGCACCAGGTTCCATCTCACGACCCTGAGATCATGACCTGAGCTGAAACCAAGAGCTGGACGCTCAACCAACTAAGCCACCCAGGCGCCCCTGTTTGATATTATAATAATCTTATTTTTAGATTTAAAATAATATCCCTTTATTATTCTTTTTCAAGCTTTTCTTTGTTATTTATCTAAAGAAATAACCTTGATAAAGAGCAGTGTGCACAGCACAGTGATTATGGCATATTCCCATTTACAAGTGTATTATTTTTCTTAAACGAAAAAAGGCTTTAAGTTTTTTGAAATTTTTGTTTTAATATTAAGTGATAAGTAAATATCTTTAATTTTAAAAATGTATTTCCTCAACTTCAGATTAAGTATGATCAATGGGATTTAAAAGTCAATTATGAAGCTAGTAGAAACATTTCCCATTAGGCAGGAAACCATTAACTTCAAAACAGCCTGATCAGAGTTCTGTCGTGTTTAAAATGACCTTTCATGGGGCGCCTGGCTGGCTAAGTAGAGCATGAGACTCGATATCAGGGTCGTGAGTTTGAGCCTCATGTTGGGGGTAGAGTGACCTTTCATGGTAGAGCTTTGACTTGACTCAAAAATAGCATAGTATTTACACGATTGCTGTTTGAACATCAGTGGAGTCCAGAACACACGCATGTGTGCACATACACACACACACACACACACACACACACGCACACACACACACCCCATAATGGAGGCTTCCATTACAAGAAGGTGATAGCAGTATAATGGATTGTTTGTGGAATGGTGCCAGTGGCTTCCAGTTCCTTACTGAAGATTTGTTTTGTTTTTTCCTCATCAAACCAGTGTTTTTCTGTTAGTAACCAGAATGACATCAGATCAGGTTGTAATCTGTAGCTGTAGCTTTCCATTCTTCAGCTGCATGAGATTAGATACCACATTCGACTTGACTATTTAAATATTTTTAAGTTTCATGTTTAACTTTCCTTTGATGATTCTATGTCTTCTGTTTTTCCTCTTTGATCTCCCCGGATAATTTAAATGCTATAAAACAGGTGGGTCTGGCTGCTTGCTTTTGTCCATTTCCCACCCCCAGCCCCCAGAGGTCAGTCTCTTCCTTTTTCAGTTTAGAGCTCAATAATCAAAAGGTTTGAATAGCAAGAGCCCTTATTATGTCTGAAATAAGAAAAGAAAGAAGTAGCACGCAAGAAAAGACACCCTTGCTAGGTGGAGCTTGGCCAGTACTAAAGGGAAGTGCTTGTTTAGTTCTGGTTTTAAACTCATAATATATCCAAGGCCAGTGGCTTAACATTGGTTACAGTGAAATTTAATTAGATTTGCTTGATTATTTATTTTCATGCTCACTGTATACCCTCACTTCACCAAAAGATGAAAAGGTTGGATGGCTGGATGATTGGCTGACAGACTGATTCATTAATTCATTCAGTAAATTTTTGTTGGCACACTGCCATAGCTGCCATGAAGGGGGAAAAAATGAGTAAGACACAGTTTCAGCTTGCAAAGAGGAGGTTAAGAACTGTCAGTGTGAGGCAGAATGAAGAAATGTTTTTATACATATACAAAGTTGTATTATTAGAATTTTATGGCATGTTATTCAGCATGACTTGTACTTAAGGAAATTATTAAAAGAAAACTTGCTTGTATGGCTAAATATTTCCTTTTCTATATCTGTGTTCTTTGAACAGTTCAGTGGTGATTTCTTTTTTTTTTTCCCTGCCCCTCCCTCCCCCCGTGGTGATTTCTTTAAGGAGAATTTTTGTTGTATTTGTCTTTTATCAAGAGAATTTGGAGAACATGGGGAAATGGGAAAAACTAGGGACTTTACCTAATTACCTTACAGATATAGATAGACAGGGGCATCAGTGTGGTGTCGTCAGTTAAGTGTCACTCTTGATTTCAGCTCAGGTCATGATTTCAGGGTCCTGGGGTCCAGCCCCACGTCGGTTTCCATGCTAAGCAGGGAGTCAGCTTGAGGTTCCCTCTTCCATCACCATCCCCCATACTCTCTCGTTTCTCTCAAATAAATAAATCTTAAAAAAATGATACAGATAGACAGTACGTGGTGATGAAACATAGTATTATATTGCTAGTAATGCACCCAGGATGGATTAAAGGTGCTTCATTAATTTGTTTCTCTTGAAACACGGAGCTTCAGTATTTTTGTTGTAGGTTTAGTTTGAGGAGTGGTAGAAATGTCTCTGTCCCAAACAGCCACCTTTTCTTGATTTTAGACCTTTTGTTTCATTTATTTTCTAAGAAATTCCTTAAAAAATTGGTTTTATGATAAGACTTATCATTCTTATTGGTGGTCGTACTGGAAATATCAGGGATGAGCTAAGAGAACAAATGTTTGTTTGACATTGCCATTTTGGACAGTGTGCATAACTGCTCTGTTCCTGAATTTTACTTTTTTTAAAGTAATAACTCCTAGAGTTTTTCTCTAAGGTTAAAAATAAGTGGGTGAATTCAACGTATACTTCGTTCTACAGTGTATTGGTAGGAGTAGACATTCACCTCCACATTACTTAGATATGAACCCCAGCTTTGCCATTTACTAGCTCTGAACTCACTGAACAAGTTTACCCCTGTGTGACTCAGTTTCCTCACCTACTAAGGGGGATAATAAATGGAATCCTTCTTATGTGCTTGTTGTGAGAATTAGATTAATTAATACATGTACAGTACTTAGAACAGGGGCTCCTGGGTGGCTCAGTTGGTTAAGCGTCTGACTCTGGGTTTCGGCTCAGGTCATGATCTCAGTGTCATGAGGTAGAGCCCCCGTCCGGCTCCGTGCTGAGCGCAGGGTCTGCTTGAGATGCTCTCTCCCTCTGCCCCCTCCTTGCTCCTGCTGGTGGGTGCTCTCTCTCTCCCCCTCTCTGAAATAAATAAATCTTTAAAAAAAAAAAAGCAACAACAACACTTAGAACAGTCCCTGGCATTATAATATATGCTCAGTTAATGTTAGCTGTTATTATTCATAGAAAATGAGGAGAAGAAATGCATGGGAAATTGAACTTAGTTTATTCTTTCTAAGATTTAGCTTTCTTTTTCATCAGATCTTTTATTAGAAATGTTCATATGTAACAAAATAGGTATTTAGTATTATTTTATTTCTTCATGTTCTGATTTTTCTGATGGAAACTTTTACCATGTAATGAAATGATCAGGAAACAGGAATGAAGGGGAGAAAAAGCAGAGATAAGAAATCAGCTTTGAGTGATTAAAAACTCCTAGTGCTATTTTAGTCCTTGTAACTGTTTCTCTTAGAAACTAGAAGAAAAGCAGACCTGGAGGGCGGGGTTAATCAGTTTTTATCAATCTAAAAACAACTATAATCAAAAGATTGGGGGCGCCTAGGTGGCACAGCGGTTAAGTGTCTGCCTTTGGCTCAGGGCGTGATCCTGGCGTTATGGGATCGAGCCCCACATCAGGCTCCTCCGCTATGAGCCTGCTTCTTCCTCTCCCACTCCCCCTGCTTGTGTTCCCTCTCTCGCTGGCTTTCTCTATCTCTGTCGAATAAATAAATAAAATCTTAAAAAAAAAAAAAAGATTGTGTTGCTGTAAGCATATATGGCAGTGAATTTGTGATAACATTTAACCCAGAGCTTGCAAGATAATTTCAATTATGCCTGTCTTTCCTTTTTGTCATGAAATTGTTAAGCTATTTATTATAATAAGTTCATTACCTACAAGCCTGGCACTTTTCCCAACTTAAATACTCCATAACCTCAAAGGGAGAGATCCTATTTTCCCTGTGCCTCTCTCCATTGTTTTCAAGTATTTATTGAATGCCTATTGTTTGCTGAGCAGTATGTTACTTGTTGAGAATATAAAGACAATTTCTGCTTTCAAAGAATGTAGGAGAGACAGGTAAGTAAATAGATAAGTAAAACAAAAGTGATGTGTACCCCTATATGTAGAGGTATATTTAAGGTGACTTTGGAGCACGGAAGAGGGACACCTAACTCAGTCTTAAGTGGCAAAGGTAGATGTTCAAAGAAAGCTTCAAAGGGGAAATGACGCATAAACTGGAATTTGAAGGAACAGGAGTTCGGCAGATGAGAGATTGTGGGGAGAGGGAGAGGACTTTCCAGGCAGCTAGAACAGCAGATACGTAGGTAGGTAGGCCCAGGAGAACATGTCACAGTTTAGGAATTCCAAGTCGTGCGGTGGGACTAAAGACTAGGACCGAGGATGAGCAGGTAGGGGAGAGGAGTGGGAGAAGAGTCTTGCTAGAAAGATAGGCTTGGGTCAGGGTTTGAAGGATTTTGTGTGAGCTGTAAAAAACATTGTTAGATGTGTGGTGTTCTGGACACCACTGTGGCACCACTGCCAGGGACAGACTTGAGAGTGAAACTGGAGGCAGTGAGAACGAAACTCGCACTGCCCAAGCACACGGACGAGGATGTTCGATTTGAAAGCCGTGCTCCACCAACAGGTTGTCAGACTGGGAAGATTTATAAAATTGTGTAAAGATGCGGAAGACTTCCTGCCCCAAGTGAATGAAGCCCAGAAGAATTATTTTAGCCCTGTATCTTTTTTCTTTTCCTTTACTACAAGTCCACAGAAGAAACTGGTTGTCAGCTTTTCCTTGGATTTTAGGGAAGGGGGTATTCTGAAGGCCCTTGGTGTATAGGCCTGGGAACCAGGTGAGTATTGACAGAGTGTTTAATAGCTACTTGGATCCTGTTACATTTAGGACTTTTTCAAGAAAAGAAATTATTTTTAGGCTGAAAAAACAATAATCAAATTTGCATCTTGAAAGATTTAATTTGGTGACTACATTTTGATAGCGTCAGTAGTGCTAACACAGATTAGCTTTTCCGAAAGGTTGTAGTAGGATTAGGCTAGTTGCTTTCGTGTAGACAGGTGAGCAAAAGTGCACGTTGACCATATTTTCTCTGACCTCACTAGATTGTTTTCCTAAACTGTTAATATGCTTCGCTGTTACTTTTGGGTTTGTTTGTTTTCTAAGATTTTTATTTTTAAGTAATCTCTACACCCAGCATGGGGCTCAAACTCAGAACCCTGAGATCAAGAGTTGAATGCTCCAGGCACCCCCCACTGTTACTTTTTTTAAAAACAAGATTTAGAAGCACAATTTTGTATAATCCAAAACATAATTTCTCTTTGAATTTAGAAATTTTCCCCCCTGTGCTTCATCTCCCAGAATCTGTGGTTGTGAAAGATGGAGGGTTTTGAGGGAAGAGAGTGGTACAAAAGAGGTGGATACCTCATACATAGAAATCAAAGAATAAAGTGCATTTGAATTACTGGCTGGAGCAGGTTTGATAGAGACACCATTCACATAGTCATCCTTGGTTCCTATTGCAGGAATTACTGTTGACTCATAGTGTAGCCAGGTGTTCATTACTCAGAATTTTTATTTAGTAGACGATGAAGGCTTTATTCTCCCGCACATGATCTAGAAAAGAATGTCTAAGGAGATTCTTTCTTAGAAATTTCTGAATAACTTTTGCAAATATTATAGCTATTATCAGATATTTATTGTATTCTTACTGAATATGTGGCTCAGGATATTCCTTGGTCGTGTTTAGATTTCTTTTTCACTTGAAGTGAGATTAAAGGCAGGATGAGTTAGAAAGGGTTCTGAAAGAGAGACGGAAGCAGAGAAGTGGTAGTGGCTAAGAGTCATCTCTCTGAGTCACCAGCAATGAATGCCACTTTACTGGGGAACACTGAACTTGTTTCAAAACCCTGGGATGGGCAGCTCTTTGACTTCTGACTGGTTAGTTTCACACAGCATTCATAACTTCTGGTTCCTTAATAGAGGCCACTGGAATTTTATTTTTATGAATATCATGTTTTATAAAGTACCTTTTTCTTTAAAACTCATCATCACTTTCACTATAACTCCTAAAATCTACCTTCAGCCCATGAAAAAGTACTATTTGGAGTAGAAAGAATAGTAAATGGAAGGCCAGGAAGATGGAGGTTTTTTAATTTTCAATGGATAACAGATAAAATTCTCAGTAAATCTTTAAAATAAAACCATTTTTCCTTAGGCTTTGAATTATTAATAGTCAAAGACTGAGTGTTACTACAAAAGGTAGTAATTTGGTTGCTAAAGAAAGAGTATTTTTTTTAAAAGATTTTATGTATTTGACAGAAAGAGACACAGCGAGAGAGGGAACACAAGCAGGGGGAGAGGGAGAAGCAGGCTTCCCGCCAAGCAGGGAGCCCGATGCGGGGCTCGATCCCGGGACCCTGGGATCATGACCTGAGCCGAAGCAGACGCTTAACGACTGAACCACCCAGGTGCCCCAAGAAAGAGTATTCATAACTCACTAGGTAGTACTGTATAAAAAGAAAAAAATGTTTTAACTGTCAGGGTTCCCTCAGAGTATGGTGCCTTCAGTGGGTGGTGTTCAGTAATTGGTGCCGTAGAAGACAGACACCAAACGCTGAGGAAAGGTGTAGTCAGTGCTTTGAGATAACTGTTTTGTTATTACTAGAAGCCTTCCTGGTGGGCTTTAAAAACGCTTTAGGTTCAGCATGTCCAATAGAACTTTCTGCAGTGATGGAAATGGCCTGCATCTGCACCATCCAGCATAGTAGCCATGTGTGGCTATTGAGCATCTGAAATTTGGCTGGTACAGCTGAGAAACTGAATCGCAAATTGCATTTAATATAAATACATTAAATATTAAAAATTTTAGTCACGTGTAACTAGTGACCGTAGTATTAGACAGTTCATCTTTAGTTATTTGAGAACTGAACAGCACCTTTGACAACCATTACTTCAGTGACCAGTCATTAAAATATACTCTAGTGTAATTAGTATTTATTTGTAGTACCCTTGAAAGTGTCACCTTTTGCTTTGCTTCTGTTAGAACAGAAGGAACTACAGTATAGGTATATCTCAGAGGTACTGTGGGTTCGGTTCCTGACCACTGCAATAAAGCAGATACCACAATAAAGTAAGCCAAATGAATAATTTTGTTTCCTAGTGCATGTAAACGTTTTTACACTATACTGCAGTCTGTTAAGTGCACAGTAGCATTGTGTCTAAAAAAACTAATGTACACCTCTTTTTCTTAGTTTCTTCTTTAAAGATTTTATTTGTTAGAGAGAGAGCACAAGCAGGGGGAGCGGCAGGCAGAGGGAGAAGCAGGCTCCCCGCTGAGCAGAGAGCCTGATGCGGGACTTGATCCCAGATCCTTAGGATCATGACCTGAGCCAAAGGCAGACACTTAACCAGCTGAGCCACCCAGGCGTCCCACATCTTATTTTAAAAATACTTTGGTGCTGGGGCACCTGGGTGGCTCAGTAGGTTAAGCATCTGACTCCTGGTGTCTGCTCAGGTCATGATCTCCTGGGTCATGAGATTGAGCCCTGGGTGGGGCTCTGCACTCTGCGGGAGTCTGCTTGAAGATTCTCTCCCTCTGCCAGCCCCCCAGTCTCTCGCACACATGCTCTCTTGCGCTTTCTCTCTCTCACACACAAATAAATAAATCTTTTAAAAATTATTTTGTTGCTGGAAAAAAATAAAATAAAAATACTTCAGGGGCGCCTGGGTGGCTTAGTCGGTTAAGCAGTCTTCACCAGGAATAGATTCCATCTCAAGAAACCACGTTCTTTGCTCATCACTAAGCAGCAGCTCCTCATCTGTTCAGGTTTGACCGTGAGACTGCAGCCGTTCAGTCCCATCTGCAGGCTCCGTTTCTCACTCTAGTTCTCCTTCTTTTATCCCCACATCTGCGATTGCTTCCTGCACTGAAGTCTTGAACCTTGCAGAGTCATCCAGGGTAGGAATCAACTTCTTCCAAAGGCCCGTGAGTGTTGATATTTGGACAGACCCTTCCAGATGAATCACATGTGTTCTTAATGGCAGTAGATTGGTGAATCCTTCCCTGAATATTTTCGGTTTACTTTGCCCAGATCCATCAGAGGAATCACTATGACAGCCACAGCTATACAAAATACATTTCTTAAATAGTAAGGCTTGAAGGTCAGAATTACTTCTTGATCCATGGGCTTCAGAATGGATGCTGTGTTGGCAGGCATGGAAACAAAGTAAATCTCACTGTACGTCTCCATCTGAGCTCCTGGGTGACCAGGTGCATTGTCAATGAGCAGTAATATTTTCAAAGGAATTTTTTTTCTGGGCAGCAGTTCTCAAGAGTAGGCTTAAAATATTTAGTAAGCCATTTGTCAACAGATGTAATGTCATCCAGGCTTTGTTGTTCCATTTGTAGAGGACAGGCAGGGTAGATTTAGCATATTCTTAAAGGCCCGAGAATTTTTAGAATGGCCACTGAGCACTGGCTTCTACTTAGAGTCACCAGCTCCGTTAGCCCTTGACAAGAGCGTCCGCCTGTGTTTTGAAGTTTTGAGGCCAGGTGTTGATTTCTTCTCTCCAGCTATGAAAGTCCTGGATGGCATCTTCTTCCAATTTAGGGCTGTTTCATCGACGCTGAAGTGTGGTCACCTTCGTCAGTGATCTTAGCTACATCTTCTGGAGAACTTGCTGTAGCTTTTGCATAACCATATGCTGCTTCTCCTTGCATTTTTATGTTATGGAGTTGGCTTTTTCATTAAACCTCATGAACTAACCTCTAACTTCAGACTTCCCTTCTGCAGCTTCCTCACCTCTCTCAGCCTTCACAGAATTGAAGAGAGCTAGGGCCTTTCTCTGGATGAGGCTTCAGCTTAAAGGAATTTGTGGCTGGTTTGACCTTCTATCTAGACCATTCAGACTTTCTCCATATCAGCAATAAGGCTGTTTTGCTTTCTTATCATTCACGTGTTCCCTGGAGTAGCACTTTTAATTTCCTTCAAGACCTTTCCTTTTCCTTTCCTTTGCGTTTACAACTTGGCTAACTGGCACAAGAGGTCTCGCTTCTGGCCATCTTGGCCTTCCGCCTGCCTCCCTCACTAAGCTTAATCATTTCTAGCTTTCGATTTAAAGTATGAGACCTGTGACTCTTCCTTTCACTCAAATGCTTAGAGGCCATTGTACGGTTATTAAGGGGCCTAATTTCAATTTTGTTGTGTCTCGGATTAGGGAGGCCCAAGGAGAGGGAGAGAGATGGAGCGGGGCAGGGATAGCCAGCTGGTGGGTAGAGCATCAGAACACACACAACATGTATTGATTGAAGTTCGCAGTGTCATGTGGGCCTGGTTCGTGGTGCCCCAAAACAATCACAATAGTAACGTCAAAGATCACTGATCAGGGGCGCCTGGGTGGCACAGCGGTTAAGCGTCTGCCTTCGGCTCAGGGCGTGATCCTGGCGTTATGGGATCGAGCCCCACATCAGGCTCCTCCGCTATGAGCCTGCTTCTTCCTCTCCCACTCCCCCTGCTTGTGTTCCCTCTCTCGCTGGCTGTCTCTATCTCTGTCGAATAAATAAATAAAATCTTTAAAAAAAAAAAAAAAAAGATCACTGATCACAGATCACTATAACAAATATTATAATAATGAAAAGTTTGAAATCTTGCAAGAATTACCAAAATGTGACCCAGAGACCCAAAGTGAGCAAATGCTGTTGGAAAAATAGTGCCGACAGACTTGCTTGATGCAGGGTTGTCACAGACCTTCAGTTTGTAAAAAATGCAATATCTGCAAAGCACAATAAAACGAGGTCTGCCTAAGTGAGGAAGATGACAGAGGAAGTTAATTGGGGAATTTATTTACTTCAGGTCTTTATTTACATGTCATCTTCCCAGCGAGGCCCTTCTCACAGTTTGTCATGTAGCACTCTCGTCAGCCCGCTTGTTTCCCTTTCCTGAATAATTTTTCTCTATCATCCTTATCACCATCTAACGTACTAGAAAGTAGGCAGGGGGGGTTTTTTCGCCACTGTATTCACTACTGTGTCCCCAACACCTGGAACAATAACCTGATATTTCAGAGGTGCTCAGGAAATATTTGTGGAATGAATAAAGAAGACTTGTGGTTTCCCAATAATCATAATCCAATTCATTTAACAGCTACTTTGCAGTATATGGCAAGCACGGAGCTAGATTCCTTATATGAAGTGCACTGTGGCCACTGCTCTCTTCCATAATAAACCACTACTTAGAGTCATTATTTGAAACATAACATTGAATTGGTTAAGTCATGGGTTTGACTCTGCTGTGGAATTTCAGAACCATAGGGGAGCTTGGCAATAATTTGATTCAACCTCCTGATGTCATATAGTGGGTTTAAAGTTCCATCATTGTCATTTATAGCCTCTTCCCACCTCCCTTTTCCCCCTCATTCTCACAACCTGTGAATCTTTTGGTCCAGTTCTTTTCCCCCACATCTTGCATTCAGCTAATTCTCACTTCTGTCCAAGCCTACCTTTCCCACTGCCTCTACTGCATTCTAACTGACTCTGCAAATCCTTAACCCAACTGTGAAAAAACCCTTTCATCTTTCTTAACTGAAACCTTCGTGTTTAATAAATTTCTTACCATGCTTTCCTCAATTCTGCAAGCATCTCCTGACCCCTATGGCATCCTTAAGGACTTACTGTCTTCAAAATAAAAACTGGAAGAGAAAGCGAAAAGGCAGAATCTGTGTAGCACCAAGGTTTTAGCCTGAGGTCTTCCCCTGCACGGAGCTGGAAGCAGTCCTGCGGCCTGTTTTCACTTTCGTTCTCCCATAAACACAGGCCAACACATCGTAGGCTTGCAGACATGCACGTTACTGCAGGCCTGCCATACGTATTGCCTCTGTGACAAAAGCCTATTGGAACCTCCTGAATTTTTCCTTTAGAACTGCGGTGTTTATATCTAAACCCTGGGGGGGGGGGCGGTCACTTCATAAAGAATCTATGTGGGGCGAGAGGAGGCTGAATATTTTGAGCAGCTTCAACCCTCGGACTCTAGAAGTTCTCTTCCTTAATCCTCGCAACATCTCTGTAATTCTCTCCATTTCACAGATGTGGAAACTGATGCTCAGGTCAGTTAAGTAACTTGTTCGGAGTTGCCTAATCAGTAAATGGGAAAGCTGAAATTTTACAGTTACTCGTGACTCCAGAGCCTCTGCTCTCTCCCATTGATAGGCCACGTTGCCTTCTGGAGGTTGGGGTAGTCAGGCAATAAGGATTACAATATTTGATGCAGAATAGGGAGCAGGTGTGTTTACTTTTGCAGCCGATGAAACAGCCACAGAAAGAAACCAGTGTCATTTGGGGTAGATGAAATGAGTATCTGGTGATACCAGGGGCTCTGTCTTGACTTACAGTTTCTGTCGCTTTCAGCGACAGGCTAGTTTCTATGAAGTATACATGCTTTCTGCTGAGGAACTTGAGCTTAACAGTAGTGATTATGTGAGGTTTTATATAAACATTTACCTGACAGATTTGTCTCCTTTGAAAAAAGTTACTATTTGCAAAGCAGTACATCCTCAGAAACCATCATAAACATGCCATTTTTTCCCCGCAAAAGCAAGAGTTTCACAACAATTCTCAAGATTGTTTGGAATGACTTCTTCCACCTTCCATCTATAGCACTTTTCACCTTAATTGCCTTTTGTTACTAGATTTTGTGAGCAAAGCTTAAAATTGAAGAATGTTGTTTCTTCCCTTTGTTCAAGGTTAATAAATACTGGTTGCATGTCCACTGTGCACTGAGTTGTGTCAAGCATTGAGGGTTTAAAGATAAATACATCATGGTCCCTGCCCATGAGAAGTTTCTAGCCTGTAAGAGAGGTCAGAAGATCATTGCAATTTAGGGTGATATGTCCAGCACTGTCAGTCATGGTCGGCTCTCTACTTCTCCAATCTTAACGTCTTGATGCTTGTATCTTTTCCTCACCTCTGTCATCTCTTCTGTGACTGACTCTTTTTGATCTTAGGTGTCACTTCTTTTGAGATATTTGATCTCTCAGGACAAAGCTAGACACTCCCACCCCTACCAGTATGTTTGCATAGTACCTAAGTACTAATTATTGTAGATCCTATTTATTTGAACTGTCAGCACCTTAAGGGTTGAAACTGTTGTTTTTAGCACCAGCGCATTGCTGGGCACATTATCAATGATCAGCAAATCTTTAATGGAATTCTGCTTGAATGACTAAAGAAAGGCTCATAATAGTGGAAGCAACATTGGAGCCAGTTCTTAAAGGATGAGTAGAAGTTCCCTAGATGGATCCGGGGAAGAAAAAAATCCAGGCCAAGTGAAGAATTCGTACAAATAGAGGAGACCTTGAAAAATTTTTTACAGATGACTGACAAGGCTTTCTAATTTCCACATGGAGTTTGAGAAACAGGTTGTTGTGGGATGTTATCTCCTATAACTATCCCGAGCCAGCCAGACTAGATTAGAGTTACATCATGGGGTAAAGAATAAGAAGCTGCTCCCTCCCCCAATTATAGATCCAGAAGTTGAAAATTAGTCCTTTACTTCAGTATGTATCTGTGTGACCTGTCAGTACTTTCTGTTGGTCAATCTTTCCTGGAGGGAAGTGACTTTCTTCCCAACCTTTCGTTAGAGCTCCCTCCTTGAGACATCTCGGGCCGGAAGAAAGTAGTATGCCGTAGTAAATTGAGGGAGATGTGATTAAAATCACTAAGAGCCTACTCTCCGAAGTAATCCAATTTATATTGGTACTTCAGCATAAAAGTACATTTAAATGAAAGCATTATGCTCTTGTGATTGATCTTGTAAACTGCTTATTGAAAATATAAATCACATTCTCATGTTGGTGTGTGATATGATGTGCTTGCCAACAAAAGCCTTTGGAGTTATGAATGTCACTAAGTTTTGAATGCCTAGCTCTTTATAAGTTACTTGCAGTGTTTAGATGCAGTTCTTTAAAAGAACGAGGCTCTGGCTAGAGGGCTTCAAGTGCTGTCTTTGCCTGTTAAACTTTATTTTTATAAAGTCTTTTTGATCTTTCCATAAATATAATAGGAAGAGATTCACAGATTTTAATCTGTCACTTCCCCCATTCCTTGAAGGCAGTAAGCTGTGGAGGAAAAGTACTCTAAAAAGAGAATATCTTTTATTAGGGGACAATTAGGAAGAAATAGTTGCCTACTTCCTATAAAGTTAAAACGAGATTGCCCTTTGCATTTTTTTTTTAAAAAGGCTCCAAACTCACGACCCTGAGATTGAGACCTGAGCTGAGTTCAAAAACTGGTCGCTGAACCAACTGCCCCGCCCTTTGCATTTCTAAAATATAATACATGGAAAACTAGAGTGAACTCAAGGCTTTGATTGTTAAATTTTTTTTAAAGATTTTATTTATTTGGGAGAGAAAGAGCGAGCACAGTCAGGCAGAGGGGCAGAGGAAGAGGGAGAAACAGACTCACTGCTGAGCAGGGAGCGCGATGTGGGGCTCAATCCCAGAACCCTGGAATCATGACCCGAGCCAAAAGCAGATGCTTAACTGACTGAGCCACCCGAGCCACCCATGCGCCCCTGATTGTTAAATCTTAAAGTCATCAGTGGGCCAGTATCTTCCTTTCTGTCTCTCTCTCTCTCTCTCTCTCTCTTAGCTTGCCTGCTTACCAGTTGACACCAAGTAAATATTGATTGTTGGAATGAGACTGAAACAGACTGGCCAGGGACCGTGTATCAGCTTGGTACTTAGGCAGCAGAATGATCAGAGAGATTTGTTGTTGTAGAGAATGAGCTTCCTTGGGAAATGAGTATATCTTTAGGAAATAAATATTTCCTTGACCATTTACACAAGGGCCAAAGTGAGTCCTGGAGTTAGAATTGGGAGTCTTGAGTTTTAGTCCTGGCTCAGAGCAAGGCAGTTAACGGTCACTAAGAATCCTTTCATTCTTTCATTTTTAAGTTTTTTTTTTTTTTAAAGATTTTTTATTTATTTATTTGACAGAGATAGAGACAGCCAATGAGAGAGGGACCACAAGCAGGGGGAGTGGGAGAGGAAGAAGCAGGCTCACAGAGGAGGAGCCTGACGTGGGGCTCGAACCCGGAACGCCGGGATCACGCCCTGAGCCGAAGGCAGACGCTTTAACCGCTGTGCCACCCAGGCGCCCCCATTTTTAAGTTTTACAGCCACCTTCACAGTACTCTAGAATAAGCAATGAGCCAAGCCAAGACGGGCATTTAGATTTAGCAGGTGGTAAACAGCAGCTAGACCAGGATCCATAAATCTATCTGTTGTACTCTCGCATGGTCCTGTCAACATAAATGAAATTCTACAGCACTGTTTCTGGTGTGTGGGTGGGGGCTGTTCCATCTGCTTGATGTTTTTGTATAGATACCCTGATTGTTTTGCTTCCTCCTTGTGTAGACTTCCTCCTTGGCCCGCTTCTTCCAATTTGCTCTCTGGATTCATGACACAGAAATGTCATCCTCTTCCGTTTCTGACTAACCTCTTTGTCATGACTGAGTTTTTTGCCATGTACCATTGTCTGGCTGCTCCTGGCCTTTCCTTTCTTGACTTGTTTTTTTACCATAACAACTGTGATCATTAGTGCTTGCATTTATTGAGAGTTTTCTGTGTGCCAGGCACATTGCGAAGGACTTTATTTATGTTCATGTCATTTAGTCCTTACACCTGCCTTGTGCTACTAAGTATGGTTATGCCCCATTTTACAAATCAGAAAACTGAGACACAGAGGTGAAGTAACTCTCCTAGTGTTAACACCTAGTGATAGATCTGGAATTAAAATTTCAGTTGCCTCCAAAGCTCACCCTCTATTTTTTTTTCTTTTTTAGTTTTGTCATTTATTTGTTTTTTACGATTTTATTTATTCATTTGACAGAGAGACAGAGTACAAGCAGGGGGAGTGGAAGGCAGAGGGAGAAGTAGGCTCCTAGCTGAGCAGGGAGCCTGACGCAGGGCTCCATCCCAGGACCCCCAGATCATGACCCAAGCTGAAGGCAGGCGCGTAACCGACTGAGCCAGCCAGGCACCCCCAAAGCTCACGCTCTTAAGCATGTGCTGTATTATGGCCATGATGATGGAGATAGTGGTGGTGGTGATGATGACTACAATTTGTTGAGCACCTCCTGGGTTCTGGGCAGTGCATTCGCCACCTCTTGCCTCCCCATTTTATAGTGTAGAAACTGCTATTACACATGCTCTGCTTTTAGGCTAATCGATAAGTGCCAAGGTTTAAAGGCATTGGGCATTCTTACATTAGGGCATTCTTGCAATAGCCTTTTCCTTTTACTCTTTCCTATTTTAATGCTCAACGTAATGTTTTTCTGACTACTACCAGTAGGAACAATTAAATGTTGCCTAAGTTTTTCTGCACTTTTTTTCTTACCACTGCCGTGGCATTATCATTTTCTTATTTGTTACCTTGGCTATTTTCTTTTCTGTATCAAAAGCAGATAATGGGGATAAGATAATGGGGGAAAAGGAGAAAGTGCTAAGGAAAGCAAAGGAAAGTCCAGAAACTGGAAGTTGTTCTGTGATCTCAGTTTGGAAAATGAAGATTTAAACTAAAAGCTCTGGGTTTTTTTTAGCAGCTATCATTTGTTGAAGGACTTTGGCACTTACAAATAAAAATTCAGGGGCGCCTGGGTGGCACAGCGGTTAAGCGTCTGCCTTCGGCTCAGGGCGTGATCCCGGCGTTATGGGATCGAGCCCCACATCAGGCTCCTCCGCTATGAGCCTGCTTCTTCCTCTCCCACTCCCCCTGCTTGTGTTCCCTCTCTCGCTGGCTGTCTCTATCTCTGTCAAATAAATAAATAAAATCTTTAAAAAAAAATTATAAAATAAAAAAAAACCACACAAATAAAAATTCATCAAGCTGTGTCCTTAATATTTATGTATTTCGGCTATATGTAAATTAGTTATATTATTAAAAAAGAAAAATCGGTATGCAAGCTGGACTTCAGTTGTTGCATGTGGTTAGTTGATATTTCCATGTATTATAAGCAACCTGTAGGGTTACTCCCAGTAGTTTTGTAATCCCCAAGATCATATGGTGGTTATGGAGCTTTAGCAGAGAGAGAAATATTATAAAAAATCTTCCAAACGTTTATTTCAAGGTTACTATTTTAGTAAGGAAACTTTTCAGAACTGTTTCTCTTTATTTTTAGAACAGGTATATTCAATCCTAAAATATCCTTCCTGATGTTGTTAATTCCCCTAAGTATAGATCAAATCCTGCTTTGGGTATGCCACTTGCCGGTAGGAAATACTACGATTTTAGAGCAAGCAGTGAAATGTGAGAACAGTCGATACTTTTGAGGCAAGCCTGTCCCGAAGACATACCTTTGAGTTGAATTCTCCTCCCATCAGTCTGCCGTGCATAGCCCTGATGTTTTTTGTAGGATTACATTTACGAGTTCTTGTAGACTCTCGAGCAGCCGTGCATTCTTCTAGGGCGCTGAGTCTGGAGAGCTGCAACCAAGCTCCGGGTCAGGAAAAGTAGGTGTGGCTCTTTGGGGCTGTGCCGCTCAGCCCCTAGAATGTAGCTGGCTGTCTCCTCCCCTTCCTGCACTTCAGCTCTTCACAGTGTGTGCTCTGGAATGACAGGCATTCCTGTGTGAAGAGAGCCAGCGTGAAGACATATTTGTAAGAACCACAGGTCCTCAGGCCGGGATACAGGGAGCAGAAACTCCAGCAGATTAACTGACCTCATGCTCTTTCCCGATGTTTGGCAGTGACACTGAGAGAGGAGTGCCTGTCCCCTCTCTATGTGGATTTATCTTTTAAGAAAAGTTTCCTTTGGTTCGGGACAGCTTGTTGTCGTGAGACACATCAGACAATTTAATCATGGGGCAAGCTGACGTCTCCAGACCGGTAAATCCAGATGCAGTTGGTGAGTAATAGGAGGCAAAGAAACAAAATCTTGACAGAGGCAAGGCAGATGAATAGGTGAAATTGAAGATTTTATAGGAAGTTGAATCAGGATTTTGTTGTTTCTAACTTTAGCATGTTTACAGCTTTGTGAAGAATGAATGAAAATTTGTAAGCTGTTTTTCACTCAGTTATATTAATTTACCACACATAGTTTTATCTTACTTGATCCCTTTGGAGTCTTTTTGTGTAACATTGTTAAGAAACCATCTATTCATTTCTTGCTCTTGCAGAAGATAAGTGCTACAGGAAATCGTATTTAGAATTCAGTGTTGTTTTACTAGCGTGTTGCAGGACTTGAGATATATATGGCATAGAATTAGAACTGGTGACTTCTATAAATGGGACCATTTTTGAGAATTGACATAATTTCTTAGACTCAATTATACATTCTCCAAGTCAGTCTCTGGCTTTTCCCATTGTGCTGGCATTTCCATTTCTCATAAGATAGTTCTTTGGTAAACACTTCTGAAGTCGGTGCTTTACAGTTGAAGTGTTATTGTCTCAGAGATAGCTAGAGACCAAGCTGGTAATTGCAAGTGTAGCTTAGAGTTTCAAGGCTTGTAAGTGAAATGAAAGTCCATTGTCACTGAAGACTCATTTTCCCAACTGTGTGGGGCTTTGTGTAAGATGAAGATGTAAAGGTGAGAAAAATAGTTCTAAGTGGAATTGTTAAAGGGTTGGAAATATAAACAAAGTGGGGGAAAGCCTGGGAATCATTTCTTGACATTACACTTATAAAAAGAAAAAAGATTTATACCTTCTCTTTGATTTAAGAAGCAGCAGAAAACATGTTCAGTCCTAGGCTGCTCTTTTTTCAGAAATGAAAAATGCTGATGACTTTAAAGAAAAGTTTAAAAGTGTGAGAACACCGGTAACATTCCCAAATGTCTTGTGATTTAATATTATTTAGTTTCTAAAAGTGTGTTTTTTCTCTGAGAACTTGCCAGATGAAATTCCTACAAAGTATTTTTCATGTTTTACTGAAACTAAAGCACATGGATCACAAACTGAGTCACTGAGCAACAGATTTTTAGGACCAAAGTCAGGACTTGATTCACTTTACCTTGATCACCAGCAATTTTTAATTTTTTAAAAATGTTTAATGAAATGTTTCATAAATAGAAAAAGGCAAAGAGGAAAATATGAAGGATCCTCTGGGGCCACTGCCCAGCTTAAGAAATGAAATTTAGAAGAGAGACATCCCACCTCACCCCTATCTCTATGCCTGATGACATTTTGTTTCCTTGCTCCCAGAGGTAACCACTCTCCCGAATTTGGTAAATGCACTTTTGGGCCACTAAATTCTCCCGTCATTCTTGATTAGTAAGGATAAATAAGGATCTAAACAATGCTAGTCATTTATCTATGAGACGGAAATGAATGGTCTTTGAAAAGCAAGAGATGGGTAAGGAGGTATAGGATATAACTCACTTATGAAGAATGCCCACCTAACATCTATACACAGAATATTCCATCTGAGTAGATAAAGTTTGATATATTTGTTTGATAAAAAGTGAGCATCAAATTCATCAATTTTTCTACCAATAGTCCTAAAAGGAGACCTATGAAGAAGAAATAGAAATGACTCAGGTACCTAACTAAGATTTTTATGTTCTCTCTGGATTTAATTTTTTAGTTTTATTTCCTATCGCCTAGATAATTCTTAGGTGGCTGTAAGCTGTTTTAATGGACAGACTGCATTCTATTATATTTCTTTCTTTCTTTTTTTTTTTTTTTAATAATCTCTACACCCAGTGTGGGGCTTGAACCCACAATCCCGAAATCTGGAGTCTCGTGCTCCACTGGCTGGGCCAGCCAGATGCCCCTATTATAGTTCTTTTAATTCAGGATTTATTCTGTTTGAGCAAATCAGGGCCAGGTCATGAAGGGTCAACATTGACAACTTTGAGGACTACACCATTGCTTTAAAGGCTTTTACCAAACATACTGTTTATGAAATTTAAAAAGCATTTTAAAAAAAAAATTAAAAAAAAATTAAAAATAAATAAAAATAAAAAAATAAAAAGCATTTTAGTGAGTGCATATGTGGAAAGTCTTACCAGATTCTTTGTAAGGATAAATGTACGAAGTAAATGAAGACTTAAATCATTTCTTTACAGTTCTAGGCCTATAATATAGTAGTTAGTTTTGAGCTTTAAGATTGATGGCATTGGGACACCTGGCTGGCTCAGTTGGTAGAGCATGAGACTCTTGATCTTGGGGTTGTGAGTTCGAGCTCCACCCTGGGAGTAGAATTAACTTCTAAAAACTGATTGGTACTAGTTTGGCAGGCCGAGTGATACAAAATAAATTACTGAATATGTTGAATATATTTCTTATGATTTTCAAAGCACTGTAAATGTTTTAGTGGACCCTATATAGGTAAAACTCAAGTTTTATGCCCTTGAGAAGTTTACTTTCAGTTGAGAATTTAAATATTAAAAGAAAAAAATCCAAGATATTTATAAATTTGTTTAAGGTAAGACATATTCTTGGGGTGCCTGGCTGGCTCAGTCAGTGGAGCGTGTGACTCTTGATCTCGGGGTTGTGGGTTCAAGCCCCACGTTGGGTGTAGAGATTACTTAAAAATAAAATCTTTAAAAACAAATTTAAAAAAGATAAGATGTATTCCTTTTTCTAAATTAGTTGACTGTAGCTTATGATGGACGTCCAGAGCTGTTAACTAAGAAGAGTCTGATTACTTATAAATAACCTTTGCATGAGGACGCATACGCACGTAGGCAACATATGTCAGTATCCATTTAGAGTTTTACGATAGGACCTCTCTAACAACTGGTGAACTAATTAATTATTTAAATGCAGAGAAGGAATTTATGCTATAGCGTCCATTCAAGGAAACTAGCAGTTATCCTCAGTAGTTTGTATTTTAAAAAAGTAACCTCAAGTGAAATATGTCCATAGAAGAAGCCTGTATATTTACTCAGATAAAACTTTCAAGTAGGGGCACCTGGGTGGCTCAGTCCGTTAAGTGTCTGCCTTCTACTCAGGTCATGATCCTGGGGTCCTGGGATCGAGCCCCGAGTTGGGCTCCCTGCTCAACAGAGAGCCTGCTTCTCTCTCTCTCTATCTCTATCTTCTCTATCTCTGTCTCTTTCTCTTTGTCAAATAAATAAATAAATTGAAAAAAGGGGTGCCTGGGTGGCTCAGTCATTAAGCGTCTGCCTTCAGCTCAAGGCGTGATCCCAGAGTCCTGGGATTGAGCCTCGCATCGGGCTCCCTGCTCCACTGGGAGCCTGCTTCTTCCTTTCCCATTCCCCCTGCTTGTGTTCTCTCTCTCGGTGGCTGTCTCTCTATCTGTCAAATAAATAAATAAAATCTTTTTAAAAATAATTAATTAATTTAAAAACTTTCAAGTAATAATACTTTGTATTTCTTGATCAACATAAAAGCTCTTTCTGCCTTTACCATGTATCATATTAAAGCAGCCAGCTAATTATAATTAGCACACATCCTTAAATTAGGCACAAGACCAAAGAATTTTATTTTTTTTTATTTTTATTTTTATTTTAGAGAAGGGAAGGGCAAGGGGAAAGGAGAGGAAGAATCCCAGGCAGGCTCCATGCCCACCATAGAGCCCCACATGGGCCTCCATCTCAGGACCCTGAGATCATGACCTGAGCCGAAATCGAAAGTCGGTCGCTTAACGAACTGAGCCACCCAGGTGCCCCAGGACCAAAGAATTTTAATAAGCTCTAGTCTGGAACTTACTTTCTCTCTTCCCTTCCATTCTCCATCTCTATGTTTGTGTTTTTGTTTTTGTTTTTCCTTTTTGACCTTTCATATACCTCTCATTCACTAATTACACTTTTTTTAAATTTTTACATAGAAATATATTGCTTTAAAAGATAACAGTATTATAATATTTCCTTTTTTCTTTCTTTTTTTTTTTTTAAAGATTTTATTTATTTATTCGACAGAGATAGAGACAACCAGCGAGAGAGGGAACACAAGCAGGGGGAGTGGGAGAGGAAGAAGCAGGCTCATAGCGGAGGAGCCTGATGTGGGGCTCGATCCCATAACGCCAGAATCACGCCCTGAGCCCAAGGCAGACGCTTAACTGCTGTGCCACCCAGGCGCCCCAATATTTCCTCTTTTCTACATTCCTTCTCCATCACCATTTGATTTCATTTGCTCTGAAATTTGTAGTTATGGGTTCTCAAGCTCATGATGATGGAGTCATTTGGGTCAAGGTGATTTAGAAATATATGGTCATTTGAAGGCAAAATCAGTAAGGAGATTGTTGGATGAATAAAATTAAATGTAACAATATTAACAGGAATAAATAATAGGTGGGTTAAATAAAAATAAACTACTCCATAACACTTTGAAGAAAAACACTTGGCATTATTTGGTCAGGAGAGTTATCAGAAACATTTTTCATACTCATCTAGGTGTAACAGTAAATGCTTTTTTCTGAGAAAGAAGGAACAGGCCCACTTTCCACATTAATCAGGAATGAGGAGGAAGCAGTAGTACAGGGGTCTGTCATGGACTCCTTATAGGATTTTCTGTTATCCAGTGTGGCCTACCAACCAAAAATTATTGTCCCTTCTCTCTGCTCCGGTGGATTTGCTCAGTAGCCCCTTTCTCTACTTGCAGGAAAACTTTGGAAAGTTTAAACCTTTTTTCCATGATAGAATATATTATTTTCTGGCACCTCACTATAAAACCTTACTCTCAACTTGGAATTTTTATCAAAAAACATACACGTCAAGTTGCCAAGGACATCCCGTCTTGATGCCGTCATGATCAGAAAACTATTTTACTGGAGTTGGACTCCCAGACCTGACCGTCCCTGCAGGTACAGAGAGAGTCCTTCTCCCTGACTATCTTCTGCAGAGCTTTGCCCAGTTCTATTTCCCGAAGGTCAGAACCTTGCAGTATTTCCAAGGGAAGTTGTGGGCGTGCTCCACACAAAGCCTGCTTTGTTCAGTAGCAGCAGCTTTTGCTTTCTGTACTTTTGTTATGGTTTTCTAAAATAGTTCTTTAAATCCAATAATAATCCTCTTTTAGAAGGCAAAAATGAGTAAGTGCAAATTAATGTTCTCCATTTATAACGTTTTGATGCTGTTAAAATGCTTGTATACACACAAGATCTGTTTCAAACTCAGTGGGCATTAAAAAAAAAAAACCAGAACTATTAGCTTATAAAAATAATTGATCACAGTATACGTAAGTCAAGGCATGCTGTATACCTTAAACTTCAAAAAGATAATTGTGGGGCACCTGGGTGGCTCAGTCAGTTAAGCGTCTGACCTTTGATCTCAGCTCAGGTCTTAATCTCAGGGTTGTGAGTTCAAGCCCCATGTAAATAAAAAAAATTTTTTTCTTAAGATAATTGACAACTTCTTGATAATGAAGTATGTATCTTGTTGCACAGAACTGTAGATGTTTAAATTTTGGACAAAAAATGGTTATTATAAAAGTTCTATGGGTAAAAGAGGAGAACTTTATATATTTTAAATCTAAACATTTCTTAAACTTAATAAGGTACAAGAAATAGAGATGGAACTAAGACCCAATAATTTTGGGGGTGCCTGGGTGGCTCAGTCGTTAAGCGTCTGCCTTCAGCTCAGGGCGTGATCTCGGTGTTCTGGGATCGAGCCCCATGTCAGGCTCCTCTGCTGGGAGCCTGCTTCTTCCTCTCCCACTCCCCCTGCTTATGTTCCCTCTCTCGCTGGCTGTCTCTCTCTGTCAAATAAATAAATAAAATCTTTAAAAAAAGAAAAAAAAGACCCAATAATTTTGTTGCTTATTACCAAGCCCAATGAAGGGGAGAGGGTAGTGAAGGCTATGTTGAAAACTAAGTTTACTGTTGACTCCAATTGCCTGTGTCTTACCTTACCTTCCAACATGGATGATTAAGAATTGGTTAGAGGGTCTTCTTTGTGGCTCAGTTGGTTAAGCGTCCGACTCTTGATTTCGTCTCAGGTCATGACCTCAGGGTTGTGAGATTGAGCTCCCAGTTGGGCTCGCACTCAGCGTGGAGTCTGCTTGTCCCTCTCCCTCTGCTCCTCCCCCAGGTTGTGTTCTCTCTCGCTCTCAAATAAATAAATAAATAAATAAATTCTTTTTAAAAAATCCTTAAGAATTGGGGCGCCTGAGTGGCTCAGTCGTTAAGCGTCTGCCTTCGGCTCAGGGTGTGATCCCGGCGTTCTGGGATCGAGCCCCACATCAGGCTTCTCCACTGGGAGCCTGCTTCTTCCTCTCCCACTCCCCCTGCTTGTGTTCTCTCTCTCACTGGCTGTCTCTCTCTGTCAAATAAATAAATAAATAAATAAATAAATAAATAAATAAATATCCTTAAGAATTGGTTCTAAATCAGATTCCAAAATGAACACTGTCTTTGACCTAGGGCTTATTGTTTAAGCCTGTTTTATCCTTATCTCTAGCAAGTGATGTAGATGTAGGTAACTATAGCTAGTAGTTAATGAATACTTTATCTGAAGATGAAAAGTGTTACATAATTTTTAATAATATTATACATTTATTTAAAAGTCACCCCAGAAATTCATCTGGAACAACTAAACTAAAACTAAAAAACCTGAATTAAATGTTGACTAGGAAAAACTTGAGGGTTGAAAAAGAAAGTGCTAGAACTCTGTATAATACCTGGTATAAGAAACAAGCCTATGAAATTTGAGGTGCTACAACTTGAGTGAGGGAGTAAGTAGTTTAAATACCAGGGCATAGTGTCAGGGTACTACTCAAATCAGAAACTGTAATTTGGTTAGTTACCTTCCTCTCCCAACACCCACTACATCCAAGAGACACCAAAACCTCCAACTCTAACACGCTTGCCTAGTGTGCTGCAGCTGCCTGATTGAAAGAAAAAGGCGTTTTCTTTAGAACACAGTCATAAAACTATAGCTAGCATCGTAAACCCGGTGTTCTGACAAACAAAGAGAAACAAGGAGGAAAACTACCTTGCCTTGGCTCTCATGGAAAACAGAATGGAGCCATAGGGACATTTTATTCATTTATTTTTTAAAGATTTTATTTATCTTTAAGTACAAGCAGGGAGAGCAGGAGGCAGAGGGAGAAGGAGAAGCAGGTTCCAAGCCGAGCAGGGAGGCTGAGGTGTGGCTCAATCCCAGGATCCCAGGATCATGACCTGAGCCGAAGGCAGTCACTTAACCGGAGCCACCCAGGCACCCTGCCATAGGGCCATTTTATTTTATTTTATTAAATATATTATTTATTTATTTATTTATTTATTTATTTATTTGACAGAGATAGAGACAGCCAGTGAGAGAGGGAACACAGCAGGAGGAGTGGGAGAGGAAGAAGCAAGCTCCCAGCAGAGGAGCCTGATGTGGGGCTCGATCCCAGAACACCGGGATCACGCCCTGAGCCAAAGGCAGACGCTTAACGACTGAGCCACCCAGGCGCCCCCATAGGGCCCTTTTAAATTCTATAATTAGTTTAAGCAGAGACAATGGAGTATCCAAATGTGACTCCAAGCCTGTATTATTTGTGATCTAATTGGAAATGGAGATGTTCATAAAATCAGAGTTGTTGAGAACAGATGGTTAATGTGCAAATTAGCTTAGGAGCAGCTTCAGATTCAGCTCTCTCCGCCCTTTATTTGTGAGTACAGAATAAATTTGAGGTGTAATTATATCATTAAAAATTTTAAAAAGGGGAGGCACTTGGGTGGCTCAGTCAGCTGAGCACCTGACTCTTGGTTTTGGCTCAGCTCATGATATATATAGATATGGATATAGATATAGGTCATATATATATATATATGCTAGAAAGAAGAAACATAAATTTCCCATAATTCTGCCAGCAAAATATATTTACTTTTGGGTTTAGTTCTTTCCATTCTTCCTTTTAACATATTTTAGCATAGTTTAGATAATGTGATATATATGATTTACATATAGATTTATGTTCTGCTTTTTTAAAAAGATTTTATTTATATGTTTGAGAGAAAGAGGGAGAGAGCATAAGCTGGTGGGGGGGGGGGTGCAAGGCAAAGAACCAGAGGGAGAGGGAGAGGGAGAGGGAGAAGCCAAAGCAGACCCCACTGCAGGGAGTCTGACGTGGGGCTTGATTCCCGAGACTGGAATCGTGACCTGAGCTGAAGGCAAACACCCAACCGACTGAGCCACCCAGGTGCCCCTGTGTTCTACTTTTAACCTAGGATTATTAATTATTCTAGAAACTTAGTTTTAGTGATGATATGTTGTTTTGTATAATTTTTTCAGTTTGTTTATTCATATACCTATTGTATATTTAAACTTCTCTAGTTATGTACCACCTTAAATAACACTATCAGAAATAACATCTTTAGGCAGTTTCCATCTTCGAAAGCTGAGTTTTATAGACTTTTGTTTAAATATGTTATGATACTTAGGCTTTTATTAGACAAAATGGTCTTACATATTTTACACAAAGTTGGAGTTAGAATTTGAAAAAATATGTGCACAAACCTGGCCATTATTCTAGTTACAAATAATCCCTTGTCAGATAATAAAAGCATATATGCCCAGATGGAATTTGGTAATGGGAGACCAGTACCTGTTTCTTAGGCTCTTCAAATTTGGATTTAAGCAGACTGCAGAATAGGTCTTGCCAGTGAATTTTACCATTAGTTTATTTTCAGTCTGCTACCTTCCCTTTTTTTTTTTTTAAGATTTTATTTATTTATTTGACAGAGATAGAGACAGCCAGCGAGAGAGGGAACACAAGCAGGGGGAGTGGGAGAGGAAGAAGCAGGCTCACAGCAGAGGAGTCTGATGTGGGGCTCGATCCCATAACGCCGGGATCACGCCCTGAGCCGAAGGCAGGCGCTTAACCGCTATGCCACCCAGGCGCCCCTGCTACCTTCCCTTCTTAAAAATACTCTTGGACTTGAGCAGGGAAGGTTTGACTGGTGCCTCCCCATTATCATTTAATTACTTGAAGATCCCACCCTTCATATGTAGGACATTTGATGGAATCAAGTTTTTGTGATTTTCTTCTGGTGTCAAAATAATGGCTGTTCTTTCCCTTTTCATTAGGAATGATTAATCTACTTCCCTTTCTTCTTTTTCTGATATTGTTCATCCATGAGAACACTCCCTTGATTCAGAATTTCTTTCAGCAGGCAGCTAAGCAAAGAGTGTGTGGGAAGAACTTTATCAACACTATTTTAATCAGTTATAGGTGTTGCACTCCAGAGCACTCCCAGACTAGTCCCATACCTGAGAGTATGACTTTGAGTCCTGTCTCGCTCTCTCACATATCCTATCAAAGCATGAAGAATTTATCTGTCTCAACTTAAAGCAAGATCTGAAGAATAATGGTACAAAATAGTCAGTAAAGAAAGACTCCAAATACAGTATATGGTTTATAAATAAAAAAGAAAAATCAGTAATCTGATGTAAAAATAATGTGCAGTACTGATCCAAAAGTTGATTGCTCCATCCAATTTAAGTACAAAATAATGACTTCTAAGAGAAGTAAACAAAGAATTTATAAAGTACCTATTGAAATTTGAAGTAACTGAAATGGGGTGGCAAATTCATTTATAAGGAGGCTTCAATAAGAAACCTAATTTTAGACTTTCTACCCTTCATAAATTTTGATAGCAGTATTTGAGATGAATTACCAAACTTGTTAAATTATATAAAATACAGATTGGGGCTCCTGGGTGGCTTGGACGGTTGAGCATCTGACTCTTGGTTTCAGCTGGGGTCATGATCTCCTGGTCATGGGATTGACCCCTGCAATGGGGGCTCTGTGCTCAGTGCGGAGTATGCTCCAGGTTTTCTCTCTCTCCCCCTCTGCCTGCACCGTGCCCCCCCCCCACTCATGTTCTCTCTCTTTCTCAAATAAATAAAATCTTTAAAATGGAGATTAATACCAATTATCAGGTTGTTGTAAGAATTAAATCATATGATGTGCCAGTTTAGTAAATTATATTCTAAAAACTTTTGTTAATGAATGTAACCAGATGTTGGAAAGACTTATAAGATTTCAGCTTAATCTTTGTTCTGAAGGCAGCATGATTGAAAGGATCATAGACTTTTTAAGTCAGAGACTTGGGCCCCTGGGTGGCTCAGTTGGTTAAGTGTCTGCCTTCAGCTTAGGTCATGATCCTGGAGTCCTGAGATCAAGTCCCGCATGGGGCTCTCTGCTCAGTGGGGAGTCTGCTTCTCCCTTTGCCCTTCACCCTGCACCTGCGTGCGCATGATCTTTCTCTCAAATAAGTAAATAAAATATTTTTTAAAAAATAAATAAAGTCAAAGACTTGGATTTGAATCCCACCTGTATCACTTACGCTATAGGCAAAGAGAAAGCATCAAAAGAGTGAAACATACAAAGAAAAGCAGTCAAATGGGAGGGGAAAAAAGCCAATTAAATGACATTTATAAGGTATTGCAATTAAAGAAACAAAAAAACTCAACTCCCCGGGCGCCTGGGTGGCTCAGTCGTTAATCATCTGCCTTTGGCTCAGGGTGTGATCCCAGGGTCCTGGGATTGAGCCCTGCATCGGGCTCCCTGCTCCACAGGGAGCCTGCTGCTTCCTCTCCCACTCCCCCTGCTTGTGTTCCTTCTCTCGCTGGCTTTCTCTCTCTGTGTCAAATAAATAAAATCTTTAAAAAAAAAAATAACTCCCAACTGAAAATACTATGTCCGGTGAAAATATCCTTCAAAAATGATGATATAGGGGCGCCTGGGTGGCACAGCGGTTAAGGCGTCTGCCTCCGGCTCAGGGCGTGATCCCGGCGTTGCAGGATCGAGCCCCACATCGGGCTCCTCTGCTGTGGGCCTGCTTCTTCCTCTCCCACTCCCCCTGCTTGTGTTCCCTCTCTCGCTGGCTGTCTCTATCTCTGTCGGATAAATAAATAAAATCTTTAAAAAAAAAAATGATGATATAAGATTATCCTAATTGTAGGGGCACTTGTGTGGCTCAGTCAGTTAAGCATCTGACTCTCGATTTCATCTCAGGTGGTGATCTCAGGGTCCTGAGATGGAGTCCCATGTTGGGCTCTGCACTCGGCCATAGAGTCTGCTTGAGATTCTTTTTCCCTCTCCTCGCCCACCCCCGTGTGTGCACATGTGTGCGCTCTCTCTCTCTCTCTCTCAAATAAATAAATAAATAAAAATTTTAAAAAATTATCCTTATTGTAAGCACAGGATTACAGAACGAAATAAAGATTACCTGAAAAAGCAGATATGTAGGAACTATAAAAGAATATTGTTTATTAAAACAACAAAAATAATAATGTTTGCTGTGGTTTATTGTTATGTGTATGTAGAAATAAAATATAACAACACAGTAAATAGAGTTGAAATTTTGTAAGATTCTTGCGTTGTTTATTAAGTAAAGCACTAACAGTGTAGATTGTAATAAGTCAAGGATGCACAGAACAAATCCGACCAATAGAAAATAAATAGCAGGGGCGCCTGGGTGGCACAGTCGTTAAGCGTCTGCCTTCGGCTCAGGGCGTGATCCCGGCGTTGTGGGATCGAGCCCCACATCAGGCTCCTCCACTATGAGCCTGCTTCTTCCTCTCCCACTCCCCCTGCTTATGTTCCCTCTCTCGCTGGCTGTCTCTATCTCTGTCAAATAAATAAAAATCTTTAAAAAAAAAAAAAAGAAAAGAAATAGCAAAACAGTAGACTTAAACCCAGCTGTGTCAGGAAAAACATTAAATATAAATGGACTAAACACTCTGAAGGACAAAGTTTTCAAACTAGATAGAAAAAACAAAATCAAGGCAAAAGTGTTATTAGATTGACACAGGGAATTTCATAATGATAAAAGGGTAACTTAACAGATAGATATAATAACTCTAAATTTGTATATATCCAATAATGTAGCTTTAAAGTATATAAAGCAAAAAAGTAATAGAACTAGAAAGAGAAACAGGCAAATCCATTTTCATGGGTAGAGTTGTTAACATACCTCCCTCAGTCGCTGGTAAAACAAGCTAACAACACATCAGGAAGGATGTTAATGATTTGTACAATGTGATTACGCCACTTGACTTCATTGGCAGGTGTAGAGTACTACCCTCAAGTGCACAGTACTCCATGTTTCCAAGTGTACATTAGCATAATATAAATCTGGAAGAAGAATAACTGCAAATTTTTTTATTTTTTTTAAATTTAAACTATATCTGAGACTAAAAGGCACAGGAAAGACTCTCACAGTTCTTCTGTAGGAGTACTTATGCTTAAATAGGAAACACTGAAATGATGCCAGGATTTTCTAGTTTATTTTTCTTCGACAAAGAATTAGGTTACAGACAGAGGAGGTCTGCCTCTGTCTCTTTGAACATGCATAAGGTTTGCAGGTAATAATCTGGGATTGAGTTTAACAAACCTGACTGATCATAAGAGTCACCTCTGTAAAGATTTTTCAAAACAGATTCCTAGATCCCACTACCTGAAGACTCTATTTTGAAAAAGCAACTGGGCTAATACCAAGTATTTGAACAGATTTAGGAATTATTGTAATAATGTTCTGTTTGTCATATGGAGGGGAGGAGCGTGGAGAATATGAGAATATAAGAATATATGAGAATCTATAAGAATGGATGAATTTGGGACAATAAGGTCAAGGTTGGGTGTGGCCGAATCCCCCCACTGCACGAGTCAAAGGCATATCCTCTTCTAAAAGTTTTATAAACATGGGGGCCCCTCGGTGGCTCAGTCGGTTAAGCGTCTGACTCTTGATTTCTTCTCAGGCCATAATCTCCCTCTGACCCTCCCACTTGAGTGCCCATGTGCTCTCTCTCAAAAATAAAAAAATAAAAGTTTTATAAACATGAAAATTAACATTTGCATAAGACATCAAAGAAAAAAAAGCTATTCTATCTGCTTTTTGTATTCAGTAACTATGTTCTTTTTTATATTTTTTATTTTAATTCATATGAGAGAGACAGTGAGAGAGGGAACACAAGCAGGGGGAGAGGCAGAGGGAGAGGGAGAAGCAGATTCCCCGCTGAGCAGGGAGCCCGATGTCGGGCTCAATCCCAGGACCTGGAGATCATGACCTGAGCTGCAGGCAGATGCTTAACCATCTGAGCCACCCAGTTACCCCAGTAACTATATTCTTTACACAAAGAAAGCGGAGAGCTATTTTAGCAATAGATGTGATGGCAGACAGTCATTTTTATCATAGCTGTTAGTATTTTCCACACTTGCTGTACTTTTGAATATAAACTCAACTTGTCTTGAGTATATGCCAGCAGGCATGAATGTGTTTGAAAGGATCTCATAATTTTATTGTTTTGAATGTATAAGAGAAAGGGGACACATAAATATATTGCTCAATATAATGAAGGATTACAAGGGATGAACTCAGTTCTAGTGTAGAAAGTGGTTAGGTTGGATGCCCAGCAAGATAGTGGCAGCAGCTAGGTCGGCTGTATCTCCTCGAGGGACTTAGACAGGAACTTGTCTGTGACGGGTTCTCACCTAACACTCCTCAAGCTTTCTGGCTATTTTTCTTTGTAAAAGTATCTCATAGCACTCACCTCTTCTTTCATATTGTTAGTTTGTTGTTTCGTTTTGTTTTTTGAGTTTTTATATTATCTTCCCTATTACTTTTAATCAAACAGGCATTTTCCTGTGTATCGTTTGGAACTGAGTGAAGTCCATTCAGTGGGTGGGCTAGCAGGATATTTCAAATTTCATTTCTCCTTGCCTCTAGCAAGTAAAGTGACTATGAACGCCTAGTGGTGCTTAGCTCCATTTCTGAAAGTGTCATCATTAACATATGCTAAATATTATATTGTATGATACATCTGAAATGTCTTGAGGTCTTGTTGATATTTCATAATGGGGAGTACACTGTCTTAAAGCACTGATTCTTAAAAGCGATACCATGTATTCACCCATGTGCCACTCCTGGGGGTGCATCCCAGGTACCACCGAGGGGAAATTGTTGTGACGGGAGTAAACTTCTAAAAATATGGTCCGGCGTTATAATAACTAGATTCTCTTGCATGTCATGGAAGGAATTAAAGTAGTTGAGACCCAGGATATGTTCAAGTAAATCGTGCAACTAGAAAGAAAAGAGTCATTGTTCTCTCATCTCGACCTGTTGATTTCAGTAGCCAGAACCCTGTTGGGCCCACGTCAGTATGCAGCAAAATAATGCATCCAGCAGCCGCTGCTGCAGTCTCTCCGATCATGACAATGGTGTAAATCTGACTTTCACAACAGGTTTCCCTAGACTCACATCTGTCAACGGAAAAAGATTGAATTCGGCAACTGTTTCTTAAAAAAAAAAAAAAAAAAGTGCTTGTTGATTGTGTATTTTCTTTTATGAAAAACCATCTACAGTATTAAAAGAAACTTTTTTAAGTGCATATATTAAGCCCGTTTAGCCCCCTGAAAAGAGCATTATTTGCTTCAGATGTGAAATTGTGTATAATAAGCATGTTAAGTTATTACATGTGATAATATAGTATGTGGTCCTTGATGTATTTCTGTAAAGTAAAGGTTCCACTTTAATTCCAGGATGGTTATTCCACATGACTCTTTTTTTCTTCTCCTCTAGACTTCTCCAGAGAACCCTGGGACAGTAGGTGGAGTGCAAAGCTGTATTGTGTTGCCTTCCTGCTTTTTTTGTTGCTTTCCTGCTTTTATTTATTTTTTTGTTATTATTATTATTCTTGGCCCCGTCTTGGCTGCTCCTTTCTCTGCCACTAAAGCTAACTAACTAAACCCTGCATGTGTGGTCGTTACGAGGGATTCATGGCTTTTCATTTCAGTCCCGCACGTATACCACGTCAGTTACGTGTTTTGTCATATCCTTAAGATCATGATTGTCCCTAAAGTACTATGGTGAGAGGCAAACTGGAATCCCATCTCTACTTTCCAAAAAAGATTTCATTTTAAAGCAGTCTCTGGAATGCCCCAGCCCCAGGCCCCTGCCAGTGCTCCAAACTGAAGAGAGTCTTGTGAAGGGAAAAAATAATCTGAAAAACAGTTACAAGTAAGGTGTTAACACTTAATATGTTACCCCCTCTGAACTATTAATGTCCTGAAAGAGGTGGGCAGGGGGAGGGCAGTGTTTAGTAGAGAATGATGACTCACTAAAGATGGAAGTCCCTGTTTCAGTGACACGGAAGGCAGTAATGTTTGCTGGGAAAGGCCTCCCCTGTGCCAGGGGGATGAGAAGGGCAACAGCGATAGGCCACACTGGGGTAGGGTCTCATGCATATTGAAAAGACATCCATATTCGTGTGTGTGTGTGTGTGTGTGTGTGTGCACGCACGCGCGTGCGAGCTGGTTATGATCATCTCATTGAATTTTTGTCCTAAAACAGTGTCAGCTTGGTTTGGTTCCTTTTCCCTTTTAGTAATTTATCTGTTGTGGATTTTGATGTTCGGTGTCCGTGTGAAGTCAAGGAATCTGTCTGCATGACTGTTTATCATCGCTCTGATCCTTTCCAACTACCACAGGAAGAGAGGGGAAGGGATCTTTCAGAAATTGTGCTGACACAATAAATTGGCTGTTCTTTTCCCTGTGTGCCTTTCACCACACTACAGAAGAAGCCAGCCAGCCCACCGCAGACCCAGGCATGGTCATGGACAGTGTGGAAGCAGGAGACACGACGCCTCCCACCAAAAGGAAGAGCAAGTTCTCAGGCTTTGGCAAGATCTTCAAGCCCTGGAAATGGCGGAAAAAAAAAAGTAGTGATAAATTCAAAGAGACATCAGAAGGTGAGACGTTAAAGATTTAAATATATGTTCGGAATTACAGAGTTTCTTATTTTAGAAGTATCTAACTTTCTCATTCTCTTCCCAAGCTTCTAGAACCCTCTATTTGAAGAGGAAATTCAATCTTTTAGGAATAAAACCAAGTGGTCACTCACTAAGCCTTATATACTATAGTCTCATCCCCAGACTGCTATTTTGATGGGATTAAAGTTTATCAGGTGGTGAGTGGAGTTCCTGAATGGTAGCAAACCTAAGATGCTTCTTTTTTGACTGACCACTTTCAGAAGAAGTTCATCCACAAATACCTTATTATTGAAATGCCAATTAAAAAGGAGCTAAAATTATATCAGGATAGTTTCTTTTGAAAATGCTGCTTTCCCAATAAGATAGGCTGTGAAAGAAATTATGCTTTTAAATTTGAAGTTAGTTTTCCTGTTCTTTCCAGAGAATAGAAAACTAAACCACTTTATTCTTTTACCTTTTGAGTTAGAGTGCTTAAAATTGACCTTTAACTACCGTATTTCTGAGTGCTGTTTTCCAATTTAATATTAGTTTTAGAGCGAAAAATATCTATGCGAAAACCGAGAGAGGAGCTGGTCAAAAGAGGGGTTCTATTGGAAGACTCCGAGCAGGGTGAGTTTAAAAATAAAATAGCCTATGTCTGTCTCTATACACTTGGTGTTGGATTCTGACTAGACATTTGAATTTTCTTTTGTTACTGCTATTGGGAGGGAGGGGAGATTTTTTAAAGCTGGTCATGCATGTAGAATATTTTTGTCAAACTTCTACAAAAGAGAAAAGGACAGCTCAGTAGAAGAGTCTACAAAAGCACTGGACAGTTCACTAAAGAATATGTACAAACGGGGCACCCGGCGGCTCAGTCAGTGGAGCATATGACAGTTGATTTCAGGGTCATGAGTTTGAGCCCCATGTTGGGTATAGAGATTACTTTAAAAAAATTTTTTTAATAGTTTAGCATAATCTGTGGAACCTGGAGATATGCAAACCTATGTGCAAGCATGTCCAGAACTTGGTATATACTCAACAAAAATATGTATACATGTGTATCAGGAGATGTGTACAAACATGCTTGTAGCAGCAATATTTATTAATAACAGGGTAAAATTGGAAGCAACCCAAATGCTCCCTGATGATAAAATATATAGGGTTGCCTGGGTGGCTTAGTCAGTTAATGTCCTACTCTTGATTTCAGCTCAGATCATGATCTCAGGGTCATGAGATTGAGCCCTGCATCGGGCTCTGTGCTAAGCGTGGAGTCTGCTTGGGATTCTCTCTCTCCCTCTCCCTCTACCCCTCTCCCCGCCCTCCCCCCCCACTCGTGCAGTCCCTCCCTCTCTCTTTCTCTCTCTCTCAAATAAATAAATAAATAAATAAATAAATAAATAAATAAATCTTTTTAAAGAAATGTCTTCAGACCCCTGAAGCCTCCCTTCCCTCCTAACACACCTCTGCTTCCCCCACAGAGCAATTACTCTTCTAATTCTTGTGATAATCGTCTGTTTTATTAGTTTAACCACTTAAGCATGCTCTCTAAACACTGTAGTTTAAGATTGCCTGTTTTTTCGTTACACTTATAGAAGTGATATGATATATATTCTTTCATGACTGACTTTAATTGCTCAGTATTACTTATGAGAATCATAGCATGCGGTTATAGTGTGTTTTCATTGCTGTGTAATATTTCATTTTATAAATGTGTCACAAGTTATTTATATATATATATATATATATTTTTTTTTTTTTTAAGATTTATTCATTTTTAGGGAGAGAGCATGTGAGGGGGGCAGGGGTGCATGCAGTTGGAAAAGGAGAGAAACAGACTCCTCTCTGAGCACAGAGCCCAACACAGGGCTTGATCTCACAACCCTGAGATCATGACCTAAACCAAAGGCAGACACTTAACCAACTGAGCCATCCAGGCACACCCTCTGGAAACCTTCCTTCCTTCCTTCCTTCCTTCCTTCCTTCCTTCCTTCCTTCCTTCCTTCCTTCCTTTCTTTTCAATTAATTAACATATAGTGTATTATCAGTTTCAGAGGTAGAGGTCAGTGATTCATCAGTTGCATATAACACCCAGTGCTCATTACATCACGTGCCCATCACCAAGTACACCATCCCCTCACCTACCTCCCCTCTAGTAACCCTCAGATTGTTTCCTGCAGTTACGAGTCTCTTATGGTTTGTCTCTCTCTCTAATTTCATCGTTTTATTTTTCCCTCCCTTCCCCTATGATCCTGTTTTGTTTCTTAAATTCCACATATGAGTGAAATCATATGATAATTGTCTTTCTCTGATTTATTTCACTTCGCATAATACCCTCTAGTTCCATCCACGTCGTTGTAAATGGTAAGACTTCAGTTTTTTGATGGCTGAGTAATATTCCATTGTGTATATATGTGTGTATATATACACCGCATCTTTATCCATTCATCTGTCAATGGATATCTGGGTTCTTTGCACAGTTTGGCTATTTGGAAACATTTCTTAATGTCCATAATGATCACACAAGTGTCCTTATAACATCTCATTGAAATTTACATTTATGTTTTATACATTTTTCTCTACTAGTGTTATACTTGACAATAAAAAACTAAATATAAGGTATTTTGAGAGAATTCAGTGCTATGCTATCTATATTTGATTTATTTAAGGAAGGCAAATATTTTTTGTGGGAATGAAAATATCTAGTAAGTGAAGGGAAAATATCAAAACATAAGCAAGAATAACTGATTTTTTTTTTAAGGAATCTCAACTTAGGGGTGTAAATATGAAATGATTTTATTCTAATAATTACCTCCCAATTTCCTATAGTAAAGGTGGCCATTTTCTTAGTGAGGGGTAAAAAAAAAAGACTGTTCACTCTTCTTTCCAAGTGTCTGCCCTAACTGCCTGTGATCTTTAACTCTGAAATTCAGTGGCTTGTGAACGATCCTTGGAGCCAACCTTCTCTGTGTCTCTGTATGATCTCAGCTTTGTGCCAGCTGCAGTACTGCATTGCTTTCCTTTGTTCGTTTTTTTAATATATATTTTTTAAATATTTTATTTATTTGTTTTAGACAGAGAGAGACAGTGGGGGGAGGGACAATCTCAAGAAGACTCCATGCTGAGTGCCGGGAACCTGATTCAGGGCTCGATCCCGTGACCCCGAGATCATGACCTGAGCCAAAATTAAGAGTTGGATGCTTAACCAACTGAGCCACCCAGGTGTCCCTGTTTGATTGAGTTTTTTGACCAAATTTGTCTCCATCGGGGCGCCTGGGTGGCACAGCGGTTGGGCGTCTGCCTTCGGCTCAGGGCGTGATCCCGGCGTTATGGGATCGAGCCCCACATCAGGCTCCTCCGCTGTGAGCCTGCTTCTTCCTTTCCCGCTCCCCCTGCTTGTGTTCCCTCTCTCGCTGGCTGTCTCTATCTCTGTCAAATAAATAAATAAAATCTTAAAAAAAAAAAAATTTGTCTCCATGCCCAGGTTGCTTCCCTAATCCTCTGTTTGTCATAAAGATCATGTTTTGGTATTTCAACACTCATTACTTGTTTAATAACGTCAGGACTTTTCTCCAAAGTGTGACTTTTACAAAGCAGCTTATCAGAAGAGTTAAGAATACAGTATGTTGGTTGTATTTCACTTCTCTTCATTAGAGTTCCTTTGCATGAGCAAATCTGAAAGCCTAGTTTTAATACTGTATCCTATCCATTGTATACCAATGGAATATACTTTTTAGGTTTTGAACCCTGTTAATATATATTGCTTATTCACAAAATTTAATTAAATTATATAGATTGAAGTTTTTTTTTAAGATTTATTTATTTTTGGGGTGCCTGGGTGGCTCGGTTGGTTAAACATCTGCCTTCAGTTCAGGTCATGATCCCAGAGTCCTGAGATTGAGCCCCGCATTGGCTCCCTGCTCAGTAGGGAGCCTGCTTCTCCCTCTTCCACTTTCCCTGCTTGTGCTTGCTCACTCTCTCTCTGTGTCAAATAAATAAATAAAATCTTTAAAAAGAAAAGATATTTATTTTAGACAGAGAGCGAGCACAAATGGGGGGAGAAGCAGAGGGAGAAGAAGAGAGAGAATCCCAAGCATACCCCTCGCTGAGTGCAGAGCCCAACGTGGGGTTTGATCTCACAACCCGAGATCACAACATGAGCTGAAATCAAGAGTTGGGCGCCCAACTGACTGAGCCACCCAGTTGCCCCTATATTGAAGATTTTTAAATCTCAACTACCTAAAAATTTAAAGGGTGGGCAGAGGGAGAGGGAGAGCATCTTAAGCAGGTTCCAGGCTCAGTACGTAGCCTGTCAGGGGCTCGATCTCACAACCCTGAGATGATGGACCTGAACTGAAATCAAGAGTTGGACGCTTAACCAACTGAGCCACCCAGGCACAGCTCAAATATATAAAAATTTAACAAAGAAAACAAACATGAAGGAAAATTACTAAAATATTAATTAGCATTAGTTGTTAGGATGCGAATACAGGAGACTTTTTTTTTTATTTTTCTGAATTTTCTACGTGGTTGGCTATGAGCATGGATAACCAGTTTTTTATGAGACTTTGAATTTTACATTTGGACACAAAATCTTCTGGGTATTTTAGGTGGTTAACTATAATTGTAATACCTCTGTTGCAGCACCTTTGACCCTTGCTTTTTTTTTTTTTTTTTTTTTTTTTTTTGATAATAGCCATTTCTTACCCCATGCCCTCTCCTGACTCTCACCTTTCTTGCTCACTCACCCACAAACCCCCATACATTACTTGTTTGTTGTTTTTCACCTACGTTCAGTTTCCTTTGCCGTATGCTTCTTATTGGCTCTTGATCCAAGTTGTTTTTAGCCTACTAGCTCAAAGGCCCAATTGATAAATGAGTTGTAGCCATTGGACAAGATACTACTCTGCCAACCAGAGAACTGACCGAAAGCTTTATTCTAGGAAGAAACTCTGAGATAAGCCTCGGGGTCTACCTTATATATCTCCACTTTAGGCCAAAAGCAACATTTGAACTCTGAAGTCTTTTTCATACTCAGACACAGCTTTTGGCTTAAATATGTATGGTTCTAACTTGCTTATATTATAACGTATTTAATGTTTTCTGAGATGGGGCAAGGACACTCGTAGATGTTGAAGCCGAATATTGCTTACACTCCACTGTTAGCGTTGTAGAAAACCTTTGCATTAAATATAAGAAATTTTAGCAGACGCATAGATCAATGGAACAGAATAAAGAGCCCAGAAGTAAACCCATGGTTATATGCTCAATTAATCTATGACAGAGGAGGCAAGGATACACAATGAGGGAAAAATGGTTTCTTCAACAAATGGTACCGGGAAAACAGGATAGCTCCATTCACAGGAATGAAACTGGACCACTTCCTTATGCCATACACAAAAATAAACTCAAAATGGATTAAAGACCTAAATGTGAGACCTGTAACCATAAAATTCCTAGAAGGAAACACAGGCAGTAAGCTCTTTGGCATCAGCCACAGAAACATTTTTCTAAGTATGCCTCCTTTGGCAAGGGAAACAAGAGTAAGATTTAAACCATTGGGACTACACCAAAATAAAAACTTTTGCACAGGAAAGGAAACCAATAAAACAAAAAGATAACTTACCAAGTGGGGGAAGATATTTGCAAATCCTATATTTGATAAGGGGTTAATATCCAAAATATATAAAGAACTTATACAACTCGACACCAAAAAAAAAAAATAACCCTGTTTTAAAAAATGGGCAGAAGGGGGCTCCTGGGTGGCTCAGTCAGTTAAGCATCTGATTTTGGCTGAGGTCATGATCTCAGGGCCCTGGGATTGAGCCCTGTGTCGGGCTCCTCACTGAGCGGGGAGTCTGCTTCTGCCTATTCCCCTCCCCCTCCTCGTTCTCTCTCTCTCTCTCAAATAAATAAAATCTTTTGGGGGGGTGGCAGAAGACATGAATAGACATTTTCCAAAGAAGACATACAGATGGCCAACAGATATGTGAAAAGATGCTCGGCATCACTCATCATCAGGGAAATGCAAATCAAAACCACAGTGAGGGGCGCCTGGGTGGCACAGCGGTTGGGCCTCTGCCTTCGGCTCAGGGCGTGATCCCGGCGTTATGGGATCGAACCCCACATCAGGCTCCTCCGCTATGAGCCTGCTTCTTCCTCTCCCACTCCCCCTGCTTGTGTTCCCTCTCTCGCTGGCTGTTTCTATCTCTGTTGAATAAATAAATAAAATTAAAAAATATATAAAAAAATAAAAACAAAACCACAGTGAGATACCACCTCACACCTGTCAGAATGGCTACAATAAAAAACACAATAAATAACAGGTGTTGGTGAGGATGTGGACAAAAGGAACCCTCATACACTATTGGTGGGAATGCAAGCTGGTGCAACCACTGTGGAAAATAATGTGAATATTCCTCAAAAAATTAAAAATAGAATTACCATATGATCCAGTAATTTCTCTATTGGGTATTTACCTAAAGAAAATGAAAACGCTTTCAGAAAGCTATGTTACCCCCATGTTTATTGCAGCATTTTTTAAAATAGCCAGATAGAGAAGCAACACAAGTGTCCATCCATAGATGAATGGATAAAGACTCTGTCTGTGTGTGTGTGTGTGTGTGTGCGCACACACGTGTGCGCACACACACACAATGGAATATTACTCGGCCTAAAAAAAGAATGATATCTTGCTATTTGCAACAACAGGGATGAATCTAGAGGATATACTGCTAAGTGAAATAAGTTAGGGAAAGACATACCATATGATTTCAGTCGTATGTGGAATTTAAGAAATAAAACAAGTGAACAAAGAAAAAAGACACACAGAAAACCAGACTCTGAATATAGAGAACAAACTGGCAGTTGCCGCATGGGAAGTGGGGGCAGGGGTCAGTGAAATAGATGAAGGGGTTAAGAGCACACTTACCATGATGAGCACTGAATAAGGTATAGAATTGTTGAATCATTATAGTGTACACATGAAACTAACGCTGTATTTTATTATACTTGGATTTGAAAACAGATCTTAAAATTTTTTAAAAAGAGGGGTGCCTGGGGGCTCAGTCAGTTAAGCGACTGCCTTTGGCTCAGGTCATGATCCCGGAGTCCCAGGATTGAGTCCTGCATCAGGCTCCCCAATCTCCAGGGACTCTGCTTCTCCCTCTGACCCTTACCCTCTCGTGCTCTCTCTCACTCTCTCTCTCTCTCTCAAATAAATACAATCTTTTAAAAATAAATAAATAAATAAATAAATAAATAAATAAATAAATAAATATTTTTTAAAAGAAAGTTTATTTGGAAGTAGACAATCCTGAAAAAATAGCTTGAGAAGTAACTGATCACTTGATTTCTTTTTAAGATTTTATGTATTTTAGAGCATATGCAAGCAGGCAAGCAGGGGGGAGAGAGAGGGACAAACAGACTCCGCGCTGAGTGTGAGCCCCATGAGGGACTCAGTCTCACGACCCTGAGATCATGACCTGAGCCGAAATCAAGAGTCGGTCACTCAACCGACTGAGCCACGCAGGCACCCTGATAACTGATCACTTTTGCATGCATTTTCCTAGTGCATGCTGAGTAGAAACCAGTTAATAATGTGTCTTAACCTTTCACTGTATGCTTTTCAAAAGTAATAGTCTTTTTTGGCTTTGAAATGATTCCTTGGTTTATATTCTAGAAGGTCCTGTTTCTGTTATGGCTGGGCTATATTAACATAAGCGATAACTGACTACACTTGCATAGTTGCCATCTTGCAACCTTCCCTGTTTTAAAATAGTTACCAGAATACTTTAGCATTTCATCTAGTGCTCATTTGCCATAGACTCTTTACTACTTTCAGCCCAGGCTCCACCTCTCGTTGACACTGCATCGAGAATGATCCTGTCCAATCTAGTAGGAGGTCGGGGTGAGGGAGACTGGTCTCTGAGAACTTGAGGGACTAACTCAAGAATCACTAAAATGATACTACCCAGAGGGTCTCACTGTGGAAAGCCAAAATGGAAACCGTCTAGAGAGCAACCATTTCTAGTCCCCATGACACTAGGAGGTGAGACGGAGTTTAAGTCTCTAACCTCAGTTTTCTCAGTTCCCTCCTCCAAAGGAGGCTAGGGAAGCTCAGTGGTAACTGGCAATGTTTGTCGAACTGTTCTGTGCAGGAATCTTACCTGCAGTGTCCCTAGTGACGAGTGGTCCTCCCAAAGCCTCCAGCCTAGGGATCATTCCTGCACTTTAGTTTGTCGGCATGTTTCTTGTCTCTCACTTTGAGCTCTGGTCGGTCTACCAGTCCGCCCCTTGCTCCGTATTCCTAATGCCTGGCACCCTCTGTGTCTCACCTTTATTCCAGCAGTAGCTCGTCGGTAGCTTTTCCTGTTCCGGTCCCCGCCGGACCCACCCTGCTCTCAGCTGTCACATTTAACCTTCGAAAAGACAGATCAGATCAGATCTCTCTCCTCCTATAATTCTTTGGCTTCCTGTCGACTACAGGCTTTGGCCCAGGCTCTTTTACGTGGCGTTTGGTGTCCTTCATAGCCGGGCTCTGGCTGGCCTTTCCAGTCCTGTCCGTAACTGTTTCTTATGGGCATCTGTTTTCCTGCCAGACAAACTAGATGCCGGTTCCCGGACATGCCGCATGAGTTCATCCCTTCATCCGTGCTACTCCTTCTGCCTGTCTGTCCTCATCTCGCAGCAGTACAGTCGGCTCCTACTCCTTTAAAACCCAGTTTAGCTACCACTCTTTGTGAAGCTTTCCTAACCTCATTCCCAGCCCAAAAGAATTGTTTCTTCTTCATTCCTACCCCAACAGCTCTGAATGGCTAGCATTTGGTACTTACGTCTGTTAAGTGGGTCTTACTCATGTTAGCAAGACACCTGGCGCATAATAGGCAATCAGCTGTATTGGTGAAAGGAATTCCTTATTTCTATTGCTACTATAAAGATTCAAATCATTAAAAAAAAATCCAAATAATGTAGATCTGAACCAGCAGCTCACACAGGAAGGGGGAGAAAGGGGTCAGAAAGGTTACAGATCACCAGCGCTCCTCCCTATCTGACCACAGCGGTCCATCAGTTTGCTCTCTCCTTTTTGACCCTGCAGGTAGCGAGGATCCGGGGAAGTTGAGCCATGCCGTGTTAAAAAATGGCCACACCACTCCCATAGGGAGTACCAGCTCTTCTAGTCCAGACCAAGCAGAAGAAGAGTCAGGAAGAAGAGCAAGTCTTAGGAAGCCTGTGCCCGAAGAGGACCCAAAGAAGCGATCAGGTAAGAGACCCTGGGTTTGTGAGCGTAAGAGCCATGCGTCAGTCATTCTCATCTAAGTCCGAGTTTTGCCAGAGCCAAGGGAGAAATAAAATCCAGAGAGAATTCTGTTTTCCTGTAGCAATTCCTCAACTAGTTGCAGCTTGAAGTGGAATTTTCCCCCTCATTCTTCCATTCACAAAAGACCTAAGTTGCGATTCTCAAGGACGGAAGAGGATGTTGAGCATCAGACACCCGTAGGCCTTTTTCAAGCTACACATTCGTCCTCCTCCACCCATGGGATTCTGTGCCTCCCCCGGTTGCCTGGCTGTGGTGTGAAGAATCACTACCGTACAGGCCTCTCTTACTTTGGGATTGGGATTGAGAAAGTGTCATATGCCTTAAGTATGTTGAGGTTGGGACGCTTTGCCTGGGAACTCATCTGCAAGATAAATAATGGATGAAGTTGACCTCAAGCCTGAGGTGTGTTAGCTTTTTCAGTCTATCTTGTTACTCTTTCTTCCCTTTTAAATCACATCTGTTATTACGCAGGCTCAACTGGAAGCCAGCCTAATTCCGAAGCAGAGTCCGTTCCTGAGAATGCACCCAAGCAGCCTTTACTTCCCCCTAAAAGACCCTTGTCCTCTTCTCACGAAGCAAGCGAAGGGCAAGCAAAGGATGCCGCTTCCTCCGGCAGCACGGCCAGGCCCGTCTCCTCCGCCCCCACTGTCGCCCCCACCGCAGCGCCTGCTGCCACCACTGCTGCCGCGAACCCAGCAAAAACTGTTAGTTCCTCCGTGCCCCCCTCCCCAGCACCCAGGACTCTGCCCGCGGCTCCTGCCAGCACTAACACTACCGCCACCCCGAGCCTCACTCACGCGGTCCCTGCCAAGCAGCCCCCTGTCCCTCCCCCTAAACCAGCTCACAGAAATAGCAACCCTGTCATTGGTAAGTAAGTCTTAGGTGTCCGTTGCTTTGGGTTTGTTTTGGTCTGATTTTGGACGGCCGTTTTATTGGATCATCGGTACAATATTGATTAGGTCTGTGAGAGTTCTCCGTGTCTTGTCCCTCCGAATGCCCTCAATATAGAGTAAAGTCTTGAAAACGAGGCCGATAGCTATGAACGAAAACAGACTAGGATCAGAGATCAGTAAAATTCAGTTCCAGTTTGGTGGGGGACGGCTTAATATCTATCTTTCTAAAACAGTGTTTCTGAAATACTGTTTATAGTTGGGGGACTGGCCACGTGAAGACCACAGCAGGTCTGACCTGCATGGAGAAAAGGGGTTATTTTCACCTACTTTAAACCACCAGTGCCTGCCTGCAGCATGAGCCCAGCAGATAAAAAGGTGATTGTATAGATGCCAGTATAACTTGTGACTCAGTGTCTGGCATAATACCTTCCTGCAAACTGCAAAAGATATTATTCAAGGTGTCCTGATAAAGTCACGTTTTATCTTGGGAGAGTTAAGAATGCTACTCTTACTCCAATAAGTGATAGAAGAAAGAAAACCGGGAAGATAACCGGTACATTTTTATCAGTTTAGTAAATTTTTTTATATTTACCCGAAGTCCTATTTAGGTCAGCTTTTCTTTACCTACATGTATACCTTCTTAGAAGAATTTTCAAGAAAGAGAGGAAGGAAGGTAGTTTTTCAGGAAAAATGATACTAGGCTTAGTAGGGCTTGCAGTTCTTGTCCATGAGGGAAGGGAGGAATAAAGTACGCTTATTAAACAGCTAATACCCCTACCTTGTGTGGGGTGACGAGAACCCTGAAAAACAGGCTTGGAGTATATTGTGAGTATGGCAGGTTGGGGTAGTTTGATTAGAAAGACGATGGAGGTTATTACTGTTCTCACCACCCCGGATGGACAGGGCTGTGTTGGCTTATCTCTGAGGAACTCAAGCAGCTTTCATATACTTGCTTTCAGAACCTCCTTGTGAAGCAGGAAAGCGATTTTATCTGTTACATAGTTAGGGCAATTATAGCGTGAAGAAGTTGTGACTCACTCAAGGTCGCAGTTAATGAGAGAGGGAAACCAAACCTAGGCTTTTCAGCTCTTGAGCCCAGACCTTTGTCCCATACAGCTGTATTCTCAAACTGCTGCCTAGACAGGGTCTCGTCACGGTCACCCGGAGGGCTTGTTGAAACACAGATTGCTGGGCCCTGCCCTAAGCGTTTCTGAATCAGTAAGTCGAGGGTGGGCCTGAGAATTTGCATTTCTAAGAAGTTCCCAGGTGATACTGATGCTGCATATAGGGGGACCATACATTGAGAACCATTGCTGTAAACCAGTAATAGTCTATCCTTTTCAGGATAAGATAATATAAAAAATATTAATACGTGTCCTGTTCTCTGGGCTGAACCACAGAGGCCACTCTTGGCCTAAGGTGAATAGCCCAGAGCAATAGGTCTCATGACTGAGGGATCAACATCAGTCTTGAGTGGTCCTCAGCAGAAGGAGAAAAACAGGACAGTTCAGAGTTTTTAATAAGATTAACTTAGCTTTGATTTAAAGGACTATTCTTTTTTTTTTTTTTAAGATTTTATTTATTTATGTGACAGAGAGACAGCCAGCGAGAGAGGGCACACAGCAGGGGAGTGGGAGAGGAAGAAGCAGGCTCCCAGTGGAGGAGCCCGATGTGGGTGGGACTCGATCCCGGAACGCCAGGATCACGCCCTGAGCTGAAGGCAGACGCTTAACGACTGCGCTACCCAGGCGCCCCTAAAGGACTATTCTTTATTCTGAAATTATGACCTTCCTAATTCTTTGATGATAAAAATCCATTTCTTTCATGAAAGGATGATCTTCACAAATGGGTTACTTGGTATCAAGTCTTATTTGGAAGTACTAAAAATTGACAACCTGAGGTTGGTTGAGAATTTCATTTTAATTTATTGGTCCGTGAGATCCAAACATTTAAAAACCACTGCTGTACACATTGCTGTGTCTACTAATGGGCATAACAGTGTTAGGCCTAAGGACTAAGCAGGAGTATTAGGACAAGGGAAGGACCACTATAAATAGCTGAACAGGTGAAGGGAATCCGTAACCCCTCCAATGAACATTCCAGCATCTTGCCCACAGAACTACAGCCAAGTGCCATTGTGAGGGTAGATATAGCAGAGTTCACTTCTTTAACACCTTGAGGTGTATGTTTTCCTTAAATTACCAGAGATAATTTACCTATCAATTCAAACAATAAAATACTCAAATTTGGTATTGTGGAGGTTTTGTCGTAAATGGAATATCTAATGGCTATTTTTAGAGAGGCAGCAAAAGTCCAGTCTACCCAAAAAATCTCATTGGGGCTAAAATTAATATTTTTTTCATCTTTTTTTGTATGTGTATGCAATATTTTTCTAGAAAGTCTTTTTTAAGGATTTTTTTTTTTTTTAATCTATTTGAGACAGAGAGAGTGAGTGAGAGCACAAGCCAGGGGGAACTGCAGGGGGAGAAGCAGGTTCCCCGCTGAGCAAGGAGCCCGATGTGGGACTCCATCCCAGGACCCTGGGATCATGACCTGAGCCAAAGGCACCCCTGAGCCACCCAGGCACCCCTCTAGAAAGTCTTTTTAAAATTTATCTAAGATGTATAATACTATATGTTAATTATATTGGAATTACATTTTTAAGTGCATTTGGGCATTTATAATATATAAAAGATGAAATGATTATATTAAAGTAATATTAATTTATTCACAGTTAATAAATTATTATTATCTTACATATTTATTGTTTTCATAATTTGGCCTATGAATAAGTAACTATGCCTAGTAAAAATGTAGAGGTAGTTAAACCTGAAAAAAAAAAACAATTAGTGACATTAAAACATTATCAAATTAGGGGCACCTGGGTGGCTCAGTTGGTTAGGCATCTGCCTTTGCCTCAGGTCATGATCCCAGGGTCCTGGGATCGAGCCCCACATTGGGCTCTCCTTTCAGCGGTGAGTCTGCTTCTCGCACTCTCTCTGTGATCTCCCACTTTCGTTCTCTCTCAAATAAATAAATAGAATCTTTTTTTTTTTAATTCTCAAATTAGCTAGCTTTTTACTTTGAATGCTACCAGTGGAGTGGGACTTAGAGCAAGTAAATTTTTTATTTCACAGGACCTTGAGGTGTTGCTTTCTAGGTAAGACCTATGGCAGCCATTTGAAAACAAGCGGTGTAACCAAAATTAGGGGTTTGAGTAGAGGGTTAGAGGTTGGTGATCAGGAGACTTACTGTTTAATTATTTTGCAAGATTAGCCCATGCATGCTGTGATGACCTACTTCTTAAAAGCCATTGGAGCCCTCCAGAGGGACTTTGCTGAATCAAAACCTGAGTCATTTTGGGTTTGGGGGGATCATGTAGGGATATATACTATCGTGACATAGGGTGGGGGCCTCTCCTCTCATAAGCATGTGTTGAGGGTCCACCGTGTGCCAAGCACGGTGCCCACCTCTATGGGTATGCTGATGGAGATGGGTTGCTCTGTCATCAAGGAGCCCATAGTGTAGTGGGGAGTGGTGATGGGGGTTTGGGTATAAAGGATAAGTATGGACATCATAAAAATCACAAAGACAGTGGTATCTAGAGGATGGAGTTTAATAATGAGAACTGGGACTAGCCCAGCCCTTGCCTGTATGTAATATGATCTTGGGCAGGTCATCTAACTTCTGTGGCCTCAGTTTTGCCTTCTGTAAATTGGTAAAGATAACCTCCTCTATAAAGAGAGTCCAAAGACAAGGATAGCAAAGCACTTTGATTTCTTCAAAGGCCTTTGCATTTGCTGTAAAACTTCAGGATGTCATTATTGGTAATTTTATAATGCACAGCTGGGATATCTAGATGTCATTATTTATCAAGTTATGGTAACAATGCCTGATAGTATTTGGGTTTTTTTACTGGTACCTGCATGGTTAAATTTTTTAACGGAATTCTGTTAGACAAAGAACTTACTATCCACATTTTTTGTCTCATCGTATTAGCTTTATCTACCTCAAGTCATAAAAAGTCATATGTATTAGAGCCAAGAAGTAAGAAATTTCTCATCAGAGTATTAAGGTAGTGGTCTTCCTATATGTCTGTACATTTATTAGGCCTTCTAGATATTTTTTTTAAGATTTTATTTGTTTATTTGACAGAGATAGAAACAGCCAGTGAGAGGGGGAACACAAGCAGGGGGAGTGGGAGAGGAAGAAGCAGGCTCATAGCGGAAGAGCCTGATGTGGGGCTCGATCCCATAATGCCGGGATCACGCCCTGAGCCGAAGGCAGACGCTTAACCGCTGTGCCACCCAGGCGCCCCGGCCTTCTAGATATTTAAATATAAATTTTGTTTTAGCGGGAGATACCTGGGTTGTGGCAAAGCCACGAAATGGTATAATTTGCCTGAAAGCTGAGAGTAAGCTCAGTTCTAATCTAGGCCCTGGGCTGGCCCTTCAGAGCATTGTGAAGCCATCTTAAACTGAGGTGTTCTCTCTTTTCCAGCTGAACTGTCCCAGGCAATAAACAGCGGTACATTGTTATCGAAACCATCCCCACCCTTACCGCCTAAGAGAGGCATTCCATCAAGCTTGGTTCCCGCCTCGGAGTCTGCCGCTGCCACCACCACAAAAGCACCAAGTGATCAGAGAGAAAGGAACACATGTTCTGTAGGCTCTGAACCACTGCTGATGATCCCGCCTCCCTCTCCATCCCCCCCACTGCCTACTCATAGACCTCCAGAACCCCCACGGTCCCCTCCATTCCTTGCTAAGACTTTTCAGGTTGTGCCAGAAAATGAGTTTCCAGCTTCCTTAAACCTGCCCCAGGAGGTATCCCAGCAGGAAGATCAGAAAAAGGAAGTACCCAAGAGGATGTTGGACCACAGCTTTGGGGAGCCCCATGTACCCTGTAGGCTGCCTCCCCTCCCACTGCATATCCGAATCCAGCAGGCCCTGACGAGCCCACTTCCCATGACTCCTCCCTTGGAGGGCTCTCATAGAGCTCAATCCTTGCTCTTTGAGTACAGTGACAGCTTTTCTGAGGACAGCGGTACCCTGGGTCGGACCAGGTCACTTCCCATCACTATTGAGATGCTGAAAGTGTGAGTGCTTTTAAAGCTTGCCTTTTGTTTCCTCCTCTTAATTCTAGGTAGCCTTTCTTGGAAAAAATTATTTATAAAAAGAAAATATTAAAGTAAGAATATTACTTTAATTAATATTAAGAATATTAAAGTAAGAATATTCAACAAATCAAAACATGTTCTAGAATCTGGACTTCATTTACCCTGCTGATTTCTAGGACACTGTTTCCATAACAGTCACAAACTTTTGTACTTGAAAATTAAAACCACTCTTTTTTTGTATATGATACAAGGGAGGCAGTGTAACATGGGGCTTAAGAGCATTAACCTTGGAGTAAGACAGCTCTGGGTTCAAATCCCAGCTCTGCCTCTTACTTCCTAGCTTGCCTTTCTGCACTTGAGTTGTCGGATCCATAAACACGAATGATACCTACGTCATAGGCTCATAAGGATGAAATTAGACAAATCTGAAAGCATGGCACCTGGCACCTGAACGCGGTAGAGAGGGACAGAGAGCAGTCTAGAGGAAAAGAAGGGCGCTCCGAAATTAGCTCAGGGTTGCAGCCTCATAAACGGCAACTGGCCAGGTTGTGCTCTCCCTCATCTGTCCCGAACACCTTACCTTTTTAAAATTCTAACAAATTGTGACTGAAGGTTAACACTTTTTGGCAAGTTGGAGATTTGCCAGAGATTTGCACGTCGGAGAATTGTTCCAGAGTTGTTGCCCCCGCGCCGCTTAGCTGCTTTGCCATCGTCTTTGTACTTGCCGGTGTAATTTTCTTACATCCTGGGGAGAGACAGTTTAGGAGTTCCAGATGGACTAAGTCACAGTTTTATGCCTCCAGAGTGGAAAGAAGGGGAAGTTAGTTTTCATCTTTACTTCTCTTTGCTTCCGTGGATTAGATGATCATTTTGTCCTACTCTGTTGTTAAACCAAGGGAAATAAGTGGGTTAAATACCTTTGTTACATATCTTCCATGAGCCAGGCACAGTGTTAGATGCTACGTGGTTTTCTCACTTTATCAGCCCAAAACAAACTTGCGTCTCACGTGTAGATAATTACGGGGCCTGTGTGCCAAACAGTAGTATTTTCTAGAATGTATCTATTTTATTCTCACAACAAACCTAGCAGGTAGGTTTCATTCACATTTGCAGAAAAGTTAAATAACTTATAAGCTAGTGAATAACTTGTAGAGCTAGGATTTGAGCCCAGAGCCTTTTAGATTAAGAGCTGCTAAAAAGTTCCTTAGCAAGATTCTTGAAGTTAAGGGAAGGGATAAATTATTTTCACTCGTGAAATTTTCCATAGTTATTCAATACTTTGCCTTGCAAATCATTTACCCGTTGTTTCTGAAAGGAGAATATGATTATATTAATTTGTTAGTCCAGACGATGAAGAAGAAGAGGAGCAAAACCACCCGTGTGCATTCACTGAGGATGTGGCTTCTACCTCGGTTGTTCCTGAACTACCACAGTGTCTGCAGGAGGAAGAGGAAGAGAAGGAGAGTGACTCTGATTCAGAAGGTCCTATTCAATACCGAGATGAAGAGGATGAAGATGAGAGCCATCATAGTAAGAACGGGAAAAGCAAAGGAGAAAATGATTTTATCGATAAAGCTACTTGCTGGTGTTAGCAGGTGTAAGATGACTGGGAACAGTCACCCTCTCCCATCGAGTCATCTGGCTCACTGATACTGGAAGCCATTGCGATAGAGCCTTGTCCCTGCTGTTCCCCCTGTTCTAACAAGCCGCTGAGAGCGAGCCAAGTACATTGAGTCATGCAGGGTTTGGTTTGGTTTGGTTTTTAAGATTGATTTCTTTTAGAGCATGCAGGGAGAGGGAGAGAGAGAACCTCAAGCAGACTTTGTTCTGAGTGCGGAGCCTGATGCCCGGCTCAGTCCCACAACCCTGAGAACATGACCTGAGCCAAAATAAGAGTTGGACACTCAGCCGACTGAGCCACCAGGCGCCCAGAGTCATGCAGGTTTTTATCTCTTTGTGATCAAAGAATGATTTACCTTGATGGTTTTAAAGAATTTGGAGTAGAAGAAAGTTGGTATTTGGGCCGTGTTAAAAAGATATAGTGACGCTCTCCTTGAGTCTCCTGAACTTAACTGTGTCCGTGGGGCAAAGAAAAAACACCATGTTTATGTACACAAATCTGTAGATAATGGAATCGTGATTCCTACAAGTAGGAAGGCAGCTTTAAGAGTAGAAATCTTGGGGCTCCTGGCCGGCTCAGTCAGTAAACATGTGATTCTTGATCTCAGGGTCATGATTCAAGCCCCACATTGGGTGTAGAGCCTATTTTAAAAAGGGGGGCGGGGCATGCCTGGGTGACTCAGTTGGTTAAGCGTTTGCCTTTGACTCAGGTTGTGATCCCAGGGTCCTGAGATCAAATCCCACATCTGGCTTCTTGCTCAGCGGGGAGCCTCCTTCTCCCTCTGCCTGCTGCTCCCCCTGCTTGTGCTCGCTCTCTCTGACAAAGAAATAAAATCTTTAGAAAAAGAAAAATACCAACAAAAAAAGTAGGACTCTTATGAAATGTGTTAGTGCAAATGCCTTTATGTTGTCATCCGTGTTTGGATTCTCTCTCCTCTAACAACTCTTACGTAGAAGAAATGTAGAGGAATGTAGAAAGGAGAGAATGTCTTTGGCCCAGCTGAGTCCATCTGACTAATTAGATTTCTAGATGTCTTCAGCTTTACCCCCACCTCTGTGTTAGCTGCGAGATGCGATACTGTTTGTTCAGACTCTTGCCTCGTTCTGGGTCGGGTTGAGCCTTAGCACCTGCTTTTTTTCTTTCCCTTACACAAAGGTGCTCTGGCCAACAAAGTGAAGAGGAAGGACACACTGGCAATGAAGTTGAACCACAGACCCAGTGAACCGGAGTTGACCGTGAATTCTTGGCCTCGGAAAAGCAAAGAGGAGTGGAATGAAATACGGCACCAGATTGGGAACACACTGATCCGGTAAGCCTTGGCTTAGAGGAGACTGGTTCGATTTTGCCTGTAGATGTCTTAGAGACTTACTTCATGGTGGAGCATTCACTTTTATCTTTTTCTTTTTTTAACTGTAGAAACCGCATAATTTTTAAAAATGTATATTGTACACAGTTGGGTGTCCTCTAGGAATTTGGAAATTAAGGAACCAAATGGCCCTTGGAGCTTTAAATCATGAGAGAGACATATTTCACAGCTTTACCCCACAAGATAGACATAAATATGGCTTTTATTTTATTTTATTTTATTTTATTTTATTTTTTAAAGATTTAGAGAGAGACAGAGCATGGGAGGGGGGTTGGGGGCAAAGGTGGAGGGACAACTGGACTCGGGACTCGGTCCCAGGACCCCGAGATCATGACCTGAGCTGAAGGCCGATGCTTAACCAACTGAGCCACCCAGGTGCCCCTAAATATGGCTTTTAAAAAGTTTCTAGAGAGGCTGGCTCAGTCAGTGGAGCATGTGACTCTTGATCTGGGAGTCGTGAGTTCAAGCCCCACATTGGGCATAGAGTTTACTTTTCAAAAAAAATTTTTTTAAGCTTCTAGAGAATTCAGGTGCTTCCCAGGACAGCAAGACTCCTCTGTCATTAATCTAGTTGCTCAACTACGAGGTGCCAACCCAATTAAAGATCACACCCATATTTTCCATTATATCTATTTCACATGTTCCACGTAACTGCCTTCTTTCAAAGTGTTAGTATATTTTTCAAGTCAGCTGGAACCAAAAGCATAGAGAAGCTAAATGCAGGCGGGCTTCCTACACATGTCATATACATAGAGTCCAGGTGTATAGATGGGTGTTTGAACAACTCACATGTTTCTTTTGGTACAGTGAGGAAGAGGAAGTGGAACTCTTGGCATATTCTTAACAAGATAATTAACTTAGGATGTCCATTAATTAAGATATATTCTCCTTACCTGCCTCAGACACCTGGCTTTACTGATGGCCAGGATAGCAATCTTAGAGAAGAACTCGGGCCCTGACTGTCAGCCAGAGAGCATCAAGAATAGGAATTAGTTGAGAATGGGAATCTTTGGTAATAGATTTATTTTTCTTTCACTGCAGAGCTAGTTGCTCATCTTCGAGTGTTGTTTCATGAGTCCTAGTCTTCTTAGAAGAGTTTTTGGACACTGGCAATGACTAATCTGAAATTGGAACCTAAAAGTACAGCAGATTAACATTTACAATAGCAATTAATAATAGCTTCAGAAATCTTTAAATATTTACAGGTTAATCTGACAAAAGATTGTGTAAGACTTGTATACTGCAAAGTATTAAATAATGCTGAAGAAAGTAAAAAAGAGTTAAATAAATGAAGAGAAATACCATATTCATGGGTTACCAGCCTCAAGTATTATTAAGATATCACTACGTGCAACTCTGATCAAACTACCCTCCCAAAAGGCTTTTTTTTTTTAAGATTTTATTTATTCATTTGACAGAGATAGAGACAGCCAGCGAGAGAGGGAACACAGGCAGGGGGAGTGGGAGAGGAAGAAGCAGGCTCTTAGTGGAGGAGCCTGATGTGGGGCTCGATCCCAGAACACCGGGATCACGCCCTGAGCCGAAGGCAGACGCTTAACCGCTGTGCCACCCAGGCGCCCCCCAAAAGGCTTTTTTTTAAATTGGCAAACTGATTTTAAAATTCTTAGGGAAATACAAAGTACACTAGAGTAACCAAAGCAGCTAAGGAAAAGGACAGGGTTGGAGGACTAACACAGTCTGATTGAAGACATACTAGAAAGCTAAAGTAACCTAATCAGTATGGTGTTGACATAAGATAAACAGATAAACAGAACAGAAAAGAGAGTCCAGAAGTATACCCACCCATATATGTACAGCGCATTTTTGACAAAGGCACAAAGATAATTTCATGGTCTCTTCAACAAATGGTGCTGGCAGAAAAATTACTTCAATTCGTGCCTTGCATCACATGCAAACAATTAACTCAAAATGAATCCTGGGTTTAAATATGAGCTAAAACTACAAAATTTCTAGAAGAATATGAGTTGGACAAGATTTCTTAAATATGATCTCAAAAGCATGATTCTTAAGAGGAAAACATTGATAAATTGCACTTCAGAAGAAATAAAACATTTTAGGGGCGCCTGGGTGGCTCAGGCAGTTAAATATCTGCCTTCGGCTCAGGTCATGGTCCCAGGGTCCTGGGATCGAGTCCCACATTGCGCTCCCTGCTCAGTGGGGAGCCTGATTCTCCCTCTCTCTCTGCCCCTCCCCCTCTTGTGCGTGCTCTCTCTCTCTCTCTCTCTCTCGCTCACTCTCTGTCTCTCAAATAAATAAAATCTTAAAAAAAATTTTTTAACATTATCTTTAAAAAAAAATTTAACATTTTTATTCTTTGAAAGAGACTGAAGAATGTAAAAACAAGCCACAAACTGGGAGAAAGTATTTGTGAACCAAGTATCTGATAAAGAACTTGTATCTAGAATATATGAAGAACTCGCCAAACTTAATAAGAAAAAAACAACCCAATTTTTATGTAGTGGGGAGCAGAAGATTTCAAAGAAGATATGCAGATGGCAAATAAGCACATGGAAAGATACTCAACATCATTAGTCATTAGGGAAATGCAAATTAAAACCACAGTGAGATAACACTACAAGGTTCCTAGGCTGACTAAAATTGTACAATTTTATTTATTTTTTTAAAGATTTTATTTATTTGCGAGAGGGAGAGCATGCACGAGCAGGAGTGGAGGGGAGGGGCAGAGGGAGAGGGAGAAGCAGACTCCCCGCTGAGCAGGGAGTCCCATGTGGGGTTCGATCCTAGGACCCCGGGACCATGACCCGAGCCGAAGGCAGACATTCAACCGACTGAGCCACCGAGGCGCCCCTAAAATTGTACAGTTTAAAAGACAAGAGTTGCTAAGGATGCGGAGCAGCTGGATTCTCATACACTGGTGGAAGGAATATAAAATAGTAGAGCTACTTTGGAAAATAATTTGTAAATTTCTTTAAAAAAATCAAACATAGGGGGCGCCTGGGTGGCACAGCGGTTAAGTGTCTGCCTTCGGCTCAGGGCGTGATCCCGGCGTTGTGGGATCGAGCCCCACATCAGGCTCCTCCGAAATGAGCCTGCTTCTTCCTCTCCCACTCTCCCTGCTTGTGTTCCCTCTCTCGCTGGCTGTCTCTATCTCTGTCGAATAAATAAATAAAATCTTTAAAAAAAAAAAAAAATCAAACATAGGATCCAGCCAACACAAATATCCATCAAAGGGCAAATGGATGGGGGGCACCTGGTGACTCAGTTGGTGGAGCATGCCGACTCTTGATCTCAGGGTCATGAGTTCAAACCCCACGTTGGGTGTAGAGGCTACTTTAAAAATATATTTATTTACCAAAAACAAGGGAAGAGGGAAATTTGGACACAGAGATTCAAACACACACGCAAGGAGAGTGCTGTGTGACCATGGAGGCAGAGATCGGAGGGTACGTGTAAACACCAAAGAATGCCAAAGACTGCTGGCAACCCCACCGGAAACCAGGAGAGAGGCATAGGACAGAGCTCCTTTAGAGGCTTCAGGAGGAACCAACCTCGCCCACACCTTGATTTTGGCCTTCTGGCCTCCAGAACTGAGAGAATAAATTTTTGTGGTTTTAAGCCACCCAATTTGTGGTCATTCGTTATGGCAGCCCTGGAACACCAGTACAAGGTTGATGGGTACGTTCATTAGATTGTGTGATGGTTTCACAGGTATATACACATATAAAAACATCAAATCATGCAGTTTATTGTATGTCATTTGTACTTACTGGAGTGTGGGATTTTTTGTTTGGTTGGTTTTAATGAGCATTTAAAAAGGAAGGTCTTATTCAGAGGGACCAAAAAAAAACTTTGCAATACATAAAGAATGTTGTAAATTGTATATAAAATGGGGCTGGGCGTTCTCTAGACAGGTAGCTAAAGAGTTACGAGCATGCGGTTCAAGTACTGAGAAGTGTAAGTCGAAGGTAACAAGTGAATGACTGATTCCAGAGATGACAAGTTATCGCTGGTGAGTAACATCTCAGAACCGTGGATGAGATGAGAAGCGTCATCAGTATTTCACAGAGAGAGCCGAAATCAAATCATAGAATTGCCGAGTATCATTTCAAAAGAGACAACCTTAAATTCCAGTGGTTGCTAAATCACTGGTTTAAAAATCAAAAGAAAGACATCAGGGTCATGTGGGAAGGACTGTAAAAATACATATAGGAAAATCTCAGTCCTCGTGCCTGGTTTTCTCAGTCAGAATTTCTGTCATATGCCTTGAAGTTCTGTGCGCCTCCAGCAAATCTGTTTGGGAGCTGGCAGTCTCGTCCAAACCTGCATTTCACAGACGGCTACACTCAGGATCCAGCTGAGCTTTTCTGTGGTGACAGGCTCATTAACAGCCGAGCTAGAACTGGGGTTCTGGCCTCCTCTTTGCATGTACAATTCCATTTTACGTTCTAGTGTCTGTATGAACACTTTCAACATGAGAACTGTTTCGTAAACAATCAGAGAAACAAATGAAATACCAAAACAGTTTAAAAATCTCTTGCTGGGGTGCCTGGGTGGCTCAATCAGTTAAGCGTCTGCCTTTGGCTCAGGTCGTGATCCCGAGGTCCTGGGATCGAGCCCTGCGTCAGGCTCCTTGCTCCGCAGGGAGCCTGCTTCTCCCTCTGCCTACCGCTCCCCCTGCTTGTGCTCGCTCTCGCTCACTCTCTCTCTGTCAAATAAATAAAATCTTTAAAAAAAAAACACAAAAGCTCTTGCTTTCTTGCCAACGGAGGGGCTCATATAAACTGAGACCAAAACAAATCTTTATAAGCAGGACTGGGAGGCTTAACATGGACAATACCTTATTTATCTCCTTTTTAGACGACTGAGTCAAAGACCGACACCGGAAGAACTAGAGCAGCGAAATATACTACAACGTGAGTCCAGCTGTGGGAATGAAGCTGCATAGACTTTCTCAGACTTTACATTTCTGACTTTAATGTACATGCCAGGGAAGAGAAGCATTTTCTACAAGGGCCAAGGAGAGGGTGTTCCAGCCCAGGAAGGACCACTCATATCTTTTCCCCTGAAGGAACAGAGTTCCCCCAAGCTGCTCTTACAAGATATCATTGTGGTATTGCTTAGTGTACTGGGAACCGCTAGAAAATTCTGTTCTGATGTTCTCACAGTATCCTGAGACTGCCTTGGCCACGTGGGAAGATTTCACAGCATGTAGTCGATGCTGCTCAGCTTTCTCTGTCTTCAGGGAGGGTAGTGGCTGTGCATCTGGAGGGGACCTTCCTGTTCCTAGTGGACTTTGAGGGCTGGGGCCCAAAGCAAGGTCCAGATGCCTTTTTCATCTCTGAAGACTTTCATACATCTGAAGTCACGAAACAGGACCATGTATTTCATTTTCTTTCTGTGTTCATAATTAACTTCCTAAAATAGCGTTCTGACCTAATACACATTTGATTCCGTTTTCCAGACTCTAGAGTGAAATTCGCCCTTAAAAGCCTCTACCCTGAGAGGATGAGGCTTCATAGAGTTACTTGTGGGCATGCTCAGTCTGAGCAGTCCATCCCCTGTTCTCTCATCACTGTGTGGATACATGCAGTTTAGTCACTGTGTGAATTTTAACCTTGGGAACCTTTATGGACATATCCACACAAAAGTTAGCATGATCTGCATTCTCATTCTTGGTAGTTACTCTTGAGCAGGAATCTGCAGGGTTTTCTAAGGGGCACACAGTAGGTATGTTAGGCTTTGCAGGCCAAAAGCAAAGGGACGCTCTTATGTTGGTGCTTGCCAGGCCATTCAATATATAATCATTTAAAAATGTAAAGATCATTCTTAGCTCACGGGTGGTAAAAACATAGCCAACTGGCTGGATTTGGTACCATAGTGTTGCTGACCCTTGCTTTTAAGTATTCGACTCTACCAGTCGACAAGAAAATTGTCTGGATTACGCATCCCCAAAGTTAGTGTTTTATTCCGACTTGGAGCCTATAAGATATATCTGCCCTGTAATTACTGAAAACTTTGATATGCAAATTCCTGTTCTGAAGTAATATTCTTTGTCTTGGACTGTTGACTGTAGCTAAAAATGAAGCTGATCGGCAGGCAGAAAAACGAGAGATTAAACGTCGGCTCACTAGAAAGGTACGTAGCCCAAGTGTTCGGTTTCAGTCTGCCTACTGATCACATATCTTGTATTTGAATAACCTGTTTGGTTAGAAAGAAATGAATTTGGGGCACCTGGGTGGCTCAGTCGGTTAAGCGTCTGCCTTCAGCTCAGGTCATGATCCCAGGGTCCTGGGATGGAGCCCCCCCCCATCTTGGGCTCCCTGCTAATGGGGAGTCTGCCTCTCCCTGCCCCTCTGCCCCTCCCCTTCACTTGTTCCCTCTCTCTCTCAAATGAATAAATAAAACTTAAAAAAAAAATGAATTTGCTTGAATTGCCACAGATTGCTGTGAAAATAGAATCCATGATGCAGATACCGAAAACAACACAGCTTTATCAAGAGCGTTTTTTTCTTTCTTACTGTTTAAAGAACACCTAGCACAAGAAGGTTCCCCAGTAGTGTTTACATAAATTCTGAGCTTTTATTTGGTAAACCTGGGATTTTGATGTACACTCTAAAACCCGTTGAAGTGTAGAAACAGTCACGGGGAGTGTGTAGCACTCAGTTTTGCCTGGCAAACTGGTGTTTTTCTAACCAGAAGGAACTGAACTGACCCTTAATGATACCTGAAAAGTATGAAAACACCAACTGGGATTTTGTTCTTGGTCCCAGATCAAATGGGGTAGAATCTTTTTTGTACCAGACCTATGTTATGCCAGCTTTTAAGCTCAGGGATTAATCCCTTTTTCCTTTCCTTCCCACCATAATAGTTTATAATTGCCTCTGATTGATTCTGATTTGGCCTGAATTCTCTAGATGTTTCTTAAAACTTACAAGAATCCCCAGAAAAGCGAAGGATCTCGGGATTTTCTTCCTTATTTCTCCCACTTTTTCCCTTCCCCAGGAACGAAAGAATCATTCTTGATAGATCGAGGGTAGCTAGATGCCACAGCTGGGCTTGATGCCTTCAGATGGAGCAGGTTACCTGATTGTTCAACCTTAAATCATAGTTCATTACCGAATCTGGACATTATTCATATTAAAAGGAGATTTACCCTTTACCTGCTAGATACTGCTTTCGTATTAAATATACTTAACTTTCGAGGCGCCTGGGTGGTTCAGTCAGTTAAGCGTCTGCTGTCAGCTCGGGTCATGATCTCAGGATCCTGGGATTGAGCCCCATGTCGGGGCTGTCTTCTCAGTGGGGAGCCTGCTTCTCCCTCTCCCCCCTGTTTGTGCTCTCTCGCTACCTGTCTCTCTCTCTCAAATAAAATCTTTAAAGATTTTATTTATTTATTTGACAGAGATAGAGACAGCCAACGAGAGAGGGAACACAAGCAGGGGGAGTGGGAGAGGAAGAAGCAGGCTCATAGCAGAGGAGCCTGATGTGGGGCTCGATCCCATAACGCCAGGATCACGCCCTGAGCTGAAGGCAGATGCTTAACCGCTGTGCCACCCAGGCGCCCCTCAAATAAAATCTTTAAAAAAATAAAAATTAAAAATACATGTACTCACTTTCTAAAGTATGATATATGAGTTTATAGCCCAAATCCCTTGTTACCCAAAATGTGGTCCACGGACCAGCGGCACTGGGAGCTTGCAACAGCTGCAGAATCTCAGGCCCCACCTCAGACCTGCTTAATCAGAATCTGCATTTTAACCAGGTCCCCAAACAATCTGTATGCACATGAAAGTTTGAGAAGCACCTGTCACACTGGTTATACTGGTTTATAGCTGTGGTTCTCAGTCTTAGCTGTGCATTCAGGAGCTTTAAAAACAAAACAAAACCTCCCAATATCCAGAATCTCTGGGAATGGACCCAGGAATCAGTAGTGTCGAAAGGCCCCCGGGTAATTCTAGAGTGCAGCTAAGGCTGAAGGTCCGGGTTAGAGGCCGTTTGAATGCGTGCTTGGTGCCTAGTTCCTGGCATAGTGAGCTGAGAGGCTCCGTTTCTTCCAGCTCAGTCAAAGGCCGACTGTGGCTGAACTACTCGCCAGGAAGATTCTGAGGTTCAATGAGTACGTGGAGGTAACAGACGCTCAGGATTATGACCGGCGAGCCGACAAACCTTGGACCAAACTGACCCCTGCTGACAAGGTGGGTGCCTGTTTGTTGTCTTTCTGTCGCTTCTATGTGGAGAATGGAGGACACTAACTAGAAGGGAAAACCATAAAACGTTTACTTTTGGTATCATGTTTAATTTCTCATCAAGATACAAAATGCCTGTATGTATGAACCAAAACTTTATACTGATGACTCCACTACCACGACCATCCCAACCAAAAGAAAAGAAAATCCTTGCTATCTCACAGACTCCACAAATCTGGAAGGAAATTAAAGCACATTTTAACAGTCGTTAGGTTTGGTCGGAGGGAGTTTGGGTGGTATATTTCAGTAATTACCTGTATTTCACTTTTATAACAGGAAAAGCATTTTTACATGCTGTGGAAACTATAAAAGCTACAGTATCTCTTTGAAGCTCTGTGAGTGTTTTGGTTTAAGGAGAGATACTCGGTTTATTAGGAGATGGATGGTGTCAGGGAAGGCGGAGGGTATCAGGCTCGGCGTGCGGACCTGGCTGCTTTCCTCGCTCGCGCTTGCCCACCGCGGGGGCCACGTTGCCGTTAAGCACAATAGAGAACAGATGGCAAATGACACAGCTCTACTACGGCAGACGGAAGATGCTGAAACATTTTTGTTTCTACTCCACAGGCTGCCATAAGAAAAGAATTAAATGAATTTAAAAGCTCAGAGATGGAGGTTCACGAAGAGAGCAAACATTTTACACGGTAAGACCCAGAAGACCCAAATACCATGAGCTTAGTAAGCTCCACCACAACACAAACACACCGGAGTTGTTCCAATGGGAAGGACTCTAATGACATCATTAAAAGAGGGACACAGCATGCTGAGTGCAAGGCTCCATTAAGAGAGCGGGATGAGGACCAAGAGACAGTAGGAAATGCCTGTACCGAGTGTAGTATTTTATGTATATTATTTAATCCTTGCGGTAAACCTGGAGGGTCTGTTAATAGCCCTATTTTGTTGATGAAGAAACAGGCCAGGGGCACCCGGCTGGCTCAGTTGGTGAAGCGTGAGACTCCTGGTCCCCTGGGGGGTTGTGAGTTCAAGCCCCCACATTGGGCATAGAGCTTCCTTAAAAAAGGAAAAGAAATGAAACAGGCCCAGAAGGGTTCATTAAGTTGCAGAACCAGGACTGGAGAAAAGAATGACTGACTGAAAGCCCCCGGGTGCTCTCTTCCCGCACCTCACTGTCCCAGGGTACGTATGAGGAAAATGTTGTTGAGCTAGACAAGACCAGACCTCAGCCTCTTTGATTTCAGTTATGTCTCACGCTGCTGATCTTACCAATGTAGTGTATAAATTTCATTTTAGTTAGCTGTCTTCATGAAGCAGACCAAGAAGTATGTTGAGTAGAAGTCCTGTTGTAATCAAGGACCCACCCAGGACCTAAAGAATCAGCGGGCTACAGATGGAATCTGTGAAAGTATGTAGGCGAGTCTCAGAACATTTATAAAAAGCCAGAGGTGCCTGGCTGGCTCCATTGGAAGAGCATACAACTCTTGATATCGGGGTTGTGAGTTCAAGCCCCACATTGGGTGCAGAAATTACTAAAACTTTAAAAAAGAGACGCTAAATGAGAGAAGATTACAATAACGATAGTTACAGTTTACTATAAAAAGCAAATAAAGTTGGAAAATAGAATATTGTTGAGCATTTTTCCATCATAATAGAGGCAAATGGTGCTTTTATTTTTTTTTTTTAAGATTGATTTATTCATTTTAGAGAGCATGCGTGAGCAGGGGGAGGAGCAGAGGGGGAGAGAGAGAATCTCAAGCGGGCTCGGTACCAAGCATAGAACCTGACACGGGGCTCGATCCCATGACCCTGAGACCATGACCTGAGCTGAAACCAAGAGCTGGATGCTCAACCAACTGAGCCACCCCGGTGCCCTAGTTCTTTTCCTTACAGAATTTTTTTGTACTGAACTATGATAAGTGTAGAGAAGGCACATTTTTTTAACACATTTTTGAACTATTCGGGGCACTGTAATATGAACTCAAATAACAAGCCATACTTGCGAGCAGGAGACTGTGGTCTAAGCTGGGAAAAGACCCGTGTACTACTCGATATGGTGCAGTCAGTATGATAAATGCCTCAGTCATTCCGAATCTTGAATCTGCCAGGTTTCGTATCCCAATGCCACTGTTTCCCAGCTCTGTCAGTGTTAGCCATTCTCGTTGTTATTATAATAGTAATAAAGTACTATAGTGAGCAACATTCAAGGAAAAGAGTCAGAGAAGGTGATGCTTAGACTGGATCTTAAAGCCTGTGAAAGAATTTATTTGGACAAGAAGGAAGGAAGGAAGGAAAGAGCCAGCATTACCAAGCAGCATTATCAGCAGAAGGACCAGCATTAACAAGGCTGTGGGAGGTGAGAAAGTGTGCATTGTCTCTGCGTGACAGAAAATGCAGCTGGAGCAGGGGTCCTGTGGGAGCAGTGTGGTGAAGGGGGTTATGGTCACACTCTGAAGAGCTTTGCCTGTTGTGCTAGGAGACTGGAACCACTGGAGTTGATTGAGTGTTTCAGATGGAGCCCTGGTGGAACTGTGGAAGGTGACATGGAAGGCTGAAGAAACTAGCAGCAAGGAAACCAGTTAGAAAGTAACATAAGGGGCGCCTGGGTGGCGCAGCGGTTAAGCGTCTGCCTTCGGCTCAGGGCGTGATCCCAGTGCTCTGGGATCAAGCCCCACATCAGGCTCCTCTGCTATGAGCCTGCTTCTTCCTCTCCCACTCCCCCTACTTGTGTTCCCTCTCTCGCTGGCTGTCTCTTATCTCTGTCGAATAAATAAATAAAATCTTAAAAAAAAAAAAAAGTAACATAAAAAAAAATTTTTTTAAGTAACTGAAAAAAAAAAAAAAGATTTCAAAACCGGGGAAGTGATCGTCAGAATGCAAGAGAGAAAGGTTTGAACAACATTTCAAGCGCAGGCGGCCCCTGGATGGCTCAGTCGGTTAAGTGTCTGATTTGGCTCAGGTTGTGATCCCGGGGTCCTGGGATCGAGCCCCGCGTCAGGGCTCCCTGCTCATCAGGAAGTCTGTTTCTCCCTCTTCCTCTGCATCTCTCCCCGCTCATACATGCTTTCTCTTGGATAAAAATAAAATCCTTGGGGGCACCTGGGTGGCGCAGTTGTTAAGCGTCTGCCTTCGGCTCAGGGCGTGATCCCGGCATTCCAGGATCGAGTCCCACATCGGGCTCCTCCACTGGGAGCCTGTTTCTTCCTCTCCCACTCCCCTGCTGTGTTCCCTCTCTCGCTAGCTGTCTCTCTGTCACATAAATAAATAAAAAAATCTTTTAAAAAAAAAAAACAAAGACAAACCACATTTCAAGCATAGACTCAAGCATGGGCTGTCTTTTGATCCCAGGGATGAATTAAAGGAAGTAGTCAAGTGACTTTTAAGATTTCGAACTTGTGATTTTCGAGGTTTGTGAAGTCAACGAGGAGTTGAGGTGAACCCTTTAGGACATTTATTCAGGAAGTATTTGTTGAGTACCTGCTACCTGGTAGATAGCAGTTCTAGGTGCTCGGAGTATAGCCTGGAACAGGATGAAGTCCCTGTCCTCAATGAGCTTTTATGCTGAAAGGGGACGGCAGACAATAACCAAACTGGAAAGTACACTATGGAGGCTGCGCGTGACGAACCTGTGACACGTTGACATGGAGACAAGGAAAAGACACTTGGATGTTCAGGCTACGAGTTCAGGGAGAAAGCAAAGCCTCAGGATATAAAATTATGAGAAAAGATAGTGGTTTTTAAGGGGAAGATTGTTTGTATTTAAAGGATGGACAGAGGAAAATGAACCAGGAAAGCATTCTGAGGAAAAGCAATTCAAGAAGAAGGAAAACAGGGCGCCTGGCTGGCTCAGTCGGTAGAGCATCTGATCTCGAGGTCGTGAGTTCAAGCCCCACACTGGGTGTGGAGATTACTTTAAAAAAAAAGAAGAAGAGGAAAAGTCGGGTAGAATTAGAGTAGCAGAGAGGCAGTTTTGAAAAATGAGAGTGTAATGGCAGCAAAGGAATCTACAGTATCTGGTAACTCCGCCCTTTTTGCTCATCTCGTTTTAGCTACCACCGTCCATGATGCTGAAGTCCGAGAGAGGGACTAAACAGCCCCCAACACAGGGCTGCTTGGCTGCTTCAGTCTCCAGAGTGATGTGGAAGGAATTTCTGCACAGCCAGCATTGAGTCCTCTGGGATGTAGTTCTGGGGTGAACGGCACTTCTATGAATGTAGCATTTCACTGGAATGGGTGGTCCTGTGCTGCTCTGGACAAAACTGAACACTTTTTCAGTGCTTTTGAACCTTGTAACATTGCAGCATACTCGTGGGGTCTTCCTCACCAGCCACCCGCGCTCTGGGCCACACCCTTGCCCCAAGAAGACAGCCTGTACTGGGGCACGGTTTGCACCGTTAGCCTTACCTGCTCTGTTCTGGGTGTGAGATCCCCTTGTGTAGGCACCAAATTCCAGCTGTCAAATCCAGCTGGTAGTGGGAAGAACCTTCTGGAGGCTCCCAGCCTTCTGGCAAAGGGGCCCCCACCTCCAGGGCACGCCTCCCCACCACACGGGCACATCAGTTGAAAGCACTGCACTATACCTCTCGTAACACAGCAATATAGCCCTCCTCAGGCATTCCAGCCCCAGAGAAGCTCAGGATCAGGATCTGACATGTTCTTCCTTTTCGGCACAAGTCATCCTGATTTTTATTTTTAAAATTAAAAAAAAAAAAAAAAAACTTGAAGAAGTGCTGGGAATGTATGTTTTTCCTGTCTATTAAACCATCGGAGCCACAACTAGATTCCAGGTTAGGAAAATGAGAAGGCATCTATGTTTTCTATATAAAAAAACAAAACCAAAAAAGGCCTTTATTGTTAATGCCAACTTGGCAGAAGACTAACTCACGGCTTAAATTTTATAAGCTGTTGTACTTTTGCCATACCAAATGAGACTCTGAATCGTTCTGACCGATAGATGTATTCTCCTCCACAAAACAGAGTTGTGGCAGCTCTGTGGGAGCAGCCATCTGCCTTGGGCCCCCAAGCTTCCAGCCAGAATCACTGCAAGGTGTGGGGACACGGGGTGCTGGACCGGAAGAGGTCTCTGGAGGAAGAAGTAGGAGGGGCACAATCATGACCCGCTCCTCCTCCCTTCTCCTCGGTGCTGTTGGCCCTCTCCTGCTGTGCTCTCCCCCTTCCCTCCTGCTGACCCTGCCCTCTCTGGCAGCTTCCATCACGTACCCCTCCTCTGCCAAGCAGTCGCCAGTATCTTCGGTGCCTGGGCCTTAGTTCCTATTTAACTGATGAATGTAGCTTTTTTCCCCTTGCTTTAATGTTCAGAAAATTGTGACTCCTTCATAGATTCCTTCTGCAGTCCCTGTTCTGTTGCAGCTGGTCAGTTAGAAGTTCCTCGTTCTCTGCTTTTATGTCCCTGTAATATTTGCTGAAAAATCAGAATATCAGGTCAAAACAAAAGAGGTGAGGTGACCATAAAAGGTAGTATTTTCTCTGTATATGGGGAATAGGGACAGATTTGGATTTTTCAGTTACTGTCAAGTGCTTTGTGGCTGTGGAACTGTGGTGGGTCCCCAGCTCCTGGAAGCTCATGACCTTTGTGTGACTGCGGGAAAAGCGACACTTCTACACAGCTGTGAGGGGTCTGTATTTAAGGTGGCCACACACATGACTTCTCCTGTCTGTCGGTTTGGAGACTGTTCGGCTTATGCCAGCACTCTCTGTGACTGGAGGGGACATTTTCAAACCCTCTTCCGCTGTCTGGCTTTCCCTTAATGCGCCAAGTCTGAAACCGGATTTGAGTTTCTGAGCTACTTGTCTGCTTCCTGTGTGTCGCCAAGGACTCTAGTTTGTCTTTCATCTCATCGTGTTCTTTTGAAACCAGATGCTTTGGGGGTCAGGTCTTTTCAGGTGTTTTTATATATATACATATATATTATATATATATATAATGGATTTTGTGTTCCCTTTTTGTGTAAGTAACAATTCACAATCATAATGTAAAAAAGAAATAAAAGTCTGATGTATTGTACTTCAAGATGCTTCCCTGATGTACAGAATCTCCTTGTAAAGTAAGTAATTGCGTTGTATATCAGTCTTCCTATCAATATTAATTATAAAGTATTTTAGAATTAAAAAGCCAAACTATACTATTCTGGTATGAAGTGCTTATTTTATTTAATGTTCTACCTTATCCCAAAAGATTTAAGCTAGCTTATAAATGATAACCTAAAATACTGTTAGACACCCTAAGTGAGAAGTAGATGAGGGGGAAAAATAATAGTAAGAATATTTAGTGTAGCCAGAGGTAAGGTCAGTCAAGTTTCTGTCTGTCTGTGCACAGATATGGAAAAAGAACGGGCCGCAGAGAGAGGAAAGCCAGCTGTGACCCACCCCCACTCCCTACCCCCCGTGGTGTATACCAGCTAGGGCACCAGGTTCTTTATCCTCTCTATCCCACCCCCAGTCTGGGAGGTAAGGGGAAGTACACTCCTGTTGCCAGTCAAGAACCGGGGAGGCAAAGTCCCTTCCTAAAGGTCAAGGCGAATTATGTAATCACTCTTCGCATATATTCAAAGACAAGCAGTTGCATCCCAATCTGTTGTCCCTACAAGAATTTACCGTGTATGAACCACATGTAAGTAGACTTCAGGCTGACAGCACAGTAGGACACTTCCTACCTCATGTATTCCTCTGGCAAGCAGCCCAGTTTCAATCCAGGTGGCCTCACCAAATGACTCACTTTCCTCTTGTCACTTGAGAGAGTGGCTTTGATTAGTACACCACCCTTTACCAAGAGTTAAAAGAAACCATGAGTCAGAACTGCTCATGTCATTGGGTTCCACCTGCTCCCAGATTTTCCTTCTCCTATCCCTTCAAAGACCAAACCCCACAGGGACCAAAGCTCCAAAGAGGTCTCAAATTGCCATTGTTCTTTTGAGGTTAAGATTGTCTACAGAAGGCGCACATTGCTCAGTGTTCGCCGAAACAGTGAATGAATTTAGGGTCCTTATGGATCTAGATTGGGGTACCCAGGACAGGGAGGACTATAGTTGGAGACTGAGAAAAGGCAAGTACAGTGGATATTGAATGGGAAGGGACAGGATAGGAAGTATACCTATGAAAGATGAGAATGTACAACAAAGAAAAGCCAAGCCCTGAAACCAAAACACAGCCTAAAGCACCGCTTCGAGGCTCTATTCAATTCCAGCTCTAGGAGGCACGAAGCGAAGCGTAAAGCAGGAACCACCAGCAACCTGGGCCACTTGCTCTGTCTCTTGTGTGCACAGCATTAATTTCTTTCCCCAACAAAGCACAGAGGTCATTTGACAGAGACAAACATCCTCAATTTTCTACCATCTGGTACTGAAGAGACACACCATTCATTCATTCATTCATTCATTCATTCATTCATTCATTCATTCAATGTTTATCTCCTTCCTGACCACCACTCCCAGAAAAAAACAATCTTCCCTTGGCCTTCTTCTCTTAAACCTATTGCCCTACCTCCAGCTTTTCCTACACTCCCTTGACCTAATCTGCTCTAATGTTAACTTAAATTCCTGTACAGTCCAAGCAGCTGAGCTAAATGAGTGACAGGTGGAGAAAAAAAAAGAAGTGACGTGGATGTAAACTGAATCGGCTACTTGACATTGGCTTATGACCTCTGGTCTGTACACACTGTTTTCCATTTCAAAAGCCAGATTCACTCACCTCATCAAAATCAAAACTAAATCCAAAATAAAATAGCTTTGCCTGAGGCCACCCGTGACCTCTCAGTTAACTGCCACATCCAAAGCCTGTTTTCAGCTCTTAATGCATTTGACTGTTCTGCAGCATTTGATGCTTTGGGCCATGGCCTAGTCCTCAGAACTTCTCCCTTGGCTTCTCAGACCCCACTGTCTCTCAGTTCTCTGATCATGCTTTCTCTGCCCCGCTGGCTTCTTCCCTGACCACCATTTAAATGGGTTTTCATGTCCTCGCATCACTCTCCCCGCTTTCCCAAGGTGACATCAGCCACCACTCTTACTCTGACAACTTCTGAATCTTTATCTGCAGCTTAGATTTCTTGCTGGAATCTAACCCTATATCCCGTTGCCCTTTGAACATCTATACACCCAGATGTTCCCAAGGTAAACTCCTCTGCGCCTCCAGTGAGGACTGCCTTGATGTAGACTTACTGTCTACCCTCACAGCCTTCTTTCTTAAGCGTCAGAGTTAGAGGACCACCGTATGTTCACTCTCATAAGCCTCAACTTTGGTATGATCTGCCGGTTCTTCTCTTTGCAGATCCAGGGAGACAATAAATTCTGCGTATCCTCTACCTCAGAAATTCTCGATTCCTAGATCTCCTCTTGCCTTGTTTACCATCAAAGTTCAAAGCCAACATAATTCAATGGGACTTTATATCCTCGAAGCTTTCCAATCTATCCTCCAATATTGCCACTAGAGTTACCTTTCTAAAATGCAAAGCTGGTCACAGCCATCCTTTACTTCAAAACTTATTGGTCCCTAGTTGGCCTGCAAGATAAAATGGAAGCTCTTTGGCCTGGACTACAACATATTTTATGGTTTAGTGTTTGCCTACTTTTTCCCGTCTCATGATAGGTGCAGGCCCTTCTTCCTTCAATGTTCCGCATCAAGCTGATTTCTTCCCCTTCCCAGGAGACCATAATCCAACTAGCTCCTCAACCTGCCATGCTGGCATCATCCATACTCCATTCCTTTTACTTCACCCCTCCAAGTTGGAGGTCAAATTTTAACTCCCAAGAAAATGCCCTCAGCCTTGAGCAGATTGTTCAGTTGTCCTGTCCTCTGTGTTCTCAGAATACAGCACTCATCGCATGATAGTTTGCTGGCATGTCTATCTCCCCCCCACTGTGGGCTCTCACAGACAGCAAGGTGTTTCATGTCAGGAGTCAGCACCAGGCTGGCTCAGTTGGTAGAGCCTGCGACTCTTGATTGGGGTTGTAAGTTCAAGCCCCACTTGGGAGTAGAGATTACTTAAAAATAAAATCTTAAAGAAAAAATTAAGAGTTTCATGTCAGAGCCCGCTGTCTAGCACAATGCCTAGCAAATAAATCATATCCACTAAGTAAATGTTGAATGAGTGATTGAAAGCAAGCCAAGTACTGGTAATATGGCCAGAGAAGTAGCAGAATTGTTTGTCCTCTCTCCTTTAAACTACTGGTTCTCAAACATTTTGGTTTTGTAACTCCTTTTCAATTTTGAAAATTATTCAGAACCCCAAAGAACTTTTATATCTATGCATGACATCTATTGATACTTTACTAAAATAAAAGCTGGGGAAAATTTTAAATATACAATTTATGTAATTAATTATAACACTATAATGAAATAATACATTTCAAAACAATAACCCCAATACATGTTCACATTAATAATACATTTTTATGAAAAATAACTCTTTTCTTGGGGCGCCTGGGTGGCTCAGTCAGTTAAGCATCTGCCTTTGGCTCAGATCATGATCCCAGGGCCCTTGGGGCCCTGGGGTCGAGCCCCACATCAGGCTTCCTGCTCAGTGGGGAGTCTGCTTCTCCCTCTCCCTCTGCCTGCTGCTGCCCCTGCTTGTGCTGTCTGTCTGTCTCTCTCTCTCTGTCAAATAAATAAATACTTTAAAAAAAACAAAACTATTTTCCAAAGTAATTAGGGAGAAGAGCGGCATTGTTTTACATTTTTTGCAAATCTCTTTAATGTCTGATTTAATAGATGACAGTTCAATTCTCAGTCTGCTCCTATATTCGACCTGTTGCTATATGTTGTTTTGATTTAAGTAAATGAAGAAAATATATAGTCGGTAAAGATGACAGCCATTCTTTCAAGTTAAAAGAGTATTTCATGAAAAAATGTGGCTATTTCAGCTCATAACTCCAAACAATTGTATAAGTGCTTTTCCTGGAGACAAATGCTCTACTTTTGCAGCAAGCAAAAGTACTTTATGTGTACTTCTCACTTTGTCACAAAAATGTTAAGAAGATGGGTACTCTAAAGTTGAGAATGAAATTAATGACTTTTATTTCTTCATCAAGGGAATTTTTAGGGGAAGCTGACTCTTTTTAATTTGCTATAGATATTCTTTTTTGTGGTTAAAAAAAAAAACACAACATAAAGTGTGCCTTTGCAGGGGGCGGGGGGTGGCACCTGACTGGCTCAGTTGGAAGAGCATGGGACTCTAAAAAAACAAAACAAAACAAAAAAAACTTAAAAAGAAACAAAATGTGCCCTCTTTTAACCATGTTCATGTATACAGTAGTCACCATATGCACACTGCAGTATAACAAATTTCTAGTACTTTTTCACCTTGCTAAACTGAAACTTTGTACCTATTGAATAACAACATTCCCCAGGCTCCTGGGTGGCTCAGTTGGTTAGGCGTCTGTCTTCAGCTTGGGTCATGATCTTGGGGTCCTGGGATGGAGCTCTGCATCGGGCTCCCTGCTCAGTGGGGAGTCTTCTCTTTCTCCCTCTCCGTGTGCTCGCTCTCTCTCTCTCTAGTTCTCTCTCTCTCTCAAATAAATAAATAAAATCTTAAAAAAAAAATAACAATATTCCCCCTTTCAATATATCCCCAGTCCCTGGCAACTACCTTTCTATTTTCTAAGAGTTTGAGAAACTGACTTTTTTTTAGTGGTAAATTTGTGATGATGAAGAAAAATGATACCAATACAGTTTGGTGACAGAGCCTCAAAACATACTAAGGCACCAGCAGGTTTTTAAATTTTTTTTAATTTAAATTCAATTAATTAACATATTGGCATTATTGGTTTCAGAGGTAGAGGTCAGTGAATCATCAGTCTTATATAAACACCAAGTGCTCATTAAGGCACCAGCAGTTTTATCCACCATTTCGCTTTATAGCATCAGTGCAGAGTCAACACAGGGAAAAAGGCAAAGGAAGTCTAAGTATTATGATGAAATAGTTTTGACCTCATGGGTCCCCAGGAGTTTCAGAGACCCCCCAGGGTTTGACAACCTTGCTTTGAGAACCATGGCTCTGGGCGAGTTCCACATCTTAAATGTGCTAATAAATAACCTACATAAAAATCCAGCCCAGGGGCACCTGGGGGGCTCAGTCAGTTACGCATCTGCCTTCTGCTCAGGTCATGATCCTAGGGTCCTGCACTGGGCTCCCTGCTCAGCCCGGAGCCTGCTTCTCCCTCTCCTCCCAGCTCTTGGGCTATCTCTCTCGCTATCTCTGTTTCTGTCTCTCAATCTCTCTCTCTCTCAAATAAATAAATAAATAAATAAATAAATAAATAGAAATCTTAAAAAATAAATAAATAAAAGGATCCAGCACAAATCTTACAGGGAGAACACTATAAATGTTTCTACTCAGCATAACCCAGCTGTGATGGCTCCATGTTAATTTACCTAATCTCTATTCACTTAACACCATATCCAAAATTCTATCACATTTGCAACATTTCACATGTAATGTGTATCTCCAGGATTCTTTACTTGCCTACTTCTTTATATTAGGTGAGTTTGTGTGTTAAAATATACTTAATGTAAAATTTACCTTTTTAACCATTTTCAGTATACAGTTTGGCAGTATTAAATACATCCATTGTTGTGTGTAGGAGGCTTTTAATTTTAGCCAAGTCCTAATTTATTTGTGCCCCTGGGTGGCTCAGTTGGTTAAGCGGCTGCCTCCAGCTAGGATCATGATCCGAGGGTCACCGGATAGAGTCCAACATAGGGCTCCTTGCTCAGCGGGGAGCCTGCTTCTCCCTCTCCCACTCCCCCTGCTTGTGTTCCCTCTCTTGCTGTCTCTGTCAAATAAATAAACAAAATCTTTTAAAAAAAATTTTTTTTATTTATTTGAGAGAGAGAGAGAAGCAGACTCCCTGAAGAGCAAGGAGCGGGACCCTGGGATCATGACCTCAGCCGAAGGCAGCGGCTTAACCGACTGAGCCACCCAGGCGCCCCAATAAATAAAATCTTTTTTAAAAATTAGCCAATTCGTGTAGAAGCATGTCTGTCCTATTTACCTACTCATTTATCAAATGTTTGTTTCACATGTGACAGAGCGGATTCAATCACTTTTGTGATTCTGCATTTTTCTAGATGGCTTTTTCAATTTTGCATATAATTACTCCAAAGTGTTGGGGGAGAATTGGGAGGGGTTATTTGAGTGTACATCCTCCACACTGGGTTAGCTGATTGTTGAGAAGTATATTTGCTACTCAGCACAGGATTACATACTTCTAAAATCCGTTTCTGTAATTCACATTCTCCAGCAAGCTTCCCGCGCGCGAAGGCTCTACTGTCGCGAGAAGCCTCTGAGCCAGGTAGGGGTGGGGCTTAAGTTGCAGTGGATTCCCAGAACCCTTAGCGAATTTTCTGATTCCTTAACTGCGCAAGGCGCTGCGCAGGCGCAATAGAGATACCTTGACTTCCGCGCGCTTCAGAAGGTATAAATAAGGATGTCCTGGGGGCTGTTCGGTCTTTTCGAGAGAGAGCGAGGCCCTGCGTTGGAGCTGGTTGGTGAGTGTTTTTACCCTTTCGATTCGTTGGTTCTAGGTCTAGTACCCCGGGCCCGCCAACCAGATTTTCTTGTAGGCTTCGTCCCGTGTAGGATTCCCATCAGCGGCGTCCGCGCTAACTAGACTTATTCATGTAGCGGATGTGGGCCGCGGAGGCCTCATGAGCCGCGGAGGCCTCATGAGCCGCGGGTCCTGCCCGTAACCAAAGGCGCTGGCGCCTAAACGTGCGGGGCTGCCACCTCAGGCGCCGGGACGCTAAATGCGCGGGCCGCCCCCTCCCAATTGCCCATTGCCCGGCTTCTTGTCTCCTAGGAGGCGGTGTAACTGCGTGCAGGTCATTTTATTCCTGACACCCATCCGAGCTAAAGAATCGACTTCGAAACGGGCGGTTCTTAATTCTGCCACTTTATGATGTAGGGTGAGCCCACGACTCCTGATGATCGGTTTATGGATAGGAGCCGTAATTGCTGTCAGCGGCTCTGCATTTGCCGTTTTTTTTGGCAGTAGTGATAATCACATAACTGATAGAAGACTGTCGGTTGGTATTGAACTCGAATTTCGTCGGCACTTGGGAATTTAGGGTCCACCCCAAAATGGATCTCCACGGGAAGTCGCCATCAACTGGTTGAAATTTATTTCTAGCTCAGTAGCTCGCAAATGAAGTAAATTACAGTGACCAACGTGGATACTCCCGGGAGGTCACTCTCCCCGGGCTCTGTCCAGGTGGCGAACGGGAGCGTAGGGCTCTGCCCCATGATGTACAGTCCCTTTCCACGACGTTGGAGATGAAGCCGGGCCTTGAGTCTGCGCCTGCATATTCCTACAGCTTCTCAGAGTCCTCTGGACGATGACTGAGGAGACAAACCATGCAGGAAACAGCTCTCTAGAGCACCCTCTATCGGGATCTAGGTTGACTGGGGGGAAAAATCTGCTTTTATCAGCTGCTGTACTACTGGATTAAGCTCTCACCTACCTTGTTTTGCAGCGATCGCTCAGGATTCCAAATAAATTGATTTGAGGTAAGTAAACCAAAGAATTTGGGGTAAGAATTGTGTTTTCCTGCTGAGATTTAAATCATTTCAGCCCAGTTCCTTTTCATGAATGTGTTCCCTGCCACTTAACACATCCAGATAGAAACTTTGTTGGCATTTTTGTTGGGATGTCGACAGTTTCGTAAATGTATGCTCATGTCTGGGAAGATAGCTTTGTATTCAGTAAAAAATATTTTCATGTCTTTAATTGTCATGTGATAGGGTAGAAACTTCTGCTAATGGAAAGGTTGTTACAGTTTGGGTGAATTAACCAAAGTCAAGATTAGCAAAGCTTGTGTGTGAATCCTATATACTCTCTCAAAGTCTGTATGGTAGCCAAGGATCTGGTCTCCAGTACGGCCCCTTTCCATGATACTGGAGATGAAGGTGGGTGTATGTACCTGCATATTCCGAGGACAATGAGTAATTAAGTAGAGAAACCATGAAACAGTTAGTAGTAATGACTGGGTTTTAAACAGGCTTTCCTTAAATTCATTTGTGTAGAATGGAATGGGGGAAAATGAAATCTCTTAAAAATGTTTTGAGGGTGATGCTGTTTAATCATAGGCATTCCAACGTGGATACTCCCGGGAGGTCACTCTCCCCGGGCTCTGTCCAGGTGGCGAACGGGAGCGTAGGGCTCTGCCCCATGATGTACAGTCCCTTTCCACGACGTTGGAGATGAAGCCGGGCCTTGAGTCTGCGCCTGCATATTCCTACAGCTTCTCAGAGTCCTCTGGACGATGACTGAGGAGACAAACCATGCAGGAAACATTTAATGAAAACTAAAATGAAAAATTTTGAGTGAGATCGTAAACAGGAGTCTGATCCTCTTTTTCATTTGTTTTCATTCAGGAGAGAAGAGGAGCCTCACCTAACTTTGTGGCAGTTGGCACTTAATCTTTTGGGTCGTTTATTTGGCAGGGAGTGTTGGTAAAGTGAATGATCAGTGCTGTTACAGGATAAGCCCGAAAGTTTGGGGGCTTGGGCACATTTGACCCCTTTTTAAAACTGCCCTTTACAGTAAACTGGGGGAATAAGTTGAATGTTCTGTTGGACAGGTGCCCGTTAAAATTTGAGAAATGTGGACAGCACTGAATCTGGATAAGTCTTAAAACAGTCTGGTCCTTTGACCCACAAAGCCCAAAGATTCAGAATGCCTATGAGGAGAAAACATCTTAAGGAAACTAAGATACTACTTGGCCTTTTCTGCTGTTCTCAAGTAAACCTGGGTTTTCTAACTATAACTGAATAGAAAACAAACCTGTGAGATCCTAAGTATGTCTTTATTAAAGATCCAGGTCTGTTTATAATGTATTTATGAATTATAATAAAGATGACTGCATATTTGTGTGGCTCCTTTTTTTGTGGAAATGAGACCAATAACCGTATTCTGTGAATGGAAGTGCTTGTTAAAGAAAACTACCTTTGCAGTTAATGTTTGATTAGTTTTTCATTAACTAAAGACCCAGAGCTTGTGTGTGTCTTGTGTCTCTTGGCACTTGTTTACTCTTAACGAGGGAAAGTGTTGATTCCTACCAGTTACCTAGTGTGCAGGTAAAAGCTTCCTGGTTGCATTCAAAGGTGGGTAGTGCTTAGGAAACCTAATGAATTTAGGTGTGGTGTCTTGAAAAACTAATGTACAATTGGCCACTGGACATGAGTGTTCAGAGATCTGGGTTAGACCAAGCCTTATCTTCATTTTCCCAGAATATAGTACACCTAAATTGACCTTAACAAGATTGGGCATAAATGCTAAAATCACACCACTGTTTGAAACTACTTAAGCCTCTACTGCCAGTGTTCCAAGTGGAACTTAAGCCTGAGGAAATTGTCATCCTGCCTATGAATGATGTGATACTGAGTCACAATGGAAATCTTGTCGAGCTCCTGTACTAGCTGCCAGCATTACAGGACAGTTGAGACCCTGAAGGATGGGGACTAGCAGGGAACCATCTAGAAGGTAGAGTCTAGATCCAGAGTGGGGGGTAAATGAACATAAGGTGGGGAGGGGGCTAGTAACAGCCATGTGACCAGTTAGAAGCCATGAGGGTCAAGTTTAAGTGAAGTGGGTTATTTGAGTAATGGGTCTTTGCCCAGACTTCTGGACTGTCTGGGCAGACCGCTTCACCCAGCTGAGGGCCAGAGATAAAACCGAAGCTAGTTAAGCTTTCATAGCCATGACTATAGAAAAGAACCTGGGAGAGCTTGTTTGTTTTAAGGAACATGACTAAGGTGATCTGTTAGAATAGGTACTAGTCACTTAGCTGTGCCAGGCACTACCCAAAGCTTGACCTCTATTGATGACCCTGAAGTAGGTATTAGTTTGAACGAATAGGCTAGTTGTCCAAGCCAGACGGCTAAGTAGAGCCTCTGTACATAACTGTAGACTTGCCTGGGAGGGACCTGTATGCCCCAGGCCAACCTTTTGTTCAGTTCTCCTCTTTTGTATCATTGCTACATAAGCAGCCTATGGAGAGGAGGTGCTCAGAAAAATGTCTGAATAGTTGGGGTTTTTCCCTACCACCCGGCAGGGAATTTAGTTTTTAGTACAAATGAACAGGATAAGGCTGGGTAATCTGGGCAGGAAATAGGTGCAGTTTTCTCTCCACGCCCGAAGTGTAGCTGAAGCAAAGCTGTCAGTAGGTGTTCTAGGCCCCACGCTTTCTGCCAGACTTCTTGCAACATACCTGTAGGTAGGCTTTTTCCAAACAGGCTCTTCTGGCCTTTTTCTGCATGTGGGTAGTCCTATCAGTCCTTGCCAAGACTGCCTGTGTTTGAATCTAAATACCACCATTTGCTGTCCATGTGAACTTGGGCAAACCACTTAACCTCTGCCTCAATTTTTTCATCCATAGAATGGGGATGATAAAAGTACCTACCTCTTGGAGTTTTAATGAGAATTAAGTAACTTAATTGTAAAAGGCTTACAGTTTCATAAAAATACAATGAGTTTGTTAAATATCACTTCTCAAACAACCTGGGATACAGTATCCAATAAATTTTGTTGAATGAATAAAGTCTACCATCACTTAGCTATTACTAAACCAGGTTTATCTGAGAACCAACCTTATCTCTCCCAAAGAGATTAAGGGATTAGGAACTTGCCCAAGAGCACCTAACTAGTAAGGAGCAGAACCAGGATTCAAACCTAACTCCAAAACCATATTATGATATATTACTAGCTTTGAACAAGACAGTGGCGATACATGTACATTATTTAATACTCCATGCACCTCTGTAAAGTAGGTACTCTTTGTGCCCATTTTGCAGATGAGGAAAACTGAAGTTGGAGAATATGAGGAACTTGCCCAAGTCATACGGCCAGTAAGTGGCAGAGCATGCATGTGAGCAAGGCAGCTGACTACAGAACCTATTTTCACCCTACGTCATATCATGCCTCAAAAAATACTATTTTCACCTGGTTTAAACCACTTTTTGTATTAAGCTGATGTAATAACTACTTCACCATAAAACCTCAGTTGCAGTTGTAATGAATTATAAACCTATATGCCCAGTTTTACTTGACAGTGGAAAATAAAGTGGAAATGAGTAGTTTCCTGGGAAATGAGAGCCCTTCCCTGGCCATGCCTCCCTCTTTCACCCCTTTCTATCTTTGGGATGGATGGGACCCACACATTTTAATGATAGTACCTGACATTTGATGAAGATTTGCCATGTGCTAGGCATTCTTTAATCCTTAAAACAGACTTAGGCAGTGCAGGGAATTTTATTAAATCCATGTTCTAGAAAAGGAAGACAAAGTCAAGGTTCTTTTTTTTTTTTTTTTTTTTTTTTTAAGATTTTATTTATTCATGAGTGACAGAGAGAGGCAGAGGGAGAAGCAGGCTCCCCGCAGAGCAGGGAGCCTGATGCGGGACTCGATCCCAGGATCCTGGGATCATGACCTGAGCTGAAGGCAGACGCTTCACGGACTGAGACACCCAGGCACCCCAAAATCAATGTTCTATCAGTTGCCCAAGGCCACACAGAGTGGAACTTAAAGGTCTTTGTCACTAGAGCCTGAACTCTGCACCACTGTCTTCACTTTCCCTTACAAGCACCAGCACCTTGAGCATTCATTCATCAGGACAGTTAGCATTCTGATGTGATTATTTTTAAACTGATAAACATCTAACTTGCTAGTTGGATCCTCAAGGAATGGGACCATATACGTAAGCTCAGTACCCCTACTGTGTCTGGCACATGCAAACACTGGTTGATGATTTTGTTTATGTTCTATTGATTTCTGCTTTTATCTTTATTATTTTCTTTGATTAGGTGTAGTTTACTCTTCCTCATTTCTTTTTTTATTAAGACTTATTTATTTGAGAGAGAGGGCATGAGTGGAGAGAGGGGCAGGGGCGGAGGGAGAGGGAGAGAATCTGGAGCAGATTTCCTGCTGAGCACAGAGCAACACATTACCCAAGCACCCCTCCTTCCCTCTCTTCTTAAGGTAGAAGTTGAGGTCATTGATTTGAAAGCTTTTTTTTTTTTTTTTAATACAGGCAGTTAGTGCTATAAGTTTTCCCCCAAAATTGCTTTAACAATATCCTAAACTTCTGGGATGTTGTGTTTTCATTTTAATTCAGCTCAAAATACTTTTTCAAATTCCCTTTTGATTTCTTTTATCTATGGGCTATTTTAAAGTGTATTCGTTTTTAAATACCTGGGAGTTTTCCAAAGATCTTTCTGTTATTGGTTTCTATTTTAAGGTCAGTGTAGTCTAAGAATATACTTTGTACGACTTGAATCCTTTTAAATTTACCAAGACTCGTTCTATGACCTAGAACATGGTCTATCTTGGTACATGTTTCATGTATACTTAAGAATATGTATTTTACTGTTGTTTGAAGAAAGCGAGGTGGAATGTGAAGAAAGGTGAAGCATTGTATAAACGTCAATCGGTCAAGTTGGTTGCAAGTGTTCTTCAAGTCGAAATCCTTGCTGGTTTTCTGCCTGCTTGTTCGATCTATTATTGAGAGTGGGTTATCAAAATCTCCAGCTGTATTTGTGGATTTGTCTATTTCTTCAAGAAGTTGTATCAGGGGGTGCGTGGGTGGCTCAGTCAGTTAAGCGTCTGCCTTCGGCTGAGGTCATGATCCCAGGGTCCTGGGATCAAGCCCCACGTAGGGCTCCCTGCTCAGTGGGGAGTCTGCTTCTCCCTCTTCCTCTGCCTGCCCCTCCCCCTGGTCATGCTCTCTCTCTCTCTATGTCAAATCAATCAATCTTAAAAAAATGTTCTGTTTTTGCTGCATGCATTGTGAAACTGTTATTAGTTGCATATATGTTCAGGATTGTGTATTTTGATTAGTTGACTCCTTTATCATTTATGAAATTACTTCCTTTATTTCAATAATGTTCTTTGCTCTGAAATCTACTTTGTTATTAATACAGGTGCTCCAGCTTTCTTTTGACCAGTGTTACCAGAGTATGTCTTTTCTATCCTTTTACTTTTAACCTATTTGTGTATTTATATTTAAACTATATATCTTGTTAGGCAGTGTATAATTGGGTCTTTCTTTTTTGCTTTATTATTTATTATTTTTATTTTTATTTTTTTAAGATTTTATTTATTTATTTGACAGAGAGAGACAGCCAGCGAGAGAGGGAACACAAGCAGGGAGAGTGGGAGAGGAAGAAGCAGGCTCCTAGCGGAGGAGCCTGATGTGGGAGTCGATCCCACAACGCTGGGATCACGCCCTGAGCCGAAGCAGACATTTAAGGACTGCGCCACCCAGGCGCCCCCTATTATTTTTATTTTTTTAATTGATTTGTCAGAGAGTGGGAGAGCAAGCAGGGGAGCGTCAGGAAGTGGGAGAAGCAGGCTCCCCACTGAGCAGGGCGCCTGATGTGGGACTGGATCCCAGGACCCTGAGATCATGACCTGAGCTGAAGGCAGATGCTTAACCAACTGAGCCACCCAGCACCCCAGAGTTTTATCATTTTGATACATGTTTTCTATTTGTCTCATCTGTTCTTTGTTCCTTTTGTCTTCTTATTCTGCCTTTTAAAATATGAGTATTGGGGGCACCTGGGTGGCTCAGTCAGTTGAGTGTCTGACTCTTGATTTCCACTCGGGTCATGATCTTGGGGTCCTGATATCGAGCCCCGCATTGGGCTCCTCACTCAGCAGGGAGTCTGCTTGGGATTCTCTCTCTCCCTTTCCCTTTGCCCCTCCCCTCATGCTTGCGCACACTCTCTCTTTCAAATAAATAAATAAATCATTTTTAAAAAATGAGTATTGGGTGCCTGGGTGGCTCAGTTGGTTAAGTGTCCGACTCTTGATTTCAGCTCAGGTCACGATCTCAGGGTTGTGAGATCAAACCCTACATTGGGTGTGGAGCCTGCTTAAGATTTTCTCTCTCCCTCTCCCACTGCCCCTCTGCCCTCCCTAAGAAAAAAAAAAGGTACTTTTTTCTGATTCTATATTACCTTCTTTATTGGCTTACTAGCTATAACTTTGTTTTGTTATTTTTGTGGTTGCTTTAGGGTTTGTAGTATACATCTTCACCTTCTCAGAGTCCACATTGATATCATATCACATCACTCAGGACAGCAGAAGAACCGTAGTTTGTCACCCCACAGCTCTGTTGTTGTTGTTACGGGTATTCTATTTGTTAGAAAAACCACAATACATTTTTTTTTTTTTGCTTAAAGAGGCAATTATCCTTTTTAAAGTTTTAAGAATGAGGGGCGCCTGGGTGGCACAGTTGTTAGGCATCTGCCTTTGGCTCAGGGCGTGATCCCGGCATTCTGGGATCGAACCCCACATCAGGCTCCTCCGCTATGAGCCTGCTTCTTCCTCTCCTGCTCCCCCTGCTTGTGTTCCCTTTCTCGCTGGCTGTCTCTGTCTAATAAATAAATAAATAAATAAATCTTTAAAAAAAAATAAAGTTTTAAAAATGAAAACGACCTTTCAAAAATGAAGGTGAAATAAGGTATTTTCCAGTGCTCTTCATTGCTCCGTGTAGATCCAGATTCTTGTCTGGTATCACTTTCCTTCTGCCCAAAGATCTTCCTTTAACATCTCTTTTACAGTGGTTCTACTGGTGATTAATTCTTTCAGCTTTTGTATGTCTGAAAATAACTTAATTTCACCTTCATTTTTGAGAGATGTTTTTGCTGGGTATACCTCATTAGATAGAATTTTGCTGGAGTCCCTTCGAGACTTTGCTCCATTGTCAGTCTTGCTTGCATTGTATCCTTGTCTTTGTTCCTCTGTACCTTACGCGTTGCATTGTATCCTTGTCTTGCTTCTCTGTATATGACATGTCTTTTCTTTTTTCTTTTTTTTAAAGATTTTATTTACTTATTTGACAGAGAGAGGGAACACAAGCAGGGGGAGTGGGAGAGGGAGAAGCAGGCTTCCCGCTGAGCAGGGAGCCTGATGTGGGGCTCGATCCCATGACCTGAGCCAAAGGCAGACACTCAACAACTGAGCCACCCAGGTGCCCCTAACGTGTCTTTTTTCTGACCGCTTTTCAGATTCTCTATCATGGGTTTTAAGCAATTTGGTTTTGATGGAGTTTGGTTTTTTGTGCTTAGAGTTACTTGAGCTTCTTGGATTTTGTGTTGGTCAAGGTTCTCCAGAGAAACAGAACCAACAGAAGGTATGTGTGTAGATAGAGATTTATTTTAAAGAATTGGCGCATGTAGTTGTGGGGGCTAGCAAGTCGGAAATCTGGAAGGGCACTTTGGCAGGCTAGAAATTCCAGCAAGAGCTGCTGTTGCAGTCTTGAGCCCACATGCAGTCTTGGCAGAATTCCTTCCCTTAAGGCCTTCAACTGATTGGATGAAACCCACCCACATTACAGGAGGTAACCTGCTTCCTTAAAGTCTACCGATTTAAAGGTTATCATATCCAAAAAATACCATCACAGCAACATCTAGCCTGGCATTTGACCAAACAGCTGGCCACCACAGCCTAGCCAAGCAGACATGTAAAATTAGCTATCGCAGACCTGTAGGTTTGTAGTTTGCACATTTTTAAGCTGTTATTTCTTCGTATATTCTCTGTCCCCAGCTCCTCCTTGCTTTCCTGTATATTTGGCCACTTAAAGTTATTCCATAGCTCACTGATGCTATTTTCAATTTTTTAAAATTCTTTTTTCTCTGTGTTTCATTTTGGATAGTTTCTGTTGCTATGCCCTCAAGTTTACTAATCATTGTTTTTGCAATATCTCATCTATTGTTAATAGCATCCAATGTATTTGCAATCTTAGATTTTGTCAAGAAATTCACTTTGGGTCTTTTTGTATCTTCCATGTCTCTCCTTAACTTTTATGGGTATGGAATAAAGTTACAATAACTTTCTTTTTTTTTTTTTTAGGATTTTATTTATTTATTTGAGAGACAGAGACAGAGATAGAGAGCACAAGCAGGGAGGAGAGGGAGAAGCAGGTTCCCCACTGAGCAGGGAGCCCCATGTGGGGGCTCGATCCCAGGACCCCAGGGTCATGACCTGAGCTGAAGGCAGACACTTAACCGACTGAGCCACCCAGGCGCCTGTACAGTAACTTTCAGTGTCTTTCATGTCTATCATTTGAGCCAGTTCTGGGCCGAGGTCAATCGACTGTCCTTATGGTTTGTGTTCAATAAATAAAACAATGATAGAATGTGAAAAAATTAAAATTAGTATTTGGGTTCAGAATAGGAAAAGATAAAGTGGAGCCTAGGAAGCCTTCACAGAGATGGGGACTGAATTGAGCCTTAAGATATACCAAGAGCTCAGCAAGGCAGGAAGAAAGGCACTTGTTAGGGAAAACAGCCCAGGTAAAGGTGAGAAGGTAGAAAGAACATGGGCCCATTCAGAGTACAGTGCAGAGGGGAAGGGGAGGATGGGAAAATCAACAACCCGGGGCATTTGCCACCTGGTGTTCCAAGCACAGCACTGAAGAAATATCTGAGTCTTTAAAGATTTTGAAGCAGGGAAAGTTCTCACAGCCATGATTTAGGGAGACTAATGTGGGGACCTAGGTGGAACCAAATGGGGGGGAAGGGATGAGGGGCAGGAGCAGAGGCCAGGAGGGTAGTGCCTTAGACCAAAGGGGCAGAAACAGAAACATGAAGAGGAGACAAGAAGGAAGAAACAGAAAAGAAGGATTACATCTTTACTTCTCAAAGAACCTTAATCTTGGTTGTAAGGATGAAGTTGGGAGGGGAGTCTAGATCCATACAAAACATGTTTTATTTTAGGTGTTGGGTCTTCTGGGAAGAGATACAGGGCTGAAACTTAGGGTGGAAGTCAGAACCAGACCAAAAGGACTGTCATCTCGGTTGAAAGAACAAGAGTCCTCTTCTACTGCTTGTGTGCTGGCCCCAGAGAACTTGCCTCGGCTCTATGAACCTCATTTTTCTCATTTTCCAACAATCATGAGGTTGTGTAAGGAACAAATGAACTCGTGGACATGGGTGGGTGTGTTTCTGTAGTTAACGAAATAAAGGGTTTTACAAAATGGGTGATAATAATCATTCTTATAATTACATTAAGCCATGTGAATGAGTAAGATCTTGGAAGAAGACAACAGAGAGATCAAACATCCAGGGTTAAAACTTGGAGAAATTTCACAGAATATCATCCAAAAGAGGAGTCCATGATGGAGGCAGAAGTAAATTTGGAGAGGTAAGAGACCCTGAAAATGGGAGTGCTCTGGGGTGGGCTCCGCATCCTAGGAGAAATTCGGTTGGTAAATACTCATCAAAAGTGTCCCTCTAGAGTTCAGGTATGATTAAATGACTTTCAGAGTCAGAATCAACATGAAATGGAGAAAATACCCTCCTGCAGAGGTCCCTGCCCTGCCCTCAGAAATCCCCCGACACAGTCAAATGGCCTGAGAGGTCACTTTAGGGAACACCTGAAATCCTGAACTGTCTGTGTCCATCCTGAAGAAGGAGCGTGTTAACAAGAGAGCATGGTCAACTTGATGCCTTTTTCCCATCTTCAGCACCCAACCCCAATCCGCAACCTGAGCTTCTTTCTTAGGTGGTCTCCTTTGCTTTTCTTGCTCCCCCCACTCTTGGTTTCCCCTTCCCCCCAATCCATTCTCCATTTTGCTCTAAAACAGAATTCTGCTCATGTCACTCCTTTGCTCAGATCCCTTCCCTAATTCCCCACTGCCTCGGGATAGAGGCTGTACTCCTTGGACACTCGAGGCCCTGCATCCTGATCTGACTCCCGCCTCTACCCTCTGGAGCATTCTCCATGCACTCCCACGGGCACCCTCTGCGCAAGTCACACCTTGGCAGTTTCCCGCAACCACCCTAGGTTCTCATGGCTCCCTGTCATCGCAAGGGATGCATCTCCTAGATGCCCTGCCCTCTTAGACTTACCTTGGGAAGCCTTTCTTAAGCTCCAGGCTGAGCCGGATGCCCTGCGTGGTTGTCGATGGTCTGATTTCTCATCTTTCTCTGACGGGGACCCCTTTGAGAGCAGAGAAGATCAGTATCTCTTTCCTCCGTACAGTCTCTGCCCCACCAGATCTTCCCAAACAAACCCTGGTTTCAAGTAGTCTCTGGTTGTCAGTCCACTGGTCCGGATTTGGAGCCTCCAATATGCATACCCACAGTCCCCGGGCCAGAGGCGGAGAGAGCCTGGTCAAGAGCGCTCTAGCCCGAGCGCGCCACTTGCACTTCGCGGGGCGGCCGCCAGGGGCCGCCGGGCTCTTTGTTTTCCTTTCTGGCCCGGGGTCGGGGCCGAAGGCCTGCAGAGCGCATGCTCTGGGGCAGTTCGCGGCCGGGCCGGCGAGCGGAGGAGTTGCTTGTGGCGGACCTGCAGCGAGGTAGGTCGCGCCCGTCACGGGCGGAGGGTCGGGGCGGAGGGTCGGGGCGGAGGGCGGCGCGCGGGGCGGCCGCAGCCGGAGCCCCGGCGGGCCGGGGCCGTTGCCCGCGCGCTGGTGTTGGCGGCGCCGGCCCCACGTGAAGCCGGGCGGCAGGAAGGCGCGGGTGCGGGCGCGCGGGTTCCCGGCCCCGCGGGGCGCCCTGGCGCCGGCCTGGCCCCGCCTGGTTCGAGCGAGGGCCGCGCGGCCCCTCTGCCGCCGCGCCTCTCGCGCCCGGCCCGCGGCGCCCGCGCGGGCGGGAGATTCAAACGGCCCGAGCGCGGCCGGCCGGGTGCGCGCGGCCGCGGTGACCCGGCCGGGCGCAGAGCCGCGCGCCTCGCGGCCCGGGACCGGCCGCCCTGGCAGGGGCTGCGCTTCCGGAGCGGGGAAAGTGGTTTTGTCCAGCGTTCGTCTGGAGGATGCGTTTGGCAGAGCAAGGGGAGGGATCCTGCCCAGCGAGAATGTGTGCCTTAGGAGCGCGACGGTAGGCTGGTGAGGGTCTCCTGCAGGGAACGAAGTCTCAGCGTCAACAGGCACCAGGACGAAGGCTGTTGACCCTTGGAGAGGTGTGCTGTGAACCCCGCATCAACTCATCTGGCCACAGATTCCTTCCCGGCTGTCTACCCCGTGCTGCGCTGGCAGGGCTGGGGAACAATGGTGAGAAGGGCCCCGTGTGGCCTTTACAGAGCCCCCGGTCTCCTTGGGGAGACCCTTCTGGGGGCCTCAGTTAATATTGGTCCAGTGTGTCACCGAAGTATGTCCGTGGAGCCAGCCATTCATTCATCAGATAGTAATGGAGGTGCTCCAACCAAGTGTGACTTGTGTGCGGTAGCAGAAGTTGAGTGTGTGGAGTGGTAGGGGAACTCTTGAGGGGGTCACCCAGCCCTGCCTGGGAGGGTCAGGATGGCTTTCCAGGTGAGGTCACTCTTGAATGGGGTTTTGAAAGGACAGTGGAGTTATTCAGCTGACTGGGGTGGAGGGGTTCGTGTGATCCAGGCAGGGGCATGCAAAGGCATGAAGGTATAGGTGAGTGCTGGGGTCAGGAATACCACAGATGTTTAAGTCTGGAGTACAAAGAAGGGAGTAACAAGATAGTACAGCAAAGGCTGGGTCTTGAAAGGTCTGGAGTGCAAGACCAAGAAACACTCCGTGGGGGTGGAGGAGGCAGGGAGGGTGTCACCCAAGAGAGACATCGGAATGGAATCTGGAAAAATGAATTCGGAGTTTACCTTGCTCTGGTTGCAAAGACATCCCAAGAACAGGAATACTGTTCAGCTTTGCAGCTTACTAGTTGGGTGCCCTTGGGCCTCCCACTCAATCTCCCTGGGTGTTAGTTTTCTTATCTGTAAAATGAAGGTAAGAGGCATGTGGTGAGAATTACTAATATCCTGTGTTTTTTATAAGGCAGTGATTCTGACATCCGGTGGAAGCTGAGGCCCCTTTCCCCCAGGCATAGCTCTGTATACAAGGGGGCTCCTCTGGCGAGGAACTCCTGGGGTGCAGTGTACCAGCGCTGTGCCTGGCACAGAGCAGGAGCTCAGCAAGTGTTTGTTGACAAATGAGACCCTCTCCACCCTTTCCTCCTGGGGACCTTTCTCACAAAGAGATTCTTAAGCCTCTGAGACTGGCAGGCAAGTGTCTGCCTCCTGACGTTGGCAAGGTGGGGGTGGTGGCCGGGACAGCTGCTCTGATCAGAGATGGCCCTGTCTGTCTTTGCAGAAATGAGGCTGTGGAGAGGTCATAGGAGGTCACAACAGGATCATCAGGCCCCTGGTAGACTGTCTAGTCTGGTGTGCCTTCGTTCACCACATGAGGAAACTGGAGCCCAGGGAGAAGGGGGGGGATGCTCTGGCCCTGGTGGGGAGTGGTCAGGAGACCTGGGGTCTCATCCCACCTGTGTGGCCTGGGGCACCTTTCCTGTGCCTCAGTTTGTCTTATCTGTAAAACCAGGGTGATCACACTTACCTCAGAGGGCATCATAGGTGGTTATTAGTGGAAGTCGACTCTCTGACTTTTACTTATTTGTGACTGTGTCTCACTCTTCTCTCAGACTGTAAGCTGCTGAGGATGGAAGCTGTGTTTGTCTGTTGGGGGGTGAGGGGTGGGGACAAAAGATTGCTATCTATTTCTAGCCCAGACACTTGGTGTGTGGTTCAGAAAACACACCCAGAGCAGTTAGAGAAGGAGTCTGTACAAAGGACTGATTTGTGCAATGCAGGTGAGTAATGGATGCAGGGCTCCACCTTTTATTTCATTCATTCATTCATTCATTCATTCATTCAAGTAATCTCCATACCCACTGTGAGGCTCGAACTCACGACCCTGAGATCCAGAGTCGCATGCTCTTCTGAGTGAGCCAGCCAGGTGCCCCCCAGGCTCCACCCTTTAGAAGGTGCCCTCATCACCTGCCCTGCCTCCAGGATTGCTCACAAGAGCATTCTGCAGTACCTGCAGTCTTCCATCTGAGAGGCCAGTACTCTGAGGCTCACGGAGAACTCAGGTCTGCCCTTTCCCACGTCCTTCAGTGGCTCCCACACCCACCTGGCCCACCCGCTCAGACCCAAGCTGCCTCAGTGTCTCCTCTCTGGTCTCACCCTCCTCTTCCACTCAGCTGGCTTTTGCCCTCGCTTGTCGTGTTTGGCCAGGCTCATGGGGGATTTTGGGGAGGCCTGTCTCCACCCCTGCCTGGATCATGGCCTGCCTTTGGCCAACCTGGTTTTTGTTTTTATTTTAAGCCAATCAGATATACCTGGGTTCTATTCCTGACTCTCTTTTATTGGCTGTATGAACAGTTAAATTCACTTCTCCGAGCCTCAGGCCCATCAGTTGAATTAGGAGTGATAGTACTTCAGTGTGTTGTTGGCATGCAGAAGATAGGACTGGGCACGGCCCCAGAGCGGCTCGTATTTTAAGGAGTAGGTTGGTATGGTGGACAGACATATAAACTAGAGTAATTATCATCCAGAAGTCTGTCCCAGTTTCTCTGGGAGAGAATGGTTAGTTTAGGATGAGGGGAGGGGCCGGGAAGGTTTACCAGTGGAGGTGACTTTGGGACTGAGTAGACATTGTTCCAGTAGGATAAGGGGTGGGAAGGTATAGAGATGCAAAGGGTCTGGAGAGAACGGTAAGCAGTCTAAGATTGTGTAGGAAGCAAAACGAAGATGTGACAGAGAAGGGATGAGGCCAAACGTTATGTCAGTACCAGACTCTGGAGGCCTTTCACACCAGCCTAAGAAATGTGGGCTTTGTCTTCCAGGCAGAGGGAACCACTGGGGTGTTTGAACAAGGAGGCAGCTTGTTTCAGGTTTGAGGTTTAGAAACATCATGATTGACTTAATGGAATGACATGGGATGGGGAGCAGGAACATGAGAGCCAAGTGGCTGTCTTTTCTTGGGGAGAGGGTATGAGAGTTCCTAGGCAGACTGAGAGCCTGGGGAGCTTGGGGAGGAAGTTGACAAGGGCACCAGCTTTGGAGTCTGACCAACTTGGTTGAGCCCTTCGCTTCCTCTTCCAGTCCTGGGTCAGATACTTTACCTTTCTGAGCCTCAGCTTCTCATCTGTAAAGCAGGATCCGTGTGCCTCGCTTGCAGTGAGGTGCCCCACGATGTTCACCAACTCACGGGTGGCTAAGACGATGTTCGCTGGGTTCCAGCCCACAGTAAGACACGTTTTGTTAGTGCCTCTGATACCAATCACCTCTTGTTCATTTTTCCGTCTCCACTCCAGGCCTTGCCTACAGGTCAGCCTAGCGTCAGCACCAGTGTGTTGACATAATTCTCTTCCCTGTGTTTTCACTTAACTTCTTGTTGTGCGTACTTCTCCACGCTACTACACGGTCTCCCTCCCCGCCACAGCTAACCTCCGCAGGTCATTCCGATGAACTGATGGGAGAGTTACCTTTGGCAGGACAGGGCCTTGGACACCGTGAGCTGGCTGCCAGCTTGGCCGGAGATACAAGCCGTCTACCTGAAACAAGGATACCTGTTCTATCCCACAGCCCTTAACCCACCCAGCTCTGCATACTTAACATCTCCTCGTGTTGGCTCCCAACGACTTCAGACTTAATGAAGACATCTGGTAAAATGGGGCTGTCGGGTCTCTCCTCCCCTGTTTGTCCCACAGTGTTCTTCTCCCAGCTCACTAAAGAGAAGTCTACCATCCTCCTAGTCATTTTTGCTGAAGATTTTATTTTTAAGTAATCTCTGTACCCAGTATGGGGCTCAAACTCACAACCCTGAGATCAAAGTCACATGCTGCACCGACGGAGCCAGCCAGGCGCCCCGTTCCATCCTCCTAGTCATTTAAGCCAATGCCTGGGAGTCCTTGTTTTGTCCAAGCTTATAGGGGGATCCCCTGGATTTTTTTTAGGATGAAGAAAGTCATTCTGGATCCTTCCCTCTCCCTCACTCCACACATCTAATCCATAAATCGAATCTGTCTCCTAAGTTGATCTGTTGAGTCTCCTTTTTCTCTGTTACCTCAGACAGACCCAGTCAAGTCACCGTCATCTAATGTGGACGCCTGCAATGGCCTTCTCTTCCAGTCCCTCCCAGTTTCTCTACAGCAGCCAGAGCAACCGTTTAAGAGTGTAAATCTGATGAAGACTTTCTGAAAAGTTTTCCGTTTTCCCTAGAAGGCCTTGCACGACCCAGTCCCTGCTCACCTCGTGCCATCTGACCAGGTCTCCAGCTGCAGCCGCGCTGGCCTCTCCCTGTTCCCAAACACCACACCGTGTCCCGGGCCGCTTTTGTCCTGGTCTTGCCCTGCTGGCTTTCTCTCATATTTCAGATCTTAGCTTAAATTTCACCTCCCTGACCACTCTCTTCCCCTACCTCAAGCTATTTCCTTTTTCTTTTATTTATTTATTTTTGTTGGTGTGATAAACGTAAAATTTACCATTTTTTCCCCATCTTAACCATGTTTAAGCATATAGCTCAGTGTCGTTAAGCACACTCACATTGTTGTGCACCCCAGGTTATCTCTTATGTCACCGTGCTTATCTTTCACTCAGCACTGTTCGTAATGTTTCTTTCCTGCTACAGTGTAAGCTCCATGAGAACGGGGAGAGGATTAGTCTCCTTTTTCCTTGCTACACCTGGCCCAACGCCAAGCACTGGTAATAGGTACTTAATAAATATTTGTGGAACAAATGAATAAACGCTGCCATGTATTGAGTACTTACTGTGTGCTTAGCACTGCAAAGTCCATGACAGACATTTCATTCAGAGACGTAGTCATAGCATTCCCTTTACAGAAGAGGATACAGCTCAGAGAGGTCAAGGGTGCTGGCCACCCGTGGTCACAAAAGCCGGGGTGAACAAGCCACAGCTCTAGCAGATGAATCCAGTTCCCTCGAATCCCAGAGAATGTGCATCTTTAGCATGGTAAGAGGGGTCTCAAAGAGGTGGGTTGGAGAGGAGGAGTCCCACCCCAAGAGAATAAAAGTTGGGTGACGTTCAGAACTGCCACCTCATCCGAGTCAGAGCTGGGCCAGTCACGACGTGTAGACGCGGCTCAGCCTATCCAGGCCTGGAGGATTCTGAACCTTTGGCTACTTCTTATCTTCAGCGCTTTGTTCTCCCCCAGGATAGTTAGCAGAAATGTGCGCGGAGGCCATTGGCCTTGTGTTCATTACCGCGCAGTGGGGAGCTGGAGGGGCTGGTGCTCTAGGACCTGCTGGAAGACGGAGACGGGGAGGAGGTACTGGTTAGGCCTGCAGCGGAGCCTGAGAAGGGCTCTTGAGGTTCTTATTCCATTTATAGTCTTGGGTAGAGTCTCATCCCTTGGCTACAAAATGGAGGAGAGGTGGGTTAGATTAGATGAGAGCTCAAGCATTGCCTGGGGCAGGCTCTAGAGGTTGTAATACCGATATTAATTTATAGTTTACAGTATTAGCTCATTTAATCCTATATAACAAAGATGCCAGTATGATTATTATCCCTGTTTTACTGAGGAAGAAACTGAATCATGAAGAGATTAAGTAATTCTGCCCAAGGTCAAACAGCTAGAAAGTAGCTGAGCCTGGATTCTGGCCCTGAGACTCTCCACGGGCACAGGCTATCCCACTTTTACATCAGGGTAGCTCTGAAGTGCCCTGACCCCTGCCAGCCTTTCCAGCGCCTTTACAGTCCAGACTGGAGAGCCCCAGGCTTAGACAGTTTCACAGCCTTAAAGACCGGGGCTCAATAAGGATTTATTTCCGGGGCTGGGTGTGTGGAGGAAGAAGGCTTTGGACACAATTTGGGCTGGATTGGAACTGAGAGAGCTGGGGAGAGTGTCTGTTCTCAGCAGCCTTGAGGGGGATGGGGAGACCATTGCGGGGCAGCAGCAGCCAGATGAGGGAGCGGTTTGGGGCGAAGCTCTCAGCTGTCCTGGATGGTGCCAGGTCCAAGAACCTTTCTTGTCATCCATAAGTGGTTTCCTGTCCCCTTTTTGTGACACCTGGTGAGTGTGTACAGTGTTTATTTCTTAATTGGACTGTTGAGGAAAGACCGTGTCCTCCCAGGAGTGGTACTTTTGGATCTGAGGGCACGGATGGTCTGGTTTGGTTTTATGTAATGAGAATCGCTTTTTTTGGAAGGGGGGGAGTCTGATAACAGTAGTGCTTTACCAGAGTTACTAGTGGTTATCTCAGTGTTGAGGGGGAGCTGTGAGAGATACTTTACTTGATGTCGATTCTTCAAGGTTTTAATTTTTTATAGTAAAATAAAACATAGGGTGCCTGGCTGGCTCAGTCAGAAGAGCATGCAACTCTTGATCTCAGGGTCATGAGTTCGAGTCCCACAGGTGTAGAAATTACAAAAATATATTAACCTTAAATAAATAAATAAACAAACATGTAAAGTTATTTGTCAGATATCTTAGATAATATAGGAAGGTACAAAGTAAAAAACAAAAGTGTCCATAATCCCATTTTCCAGAGGTTACCATTGTTAATAGTGAATGTATTTCCTTCCACAGTCTTCTACACCTATTTGTGCATGTGCACGCCTTTTTTTATGGGATGATGGACTGTTTTTTTAAGGTGTTTATATTATTTGGCAATGGTGAACATCTTCCTATTCAACAAATAAATCTCTGAAAGCGTCACTTTTAATTGCCTCATACTGTTCTATCCTGAATATACTGCGTATTTTCTAGCCAGCCCCCTACCATGGGTTGCTCCATTTTTTTAATGTTAGGAAGAATACAGTAGAGAATATTTATGGAACCTAATCTTTGGTGTATCCATTATTCTGTTCTTGTTCTTCTCAGATTCTGAGAAGTGGAATTACTGGAATTCCTCTTACCTTTTTTAGGGTTTTTGGTAAATGTTGTCTAGTTAGAGCAGGAAGATGATTGCCATTTCTGAAATGGAATATTTGCCTTGGTTTTTCAGGAAAGGAAGATGCCACCCAAACGTATAGCTAAGAGAAGGTCACCCCCAGAAGATGCTCTCCCCAAAAGCAAGAAGGTGAAGGGTAAGTTGGCCTTGGTCTCTATCTCTGAATGGGGCGGGGGGGGGCGGCTTCTTGGAGCCCCCAGAATCTAGGCCTGGGCTCCTTCCTCTCTGACATCTGAAGCTGAGGGGCCTAGAAGCCCAGGAACTCCACCCAGATGGAGGGTTTCTTGTAGCTTACTGAATCCCACCCTCTGGAAATCATAAAGGAGAGCAAAGACTTGTCTACAAGAAGCACTCAGGCAGTGCTGGCAAAAAAACCCCAAAAACAAAAAACCCCTAAAAAACCAAAAACAAGACCCTAGCTGGGACTTTGCTCCAGGCAGTAATGTACTATGGCTAGGACCATTGGCTTCCAGAAGTGGGTTCAAGTCCAGGCTCTGCCACTTTCTAGCCGTGTAGCTTTGGGCAAGTGACTTAACCTCGCTGAGTTGAATTACCCCATTCATAAAACAGAGGCAAGAGCAGCACCAAGCTCGCTGGGCTGTTAAAAGGAAAATGAGATAATGTCCTGGTAGCATTTGAGGGAGGTAGCTGTGCTTTCCTTTTCCTTGGGACCCTGCAGGGAGACAGGGAGGAGAGAAATCCACCCCTCAGTCTGGGAGGGAATAGTGTGGACCCACACTCAGACAGTGACTGTCTTTTGCAGACCGTCGTAACCAGGCAGTGAGGGCCATTGCCTCCCATCGCGTTCCAGGTGCCCAGAGGCCAAGCCCTCCTGACCAGAAAACCCGACCAGGTGGCTCCCTGCCCAGGGCACCCTCTGCGTAGCCGTGGCCACACCCCCGGGGGGAGGAGCTGGACGCCATTGGCTGTCTGGGGCTGTGGGCGACCTCCATTGGCCAGCAGATGGCCCTCTGCCTTCCACTGATTGGCTTGTTCCTTTTCAAATGCGTGTCTTCTGTCTTACTCCTGCCCCTCCTCTTCAGCCCCCCGGTCCGCTCCCACAGAGGAGTGGAAGGGTTGCGTGGGGGTGTGTCTGGGAGTTAAGTCGCAGCCGGAGGGTGGAGGCTGGAGACAGTGCTCTGACCCATGTAGGTGCCTTTGGTTTCAGTGCAAATTTTACTGTTTGCTAGCTCCGTGACCCTGGAAAAGTTACTTACCCTCTCGGAGTCTGTTTCCTTTCCTATAAAACAGGAGCATAAATATGGAAGGTCTGTGGTATAATTTAGGGGACTACAAAGGAATTTAACAATCGTAGAAAAAGCAGTCAGTGAAGGGTAGACATTATCTGAGCCCTCACTGTTGGCACCATGACTGCTGAGAACTTAGAGAGCTATTTAGGAAAACTATCTGTATCCTCACTGTTCTCTTCCCCTCCCACCAAGATTCATTTCACAATATTGAGTGTCTTCATGTTTTCATCTCCTTCCTCATATTAATAACGTGCTCAGTTTTTAATTTTCACAAAAACCAGTGACACAGTTATCTTTGCTATTCCCATTTTATAGATGAGGAAACTTAGGCTTCCTAGAAGGATCCTGTGACTGGTCTGTGGCAGAGCAGGGGCTTGAACCCAGGTCTGTGTGGTCCCAGAGCCCATGCAGTGACCCCTCCTCTCTCTTGTCATCCTGCACACTCAAGGGCTGTCTTCTTCACCCTTCAGTCTCCCATAGGTCCCACAGCACAGAACCAGGCATGGTGCTGACACTGGGCCAGGGCGACGTGGGCCAACTGGGGCTGGGCGAGAATGTGATGGAGAGGAAGAAGCCGGCCCTGGTGCCCATTCCGGAGGACATCGTGCAAGCCGAGGCTGGGGGCATGCATACTGTGTGTCTAAGCAAAAGTGGCCAGGTAGGTTGGGTTGGGTGGCACAGGATTGGACAGGGCCTGGGCTTGGGGGGCTTGGGGAAGGAGCTTTGAGCCACACACATTACTCTGTGGAGATGGAGCTGGTTAGCTGCACAGGGAGTGGCCTAAACAAGAATGGACGGAAGCCAGACCTTGAGCTAATGGGGGCATCTTGGGCACAGGTCTACTCCTTCGGCTGCAACGATGAGGGTGCCCTGGGAAGGGACACGTCCGTGGAGGGCTCTGAGATGGTCCCTGGGAAAGTGGAACTGCAAGAGAAAGTGGTGCAGGTGTCAGCAGGAGACAGTCACACAGCAGCTCTCACTGAGGATGGTCGCGTTTTCCTCTGGGGCTCCTTCCGGGTAAGACTGGGTGTGGAAGACTGCGTGGGGCTGGCGGGCTGGCAGAATTCGCTGGTCAGACCCCAGTGATAATCCAGCTCCACTCCCTGTTATACTTAATGGTGGGGAAATCAAGGCCCAGAGGCAGAACTTGGGCCCAGACCCAGGTCTCTTCATCCAGGCCTGTCCACACCACTGGCTCTTTCCTTGAATCTATATTATGAAGTGTGTTACTTTGGGAGAAGGGTGGGTCAAGGATGCCTTTGGGCTGAGGCTGATGCAGGAAGCCTGCTGTCCTCACCCATCTGCCTGCCTTCAATCCCCACCTCCCCGGCCCTCTTCTACATCTGTCAGGGGTTTTGGGGTACATGGGATTATCACATCTCAGAATTTCTGAGGCAGGGGAGTGCAGTTTAAACAGTCGAGTCAGGGCGCCTGGGTGGCTCAGTCAGTTAAGCGTCTGCCTTCAGCTCAGGTCATGATTCCAGGGTCCTAGGATCGAGTCCCGCATCGGGCTCCCTGCTCAGTGGGAAGTCTGCTTCTCCCTCTGCCCCTTCCCCCTGCCCATGATCTCTTTGTCTCTCATGCTCTCTCTCTCTGTCTCAAATAAATAAATAAGTTCTTAAAAAAAAAAAAAAAAAAACAGTAGAGTCAGCATTAAAATTGTTTTGGTACTTTGGTATTTAATTTATTTTGAAATGGAAGAAATAAAGGAATCTGATGAGGTGTGTCCTCATCAGCTCTGTTTTTAAAGTTTCTCATGGAGAATTTCAAACACATAAAAGTAATCAGAAAAATATATCGAATACCCATCTGCTCACCTCCACAGTCATCAGCTTGTGGCCAAACTTGTTTCCTCTCTACTCATCCACTACCCTTCTCCTTTGTTATTTTAATGCAAATCACAAGCCACACATGATTTCATTCAGTAAGTATTTCACTGTTTGTCCTGGCTCCTGCCCACCTCTTCATCCCCATCTGGCACCAATCCCCTTCACCAGACAGCTCTGTGGTTGCCACAAGCCTGGATCTGGCTGGTCTGGGCAGACAGGACTGGCTGGTAAGGGCTCTGTCCTGCCTTCCAGGACAATAACGGTGTGATTGGACTCTTGGAGCCCATGAAGAAGAGCATGGTGCCCGTGCAAGTGCAGCTGACTATGCCGGTTGTGAAGGTAGCCTCAGGTGAGTCTGGGGGTACTCACTCTAGGCAGGAGTTGAAGAATCTTGTTCCGGGGCTGGCCTAGTCTTGGGCCTTACAGACAAGCCCTGTATCCTCTGCCTTCCTCTCCCCCACAGGAAACGACCACTTGGTGATGCTGACAGCTGATGGTGACCTCTACACTTTGGGCTGCGGGGAGCAGGGCCAGCTGGGCCGCGTGCCTGAATTATTTGCCAACCGTGGTGGCCGGCAGGGCCTTGGTAGGTGGCTTAGGTCCCTCTGGCAGGGCAACTTGGCAAGCTACCCCCTGGTGAAGGTCAGAAGCAGGAGGGATTCTGTGTGTGTGTTTAGGCTTGCGTCAGATAGGCCCGCGGTGATAGGTAGGAACTCCGACTCTAGAGCCAGACCATCCTGGATTTGAGTCCTGGTTCTACTACCCGTTGGCCATGGGACCCTGGTCATAGTGTCCTCATCTCTAAACGTACTTCATTGGGTTGTGGTGAAGTGAAATGAGTTAACATAGAAGAATGTTTGGCACCTGCTAAGGTCCATGTAAATATTACCTTTTACGACTCTGGGAGTCTGAGTGAGGCACTTGTACTCTCTTGGCCTCAGTTTCCTCTTCTTTTTAATAGGAAGAGGAAGAAAAGTCCCTGCTTAGCTTCCCTCCAAGGGCTGTAGTAATGGGGAGGAACACACAGGGCAGAGAGAAGCTGTGTCTGCCACTGACCCTGGCCTCCTGTCTGCCTACAGAGCGACTCCTGGTCCCCAAGTGCGTGATGCTGAAATCCAGAGGAAGCCGGGGTCATGTGAGATTCCAGGATGCCTTCTGTGGTGCCTACTTCACCTTTGCCATCTCCTGCGAGGGCCACGTGTATGGTTTTGGCCTCTCCAACTACCATCAACTTGGTGAGCCGCAAGCCCAACATCTGGCATAGCCCAGGGTGACCTGGGTTCCAATCCTGGCTTCACCACTCACTTGTTGTGCACCCTTGATGGCGTCAGCTAACCCCTCAGAGCCATGGTTTTGTTATCTGTAAAGTGAGAATATCCATTCCTTGGTGTTTATGGGGGAGGCAGCCTCACTGTGTGAGGGGATGAAGAAGGACAGCTCCTTGGACAGTTTCACCCCTGACAGCTCTATCCTGGCCTTTTCCTCCCAGGAACCCCAGGCACAGAATCTTGCTTTGTGCCCCAAAACTTGACATCCTTCAAGAACTCTACCAAGTCCTGGGTGGGCTTCTCTGGTGGCCAGCATCATACAGTCTGCATGGATTCGGAAGGTGGGACCTCTGGGTTGGGGGTGGAGTATTCCTTGGGCATAGCCTGGCCAGACTCCTGAGACCATGGTCCTTGGAACCTGGGCCTGCTCCCTGGGTTGGGTCAGATGTGGGTCCATGAGGGCCATCCCCATCCCCGAGTCCTGGCCCTCTTCCCCATGAGCTCAGTGGGGTCCTATGGGGGTTCTTCCAGACCGCCCCCAAAACTGGGACAGATGCTGCAGACCTGCTTCTCAGCACGCTGGGAGTGGGGACGAGCTTCCGCGGATATGGGAGCTCAGCGGGCCTACCTGGGGCATGCCTTCTGCCGCTCTTCATCTGTCCTCCCTCCTTCCGCAGGAAAAGCATACAGCCTGGGCCGGGCTGAGTATGGGCGGCTGGGCCTTGGGGAGGGTGCTGAGGAGAAGAGCATACCCACCCTCATCTCCAGGCTCCCTGCCGTCTCCTCAGTGGCTTGTGGGGCCTCCGTGGGGTATGCTGTGACCAAGGATGGTGAGTTGGGGCTGCCCACACGCGGCGTGGTCGGGTTTGGGGGTAATGATTCTTGCCAAACTGCTCCTCAGGCTCTGATGTCCATCACGAAGTAGCGCTGAGATGCAGAGAGCACTGTTTGTGATGACACTGCTTTTCTCCTGACTGTCAGAAGCTCTGGCTTTGATGAACATAAATGAGTAAACAAATTATTTTAATAAGGGCGATTTTTCGTAGCATAGAAAAATAGTAAAGAGAGATGTATCACTGAGTCCCAGACAGGCAGTAGGACTTGAATCCAGGTCTCCGGGGTCTTAACTCAGGCTTCTCTTTACATTTTCCACCAAGGTGATCCTTTTATTTACAACCTAGTATGTGCCAGCTTCCCAGGGAGTTGTACTTAGACTTTTAGTAGGAGAAAGAAGGCTTAGTCACTGGGGTTCTAGCAGGCACAGCAGAGGAATCAGGTGGTCACCAAAGCCTGAGTGGGTGAGTGGGATAGTCATGGACACCTTGAGAAGTCCGGAGCTGCTGGAGCACTTGGCCTGGAATTATCTGGGTAGAGTTCCTGAGGAAGTGGGGCTTGTGCTGCACTTTAAAGGTTCAGTTCTTTATGATAAGTAATGAAGGGCATCCCAGGTACAGGAACATCTAGAACAGTCTCAGAGGTCTCAGAGGTCCTTGGGATGGAGGGTGGTGTAGGGGTTTGGGGAGTGGCCAGTCACGTAGAGCCTTGAATGCCATGCCTAGGAGCAGGGAGAAAGTCTTTGGCAATATGTAAGGACTGTGGTCTCTGGTTGACAGAGCTATTTTTTTAATCCATCATCTCCTTCTCTGAACTCCCAGAGGCTGGGACATTGCTAGGTTGCTGCCGGCCAGAGCCAAAATTCTCCCTGATGTTCCAGGCTTCTCACAGTATAGAAAGGTGGGGCTAGGGATCCTGGAGACAGCTGCCCCCATTTCTCTCCCCTGTAGGTCGTGTTTTCGCCTGGGGCATGGGCACCAACTACCAGCTGGGCACAGGGCAGGAGGAGGACGCCTGGAGCCCGGTGGAGATGACGGGCAAACAGCTGGAGAACCGTGTGGTCTTATCGGTGTCCAGTGGGGGCCAGCACACAGTCTTACTGGTCAAGGACAAGGAACAGAGCTGATGAAGCTGCTGCGGGCCTGGCTCCCGGCCCCGCCACCCTCCCTCCTGGAACTGGGAAGCTATGACGACCACAGATTCCAGCAGGCCTCCCCCAGCCCCGAGTACTCTGTCACCTCCTGCCTTTTTCCTCTCAGCAGAACAGAATCCTTTTCCTCTTTTCCGTTCACCTTTCCTGAATCATCCTGCAACCTACAGGATGAAGGGGAGCGGTAGGGGGGAAATGGAAGAGGGGAGGGGGTTTTAGCAGCCAGAACATTGCTCACCCCAGAGCCATGTGGTTAGACCTTTCCCCCCTCATCCCTACCTCCCATGGCCCTGGCTGACCCTGGTTTTGCCTGCCAAAAACCAAAAACTCCTCCCCTGGGGATTTGGTGCCCACGTTCTGAAAAGTTGGGGATCATCAAGCCCTACTGTAGCCGTGTGCCACTCTCTGTCCTTCACAATCCCCAGGCAGACAAATGGTATGGTGGTCAGACCCAGCTGTCATGGCCCCGTGCCTGGGGGAAACTGGAGATCGGGCATGGCTGCCCTGCCACGGGCAACCCCAAGCCAAATATTTGGCCCTCAACAGATGTCCATGGGGAAGAAGAAAACACTGATCCTCCACTTGATCAAGAAAAAAGCCAATCAGCCTTTCTCCCAGAAGCACAAAGCATTCTGCCCTTCAGGCATCGCCTGAGTAGCCTACCCGTCGACCTGCCTCACCTGCAGCCGAGGGCCTGAAGTCTGGGAGGGAAGCGACATCTGCAGGGCAGGACGTGGAGGGAGTGGGGAAGGAGAGTTTTATAAACAAACTTATAGCAATATTGAGAGTGAAGGGAGGGGGGAGGAGGGGCAGAGGGGCAGAGGCTGGTGCCCAGAAAGGGGAGCAGCAGCTTGTACAGTGGCTGAGAAAATAGAAAACAGTTTTGATTTTTTTTTTTAATGTAAAGTATTTTGGAGGGGAGAGTGAAATCTTTTAACACTTTGAATAAATTTAGAGTTTTATAAAACAGGCCACTTGTTTTCTACATACTCCCTGCTTTTTTAAGGGAGGACCTGCTGTGTTGGGAAGAGCAGAATAAACCCATACCTATGCCCCTGGTCAAGGCCAGGGCTTAAGTGCCGTCACGATGTCCTGGTATGTGCCAGTCCGCTGCTGATGTGGCTGGTCATACAAAACAAAAAAGAGAAAAAGAGTTGATTGATGTTTGCTTAGGTATTTATGTTTCAGGAATCACTGGATTTAAAAAAAAAAAATTATGCTGTATAATGTGAGACGTGGAATGGATCCTTTAACATCCTAATCCCAAACCAAAATTTGAGTACAGTACATACCTATAAATACTTACACTAAGCTTGCTGTTCTGTCATTCTCAACAGCTGATGTAATTGATTAAACATGGTTAACTGCACAGTAACTTAAGACTACTTACTACGCGTATTAATGTAGATCTTCCCAGGCATTTGAGCAACCAAATCATACAGCCGATCTGTCTATGATGGTGGTCACTGAAGCCACATGTGGCTATTTACATTTAAATGCAAATTTGTAAAAAAATTTTAAATTAATTTCCTTGGCTGCACTAGCCACATTTTAAGCCCGCAGTAGTCCTGTGTGGCTGGTGCCTGTGGTATTGGGCTATGCAAACATAGAACGTTTCTGTAACTGCAGAAAGTTACAGTGGACAGTGCTGATCTAGAAGGACTGTTACATGTATAACAGGACGTTTTTATTATCACCAGGATTCTTCTTGGATGTCAGAGACTTGGAAAAAATGAATATGTAAAAGAACTTCAGATGTATTCTGTGATTTTTTTTTTCCTGTGAAGTTTTAGTTTTGATACAGGCAATATACGGATTGGAAATTGACTTCTTAGAAAGGACATCACACTTTTGGTTGTAATATTTTCTTTGTAAAGAAGCACTCGTGTGTCTGCTGCTACTCCTCACTCCACCAAAAAGTCCATTTGGATTAGACTTACTGGGGTTTTCCCTTTTGACAGGACAGCATGTTGAAGATACCCTGTTCTTAATAACAGCTCTTCTGTATTGGGACTTAAAATGGGCCAGGCATTGTGCTGAACACTTGTACATGCAATACTAGCTCTTTTAATCCTTCCATCAGCCCTGCAAAGTCAGACTTGTCCCTCGGGAAACAGTCCCTGAGGTTGTGACTAGCTTAAGGTTAAGCAGCTACTACCGAATGCACAAACTAGGCTGGAATCTAAACCAGCCTCTACCTGAGCCTAGAACTTCAATTCCTTTTCCTTGTATTGCACGTGTTATAAAGCTCTCTGTAGGTGCTTTACACGTATGAGAACGGTGTCAGGCACATGGTACTCTGGACATACTACTTGCCGTTGCGACAATTGTACATTTTTGTCTGTTCCCTGTAGTTAATAATTGTCTTTCACGTGCATAGTTTTTTGGTGTTAGGTATTAATTTAGCACCAATGTCTTTTTTAAAAGATTTTATTTGAGAGAGAGAGCAAGCGCGAGCAGGGGGAGGGACAGAGAGCGAGAGAGAGAGGGAGAAGTAGACTCCCCTGCTGAGCGGGGAGCCTGACATGGGGCTCCATCCCAGGACCTGGCATGACCTGAGCTGAAGGCAGTTGCTTAACCAACTGAGCCACCCAGGTGCCCCAGCACCAATGTCTTAAGTGTAAATTTAAGTTTCCCTTTGTTCAAACACATCAAGTACTGTCATCTTTTCCCCCATCCTCCTCCAACCTGGATGGATTACCCCAAAACAAATGTAATCATAGTACACAATGTGGCTCTGCTATAACTATTTACAAAGTTGTCGTGTAAATATTCAATATTGCTTTGACAGACATTTTTTATTTTTTTGCCCAGTGTGGGGCTTGAACTCACATCCCCCCCGCCCCAAGATCCAGAGTGGCAAGCTCTACTGACTGAGCCAGCCAGGTGCTCCTGCTTTGTGAAAAATTATAATATGACGATGGAGAAGTGTGTATGTATGAAGGAAGGATAGTCGCTAAGATATCTGAAACTACAAATGCGAGTACATCATTTAGAAATGTGCAGATTCTAGGGAGATGTGGAAACTTGCTTCAAGAGAGTGGGAATTGGGGCTAGGGATAGATAGGTTAAGGGACTGCTGTTTATTATTTATTTCATAAAATTAGCAAATGTTTTCTCAGTGCCTACCATATCCCAGACATTGTAGGAATTTGATTAGAAACAAAACACAGGGGCACGTGGGTGGCACAGTTGTTAAGCGTCTGCCTGGGATCAAGTCCTGAGTCCGGGCTCCCTGCTCAGTGGGAAGCCTGCTTCTCCCTCTCCCACTCCCCCTGCTTGTGTTCCCTCTCTCGCTGTGTCTCTCTGTGTCAAATAAATTAAATCTTTAAAAAAAAAACAACACAAGAATCCCTGTCTCATGGAGCTTGCACTCGAAAAACAAACATTTAAAAATCTTCCACCTGTAGTAAGCAAAGAGCTCCGCAGAGGGGCTGGCAAATAGTACTAAATAAACAGCTCTCTGCTGTAATTTGAAGGCCTCCAAATACCATGTTGGAGAATTTACTGGATGCCAGGCATTGGGCCAAGTACTTTCCCAACTTCTCATTTTCTCTTCACAACACCCTATGTGGTAAGCACTGCTATTATCCATATTAGTCTCAGGTTAAGTAACTTGCCAAAATAATTAGAGGGGGCTGGGATTGATAGCCAAAGCGCCCAGCCACTACACATGCTATTACAGTAAGTAGGATAAACGTGGAAAAGTGGCAGCTAGCAGCTGGATCTCAAGTTTTCAGACCGGTAAGCGCTTGACTTGGGGGCCCAACGCCCTAAATTTAGGAGGTATAAACTGGTAAAGAAGGGCTTTAATGGCTTATCAGCCCAGAAGGAGCCCCAGAAAGGAATCCTCGAGCACTTGGGGTGAGCTTTACTGTTGGAGTTGACCATCACTTACAGAAGCTCCCCATTCTGAGAAACGGGCGCCAAAGTGAGGTTTTGGTGTGGGACACTCCCAGACTAGGAGAGTTAAACTGTCGGGATTATCTAGTCATTGAAATCGTGTTTACTGAGGGCCTTCCATGGACAGGTCATTGTTTTGGGACAAGTTAGAGCTGGCGCTTTGGGTTAGGGTAGTGGATATGGGACTCCGTAAAGCAGAGTGACAAGACTTGGGGATTATTTGGTTGAGGTGACAGGGTTGCTCCAATTTACCCTCCCTGTAACTCCCCGCCCCCTCTTCCCATCCCAGGGCTATATACAGGAATGATGGAAGAATCCCATCCAGCTTCAACAAACATCTCACGTCTCCAAAACTGGGAAGCAGGGTCAGGGGGTTGCTGAGGTAGACCTGCGGTTTGCCCAAGGTCATACAGTGGAACTGGATCATCCTGGCTCCCAAAGGGGACTTTTTCGTGTGCTTATATTTGCAGGGTTTGTTTGTTTTTACAATGAGCGTAATTAGTTTTGTAATTTTAAATGTATGTGTGTGCTTGAATACGTGGTCAGAAAGAAGCCCAACAAAGCCAACTACCCAAGGAACCGTACCGCCATAGTAGTGTCTGCTCCGCCCCAGGCCGCGGACTCCGGCTGAGCTCCGCCCCCAGGGATCCCGGAACTCTGGCCCAGCCAACCGGGTCGTCGGAAAAACCCGGAGCGGCGCATCCCGACGTGGCCCTGGGCGCTGAGATTCGGAGCGTGCGCAGAAGGCGTCGGAGGCGCATGCTCCCTGGCGGTCCCGGCCCCGCGGTCTGGCGCCGGCGCTGGCGTCGTCGGCCCGCAGACACACCGCCGGGCTGCGGGCATGGCGGCCAGTCTGTGGATGGGCGACGTGAGTGAGGGCGGCTGCCCGGGTGCGAGGAAGATGAGTCTGAGTGTCACGGGGGAGGAAGAGTCTGAAGGGGAAGGGGCCTTGAATCCCAAAAGGGTGGAAGTGAATGGGGAGGGGAGTTCTTTGGGTGACACAGACGGGTCCCAGAATTTAGGTGGAGGGACCGAGTGTGAGGATGGGGGTTCCTAGCCTTCCGCCTGCGTTCATGGAAGGGAAAGGGAGGTTCTTTACCGGGATAGAATGGCAGGAACCCCGAGGATTGAAGGGCGCTGTGGCTCTAGGACTGGAGGGATAGGGTTCGTAGATCCAAGGAGGAGACTCCCTAAAGGGAGCAAGTTTGAAGGGAAGGGAGGCGAGGATTGAAAACGTGGGAGGTGGGATTCAGGCCAGTGTGTAGATGACCATCTCCACTCCCCTCACCCCCGCCCGCACCAGCAGCGTGTAGCCAACCCTGGCGGGGCTCTGGAGCCGGGAATGAGGAGCCTGGACGCTAGCCTGAATGCTCTGCTCTTGTATTTACGCAGCTGGAGCCCTACATGGATGAGAATTTCATCTCCAGAGCCTTTGCCACCATGGGGGAGACCGTGATGAGCGTCAAAATAATCCGAAACCGCCTCACTGGGTACATTTTCTCCTTCCAGCTTCTCAATTCTCCTTTAATAGACCGTGCTGCCAGTGTCATTCTCGAGAATGTAAACATCGAAAAGTCAGAGTTTCTCACCCCCTAAAAATAATTAATATAACATAAACGCTAACATTTGGGGGCTTATTGAGAGGAAGTATAGCATATTGCTTAAGGACTGGATTCTGGAGCTAGACTGCAAGTTAGGTCTACTGTGTGACCTTGGGCAAATTACTAAACCTCTCCATTTCCATCTCACCGTGACTGAAAATGGAGATGAAATCACCATCTACCTCATAGAGTTACAGCGAGGATTAAATGAGTTAATTGACATTCAGCATTTTAGAGTAGTCTGGCATGTGGCATATGCTCAATAAATATAAACAGGTTATAAGCTGCTAGGTAGTAAGCACTTTATTTATTTTTTTTTTTTAAGATTTTATTTATTTATTCAACAGAGATAGAGACAGCCAGCGAGAGAGGGAACACAAGCAGGGGGAGTGGGAGAGGAAGAAGAGGCTCGTAGCGGAAGAGCCTGATGTGGGGCTCGATCCCAGAACGCCAGGATCACGCCCTGAGCCGAAGGCAGATGCCCAACCACTGTGCCACCCAGGCGCCCTGGTAGTAAGCATTTTAAAATCATTTTTTAGGGGGATACCTGGTGGCTCAGTCCTTAAGCCTAGACTCTTGATTTTAGCTCAGGTCATGATTTCAGGGTCCTGAGGTCGAGCCTGCAGTGGGGCTCTGCATTGGGTGTGGAGCCTGCTTGAGATTATATCTCTCCCGAAGCACCTGGGTGGCTCAGTCAGTTAAGCGTCTGCTTTCAGCTCAGGTCATGATCCCAGGGTCTTGGGATTGCGCGCTTCCTGGTGAGTGGGGAGTGTGCTTGCCCTCTCCCCCTGCTCATAGGGTCATGCGTTCTCTCTCTCTCTCTCTCCAAAAAAATAAAAATAAAAATAATCTTTTAAAATTCTATTTTTTTTAAGATTTATTTATCCCCTGCAGTGCTCGATCGTACAACCCCGAGATCATAACCTGAGCTGAAATCGAGTCAAATGCTTAATGGACTGAGCCCCAATAAATAAATCTTAAAAAAAAAAAGATTTTATTTTTAAGTAATTTCCACACCCAGCGTGGGGCTCAAACTTACAACCCTATTGGGGCATCTTGGTGGCTCAGTCAGTTAAGCAGCTGCCTTCTGCTCAGGCTATGATCCAGGATACTGGGATAGAGCCCCACATCGGCTCCTTGCTCAGCAGGGAGCCTGCTTCTCCCTCTGCCTACCGCTTCTACTTGTGCTTGCTCTCTCCCCGCCCAGTGTCAAATAAATAAATAAAATCTTTAAAAACAAAACAAAACTTACAACCCCAAGATCAAGAGTCGCATGCTCCATGGACTGAGCCAGCCAGGTGCCCCTAAAATCATTTTTTAAATTACAAAAACGTCTGAGCTAAGTACTATTATTAGAGAAGCTTCATAACTGTCTTAAAGTTTACAGAGCTATTAAATGACAAAACAGGACTCAGATCTGTTCTCCAAGTCATGAGTGCCCTTAACTCAGTCATTCACCTAAGTTATTTGTAGAAGCAGTGCCGTGTGCTGCTCTCCTAGGTGCCCGGGATACATGGCTGAAACAAACCAGGCATAGTCTCTCCTCTCGTGGAGTTTACTGCATTCTAATGGGGAAACAAAACAGTAAATACGTAAACAAAACCAAATGCAGAGAATATTTTGAGATAGTAGTGCTATATTGCCTCCACATTCTTCCTTCTCTTGAGGGGTCTCAGTTTTCCTTAGGCTTCTAGTTAGAAAAAGGAGGATTCCCTTATCAGTTTGACAGTGTTTACTGAGCAGTTTCTCCGCCAGGTACTCTGCTAAAGAAGCTTGCTAAAACATCAAATGGTGAAAAATACAGATGAGAGAAATGAAGTGTGGTCAGTTCTGGCTTTTGGTTGACAGGTACTTTGTGTATTCAGAATCCCAGTACCTGTTACTGAAACCCAAGTGTGGCTGCCTGTAAAGGAAAGGCCAGTATTCTAGAGATGAGGTTTTTTGTTTTTTTTCTCTTGCCACTCCCCCACCCCACCCCCCGCAGAGACGAGTTTTGACTGGAAAGGAACATGAGCATTATTCAGGAGGCCAGCTACTCTTGTCCAAAAGCCATCGGAGGTTTCTCCTGGCCCAGAAACTTTTAAAGTGCTTTAGGGCAGTGAATCAGTTAAGGGAGTGCAGTGGTCTATGACAACTCTTGACTACGTGCAGTCTGATGGTGCCGACTACAGATGTTATCGTGCTGCTTGACAGTATTGCAATGGGGTCTGGTTCCTTGCTGGGGGGAGGGGATTGGATGGGGGTGTTGTGTAAGAGGGTTTGGTTTCTTGGTGCCCCGGGTGGTGCAAGAGAGCCTGGTGACATGTAGAAGTGCTCTGTTCTTTCTAGGAAAGAATGCATGGTCTATAAATGTGCCAAGGTTTAATCAGTCATGTGGGTTAAGGGTGCTTGCTAAAACTTAAAAGACTACTAGGTTGGCCAGAGGGGCCAAGGCAGCTCCATACCTAGGAACAGTTTGGGGTTGTTTTGTGTTTTTGTTTTTTGTCTTCAGCCATGTTATGAAATGAGAAAAGACCAAGGCAGCCACGAGGCTGTTCACATACAGGAATGCAGTGTGGCCGAGGAAGGGACTGAGGAAAAACCAGCACCACGCTAGGTGATAACTGGGAGCCAACTTCCCCAAAGCTCCTAACAGCAGAACACTTGAGACAGGAGCATATTTATATAGGCGCTCCAAGAAGGAGACTTTGGTTCCATGCCTGTTCTCTGCAGTGGGCAGGACAGGCCTTTCCACTGGTCTCTGTAGAATTTTCTTTCTTTTTCTTTTTTTTTTTTTTTAAAGATTTTATTTATTTATTTGACAGAGATAGAGACAGCCAGCGAGAGAGGGAACACAAGCAGGGGGAGTGGGAGAGGAAGAAGCAGGCTCATAGCGGAGGAGCCTGATGTGGGGCTCGATCCCATAACGCCGGGATCACGCCCTGAGCCAAAGGCAGACGCTTTAACCGCTGTGCCACCCAGGCGCCCCTCTGTAGCGTTTTCTGTATCCAATGCGGTAGAGGTTTTCAGTGACTCTGAGGGAGGCCTAGAGAACTCATTGCCTGGCTCCTTGGCTGCCAGGATGTGACAGGGAACAAGCAGAAAGGGAGAAGCAGCTACACAGCCTGGAAGAAAATATGGAGAGAATGGCCCACGGAGGGGCTCCCCAGGTCCTGCTGCATGAGACCATTAACACACCTTGACTCTGAGCCTTCAGGTCTGATGAACAGTCTCAGAAAGGACCCTGTGCCCATCCGTGGAATGTTCCTCGGGGGGATCCCCATCCCCCACCCCCCTAGTCCATGGGGCCCTCAGTTTCCATCCTGAGGTCTGGGAGCTGCAGCCCAGAGTAGGGATGAAGAGCTGTACTAGCTACCCTCAGGGAGAGCCAGGAGCGTGCCAGCCTTTCCCTGAGAGGCCGGGGCTCTGCTGCTCCCTCCTCCTCAGAATTGGTGCCTGTATCCCCCCAGTTCCCTACATACTCTCTCCGCTTGCTTTTTATATGTTCTGTACTCTGGGAACAGATTCTCTCACTGGTAGATCACGCTAGCCTAAATATTTTTCTTCTTTTTGCTCTTGTAGACAGAAAACCCCAGATAATCAGTTAGTGGTATGAACACATTCTGTAATACTTTCTACTTTATTGAAATAAGATTTGGAACTATCTTTTCCTATCCACAATTACTAAAATCTAGCTGTTTCTTGTGGTGGTATTTACAGACACGTTACATTTATATCTTGCCTCATTTGAGACTTTGGTCTGTGAGAATACTGTAAAATAAATAAATGCAAATCTAAAAACCAAGACCAGAGAAAATAAGGGGAAAAGATAAGACCCATGGAAAATAATATGCAACAGAGCATAGTGCTGAAGAATGCAGTCAGTGGTTGCACAACAGTGTGAATATTCTTTTTTTTTTTTTTTTTAAGATTTTATTATTTATTTATGGCAGAGAGAGGGAGGCAGAGCGTGTGTGCACAGAGGGGAGGGGCAGAGGGAGAAGCAGGCTCCCTGCATGACCTGAGCCAAAACCAAGAGTCGGAGGCTTAACCAACTGTGCCACCCAGGTGCCCTCAGAATATCTTTTGTAGCTTTTTTTTTTTTAATGTCTCTCTCACTCTCTTTTTTTCCCCATGCCAGATGGGTCATGTGCCAAGGTTGTAACAGAGTTTGAGGGGGTACATGTCACCACAGTATGAACAGTCTGCCATCACAGTTATGAACTACCGAAGGGTCAGCTCCTGTCTGTTCTAAGCCCAGGAAAGCTCGCCTCTTATCTTTTCTCGTAACACTGACTTTTTAAAGAGGTGAGACTAATTGTCTTACATAAGGTTCTGCGTTCTGGAATCTGGTTTTATCTGCTTGCTTGTGGTGGTGCTTTACATGTTCTGTCCCTAATATCCCCTGTAAACTGAACATTAGATCTTAGGGTTTGATTGGATTGTATTAAATATTTCTAGGGGTGCCTGGGTGACTCAGTAGGTCAAGTGTCTGCCTCTTGGTTTCGGCTCAGGTCATGGCATCTCGCCCTGCGTCAGACTGGGTGCTCAGCAGGGAGTCTGCTGCTCTCCCTCTCTCCGATCCTCCCCCCTGCTTGTGCGTGTGCTCTCTCTCAAATAAATAAATCTTAAAAAAATATTTTTGGCAAAAGCACTTCAAAGGTGGTACAGTGCGTCAGTAAATGTTTACCAGATGAGTCTGGGACTGGCCCAGATGGGCAGTCCTTATATTCAGGTTTGTAAGTTAGTTCTGAACTGAAAGATGTCAGGAAACAAAAACCGTATGGGCTCTGATCAGAAAAACAGTTCTCCCTCCCCTCAGGCCAGGGCTCAGTCCCATCTGGGAATCCCATCTTGAACCATTCTCCTCTCTCTTGTTTGCTTTCTTTGCAGAATCCCAGCTGGCTACTGTTTTGTAGAATTTGCAGATTTGGCCACAGCCGAGAAGTGTTTGCATAAAATTAATGGGAAACCCCTGCCAGGAGCCACACCTGTAAGGATGCTTGGATAATGACGATGTTCCCATTTTTTGTCATCGATAACTTTCATTTATTGAATCCCTACTGTATACTCACTCTATTTACTCCTATAACCAGCCTTCATAGTAGGCGTCGGTATCTTTGCCAGTCAGGAGACCGAAGCTCAGGGAAGTGGAATCACTGGTCCGAGGCAGCACGGGTAGTAACTAGCAGAGGCAGGATGCAAACTGAAGGTTGGTTGCCTCTCAAATCCATGCCCTTTGCACTCTGCCCCGCCGCCTCCCTTCACGGAGGACTTGCAACCCTAGACCTCCTGTCTGATTGCGAAGCTAGAACAGGCTGGCAGCAGTGAGGACACATCTCAAGAGAGTTACATTCTGCTCTTCCCACAGTTACTTAGCTTACAGCCGCACCAAGCTGGCACACCTGGGCTCATAGAACCACGGAGCTGGCAGTGCCCTTAGCGGCCGTCCGTGCAACCCCTCACTTTATACAGGAGAGAAAGCTGAGGCTTAGAGAGGGGGAGATGTTTTGGCCAAGGTAATTTATTTCAGTTTTTTTCAAATATTGTTTGACTTTTGAAACACCTTTCTCTGTTTTAGTTTGTTTGTTTTTAAATTTGTAGGCAAAACGTTTTAAACTGAACTATGCCACTTACGGGAAACAGCCGGATAACAGGTAAGTGCAGGGTAGCCACAAGCAGCTTCAAGCCCCAGGAAATGTCTAGATAGAGACAGGATGCATCACTGTGCTGGTCACCACCAAAGAGGAGGCTGGGGAGCCGAGTTTGGTCTGCTCTGCCTTCCTCCTGAAGGATGACTCCCACCCCTTCCCCCGCTGGTGGACCTGCCCAGCATGCTTCTTGTCAAGACCCGTGTCTTCTCTTTATTTGGTCCTGCCCCCAGCCTTCCACCCTGTTAGTACCCGCAATATTGATGTTTTATTCAGTAAGAATTGACCTGTTGTAGGGATATAACTTGATCGTTTCAGGGTGCTCTTCAAAAGCTTTAAAACAGTGTATCAGGAGCTTTAAAAAGATTTGTACCCACTGACCCTGTAATTCTACTTCAGAATTTATATGTGGATGTGTGCAAAGGTTAGCCTCAAAAGTGTTCCTTGAAATATTACATGTAATGGGGGAAATTGGGGAAAAACCCATATAATCTAATAATAGAGAAGTGGCTTAAATGATACTATGTTCATTAATTGGAATACTGCATATCCATTAATAACTCATTTTGTAACAGATGAGGACAGGTCAAGAAGTTGGTGGTTTGTTAAAAGTGAAAAAAATGCTAGAAACAAAACAAGGGAGTCCTACCCAAGTTTTGTAAATTCAAAAAGAGAAGCCAGGGGCACCTGGGTGGCTCAGTTGGTTAAGCATCCAGCTCTTGATCTCAGCTCAGGGCATGACCTCATGGTTGTGAGTTTGGGCCTGCGTTGGGCTCCGCGCTGGAGGTGGAGCCTACTTTAAAAAAGGAAAAAAAAAGGGACACCACGGTGGCTCAGTCGGTTAAGCCTCTGCCTTTGGCTCAGGTCATGTTCTCAGCCAGGGTCCTGGGATCGAGTCCCGTGTTGGGCTCCCTGCTCAGCGGGGAACCTCCTTCTCCCTCTGCCTGCTGCTCCCCTGCTTGTGCTCACTCTCTCTCTGTCAAATAAGTGAATAAAATCTTTAAAAAAAAAAAATTTGCAGCGAACACAGAGTGTCTAGTTTTCTCTTTTGAGCACCTCTGACTGCCCCCCCCACCTGCACTCCTATAATATTTGAAGCCAGACAGGCTTTGTTCAGTGGGTAATGCGCTTGGGACGGGCTGCTTCCATAACTCTGCCAGGACTGCCAAACACAACAAATTAGGACCCGGCTAAGGACCCATCAGATGTGCTGTTCCCTGGGAAGGCCCAGGAGAGGTTTATCTAGAATGGGCCCAACGAGCTTGTTAGAACAAAGCTTTTGGTGTCTGTCTCTGAATCTTGTTCTCTCCTCTCAGCCCTGAGTATTCCCTCTTTGTGGGGGACCTGACCCCAGATGTGGATGATGGCATGCTGTATGAATTCTTCGTCAAAGTCTACCCCTCCTGTCGGGGAGGCAAGGTGGTTTTGGACCAGACGGGCGTGTCGAAGTAAGGCCTTACCTGTGACTGATGCCTGCCTAGTTCAGCACTTGTCTCATAGATGGAGGAGTTAGAGTGAGGCCTATAGCCTGGGGGTGAAGAGCACAGGTCCGGAGCCGGACTGCGGTGTGCATCCTGACTCCGGTGCTGGCCCAGCCTCTGACCCGATTTCCTGCTCGGTACGACAGGCCTGACCTAACAGCTACACGCTGTGCTGTAAATAAAGCGGGGGGGTATGCGTGGCGGGCATTCGCCTCTTTATCTGTTATTGTTACTTCAGAGGTAGAAAAACCTCAAGAAAGGCTTATTTTTGATCAGAATAATAGTTATAAGCACAACCTTGAGTTATAAGCTCAAGACCTGGGTTTGAATCCTGCTTCTACAATGATGTTGGGCAAATTATTAGAGCCCTCTGAACTTGGTTTCCTCCTCAGTACAATGGGGACACTGCCGTGATCTAGTCTTTGGGCAGTTTGACGAGATAATCCTGGGGAAATAATAAGTGCTTATGAAGTATTAGCTATCATTCGTTGATCCCCCACATAGAGTAGGAGTCCCGGGGTGCCTGGGTGGCTTAGTCAGTTAAGTGTCTGACTCTTGGTTTCGACAGTCTTGGTTTCGGCTCAGGTCATGATCTCAGTGAGATCGAGCCCCACGGGGCTCTGGGCTCAGTGCAGAGTCTGCTTGAGATTCTTTCCTACTTCCTGTCCTTCCCCCTCTGCCCCTCCCCCCACTCTTGCACGTACATGTTCTCTCTCTCAAATAAAATTAAAAAAAAAAAAAAAAGAGTTGAGCAGAGCAGGATCCTTCTCTGCTTGTGACTGCCGAGCAGTTGCCTAACGTGACACCTGGTGTGCAGGGCAGATGTCGTAAATATTTGCTCAGTGAACCACAGCTGTTCCTACCGCCGCCGCTACCATAATGATGCTGACGGTAACAGGATTTCCAGTAGACTGGGAGGGAAGCCACCAGGAAGGAGCCCGGTCACCAAAGGCGCGGAGGGGATTCCTCCGGACTCGGGCTCCCTCCGTGCCGGAGTTTCACATCGCTCTGAGGCACATCTCCACGGATGGATCTCCCATCCCTCCCTGCAGAGTCGGACAGACTCTCTCTCCCCCTCTCCTCCACTCTTAGACTTTACCTCCATCACGTTTGTGATCTAAACAGGGTATGTGCTTTTGTTTTCTGCAGGGGCTATGGTTTTGTGAAGTTCACGGATGAGCTGGAACAGAAGCGAGCTCTGAGCGAGTGCCAGGGAGCCGTGGGCCTGGGGTCTAAGCCAGTGCGACTGAGTGTGGCAATCCCCAAAGCGTGAGTCCTGCGCTGCCGGGGGGCGGAGGGCCTCTGGACCCGTGCCCACCTGGACACTCCCCTTCTGCTCGTTGACAGTCGGAGCTTCCGCGTGCGGGGTGGGGGGCTGCAGGGAGGCCTGGTACTTCAGGCTGTGTGCGGGGCACTGCGGGTGAACGAGCACAACTCTGCCCCTCCAGAAGCTTCCAGCTGGGGGAGAGCTATGACCTGCGAAGGCAGATACGTTCAGACATTGCTGGTAGCAGTACTGGGAAAGCAGTGTGTCCTGCATACTTAATGTTCCTGCCCTTGCCAAGTAGTATCACTGTTAGAAATTTACCCGCAGAATTAATAAGAATTGAGCAGCAGGAAAAAAAGTATACCCGATCTTAGCTGTGGGAACGGCTGGGAGTTAATGATCCAGACACTGCAGAATATCCTATACGTCACCGTGCTCCCTGTCGTGCCAGGCAGAAAGCCCTTCTTCACTTACAGCTCCAGGCAAGTTTCTCACTCAGATAGAAGACAGCTACTGTCTGCATAGAATCTTCTATCCTTTGCCTGAAGCGGTGGCTAGGACCGTTTTGTCCCGCAGGGGACATTGGCAACACCTGGAGATAATTTTGGTTGTCCCAACTTGGGTGGGGGAGGTGCCGTGGGCATCTAGTGAGTGGAGACTGGCTCTTAAGCAGCCTGTGCTGCGCGGGACGGCCCCCGCCCCAGACTCACCTGCCCTGCCCCCGGGTCAGTGCTACCCAGGCTGAGCAGTCCCGTGCCAGGCGCGGAGGCGTGACTGCATTCTTAGCGCAGAACTTCCAGATCGCCAGGTTTTTTCAAAGCAGCAAAAGATTGGAGGTTCTTTGCTGCTTAACTGTATTTACTACATGGAAGATCAGCCAGAGTGATTTCCCCCCAGAAATGTTATTTGTTCTAAACTCTACCATATAGGGGTGCCTGGGTGGCCCAGTCCGTTAGGTGTCTACCTTCTGCTCAGGTCATGATCATGGGATCATGGGATCGAGCCCCTCATTGGGCTCCCTGCTCAGCAGGGAGCCTGCCTCTCCCTCTGCTGCTCCCCCTGCTCGTGCTGTCTCTCACTCGCAAATAAATAAAATTAAAAAAATAGTAATAACCTCTACTATATAAAAACATTAAAGAACATATTTAAAAGAAAGAAGTTTCCTTATTACCCTAAGATGGCTAATTATGTTTTCTGACTTCTAGGCTTCTCCACAGACATCATGATATGTGATATAGATACACACCCTGTGTGGATCAATTTACATGTGGTAGATTTATTTCTTTATTCATTTTTAATTATAATCTCATTCTTTTTTTCCCCCCAGTTTTCTTCGTATACGCTTTCCCTTTCCCATATAGCTGTACAGTCCTCATCAGAGAATTTCTTAACAGCTGCAGGTATCTCGAGTGTATGTTCTGCCCCGAGGTTCCTCTGATACTGATGTGTTGGTTGTTTCGGATGTGTTACCATTTATTCGATCAGCGGTGACTGAGTCCCTGCAACTCCTCAGGCTCTGACCTAGACTTTGGGGTTGTAGCTGTAAACAGAGAAGGAAAATCCCTTCTGCAAGGAGGTTATATTCCGTTCCATTTCTTGGTTGATCATTGTTGTCAGAGCTTGGTGCCTGTGTCTAGGGCGGTACCATCGGGCACTCGGAATTGAGGGCAGGAGGAGGTCCTTTTGAGAGTTCGTCCGCAAGAGCTGAGTGTGGAGAAACTGAACAGAAATGTGCAGACCCAGGCCAGGGAGACTGCCTTCAAGTCCGTGAACATATCAGGAGGGAGGCACACTGCTTGGAAACATGGCGGGGTAGTCAAGGACGAGAACGTTAGCGGTTTCCACGCTCGCGCTGGGCAGGGAGAAGGAGTCTCTGCCATTGGACTTCAGCTAGCCACCCCATCAGCAGGGGATGCTCGGACAGGCGTGGAGTTGTCTAACTGCTCTGGCCGAGTCCTCACCACACAGACGTTGAACTCAAAAGGAACTTGTGAAGAGCCCTTCAGATTTTGAGAATGCGGTTCCTGTGACAGGATTCGCTGTGGTAGTTCAGCTCCTGCTTATTTATTTATTTATTTTTTAAAGATTATTTATTTATCTATTTATTTATTTATTTGACACAGAGAGAGAGAGACAGCCAGCGAGAGAGGGAACACAAGCAGGGGGAGTGGGAGAGGAAGAAGCAGGCTCCCAGCAGAGCAGGGAGCCCGATGCGGGGCTCGATCCCAGGACTCTGGGATCACACCCTGGGCCGAAGGCAGATGCCACCCAGGCGCCCCTCAGCTCCTGCTTATGACTTGGTTTCCTCTCTGGCTTCACTGTGTCCTCACCAATCCTGAGGACACGGGTGCATTCCCCACCACGTGACAGCCAGTTCTCCCCATGAGCCAGCTGCGTGGTGTGAGCCTCTTGCCTCCTGCACGTTCGGCTGCACCTGGGAGTCTGGCTCTTCGGAGTGTGATGACTCTGGAAGCGCTTTACCATGTCGTTCCTTTGATTGCCCTCCTCTAGGACTGCCGGTCAGACCCACCTGTCTCGTAAGCCTACCCAACCATACATGGCTTTGTGTATTTTTGAAAGCAGTAGATCCTTTGCAAGCTTGACATTCTGCTTTGGTTAGCAGTGGCTGGGGTAGCCATACCAGCCGGGGAAAAAAAGCTGTCCACTGAGCCTGGGCCTCAGCCCTGATTGGTCAGGGCAGGATACAGGAGCCTGGCAAGGTGCAGATGCTGTATGTAACGGTGCGGTGTTCAGAGCATGAGTCTTGGAGTTAAATTTGGCTCCAGTCCTAGGTGTGGCCTTGGGTGAGTCACTTAACCTTTTAGAGTCTCCGTGTTCTCATCTGTATAATGGGAACAATAATTAATAGCTCTGTCAGAGGGTTGTGTAGGACTTAAAACAGGAGCCTGTGTATGAAAAGCCGTGTGCCCAAATCCTGAGTACTTACTCCGTAAACAGTAGCTGTGACTACAGTGGTGATGGTAAGGCTCCTGGAACACTTCTTTTTTTGTGGGAAAGAGGTGATTAGACCTTTTGTAGTTTGAAATGCTTCTTGGATCATCCTAAATCCAGATTTTCCAGGCCATGTTCACCTGAGCCTTTGTGGCTGGCAGAAAAACAGTCTCCCCACCCCCAGATCTTGAGAAGAGGACAAGTCAGTACTGACAAGATTTGATAAGAGAGCCAGACCTAGCTATTAAAAACTCCTGACCTTAAAGCCTGGGCTCTGGAGCCAGACTGCCAGGGTTTGGATCTCTGTGTGACTTTGGACAAACTGGGTGACCCAGACCTCAGTTTCCTCATCTGTAAAATAAGAATAGATGTATTCTTACTGCATAGGGTTGTTGTGGGGATTAAATGAGTTAATCTGCATAAAGCAGTTGAACAGCCCTGGCGTAGTAAGTGTTATGGAAACGCTTGCCTATAGTTGTTTATTTTTGCTGCTTTCCTCGTCTAAGGAGCCGTGTGAAGCCAGTGGAGTATACTCAGATGTACAGTTACAGCTACAACCAGTATTACCAGCAGTACCAGAACTACTACGCGCAGTGGGGCTACGACCAGAACACGGGCAGCTACAGCTACAGCTACCCCCAGTACGGCTACACGCAGAGCACCATGCAGGTAACCGCGGGCGGGCCCGCCGGCTCCGCTGGGCTTAGGTCGTCCTGCGGCGTGGGGGTAGTAGGGACGGGAGCTTGGGCTTCAGAAAAAAAACAGGGAAAGATGAAGCAAGTATTTGTTAAAAATAAGGCCGCCTTGTCTTGGGCCAGGCGTTCACGCTGCTGCTCACCCTCTCTTTGGTCTCTTGGCAGACATATGAAGAAGTCGGGGATGACGCACTGGAAGGTAAGAAAGAGTTCGTTCACGCATTCCTCTGTCCTCTGTCGGGTGACTGCTCTGTGGCGGGCACTGTGCCTGTAGCCAGATGCTGAGGAAGGCAAGGTGGGTTCTGCTCTGGAGGAATGTGCTTCTAGTGAGAGCTGGGGCATGCGTAATTACAGTGAGAAGTGAGCGTGGGCCTCAGAGGTGTGCGTGCGGTCCCGGAGAGCCCGGAGGAGGCCGCTCACCGGGGGAGAGAGCTGGTCACTCCCTAGACGTGGGACAGTCGACCCCCACATGTAGGTCTCCGGCAAAACTGTTGCCTTGTGTGTGTTTGATAGTTTAATTTTTTCCTATATACTTTAAGTTACAATTTTTCCTCATTCTCAAGTAATAGTTATGATTGAAAATTTGGAAAATACAGTAACATATTATGAAGAAACTGAAATCACTCCAATCTGCTACATAGTAATAGCCATCATTAATTTTTTAAATTAAAAGCATTTGTTGTAATTTCTACTGAATTTAACAGAGGAAAAAGGAAAGTAAAACTGAAGGAATTGATAACCTTCAAACATGATTTTTCAAATGAGATATTAATACTAAAAGGATTTCTAAGGTTTGAAAATATTATGAAAAACAAATTTTTTTAAGACATGTTTCTGAATAGATGTTAAGTTTTAAAGAAGTAAAATTCTGGGGCGCCTGGCTGGCTCAACAGTGGAGCATGTGACTCTTGATCTTGGGGTGGTGAGTTCATGCCCCATGTTGGGTATAGAGATTACTTAAAAAAAAAAAAAAATCTTGGGGCACCTGGGTGGCTCAGTCGGCTAAGCGTCCGTCTCTTGATTTCTGCTCAGGTCATGATCTCGGGGTCATGAGATCAAGCCCTTCATCGCGTCAGGCTCCACACTGGGCTTGGAGCCTGCTTAAGATTCTCCCTCTACCCTACCCCCACCCTGCTCTCACGCAGTCTTTAGAAAAATAAAAATAAATAAAAAGTAAAAGTAAAAAAATAATACTAAAGCACTTGTACATACATGTTTTCCTCTGAATCTTACAGCAGTGAGCTTGGGGGTGGGCAGGGCAGAACACGGGCTCTAGTTGACGCGTGGGGAACTGGCCGTCCAGGTGCTCTGCTCAGGCTCACCCAGTGAGTTAGGGGCTAAGTCAGGCCGGAGTTCCTGACTTTCTGTACTCAGTCTCTAACTGGTCCCTCCAGGGAATACTTTTTTTTTTTAAGAGAATATTAACCTGATTATAATATCTGTGTATAACTCCTTAGAATTAGAATTTTCCAGTCTCATTCTCATCCATTAATATAATAATACCAAACATATTTTGTGCCAGGCCCTGCTACCTGTCAACATGATGTTGGGTTGGTGCCATTATAATCCCCAATCTACAGAAAAGAAAACTGAGGCTTAGGGAATTGGTAACAGCTAATAGTTACTGAGATTTTACTACGTGCAGGCCCTGTTCTAAGCATTTTACATCTATTAAGACATTTAACTTTCACAACTGTTTTGAGGTAAGTAGCACAATTTATTCTGGTTTTATAGAATAAAAAACCAAGGGAAAGGGGTCAAATTACTTGTTCAAGGTCGATGATACTGTAAATTGCAACATAGTATTTAGAGATGGAGTCACTCTTGGAACCCTTGCAGTCTTGCCCCAGACTACATGCTTTTTACCACTGACTTACACTGCCTCCCAGTTCAACCTAATACCCACCCAGAGGGGGCACAGCAGGAGTCGTTGCCCTTCTCCGTCTCTTCCTCGGTTTGGGTGAGCCATGGCTTCAGAGTGAGGAAGGGTGCTCTGTTGTAGCGTATCCACAGGCTTCGGCTCACACAAAGGCCTGTCTGTGATTGAGCTCTTTACTAAACTGTTCCTATAAAGCTGTTACCTACACCGAGTAGAGAAACCAGGCCAGTCGTGCTTTCTTACCGTTTCCATAGGGAGCCTCTGTAAATGCTCAGAACTTCTTAGAATTTAGATCAGAATTCCAACAGAAAGAAAGATCCTTTTGGTTACAGGAACAGGCATAGGACTTATGTGAAAAGATCAGCATTGGTTTGGAAAAGGAAACAGACTCTTAAAAGTAGTGAGAAAGTTTGAAATAATTTACAAAAGAAACACACATGCCAGTAAATAACAAGAAAAAAAGTTGAAACGTACTCTTTGTATCAAAGGTGATCCGTACCGTATCACTAGTAGGACATCGTATGTATAAATCTGTAAGGCAGGCCCGCCAGCTGGAAAGTCAGGATTTCTCTTACAGTCTTGAGGCAGAATTCCTTCTTTGGGAAACCTCACTAAATTTAAGGCCTTTAGGTTTTCAACAGATCAGATGAGACCCACCCACATTATTGAGGATTATTTATTGAGAGAGAGCACGGCGGGGAGGGGCCGAGGGAGAGGGGGAGAGAGAGTCTTAAGCAGGCTCCACACCCTCGGTTGAACCACCCAGGTGCCTCAAGGATATTCTTAAAATCAGCTCCTTGCATGTTAATCACATCTATAAAATACCTTCACAGCAACACCTAGACTTGGCATTTGACCAAACAGGGCACTAGAGACTAGCCAAGTTGACATGTAAAAATTTAGCCATCACACTATTAATAATCAAATTGAAATTCAAATATACTGCGTTTCTTGGGGCACCTGGCTGGCTCAGGCAGTGGAGCGTGCAACTCTTGGTCTCAGGGTTGTGAGTTGGAGCCCTACCTTGAGTGTAGAGATTACTTTAAAATAAAATCTTTTGGGGGCCTGGGTGGCTCAGTCATTAAGCGTCTGCCTTCGGCTCAGGGCGTGATCCCAGAGTCCTAGGATCGAGCCCCACATCAGGCTCCTCCGCTATGAGCCTGCTTCTTCCTCTCCCACTCCCCCTGCCTGTGTTCCCTCTCTCGCTGGCTGTTTCTCTCTCTGTCAAATAAATAAATAAAGTCTTTAAAAAAATAAAATAAAATAAAATCTTTTAAAAATATATTATTTTTTTTCTTTAAAAAGTTAGTTTTTATAATGTTTGTATCCTTTGGATCAGTAATTTTAATTGAAAGATCTTATCCCCAAATGATAATCATTGATACAGATAAATACTTATAGAGAATTTGTTAAACAAATGGTAGTCTTTTTTTCTTTTTCTTTTTTTTTTTTTTTAAGCAGGTAGTTATTTATATATCATCTTTGGATAGATTTTTCTTTTTTTTTTTTTTTTTTAAGATTTTATTCACTCATTTTAACAGAGACAGAGCACAAGCAGGCAGAGGGAGAGGGAGAAGCAGGCTCCCTGCCGAGCGGGGAGCCTGATGTGGGGCTCGATCCCGGGACCTGGGACCACAACCCAAGCTGAAGGCAGATGCTCAACTGACTGAGCCACCCAGGCGCCCCAATCATGTCTTTTTCTAAGAGTATTGACATAAGGAAATGTTTTCAGTGAAAAAAACGCCAGATAGAAAATAGGATATGTAGTGAAATCCCAGTTAGGGTTTTGTTTTTTGGGATATAACCCACATAACAGATTTCACCCTTTTTATTTTCAGATTTCACCCTTTTAAAGTATATATATACAGTCCATTAGTTTTTAGAATGGTCACAGAGTTGTGCACCCATTACCATTGATTCCTGCAACCAGGAGCAGTCACCCTCCATATGCCAGCCCCCTCCAGCCCCTGACAACCACTCATCTACTTTCTGTCTCTTGGGATTTACCTATTCTGGGTTGTTTTTTTTTTTTTTTTTTTTTTTAAGTAGGCTCCTTGCCCAGTGTGGAGCTTGAACTCATCACCCTGAGATTAAGAGTCAAGTTGCATGCTCTACCAACTGAGCCAGCCAGGCGCCCCAGGGCGTTTTAAATAAATGCAGTTGTGTATAACGTGCGGTACCCCGTGAATGGCTGAAGCACAGTGTTGTAGCAGCTGTCGGTACATCATTTTTATGGCCAAACAATATTCCATTGTGTGGATTTCCATTTTGTTGATAGACGTTTGGGTTGTTACCACTTTTAGCATTAGGAATATACCACTTCTGAGCTTTCGTGTGAAAGTTTTTGTGTGGACAGAGGTAAGTTTTCATTACTACCTAGGAATGGAATTGCTGGTAAGTTTTCATTACTACCTAGGAATGGAATTGCTGGATCACATGGCAGACCCTTTATGTAACCACTGGAGGAACTGCCAGACTTTCCGAAAAGGCTGCAGCATTTTCCATTCCCCGCAGCAGTGTACAAGGGTTCCAGTTTCTCCACATCCCCACCAGTGGTTGTTACTGGTTCCTTACGGCCGTCCTAGTGGGTTTCAGGCGGTATCTCCTCGTGGTTTCCACGTGCGCTTTCCTGCTGGCTACCGCATGTCGAGCGTCTTTGTATGCTTTCTGGCCGTGTGTAGATAGATCTTTGGAGAAGTGTCTATTCAAGTCCTTTGTCCATTTTTAAATTGGGTAGTCTTTTTTACTGTTTCATTGTAGGAGTTCCTTTATTTTGTTCTGGATACTACTCCCCTATCAGACATGATTTACAAATTATCCCGTTCCATGTCTTGATAATGTCCTTTGAAGCACAAAAGTTAATTTCCATGAAGTCCTGTTTTTGTTTTTGCTTAAATGGTGTGGTATCTAAAAGGCACTGCTTGTTTATACCTGTTTTAGGTCTTTGATTCGTTTTTAGTTAATTCTCTTCTGTAAAGTGTGAAGAGTCTAGCCTTATTCTTTTGTCTGTGGTTATCCAACTGTCCCAGCACCCCTTGCTGAAAACTGTTCTTTACCATTGAATTGTTTGGTACCCTTGTCGAAAACCGACTTACTGTAAATCTGTACGTTGGGTTTGGACTCTTAAATCTTATTCCATTGATCTCTACGTCTATCCTTAAGCCACTGCCAGTTATTGTTACGTTGTAAGTTTTGAAATGGGGAGGTCCTTGAACTTTGTGCTTTTTCAAGATTGTTTTGCTATTCTAAATCCTTTGCATTTCCATCTAAGTTTATGATCAGCTGCTCAATTTCTGTAAAACAAGGCAGCTAATTTTGAAAGGGATTACATTGGATCCGTAGATCAGTCTGGGGAGTATTGCTATCTTAAGCAATATTGTGTTCCAGTCCGGGTACTTGGGATGTCCATTTCCTTAGGTCTTCTCTAATTGTAAAGTTTTCTAATGAATGGGTGTGTTTGTGTGTGTGCATCTTAAACCAACATAAGACTATACGGAAAAGTATAAAATGTTATCAGTCGTAGTGATTAAGGAGTTTTTTTAAACTTTATTGTAAAATGTAACATATGGAGAAGTATGTAAAACAGGTGTAATTGTAAAGTAATTGCTTGTGGACCTTTCTTTGGATCAAGAACATTGCCAGCCTCCAGAAGCTGTCCTTCCCAGTCACAACCCACAACCCGCCAGGGCTGATTTTTGTGATAGTCATTTCCTTCCTTCTCTTTATAGATACACATCCTTAAATATTAGTTTTGCCTGTTTGCTGTTGTATTAGCTTCAGGTGCACAATCCAGTGATTCAGCAGTTCTCTACAAAACACCCTTCGTGAGATCCAGCCAAGTTGTATACAGCTGAGGCTGATTTTCATTGCTATGTAACGTTCCCTTTGAAGAACAGAGCTCTGGACTTGGTAATTTTGATCAGATTTCCATAACCCCAAATTGAAGGACCACGCCAGGCCAGCCAGGGCACATGAAGTCTAGAGAAAGAGGTGGAGAACAGCCACCACGATTTGAAACTAATTGCACATGATGTTCTCCAAGTAGACTCCACTTTCATCCTTAAAGGAACCCTGCAAGGCAGTGGTTATGAGCCTGAGGGACTCTGACACAGAGGACAGGGAACTTGCCAGGCGAAGTAGGAAGCCCTGGGAGTCCAGGTCTCTGGGTGCTTCCCCTGGCGCTCTGAACCCACCCTGGCTTCTCTTGCAGACCCCATGCCACAGTTGGACGTGACAGAGGCCAACAAGGAGTTCATGGAGCAGAGTGAGGAGCTGTACGATGCCCTGATGGACTGTCACTGGCAGCCCCTGGACACAGTATCTTCAGAGATCCCGGCCATGATGTAGTCGGGACAGAGGACCGGTTGAAACAGACTGTGTGATGGAGCTGAGAGACTCCTTTTTAACAAAAAGTATTTGAAGAAATTTTACCTTTTTGGAAATGTTTTGGAAGATTTTAGTAATCAGCTCTTCTGACTCTTCCTGCAACACTGCTGCCTTCATTTGCCTTCTGAGTTTGAAAACCAAGGTGCCATTGAGCAAAGTTCTAATTGTCTTTGAAAAGCAATTTTTCCAGGTAGGGATGTTATCCATCTTTGGAGATAAGGAGTTTGGGGTTATTAACTAAAGTGGATCATAGGATTTATTCAACCCAGAGGCCTATCTCAGGTGACAGACACTGCATCCTTCAGGTTCTCTGGGTCAGAGTGCATGGGTTACCTGCTATATGCCAAATGGGGGGCAATGTTGATCCTTCATTTCAAGTATCCCTTCCCCCCAACAAGTTTGCTTTTAAGTTAAGTTTGGTGGCCCTGTGTGCTAGGGTGTGATGCAACCGGCTAAATCTAGACCAAAAGGCTCAAGACCTGGGAGCATGCTCCAAGGGCAGGCCTAGCTTTGACAAGCCCTTGAGGGACATTACTGTGACATCTGTGTGCCTGGCCCACCTGCTTCTTGACCTTAATTTCATTCAATAGGTATGAATCCACTTACATATCTCCAGCACCTATGTGGAAAGTCTGGATTAACATGAAAAATCTGCAGCTCATCTCTACTTTCGTGCTATAGGAAATTGTTGGGGGGGGGGGTCCACGGCAGGGGGGCACAGTAGGGGCAACTTGAGTAAATGGCCTAGGTCACAAGCAGCCTTCAGATATTTTAAGGAACACATATTAGGCTCAGCCTGAATTTTCAGGCTTTTTGGAGGAAAAATTATGAATAGTGGCAGTTACAGAATTGATCATATTGTCCTGAGAGGTCAGCCTATTTTTATGAAGACTGACACTGTAATGGGGAACAAGAAAACGGACACAAACATACTTCAAAGTCTTTTACTGGTCACTTCCGTGCCATGTGCCAGCAGTATCAGAAATACAAAGGTCATGGTTTTCCACTAAAATAATCTGTTCTCTTCAGCTTGCCTCTTCCCATAGCGTTTCTGTCCTGAAAAGTATAAGCCAGTGTGTTAATATTCCCAATTAATTAATGCCACCCAGGCTTTTTCTGAAGAGCTGGTCTCAGTCCCATATCCGCATTTATCATCCAAAGATGTCCACTCAGATTAGGTTTCATCCTGGACCAGTCAGCCTAAACGACATCCCAAACTAGATGAACTACACTTGTTTCTACCCAATGCTTCTCCCACACTCCCAGGAAAGGGGCCAGTAAGATCCCACAGTTTGAGGTTTCCCCAACTTCAGCATGAGCTCAAACCATGACTGTGCATTCACAGCAATCGGAACTCGCTGCCGAAGGTGCAGGGCTTTGGCATCTGGTACCTTCTACTCCTAGCAGTGTGCTCTTGGCAAATCTAAGACCTAAGGCACACTGTAAACATTTTTCTCTTCTGGCCCTGAACAGCTAGTATGGCATACAAGGAAGGTCAGGTGTAAATTACTATGAAAAAACTAGGACTTCCCGGAGGCCTGAACAGCCTTGTATCGATTCACTACACTACTCAGGTTCACACAAGGCTCAAGCATTCCTTGAAGCTGCAACGAAGCTATGCAAGTTTCCGGTAGCCAACTTACCCAACTATACACCCATCCTCACAGACGAGGACAGCTTTACCGGTGACAACCTAAAAAACCCAACCAAAAAGGACACTCTCAGTAAAGAGGCAAGAAAGCCATTGATATTTACCAAATACAGAAGTATTAGCCATCACAACAGCTGCCGGAGCTTCACATTCACCCTCCCTTTAAGCCTAAGATTATCCCATGTCAGACGGGAGGAGGAAACCAGTTCAAAGAGAATTCAAACCCTGTTTGAAACTAGCCCACAGGCTCTATACCAGACTATTAAACACCACAAGGCCAGCTTCAGTGTTCCTTTTCCTCCTTTTACGACCACCAAGACCAGCGTTCAGATCCGATGGGAAAGGGAACCGGAGGGTCAGGCTGTCTTCAGCATCTGACCTTACCTCATCTAAAAACAGCAACAACCGGTGTCCTCAGACTCTTCAGTAGCAGACGCTGACAGGGACACTTGGGGGACACCTGCAGAAAAAAGTGAAAGCTCTAAACCAGAAAGTTGATCCAATACACCCATCTACATGGAAGTTAATGGAGAACACCTGGACTCGGGGAGAAGCTTCCAGCCCAGGTCCCGGGCTGTTATAGGAAAGTCGAGTGGCAGCTGCAGGTATGATGCTGACCTGTGCTGTCAAAGTCTCTCCAGGTTGCTCTAGCATGCAGTTGGAGAACCCATGGCCACAACCGGCCACAGCCCTTGGAAACATGCTGTACCGACCTCCCCCCCCACTCCGGTAGTTCCCAGACACCTACCAGGCCCCGAGGCGGTTGTGTTCCATCAGTCATGACCCCAGAATCCTCACCAAAAAGCTCCACTTCAAAGTCCTCCTGGAATCTTCATCTGGCACAGCTGAGATGAGAAAACAGTGGTCCCGAATGATCTCAGTGTTCCCTTCCTTGGGTCTTCATAATCAAAGGCGTGACTGGCTTCTGGTACTTATGCCTTAAGCTTTTCACGGCAGTGACTCAAAGCACTACTGAGATCAGTGTCACCTGCCACTAGATTTTTCCCAGGACACCTGCCCATTCCACTCCACTTGCCCCTCCATACTGGTTTCTTGGGTCTCAGCAATTTGTTTCTCAAAAGTCTTTTTCTAGCAACTCTATGCAAGACCCCATTTAACAGGGGCACCTGGGTGTCTCAGTCCGTTAAGCGTCTGCTTTCACCTCAGGTCATGATCCCAGTGTTCTGGGATCCAGCCCCGCGTCGGGCTCCCTGCTCAGCGGGGAGCCTGCTTTTCCCTCTGTCCCTCCCCCTGCTCGTGCTCCTGCTTGCTCTCAAATAAATAAAATCTTGGGGGGAAAAAAAAGACCTCATTAACAGAACATTTCTGCTGGGCTCTGGAAACCTGTCAATTGTAATAAAGGACGCCACCTCCACCTGACAAATGGCAGATACAACGGGAACTGTCTTTTCCTGAAATGTTGCAGATCAGTTACAGCAAACAGAACGGCGACCGTCAAGGAAAACTGTCACTCTGGGCTCCTTTTTGACCACAGCAGCTATGTGGAAGCAGCTGCAGCTTCGATAAGGGCCTCAGGGCAATTTAGGTCCCAGGACCGCCCCAAATGCTGTCCAGCCCTCAGAGTCCCCTAAAGCTCATGCACTACTGCATAACTGAAATTCATGTACTGAAATATACTTGAGACCAAATAAGAGAACAGACACCCCTGGGGCGCCTGGGTGGCCCAACGGGTTAAGAGTCGGACTCCTGATCTCGGATCAGCGTTCGAGTTATGGTCCAGTTCGGCCCAGCGCCCCGCATTGGGCTCCACGCTGGGCACTGAGCTGAGCCTCCTTAAAGATAACATATAACCTTTTACATATTTTTTTAGACTGAGCTTATGTGCAACATGGGGATGGGAGCCCAAGGCCCCAAGATCAAGAGGCGCATGCTCAACCGATTGAGCCAGCCAGGCGCCGAGAACAGATACCCTATTACCAATTACCACTTTACTATATGCCAGAGTTTGACCTCATTTAATCACAAGACCATTTTATCATCCGTTTTTACCTTTAAGTTTAGACCAACTAAGCTACCTACTGAAGGTCGCCAACCAATGTAGAAAGCCACGAAACTGGGATTCAAAACAGGATCTAAAGGACTCTTAAAACGCGACTCCCAGAAAACCCTACCCTTTTATCCAGTGCATGGATTGCTTAACGTGTTGTGCAGCCAGGTGACAGGTGAAATCACTTCCCCAAGGTCACCCAAACGTAGCTTTAACAGGCAGATTCAGTTTCAGATCTGGTGGACACCACCGCGCGGGGTCTCCCAGGACTGCCCTACACCAGACCGCCTGTCCGCGTTACTCACCCGTCGCACTGCAGCGCAGGGATGCGCGGGCCGAGGCGGGGGCAGGTGCGGCCCTCGTGGGCCCCGGCCCCTCTCACCGCGCGTGCGGCGGACCAGGCCTTCCGGGCCTTGGTCCCAGCAGGCCGGGAGGCCCGGCAGCTCCGTGCCGCTCTCAACATCCCGCAGCCTTGGGAGGTAGGCCCGGCGTGTGCGGGGCGGGTGGCGGCGAGGCTACGGCGGGGTGAGAGGAGGATAGCGTGAACTGCAGCAGGCCCAATCTCATCAGGAGACACGCCAGCACCGCGGCAGCTGGGAAAAAGGAAGCGCGGGCCCCGGAAGGGGGCTTATATAGGCCTCGCCCCTGGAGGCCGCGCCGACAATTGGAACAACGCGCCGCGCAGGCCGCTGGGAGTTGTAGTCTGCCCTGCTCCAAGCCCTGAGCGCCTGCGGAGTCCAGGCCTTTTTTGGCTCCGCCTGTGTTCCGTACTCCCGAATGTCGGGTACTGGGCACTGGGCTCACAAATGAAGCAGAACCGCCGTGCCCCCGGGAGTTCAGTCAGACTTCCAAAGTTGGAAATGACGCTGTGAGCTGCGACAGGACGCCGCTCCGTGGGCGGCGGGGGAGCAGCGGCTGAGTGGGTTTGGGGAGGCGCTCTGCGAGCTCATGTTGGAGCGGGGCCCTTGGGGAGGGGTTCTTAGGAAGGAAGGGGCGACCGAGTACTCGGAAGATGAACGCATTATTTGTTCAAGGCTTACCTCTTCCACTAATAGATAAATTACTGAGCGGTTACCAAGTAAATGATGCTCGATTATCTCAGCTAGTTTTCATAATAACCCTGTGTATAGCTATTATAGTTACACCCACTTTACAGATAAGAAAACTGAGCAATGCGTCCAGGGAGCTAAGGAGGTAAGGACTGGAATCCATGAGTCCACTGCAGAGATCATTGCACCCTGCAACCTTGCTAAACTCATTTATTAGGTTTGGTAGCTCCTGTGTAAGTTCCTTAAGAGTTTTCACATGTCTGTGAATAAAGACAGGTTTGCTTCTTCCTTTCCAATCTGGATGCCTTTTATTTCTTTTTCTTGTCTTATAGTATTAGCTAGGACCTCTAGTACAATATGAATTAATAAGTTAAATTTCATCAAAATTAAAAACTCTCAGGGTGGGTTTCAGGAGAGGAGAATTTAAAAAGGACATGGGATATGGTTTCACTCATTTGTGGAACATAAGGAATAGCAGGGAGATCGGTAGGAGAAGGAAGGGAAGAATGGAGGGTAAACAGAAGGGGGAATGAACCAGGAGACTATGGACTCTGGGAAACAAACTGAGGGTTTCAGAGGGGAGGGAGGTGGGGGATTGGATTAGGCCGGTGATGGGTATTAAGGAGGGCACGTACTGCATGGAGCACTGGGTGTTACACACAAACAGTGAATCATGGAACACCACACCAAAACTAATGATGTACTGTATGGTGTCTTTTTATTTTCACTGCTGTGTAAGTGCCTGGCATATAAAAGAGCTAGCACATAATAAAAGAGCTAACAACATAATAAAAAAATTTTTTTAAATAAAATTTTAAAAAAGGACATGGGGAAAAGGAATAAAAGATAAAAAATAATATCATACATTATTTTTAAAAATTAATAAATCCAGGATTGAATCAAGGATCATACATTATTAAATAAATAAATAAATAAATAAATAAATAAGACATGAGGGTGGCTCAGTTGGTTAAGCGTCTGACCTTTGATCTCAGCTCAGGTCTTGGTCTCAGGGCGTGGAGCCTACAATCAATCAAATAAATAAAGGACATGGGAAACTTTTTTGGGTGATGTATGTTCATTATTTAGATTGTGGTAATGGTTTCATGGACGTGCACTTGCATCAAAAGTCATTACATTGTACACTCTAATATGTGCAGTTAGTTTACTATGTGTCTTTATACCTCCATTAAGATGTAAAAATAAAAAACATAACCAAGAAAAATTTGATATTATTCACCTGCTCCAAAATCTCCACTGACTTCACGAGACATTCGGAATAAAAGCTGAAGTCCCATGATGGCCTTTGAAGCTACATGATTTGGCTCCTCCTCCTCTCCGCCCTCATCACCCACCATTTGCTCCCTATTTCATTCTGCTCTCTTAGCCTCTTTGCTCTGCTTGGAGCATCCCTTGCCTGATCCCGCCTCAGGGCCTTTGCTCATGCTGTTCTGCCTGGAACTATCCTCTCTGGATATCACAGACACCCACACTACTCACTCCGTCACTCCCCCTCGTTTTGTGTTCTGCTGTCATCTCCTCAGAACACCCGATTTCGACGCAGCACCCTGCCGCCCTTCAAGCCATTGTCCTGCCCGGTCTTATTTATAGCACTTAGTGCTTCTTGACATCACATTATATAGGAATTTTTTTCTGTCTTCCCCATTACAGTGTGAGCTCTCAAGACCAGAATTGTGTCTTTTTATTTTCACTGCTGTGTAAGTGCCTGGCATATAAAAGAAGAGCTAGCACTTATTGAAACAATTGCGAAGTAAATGAACTAATCAATGAAAAAAACTTGGCCATGGCCACATAGCTAGTAAGTGGCCTTTGGAACTAAAACCTTGATCTCTCTCATGCAAATGTGCAGAGCTGCCTGCTGTGGTGCACAGCTCTTCCAGATGACTTTGTGAGGTGGGCACCGTGGTTTGCCTTACTTAGCAGAAGGGGAAGCAGAGTGTGGGGGGAAAGCCACTTGCCCCGCCCCAGTCATAGAGCGAGTGTCTGGCAAGGTCCGCTGACATCTGGCTTCTGGGGCTCGCTGCAGAGGGCAGGCACATGACCCTCGCCCACAGCAGGAGCCTCTAAGAGAGGAAGTTCCAAGAGCCCAGTGCTGACAGTGCACTGCCCACGGGTGCTGACCACAAAGGCTTCTGGGAATGCTGGGTTCCAACTGCCTTTCAAGCTGTTGCATGCCTCTCTGCCTCTGTCCGGCGGCTCCTGCCGGGAGTGCCCTTCCTCCTTGAACTCCCTAGCTCTCCCTCATCCTGGGAGACCCAGCTTCAGAAGCGCCTCCAGCACAACGTCTTTTCTGAGCCTGTAGCTCCCCGAGTTCAGAGTCCAGCCCTAGTGTGGGATTTGACTGGCTGAATTAGTGAATGAATAGCACTTACCCGCTTTCATTCATTCTTTCAACCATTAATATTGACTTAGTTCCTGTTTTGAGCCGAGCACTGAGGATCCCACCATTGATCACTGCCCTCAAGTGACCTAGGGAGGAGACAGCGATCGCAGCGGACAAAAGGGCATGTGACCTCACTGGCCAGTCAGCGCGAGACTTCCTGAGGACAGGGATCTAACCCCAGGCCTGTAGTAGGAGTCAGCCCTTTGAAGAGGAGAAGAGGAGTGTTCCTGGCAGAGGGCAGAGAAGAGGAAAGATGTTCACATGGCTGGAGCTCAGAGTACCAGTGGTGGGTAAAGGAGGGGCTAGAGGCATCCATAGGGACCTGACACACAAAACATTTTTCCAGTTAAACAGAGTGAGGTGGAGACAATATCTCAATTAAGGACTCAGTGGGGAAGGTGGGAGTGGGGCCGACTCTTAATTTGGGCAAAGCTGGCAGGAAGGATTCCTTCCCGAACACACACCCTTCCTGAGGCTCCTCAGGGTTCCTGGATTCTCAGGCTCCTCTCTTTTTCCTACTCCTAGAGATAGGGGACGAGCAGAGACATGGGCCCTTTCAGGCTCTCCCACGCAGGTGACCAATGACTGAGATTACGTGGAGACAGGTCAAAACGGCTTCTTATTGATTTGTTAGGAGTTAGCCAGAAGAGGGGCACCTGACTGGCTCAGTTGGTAGACCATGTGATCTTGAGCTTGGGGTCATGAGTTCAAACCCCACTTTGAGTGTAGCAATTACTCACATACACACATACATACATTATATCCACTGGGGGAAAAAAAGAGCTAGAAGAAAACCTGGGCCTCCCTAGATCCTCAACCTGTCCTGTCATAATTAACACAGAATCAACACAGAAATAGCAAATAAGGCTTTGGGCTTGGGCAAACCTGGCAGCTAGTCTGTCTTCCTTGTTGAGTGACCTCGGATTCTTTATCTCTGAGCCTCAGTTTCCTCATCTGTAAAAATGAGCAGAATAACAACACCTTACAAGGTTGTGTGAGAAGGAAATATGATGTGATGGTCTGCAACAGTGAGGATTTCGCCTCACCACCAATTTGCCAAATAAATTAAACTGGTAAAATCCACCCACGGTGGAACAATGAGATTAAACTGACAGATGAGCTGTCTGCGACCAGCCACAATTCCAGCCTTGATAACTTGGGCTTCCAGACCGCCTGGAGAGGGTAGACTGGCTCTTGGAGGCAGATGTCCCTGCCTTGCCCTTGCCACTAACCCACGGGGACCTGACCACAGTGTCCTGGTCCTCTTGGCACTTAATTTGCAGTCCCCCTTTGTGGCATCGGGGGCATAATGAAGTGTGAGACAAACTCAGATGTGAGTCTCAGCTCTGCTCTGTGACCAAGACAAGCCTCAGTCTCCTCGGCTCTCCAACAGGCACACCATGGCTTTCTTAGAGTTGTTGCCCGCAGAGTGTGAAGAACTGACCATCTGGCCTCGTAAATGTTAGTTGTCCAGACCACAGGCCAACTGCACTCCCTCTGGAATCGCATTTGCCTAGATCTGTCCGGCCTCCTACCAGCCCTGTTGGCCTGTGTCTCTCTGGGCCCTGAGGCCCCGCCCAGGCAGGTGCTGAGGATGCATTGGGGGCTGTTAAACATTGAACCTGGTCATTGAACGGGAGGCCCCACGCCAGGGCCAATGGAGCTCCGGGAAAGGAGCACCTGGGTGGGGAAGGGGCACCTATAAACCATCAACTTTCTGGAGTGGTGTGTCCAGCTCCAGCAGCAGGGGCCCAACTAGGGCACTGCCCGGAGGATGCGGTTGGAGAGAGAAGCCAGCGGGCGGGATGAGGTGGACGCTCGGGCGGTGTGGGGCTCGGGCCAGTGCGTGCTTGGTTCTCGTCCCTCGCTCGTCCTCCTCCCCACGCTGCCTTCTTTAATCTCCCATCCCGCGAGGTAGGGGCTATTAGAGGACAAAACTGGGGCCCCCACGGAGGAGAGCACTAGCCCTGGTGTCTCGCGCCCCCGGCCAAGGGGCGGGGCCAGCCGGCGGGGCGGGGCGGGGCGGGGCGGGACGGCTGGCCTCGGGCTGGACGGCTGGCCTCGGGCGGCGGGGCGGCTGGGCTGCCGCGCGGCCGGGCTGCGAGACGCGGGCCATGTCGGCGGGGGGCTGCAGCTACCAGTTCCGGATCGCGCTGCTGGGGGACGCGGCGGTGGGCAAGACGTCGCTGCTGCGGCGCTACGTGGCGGGCGAGCCCGGTGCCCCGGAGCCTGAGCCCGAGCCCGAGTGGGCGCCCACGGTGGGCGTCGAGTTCTACAGCCGCAAGCTGCAGCTGCGAGCCGGGCCGCGCGTCAAGCTGCAGCTCTGGGACACGGCGGGCCACGAGCGCTTCAGGTGCGGGCCGGGCGGGCCAGGGACCTGGGGGGCGGGCAGTGCCCCCCGCCCCGCCTCCATGGCGGTTCACCGAGGGCTCGGCCTCAGTGGCCCGGGTACAGGTCTGGGAGCCCCTGCCCTGGTCTCTGGCCCTCCACGTGGAGTGGTTCGTCCCACAGATGCGGGGGGGGCAGGGGGGCAAGACGCCCAGCCAGAGGCCTGAGACCCTGGCGCCGGGACGGAGCAAGGGCCCTGCCACGGAGACCTGGAGGGATGGGTGACCCGGCTGCTGAGAGAGCCCCCCGGAGCAGAGCGGGAGGTGTCAGGGAGTTTGGAAAGGAAGAGAGGTTTGGGGCGGCCTGGAAGGAGTTCGCCAGGCAGAGAACGGGAAGCAAAAATCTGCCTTGAGGAAAACGCCCTGCTTCCTCCAGGAATGGGGGAATGGTCCAGAGAGGATGTGGGTGGAACTTGCTCCCTGGCCGAGGCGCAGGCACTCCGCGGGAGAGACAGAAGCGCAGAGAAGCCGGCGGTGGGAAATGAGCTGGGGGCGGGTGAGGCAGGCGGTGCCCGCGGGGAAGTCCTGCGTCTGAGGGGCGCCTGGAAGGCCTACCCCTCTCCCAGCTCACTCCCCCTCCTTCAGGTGCATCACCAGGTCCTTCTACCGGAATGTGGTGGGTGTCCTACTGGTCTTTGATGTGACAAACAGGAAGTCCTTTGAACATATCTGCGACTGGCACCAGGAGGTCATGGCCACTCAGGGCCCCCACAAGGTGATCTTCTTACTGGTCGGCCACAAGAGTGACCTGCAGAGCACCCGCTGTGTCTCAGCCCAGGAGGCGGAGGCGCTGGCTGCCTCCCTGGGCATGGCCTTCATGGAGACCTCCGCCAAAAATAACTGCAATGTGGACCTGGCCTTCGACACCCTTGCTGACGCCATCCAGCAGGCCCTGGAGCAGGGGGACATCCAGCTGCAGGAGGACTGGGGGGGCATCCGGCTCATCCACAAGACCCAAGTCCCCAGCGGCCCCCCCAGGAAGCAGCCCCCAGGTCCATGCCAGTGTTGACTCTGGGAGGGAAAGGGTTGAAGCAGCGGCAACCTCAGAAGTGCTGCTGGGATGGGGAGTGTCAGTACCTTTCTGGAGAGCAAAGGGCAGGATGTATCCAAAGGGTTAATATAAACAGTATCCGAGCAGTCACACCTCCTGGATTTTGGGGTTTCAGAGTTTAGCCCCTTTCTGCCAGAAAGCTCTAAGAAGCCAGGTGTGCAGCTTCGTGTCCTTCAGCCTGTTTCCTCAGTTGTCAGTGGGGCTCATAAAAGACCTTGCCACGGTGGGGGGGTGTGGGCATGATGAGAAATGGATGGGGGACACGCTCAGCCAGAGCCAGCCCTACGGTAGAGCTGAATACAAGAACCGTCCTCACCACTCTTTCCCCTCTGACATTTCTGGCAGTGCTCCCGAGCCCTGACGCTGAGACGCACCGAGTCTGGACGCGGCAGCACAGGCGAGGACTGGGCAGGGGATTTTGGGGCAAGCCTACCTGGGAGCTTCCTTAGGTCCTCAGACTTGGATGAGTCTTAAATGTGTGCCCTGAAACTCACGGTTGCTGCCCAGTGCCCCTACTCCAAGGCCGGGTGCTGGATCTGGATCTGGGAGGCAGGGATGAAGGCAAGCGAGCAGCTCCTAGGTTGGGCACATAGTGGACACTGTGATTAGCCACCAAGATGTCCCTTCAGGGCTGAAGAACCCCCAGCCTTCTACCCCCACCCCGGTATCCCCCCTCCCCCAGCTGCTGGGAGTGCTGCCCGCGATGGTGATGATGGTGGGCTCACAGCATCCTCTGGGAACTGCCTACCGCTCAGGGCTGCCCACATCCAGTGTTGCTCTGTTGAATCTGTTGGGGGGTGGGGAGTGAGTGTTTAAAGGCCTGGCTCTCTTGCCCCAGCTCTGAAGGTCAAACCCAGCTTCATCACTCTTCCTGGGGCTGATTGAAGCCATTGTTCTTACATTACAGCTAAATTCACCCTCTGCTCAGTCCCACTTCCCTCCCTTCCTCCCCCAAGCGGATATTGATCTCAGGAATCCTCTAATCAATGTCTGCTCACTAATCCTCATCTCAGAAATTGCCTCCTGGGGAACAGGAACAGCTAGGTAATCAGGGAAGGCTTCCTGGAGATGGTGTTTATGTTGGTAAGACTCTCAGCAGGTGCAGAGGGGGTGTCATTGTGCCAGTGGGCACGGGAAGGGCAAGGACAGTTCCACAGCAAAAAAGAGCACAACCACTTCACTCACTTTGTGACCTGGGGACTTACTCGGTCTCAGAGTCCTCCTCAGTATCATGTGACTGACAATCCTTTCTTCCGAGGGTTCTTGGGAGGTTTCCAGTCAGGGTGGGTTTCTTAGATTCCTCCCCACCGGGCCGGGCCGGGGTGGGTCTCCTTGTGCACTGTCTCCTCTCTTAAAACATCATCACTCATCCTTAGTCTGGCAAGGTTGGCAGGTTACCCTCATTTCACCAATGGGGAAGCTTGGAGAGGGAGAGGGAAATGACTTGTTTTTGAGAATGTTATCATTTCTTCATCGTTTTTTGTTTTAATAATAAGCATCTACTCTGTTCTGGGCTCTGAGGATGCAGTAGTGAACATGACAGAAAAGCCCTCCTGGGGTTGACATTCTAGTGGGAGAGAGAAAAAATGAGTAAATAAGTGAACTAAATGTTTCCAGTTGTAAGTGCTGTGAAGCCCACAGATCCTGGAGACAGGGCTGAGAGAGATGGGACTGACTGCTTTAGAGCGGTTGGTCAGGGAGGACCTCCCTGAGATGACTTTGGAGCTGAGCGCAGGGGAGAGAGAAGATGGGTGAAGCTAAGAGCGGAGGTCTGGGCCGAAGGAACGGTGGCCAGCACTGAATACTTCTTATGTCCGTGTGAGGTAGGTACTATTGTTCCATTTTACTGATGTGCAGACGAAGGCCCAGTGAGCAGGTTAACTGAAGCCAGTGAGCAGAGGGAGAAGCCCCGAGGCAAGGAACAAGGAAAGAGCTGGACTCTTTCTAGGAATTTACTGGAGATCTGAGCAGCTAGAGTAAGTGAAGAAGCAGGGAGTGACCTTCAGCTGGGTCTGTGGTTTCTTATCTCCCAGAGCTTTCCTGAACAGAGGATAGTGTAAGCCAAAGCTTGTTTGGGAGATGAGCAGCTGGTCCTGCTGGTGGAGGTGGGTTGCTGTCAGGAGTTCAAAACCTCCCCAAATCCCTGAAGATAGGAAGAAAAAACTGACCTTCTCCTCTGTCCAAATCCTGGCTGGGCACTGGAGAACCAGCCCAGGCCCACCCAAGGCTGGGTCCATCTCCAAGAAGAAGATGTTACCCACTGTCCCCAGCTGCCTCCCTTGAGGACTGTTCAGCAGGCTGCAGTCATACATCTCTAATGCTCCTCAGCCTCAGTTTCCCCATCTGTAAAATGGGGAGAACAGTAGTTTCTGTCTCACAGGGTTGTTGTGAGGATTAAATGAGGTATTATGTGAATTCCTACCACACACGTGAGCTCATGCATTGTAGGCTCTTTCTATGGCTTATTATTAACTCGAAGCAATCTTACGAGGTGGGGCTGAGCTTATTCATTTCACAGACAGGGACCTAAAGTCCAGGATGGGAAACTGATGTGGCTCAGCTGGTGAACCCAGGCCTCATCCACCACCTCGGGCCAGGCCCGGAAGGTCCTACCTTGTGCCTCGGGGCTCTGGTCCCACCCTCACAAGCCCCTCGTAGTGTAGCAAACCCTCTGGAGACTGCAAGTGCCTTTGATGGGTAGGATTCCGGCAGCAGTAGGAAGCAGCCCTGCCCAGCCCACTGGCTAGAGGAAAAGCAGAGAAGAGCAGTGGAGGGGGCAGGCCCACCTGCCAGCTCAGCCCCCACCCCATGAAGTACCATTGCTGTCACAGTTCAGGGCCCAGGCCCCGTGGTCTCGAGTGGAGATTGTGCTGCCCCTCTTGAGGCCTGTAGGGTGTCCCCTGTTGATTCAGCATCCACAGTGCTCCCCTCCTAGAATTCAAATTGTCTCCCCACAGTCCTGGCCCTTCCAGAGGTGGTGCGTGCTGCCTTTCCCCCTCCTTTTCCCTGACAAATTCCGACCCACCTGCAGCCCTGGGCTTTGCACATGCTGTTTTCCTTCCCCTGGATGGCCCCAGCCCTCTCCCCTCTCCCTGGGTGAGCGGACTGGCTTGCGACACTCAGATAAGTATCACTTCTTCTTAACCACAGCATCATCCCAGCTGCCTAAATTACGGTGGGCTTTGCAGTCAAGCCTAGGTTTGACTTCTGGCTCCACTATGTGTAACTGTGGGACCCTGGGGAACTCACTTCATCTTAAGCCTCAGTGGACTCCTCTGGAAAACGAGGATAGTAATACCTAATCACAGGGTTTTAGAAAGGATGAGATGAGAAATCAAAGACTGTGCTGGTCACACAGTAGGAATTCACAAAATGGAAGTCCCCTTCTTCCACTGAGGGGGTTTTATTCATCACCATAATGGAACAGACACTACCAAAGTAAACACTGTGGGGAAATACCAAGGATTCCAGACTCTAACAAAGTTCTTAAAGATCGTGACCTGCCTCTGGAGATGTGAACTGGGTTCTGCTTCTGTACTACGAGTGAAGTTCCAGACTAGTCCCTTCAGGTCTATCCCTAGACTCTTCTGAGCAAGCAAAACTCCCTCTCCAAAGCAGCACCCTGGCTAAACCCTCCAGCCACAGCAGCTTTGACAAGGGCAGGCTTCGAGGCCTGGATCCAGCCTTTTGCCCTTTTGAAGGCACGGAGCCAGTCTACCACCATGGGAGCCTTTCTGAAGACCCTGCCCATTCTGGGAGCCACTTAAACTTAGTGGGTGAAGAGGGAAGACCCATTCTGCCCTCCACACACAGCCTGGAACTGAAGATGTCTGGGTGGGAGCCCAGTCCCTGTCCTCTACCTCTGAGCCTCGGTCTTCATGGTAAAATGAGAACAATTCCTACCCCACAGCTTTGTGGGAGGATTAAATAGGATGCCATGTGTTAAGTGCCCAGTAAGTGTTAAGTTCCTTCTGCTAACAAGCTCCCTTTGGGTCTTTCATGTGTCGGTCCCTTGTCTGGAATGTCCTTCCTCTCTGTCAAAACTCTGTTCGTCCTTCAAGGCTTGGCCCAACCGAATGTATCAATTCCTTCTCCGAGCCTTCAGGGCACCTGGAGATTTCAGGCTCTGTTGTCTCTCATCATTTTGTCCCACTGGACTGTAGCGCTTCAAGGCCAGGGCTCCCAGGAGAAGTGTGGACGATGGACCAAGAACACAGGTTTGAGTCCCGGCCTGCCCAGGGACCTCAGAAGCATCAGAATGACCTCTCCAGACTTTGATGTTCTTACCCGTAAGATATGGGGCTCACTGGCTGATGCTGGGGCCTTTTCTAACTACAGGTAACTGTAAGGCTTCAGTCCACGTCTGGCCTCCTCCTCCCTGCTTCCCCTCATGCAGGCACAGGGGACTTTTCAGGATGGCTTTCTGGTCCCAGGTGGCTCCATCTGTGTCCTCAAAACTCACCCGGTTTGTTGCGACCACCCTCTACCTCTATCCTTTGGCTAATACTTTCTCGGGAAAACCTCACATGCCATATTCCTTTACTTTCAGTCCGAATTAACTATAGCAACTTCTTGGCTGGTCCCCTCCCACCTGTTTCCAACTCCATTCTCCAAGCTGGCAGCCAGAACAAGGCTTTTAACATGTAAACACAATCCCATCAGTCCTCCACCTAAAACTCCACTGGTCCCTAGCACCTGCACGGTTTTCAAACTTTTTGTTTATATGCCTGTTTTTAGCACCAGAATCCTCTAACCAGATGCAGTCTTTCTATTAGCCCTAAAATGTCCAACGGTTAAGAAAGTATTACTCAGGGGCACCTGCATGGCTCAGTTGGTTGAGTGTCTGACTCTTGATTTCAGCCCAGGTCATGATCTCAGGGTTGTGAGATCAAGCCCCATATTGGGCTCTGAGCTCAGACAGTCTGCTTGAGTTCCTCTCTCCCTCTCCCTCTGCTCTCGCTTTCTCTCTCTCTCTGTAAAATAAATAAATAAATCTTTAAAAAAAGAAAAAAAAAGGTATTGGTCAGGCTAAAGAGGGATGGGAAGCCCAAGACCAGCCGTCCCACTCCTGCAAGACAGACACACACACACACACATACACACACACACACCAGCCTCTGAAGCCCGGGCGCTGGACCTCGCCACGATGCCTGCGAGCTGTCCACCTCCTGAGCTCACATCCTGTTCGTCTCTGGCCATCCTCTCCCACTGCTACACCTTGTTCTTGAGCCACACTGACTTCTGTACACCTCTGCGCCTTTGCATATGCTGTTCTTGGTCACCCCCATCTTGTCTCCCCAGGACTTAGGGAGACAGTGAGGGCAGAGTTAGGAGTGCAGGCTCCAGAGTCGGATGGACTTGGCTGAAGCCTCGGCACCAACACAAGCTGTGTGACCTTGAGTAAGTTCCTTAAACTCTTTAAGTCTCAGTTTCCTCCTGGGAACCTGGGATTAGAAAAGATACTACAATTCAAGCACGTGACACACACCAGTCACGTTCTTCCTTCTTCAGACTTGCTGGGAAAACACAAAGCGCTTATCCACAGGAGATGCTTAGCACAGCTCGGGGTGGCCCCCCGGAAGCACTCTCCAGGGACCCTCTGCAAGGACACTGGAGCACACGCATCCATCGGCCCTGCTGCCCGATCCTCCGCACGGGCCAGGCTCCAGGAATCAGTCGCGTGGGCGTGGTTACTCAGCCAAGGAGGAAGAGGGCCTCGTGCCCAGGATGGGGCCGAGCTGCACCAGGGCTGGGTGCACCAAGTCACATGAAGCCTTACGGATCACTCGGTGATGCCCCAGTCCCGCCCCCCTACACACAGTGGCCGAAGCTGTGAGCGCGCCACGCAACCATCTTTCAGATTCACCCCTGCCCTGCACTTCACCACCACGTGCTCAAGTAGGCGACGGCCTTCTAATGGCTCTGCTTCCACTGTCCTCTCCCTTCCCCTCCTGGCTATTTGTACCACTGCCTGGCCAGAGTGACCTTTTCCCCCATGCAAATCTGATTAAAATCCTTCAGTGGCTCTTGTTACCTTTTGGGTAAAGCCCACTCTTGCTGGGGCCTCTGAGGCCCTGCAGAACCTGGGATGACGCACCTCACTGCACTGCCTCGGGCTGGCTTCCACGCAGTTCTCTCTTCCTCAGAGATCTCCACCCCTTCCCCTGAGCTGATTCTCTCTCCCTCAGAGATCTCCACTCCTGCCCCTGAGTCATTCAACTCGGCTGTTCAGACCCCTTCCCCTACCCTGCAAACCTCTCTCTCCTTTGCAGCCCTAGGCACAGAGGCAGGTTGGTTTGTTTGTGTTTTAAAGATGTATCCATTTATTCCAGAGACAGAGAGAGAGAGAGAGAGCACGTGCAAGCAGGGGGATGGGCAGAGGGAAAGAACATCTCAAGCTGACTTCACACTGAGTGCAGAGCCCCATACAGGGCCAATCCCAGGACCCCGAGATCACAACCTCAGCTGAAATCAAGAGTCAGAGGCTTAACTGACTGAGCCACCGGGCGCCCCAGGCACAGAGCAGTTTGACACCCACCTTATCACGGGACTGCTCCCTGTGTTTTTATTCCTCAGTGTAGCCCACTGCCCCGCCCCGGCCCAAGCCCAGCCCAGCCCAGCCTGCTGAATGATCTAATACTTAAATAATACTAGCTGAATAAACAGTCCTTCCACATACAGGTGGGACAAGACTCAACATAGATGAAGCCACTTACCTGTCACACAGCGGATCAAGAATTGAGAACTTTGGACTCTCCCCCAGCTCTTTCCATGAAACTGCCCGATTCCTTTGTCCCTTTCTGTCCTCCATGGAGGATTCAAAACTAATTCTGGATTCCTTTTTGGCTGTCAAGGTGAGTGACTCGCTCCTACTATCAGAACGCGGCAGGAGGCCTTTTGCTGTTTGGTATCACCAACAGAACATCCTTTGAGAGTGTCACCCAGTGGCATTGGGATGTTCTGGAAAAAGTGAAACCCTTCAACATCCTCTTCCTGGTGGTAGCCATAAGAGAGACCTGGTGCCTGGCAACAGGCGATGCCGGAGGAAGGGGAGGCTGGCTGCCTCTCTGGGTGCTCACTGTGTTGAGACCTTGGCCAAGAGCAACAGAAACATCAGCACAGCCTCAAGAGCTCTACGAGGCTTGAAAAGAGGGGTTCTGGGCTCAAATTCCGAGTGGGAGGGAGTGAAAAGCAGGGCAAGGGGGATGTGCCCATGCTGGTGACCCCTGGAAGGAACAGCCATGCCCTCTGAAGCCCAAGGAACCCTCACGATCCACAAGGGCTATTTTGGGCTCAGGACGGGACAATGTCTGCGGCCACTGAAGGTCATGACTCTGAGGTCTTAGGGGCCTGGTTCCTCTGCATGATGGTGAAAATACTGGGATCAGGGATATCAACAACTAATAACAGACAAGGCACCTGTGCAGATGGGCCTTTCCACAGGTTACTGCCATCCTTTCTTAGGGCCAAGGATGAACTCCAGGAGTTCCAGAAAAGCAAGTCAAAAAAGGCTTTGCCAAAACCAGGATGCCTCTTCAGTTTGGGTTCATGACAGAAAGTCACTCTGCCCCATTCTTATGGCAGAGAAACTGGACTCGAACTCCTACTGATGGTATGGCCTTCCTTGGAGTAAAATAATAAAAAAATTCCTGGTTTTTTCCTCCTCACAGAAATGAATAATGGTGCTGCCACCTGCTGACAGAGAACTACATCCAGCCTTGCTTGTCCTCTTAACTCCCTCTGGCCTGTCAAAGGCTGTAAGCCATGTACCCTGTGTCTTTCGATTAATAACTTCTTTATTCTGGAAAAGCAAATGAAAGTCATATTCATATAAACACTGACATTACAAAGTACAGGGAAAAGGGGAAGGGAGAAGGACAAAAACCTCTACAAATCCTGCTAATACTGTCTCACCAAACAAAACCATAATGTTTTGTCCCATATTCAATCACTTATATAATAAACCACAAATAAAATCTTCTCTGGAAGATACATCGTTCTTCTTTGAGACGGCAGGGAAAAGGGACTGGAAGTTGGGGTAGGAGGCTTTATTCTTTTGGCAGATCTTCTCAGTCATTATAGATATTGCTGCACTGTTAATAAAAAATATATGCTTCTCTGTAAAGCATTAAAAAAAAAATCCAAGGATGAGATGGCTGAGGTCTCAGCTCAAGTATCTCCAAATACATTGTTGTCCATTCCCTGACCTTTCCGTGTGTTATTTCTTGGTTGTTTTCCGGATCAATGCCATTCTCTGAAAGGAGAGTGCAATAACCAATTACACGGCTTATAATCAGGAACTTTCCCAGTTGCCCATGTGGGGCACGGTCTATACCACAAGCCGGAGCCCTCGGGAACCTACACACACAGGGCAGCTCAGCCGTCTCCTCTGAGCCTAAGAGAAGTCTTCAGGGCCCCCACAGATGTTTAGATAGGCCAGTGGATCCACTTCATTGACCAGAAGACCCAAACTGCTGGAGGTTAGCAGGATGGCAAAAAGTTAAAAACAGAAGACTACAGCTCTTGCCTTTAGGGGACTTAGGGGACAGGCCATCAAAGTGTGTATTTTCCAGGCTCCCCCAGCCTAATCTCTCTGAGGATGAAGAAAATAGGAAGAGGGCTGTTCCAACCCTGTGGCCATATAAAAAGGAAGCTGATATTTCACACTTGATGACCTACAATGAAAGGAAACGGACACTAACAATTTCCACCACGACCCAGCAGGGAAACATTCAGGTCATGGGCTTCAAATTTTACTATTACCAGCCACTGGCCAAATTACTCATTTGCTTTGCTTACTTTTTTGCCCAAGAGATTGTCCTAATATTATGATACTTGCTGAGAGAGAGAGAGAGAGGAAAAGTGGATAATTTGGAAACAGAGCCAAAACGACCATCCATTGTCTGGAGGGACTCCCTTCTGAAGAATACTGTGGTCCTTCGATTCAGGCTATTGGTGGTTTCCCTGTAGGACTTCCTCTCTGAGGGCTGTAAACATATACACTCCAGAGATCCCAGGTTATGGGACACTCAGCCAGAACCACCCAAGTGTGTCCATCAAGCTTGCAAAAAGCTCACTTTTCAAATCAGAGGAGCCAGTTAAATTTAGACTTTGTCAAAAGGAAGCCATCATTGCTGTTAGACTGACTGATGACAGGGGCAACTTGTAGCACAGCAGAAGCGGAGTTAGGTTCTCGTACTGACCCCTCAGGTCTGCAGTCAGAGGGACAGAGCACAAAGGGCAAGCTGGGACAGAGGCCAGAATGCCTGCCCCAGCAGCCTGGGTGCTACCCTCCAGCACAAGTACGGCCTAGCTCTCCTTTCTTTAAACTGACCTCTCGTCCGAGGGCCACACACCATGCTCCAACCAGCCACGATGCACAGCGCTCCCACTAGGGAGATGTGGAGGGGCTGAGTATTGTCCATATTAGAAGAACCTACAATCAACAGCTTTACGTGACACCCCTCAGGGTTGAGAGAAAAAACTGAGACGCCATGTGGGAAAGGAGAGTACCACAGAAGTAACTGACTGTTCTCCCATGGAGCCCTGTTGCCTCTTGCCCTCTCTGATCTTTGGTCCAGGGAGCGGAGCTTCCTGTGTAGAAGAAGTGACAAGTGCAGGGACCGTAGCTGTGTGCGCTCCCTCAGAGACACAGCTCAAGGGATAGGGATGGGCTGTGGCTGCCCTGGGGTTCTGACGGCTCCTCACCTGTTTGTGGGCTTCTGTGGTGCAAGCCTTTTTGTAGGGTCGGATTTCTTCAGAGCCAAATCCTGGGATCCACATGTTCCACTGGCGTTCTGTAAGGAAGAGGCCAGCACAGAGATCAGGGGGCAGGGAAGGCAGCATCAGGGTGCAGTGTGACCCTCAGAAAAGGGTCAGGGAGGACTAATCTGAGCGATCAACTGTAGTAATTAACAGCAGCTCTGCAGAGGGGTTCTATGGAATACAAATGGGGAATCCCATGCGGTGCCTCCAAGGTTTTAAGTGACACCATTTGATCTTCTCGCAAAGACTAAGGAGTAACTGAGTCCAGGCTGTGAGCACGGAGCCCTAAGGTTTCCATGCAGCTCCACAGAAGAGGAAACTCCTTTGTTTCTTCAGTTGTCTGTCTTTCTTTCTTTTTATTAGGTAGGCTCCATGCCCAGCGTGGGGCTCGAACTCATGACGCTGAGATCAAGAGTCGCACGCTCCATCGACTGAGCGAGCCAGGTGCCCCCTCGGTTGTCTTACTCCTATGTTCACAGTCACCCCTCTCAAACCCAAAGGAAGAGGAGGGGCAGAAAGGCACTCCCAGTATTCAGGAGTTAAGAGCAGAGTCCCAGCTCTGCTGCGTCACTGTGGCGCTGGATGACATTGGGTCTGTTTCTTCATCTTTTCCACGGTAGTAACAACTGTAATAAGCAGCTCATAGGGTGTTGCGAGCATTCCAGGGCATGATGCAATCCCAGAGCCTGGGATAAACACACAGAGATATGGATATACCTGTGTCCTGTGTCCCGGTGCCAATGGATACGATCAGCCCTGTAAGAGTGTTGCCAGGAGTTCCAACAGGGCAGAGATTCTGTTTATTCGACTATGTCAGTAATTGGCATAACTACACGGACCCCCAAACCCACAAATGAAAGTGTGTTGCACTTTAAGTAAACCCAGTATAAAAAATTATACTTACACAAGATTTCTAGGGAATAAATCTACTCAGAAGGAGTTACATACTTTATCATACTCCCCTAAAGCACTGAAAACATTTGTTTTACAAATCTGGTTTGCCCTAGGCACAGCACTTACTTAAATCAAATTGATTATTAGTGGTTTTATAGTTACACTTTGTGTCTAACATACAGTAACTATTGGGTGAATGAATGATTCATGTTTGGTTCCAGAAGAATTGTATATATAGTTCTCTTCCAATATTTCTTTGAAAATAAAAATGCTGAGGCCTTCTGCTAGTAATATCTGTTGTCAGTACTTGAAAGTGACACTGAGATTCTTCTTTGGGAATTAAACTCTACAATCCACACGAAGTGGATCAGGATACGGATCTGCAAAGTCTCTTTAAAGAAAGAGAGTAGTGGGGCACCTGGCTGACTCAGGTGGTGGAGTGTGCGACTTTTGATCTTGGGGTTGTGAGTTCCAGCCCCACATCGGGTGCAGAGATTACATAAATAAAATCTTGGGACGCCTGCGTGGCTCAGTCAGTTAGGCGTCTGCCTTCGGCTCAGGTCATGATCCCAGGGTCCTGGGATCGGGCTCCTTGTTTCGCAGGGAGCCTGCTTCTTCCTCTGCCTGCTGCTACCCCCCTTGCTTGTGCTTCTCTCTCTGAAAAATAAATAAAAATCTTAAAAACAAACAAACAGGGGCGCCTGGGTGGCACAGCGGTTAAGTGTCTGCCTTCGGCTCAGGGCGTGATCCCGGCGTTATGGGATCGAGCCCCACATCAGGCTCCTCCGCTATGAGCCTGCTTCTTCCTCTCCCACTCCCCCTGCTTGTGTTCCCTCTCTCGCTGGTTGTCTCTATCTCTGTCAAATAAATAAATAAATAAATAAAATCTTTAAAAAAAAAAACAAACAAATAAATAAAATAAAATATTGGGGGCACCTGGGTGCTGCAGTCAGTTGAGCAACTGACTCTTGGTTTCAGCTCAGGTCATGATCTTGAGGTTGTGGGATTCAGTCCTGTGTTGGGCTCTGCACTTAGCGAGAAGTGGGCTTAAGACTTTCTCTCCCTCTCCCTCTGTCCTTCCCTTTGGTTCTCTCTCTCTCTCTAATAAATAAATAAATCCAAGGTGCCTGGGCGGTTCAGTCAGTTAGGCATCTTACTCTTGGTTTCAGCGTCAAGGGATCAAGCCCACATCCGGCTCTTCACTCAGTGTAGGGTCTGCTTGAGATTCTCTCCCTTTCCTTCTCCCTGCTCATTCTCTCTCTAAAATAAATAAATAAAATCTTTAAAAAAATTAAATAAATCTTTAAAAAAATTTTTTTTTAAATCTTAAAAAAAAAAAAATGTAGCTACCGGGCAAGAATGCACACATGTTAAGTATGGGTAGCAAAATATTTAAATATGCATTTTTTAAAAGATTTTATTTATTTATTGGAGAGAGAGCACGAGCTGGGAGAGGAGCAGCAGGAGAGGGAGAAGCAGGCTCCCTGAGGGCTCGATCCCAGGACCCCGGGATCATGGCCTGAGCCGAAGGCAAACGCTTAACCAACTGAGCCACCCAGGTGTCCCTAAATGTGCATGCATTTATATTTCATATAATATTAATGTAATAGCAACAACGATTTAGTGACTAAAAGGTATAGTAAAAATGTGTGGCATAAAGCAGCATTGTACAAAGCATTCCATGTACATTATGTCATTGAACTTCTACATTTCTCAAGACTCTGTCCACCAGAAGGGGTGGTTAGTTAATTACGCAAGTATAGGAAATCGGGTCAGAAGCAAACCTGGCTGTCCCCATCCCAGTCTGTCAGGAGAGAGGTGGTGTCCACAGTTTACAGCCCCATCGACAAGGCTATCTTTGTTACGGGTGGTGGTGTGCAGCAGACCTAGGTGGTCTGGCGCCATTCAATACCAGGTTCCCTCATTCCCCACGCTCTGATCCCATGCCCCCTAAGCAATCTTCTGATTATGATTCAGCCTCCATTAGGCCTCCTACACAGGCTGTTCTGGCCATGCAGACTTGCGAGCATTCTTGTCGCTGCGATAATTACTTCTCACCCTTAATGAATAAATTAGTATTCCAATTTTAGTTTCAATAATTAAAATATGAAATATTTTAAAAATAGAAATGCTAAACTCTCAGAGTAATATAATCTGTTGTGTGGGGGGGTTTTGCGGCAAAATATACATAAAATTTACCATTTATTAACCATTTTTAAGTATATAGTTCGGTGGCATTCAGCATATTCACACTGTTGTGCACCCATTACTACTATCCATCTCCAAAACATTTTCATCATCTCAAACTGAAACTCTGTACATATTAAATAAGTCCTCATTTCCCGTCCTGCAGCCCCTTGTCACCACCATTCTACTTTCTGTCTCTATCCATTTGCTTTGTGATGGTTTTAAAACATGTCTGCAAATTCCCTTCCATGCCTCCCATCAAGAAGTGGAGCCTATGTTCCCTCCCCTTGACCCTGGCCAGATCTTTGTGATAGCCTCAAAGAACAGAATTCAGGGTGCGCCTGGGTGGATCAGTTGGTAAAGCGCCTGACTCCTGATTTCGGCTTAGGTCATGATTTCAGGGTCATGAGATGGAGCCCTGTGTTGTCAGGCTCCAAGCTCAGTGGAGAGTCTGCTTCTCTCCTCCTTCTCCCTCGTACTCTCCCCCTGCTTGTGTGCTCTCCCCTCCACACAAGAAATCTATCTATCTATCTATCTATCTATCTATCTATCTATCTATCATCTACCTACCTACCTACCTATCTATCTTTAGGGGGAAAAAAGAATAGAATTCAGTAGGAGTGATGCTGTGTGACTTTAGACACTGGGTTAGTAAAGGCCACGCAGTTTCTGCCAGGTAGTAATGCGACACGCATCCTGGGAGCCTTCAGCTACCATGTAAGAAGTCCAACTATCCTGGGACTGCACAGGATGAGACCGTGTCGAGAGACTGCAGAGAGAGGGAGACCTGTGGAGGCCCAGGTTTTTTGTCTGTTTGTTTATTTATTTTTTTTTTACGATTTATTTGAGAGAGAGAAAGAGGGAGAGCATGAGCAGGAGGGGCAGAGGGAGAGGGAGAAAGAATCTCAAGCAGACTCCTTGCTGCGTCTGACTCGGGGCTTGATCTCACAACCATGAGATCACAACCTGAGCCAGAGCTGGACACTTAACTAACTGTGTAACTCAGGTGCCCCTGGAATCCCAGCTTTCTGAGACTTTCTAGCCCCAGTATCAGACTTGGACATGATGAAACTCTGTCATGGGTCAAACTGTGTCCCTCACAAAAAGACATGTTTAAGTCCTACCTCCAATACCTCAGAATATACTGGAAATAGGGTTATTGCAGATACGATTAATTAAGATGAGGTTGTACAGGAGTAGGGTGGGCCCTTAATCCTGTATGACTAGCATCCTACAAGAGGAGAAGAGAGAGAGAGGGACACACACAGGGGAGAAGGCCACATGAAGACTGAGGCATACACGGAGTGATGCAACTATATGCAGAGAACGCCAAGGACTGCTAGCCACCAGCAGCAGCTAGGAAAAGGCAAGGAAGGATTCTAGGATTCTTCATAGAAGCACTGGAGGGATCGTGGCCCTCCTGATACCCTGACTGTAGATTTTTGGCTTCCAGAAATGTGAGAGAATAAATTTTGTTGTTTTAAGCTCCCTGGTTTGTGGCACTTTGTTACAGCAGCCCTAGGAGACTAACACATCTTTCTTCAAAACAATCTCAGCCCCAGCTACCACCGGACTTTAATCACATGAAGAGACCCTCAGCAAAACTGCCTAGGTAAGCCCAGTGAACCCCCACACATATGAACAAAATCAATGATTGTTATTGTTTTAAGCCACTGTTATCATTTTAAGTTTGTTACCTAATAATAGATAATTGGAATATCTGTCCTCTGTTATTAATACTAGCAACGTTAACCAGAAGTGTGTTACTTACTCCACCAAGACTACCAGTACCTCCCAAGCCATATCTTCCTGTCATCGGGAAGGAAGCCTTTCAGTAATCACTCATGGGCTGATCTATACTGAATCCCTTAATATCTTCTGCCTCATTCAGTTGGCCTGATTATCTCTGTACTCGCAAAATTGTTCACTTTCTTTTGAGCACACTGTAACCAATGCAGGGGGGGCTTATTCATTTCTCAAGTGATGGTGGTTATTGATGTTAGACAAGTATCTCTCAGAAGAATCCTAGCTTGAATTTAGTGTCTGTTAAGTAGAAAAACGGAATACCAAATTATATGTACTTTATGATTACAATTTGGGGAGGGAATGGATAAATAGGCTAAAAACTGGAAGAGAAACACCATTATTTAAATGGTAGAGACATAATAGCTACATTTACAAAACTCTTACTTTGTGCCAGGCCCCGAGCTGGTTACCTGACAAATATAACCCGTAATGCCCATGATCACTCTGTAAGGATATGATCTCCACTTTACAAATGAGGAAACAGGCTCTAAAAGAAAGTAAGTAGGAAGGACAAGGTGATCCAATGCCTGGGCTCATTCTCCTGACCACGAATGGATTTCCCTTCTCTAGGTGATGCTACTGTTGAATGAATTCATCTATCCCAGAGCCCAAAAGTCTAATCCTGACATGAAGGTTCCTCTGACTACATGTTCCCGGTGGTCCTGAAGGAGCGATAGTGTAGATGCCTCAGGGAGAAACGGACGACATACCGAGATGCAGTTGGACATCCTTCACCTCCAGGGTGCTGGACTTGCGATGCCGAGCAAGCTGGCAGGCTGCTGTCACCACACTCTCGATAAAATCATCAGCAATCTGCAGCAGCATCTGGGGAAGACAAAAGGGGGAAGAGTAACCATGACATTGGCAGAGCAGGCTCCTGTTGCTGGGACAACTGTGTCTGCTGGAATCACATATTTAGTTAGGCTTTCTATTAGGAGGCCTGGAACCAGCATTTGGGCTAAGGTGAGGACGAGGAGTGAGGACAACACCAGAAACACAACAACTCATTAGGCAGGTTGAGTGCAACCCACACGTTTCTGAGGACGTTACTCTCTATACTTTCTGCCTAGAGGGATCAACCAGCCCGATCCCTCACGCTCATATTTTCTTCAGAATTAGGTGGGAAAACAAAAGTGAATCATTATACTTCCTCATTCACAGTCTCCTAAAGCATTTTTATTTCCATTAATCTCACCGAGTCCTTATACTAATCCTGTGAAAAAAGTGGGGCATGGATTTTATTCTCCTTCTATACAGAAGGGTGCTGACTCATGGCCTTGCGACTGCTAGCAGTGGCACCAGGATTTGACTTCAAGGTTCCATGTCCAAAACCTGTGTTCTCTCCACTTCGTTATCAATTATCCTGGACTACGTGAAGAGTAAAGTCAGAATTCTGAAGCTAAAAATCTACGTGAAAAACACTGGAATTTTCATCAGTCAATACATTCCCCATGGCTTCCTCTGCTGACCAAAAATAAAATAAAATTACAACCATGGATAGACATTACTTATTTGGCTAGACTATTATTGAACTGTCATCTTTCCTATGAAACCAAATGGATACCATCTAATGGAGAGATTTCTTTCTTTCTTTTTTTTTTAAAGTAAGCTCTAGGGGCGCCTGGGTGGCTCAGTTGGTTGGGCGTCTGCCTCTGGCTCAGGTTGTGATCCCAGGGTCCTGGCCTGCTTCTCCCTCTCCTCTGTCCCTCCCCCCTGCTTATGCTCTCTCTCACACATTCTCTCTCAAATAAATGAATAAAATCTTAAAAAGAAAGAAAAAGTAAGGTTTATGCCCAACATGGGGCTTGAATTCACTACCCCAAGACCAAGAGTTGCATGCTCTACCAACTGAGCCAGCCAAGCAGCCCCTAATGGAGAGATTTCTGATTAAACATGGCAGATCAATTCCAAAAATGACCTCCTCTCCTTCCCTAAATGCACTAAAATAATAGTAAAGGAAAAAAAGACATATAAATCCATAAAGACAATAAAAACAGGAGAGAAAAACTTAATAGGTAAGAGAATTCAATAAACTTTTTAAAAAGATTTTATTTATTTATTTATTTGAGAGACAGAGAGAGCAGGAGAGACAGAGCACAAACAGAGGGAGCTGCAGGCAGAGGGAGAAGCAGGCTCCCCTGCTGAGCCAGGCACCTGATGCAGGACTTAATCCCAGGACCCTGGAATCATGACCCGAACCGAAGGCAGATGTCTAACCGACTGAGTCACCCAGGCATTCCTCCAATAAATTTTTAAAGTAAATTTTTGCCAAAGAGATAACAGAGGAAAAGTGGGATCTGACCTAGCAGATGGAAGGTACAACACAGGGGCTCACCGAGCGGACACCAATGAGAATTGACCTGATTTCCCCCCTGCTATCCCTAAAAGATCCAGGTTCTGGAAGTGCCGTTTATCACAGAAGATTGGGCCAAGGCATGGAACTAAAAACTGAGAAATTATTAAATGTCTATATACAGACTAGTCCCCACGCCCCCATACTCCAAAAGCAGCCAAGTGACTCCTCCTCACACATAACCTGACCCAGAACACAGTAGGTTTATTCCGTAGAGAACTGAATAGGCTGGGGCCCCTGAGTGGCTCAGTAGTTAAGCATCTGCCTTCCGCTCAGGTCATGGTCTCCAGGTCTTGGGATCAAGTCCCGCATCAGGCTTCCTACTCAGCAGGGAATCTGTTTCTCTCTCTCCCTATACCTTTGCCCCTCCCCACTGCTCATTCTCTCTCTCAAATAAATAAATAAAATATTAAAAAAGAGAGAGAGAGAACTGAAAAGGAGAGAGAACTAAAAAGGCATGGCTCTGGATTAAAATACACCGACACAACAGAGGAAAAGTACAGACACAGCCTCACTCTCTTGTTTTTCTCCTAGAATGTCAGAAGCTAGAGATAAACCCTCCAGATAGGAGTCTGGAGGATTTTTCTCTGGAGATGCTAAACAACTCCAGAGAAAAGACTTACAGATGCTGACATGTAGAGAATCCCCCTATAAGAAGGCTGACTTGTGGACAAATTATTCTGAAGTGAAGCCAGTGGTTTACTAAAACTGGCTGAGTGGAGCTCACAAAAGCCAATTAATTATATGCATTTCTTCACAATCTTGAATTCAGTAAAATGTTGATAGCTTAAAATGGGGCATATTGGGAATATTTACATCATAAAAATTAGGAAATGTTAAAAATTAGGTGTTTTTCTCTACAGAGTTGGTTGCTAAACATTTGCCAGTACATTACTGAATGCAAAGCCCATCAGTCACTAAGTTTTGCTTCAAATCAGTTTTTTAGTGGCTCAGTCTTTAAGAGCAAATAGTCAAGAACACCAAACATGTGAAGAAAATCTCCAACACTAAAAAGAAAATAAACAAACCGAAGCAGAAAAAAGGGACCCAGAAGACATTAAGATAATGCAAGGAAAAGAAAATGTCAAAAAATGTAATTCCTCAGAGAGAAAGGTAAGAAAAGACATTATAACCATAAAATAAGAACAGAGTGGCTTGGGGATAAAAAGGACCAATTAGGGGCACCTGGCTGGCTCAGTCAGCTAAACATCTGTCTTCAGCTCAGATCATGATCCCAGGGTCCTGGGATCAAGTCCCGTCAGGCTCCTTGCTCAGCGGGGAGTCTGCTTCTCCCTCTGCCTGCCACTCTCCCTGCTTGTGCTCTCTCTCTGACAAATAAAGAAAATCTTAACAACAAAAAAAGAATTTCAAGGAAATGAAAAATAGGAGAGCAAAGACAAAAAAAACATAAAAGGATCAGTACAGAAGATTCACTATTCAACCAATGGTCATTACAAAATGAAGGAGATGGGGCATCTGGGTGGCTCAGTTGGTTAAGCGTACAACTCTTGGATTCAGCTCAGGTCCTGATCTCATCATCGAGCCCCGAGTCCAGCTCTGTGCTCAGCGGGAGTCTGCTTGGCTATTCTCGCCCTGTGCTCCTTCCCCCCATCATGCATGCTCTCTCTCAAATAAATAAATCTTAAAAAAAAAATGAAAGAGCAAAAACAGAGAAGAAATTATCAAAAAACTAATATGAGAATGGAAATCTCACATGCTGCTGGGAGGAATGTAAAAGGATGCAGCATTGAAAAACAGGCAGTTCCTCAAAGGAAAAACATAGTTACCACATGACTCCAAATTCCACCCCGAAGTATATCACACCAAGAAAGATGAAAACATATTTCCACATAAAAATTTATACACAAATTTAAAAAAATAAAGAAAATACAAATAAAAGTTGCATGTGAATGTTCATGCAACATTATTCATAATAACCAAAAAGTGGATGCAACCCATCAACTGATGAATGGTTAAACAAAATACAGTATGTCCGTACAATGGAAGAGTATTCCGCCATAAAAATAAATGAGATACTCATACCCCTTACAATATGAACTTTAAAAACATTATACTAAGTGAAAGAAAGCAGTCACAAACATCACATATCATATGACTCCATCTATCTGAAATGTCCAGAAGAGGCCAGAATGTAAATTAGTAGTTAGTTGCTTTAAGGACTGTGGGGGTTGGGAAAAAATGGGAGTGACTGCTAATAGGTATGGGCTTCTTTCAGGGGTGAGGAAAATGTTCTAAAAATGACTGTGTTAAACCATAAGAGACTCTTAACTATAGGAAACAAACTGAGGGTTGCTGGAGGGGAGGTGGTTGGGGGACTGGAGTAACTGGGTGATGGGCATTAACGAGGGCACGAGATGTAATGAGCTCTGGGTGTTATATGCAACTGATGAATCACTGAACTCTACCTCTGAAACTAATAATACATTATATGTTAAAAAAAAAAGGCTGTGTTGAAAGTTGCACAATTCTGTGACGAGACTAACCACCACTGAACTGTACATTTCAAATGAATGAATTTTATGGTATATTGAATTATATCTCAATAAAACTGCTGCCTCAAACACACCTCCCCCCACAAAGAGAGCAAATATTTTTCCTCTGGTTAAAAAAATAAAAATGAAGTTATACTATTTTTGTAATCTGGTTTTTTTTTTCTTTTTACAGAGAGACAGCCAGCAAGACAGGGAACACAGGCAAGGGGAGTGGGAGAGGAAGAAGCAGGCTCCCAGCAGAGGAGCCTGATGTGGGGCTCGATTCCAGGACTCCAGGATCACGCCCTGAGCCGAAGGCAGATGCTTAAGAACTGAGCCACCCAGGTGCCCCTGTAATCTGTTTTTCTTTTCCCTGTCATTATATATTCCTCAGCAAAGGCAAGCAGACAATAATAAGAAACTCCAAATCCCAAAATATACAAAATATACAAAAGGCACTCAAGTCCCCAATATAAAAGTAAGTGCCGAACCCAGCACAACAAATGAAAAAAGATATATATTAAGGCTCATATGAAAATTCAGAATAAAAAAAAAAGAAAGACTCTAAAAAAACTGGGATCAGAATAGCATGAGATTTCTTTCTTTTTTTAAGCAGGCTCCATGCTGAACGTGGGGTTTGAACTCATGACCCTGAGATCAAGAGTCGCATGCTCTATGGACTGAGCCAGCCAGGCACCCAGCATAAGATTTCTTAATAGGTTTTTCAGAGACATGGAGCAATGCCTTTACAAAGGAAAGGAAAAAATTACTTTCATAATCTAATTCTAAACCCATGCAAACTAAAAATTAAGTGTGAGGTTAAGATACTTTCAAACATTTGCTTCTCATCTATTCTTTTGTAGGCAGTAACAACAACAACAAAATGTGCTCTAACAAAAAAAGGGAGTAAATAGGAAGAGGATGTGGGATCTAGGAAACAAGAGAGCCAAAGAGGAAAAAAAAAGAGCAAAAGGAAGACCCAGGAGGGGTCTGTTCAAGTGGCCTAAAATCAATCAGACCAGAAGAAGACAGAGTGTTCTTTATTATTATTATTTAAATTCAATCAGCCAACATATAGTACATCATTAGTTTCAGATATAGTGTTCAATGATTCATCAGCTGTGTATAACACCCAGTGCTCATCACATCACGTGCCCTCTTTAAAGGATGGAGGTTTCTGAGAGCGAAATCTGAGTCGGGGAGGGGAGGACCCAAATCTGTAGATTATTTTTCCATTTGGAAAACAATGTTGATAGGTATACACCAGAGCTGATAGCAGAACCAGAATAAAAAAGGCAGAAAGAAAACTAAATAAAAATAAGTCAATTATAAGGGCACCTGGCTAGCTCAGTCAGAAGACAGTGTGACTCTCGATCTCAGGGTTGTAAGTTCAAGTCCCACGTTGGGTACAGAGATTACTCAAAAAATTAAAACTTTAAAACAAAGAGAGTCAATTATCAACTTTAATAGGTAGTACAAAACAGGACTTGGTTCAGAGGTGAACAATATGTACTTGATCAGAATAATGTCAATACTGATTTCTCAGTTATCTAAAAGTTGTGACAAAACTATATGGGAGGGACGCCTAAATGGCTCAATCAGTTGAGCATCTGCCTTTGGCTCAGGTCGTGATCCCAGGGTCCTGGGATCGAGTCCCACATCGGGCTCCTTGCTCAGTGGGGAGCCTGCTTCTCCCTCGGCCTGCTTGTGTTTTCTCTCTCTTTCTGACAAATAAATAAATAAATAAATCCTTAAAAAATATATATATAAAAAAACTATATTAGAAAAATGAGGGAAAGGAAAGCATGGATGGACATGTGTGAGTGGCTTAACAAAACTGTCATCTATAGGAAGTCAACAGACAGAAGCCAAAGAATAACTGTTTAAGTGTATTACTTAGAAATATGGAGGAATATTACAGAAACAACTAAAATTGTAGAAAGTGACTGCCTACGAGCAGCAAACTAAGCCCTTTTCACCAAGCAAAAGTAGCGGCAGCTGCTAGGTATAAGGTGCTAGGCATTCTCCTAGGTGATTTGTAGAAGTTATTCCACGGGACCCTCACAATAACGCTGCCGTCAAATAATACCACACCCTACCAACACAAGAGGAAGCTGAGTCTCAAAAAGCTTCAGTGATGTGTCCACAGCTACGAAGTTAGTAAGTGGCAGAGCCAAGATCCAAATTCAGATCTGTCTGCCTCTGAAGTCTGTGCTTTTTTTTTTTTCAAAGATTTTTTATTTATTTGACAGAGATAGAAACAGCCAGCGAGAAAGGGAACACAAGCAGGGGGAGTGGGAGAGGAAGAAGCAGGCTTCCAGCAGAGGAGCCTGATGTGCGGCTCGATCCCAGAACGCCGGGATCACGCCCTAAGCCGAAGGCAGATGCTTAACGACTGCGCCACCCAGGCGCCCCTGAAGTCTGTGCTCTTAATAGCGATTCTGCGTTAGCTCTCAGGGACACAGACTCTGGGGTGCCCAACCCCATCTTACCTCCTCCACATCTTCATCCAATTGCTCATTAGGGTCCACTTCTCTTACTAAGTCTTGTAATTTCTTCTTGGTCAATACCTAAAGTTAATTGGGAGAAGATTTTTCAGCCAAGTATTAAGCAAACAGAACACCTCATTACCCTATAATGAAGAAATGCTGTCAATTTGTTGGGTTTAGTTTCTACTTTCTGGCCTACCTGGTAGGCAGCTCCAAGACTACACTCAAGACAAGTGGCCTCGGGAAAGGCTGCAAGAGCAGTGTGGAAGAGAAGCCAACATCTGTCAGTTTACTTCTGCCTCTTGTGCTCACTGTGCCTTACCTTCCCTCCACATTAATTTGCAATTTTCTGACCACCATAACTTATACTGTGCCTCTGTTGCCTTTGGACATGTTCTTCAACCCTTCTTCCTATCTGCTCAGTCCATGGTGGCTTCTTTCTGCTTTTCCTAGCCCACCCAGGTAAAAGGAACCACTTCTTCCTTTGGCCTCCACTGTACCCCATGCACCCTTCTGTCACTGCATATATTTATAAACTTGCCTGTTTCTGACTTAATAGGCTGAAAGCTCCCTGACAGCAGGGAACATGTGTTCATTTCTGTATAATATTTGTATAAGTGTGTACAACTGTGATTCCTCTTTCATAAAGGAAATGTCATGTCACATACACATGCCATTAAACAATAATCAAGACATACATTAAAATGCTAACTATAGTTATTATGGGGTGGTGGTAGAATTATGGGCTCTTTATTCTTCTGTATTTCTAAAGTTTCTGTGATAAGCATGTATAATCTTGGAAATAAAGAAGAAACGAATTTTTAAAATAAATACTTGTTAATTATGTGTCAGATCTATCCATTCTACCATTACCACTTAAGGCAAGTCTTCATTCCATGTCTTGATTTACTGCAAAAGTGGGAACTGGTTTTCCTCTCAGTCCACCCCCTTTCCTACCTTTCTTGTCCACTTACTGCCAAGTTAATCCTCCTAAGACATATGACTTTTATTATGTTACTTACTCCTCTATTAAATATTTGCAAAGATTGTCTAATGACTAAGAGTTTCAAAGGAGACTGACTAGTATATGCCCAGTATATTCTGCCATAATCCTGCCTATATAATTTTACCTCCTGTTCTTCTCCAACAGACTCCACATTCAATACAGGTTGGCTTCCTGACTATCTGCCCAACTTTCCCCATTTGCCTTTGCTAGTCCCTCCCCCCATTCCCTTGAAATGTCTCTCCCTCCTATTCTATCCAGCCTACAAGGCCCAAGACAAGAGATTATACTTATTTCTTATTTCTTGTGGCTTTGGAGGGTAGAATCAGAATCATGGGCAGAAAGTGGGGGAGAGAGGCCATGGGGAGGGCAGACTTTAGAATCAGTCCAGAAAGTTAATAATGGAGCAGCTGGATGAACTAGAAGGAGAAAAGACCAGAGGCAATAATGTTTTTATTACCGAAATAATGAATAATTAATACATTAGTTATTTTATTATTTTATTTAACTATTGTATTTAACAATTATATAGCGTATGTATACTTATATATACATATGTATAAACCTGTCATAGGCAACATGTGTTAGTGTGTGTGTATGAATGTATGTACGTATACATACGCACACATAAACACCACAGAGTAAACATTGATAAATGTTGTACACGATAATTTAACAAAGAACTTTACAAGTCCAAAGGAGGGAAAAGACTTTTCCAGCTGAGAGGAAGAGGAAGCATCTGAGATAGACATCTCTCAAAGCATTACTGGTTCAAATAACAGGTAAGAGATGCCGAGGGAGAGCAAAAAGTAAGAGATGATACCTGATTGTTTTCAGGGCTGAGACGCCCTCCTGTCCCAGGAGTGCCCGGTATCTTTACCACTGTAGTGCTATTGGCCATGGAGCCTTGTGGAGGGGTGCTGGCTGGTTCCGGTTTTATGGATGAGAAATTGGAGAGGTTGATTAGGGCTGAGGGGCCAAACTGGTTCATAATCTGCCGAGCTTTGGACTTCAGCTCATAGAGCTTATCGAGATCCTGTTTCTTTTTGGAGCTGTGAGGACCAAGGCCAATCAACTGTAGAAGGAAAACAAGAGAACTAGACCCAGAAACACCTACAATAAAGGATAAGGTTTGAAAGTAAAATTGTATAAGGTCTGTCAGACTTGAAGGCTCTTCAGGATATCTGGGATAGTGACCGTTTGATACCTGCACATTAAAAATGGAGGGAATGAAAAATGTTCATTGCTCTCACCTCCTATTTAGAAACCATCTCTTCTCCAAAAGCTAAATGGAATAGTCCACAAAATTAAATAAGGAAGAAAGTAAATGAAATGAGAAATCTTACGTACAAAAATAAACTAGGATGAGTAAGACATTGTTGAAGACTTTGTAAAAACAGAATACTTGGTTAAGTACTACATGCATTATTTTCGAACAGCAAATAATGTCAAATTCAAATAAATCATGGCACAATCACATACTTAAAACCCAGTCACAAAACTGAAGAAAACAGATTAGTTCATTTTGGCACTTCAAAACATGCTTAAATCTATGCCAGGTCTATATCTAATAAACACAATTTTTAGCAACTGTTAAAATTGAGCTGTTCTTTGTCATCAAGAGCAACTTGATGACACTCTCTGAGTGTTAGCAATCTGAAGTACATGCAGAGTCCCTAGCCTGGAGTAGCCAAGAGTCCTAAATTTTAAAGCCATGAGGTAGACTCTGTGGACAGCAGCTTTGGTGTCATCAAGATCAGAAGCACATTTACCAGGTTTTGCCAACAGTGGCCTCCATGAGCTTACTTACAGCTATCTGAGTGTCTAGATCTTTAATTACATCAGCAACGGCTGTGAGCCCGGTGAAATGAGAGGCAGCCATTTTCAAAAGCTACCTGTAAATGAACAATTGGCATCAAACACCACTCTTGCCCCAGCACCATTTTAGTTGCGTGGCCTGGCATATCTTCACTGACCAGGACCCAAGCAAACCGGACGTGGAGAAACACATCCTTATTCTTGTCTCCTTATTTGTCCTGGGCACTGAGGAAAGCATCGCCATCTCTTTCATACACAACTTTTAAAATTAATTAATGATGATAATAGTAATATAGATTCTCTTCCAATAAAACGATGTTCTATTGTTAGGGATAAGCTAGCAGCATATGAAAACTTCATTGGCCAAAACTGTGAAACGACCTGCAGGTTTTCAGAACTTGGTGAAGCTTAGCAACCTAAACGAGTATCTGCACCTGTCAACTCTTGCCCCCTATTGCTGCGTTCCTCCCCAACAAATTGTCTAACTTTCTAATATGAGAACTGACCTTTCCTGGTTTGCCCTTAATAAAAGCAACTAAAGGGGCGCCTGGGTGGCTCAGTTGGTTGAGCGTCTGCCTTCAGCTCAGGACATGATCCAGGGTCCTGGGATCGAGCCCTGGGTCAGGCTCCCCGCTCAGTGGCAAATCCCCTTCGTCCTCTGCCCTCCCCCCAGCTTGTGTGCTCTCTCGCTCTCTCTCACATAAATAAAATATTTAAAAATAAATAAATAAAAGCAACTAACTACGTACTGGTTAAGTGACCAAGAGAAACTTGTTGGCCAAGAGTCAGCTGAGGGGATAGCAGAGCATCAGGATCACGTGTTTGTTTTTTAACCACATGCCTCCTCTTCCCTTACCCGCAAATGCTACCAACGGAAGAATCAGGATAGGGAAAGATCGTTAACACGGTAATAGTTCTGTAATGTTATAAAACCAAACTATGCCCCCACAGCAAGTTATGAAAGAGCCTTATTAAAGATTATCAGTATGTTCACCACACTGAACAGTATACCTTTCAAATAACATTCCCACAACCTTCAAGGGGTTTCCTGAATAGTACGGGTTATTGCTCAAAATAAGACTTTTTTTGTAACAGAGATTTCCATATAATGGGAAATTCTATAATAAGACCTTTTTGTAGACAAAAATATAGCCTATCTACACAGCACCAAATATGAATAATCACTTATCAAATTATGAATTAACCTTAAGGAATAGCTCCAATGGCTATTAATGAAATAAGGGGAATCCATACATTGTTAGAAAAACCAAAAGTTTCTCCATCAGAAACTAGACTGCACTTTACTGTACTGTTTTGTTAAGAAGCAAACAATACTTCTCCATTTTCAGTAATTCGGGGAAAGCGAACTACTTCTTCCATTAAAACAAAACAAAAAAAACAAAACAAATGATAACCAGACACTCATTACCGTACTGATACTCCCCTTAGTTTCCTAGACTGTTACTTTATTTGGTTGGATTTAAAACACCGTATTTGTATGGGTGATGATTACATGGGTTTATACGATGTCAAATTCATCACACTGAATATTTAAGATCTGTGCATTTTACTGTATATAAATTATATCACAATTAAGGACAATAAATCAAATCTCCTGCCCCCCCCCAAGTAAGTAAAGGATCGCACTCTCAGGCAATTATCCCAGAAAAATGAAAACTTGTGCTCCCACCATGCAAACCTATATGCTAATGTTCATAGCACTTATCAATAGGTAAAAGATAGATCATTGAATAAATGATGGTATATGAGTATATCTGGAAAATATCTGGTTTCATGTGTAAAGCTTAAATATTTGATCCACCTGGAATGAGAGGGGTATATATTCCCTCCCTTCGTACACTCCTCTATTTCATTTTTTAAAAAGATTTTATTTATGTATTTGACAGAGAGAGAGACTCAGAGAGCACAAGCAGAAATGGAAGAGGGAGAAGGAGAAGCAGGCTCTCCACTGAGCAGGGAGCCCAACAACGAGGCTTGATCTCAGAACCCCAGGATCATGACCTGAGCCGAAGGCAGATGCTTAACTGACTGAGCTACCCAGGAACCCTACACTTCTCTATTTCATATGGACCAAATATTTAAACCTTAAATATCAAATAATATACTACAATATAGAAGATTTTTAAAAATACTCTGAAATCTAAACCTCTCACTTTGGACAAAAAATAACTCAAAATGGACCACAGACTTTAATGTAAAACGTACAACTATAAAACTTTTAGAAAAAACAGAAAATCTTTGGGCTCTACTAGGCAGAGTTCTTAGACTTGACACCAAAGGCACAATCAGTAAAAGGAAATACTGATAAATTGGCCCTCATCGAATTAAAAAAATTTCTTCTGTGAAAGCCCCATGTTGAAACGATGAAAAGACAAGCTACAGAGTAGGAGAAAATATTTACAAACTACATATCCAACAAAAGACTAGTATCTAGAATGAATAAAGAACTCTCAAAACTCAACAGCTTTTTTTAAGTAATTCAATCACAAAATGGAGAGAAGACACAACTATACATTTCACCAAAGAGGATATACAGACGGCAAATGAAGCCCACAAAAAGATGTTCGACATCATTAGTCATTAAAGAAAGGCAAACCAAACCTGCAGTGAGATAAAACCACACACCTATGACTAAAATAAAAAATAGTGATAGAACCAAATGCTGACAAGGATGCAGAGAAACTGGATCACTGGTGCACTGCCAGTAGGAATGGAAACAGGATAACCACTCTGTAAAACGGTTTGCAGTTTCTCAAAAACCCTATGCATGTACTGTCACAGAAGAGCCTAAAAAGACATGAAGACAAAGTGGAAAAACTAAGATCTGAATAAATTATGGACTTCAGCTAATAATACTGTATCAAGGTGCACCTGGGTGGCTCAGTCTGCTAAGCATCTGCCTTCAGCTCAGGTCATGATCCCAGGGTCCTGGGATGGAGCCCCGCCCCGCATCAGGCTCCCTACTCAGTGGGAAGCCTGCTTCAACCTCTCCCTCTGCCTGCCACTCCCCCTGCCTGTGTCAAATAAATAAAACCTTTTAAAAAAATAATAATACTGTATCAATATTGGTTCACTAGTTGGAACAAATGTGCCATACTAATGTAAGATGTTACTATGGAGAAACTTGGTACAGGGTGTATGGAAACTGTATTATCTTCCCCATTTTTTTGTAAACCTACAACTGTTCTAAGAAATAGCTTATTAAAAAACGAAAAGGGAGGGGCGCCTGGCTGGCTCAGTTGGTAGAGCACCCAATGGTAGAGCATGCAACTCTTTTTTTTTTTTTAAGACTTATTTTTTTAGAAAGAGAACAAATGCATGCATACAGAAGGCGGGGGGACAGAGGGAGAGGGACAAGCAGACTGCACTAAGCGTGGAGCCAGAAGCAGGGCTCGATCCCACCACCTCAAGATCATGACCTGAGGGGCGCCTGGGTGGTTCACTGGTTAAGCATCTGCCTTCGGCTCAGGGCATGATTCCGGAGTCCTGGGATTGAGCCCCACATCAGGCTCCTCTGCTGGGAGCCTGCTTCTTCCTCTTCCACTCCCCCTGCTTGTGTTTTCTCTCTTGCTGGCTGTCTCTCTCTCTGTCAAATACATAAATAAAATCTTAAAAAAAAAAAAAAAAAAAAAAGATCATGACCCGAGCCAAAATCAAGAGTCAGATGCTTAACTGACTGAGCCACCCAGGTGTCCCAAAGAGCGTGCAATTTTAAACTCAGGTTCGTGAGTTCAAGCCCCATGTTGGGTGTGGAGCCTACTTAAAAAAAAAAGGGGGGGAGAACAAATCACTAACACACAAACAATAGGGATAACTTAAAATATTTAAGTAAAAAAAAAAAGGAAAAGCCAATCTCAAAAGAATACACACTACAGATTCCACTTACATGAAATTCTAATCTCTAATCTAAAAACTAATCTCTAGCAATGGATGGGGCAAAATTTGGGGCATGGGGGAAGTTTGTGTGGTGGATGGGGGAAATTTGTACGGTGGATGTAAACACTCTGTATCTTGACTGGGGTGATGCTTACCCAGCTGCATACGTTTATCAAAACTCATCAAACTGTCGACTTATAATGTATACATTTTATTGTATGCAAATTACACACTAATAAAATTGACTCAGAAAAAAAACCCTCAACATGCAACTATTATATGACCTAACAATTCAAGTCCTAGGCATTTATCCTAGAGAAATAAAAACTTATGTTCACACCAAAACCTATACATGAATATTCACAGTAGCTTTGTTTGTAATACTCAACTGTAATCAGTTCACACGTCTCTCAAGAAGTGAATGGTTAAACAAACTGTGTATATCCATACCATGGAAAATTACTTATCAATAAAAAGAAAAAAACCTGATACACACGACTTGGATGAACCTCCAGAGAATCATGCTGAACAAAAGACAATACAAAAAAAGTACATTTGGGGCACCTGGGTGGCTCAGTCGGTTAAGCGTCTGCCTTCAGCTCAGGTCATGATCTCAGAATCCTAGGATCAAGCCCCTCATCGCCTTTCTGCCCACCCACCTTGTGCTCTCTCTCTCTCTCCTCACTCTCTCTCTCAAATAAATCTTTTTTTTTATAGAGTACATTTTTATAACATCTTTGAAATGATAAAATTTTAGGAATAGAGGACAGATTAGTGAGGTTGTCAGGGGCTGGGTGGCAGGGAAGCAGACATGGTTATGAAAGGGGAAAACGGGGAACCTTTGTGATGGAATCATTCAGTGTCTTGACTGTGATGGATAAAAGAGCCTATAAAAGTGACTAAGTTGTATAGGACCTAATCCACACACACTCACAAATGAACACAGGTAAACGGATACAAGTAAAACTAGGTAAATCTGAGTAAGACTGGTAGATTATACCAATGTCAATATCCTGATTGTCATAAAAGACAGCAGTTTTGCAAAATGTACTTTTGGGGAAAACTGAGCAAAGTATACAAGAGATCTCCCTGCATTACTTCTTACAACTATGCACAAATCTAAATTATCTCAATTTTTAAAAATTGAAAAAAAATTATTCTCAGCAGTAAGTGAAAAGCACTTCTGGGTGCCTGGGTGGCTCAGTCAGTTAAGCATCTGACTCTTGATTTTGGCTCAGGTCATGAGCTCGGGGTTATGGGATCGAGTCTTGCATCAGGTTCCAAGTGGAGTCTACTTGGGTTTCTCTTTCTCCCTCTCCTTCTGCCCCCTCCACCCCACTCAGGCTCGCTTGGTCTCTTTCTCTAAGATAAATAAATAAATCTTAAAAAAGAAAAGAAAAGAAAAGCCCTTCTAAAGATGACCCAAAGCTCAGGAGCCGTAAAGACTGATATGCTCAATTACATACAAATAAAGATGCCTGAAAAATAAATAAATGAATAAAATTTTAAATAAAAATAAAAATGTCTTCATGGCAACAAACATAATAAAATCAAAGGACAAAAGATAAACTAGCAAAAATAAATGCAATATGTATCAAAGACAAAGGACTAATTTCTTTTAAATATATAAAAAAATACCTATACATCAATAAGCACCCAACCACCCAAAAGAAAAATTGGAAAAACAACAACAAAAAAACCCCCAAAGTACAAGAAATTCAAATAGCTCTTAAAGTAATGAAATCATCCTAAAAAAAAAAGTAATGAAATGATCCTTATTCTCATTCATAATAAAAATGCAAATTAAAACTATTTATTCCTCCTTTGGCAATGATGAAAAAGTTTTATACATACTGTTGGAAAGTTTTATAGAGAAATAATCATTTTACACATTGTTGGAGTAGGGAGGGGCTGGAGGATATAAATTAGTTAGGTCTCTACAAACGGCTAGTTGGCAGTATCTACCAAAATTATAAAAGCATGTATTGGGGCACCTGGGTGGCTCAGTCAGTCGAGCATCCAACTCTTGATTTTGGCTCAGGTCATGATCTCAGGGTCGTGAGATCAAGCCCTGCATTGCAAGATTCTCTCTCTCATTCTTCCTCTGCCCCTCCCCACCCCACTCAGGTACGTGCTCTAAAAAAAAAAAAAAAAAAAAAAAAAAAAAGCAAAAAGAAAAGCATATATGTTGTTTTGATCCCAAGTTCCATCTTTAGAAATTTATATTATAGTTGGACATCTATGTAAATAGAAAACTATACATATGAGGAATATCAACCTAAATGTCCATCAAAAGTGATATAGTTAAATAAATTAGGGTATAACCACAAATGAAATATACTGAAAAAGAGTAAGACTCATGAAAACATTAAGCTGAATGAAAGAATCCAGGGGTGCCTGGCTGGCTCAGTTGGAAGAGCATGAGACTCTTGATCTCAGGGTCGTGAGTTCAAGCTCCATGCTGGGTGTAGAGATTACTTAAATAAATTAAACTTTTTAAAACACTTAAAAAACAATAAATGAAAGAATCCAGTTGAAAAGACATGTATGATTCAATTTATATGAATGTTCAGAACAGACAAATCTATAGGGACAGAAAGTAGATTAGTGGTTGCCAGGCTGAGGAGTGGGAGAAAGGGATAGGGATTGACTGCTAATGGTATTTATTTTAGGGGGGATAAAAATAATCCCAAATTAGATTATGGTGATGGTTGCACAAACCTGAATGTACAAAAAAGCCATTGAACTGTACATCTGATAATGGTGAATTGTATGATATGTGAATAGCATCGCAATAAAGCTGTTTTTAAAAAACGGGAAGAGGGATGCCTGGATGGCTCAGTCAGTTAAGTGTCTGCCTTCGGCTCAGGTCATGATCCTGGGGTCCTGGGATGGAGCTCCATGTCGGGCTCCCTGCTCATCAGGGGAGTCTGTTTCTCCCTCTCCCTCCCCCCGCTCATGTTCTCTCGCTCTCTCTCTCTTGCTCACTCTCTCTCTCTTAAATGGAAAGGCACAATCATTAAAAAAACAAAAAACAAAATGAAGAAGCTCATGAAATGACTGCTAAAATATACTGTTCGTTGAAAATGCAAGGTACAGAAGAGTGAGCATAATTTGTTATTATTTATTAAAAGACATATAATTGTAAATGCATAAATTATTCCTGGAACGATACATAACAAACTGATAACAGCAGTTATCTTAGTGGGGAGGGGAATGGTAGTATCTGGGTGGCCTATGGGGCAAAGGTGGAAGAAGATTTACTTTTCATTGTACACCCCAAATTCTGTCCCATGTGCATATGTTATCTAAAAAAAGAATCAAAGTACTATTTGGTTTGTTTCCTCTGAAAAAAGAGGTAATTCTGACAACTGTTTTTAAAATATAACAAAAAATAGGGGTGCCTGGATGTCTCAGTCACTTAAGTGATCGACTCTTGATTTCAGCTCAGGTCATGATCTCAGGGTCAAGGGATCATGCCCCACGTTGGGCTCCATGGTCAGCAGGGAGTCTGTTTGAGATTCTTTCTCTCCCTCTCTCCCACATTGCATGCATGGGCGCAGACTCTCTCTCTCCCTAAAATAATAAATAAAGCTTTAAAAATATATATATATAGCAGTAGCAACAAAAATGAACCTTGATCTATATCTCACACCTTATAAAAACTCAAAACCGATCACAGACTTAAAATTAAAAATGTAAAACTATAAAAGTTTTACAAGAAAGCACAGGGAAAAAAATCTTTGTAACTTTGGGTCAGGGCAGGAATCTTAGATATAACACCAAAAGCACAATCCACAGAAGAAAGAAACTGATAAAGTGGACTTAATCAAAATGTAAACTCCTGCTCCACAAAAGAAAATAAAGACAAGTCATAGACTAAAAGAAAATGTTCACAAATCACGTATCTGACAACTTGTATCCAGGATATATAAAGAACTCTCAAAATTCAACAATAAGGAAACAAACAGACCAATTAAAAAAACGGGCAAAAAATCTGAACAGATCCTCACCTAAGATATACAGATGGCAAATAAACACATGAAAAGATACTCAGTATCATTAGTCATCTGGGAAATGCAATTAGGGAAATGAGTAACTACTAAATACTATTAGAATAATTAAAATTTTTAAAAAATAGACAAGTGCTGGAGAGGATGTTGAATAACTGAAACTGTCATACATTTCTGTGTGTATTTGTAAAATGGTGCAATCTCTTTGGAAAACAGTTTGGCAGGTTTATTTTTAATTCTTTTTTTTTCAAGATCTTATTTATTTGAGAGAGAGAGAGAGAGAGAGAGAGAGTGATAGAGCACAAGTGGGGTAGAGGGCCAGAAGGAGCAGCAGACTCCCTGCTGAGCAGAGGGCATGACTTGGGACTCGATCCCAGGACCCCGGGATCATGACCTGAGTCGAAGACAGACGCTTAACTGACTGAGCCAGCCAGGCACCGCAGTTTCGTAGGTTCTTATAAAGTTAAATATATACTTATCATATGACCCGGCAATCCCACGCCTAGGTATTTACCCTAAAGAAATGAAAACTTCTATTCAGACAAAAATCAGTACGTGAATGTTTATAGCAACATGATTAATAACTGCCAAAAACTGGAAACAATCCAGATTTCCTTCAACTGGTGAATGGATAAACTATGAATATATATCCATACAACGGAATACTACTCAGCAACAGGAAAGAAGAACCACCGATACATGCAACAATGTGGATAATCTCAAATGTGTATGCTAAGTGAAAGAGGCAAGACTCAAAAGGCTACTTACTGTATGATTCCATTTATATGACACTCTGGAAAAGGCAAAGCTATGTGGATGGAGAAAACAGATTAGTGGTTGCCAGGGGCTTGGAGTGGGCTAGGGTTGGACTACAAAGGAGCAGCATGAAGGAAATTCTTGGGGGAGAGGGTGGAACTCTTAGGTAGCAGTGTTATGGTGCTTACATGACAGTATACATTTGTCACAACTCATAGAATTGTACTCCCAAAAGGGTGGATTTTTTTTGGTATGTAAATTTAAAAACAAAACATCACAACCATTTTGAAATGGTCAATGCCTCCACACCCAAATTACCTGTTTACTGACAAGTTTCATCAAGTCCAACTGTGGATGATGCTGACTAAGCACAATGGAATGAAGTGACTGTAAATAACCTGAATTCCATTACATAATATACCATGGTTGCCTCTGGGCTACTCAAATTTCTAATTCTCACTTACACAGAATGCCAAGAAATAGGAGGTATTGCTGTGTAAAAGCAGGCATTAACTATGGGACAGTTTGGGAGAACAACTGTAATAGTAAACCCTTATTAGCACCTACTTCGTGGAAATCACATGCTATGGGATTTACAAAATAAGTCCAGAAAGTCCATGCCCCAGTGATCTACAGTAAAAGTTATTTAGTAATTTTATCAAAACGAGATTGCGTGACTGGGAGTTCACAATTAAATACCAAGCCTATCCTCCCTCCCCTTACCAGTTACATTTAAACTCTGGTTGATAGGCTGAGGATAAAAAGCCTTAACTTCTCTTCCTTTTAACAGCTTGTACCTCAAACAGAAATCCAGTTGCAACCCTATTACTGTATTAAGAGAATATGATTTTTCAGAGGGTAGGAGATAGGGGGATACCTTGTAGTAGTTATAAGACTGTGGCCTTTTCTAGACATCTGTTCCATTAACAGATTTTTTTTTTAAAGATTTTATTTCTAAGTATACGCTATACCCAATGTTGGGGTGGGACTCGAACTTACAAACCCGAGATCGAGTCGCCTGCTCTTCCGACTGAGCCAGCCAAGTGCCCCACAGATCCCCCTCTCCAAGATTTTTTTTTTTAAGTGAAAAGAATAGGGAAGTAGAAGACCAGATTGTCTTTAAAACCCTTTCACTTTTGGGGCACCTGGGTGGCTCAGTTGGTTAAGCGTCTGCCTTCGGCTCAGGTCATGATCCCAGGATCCTGGGATCCCATGTGAGGCTCCGCAGGAAGCCTGCTTCTCCCTCTGCCTCTCTCTCTCATGAATAAATAAATAAAATCTTTAAAAAATAAAAATAAAACCCTTTCACTTCCGGAATGTTTAGGAATTATTTAAACAAAATACTGGAGTGAGGGAGACTGCCAGGCTGATGGCATAAAAGCCCTATCACTATGGTGAATGACTTAACTTAATGACTGGGTTTTCTACCTGTTTTTCTCCTCACTGGCTTCTAGATGTATCTAAATGAACTCATATTTCCCAGCCTAAAAAAAACAGAAAGAATCAATTAATTGCATTCTGTAAGACCTGAGAACAACAGAAACATGGAATTTTTTTCCCACTAGGTTTTTGACTAGTTTGGTCCTATTTAGGTGGTTTTGACTTAACAGAAAGGCAGCACAGGGGCGCCTGGGTGGCGCAGTCGTTAAGCGTCTGCCTTCGGCTCAGGGCGTGATCCCCGCGTTCTGGGATCGAGCCCCCTATCAGGCTCCTCCGCTGGGAGCCTGCTTCTTCCTCTCCCACTCCCCCTGCTTGTTTCCCTCTCTTGCTGGCTGTCTCTCTCTGTCAAATAAATAAATAAAATCTTAAAAAAAAAAAAAAGGCAGTACAGTACAGTGGTTGAGGGCATGGGCTCTGGTGGCAGTGTCTGGGTTCAAGTACCAACTCTCCACTTATCAATTAGCTTTATGTCCCTGAGCAAGTTATCTAATCTCTTTATGCCTCAATTTCCTCATCTGGAAAATTGAGTTAATCATAAAGTGTATCTCATGGGATTGTTGTGACAATACATTGAGTTTATGTATCTAAAGCACTTAGAAGAGTGCCTGGCACAAGAAAGTACAAATAAATGTGTTTGCTAATATAATATAATATATGTGCTCTCATCTTCTAAATCTGATAAAATTATAAAAATTTTTAAATAAAAATAAATAAAAATAAAAATCAGTGTATTAAAACTAAAAGGTTTCCCCGTTGAAGCATGTGTTGGTGCCATCCTATAATCATTTTTATGACTCAAGACATTAAAAAAAATAGTAACTGAAAAAAAATGGTAGTGGTAAATGGTCAACAGGAGACTGATGCGGGTACTATGGCACAGGGAAGACTGAAGTCTGGAGTGTTGGGTATCCTCCTACTTCTGCCACTGAGTTACGTGAGCCTCCTCTGACCAGTTTCTACATCTGTAATTAAGAGTAGGATCAGACAGACTTTAAAGTCCCTTCCAGCTCTAAGAAATAGTGTAAGATTTTAGATTAAGTCCATGTGTACTGATTTCAGTTTGTCTTCTGCATCCAGCATACCTGTTTCACAGTACAAACTCTAAACACTGCTAAAATGTTGTCTCCAAAGTATTTCCGGGCTTTCCATGAAGACTACAGGCCAAAAGTAATATGTTCCATGTTCATATCTGCTCTAACACAATGATTTTCTGATCAGGTACTCTGAGATATTATTCTAATAACTCAATGCTAGAGCCACAAATGAGTGAAATAAGTACATTTTGCAAATGTTTATGGGGATGTTAACTCAGGAATAAGTTATCATTAATTAAACCATCAAGGACTTTGAAATGGTGGCATGGGCATGCTTTATTTCATAATTTGGTGTAAGTTTTGATCACTTGCAAACAGTAGAGGCACTCGCAAATAGTATAAGCTAACCCTTTGGGGAAAAAATAGTAGTTTCAACTGGTTAGCCCACTTTCCCTGATCATCTAGTTCATGTTACAATTAATTGTAAAGTTAATCCAATTTAGGTCCTTTTTCTTTAAGTTGGTCTTTCTTGGCCTCCTAAATTTAAAATTAAATATATCTTAGTCAATTGTGAGGAAAAGTTCTATTCAGGTCCCATTTTCCTATCTTATATATCTACTGTTATTTAAAAACAGAGAAATTTAGTTCTCCTCAAATACTACACTATATAAGTACCCTAACAAGTACTTGACATAAAGAGACGTCTTAAGGAGGGGGGTGCTTTCATTCAATGATATGTTTTGTATAAGTGTTATTTCTATTTTGTTGATGGGCAAAGTGATATATGGAGAGGAATTCACTTAGAAAAGTAGAAGAAAGTCACACATAACATGATTTTAGTACCATGTTTTCAGGCAAGGTACTTAACCTCTGAACCAGTTTCCTTATCTATACAATGGGACTAACAATATCTGACTTGTGGGATGTAAGTGATAATTAAATGATTTAATATTTGAAAGTGCTTATGATGCTGCCTGATTAATCTGAGTAGGTTTCAGTAAAAGATATTATTGAAGTACCCTTGACATTCTTATCTAAAAGCAGCCATCTGGGGCACCTGGGTGGCTCAGTCGGTTAAAGCGTCTGCCTTCAGCTCAGGTCATGATCCCAGGGTCCTGGGATAGAGCCCGTCGGTCCTGGGATGGAGCTGGAGCTGGGCTCCTTGTTCAGTCCTGCTCCCTCTGCCACTCCCCCTGCTTGTGCACGCTCTCTCTCTCTCTCTCAAATAAATAAACAAATCTTTTAAAAAATAGAAAATAAAATAAAATAAAAGCAGCCATCTCCGGTAAACGCCTATACTAAAAATACAGGATACAACTTAGTTATCTGCAACTGTCTAAACTGCTTACCATATTTTTGGGGCAGAGGTGGCTTCGTTTAAAGGTTCCCTAACTGGTTTAGTGACATTCACTGTATTGATGTCAATACAGTAACAAGCCTCAAAATAAAGTACTAAATTTTTTAAAAATTTCCCTCTTGAGTTTGAGGTTAAAAATTCTAGAAGCATGTTTTCAAGGATATTAGCCAAGTATCTCCTATTTGCTAGGCACAGCAGGGTACTATACCAAAATTATGATCTAATCAATCATTACCTCACTGTGATCCTATACCTTCTTTGGACCTTAGCCTCTTTACATATAAAACAGGAGTTTAAGAAAGATTATCTTTCTGGGCCATCCCGTCCTCCTATCTCTAACATCTTTTGATTTCAGATGCAGAGATCTGTGCTCAATCAGGATCGAGTGGAATGGTATTTAAAGCACTTATCAAGCATATAACTGAGTTCAAACGGCTTCGACTTCACATCAGAGCTTCGTAAGAATGAAGCAGAAAACGAAGGTGCTTGCATGGGGCTTTCCTAGATAAAGTATCTGACACAAGAAAAGCCTGCCAAAAGCCAAGCAGGCAGCGCGAAGGAAGGGTCTTCTTCCCTTGAATACATCCTTTACCACTCTGGATTCAGAGTATATGAGAAAAAATAGATCACTAGATCTTTTCCAAACTCTCTCCCTTTCCCTTGGAGTCTGATATCGCAGCCGTGTCCCCTTATAATCTCCGCTTTGGGGAGCTCGGGTCCTCACAGCCCTGTTCCCTCAGGTACTTCGGAGTCTCCAAGCCCCGATCCCGTCCCCACAGAAGCCTGTCTTCATTGCCCGCTGCTGTTCCTTCCAAACCCAAGTGTTCTCTGAGTGCTCCTGCCCCTCAGGAACCCAAGTCTTCGTTGCCCTGTTTCTGACTCCTTAGTAGCCTGGATCTTCACTGTCCCGCTTCTGTCTCTTAGGAGCCCTTCAAGTCCTCACAGCTCCGCTTTTACCTTTCGGGAAGCCCGTGTCTTCACGCCCCTTTCCGTTTCGACCCTCTCCTCTTAGGAGCACGGGTCTTCACAATCCTGTCCCTCTCACACCGCTTTCCCTCAGGTGCCGGAGAACTCACATCCGTCCCCGTTCCCTAAGTCCCGTCTACAGCCCGGGTCCCCACAGCCGCTCTTCTCCGAGCCCCGATCCCCTCAGTCCCGTCCCAACAGTCTGATTCCTCGCACAACCCGGTCTCTTCCACAACCTAGTTCTTCAAACACTGACCCACTGTGGGTCTGGGTCCTGACTCCCTCCTCCCGCTCTTCTTCCTCAACTGCCAGGGCCCAAGACTCACAGGCAGCAGCGTCTATCTCCCCATGATATGCGGAGACTGCCCCAGTGAAGCGTTCGTCTCAGCAGCCGGTCCGACTGCTCGGCCCTCCCCGAGTACTTCCGGCACCGCTCCCCGCCTCCAACCCGGAAACGCGCGGCTCTTCCGGCCGGCGGGCGCGCGCCTAGCTTGCGCAGGCGCAGGCTGCCCTCTGACACGTGGTCTGGGGGGAGGTCCTAGACTGTTTCTCCGTTCCGGCCGTTGTGCTTTTTCTTGCTTGTGGTTGACTGGCACCGTGGGCGAGCATTCCGACTTCTACCCAGGTGTTGTGAGGCCTGCTCTTGCTGTTTCTTTCCGTCTCCGCCTGTCGTATTTACCGCTAGCACTACCAGTAATTGACGCCCTCGGATCGTTTAAAGGTCGCCATTTTTAGTTGGTGCCTTCATCTTGATACCGGGACTGAGAAACGCATCTGGGACCGCAGCACCCAGTAGGTAATTCTGTTGAACTCTAACAAGGGAGTTGGCAACACAAGAACCTGGAGACGAGAGACCGTTCGTACCTGTGGATTGGCAATACCAAATGAGCGTTTACTGTCATACAGGGATTTTGCTAAACCCCTTAACTCCGATATATTATTTAATCTTTTAAAGAAAGCCCCTGAGAGATGAAGTAAGGTTCTAGCTAATAAGCGCATTCTTAGCTTGAACTCAGAAGTCTCACTGTAAAGTCTAATACTGTTCTGTATGTAACCATTAAACTGATGGTTTTGGTTTTTCCATCAAACGCTTTGGGATAACTTAATTTTTTTACTCTATGTCAGGTGATAGGCATGTAAGACCCAGTCTTAGCCAATGTGGCGGGAATGTACAAAGGGTTGTGACAGCCCAAAGTGAGCCATGGTAACTGCCCGCAGGAATCAGGAGGAGGTGTCTCCCACCTGTGTTGGTGCAATAACCTGACCTTCTTGTCTTTTTTTTTTTTTAAGCTAATTTTTTTTTAGTAATCTCTACATCCAACATGGGGCTCAAACCCAACCCTGAAATCAAGAGTCGCATGCTCTTCGACTGAGCCAGCCAGGTGCCCCAGTGCCCTCCTTGTCTTTATATCTACAGCCCTCCTCCCACCAAACTCCCAGTCACCATCTACACTGCCACCAGATCCGAATTCTTAGATTCAAGGCTCCTTCACCATTAGGCTTCAGTCAGTCTTAGCCTAATTTCCCTGATAACTGCTCTCTTCATTGTCCTAAGGATCTGGCACACCTTCCTCCCCCCCCATTCCATCTTTTTAAGACCAGTTTAAATATACATTCATGCATTCAACAAATAGCGCTCCTTGTGTGCCAAGCCTTTTGCTGGGTGCTGGGTATGTACTAGTAGATACCACAGGCAATAAATACCTTTGTCCTTAAAATCTGGAGCGGGAAAACAGACCATCAGAAAGTACACAAAAGTGTAAGGAGAGAGAATACCAGAATAAAATACATACATACATACATACATACATACATACCAGATTTATCTAGCTGGGTGATGGAGGGCTAGGAAAAGCTAGGAAACCTTATGCAAGGACCAAGATGGTCAAGGTGACTGGAGCTTAATAGGTAATAGGGAGAGTGACAGGTAAGCAGTTTGGAGAGGCAGGCAGGGTTTAGCTCAGGCTGGACCTTGTAGGCTATGGGTGAGGACATGGGGTTTATTTATTGCTCAATGGGAAGGCATTGGAGTGTTGAATAGGAGTGAAATAATGATTTGTTTTGAAGAGATGACTGGTGGATTATAGGAGGAGCCCCCAACAAACAACTGTCCGTGCCCACATCTAGGCTTCCCACCAGTTTATACTATAAGTGTGCATCGTATTATAGTGTAAGAGCTGTTTATGTGAATCCCTTCTCTTGCAGCTTCTACTTTGTAGAGGTCAGGTACCTCTATGTATTATCAAAATACATTAAAGAAAGTAAAATGTCTGACAGTCTATATTTTTTGTTTTAAAAAAAGGAGCTTTGGGGGGTGATAGAAATGTTTGATGTTTGATTGATTGTGGTAGCAGATACATGTCTATATGAATTTGTTAAACCATATGATAAAAAAGGCAAACTTACTACATATCAACAAACCTGACTTTAAAAAAATGAAATATAGGGGGCACCTGATGGGCTTAGTCAGGAGAGCATGTGACTTTTGATCTCAGGATTGTGAATTCCAGCCACACATTAGGTGTAGCGATTACTTACAATCTTTAAAAAAAAATAATGAAACAGAGAAAATACAGAAAGCAAGGACAAGTTAAAAATTTTCAATTACACAAGTAATAAAATTCCATAATAATAAGATAGCCCATTATGCTTTTTAAAATAATTACAATGTTACAGGTAAGTCTGATGTCTTGTGTGTCATGGCCCCCATCCTTCCCTCCTTCCCGGAGGTACTCATTGATGTGTTCTTGCAAATCTTTTTTAAAAGTATGTGACATTAGAAAATATATAGCACTGGGTTTTATGTGCACACATGTATGTTCTTTATTACATTAATGATATGTGGTACCCTATTCAACACCTTCAATTTTTTTTATATCTGTTGATAAAGATCTACTTTAACCAACCCAAATTTAGTATTGCTTTTTTCCCCTTCATGTTAATGGTGGTCATGCTGTACCTTATTCTGCAACTATTATCACTCAGTGCTTTTTGGTGTTTCATTCACTCCGTGGCAGCGCAGCAGACAGCGTTCATTCCACTTATGAACACACTACGTTCTGCTAATCCATTAGCAGATTAGATTGCTCCCAGTCTTTCTCTCCCTGTGCCTCCAATTCTCCCATGCTGGGGCCGCTTCAGGGTAGATGGCCAGGGGTGGCACAAGTTTGTGCATTTTCAATTTTAATAGGTTGGGATTCGTGTCTTCCCCAGATAGGTACCAATAGCCGCGGAGAAGCGGGTATCCCGCGTAATGTACAACAGGTGCGACCCGACGCCCGCTGCAGCTGGTGACAGCCTCTCGGCTCGCTCCCTCAACCGCCCTTCCTTGCCACTCCCTCTGCGCCCGCCGGCCCCTTCCCAGCAAGCACCGCGCATATTTGCATATCCATATACTTCCTTGCCTTTATTTCCATATAAAAATCGAAAAGACAAACCATAAAAGTCTTCTTGTGAATATTGCTTTACGGCTTAGCATGTCTTGCAGTTCCCCCTTCAACTTGAGGAACACGGAATAAGAAATTGCTTACACTTTGTTTTCACCTTTATCGAAAGAGGGATTCGCCAGCGCTGCCACCCTGTTTTTGTTCCTGTTCAGGCAAAAAGGGCTTCTGTCGTGAGTGGCACACGTAGGGCAGCTCCATTGCTCTTCGTGCGGAATCGACATCAAGAGATTTCGGAAGCATAATTTTTTGGTACCTGGGCAGCTGGTGATCGTTGGTCCCGGCGCCCTTGCTCTGAGTGATTAAAAGAAGTTCCTGAGTATAACTTTAAAACGTAGAGCTGTCGTTAATGCTCAGAGAACCAATGCAGTTGAATTGAAATACTTAAGTGTCCGATTTTCAATTGAGTGTGGTAGGGTATTATGGTTAAATTTAGTTGAGGTAATAAAGCTTTAAGCCTCCGAGAAACGCTTAATAATGAGTTGGCCTAAGTAAGGTAAATCAACTCTTTATAAATAAAGAGTAAAGAATCGTGGGTCCTAACTGGTTTTTCACAACTGCGTGTTTATGGAAAGATTGATTTCACATAGGAGCAGGTGATTGTTGACGTAGGAAGAACAGCTATTTTTCCGTTTCACAGGTTAGGGAATTAAGGTTTAAGGAAAGTAAGTTGTGTTTACTCAAGGCACTCTGAATTATGCCCCCAGTGGGAATATCCGGACTCCTCGCAGGGGTGATTGAATTATCATGCATAACTTTGATTTTGTAAAAATTCTTTCTCTCTAACCAGGCATATATATATCCCTTTCTTTTATTCTTTTTAAGATTTTATTCATTTGAGAGAGAGAACGAGTGAGTGGAGAAGGAGAAGCAGACTCCCCACTGAGCAGGGAGTACCATGCAGGGCTTGAACCCAGCCAGGACCTGGAGATCATGACGTGAGCTGAAGGCAGTCGCTCAACCATGTGAGCCACCCAGGCTCCCTATATATCCCTTTCTTTTTTCTTTTCTTTCTTTTTTTTTTTAAGATTTATTTATTTATTTATTTGACAGAGAGAGACAGCCAGCGAGAGAGGGAACACAAGCAGGGGCAGTGGGAGAGGACGAAGCAGGCTCATAGCGGAAGAGCCTGATGTGGGACTCGATCCCATAACGCCAGGATCACGCCCTGAGCTGAAGGCAGACGCTTAACCGCTGTGCCACCCAGGCGCCCCTGTATATCCCTTTCTTAAAAAAAAAAAAAAAAAAAAAAAAAAAGTCGGAAGGTCATTATCTCACACACAAAGATGGCACTTTATTATTTTTTTAAAGATTTATTTATTTGTGATATCACAATCAGGGGGAGCAGCAGGCAGAGGGAGAAGCAGGCTCCCTTCTGAGCAAGGAGCCTGATGTGGGACTCTATCCCAGGACTCTGGGATCATGACCTGAGCCAAAGGCAGACGCTTAACGGACTGAGCCACCCAGGGGTCCCTATATATCCCTTTCTAAAGCTGTGTTAATATTCTTTCTATAGTTTTTGTCCTTTAAAAACAGAAGCAATAGTTAAAAATACCAGTTAGCACTTTCTTACTGATGGATACCAGCAACCTTTCTGGATAACCATTCAGCACAGACATAATAATCTAAAACCTTCAAAAAATTCATCTCCCAAGAATGTATCCTCATGTAAAATTATGTTTAAGAGGAGATTTAGGCGTGCCTGGCTGGCTCAGTCAGAAGAGCATGTGACTCTAGTCTAGATCTCCCAGTGGTGAGTTGGAGCCCCACCTTGGGCATGGAGATTATTGAAAAAAAGAAATAAAAACTTAAAAAAGAAAGAAAGATTTACCAAAGGGTTCATTCATTCTAACAACAAATGTATACGACTGCTCAATATACAGTTGACCCTTGAACAACAGGGTTTTGAACTGCACAGGTCCACTCTTATGGTACTGTAAATGTATTTTCTGTTTTATGATTTTTTTAAAAATAAGCCCAATGCCCAAGGTGGGTCTTAAACTTATGACCCAAGATCAAGAGTTGCATGCTCTACTGACTGAGCCAGCCAGGTGCCCCTCCCTGATGATTTTCTTAATACCATTTTTTATTTTCTAGTTTAACTTTATTATAAGACTGCAGTATATAATACACATAATACAAAAAACATGTGTTTAACTGTTTATGTTATCAGGCTTCTAGTCAACATAAGGAAGCTTTGGGGGAGTCAAAAGTTATACTCAGTGGGGAGTTATATTGGGATTTTTTAAACATTTATTTTTTATCTTTTAAAGATTTTGTTTTTTTGAGAGAGAGAGCACGAGCGAGACGAGGGGCAGAGGGAGAGGGAAAAGCAGAAGCAGACTCCCTGCTAAGCAGGGAGCCGAAAGCAGGGCTCCATCCCAGGATCCTGGGATCGTGACATGAGCTGAAGGCAGATGCTTAACCAACTGAGCCACCCAGGCGCCCCAAGACTTACTTATTTTAGAGAGAGAGAAAGAGAGGGAGTGGATGTGAGCAGAGCAAGATGAGGGCCAGAGGGGGAGGGAGAGGGATAAGCAGACTCTGCGCTGACCGTGGAGCTCAACTGGGCCTTGACATGGGGCTCTATCCCACAACTCTGAGACCATAACCTGAGCTGAAAGCAAGAGTCTGATGCTCAACCAACTGAGCCACCCAGGCGCCCTATAGGGTATTTTTTATGGCGTTTTTTACAGCAGGGCAACGGGGGGTTGGCACCTCTAACCTCTGCATCGTTCAAGGGTCAGCTGTAGTAGTGATAGACCCAGTGCGTGACTTCACAAGGCTTAGTGAGGGGAGAGAATAGAAAACTGAGTACTATGCTGAATTTGGCTGGGAGGGGGGGAGATCTGGGAAAGCTTTCCTAAAGCAAAGACTTTAAAGCTGAAACCTGAAGAAGAAATAGAAGACCACCAGTAGAGGTTTAAGTAGAGGCAAAGCCTTGAGGGTGGAGCCAATGTGTGGCAATCCCAGAGCTGAAAGACCAGAACGGCCAGAATGAAACCAGCTGGTGGCAGCACACAGGGAAGCCTGAAGAGACCACTGAAGCCTGGTCTCACGGGCCTTGAATGTTCCTTCCAATATTTTTTATAAAGCGTAAGAAATGAAGAGTTACCTACAGCATGTATCAGCCAACTTCTTCTGTAAAGAGGCCAGACGGTGAGTATTTTTAGGTTTTGTGGTCATACGGTCTCTGCTTACCACTCAACTCTGCTGTTGCAAAGCAGTTTCAGGCAATATATAAACAAGAGGGCGTAGCTGGGTTCCAATAAAGTTTTACTTATAGACACTGAAATTTGAATTTCATATAATTTTCACGTCATGAAATAGTATTATTTTGATTTTTTTTTTTTTTTAAATCCCACTAGCCATTTAAAAATGTGAAAGCCATTCTTAGACTCCCAGGCAACAGTCAGGGAGCTGTAGTTAACTGGCCCAGGCCTACATATTCAAGAGCAATAGTCAAACCAACTAAAGGGTAGCCACAAGTGGAATACGATGTACTCATGACAATGCTGCATAGAGGGGCACCTGGCTTAGTCGGTAGACCATGTGTCTCTTCATCTTGGGGCTGTGAGTTCAAGCACCATGTTGGGCACAGAGCTTACTTAAAAAATAATAATAATAAATAAAAATAAAATGTTGCATAGGAACATTTATGACAATGGTTCACCTCTATGGAGTGGTTATCTAGTGCCAGGCGCTGTACTGAGTACTTAGTATGCATTAGCTCCTATTCCTCATAACATAAACCAATGAGGTTGGTAGTATTTTTTTGCTCACTTTACAGATTAGAAAACAGAAACTCTAAGAGGCCCAGATCACATAGGTAGAAAGTAGCAGAGTCAAGAGGTTAGCTCAGTTGTTCTGACAGGAATCAGGTGCTTTTTTTTTTTTTTTTTTAAGATTATTTATTTATTTGACAGAGACAGTGAGAGAGGGAACACAAGCGGGGGGAGTGGGAGAAGGAGAAGCAGGTTTCCTGCTGAGCAGGGAGCCCAATGCGGGGCTTGATCCCATGCGAAGGCAGACGCTTAACGACTGAGCCACCCAGGCACCCCGGAATCAGGCGCTTTGACTGCACAGAATGCTCCAGGAGAATGTCAACTATAGTGGAATTTGTTAGGAAAGATTTGTTGGGAAAGTGAAGCACTTTATTTTCCTTTTGTTAACCCAAATTTTCCTATTTCCTTCCCCTTTTTAAGTTTTATTTATTTATACCCTTATGGGGCTCTATACTTATCGTGGGGCTCAAACTCACGACCCTGAGATCAAGAGTCCTACACTCTTCTGACTGAGCCAACTTGGCGCTCCCATATTTTCCTATTTCCTATGAAAGTACAGAGTGCATGAAAAGGTTAGAGAAATAACGGAGACACAGAGTCACTGGAATACAACCAATGACAAAATCAGACCACAAAGCAGCCAGTCACAGAAGACTACATATTAAATGATTCCTTTTATACAAAATGTCCAGAAAAGGCAAATACAGAGGGAGAGAAAGCAGATTAGTGGCTGCCTGGGGGGTGGGAGTGGGGATTGACTACAAATGGGCATGAGGGATTTTCTGGGTGTGAAGGAAATGTCCTAAAACTACATTACGGTCAGAGACGCCCACCTCTATAAATCTACTAAATCATTTGAATTGTACACTTAAAATGGATGGGTCTTATGGTATGTAAATTATAAGTGAATAAGGATGTTAAAAAAAAAAAAATTCAAGGGCTGGAGGGAGAGTATACCCAGCTAGGAGCCTGAGAATCTGTAATCAGTTTATGGAGTAAGTTCTCTAATTTAGAAACTTGACCTTAGTGGATTTCCTGCATGCCGAGCTTCTGTGTGTTAGCTGATTATGTCACTGCCCACCCCCCACCCCGCCATTAAAGACCCTTCAGCGGCGCCTTACTAGTTTGGTTTAACATCCTGTAAGTCTCCATGACTCACCACCCTCTTTGTTCTCAGGGCTCCAGCCACACTGGTCTTCTCTGTGTATCTCTGAAGGCACTACTTCTTGGGGCCTCCAGAAATTTTTTTCTTCTAGCTGGAAATGCTCTTTCTCAACAGGTCCTCCCCTTCCTTCCCTTTCCCATCATGGCTGACTCCTCCTTACTCTTCTGTACTTCAGGTCAAATGTCACTTCCTCAGGGAGGCCTTCCTTGATTCCCCACCCCTTACTAGGTTAGCTCCCCCACACTCTGTTACACTCTTTCATGGCACCATGTACTTCTCAGCAGAACATTATAACAATTGTTATTAATGCATTTACGATTAATGTAAAATTAGTTGCTCAATATTTATATTCCCCAGCCAGAATGTCACCTATGTGAGGGCTTGGAACCTGTCTGGGTCTTGTATACCACTTGCATTCTTGATGTCTGGTGTAGTACCTGGCACTTAGTAGGCATTCAATATATATTTATGAGCTCTTCAGAATCCATGAAGTACTTGTGTGTATACAAATACAGTCACTGCTCTTTATTAAGCACCTACTATGTCCTAGGATATAGGTGTAAACAAGATAGTCTGCTCCCATCCATTCTCCTAAGTAGGACAAGATCAGTCTTCCCATTTTACAGGTAGTCTAAGCTTATACTGCTTGTAAGGAAGTCACAGAACCTTCTATAACTAAAATGGAACTCCCTCTAATCAGGTCATAGACTCCCATTAGGGTGGATTTACTCCAGGTGGGTTGGGGCTGGGAGATGGATTTTATTTTTTTAAGTTTTTAATTACTTATTTGAGAGAGAGAGAGTACAGGGGGTAGGGGGAGAGGGAGAGAATCTCAAACACACTCCCTGCTGAGCATGGAGCCCAATTCAAGGTTCAATCCCATGACCCCAAGATCATGACCTGAGCGGAAACCAAGAGTTAGATGCCCAGCCGACTGAGCCACCCAGGCACCTCCAGAGAGATGGATTTTGAGAAGCTGTGAAGCATTGTCATTTTAAGGGGAGGGGAAGAGGGTGTCAATTTGTCAGAGGAGAAGAGGACCTTCAGGTGAGCAGAGATGGAAGCATGGCTCCTCTCTTAAAACCAACCAAACCTGGGTATACCTGGCTGGCTCAGTCGGTGGAACAGGCCACTCTTGATCTCAAGATCATGAGTTCAAGCCCCATGCTGAGTGTAGAGCTTACTTAAAAAAACAAAAACAACCAAACCTGGTCCCCTGACTCCCCTTGGTCCATATCTACAATGTTGGGATAAGTGACCACTGATAAGAAACGATGGTCACACAAAAATTGTGTTTCTATACACTAACAATCCAAAAAGGAAACTAAGAAAACAATTCCATTTACAATAACATCAAAAAGAATAAAATACTTAGGAATAAACTTAACCAAGGAGATAAAACTTAAACAAGGAGGAGTGTAACTTGTACACAAACTACAAAGCATCCTGAAAGGAATTAAAGACGTCATAAATGGAAAGACATCCCATGTGCATAGACTGGAAGACTTAACATTATTGTTAAGATGTCACTATTAGTCAAACTGATCTACAGATTCAATGCAATCCCTATAAAAACCCTAACATTTTTTGCAGAAATAGAAAAACCCATCCTAAAATTCAGATGGAATCTCCAGAGACGCCAAGTAGCCAAAATACTCTCATAAAAGAACAAAGTTGGAAGACTACGCTTCCATTTCAAAACTTCCTGCAAAGCTACAGTAAGTAAAACAGTGTGGTACTGGTATAAAGAAAGATATACCGACCAATGGAATAGAATAGAGTCCTGGTATCAAATCCTGGTATCAAATGATTTTTTTTCAAATGATTTTTGATAAGAGTGCCAAGACCATTTTCTATTCAGTAGGGGAAAAACAGTCTTTCAGCAATGGTGCTGGGAAAACTGGATATTCACATGCAATAGAATGAATTTGAACTATTATACCACATCCAAAAAATATCTCAAAATGTATCAAAATTCTAAACGTAAGGGCTAAAGCCATAAAGCTCTTAGAAGAAAACAGGGGAAAAGCTTCATGATATTGACTTTGGTAATGATTTCTTAAATATGATACCAAAAGCACAGATAACAAAAAGAAAAAAATAAGTAAATTGGAATTCATCAAATTTTGAGACTTATGCATTGAAGGCCACTCACAAGATAGTGAAAAAACAACCCACAGAATGGAAGAAAATATTTGCAAATTACATATCTGATAAGGGCTGTCATCCAGAATATATAAAGAACTCCTATAACTCAACAATAAAAAGCAAACTCAATTCAACAATGGACTTAAATAGACATCTCTCTAAAGATCTACAAATGGCCAATAAGCACATGAAAAGATGTGCAACATTAGTCATTAGGGAAATGCAAATCAAGATGATTTTGATTTGGCACTTAGTAGGCATCTATCAGGATGGCTGCTATTAAAAACAAACAAATGAACAAACGAAAAACAAATGTTGGCAGGGGCGCCTGGGTGGCACAGCGGTTGAGCGACTGCCTTCGGCTCAGGGCGTGATCCCGGTGTTCTGGGATTGAGCCCCACATCAGGCTCCTTCGCTGGGAGCCTGCTTCTTCCTCTCCCACTCCCCCTCCTTGTGTTCCCTCTCTCGCTGGCTGTCTCTATCTCTTTTGAATAAATAAATAAAATCTTAAAAAAAAAAAAAAATGTTGCCAGGGCCCCTGTTTGGCTCCGGAAGAGTGCAACTCTCGATCTCAGGGTTGTGAGTTCAAGCCCCATGTTCAGTGTAGAGATTATTTAAATAAACAAACTTAAAAAAAAAAACAAAAACTGTTGGCAAGGATGTGGAGAAATTGGAACTTTAATGCACTGTTGGTGGGAACGTAAAATGGTACAGCAGCTGTGGAAAACAGTACAGTGATTCCACACGAAACTGAAAATAGAATTGCCATGTGATCTCGCAATTCTGCTTCTGGGCATATACCCGAAAGAATTGTGTGGGGGTTTTGTTTGTTTGTTTTTAGAGGTTTTATTTATTAGAGAGGGAGAGCGAGAGACAGCGTGAGCTGAGCAGAGGCAGAGGGAGAAGCAGACTCCCTATTGAGCAGGGAGCCTGACGCAGGGCTTGATCCCAGGACCCCGGGATCATGACCTGAGCTGAAGGCAGACGCTTAAACAACTGAGCCACACAGGCGCTCCTCTAAGATAGATTTGTACACCCGTATTCATGGCAGCATTATTCACAATAGCCAAAAGGTGGAAACAATCCAAATGTCCATCAAAGGATAAATGGATAAATGAAATTAATAAATATCCACATAATGGAATATCATTTGGCCGTTAAAAGCAATGAAGTATTGGTACCAGCTACAACATGCATGAACCTTGAAGACATTATGCTACGTGAAAAAGACCAGACTCACATGGACAAATATCGTGTAGTTCCACTTCCTCGAGGTATTTTAATTGTCAAATTCACAGAGACAGAAAGTAGGATAGTGGTTACTAGGGGTTGAAGCGGGGGGTATGAGAAGTTATTGTTTAATGGGCACAGAGTCTCAGCTGAGGATGATGAGAACGTTCTGGAAATGGATGGTGGTGATGGTGGCATAACAGTGTGAATGGACTTACTACCACTGAAGTGTTCACTTAGAAATGGTTAAAATGCTAAATTTTACAAATTAAAAATGAATAAATTAAAATTTAAAAATTTAAGGAAAAGAAAAGATGGTGAAGAGCAAAGTTTTGGGTGTACCTAAGATGTCTCCAGCACCAGGGCGCCTGGCTGGCTCAGTTGGTGGAACGTGTGACTCTTGATCTCGGGGTTGTAGGTTCGAGCCCCACACTGGGTGTAGAGATTACTTAAAAATAAAATCTTAAGTAGGGAAAAATAGGAAAAAGAAAACAATGAAATTTAAAGCTGAAAACTACTTATGCAAGCGAAACAGAGAAAATGATATATATATTTATACACATACATACACCCATTCATATATACATACATATAAGGATATACATATATCTCAGTAAATGTAAGAAAAGTACACTGGAAGCACACTTATAAATACAATAAAAGGTAGATCTATGAGAGAGATGGTGTTAGGGTTTGTTTAAAATATAAAAATAAGCCCAAATAAGGCTTTCTAAAGACTGATGTTGATATTGTATCATTTGCTGTGACCAACAAAATGCTGTATGTTTGAGCCATAAAAAGAGAACACATAAATGAAATTCAAAAAAAGACTAATTATGAAAAAAACAAAATAAAGCCTTTAAAAAAAAGTTTCAGCACTGGGGCTGGAAGCTGGTCATCCGCTCAGGGAGCTTGCTCTAGTCGGCCAAACAGTGTGTAAGCCAAGTGCCCGGTATGGAGCATGTACTTGGAAGTGTAGCTACTGATGGTCCCCATCACAGTTAAGGAGACTGAGGCCCAGAGAGGTCCTGCAGCCAATGGAGGCAGCTGACTGGGCTCTGAGTTCCGTAAGGCAGGTGGGTGGTGCCAGTTGGAGTATTAATAGTAATACCAGCTGGTATTTCCTGAGTGCTTAATACATTCCAGACATTATTCTTAGTCTTTTTGACCTAATTTACTCTTCACAACTCCTCTGTGAGTGAGGTACCATTACCATCTCCCTTTTACAGGTGAGGAAACCGAGGCTGAGACAGAGACTGATCCAAGTTCAAGGAGCCAGCACGACTTGAATCTTGTTCTCTCTGATTCCAAAACCAGAAATCCAGCCTGTTGGTTTGGTCTTGGTGGTGGACAGTGGATGAAGGGGTGGGGGGGTCTGGGGTGGGGGAGTAAGCGATTCGTAACTGAATCTAGGTCAACCCAGATTTTTCTTTTTCTTTTTCTTTTTCACCTTCTGGCAGAACTTCCTCCTTATCTCTCTCTGTCTCTTTTTCTGATTCACTCCCCATCTGTTAGTGGGCTCTGGCTTCTGGGAATGTGATGCAGTGGGTAGGGTGGTTGTGGGGGTGGGGAGGTAGACACAAAAGTGTGGGCAGTCCTTAATAAACAAATATTTTTTGAGAGCTCTGTAGGTACCAGGCTGTTCTGGAGGTTGAATACGACAGACCTTGTCCCTGCCCTCAAGGGGATTCCATTACAGGGTATATATGAGTGTGAGTGGCAGGTGAGGGATAGAGAGGGGGATGGAGTGGAAGGGGAAGTAGGGGAGGGGGAGGGAAGTAGACGCAGATGAGGAAGAAGATGTGGCCGGTGTCAATAGGGGCTATAAAGGAGATGTGAGAGAGAGTGCCTGGGGAGCAAGGCGACTGGAGACAGTAAGAACAAGACAGGCCTGGCTCAGGAGCTGAGGTGAGACCTGGAGCATGGAAAGGAGCCAGCTGAAGATGTGGGAGAAGAACACTGCAGGATTCTGTGGGGAAACAGCACAGGCAGAGGTCATGAAATCCATGTGTTGGAGGAACTTGGAGAAGGCCAGGGAGGCTGGAGCAGGGCGACAGAAAAGGAGTCAAGAGGAGATCCCAGGGCCAGCTCATGTAAGGTCTTGTAGATGATGAGTTCAAGGTTAATTCTAAGGATAAGAGAGGCCACCGGAGGAGGTAACAGTGAAGGCTGGGAGGCAGCATGGCTGGAAGTGGGGAGACCAGTCAGGAGACTCTGGCTGTAAGGCAGCAGAGGCAGTGATGGTGGTGTCAGGTAGGCTTCAGACAGGAGGCAGTATTAGAGGGCCTTTGGGAGGTGACTGAGTGATGCAGGTGCCATTCATTCTCTGAGGTGGAGGAGATAAGAAGTGGGAGAAGAGGGGGATCTAAGGTGAGGTGGGGATAGAAATCACAAATTCAGTGTGGACATACTGACTTTGCAGAATCAGTGGCTGCTCAGGCAGCTGGAGGCACTGTTCCAGGCTGGAAGTAGATGCCTGGGAAGAGAAACCAGACACTGCCACCTGGGACCCAGAGGCCACACTTCTTCACAGATGGGCAAGGTAGAGTCCAGAAGATGCTTGGAATTTTGTTTTGTTTTCTTGAAATTGGTTATTGACACTTACAAATCCAGAGATATTGGGGCGCCTGGGTGGCTCAGTCCGTTAAGCGTCTGCCTTTGGCTCGGATCATGATCTCGGGGTTCTGGGTTCGAGCCCCAAGTCGGGCTCCCTGCTCAGCTGGGAGCCTGCTTCTTCCTCTCTCTCGGCCTCTCCCCTCACTTGTGCTCTCTCACTCACACTCTCAAATAAAGTCTTTAAAAAAAATAATTAAATCCAGAGATATCAAATAAAACTCAGAATTTCCACTTCCTCTTCCAAATTGGATGCTCTAGCCACAATGGGGCCACATTCTGGCTCCAGGGCAGACTGGTAGAGGACCTGCGGCCCCTCCAGATAGGGCACAAACTCTCCAGCTGGTCTAACCCCAGTAGATCTGCTCAACGCCTGGTCCTGGTGACACTGATTTCAACCTCTGGCACAGGCAGGAGGTGATACCATAGAAGGGGGAAATGTTGTCCTGGGACAGAGTCTAGACTTTGGATGGACCCATTGGAAGTGGCAGCTCAGCTGCTTCTCAGCCTTGCAACCCAAAGTGTACCACTTAATTTCACTGAGCCTGTCTTGCCTTTTCTAGAAAATGAGGGTAACACTCCTTACCTGGAATGTCATCTATAGGAAAGCTCCTAGCACAGTGGCAGACTCAGAGAAGAGTCTCGAGCAATGTTTGTTTCTTTCCCTTTTAATCTGATGAGCAGCTAGGCTCGGGAAATCAGAATGGTTAGGCCATAGCCCAGGCTGAGGTAAAGAGACCTGATTCTGGCTCTTCCACTTGCCAACTATGCAGCCTCAGTATTCCTAGTTGCAGGATGGGAACTCTACTTGTACCAACCTTGTGGGAATTAAATAAGTTAATACAAGTGAGGATTAGATTGGCTCTTATACCTGGCTGGCCATTAGAGTCTTCTAGGGACTTTTTTTTTTTTTAAGATTGATTTATTTATTTTAGAGAGAGAGAGAGTGACAGTACCAGTGGGAGGGGGAGAGGGAGAGAATCTGAAGCAGACTCCGCAGTGAGTGCAGAGCCCAAGGCTGGGCTTGGTGCAGGGCTCAATCCCATGACCCTGAGATCAGGACCTGAGCCAAAACTGAGTCTAATGCTTAACTGACTGTGTCACCCAGGCACCCCTTCTAGGGACATTTTAGAAAATATTCATGTCTGGGCTCTATCTTCAGAGATCTTTTTAAAAAAGATTTTATTTATTTATTTATTTATTTATTTATTTATTTGAGAGAGAGAGCATGAGCAAGGGGAGGGGCAGAGGGAGAAGCAGGGGCTTGGCGCAGGGCTCTATCCCAGGACTCCAGGATCATGACGTGAGCTGAAGGCAGATGCTGAACCAACTGAGCCACCCAGGTGCCCTTATCTTCAGAGATCTCTTCTGACTTCATCTGGGGTGGGGCCCTGGTATAGGTATTTTGTCAAATCTCAAGTGATTCTGTGTGCAGGGAGGATTAGGAGCTCCGTAGTAGAAGGGATTAATTAAGAGCATGGGCTTTGGAGCCCAACTGCCTATGTTCAAATCCAACTGAGCCAACCAACAGATGTGTGAACATGAGCAAGTTCTTAACCTCTCATGTTAAACTGGGCTAATAAAAGGACCTGGGAGGTTGTATAGCTCTCAAATGCTTAGAGCAGTCTGTGGCAGCTAGTAGGCCCTTGGCAGGCCAGGGCATCAGCACTCCTCAGCTCCCTTGCTTTATTTTTATTTCTTTTAATTTCAATTAATTAATTAACATATAGTATATTATTAGTTTCCGAGGTAGTTTAGTGATTCATCAGTTGCATATAATACCCAGTACTCATTACATCAAGTGCCCTCCTTCATGCCTATCACCCAGCGACCCCATTCCCCCACCCACCTCCCTCTCCCCTGCTATTTCCAAACTGACTGCAGCCACTGCAGTCCTGCATCCAGCTCGCACAGTCTCCCCAAGGGGGCCTGGGTGCCTTGAACATCCCTCTCCTAACTCTGCTAGCTGCCCCCTAAAGTTATTTTTGATCTTTCTATTGTTCAGCTTTTTTTATTCACCCACAATGAAAGGAATTATCTCCCAAACAAAATTGTCTGCTCAAAAATCAGAGAGACCCCAAGGGGAGGGGAGGACAGAAGCTGACTGGCCACTCAAATGTCTCTCATATTAAAGAACAGGAAGAGGGAGAAGGAGAAGAAAAATCCCTTTCAGTGCTTAGGAAACAGTGTTTAGTGGGGGAAAAAACTGTAACACAGAATTGTACATTCAAGATAATTCATCCAGGTAAAGGGGAAAAAATGCATAGAAAAAAGATCAGGGGCACCTGGGAGGCTCAGCTTTTAAGGGACTGCCCCTGATCTTGGAGTCCCAGGACTGAGTTCCCATTAGGCTTCCTGCTGAGCAGGAAGTCTGCTTCTCCCTCTGACCCTCCCCCCACCATGCTCTCTCATTCTCTCTCTCTCAAATAAATAAAATTAAAAAAAAAAATCTAAAAAAAGAAAAAAGATCAAAAGGAAATATCCTATATGTTAGTTTTTTTCCTCTGCTTCTCCATCCTTTTATGCACTTTATAATTTTTTATAGTGAATGTGTAATTAACAGAAAAAACAAGTGAAAAAATAAAAAAAGGAAAACCTTCACATGACTTTCTTTCCTCTTAATCATCTTATTGCTTTATGTCTTAGTTCCTTCTTTCTGTCAAACAAATTTATTTTTTAAAATTTTTTACTTGTTTTAAAGATTTTATTAGTGTTCTTTAAGTTTAAAAAAAATTTTTTTTAAATAATCTCTACACCCAACATGGGGGCCGAACTCACAACCCTGAGAGTCACACTGTTACCAACTGAGCCAGCCGGGCACTCCTCTATAGAAATATTTTATTTTATTTTATTTATTTAAAGATTTATTTATTATTTATTTATTTGACAGAGAGAGACAGTGAGAGAGGGAACACAAGCAGGGGAGTGGGAGAGGAAGAAGCAGGCTCCCAGCAGGAGGAGCCCGATGTGGGGCTCGATCCCAGGACCCTGGGATCATGACCTGAGCCAAAGGCAGACGCTTAACAACTGAGCCACCCAGGCGCCCCAAGATTTATTTATTTAGCTTAGAAAGAGAGCGAGCTGCAGGGGGAGAAGGCAATGTAGTCTTAAGCAGACTCCACACTGAGTGTGGAGCCTGACTCAGGGCTTGATCTCAGGACTCCAGACCTGAGCCGAAACCAAGAGTTGTTTGCTTAACCGACTGTACCACCTAGGGGCCCCTATAGAAAAAATTTTAAGAATTGTCTCCACTGGCTGGTTCTGTCACTTCTCCTCCCATTTACTACTTGATCCACAACAATCCGGCCTCCTCCCCAACCTCGGAGGTGACCCCACCCTGGAAGGATCAGCAGTGAAGTTAGTTGCCAAATCCAGTGGCTTCTCCTTTTTCCTTGCCAGAGCTTCCTGCAGTATCAGACGTGGCTGGTGCTTTCCCCTTTGTGTAAACTTTCTGCCTGCCCTCTGGGCTTTGTTTCTCCCCTCTGTCCAGGAACCTAACTTTTCTGACCACCTCTGTTGGGCCTGGCGGGTTCCTCTCGGCTTAACGTTCCCTAGGTTTGGGCATCTAGCCCCCTCCTTCTCTGCACACTCTTCTTGGGTGGCCTCATCCATTCTCTGCTTGTATGATGCCATCCATGTGACAGCTTCTAGATCCCAGCCCTGGCCTCTTGTCTGGGACAAGTCAATCCAACTTCCTTCTGAACACCGTCATGTGGACGTCCCTCAAACACCTTACACTCAAGAAGTCCAAACCGACTCATCATTTCCACTTTCCCTCAACCCCAATCAACTCTTCCTGCTTTGTCCCTTCCCTGGGAAGTCATCATTGTCTCATTCTTTCCCTCACCCCCCACATCCAGTTGGTCACTAACACCTGTTGCTTCCAATTTGAAACTGTCTGGAGCACATCAGCACCCTGAGGATGTGTTCTGGCTCTGTCCCGCAGGAGGTCCCCTCTCTCTTTTGCCTTGATGATCATAGCAGTCTCACCAACATAGCTTGCTTTTCCTGGTCTTTCTCCTCCCCAGTCCATACCTTATAATTTTTCTGATTATTCATTCCCTCAGTCAATCAACCAACATTTGCCACGCACAAACTCTGCTCTAAATACTATGAGGGGTAAATGATACAGATTGACCCCAGATAGCTAAGTGATCTAGGGGATTTCAGATTGTGGGGATTGCTATCAAAATAAGCAGGAGGACTGAGAGAAAGTAGGGCATGGGGAGGGGAGTTCTCTCAGAGGTGGTCTTTGCCCTGGAATGGTCCCCCAGATGAGCATGACAGTTGCCCTGATGGAACTGGGGGGCAGAAATGATAGAAAAGAATGTGGCTGGGAACCCCACTTTAGGTTGGGAGCCAGGGGAAGGCCTGTGAGGAACGAAGGTTGAGAATGAGCTCTGAAGACCTGAGGGAGGTGCTTTCCAGATAGAGGGAAGAGCTAGTGACAAGGCCCTAAGGGGGTTCCCAGCACACAAAGGAGCCCAGGATGGCTGGAGCACAGCGAGTGAGGGGCAAAAAGAGGAGGGCAGGAAGATCATGCCTGGTGGCCCTGGTGGTAGTGCTGGGAGGAGAATGGGTTTTATTTTAAGTGCAATGGGAGGCTATTAAAAAGTTTTTCACGGGAAGGTCACGTTTGACTTTATCTCTTCAAAAGATTACTCCCTCTAGGTGTGTAGGGTGAAGGGCATCTGGAGGTGAGGTGGGTAGTGTGGCTGAGTGCTAGGAAATTAACTGCAGTGGTCCAGGCAAGTCCTGTGGGCTGGGCTGGGTATTAGCAGTGCAAATGGAGAGAACTTAAACCTTCCTTGGGTCCCCAGCCTTTGCAGGCTAGCTCCATACTCCTTAGGGCAACCGTTTGGGTCTAGCCTCCCTCTTCAGCCCAACTCCCATCACTTCTCCCTTATCTTTGCACACGTTGTACTTTTTGGAATGTTCTTCACCATTTTCTCTTTGATTCATCCCTGAGACCAGGCTCAAATACCCCCTCCTCTCTAAACCTTTTCAGGAATTCTCCAGGGAGAGACCTTTGAACTTGTTCAGTGCTTAGTTTATATCTCTAGGATAATATCTGTCACACTGTACTATCCTGTATGTTTACAATTCTGTGTCTGAAGAAGGTGGACCAAAAGCTTCTGGAAGGCAAGGACAGAGTTTTGGTAAATGTACAGTGAATGTTCAATGCATGATCAAGATACAGATGGTCCCACTGTGGAACAGTTCACATAGGTCAAGACTCCAGTCCTGACCAGCCCCCGTTATATTCAAAGTCACCTGATAATGTGTAAGTCCTTGAGCGTAAGAACAGATACTAATGTGGGTACTACATCTCCTCATTTGATCCTGGAAACAGCCTGGAGAGGTGGGCACAGTGGGAAAATCATCTCTATTTTACAGATGTGTAAATCAAGGCTTAAGGAAGATGAGACTTGGCCAACATCCCTGAGCCCCTGAATTCAGTTCTATTGTTGACTCCTGGGTCTCCTCGCCTGTCCTTGCATCAAGAACTTGTAAGACTTCCTGTCACCTCTTCATGGTGGATGGGACATCCAACAGAGAGATGACTCACAGGAGGCAAGATGGGGAAGCAATTCTTCTTCCCCCTCCAAAAAGTGCCTCACACCACCACCTCCTTTGTTCCTAATAAGGAGAGCAACCATCTCAGCAGTGATAGCCTTGGACTGTGGAGAAAGAGTGCCTGAATTGAAATCCTGTCCATCTCTACCATTTACAGGTTATGTGACTTTGAGGAATTAACTTCTCTTGCCCGCCCCCCCCCGGGGGGGGGTTGTTTTTCTTTTTTTTTTTTTTTAAGATTTTATTAATTTGACGGAGAGAGAGACAGCCAGCAAGAGAGGCAACACAAAAAGGGAGAGTGGGAGAGGAAGAAGCAGGCTCCCAGCGGAGCAGGGAGCCCTATGCGGGGCTCGATCCCAGGTCCCTGGGAGCAGGCCCTGAGCCGAAGGCGGGCGCTTAACGACTGAGCCACCCAGGTGCCCCCTGTGCTTTGCTTTTAATCTGTAAAACGGGAGTGAAAAAAAGTTACGTAGTAGGGTTGCCGGGAATATTATAGGAGACAAAGCATTTTCCCCAACGCTTAGCCATATAGAAAGGTCTTAATACTTGCTAATTACTATTACTGGCTCTAGAAATTTTCCTAAGCACTTTTCAAGTATCATCTCTTTTAGCACAAACAACAACCGTATGCCTTAGGCGACATACAGGCTTGGAGCTGTTAATAACGCCCCCGAAGAAGACTTGAACCCATAGCCTCACAACCAGGCAAGGCTTGGCAAACACGCGTGGCTCAGAGAATGCAAGCAGCTTGCTCATAGACTCGTGACCAGTTACTGACTCTATACTCAACCAGATCTCTGATTCCGAATTGATAGTTGGGCATAACTTCTGAAGGTCTGTAATACGTAAGCTCCATAAAACTGGATTTGAGGAGGTGAAATGGGCAGTCCTCCAGAGGAGTAGAGAGACCGAGTCCTGTTCCTGATTGTGGATGAGGTGAATCTTTAATTTAGACCTCTTTTTCCTTACTGTGAAGTGGGGGAAGAAGCGTTATTAGGGTCCCCAGAGCCCTTCCAATAGTGACTCTCCAGAGTAGAAGACCCCTGCTCAAGTAAAGACTCACTCAAATCCCTCCGGCTGAGGTTCATCCTCCGCGGGGCCCGCAAAAAGGACGCGTTCCCTTTAAGGCGCCAGCTCGCCGGCGGCGGCGGCCGGAAGTGTTGAAGCCCGGCCTGGCGGCGGCGGTGGCAGTAGCGGCCGTGGCGGCCTCTGCGCATGCTCCGTCGCCCGCCCGCCCTGGCCGCTCGCCGCCCGCCCGCCCGACGGAGACGGTGAGGAGGGGGAGGGGTGGGCGCGCGGGCGCGGGCGCGGGGTGGGGTGGGGGCGGGGGGGGCGGGCGCGGGGGCCGCGCGGCGGCCGGCGAGGGCGGGCGGGCGCGCAGGGGGCGGGGGGCTGCTGCCTCCGCGGGCGCCTCCCCACGCCCTGTGCGTGCCGCCGCCGCCGCCGGGGAGCGAGCGGACGTCGCGGCGCCGCGGGGGGGTGGGGGGACGCTGCCGCTGGGTCCGCCCGAGCAGCCGGGCCGCCCCCAGCGCGGCCGGCCGCGCCGCCCGGGCTCGGCCCCTGGCCGAGGGCGGCGGGCGCCGGCGAGCGGGGTGCCAGGGGGCCCCGCGCCCCCAGACCGAGGGCCCCGGAAGTCCTAGGCTGAGGGGCCCGGAGGGGCCGGAGCCACTCCGGACTGAGAGGCCCGGACGCCCAGGACCCCGGAGAGGGGTCCGGGGATCTCGGGGTATCCCCAGGGGCGGGGCCCGGGGAGCAGCAGGCCCGTCGACGCGGAGCTGGGGAGGGGCTTGGGTCGCGCTTGGCCAGGGCCGCGGGGGGGGGGGGGTTGAGGGGGTTGGGGGGGACAAAAGGTTAAGGAAGCCTGGGTCCCCGCCCGGGAGGAGACCCTCGGAAGCTTGGCGGGGGAGCAAGAGCAGAGAGTGGGTTCTGCTGAGGGAAGGAGGCCCGAGCTTCACCCGAGGGGCGCGTTAGAGGCCTCGGCCTTTCAATCCAGGGGAAAAGAGGCAGGTGCTGTTCCGAAGGCGTGGCGACACGGTGGGTAGTGGGAGCAGGGGACGAGGAAGAAGAGCTCCAGGGAAAATGAGCAGGCCCCTGCCTTTCCGGAGGTGAGGGGGCGGTAGGAAGACGCCTCAGGGCCTTCTTAAGTAGGAATGGGAAGGGTCCAAACCTGTGAGGGAGTGAGAGATTGAGTACCTTCTGATATGTAGGTAGAGAACAGGACGATCTGGTGTGTCAGGGGATGGGAAAACCCGTGTTTCTGAGGACCAGAGAGAAGATTGTTGAGGGGAAGAAGCTTAGAGTACCTCTACTTTCAGAAATGACAGGGGACTTGTCCAGGTGTCTCCTGAGGGGCAGGAACGATGACAGCAGAATCTTACTTGAGGGTCCTGGAGAGTGATCCACCAGACTTACGCATGTCAAGCCTTGACCTACGGATCCCGGGAAGGCTTGACTATCCGAGGAACAGGAGGAGGTCTGAATTCTCTTAAGATGAGAGAAATCTCAAAAGTACTTCTTACCAGACACAGAAGGGGCCTTTTTGGTGTCTGTTTAGGAGAACCAAGAAATGGGATTCCTCCCTAACCTGGAGGATTAGGGAGTGGGAGGATCAGGTCGTTCCAGACTCACGGAGGGATTCTTTTCTTCTCCCTTGCCTCTGCTAATGGTTACCAAAGTGCTTTTGGAGGACTTTTTCATTAAATGTTTGAACTGTCTTCCGTAATTTATCAGCTTTTTATCAATTGTGGATACTTAAGATCTGACGATGACTTTTTCATTAGTCGTTAGTCAACCATTTATTCATATTTACTTCAACAAACATATCAAATAGCTAATTTGTACTTAACTTCATTGGGTTAGCTTGGGCCCTGAATTGGTCTTGCCCTAAGCAGAAGTCTCCTAGGTTTTAGTGCGATGATCCTTCAAAGAACACTTTTATCTCATTGCTTCCCCAAACACTTATATAGTAGTCTCCAGTACCTGACTTATCCCGAACTTTATTTGTTTTGGCTTTATTACATTCGATAGTGCCCTGGATCACTTAATGCATGAGAAGGAATGAAGAAGGAAAAAAAATCAAGGCGTTTTGGCCTCAAGTAATAAAGTTTTAACTTGGAAATTTTTTTTTTTAAGATTTTATTTATTTATTTGACAGAGACAGCCAGCGAGAGAGGGAACACAAGCAGGGAGAGTGGGAGAGGAAGAAGCAGGCTTCCAACGGAGGAGCCTGATGTGGGGCTCGATCCCGTAACGCCGGGATCACGCCCTGAGCCGAAGGCAGGCGCTTAACGACTGCACCACCCAGGTGCCCCTAACTTGGAAATTTCTTAAGAATAGACTACACAGTTGGGGCGCCTGGGTGGCTCAGTACATTAAGCATCTTGACTTTGGCTCAGGTCACAGTCCCTCTGTCCCTCCCCCCACTCATGCATCCATGCCCCACGTGTGCTCTCTGCCAAATACATAAATAAGATCTTTATTTTTTTAAGATTCTATATATTTGACAGCGAGAGAGGGAACACAAGTAGGGGGTATGGGAGAGGGAGAAGGAGTATCCCACGGGGCTCGATCCCAGGACCCCCGGATCACTACCTGAGCCGAAGGCAGATGCCCAATAACTGAGCCACCCAGGCACCCCAAATAAGATCTTAAAAAAAAAAAAAAAAAAAAAAAGACTACACAGTCTACGAAAATTACAATACAGTATGGAATAAATAAATACATTTTGGGGTAAGAAAATTTCAGGGTATCTGCTATTTTATTCCTTTTCAACTACGAACGCTGATGTTCCTGCAGTCCTGTGACACTCATAATCCTGCCACATTTTAAGCATTAGTTTTCAGGAGTGCCTGGCTGGCTTAGTTGGTGGAGCTTGCGACTCTTGATTTTGGGGTCATGAGTTTGAGCTTCATTTTGGGCACAGAGGTTACTTCAACAACAACAACAACAACAACGACAACAACAACAACAAGAAACATTGGTTTTCCGAACACAAAAAATGAATTTAATCCAGAGTAGGTCAGATGTCATTTGTTTAGTTTTTTAGTAGCTCATGTGAGTATTCGTGTGCTTGCTTTCAAGGTATCGTTTTTGTCTTTGAAAATAACTACAAAATAATTCTTTTCACATAACTTTGACATCTTTCCTTTATGTGTGTTTCCCGAGAATTACAGAGTGTTGTGTGATTACGCAATGAATACTCTCAGGCCCCTTCCCTGAAATACCCAAAGGAGCAACTCAGTCATCTTGCCTCAGGAGTTTTTGTTGCTATAAACAAGAGCTACTTTTCAGTTTATACTCACCTCAAAGAGATGACCTTGCAGTTAGCCAGTGTATTCTGTAGAGCTGGTTTCGGGTTACTTGTTAGGAATGTGGTGTTTAGGGTAATAAGAGAGACTCAAAACTTGCTTCTCTAAAGAATGTAAGAATTGCCATGTTGGATCAGACCTTCTGTCTCTTACTGACACTGAGAGACATATTGTGGATGATTATAATTACCTTCTCAGATAAACTCAGAAGGTTAGAGAACATTCCTCTTGGGTTCCAAGGTGTGGGAGGGCTAAGGAGTAAAATATGAGTTCCCACTGAAGAAGTATTAATCAAGTAGTTAGTCAACCACTTATTCAGAGTGTTGTAGAGAGGACTCAACCTTAGGGTAGAAGGTTAAAACTAGAAGCATCCTTCTAATTCTCCTCTAACCCATTAATTTACTTAAGCTATTTTTAAAATTGTAAACCGCTGTTTTAAAATAATAAATTCCGTAAGTTTGTTACATGCTAAAGTTTACATCTTTTAAATTCATTAAATATGTAATAGTAACAGAATAGCGCTTGACAATAAGTGTCCAAACAAATGTGGGCTGTGATTCTTTTCATTCAAGCTCCATTTTTATGGTTCAAGCTTTGAAGATATCTATTGGTTCAGTTATTCTAGGATTTGATAGCATTTGTATGCTTTGTCATATCCCTTTTTGTCTTTTTCTAGACTCCAAGGTCCTAATTGTTTTGATTCTATTGCTGGCAGCCAGCTGAACCAGTCCATTGATTCTCTTTTTTATCCCTAGTTTTATTTTTTCTAAGGTTTATTTATTTATTTAAGGGGGAGGGGCAGAGGGAGAGAGAATTCTGAAGCCGACTCCCCTCTGAGCTCGAATCATTGCAGGGCTCAATCCCAGGACCCTGAGATCATGACCTGAGCTGAAATCAAGAGGGGGCCGCTTAACTGACTGAGACATCCAGGTGCCCCTATTCCTAGTTTTTGAACTTTTAATTTACAGAAGTTCAGATAGTGTACTGTAGTATCTTGCAATTAATTTTTTTCTCTACTATATGACAATGTCATGCATCTCTTTTCCTTCTTTAGTTCCTTAAGAGCAGATACTGTCCCTTTTCATATCCAGTGAGCCTAACTCTGTGCCTGATGTGGAGTAGAGACTCAGTAAGTATTTGTTGAACTGGCCATAATGACAGGCAATAAGCTTAGTCTAGCTGCCTAAATAAATCTGTATCCCCTAATTTAGAAAAGTAGAAAATTCTAGAAGTCTTTTAGGGCAAGGCAAGTCATTCACTGGACAAAAATTTATTACATAACTGTTATGTGCCAGTTTTCCTTGGAAAATTTTAGGTAGGCAGTTTTGTAAATAGAAGTCTGATATTGAACACAATTTATTTACTCCTGTGTCCTGTGTCCTGGGTACTGAGCTAGGCACGGGGGAGGTGTTGAAAAAGAAAAGCAGGGGGCGCCTGGGTGGTGCAGTCGTTGAGCGTCTGCCTTTGGCTCAGAGCGTGATCCCGGCGTTATGGGATCGAGCCCCACATCAGGCTCCTCCGCTGGGAGCCTGCTTCTTCCTCTCCCGCTCCCCCTGCTTGTGTTCCCTCTCTCGCTGGCTGTCTCTCTGACAAATAAATAAATAAAATCTTAAAAAAAAAAAAGAAAAAGAAAAGCAATCTTTGCTCTCCCAGGATGCAGTCTGGTGAGGAGAGGCTGACAAAGTGGGGTAATGGTTATGACAGGGGTGCTTCAGCAGGTTCTAAGGGAGCAAGAACACAAGCTTACATCTAGTCAGGGGAGTCACAGGCCTCCCTGTGAATGAACATGTATGTGTGTGTATGTATGTGTGTGTGAATATATATATATTTATTTTATTTTACTTATTTTTTTTAAGTAAACTCTATGCCCAATATGGGGCTTGAACTCATGATCCTGAGATTAGGAGTTGCATGTTCTACCGACTGAGCCAGCCAGTCATCCCAGGAAATGATGTTTTAAATAAGTTATAAAAGTTTAGCAGTGACTAGCCAAAAAGGAAGGAAAAGAGAATTCTAGGTAGAGGAAACAAGTGTAAAGGCTCAGGTGAGGATATATGGCATGTTTGAGAAATTGAAAGAAATTCACGACAGGAGCCCACAATGTGAGAGGAAGAACTATGAGAAATGAGGCTAGCACAGTGGACAGGGGACAGATTTGGAGGATTCTATAAGCGCTGTTAAGATGCTTGCACTTTAATAGCCAAGGGAATCCACTGAAGGATTCTGAAATGGGGAAAAGGCCTGTGGCCTTTAGTAAGATTACTTTGTTGGCTCTGTAGATAATGGAGTGGAGAGCAAGACCAGAGATTAGGATACTGATGAGAAGCAGCTAGAAAAATTCAGGTAACAGTATGGCGGCTTAGAATATGGTGGTGGCAGCACAGATGGAGAAAGGGGGATGGTTAAAAGAGAAATATAGATGATAGAATGGATAGGATTTGGTGGTTGATTGGATTTAGAAAGAGAAGGATGAAAAATAACACTGTAGTTTCTGGCTTGAGAAAATAGGTAGAGGATAGTGCCATTTACAGACGCAGGAAATAGGAACAGGTTTATGAGAGAATATGAGTTTGGTTTAAGGTGGCTACAAGTTAAATTTTAAGAGGCTTTTGGGTACAGGAGGTATAGCATTCAGGAAAAAAGTTTGAACGTGAGAATCATCAAAGGCAGAAGCCTAAGTCTGATGTAAGGAATTTTAAGTAGGTCAAATACAAACAAAAATTGATTGAACCAACGTGTCATTGCCATGATGAACAGGGCTGTGGGAGACAGGCTTTATAAAGAAGCAACACCTGCCCTCATAGAATTAAAAATACCAAAAAATTAAAAAAATAAAGAAGCAGCACCTCGGGGCGCCTGGGTGGCTCAGTCGTTAAGCGTCTGCCTTCGGCTCAGGGCGTGATCCCAGCGTTATGGGATCCAGCCCCACATCGGGCTCCTCCGCGGGGAGCCTGCTTCTTCCTCTCCCACGCCCCGCTTGTGTTCCCTCTCTCGCTGGTTGTCTCTCTCTCTCTCTGTCAAATAAATAAATAAAATCTTAAAAAAAAAAAAAAAAGCAGCAGCACCTCATAGTGAGTGTAGTTCAGTTATGAAAACGGAGGTTTGTTCAGTTAACTACAAAGCATAGTGTGATAATCGTTAGAGGAGAGCTACTAACCAAGTGTTGGGGGACTGTAGAAAAGAAAATGTTTGGCAGGGGCTTTGTGGAGGCGTGGGCTTTGAACTGGGCCTTGGGAGGGAGAAGCTGATGAGGGAGAAGAGAGTTTGGGCTTAAGGAATAACAAAGGTATAGAAACCCGAAGGTCCATGTTGCACATTCAGAGTACAGGGGGAGGCTGGTATGGCTTGCACTTAAGGTTCTTAGGGAATTACAGTTGCAGATGAAACTGGAAAACTATTTGGGGGCCAGATGAGGGAGACTGAGTGCCATGCTTGACTGTGCATATTATAGGCAAACAAGTGTGGCAGAGCCGAGATGTGGATTCAGTTGTCTGACTACCACGCACGTATTCAAATGTGCATCTATCATGTGCCTACTCTGATCAGCATGTCCTAATCATCTCACATATCTAAGTAAACACAGTGCTCTTACCTATACTCTATTACGTGACTCCTTTCTTTGCAACTGTGAGAACTAACCCCTGCAGATTACCCTGGGGCCCTCAGAATTTTCATTAAAATTGGGATGATGCTTTGAAATACATTAGAGTCAAGGAGAACGTGGTGCTGGATACTGGTTTCCCCAGCAAGTCTGCAAGGGAGACGTCAGGCAAGATCATCTCTCCATTCAGTCTGCAGCAAAGAAGTAGAAGTTCCTAGCGGACATACAGTTGGATTCAGTATTTATTTAACAACCACACAATGCAAATCATTTTTCTTCCTATACAGCTTATTTTGTTTAGCGTATGCTTATTAAGTAATTCACAAAGGACAGAGCACTTGGTGAGGTGTAATGGCTGGTTGCAAAGAAAATAGATGATTCCTACTTTCTAGGAGCTTATTGTTTGGGATGGTGTGCTGTAGTGCACTAGTGGTGTGCTGTAAATCAGTTCTCCAGAAAAAAGAAATACCCAGATTTGTAGTGCTTGCCAATTTCTGTGGTGTATATACTCCCAGCGTCACTGATTTCAAGCTACCAGTTTGATGTCACTGAACTCGGAGCTGGGAAGAGACGTGCATAATCGGTTCTCAAGAGCAGGCTCCAAGGCACCTGGGTGGCTCAATTGGTTGAGTGTCTGCCTTCGGCTCAGGTCATGATCTCAGGGTCCTGGGAACGAGTCTTGCATCAGGCTCTCTGCTCATCAGAGAGTCTTCTTCTCTTTCTTACTCTATCTCTGTGCTCTCCCTCTCCCTCTCTCAAATAAATAAATGAAATCTTAAAAAAAAAAAAAAAAAAAAAAAAGCAGGCTCCGGTACAACACTGGGTGAATCACATATCCTAAGAAAGCCTAAATCAGCAAGTGAGTATTAAGGCATTTCTGGAACGATCAGAGCCTAGGTCAGCCCCTTCTCACAGTTCCCGTCCTTTTCGGAGGAGCACCATCTTGGAATTGGTAGTCATAATTAGCTTGGTGTTCCTTTCCTATGATTGCCATCTTTTCAAACCAGACCAGGTCACTGGTGCTTCTTGTTTCTGACAGCAGCCCAGCTATCTGACTTCATGTGAAAGATGGCTAATGCGGAAGTGAGTGTTCCAGTGGGGGATGTGGTTGTGGTACCCACTGAAGGAAATGAAGGAGAGAACCCTGAAGACACTAAAACCCAAGTGATCTTGCAGTTACAGCCTGTGCAGCAAGGGTAAGTGACTAGAGATTTGGATCTTCTGAAAAATTTGGGAGGTTTAAAGAGTGGGGAAATTATAACTGTATGATTGCTTAGCACTAGGAAACATTCAGCATCAATCTCTCAGAGCTGGCTCAGTTTTCATCTTTATAAAGTACTGTGTGCTGTATTCGTCATTGTAATACTATTACAACAGTTAACTGTGTCCTTGTCTCTCTCCCTCTTCTCCACTCTAAGCTCTTTGAGGGTAAGTTACATGGCTCCCTCCTCCTATTGATCCACACTGTTTAGCACAGGGCCTTGGTACATGTTTACTGAAAGACAGTGTAGTTAGAGGAAAGTAGGCAGGGCAACTACAAAAGTTTTCCTACCAGAAGTGGTCTGGACCCTAAGGAATGGGTAAATTAATCAAACTTAGTTTATCAAAATATACATATCAACAACGTACTATTTTACAATGTATTACAAAGCATTGGAAGAAATATAGCACATGGTTCCCACCATCATGGAGCTTGCAGTCTAGTTGTGCAAACCAAAATACATATATGTAAATAAAGAGGTCATTTACGTGGCAAAATCTAAGTAGTACTGAGCATCATGGTTAGGAAGTAGCTTGAATTCAGAGGATCACTCTGAATTTGAAAGAAGATATAAGATTTTTTAATTGGTCTTGAAGTTAAATAAGAATTATATCAACAGAGAAGGAAGGGGTAGTTATTTTATCTTGAGGAATGTATAAAAAATTCTTCATAAGATTAGACATGTTCTTGGGGCATCTGGCTGACTCAGTCGGTGGAACATGTGACTCTTGATCTCAGGGTTGTGAGTTTGGGCCCCATGTTGGGTGTAGAGATTACTTTAAAAAAAAAGAATAAAAGGGGGTGCCTGGGTGGCTCATTTGGTTAAGCATCCAACTCTTGATTTCAGCTCAGGTCTTGATCTCGGGGTTGTGAGTTCAAGCCCCAGATGGGGCTCCACACCCAACGTGGAGCCTCCTTAAAAAAAAGGAGAGAGAAAGAAAAAAAATGTTCTTGGGCAAACACACAATCCAATGTCAATCTACTAAGTAACATACCTTGTGTGAGACACTTACAGAAAAAGGCAGTTAACCTCTCTTGGTAACTTAAACTTTTTAGTATAGGAAATTTCAAATATACCCCAAAATTAAAAAAAAAATATTGTAATGAACCCCCATGTACACACCTATCACCCAACTTCAACAGTTATCGCACAACACATGGCCAGTCTTATTTCATCCCTACATCCGCCCACTGCTGAATTTTTTGAAGCAAATCCCAGACATTAGTATGTATCTTGTAAAAGTGGGGACTTTTTAGATTTTAAAATATAACCATAGTTTGCTGACATTTCTGAATATTGAAGGAAATATTCTAAGATCTGTAAGGGAAAGTTGATATAAGCACTGATGGGATGCCTGGCTGGCTCAGTCGGACTGTGTGACACTTGATCTTGGGGTTGAGAGTTCAAGCCCCATGTTGGGTGTAGAGATTACTTAAAAAAATAAATAATAAAATCTTAAGAAAAAATAATTACTGACATGTAGTGGATAGAGTGATTAGAATTTTTATTGGCACCAAAAGATTATGCTTCCTTATTCAAATTCACTTGTTTGGGAACTTCATTCGTTACATACATACATACTTGCAGTTGTTACCCTTTGAGGAAGGGTAATGAGGAAGATTTAAAGAGTAGATTCTTTAGTGCATGGTAGCTTTACTTTCTCTTGGAGTCACTGTTTCTTCTACCTTTCCTAAAGTTCTCCATTTGTCACTTATTCTATCCTTCCTAGAGACAGAAAACACTCTCAACTGTTTAGAGACTTAATTATTTTGAAGATTAGTTGACTTATTTTGTGTGTGTGTCTTTTTATTTTCCAAATGACATTGCTTTTTCTGGAAGCCTCTCATTGCTTGATTAGGTTATAGACATCTTTGTACAACATATTGACTCCCCAACCTACTGTTTACACTGAATTTACCATATGAGCTAGTGATACATTTTCAGGTACTGATTTTGAGATACCTGCCAATCAATGCTCAGTTGATTTCTCTAGTTATATTTTATTTATTTATTTTTATTTTATTTTTTGAGAGAGCGAGCGAGCTTGTGTTCGGGGGGCGGAGGGGCAGAAGGAGAGAGAGAGAATCCCAAGCAGGCTGCACACTCAGCATGGAGCCTGACATGGGGCTCAATCTCATGACCCTGAGATCATGACCTGAGCTGAAATCAAGAGTCTGACACTTAATTGACTGAGCCACCCAGCCACCCCAGAAAATTTTTTCTTGATAAAACCTTGTTTATAGACTGTGCCCCTACTTCCTACCGCAAGTGCAATTTACTGGTTGTTGAAATTATGTATAAATAAGAATTTCTTCTTTTAAGGGATTTTGAACATATTGGTCAATTTAGAGTGAGTTTACTGAACTTACTTGAAGCAGTGGTTTCTCATGTTTATCATAATCCTCATTCACTGACCAACCACTTACTGGGTGCTTTGCCATGTTCTAGTTAGTATTAGACACACTAGTCATACAAAATTGAATAAATAAATAAGACATAATCTCTGTTCTTTGGGGCCTCATAGACTATGCCCAAGGGGAGGCAGGCAGCTAAACAAACATATAATTTTAAGTGTTACTTGTGTTTTGACAAAAGCCTGAAGTACAGTTGGGTCACAAAGGAGGAAGTAGGTACTGGAGGGATTGATGTGGAAGGAAAAGCATCATAGAAGCTACTCATTAAAAAACAAATAGAGGGGCACCTGGTTGGCTCAGTCAACAGAGCACACAACTCTTGATCTTGGGATTATAAATTCAAGCTCCACATTGGTTGTAGAGATTACTTAAAAATAAAATCTTAAAAGCAAACAAACAGGGGCGCCAGGGTGGCTCAGTTGGTTAATCATCTGCCTTTGGCTCAGGTCATGATCCTGGGGTCCTAGGGATCGAGCCCCGCATGGGGCTTCTGCCCTGCGGGAGTCTGCTTCTTCCTCTCCCTCTGCCTCCCCCCCTCTCCTGCTTGTGCTTGCACACTCGCTCTCTCTAGTGTGCTGTCTCTCAAATAAATAAATAAATAAATAAAATCTTTAAACAAACAAATATATGGGGAAGGATGTTCTGGGGAAAGGGGGAAGTAAGAGCAAAGAGGGAAGGTGTGAAAGATGACAGTTCTGGGAACCACAAATAATTTGGTGTGGCTAGGGCTTGGATTATAAAGTGAGGTTTAGGGAGAGTTGAAACCAGGGGCCAGATCTTGGACCAACTTAAATATCCTGTTAAGCATTTGGGGCTTTATTGTAACAGCAAGTAGAGGGGTCTTGAAGGGTTTTAAGGAGGGATTTATGTGATCGCTGGTAGGAATATAGAAGCTCAGGTATATGCAAGGAGACTAGTTCAGACTAGAGATGATGCAGCCTGAATTAAGGCAGTAGCAGTGGAAAAAGAGACAGGGAGGCTGGCTGGTGTTAAGGAGATACATCTGGTAGGATTTGGTGGCTGAGTACGTGGGAGTTGAGGAGGAGGAAGAGGGAGAAATCTGATGTAATTCCCAGGCTTCTGTCTTAGGCTATAGAGTGCTGGTGGTGCCATTAACAAGGATAGGAAATATAAGAAGATTAGTTTGGGAGAGGGAAGAGAACTTGGTTATTTTAGACATAATGAATTCAACAAAGTCCTATGGGACATTCAAATGCATTTATTCATTTAGCAGTTAACTGTATCCTGGTGTGAAATTCAGAGCAGAGGTCTGTGCGAAAGGTGTCACCCTGGGGGTGGGTGATCACTAATACAAGGGATATCATTCAGGCAGTGTTTTCAAATAACAAGATGCAGGGGGGGTGCCTGGGTGGCTCAGTCAGTTAAGCATCTGCCTTCGGCTCAGGTCATGATCCCAGGGTCCAGGGATCGAGCCCCATGCCAGGCTCTCTGCTCAGTGGGGAGTCTGCTTTTCCCTCTCCCTCTGTGCTCTCTCTCAAATAAATGAATAAAATCTTTTTTAAAAATGCAATAATTAATACATGAAGTTTATTATAGAAATTAAAGATTGTTAGTGTATTTTATTAGGTTATCTGAGCTCATTTCTTAGAAGGTAGAAACATTTTATTTAATTTTTTTGAAAGGGAAGGGGGCATGGAGAGCGGGAGAGTCAGAGAAGCTTAAGCAGGCTCCACACCCAGTGCAGAGCCTGACACAGGGCTCAGTATCACGACCGTGAGATTGTGACCTGAGCTGAAATCAAGAATCCGATGCTTAACCGACTAAGCCACCCAGGTACCACAGAAGGTAGAAGCATTTTAGAGACTTTCCCTAAGTGATACTTCTAGTTAATGCTAGTTACTCTCTCTCTCTCTCTTTCTCTTTTAACTAGGCTCTGCTCATGTCAATAGTTTGGTTATGATGCTTTGAAAAATGCTGAACTGGTAAAAAAGACTAAAGTACCTAGATTCCAATAAAAGACATCAGTTTCTATGGTCAATGGCCTTTTTTTTTTTTAGATTTTATTTATTATTTATTTGACAGAGCAAGAGAGAGAGAGCACAAGCAGGGGGAGCGGCAGGCAGAGGGAGAGGGAGGAGCTGGCTCCCCACTGAGCAAGGAGCCCCACTTAGGGCTCAATCCCAGGGTCCTGGGGTCATGACCTGAGCAGAAGGCAGATGCTTAACCGACTGAACCACCCAGGTGCCCCGGGTTCTTCCTGTCTTGAACTGTCCAATGTATTACTTTTTAGTCTTCTTAGGATAATTCTGTAATATAACTTAATCTTATACTTGAAGCAACATTTTATGTCATAAGCATTTAAAGTTATGAAGGGGAAAGTCTAGTGTAAAACAGTAACAAGTGGTGATGTAAAGACAGTAGCAAGAGGAACTTTCCTTTGAGGTGAGGAAAGTTGTTGATTCCTGTCCATGGTAGTAGCTGCTAAGCAGTCCTGGGCAACTTGGAGCTTAAATACAATGGGGAACTAGTCAAAGCACTAACGTAGAGTTGTAAAGTATATTTATTTTATTCCTTTTGAGATAATTTATAACAAATTTCTTAACCCCATGCTGTGAATATTAATTTTTTCATGATTTATGTAGTTTGTTTATCGATGGACACTTTTACAACAGGATTTATGAACCTGGGTCCGAGAACAACACGGCAGTTGTGGCAGTAGAAACTCACACGATTCACAAAATTGAAGAAGGCATTGGTAAGTCTTTTTGTTATTCTAGTATCTTTGACGTTAGCTTCCTTGGTTGAAATTTCTTGCCTTTTGTGCCTTTTATTGTCCCCCCTGCCCAGTGTGCCCTACCAGTGCTGTAGCCATCAGTTTGATGGTGGTGCATCTAGAGACACCACTGACTAAAGCTAGGCCCGTCAGTTAATTATTTAACATCATTTTGCTAGGGTACTGAAAAGATTTTTCATCTACAAAAACTCCACAAAGAAATTGGAGCCTCAAAGTTGATTCTGTCTCTAGGGAAGATGCTGATTAGGATTTACGAGGTGTTGATTGGAAGGCAGTCAGTGGAAAGAAGCTAAAAGAAAAGTTTGAAATTAGACAAACCTGAGTTTAAATCCTACTTTCGCACTTCTTAGCTGTGTGTCCTTGGGAAAGTCACTTCACCTTTCCAAGTCCCACCTACATACATTGGAAACAATCACTGCCTCACAGGCTTGTTAGAAGAACTAAATAAGATTAAGCATGTGAAAGCACATAAGACAGTGTCTGGCACATAGTGTGAGCTTGGTAAGAGAGCTGTTATGCCAAACGTCTTCCAGAAGATTTCAAAACAATACCAGCCAAAGTGAACAGTTAGCTACTCAGAGGAACCAAGAGACTAGAGATTTTTGAATTAAGCTTTTAGGGAAAAGTGTTCAATAAATAACTGATATTTTTTCCATTTTCAGATGCAAGCACTATAGAAGCAAATGAGGATATGGAAATTGCCTACCCCATAACTTGTGGGGAGAGCAAAGCCATTCTCCTCTGGAAGAAGTTTGTATGTCCAGGAATAAATGTGAAGTGTGTCAAGGTAATTGTCTTTTCTCTTTACTGGGGACTGTTTGGGGGCTCCTTGTTTTCAAAGAGTATAGTTTCAGTACGTCTTCTCTCTTGTCTACCGTATCAATGTTTTCAGTTTTGTGGCTTTATAGTCCCTATGGTGTCACAGAAAAAAATAAGGACTTTGGAGTGAAATTGACCTGAATTCAAATCCCACGCAGAATATAAGTTCTGTAAGAGCTGAGAACTTGTTTGTCTTGTTCACCATTGTATCCCCAACACCTAGAATGATGCTTGGCATATTTATCCATGAATGTTTGTTGAATGAATGAATAGAGTCTCATCTCTATGACTGGATGACCTTGAATAAGTTAATTTCAGAGGCTCATATGTTAAAATATGAATAATCACATACACTGTAAGGTTGCCTAGCAGATGAAATGAGGTAATATATGTAAAATGCCTTATGGGAGTGTGCATTATATTAGAATTTATTGAAAATTATTACTGATAAAAATAAGTATTCATGAGAGCACAAAGTGGAAATAATTGCTTATCCTGTCTCCATTGGTAGCCACAGCTGTACCCAGAGATAGTAGTCACCATCAGTGGCATCATCCTAGAATCATTAAGGATTACAGAGTTTTGAGGCTCTGCAGTGATAGTGGTTTCTATGTTACTTATTCTTTCCGCCTCATCCTGAATCTTGTCATTAGGGCTGGATAGGTTACTTCAGTTTATTTAAACAGCCTTTGCAACATTGGACCCAAGTGCCTGATTTAGGGCATGAATGGATTTCAGATGTTGATTAATCAGTATATTAATCTCCAATCCTCCTCCTGTCTTCTGTAGCTCTGTACTAGGACAGGGCAGTGTGCCCAGAGAAGGATCATCTTCTCTGGCACAGCAGGGCAGGAGGCTGGAAGACACAAGGCTATGACTTAAGATGCCATCTGGGTATTTTTCATACGTAACAAGTAGAGTTACCTTTCTTTCTCTCTTGGCCTGCCTAAGTTGATCTCGGGTTCTTTTGGACTTTTCTTTTTACTTTAGTTCAATGATCAGTTGATCAGCCCCAAGCATTTTGTTCATCTGGCTGGCAAGTCCACCCTAAAGGACTGGAAGAGAGCCATTCGTCTGGGTGGAATCATGCTCAGGTGAGCTTTAATAACAAGCACATACGAGGGTGCTTGGAAGAGCACCTTCCAGTTGGAAAAGCATGCAGCTCTTGATCTCAGAGCCCCACATTGAGTGTAGAGATTACCAAAAATATATATATATTAATTAATTAAAAAGAAAACAAGCGCCTACCTTTTTGTTTTGTTTTGTTTTGTTTTAAGATTTATTTATTTTAGAGAGAGAGGGAAGAGTTTTTTTTTTTTTTAAGATTTACTTGTTTATTTTAGAGAGTGAGAAAGCATGAGCGGAAGAGGCAGAGGCAGAGGGAGAGAGAATCTCAAGCAGACTCTGTATTGAGCACAGAGCCTATTGCGGGGCTTGGTCTCATGATCCTGAGATCACAATCTGAGCTGAAACCAAGAGTCAGACACTTAACTGACTTTGCCGCCCAGGCACCCCTGGAAAGAGAGCCGTAGGCAGACTCCACAAGGAGTGTGGAGCTGGCTGCAGGGCTCGATCTCACGACCCTGAGACCATGACCTGAGCCAAAATTAAGCCAAATCCAAGAGTGGGATGCTTAACCGACTGCGCCACCCCTCAGCACATACCTTTCAACTGACTTTGGGGGCACTTAATCATGGTAGAATACAGATAATTCAGTATTTTCTCTTTAATTTGAAATTTTTATTTCCTCTGAAGAATTGGTTTGAGCGATCCATGTATTTACCTTCATCAGCTAGCTCTTAAAATCCCTGTGAGAAAAGGAAGATTAAATTAAATTAACTCTTCCCAGCATCTAGGGCAAATTTTTTCTGATGTCAGGGTGTTAGGATCCTTTCTGGGCAGAGAAGCTCGGGAGTAGATGACAATAGTACTTGAGATCACCAAGCACAGGCAGGGCTAAGCCTGGTGCTGAGGAAGTGTGCCGACCACGAAGTATAGGCTGACTGACAAATTCTGTGATAATCTGGTAAAATAGAGGGTGCTTTTGATAAGTAACAATCATACTCAGTGAATGCAATCCGTGCCATCATTGTACCACAGAAATAAACTTCAGAATGTGTAATACCCTCACCCCCATCTTTATGCAGCAAGCTTATTATTGTAATTTCCCCCCCTCTGGAGAAGATTAACATTAATTGGTATTTCTTGAGCACTCACCTATTGATGGATTTTAAAATGTGGTCAGGAGTGGAAAGTTCCTCGCAGAACATGTATCATGATGTAAGAACATCTTACCCATTGCCTTTAATTCTTTTTAAGGAATGTGTCCTAAGAAGAGTCTATAGTGCTTGTAGAAATTCAGGCATAAAGATGTTTATTGCAACATTGTTTAAAATTATAGTCTGCTTTAGGGGCACCTGGGTGGCTGAGTCAGTTAAGCATCTGCATTCAGCTCAGGTCCTGATCCCAGGGCTTCAGGCTCCCTGCTCAGTGGGGAGCCTGCTTTTCCCTCTCCCTCTTCCCCTCCCCCCATTTGTGCTCTCTCACTCTCTCAAAGAAATAAATAAAATCTTTTTTTTTAAATATGTTGTTTCGAAGTTTGATTAGTGAGAACATTTTTTTTTCTAAGATAATATTTATTTGATAGAAAGCGAGAGAACACAAGCAGGGGGAACAGCAGAGGGAGAGGGAGAAGCGGGCTCCCCACTGAGCAGGGAGCCCAACATGGGACTCCATCCCAGGACCCTGGGACCATGACCTGAGCTGAAGGCAGACACTTAACTGACTGAGCCACCCAGGTACCCCATAAATAACATCTTAAAAAAAAAAAAGAAAGAAAGAAAATTATAGTATGCTTTAATACACAGTTAAGGTATATCTAAAGTAAATTTATGGTTCATCTAAATATATATGAGCATATACTATGAGATATTATGAGGTTATTAAGATATTTCTAAAGAGTTTTTACATGGAAAAATGCTTATGATGTAAAGAAAGAAATAAAATATAAAATTGGGGGCGCCTGGCTGGCTCAGTCAGTAGAGCATGTACTCTTGATCTTGCTGTACTGAGTGAGTTATATATATATGGAGGGGTGCCTGGATGGCTCAGTCGGTTAAGCGTCTGACTCTTGATTTCAGCTCAGGTCTTGATTTCAGGGTTGTGAGTTCAGGCCCTGCATTGGGCTCCATGCTGGGCTTGGAGCCTACTAAAAAAAATATATACACACACACACACACACACACACAGTGTGATTTTAGTTGTGTAAAACACACACACATGTGTACATAAAATTTAATAGAAGAAAATATGCCAAAATGTTAATGTTATCTCTGTGTTGTTGGATTTTTTAAAGAGCAGTTGTTTTCTTTATAGTTTTCTATATTTTCCACAGAAAATGTTAATTTTTTCTTCATTATTATTCAGATTATTTTAATAGAGAGACACATCAAAAAAAATTATTCCAGATGATTTGAATGCAGAAATCAGTAGTTAAATAAAATTGGGAAGGAATACTTTTAACTTTCATTATTGTTCTTCTTGGCCTATTCTTTTTGCCCAGAAAAACAAGCACATGCCAACTTTCCTCAAATGTAAGAAGGAATCAGAATGTCTAAAAGATCTTTAGTGAAAGCCAAGTAACGTTATAACATAGAGTTCACTATAATTAAAATACCCCATGGTTTTGCTCATGGCCTATAATAACAATGTCTTGTGAATCCAGTTATAAGGGCATTTTATAGTGGGGGTTTAGTGTAATCAACTTTGTACTATATTTATAGGAGAGTTGTTATCCTTTTTTGTTTGTTTGTTTTTTAGGAAAGAAATGTGCTGAAGTTTTATGTCTTCAAAAGTGGCAACAGATCTTGCTGGTCTAAGAATACTAATACATTAGAATCTCATCATAAAATTCTTGTTCCCTATAGCATTTCTCGGTTGTGCTCGAATATATGAACTAGTCTTTTCCCCTTTTGGGTTTGCTTTCAATGAGATTCTGTGGGGATACTCAGATGTTGTCAGGAGTGTGTCCCAGCTAAAGCTTGTTGATAACGGGAAATGAGAGAATACTCAAAATGAGCGGGCTAGGAAGGGAAGAGGAGTACTTGTAAATGTGGGCAGGACCAATGAAAATTTTATAATCCCAATTAGAATTTTTGCAACCTAATGACTTTTAATGCTATTAGGTTTCACTAATCTATGGAGTAGACACAGCAACTTTGTTTCTATTTGTCCCCGAGGCCTAGTTCCCTCTAGATGTAATGCAGGCTGAACTGGTACTTCTTGTCTCCCTTTACACAGGAAAATGATGGACTCTGGACAGATTGATTTTTACCAGCATGACAAGGTTTGCTCCAATACCTGCAGAAGCACCAAATTTGATCTTCTGATCAGCAGTGCAAGAGCTCCAGTGCCAGGACAGCAGACAAGTGTGGTGCAGACACCCACTTCGGCCGATGGTAGGGGGTAGGAAACCACCTGAAAACCCAGTGTTTTTTAGTAACACTTTTCCCCTTACTTCTCTTTTGTGTTTCTTAATTTTAATTCTCATGAGCATTGATGTCCCTGTAAAGTATGCTAATCTTGGGTGTGATTCCATACTTTAGAGACAGATCTCTTTGTTTTCTCCCAGATGATTCCTATTGGCCATACTTCCTTCCTTGTTTCTTTCTAACTGTGCACGGTAAACATTAGAAAGATGGTTCAGGGGCGCCTGGGTGGTTCACTCAGTTAAGTATCCCACTCTGGATTTTGGCTTAGGTCACCACCTCAAGGTGGTGAGATTGAGCCCCAGGTCAGGCCCCGTGCTGGGTGTGGAGCCTGCTTAAGATTTTCTCTCTCTCTCTCTCTCTCTCCCTCTCTCTCTCTCTGTCTCCCCCCCCTGCCCCTTCCCCCCATGTACATGCTCTAGAAAGAAAGAAAGAAAGAAAGAAAGAAAGAAAGAAAGAAAGAAAGAAAGAAAGAAAAAGATAGATACATGATTCAGTGGTTATTATGTTTATTCAGTGGTCTCACTTTGGTCCCACTTGGCATATCTTTGAAATTAAGTTGTTTTAAAATCCTTTGCTCTGGGGCGCCTGGGTGGCACAGCGGTTGGGCGTCTGCCTTCGGCTCAGGGCGTGATCCCGGCGATCTGGGATCGAGCCCCACATCAGGCTCTTCTGCTATGAGCCTGCTTCTTCCTCTCCCACTCCCCCTGCTTGTGTTCCCTCTCTCGCTGGCTGTCTCTATCTCTGTCGAATAAATAAATAAAATCTTTAAAAAAATAAAATAAAATAAAATCCTTTGCTCTACTGGTGGTTAAGCAAGAAGATAGAATGTGAAGGGTTTTCAGCTGTTGAGCTGAGATGTATCAAAGGTAATGTATGGTTGGCTGGACTGGACTCTGGAAACTGCTCCTATAAGGATCGAAGAGCTCTGCCTGGAAGGAATCCACATAACCAAGTGGAGGCTTTGCCACAAATGCGGCAGGATGGGCATACGCTTAACTTCAGTATTGTTGACCTCGGGACTAGAGCTCTTTGCTCTTCTCTAGGGAAGATGGAGCTATGTGAGATGATTATTAAGGATTCAGTTAGTCCAGGGGAGCCTGGCTGGCCCAGTTGGAGGAGTGTGTGACTCTTGATCTTGAGGTCATGAGTTCAAGCCCCACACTGGGTGTAGAGATTAAATAAACAAACAAACAAACTTAAAAAAAAAGATTCAGTTAGTCCAGTTAAGATTCTTGTCTCAACTACTTCCAGAAGTCTTAAAGAATGCCTGACGAGTTGCAAGGACACTAATGGATATAAGGGAAGTACTATGTTTTAAAAAGGACCTCTCAAGGTTTCTTTTGGTCAGCCCTAATATTCTGTGAGTAACCACTGGGTGAGTAGAAGACAAATCTCTTAGAACCTAAGTTCCCTTCAGGAAAGTATAAAATGGCTAGCAGTTCGAATTTTTGATCATGTGAGTCTTTCACTTGAAAAGTAAAAAACGCAATGAAATTATCTACTTTTTATTTGGCTAAAACTCCTTTAGTTGATTATCCATATCAATATTACTTTTTTGCTTGATTATTAATACCCTCCAGCATGTGGAGTCCATATTTGTCTGTATATCTGTCTGGATCAGTTTGATTTTTCTCCATTCTCTTGTTTAAAAAAAAATTTTTTTTTAAGATTTTATTTATTTGAGAGAGAGAGAGAGAGAGCGTGTGAGCACAGCAGGGGGAGTTGCAGGCAGAGGGAGAGGGAGAAGCAGGCTTTCCACTGAGTGGGGAGCCCGATGTAGGACTTGATCCCAGGACCCCAGGATCATGACCTGAGCCAAAGGCAGACGCTTAACCAACTGAGTCACTGAGGCACCCCTGTTTAAAATCTTAATGTACAGGGGTGCCTGGGTGGCACAGCGGTTAAGCGCATGCCTTCAGCTCAGGGCGTGATCCCGGCATTATGGGATCGAGCCCCACATCAGGCTCCTCCGCTAGGAGCCTGCTTCTTCCTCTCCCACTCCCCCTGCTTGTGTTCCCTCTCTCGCTGGCTGTCTCTATCTCTGTCGAATAAATAAAATCTTTAAAAAAATAAAAATTAAAAATAAAAATCTTAATGTACAAGGAGTTCCTGACTGGCTCAGTCAGAAGAACATGTGACTCCTGATCTTGGGGTTGTGAGTTTGAGCCCCATGGTGGGTGGAGAGATTACTTAAAAAAAATAAAATAAATAAAATCTTAATATAAAATGTTAATAGCAAAAGTTCTTTTCCTCTGTGAATCCGCTATTCCTGGATCTCTTCTTATCTGAGTTCTTTGGTCTCATCTCTCTTGCTTTCTCACCCATGGCCTGTTAAACAAGCTATAGCAACTTCTGATATTCTCGACGGTCGGCATCAAATATGCTTGTACTAGGGCTCTTGGCTAAGCACCGTACTCTTCTTTTAAATTATTTTAGGTCCTCCTCATCCTCACTAAGTCCGGGGCAGACAGCCTGGCAATCATGCTCACCTTCAGTCTTTTTAAAAAACACCTGCTCAGGAAGCAGACTGCTCTTTTGTGATTTTATAAGTTATCTTTCACTTTCTATTCAGAGTAAGAAGAAAGCATTTTCTTTTGAAAGGCAGGTTTTCTTTAGAAAATCCAATGTTCATTCTGGCTTACCAAGGATTCTAGTTTTTACTATATGGACCTGTAGGCAAAAGGCCAGAATGTTAAAATAACAGGGTCTCTTTGGCCGTATGAGATAAAGGAGAGCTATGACTTTTTCATGAAATTCACTGGCTTTACTTCTAATGGACTGCTTTTAGGTAGCATCACACAGATTGCCATCTCAGAAGAGAGCATGGAAGAGGCAGGGCTGGAATGGAACTCTGCTCTCACTGCTGCTGTCACCATGGCTACAGAGGAGGGTGTGAAGAAAGACTCAGAGGAAATTTCAGGTACTTTTCTATGAGGCTAAGATATCTTGCAGGGTTTTGTGACCCTTCTCACCATTATGATTATGGACACAGTAGGTCTCTTAATTACTTTTGCTGGGTTTTCTCATGCTTTTTAATAATAATCGTAGCTGCAAACATTTTATTTTAATCCATGCAACAACAGCCACGCACAGTCACATTTTGCATAGGAATAAATTGAGATTCAAAAAGGTTCAGCAGCTTGCCCAAGACCCGCTGCATAGCCAATAGTGTCAGAGCTGAATTCAGCTGTTTGACTCTGTAGTCAGTGCTTTTCATCCTGTCACACTGCCTCCAACTTTGGAACGTTTCTTAAATAAACCAAGCTGCAAGATGTTAGAAGAAAAAGTTAGGTAGCAGGTGGTGTAGTGGACGGTGACCAATGACGATTCACTTAGAGGGGACCAGGAGGGGTTTCACATCATCCTCCATTCATTAATTCACTTGAAAAATATTTATTGCTGTGTATTTTTAGTTGGCACTGTTGCCAACTTAGATGAAAAGACATAGCTTTTGCCCTCAGCTTATCCCGCCTATTCAGCTGTTTTATTTTACTTTGTAAGAATAGGACTAGAGGGGGTATAGTTGACTCTTGAGCATTGTGGCAGTTTGGAGCACCAACCTCCTGTGCAGCGGAAAATCCATGTGTAACTTGCCTCCCCCGCCACCCCCACTTAACTATAAGCCTTACCAATAACATAGTCGATTAACATATTTTTTATGTTATTTGTATTATATACTGTATTCTTACAATAAAGTAAACTAAAGAAAAGAAAATATTCCTAAGAAAATCATAAGAAAAAACATTTACGTCACTGTACTGTATATATAGAAAAAAATCTATATATAAGTGTACCCTCACAGTTCACACCATATCATACAAGGCTCGCCTGTATATCTTTATTTTAATATCTTTATTATTTAACTTCTAAGATACTAAATACTGTTTAAATTAAATTATTTAAATAAATAATATTTAATATTTATTTAATCTCTTTATTGGAGGAAGATACCCCGCTCCCTATAGCCAGAGCCATGACAAATTGAGGCAATTATCTCAAGTCCCTATGTTGCTGAAGAGGCCGATAATTGGGTACCAACTCAGGGAGGCAGCTAGTATTCCAAAAACTTCTTCCTTTTTCCCAGAAATGGCCCAACAAGAAATCATTTCAAATTGAAGTAATTTCGAGTTTAACTTGTAGAGATGTGCCTAAGTATATGTAGTATCCCTTGTTTATCTTCTGTCTTATCCCTCTTGTGTCAGAGGACACTTTGATGTTCTGGAAAGGAATAGCTGATGTAGGGCTGATGGAAGAGGTTGTCTGCAACATACAGAAGGAAATAGAGGAGCTACTCAGGGGAGTTCAGCAGCGGCTCATTCAGGCTCCCTTCCAGGTAACAGGTAAGTGCACTAATTCTAATTCTAACAACAGTGGTCATTTTATTGAACACTGACAGCTGTAAGCAGATCCTGTTAGTCTCATGAAAACATTGAGGTATGAGTATTATTATCCACATTTTACAGATTAGGAAACTATGGTTCATAAAATTTACTTGTCCATAGTTCATAATAAGGTTTTGAACTCGGGTCTGGTCATGCTTTTCCACAGGTAATTTTTGGCTTTATAAATGGTGCCAGAAAGCAGGCTCTCTCTCTAGTACATATAGATAGAGTCTGAAAATTGGAGAAAGCTACCTGGTTTTAGACAAGTCTCATATTCTATCAGTTTAGGGCATCCAGAACTATTGTGTGCACTTACAGCTGTTTCCGAATACCCATAGGGTACTTGCTGCTGTGCATAATGTAAAAGGATGTTCTAATCATCTGATACAAAAGGGTTTGTGATGATGAGCGTCTGGCTGGCTCAGTCAGTGGAGCCTGTGACTCTTAATCTTGGGGTCATGAGTTTGAGCTCCATGTTGGGGGTAGAGCTTACTTTTTTTTTTTTTTTAAGATTTTATTTATTTATTCATTCGACAGAGATAGAGACAGCCAGCGAGAGAGGGAACACAAGCAGGGGGAGTGGGAGAGGAAGAAGCAGGCTCATAGCGGAAGAGCCCGATATTGGGCTCGATCCCATAACGCCGGGATCACGCCCTGAGCCGAAGGCAGACGCCCAACCGCTGTGCCACCCAGGCCCCCCTAGAGCTTACTTTAAAAAAGAGTCATAATATGGGGCGCCTCGGTGGCTTAGCCGTTAAACGTCTGCCTTCGGCTCAGGTCATGATCCCAGAGTCCTGGGGTCGAGCCCCGCATTGGGCTCCCTGCTCCGCAGGAAGCCTGCTTCTCCCTCTCACGCTCCCCTTGCTTGTGTTCCCTCTCTGGCTGTCTCTCTCTGTCAAATAAATAAATAAAATCTTAAAAAAAAAGTCATAATAATATCTCATAAGCTTGTGTGTCAGTGAGTTCCTAGATTTGTTACTTGTGTCTTATTACCGCTTTATAATTCATACATTATATAAATACACTTCAATTTTATAGTAAAATCTTTTTTTATGTTCTTGGAGGAAAAAAAAGGCAAGTAATGTAGAAAGCAGGGATGACTCTTTTAAATAGGGTGGTCAAGGAAGGCCTCCCAAAGCAGGTGGCATTTAAGCAGAGACCTGAATTGAAGAAGCTAGCCATGTGATGAGCTGGAAGAAGGAACATTTCAGGCAGAAGGAACAAAGACCTTGAAGTTGCAATGGGCTTCATAGGCTCAAAGAATTACAGAAGCACTGAGGCGGCCACAGCGAAGTAGGGTATAGAAGAGTGATAGGTAATAAGGTTGGAGAAGAAAAGAACAGACAGTTTATTTAGTTATTTTTTTTTTTAAGATTTTACTTATTTATCTACGAGAGAGAGAGAGAAAGCACAAGGAGTGGGGAGAGGGAGAACCGGGCTCACTGCTGAGCTGGGAGCCTGACATGGGGCTCGATGCCAGGACCCTGGGACTGTGACCTGAGTTGAAGGCAAACACTTAACTGACTGAGCCACCCAGGTGCCCTGAGGGGATAGTTTAGATAAGCTTTGGTTAGAATTTTTATTTTAAGGTGATGGTAAGCCATCATAGTGATTTTGAGCAGGGGACCGAAATGATAAGGATTTATATTTTTATATTTTATGTATATATATATTTTTAAAGATTTTTTTTTTTTATTTGACAGAGACAGAGACAGCTAGCGAGAGAGGGAACACAAGCAGGGGGAGTGGGAGAGGAAGAAGCAGGCTCCTACCAGAGGAGCCTGATGTGGGGCTCGATCCCATAATGCTGGGATCACGCCCTGAGCCAAAGGCAGACGCTTAACTGCTGTGCCACCCAGGCACCCCTTTATTTTTTATATTTTTGAAAGATCACTTTGGTTGCTATACGGAGAATGGACTGTATGGGGCAAGAAATAAGTTGGGAGGGGTGCCTGGCTAGCTCAGTTGGTGGAGAGTGCAACCCTTGACCTCAGGGTTATGAGTTTAAGCCCGACATTGGTCATAGAGCCTACTTAAAAAAAAAAAAAAAGAAAAAGGAAAGAAATCAGTGGGGAGACTCTTGAAGGAATTACTCCAGACAAGAGATGATGGTGGCATGGATTAGAGTGGATAGTGGTAGACCTGGGAAGAAGTGATCATATTGGGGATATATTTTGAATGTGGAACTGACAAGTTTTGCTGATGGATTGGATGTAGGGTAAAAGAGAAAGGGGGCGCCTGGGTGGCTCAGTCATTAAGCGTCTGCCTGTGGCTCAGGTCATGATCCCAGGGTCCTGGGATCGAGCCCCTCATTGGGCTCCCTGCTTGTCGGGAAGCCTGCTTCTCCCTCTCCCACTCCCCCTGCTTGTGTTCCCTCTCTCGCTGTCTCTCTCTCTGTCAAATAAATAAATAAATCTTAAAAAAAGATAGATAGAGAGAAGGACAGAAATCCAGGATGACTCATACCTTTTTGGCTTGAGCCATGAATGGTGACACCATTTCCTGAGGCGAAGATCACTGGGAGAGTTGTAGTTAGTACAGTTAGTAGTTGTTTTTTTGTTTTTTGGGTATTTTTTAAAAGTAGGCTTCATGGCCAGTGTAGGGCTTGAACTCATGACCCTGAGATCAAGAGTCACATACTCTTGCGACTGAGCCAGCCAGGCACCCCTCAAAGTTAGTCTTGACTTGGGGCACCTGGCTGGCTCAGTGGATGGAGCATGTGACTCGTGATCTGACGGTCACGAGTTCAAGCCCCATGTTAGGCATAGAGCTTACTTTAAAAAAAAAGAGAAAAGAAAAAAAGAAAAAAATTAGTGTTGACTTGCTAAATGATCATGAGGCCTTCAAATGGAGGTGCCACTCAGCTAGATGGAAGTATGACTCTGGCATGCAGGAAGGAGGTTAGGGCTGGAGATCTGCAGGTGGGAGTTCTCAGCATGTACATGTTATTTCAAAGCATGGAACTGGATGAGATGACTGTGGAAAAGAGCTGTAGGTGGAGAAGTGGTCTGAGTTAAGGAAGTAATGACCACAGCTACTGACAATGCTTTCAAGAAGTTTTGAATAAAGAGGAACAGAGATAACACTACGAATAACATTGCATGCCAGTTCCCATGTTTGACTCTTAAAATATGCTATATATTTTTTTAACATTTTATTTTTTTGAGAGAGAGAGCAGGCAGGGGGAGGAGAGCCTGATGTGGGGCTGGATCTCACAACCCTGAGATCATGACCTGAGCTGAAATCAAGAGTTGGACACTTAACCAACTGAGCCACTCAGGTGCCCCTAAAATATATTTCTATTCTTCATGTCTATTTTGCCAAGTAAGTATTATTAGGCCCTTTTGTTTTGGATGAGAAAACTGAGGAGTGAAATGACTTATCCAGGTTCACACAGATAGGAGGAAACCATAAAACTGAGATTCAAACTTAGCTCTATCTAGCATAGTGACCATGTTTTCTAAACCGGAAGTCGGAACTTATAACCAGATGCAAGATTTTTTTTATTTTTAAATTTATTTATATGGAAGGATGGATAAGTTACAACAATTGAAGTTAATTATACATGTGATAAATCTTTGCCAACATTTTTAAAAAATGCAATTAGAATAGTACCGTCATTTCTGGGTTGTTTCATATTTATAAGCAACACGACAGAGAGCTGGGGAAACACTTCTGTTTTAACTTGACAGGCATGTCTTTGTTTTAAATAGATGCTGCTGTTCTCAACAATGTAGCACATACATTTGGCCTAATGGACACGGTGAAGAAGGTTTTGGACAACAGAAGGAACCAAGTAGAGCAGGGAGAAGAGCAGTTTCTCTATACGCTGACAGGTGTGTATAACTTGGTTCTTCTTAGGTGATACTATTCTAATATCCTTGAGTCTTGGCATTTCCTTGTGGACTTCTGTTGGGACTTCCTTTCTTCTTTCCTTCCTTCTTTCCTTCCTTCCTTCCTTCCTTCCTTCCTTCCTTCCTTCCTTCCTTCCTCATCATGGTCCTCCTTCTGTATCTTTTGGAGGATTAAAATATCTGTTCAATTGCTCCATTAATCCAGTAATCTCAGTGGCAGAAGAAACAAACTGGCCTTTGTTTTCATTACATTATTTATATTGCATCTTTTGATAACTGTAAATTTAGCACTTTTTCCATTATTTGTGGTAATCAGAAATTATGAGCACTTGAATAATTTAACTCTTTTTATCAAGTACTTATTTTGCGCTGTCTCTGGGATGCCTGGGTGGCTCAGTTGGTTGGGCGTCTGCCTTTGGCTCAGGTCATGATCCCAGGATCCTGGGCTTGAGTTCTGCATCAGACTCCTTGCTCAGTGGGGAGCCTGCTTCTCCTTCTCCCTCTGCTGCTCCCCCTGTTTGTGCTCTCTCTCTCTGACAAATAAATAAATAAAATCTTCCAAAAAAATTTGCACTGTCTCCAAACTAGGTTGTAGAAATATAATGTTGACTAAGACAGCCTCACTCTCTACATGGTCTTTAAGGAACTCAAGGGAAAGCAGACATAGAAATAAATGCAAAAAGTAGTCAGCTTTGTAACTGAGGCATATAGTGGGTATGGTGGAAGAACAAAAGGAGTTGTCACTTATATCCAGAGAGAATCAAGAAAAGGTTTTGGATAAAGCAGGTGAAAGATGTAAAACAAGTCAGAGGTATCAATTATCACCTTTGAATGATGTAGAATATATTATAGTGAGTCATGAAGCCAAAAGGCAAGATTATTTGGTAATAGAAGAACAATTTATGTTGTCTTAAACTTACTTTTATACCCAGTATGTAATTTAAACTCAGTTTACTGAGTACTCTGAGACCCTTTTCATTTGATCCTCCTAAGAATGTTATAGGCTATTATCCCTATTTTATAGATGACACAGTAGAGGCCCAAAGAGGATAAATGATTTGCCTTGGGGCGGCATCAGTACTTGGCAGTGAAGCCTGGAATAGCACTTGGCTTTCTTACTCCTAATCCAGTGCTTTCATGAAACTTCCAAAAAATGGCTTTTGTTAAGAATGTGGGCTTCTGGTTCTTTGTCCATATTATTTTTTTTAGATAGGTTTAATCATAGTATACATAAAGTTTTATTTTCTGCTTTTTTCACTGTGACATATTAATATTTTACCAAGTTGCTACATAGTACTTTACCTAGACATTCTTCTAGGGATGACATTTAAATTTTCAAACTTTCATTCAGTAGTTTATTTTGTTGCAGTGAACTTGTATGAATACAACTTTTTCTTTTTATGTCCTTTTAAACTACTTCCCAGAACTAAGCTTCAGGTTAAGTGGTACTGAAAATTGTTTTATGGATTTTTATGACCTGTTGCCAAATTTCCAAGATTATATCACCATTTTGAACACATCAGCATTGGATGTTGTTATTTACAATATTCTCTGATTTAACTTCTTAAAAAATTATAGATGTAACTGTTATCTTCTTCAAAGATTTTATCTATTTATGAGAGAGATTTAACTTTTTATTTTTATTTTATTTTTTAAAAGATTTTATTTATTTGTTTGACAGAGAGAGACAGCGAGAGAGGGAACACAAGCAAGGGGAGTGTGAGAGGGAGAAGCAGGCTTCCTGCCAAGCAGGGAGCCCGATGCGGGGCTCAATCCCAGGGCCCTGGGATCATGACCTGAGCCGAAGGCAGACACTTTTTTTTTTTTAAATTGAAGATTTTATTTATTTATTTGACAGAGAGACAGTGAAAGAGGGAACACAAGCAGGGGGGAGGAGTGGGAGAGGGAGAAGCAGGTTTCCCACCAAGCAGGGAGCCCGATGTGGGGGTTTATCCCAGGACCGTGGGATCATGACCTGAGCCAAAGGCAGACACATTACGACTGAGCCACCCAGGCACCCCATGTAATTGTTATCTTCTTGAGATGTACATTTCTTTGGTTACTACTGAAAATGGGGGAAAAAATGCAGTATTTTGTAACTTACAAGGCAGTATTTAAAATTTTTTGAATGAAAAAGAAATTGTTTTAACATGTTCTTGATCCCTACCTACTCCTTTTATTCCAAGCAAGGAATTGATTTGCTCTTGGTGTTCCATAGAAGCAAAGTGCTCTACAGATGTAACTGATTATTTATTGAATGCTTCTCAGGTACAAAGCAATAGAAGAAGTGCTGGTGTAGAACCAGACTCATCAGTGCTCACCAGGGTTGGATTGGAAATTGGGAGAGGGATAGTGATACATGTATTATGGTGGAAAAGCCACCAAGTTGGCCATCAGAAGACTTTTGTCTTGGCCCAAGCTCTGAAAATTTAAGTAAATCACTGTACTCTCTGGGTCCCAGTTCAAATGAATGTGTTAGAACTCTAAGACCTCTTTTAGTTCTGTAATTCTTAGGGACTTCCTCCGTCACTTTCTGTAGACTTCTCTGGGTGCTAATGGTAGACTAAGGCCATTTAGTACACTAAGGTCACCAGGAAGGTGATCCTGCCTTGAAGGACAGGTTGGGAATCACTGTTTTTTGGAGCAGCCATTGTAGCTCCTCTGTAGGTCCATGTTAGTTCCAAAGGGATTGTGCAAATATTCCTTATTTCCATCTGTAGATCCAGGCAAGGCATCTGTAAGCCGCAAGATCAACCGCAGGTTTCTTTGGTTTGCATTTTGGTGACAGATGACAAAATGCCATAGGAGCTTCTAGGGTTGAGCTGTAGTAGGATCACAGCCTGAAAATGATTCTGAATTGTTGCCCTGCCTATAATCACACAATGAAATGTAATTGCTGGAGGGATTTTAAAAATCATCCAGTTTGGTTTCTTGTTTTGAAAACAGTGAAGCTATGTAGTGGCAAAAGCCAGTATAGGCCAAGACAAGACCTCAGGTTTCCTGACTCCATTCACTGTTCCCAAGAGTATACTTCTCTCCACACAAAGTCTGTCTTTTTTTCCACAGAGTTGGAACGCCAGTTGGAAGAGCAGAAGAAGCAAGCTCAGGATCACAGGCTGAAATCCCAGACGGTTCAAAATGTGGTACTTATGCCTGTGAGCACTCCTAAGCCTCCAAAAAGGCCCCGGCTCCAGCGGCCAGCTTCTACCACAGTGCTGAGCCCTTCTCCTCCGGTCCAGCAGCCTCAGTTCACAGTCATCTCACCCATCACCATCACCCCAGTGGGCCAGTCATTTTCCATGGGCAATATTCCAGTGGCCACCCTCAGCCAGGGCTCCAGTCCTGTGACTGTTCACACACTGCCTTCTGGCCCCCAGCTCTTCCGCTATGCCACAGTGGTCTCCTCTGCCAAGAGCAGCTCACCAGACACAGTGACCATCCACCCTTCATCTAGCTTGGCACTGCTAAGCTCCACCGCCATGCAGGATGGGAGTACCCTGGGCAACATGACCACCATGGTGAGCCCCGTGGAGCTGGTGGCCATGGAGTCCGGCCTGACCTCAGCAATCCAGGCTGTTGAAAGCACCTCAGAGGATGGGCAGACCATCATTGAGATTGACCCAGCCCCAGACCCAGAGGCTGAGGATACTGAGGGCAAAGCAGTCATTTTGGAGACAGAGCTGAGGACTGAGGAGAAAGTTGTGGCTGAGATGGAAGACCACCAGCATCAAGTCCACAATGTGGAGATTGTGGTCTTAGAGGATTAACTGGGGATCTCGGGGCCAGGAGATATGTTTTGGTTTGGAATTTTAATTATTTGTTTATTTTTGTCATTGTCCCACTCATTTCCACATAGGATCCTTTTTTTTAAACAAAATCTCATTGTTGTAACTGAAAATGTTGGGTTCCTCCCACCCCCTCATTGAAAAATGGACAAAAACAAGCTGTCCTTCCGGAAGTTGAGAGTAGGTCACTCAATGTCCTAATCCTTTTGCACCAAGAAAGTTATTTCTTCTAGGGGAGGCATCAAGATAATCAGAAACCCTGTCCAAAAAGCCCTTTCCAGGCTAGTCTGTCTGTGTACGCATGTGGTTATATTTTTGTAAAGATGCATTGACCAGACTCTGGAATGCAGATCTGACACTGGAAGGCAACCCACCCACACATGGAAGCAGAAGGATACTTTATTTTGTATCCTGGAAAGGGCCCTCAGAGGCCGGTGCAAAACTCTGAAACGAAAGAAAGTTGAACTATGCTTGCAGGGGAAGGTGGCATACCAGCAGCAGCTTAAAACAGGAAGTGCTTTGGCCAGGATGGGGCAAGGAAATTATCTTAGCTCCAGAGGTGCACCTGATGCCTCTTGATATCTCTAAGGGTTATTACTATGGGTGCCATTTTAAGGAGGGGCCAGTAATAAGTGGAAGGGTACATCTCCGTGGACCAAGTGGCATCAGGGGTGTAGGGGCCTGTGGCTTTGCAGAAGTAGAAATCGCCGGTTGTCACAGCTGTGCTTTGTGATTTAAGCTCACCTTCCCTCCCTTCCCCAACTTTGTCAAAGCACTTAACCCTCCTAAACTAGGATCAGTCCATTCATTTGCAAACTATGTGATGTGGTGTAAATTTCTCTGGTCCTCAGACTGTGGCTGTCATGGCGGTGGGGCTCCAAGGCCATCATTTTTATTGCATGACTCCAGGCACAGGGGAGCTCCTCATCTAGACCAGCTGCCCTTTTTGGTGGGGCCCTTTTTTGGCTTTGGAACCAAAAGCAGCCACTCATTTGGTGCTTCCTCTTGTTCTACCCTCCATCCCTCAACTGTTAATGGCATCTGTCTCCTGGATCCCACGCTCTTCAGCTTTTTGGCTGATTTGGAGAACAGTGACAGGTGCCTGCCTGCCTTCATCCTCTTTTAGATTCATTTATACCATTTATACCACAGATGTTTCTGTGAGATATTAAGCTCATAAAAAAACCTTAGGCTTGGCAGGGAAGACTCAACAGCCCCAGCCTATCCCGAGGCACTGAGTAGATGTCTCCTCCTGAGCAAGCTGGACTCCCTGGGAAAGAAGCATTGTCTGCAACATTATATTATAGGAAATGTACCAGGAATGTCTATAATAATATCTTGGGGGGGTATTTTTTTTTTTTATGTTGTTTGTATATTTAGAGCTGGGCCATTTTCCGTGCTGTGATTCCTGCTCTTTGACCATCTTCAGTGTTTGGGGCAAGAGTGGATCCTGGTTTTTATTTCTTTGATTGCATTGTTTACTGCACTAGGACAAATATAGGGAAACTGCAGACAAGTTAAAGGAAAACGAGGTCAAAAAAGAAAGCACACACCTTAGGAGTGGGAGGGGTTTTTTTTGTTTTTGTTTTTTTTAATTAAAAGCAAAATTTTGACCTGTAGTTTCCTTTTTTTTTTTTTTTTTTTTTTTTTACGAGAAGGCACCCACCTGAAGCCATGTTTCTTCCAACACATGTTGGAAACCCTGTTGTCAAGCAAGTGAAAACCGTTCTGCCATCCCTCAGATGGCTTTAATAGCTAGAGAGGCCTTCTAACTTGGGAGGGTCAATCTTAAAAGCCTTAAGGGTGAAATTTCTGAACCCCATATAGTTGTGGCTTTCAGCTTTAAAATTGTCTGGGGTTTTACTTTTCTCTTCGAAATGTTTAATAGATGTAGCAATCAGCTTAGAACAAACCTTTGGCCCTTTAGTGAGGGAATTGGCTTTTATTATTGCTTCTTTGGGTTTTCTGATGGTACCCAAACAAAAACAGAATTTCTGTCTAAGCCTAAAACTGCTACTCGAACCTAGAAAGGCACACGTCATGTGCCTATCATGTTTTTTAGGGACACTTTTCCCTTTCCCAGAGATGGGAGGTCCAATTCAGGACAGAGGAGGAGCCCTGGAGAACACCCGCACACTAGCTCAGGTCCCTTTCTTTCCTCCATCAGCTGTCCGTAGTGTTTTGAAGCAGTGTGAGCATCATGCTTCCGAAGTCAAGAGATCTCCTCCTCCTGAAGACTGAACCTGTTTACTTACTATCTGAATAGTCTGGCGAGTGGAAATACATGAGCTTTGTTGTTTTCCTGGTCTTCCAATGGCCTGGCATTATTGCGAGCTGCTGTGGTACCCGTTGTTGAGTGGGGGTTTTCTCAGAGCCCTGGTCTAAATGATCTCAGACAGTGTGAGAAATATGCAAGCCGTTGGTATGTGCACAAGCAGTTGCAATGAATCATTCCTCAGGCTGACTTGGCAGTAGCCATCTATATTTCTGTTCGTTCATTAAATAAACATTTATAAGAACCATCTATGTGCCAGGCTTTGTGCTAGGCACTGGCAGTACGGAGATGAAGACAGAGTTCCTGCACTCAAGGACTTCATACGTCAGAGGTTGTCTGGAGTTAAGAACTATATTTCAATATAATTGGTTTCTTTTGTAATCCTATGTATTTTATTTCGTGCACTGAAAACCATTATTCTGAAAATTGGTCCATAGGTTTCAGCAGACTACAAAAGACACAAAGAAGTTAGGCCTTTTCTAGTGAGATACTGAAACATCATCGTACTGGGGCTAGTGCGGCCATGGAGCTACTGGCTGGTTGCTGAGAGAACAAAGGATCAGGCACCTAACCCAGCTTGGGGAGGGGGGTGGGTGTCAGCAAATACAGGGTACTTCCTGGGGAAGGTGTACACTTAAGCTAGTTCAAGAGAGATCATTTTGGCTAGTTTTCGGTACTCCATTTTCAAGTAGTGGGGCCTGCTTATATAAGAGGGGGAAAAAGCCTTAGTCTCTGGCTGCTTCTGCCTCCAGAGCTAGGCAGAGTCAGCAGCATGGGCAGTCTCCAGAGAGTACTCCACTGGAAAAAGCCAAGTCATGCGTTAGCTTCTCTGAGTTTCCATCAGAGGAATCCAGTGCCCCACTGGAGTCTAGCTGGTAGAAGGTAAATGCCCCCAACCTTCCTGCTATGTGGTTTCCACAAAGGCCTTGGGGTCAGCTGTGCACCTGTCTCACCTTGGTTATGTCCCCGCCTTGTTCTTTTCTTCCTTTCAATTTCCAGGCTCCTTCCCTGCTCCCACCCCCAAAACAAAACAACTCCCAGTTATTCTAAAGTAAAAAAATGGACAATATACTTGAATATTCAAGATTCAAAGCCACTTCACGTGAAGTTTCTTTCATACCTCTGTCCGCATTAGGGAAGGAAGACCAATGTTAATACAAATACCTTGGAAGTCAATATTCAGTTCAGGTGGTCTGACATTCTTTAGTGGTGGCATTTTATCCCATTTCATGAAAGGCACTAAGGTGAGTGTGGTGGGATATTGGTATTAGTAACATCTGATTATAAAGATAGTATTTTCAAGCACGAAATATGTAATTACTAGTTCACTGAATTATAACTGGTCCAGGTTTTAGTGCCATTAGGAGGTGGAAAGGATAAATGAAAAGCTGAATTCTGAAAATAGGCATGGAGTTGTGATTCACTTTGGGCAATGCCTCTGAGCAAAGAGTCCTGAGAAGAAAGTCAGAAAATAGGCTAGTCCCTGCATTTTCAGACAACTTACCCAATACAGTTGATCACAGATTCCCTCACCCCTAGGATCTCTTGGGGAAGTTCTTACAATAACAACCAAGGTTGTTGCGCTGGGCAAGTATCAGTTCTGTTACATTTAGACCCTTTGCTCCTGGAATTTCTCTTAGGCAGAATCCTAACTGAGTCGTTTCCAGGATTCCTTGCCAATCCAGGAACATCTTTCTTAGTCCTGATATATACAATTTGACTTCCTCTAGAAGGTTCTACTTTCCTCTAACTTCCTTATCCATACTCCTACTTCCCTAGCCCTAGCTTTTGGGAGCCAAAGTCGATATGGTTCCTGAATTCTACCATGTCAGTGATTCTATCTTTCTACCATGTCAGTAACTCTTGAGACAATCATTTTCTCTCAAGGGACCCCCCATGACCCAAACCTCACCATACATCCATAGTCTGCAGTCTTCACTACCTAGAACAGCTTCCCCAACTCCATCAATCACATGAATTGAAGCACCTTTGGGATATGCTTGTGCGTGACTATCTAAAACCTGTCTTTGGGATGGGCACCTGGGTGGCTCAGTAGGTTAAGCATCTGCCTTTGGCTCAGGTCATGATCCCAGGGTCCTGGGGTCAAGCCCTGCATTGGGCTCCCTGCTCAGCTGGGAGCCCGCTTCTCCCTCTCCCTCTGCCCCTCCCCCCCAACTCGTTTTCTCTCTGTCTCAAAATCTTTTAAAAAAATAGGATTTTATTTTTAAGTAATCTGTTGAACCCACAATCCTGAGATCAAGAGTCGCATGCTCCACCAGCTAAGCCAACGAGGTGCCCCTAAAGCCTGTCTTTTATGTCCAACTGATTCTACCCATGGCCCATGGCCCAGGCTAAGACATGCCTGTTTCCTGGATAGATTATTTCAGCCCAGTATGATTCCTACTGTCTCTTCACAACTACCTGAAATTTCTGTTATGTTTTATGAGCCTCTCAGCCTATGGTAGACTACAAACTACTTGGAAATTGCCTCTGGGTTCTCCTCTTGCATCTATGGTTTCCAATTTTGTACTTTTACTGATAGTTATGACTAGTAATATGGTATATAGGAATTTATTTTTCTAGTTTGAGAACAAAAATGATCAACAGTATTGGATCACATTTAAGGGTAAATGTGAGGCTGGGTAATGACCCAGAAGGAAAGACAAATTCCTCAATGGACTTTATAGGAGCTTCCAAAGAAAGCATATATAAGAGAGGGTTTACTTGCATTCCGAAGTTTAAGTTTGCTTTTTAAAAAAGACTCTGCTGCTTCCTCTAAGGAAATCTATGTATTGCAGAGCAAACTGGAAGCCCAGAGCCCTGATTCTCCTGAGACGGTTTGGCCCACATTTTTGTTTTAACTTTTTATGAAATATAAATGCATACAGGAAAGTGCAGAAATGACTGTACAAATTGATAAAGTTAAACCGAACACACCCATTAAATCAGCTAACAGATCAAGAAAAAAAAAAAGTTAGCAGCACCTCACCCAACCAGGATAACCACCACCTAGCTCTCTGACACCATAGCTCCGTTTTACCTGTTTTTGAGCTGTTCTGTGACCGCCTTTTCCTTTCTTTTTTTTCTTTCCTCTTCTTTCTTTCTTTCTTTCTTTCTTTCTTTCTTTTTCTTTCTTTCTCTTCTCTTCTCTTCTCTTCTCTTCTCTTCTCTTCTCTTCTCTCTTTCCTTCCTTCGGAGCACACATGTGCATACACACACACACACACACACACACACACACACACACACACACACGAGTGGGGGAGGGGAGGGGCGTGAGGGGCATAGGGAGAGGGAAAAGGGAAAGAGAGAGAATCTCAACCAGGCTCCACTCCCAGTGGGGAGCCTGACATGGGGCTCGACCTCAGGACCCTGAGATCATGACCTGAGCCAAAATCAAAAGTCGGACACTTAACTGACTGAGCCACCCAGACGCCCCTAGCATTTTCTCACTCAGTGTTATGTTGTGAGATGCACCCATGACGTTTTGTAAAGGAGCCTGTTTCTTCTCCCTGCCCTGCAGAAACTGTAACTGCGCAGTAGCTGATCATTCTAGTGATGGCTGCTTGGGGGGTTTCCAGTTTGGGGCTATTATAAATAGTGCCTCTGAGCATTCTTGTCCATGACTTTCGATGAACATAGATACGCATTTATGCCTTTCAAACATTAGGACATCACATGAAAAGTTCCAGATACAGTTTTTCTTAAAAAAACAAAAACAACCTAGAAGATCTGACAACACTGGGTCCACATTTCCTCATAGCAATCCTTGTCTGGAACTGAGGCCTTTGTCTGGCGGGGGGAGGGCATGGTTTCTTCACCATGTGACCCTGTCACTCCCTATTACAGACCTAGACCTGCTTATTTGGTAGCCTATTTTTTTTTTTGATTCAGTAATCTCTTAGGACACTTCCCCCAGATAACTGCAAAGCTTATTTCCTCACTTCCTTCAAGTCTCTGGTCACATGTTACCTTATCAGCAAGGACTTCCCTGACCACACACACTGTGAAAGATGGCAACTTCCCCTGCACTATGCTTTCTAATTTTCTTTACCCTGTTTTATTTTCCTCCATTTGACGTATCTGACTTACCTTTTTTGCTCTCTAAGCTAGAATGGAAGCTGCGTGAGAGCAGGGAATCCTTCTTATCTCTTTGTCGCTGCTGTTTCTAAAGGCCCTAGAACAGTGCCTGACTTGTAGTAGAAGCTGAGTAAGTATTTGCTGTATGAATACTGTACCAAGCATTGTCCTAAGCACTTTACATATGTTAACCCATTTGATCCTCACAACAATCCTACGTGGTGGGTAACATTATTCTACAATGAAGAAACATATTTATATTTTACTCTAAACAATAGATACATTTGAATCATTGTAACTCATCAGATTTATTAAACAGAGTCTTTAAACTACTTGAGAAACTTAATACCTAAAAAGGGGCCCTTCCATGAATCATTATATAATAATGGTGTTTTATTTGACAACATGTTTAGTTACTACTTAAGTTAAAATTTTCAGTTGTAGGACTGGGCCTTGATCAGGCTGCAGTTTAGGATTGCGGAGATCTGGAGCAGTGGTAGCTGGTAAGATTTTGTGATCTGTCCTGGGCAGCAAGTCTTGTTCCCCATCTCTCCAGAGTTCCCAAAAGGGAGTACTGGAGGGAGGGAAAGTTCATTTACTGGATGAAGGATTTTAGAACCCAGATCATCTGTCCCCCATGGGAAGTACTGACTTATCACTTCGTTTTTTGGATTTTTTTTTTTTTACTTTTTTTTTTTAAGTAATCTCTAAGCCCAATATGGGGCTCAAACTCACAACCCCGAGACTGAGTTGCACACTCTACTGGCTGAGCCAACCAGGTGCCCCTGATTTATCGATTTATTAATGGCCCTGTTTGAAATGATGCTGGTGTCAGGGTCCTTGCTTAGAACTCCATTTTTTTTTTCTTTTTAAGATTTTATTTATTTGTCAGAGAGAAAGAAAGAGTGCACAAGCAGGGGGAGTGGCAGGCAGGGGGAGAAGCTCTGTAGAGCCTTTGCTAACTGAGCAAAAAGCTAATACTCCCTTGCTCCCGGAACTATGGGAACTACTTCGCTACAGAAGTGCTAAGTGCACCCTGCCATTGACTGAGACACTCTGGTTAGCCTTCCTGAGCAAACTGGACTCAACTTCTCATATACTTGCCTTGTTTAAGTTCTCTATAGTTCCCACCCAAGGACCAGGGAAGGATTTATCTGTACAACATTGTCATAAATACTTCAGACGCACATTCATTGGTTTAATTATTCTTTCTTGGCACAAACTGAAAATTGAACCAGCCCTTCCAGGGGCTCCCCGGCTTCATTTCCCCTTGGCATTATCTCCAGAAATCTTGTTTGCCCTCCATTTTTCTCTCTGTCTGATTGTCTTAGATTGAGACCATAAGTTGCTCCCTAGCACACTGCTACTTAGACTTTTAGATCCCATATATCAATAAAAGAGAAAAAAAAAGTTTTAAGAACCAACATGGGGTTCCCGACATTATATTTTATCAAATAAGGATTTTTTTAAAAATGGCCAACTCTTATTGGCGTCATTTGAAAAGAAAGGGCATTTTTACATCAAAAAGATAGGAGATAAATAATCTCAGAATAAAGAACAGTCCTCTACATTGAATACATTTAGCTTTATGAAAAGCTCATTACATTATCATTACCTTTCTTACTTCCTGGAGGACTGATGAAAATTTCTACTCTGACCTCTAGACTCTGAGTTGAATCTTCAAGTCTCCTTTACTGCCGGCCCTTCCTTGATGCGTTCTTCTCTGACCTCGAGCTCTCTAACAGCTGCCTTTGGATTTGCACAGCTGTGAATTACTAGTGTCCGAAGGCCAGCTGGCCCAGCTGCAGCTCTTTTCTTCCTTTAGCCTTGTTCTCACATTGCTCTTTTGATGCTTCCATTCAACCGTCATAAAACACACCTGCACATTACAAAGCCAATCATCCACCTACCTTGGGATTTCCACAGTGCCTTTCTTTTAACATTCAATTAAGCTAGTTAAGTCTCATTTAACTTTTTTTTTAAGTTTATTTTTTTAGTAATCTCTACACTCAATGTGGTGCTTGAACTCATGACCAGGAGATCAAGGGTCACATGCTCTTCTGAGTGAGCCAGCCAGATACCCCTGCACATTTAACTTTTTAACACATATGTTGGCCCCACCAGATTTTCATTAATAAAATGGGGACTGACAGTACCAGGGAGAATTTTGAAAATGAATGAAGTAACAAATTAATTTAACAAGTATTTACTTAGCTTTGGAATATAAAGATCAATAATAAAAATGTTCCTTGTCCTATAAGCAGTCCTAGACTTACTGGAGGAGCAATATGTAAGCCCAAGCCTTGGTTCTCTTAACCTGGGGTCCATGGGATAGATGGGCTTGGGGAAGGGGCTGCTCAAGAGATTGTTGGCAAAAATTCAGGTGCATGTACCTTTTTCTAAGGACAAAATTCATCACTCTCATTAGATTTTCAACTGAATCCAAAACTTCCAAAAGAAAAACAAATATTGACGTAAACAGAGAGTTTTAATACACCAAAATGTTACAATAAGGAAATATGACTAATACTATGGTTGAACAAAGAGTAGAGCACCTTTCTGCTTGGGGGAAGAAAGAAGGCATCCCTTGATGAGGGTCTCAAAGACAGGAGCTGGGTAGGCAAGATGACAAGGGCGTTTGAGGCAGAAAGAACTGCATGTTCAGAGTCCTGGGTTCCAGAAAAAACATGTATTTGGGAAAAAGTTCAATGTGCCTGGGGCATAAGTGAATGGCGAGAAATACACAGGGCCAGAGAGTGGCAAACTTTATATGTTGTGTAGACCACAGAGAAACAGCAGAAATCTTTAAAAAAGGGTTTTACATTGTCAGTTGTGTGAAGGATGTAAACATTTCTCTATTCCTGCCTTACTAAGGCGGTGACTTGGGCTGTGAGGTCTGCTATTTCTGAAGGCTGGAAAGTTTGAGAACCAGAGCTCAAGGACCCAGCCCCAGCCTATGGCACAATCCTGAGGAGTATGTAAAATCTGTCCTCTTTGCTACTTCTTTTTCTCTCTCTTCTCCCCACGCAGTTCATGTATCTGGAAGGACTACTTTGGTTTCTACCTTCCAGAAGTTTAAAACAATGGAACCAGAAGGGACCTTAGAATTTATTTTGGTTAAAAAAAATAAAAATAAAAAAAGATGGGGCGCCTGGGTGGCTCAGTCATTAAGCGTCTGCCTTCAGCTCAGGGCATGATCTCAGGGTCCTGGACTCGAGCCCCACATTGGGCTCCCTGCTTCACTGGGAGCCTGCTTCTTCCTCTCCCACTCCCCCTGTTTGTGTTCCCTCTCTCCCTGGCTGTCTCTCTCTCTGTCAAATAAATAAATAAATAAATAAATAAATAAAATCTTAAAAAAAAAAAGAACTTATTTTGGGCCAAGGTCCTTATTTTACAGCCTTGGAAATAGATTCTAAGTGAGGGGATGATTTATCCTCCTTGTCTCCCCTTCTATCTCTCTGGTTTGCTGTGGGGCCTTTTGTTTTTCTCCCTCTCTTCTGAGGGAATGGTATGGATTCCTTTCACTTCCACTAATACCTCTCCACCACAGATTCCAAGATTTGTATTCCCAGCTATGTTTTTCTCTGTGTCCCCCACCCTTTGTTTACAGAACATTTCTATCTGATGCTTTATGTTCTCCCAAAACGCAGCATGTCCAAAGATCAATTTATGATCTTTCTCCACTCCCACGGATCTCCCCACATTAAAAAATGCCACCTCATCCACCCAGTTGCTTTAATCAAATCAGGTTTCATCCTTGATAACTCCTTCTCCTTTAGTGCCCTTCTCCCAGTCTACTCCATCACCAAGACCTCTCATTTTACCTCCAAAAAAGGCCATTTTGTCCATTTCTAACTGTCTTCACTGCCACTATGTTAGACCATTACCTTTCGCCTGGACTTACTACAATCCTCTTCGAACTCCTAACCTACTCTCTTCTCCCTAGACCTATTTCCCACACTGCAACCAGAAGGAACTTCTTAAGACCTAAACCTGAGAATTCTATACTCCTATTAACTCTCTCCTAGCTGATCATCATTTGCGGCCGAGAACTGAAGTCCCTGTTTTTCTTCTTTCTCCAGTCTCATCTGCTGCCACCCTTTCTCTCATTATGCGCCAGTCATGCTGGCCTTCTTTCCGTTTCTTGTCAGTGCCAAGCTCCTTCCCACATAGGGCCTTTGCACGTATTGTTCCCACACTTCCCTTCCCTCCTTGTCTGGTTAATTTCTGGTCATCGTTCAGGTTTTAGCTGAAGCTTATGACCTCAGGGAAAACTTCCTTGGCCCCCTGCCTAGGCTAGATCTGTCGGTGCTTTCTTGTTACACTTTGCACAACTGCAATTGAATAACTAGTTGTTTACTGTCATTTTCTCTGGCTGGTCTATAAGCTTCAGGAGTAAGTGAATTATTTTATTTTATTTTATTTTATTTTATTTTATTTTATTTTATTTTATTTGCCAGAGAGAGCGAGAGAGCACAAGCAGGGTGAGCAGGAGAGGGAGAAGCAGGCTCCCTAGGGAGCTGGGAGCCCTACATGGGGCTCAATCCCAGGAGCCTGGGATCATGACCTGAGCTGAAAGCAGACGCTTCACCGACTGAGCCACCCAGGCGCCACAGTAAGTGAACTCTTAAGACTTTCTCTCTAGCACATTGCCTGGCCCTCAACAAATACTTGTTAAAAGAGGTATCGAGTGCTTTAATCCACCCAGTGGCAGAGCAGAAGCTAGAACCCAAGCCCATTTCCAGTACAGTACTCTTTTCTCAAACCATGAGGGGTCTATCCCCATAAGATGATACCCCACACTCCAGACTTCCTCACCCTTTTCCCAGTGATTAAATTATTGGTCTTCTGTGTTCTCTTCAGGGGCCTGTTATAGCCAATCTGGAGAACCAATACAGGTGTAGAGATTACCCTTGTTTCAAGCATATTTGCATTTTAACTCCTAGGAACTCCTGGAGGACAGAAAGTAACCCCAGAGGAGCTACAGTATTCCCCTTTTATCCACGCAGCATATGTCCCAAGATCTCCCAGTGGACACCTGAAACTGCAGATAGTACTGAACCCTATATATACTGTTTTTTTTCTCTATATACATACCTATGATAAAGTTTAATTCATCAATTAGGCACAAGAGATTAACAATAACAAAACAATTTTAACAATATACTGTAATAAAAGTTATGTGAAGGTGGTCTCTCACAAATATCTTATTGTAGCTTTCTGTGCTTGCGGTCATGGTGGTGGCAGCAGGCACGCCCTGGACACGCAGTAGGACGCCAGCAAGTTTGTGGACCTGCACCTGTTGCAGAAATGCTCTGACAGCTACTGCATCATCGGCGCTAAGGACCACATGTCCATCCAGATGAACGTGGCTGAGGTTAACAAGGTGACAAGCGGTTTCAAACGGCCAGTTTATTATTTTTTTAAAGATTTTTTAATTTATTATTTATGTGACACAGAGACAGCCAGCGAGAGAGGGAACACAGCAGGGGAGTGGGAGAGGAAGAAGCAGGCTCCCAGCGGAGGAGCCCGATGTGGGACTCGATCCTGGAACGCAGGATCATGCCCTGAGCCAAAGGCAGATGCCTAATGACTGCGCTACCCAGGCGCCCCCAGTTTATTATTTTTTAAAAAGATTTTGTTTTATTTACTTGAGAGAGAGAGAGAACACGAGCAGTGGGGTGGAGCAGAGGGAGAGGGAGAAGCAGACTCCCCACTGATCAGGGAGCCTGATGCAGGGCTCAATCCCAGGACCCTGAAATCATGAGCTGAGCCAAAGGCAGACACTTAACCTACTGAGCCACCCAGGCACCCCTCAAACGGCCACTTTAAAACCTATGCTACCTGTGGGGCCATTCACGGGTTAGGTGAATGAGATGACTCCATCCTCTGACTGACCAAGGTTAATGGTATCATTTCAAAGAACTTCTGACAGGAGAGGATTATGGATGTGGGGTATTTGTCATAAATAAATAGCAACCCCCCAAATTATTGTCATATACTCACCCTTCTTGTGATGTGAGAGGATAAAATGCCTATGTGATGAGATGATGTGAGGTGAACGATGTAGACATTGTAACCTAGCATTACGCTACTGTTGATCTTCTGACCACACATCAGAAGAATCATCTGATCTGGACCACAGTTGACCGTGTATAACTGAAACCATGGAAAGTGAAACCTCAGATAAGGTGCAACTACTGTAAGAAAAATTTCAGGCACTAGAAATGCCATGGGAAGGAGGGAATTTTCACCATTATCCCGTAACAGGATTATAGGAAAGGAACCTGCAATGTACCAGACTTGCTTCTGTGTTGTTGTTGTTTTAAACTTTTTCTTTACAACAAACCTGTTAGGTAGATATTATTTTCCTTTTATCAAATGAGGGAATCTCTGAAAGGTCTAGTAATTTACCTAATGTTACAAATCTGGTGGTGAGGCCAGTATTTAGTCCCTCCCCTTCCCAGGACATGATTCTTGGTCAATCTTCTTTTCATCGTATCATGCTACTTTCAAGGGTAAATGTAGGCAACTGCTTACAGTTTATACAAAAATTTGGGCTATGGGGTTAACTGGCTGAGTGTCTTAAAAAAAAAAAAAAAAGGATTACTAGGTTTCTTTCATTCCCTTGCTGGGATCTATGCTCTGAGACTTGACATTTTCCTGTTTCTACCAGAAGTCCTGGTAGACTTGGTGCCTGACTTTATTCTTTCCAACCATAAATGATTATGGGCAGAGAAAATGCTTTGAGAACTTTGAGCAAATTAAAAAAAAAATCCAAGATGCTGTGTTATCATTTATTTTACTACTGAGTCCACCAAAGCCTCCTGTTTCCAGAGAATGGATGGTATCAGGTTGACCCTTAATAGCGCATTATTTATCTGTTTACTACTATTTTCAATAATAAAAGCTATTAGGAGATGGGCTGTCCTAGGATCAAATATCCCTGCATGAGTTTGGGTTTGCTGCTGATTAAAAATGCTTTTGCCCATATTATGGATCTCCTCTGGATTTTGATTCCTGAATACAGGATTTCTCTTGGGGGTGGAGGGGCACTATTATGTTTCTCTTAGTGTCAGATACACATGACTATTTCATAGCTTTGTGACCTTGAGCACATTGCTTAACCTCTCTGTTTCCCCAGTTGTCAAAGAAAGAGACTGAAGATTATTTGGAAGATGCTGCTAGCTTTGAAATGTTTGAAAGCACCTATCAACAAAACCTAACCCACAGCAGGTATTCAAATAGAGTTAATTTCTCTCCTTCCCCAGGTAAGGACATTCTCTCTTGAAGTCCATAGGTTTATAGATTCTTGGGACTTGTTGAAAGTACACGGAACATTTTGTGTAGAGGTGTGAGTTGTGTTTTTCTTGGAAATAAAGGTCACGGTTTAACAGATTGTCGAGGTGGCCATCGACTTCCCTAAAAAAAGAGCTGTAGATTGTCCTTCCTGCAATGTCAAAATCTCTTTTGCAGGGTACCACATTTTTTGTGGATGTTTTTGTTCTCTGAGCACTCTTTTTGCAGTCCAGCAGAGGAGGATAACCAGGTCCCTGGTGGTAGAGGTGGTGGTGTGTATTTCTCAGGGCAGGGCCCCCATGAAGTTTCCCTGGGGGCTGTGACCCCTTGTCAGGGTCCCCCCCCCCCCCCCAGATGGGGTGGGGTGCCATTTGCAGCTGGGAGGCTGGTTTATTTTGAGGTCTCTCGCCCTCCGGGGGTCGCTTCTTCATTAAGAAACCGGCTTTTGTGGGTTTTCTCAAGCTAAAACTACTCTCTCCAGGTGTTAGTCAAAACCTCGTGGTGCGACCCAGGCCACCCCACCTTCCCATAGGCCCCAATCCTGAGGCGGTGGGGGCGGGGAGGCCGCACTCGCCGCTTCCGCTCCTCCAGCCCACCAGAGGGCACTGCGGCCTCATCCCTTCCTTCCCGGAGTGCTTCGCGCCGGGCCCCTTCCGCGTGGGGTAGTGAATGTGAGAGTCAGCGTCGCGCCGCGCGCGCCGTCCGCCTCTGCCGCTCGGCGCCCTTATTCCGGCTGCGAGGGGCGGGCGCGCGCGTAAAGGCATAGAGACGGGCGTTGAGCTCTCGGGCTAGAGCGTCGCTGAGTCGGAGCCGGAGCCCGAGCCGCGCGCTGTGTCTCTGCTGCGTCCGCCGAGGCCCCCGAGTGTCAGGGACAAAAGCCGCCGCCGCGCCGCCTGCTCCCGCCGCCAGGGCTCATCCGCCGCCGCCGCCGCCCTGACGAGAGTCCACCGCTGTCGCTACCCGCGAGGATCCGAGAGCCATGTCGGCCAGCAGCCTCTTGGAGCAGGTACAGGCCCGGCCCGCATGCCTCGGCCATTGTGTGAGGCGAGAGGGAGCCCGACTAGGCCCGGGCTCGCCGCCCCCGGTCGGGCCGAGCCGAGGCGGCGCCTCTCGCGGGCCCGGTTTCGGGCCTCTCAGGCCGGCCGCGCCCAGCGCCTCGCCCTCAGCCCGCTCTCCCCGCTTCTCCCCGGGTCTCGGAGCCCACCGGCCGCGCCGCGTTCCCTCTTCTCAGCGGGCCTCGTTTTCTTCCTTGTTTCCTTCCCCTTCCTGAAGCCCTAGTCCCCTCGCGTTGTTTCTGGCGCGTCCCCCGCTTTTTCTCCGCGGGCCCAGCCGGCCTGCGCTTTTCCCCGCCTCCCATTTTCAGCCTCCCCCTCACCATCATTCCTGACGCCTCCCCTCAGGCCTGCTCCTTTATTCCCTTCTCCGGGCCCGGCCTTAATTTGTCTTTCCTTTTCCGTTTCTTCCTCGGACGACTTGCTGCTCGGCGACGTTTTCTTCTCCCGCAGAGACCGAAAGGTCAAGGAAACAAAGGTGAGCCCAGCTCCGCCGGTGGCCCTGGGCCGGGAGGGGGACGCGGAGTAGTGGGGGCGGGGTCTCCGGGAAGCGCCCCAGGGAGAGGACCTTTCGGAAGCCGCTTAGTTCGCAGGTGCCTCGTACTTAAGTATTTGACCCTTTCGGTGTGTTCTTGCAGCTGGCGAACAGCTTTTCAGTGAACAAGGAGTAATTCATCAAGGGTGGGGGTGGATTCGGTTTTGAAATGTCCCAGGTCCTTAGTTTCCTGTAGGTCTTAGAAGGCCTTTGTTTTTCATCCTCGTGGATCACACTCTGGAAGTACTCACATGTGATGGGGGAGGGGAAGCGGGAGGGAATTGAAATCTAAAGGAGCCAATAAAATGACCTTTTTAGATCAACTTGCTCCGGGTGGAGGGAGACATTTTCATTGACGAATTTACTCAGCATTCACTCTTTTCTTGATCCGTTTTTCTGAAGTTGAAACTTATTTGCTCTGTTTAATAATAAGGTTTTTCTCTGGTTAGAATATATTTGCTTAATTTGGGAGGTAGATTGTACGATTGAGACACTCCTAATTTATTTGAATTTTTTCCCTTCAGTACAAAATGGATCTGTACATCAAAAGGATGGATTGAATGATGATGATTTTGAACCTTACTTGAGTCCACAGGCAAGGCCCGTGAGTAGTTAACCATTTACATGCCTGATCAAACGGTGTAATATACCATGTTTTTTCTCTGCCCTATCAATGAATCTCATTTTCAGGGGGTGACTTTCTTAATAACGGTCCATGTGTTGTAAAAGGAGGTGCTACAAATGTTATAGACTGTTAAGATTCCCATCTTTGTTGACAGCATATTCTGAGATTAGAAGTGATAGCATTTTATAGTTTACTAACAGCACCTGTTAGTAATTTTCCTTACCAAGAATGTAACAGTGCAAAACTGAAGAATACTTTCTAGTTTAAGTATTCTGACTTTTTATTCCCCCTAAACTTTTTCTTTTAGGAAAACTGGATGCATATGTGTTGGGGGAAAAACTAATAAAAAATCACCTGAATTTTATTCAGTGCTGTAGAACTGGAATCTTCCTTTTCATCTGGTCACTAGTTAGTGGGTTGTTAGGTTATCCTAACTTTTGGATTTAGGTGTTCCTTTTTCAAGTTGATATGTAGCTACATCTGTAGAGACCAGCCGTGTACACTTCTCTACACATCTGTAGAGACAACTTTGTGGGAGCTATAGGATTTATAAAATGGAGTTAAAGGAAGATAAAATACTGTTTAGCACAAATGAAGATTAAGAATGATTGAGGTTTTTGCCACGTAACCTGTTTTTCTAATTTCTTCTAGGCCTATATGGGTTCATGTATTAACATGATCTGTGCATGTAGAAACTACTTTGATTTGTCAGTTTTTTTGTATTAATATTCTGGGCCCCAAAGATACAACTCACAAGGTTGTAGCTAATAAATATAAGCCCACAGATTAATAAACCAAAAGGAAAACTTACAGTAACTCACCTAAGATACCCTAAAAAATGAAAAAGCTTATGACACATTGATATAAATTCTGAACAGATGGCATATGATAGATATAATAGTTTTGAAAACTTGACATATCGATGCATGCCCATATTTGGACCTAATTCTTACATAAAACTTTTAGATCCCTCGTAGAATTTTCTCCATTGAGAGTGTAAAAACCACTTGAGTGATTGGGAAAAGTTTTTAGAGAAGTCAACCAGTTAATCAGGAAAAGTAGGAAGGAAGTAGAGGAATGAACTATTAATAGGTTCCTGCTATTGAAGTACTTTGCTTACATAATCATTATAACAGGGAGAGTGGGAGCATTTGGAAACATAATTCTAGGTAGTTCTTGTGAAACATTGTGTAATTCAGATTTTTGAGCTCAGGGGCATGTGGGAACCTGCCAGTTCAGGTGTAGGCATTCAGCTATATTGTGGCATAACCTGTGATATTAAGTGCATGTTTTTTATTTCTCAAGTAAGCTAAAGCTTCAGTGTCTTTAAAAAAATTAGGGGCGGGGAGGAGGGGAGTAGAAATCGTGGTTGAATAGGCATAACTTGAGAATCTTTGTCCTTTGTAGTTTATCAAGAGTAATTCATCTATTTTTTAACCATTATTCATCGCCTTATGTTGGAATAATCCTTCAGGCTTATTCCATTGATTATAGACTGAATTTCTTATTCATAATGGCTTTGAGTCTGTTAGAATTTTAACACTATCTTCAAGAAATAGACTTAAACTTGAGGGTATGTGTGAAGACTTAGCTTTTTTTTTTTTTTTTTTTTTTTTCGTAAGGAAAATTTTGGCAGGGAAAAGCACCATTTTATCAAACCACATTAGTTGAAACATTTAATTTTCAAGAGCTGTGTTTGGCTAGGGAGAAGTACTGTTGGCTTTGGTAATACAAACTTAAGGCCTGACATACTCATGGTCATCCAAGTTTCTTAAGAACAAAATTCTTTATTCACTAGTTAATGGATTCTTACGTATGAGAGCTATTATTTTAATTCCAGTGTAGTTAATATAGTGTTATATTAGTTTCAGGAGTGTAATATAGTGATTCAACAATTTTATATATTACGCAGTGTTCATCAAGATAAGTGTACTCTTGTACCAGAGCTATTTTGAAGTTAGGGTAAAGTACTTTATTTTGAGTTGAGCTGTATCCATACCTATACAGACCAATTTTTTTTATATCTTCAGTGTCTCACTTAAGGGACTATTTTCTGTGAGTTATAGCATTTATAAAAAAGTTAAAATACTGTTCACAAACTTAGGTCAAGAATGATTGAGGTTTTTGCAATGCAATCTGTATTCTGATGTGTTGACTGGTTGAGCCTAAGTTTATATTTTTGGTTATTCCTTAGAACACTTCTTAAAGATACAGACTTTACAATGTTTTAGAAATTCTCCTACTTTTAATGGAAAAGTCAGGTGTGCATTTGAACTTAGAGCCATTAATTTTATAGGTGAAGTAGAACAGGTAGCAACATTTTTCAGGTTTTAAACTCTGGAAGCTATTGTGCATTTCCTTACCAGGTTATAATTAAGTAGTGGAATCTATTGATGTCCCCAAATGGTTGGCCAAGAGACTAACGATGTAAACTAGGTGTAATGAATCTTGGTTTATGGTTGAGGAGTGGCTGCACAGATTTTTGGGATAGAACTTGAAATTTCCAGTTCTTTTTGTGTTGTTGTTTCATCTGTTATAGTATGGTTTTGATAGGAAACTCTTAAGAATACTCCTCTGATCTGTCAAAATTTGCAGTCCTTAAATCCAGAGAGAACTGGTTTTAATAAAAGCATCATCTCAACACTTCTATAGAGCAAGACTTAATACTGTTGGTGAGATGCTGGGTTTTCCCTTTTCTGAATTATAGTGCTAAAGTTAAGGCCTATATGTATGTCCTAAACTGTATGTCAGTTTAACTTGAAATGTTTTAACATTTCGGTTATGAGACCAAAATCTCTTACAGTGTAAGAATTCCAGCAAGTTTATGGGAAGAGACTACCTGAAATGGTCACTTGCTTTTTTAGTTGAATTTGAATTGGGTGAATAGTTGGGAGAGGAAATGTCCTGATTGCTGTTTTATTAATTTTTGTGTTTAGTTTTGATTTGCCTTCTTTTTTCCTTTCCACAGAATAATGCATATACTGCCATGTCAGATTCCTATTTACCCAGTTACTACAGTCCCTCCATTGGTTTCTCCTATTCTTTGGGTGAAGCCGCTTGGTCTACTGGGGGTGATACAGCCATGCCCTATCTAACTTCTTACGGACAGCTGAGCAACGGAGAGCCTCACTTCCTACCAGATGCAATGTTTGGACAACCAGGAGCCCTAGGTAGCACTCCATTTCTTGGTCAGCATGGTTTTAATTTCTTTCCCAGTGGGATTGACTTCTCAGCTTGGGGAAATAACAGTTCTCAGGGACAGTCTACTCAGAGCTCTGGATATAGTAGCAATTATGCTTATGCACCTAGCTCCTTAGGTGGAGCTATGATTGATGGACAGTCAGCTTTTGCCAGTGAGACCCTCAATAAGGCTCCTGGCATGAATACTATAGACCAAGGGATGGCAGCACTGAAGTTGGGTAGCACGGAAGTTGCAAGCAATGTTCCAAAAGTTGTGGGTTCTGCAGTTGGTAGTGGGTCCATTACTGGTAACATCGTGGCTTCCAATAGTTTGCCTCCAGCTACCATTGCTCCTCCAAAACCAGCATCTTGGGCTGATATTGCTAGCAAGCCTGCGAAACAGCAACCTAAGTTGAAGACCAAGAATGGCATTGCAGGGTCAAGTCTTCCACCACCCCCAATAAAGCATAACATGGATATTGGAACTTGGGATAATAAGGGTCCTGTGGCAAAAGCCCCCTCACAGGCTTTGGTTCAGAATATAGGTCAACAGCCAACCCAGGGGTCTCCCCAGCCTGTAGGTCAGCAGGCTAACAACAGCCCACCAGTGGCTCAGGCATCAGTGGGGCAACAGACACAGCCATTGCCCCCACCTCCACCACAGCCTGCTCAACTCTCAGTCCAGCAACAGGCAACTCAGCCAACCCGCTGGGTAGCACCTCGGAACCGTGGCAGTGGGTTCGGTCACAATGGGGTGGATGGTAATGGAGTAGGACAGTCTCAGGCTGGATCCGGATCTACTCCTTCAGAACCTCACCCAGTGTTGGAGAAGCTGCGGTCCATTAATAACTATAACCCCAAGGATTTTGACTGGAATCTGAAACATGGCCGGGTTTTCATCATTAAGAGCTACTCTGAGGACGATATCCACCGTTCCATTAAGTATAATATCTGGTGCAGCACAGAGCATGGTAACAAGAGACTGGATGCTGCTTATCGCTCCATGAACGGGAAAGGCCCCGTTTACTTACTTTTCAGTGTCAACGGCAGTGGACACTTCTGTGGCGTTGCAGAAATGAAATCTGCTGTGGACTACAACACATGTGCAGGTGTGTGGTCCCAGGACAAATGGAAGGGTCGTTTTGATGTCAGGTGGATTTTTGTGAAGGATGTTCCCAATAGCCAACTGCGACACATTCGCCTAGAGAACAACGAGAATAAACCAGTGACCAACTCCAGGGACACTCAGGAAGTGCCTCTGGAAAAGGCTAAGCAGGTGTTGAAAATCATAGCCAGCTACAAGCACACCACTTCGATTTTTGATGACTTCTCACACTATGAGAAACGCCAAGAGGAAGAAGAAAGTGTTAAAAAGGTAACCAGTTTACCATTCTTAAGACTTTTAGGGAAGGAGAAGGAACTAGAGAGAACAGGAGAGGTATTCTTCTGAATGGTTAATAAAAGCTCTGTAAATAACAAACATATCACTTAACAGTTAAACCTTTATGGAAGTATAATTGGTGTTACTATTTGACTTAGTGTGTAGAAATGTGAGCTTAGATTAACAGAAAGCAGAAACTGTAGAGAAACTGAATTAAAATGATGCAAAAGAGGTGAAGAAGAAGGCCAGAAGAGATGCAGAGGGAATAATTGAAGTGATAGAATCATGGAAATTCAAGTAGGAAAAGATTGAGGCTGTAATATGGCAGAGAAAAGGTAAAAGTTCTGTTACAATTAACTTTTGGCCTAACTTGGGTAAGGTGCTTAAATCAGGAGTTGGTGTGTCACCAAGCCCTGACACCACTTTCTGCTTGCCTTTGACTGTTGGCAGTGTTATGGTATTTTTCAGAATTTTTTCCTGTTCCTGTCCTTCTTAGTGTTCTGCTTGCTTTTTCCAAAATCCTTTTCCCATTTGAAAAGGTAGCATGTATTATATAAAACTTAGGAAAAGATAATCAGAAAAAGGTGGTCTCTTGCTCTTAAAATTCTCTTGTATTCCTGAAGAGTAACCTTCTCTTGGTTCCCCCCCCCCCCCCCCATAACAAGTGACCGTCTTGGGCAGAGTGATGGAGAACAGGTCCAAACTAAAGAGTTGGAATTTATTGGAAAGTGTTGATAATGCTTGGTCTGGGTGTAGTGAGTGAATGTAAACTTTAAGACCATATAGAGAATGGTAAAATACTGGTTGGGGCAGAGCATGTGTTATCTGGGACTTAGACGTATTTAAATGTAGGAAGTAGGTGAAAAGATTATTATGAGCAAGGAGACTTAAAAAAATTTATATATTAATGATTGAGAGAATCCTAAGTGGCTAGCTTCATATGTAAAATAAAGCCTAGTAAGCTTACGTAAAAATATTCTTAAAAAAAAAAAAAGATTTTATTTATTTATTTATTTGACAGCGAGAACATAAGCAGGGGGAGTGTCAGGCAGAGGGAGCGGGAGAAGCAGGCTCTCTGCGGAACAGGGAGCCCGATGCGGGCCTCTATCCCAGGACTTTGGGATCACGACCTGAGCTGAAGGCAGGTGCTTAACAAACTGAGCCACCCAGGCGTCCCTAAATACATTTTTCTTATATTTGTCGTGAATTCATAGAGATTTTATATATTTGATCTAGGATCTGAGGCACTTGTTACACCTCTGTAAAAGCTTATTTTTTGAGGAGAAGAAGGAGGGTTCTTTCAGTTCTCCACCTTGATAACACAGAGGTGCATAGTCGTCCCAACTAAAGCAGGATGGCTGCCATCTTACCTTCTGGTGTGTGCAGATGAATAAAAAATGAAGATACGTTTGTCAGTGATGCTAGAAGTATAGAGCCACATTACTGAAAAGTTCACTGTCAGAAAAAACTTTTTTTTTGTCCTTTAAATTCCTCTTTTCCCTTTCCCAAAGTTTAACAGTTTAATTTAAAATCTGCCATAATCTTGAGGAAATAGTTCAGTGATTATTTTCAGTAGACATCTGAAAGGCTCTAAAGATGTTTTAACAGGCTCCTATATCTAGAGGAACTCAAGGATGGGAGGCCATGACCTTTTAAGTATCATGTAGTTTCATAGCAGGTTATTAATGTGTGTGAGAGGCATCCAGGTGCTTAGTTTAACCACTTAAAACATGCATAATATCAATCCTATATTATGAATCTGCTTGCTTTCATCTGCAAAGTTCTGTTCTATATCTTGTGATTAAAAATAGGAAGGCAAAAAATAGGAAGGCAAAGACAGGAATGTGTTTTCAGGAATGCACAGCATAAATGATAAGATCAACTTGTATGTGTTAGAACTAGTGGGGAAACTTGGATTTAAAAATGAAGTAGCAAATTTGAGGGCTGTTAATTTATGTAGACTTTTAATCAAGTTTGTATTTGTATTAAATTCACTTGAGTGGTTCAGTGAATAATAATTCAGTTTCATAAGGAGGTATAATATTCACATGTGATTGACTAGCTTTATGATGTTTTCATAGAAGTAATAATCAATGTTTAGGGTCTTTGTTAAGCCTACTAATGGATCTTTCTTAAAGCCATTCCATAAAGACTTTAGATGAATGAGTATATTAATTGTTCTTAGGCTGGTAAACAAACCACCAAAAATAAAAAAAATAAAAGCTTCAATTATACTTGTGTCAGATTACTTTTTAGTTTACCTTCTGTGAGAAGAGATTACTGGGGTTTCAGGAAGGTCCGTATGATTGCTTCTAAACCCAGTTACCATTTCAGTCAATATTGCCTTCTCTTGCCTACTGTTACCCTTAACATTCTTACATAACTGACGTAAAGCCAGTCTTTATTAGGTTTCCAAGACAAAAGTTTCATGGGAGTCAAACTGTTAGCTTATTGAGGCAGTAGACTCTTTTAGGTGAGGTGTTTGTGCACTTTTGTATTATTTACAAGATTGCAAAAAATTGTGCCAGATGGGCAATGTAACTCAAAAAGTAGGGAAGTACTTAAGCTTCATCCTGAAAATGATGTCACAGCTATTCTAAAGTTCCATGATTGGGCTTGTATCTTGGCAGAACACACTGAAGTTGAACTATAGCTGTTTTTGCCTAGTATTATTGACTTGTTCTGTTCCATGTTGTAATTCAGTATCATAGAACCTTCAAGCATTGGATCTGTCCGGCTTGAAACTTAAGCAGATTTTAGGTGTATCTTCCATATGTGGTTTACTCTGTTGTATACTTCAGATACTATTTTGTAACCTGCTTTCTGCATTTATTTAGAACCTTTCCTGATTGTTAAATATTCTTCTATGACATCACTTTTGATGGCTTCATAGTATTCTATCATAGATTTATTATAAATTACTAATCCTTAATTATTAGATTTGTCAGCTTCTTTATATTTTTTTCCAGCTAAAATAACACTGCAGTGAACATCCACAGTGAACATCCACTGATTCACATCTGTTCCTCAGTGTTACTGCTGGCTCAAAGGGTGTATGCTTTTTTAAGGTCTTGGCTGTGCTGTATATATAAAGGCCCATATGGGCCTTTTTGTTTGTGAGAGATTTTTTTGAAAGAATTATTGTCAGAAGACAAGAGTGAATTAACTTTGTTTCAACTTGAGAATAGTCTGACATAAAGGAAGAGTTATTCCCTGCATAAATGATGTGATACTTTTTTATAAACTTTGTAATAGTTTAATTTTTGTCTTATATTTCCAGCCTTTTAACTATAGGTAAAAATAAGAATAGTAGAGGGGACCAAGGACTGCATAATTTTCTTTCTTCCTCCCTCCCTCCCTCCCTTCCTTTCTTTCTTTCTTTGTTTCTTTCAAGATTTTATTTATTTATTTGACAGAGAGAGACAGCCAGCGAAAGAGGGAACACAAGCAGGGGAAGTGGGAGAGGAAGAAGCAGGCTCCCAGTGGAGGAGCCTGATGGTGGGGCTCGATTCCAGGACCCTGGGATCATGCCCTGAGCCGAAGGCAGATGCTTAATGACTGAGCTACCCAGGCGCCCCAGGACTGCATAATTTTCTTAAAGCCTAGCTCAATGTTAGACTCAGGCACTTGGATTAATGATTTTTCTGAATAACTGGAAAACTAATGGGAGAAAGACTGATCTAGAGAAGATGTGATTATTGTGACAATGGCTCAAGGTGTATATTTTTAAAATGGCTCAAGGTGTATATTTCTACACACATTATTGCTATTAAGTGAAAATAGTATTTCTTAAATAATTCTAGGAGTACTCCTATTTTCAAGCAGAAGACCTGAAAATAGTGACTTGGAGTATGTTTGGATAAACTTAAGATTCATTATGCTGCTTAAGAATTGAGATGAAGCTGTATATCTTATCTTTACCGTGTGCTAGATATTACCGAGAAATCTGGACTGTATTGTCAGGGAGCCTTACATTAGTGACAGGTAAGCATACAAAACAGAAAGTATTTTCCCAAGATATGTACAGGGTGCCAGTTTGGAATTGAGGACTGCCTAACCTTACAGCCTGCGGTGTGGGTGGATTTGTCACAGAAGAAATCCTGGAAGAAGTGATTTTTGAGCTGAGCCTTGAAAGATGTATAGAAGGTAGCCAGAGGTGTTTGGGGGAAGGATGAACATAGGTTCAGGACAGCCCACATCTGTGACACTGTATAGATAATAATTTGGAACAAGAAGTCCTGTATAGTTTAAGAGCAAGTCTAATTGGTATTTGTGGAGTGGGTTTCTCCACAATGGAAGCTTGTTGGAGATTAGATTAGGAAAAGGGAGTTGATGAAATGTTTATGCAGTCAGTTTGATATAGAAGGAAGCTGAGAAAGGCACAAAGTTGGTTTAAATTCTAGAGTTTAAAAGAAAGAGTAAGATTTAATTTGAATCAGGATGAAGGAGCTCCTTGATGTTACCTTTTTTTAAGTTTTTATTATAATTCCAGTTAACATACAGTGTTCTGTTAGTTTCAGGTGTACAATATAGCAGTGATTCAACAATTCCATAGATCATCCGGTGCTCTCTTTGTTGTTGTCTTTGTATGGAAGGCAATGGGAAGCTTGTAGAAGTAAAGGTGAACCAGTATATGGTAATAATAGATACCATTACTAAATACGTAACAGCTTACTTTTTCCAGTGACTTCTTTCATACACATTATCTTGTTTCTCATCATATCCCTTAATGTTTATCAGAATGTTTAGTTTAGACGAGATGATTTGGAAAGGGAATATGATAGCTGTTATCAAATGCCTTTGAGACTGGTAGGTTTAAGGGGTGCCTGGCTGGCTCAGTCGGTAGAGCACTTGATGTCCTGATCTCAGGGTCATGAGTTTAAGCCCTATGTTGGGCATAGATCTTACTTAAAAAAAAAAACAAAAAACAAAAAAACACAAAAAACACCCAAACCAAACAAAACAAAAAAACTGGTGGGGTTATTCTCCATGCCAGAAGACAGCACCAGAACCAATGGATAGAGGTTATAGGGAGGAAGATTTTTGTAAGTAAAAGGGAGAACTTTTGAAAAATGGAGTTCTTTGTCACAGGAGGGTTTCAAGAGGAGACCGAAAGAACTTTTATTAGATAACGTTGTAGTGAAGATTTATACGTGGAGTAGTCTAGACCAGAGAACAGCCCAAGATAACATTTGGAATTTATGGAGAGGAATGGATGCTACTAAACAGGTCTTTTTAGGAAGGTTATTTCTGTTTTGTAATTTTTGACCTAATTACTTATTACATATAAAAAATAAAGGACTTGAGGCTAGAAGGACATGGATGACAGAGAGGATTGATAGATTCCCAGTAAATCTTAGAACAGATAAGGTATATGGATAGTTATTTTTTAAATATTTACTGCATTAGTATTAATGAAAAAATCGTTACCTAAAACATACTGAATAGGGGGTGCCTGGGTGGCTCAGTTGGTTAAGCACCTGCCTTGGCTCGAGTCATGATCCCAGGGTCCTGGGATCCAGCCCTGCATCGGGCTCCCTGCTCACTGGGGAGTCTGCTTCTCCCCCTCTCTCTGCTCATTCCCCAGCTTGTGCTCACATGCTCTCTCTTTCTCTCAAAGAAATAAAAGCTTAAAAAATACAAAAATAAAACATTGAAGACTTATCAAAGGAACACAGAAATGATAAGAGAAGTGTTTCCTTTTTCTTAAAATCCACTTTTCCTATGGTGTTTGTGCAAGTAATGTTGCTCTCTTTTTAAGAGAAAGCAGGAGGGGGAGGGGCAGAAAGAGAGGGAGAATCTCAAGCAGGAGAGATCTCACGACCTTGAGATCCTGACCCAAGTGGAAATCAAGAGTTGGACACTTTTTTTTTTTAAGGTTTTATTTATTTATTTGACAGGGAGACAGCCAGCGAGAGAGGGAACACAAGCAGGGGGAGTGGGAAAGGAAGAAGCAGGCTCCCAGTGGAGGAGCCTGATGTGGGGCTCGATCCCAGAATGCGGGGATCAAGTCCTGAGCCGAAGGCAAACGCTTAACGACTGAGCCACCCAGGTGCCCCAAGAGTTGGACACTTAACTGACTGAGCCACCTAGGTGCTCCAGTGTTTCTCTTTATAAGGAAGTTTTGTGGTTTTTGTTTGTTTTTTTCTTTATGTCCATCTTTCTCCTAACTCTTTGATTTGGGCATTTAATCCCTTGTTGGCAAGTATTTGAAGCTGTCAATCTTGGGTCCATTTCCTTTTTTCTTTTTTGAGTAAGTTCTATGCCCAGTGTGGGGCTTTAACTCATGAGCCCGAGATCAAGAGTCACGTGTTCCACTGACTTAGCCAGCCAGGCACCCCCGCTCCATTTTCAACTTTAGAAAAAAAATCAAAAATATCCAAGTAAAATTTGTGATACAAAAGTTAGAAAGAAAACATCACTTTAGCCAGATACGTTTTCTTACAGAAAAAATACCGTGGCGTATTGTTCCTTTCTGCTTAGTATTTCTCCCTTCCACCACTGGTTTAAGTTGCCTCTTCAGAACTAGTGGAATGCTGAGTATTCTGTTTTAATTGAGATGGCAAACCTGAACTTTTTGTAAAATTCTAAAGCAGTTTATGTCTACTTCTGTCTTGCAGATAAGTTTACTTGTCTCTCTGCCAAAAGGGTTAAGGAAATTCTGTTTGTGTTACTCATCACCTTCCTTGCTTTGTGGCTAGATAAAATGCCTTTCTGCAGCCTCCTTAAAGGAGGACTAGAAGAGAATAGATGACACTGAATTTGGATCTCCTTGAACCATTCCCTTTGTTTGTATCCATCTTTGAACAGATGTTTGTGTTACTTGATAAGGTACCATCTTTGCCTTAGGATGAGGCAAAGAGGACAACAAAATGGATAAAATATGGGATAATAGCTGTAATAGAAGAATGAAGAAATGGTTTTCTGAAGAAGAGTGATAAATATGGGGAATCATGTCAAATAGAATGAGTAATAAGTACTAAGATGATAGCACAGTGCTTGGCACATAAGTGCACATAAAAGTTTAGTATATTCTCATTTTAGATGAAGCAGGCTCAAAGATGTTATTTGTATAAGGTCTCATTGCTTAATAAGTGGTGGAATTGGTATTTCAGTTATGTCAGTGATGTGGAACTAGCTAATTTTGAGCTGTTTGGCTTTTAAGAATTTTAACAGGGTGTCTGGGTAGCTCAGTTGGTTAAGCATCTGCTCTTGGCTCAGGTCATGATCCCCAGGTCCTAGGATCGACCCTGCATCGAGCAGGGAGCCTGCCTCTCCCTCCCCCTCTGCCACTTCTCGAGCTTATTCTCTCTCTCTCAAATAAATAAAATCTTTTTTTTTTTAAGATTTTATTTATTTATTTGACAGAGAGACAGCCAGTGAGAGAGGGAACACAGGCAGGGGGAGTGGGAGAGGAAGAAGCAGGCTCCCAGCAGAGAAGTCTGATGTGGGGCTCGATCCCAGGACCCCGGGATCATGCCCTGAGCCGAAGGCAGACGCTTAACGACTGAGCCACCCAGGCACCCCTCAAATAAATAAAATCTTAAAAAAAAAGAAATAATTTCAGCAAGTTGGCTGTTAAACATTATTTTAAAAAGTAATTATTATTTGACATAAAATTAAGTACATTGTATTAGATGTTTTAAATGACTTAGTATTTACATGAAATACATAATAAACTAGTTTGTAATAAAATTACAATTAAACTACATAAACTTAGAATACAACTATTATTACTGTTAAACCATAATAAATACTCAAATTTATCACTCTTAGGTTATTTACATCTGTTGTATCAATATGTAATACTGTATATAAACAATATATAATACATAGCTCAGCCATGTTATTTACACCATGAAAATTGACAAATGCTTGGATGCCTGGGTGGCTCAGTCGGTTAAGCGTCTGCCTTCTGCTGGGGTCATAATCCCAGAGTCCTGGGATCAAGTCCCTCATCGGGCTCCTTGCTCAGTGGGGAGCCTGCTCCTCCCTCTGCCTGCTGCTCCCCCTTGCTTGTGCATTCAGATGCTCTCTTGTTCTTGCTCTTTCTCTCTCTCTCTGACAAAAAATAAAATCTTAAAAAAAAAAAAAAAGACACGCTAGGTAAACAAATCAGGACTTGGTTTTTGTTAATTGTCTAGCCTTAAAGTGATAGAGAAAATATTAATGCAGATTAAATTTAAGTGTGTCATGTCTGTAGCTCTGCATATTTGAACAGCACAAAAATTTGAGGAAATAGTCTTCCAGAATTTGAAAATTATTATCCGGTTTAACAAAGAAGTTGCTCAAATCATGGATGAACTAGTGAAGTTCTGATATATGTTTTCATTTCACTTTTGCCTTAATAAATGATAAATGAAAATATGTTGGAACTACATCTGAATAGATACAGAAGTCTCTGTGGCCCCAAAGCCCATGGACCATTACGTGAAGTTTGCCAGATACAAAAGTGGGGAGGGCATTCTAGGAAGAGGAGACAGCATGTTCATAAACATGATCTCATGAGTGCTTAGGTTATGTTTTTAGTATAATGAGAAGTGGAAAAGAACGGTAATTGGTAAAGCTGGAGAGGTTGGTAGGGCCCAGCAGTATATGAAGGGCTTTGCTTTTTTCCCCACTTTTTTTTCTTTTTCTTTTTTTAAGTAGGCTGTGCACTCAGCGTGGAGCCCAGTGTAGGGCTCCATCTCCCGACCATGAGATCGTGACCTGAGCTGAAATCAGGAGTCAGATGCTGAACGGACTGAGCCACCCAGACACTCTGGCGCTTTGCTTTTTTTTTTTTTTTTTTTTAAAGATTTTATTTATTTATTGGAGAGAGAGAGCACGAGTAGGCAGAGGGGCAGCAGAAGAGGGAGAAGCAGGCTCCCCGCTGAGCAGGGAGCCCCACACAGGGCTGGATCCTAGGACTCCAGGATCATGACCTGAGCCAAAGGCAGATGTAACCAACTGAAGCACCCAGGCACCCTGTGGCTTTGCATTTTTATTCTCTACTTCTGTTTTAGTTGAATTGTAAGGGTTGGTAGTTATTGGAATGACAGATTGGAGGATGGGAAGGGTGAAATGTTTACTGAGCACTTTCGTTCTCTTCCTTAAATCCCCATACCAACGTTGGAAGACAATATCTTATATTTACAGATAGGAAAATGGAAACTCAGATTAGCAACTTAACGTAAATTCATTTATTAAATGACAGGTGTAGGTGGCTCAAAGACCAAATCAGAGGCTTTAACAAGTTTGGAAGAAAAAGACCGTGAGACCTGAACCAAAACAATGATGGGGATTTGAAGAATGTAGACATATTTTCTGACTAGTTACTGTATTAAAAAAAAAAAAGTATGGGATGAGCAGCAGGTTAAAGTTAGGGGGTTTGGAGATGTGTTGGCTTTTGGAAATAGTGTTAGGGGTCCCTATGAGGGGCAGTAAGGTGATAGTAGGGCCTGGAGCTCAGGAGAGAGACCTGTTGGTAGAAATTAAAGAGTTTTTTTTAGACTTCAGTATAGGCAAAGGCATGAAAGAGTATAAGATGTCAAGAATATTGGTAATAACAATAATGGCTGAAATTATTGAACACTGTATAGTATCTAGCACACATCTGTCCTGAATACTTTACATATTTTTTCATTTAGTTCTTACATTATTGTGAGGTAGGTGCAACCATCTAATTCTACAGATAAAGACACTGAAGTACAAAAAAGAGTAATTTTGTAAAGTCACATAAACTGGAAAGGGGAGCTGGTGTACCTCTTTCTTCAGTGGGATTCTAGAGCCAACACATAGTAAGAGAAGACGGCCAAAGAAAGAACCTCCGTAACACAATTTAAAGGATGGGTTATAGAGGGAGCAGTGGCGTATAATCAACTTATTCAGAGAGGTAGCTGATGACTGGAAATGCCAGTGGCTGTCTGTTGAATAGAAGTAACATGAGAGGGCTTTGTTGTTAGGTATTTGAAGGTTTTGGTGTTCATACATTATTCAGCAGACTTTGCATTTGTTTTTTTCTATATTGTTTCAACTCTTCCCCACACACAAGGTGTTCTAAGCCTTAAAGAGATACAGTGAAGTTTGAGCTGCTGGAAATAAGACCAGTTTTTATCTAGTTAGTATGGGCTGTTTTGGTAAATTAGACATATAAAAATGTCTGAAATACAGTGGGTATTAAAAAATTGTAGTATTCTTTTTTCTTCCCATGTGGCTAAAGATTGATCCAGAGGAGACTGCTGTTTTTCCAAACATCACCATTTTGGGATAAGGATAGTTAAAAACTCTAGAATAATTTACTCTGTACTGTGAATAGTTTAAAACAAGAATTACTCATATGTGAGCCTTTGTGCTTACCTGCCAGAAGTAAAGATTAGTCTTTTAACCATTTTCAGACTTTTTAGCAGTGAATTCTTTTCTTCCCAAACAAAACCTTACTCAGAACCCCATGAATTGTTAGCTGTAGGTGCTCAGCACCCCTCCCCCCCGGAGATCCCCAACGCATCTCCCCTGTGAAGCATGATTTGGAACCCGTTGGATGACGTGAAATTTTTTTTAAGTGGAGGAATGGTACATGGAATTTGGGGTGGATCTATTTTGTAATTGAAGAAATGTAAGCTGCAGCTTCAGCATCTCCTCTAGGTGTGTTGGTTTATTTGATCTGGAGGGAGGGGGATGTGAGGAAGACTACATCTCCTAAGAGGTGGGGGGGCTATAGCATTGGTTTTGACTGCCCTAGTATGACAAAGGACTGTTAGCTGTAGCTGTTCAGGAGTTTCATGTAGAGGACGAGGAAGTTGCTCTGTTCCTTGAATTAGGGCAAACAAAAACGATCTCTTTCTTCACCACTGTTGAATCCTGCAAGTCTTCGAATGAGCAAAAAAGCTCTGAGTGTGGTAACTCATATAATCCCTTCTGCCCTTCTCCTCCACGAAGCAAGTTATTCAGTTTAGATGTGCATGGTATGGTGCCACATCCTCTGGACCAAATGCTTCTAGGTACAGCAACTAGCTCAGTAAATAGTGCCCTAATGCTTTTCATCTCTTGCTGAACACTTCCTGATTGAACTGATTTAACTCCAGTTAATCATAGGGAGAAGATACCATAAATGAAACAGTACAGGACAGTGTATATTAAAATGCTAATTTTACAGTATGAGACTAAGTAGAAAAGAATAGGAAGACTAGTAGGGCTAGAATCAAGACATATTAATGGAAGACTATATTTGAGTTGGGTCTGGAAGGATGGATAGGAAAAATAGTGGAAAGAGGAAGGAAGAAAATGGCTAAACCCTCAAGTTTGAGCTTTTGGATATGGGAGTGGGGGAAGGGAAGAGGCAGGCAACTAATCTTTCCACCTCTTTTGCACTGCTATTAAAAGATCTGGTGGTTCTTATGAGATATTTGCTACATATATCAAAGTTAAAAATTTGGCCAGATCACATATGTATACAGGAAGCATTTAGGAAAAGTAGATTTATGTAAACTTTTGACTTTTTGTGAACTTTTTTGGTAATCAGAGTGTGGATAGCTTATAGTACTTTAAGGTGTTTGCATGTGAAAAATTTCCAGTGTGCAAATTTTATAGTAATATTTGCAAATTTTGTCTTGGATTTATTTTTCATTATAAAATCAAGTTATAAAAAGTATAGAAAATGAAAAAAAGTCACCCATAATTTCTTTACTCTGACAAAACTACTCATCATTTTGGCGTCTTTGCTTGTCTTTACTTAGGCAAGTGGTTTATACTGTAATAATCATGTTCTATGTAGTATTTTGTCCCGCCTTTTCCACTTAGTACTTTAGGTATATACCCATATTTAGCCATTTTTGGGGCATTTATGTATTAGGCACTTTTCATATCTTGTTTCTGATCCCTTTTAATAGTTTTTTTTTTTTTTTAAGATTTTATTTATTTATTTGACACGGGGGTGGGGGCTGAGCAGGGAGCCTGATGCGGGGCTCGATCCCAGGACCCTGGGATCATGACCTAAGCTGAAGACAGATGCTTAACTGATTGAGCCACCCAGGTGCCCCCCCCTTTTATAGTCTTTATAAGATTATCTTCATTTTACAGTTAGGGAACTGTGATTTAGAAGGTACAGCTTCCTCAAGATCACTAGCTAATGTTGCGAGCTGGAATTTGTTTTGCCCCAAAGCTTTTTTGTTCTTATGCTTTGCTGCATCTTCACATTTACCTTTTTTTTTTTTTTTTTAAGATTTTATCTTTAAGTAATCTCTACACCCAGTGTGGGCTCCAGCTCACAACCTGAGATTGAGTCACATGCTGTACCAACTGAGTCAGCCAGGCGCCCCCACATTTATCATTCAAAACAGTTAACAACAATGTTCTGTTATCTACTGATGCCATTCACCTCTTTGAGGGTATATGAGGTGAGCATAATTAATTGAAATTTTAAACCTTTGTTTAAGCACTCAGGTTATACTTCCCTCATCACAAGCATCAAAATGGAGCTAATTGGATCTACTGTCTAACCTTGTGAAAGTTGCTGCTAATAACAGGCAGCAGGAATAAGGGGGAACACAAATGGCTCTGGATATAATGTACTCTGAAAAGATTATAAAATTGAATGGGAAGGTTTTAGTCTATCCCACTCTGATATTTTACACAGATGTGCAAGATTCTGTTTAGTGGCAGAGCCAGAACTAGAACCCAGACAAGTTGTTGGGTAATTCAGATCATTTCTGGCAAATGTTCCTTTACTTGGAATCCATAAGCCTGCAGAAGGATGGGGAGGGGAGCAGGGTGGATCTAGGTGTTTCAGAGTATAAACGAAAAGATAGTAACAATGATATAAACTTTGAGTCATCTGGAAAGTATTTACAGAAATACTGGTAACTAGGCTCTACACCCAGACTTATTAAAGTAGAAATTTCATTTAGTGAGCTCCCTGGGCGTTTTTTAATGGGATTAGAAGTTGACCGAGAAGTGTCTCAGTTTACATAAATTACGATCTGTGAGTAAACTGCAGATTTTTGTCCTCTCTCACCTCATGAAGGAGCATCTGTGGAGGCAAGGCCTTGGAACCTGCATTTTATCAGCTCTTATCTATAGGTATAGATATAGGTATCTATCTCTTGTATTTTTCAAGTTTGAGAACTCCTGGATTATATATATCATTAGTAAGTGTTTTTGTGTGCCTCCTACCTCAAATTCCTCGTGCTTATTTTTCCTGCAAGTTTGGTTTCTTAAGTTTCTTTCTTTGTACTGTAGTCCCGTCTTACCCCCAAACGTCTCTATTACCTGTTTGTCTCAAGACTTCATCTTTAAAAGCAGTGTTAGAATTCATGTGTGTTTGATAAACCTGGCTATACCTTTCAGTACTGTGGTATTTTGAGTAGTTTGCCCATTTTTAATCAGCTATCAGTATTATGAGTCTCTAATGAGTTGCCTATACTTTTTGACCATTAAAAGGTGCAGTCTCTTTTTCCTACACCTGTAACTTGATATTTTATTTATTAAAAAAAAATTTTTTTTAAGTGAGGGGAGAGGGCCAGAGGGGGAGAGAGAATCTTAAGCAGGCTCCATGCCCAGCGTAGAACCCAACATGGGGGTGGATCTCATGACCCTGAGATCATGACCTCAGCCAAAATCAAGAGTCAGATGCTTAACTGACCAAGCACCCAGGTGCCTGTGTAACTTGATGTTATAATCTACTTTTTAGAAACATTGTGGCTGTTTCTAAGAGACACTAATGTTTTTAAGTTTCACATTATTTAAAGATTTATTTATTTTAGAGGGAGAGAGAGAGTACAAGTGGAAGGGGCAGAGGGAGAGAGGGATCAAGCAGACTCCTTATTCAGCAGAGGCCTATGCAGGGCTCAATCCCAGGACCCTGAGATTATGACTTGAGCCTAAACCAAGAATCAGATGCTTAACCAGCTGTGCCACCCAGGTGCCACTAAGTTTTGCATTATTTAGTGTTCCTTTTACTATAGCTTCCTTTCTGTGTGAGCATGTTAATTTTTTAGAGAGTTGTTTATTTTAAGCTGTAAATATTTAGTGACCACTAGCTATCTTGAAGTTGTCCAAACTAAGATGTAAAAAGGCTGGTTTTTAAAGGTAATCTGTGTTTTTGGATGGGGGAAGGGATTCTATAAAGTATGTTACATATGATGGGCCTTTATTTATGTATACAGATTGATATTACTTATAGAGAGCATGAATTCCAGATTCTGTGGTCTTGTTAACATATCATATTTAGAGTAGAAAGGCTAAGGGCTCTAGAAGACCTAAAATCTTATCTACCACTATGACTCATTAGAGCAAGTAAACTTCTCTGAGCTTTAGTTTTTTTAATTTAATTTTTTAAAGATTTTATTTATTTGGCAGAGAGAGTGAGAGAGGGAACACAAGCAGGGGCAGAGGGAGAGGGAGAAGCAGGCTTCCTTTGAGCAGGGAGCCTGATGCCGGGCTCAATCCCAGGACCCTGGGATCATGACCTGAGCCGAAGGCAGATGCCTAACGACTGAGCGCCCCGAGCCACCCAGGCACCCGTGAGGTTTAGTTTTTTTTTTTAAGGTTTTATTTACTTATTTGACACATAGAGAACACAAGCAGGGGGAGCTGCAGGGAGAAGGGAGAAGCAGTCTTTCCTCCCAGCAAAGAACCCAACTCGGGGCTCAATCCCAGGACCCGGGATCACAACCTGAGCCGAAGGCAGACACCCAACCACCTGAGCCACCCAGGTGCCCCACTTTAGTTAATTTTTTTCTTTTAATCAGAAAAATACCTTATTGTGGGTGTTAGAATCAAATTATATATAAATTCTTTTCATACAGATCTTTTATGAATGATTGTGATCTGTAATATTAGGCATATTTATGTATACACATAAATATATACTTGTTTATTTTGGATCATCAGATTCTTCAATAACTTTTGGCATGGTACTTAATAGTGCTACTGAGTTTCTGTTTTGGGGTCCAACCCTTGGAATACACTGAAGAGGGCACAAGAGTGAAAGGGAGGTCATTTAAGAGTCTGGCACATTCCAGGTGAGAGATGACAGTAGCTTGGACTGGAGAGGTATTAATGTTAATGGTTCTATAGGAAATTTTTGGAGGTAGAGCTTGAGAATATCAGATGGCTAGAAAGCATATTCTAATGATTACTTCATTCTGAATTTATCTGTCAAATGCAAAATAATGCTTGTACTGGGAATGGAGGGGATTTGAGAAGCTGTTAAAAACCTTATTTGTTAACTCGTATTCCGAAATGTTTTGAGAAATTGGTTTTATTGTGATATTAGTTTTGGTTCAAATGTAGTTTTTACTGGAAAAGCCAAGGAGTGATTTAGAGAATAGTCAAGGCTGTTTGATTTGGAGCTAGTGTTCTCTCATTATTTTAGTTAATTTAAAAAATGTTAATGTATGATTTATCTTACCCTTGTTCTGTTACTAGTCAGATTTATTAGGTACTGAAAATAGTGGCTTACTTATCTAGGGTTTTTACTTGTAACCCTTTTGGTAAAATATATATAGGAGTTCAGCTTCTAATTAGTCTTGGAAAGAATTTGATGGTAGGAAATATTATTATTAGTTAATGCATTAACTTCATCTTGTTGCTTCTACTTCAGTTCCCAGAAATTCATTCCAACTATATGTCCATTTCTGCACCTAGAAAAACTTAAAAGGGGATGAGAAGGTAGAAGATTTTTTAAAAAGATTTTATTTATTTGAGAGAGAGACAGAGCCTGAGTGGGGGGAGGGGCAGAAGGAGAGGGAAAAGCAGACTCCCTGCTGAGCGGGGAGCCTGACATGGGGCTAGATCTCAGGACCCTGAGATCATGACCTGAGCCGAAGTCAGACACTTAACCGACTGAGCCACCAGGCACCCTGATAGATTGATTGATTGATTGATAGATAGATAGACAGACATATATATAGATAGATAGATAGATATTTTTTAAGATGTATTTATTTTAGAGAGGGAGAAAGTGGGGAGTGGGGCTCTGTGCTGAGTGGGGAGCCCCATGTGGGGCTCAGTGCCATGACCCTGAGACCATGACTCGAGTCAAAGTCAAGAGTCAGATGCCCAACCTACTGAGCCACGGAAGTGCCCAAGTACAACATAGTGATTTGACTGGACAAGTCTATATGTTACATGCTGCTTACCACAAATGTAGCTTCCATCTGTCACCATATAAGGCTATGTCACCATACAATACCATTGACTATATTCCCTTTGCTATACATTTTATCCTCTTACTCATTCCATACCTGGAAGACTGTATCTCCTACTCTCCTTCACCCATTTGCCTATCCCTCCTAACTGCCCCCCCCCCAGCAACCACCAGTTTTTTTTCTGTACTTATAGGTCTGTTTCTGCTTTGTTTATTCATTTGTTTTGTTTTTTTAGATTTCACATACAAATGAAATCATATGGTGTTTGTCTCCATGAAAGTGATTTTAGTATAATCACATTTTTTCATGTTAGCCCCTCAGCATTCTCTTACTTTCAGCCAGGGACACTGAAATTTCTATTCCTTTCTCTCAAGGCCCATGGGGACATAGGAAAAATTAGTTGAGGGCTATATAAGTAAATTTAATTTTAGGGATGAATATCAGTTTTTTAAGGTTAATAAAATATTAGCCAGCAAATAAATATATGCCTCAGTTGTGTTTAAGGGCTTCTTCATAGTGGAGGTAGTGGGATGGTAGTAGAAACAAGGGGATATTAAGCTAAATAGAGGAAAAATAAATCAGAGAGATCTATATGTATTACAGGAAAGGTTTCAAATGTGCAGAGTTTAGGTAACATTGCCACCTTGTGGTTTTTAGGATATTTCCTAGAGATGAAGTTTTGTATTTTATAATCGTAGATATGAACTGGGAGGGGCTCACGTGCAATGGGTGATTAGTATGGATATTACCTCTAGTTATTTAGGTGACAGACCAGATGCTAAGGGCTAGAAACTCCCTTGGTTTATACTTTAATATCTTTAAATTTATCTTTGTTTCTTAAGATTGTTTCTTTAGTCTCGTTATTCCTGTTGAGATTGTGTATTGATTAAAGATTAGGATGAATGTGTCCTAATGGGAAATTTGGGAGTGGGGTGTGAATTCAGTAGATCTTGGCTATGGTTTTCCTCTATTCTTTATTTATTACTAGTTCAAGATCCTTAAGCTCTAGGAATGCATGCATCTTTCCTTCTAGCATTTGGGTTGTTTTCTGGTTAACTGGGACTTTATAATTAATTTTGTGTTTGTGCTTGAGGAGCTTATGTTTACCTTATTGTGGACAGCAAATCCATGTCAGGAGCTTAACCTCGACTGACCACTTTGGCCTGTTCTTACCACAGATCTCACTGTAACTGTCTAGCCTGTGGCTCTAGAAGCACTAGATTTTAAAAAGGGGTAGGCAGGTTCCACATGACAGCACCATAGGGAAGAAAAACTTGACACACCACTTGCCCTACTATGATGAGTCAGTAGCATCTTCATGTATAAAAGCTGAATGTCCAACAAGACATAAATGTATGTTTTGCTCATGGCAATTCCGACTGGGACTTAGACCCAGTGGAGATCCAGTTTTGCTTTTATGTGCTCTTCTACTCTCTTCCCTTTATTATATATCCATCATCATTCTCCTGGTTCCCCCCACCTCACTTTTTATTTATTAAATATTACTAGGGTAGGACTTGTTTAGGAATGTCAGCAAATATAGCTGATCTACAGGTGACTTTGGCTATAAATTGTCAAAGCATTTAGTGTTCTCAGTGGTAATAGGAAAAAGTCACAAAAGTGAAAGAAAGCTGCAGTAAGAGAAGTCTTCTATAGAAATCTAAAAGGTTTTAATGTCCAAAAGTGTCTAAAAATAATGGTCCTTTTGTTAGAACATTCTCTTTTTCATCTTTTCTCATTCTAAAAGACTTGTAAAAAGCTACTGGGTAACTTCTTTTTTTGGACACTTAAATTTTTTTAAATTTATTTTTTAAGTAATCTCTACATCCAGTTTGGGGCTTGAACTTACAACCCAGAGATCAAGAGTTGCACACTCTACCAACTTAGCCAACCAGGGGCCACTATTTTCTTTTTTGCTAAAATACTCCGTGTTTGGGGCGCCTGGGTGGCTCAGTCAGTTAAGCATCTGCCTTCGGCTCAGGTCGTGATGTCAGGGTCCTGGGTTCGAGCCCCGTGTCGATCTCCCTGCTCAGGGGAGCCTGCTTCTCCCTATCCCTCTCCCCTCTGCTTGTTCGCTCTCTCAAATAAATAAATAAAATCTTTAAAAAAATACTCTGTTTAAGGACTTTAGTGTAGGTCTGAGGAAATAAACTCATTTCATTATTTTATTTATTTTTTGGGGTCGTGGCAGAAGAGAAGAATCTCTAGCAGACTCCCTGCTGAGCATGATGGGGTTTGATCTCTTAACTCTTGAGATCAAGACCTGAGTCAAAATCAAGAGTCAGACACTTGGGGCGCCTGGGTGGCTCATTCGTTAAGCGTCTGCCTTGGGCTCAGGGCATGATCCCGGAGTTCTGGGATCGAGCCCCACATCAGGCTCCTCTGCTGGGAGCCTGCTTCTTCTTCTCCCACTCCCCCAGCTTGTGTTCCCTCTCTCACTGGCTGTCTCTCTCTCTCTCTCTCTCTGTCAAATAAATAAATAAAATCTTAAAAAAAAAAAAAAGTCAGACACTTAACAACTGAGCCACCCAGGTGCCCCAGAAATAAACTCATCTCAAAGTTTTATGAATTGTTGCACATGACTTTTAGTGTAGCCAGTATTTGCAGAAGAATTAAATGAAAACTGTAATATTCTCCCCATTTTATTGACTTTATTTTGAAATAATTTCAAACTTAGAGAAATTTCAAGAATAGTACACAGAATGCCTGTATACTTTTCACCTGGATTTGCCACTGTGCTATTTTGCCACATTTATTTTATTGTTCTCTTTGGAGATGTGTAATTTTCTCACCATTTGAAAGTAAGTTTCAGGTAGGTCCTTTTCTCCTCAGTATTTGCTGTTAATTCCTAAAAATAAGAACATGCACTTAAAACCACAGTACAGTTATCAACATCAGGAAATTTAACATTGACACGCAATACTGTTATCTATAAATCTTATTTTTATTTTACTAGTAGGTATTAATGTCCTTGATAGCCATTTTTTTTTTTTTTTTTTTTTAATGATAAGGTTCCAGTCCAGGATCTTTTAGTTTTCATGTCGTTTTGGTCTCTTTTAATCTGCAGTGGTTACATATGCATATCACAACCATAGCCACCCAGCTGCTTTCTTTATGACATTGCCTTTCTGAAGAGTATATGCTGTTTATTTTTGTAGAATGCACCTCAGTTTGTCTAAGGGTCCTCATTATGTACATTCTGATTGTGTTTTTCTGGCAGGAATACTACATAAGCGACTTTGTGTTCTCAGTGCCTCACATTAGGAGGCTGTTTATGCCATTATTGGGAATGTTATTTTGATCCCTTATTTAAAGTGTTCACCAAGTTCTCCGTTTTAAAGCTATTTTCCTTCCTACTTAAAAAAACAAACAAAATCTGGTGAATTGTTTTTTCTATTGGTGCCAAATCTGTTTTACTTTTCAAGATAGTATGTGAATACTTAAATATCTTTATAATCTCTGAGAAGATGGATGTTATCTTTATTATTTGTAATTACATAAGCTTATTTTTTGTGTACACATCAAAACTATTTGGAACTAGAACAGCAATTAATTGAGCTTGCTGGAGTGTATCAGTGTGATGTTTTCTTGATGTTGATCAGGAGATTAAGACGCTAATGCCATTTATTTGTATGTAATTTGCATAATTTAAAATAAACCTGTGGGGCGCCTGGCTGGCTCAGCCGGAAGAGCACGCAACGACTCTTGATCTCGGGGTTGTGAGTCCGAAACCCATGTTGGGTGTAGATACTACTTAAATAAATAAAACTTAAAAAAAAAAAGGACCAGAATTTTATTTAAAAGTCAGTTGTAGCCTGTTACCTACTGCTAAATTCGTAAGTACCTTATAAGTGAGATTAGTTGAAGACCTAGTCTTTGCTTTCTAGGAGCTTTTTGATTGAGTTGGGACTAATTTTACATAAAACAGGACAATGCAATTTAATTTTAATTGTGGGTGCAGGTTTAGAAAGACATTGAAAGCTGTGGTAGTGAAGGAAGTCTCAAAGAAAGAAGGGGGTGTAATGTACTTTGAGGAACAGAAGGCCATATATTCCTGGCTTAATAATAAAAGCATGGGAATGAGATTGAATCAAGAAACACTGAAGAGTCCAGATTTTCTGAAGCCATGTGTTGATTATTTTGGTCCGTAATAGAAGAGAGGTTAGGTAATGGTATCCATCCAGATCATGAAAGACGAAACAGGTATATGAGTTTAAAATTGAAGAGAAGCAAGGTGCTGTTTAAAGTTTGACTTTGGTCAACTGCAGAGATTTTTTTTTAAATTGCAATTTTCCTGTTATAAGCAGGACATTTATTATCAAACTTTGGAAGAGTATATAGGAAGGGCAAGAAAAGTGAGGGGAGTCAAAACTTTTGATGTCTTTTTTTATGTTGGACTGAATTTTTTGTTCTTGAATTGGGTTTGATTTCAAGAGATAGGAGTATATGGCGTGTTATTTTGTTAAATTTGAAATTTCAAAATGACTGAAGAAATAATATCCCAGATTTTGGTATGTTGATGAATTTATCCCTGAATTCCAGGTACATGAAATGGGACATCAGAAAAAGATAACTGCTCGGGTCGCCAGGGTGGCTCAGTCAGTTGAGCATCCCAACTCTTGGTTGTGGGTTGGGTCATGATCCTCAGGGTCTTGGGATTGAGCCCTTTGTGGAGCTCTGCACTCAGGACAGAGTGTGCTGGTCCCTCTCCCTCCCTCTCTGCCCCTTCCCCCACTCACAAGTGCATCCATGACACTTTCTCTCTCAAATAAATAAAATCTTTATTTTTTTTTTTAAGATTTTATTTATATGTCAGAGAGAGAGCACAAGCAGGGGGAGCGGCAGGCAGTGCAGGGAGAGGGAGAAGCAGACTCCCCACTGAGCAGGGAGCCTGATGTGGGGCTCGACCCCAGGGCCCCAGGGCCCTGGGATCATGATCTGAGCCAAAGGCAGATGCTTAACTGACTGAGCCACCCAGGCATCCCAATAAATAAAATCTTTATAAAAGAAAAAAGATAACTGCTCTTTCTGAGTACTGTTTTTATAATAACTATGGATTAATTTAGTCGTGGGGTAGTCAGTTCATCACAAAGCTTCACTTTGTTGACTTTTACATAAATATTTGTAATAACATGGCGTTGAGAAAGAGCCTATGTAGTATATGGCCCTAGATTTGAATCCTAGTTCTTATTAGGTAATACTGGTCAAGGGACTTTTTTGAGCTCTAGTTTTCTTAGGAATAATACAGTCCCTGCAGCGTGGTTATGAAGATCATTATTATGTATAGTGTCTGGAACATGGAAACCCATGAGTGGTAGTTGCTATTGGTTTTAGTAGGAATCATATTTTACCATGGGTGAATGGGAGCACATGACTCTACTCAAGTAGATTGATGAATCGAGTAGAGAAGTTCAGGCCTGTGTGCTCCTAAGCACTTAATGTTTTTTGCTTTTAAAAGGCATGTAGATTGAGGGGCACCTGGGTGGCTCAGTCGGTTAAGCAGCTGACTCTTGATTTTGGCTCAGGTCATGATCTCAGGGTTGTGAGATGGAGCCCTGCCTTGGGCTCCACACAGGGCATGGAGTCTGCCTAAGATTCCTTCTCCCTCTGCCACTCCCTTACTCCCTCCCTCTCTTAAAAAAAAAAAAAATGTGGATTGGGTCATAGTTTAAAAGATTCTAAAGCTGTTTAGGATAAACTTATGAAAGGTTCATGAAGAATGATTTTTACTAAGAAATGAGCATTTAGATTTATTTCAGGGAAAACTTAAGTAGGGGAGTCAGTTTTCAAAATCCATCTCTAAGTGGATTTTAAACTGTCCCTAGGGGAAGAGGGTAATTTTTTTTTTCTATGGATTAAGAGCTTTCTGTATGTCAGCCCATTAATTCTCACACAGCCCTGTGAGATATGTCTCCTCACTTTACAAAAAAAGGAAATTTGAGGCCTATGAATATGCCTAAGGCCTTAGGACTAGTACAGGATGCCTTAGTACTGTTGGAGTTTTTTTACTATACTCTATGTGCTGCTTCCCTTCTTTAGGCTTTTGACGCATGTTTGAATTACTTCCGTTAGGCCCATATTTTGGGGGTTTGACAAGTATTAGCCTAAGCCAGCTATCATTGGAAAATCTGTTTAAGTCATGGAAGAAATTTTAAAGTTAACCAAAAATAATTTTGTATTAATTGGGATGGTTGAGTGTTTACTACTTTGATTTAAAATATAGGAAGTAAAAGTTTTTATTTGTGAGGTATATTCTGTTTAGCACAAATAACAATTTCTGCTGAGTTATAATAAAGTTTTAATTCTTAAGCATGTTCAGATAAGTTTTAAACTAACCATTTCAATTTTTTTTTTTAACCTCTGTAGGAACGTCAAGGTCGTGGCAAATAAAAGGCAGTTCTGCACAGACTGCAGCAACGGTTGCATCTGCGTGTCCTAAGAGGAAAAAAAATGACCTTCAAGAGAATTAGGACTTTTTTCTTAATTTCATTGACTTCAGAGACGATTGCAGACTTGCAGTTTAAGTATTGGAATTTCACAAAAGACATAGGACTTAACTGGAAAATGAAAAAAAAAAGAAAAAGAAAAAACTAAACAAAAAATCCCTCTAGGTAGTTTAGGTGAAAAATGTCCCTTTTATTTTGGCTTTGGTTGTGATTTCAGAGCATAATGCTTTGTTTTTTTGTCTTTTTACTATGTTTTTCGGATTTTAAAGTCCGTAAGTGCATACAGTTTTCTCTAATTTTTAAACCCTTTCCTCTCCCCATTTTGACATTTGCACTTGGAGAACACTTGAGTTTCGAAGATTTTGGGCCTCCACCCCAGAAAGTGGGAATTTGGTTTTTCCCTTCCGAACTGGAAGAACATTTTTATGAAGAATTTTTGTCTTGGAGAATTTAACAGTGTTACCCGAGGTTGTGTCTTTAAGGGTGGTTCATTTTCTCTGACCCTTTGTTACTCAAAGTAAAGTACTAGGAGTCCTAAGAAATTTTCTGTTCTTGTACATTATACTGATTAAGTCAGGATTAATTTGATTTCAAAGCTAATAAGAACAGTGGTAAAAACTTGTTTACAGAAATGCATTTTGGAAGAGAAAAATATTGTAAAACGTGTAGTGAATGTTTCTTCAGTTTATTGTTCAGCCAATGAGGAAAGGGCATTGCCTTTCTTTTTACCATTAATCACTTCTCAATAAACGTGAGATCCTGTTGAGCATCACTTCTAGTACCGTTTATTAGTAGGGTGTGAGTCTTCTGTGTTTTATGAAAGATTTGCAGTGTGAGGAGTTGCACGAGGTGAGAGGGCACTTGGTTTTCGAAAGTTGGCTGAAATGAAATACTTCAGGCTTGCTTTTGTCCAGGGCAGACAACCATGACCTCTGTAAAGAAAAAGGTGGGCCAGAATTCATAATGCTTCCCAGAGAATGTCAAGCCACTGCTAAATCATTCAGCAAATATTTGATTATGAGTGCTTATTAGGTGCCAGGCCCTGTGCTAACCCTTCAGAAACCTGGCCAGATAGTGCATAATTTTATTTGCAAAGTAGGTAGGGCCCAATATCAAGGATGTAAGTGTTTATTTTGAAATACTGCTTATCTAGAGAGTATTCCATGTGGGTGCGGGTCTAAGAATAAATTCCAGTGGGGCTTGGTTTTTTGTGAACCATATAACCATAATGGTATTTGATTTACCCTTGTTTATTTCTCAAGGTTTGGGACTTCTTTGCCTTAAAGATTTAGCCCTTGGGGTGCGTGGCCGTCTTAGTAGCATGGGACAATTTTTTTTTTTTTTTTTAAGAGGGTGGAGGGAGGGGCAGAGAGGGAAAGGGAGAGACTGAGAATCTTAGGCAGGCTCCACACCCAGCGTGGAGCCTGATGTGTGGGGCTCAGTCTCACAACCCTAAGATTGTGACCTGAACCGAAATCACGAGTCTAATACCAACTGACTGAGCCACCCAGGTGCCCCAAGCATAGGACTCTTGATCTCAAGGTTGTGAGTTTGAGCCCCATGTTGGGTGTAGAGATTATTTTTTTTTTTAAGATTTTATTTATTTATTTGACAGACAGCCAGCGAGAGAGGGAACACAAGCAGGGGGAGTGGGAGAGGAAGAAGCAGGCTCCCAGGGGAGCAGGGAGCCCAATGTGGGGCTCGATCCCAGGACCCTGGGATCACGCCCTGGGCTGAAGGCAGCCGCTTAACGACTGAGCCACCCAGGTGCCTCCAGAGATTATTTTTAAATAAATAAATAAATAAAAGATTTTTAGTTAAGATGTCCCAATTTGTAGAATTAGTTAAATGTGTGAAAACTTCTATAAGAAAAGGTTTTGAAAATGAGTTCTATTGATGTTTTGTCCTCAAATGACTTACTCATTTGGCTATTCAACATAGCCCAGGCTACTGAATCAAATAATGCTGATTTGTAGGTAATGTTGTAGTTGTTGCTTCGAGCTGAGAACTTTTCTCTGCCTGAGGCACAGTACAATATATCTAGATATTCCTGTTTGCCAAGCTCATTTTGAAATAATCCCCCCCCCCGAATTGAGTCCTTTACACTTTCATCGTTTGAAGATGCTCAGTTTCTGATTTAGAAATGTAACATTCACTGTTTTCAGTATTAGTCAAACTTCTGTGACTTGTAGAAACTTTCACCTTCAAAAGGGAAAGCATCCTGAGAAAAGCAAATTCAAAAGCAATTTTTCCTAGATTTTTCTACCTTGTATTCAAGTTGGATATGAGATTATTCAAGATGCTTTTTTTGCAATTTGAAATGTTAAAGTCAGTGCTTCCCAGTTTTTCTTTTCACATCACAGAAAATACTGGTATGGCTTTGGGGGCAAATTGGAAGGAATTTGGAGTCCCTAACAAGGCTGTTCACCTAGCTCTCCCTGAGTGGTGAGGGGATCAGGATGTTGGATTTCTGTATTATTATTATTATTATTATTATTATTATTATTATTATTACTACTATTTTTTAAATATTTTATTTGACAGAGAAAGGAAGGGGAGAACAAGCAGGGGTGTGTGCAGACAGATGGAGAGGGAGAAGCAGGCTCCCCGCTGAGCAGGGAGCCTGATGTGGGGCTCAATCCCAGGACCCTGGGATCATGACCTGAGCTGAAGGCAAGACACTTAACTGACTGAGCCACCCAGGCGCCCCAGGATTTTTGTAGTATAAAAAATTAAGATTATGTTTTAAGAGTTTGGTCCAAAAGTTGGTTTGGTGAAGATCTCCCAATGTAGCCAAAACTAATTCTCGTATTTGCCAGTGATAGCTTTGCCAGTGGGAATTGTTGGCTTTTGATTACTTGCCCTCCATACTTTTGATCTATCATTTGTAAATGTAAGACTTTGGATAACCATGTTTGTGTACTTTTTTCCTTTGTTGAGGGGAAACTGAACAGTCTCACCACCTATCAGTGTAGATTCAAAGCATTCTAAACCTTTAAGATGATCAAAATGTATAAATCTTAATCTTACTCAGTTTAATCTTAGTCACATTTGATTGGCTATTTTCCCCAACATGTTTCTTTCTTTTCTTTTTTTTTTTTTTAACATGTTCCATTTTTTTAAAACTTGGAATAATTTTAGACTTTTGTGAAAATACTACAGGGAGTTCTCTCATGCACTGGTTCACTTCGTTTTCCCCAAATGTCAACATTTTACATAACCATGGTTCAATTATCAAAAACACTAAATATTGATACAGTACTATTAACTAATCTATGGATTGTGCCAGTTGTTCAAGGAATCTTTAACTCTGGCTCTGCATCCAATCCAGGATCCCATATTGCATTTAGTTGTCTTTAGGCCTCTAGCCTGTGAGTTCTTCTGTTGTTACTGTTTATGATTAACACTTCTGGAGAGTATTGGCCAAGTATTTTATAGAATGCTCCTTGGATTGGATTTGTCTCATATTTTCTATTAGATTGAGGTTATTTTTTTGGTAAGAATACCACAGGAGTCCCAGGCCCTTCTCACTGCATTGTATCAGGCTACATGATGTCCATATGTCGTAACTACTGGGGATGTTGACTTTGATCACTTGGTGTTAAGGTAGTGTCTGCCAGATTTCTCCACTGTATAGTTACTCATTTTCCCTTTGTAATTAATAAGTAACTCATGGAAGGCTATACTTTAAAACTATCAGTCTTTCAGTTTGCTGATTTTGACATCTGGATTGTTATTGCCTACAGCAAATATTACTGTGGCGTTTGCCAAATGTATATTTGCTAGGTCTGTTCTATATTTATGCTAATCAGAATCCTGTTGTAAGGAGGAGCTGTGCCTTCTCCCCATTTTTTAAAATTTGTATCAGTGTGGACTTGGATATTTAATTCCATGGGTCAATGCTATCATTTATTTTTTATTGCTCAAATTGTCCCACCTTTGGCAATTGGGAGCTTCTTTAAGTTGGCTCTTGTGTCTTTTTGACATGTCCTCAATGTTTTTTTGGAGCCTTCCTTACTTTCTGGTACAATATACCTAGGTAGATATTCCCAGCTAGTCTTATATTTTCTCTGCCCCAGCCCCATTTTTCCAAGGAATTTAAGGTTCCTCTTATTGGAGAATATTTAGAAACCATCCCTTGATTTTTTAAAAAAAGTAATTCTTTAAATTGCACAAGATTATTAAAGTAGAGTTTTTCTTACTGATGTGGGTGGAGAATGATTTAGGCTAATCAAACACTTAACCACTTCATTTCTTATACTCTTGTCTCAAAGCACTGTGTATGAATCTTCTGGAGTTACAGAGAGGCCCAATGAATGTGGGTTGGCTTGTGACCTTCCATAATTAGTCTTAATAGAGACCCAGAATGTTGGAAGATCTGGTTTCCACCCCACCTAAACTATTGTAGGGGTTCAGAGGTTTTTCTACCTGCAAGAAAATATACTGCTAAAGTTTTCAGATTTTCATTAGAGTTAGTATAGCACTTGGGTATTGCTGATTATTTTGACTTTTATTTGAAAAACGATTTACAGACAGTCCCTGATTTACAATGGTTCAATTTAAGATTTTTCAACTTTACACTGGTGCGCAAGTGATACGCATTCAGTAGAAACCGAACTTTGAATTTTGATCTTTTCCCAGGCTAGCAATACGCCCGAAGATATTTTCTCATGATGCTGGGCAGGGCTGCTGCGATTGCCGGTCCCATCACATGATCAGGAGGGTAAACAACAGATACACTTACAACCATTTAGTGTCCACACAACCGCTTTGTTTTTCACTTTCAGTAAGGTATTGAATACATTGTATGAGGTATTCATCACTTTATTATAGGCTTTATGTTGGATGATTTTGCCCAACTGTAGGCTAATGTAAGTGTTCTGAGCACATTTAAAATAGGCAAGGCAAAACTATGATGTTTGGTAGGTTATGTGTATATATATATTTAAAAAAAATTTTTTTTTAAGCTATTGCTACCCCCAAGGTAGGGCTTGAACTCAACCCCATGATCGAGAGTTGCATGCTGTACAGCCTGAGCCAGCCAGATGCCCCAAGTTATTTGTATTAAATGCATTTTCAACTTAAGGATATTTTCAGCTTACCAATGGGTTTATCAGGACCCAGCCCCATAAGTCAAAGATGTGTATTTGAAGTGTGGTTTGTGTCATGAATGTAGGACCCTTCTGATGAAGAATAATAGTGTCTGTATTTTTTTTTTTTTTTAACCTTTGGTTTGTTTACAATTGATCCCCCTGCCCCCTTCTCGCCCCAGGAAGTAATGCCACGTTACTACTGTGTGTCACTTACTGCTAGTGGTTTCTGGGCAGCCGGTGACGCTCCTTACCTTTGAGAAGCCCTTTAGAACTGTAATATTTATTACATCTGCTGGGCTTGCAGGTGGAAACCTGACGTAGTTGTGGGGTCAGATATCCACAGCGAGATTAAGTGGATTGGAGAATCACAAACCTGCATGGCTCTGCTTCCAGGTTTCCGGGACTGGCTCTGCAGCCCCACCTACGCGGGAGCTTAGGACCGGACCTCCGGCTCTGCCCCGCCCCACCCGGCCCGGCCGCTGGGTTAGGACACTGTTCGGCGCGTGCGCAGCGCCCGCCTCTGCGTGGTTGGCCTGGGCTTTGGAGCCCGCCGGAGGGCCGACCTAGGTCCTGCTAACCTGATTCTCCTTGTTCCCGCGACCCGGCTCGCTCTAGCCCGCTGCAGCCGGAGGGGCCGCTCTGCATACCCTCGTTTTTGTACGCTCTTCCCCTGCCCTGACCAAAGGGCTATTTTACCGCGAGAAACTGGGTTAAAGGTAAGGTCTGTCCCCCTGAGCTAAACTTACCTTCACGGGTGAGCTAGGTAGCCTGAGGGACGGGGAAATGGGATTTCGCGCTACCCTGTTTACAGCGCAAAGATGACTTGAATGTCACGCATGGTTTATTGTTTAATTTTACCTTTTAAAGGTTGGAAAGCTAGTACTCTGGACCCACCTGCTGGCCATAAGCTCCGTTCCCTTGCTCAAAAAAGAAAAAAAAGTTAAGAATTGCCCCCCCCCCCAAAGAATTGCTCTTTAAGGGGAACCTCCTTGAAGAAACTATCAATTTTGCTGCTTTGTCCAGTTTTTCCTCTGCGTGTACTCTTGTTTTCCCATCTATTCAGCCTGTATTTTGTGAGCCCCTGTGGGGTGCAATTGTTACGCACTGGGAAAGGTAAATGAGTTAAGATTCTTGTCCTCTCAGAATTCACTTTTAGGATTACACTGTAATACTGTTTGGAGTTGTGGGAGATACAGGGTGCTCCAAGAGGAGAAGAGGGGCATCTACTCAGAAGATTGCCCTTTCTGTATTGGATTTCCCTTCTTTCTTTTTTCTTACTCGGTGGAAACCCCATGAGCCCCTTGCCTCTTCTTCATCTTGCTTCGCCGCTGGCACCTCTCACCCCGAGGCACTGTGCTCTGGGATGTTTGGCAAGTCCGGGAACTGCTCCGCACACATTTCCTCGTTGGAAAGAGGAAGCTAGCTAGTTGTATGATTTTTGCAGGGATTTAAATTCATTTTAACTACTAGTGCTTTTCTGATGAAAGAAAATAAACCGGTTCAGATAGTTACATATATAGCATAAAGACGTGTGTATCTTGGTATAGCGCTTTGCTCTTTACCCTTCTAAACTTTAAAAAAAATCTTGCTTTATGACATATAAAAACTCTATATATGTAGCATGTGTGTATTCCTAAATATATAGAATCCTCATAATTTTAAATTATTTTACAAAAATGGAATACTACCAGACCATCTGCAGTGTCCTTTGTTCCCACCCCCCATCACAGCTCCATGAATTTTCCGTTTTGGTCTGCTAAAGGAGGACACAGGTCTTCTATGACAATCTAATATGAATGGCCTTCTGGCATCCTTGGGTGAGCAGCACCCCAAGGGCCTACATCTCTGTCATCAAAAGCAACTTGGCAGAAGCCTGTCCTAAACTTGTTCCTCTGGAATCCAAACGTTTCCAGATTTCTTCTTCCCCAAAGCCTTTCAACTTGAAGACTTAGGCACTCCCATTTTTAGACAAATGGTGTTCCAAATCAAGGGAAGTCTGTGGCATGATCTGATCAGGTGGGTGAAGAGTAAGCCAGCCAGGGCTGAATAGGGAGGATAGCGTGGGGAGGGCTGGTATATGCCAGGCAGAGTTCTAGGCACTTGGGGGGGGGGGGGGCAGCAAAAAACGAAAATCTCCTGCCTTCAATGGGACTTTAATTCTGGTGGAGAGACAAATTTGTCAGGTGATGAGTGCTTTAGAGAAAGTAACACAAGATAAGCGTCTGAGGCTGGAAGAGCATGCCAGCAGAAGTCCAGAGAAGTGAGAGGGAAAAACAAATTGGGTAAGACTTGGAGAAGAAAGCACCCACTTTTGAGAAAATGTATTCACTTTGCATTTTATCTCACCATGCCTCCCATTCCACAGTTGACCGTAATCCCCCTCCTACCTTGTTTTTTTTTTTTAAGATTTTATTTATTTATTTGAGAGAGAGAGAGAGAGACAGCCAGCCAGAGAGGGAACACAAGCAGGGGGAGTGGGAGAGGAAGAAGCAGGCTCCCAGCAGAGGAGCCTGATGTGGGGCTCGATCCCATAACGCCGGGATCGTGCCCTGAGCCGAAGGCAGACGCTTAATGACTGAGCCACCCAGGCCCCCCCCTCCCACCTTGTACTCACCATCAACTCCCTTGCCCCTTTCTCTCACTTCATCGATTTTAACTGACAAACCACAATCCGGGGTACATACAACTCTTCACTACCTGTGCCATTCAAAGTGGTTGGAGAGAAACATGCAACTAGGGAGGGAGTGGGAGAAGCAGGCCCCAAGTGGAGCAGGGAGCGTGATGTGGGGCTCCATCCCAGGACCCTGGGATCATGACCTGAGCCGAAGGCAGCCGCTCAACCGACTGAGCCACCCAGGTGCCCCAAGGGTCCTAGTTTAAATTCATGATCTTCAGTCTCAGGAGGGGAATCATGAATATTTTCCCCTCTGTTCACTTTCCTACTCATGAGATTAATCATTTCATACCTTCTCCTTTTCCTGAGACCTCCAGCACCTCAGATCCCACATTTACTCTCAGTTAAGACTTTACTTCCTACTTGACTGAGGAAGATGAAGCAATCAGAATGAAACATCACAGACCCCCTATATCTACTCACACATCATTGTAGATCGTGTTCCTTGAAGCCTGGTCTCGGGGCCAGCAGCATCAGCACCATCGGGAGCTTGTCAAAAAGGCTAATGATTGGGCCCCACCTCAGACCTACTGAATCCCAAGTTCAGGGGGTGGGGCCCAGCAAGCTGTGCTTTAATCCGTGCTCCAGGCGATTCTGATGAACCTTCTAGTTTGAGAACCAGTGCCCTTGGCTACCCATGTTTCTGTCTAGAAAATCCCCCCAGCTGTGCACCGGACCTTTGTCTCTCATCAACAACATGGCGCCATCAAATCTCCCCTCTTTCATATCCCAGTTTTACCTCTCTATCGGATCATTCCTGTCAGCATACAAACATGCTGCTGTTTCTCCTGTTTCTTCCGCCGGTTACCGTCCATTTCTCTATTCTTTGCAGTAAAACCCCAAAGAGGAGGTGTCACTCACTGGCTCCATTTCCGTTTCCATTCTCTCTAATCCACACCCATCAGGCTTTCATCCTCTTCATCCCAGTGAGCTGTTCTTGTCAAGGTCATGAGTGACCTCACGTTGTTAAATTTCCGTTCTCATGGCCTCACGACCTATAAACAGCACGTGGCCTTGTTTCCTCCTTGATACACTTTCTTCACTTGGATTCTAGCACAGCGTACCTCCTCTGATTTTCCTCCTGTTTCACTGGGTGCTCCTACTTAGTCTCCTTGACTGGTTCCTCTTCTGCTTTTTTCCTTTCCATACCAGAGCAACCCAGGGCTCAGTCCTTGACCCTCTGCACTCACTCGATTTCATCCAGTCCGGTGGCCCTCAACATCATCCATGTGCCCACAACTCCCAACTAGAACCAGTTCAAATGTGTCTCCTGAACTCTGGTATATTCCATCGCCAGCTCAGCCTCTCCACTGGATGTCTCACCAGCAGTTCAAACCCAACACTTCCAAACCCAAACCCCTTCCTTCCTCATCTGCCTCATCTCCTTTAGTAACAAATTTGTCTCTTCCATTTCTCAGACCGAATCCTGGGAGTAATGTTTGACTCCCTTTCTCACATCCTATGTCATATTTGTCAGCAAGTCTTATTGGTTGACCACTTCTTGCCACATCTACAGATCAAGTCGCTATCCTCTCTCACCTTGATTGCCGCAGTTTTGAAGTGGGTCTCACTTCCACTTTTGCTTTCCACAGTCTTCCACACAGCAGCACAGAACTCCTGTGAGCATGTACACCAGATCATCCCACTTCTCAGCTTACACCCTCTCGTGGCTCCCATGTCGCTCAGAGTAAAGGCCAGAGCCTTCCGTGGCTCACAAAGCCTATGCCATCTGACCTCCATTCCCACATTCATCTCGCTGTTCTCCGGGCTTACATCTGCACTCTTCTCATCTGTTCCACCCACCTTGGCCAAGACCCTTTAAACATGCTAGGTTCCTGTCAGAGGGGCTTTGCCCAGCCGTGTCTTCCACCTGGAACACCTTTCGTCATACATCTGCAAGGCCCACTCACTCCTTACCTCCTTCAGGTTTTTCAGCAGGGTTGTCTTATCAGTGAGGTCTCTCCTGACTACTCTTTTTACATTTGCTACCCCTGTCTCCCACACTGCCTGTCTCCCTTGCTCCAGGCTTACAGTAAGCAGCGGTGGGCCTGAAATTACACCCACCCCAGATCTGTCTTTTTGCCATTCTGAGGTGGGGAGTCAAGAAAGCTAATAGGGAGGAAGGAAGGAAGGAAGGAAGGAAGGAAGGAAGGAAGGAAGGAAGGAAAGAAGGAAAAGAAGGCAAGCTAATAAAAAATTGTCAGGCAGTTTTAAAAATTGAATGTATCAGTAATTTCTGGTTAACAGAATTTTAAAGATACAATTTCTATTCTTAAATTCCAACTCCTGCTTTCCTAGAGTGATAGAGCATTGACCCGGGAGCCAGAAACCTTGGAATCTCGGCCTGGACCTGTCACGAAGGAGCTCTGTGATGTGTGGCGAGCCAGACATTAGGCTTGGTCAGCTTGGGAAAGGAAGGAGCTGGGCCCAGCGACTTAGGAGGCTCTCCCACCCACCTCGCATCCCAGGAACGCTACGCCAAGATAAGCCCAGTGCTGTCGGTGTTTCTCAGGCCAGTCCGGCCACCGCCCTCTCCACGCTCTTGCTCTCCCCTGCCCGGGCTACCCCCTCACCTCCTTACTGATCAACGTTCGCTCTTGCCCTCGAATCCACCTTTCACATCGCTGCCCACGTGAAGCGTTTTCACAAATATAAATGCCCATTTCTCTCTTGAGCTCCACTGGCTTCCTGTTGCACTTGGAACCCCCCCACCCCCCGCCCCTGCTCCTTACTCTGGCTTTGAGCGCCCCCCTCCCCGGTCTGCGCTTCCTCTGCGCTTCCTCTGGAAACCGTGGTTTCCAGCCACTCCAATAACCAAGCTCACTCCTGCCTTAACGGTCTTCTGTTTTGGGTGCACATTCTTCCTCCTCCCTCATGTTCCCCTGGTGGATTCCCTCTTAATATTCAGCTGCAATGTCATTTCCTAAGTGGGAACTTCCGTTCCTGACCATCTTGTCTAAAGCCGGATCTCCCCTGTTACTTTAAAATTCAGCTCGCTACTTATTTTCTGTTTGCATCTTAACATTCATCACAATGTAACATTATTTTCAGTAATGCCATACTCGCACAGTGGGATGCCATCCCGATGTAAAAAAGATAGAAACCTATGTATTGATATAGAATGATGTCTTAAGATAAATTGTTAAGTGAAAAAAACCCAAGCAGTGCAGAGCGTGTAGAACACCACCGTCTGTGTAATAAGGGCAGGGGGAGAAGATACTTGCATCTGTTGTCTCTGATGGGTGCAAAAGAAACTGGTGACATTGCTTGCCCCTATGGAGGGGACTAGGTAGGCTAGGGAAGGAGTGGGGGGCTCTTCACTGCATCTTTTTGTATTTTGAATCAAGCAAAGTACTACCTATTAAAAATAAGTAAATATTTAAAAGTTGTGTCCTTGCTCTGTTTCCTCTCTCCCTGAGGAGAATATAAAGGTCATGAGAGTGTATAACATGACCTTTCGTGTTCACTATTTTGTCCTCGGCACTTAAAGCCATGCCTGGCACCTGCTAGTCCTCAGTAAGTATTTACAGATGAATGAATGAATGAATGAATGAAGGTCTCTCCCAGCTCTAACGTTGTGGTTCCAATCTTAGGGCTTCGAGAATTTGTGACATGGACTCCAGGACCCAGCCATTCAGAGGCACCGAGAGAGACACTGGTTTGTTCTGTGGTGGGTGTACTGTGCTTCTTCATTGTGATCAATAAGCTTAAAAAAAAAAAGTGACCAGGAGTGTGTGGAGGGTGGGATGTGGAGGACCGGCCTGGCACAGATGTGCTTCCAAGGGAGAGCCCGGGTAGCCGCAAGAGGGCAATGTCCTGCTCAGAGCACGCCCCAGTCATGGCCTCTGGGGTTGGCAGCCTCAGGGACAGGCGAATAGGCCGTTTCCTGCCACCTCAACACTTTCAGGATCACAGCTCCTAGCACACTCCAGTTATGAGACTGTCTTCTGCACTGGATTCTCAACTCCCTGAGCTCAGGAACTGACTTTGTCTTGCTCGCCAGTATACTCAGAGCCTGGCATAGAATGAACAAAAGAATGAATGAATGAAAGAATACAAGTTTAATGAGAGGACTTCGAGAACAAGGAGAGAAAGCCTGGAATCAGAAGCACTCATACGTCACGTAGCCAGCAGGTGGCACTAAAGGAGCGTTTTTTTTAATCAAGCTCCTCCTAAGCCTTTCCTTCCCTCCTCCCTCCCTCCCTTCCTTCCTCTCTTTCTCTTCCTTCCTTCTTCTTTCTTCCCTCCTTCCCTCTCTCCCTCCCTTCCTTCCCTCCTTCCTTCCTTCCTTTCTCCTCTCTCCCTTCCTTCCTTCCCTCTTCCCTCCCTTCCTTCCTCTCTCTCTTCTTTCCTTCCTTTTTCTTTCTTCCCTCTCTCCCTCTCTCCCTCCCTTCCTTCCCTCCTTCCTTCATTCCTTTCTCCTCTCTCCCTTCCTTCCTTCCCTCCCTCCCTTCTTCCTTCCTCCCATCCTCCCTCCCTCCCTCCCTTCCTTTCCCTCCCTCACTCCCTCCCTTCCTTCCTCTCTCTCTCTTCCTTCCTTCCTTTTTCTTTCTTCCCTCCCTCCCTCTCTCCCTTCCTTCTTCCCTCCCTCCCTTCCTCCCTCCCTCCCTTCCTTTCTCCCTCTCTTCCTTTCCCTCCCTCCCTCCCTCCCTTCCCTCCTTTCCCTTCCTCCTTCCCTTCCTTCCTTTCCCTCCCCCCTTCTTCCCTCCCTCCTTTCTTTCTTTCTCTCTCTCTCTTTTTAAAATTTTTAAATTTATTTGAGAGAGAGAGAGAGCACGAGCAGGGAGGGGCAGAGGGAGAAGGAGAGAGAGAATCCCAAGCAGGCTCCACCCTTAGTGCAGAGCCTGACATGAAGCTCTATCTCAGGACCCAGAGATCGCCACCCTAGTCAAAACCAAGAGCTGGACGCTTAACTGACTGAGCCACCAGGGGCCCTAGCCTGAGCCTTTCTGTGTGAAACATGCAGCCGTGTTTTGACCAAGGGAAGGGTAGCTGAGTTTTGACAAATTTACTAAGAGCTCCGGTAGGCACCAGGGACTATAAGAAGAGGCACAGCTGGAACAAGGAGCCTGAAGCCCCACACAGAAATCAACACTACATAGGAAGACATAGTCTGACCCTCAGGAGCCTTGAGATGGACGTTTTAAATTGGTTTGAGGCATTTGAGGAAGTGACATCTGAACTGGGCCTTGAAAGTGAGGAGTATTGGGGCACCCGAATGGCTCAGTCAGTTAAGTGTCCCATTCCTGCTTTCAGCTCAGGCCATGATCTCAGGGTCCTATGATCGAGCCCTGTGTCTGTGCTCAGTGCAGAGTCTGCTGGAGATTCTCTGCCTCCGCCCCTCCCTCTGCCCCTCATCCCTCACCCCACTCGCGTGCACTCTCTCAAAATAAATACATAACATAGTTTTTAAAAAGTGAGGAGGATTTATGCAGTTGGAGGACATTCTAAGTGGAGGGGATAGACTCATGGGAAATTGGGAGAATGGCGAATTGACAAGGAAGGCTGGGTTTTCGCAGTTTGCTGGGAGATAAAAGGGTAAAGAAAAAATTCTGCTCTGAGAGTTTACATTTTTTTAATGTTTATTTTTTTATTTCTATTTTTTAGAAGATTTTTATTTATTTATTCGAGAGAGGGAGGGAGAGAGAGAGCATAAGAGGGGGGAGGGTCAGAGGGAGAAGCAGACTCCCTGCTGAGCAGGGAGCCCGATGCAGGACTCGGTCCCAGGACCCTTGGATCATGACCAGAGCCAAGTGAGCCACCCAGGCGCCCCTACGTTTTGTTTCTGTTTTTTTGTTTGTTTGTTTAAGTAAACTCTTCTCCCAACATGGCGCTCAAACTCTCGGCCTGAAACCGAGTCACATGTTCTACTGACTGAACCAGCCAGGGGTCCCAAGAGTTTACATTTTTGGCTAAAGAATGAAAGGCTTCTGAGATTAACTAATGCAACGCATACAGTAGGGGCTCAAGAAATAGTCAACAGATTGAGATTTATGTGTCAGGTAAATAGTAGAGGCTCAATAAACATGCTGAATGAATGAATCATGGAACTTCGGGTGGTTTCTTTGCTGAATCACCTGTCCTTGCTGATGCTCTAAGAAATCCCGACACCAAGGGGGATGGGGTACAATAGCCTGTGGCTCCCTGGCATCCTGTCCCTCTAACATAGTCGCCTTCTTTCGGATGAGATAACAGTAATCATCAGTTATATTTTTATAGCTGATATTATCCATCACCTCCGTGTTGCTAAATCTGCTGGATACATTTCCGTCCTCATTTTTACTTAATCCAGAGGACTGCTGCTTTCTCCAGACACTCTCCCTCCTACCTGTGTGACCCGTGCTCTCCTGTCTGCCACCTGCCTCGCTCCTCTTCTTGGTTTCATCCGCCAGCTTCTCTGGCTCCTCTCTGTAGCCATTAAAGGTTGAGTTCTGGGCCCTAGCCTCCTCTGCTTTATCCTCTCCCTGGATGAGCTCATTCTTCCCGAGGTTTCAATTACCATCTAGATGTCAGCAGTCCTCAGAGTTCTCTCTGGAGCCCTCTCTCGGAGCATCTGCCCACACATCCAACAGCCAACTTGACTTTTTCACTTGGGTGTTTCTTAGGCATCTTAATGTCGACATGCATAAAAACCCCTCATCTTCCCCACCTGCTCCCGCTCCGGGTCCCTCTCATGGCACACGGCCCGCATCATGCAGCCCATGCCTGCATCCAGAAGCCCGTGTGAGTCATCCTCGCCTCAAGCCTTGATCCTCCCACCCCCTCAGTACCTCCTGAGACCTTCCATTGCTCTCCATCCCCCCCACTGCCATTATCTTGGGCTGCCCCTCCTGGGGGCCATTCTCTCCTCAGTAGCCGAAAGGTGACTTTTTAGAAATGCAAATGAGATCACATTATATATCAAAATTCTTCGAATACCCTCCCATTTCCCTTATATAAAATCCAAGACCTTTAACCATGACCTTCAAGACCCTGTATGATCTGGCTGATGCCCACCTTTCAGGCTCCACCTCATGCCACTCTTTTCTCCACACTACTTCAACCAGTTCGAACTTCACTTAAGCATTCATTCATTCATTCAGGCAACCAATATTTGTGAGAGATGTGGTCTTAGGTACTTGGGTGTGAACAAGGCGAATGGCTTTGTCCTCTTAAAGCATCCGTGTTTTCTCTTCCTGCTTCAGGCTCTTCTCACATGTGGCTCCCTCTGCCTGAACTCCCTTCTCCAACGTCCACACTTTACTCCCCTTAACCTTCTAGCTCCAATTCATCATTCAGGCCAAAATTAAATGTCATCTCCTCTCTGAAGCTTTCCCGGACCTCTCCGGCTCAGTCAGGAACCCCTGTTGTAGATTCCCACGGTTCTGAACTTGTCCTTCATTACTCATGTCTGTTTTCCCTGAAGGACCAGAGGCTCCAAAAGACAGAGAACCAGGCCTGCCGCGTTTGCGTTCACCAGTGCCTGGCACTGTGCTAGGCTCCTATCACAAACTCAGTACACACTGCTTGAAGAAAAGCACATGTCTTTTTTTTGGTTTTGTTTTAAGATTTTATTTATTATTTGAGAGAGAAAGAGAGAGTGCACAAGCTTGGGGGGGGGGGCAGAGGGAGAAGCAGACTCCCTGATGAGCCGGGGAGCCCAACATCACGGGGCTTGATCCCTGGACCCTGAGATCATGACCTGAGCTGAAGTCAGACACTTAACTGACTGAGCCACCCAGGTGCCCCAGCACATGCCTTTTTCATTTGGATCTGCTTTTTCAAAATATTTGAGGATGACATCTTAAATGTTGGCACGGACATAGCCCCCCTACTCAGCCTTGTACAGTCAAGTCCACCATGTTCCAAATGCTGTGCTTTGAAGGAGACTATTGGTCGCGACGTCTCCCTGGGTCAAGAAAGCAAACACCCAGCCTGCACAGAGATTTGCCTCTAAAGCCCTTTCACTCAGTCAGTTTGTCCCACAGAAAGGTGGCTCATGGATGTCAAAGAACACAGGCCTCATCTTGAGAGGGATTCTCGTCTCCTGGTTTGGCCACTTGGTAGTTATATGAACTGGTCATTCAATGTTTCTGACCCTCAGCCCTCCTCCCTGTGCACAGGGCCATAAAAATCCGTGCATTGCTGGGCTGATGGGAGGGGACCACTCTTGTTAGCTTTTCTCCTAACCACAAGGCAGTGTGGGTTTGTGGTTAGCAGTTTGGCTACTGGGTCGGAAACACCAGGGTCTGGGTCTTGGCTCTGCCACTTCAGAGTCAGCTGGCCAAGGGAGAAGTAACGAAACATCTGAGCCTCAGTTTCCTAATGTAGAAAATGGGGACAGAGTCACACCTGCACCTAGGGTTGTGGTGGGCACTGATTTGAAGTTACTGTGCATAGAAGACTCAGCCCAGAGCCTGGCACGTGGTAAATACCCAATGTATGTGCATAGCGTCACGACAGAGATGTAAGGGGGGCAGAGATGGGGTCCACGGTTCTGATTGTCACCGGTGCATTCATTTGGGAACTTTTTATCATTGATTTGTGGAGGCTCCTGAAGCAGGTGCCATCGGACGTGGATCCCGCTCCCAAGTCTAGTAGAGGAAAGAAAACATGTCTATAAGTAAGGAGGATTTCATGTGCCAAGTGATACATTTTATTTAAAAAAAAAAGCCAGAAGACTCAAAAATTTATTGAATGAAAGAAGCTAGAAGTAAAAGAGTATATATTACATGATTCAATTTTTATGAAGTTCTAGAACTGGCAAAACAATCTAAGGTGATGGAGGTCAGAAGAGGGGTTCCTACTAGGGTACTGTCTTGGAGGAAGCATGAGGGAACCTTCTGGAAATGTCTGTGTCTTCATCCGGGTAGCGGATATGCATATGCAAAATATGTAAAAATTCAACCGAAGGTACACTTAAGATCTGTGCACTTTTCTGTATATAAATGATACTTGGGAAAAAAAATTGTGCCAGAAGAGTTTAGAAAAGGGAGTGATTTCCTCTAGCTTAAGTGGACAGTGAAGGCTGCGTGGCCTGGAGAAGGAACTGCAGGGGGGAAATGGCCCCTTTCTCTCTCTTGGTGGCTCAGTCACAGAGGATCTAAACAAAGCACTTAAACTTAACTTAATGGAGTCAGGAATCATCAGTAAGTGGTTTTGGAGATTATTCGCTATCTGTTTACAATGCAAAAAAAAAGAAGTTTAGGATTATATAATTGCAAAAGTCATATTCAGGGAGGTAATTATCAAGTGTAACATGAGTGTTCTATTTTTGGGCTCCATTGCTAGCTCTTCTGGCCCTTCATTCCCTTTGGCTAATGTGATTGCGAGTTGTTTTTCTGGTTCTCTTCTGTCGGAGGCGGCTGGATGATGGGAGGCCACGGATGGGGAATACAGAGTGGAATGATCAGTCCCCATTCTGCGGGGCTTTCCTCTTCACAAGCACCCGTGCACACAGCATCTCACTCGACAGCAGTCCAGGAGGGAGACGGGGCTATCAGTCATGGTTATGGATTGCAAGCAACAGAAACCAATCCTGAATAGCTTAAGCAGAGAAGGAATGTACTGGAAAGTTATCAAGTAGCTCAGAGAATGAAAAGAAAAACTGGAGAATGAGGCTGAGAAAACAGGCAGGAATCAGGGAGGACTTACTTGAACCCCTGGGAGCTTTTTGCTTGTTTGTTTCAGCTGCTTAGCTGTTACGGTTACATTTGGGAATGTTCAAGACAGATTTTCCAGAAAGCAGGAGCAGGGACAGGGATGACAGAAGGTAATTTGACCTGCAGAGAAAGGAGAGTCCGGGAGGGAATCACTGCGTGTCAAAGGCAGTGAGGTAGGAAAGGATGGGGGGGGGGCAGTGTGGGAAGGAGGGAAGGAGGGGTAAAGCTGGGAGGGCAGGTTGAGGTATGGTGGAGAGCTTTGCATACCTGGGTGATGAGTTTGTACTTACACCAGTGGGCAAAAGGACCCACTGGTCTAAGTAGGTTTTCAAGCAAAGAGATGAGATTTTCTATTTGTCCTTCAGGAAGAATAACCTGGTACCCATAAGGGGACGTGTGGAGCAAGGAAGCCTGGACCGCGGCCAGCTGACACAGTGAGCCCTAGCATCCACGGCTCCTGAAAGGCTGAGGAGGAGGACTGAGAAAGGGCTTTGGGCCTGGGGCACTGGCAAGCACGAGGAAGGCAGTTTCCGGAGCATGCTGGGGCCAGGCAGGGTCGCAGAGAGCTAGGGACTCAGTGGGTGCCGACGACGTGGCGTTTCAGGTAGATGAGAACCAGGGGCTCGCGTCCAATCTCTTCACCCTGCCCTGGCCTGTCACTGCCCTCAGCAGCTTCTGGGCTCCCATCCCCTTCCTCAGCTACCCCCTGCCCTAAGCATGAGCTTTCTCTCTGGAACTCTCTCCTCCCTTCTGTTCCCCCAGCAGGACATAGCATCTTAGCATCTGAGTTGACCTCAGATGGGAAGGCGGAGGCTTGGGGAGGAGCAGGCGCTTGCCAAGGACACAGCCAGGAGGAGGCAGAGCCAATAGCGAAAGTCTGGCTCCTACTGCCCGACCCAGGACTCTTCTCTCCCACCCTGTCTCTCCGGAGAAGCTGTCCTTGACTGAGCCCTTTCATTGGTTTACTCTGTAGCCCTGCGGTTTGCATGCACCCAGTTTGTATTCCATTGTGACTTGAAAGTCCTCGTTTGGTGTTGTCTTCCAGTGACACCTATTGCCTTGTCCGTGGCATCTCTTCCAGAACCGAGTCCAGGGCTCTGCACGAGGCTGTGTCATGTAGGTCAGGAGCCCAGGGTTCTCCACCTGGCTCTGCCTCTCGGCCTGCCGAGAGTGCAGAGCGCAGTCCCAGCCCCAGAGGCAGTGCTGGCAGGAAACCATGAAAATAGGGAGGAAGGATGCAGACAGAAGGCACCGAGCCAGCTTTCTGCTCCTTGGAAGTCCCTCGAGGGATCCCTTCACCTCTGAGGAGAATTCAAGCCTCCAGGCTCTACAGGCCTGCCTTGAACAGGAGTTTCTTGGGACCAGGCTTGTGGTCCAGGACACGTGGTATGCTCACCCTTCAGTTGTGGTTCAAGAGCTGTGAGTGGTGTGCGGTCCAACTCCAGACTTCAGCTTGGATTCTAAATGCCCCCAGACATACCTACCCTCGCACTCCAACTCAGGCTGAGATGTGCAAGTGTCCTCGTTTCCCTCATCTGCTCCTTCACTGAGGGGATCGTCCTTTGAGGGTCCTGGATTATCGGAGGGTTTCAGTTCTATCTCCTTACCCTATACTGCCAGAGCCTGGAGCCACCACCCCTTTGCCATTTCCTGACTCATCTCCCCACCCTGGGACTCTTCCCCTGCTTAGTCTTTTCTTTTTTTTTTTTAAAGATTTTATTTATTTATTTGACAGAGAGAGAGAGACAGCCAGCGAGAGAGGGAACACAAGCAGGGGGAGTGGGAGAGGAAGAAGCAGGCTCATAGCAGAAGAGCCTGATGTGGGGCTCGATCCCACGATGCCGGGATCACGCCCTGAGCCGAAGGCAGACACCCAACCGCTGTGCCACCCAGGCGCCCCCTAGTCTTTTCTTTTTTTTAAGTAAGCTCTACACCCAATGTAGGGCTCGAACTCAGGACCCTGAGATCAAGAGTCGCTCACTCTACCGACTGGGCCAGCCAGGTGCCCCCCTATACCCCCCATCCTCCCGGCTATTCTTCACCCTCACACTAGATGGATCTTAGTAGAGCGTGGCTCTGATCACGCTCTAGGACCTGCAGCGGCTACCCTTGGATAAAAATGTAGCATTTCGGGCCTTGGCAGAAGGGCTTCAACCCAACTTGGCAGCCTCCTTACTGGCCACTCTTAGCAGGGAGGCCACTGGGCAGGCAGGCAGTGACTCAGGGGGTCTCAGGGGAAGTGCAGGTCACCTGCTGGGCACTTGGGGCCCCTTGCCTGGCAAAACGATAACCCCTGCCCACTCTGTCATTCATAGTCTTCTCAGACTTCATTTGCCCATTTTATTCATAACATCCCAGGGAAGAAGAAAAATGCTATTTTATTTATTAATTTATTTTTAAGTAGGCTGTATGCCCAGCGCGGAGCCCAACTCAGGGACTGAACTCACGACCCTGAGACGGAGACCCGAGTGGAAATCAAGAGTTGGCTGCCCAACTGACTGAGCCACCCAGGCACCCAGAAAAGAGCTATTTTTTTTAAAAAGATTTTATTTATTTATTTGACAGAGATAGAGACAGCCAGCGAGAGAGGGAACACAAGCAGGGGGAAGAAGAAGGAAGAAGAGAGGAAGAAGCAGGCTCATAGAGGAGCCTGATGTGGGGCTCAATCCCATAATGCCGGGATCACGCCCTGAGCCGAAGGCAGACGCTTAACTGCTGTGCCACCCAGGCGCCCCCCGAAAAGAGCTATTTTAAAAAGCTGCCTGGAGGGTCGCCTGGCTGGATCAGGTCATGATCCTAGGGTCCTGGGATTAAGTCCCGCATCAGGCTCCTTGCTCAGTGGGGAGCCTGCTTCTCCCTCTGCCTGCTGCTCCCCCTGCTTGCACTCTCTCTCAAATAAACAAACAAACAAACAAACAAATAAATAAATAAATAAATAAAATCTTAGAAAAGCTGCCTGGAATGGTAAATTTTGTTATGTATATTTAACTACAAAAAAAAAAAAAGGCTGCTTGGCAGCATTTTCTAGACTAAGCTAGACTTCATCTTGGTGGAAGACTGCCTTTTGGGGGACAACATACCTACTTGGCCTTTCAGTTATGCAAAGCAGGTTTTGGAATGAATGTGAAGGGAGAAGCTGAGACCAAAACACACAGCTGAGCTCTTTGCACCCTGAGATTGGGGGGTGTGGGGTGGTGGCTAGGTTGTTGCTTCTGTTTGGTCATAAGTGCTGTTCTTGTTTCCTTCCTTGGAGGATCCAGGAAATAGGTTTGGACACGGAGAAGATAGGGCAGGGACAGAGGACTTTGATCTAAGCTGGGAAGGCCCCATTAATGAGGCAGAGAGTGGGGCGGGGGGAGACTTAGGATGTCTTTTTTTTTTTTTTTTTTTTTTTTTAGTAAGCTCTGTGTCCAATGTGAGGCTTGAACTCATGAACCCAATATCAAGAGTTGCATGCTCAGGCGCCAGGGTAGCTCAGTCAGTTCAGTGTCTGACTTTGGCTTGGGTCATGATCTCGGTGTTCTGGGATTGAGCCCTGTTGGGCTCCGTGCTCAGCGGGGAGTCTGCTTCTCTCCCTCTGCCCCTCTCCCTGCTCCCTGCCCGTTCCCTCTCTCCCAAATAAATAAATAAAATCTTAAAAAAAAAAAAAAAGAGTTGCATGCTCTACCGACTAAGCCAGCCGGGGGTTCCCCGAAATGCCCTTTGTAACCAAATGTACCTGGACCATAATTTGAGGAGGAGGCTTGTCCTGCCTCTTACGTAACCTGGGCTGTGGGAGAAAAGAGACTGTCGCCAGGAGGGAGGTGGAAAGGAGGAGGTCTGGCTTCCTCTGAGGCCTGTGGCTCTGTCTGACATCAGGGCCTGGGGCAGCAAAGTTCTGGGGGGCTTCAGGAAGGTCCTAGAGGCTTTCTCTGGAACCCAGACCATGTTATGGAGCTGGGAGGAAAAATAATGGAAACGCAGTCCCACCTCCTTAACTTGCCCAGCCTTGAGGCCTGGCAGGCAACCCCCGGGAGTTAGGTGTCTGGAGAGAAGAGCAGGACCGTTGGGCTCCTCTCACTCTCACTGTGGAAAGAGAGGAGAGAGAGGAGAGCAATTTGCAAGTCTCCCTCGGAGCTCTTTTCACCTTCATGGAAGCCTGAAGAGAGGGATGAGTCATGTTTCCAAATGCAGTGGAGGAAGGAGACCCAGCCTCTCTCCAGGTCCCCTCCCGGTGAGAAGAGACCCGCTGTGTCGTCCACTTGGGCACGGCTGGCAGTGGGAGGAGGTTTATTAACTTGTAAAAAAATGAAGATAGTTTGGATATTTTCTGCTTATTGTAAAAGGTTTAGAGAGTTCACGTATATCATTCCATCCTCCAGAGATAGACCCTGTAAGCATCTGGTGTCAAGCTTCCCACGCTTTGTTTTCTTACGCATTCTTATGCATTTGTGACCCAGAAGTCATCTGGGCTCTTAAGATTGAGGTAAGATGGGCTTGAACTCTATTCTGTACCCAGTGGAAATTCCACTCTGTCCTCAAAACTGAGCCTCTCTGGGGGCATAAAGGGGCATAGTCACATCTGGCTCCTGTTTGCTAACCGCTGAATTCTTAGTCTGCATCCGTTTGGCTGTTCTAGTGCCTCACTCCTGGGGCAACATGGCCTCGTAGTAACTGAGACCCAGATCTTAGCACTTTTCTTCCATTTCCAGAAAAATCCCCATTCACAAGAAGCCATGTGTGTACTGCAAACATTCTTAAGGTCGGAGAGACAAAGAGTGATGTTATGTCTCACAAGTACAAACCATTTAAAATCGAGGGTGAGGGGCGCCTGGGTGGCTCAGTCAGTTAAGCGTCTGCCTTCCACTCAGGTCGTGATCCCGGGGTCCTGGGATCGAACCCCACATCGGGCTCCCTGCTAAGTGAGGAGCCTGCTTCTCCCTCTCCCTCTGCCCATTCATGCTCTCTCGCTCACTCTCTCTCTCTCTCTCAAATAAATAAATAAATAAATAAATAAAATTGAGGTTGACCTGGGATGCCTGGCTGGTTCAGTCAATGGAGAATGTGACTCTTGATCTCCGGGTTGTGAGTTCGGGTCCCACTTTGGGTGTAGAGATTACTTAAATAAATAAAACTTTACATAAAAGAAGAAAATAAAATTGAGGTTGACCTGCTGTTGGGAAAAGTCCTTGGGTCCTCTGTGAGGACTTGCGCTATCACCCTCCTTCCTTTGCGCTCCTCCTTGCAGCTCCCACATGTGGTTCCAGGTGTACATCTCTTCTAGGCTGGGGCGAGAGCTGGTGCCCTTAGGTGCATCCCACTTCCCCCCTCAAGTGGTTTATCAAAGTGTTATCCTAAGGAGAGACAATTCTTTCTCTAAGGAGCCTGCTGCCATCTGCTAAGGCGACAATTCCTTCTCTCCTGCTAGACATGTCTTTTTTTTAAAAACAAAAATGAGCTCATTCTAAACATTCTCTATGACAACAGAACTGATCTTCTTTTCTCCATTTTACAAAAAAGAGTCTGAAATGAAACCTTGGCTCTAGCCTAAAAGCCTCTCTGCCCAGATCTTTCCCCAGCTAGGTCTTCCGGCCAGACAGATCTGTGCCCTGGGGTTCCACACAATCGTAAACACCTCTAAGTGGCGTGTTTAATGTTGTATTTGTTTCTTATTTATTGTTTACTCTTCTCACTAGAATGTAAATTCAGTGAGGTCACAGACTAGGTCCATTTTTTCATTGCTCCATCTTTGGAATTAATCACTTAGTAGACTGTATTATTCAGGGTTCTCCAAAGAAACAGAGTTGTTAGCATGTTACATATATAGAGAGAAGGACTCATTTTAAGGAATTAACTCATGTGATTATGGAGGTTGGCAGTCCAGAGTCTGCAGGGTGGGCTGGCAGGCTAGACACTCAAGGGAAGAGCTGATGATGTGGTTCAAGTCTGATGGTTGTCAAGCTGGCGAATCCCCTCTTGCTCGTGGGAGGTCAAGTCTTTTGTTCTCTGTGGGCCTTTAACTGATTGGACAAGGCCCACCCACATTTTGGAGGGCAATCTGCTTTACCCAAAGTCCAACAATTTAAATATTAATTCATCCCTTGGGCGCCTGAGTGGCTCAGTCGGTTAAGTGTCTGCCTTTGGCTCAGGTCATGATCCTAGCCTGGAATCGAGTCCTGTGTTGGGCTCCCTGCTCAGTGGGGAGTCTGCTTCTCCCTCTACCCTTCCCCCCTGCTCGTGATCTCTCTTTCTCTCTCCCTCTCCCTCTCTCTCTTTAATAAATAAATAACATCTTTAAAAAATATATCAGTTCGTCCAAAATGCCCCCACAGAAATGTGTGGAATAATGTTTCACCAAATATTTTTGCAGTGTGGCCCAGCCAAGTTGACATGTAAAATTAACCATCACAATAGGCACATGATAAGTATTTGTTGAATGAGTGGCTGAGTGAATAAATAAATGAATGAATGAACTTAAGGAGGGTGAGAGTCCTGTCCCGGTCACACAGCTGGCAAAAAGAAGGTGCACATCTTCTGAACTCGAGGCAGGCCGCTGTTCTCACCACCCCTCCACAAGGCTTCTCTGAACAGTGACCAGAGCCAGCCTTGTGTGGTTCCCAGGGCCTTTGGCAGAGGACAGAAGACTTTCTCCTGCAAGCTCTCAACATTCCACAAAGGTTTATGCTCATGTCTGGCATCATTACAAAACACTTCTGTTTAGGATTATTACCAAGTAGGCCTTTTGAATAGAAAGGCTCACCTGTGTTACCTAAAGCAATTTAAAAATTATTTTACAAAAAGGAGAGCCTCACCTAAAATCTCCTGCAGGCATGGATAAGCAAAGAGCTAGGCACTGTGTGTGGAGATTTGGCCCCAACCCAGTAACCTACCCAGCAAAGTGTTGCCCACTTGCCTTTGTGCTCTCCGCCTGCCAGCCAAATTAAGCAACTTTCCATTCCCTGTGCAGATCCTGAATCGATTCCCCCCTCCTTGTTTCACCTGGCACTGTTACCACACATAGAATGCACCGCCCCCTACATTTCATCCATTTATTTATTTATTTATTCATTCATTCATTCATTCATTCAATAAATATTGCATAAGCACCTAAAAGGGGGCTATCTTTGCACTGGACACACAGTGATGAATAGGAGAGATAAGGTGCCTGCCCTTCCAGAGCTCACATTCTAGTACTGGGAAAACAGACACAATTCAAGCCAGTAAACGAACAAGATGATTCCAGGTGGTGATTAGCACTGGGAAGAAAGCCAGGAAGTAATAACAGGTTGCAACAAGCTGATGTGGAAGATAGTACTAGGGTGAGGGAGAGATGTCTTGGAGATTGGAGCTCAGGGCTGGTGTTTGAGGAGAGACCCCAGCCACCTGGGGACTGGGGGAAGAAGGTTTTAGGCAGAGGCAGATGCCAAGGCATAGGGTTGAGCAAGCTTGATGGGTTAGAAGACCAGAGGAAAAAACCAACCGAATGTGTATTGCATATTTTGTCAGGGGGCTAGGTTCTGTGCATATAAGGATAAATAGGGCATGGTCCTTTCTCCGAAGTGTTCATTCTTTTGGCGGGGAGGCAAAGTTAGAGCTGACACTTTTTGGGGGATGTGCCTGGACCATGAGTGAGGGACCCTACCTGCTCCTTTCCCCGTCAGGCACTGCGGGCCCCTGGCAGCCATATTGGTGGTGCGAGAGCCCTTCCTGCGGCGGCCATGGCTGATTGGACCAGGCGGATCACCTGACTTCAACAGGTCCAATCAGGTTTCCTCCTCCCGGGAGCCCGGGATGGGGCTTCAGGCGCTACCCTCGCGTGTGGCAGGCGCTAGAACATTTATGAAGGCAGTCAGACGGCTTCCGGCAGCTGTCGGGAGGGTGGCCGACCGTGCCGAGGTCCCCAGGACTGAGAGAGTTCTGCGGTAAAACTAGGAGCGTGGCAGGCGGCCCGGGCTGGTTGGCCACCCTGTCTGCTGTGTGCCAGGCTGCGTGTTGACCCCGAGAAGGTAGGAGCTGCGGGCAGCTCAGACCCGCGCCCGTGGCCGGAGCAGCAGAGGAGGCCGGTGTGCGAGAGAGAAGAATGGACGAGAAAGAGTGAGTCCCGGATTCTGTTCTTGGTCCCAGCGTCTTCCCGGAGCCAGTCCGCATCCCTGGCCACGAATTCTCAGACACTCCTGTTCCCTTCAGACGAAGCTCCTTTGCTGGCTTCCGATGGTCCCTTTCAGCTCCCAACGACTGTGACCCTCTGTCCTACCACTTCCCGCCGCCTCCCCTCCTCCCGTGTCACCTTCTAGACTGTAAAAATTCCTGTATGATTCATCTGTGCACTTCTCCCCAAACATAGTGTCTACCCTGTCTTTTGTATAGAAAGTGCCTGGTTCAATTATTCTGTGCAAATAAGGGGTTCTCCACAGCCCGGGGAGTGTGACTCTTCTTCCGGAGTGACGATGAGCTCTTGCACGTGTGTGCTGCTGCAGTCTGTGAAGCAGTTTCAAGTTCATTAGCTGACGGGCATCCAGCTCTTCGAAATTTGGCTATTAGCGGCGCGTGGGGGCCTCAGTCGGTTGAGCTTCTGCCTTCCGCTCGGGTCATGATCCCAGGGTTTTGGGATCGAGCCCCGTGTTGGGCTCCCCGCTCTGCGGCGAGTCTGCTTCTCCCTCTTCTTCTGCCCCCCCCCCCCACGCTCTCTCTCAAATAAATAAATAAAATCTTAAAAATTTTTTCGGATATTAGTAATAATAATAGCAACTCCTATTTATTTTCATTATATTCTGTGGGCTAAGGGACAAAAAACCCCAAAAAACAAAAACAACCCTTGAGGCTCAGAGAGAGGAAGTGATTGGCGCAGGATCCCTAAGTTTCTGTGTCACAGATCCCACCACAGAGCCTTGTTTTCAGGCTGCAGACCGCTGCTGCCAGGATCTCAGGCTGCTCAGCCCCTGCCCCCGGGGGCTCTGCGCTGACCCCCTGGGGTGCTGTAGGCCTCAGGTCACTCAGTTTGCCAGCTGGCCAAGTCAGGTGAATTTGGCTCTCAGGAGCCTCTGTGGTTGCCATGGCACCTTCCCCAGGCTCCTCTCAGTGTAAACCTGGGGGCGAGCTGTTTTGAAGCAAATGGGGAAAACAGAGAAATTTTCCCACTAATGCGGGCAACTAGCAAATAGTCTGCCTCTCCTCAAAATTTCTTTCAGCGCCTCACAGGTGGGTCTGGGGCCATGGAGTCCAGTTGCTCCATTTCACAGGTGAGGAAACTGAGGCCCAGAGTGCTTGGAGTTCCACAGAGAGATTTTGTGCCTTGGCCAGGAGGGTCTATGGACTCAGAGAGACCTGGGTTCCAATGCAGCCCCTACACGACATTGAGCAAGCTCGCAAACTGCTCTGAACCCTGGATTCCTCATCTGTAAACTCGGGATCGTGACCCTCCCTCCCCTGAAAGAGTTATGTGAAGGATTAAATCAAATCATATACATAAAAGTGCTTCACACAGTGCCTGGCATATGAATGATGCTGTTGCCCAAGGTCACCCCGCCCAAGGTGGGAGAAGGGGCATTGTTACCTGATGCAGGAGACGTGGGTTCTGATCTTGACTCTGCTACTAACTTGCTGTGTGTCTGTCCCTTTATACCACTTTGCACCTCAGCATCTTTCTCTGTAAAGTGAAGGAGGGTTGGAAGTAGACGATGCCTAAGCTTTTTTTCCAGTTCTACAGTTTTGTGCATCTGGTGATGGAATGCTAGTCCCAGGGCCCCTACATCTGTCTGTTTCACCACACCCCCCTGCCTCACTACCAGAATGGCCCTGGGGCCCAGCCAGGAGGCCAGCACCCTGAGTCTGACAGCCCTTGAAGGAGAGAGTGATGCTTCTGAGGGTAGGAACTTTCCACGAGGGCTGGGGCTGTGGACACTCATCTGGCTCCCCAGCACCCCTCTCTGGTTCAGGTTTTGCCCAGGCTTTGGGGGGAGAGGCTGGGGAGGACAGGGAGGGGTGGCGGGGTGGGGTGGGGGAGAAGGATACCTTGGAAGAAGGAGCCTAGGACTTGCCAGTAGGGAGTACCCATCTGACAGGGTCAGCTGAAAGCAGTATTAATGCTCAGCATCAGAGTGTGCACATGAGAGACGGGCAGCTTCCAGAGAGTAATTACCGAGGATGAAGGAGGAGGACGGAAGACGGGGTGGCATTAGGGATTCCAGCGGAGGGAATGGGGACTCCAGATGGAGGAAGGGGGAGGCTTGGGATGAGGTGGGAAGCTGAAGGGAATGAGCAGAGAAAACAAAGTGGAGAAAGGCAAGGCAAGAGCTGATTTGTTGTCTAAGGAAAATGACAGCTTGATAGAATAAACGGGAGACAGAGCGTGTTCATTCTGCCATCTTGTGCTTCCCTCACTATCCCCCAGGAGGCAGGCAGCGGTGGCACTGTGCATGTTCTCCGAGTAGAAGTCTCCAGAAGGCCCTTCTCCCCACCAGGTCATGCTCAACTGTGTGGGTTGCTGGAGCCCCATGCCTCAGAGGTCCATTATCTTCTGTAACACCTTGGCCTCTATTCTTGCAGCTCTAGTTGGCTCTGGGCTGGGGAACACACTCTCCTCCCAGCCACTGTCCCTTCCCTGCTGCTCTCACTCAAGTCCCTTCAACCCGCCCCTTAGCATCCACCCCCGCCTCCCCCCAAACAAGCAAATCTTGCAATTTGACACTTGTGAATTAACTCCAGGCAGGACCCAGCCCACTGTTCAGTACATGGACCCAACACTGGCCAGATCCCAGGGATGGCTCTGTCTTGGTCTGGGAATCACTTTGCCTCACATTGAGAAAGGAAGGTTATTGTAATAACAGTACTAGCCAGGAGGGGAGCTTATCAGATGTTTCCATTGTGTCAGGCTCTGCAGCAAGGTCCTTGTTTGCATTGTCCCATTTATCTTCTTCATAATCCTATAAAATGTGTTATTAGCAGTTCCTCTTAATAGATGAGGAAATGGAGGCTTAGCAAAGTTGGTAAACTTATCCAGGGTCACCTAACTAGCATGTGGCAGACCCAGTGTTCAAATGCAGAGTCCACACTCTTAATCACAGATTTCCGCCTCCCAGTTTCAAAACAAATATGCATTCATGCCAGTAAGCCATGTTCATTTATTTCTGTGTCACTCTTCTTGGAATGGTACCCACACATGCATGCATCCTTCAGGAATGCTTCAAGCTGCAAGTAACAAAAAGACATGACTAGGAGTGGCTTCCACCAGAGGTTTTTTTTTTTTTTTTTTTTTTAAGATTTTATTTATTTATTTGACAGACACAGCCAGTGAGAGAGGGAACACAAGCAGGGGGAGTGGGAGAGGAAGAAGCAGGCTCCTAGCAGAGGAGCCTGATGTGGGACTCGATCCCAGAACGCTGGGATCATGCCCTGAGCTGAAGGCAGATGCTTAACGACTGTGCCACCCAGGCGCCCCCCACCAGAGTTCTTGACACAGGCAGTCCAGAGCGGGTGTACTTAGAGCTCAGCAACATCACCAAAGACCCAGCCTTGTTCTGTCTTTCCACTGACAACCTCACCATACTGGCTTTTCATTGTCATGTTTACTGCATGATTGCAGGATGGCTGCTACAGCTCCAGGCATCATATCAGCATCCCAGGGGGGTTTGGGCAAACAGTTTTCTTCTGATGGGCCTTTGCTTTTCATTCTGGGAAAAGAAAACCTGTCAGCAGATTGTTTTTATATCTCATTGGTTACATATCAAACCCTAGGATGCAGGATAATGTAGGGAAGTACGTATTATGATGGCTCCTGCTTAACAAATCATCCCCAAACCTAGTGGCTTGAAACCACAACCATTTATTATCCATCAGCTGTCTGTGGATAGCTGAGTAGTTCTGTGATCTGAGTCAGCCCAGGCTGATCTCAGCTGATATCGGCTGGTCTTACTTGTTGTGCCTGTCGTCAACTGTAGGGTCCGTTGCGGGTTGCCTGGTCCAGGATGGTCTTACTTACTCACATGCCTAGTGTTGGCTGGTTGTCAAATGGGGTGAGGGGTGATGAGTCTCTTATCCAGCAAGCTAGCCCAAGCTTGTTTCCATGGCAGCGGTAGAGTTCCAAGAGATCGGATGGAAGAATGCAAGGCCTCTTGAGATCCCAGACTCTGAGCTGGCATGCAGTCATTTCCATCCCATCTTTTGGGCAAAGCAAGTCCAAAGCAAAGCTGGCCCAAGTACAGGGGTAGGAAATGGACTCCACTGCTTGATCGGAAGAGCTGTAAGGCCACATGGCCAAGAGCATAGACACAAAGAGGAATGAAGAATTATGACCATTTAGCAATCTACCACAGACTACCATAATTTATTTATGCCAGTTCACCCCCTGTGGCAGGGGAGGAGCTCCCTTTCCCAAAATCAAGGGAACACGCCTACCCCTGATCAGAGTTCAGTTGCAGAGAATAAGGGGAAGACATGTTGTTGGGCAGGTGGCCGGCAGTGTCTGGACAGGGGTCTAATCCCAGGTGCAAGGAGGCGGCGGGAGGTTTTGCAGCTTCAGTTTCTCCCTGTCACCTTCCTTCTACTGAAGACAGTGATTTTCATCTGTCTTTTGTCATTGCCTGGTCTGGGCTTCATGATATTTCTTCTAACAGATATGTGCTTTTCCTCCTTGACATTCAGTGTTACAAAAAAAGTTTTAAAAATAAATAAATAAATAAAACTCTACCCCTGCCCCCATCTACCAGGGTTGTGGGAAAATTCCAGTGTCAGAGAGGAGAGGGCCTGGTAGGGGGATGATTTAGGCCTTCTCCTTCCTTGAGGTTTGCATGATCCAGGAAATATGAGGCAAAGACCTTTGGCATCCTGTCCATCCAGGTCACCTCTTAGGTGCTTTTGTTTAAGACCTCAGGGTCCACTTGAAAGCAGAAAACTTTATCTCTCCTCCCTTGACTCTGAACTTGTTGCAGAAATTTTCCAGGCTCTTCCTTACTACCCATCAAAGTGCTCACTCAGGGAACCTACAACTTCGTCTCTCCTCTCCTTCTGAAGAGTCCAGTCTTCTCCTGCTGTGGCCACCCTCCCTCTTCCACTCCATTCCCTCTTCCCCTGAACAGACCCAGGCCTCCCCAATAACGTATGGGTGGGATGGTCTTCTGGGAACCCAGGACCTGAATGGCTTCCGGGAGGGAGATGTGCCTCCAGGGAACAGACGGTGTGTGATATAAACTAATCTGGGGGAGCAGGGAAGGGAACGACATCTCAGCTGAGATGTGATGGCGGTGTAGGAGGGGGTTAGGTGACAAAGGGGCTGGGGAGCCTGCAGGAGAGTGTTCTAGGCAGAGGATCCATCGTCACAGCGGTAGCTAACACATATCGAGCACTGCCTACATGCTGGGTGCTGTAAAGCAGGTGCTTTTGTTGTCCCCGTTTTATGAAGCTTATGGAAGAAGTTAAACAACTCACCCAAGGTCATACAACCAGTAAGTGGCTGAGCTGGGATTTCAACCAGTCTGACCCCAAACTGCCCTCTTCTGCTTAACCACAAAGATGAACCTGGAAGTGGGAGAAGCAGGTTATTTGGAGAACCACCAGTAGCTTATTTTGGCTGGAGGATGGCATGTGAAGGGGAAGGTGGTACAAGGGGCTGGTGAGAGAGAGAGAGGTGAAGGTGAGGAATGCCTGCAGCCAAGGTACTGCCCGGATACAGGGAGGCCGTTTCAGAAGCGATTTTGGTAGTTTCAGCAAGAAATGGTAGCGTGTCAGCCTGGGAAGATGCTAGTAAGGATGAGGAACGATGGCAGGCTCCGTGGGTTTATCTGGGAGGAATGGACAGGACTTGGTGATGGCTTAGGGGTGCGGTTCCGAGGGCAGGAGAGAGAGGAGTCAAGGATTCACAGATTTCTGGCTTGGACAGCTAGATGGATAGTGCCAACCCTGTTTCCTTCACTGATCTGCTGTGTATCTTTGGGCATCTTACCCGGGCTCTCTAGATGCCTGTCTTCCTAGCTAGAAACGGAGGATCATGAAACCTGAGCTCCCCTTGTAACTGATGGTGTCAAGATAAGATGAAGTCATCAATCTGGAAGTGCTTTGGAAAGTCAGAAGTGCTTTGCAAATGCAAATAGTTATTATTTCATGGTTATGGTTAAGGTCATCGCCCTCCCGGGGCTCGCAGATGAAGCCAGAGTGAAAGGCAGCCCAGGGGAGCTGCCCGCTCACTCGCTCACTCACAGTATTTTCCATCAGACAGATCTGTCTCTTTGGCAGGTGGGAGCCACATTCCCACATACTAAATTGTTAATAGCTTCCCCAGGGAGTTCCTTTCTGCTCTAACTCTTTCAGTGATTTCTGTTTCTCTACTGCTGACGCCTGCTGATGCCCTAGATTGGCCTAGGATTTCCCATCCATTTTTGTTTTTTTGGTTTTTCTTCCCTTGAAGTCAAGGATGGGGACAAGCCCCAAGCAGAGCCAAACCCTTTGGTGACCCAGGCATGGAGGGCTGTGTCTATTCTGCTCCAAGAGCAGGATCGGATTCAAGAATCACCCAAGCTCCAAGTGACTCATCACCCTCCACAGTGGGGAACTTCTGCTAAGCAGAGACAGGACTGATGGGTTCTTATGTTTTGGGGGGTGACTTCTGAGTTTTCGCTCTGAGAGGCAGCGTAGGGGTGGTAGTCAGGGGACTGGCTTTTGGAGTCACACAGACTTGGCTTGGTATCCCAGCTCTGGCTTGGGCAGCTAACCTAGTCTCTGGAAAATGGAATACTAATGGTAGGACCTCACACCTAGAAGGCTCTGAAAGACTAAATGAGATGCTCCTCAAAGCACTTGGCCTAGTGCTTGGCATCTAGAAATGGTAGCCAATAGGATTATTTATGAGTTCTGACCACGGAAATGAGACTGCTGGTTAAAGATAGATAGACTAGAAAGCTCACATTCAAGGAAGAGTTGATCTCTTCAAACTATTCACTTTGGGAGGCCATCGGGGACACCTCTTTAGATGCCCTTGAAGTTTCCACGCATTCTTTCAGTGTCCTCAGTGAGGGCGATTCATGTGGACCTGGCATGTGCCTTAGTCAGTTTGGGCTGCCCTGACAAAGCACCCTAGACAGAGTGGCTTATAAACAACAGGAATTTATTTCTCACATTTCTGGAGGCTGGAAGTTCGAGATCAGGGTGTCAGCATGCTTGGGTTCTGGTGAGAACTCAGCCGCACATGCTAACTCAGGCTCATGTAGCCTTTCTTGGTTGGCAGAGCACCTGCTGTTTTTCCAAACCCTCACCCCAATCCTGTACCTCTGCTTTATAGATGAGAAAAGTAAGGCTCAGAGAGGTTAAGGGAACTCTTTTTTTTTTTTTTAAGATTTATTTATTTATTTGAGAGAGAGAGCAAGCAGGAGCGGGAGCAGGGGAGGGGCAGAGGCAGAGAGAAAGAGAGAATCCCAAGCAGACTCCCCGCTGAGCACAGAGCCCAACACGGGGCTCAGTCCCAGGACCCTGAGATCATGACCTGAACCAAAACCCAGAGTTGGACAGTCAACCCACTGTACCACCCAGGCACCCCAAGGGGACTCTTTTTCTGTCTTTTGCCTCCACCATAGCTGTGGCTTTCCATCATAGCATTTCTGCACCGGGGAGGAACTAAAAAAACATTGTGGTATGCAATTTTTAAAAACTCCCTTCAGCCCAGTATAGCTGGAGCACACCATTGGCGGGGGGTTAGGGAGGGAGTCTGAAGAGGGAAGCACTATGCCCTGGTTGGGACCAGACTTGGGAGGGCCCCGAGTGCACTGCTAAGGAGTTGGGTAGACTTACTTGGTGATAGCCAAAAGCCAAGGGATGGAGGGGTGGAGCTGGCAACTAGTATTTCAGGTCCAAATAAGATGTGGTTGCAGAATTTATGCAAAGGGTGGTAGTTGCTTAAAAGGATTCCTGGGTCCTATGTTAAGCAATATCTGTCTTCCTCGTCAAAATGGGAGCTCACCAAAGTTGGACTGGAGCTTCCTATTCAGTTACTCATTGAGCACCAGGGACTATACTAAGGTAGGGGTACAGAAATGCATAAGACCTGTTGTAAAGGTCATACACAAAAATCCAATGATTACACAAAAAAATATGTGGAAATTCTGTAAAGAAGAGGTACATGATGCCATGAGAACAAATATCAGGGGCACCTACTGTAGTTGGCGGCGTGGGGGGGGGGTCAGTCAGTGAAGGTTTCGTGGAGGAAGTGATATCTAAGCTGAAACTTGAAGGATGGATAGCATTTAGCTTGGAAAATTGTCTGAGCCTTCCAAGTAGAAGAAATAGAGTGTGCAGAACTCCTGAGGTAGGAAAAAATTTGGCTTGTTGGAGTGGTAGAGAGGGGGACACAACTCTAAGAAGTAGCCCTCCTCCTTTTCGTCTCAGTTTCTCCCTCTTGGAACCAGAGTACCAGGCCCTTTGGGATGAAGGAGAGTTTTGGCAGCCCTTGTGACCACAGAGCAAAAATTGCCTATCTGGGGGCACCTGGCTGGTTCAGTTGGTGGAGCATGCGACTCTTTAAAAACAATTTTTTAAAAAAGATTTTATCAATTTGTCAGAGAGAGAGAGTGAGCAGAAGCAGGGGGAGTGGCCGGCAGAGGGAGAGAAACAGGCTCCCCACTGAGCGGGGAGCCAGATGCGGGACTCAATCTCAGGACACTGGGATCACCACCTGAGCCAAAGGCAGACGCTTAAGTGACTGAGCCACCCAGGCATCCCAAGCATGTGACTCTTGATCTTGGGGTCGTGAGTTCAAGCCCCATGTTGGGTGTAGAGTTTACTTAAAAAAAATTAAGTAACCTTTAAAAAACTGACCTATCTGCTGAGTCCTTAGATGGTTGAGTGGGAAAGCCTTGTGGTGAGAGTCTGCTGGAGCTGGTAGAGGGGCTTGGACAGCAGCTGAGAGAGGCAAAGAGAATGAAGAGGAGGGTGAACTTGGGAATTCTGGCTTTATTCTTTCTGGGAAAGGGTAAGAGCCTTGCACATAGATGGATGACCGAAGCTGGAGAGTGATATGAGTGAAGGGCCCTTGCCCAGCCACTCACAGGGCCAAGAGCATCTCCCCAGAGTCTAGAGCTTGGGAACCCCAATGTTGTCCCATTCCATTCTCCTTTGGGACTTTTATTCATTTAATCAGTATTTCCTGAGCACCCACTGTGACCCCAGCCCTCTACTGGGTGTAGGGGGATAGATCAGGTCTGGTCTTCCCAAGGAGGAAACAAGCTCAGATAGAAATAATTATCATAGGGGATAAAACAGTACCTAGCCTAGTCTTCTCATCTGAAAAATGGGCACACTAATAATAGAATCTACTCCAAAGTGTTGATGCATGAGTAAAGTGCATATCACAGTGCCTGGAACAAAGTAATCGTTGGTAGAGAGAATGTTCTGGGAAGGATAGGAGCCCCCAAAAGGAGGGTGGCTCTGGGTCTGGGCTGGTCAGGTTAGGGCAAGGGTGTGGGAAGTGCCCCCACCCCCTTCCCTGCGCTCCTATGCGGGAGTAATCCTTAAGGTAATCTTTGAGACCCTGCCTACTCCATCATCTCATTCTCCCCACACTTGCTCCCTGCTTTCTCCTTTTCCTGACCTCCTTTTAGTTCCTATGACCACAGGGACTTTGCACATGTGGTTCTTTTGTCTGGAATGCCCTTTACTTGTTTCTTCACTAAGTTAGTTCCTCCCCAAACTTCACATGCTGACCTCTGGGTTTTGCTGTCCCTGCCACAGGAATGCCTTGCCTTGCTCTCCTTCACTTTGTCTTCAGTAGCGTGATTTTAGGATTCATTTGCCACTGGGCTATAAATCCCAGGAGGCAGGCTCCGCATCTGGGTTTATGCACTAATGGATGGATCCCCAATAGTATCTGGCTCGTATATTCAGCACCCAAAAATATCTGTTAAGCAAATGAATAGGGTGCAAGAAAATAAGCGGCTAATAATGTTATTTAGGGAGCACCTACTGTGTGACTGGCACCGAGCTGAGTTCTTTACTTGGGTCATCTGAATCTCCACAACAACCCTCTGAGTGAGGTGTTGCGAGGATCCCCATTTTAACAGTTGAGGAAAATGAGGTTGAGAGAGCTTAAATGACTTGCTCAAGGTCATTCTGTTCAATAGAGTAGGGGCGAAACGTGGGATTCACATCCAGGTCCTTCTGATTCCAAAGCGGCAAAGGGTGAGGAGGTGACCCCCGGCCGGGGTTGGGGTGCCCCCAAGCCCGTGGAGTATCCCCAGGGAGGAGTGGGAAGCCTCCCTGGCCCCGCTCCAAGCCGGTGGTGCAGCGCCCGCCCCCGGTCGCGGGCGCAGACTGGCGGCCGCCTCCGGGCCACGTGGTGCGCGCGGCGGGCGCGTCCGAGGAGCCCGCAGCGGCTCGGGCTCAGAGCGCTCGGGGCGAGGAGAGCGGGCGGGCGCCGGGGGGCAGGCGGGGCGGGCGGCCGGGCGCGCGGAGGGCGGCGCAGGGCCGGGCGGGCGGCCGGGGCGCTGTTGCCCGTGGCGTCGGGGCTGCAGCCTCGGCCTTCGCGCGTCCCTCGCACCGGGTTTCTGCGCCCAGGGCGCACGGCGGGGAGGGACGCGGCGCCCGCCGCCCGGCCGCCATGGAGCCGGCCCCCTCCGCCGACGCCGAGCTGCAGCCCCCGCTCCTCGCCAATGCTTCGGACGCCTTCCCCAGCGCCTTCCCCAGCGCGGGCGCCAATGCGTCGGGGCCGCCGGCCGCCCGGAGCGCCTCGTCCCTCGCCCTGGCCATCGCCATCACCGCTCTCTACTCCGCCGTGTGCGCCGTGGGGCTGCTGGGCAACGTGCTCGTCATGTTCGGCATCGTCCGGTGAGTCCGCTGCGGCCTGGCCCCCCTCCTCACCCGGGGCGAGGGTGGGGACCGCGGACCCGGCACCCTGACCTCGGACCCGGGGCTCTCCGCGCCTCCGCACTTCCTGCAGGGGGAGCCCGGGGCCCAGCGAGGAGACCACTTCCACGGAGGGAAGGACGGTGGAGAGTGTGGAGAGAGAGAGAGAGAGAGAGAGAGAGAGAGTGTGTGTGTGTGTGTGACTAAATAACATTGGATCGTTTATTCGCATCCCCTTGCTTCTGCGTGAGGCTCTGTGGGATAGTTTGACGACAGTTAGTGTGTCTGTCACAGTTTGCAAGTGGATGATTCTGTGTTGGTGACAGTACAAATGTATTGAGTGTTTGGACCTCCTAAAGCCTCCTGGGAGCGGGCTTCTGGGGAGCCGGCTCTCCGTGGGGGTGTGGGGACGTGGGAGTGTTTGGGTGTCTGCACCATGCTGTGGGGACATTGACCAAGTCCCATTTGATGACCATCTCTAGGGGGTTCCTGTGTTGGTGTGTGCCTGTCCCGCGCTGTCAGTTCGTGATTCTCCCCGTATGAGACTGTGACTATGTGACTGTGTTGTTTCTTGTCAACTCCCTGGCAGTTGCGGGGGAGGAGAGCATGGAGCCCCGTGTTTGTGCACCTGTGTGTGCGGTTGCTGAGGGGGAGCCCGTGGCTCCTGGGTACAGTGGGCAAGGGCTGTGGCCAGCCAGTCAGTCATCTGCTTCCCTCCTCCGAGGCCATCTGGTCTCTAGCTCTGGATGTGAATCAGCGAAGTCTCAGCCCCTCGCAAATGCCCCGTCTCACTCTCTCCTCTTCTCTAACAGGCTTTTCTTTCTGCTAGAGTCAGCACTGGTTTGTTTGGGCGGGAGTGGAGTTTGTGCTTTCACCTCAGGAAGCGAAATTCTCTTCCTGGTATCTATGTAGAGTGCTGGGACTTTCTCAGAGAATCTAAAACACCATCCGCTTGCCTGGAAACAACCTCCTGACCCAGTTCTGCCAGCTCAGACATGGGCAAAAAGGATCGAAGGGAAACTCCTATCCTTATAACAACAAAGATGCCCTTGTATTTACTGATAGTTGGAAATGGTCGTCCATGCTGGTTGACCGAGGGCACAGCCCTAAACCTCTCTGGGCTGTGGTGCCACCCAGCAGAGCAGAGGGCAGATTGTGGACTCAGAGGTCAGACTCAGTTATGAACTGTGGTCTCAACCCAGACATTGATGCCCATCACCGTAAGCACCCCAGTCCCCCTGTCCCACCATCTGCCCCATCTGTCTCAGTTTCCCTGTCTGAAGAGTAGAGACCCAGTCTCCGCAGGTGGGAGTCTGAATTCCAGAGTCTGGGATCTCTGCAGGACAGAGTGTTGTGCATTGGAGCACTGCATGGGTGTGTGGGTGTTGAGGGAGCTCTGGCATCTTTGCTCCCCCAGGAAGAGTGGAGGGCACAATTTCCTGTGCTTTCAGTGACTCATTACCAGCTACCGTGGGAAAATTCCCCCAAGCACAGGCAGGATTGATCTTTGCTGTGCGTTTCGTCAGTGGTTCTCCCCACTTTGTCTTTGGAGGTAATACAGGCTTTAGAGTGGGGCCAACCTGAGTATGAATTCCAGCCCTGCCATGAACTGGCTCTGTGACTTGGGTACATCACTTATCTTTGAGCCTCAGTTTCTTCATCTATAGAATGGAGTAATAATAGAGCCTTCTTCAACAGGGGTTTTGTGAAGTGTCAGTGAGCAAACATATAAAATGCAGCTGGCCTGGTGCCTGGATCCAGTAAATGGAAGCTGTCTGTGTGATAAAGAGGAGGAATTTTCCAGATCCCTTAGGATCTAGTGCCTTTTAAAAGAGGGAGGGTGAAAGTGGCCCTTGTCCTAAGGTGGGCTAGAGGATAGCTAAGGTTCTGAGTTCCAGATTCTGTACACGTACCCTCTCTGGGGAGCTCTAGGTGCTGAAGAGTGTGTTCAGTCCCATTCCCAGCCTCTTCTCCAGGGACTCTGGCTGTTGGGCTGATGAGCACAGCTCCCCCACTCCCAGTGAGCCAGGGGAAGGCTCCTCACTTCTGAGGGTCCACTTGGGGAATGCTCTGGCCTCTGCTTGCTAGGGCTGCTCCCAGCCAACCTTTCACAAATCCCATTGTCAGATGCATCTTGCAAGCAGCATAGCTGGCCCCCATAGGCCCCCATGTTGCTAAGACATTTCCTGGACCAATCATGTATGTGAAAACTGTCTCTCTGGGTCTGAATGATTTAATCCTCACCTATAAGCCTGAGGGATAGGCGTTAGAATCCTCAATATGATCGCCTCCATTTTGCAGATATGGAATCTGTGGTTCAGAGAGAGGCAGGGTGACTTATTCTCCAAAGGTCCCACAGCTAGTTCCAGATCTGAAGCTAAAACCCTGGTCTAGTGACTCCAAGTCTAGAACTTTTTCCAGAGCTGCCTGGGGTAGGGGACAGTCAAAGAAATCCATGGAAGGAGGGGGTAGAATTCTGTCCTTCCTTGTGTCTTAGATCATCAGAGAACAATGGAGACAGAAGGATTGTGAACCTACACATTATTTGGCCCAAGTATTTTAGGCTGCTATCCTGGGGGGAGGGGTAATGATGGGGCTGGCACTTAATTCCTCCCCACTGACAGTGACACTAAGGATAGGGCAGCTGCCTGGTACCCTGCTTCTGCTGGCAAAGTCCCAAGAGCAGTGGAAAGAGGGGAGCCCAGGATGGAGAGAAGCCCCTGACCTCTCTGGTTTCCTGGCACCCTGTGCAGGGCTTGGCACAGCCAGTAAGTAAGTCAGTTGATTGGCTGAATGAAAGAATGAATGGTTGAAGGAATGAATTCTGCCTGTCAGTCCTGAGCTCCCGCAGTTGGGGGCGGGGGCAGGTTTCCAAGGGAAGAAGATCCAGAGAAACCCTTGGGGTGGGAAAGCGGGGTGGTATGTAGTGGCAGAGGTGGGGCTCTGAAGCCAGACATATCTAAGTTCAAGTCCTGAGTTCAAAGCCACTTACTTGCTGTGTGTTTGGGTTAGCTTTACCTCTCTGAAGCTCATTTCTTCCCCTGTAAGGTGGGAATAGCAACAACGTGTCTGGGGCTGTGGTGAGGATTAATAGCGTTGTAGGCTGAGCCATTTACCCCCTCTGAGAAAAAGGATTGGCTCTCTGTGAAGGAATGGAAAGAATTAACTCATTCAAGAAAATTCTATGGATACACTGGGCTAGATGCTGAGATACAGTGTTAAGGAAAAAAATAGACGGTCTCTGCCCTCACGGTGGGAGAAATGACGGTCATCAGCTAGTCATCTAACAAACTTGTATTTGTGCTGAGGGCGATGGAAGAGTAGATGGGCACTTTGGGAGCCCACGACGTGTGTGTGGGGGGTCTCACCTGGTCAGGGAGTTCAGAGAGGCCCTCTGAGGAACTGAAGGATGAGGAGTGGGTAGGTAGCTAAGTAAGCTGAAGGAAGAGCCTCTGACGAGAAGCCTGACCTGGATGAGGAGCTGAGAAAAAACCTCAGAATCCCACATCATGAAGCACCCTCCATTCCCGCCTCCCCCACACTCTGGCCCTCTCCCTACTTCATGGACCCACTTGAGAAGCCCACTCATCCATCTGGATGCATGAGAGGGGCCTCTGGGAATTGTCCTTTTAACAAACAGCCTGTGGTTCCCGAGGCTTCTGTGAAGTACGAGCAGGATTTTTGGGGACATCTCGTCCCCAGGCAGAGCATCACCATTAAGTCCCACGGTGTGAGTTCAGCCGGTGTGCTGACCCTGTGGGTCCTCAGAGCAGATGCCTGACAGCCCCTCTTTCTGGGTGGTAAGTGCCCTGAGGGGCCGGCATTTCAGAGTTCCATTGGTGGCCCACTGGGTAGGGCAGAGTGTGAAGGGCTTAGCAGACCCCCATCTCTGACAGGTGACCCCGTATATCTTCTCTCTGCATGGCCCGGGACTTCCTGGTTTGCCTGCCCCAGAATCCAGGCGGGAGAATGGAGTCCATGCTTTTCCACATGGCCTCCTGTCTGTTCCCTAGCCTGCCCTGTCTCCCTGCCTCCCTCCCGTCCTGGTTTCAGCAGGCTCATACCCTGCTGTGTCTCTGACCACCCCTCCGTCTCGCATTCTGCCCCCTGCATATAACCAACCTCGGCCTGCCTCTTCACGACTGTTCCACGCCCTGCGCTTCTCTGGCCCTTGGTCTCTCCCTTGGCTTCTCTCTCTTCTGAGTTTTCCTCTGATCAGGTGTGGGCTCTGCCACCTCCTAAGATCTTTAGTGAGTTGGATTGCCACCCTGCACCTCAGTTTCTTCATTTATAAAGTGTGGGTCATAGCACCTGACTCAGAAACATCTTTGTCCTGAAGATGACAAGACCACGTTGGTAAAGCAGCATGTTCCCCTCTCATCCCAAGTGCCTGCAGCACAGAGTGGGGAAGGGAGTTTGGCCCGGGCAGCCTGGACTGGGGCGGGGTCACGACAGGTGAATGAGGAGTTCTGGCTGTCCCCTCTCTCTACTGCCGAGGTGCCAGGGGTTGCTGGGGCAGGTGCTTAGGGGTCAGCTTGGCAGGATTGGAAGCTCTGAGTCCCCACCTTGTTTTTTTGGAGGCCCAGAATGAGCCCATTGCCTTCTTGTCTCCCTCGCCTCTCTAATCTGGGTTGGAGTCCGTGAACCCAGGGCCCCCAGGCCACGTGAGATCCCAATGAGGCTCCAGGTTTTAACCTCAGCTCGACCGTGTCCTAGTGGTGTGGCTTTGAGCAAACTGCTTGCCCTCCCCGAGCCTCATTTCTGCATCTGTAGAATTGGGGTGATCAGGGTAGATTTGGGGGAGGATTAGATGAGCTCATGTGTGTAAAGGCTGCAGCACAGCACCCAGCACATAGTAGGCCCTCAGTGCATGCCAGGTGCTATGATTAACTAACACCCCTGCTGCTCCAAGTGGCAGGCGTGGCTCTGGGGCATCATGGTTTCCGTGTTCCATCTTTGGCCCTGGCCTTTTTCCTGCATCGTCTGCACATCTGCTTATTCAACAAGCGTTTGCTGATGCCGACCCCTGCCAGGCCGGTCCAGTCTCAGCTCCCATGGCCCAGACCCTCAGTTGAAGCTTCGGCACGGCCTCTGGCTTCTCACACAGCCAGGTCCTCCAGCTTCCTGGAGTTGTGGGAGTCCAGGGCCAGCCCCTGACCCAGCCAGAGGGGGTCCCGCCTGATTGTGCTGCGTTGTCGTGAAGTGGCAGGAACAGTTGGCTACTTGGAGACGGGCGGAACATTCCCGGCAGAGGGAACAGCATGAGCAAAAAGAGGTTCCCAGGATCTCGGAGAGCTGCAGAGGACAGGGAATTTCACCAGGGGCAGAGCTGAGTGCGTGTCAGGGGCCCCGGGTGGCTGTGGAGGTGGAAAGTGTGCAGGGACAAAAGCAGAACTCGCCTCGCAAGTAGGTGTCCTCCTCAGCCTGGTGTGGTTGTCAGGAATGCCGGCTGTGTGCGGAGCTTTGGCTGGACCGCTCTGGCGGGGAGGAGGAGTGAGGCGGAGGAGAGGCCCGAGACAGGCCAGCATGGTCATGTCAGGGGCCAGAGGTTGCACTGAGGCAGGAGTGGCAGATCTGGGCAGTGGGAGCCGAGGCCGGGCGGGTTCTCGGGTCCCACAGTAAGGTGACCGTACTGGGAAACGAGGGAGCTTTGAGCCACGGGCCATGGGGAAGAGGACTTCAAAGCGATCTGTGCGGAATGGTGTTCAAGGGGATGAATTGGGTGTGGGTGGGCACGGGGTGGGACGGAGGGGGCCTCGATGCGGGGAAACCGAGAGGCTAGCTCAGGGCGATGGGAGAGAGCTGCGCTACTTTGGATGGGTCACCGGAACCCTGGCCTCAGTTGTCCCCTTTCTAAAATGGAGTGCTGGGGTGCCTGGGTGGCTTAGTTGGTTAAACGTCCAACTCTTGATTTTGGCTCAGGTCACAATCTCAGGGTTGTGAAATGGAGCCCTGTGTTGGGCTCCGTGCTGGGCGTGGATTCTTTCTGTCTCCCTCTCCCTCTGCCTCTCTCCCCCTCCCTCTCTAAAAACAAAAAAACCAATGTCCTTTTTAAAATAAATAAATACATACATACAACGGAGTGCCTTCAGACCTTCCAGAGGCAGGAGGCTGGGCCATATGATCCCCCTGTCCCCCGCCCTGGGGAGGCTGAGCAGGGAGAACAAGCAAGCCCCGGCTGGTGTCCCTATGGTATCTCCTGGCCTTGCCCCCTTGCCTGCCCCACTCCCCAGAGAGTGTGTGGGGTGATCCCAGAGTCACCAAGGGCACCAAGAAGCCTCTCCTGAGCCTCCACCGTGTGCCAGAGGCTTCTCCATGCCTCACAACGGCCCTGCAATGGGGCTGTAGTTTTTTATTGATAGATGAGGACGGGAAGGCTCAGGGAGCAGCCGGCTCTCACAGTCCAAAAGCTGCAAACTCAGGTCTTTCTGACTGCAAACCTACTCCATGTTCACTCTGGCACTGTTGTCCATGAGACACACGGAGTGAGAGTTAATGACGTCCTTGTTAGAGGAAGGGAGGAGCAGGCAGATTGCTGTCTGCAACCCTCCGAGGCCTCTGCGTGGCTGACAGCGGTTGACAGCCGAGATGTCAGAGCCAGACTGACCTGGGATCGGGGCCCAGCTGTGCTGTTTACTGAGAGAGCGAGCTTGGCCATACACTTAGTTAACCAACTAAGCCTGGGTGAGCCCCAGTTTTCTCATCTGTGAAATGGGAGTAGCATTAGAGCTTCACCGGGTGGTTTTGAGAAGTTTATGAGGCATGATATGAAGGACTTCAGCACAGAAGCAGGCATTTGGCAAGTTTTCAGTAAATATTTTCTTTCTTTTTTTTTTTTTTAAGATTTTATTTATTTATTTGGCACAGAGAGAGAGTGAGCACAAACAGTGGGGAGGGGTAGAGGGAGAAGCAGACTCCTCGCCAAGCAGGGAGCCCAATGCAGGACTTGATCCCAGGACCCCAGGATCATGACCTGAGCTGAAGGCACACACTTAACTGACTGAGCCACCGAGGCTTACCTCGGTAAACATTTTCCATCATGTCTGTTTCAAAGGCTTACTTCTCATTCTTTTGATTAGTTTATTTTTATTTTATTTTATTTTTTTAAAAGATTTTATTTATTTGAGAGAGCATGAGGTGGGGCCAGTGGGGGTGGGGGGGGGGAGAGCAGAAGGAGAGGGACAAATAGACTCCCTGCTGATCAGGGAGCCCAACACCAGACGGGGCTCGATTCCAGGTCCCTGGGATCATGACGAGAGCCGAAGGCAAATGCTTAACCAACTGAGCCACCCAGGCGCCCCATCGATCAGTATTTATTGAGCCCCAGAGGAACTGGAATTATTGGGTAGATTGTATAGGGAAGTTTTATTAGCTCAATATTAGACATTTTCTTTTGCTGTAAAGGTAACACAGTTATTTCAGAAAATATGGAGAAGTTTAAGTAGAGACATACATTACCCATAATCTCACTACAAAGAAAAAAGCTTTGTCATTTTGTTGTATTTCTTTCCCATCTCTCTCTTTTTGCCTCTGTGTGTGTGTGTTTTAATGATATCAGGATCACAATATTAGAATAGTGATCATGTTATATATAATACTTTGTAAGCTGCTTTTCACTTGATATTATATCATGAGTGTGTTGTCATGTTATCAAACATTCTTTGAAAACATGATTTTTTGATGGCTGCATTGTATGAATGTGTCCTATTGGGGGGGACTTATGTTATTTCCAATATTATGCCAATCTAAACAATGCATCTGTGAACATTCTTGAATACTTATATTTGTGCACACCTCTTATTATTTCTACAAGGAAATTTCTAACAGTCAAAGCTCTCCAGGGGTGCATGGGTGGTGCAGTCAGTTGGGCATCTGACTTGGTTTCAGTTCAGGTCGTGATCTCAGGGTTGTGACATCAGGCCCCTCGTCGGGCTCTGTGCTCAGCACGGAGTCTGCTTAAATTTCTTTCCCTCTCCCTCTGCCCTTCCCCAACCCCCGTGCTCTTGCACATGCTCTCTCTCTCTCTCTCTAAAATAAATAAATAAATCTTAAAAAAAAAAATAGCTTTCCCAATAGGTATGGGCTGCTGTGTAATGTAGGGAGCTTCCCATCTCTGAAGGTATGCAAGAGGACACTGGAAAACCACTGGATGGAGGCATGGCACTGAAGATTTGCGTGGAGAAAAGATAAACATAATTGTAGGCTCCTCTCCCCACACCGAGATTCAGAGATGCTGTGATCTCAGATTCCCCTTTTCCCCTTCCTGGCAGATGGTGCCTGTCTGGAGGCTATGCAAAGGGCAAGGCATGATTTCATTAACCTCAGAGTCCTGGGACCTCTAAATCCAATTGGCTACCCAGAACATCATAACATGCACAGGAAGAGGGGTAATCGTGGGCTTGAGCAGAAAGCCTGGCTTAAATTAGCAATTTACCATCATGCAGGCTGCGGCGGCCCTATTACCAGCTGGGGGATATGGGGTGGGATGGGGTGTCTGGGTTGGGTTCTATTGATTTATAGCTCCCAGTGCAGCTGCAGAAATCAACAGCTTTGTCTCTGGCCGGGGGGCGTGTGTACAGGAAGACTCTTGTCTTCTGTAGCTTTCTGAGTCTTGATAAATTGAAAGAACTCCAACTTCAAAGTCTTGTGAGGTCAAAAAGCCCTGTCCAATGAACACAACACACGGAGAGGCGGAAATGGCCTCACTCCTCTCCCCTGCCGAGGTGACCTTTTCACCAAGGCATAGAGTTTTGAACCGTGGATGATGATTCTCTTTACTGAACACTTATTTTGTGCCAGGCAGTCTGCTTAGAGAGATCTAGATATCATCCCATTTCATCCTCACAGACCCTTATGGGCTGAGTTTGTTGCCCGCGTTTATAGGTGAGGAGACTTGAGGCACAGAGAAGTTCTGTTACATGCTCCAAGTCCCGGAGTCAGATTGAAATCGGGTCATTCTGATCTCAGAGCCCACACTCTTAGCCATTGCCCAGTCTTCTGCCTGTATGTCAAGTTCAGCCCCTCTGACTGAAAAATGAGGGAACCGAGGTTTGGAGAGGTTCAGTGTCTCTTGAGTTAGTGGCCAAGACAGGACTGGACCTTGCCTTCCTAACCCTTTGTTCCCCCTTGCATCTCTTTCACTCCTGGGGTTACCTGGGCTAAGGGAGAGTCAGAGGGTAGCTAGAGATAGCCCTACCCAGGAGTATGGGAAGTGGGTTCCTGTACAGGGCAACCCAGCCTGGGGGCCACTGATGTCTCACAGGCTCCGAGAAGTCCAAGGTTCCCGGGGCGAAGCCAGCACCTGGCAAGGCAGCCGCATCCTTCAGATGCAGAGAGATCGGGGTTCAAACCCAGGTCTGCTTCTCGCTGGCCTCTGTTTTCTCATCTGTAAGATGTAGGTGATAGAAAATCACCTACGTCGCAGGGTTGTGGCAAACATACACTCAGCAGCCCCTCCTAATACCGGGCACGGTTCTGGGGGCTGGGCATGTCACAGTGATCAAGACACAGTCCTTGCCCTCACGAAGCCGACATTCTAGTGGGGGGAAATATAGACGGTAAACGAGCAGATGTAAGGCCAAGGCTATAGTTGACCATGAGGTCAACTAAAAGAGGAGTGGGGGAGAGAGAGTGGTGGGGCTGTAGTTGTATATGGTGAGGTCAGGGAGGAGGAGACAACCCAGCAGAGGCGTGCCTCTGAGAGGAAGTGTTTTAGGGGGAACGGAGAAGGGGAAGGGGAAGGGAGGTGATGTACGGCCCTAGCTCAGGGCCTGACCGGGAACAGGAAGTTGTTGGTGATAATGATGCCTTCTGGCTGATTTCCCAGCATTCGGGAATCTGGGACAGGATTAAGCCAAGGGAGAAAAACCACTTCTCCCGGCCAGCCCACATGCCCCTGCAGGACAGATGGAGATAATCTGTCTCCCTTGGTTACAAAAACTCATGGTCCTGAAGTGCTAGGAAATGCCCCCCCATCTAGTGGGAAGTGGAGCCCAGCCTGTGGCCAGAGGGCTGTCCTGCGGGAGGGGCAAGTAGCCCTAAGACACTCCCTTCACCTGCTCAGGCCCTGTCATGCCAGCAAAGCATGGCATATTGACTCCACAGGACTTCACACCAAAAATAGCACTGCTGACCTTTCTAGAGTGCTGACAGGGTGGCCAGCTCTGTGCTGAGCACCTTCCACGAAGTATCTCATTTAATTCTCCCGACTCTCTGAGGCTGGTAGCACGTTTCTCTCCATTTGACAGATGAGAACACTGAGGCTCAGAGAAGCTAATTCACTTGCCCCAGGGCCACAATGGTAAGTGACAGCCTGTGAACTGAGGCCCCCCTGACTCCCAGAGCCCGTGTGTGCAAAGAGACTGGGAAGCAATGGCCGAGAAGGTGGAATTCATGACACCGTCTGATTCCAACTGTGAAAAATGACTTTTTTATAGCACTTGGGATCAGGAGAGGCTGTGGAGCAGGGCAGACTGAGTTGTAAAGTTATTAAAATAATAAATTGTTAATAAATAAAACAAAAGCGAAACTCTTGTGTGTCAGGCAGAGGGATATGGCCCAGCATGGCCAGAGGCCTACAGGGGAGAAATGTGGATTTTTTGGAACATCTGACTTTGGATCCTGGTTCCGTCCACTCTGTACTTCTAGACAAGCACCTCTGACCGTGGGTCAGTTTCCTTCTGAAACTGGGATGAAACAAAATGGGAATACATGGGTCTCTACTTCCCACGGTGGGTGTGGGTCAAAGGAGAGAATGGATGTGAAGTGCTCTGCACAGGGCCGGCCTTGCCCATTGTCCTCAAGGAGTGTTCCTTGGGGACTGGGGGCAGGAGAGGTAAACCGTATCATCCCCGTATACCCTGTGGTCACTAAGAATGACAAACTTGCCGCAGTATTTTTACATGGAACCGTGGGACATTTACTTGGCGATGGGCAGGACTCCAAATGATCAAGAATCCATCAAATCTGACTATGACAAAACTGAGCGTGTGCTTTGGTGATATTACAGGGCTTCATACAGGGGACCTTGCTTGGAAACTCTCATCTCTACAACACTTCCCTGGGGGCTGGTGTCTTTGCCCCTTTTCTGGTGAGGAGAGTGTATGGCTCCCAGCACCTTAGCCTAGACTATGTCCTTTCAGGTCTGTCCTACTAGACAAAAAGAACCAGGAGGATGTATTTCAAGGAATCAGCTTATGCAGTTGTGGGGTCTGGCGAGGCTGGCTGGTTGGAAACTCTCGGGCAACAGCTGATGCTGCAGGTCAAAAGGCAGAATTTCTTCTTCCCCTGGGAAGCCTCAGTTTTGCTCTTAGGGTTGAGCCTCATTACCAAGGATAACTTCCTTAAAGTCAACTGATTGCAGATATTAACCACATCTGCCAAATATCTTCACAGCAACCCTGAGATTGGTGTTTGATTAAATAACTGGATACTGGAGCCCAGCCAGGTTGACGCATAAAACTAATCATCACAGAGTCAGACAGATCTGGGCTTGAGTCCTGGTACTAGAGCCCATAGGCTGTGTGACCTTGGGCAAGCCTCTCTGAGCCTCAGTCCCCTCCTCTGCCGGATGCGGTGATAGTGCTTACCATAGTCGTTTGTTGTGAGGATGAAATACAGCGATGTAAATCAAGTGGCTTTGTCCGTGCCTCGCATAGAACGAGGGGAGCCGCACACAAGTAGATGGTCATGGTCATGAATCAGTGTTTTCTAGTTGTAATTGCTCGTTCCAGGGTTCGCCTTCCCTTTTCCACTGGTTGCTCCTAGAGGGTGGGATCCGTGTCCTGTTCGTGTTCCGTGCTATTTCCTAGCTCCATCCCTGACCCGAAGGAGATATCACTAAGTATTTCCTAGATATCTCGTTGACACGTTGTTAATGAGGTTCTCTCCATGGAGTACTGGGGATCTATAATAAAAATCCTTCAACCTCAAGACAAGACGGAAGATGTGTGGGAACCTCAGGCCTCTCTTCTCTCTAAAGTAACCCTTTGCTTCTCAGCTTAGTAAATCTCTCCTCCCAGAGGCCTTTTCTGACGCCCCCAGGCCAACAGATCCCCCCCTCCTCCGTGTTCCCACAGTGTCCTATGTGTCCCCCATCCACACATACTTTTTCAAGCACTCGATTGCTCATCTCTCCTCTCTCTTCAGAGGAGCAGGTGTGTGGGGGGGGCAGGGGGAGGGAGTAGCCTTCGCTCACAGCTGGAGCCCCAGCCTAGGCTCTGACACTCAGGCAGCAGGTCAGTAGGTGTTTGTAGGAGGGACACGTCCTATTTCCAGAGACCGTGGGCTGACATGCTACACTTGGGGAACTCTGCTTTCTTGGGGCGTCTGTGGTGTCTGGCTGCCCCATTTCCTGGCCCAGCCACCCTTAAGCCAGAAGCAGAGCCCGGGTGATGGGGAAGAGCTTCTCACTGGCTTCCATGAGCGTGTTGTTCTTGAGCTGAATGGCACAGGCATCTGCCCTGTTTATTTATACCTGGCCACCCCGGCCCTCACTCATGTTCAACTCAGGGCTCTTTATTTCCATGTTCCAGCCTTTAATCTTCTCCCGTGACACGCCTTGTTATAATTAACCACTTTTCTTCCTCATCCTTTGCCAAAACGGAGACAGCTAATTAATTTCTGGCGACTTGCCACTCCTGTTAAATGGTGGGCAGGGACGGAATTTGCAGCCCTTGCTGCCCAGCGGGCTTGTTTTGCCAGTGGGAAGAGCAACCACCCTTTGTGTACAAATAGAGGGAACCCCAACTGGACCCCAGCAGGCTGGCTGGCAGATGCTTTGTTTAAGCTGTTTATTCTCCACCATGGGCAGAGCCTCTGTGATCGCTGCTGTAGCTGCGCCTCGGCTTCCTCCTTTGTGAAACAAAGGGATTGAGCTTTATATACAGGGAGAAGAAGATGGGGTAGAGGTTAGGTTAGTGGGTTCTGGAGTCCGAGGGACCCAAGGCCCAGCCCCGCCACTCCTAGCTGTGGAACTTTTGGTGAGTTACTTCCACCCCTCCAAGCCTCAACATTCCTCACCTGTAGAATGGGGCTAAAGCTCACATCCTGTGCAGATTCAGTGGGATACGAGCGCACTGGTGGCACTCATTTAACAGCACAGCTAGCACAGAGGAAGTGCTCAGTAAACACTCTCACCTGCCTCCTTTCCTTTCAGTGCTCACAATCTATATTCCTGATGGGAAAAAAAAATCCTTTTATTGGGAGAACTGAGGAGTGGAGTGATTTGAACCTGGATTGCTTCTCTGTTTGAGGCCATGGCTGGCAAGATGCTTCACCCCTCTGTATTCGTGTCTTAGGGCTGCCGTCATAAATGACCATAAACTGGGTGGCTTACAACAACAGAAATGTATCCTTCACAGTTCAGGAAGCCAGAAGTGTGAAACCAAGCATGGCAGGCTCCCTGCAAAGGCTCTCGGGAAGACTCCTTCCTCGCCTCGCTTCCGGTGGGTGCTGGCAGTCACTGACATCCCTTGGGCTTGCAAGTGCATCTCTCCAATTGTCGCCTCTGTTTTCCCATGGCCGTGTTCCCTCTGTGCATGTCTCTGTGTTTCCTCTTATAGGGACACCACTCATCGTGGAGTTAGGGCCCACCCTGATCTAGTATGACCTCATCTTAATCACGTCTGCAAAGACCCTATTTCCAGAAAAGTTCACATCAGAGGTTCCAGGTCGATATGAATTTTGGGGGCACCTATTCAACCCACGATACTCCCCAAGTCTCACTTCCCTCCCCTCTATAAGGATGATAATAATAGTAGCGATTTCATAGGGTCGTTGAAGTAATTAAATAAGCCTCATCTATGTAAATGCCACGGTAGAATTCAATAGAAGACATCAGGCCCTTGTAAGCACTGAGTCAGTGTAGCTGCTGAGATAGAGATGGTGAAGATGATGATGGCGACGGGGATGGTTCCATCCGTGGACCTACCTATGTTGGTTGATCACTGGACTCAGGGACCTAGAATGTAAGCATCTACTAAGAGCCTAGGCCCTCATCAGGAATTCTGAAGCCTTGGACAGGAGCCCCCCCTTTCCCTTTGGCCTCAGCCGCCTTGGGCCCTCATCTGAGCATTAGCTCCTAGAAGGACAGCTCAGTAGAGAAGAAAGAACTTGGCCTCTCAGGAGTCAGGGAATTGACACCCCGTGTCACCCTGTGCAACTGTCCTTCCCTCTCTGGGCCTCAGTTTCCCAATCTGTAAAGTGGGAGAGGAGATTGGAACTCAGTGTTACAGATCAGAGCCTCTTCCGGTGCTCAAGTTCCAGCACAGGGCTCTGGGTCCCCCCCCAGTGGTGGCAGGTTACCAAAGGCCAGCCCAGGAGTCAGGAGGGAGCCCGGGACTCCCAGGACAGCTCAAGCAGGTGTCATTCTGGGCCCTTTTTCCTCATCTGGACAAGAGAAACCACTATGATATGAGCAGCGTGCTAGGGACATTGTAGGCAGGAACTCATTTGGTTCTCGCCACACCTTTATGTGGTAGGATCATTATACCCAGTTCACAGAGGAGCAAACCGAGGTTCGGGAAAAGTTAGAACTTGCCCAAGTTTGTACAGTTAGTTAGAGACAGAGCTGGGGCTTAAATTGAGGTGTATCTGGTGCCAAAGGCCGTGCTTCTGTCTGGACCACACCTTTAATAGTTTCCCAGGGCTGCCCTAACACATAGCATGAGCTTAAAGTAACAGAAATGTATTCTGTCACCGTTCTAGAGGCCAGGAGTCCACAGAGTGTCTGCAGGGCCACGCTCCCTCTGCAGGTGCGTGGGAAGAGGCCTTCCTTGACTCCTCCAGCTTCAGGTGGCTCCACACCTGTCGTGCTGTGCGGCTGTGCCCCTCCAGTCTGTGCCTCTGTCTTCACCTGGCCGTCTCCTCTTCTGCCTGTGTGTCTTTTACAAGGACACCTGTCCCTGGCGTTAGACCCCACCCAGACAATCCAGGATGGTCTCATCTCAAGATCCTTAACTTAAATACCCCTGCAAAGACCCCTTTTCCAAGTAAAGTCAGTGCATTCACAGGCAGTAGGGGATGGGATGTGGACTTGTCCTTCTCAGGGCCACCACTCAATCCACCACGGTTATTAAAGGCTTGGTGGTGACGGTATCTGTGGAATCCCTGGCCCACAGGGTGGATGTGCGGGGGGCGGGGAATTTCTGGGGCATTTTAGAAGGAGAAGGAGATGAATGCAGTTGTGAGCTGAGGAGACCAGCTCGGGGACATGTGTGACGGGGGTGCAGTTTCAGCTGGTATTTGCACTGGCAGTGAGTGGTGAGGTCAGAAACACTGAAGACCGCATCTGGATACGGGTGGATGGGGCCAGTCATGGGGGCACAAACCTGGATACCTGTCCACAGAGACCAGCCCTGTTGGCTGGGGCATATATCCCCCTAACAGATTTGAGGTTCTAGATCCCACAGAAGATGGATTTGGCTTCACTCACTTGCCTGGGGAGATGGGAGAAGGCCAGGCCTGAGCACCATCTGGGTGCCCACCGCATAGTTGACCTGCATCATCTTTGGCCCTCCGTTAACCCAAGAGGGTGGTATCCTGTGTCCTCAGATGATCATACTCAGGACTGTGCCAGAACAACCCAAGATGAGAGCGCCGAGGAATGGCCACGTGGCGCTGAGCAGGCAGCCGACCAAGCAGCCACAACGGCCAATGTGCGCTGAGCACTTCCTTGTATTCACTCTGGTCCCACCACAGCTGGATGAGGCGGGGACCCTTAACACCTGCCATTTTCCAACACGTGGAAGGAAGAAGGCTTAGTTTTAGACTCTGATTCCGTGAACAGAACCAGGAAAAATAGTGCCAGGTGAGAAAGAGGTAGCCCTTGGCTCGAAAAAAAGAGAGAGAAACGGCTTCCTCTGTGTGTGGTCCCAACAACAGGGTGGATTGTGCATGCAGGTGGTGAGTCCCCCATCTCTGGACATATTCAAGCAGAAACTGCATAGCCATTTGTCTGGAATGCCTTAGAGGGAATGCCTTCACTGTGAAGTTGCTTTCTAGCTCTGGGATTCCAGATATTTTCCCAGGAGACCAACAGATATCTATGTGCACAAAGGTGTTCATCATAGTGTTATTTGTAATAATGAAAACGTGGAAACAACCCACATATCTTTCAATAGGGGATTTGTTAAGTAACTTCATTCAGGAGCTTCAGTGTCCACAAGCGAGACTAGGTCTGGCCTGCAGTCTGTTGTTGTGTGGTCCTTGAGCTATAGTTTTTGTACTTTGAAAGGGTTGTAAAAGAGAAAACGAGGATATGCACCAGAGATCCTCTGTGGCCTGAAAGCCTAAAATATTTACCCTCTGGCCCTTTACAGAAAGTCTGTTGATCTCTGGATTAGAATCACAGGCAGTCACCAAAAATTATATTAATTTGTATCTATGAACATAGAGATATGGTCACAGCGTATTTTTGAGAGAGAGAAACAGGTTATATAACAGTATTAAAGCAAGAGCCTGTTTATGTAAAACAGGCTATGAGTGTTTGCATGTTATCTGTAACAGTGGTCTGAAATATTAATAGTGGTTTTAAATTTTCTTTATTAGATGATTCTATGTTGTTTGAACATTTTATAGAGAATAGCTATTATTTTTGAGATCTCAAAAAGGGTTTGGAGCAAAGTTAATTCTAAATATGCCAGCAACCCATGCTGTTTGGAACCAAATGAGTTTTGGTCAAAGCCAAAGCCATTTCCTCAATTTGTCCCTGAGGCGCCTCAAGGTTAGTCTGACTGCGGGTTGGTGCTCTTACCTTGCTGCTGTTACTGGTTTTGTTTTCAGGTCTCTTGCTCCTACTTTGATCCCCATGGGCTGTGGTGTCTGAGTGGAAAACATATCCCTCAGCTTAGTTAGAAACAAATGAGCTTTTTTGGATAAATGATTTGACATTTCTTCTGGCCACGGCAGAACTAAGTTGCTTCCGATTCAGGGCGAGCAGGGTCAGGCTCAGATGCCCTGCAGGAGACCTGTGTTGTTCTGGGTTGAGGATGGAAGGGAGGAGGGGGGTGCGGAGGAAGAATTGTCCCCGTCTGAGCTCTTCAGTCTGTGGCTGGTTACTTTCAAGGATCAGGCACCTGAACTCTTCTGTTCCACTGGGCGTCCTCCAGTAAACCCTGTGTCCCCTCTGACCTGGCCCTAGGTGCCGAGTGGGGAGCAAGACAAACGCCATGCGTTTGGGTAGCTCATATGTTAACTGTCAAACAGAGTATGTGCGGGGGCGGGGGCACAGGGTATTTTGGATCCACAGGGGAGAAGCCAAAAGGGAAGTGAAGAGGAAGGTGCTGAGGTCCGGGGGAAAGCACTCCGTTCGAATCTCCGCTCAGCCTCCTTCCGACTCCGCAGCCTTGGGCAAGTCGCTTCACGGCGCCCTCTTACTTGGGAATCATAACTTCTCTTTGCCCTGTGCAGGTGCTGGGAGGAGTAAATGAAGTGAAATGTTTTCTCTATGCCGGGCAAGTCTTCGGTGTAAGGAGTATGTGAACTGTGCCTGAGAAAGACCCAGCACGTGCTTGTTGTCCATAAATACCGCTTGGCGCCCCCTTGTGACCAGAGGTGTACATTTTGTTCTGAATTGACCTCTTCCTCATGCCTCATCACGGTGCCTGTGCTATTTTTCTGATGTTTGTAGGTCTGTCTCTCCCTAATCCCACCTGGACTGTGAGCACATTGTCTCCACACCCCCGCCCCGGACCATAGCAGGGTGGAAGAAGGTGTGAAAAACAGAAGAACACCGTGGAACCAGCGCACGTCCAGATGTTTACCCCAGTTGGTCTTGGCCTCCACACCAGGCCCCTCTGCATGGCCACGGTTTGCTGAGCTAGTGCAGGTGGCAGGGAGGCACGGGCCCTGGAGACCAGATCTGAGTTGGTGTCCCATCACCAGCACTTCCCAGCCGCATGTCTTTGGGTGCGCCATCTACCTTGGCCCCTCTGTGGGATGAGGACCGTGTTAGCACTCAGGCTCGCAGTGGGGAGGAAATGAAATTGTGCATTCACTGTTTTTGGCAAAGTGCCTGGCCCATGGAAGAAAAGATACTCAGAGAATATTGCTTAAAGAACCCAAACAAGCCACCCAAAGCTGTCAGACCAGTCCCAGGCAGGCCTTGCACAAAGGACGGAATGGTTTAGCCTGAGCGCCTGCCACTCACCAGCCGCTCTAACCAAGTGCCCTGGCTTCGCTGGGGGGTGGAAATTCTTACCAGGGGCTTACTTGTCAGCTGAGAAGCGCAGCTCTCCCGGGGCCCAGGAGCACATGGGAACTTGACGTGCTTCAGACAGCAAGCACACCCTATCTCCATCAGATTGAGGGGGGGCTGATCTTCCCTGCCAGTGGGGCTTGTCTGACAGACGTCAGGACAGGAACATGGCCGGCCACTCTGTGCTTCTTCGGAACGAAGCCTCACTGGGGACTAAGACACGTGGTTCGCAGCACATTCCCAGCTGCATAATTCAACATGACCTAATGGAGGATTTTGACTTAGAAAAAAAGCAAAGGATTTCCCAAAGCATCTCAGAGTCAACGGAGGTTCACCGGGCTTACTGTCCTCACCCCCAGGGTGGGATCCAATGGGAACCCTACAAGAAGAAAGCAGAACTATATCAGGGGAAAAAACCTAAAAGGGCTGCCTTTTTTTGTCTGCACGCCGGCCAGTAAGCTAGATACTTTCACATGTGTTGCTCCTAAAAAGTCAATTACACCGGGGGCGCCTGGGTGGTGCAGTGGTTAAACATTTGCCTTTGGCTTAGGGCGTGATCCCGGCGTTCGGGGATCGAGCCCCGCATCAGGCTCCTCCACTGGGAGCCTGCTTCTTCCTCTCCCACTCCCCCTGCTTGTGTTCCCTCTCTCGCTGGCTGTCTCTCTCTGTCAAATAAATAAATAAAATCTTAAAAAAAAAAAGTCAATTACACCGAAATTGGCAATGAGGAAACAGGTTCAGAGAGGTGAAGTAATTTACCCAAGATCACACAGTCCAGTATATTGTGGAACCAAGATCTAAAGGGCTCTAAAGGATTCCCGCACCACACTCTTCAACTTAGGGAACACACACAGTGATGTCACATTATTCACATCTTTTTTTTTTTTATTGTGGTAAAATACACATAACATGAAATTTACCATTTTCACCGTTTTTAAGTACATGAAGCACATTCACACTGTTGTGCAGCCATCCCCACCATCCATCTCTAGAATTTTCTTCATCTTCCCCACCTGAAACTTTGTCCCCATTAAATAATAATTCCCCATTTTCTCTTCCCCCAGCTCCTGATAACCCCCATTCTACTTTCTGCCTCTGTGAATTGGACTATTCTAAGTACCTCATTACAAGTGGAATCACAGAGGTTTTTGGCTTTTTGTCACTGGCTTATTTCACGTGGTACAGTGTCCTCAAGGCTCATGCATGTCGTAGCGTGTGTCAGAGTTTCTTTCCTTTTTAAGGCCAGATAATGTTCTGTTGTATGTGTAGACCATATCTTGTTTATCCATTCATTTGTCAGTAGACACTTGGGTTGCTGCCACCTTTTTGGTTGTTATGAAAAGGGCTAGTTTGAATGTGTACAGATACCTCTTTGAGACCCTGCTCTTCATGCTTTTGAGTATGTACCCAGAAGTGGAATTGCTGGACCAGGTGGCATTCTGTTTTCGGTTTTTTGAGTAATTGCCATGCTGTGTTCCACAGTGACTACACCATTTTATATTCCCACCAACAGTGCACCAATTTCTCTACATCCTTGCCAACACTTCCTACTTTCTAGTTTTTTTTTTTAAAGATTTTATTTATTTTCTTGCGATAGAGCAGGAGAGAGAGAGAGAGATATCATGAGCAGGGGGAAGGGTAGAGGGAGAAGCAGACTCCCCAATGAGCAGGGAGCCTGATGCGGGACTCGATCCCAGGGTCCTGGGATCATGACCTGAGCCAAAGGCAGACGCTTAACCTACTGAGCCACCCAGGCACCCTCTGTTTCTTGTTTTTTGTTTTTTAAGATTTATTTATTTATTAGAGAGAGCACACATGGTAGGATGAGAGCATGGTGGGGGGGCAGAGGGAGAGGGAGAGAGAAAATCCCAAGCAGACTCCCCACTGAGCGTGGAGCCTGACGTGGGGCTCAATCCCACCACCCCGAGATCATGACCTGAGCCAAAATCAAGAGTCGGAAGCTTAACCAACTGAGCCACCCAGTGCCCCTCTGGGTTTGTTTTTTTTTTTTTTTTTGATAGTTGTCATCCTCGTAGGTGTCAAGTGGTATCTCGTTGTGGCTTTGATTTTCCTGATGACTAATGATGTTGGGCATCTTTTAATGTGCTTATTGGCCATTTTTATATCTTCAGAGAGAGGTCTGTTCAAGTCCTTTGCCCATTTTAAAATACAGTTGTTCGTTTTTTTTAGTATTGAGTTGTAGAAGTTCTTTATATATGCTGCATATTAACCCCTTATTCGGTATGTGATTTGCAAATATTTTCTCCCATTCTGTGTGGCCTTTTAACTGTTGATAGTGTTCTTTGATGCACCAAATTATTTAATTTTTTAAAAAAGATTTATTGGGGTGGCGCCTGGGTGGCGCAGTCGTTAAGCGTCTGCCTTTGGCTCAGGGCGTGATCCCAGCGTTCTGGGATCGAGCCCCACATCAGGCTCCTCTGCTAGGAGCCTGCTTCTTCCTCTCTCACTCCCCCTGCTTGTGTTCCCTCTCTCACTGGCTGTCTCTCTCTGTCAAATAAATAAAATCTTTAAAAAAATAAAAGATTTATTGGGGTGCCTGGGTGGCTCAGTTGGTTAAGCATCTGCCTTTGGCTCAGGTCATGATCCCAGGGTCCTGGGATTGAGCCCCACATTGGGCTCCTTGCTCAGCAGAGAGCCTGCTTCTCCCTCTCCCTCTGCCACTCCTCCTCGCCCTGCTTGTACTATCTCTCTCTGTCAAGTAATAAATAAGAAAAATTTTTAAAAAATTAAAAAGTTTTATTTATTTATTTTAGAGGGGAGGAGCAGAGGGAGAGAGAGAATCCTGAAGCAGTCTCCCTACTGAGCATTGAGCCCGACATGGGGCTCAATCCCAGGACCCCAAGATCATGACCTGAGCTGAAATCAAGAGTCGGTTGCTCAGCCTAACTGAGCCACCCAGGCACCCCACCATTGTTTAATTTTGCTACAGTTTATCTGTTTTTCTTTTGTTACCTGTGCTTTTGGTGTCATATCCAAGAAATCATTGACAAATCCAGTGTCATGTAGCTTTTCCTCCTATGTTTTCTTCTATGAGCATTATAGTTTTACCTCTTACATTTAGGTCTTTCATCCATTTTGAGTTAGTCTTTTATATGGTATAAGGTAAGGATCTAATGTCATATCTACAACTTTTTGAAATAGAAAAAAAAATTAGTGACCAACAGTAGGGTTTTGAGGGGTGGGGCAGTGAATGATTTATCTTTCCAGAAAGTTCAGTCTCTCACCCAGTCTTGTTCTTCCCTTCATCTAGCTTCTACCCAGTAGTCACAATGTTCTTTTAAGAAACACACATAAATCAAACCACATCATTCCCTTGCTTAAAATCTCCAGTGGCTTCCTGCTGTACTCAGAATAAAATCCAACCTTCTTTCTGTGCATGAGTTGACCCCTGCTGACTTCTCCCTGCTGCACATTCTGTTGCTTCTTCTCAGACTTACTGTCACTTAGTCACACTTAATGTCTGACCATTCCTGCAGCTCATTAAGCTCTTTCCTGTCACAGGGTCTTTGCACATGCTGTTCTTTCTGCCTGAAACAACCTACCTTCTTATCTTCACATGGCTGACTCCTTCTCATTCTTTCCTACCTGGTAGAAATGTCACCTTGTCTTAGCTCAAACTACCATAACAAAATACCATACACTGAGTGGCTTAAACAACAGAAATTTATTTACTCCCAGTTCTGGAGGCTAAAAATAGAAGATAAGGTGCCAGTATGGCCGGTTTCTGATGAGAGCTCTCTTTCTGGCTTCTAGATGGCCGCTTTCTTGTTCTTTCCTCACTTGGCCAGGAGAGAGGGAGGGAGGGAGAGGGAGAGAGGAGCAAGCTCCTAGATATCTCTTCTTATAACTCAGTTCATAGCACACATCCTCAGAGAAGCCATTGCCAACCTTCTGATATAAGCCAGATTCCTTCCATAAACCTCCCTCACACTCCTGCTGGGTAGTGTCCATCACTATACCCTGTTCTTATCCTTCATGGTAGAGCAGGAATAGTGGTAACTATATATTAAGTAGTGTAGCAGTTTGTTCAATGTCTGATCCCTTCCTAAGACCATAAATTTTTTTTAAAGATTTTATTTATTTATTAGACAGAGAGACAGCCAGCGAGAGAGGGAACACAAGCAGGGGGAGCGGGAGAGGAAGAAGCAGGCTCCCAGCGGAGGAGCCTGATGTGGGGCTCAATCCCAGAACGCCGGGATCACGCCCTGAGCCGAAGGCGGACGCTTAACGACTGAGCCACCCAGGCGCCCCCTAAGACCATAAATTTTAAGAAACTGGACTGTCATCTTCACTCCTATATTCCTTACTCAGTGCCTGGCACATACCAGATACTTGAATAATACCTGCTGGAAGAGTGAACAAGTCTCAGCCTGTAGTAAATTCACATTCCTTGACTTTTTCACTAACTATGGGATGGAGTGGGGACAGGAAGGAAGGTAACATGCACTGAGGGGCAGTATAGCACAGTCATTACCACATGTTGGCACTAGATAGCCTGAATTAAATACAGGCTCTGCTACTTACTGGTCATGTGACCTTGGGCAAATTGCTTCATGTCCTGTGCCTCAGTTTATGTTCCTTAAGAGATGTCAACACATGTTTGGATGATGAAAAGCAATTTGAAGGGGAGTAACAGGCTGAGCAGGGGTGAGGTGTGGCACTGAAAACAGGGGCAGGAGATGGATTATCTATAGAGGGAGCATTGGGGCCCCTGGCACCCCCCCCCCCTTGTATGCTGCACAATCAGGTGACTAACCCTCCACTGTGCAAGAGGTTAGGGGTTTTTCCCTTGAGAAGTTAACCTGGAAGAACTCTGAACTTGGGGCCAGCAGACACAGAAAGGGTCAGAGTGAGATACCAAATGAAAAGTTGGAGGGGGTCCACAGACACCTCCTCTGCTCTGCTACCATAATCCTGACAGCCAGAAGTATGCTCCCCAAGCAGGAGGTTGGAGGATTCTTTTTTCAAGGCCCCAGAGAAAACACATGCTGACACTGATATTTAGATGTTCCCCGATATAAAAGCTTAGTTTTTGCCTAGTTTCCCTACCGTGAGGCCCACAAGTTCACAGGACCCCCACACTGATGTGTGCACACATGCACACACACACTCTGTCTCTCTCTTTCTCTCTCTCTCTTTCTCTCTCTCTCTCTCTCTCTCTCACACACACACACACACACACACACACACGGCTGCCAATTAGTTATTTAGCGCTTTACACAAAGATCAACCTTTATGGGCACCTGGGTGGCTCAGTCGGCTAAACGTCTGCCTTCAGCTCAGGTCATGATCCCAGCGTCCTGGGATTGAGCCCTGCATCAGGCTCCCTGCTCAGTGGGGAGTCTGCTTCTCCCTCTGACCCTTCCCCCTCTTGTACTCTCTCTCTCTCTCACTCTCTCTCAAATAAATAAAATCTTTAAAAAAAGGGTCAACCTTTAGTCACATATCACTACATATTTGAAGGAAGTCACTAGGATACAAGAGGGAGGGCAGGTGGACAAATGAACAGAAACGTTTGAAGCAAATAGACAATGCAGTAAGCAGAAGAAAATACAAAGCAAAAATTATTGGTATCCTTGGAGAAATAAGAGAAGATATTGTATCCGTGAAATAAGATGCTATGAATGCTATATAAAAAAGAAATAATAAAAGAAAAAGAAATGACACTGGGAAAATAAAACATGAGAGCCAAAATAAAATAAAAAAGTCAATAGAGAGGTTGAGAGGTAATGAAAAGGAAATTTCCCAGAGGATGTACCAAAAAGACAAAGAGATGGAAAATGGAAAAGATAAGAAAATTAAAGGATCAATCAAGAGGCCCAACATCTAACTGACAATTTTCTAGTGATTCCAGAGAAAGCAGAGGGAGTTAGTTATCAAAGAAATGAAGTGAGGATATTTCACACTGAAGGACATGAATCTTCAGAATGAGAGGGCCCAATACAAATGAAGAAGAGCCACCCTAAGGCATAGCATCACAAAATGTCAGAATACCAGGGATAAAGAGAAGATCCTAAAAGTTTTGGAGGTGGGGAGAACAGGTTATATACACATCATCAGGAATCAGAATGGTTTCAGATACCTCTGTGACAGCACTGGAAGCTAAAAGAGAAGGGAGCCATGCCTTCAAAATTCTGGTGGAAAATTATTTCCAACCTAGTATTCCATATATAGTCAAGGAAATTAGAAGTTAGCAGAGAATATAGACATTCTCAGACATGCAAAGATATAAAAATTTTACTTCCTGTGTGCCCTTTCTTAGGAAGTGACTAGAGGATGTGTTTCACCAAAATGAGGGCAGACCAAGATAGAAAAGACTTGCAAACCAGGAAGCAGTTTCTTTAGCATAGTAGGACAGGTATGCAGCTGGTCTAGAAAGCGACCAGTCCCAAACTGAAATGGAGGAGGAAGGCTTCAAAAGGTGGATCACCAGGAAAACAAAAGGAGCTGATAGCTTATGTAACTATGTGGAAAAAGCATTTTACAGATCTGGAATGTTTGAGGAAATTTAGCAATATGTACATAAAACTAAGCAAATGAGGAAGAGGCAATTATTAACTTCAGGAAAAACAAAAATATGTACAGAAAATAAATGTGATTATAGTATACCATTTGGTTTAGCAATGGACAATATAAAGTCATAAGAATGTAAACCCTAAAAGAATGTAACCCCCAAAGTTTAATTTAAGAATTTAGAAGTTGTGATAAAACTATAAGAAAGGATGGAGAAAGGAAATGGAGATGGGTAGTGTAAGAGTTAATATTCATGGGGCGCCTGGGTGGCTCAGTCGTTAAGCATCTGCCTTTGGCCCAGGGCATGATCCCAGGGTCCTGGGATCGAGGCCTGCATCGGGCTCCCTGCTCTCCTGGGAGCCTGCTTCTTCCTCTCCCACTCCCCCTGTTTGTGTTCCCTCTCTCGCTTGCTGTGTCTCTCTCTCTGTCAAATATATATGTGTTGAAAGGATTCCCACCAAACCATTACAGTGGCTGTCCATAGCAGGGAGGGCATGCTAGACTGGACATCTGAGGAACTACAGATGTGGCTGGACATGGAAGGTGCTGTGGGAAAGGAGGTCACCCCGATGGAATGCCAGTCTGAGGAGTTTGATTTTCATCCAGATGGCAATGGGGAGTCATGGAAGAATTGTAAGCAGTAGAGTATCCTGAGCAAATCTTCTGTAGTGAGCACCCTGACTTGCTTGGAAAGAGGGGGGGCTGCGTGGTCTCCGTGAGAGCTGATGAGGCCTGGACTAAGACCTGCATACAACAAGTGTCTATCAAGGGCCTGCTCTTTGCCAGGCACTATCGGTATGCCCAGCCGTATAGCAGGGAACAGGATGGACAGAGTCCCCTGCCTTCGGGGAGCATACATGAGTGAGAGAGGCAAACGGAGAGAAAAAAAACATAAGTCAGGTGGTGGCTCATGCTGTAAAGAAAAATGAAGCAACTTAAGGAGACAGAGAGATGGTGGGGAGAGGGGTACTTTATAGATAGGGTGGCCAGGCGTGGCCTTCCTGCGGAGGTGACATTTGAATAGAGTCCTGAATTAAGGGAAGGAATAAGCCATGCAAAATGTGGGGATCCAGGCAGAAGGGCAGTCTGAAGGGACCTGAGGTGGAAAAGGGCTTGGTATGTCCAAGGCACAGAGCAAAGAGGCCAGTGGCCGGGGGGCGCGGTGGCAGGGCACATCCATCAAGGGGAAAGTTCTGGGACCAGTTCATGGAATACAGAGAGAACCTCAGGGAGCCACGGGTGGGTTGAGAGCAGGAGAGTGGCATGATTTGTCTGAGGAGGCCAGTAGGGCCAGGTTTGGCAGCCGTTTAGCTGGGGAGGAGGTGGGCGGGTTTGTTAGGACCGGAGCCTCTGGGGCTCTGCCCAGCGGTCAGTGCGATGCGTCTCAGCCCACCTGGACCAGCGACAGCAGCTTCATCACCCACTTCCCAGCATCCCAGCCCCCTCTGGGAATTGAAGGATCCTCACAAATCAAAATAGCAGGCAAAGAACAGCCTCTAATTGTTCTGCGTAAAAGAAGCGAAATTAGACGAGTCAGCTGTGGGGTTGAGACCGCCTCCCACACAGCTGTGATCCCACACCCCCTGAAGACAGACTTCCCGAGACTTGAAATTCTGCTGTCTCCAAGCAAAACTTTTTGCTTCTCCAGCCGCAGGACAAATGACAGCTATTTGGGGAGGGAGTGAGACAGATGCTGGCCCTGGAGGACAATGAGTGAGTCAGACCCCCCCCCCCCCCAAAATCAGTCCCTTCATGAAGGAATAGCCTTAGCTGGTAGGAGTTCATTCCATCCTTCAGAACACGTTGAGGGCACTCAGTGTGCATTCCTCAGCTCTCACGGGTGCCACCACACATCCCAGGTGCCCAGGGCTGGGCGTGGTAGCAGGGGGTTTCTAGAGGGGTAGAGGCATGCAGTGTGGTTCCACCCTGGGGGTAGAGTGGAGAGAGAGCACTGTTCTGGGAGTAAGGAGGTCTAAGTTCTTGTCTTGGCTCTGCCGCTGTCACCGTGTGACCTTGAGTGAGTCATGCCACCTCCCTGGGCTTCAGTTTCCCTGTCTTTTCTCAGTATGGGCTTTAGGCCACATCGTGTTTCTCAAACTTCAGAGCTCGTAAGAATCACTTGGGGGTGGTGCTTGTTAAAGATGAAGATTTCCGAGGTGCCTGGATGGCTCAGTTGGTAGAGTATGGGACTCTTGATCTCAGGGTCATGAGTTCAAGCCCCATGTTGGGCCTCGAGCTTACATATAAAAAAATTTAAAAATTAAAAAAAGGTGATGAGTCCCAGGCCTGGTTGCCAAAGATTAAGATTTCATAGGTATGGGGTGGGGTCTAAGAATCTGCTGTTCCAGGAATTCTGAAGGGAGTCTTGGACTATACTTCCATAAAATCACTTTTCCTCGATCTCTCAGGGCTCCTCCTGCTCTGAAATTGAGGAGTCACTCATGCACCCCTTCTCTGGGTTTCTCAGATCATTCTTGGGGCATGAAAGAAATCCTTATCCCTGCCTCGGTATACCTGTGTGTTTCTGTGGTGATCACACTGCACTGGGACGGTGTTTCTCCGTGTAGGCAGCCTCCTCCAGGCTGTCCGCTGCCCAGCGCAGGCCCTGGTAGAGAGAGGGCCATGACGGAAATGGTGGCCGAACAAGGGGCCAGTGTGGTGCAGATAGTCACACAGCAGTGTCGAGCATGGAGGGATGTTTCAGGTGCAGGGGGGCTCAGTTGCACACCTCTGGCTTGGATACCTGAGCTCATGCCCTGGGTTGGATGTATGGGTGAGTCCAGCTGCATGGGGATAAGAAGGTCTGGATGGGACCACAGGAAGGACTGGGAGCCCTGGTCTACTGCAGAGGGCACCCCAGAAGGTCTAAGGCCCCAGCCAGTCTGCTAGGCAGAGTCCCTTCCTCAGAGCTGGCCAGTCATATTTCCAGAAGGTCAGTGGCAGAAGCCAGAGGGTCAGGTCACTCTGGTCTGACCCCCAGCTTCACCCTTTATAGATGAAGAACAGTAACTATCATATATGGAGCACTTGCCATGCGTTGGGCTCAGGGCTAAGTGCTGTATCCTCCCATTACATTTCACAACAACCCTATGAGGTTGATTAAAGCATCACCCCCCCCCTTTTTTTTTACAGTTACAGACACTGAGGCTTAGAGAGTTCACATTACTAGCCCAGAGTCCCTCAGTTAATGAATAGTAGAAGCAGGGTTAGAACCTAGACCTGTTTCCCTCTGGAGCCCAGTTTTATTTTTAACCATGTTGCTTAGTACCCCTCAGAAGATGAAGGGCTTTTCCTAAAACACCTTCTGCCAAAGTCAGCCACAGCCAGAGAAGCCATTTTGCATCTGTTCTAGTGAAAAGGGGTGATGCTGAATCGGGTGGCTCAGAGTTCTAGTCCCACCTCTGCCCCTGACCTTTTGCGTGACCTTGGGCAAATCATTTTCCCCTCTCTGAGTCTCATGTGAAATGGAAATCTGTGAAATGGGAACAATTACACACACACTTGTTTTGAAGGTACACTAAGATGAAGACGGCCACCAACATCTACATCTTCAACCTGGCCCTGGCAGATGCACTGGCCACCAGCACGCTGCCCTTCCAGAGTGCCAAGTACCTGATGGAGACGTGGCCCTTCGGGGAGCTGCTCTGCAAGGCTGTGCTCTCCATCGACTACTACAACATGTTCACCAGCATCTTCACTCTCACCATGATGAGCGTTGACCGCTATATTGCCGTCTGCCACCCCATCAAGGCCCTGGACTTCCGCACACCCGCCAAGGCCAAGCTGATCAACATCTGCATCTGGGTCCTGGCCTCGGGTGTGGGTGTCCCCATCATGGTCATGGCTGTGACCCGCCCCCGGGGTGAGTGAGTACGGGAGTTGTGGTACAGACCACTGACCACGGGAGGCAGCATGTGGGCCCCTGTGGGTTTGCAGGCCACTTGCTAGGTGGGTGTAGGTGGCTCCACACCAATAGAGGTTATGGATTACTGATCAGTGAAAAGTGTGGATGGCTGGCCAGTGAGAATGTGGGGAGTCAGCCGATGGAATGTGAATGGTTGACTGTTGTGAGGATGAATGACTCATCAGTGGTCAGATGGGTTGCTGGTCCAAGGAAATGTATGAATGGGATTGTGGAGGGTTGGGCTGTGGGCGTGTAGCAGCTGGCCACGAGTGTGTGGATGACTGACTTCAAGGGAGATAGATGGATGGCCAATGGGGCAAGGGTGTCACTGACCAGTGAGCTGTGGAGGCCATAAGATCTGCAATCTCATCCCAAATGCCCTTCCCCCCAGTGTGAAAACCACTGCTCCAGATGACCAAGGCAAGCCCTAGAGAAGAGCCTGCAGAGAATGACAGGTGCATTTCCTCAGAGTGAGAATGGTAATTAATATAGTAGCTACCTGTATCAGTCAGGGTAGCAGGTGTAACAAGCAATCTCCGGGTTTCCAGTGCTGAACAGTATAGAGGTTTATTTCTCACTCATGTCACAGTCTAACGAGAGTCAGAGGAGGAGGAGCTCGATTCCTCAATTCTTCAGGGACCCGGGCGCCAAATGATGGTTTTGGAATCTTCCACTGCTGACATTTGGCCAGCAGATGGACACGGAGAAGGAGTGATGAGAGAGCAATACCAACTTTGAAATGTTATGGCCCGTGCCTTCCTAGTGATACCTGGTTACATGGCCCCACCTTGACATAAGGAAGTGAGACAGGTAGTTTAGCAGGGTGCCAACGACACTGGTCACTGCCCTATCTGAGCCACACTGTATCATGGGGTGTTGAGAAGTTTAAAGGAGGCTATATGTGTACAATACTTAGCACATGGCAGGGACTCCTACCTCTATTTGACAGTAAGAACATCCAGAATCAGAGAGGTCACGTGGTTTACTTAGGGTCACATGGCAGGTGTTTGGTGGAATTTGGCCTACAGCCGGAGGCTCCTGCCCTCATGCCTGTTACTCCTGTTGGCCCCTGGGGTGGAGGTTTGCAGAGGGTCAGTGCTGTGGATGGAAGGGGAATAGCTTGGTGGGAGGCCTTTGGACCACCCTTAACCCCCACAGGGCCCCTGGTGCGCCTAGCGCCCTCATTCAGCTGCTGTGCAGTTGGTCTTGACTCAGCAGCTGGGCCCCATTCCTCACTGTCAGCCTGCAGTTTATGGGCCATTAACTGCAGCCCTGTTGGGGGCCAGACCAGATGGGTCTCCTCACTCCACACTCCATCCCCCTACACACACTCCCCCACTCAGCACTTGTTGGTTCTGTATGTAACTTGCTGTGTGACCGTGAACAAATGCTGTTCCTCTCTGAGCCTTGTTCAGCCATCTGCACAATGAAGTCCTTGGACTCAGTCATCCCCAGGGGTCCTGCCATCCTGCTGTCTGGTGGACCCACTCTGTACCCTTTCTACAACTCTCAGACTCCAAGTCCACTGCCTGGTTCCTCAAAACCTAAAGTTCCAAGAGATCTTGGGAGTTCCGCAGGTCAGTTTCAGGCTCGTGTCTGAGTCCTAAAACATCCCAAGGGTGCTCATCCAGCCCACACCAACAGTCCAGGAGCTCATTCCATCCTGGGTGCGCCTCTGGACAAATCTGGCAAAGGAAGTTCTTCTTGCCATTTAGCTGGAATCTATCTCCCTGACCCTAGCCCTGACTTCTGGACTCCTAAATGTATCTGCCTTTCTGCCCCTGTGAGTGCACCAAGAGGCTGAACCCCCCTGTGCTAAAAGTTTCACATGTCTTAGCCCATTGGATCCTCACAACCCTGTGAGGTTTAGGTACTGTTAGTTGTCCCACGTTATGGAAGTTCTCCTGGGGAGTGAATAATTTGCCCAGGGTCACACCACACAGTAGGACCCGAGTTCTGCTCTTAAACTCATCATACTCTTGAGATCAGTCTGAGCAGTGTTGTCATTGGAGCTAGTCTGGAAATGGGTAGGGTGTTTTGAGTTCTCACAATGACTGACATTTGGTGGGTTTGTGCTAAATTATATCATTACTGCCATCCATGGATGTAGAGGCTTCTAAAGGGACTGGAAGAAAATATAGAAGGGATTAGGGCCAATTCCACTGGGGTCTTTAAGAATGAGTAGGAGTTCACCAAGTACAGAAGTGTGGGAGGACATTCCGGGCAGAAGAATCACCTTGAACAAAGGCCAGGAGGGGATGTGGGACCTGACCAAGCCAAGAAGGGTGGCGAGCTGGTAGGGTCACTTAGGTCCACACACCCCTCACCTGCTGTCTTTCCTTGTTTCCCCGGCAGACGGGGCAGTGGTGTGCATGCTCCAGTTCCCCAGCCCCAGCTGGTACTGGGATACGGTGACCAAGATCTGCGTGTTCCTCTTCGCCTTCGTCGTGCCCATCCTCATCATCACCGTGTGCTACGGCCTGATGCTGCTGCGCCTGCGCAGCGTGCGCCTGCTGTCGGGCTCCAAGGAGAAGGACCGCAGCCTACGGCGCATCACGCGCATGGTGCTGGTGGTGGTGGGCGCCTTCGTGGTGTGCTGGGCGCCCATCCACATCTTCGTCATCGTCTGGACGCTGGTGGACATCGACCGCCGCGACCCGCTCGTGGTGGCCGCGCTGCACCTGTGCATCGCGCTCGGCTACGCGAACAGCAGCCTCAACCCCGTGCTCTACGCCTTCCTCGACGAGAACTTCAAGCGCTGCTTCCGCCAGCTCTGCCGCACGCCCTGCGGCCGCCCGGAGCCCGGCAGCTTCAGCCGCGCCCGCGAGACCACGGCCCGCGAACGGGTCACCGCCTGCACCCCGTCCGACGGTCCCGGCGGGGGGGCCGCCGCCTAAACCGCGCCGGCCTGGCCCGCCGCGCGCCCCTGCTGTCACCCCGGGTCCGCAGGGGGCGGGGCCGCGACGCGGAGTGGGGCCAAACGGGGCCCCGGGTTTGGAGAAGGGGGTCGGGCGGGAGCCGAGAGGCGGGGCCGGTGCTGTGGGGGTGGACCTCCGGTCTGGGGCGGGGCCTCTGGGCTGAGGGCGTGGTCGACGGCTTTGGGTTGGGTGCCGGGAGCTAGCGACTCTGAGGGAGTGGGGCCTGAGGCTCTGAGACCGGGCTGCTAACCGGGACCTCTGTGGCGGGCCAGCTTCAACCTTGGGACAGCCTCGGGTTCTAGCCAGAGCCGGCCTTGCTGACCTGGGACCTGAAAAAGTCAAGGACCCAGGACCCAGGGAGCCTTGGTGGAGACCGAGGCTTGGGAACAGGGCTGCAAGACTGGGTCTCTGTGTGGTGGGGAGGACTCTGTTCTGGGGGTGAAAGGGAAGGACACGTCCGTGAGGCGGCGACAGCTCAAGATTGGGCCTCGAGATAGGATAGGGCCTGGGTGCAAGGGATGGGGGCCTCAACCTTGGGGTGGAGTCCCAGCCCCGAGTTGTAGCAAGAGGCAAGGTTGCTGAGGTCCAGGTCCAACTGGACTGTCGTTAAAAATAAAGAGAAAATAAAACCGAGAGGGAGAGAGAATATACCTTTTCTGTCCTCAACAGTCATTTTCTTGGAATGGCCTCAGCATCGACTAGTGTCCCCAGTGCTTTGTGCCAGTGGGGCTTGGGACATGACAGTGGAGCAGGGCCGGCGGCTTCAGGCTAGGATAGCAGGCCAGGGCCTTGGTTGGGGTAGGGTCCCCAGCCCCCGGTTCTACGGGGCTCAGAAAGAGGAGGGAGGTCCTGCAGCTCCAAAACCAGAGCTGCCAATCGGCCTCTGTGCCAAGGGTGGTGGGTGGGTGGAGGCAGAGGGGAGGCTGGGGAACTTCTGCTTTGACATTAGGTCCTCAAGCCGGAGGGCAGACACTTTTGGGGTTCCCCAGGGGCCTGACCTCTCTGCCCAGACACTGGAGGACAGAGGACCATGCTAGATAGAGCCCCATGGATGGTAAGTGGAAACTGGGACTGGGTGGGGGAATCTGAAGGACCAGTGTGGACTTTTCCTCCTGCCCATCTTGGGTCTCTGATAAGAACCTCCAGGAAATCCTCTTCCTTCTCCCAACACTTGGCTGCGCCTAATGTGTCCAGTGTTTCCAAGCTGGAACTGCCCACACAGGGGCCTGTCTCTGAAGGAACTGGGAGGAAGAAGGCTTTCCTAACTGCAATGCTAGCGTCCATGTATGCCCCTCAGGCCCCTCACCTGCCCCCACTGCCCCCTTCGAGCCCCTGAGGGCATGTCTACCCGGAGCAAGTCAAGGAATTTTTTCTTTTCATGTGTTTGGTGTTCTATTCAGGCCTTCCAAGATCTTTGCTTTCCTATCAGGGTCTGTCCTTGTTCCCTGTGCCTCCCCCGTGCTTCACCTCCTCTCCCCGCCCCCTCCCACCGAAAGACACTGCCTCAGTCACACACCCCTGACTCCCTATTGAAGCAGTGAGCTGACATCCTTGTAGAAACAAATTAATTTTCTTCCCTTTTTGGGACAGATGGAGAGAAACTGACGTCTTTGTCTCAAACAAAAAAAAAAAAAAAAGAAGATACCTCTTCTGCCTTTGACAGTCATTTCCTTGGAACAAAAGCCTTTCCCTTGTCTGAGAGACTGTCACTCCAGCAGGGGCTGAACTAGCATTCAGGAGGTTGGGGGCTTAGGCACCAGGATGGGCATTGGGCACTTTAGGGGTAGGGATGCCGTTGGTAGACAAAGCACAGCCCCCTTCTTGGGGTGCGGACCCCAGAAGCTCCAGACCTGGGAATTTTCTTCTTCCAGGAAATGGCTTCAGTAGCACTTTGGAAGATGTAGGGCAGTGCCCAGTGCCCATAGAGACTTTTGTGTCTGAATGGGAGGGGGGTGTATCAGCAAGGGGGGGGGAACCCTCTTGGACACTCCTCATCACATGGGACCCCTCCTGCTAATGCCTTGGAGAGATGTCAGAGAGAGGGGATAATTTAGGGACTGGGGAAGACTTCTGAAGAAGGTGACATTGGATCCAGGGCTGTTGAGTTTCCTCGCAAGGAATGTGTCCTCTTCAACTCTCTCTCGAGGCTGCTCTGGGTCTGCCCACTGCCATTTCCCATGGCTATAAGAGATCTGGCTGCTTTTTATTACTACTCGTACATAAATGCGTCCTGGGGTCAGTAGAGGCTGGGTCCAGACCACACTTGTATCAAAATCAACTTGATGCCGGGCTATGCACCCTGGGGACTGGGACTCGGAAATAAGTCAGATATAGCCCCGCCCTTAGAAAGGTCAAGCCCAGGCTGGGAGACAAGGCATCAACAGAGCATTGCATCTCAGTTGCGATGCATGCAGTGACAGGAAGCCCCAAGGAGGATGTCACAGGGAAGTGTCTTTTCTAGCTTTTTACTAAAACACATTTGTAGCAATTCTAGAAAAGGTGGAAAAGAGAGGGCCTTAAAGGATGTGTAGGAGTTGGCCACCAAGAAGAGGGAACAGTGTGTGCAAAAGCATGGAAATGTTGAGGTGCTTGGCAAACCTGAGAAAAGCTGTGTGCATCTCGAGTATGGGGCTTAACTGAGCACTTTTGAGTGCCAGGCTCTGTGCCAAGCGCTTCCCGCACATCATCCCATCTGAGCCTCATGACAGCCCGGGGAAGTACTATTACCTTGTTTTAGACAACAGGCTCAGAGGTCAAGCCACTCACCCCTAAGTCACAGAGCCTGTTGGTGGCGGCAGAATTCAGGTCAGTAGGACTCCAGGGTCCGAGTTCTGGTGAATTCCAGGCATCATTGATACAGAAGAGCCTTAGTTGCTGGAACCCTGGAATGAGGATATCTGAAGACTTAAAACCAAATGGAAATACTGAAGGAAAAGGGCAATTTTCCATGAATTTTTGTTCCTCCTGAAGCTCTCCGAACCTTCACATTTCAAAATGTGCTGCATGATGCACTTTAAAGCTCCCGATCGGCAGTGTAATTCTAGATCACCACAGGGCTCTCAAAACCGTGAAGTCGGTCTGATTTCCCCCAGGTCTCCACTCCTCTCTCTTCAGGAGGTGGAGGCAAGGTTTTGCCTCTGGTTTCAGAATGTCCTACAATTTCCTATCTTTTCTTGTGGTGAGAGAAGTAGCAGTGAAAGCTGGAGTCAGATTTTGGCTTTCCCTCGCTGTGCCTCAGTTTCCTCATCTGTAGAACGGACTTCCTTCATGGGGTTGCTGTGAGGACTTAATGAGTTAATGTACAGATAGCGTCCAGATCCGAGGTAAGGTCTTAGCACGTGGCAAATAGTCGTCATTACTCGGGAGTGGTGCTGCCGCACAAGGTCAGAGCTGGAGACCTAGAGGGAAAAGCAGCTGAGCTTTCGGGGGCAGCAATGCAGAGAGAGGAGACCAGGGACCCAGCCTGGGGATCCCCCCTGCTTTCTAGGCTCAGGAGCCATGGCGTGGAGAGTGAGAAGCTGCCGGAGGAGCAGGAGGAGGCTGGGAAGAATGTGCTGCCATAGAAACTGGAGGAGGAGGGCGTTCCCAGGGGGAGGGAGTGATGGATAATGTCAAGTGTCATATAAGAGAGGCTGGAGGTGGGGAGGGCAGGAGGGTGATGGGAATAAAGCAGAGCCTTCAAGTTGGGTTTCCTGCATGGCTTGGGAAGGCCCAAATCTGGATTCGAATCTCAGCGTGGAAGCTAACTGGCTGTGTGACCTAGGCAAGGCAGTTGCCCTCTCTGAGCTGCTGTTTTCTCTGAGATCTAAGACAAGGGAATGGGTCAGTCTCTGGTGTTTCATCTTTTGAACTAGAGTCCTGATTTTGTGGGTTCTTGGCCACTTGCTAGCAGTGAGATCTTAGGCAGGTCACTTCACGTCCAAGAGTCCCATCTGCAGGCTAGAGATACGGCAAGCGAGGTGCCTACCAAAGTCCCTGGTACAAAGTAGGCCCCCAGTACAGAATTTTTCTGTGACAGTAGTCGGGAGCCAGAGGCAGCTGTCTAAGGAGGCTTGCTGAGCTTGGAATTTGAAATGCTCCCAAAGGTGGAGGAAGCCACCCGCGTCTGGACAGGACTTGGAGGAGCTACAGGCCAGGCTAGGCCCCCACTAAGCCTCTGCCCCAAGACCAGCCTGTCTGTTTTCAGTGGCAGATCCTTAGCCTGGCCTCTGGCTGCCTTCCCACCTGGACCTCCTGCAGATCCAGGCTGGGAACCAGCTCAGAGGCTTCAGAGCCCCTAGGAAGTAACTCCCACCGCACCCCCTGCCCCCAGGTCACGGTCCCAGCACTCACACACAAAACACTATACACCACTTTCTCTTATCACTTATTTATTCGTGATTATATATTCCTCTGTCTCATTCCTGGGCACTGAACACATAGTGCTGGCAGCTCCGGGGAGGGAGCCCAACGGGAGGGAGCTTACAGATGTTGGGAGACTTAGAAGACTGGGGTGTGGTTCTGGTGGCAGGTGGCTGGGGAGTTCAAAATGGGGCCCGGAGGGGCTGGGGCGAGCCTTCGCTTATCCTGACGTGGTAGAGCGCTAGGCCAGGGGTCGCCCACGTTCCAGCCCCATCCCACCTGGTGTGGGGTGCTCGCCTACCCCCTTGGTGAGAGGCCAGTGTGGTAATACTAGTATGTGATACCCAGCGCCCCTCTTTGTTCTAAGCACTTTACACGGGCAATTTACTTAATCTTCACAGCATGACTATGGGGCAGGCACTGTTATAATCAACACCCCTACTTTATAGAAGAGGGGCCCGAAGCTCTGGGGAATGGCCTGCCCAAGGCCAGACGGCTTGTCCGTGGCTGTGCCAGCTAGGATCCCATCTTAGACCCATCAAGTCCACTTCCTCTGCTCTCCTTCCTTCTCCTTCTCCTGCCTCCCACGAGGAAACTGATGACACAGAGGGCACTGGGAGACTCGTACGTCCAGCTCATAATCTCTTACTGAGCCTTCCCGGGGCTGGGTTCTGTGCCTCGTCACCTAGCGGCTGAGGTGCATGCCAGCCTCCCAAGAAACTGCCATGACCTTGGCCGGTCCCTCTCCCCTCCATTCTCTCCCTGCCTTGGAAGGCTTGCTCGTTCTGTAATTTTTCAGCTGCCTGCTAGGACTTTGCTGTAGGACCTTGGGCGAGTCACTTCGCTCTTGGAGACCCTTTTCTCAGTTGTGGATGACAACACTTACAAGAAGTTGTGAAGATTTACGAAAAGCCTTGTCTGTTTTGGTCACACCAGCGTCCCCAGCAAACGGCACTGCAGCTGACACACAGTAGTTGTTCTACCGAGTGGATAGATGAAGTGCCTGGTGCATAGTAAGTGCTCGAAACGTGGAGCTTTTAACGCGAGCGAACGTTTTAGGTTATACCTGCTCCGACCCGCATCTCTTAATGCTGTAGGTGGGTCAGGAGCAAAGGACTTTGTCTTTTAACCATCTTCTTGAGTTTCAGAAGATGCGACAGCATGCATTGGAGAAGGAATTTTCAAGAGAACGTCTTCTCTCCAAGTACTTTATACATAGCTGTCCCCTTTTGTCCTCACCAGGTCTGCCCTCCCTGGCACCCAAGAGAGGGGTGCAGTCCGGGAGGAAAGAAAGATCCCTGGGTGGCACTGGCCTGGGCCTTCTGCCAGAACATTTGAGTCATGGGGATGGAGTCCCTTGGCAGGTGACGATGCAGGTGACATCCACCTGATGGGGCTCATCTTCCAGAATCTCCTCTTGGAATAAGTCCCAAGCCAGGAGATGGAATATGGGTTTGACTCTGTTCTCCACTTCCTTGCTGTGTGAACTTGGGGCAGGTCTCTGTCCCTCTCTGGGCCTCTGCACAATGAAGGGACAGAGGTAGGGGTTGATGAGTTCCAAGGGCTCTGCCATCCTGGGAGAGAACAGAGAACTTTCCCTCATGTTCCTTGATCCCAAAAACAGACATCTACTGGTAAGACCCACTGGGCATTTGCCCAGAGGCAGAGGAAAGGGTGCCTGGGCGTCTGGTATTTGTAATTGGAGCTGCGTTACTTTGGGGATGAGGGAGGCAAGCATGTCAAAACAAAGCTTGACTCAAACACCTGGCTCTTTGCCTATCCCAGGTCCTCTCTCGGTACCAAGGACCAACCTTCTGTTTTCCCAATAAAGAAAAGCACTATTCTCAGTGTCCACATCTCTGGCTGTTTCTTTGCTTACCTTCTGTGGTCTCCTCATGGTGGAGGCGCTAGTCTGGGGGTGATACAGAGCTGGCTGCTCGCACTGGGTGGGTAGTCTAGCCCCACCTTTGGGACTGTCTCAGAGGGAGACGCAACGCTGTCCTGAAAATCCTCTCTGGGCCGCCACCTGGCTCAGTCCGTGGAGCGTGCGAGTCTTGATCTCAGGGCTGTAAACCTGAGCCCCGTGTTGGGTGTAGAGATTACTTAAGAATAAGATCTTAAAAAACAAACAAACCCATCTGATGGGAGACATGCACAAGGCAGCTGTAGCCACTTCCCAGAGCATGCCCCAAACCAAAGCCGGCTTCTAGAAGCCCCCTCTCCCCCACCCTTCAGATTGGCTCCTCCTTCTCTGTGGCCACCCCCAATCTCAGTCCCTTGTCCTCCAGAGCCCTACCCACCCCATGCGCCTCTTGGGGCTCCCATTAACTCCCCCTCCTTTTCCCCTCCACCCTACTCCCACCGCCGTTCCATGCTCCTGCCCCACAGTGGCCCTTCTTTGGGCGACAGAAGGCCCAAACTGCCTCTGGGTGCACTCAGGGAAGCCCTGGGTGTGGAGCTGGATGCCTTAAGAGACCTCCACCCCCTCTGTGTTCCCCTCCTCAGTGGTTGCTGGTTCTCATGGTTAGTAAGTAATTCTCTGGAAGGAAAGTTCCTGACCCAGGATCTGTATCCCCACCAGGTATGACCAGGTCTTTAAGAGGGCGTCAGGGCCTGGAGCTGCCTTCCCCGTCTGACACAACCTCCCTTCAGAGACCCTCGGCCTCTCCCGGCCGGGGCGGCCCACTCTGGGGCCTGCTGTGTCAAGGTACTGAGCACCAGAGCGGGTGGGCTGCCCCGACCCGGACTGGGATGCCAACCCTCTCAGGGGCGGACTGTTTGGGCGAGGGCAGGGGCAGGGGGCCTGACTGCCCGGGGTGGGGAGGGGGCTTGACTGCCTGGCCTCAACTTACTCCCAGGGAGGGGCTCAGGTGAAGACTTCCGGGAGGTCTGGCGGCTCTGCCCGGACCTTACTCCCCCTGAAGCTGGGAAGAACAGCTTTGAAGTGCGCGCGCGTGCGTGTGCGCATGTGTGCGTGCGTGCGCGTGCGTGTGATTGAGAGATTGTACAGCATGTGTGAGAGCACCTCGCTCTTTATGTAAGTGTGCACAGCGGAGACTTTTATTCCCCTTTGTGTCTGCCCTGAAGAAAAGCGTATCTGCACGACCACTCTGGGCATCACATTCTCGTTCGTAAAATAGCGTGATTATTACAGCTAACTTACCAGGACTCTTCTGAGCACCCAGTGAGACAACAGCTGTACATGGTAAGCAGGGCACAGTACTATTGATGGGGAAACACAGTCTGCCTTTAACCTTCAATAGCTCCCGGTTGCTTGAAAAATCCAGATGACCTCTCGTGCCCCTTCCCCATGGGGGATTCTAGGAATCGAAGTTCAATCCTGCCTGCCTGCAACCTCAAATTCCCTCAGAGGGAGACGACAAGGATGCACTTCAGGAAGAGGACTGCTGAGGCCCAGCCCAAGGGCGGGCAGTTCTCAGAGAAGTGCAGCACGCAGGGCAGGCTGCAGTCACGTGCCAGCTCCAGTCCCTTTGCCTCCAGGAAGCCTTCTCTGATTGCTCTGTACTGACCCTGCGCCCTGTTTAGACCTCCCACAGCTGCTATCTGGGCACCTCATGCAGGCTGCGGGGCCCCCATAGCATTGCTGGACATATGCAAACCCTGCCGCTCCCTAAGGCGAGAGGAAAGGCCCCTGAAAAGGAACACAGGGTTTTTTTTTTCCCCCAAACATGTTTATGGTTAGTACAGAACGCTCGTTATGAAAACTGAGAAACCTGATGAGTTTGGAAAGAACAGATAAAAACATCACCCATGGTTCCCCATTCTACTGACATGTGAGTGTTCTTCCTTTCCCAGGGGAAGCCCTGGGGGGTCCACAGGTGACCCCAGAGCTCTCTGAAATGGCATATGCACTGCGTGCCACCGTGCGCCTTGCTGCAGGGGTCACTGGATGTCCCGGGAGTCTGGGACCAAAAAAGCTAAGAGGTGTTTCACTGAGTGGGGGGTCCATACATACAACACAGTCACCTGCGAACAGACCCACAGACCAGGAGGCCACACACACACACCTGACTGCACAAACCTCATACACACGCTCCTTCTCTCACACAGACTCACTCCTGGCACTTACGTACGTACTACTCACACACACGCACGCGTGCGTTCATACCACAGGCACGCGCACACACACACGCTTCTTTGTACACACACCTCCCACCGGGGCACACACTCCTGTACACACCTAATGTTCCTACGCACAAAGACAGCCAAACAGTTTGTCCTGGGAGAAATCCAGGCAGGGAGGCAGGACGGGCTCATTTCGCAGACGCTGCTGCCACCTACTGGTCATGCCTGGCACCAGCACCCTTATTTAGTTCACCCCTTTTCCGGACTGCCCGACGGCTGTGGTCCATCCACCTCCCCAGAACCCTCCGCATCCCTGGAAACTGCGCACTGGAACCGGTTCCTGAAGGAGGCCCTTGAGTGAGGGAGACATTCTGTTGGAAGACACTAGGTGAGTGTGGGCTGTCAGTGCCCATTACGTGTCAGGCTCTGGTGTCCTTTACCACTATCACCTTTTCTCAATCCCTTGTGCCTTACGCAGTGCCTGGCACGTGCAAAGTCATAACAACTATTTTGAGTGAATAATTCAAGACACGAATTTTTTTTTTTTCCAGGGGAGGCTGTTTAATGTAAGGTATTTTTAACAAATAAGGAGATGGAGGCTCAGGGCAAATGACTTGCCCAAAGTCACACAACAGCTTCCTCTGTTGCTCGGAAGAGAAAGAAAAGGAAGATACAGCAAAGCTGAAAATCTTTACTAAGCTGGAGAGACCCAGCTCAGATCCTGCCCCCAGGGGAGCAGGAGAAGCACCCAGAGGTAGATGAGGTGGACCTGGAGGGATGGTTTCTCTTACTCAGGAAGGTTCCCCTACCCTGAGCTATTGCTTCAAATGCATTCATGCAATTAATATTTATTCACCGTGTGGCAGGCTCTGGGCTCAGACTGAGGACGAGCCGTGCACAAGCAGAGGAAAGTCTAGTCTCTGCCCTCATTCCAGTGTGGCAGCTCCAAAAGGGCCCCTTCCTCGCTCTCCCACCCTCGGGGCCCCTGGGACCGCTTTGAACTTCTCTTTGCCGGCTGTGCTGAGTGGATGGGGGGACCCAGAGTGACAGCAGGAAGATGTGGGTCCGGGTGGGAAGGGATGGTTCACCCTAACTGTCTGGTACTGAGATGGAGGAAAGAGAGCCTCAAACCTGCAGTCAGGCAGCCCCGCGTCTGACTCGAGCCTAGGCCATGAACTTGTTTTGTGACCTCAGTCAAATCTCTTTACTCTTGGGCCTCAGTTAAAGCAAAGAGCTTGAACCTCAACAGTGGCTCCAGCTCATGGTTCCTTAGAAGGGCTGGGGGGTGGGGGGAGGAGGACAAGCAAATGGCACCCCACACATCCCCTCATGCCCACTGCTTTACTCAGAACAGCCCTGCTTCTCCGTTTCCCCCTTTGGGCTTCTGTGGCTAAGAGAATTCCACAATCACTTGGACTGGTTGATCTCTAAGTTATTCTTAGGCCTAAAAGTTTTAAGACTCAGTCCCTGTCTTACTTGATCCCCAGATGATGAGCTAGAGGAGGGCCGGGACTGGTCTGAGTCGTCTCGCTGTCTCCCCACCCCCACTCCCACCCCGCAGGCCTGGCTATAAGAGGAGGGGCTTGGGATATGTCCACCCAGTGACGACACGTGGGTGACATCAGACTGAGAGCATGGCAGGGACTCACCCAACAGCTCAGTACTGACCACACACAGGGCTGGCACTGCCTGAGGGGGTAAGGGCAGGCAGGGAAGGCTGCCCGGGACTTATGGGGTTGGACCTCCATGCCTAGAAAGCAAAGGAAGTTTCCACTGGGTGGAGCAGAGGACCCCTGAGCAGTCCTGGCTGGAGCAACCCAGCTGTTAGGATGTGGCCACAGAGAAGGTGGGGTGAGTGTGGACTCCCTTTCAGGTAGAAGCTCTGGAAGATCCAGGTGAAAGGCCTGCCTGGGGCGGTCTGGGGGTGGGAGGGACACATGAACCCAGAGCCTGCTCTGGCTTCAGAATCCCCAAATCTCCCGTGGGAGACCTCATCCCAGACCCACTGTGAGGCCTAGGCATCAGTCAAGACTTCACACTAGCATAGGCCCTAGAGGGAGCCTGACTTCGGGTTCACAAGGTCATACATTTCTGTAAAATTTGCAAAAGTGAAATATGTTAAATTGCATTGGCTGAGATCTTTCCACTCTCACCTCCCTTGCTTCCCACTTGTGTCCTTGAATGGTTACAGGCATTTTGTATTCTTAACCTTTCATTCAGTCATTTAAAAACAATTTTTTTAAGTAGGCTCCATGCCCAGTTTGGGGCTTGAACTCACAACCCTGAGATCAAGAGTTGCATGCTCTACTGACTGAGCCAGCCAGGCACTCTTTTTGTTAAAGTGCCCCCCCCCATAAGCTTTAGGTCCCACAATCCTGGACCCACTGGGTCCTTCATTTTCCCAGCTGCAAAGACAGAGCAAAGGCTGTGGAAGGTCTCCACAGGAGTAAAGATGATCTCCCTGAGTCCTCCTGAAGGCACTGAGAATTGAGGAGCAAGGAGGAGAGACTTGCCTAGGGTCTCACGATCCAGGACAGTCCCACCTGAGCGCCTCCCTTTCACTAACCCCCTCTGATTCCATGCGCCCAGAGCGGCCGCCCTCTCGGGAGGCCCGGACACTCGGCTCTGTGCTTCCGCCCCCGTGGCTCTAAGACCACGAGGTGGCAGCAGACACCGTGTTTCCGTCTCCCCGGAGCCGGGTCCTCCACAGTTCCCTGGCCCCCCAGAGCCAGAATCTCAGCCGTTCCCAAACACCTCCTTCAGCTCTTTCCTGTCATCTCAGGAAACAGGGAGTCCTGGCCTCGCCACTTATGGGCTGTGTGCTCGTGACACACTTCACCTCTCGAAGCTTCGTTTTACTCAACCATATAATACGGATATCTCGTGGGAACAGGTTAGTGAAGCACCTGGCAGATACGTAAGAAGCTAATCATTAGCAACCACTGCTGGTTCGACAGGGCTTCTGGAGACGGTGCCCTCCCTGACAGGGAGTTCTCCCGGTGGGAGTGGCCCCCTCCCCACACTCGAGCAAACCCAGAGGAACTCCCAGGCGGCAGGGCCTTCCAGAGCCCTCATGTGTTCATTGGCGGGCACCCTCTGCGTCCATGTCTGGGTCCCTCTCCGGACCACGGCATCTGACTTGGCTTTCCCTCCATCCTTCTCTTGGAGGGAGCTCTGCAGCCTCGTGTCCACCTCGTGTCCACCTCGATGTCATCCGGGGGATCTGCCCCAGGCTTCAGATGGACTGTCCTGGGGTGGGGGTGGAGGGTCCTTGAACCAATGCCTGCCAATTTTCCCTCTCCTCTCAGCCCTCCCCAAAGGACTGCCACACCCCAGCCAGCACACGGCTGTCTTTACCTCACAGACCTCCTGGCTATCCCCAAGTCTGGTACCCACCCCCCCCCCACCTGCCCCCCATCTAAACCTGGCATTCACTTTGGGCCAAATATACCAAACCAGCTTTTGTTCCCAGCACACAACTTCATCATCCAGGCCTTATGCATGCTATTCCTCCACCCGGAACACCCTCTTCCATTTCCATATAGTAAATTCATCCTTAAAAATCTAGCTGGTAGGCCACCTCCTCCAGGCAGCCTTCCCTCATCCCCCAGTTGGGACCGCTTCTCCTCTCTGGGGTCCAGGTATACTGTTTCTTTAAGGCCTTTCTCATGGGAGGCCATGAATCACAACAGGACTGTCCATTATGTTTGGAGAGTAACTCTGTTTACAAATGGCTTTCCCTTTTAGTGTTTTGGAGTTGGGAAAAGCAGGCAGGGTTGCGCCATTACCTCATTTGACTGACACGGAGACAGGCTAGGAGAGAAATGTGACTGGCCAGGTCCCACACCCTCCCTCACATGGTGGAGTCAGGACTGAAACCGGCACCAGATCCCAGCCACGCCCCCTGCCTCAAGCCTGAGCCTGCCGGTCTCCACCGTTCCTTGTGGCCTGGCCTTGTGACTCTCTTCCCCTCGGAAACACAGAGCCCTCCCCAACCACCCAACACACATTCACCGGCACACACACACTCACACACAGAGCAGGGTATCGGCCTGTTTGTAATAAGGTGCTCAGTAAAGTTTTGTTGAAGTAACAGATGCTCCCACAGTGGCCCCGGCCCCTCGCCCTAGCCCCCAGCCCATCCCCTGGCGTCTTTATCACCCAACTCAAGACCCAATCACCGAATCCAAGCTGGTGGCCTTGCTCAGGCGCTGGCTGGATAAGGAATTGGCTGGAGGCCCAGGAAACTCAGAGGAGGAGGGGGGACACAAACAGGTTCCTTCCCCTGCCCCAGAAGCTTATCAGAGCCCCACAGGCTCCAGGCAAACTGGGTGCTCAGCTTGGGCAGGAGATCTGCCCTCTGCCTGTCACCTTCACGCCCTCCATTGCTCTTCAACTGCGTGACCTAGGGTTGTCACTTCCACTCTCTCAAGTCTCAGACCCTCTTCACAACACTCTTGGCCGTAAGGATTCAGCGAGATCAAATGAGAGAATAAAATAACAGCGATCACTAAATGGGAGTCGTGTCCCCTGGAGGTCTCACCCACAGGGAGCAGCTCAGGTAACAAACTGCTCCCTACAGTCTGGGAAGGGAGGCGGCCGCTGCACAGGCAGAAGTACTGGACCGAAGTCCAGGCAGTGACAACACCCTGACCCCTTCTATCTCCCACGTTCACCCACACAAGTGCAGAAGTCACCTCAACAAGAATCATAGAGGCTGCCTTGGGCAGAGAGGCCCTGGAGCAGGGCGGCCCTAGAGCAGGGCAGAGCTCTCTAGGTCCCCAGGGCCTGGGGATGGGGGAGGGGACAGAGAGGGGAGGAGGGGGACATGTTTCTAAGACACAAAGAGAGAGGGTCACATAGTCACACCCTTTATGCAAACTCACCAGCAGGGACACACTGTGACCCAGATGCACCCCCCGACTCCCCCCCCACGTACAAATACAGAGAAGAGAGCCACACACAAAAATCAAGATCACAAACACAACCCCACATGTACTCCCCACGCACAAACTCGGAAACACAGAGCCCTCCCCAACCACCCAACACACATTCACCGGCACACACACACTCACACACACACTTATCAGGCCGGGGCAGGCGCTGGCGCTGCTGAGTCACCCGCACGGCAGCACGGCCCTAGGAGCTGGAGCGGCGAGCCCGCCCCAACCGGGGAGGGGCGGGGCCTGCGGCGGGGCGGGGCCGCGGCTCTGCGGCTCCGCGGGGATTCTCCTCGCCCCGCCCCTCGGCTGAGGCGGAGCGTCCGAGCGCCTGCAGGGAGAGAGGAAACCCCTTTGCAGTGACTGAATCTAGGCGTTCACAGCCTGCTCTCTCCTGGGTTGTCTGAATACATGTGGGAGCAATTAAAAAAATAATACTGGATGCATTACTGGGTATTTGCATATGTATTCTCATTCTCTCATTTAATTTTCGCAACAGCTCTGTATAAAGTTTGGGCTATTATTAATCCCATTTTACCCCCCAGGGAAAGTGACATGCCCAAAGGCACAAAGTGGTAAAACCCGGAGCCCAGACTCAACGGCTTCCCAAACCGGAGCGCTTAGGCACTGGGTATTATTATCTGGTGGGCAGGTGAAGCTGTAAGCAGGTGAAAGGTGTGTCAATATGCTTTGGAATCTGCATGTGTGTGACAGCTTTCCCCATGCAGTCTACAGGCTAGGGACCGAAGGGTCTCAAGTGTCCAGATTTCTGGTTAAAGGAACTAAAGCTTCTCTGGTGCTTTGGAGCCCACCCATCTATATCAGAAAGCGTCCCCTAGATCTAGGGGCTCAGTCAGACACTCTGCTAGACTGTGAGCTTCTTGAGGGCAGAGACCAGGGCCCTGAAGACTAAAACAAGACCTGACTTGGAGGCTGCAGTGGATTTGGCGGGGGCAATACATTAATTTATGACCTTGATATAATATTAACATCAATAATCATAATAAGTGCTAACACTTTTTGGATACTTATGAGACTGGCACCGTTCTTAATACTTTACATGGATCATTTCATTTAATTCTCACAACGGTTCTTGGGGAAAATACTGTTTTAAAAATTTTTATTTATTTGAGAAAGAGCACACCGTGCGCCAGCGCGAGCAGGGGCAGGGACAGAGGGCAAGGGAGAGAATCTCAAGCGGACTCCCCTGGAACCGGGAGCTCCACCCTGGGCTCCACGCCGTCCTCAAACCCACGACCCTGAGAGCAACCAGGAATCAGACTTTGAACCGACTGAGCCACCCAGGTGCCAGGAGCAAAAGTACTTTTACTGACTCCATTTCACAGCGGAGGAAGCTGGCTTGGAGAGGGTTACTAGCTTGTCCAAATCAAGGGCAGCGCTGGGGATTGAGACGTAGGCAGTTTGTTGCCAGGGCCCATCTAATAGGAAGACCACTGACCTCCCAGCAAGTCGCTTGTCTTTATTGGGCTTCAGTTTCCCTCATTTGCCCAAAAATGAGGTAACGAGGAGAGGGGACTTGGACCAGGGGCTGTGTAAGCCCCTTCCAGTGTTGATGGGATGGACCATAAGAAGGGGGAAAGTCTCTGACAAGCGTGGCAAGATGGGGATGAGAGGAACAAGAGCCCTATTTACTGAACGCCACCTATCGTGTGCCAAACCTGTGCCTGGCACTTAACATATATCACTAATTCTGAGAAAAGTATTGTCAAATTTATAGTTGAGGAAACTCAGATTCAGAGAAGTGACTTGTTCAAGGTCACACAGGACTAAATGGGGAGGACAGGTGATCCAGGTGAGTCTCACCAGAGTCACTTCCTTAGGTTCCTTAAGACCAACTCCCTTCCTACCACTCTTCCAGCCCTTAGGTTAGGGGAAGCACCACGTGGCAAATTGCATCATACTTTTGCCATATGACGTCAGACACCACACTACCCAATCCAGGAGCTCCCCACCCAATCCTCCCGTGACCCTCGGGTCAACACGGGGCCGCTCAGAGCTCGGCGTCCCCCGTCAGACCGCACCTGCAGTCCCAGCCCTTTCCCGGTTGCGACGCTCGCACTTCTCGGCACCGTCCTCCTCTCCGCCCTGCCGATTGGCAGTTGCCTGCGCCAATCAGGAGGCCTCCCGGGGCGGGGGCGGGGCCTCACTCCAGAGTTGCCCTGTCAGTGCAGGTGGAGGCCCCCGGCGGGGCAAAGTGGCAGGAACCTCTTAAAGGGCGAGAGCGGAGGAGAGAGAGAACGCGGCCCGGCCCGGCCCGGCCAGGTCAGGTCCCCGCCCTGTCCGGCCCAGGTGAGCCTGGACTGTCTGGGGGCGACCCCGGGTCCCCGGGAGGGACGGGGTGAGGGACAGATGGACCCATTCCCAAGGGCCCGTGCCGTGCCGGTAGAGGCGAGACCAGGGTCTAAGGGTCAGGGGAGGGGGGGGCTCTAGGGTCCCGGCTTCCAAGGTACGAACTGGAGTCCACAGGGGCCTGGAGGTCTTGAAGTTCAGGGTGCGGGGAGGGGCGCGGGCGAGAGGAGAGGGGTCCGGGAGCTCTCGGGTCCGGGGCTGGACGCTTGCGGGTGGTCCCGGCCTGTCTGGGGCAGGGGTCCCGGGTTAGGTCTCCGCGGGCGGGTCTCTGCAGAGTGCTGCGGCCCCGGGTGCCCCCTCCAGCCCCGCCCTGTCCGGCTCGCGTGCTCCTGCCGGGCCCGCCGCAGCGCTGGCCGGAGCGGGAGGGCGGGCGGCGCGCAGCGGGAGGGGGGCCCCTGGGCCTGGAACCCCGCTCCCGGCCCTTACGTAACTGACTTTGAGTTTCCGGACTAAGGGACCCGTGAGCTGGGGTGCCAGCTGTGCCAGCCAGGATGGCCCTCCTATCGCCGCCCCGGCCCCGCACGCTCCCTTCCAGGCTTGGTCTCGGGGGACTTTCCTCGGTCTTTGGTCTCCCCAGTTTCTCTGTCGGTCTCAGATTCCTGCTTGCTCTCATCCCCCGATTCCCCATGTCCCTCATCTCTCCTCTCTCTGCAGTCCTGTCCCTATCCTCAGTCTTTCCCCGGGAGTTTTCTCGTCCTAACCTACACTTTACAGCAGACCCCACCTCTTTGGGGTAGAATAAGCGTTCTCCCCTCTAGCAAATTGGAGGCGGGGACTTGTCCAGACAGACCCCAGCCCAAGCTTGCCCCAGAAAGGGGAGGGTAGGAGTATTCCTGTAGGGTTAATGGGGGGGGGGGTATTTCAAGGCCCACAGCTTCCCCGGGGTGGGAGTGGGTGAATGTGACTCCTCAAGTTCATGGACTAGGGCTGAAGGCAGCCCCTTCTCTGCTTCTGGAGCCCTTTTCTCCAGAAGGAGGAAGCTTGGGGAATGCCTGGCCAGGGCTGGTGTTTAGGGCAGCTGGGAGTCCCTATGAGAGCTGCCTGGTGTCAGGTCCAGGTCAGATCCTCGGCTACTGAAGGGGAGAGGGAGGGGCAGAGCACTGGCACAGAGCCCCTGAGGTTTCAGCAAGCTCCCTACCTTCACCCCAGTTACAGGCCTGGGCAGGAGGCTGGGGGGTGGGGAGGGGATCAACAGGAGGTCAGAGGACTCTTGCATGGGATAGGGGAGCGGTGGAGATAGAGGTGACAGACTTTCAGGTCTGAGGAGCACGTACAGGGGCCACCCCCTGCCTTCAGGGCCCTTCTGAGTGCCAGTGAGACAGACACCTCAGAAATAACTCCTGTACCCTGCTGCTGTTGGGTGCGCGTAAACAAGCTGTTACAGCGGCCACGAGGTGGGAAAAGATTAATTCTGACTGGGATTGTGGAGGAGAGACTTTGCAGAGAAAGGTGGAAGGTTTGGGAGGAAGGGGATCCAGAAGCTTTAGGGAGCAAAGAGGTGGGAGGCTTTGCATGCAGCAGAACTGGGTTTAAATCTTGGCCCTGCCACTTTGCTGTGTGACCTTGCATGAATCACTTCCCCTCTCTGAGTCCCAGGTTCTTCCTTAGTCAATAATCCAGACTTCACAGACATTAAAAGAATCAAATGAGGTCCTAAGTGTGCAGGGACCAGAATGATAGCTGGTGTGGGAGTAGGCCAGTGGGGGTGTTTTAGGAGGCCCTGAGGTTTCCTCTGTGTATTAGGAGTCAGGCAGGGCCTGCCAGGTCCCAGCAATGTGTGAGGCAGCTGGAGCACCTGCATGGGGGGTGCTACGCAGTGAGGTGAAGAGGTGCCACACCCGTCTGTCTCCGGTTCAGCCTATCCCGGCATGGCCCAGGCTAGGCTGGCCTCCCTCCTGTAGGTTGCAGGTGCCAATAGAAGCTCCCAGGGCTCCCAGGGCTTCCAGGCTGCCGCACCCGCTAGGCCAGTGGGGGTGGGGCCCTTGGTAGGGCAGGGCCAGCACCCCCTCTGCAGAGTGGACCCTGGCCAGGAGCCTGGCTGGCTGCGCTGGGCAGGAATATCCCAGCCTGGCCCGGAAGATGCTGACGCTGTATAGGCCTCTAGAGGCCCAGGGCTCTGCTTGCTGGGGTTGTGCCCAGCCGCTGGGACCCAGACTGCTGGGTGAGACAGAGGCCAGGGTGGCGATGAGGAAGGGAGATGCAAGGAGACACCTCTGGAGGGGGAGCCAGAGCAGAGCTTCTCTGTGGAGCCGAAGAGGAACTGCATGGGTTTGTCCCTGAGCCCTTCCTGAGCACCACATAGAGGTCTGCTAGCCACAGAGCTAAACAGGATACCCACACAGGGCTCCTCCTAAAGGTCATGGTGGCTGATATTTGTTGAGGGCTTGCAGAATGGATCTTTACGATCGTCCCCTGGTGGGGGTGGGGCATTCAGATTTTTCTTGGGGCCTGGGATTCTGATGTTTAGTAAAGGGGGCAGGATTCTACTCCCCTACAGTCTGTGAGCCCATTGCTTTTCTCCCTGGGTCTCAGTTTCTCTTTCCGTGAAATGAGAAGGCGGCAGTCAGCACCCATTATGATAGCCTCCAGGACCTGGTTTACCCACATGAAGGGGAGGGGGAAGAACGGAGGAAGGGCAAGGTAGAGTGTGATGGGCCCTCCTGTCCTGTTCTTGGCCTGTGTTCTCTAAGCATAATTAGAGCCACATTTACTGTGCACTGTGCTCTGTGCTAAGCCTTTAATATGCAGCATTAACTAATATCCTTATAATCCCACGAGGGAATAAGTATTATTCCTATTTCTCAGGAGTTTAGGGAGATGAATCTACTTGACCAAAGTCACACAGCTGGGAAGTGGCTGGGCTGGGATTTGAACAAAGCTCTGTCTGACCCCAAAGCCCAGACTCAGCTGAAAGGGGAAGCCTCCACCTGGCAGGTCCCAAGGCTTCCACAGTGCCTAGTCTTTACCTCTGGAACCTACCTGACCCTTACTGGGTGAGCTTGGAGCTCTGGGATATTTATTCTGGGGAGGTGGGGGACAGGCTGTGCAGGTACCCACCGGGCCCAGTGTGTGGGGGGGGTGGGGAAGAGCAGAGGGAGCAACCTGCAGGTCAGGACTCTACTGGGGGTTTTCTCCGAGGGCCAGCCCCACCTGACTTCTGCCCAGGTAAAAGAGCTGGGCACTGAAAGGTGACCTTGGATGTATGGCCCACCTTTGGACCTCAGTTTCTCCATCTATAAAACACGGGCTTTAGTAGTTGAGTGCAGACATTCCTTGGCCCATGGGTTTGTGGCTGAAGTTGGTAACGGGGTAAAAGGTTAGAGGGAAGGGCAGGGTAGCAGTGGCTGAGCGTGTGGAAGAAGAGTTTGGGTCAGGAGCAGCTCGGATACTGGGCTGAGCATTTGATAAGCGTTTCAGATGAAAGGACTGACGTTGGAGAGGTTCTGAGTCTTGTCTGGGGCTGTGCAGCTGTATTACAGACACTGGGGGCAAAAAACAAGGGAAGGTCTGCAGAACAAAATCCAGGCAGATGCCTGTTGGAATCCTGGCTCCACCACTTCAGTAGGCTTGGAGATATGAAGGGACACACCCAAGCACACACAGAGGAGTCCCTTCACCTCACTGTCCTCATCTGTAAAATGGGAATAGCAGTAATTTTGCCTTTGTCCACTGCCTGGGTCATTGCGAAGTTCAAAGGAGATGAGATATTTGTAGCATTGGGTGAGAATGCTGGTTATTTTTCAGTCCAAAGTTGTAATTCTGGGTTCATGTTTGTGGGGAGAGGGCACTGCTGACAGCCCCCCTCTGCTGAGAGGGGCTGTACCCCAGGGACGGGCTGGAGAACAGCCCTAAGAATACCACCACCATTTACCAACAGGTCACCACGTGCCAGGCGCTGGGCCCAGAGCTTCACCTCTATTGTCTCTTTTAATCCCTACCTTGTCAGGTAGGTGGTGGCCTGACCCACGCTAGGTCCCCCCAAAACCCAGGCCTACAACTCCCTGTAATGATAGTAGCTACCAGTTATGAACAGTTTACTGGGTGCCAAGCATTGTGCAAAACGTTTTCTACATATTAACTCATTTAATCCTCATAACACCCCTGGAGGTGGGCACTAATGCTATTCCCATTTTACAGATGACTAATTGAGGCACAGAGAAGTTAAGAAGACGGGCCCGATGTCACAAAGCTAGTGAGCGAGAGCCGGGCTTTGAACTCGGGTTGGTAAGCTTCCTCGGTGAAGCACTCATCACAGTTGTAAGTCATTCCGGAGTCACACGCCTGCCCCCTCACTGCACTGTGTGCGCCGTGCGGGCAGGGGCCACATCTGTCTTCTTCAGACGGTATCCCAACACCCGGCACACAGTAGGCGCTGAGTGAGTATTTGTCTACGGGCTGGGGCTGGGAGGAGCTCTGGGTATGCGGTCACGTGATCAGATTGCCCACTCAGGGGGGTGTCTGCCCTAGCCGAGCCCCGGAGGCAGAGGCGGGGCAGGTGTTCCCCCTGCGCGGGACCAAGAAGGGCCCCAAAGAGACTCTTTGTTGGCTTGTGTCTCACTGCTGTCCTTTCTTCCACGTGTCCCTGCGGTGATGGCTCCCCGGCTTCTCCCGACGGGCTGGATGACGCCACCGGCTGCTGCTGGGTGAGTACTGGTTCGCCCAAATGACTGCCTCTCGGGCTGGATTCTAATGCCTGTCCTGCAGCGCTGAGGCTGCTGGGAAGCGTCCAGGGCGCCTGGCTGTGGGGGGGGCGAACTGAGGGAGGGCATTCTGTGACGTTTGGATCCGACCACAACGGTGATTTTTGAGACATGTGACACGATGCAAAGGTCTTTGGGGCCAGCCTGGTCGGGAATCCGTATTCAGCCGGGTGGCTCTTCCTAGGTCCATTTCGCATCTGTAAAATGGGAACCTCAGCATCTCCCCGACACAGTGCGTTTGTTCTTTTCTTCATGTAAGCCCCGGAGGAGCAGGGATCTTCGTGTATCTGTTCACTGCTCTATCTCCAGCGCCTAGGATACAGGGGCGTGTAGTAGCTATCAGTGAAACTTCTGAATGAATGAACGTATTTATTCATTCACTTTCACTATGCCCCATCACCATGCTATGTGCTGGATTAAACGGATCATTGATATAAAGTGACCACCATCCGCGGGGCTCAGTGAACAGTTCTCTCTTTGCTCACTAGACTGAGAGTTCCTTAGGGTGAGGGCTCTGTTCAGTGAACTCTGGGTCCTCTGAACGAAGGATGGGGCCAAGTACCACACCCATCAATCTGCAGAGAGAGGGCCTCAGCATCTAGACTCAGGGCCTCTGCTTAGAACTGGGGAGGGAGTGACAGAGCCTCTAGGTTTCCCCAGGAGAGGGGGGTAGCTGGGCAGATCTGGGGCTGAAGGTGGGAGGGGTAAGGAGGGACTCTGCCGCCCAGTGTTGCCACTTTCTTTACCGTGTGACCTTGGACAAGTCATTGACTTCTTTGTCTTGGAGACCTCATCTGCTACATGCATATCATAACCCTCCCCCCACATGGGTGTGGGAAGGAGCCAGTGAGAAGTGCCCAGCACAGGTCCCTGCTTGGTAATTGTTGGTTTCCTCCCGGTCCTGAGCTCATTCTGGGAGGGGGCCAAGTAAAGTGTCCCTCCTTTTGGCTCCTTTCTGCTATTTTAACTTCCCACCCAGTTGGGACTAGAATCCAGGAGTCAGGAGCCCCGGACTCTCCAGCAGTCTGGCCAGGGCCCCGGGCTAAGGGCTGGGCTCTACCCAGCGTGGAAATAGCTCAGGGGAGGCCCCAGTCTTTTGCTGCGGGACCTGATTCAGTAACCTGGCTTCTCTGGGCCTCGGTTGCCTCACCTACACATAGGGTTCTGAAGACGCGTCCCTTGAAGAATTATTCAATGAGCAAATGGGTGGACCAGGCATTATTATCGCTATTACTTTTGGGTCTGGCAGAGGAAGCTCCCAGGGAGGGCCCTGGAGAATCACGTCCGCTTGGCCTCAGGATCCCGGGAGTCTCTAGTCATCGTATGTACTCCTGTCATCGGATGTTTCTTAGATGCTGGGTGGGCTATATGCTATTTCAGATGCAGTGGCTCATCTAGTCCTCCTGGCCATCCAGGCATTATGGCCCCTGCTTTACGGGTGTGGGAACTGGTCCCGAGTAAATCAAGTGAGTTACCCAGAGTCACATAGTTATTTAGGGGTAGACCTGGAGCTCAGCCCCAAGGCTGCTCGCCCCAGGGCCCTAATTCTTTTTCTTCTCCTCCTCCTTCTTCTTGAGAGCACACAAGCAGGGCGAGCGGCAGAGGGAGAAGTAGGCTCCCTGATGCAGGATTCGATCCCAGGACCCTGGGATCATAACCTAAGCCGAAGGCAGATGCCTAATCAACTGAGCCACCCAGGTGCCCCCAAGGCCCTAATTCTTAGTGTAAAATTCTCTTTCCTTCCCCAAGGGGGCAGAGACTGTGTCTGAGTTTGCTCTATGTCCAGTGCTCAGCACAGGGCTGGTGAGGGCTACAGGACTGTTTCCTGAACACACACACACACACACACACACACACACACCCCGTACCCCCACTCAGGCCGGTGCTCTAAGAGTCTCAAAGATGGGGGAAAACAGGAAGCAGGAGAAGGCCTGATGCATATTGGTTGAAAGTCAGACCTGGCTTGAATTCCCTATCTATTGCTTACTAGTTGTGTGACCTTGGACAAGACATTTAACCTCTTGGAGTCTTAGCTTCCTTATCTGTAAAATGGGGATAATAAAAGAACCTATGTACCTCCTAGAGTTCTTATGAGGATTAAGTAATGCAGTGGGGTACAGGGCGAGTATCCGATGAAAGTAATTATTGTTATTACTGTAGTTTGGAGTGTTATTTTAGGGTTACAAAGATAGCCTTTTTGGGACAGGGAAGACCAGGTCTGGGAGGGGCCTGGTGGGGACAGGCAGGTAGCAAGCTAGTCTGACAGGTTCTGAAAGACACCAGTAGGGTGAAGGGACAGAGGAGGCCTCTTGGAAGTAAGAGTGTACCTCCCTTCCCTAGCCATGTGCTCTCCCTCATACCCCCTCTGTGCCAGGCCCCGTGCTGGGCATGGGGCACCGAGAGGAATCTGTGGGGTCTCTGCCTCTCCGCCCTGCGCCAGCTCAGATTCTAGCTGGGGGGAAGGACACAGAACCACCGCCTCCACCTTTGATCGCTGCACTGAAGTGTGAACTGTGAATATCTCCTCAGGCAGAGACCGGGAGAAGGGGCATTCCTAGTGGAAGGAGCTGTTTTGCTGTTTTGCCAAGGTGCAGAGTCCTGACCTGCGTTTGGGGGACTGCAGCTAGAGAGACAGGCTCGGGAGAGTGAGGGGGACTTGTCCCAGAGGCGGTGGGGGGCCATCAGATATGAAACAGGGGAACGACATGGTCAGGCTTCTGTTTTGGGAGGATCGCTTGACGCGGAGGACAAACGGGAGGGGAGAGGCAGGGGCGGCTGTGTGGCTGAGAGACGCTGAGATGCAGCTGGGGCTGAGCCGTGAGATGGGGAGCACGGTGGGTGGGTGTGAGGTCTATTTAGGACCCGAGCCAGCAGGATGTGATCGTGGACTGCCATGGGCAGGCAGGAGACGCAAGAGGTGACAGAGAGGGCCTAGGGTCTGTGGGGTGACGGGGCCTGCTGGGGTCTTTGGCACATGTCCAAAAGGAGGAACCAGAGCTGGGTTCGGGGGTAAAGCGACTTGTCTGTTTTTGTCACCTTCGGCCTCAGTTCCTCCAGGCAGCCGTAATGCCTGAGCTGGACGCTTGGGCAAGATCTCAGGCCACCAGGGCCCATGCCCCCCATTCCTGCCTTGGAGGTCACTTCCGGGAACCCTGTCTGGTCTGGCAGGGTTGAGAGAACTCTTTGGGGTGGGGGCCAGGCAGAGGCTGCGTGGTGCAGAGAAGGCCTGGCTTATAGCTCTACCAGTGTCACTGAATGCGTGACTTCTGGAAGTCATTCCCTCTCCCTTGCCCTTCTTTTCCGCGCCTTGAGAGAGAGGACAAGAGAACCTGTTTTGCCTGCCTCACAGATTCAGTGATAAAACGCAATGTCTAGAGACAAACATTTATCCAGCACTGAGTTTGTGCTGGGTTCTGAGGGGTTCCTGCCGCTCAGGAAGCACGAAGCACTCTGAGTGAGCCCAGCTGAGTGGGGGGTTAACTCTTTCTAGGCATCAGGTATCTGAGCTGGGATTTGAAACATGAGTAAGAGCTCTCTAGGCGGGCAGTGGAGGGAACAACTTTGTAAGCATGGGGAACAGCATGTGTGAAGGCTTAAATCCACATAATGTGCTCAGGGCACGCCCGTATGCAATGTAGTTTGGTATGGCTGGAACAGAAAGGGCGAGGTGATGCTGTGATGGGAGAGGAGGCTGGGCAGCGGAGTAGGGCCTAGGTCGTGCAGGGCTTTGGGGACGGTCACTTTGGAGGTGATCACCGTCAACTGCCTGCTCTCCTGGGACTGCTAGGGCCCTTTCCACCCTACTCGCCGCTCTTTCCCCATCTCCTCCACCCCCACCCTAGTCAGTCCCAGTGGCTGCCTCTCTGGGGAGTCAACAACCTGGGCTCCCTGCCAGCTCTGCTGCTTATGAGCCATGTGGCCGGCCCTCATCACCTGCCCTCTCTGCGCCACTTTTCACCTCAGTAAAATGGGGACGGCAGGCCCTCGTCACAGGGAGGGGCAGTGGCTTCAATGAGGTAATCCTCACCAGTGGCCTTGCACAGTGTCTGCATGCAATGGGCAACCATAAAAAGGGGCTCCAGTTCAGTCCTCAGTATTTGGAGTCCTCAATCTCTTTGGTCCCACCCGCTTACTTCCCCCGCCTCTCCTGGCAGCTGGCTCTGGCCAACAAAGGGAGGAAAGGATTAAGAAACAAGCCCAAATCTCCAGAGGGGTCCTGGCCCACTGCCCAGCTCACCCCCATCTGCCCCTTGCCCCCCTTGGCCTCAGGCCCAAGGACTCTCAGTCTTGAGGCCTGGGCTCCCCCCACCTCCCCACCCCAGTGGCCCCTTCCTGGCTGGAGGCCAAAGCCAGCAGCAGCCTTGAAACAGGGACAAATATTTTGAAAATCTGTGGCTTTATTTTTTTTCCCCTGGAAGCTGATAACCAGGCCCCCCCCCCTTTTTTTTCTGGGTGACGGAGAGAAGAGTAAGTGTGATGTCCCGTATCTATGGGAGGCCCCACAGTCTGGGCCGAACTGGATCCCTGAGCCTCGTGGAGTTTACAGTAGAGGCTGCTGACCAAGTCCCTGGTCGTACAGATGCAGGAACCTCAAATCAGAGTGGGTGGCTGACGGTGCAAGGTCACACAGCAGGGACCCAGGTCTCCAGACCCTTTTTGCACTACCCTACGAATGGGTGTGGTATGGGAACCTTGGCTGTCACTTCACTTTTCTGAGCCTCAGTTTCCTCTGCTGTAAAATGGGGCTGATTTTACTGTGAGGACTGGCAACGATGTGGATAAAGCCCTTAGTCCAGTGCTGAGCACTGTGAGGGTTCATTGGTCAGTAAGTAGTGTTAATGCTATTATGCATGCTGCCTCTAAGAACCTTCTTCTTCCTGCCTCTTCCCAGTCTAGGGACTTGATACAGTTTCTTGTTGAACAAATGACACCCAGTGAACCCGTTTCAAAGCCAGAGGCTCAGCATCTTTTACCCTCCTCCCCCGCTCCCCCTCTTCGGTTGGCTGGAACACTCTAGCCTCACCCTAGGCCTGGTTTTGGCCCCTGCCCCCAGCCCATCCTGCCCTCCTGGCACCTAGCCTGCACCGTCTCTCTTCCAGGAGCCACATGAGGACAGTTTCCCTTCTGCCTGCCTCTGGGTAATGCCACTGCAAGCACTTTGGGAAAGCAGAGTCGAAGGGTCTTGGATTACCCAGGCCTAGGCTGGGGGGCCCGAGATGGAGGGTGTGCTCCCTGAACTGTCCTCTGGGGGCTGGGGTGACGCGAAGACTTCTGCAGAGGTAGGGAAATAGGCAGGCCTAGAAGAAAAAAGCTGGTCCACAGCCCCCATGTGGTGGAGTAGCAGGGATGCCAGACCGGGGGCTGGAAGGCTGCACCCCTCCCCCAGCTCTTCACCTGCCCTCGCTGAGCCTCCGTTTTCTGGTTTGTAAAAGGAAGGCGATGGATTGATGTCAGAGGTTTCTACTAATATTATAGGATTAAAAGAAGGGATTTGCGAGCTGACAGACCTCGGTTTAAATCCCGGCGTCACCATTTACCAACTGTGGGACCTCTAGCGAATTCTTCCTCCGTGAGCTTTAGTTTTCTCTCTAATAAAATGGGAAAAATATTAGCACCTTCTCTTAAGATTACCTAAGGGGGGCTAAATTAGGTAATTCAGGTAAAATACTCAGTCCACAGCCAGCACATTGGAATTACTGTTGTTGTTGTTATTATTCTATGATTAGTAGAGACAAGAAGGCCGGTCTGCAGGGCTTGAGAAATTCATTCGATCATTCATTCATTCACTCAACAAATACGTAGGATTTGCATGGGGAGGACACAGAGAAGAGAAGCAGGGAGGGGTCAGGTAGACCTGCCCATTCTAGCTGTGCCATGTGGGTCAGTTACTCCTCTCCTTTGGGTCTTGATCCCTCATCTGGGAAATGGTGAGATGGTGAGCATAATCTTTACCTCCAGAGTTGTCCTAAGGCTTAAGACAGTTCGAGTACACAATGGGTGATCAGTCCGTGTATGATTCCTTTCCTCTCTCAGCTCTGTTAATCACTGGGTCTATGATCTCAGACAAGTCCTTGAATATTCTAGGCACACTTCCACCCCAGGGCCTTTGCACTTGCTGTTCACTCGGCCTGGAACTCTCTACCCCCAAATACTTGCATGACTTGCTCTCTCATGTCCTTAATTTTTTTTTTTTTTTGTTTAAATGTCACCTTCTCAGTAAGACCCTTCCTGTCTTGTTTAAAATGGTAACACCATTTCCTGCCGCGACACGAACATTCCCTATCTTCCCTCCAGGCCCATTTTTTTCTCTCCATAGCACTTATCATTCTTTGACGTACTGTATTTTCGCGAACGTTTCTTTATTGTTTGTTCCCCCTATTGGAACGGTAAGCTCAGTGATGACAGTGATTTTTATCTCTCTTGTTCAGTGTTATATCCCCAGCACCTAGAAGAGTGTTTGGCTCATAGTAGGTGCTAAATAAACATTTGTGGAGTGAATTAATGAAAAAAATGAAGCCTCTTCTCTCTGGTCTGGCATTATGCTATGCAGATAAATAGTTCTCACTAAGTAATTGTAGGAGTGGCCATCAAACTCTCCATTTTTGCCAGATAATACTTTGGCTGGGTCATCCCTAAAGCCCTTTGCTTCTGACATTTTCTGCCAGGGGATCAGTTTCAGTTGGAGTGCCCAAATCTTTTGTTCCCAAGCCTGAGCTATGCAGAATTTCTAGTTGGGGCTGTTTGGCTGTTGGGCCCACATTAGTTATTATGTCATTATCGGTAATTAGCACGTAGGCCCAGAGGATTGAGCCTTCTGTTTTTTAGCAGCAATCACAGCAGAGAGCTTTGCCAGCCGGGGAAGCCCAGGCCTCGTGCAGCTTCCTCTGGAACTACCCCCTTCCCAGCTATGGGTGCATGGCTTAGGCAGACCAAGACAGAGGTGTCCAAAGCTCCAGGCAGCTGGGTAACCGGGACAACCGCTGTCTTCCCCAGGTAGTATCCTGCTAAGATTCTCCTCCACACCCTCAGCTCTCTATGCCTGGCCTGGTAGGGAAGGGGTTCTCCAACCCCCCTGGGGGAGCTAGGCATAAGGTTTCCCAATATCGAGTGGACAGGGGCATTTTCTGGTGCTCAGGACTCAGTATTATGGGTGGGGGAAGTAACCCTGGGTTGAAGACTCAGGGCCCTGGGTTTAAGTCCCTGCTTAGCTGCTTGGTTTTGGGTCACCATAGACACATCACGACCTCTTGCTAGGCCTCAGCCTTCTCATCTGTCAGAGATAGAGACACCTCCTTGGCCTCACTGGCAAGAGAGGCGGGATAGTGGAGTGGGCAAAGGATAGGGTTCTGGAGTCAGACAAACTTGGTTTCCCAACTCTGCCCCTTCCTAGCTCCATGACACTGGGCAAACTGCCTCATCGCTCTGACTTCAGCTCCAAAGCTATAAAATGGGGTGAAAATAGTACCCACTCCACAGGGTGGTTGTGAAAATTAACCAAGAGAATGCAGGCACCTGATGAGTACCTTATTCCATCCTTGTTGGTACGAGTACCCTGACCGTGGTGGAAATGCGAGCAATCTGTAAACCGTAAGAAGAGTACTGGCCGTAAAGCCAGCCGGATGTGGATTTGAACCTGAACTTGGCCACTTCTTAGCTGGGTGATCTTGGATAAGTGTTGAGCTTCCTCATCTGTAAAATGGGAATTACAGTCATGCCTTCCTCCAGGGACTATTGTGAAGGTTCACTGACGTACTGTATATAAAAGTACTTGGTACACAGTGTTTGGCACACGTTTCTGCATATTATAGACGAGGCCGAGAGGAGAAGGGACTGCATAGACTCCCATAGTATCTCAGTGGTGGAACTTTGATGTGAACCCAGGTCTGCCTGCCTCAAAAGCCCATACTCCTTTTACCTCTTCTTGCCATCACCCTTTTATGGGATGACGGTAATGGTCACTGTCCTTATTGTTCGGGACTCTTCTGATTCATTCCGCGACCCCCAGTGCCTACACGAAAGAGGTGCTCGGTCCTGCCTGCTTCCCTGTGGCTCCTCCTCTGCCCTCTCCTCCGTGAGGGTTGGGCCAGGCTGACTTCACCAGTTCTAGAAGGGGCTCCGCTAGCTGGTGGCACTCAGTCTCTCCCCCTGTTTCTTGGGACACCCTCTAGACCTAGAGGGTACGTGGCCCTGGGGAGAGAGAATTAATGGGTTAAGCTTGAGTGAGCTGGAGGCTTTGCTGGATCAGGGTCATTAGGCCCACTCCAGCTGGCGAGACAAGGGGGTTGGGGAGGGTCACGGGAGGCCAGATCCTTGTGTCCCCTCCTTGAATGTCCTAGGGCTATAGTCAGAAGCAGCCACAACAGCCTTTCCCTGGGGTCTTGGGACAGAGGTTGGCGTTGCTCATTCATGTCATTTCCAAACTGCTTTTCTGAGAGTGATGTGAAAGTAGCAGGGGACAGTGGTATCAGACAGACCTGGTTTAAGCTGTGTGATGTTGGGCAAAATAGCTCACATTTCTGGGCTGTGGTTTTTCTTTTTTTCTTTTTAAAGATTTTATTTATTTATTTGACAGAGAGAGAGAGACAGCCAGTGAAAGAGGGAACACAAGCAGGGGGAGTGGGAGAGGAAGAAGCAGGCTTCCAGCGGAGGAACCTGATGCGGGGCTCGATCCCAGAATGCGGGGATCACGCCCTGAACTGAAGGCAGACGCTTAACGACTGAGCCACCCAGGCGCCCCAAGGGCTGTGGTTTTTCAACTGCAGTTGAGGGTAATATTACTTTGTAGGATCGCTCTGAGGCTTAACGCAATAAATGCATATGCAGTACTTAGTATGTGCTCTGCACTTAGTAAATACCTAATAAATGCAGTTGTCATTATTCTTATTAACAAGTTATCTCTAAGGGCCCTTGCAGCTCCGACATTCCTAGGTTTATATGACTTGGCCTGCAGCTTTGGAAAGGAAATGTAGGTGGGCTCGGCGGAAGGCAGGGAACAGAATCCTGTAGTAGGGGTCAGAAGACTTGCCTTCAAGTTCGGGCTCTGCCATCTGTGCTGTGTGACTTTGGACAAGTCCTTCCGGTTTCTGCACCCGTTTCCCAATGTTTAAAAGTTAGCAGCTTGGGCTTGATGGTCTCTAAGGGCCTATCCAATTCTAACATTTTGTGAATTGAAAAGCCTAGAGGAGTGTCTTAGCTACCATCTACTGGGTCCTCTTACATTTTCAACTTCCTTCCCTTCGGCCCCTTGTTTCTTGGAGTGTTTTCACAGCAGAAAGGACAGAACTTGCCAACTCCAATGTATGTGTTTCAGTCACATTTTTTGTTCTTACTGGGCTTTAGGGCCAAGCTTAATGCAATTTTTGCAAGCAAAGTGTACTGTGTCACAGAGGTCAAAGCATGCTCTGTGTTTTCAAATGCAAAAGACAAGGTATTGTATAAAATTACTGCATAGGCTGATTTCTTTGGCCTTTATCTCAAAAATGACCAGAAGGGCAGCCTTGTATGCAATAATTTAAAAAAAAAAATGCTGCAGTCAATGCATCCTAAAAAAAAATAATCATAGGTATGCTTAGATAAAAGGATATTTGTTGAGTAAAAGAGATAAAGATGGGCATTAAACCTAAATGTTGGACATCTAGGTTAACCAAATTATGGTATATCCATTTGAGGGTACTATTAAAAATGGTGATGCAAATGTCACAATATGTTATGAGGTAGAAAAACTCAGTTCCAAAACAGTATGATTTAAGTTTGAAAAAAAAGCATTAGGTTGAACGATACGCAGTAGCTGCTGTTTGACTATTTTTTTTTTTTAAAGATTTTATTTATTTATTTGACAGAGATAGAGACAGCCAGCGAGAGAGGGAACACAAGCAGGGGGAGTGGGAGAGGAAGAAGCAGGCTCATAGCAGAGGAGCCTGATGTGGGGCTTGAACCCATAACGCCGGGATCACGCCCTGAGCCGAAGGCAGACGCTTAACCGCTGTGCCACCCAGGCGCCCCCTGTTTGACTATTTTTAACTTATAAAATCAGCAGTTTCGTATGACTTAATTTCATATACATAAAAAAAAAGTATATGTGTAAGAGAAGGTACTAGAAGGGAAGTCCACCACCAAAATATTGATGGTAACTATTTCTGATTGATGATCTTATGGTGATTTAAATTTTTTTCTTCTTATTTAACTATATTTTCTTTCTCTCTTTTTTTAATAAAGATTTTATTTTTAAGCAATCTCTACACCCAACCCGGGGCTCAAACTCACAACCCTGAGACCAAGAGTCGCACGCTCCACTGACCGAGCCAGCCAGGCGCCCCTTATTTAACTATATTTTCTACGAATAATTCAAGTACTACTACTAAAAATAATTGCCTAGAAAGGCATAGCACTATATAAACAGTAATTTTCCTTATCATAGCCTGTTTATCATTTGTGTTTAAAAGGTCTGAAATGACTGCAATTTTATGACCATGGGCAGGATGGAAAAGACAACTCGACTTCATGTAGTTTTGTTACCAGGATGGGTTTTTATTCTTTAGTGACCATTCAGAACACTTTGCTGGCGGGCCCAGCTTTTCAAAACCCTCTTCATCTCTTGCCACCCCGCACAACAGACAAATGTTTTCCATGAGCCCCATCACTGGGGTGTAAGGCCAGCTGTGTCCCTAATCCGCCCGCGTCCCAGATTTGGGAATGGTTCAGACTCCAACTGTTTCCCCCACTCTACCCCCACTGTCTCCAACCTCATTTCTTCCAGGTCATCGGAGGCCCCAGCTACTGTCCCTGGCCTTCCCCACCGGTCACCACCCAATTTCACCACCTCATTTCGCCCTCTTCTGTGCAGCTGGTGTTTGAGCTCAGTTTGCAGTGGGAAAGGATTAGGACCCTTTCAAGCCGTCTTTTTTCTTTCTTTCTTTTTTTTTTCTTAGTGCCCTTGACCGCTCCAGGGGCTGACAGGCAGCTAGCAGGGCCTGTATTCCCCAGGAAGGAACAGGAGGGGTGGTGGAGGAGGCAGTGGCGGGCTCAGCTGGCAGGCGGGCTAGAGATGGCCCCTAGAGACCCCGTCCTGGGGCTTGGAGTATGGCACAACCGCCACCCAGATGTGAGCATGAAGCAGGCAGGCAGGGAGCTGAGTTTCTGCCTAGAAAATTAGCCTCAGGGATGGTGCTTGGGACCTTGACCCTGGGGACCCAGGAGCTGCCTCTGCAGGGCGAACTGGCACTGGATGTCTGGTTTGCAGAGGCCTCTTCTGAGAGGGCAGCTGGGCACATGCCTACGAGTAGTTTGGGTCGTTTCTCTGCCTTCAGACTGGGCATTACTTATCCCCCGACTGCTTACTATGGGGTGGGCCCAGCGACGCTGAGGGGTTGAGCACTTCGCCTAATAGGTGATGGCTTATAACTTGATAACAAAACCAGTCATGCATGCATAGTCCTTTAGAGTTTACAAAGCCCTTTCAACTCCAGGCTATGAAGTGCAAGCGAAGACTGGACTTCAGGTGTTTGTGATTCTAAAGCCCGTGCCAACAGTTTTTGGCGTGGTGTTGCAGAGCACTCTGAATATGAGTGGTTTAGACCTGCCTTCGTTTAGCTATTTTTTTCTTAGCCTGAGACCCCTGCCTTTCTTCAGGGAGATGACTGCTAAGTACTACACACTCCATTCATCCAAACAAGCCTTTTTAAATACGATGTGTCATTGGCTAGCACTTCATGGCATAGAGACTCTTGGTTTTTATGAGTCTGAATTTGCTGGATAACATAGTGGTCATGGCGAGGCATTTGGTGATCGATCTTCAGGATTTATCCTTCATGGTACCAGATTTCCAGGTCTGATATGGAGGAAGCCTCTGAGGCACAGACATGGTAGGGTAGAGAGCTCCCTGAATCAAATGTATGCCTTAACCTGAGAACCTGAGGCAGGGGACCAGAATATTCAAGAGTAGGTGCTTCACCTCGAGTACGCAGAATGACCCCGGCCAAGTCACCTGACCTTACTAAGCTTCAGCTTCCTTATATATAAAATGGGGATAATTTGTTCACTTGTTCAACAAATATTTATTGAGTATGCACTGTTCTGGAAGATGAATAAGAGGAGCACAATCCCTGTCCTCTTGGAGCTTGTCATTTAGGGGATCTAAACTGCAACACTGTATTGAGAGGAGCAATAAATAAATATATAGAAAGTCAGGTAGCAGGACTATGAAGCAAATTAAAGCAGGGCGAGGTGAAAATAAAATCTCAAAATAAAAGGGGGGTGGTGCCTGGCTTGCTCAGTTAGTAGAGCATGTGACTCTTGGTGTTGGGGTTGTGAGTTTGAGCCCCATGTTGGGTGTAGAGATTACTTAAAAATAAAATCTTAAAAAAAAAAAAAAAAAGTAGGGCAAGGGTGTGTGGGTGGAGGCTGTTTTAGATAGGGTAGTCAGGTAGTCCTCAAGTGGCTCACTTAGGATGTTTCAAACAGATAATTCATGCAATGTGCTCAGCTCACTGCTGACAACAATTGAGAGCTTAACAAACATGTTATTATGTCAGCCTGCTCCACACCTCTCAGTCCATATTTTAGTCTCCGAATAGCAGTAATAATGAACACTTATGTAGATCTTACTATGAGCTACGCGCTGTTCTAAGCCCTTTACATATTTTAACTGATTTAATTCTTACAATAACTCTTATGAGGTAGAACTATCATTATCCCCTTTTATGGGGGTTAGAAACAGACACAGAGAAGTCCACACAATGAGGGAGGGCTGGAGGCTGAGAACTGAACCCAGGTGTCTGTTTCTAGAGGCTGAGCTGTGGATGGGAGAGGGGCTGTGGTCAGATACCGTGAGACAGTGAAGATGGCACAGGCAGGTTCTGATGTCAGTTGGCCTGGCTTCTTATCCTGGCAGGTCTAAGCCTCTCTGCCTCAGTGTTTTCATCTCTAGAATGGGAATACCAGAACCTGTCTTACCTTGTAGGGACCGTGCTTAAAACATGAGCCTTCATTCTGCTCTGTGGGGTCCCAGCCTTTTTAGAGTTAAGCCTGGCAGGGAGTGTGAAGGGTCAAGGGGCCCCTGAAACTTCTGAAAGGAAATAAAGGCACATCAGGCTAACTATCAGAGCAACCCTAAGTTCAGCTGGAGCGCAGACCTCGGAAGCTAGGTTTTTATGATTTTGAGGGTGCCAGGGTAGAATTAGGAGACCCTTAAATGCAAAAGACAAGTAAAATCTTGGCGTGGCCACAACATTCAGCTTCCGTTTCGGGCCTTACACAGCAGCCAGAGAGGTAAGGCTCCACGAACGTCAGGGTGTGAATGGTGCCTAGAGACCATCAAGTTAGTAGATGGGGAAACTGAGACCCAGAGAAGCTGAGTGACTTACCCAAGGTCACGAAGTGTATTAGTGGGCAGTCGGCAGGCAGCAGACTGGGCTTTCCTTGAGGCTTTCAAATCTCGGCCTCTTACCTGGGCCTCCTCCCGGCGGAAGGGGCCTCACCTCGGTCCTGGGCACTAGCTGCCTCAATCCCCACGTGGGTGCTGCAGGGGCCGGGAACACCCGGACTCCAGAGCGAGTTCGACTTGCGCTTGCGCACACGCGGCCAGCCCCTTGCCTTTTCCCCTCTTTTTCCTTCCCCTCCCCGGCCCTTACCGGCCTAGAGGACGGGGGAAACTAGAGGAGCCCAGAACTTGTCCTCAGCCAATGGGCTGACGGGCCGCGGGCCCGGCCCCCTCCCTCCCTCAGTCTCCGTCCAATAGAAATTTACTACAATGTTGTGGCGAACGGAGGGGGAGGGGCGCGCGCGGGCTGGCTGGCTGCGGGCCCGGCGGCCTCGCCTCACGGAGGGAAGGCGGGAGGGCGCGCGCCGGGGCCGCCTGCTCGCTTGCTTGCTCGCTCGCTCGCTCACTCGCTCACTCGATCACTCGCTCGCTCCCTCCCTCCCTCCGCCGGTGGGTTAGTCAGTCAGTCCGCCAGCAGCCGGCGGGCCCGCGAGCCGCAGAGGGCCCGAGTCTCGGCGCCGGCGCCTTCTCCTGCCATTGTTCGTCGGGCGGCTGCAGCGGCGGGCTCGGGAGCCCGGGCCCCGGGGGCCACCGGTGAGGCGAGGCGGCTGCGGCGCGCGAGCGGGGTTGGGGGGCGCGGAGCTGTCCCCGAGGGGACGGTCCTGGCGGCCGCGGCGGCGCCGCAGCCTCTTTGTCTGCAGCCCCCCGCAGGCCCCGGGCCGGGGGCGCGGGCTCCGGGGCCTCCGCGCGCCGGAGGTTGAGGGGCTGCAGCCGGGACGCGGCCGGCCTGAGCAGAAAGAGGCGGGGGCTGCGCCGAGGGAGCGTTGCAAAGTTGGGCTTGGGGTCTGTTTTTGACGAGGTCTGCCAATCACTGTCCACGGGCAGGAGCCTTGGAAGGAAACCAAATGGAGGAGGATTGCGGGTTCCGGGCGGCGAAGGTGTTGGGTGCAGCCGCAGAGCAGTTTCTCCGTGACGAGGTGGCTGGGCTGTCTGGAGAAGTCCGGCACGGGCTGAGGGCTGGAGGGAGCCCTGGAAGGACTGTTGAGGCCTTCCCGCCAGAGACACCCGCCCCACTGAAAGAGTCCTCCGACCCCGAGGGCTCTGCCGCGCTCCCCTTAGCCTTCGCGGTTCCCAGTGACCAAAGGGTTAAATCTATTCTCTCAGCATCGTGACCTCTTTTTCAGTTCCTGCATCTGTCGGCTTGGAAATATTTCCTCCCGCTTGCTGGGCTGCTTCTACCTGTGGGGAGGCTGGATGTAGGCTCGCGCTCCGAGAGGCACCACCCGGCGATGGTTCCGGGCGGGGGCTTGCCAGACCAGGTCCCTCCGCCCCAGGAACGCGCGTTCTCTGGAGAGAAAGTGATCTCACGTGCAACAAATTGCTGACGGATTGGTTTCTGGCCACATGATAGCCACTGTCATCCTGTTGTTCCTCTAACTGTGCCCTACCATGAATGCCTAGTCTGTGGGGACTTGTCGTTTTTTGGCACCTGCTGCTGATTAGGAGATAGGTGTTTTGGTTTGGTTTTTAAGAGATGCCGAAACCTTTTTTTAGTAGTCTGGGTGATTTCACAGCTGCTATTTTGTTCTTTCTGTTTTTAGGGGAAAATTGCAAGAAATGGCTATGTCTTGTGGCTTGGATATTATTATAGTGGATTCATGCTCTCTGTATATGCTCTTGCTCGCTACTGTTTTTTGTATTCTCAGTCCTGGCAACAATTTTAGGTGGTTTACGCTTTTTAAATTTTTTTAAAAATAGATTTTATTTATTTATTTGACAGAGAGAGAAAGAGAGAGAGCGCTCAAGCAGGGGGGGAGCAGGCAGAGGGAGAAGCAGGCTCCCCGCTGAGCAGGGAGCCCATGTGGGGCTCGATCATCCCAGGACCCTGGGATCATGACCTGAGCCAAAGGCAGACGCTTAACCGTCTGAGCCTCCCAGGCGCCCCTGGTTTATGTTTTTAACAAAGCAGTTGATATACATATCGCCCTTACTTTTCATGGAAACTTGATGTACTCTTCATTTCCCTTTTCTGTAAGTTGGGAACATCATAAGTTCTTTGCCAGCTGTATAATTTTTGGTTTTGTGAATAGTTTCTTGGGGTGTTATTAACATAATCCATGTAGAGTAGGTAGCAGGATATCTGGCACACAGTCAGTACTCAATAAATGACAGATAAAAAATGGCTATAACAACATCAGATTGCCTTGGAATCAAGGTGCTAATTCAGAGTGCTTTCTACAAGAAGGTTATAATTAAGGTAAATACAAGAGTTATTCATATCTCTGGGGGAAACTGAAGTAGGGTATATCTTTGCCACTATTAAAAGTGAACTCACTGGCAAACCCAAGCTCAGTGTGCTAACCTTCTGATTTCTTTTTCTTCTAGTAACAAAACCACACTTTTTTTTCCTTATGTAATTGAATTCAGTCTTGAAAAGAAATGTTTTTAATTTTTAGGCCTCGCCAAAATACTCACAATGTGTTTACTAGTGTTATATCCAAATATCTTATAATAAGTCCCCAATCTACCTTTTTACCTTTATTCTCCTTATTACTTGTAGTTTTCGCCTAAGAAGAATGGTCCAGTAATAACTCATGCTTTCCCATCTCTGTGTCTTTGGCCATGCAGTTCCATATATGCTCTTCCTGACTGTTTTCAGGTCTTTTACCTTAAAAATGCTCCTTAGATTAGTAATTTGAAGTATGGGGAAAAGTTCCATATGTGGAAGGAACTTCGATGGAGTTTTTTGTTTTGTTTTGAATTTTCTTAGGGATTCATTTGTATGGCCAGCTAGTTTAGTTTTCTTTAGCTGGTGTTTGTTAAAAGGATTTAGGTCCTAAGTGTCCCGTTGATACGTGTAGCCTTAGTAGTAGATGATGGCCTATGGTGGATTAAGAAAACTACTTAGGCTTCCATTCTATTCAGAGCTAAGAGCTCTACCAGTTGACGAGTTTAAGTTTAATGCTTGGAAATTGTGGCTGTCAGCAGATAGACTAAGCTAACAGAAATGGACTAAACTAATCTAAGCTAATAGACCCATCTTTTAGGTCGGTCGGCTTGCTTTATGCATCTCTTCTCTTTCTTGGTGGTCTAAGGGTCATCATTTCCTTAATGTTTGTTAAACACCCAAATCATATTTGTTGTTTTCAAGTAGTAGATGTGTTGAACAAACCTGTTTTAAACTAGTCTTATCCTCAGTATAAAATATAAAATAACATGATATAATAACTTATGTATTAGCAAAGTAATACACAAATTTTCCTCTGCATATTTAAAAGTACTTTCATCTATCCCCTTTCTTTTTTCCCAGTGAAACACTTATAAGGTGGGACGCCTGGGTGCCTCAGTCAGTTAAGCATCTGCCTTTGGCTCAGGTCATGATCCCAGAGTCCTGGGATCCTGTCCCACATTGGGCTCCTTGCTCAGCAAGGAGCCTGCTTCTCCCTCTGCTTGCCGTTCTCCCTGGTTGTGCACCCTGCTCTCTCTCTCTGATCAAAAAAACAAAACAGGGGCGCCTGGGTGGCACAGCGGTTAAGCGTCTGCCTTCAGCTCAGGGCGTTATCCCGGCATTATGGGATCGAGCCCCACATCAGACTCCTCCGCTATGAGCCTGCTTCTTCCTCTCCCACTCCCCCTGCTTGTGTTCCCTCTCTCGCTGGCTGTCTCTATCTCTGTCGAATAAATAAATAAAAAAATCTTTAAAAACAAACAAACAAATAAACGAACACCAAAAAAGCCCTTCTGAGCTAATATCTAAATTAACAAGTCATTTTATTTTTTTATTTTATTTTTTTGAAGATTTTATTGCTTTATTTTAGAGAGAAAGAGCAGAGGCAGAGGGAAAGGGAGAGGGACAATCTTTTAGCTGCACTCAGTGCAGAGCCAGCTAAAGATTCTCCCTCTGCACTCAGGGCAGAGCCCCACATGAGACTCGATCTCACAACCCTGATATCACGACCTGAGCTGAAATCAGGAGTCCGACAGTTAACCAACTGAGCCGCCCAGGCACCCCTAAATTAACAAATGATTTTAAATGATTCCTGTCTCTGAAAAAAATGTTCGTGGCATTTGTTGAGGTATGACCTATATATCTTTCTGTTATTCTTTTTTGTCAGGTTTGTGCCCTACATTTAAAGTTCGCCAGTGTGATGTTTTCTTGTGTGCAGCTTGAGTTCAACATTTTTGGAAATTACAGAGCTAGACTTCCATCTCATTCTTGCGTTTTTATGGTCTTAATTTTAAGCAGATTCATATTGTGGGAGATGGTGTGCTTACAGTATTATTTGTTTTCCTTCCTACTTTTGCTAAGAAAGCTTCAGAGTTAAGTCTGTCAGAAGTGTTGGCTAAAAGTCACAGGATTCTTAAATTCTCTGCAGGTATTTTGATATGCACAATCATAGATTGTGATTTAAAATATATGGTCTGTTATTTGTGATGTGAGTGATAGGGCTTGCATATATTGTTTTCTAAATGTCCAAATCCATTTTAATATTGGTGATCTGATTTTATAATTTTGGTATCTCAATGGCCATGGGGGTTGCGGCGCTGAATTTGGTTCTGAAATGAACAGGAGCCCGTGTTTAGACCACAATCTGTTTCCCTGTTATCTAAGGAGCTGGCCAGCTCAAGTGCTGCCAGTGTATTTTTCCGAGTCTTATCAAATTTGTGATTGGTCACGTGGCATGTTCAGATGCAGATTCATCCCTACCTCTAAAGAACTTGTTTTTTTCTCTCTTGCTTGAGAATGCACCTTATTTTATTTGTGAGCTAAGCAATAATAAATTTAAGAACTTTTTTCTTATGAACAACTTTGCTTTTTTCGCTAACACCCCCAATGATGGAACTTAAAAACTTTTAAAAGAGGCCTCTGAATTTATTAGTTATGAGCCTTATTTATGTAGAGAATCCAGAATTTTTGGAAGGTGATGGATTTATTGCATTTATAATAGCTTTTAGGTAGAAAAGAGCCAGATTCTGGGGCGCCTGGGTGGCACAGCGGTTAGGCGTCTGCCTTCGGCTCAGGGCGTGATCCCGGCGTTGTGGGATCGAGCCCCACATCGGGCTCCTCCACTATGAGCCTGCTTCTTCCTCTCCCACTCCCCCTGCTTGTGTTCCCTCTCTCGCTGGCTGTCTCTATCTCTGTCAAATAAATAAATAAAATCTTAAAAAAAAAAAAAGAGCCAGATTCTAAATATATGTGTTAATGTTTGCTTTTTATTTAAGTTTGTTGTTATGTCATTGGTGGCTTACTGTGTGTCCTTTTTATGAGTAGATTCATGGTATGTTCAGTAAAATGCAGTGTAACAAATACTCTGGTGTACACACCGGATGAAATTAGTATTTTGATTTACTCTGCTGCTATTTAATGAATACACAGTGAGAAAGATTAACGAAGCTATAGCAATGAACAGTATTCAGAAACTGAAGGCATTAGAAAGGAGAACTTTGATATTTTATTTTGATGATCTTATTTAGAATTAACTGCCTCACTGTCACCACTTCACATGTTGGTTTTAGGAAAGTTTAGTGAGAGAATCTGATTATGATGAAAGTCTGTTTATACTAAAGTTGTTAATTATATTTTATTTAAATGGGATTGTACCCACCTTGAAGTATTTGAAAATAAATTGGCTAGCTCTTTGGACTTTAAAGAAAAGCAAAATACCGATATCGGGTGTGGTCAGTATAATTCAAGGAATGACTTGGAGAGACTTTAATATATCCTACCCCCTAATCTTTATCAGCTTCCTCCAAAGTCCCCCTAAATAAATATGCTATCCCTAAAAGTCCCTTGTATATGAAATTCCAGAGCCATTCTGGCATCATGTTTTTTTATTATTTTGTTATTGCACGTATTAAGACCAGTTCTCCTATTGCAATTATCTCTTGATTATCTCCAGGATAAATCCATATGGATTAAACTGTGATTATTTATTGCTGTCTCCCTTTCATGGCTGAGGGTTCTTTGGGTCAATGCCACCAGATTAATCTGGGCCGTCTTCTATCATTCACCTCTCAAGAGAATCTCTGTTTGTAGAAAATAAATTTGTTTCTGAGCTGTGTGGAGTGGAGCTTTGGGTAGGGTTAAAGAAATCTTGGCAGAGTAGGTAGGAAGAGGCAAAATCGTCTGATGGAATAGGTGGGGACTATGACTAAATATTTATATTGATAAATAAGATTGGAAGAAGCAGTAGATGCTCTATTAGTATTAGCTAATTCTTTTTGTATCTGTATTCAATGTATAGGTGTAATTCTGTTTTTTTTTTTTTAAGATTTTATTTATTTATTTGACAGAGACAGCCAGCAAGAGAGGGAACACAAGCAGGGGGAGTGGGAGAGGAAGAAGCAGGCTCCCAGCGGAGGAGCCTGATGTGGGGCTCAATCTCAGAACGCTGGGATCACGCCCTGAACCGAAGGCAGACGCTTAACGACTGCGCCACCCAGGCGCCCCCCGTAATTCTGTTATCTAATAATATTATCTATTAATAGGAACAGGAACACCTCAAATTGTTTTGGAAATAAGTGGAAATAATAAGATAAAATAAAATAGGATATACTATTTACTCCTGAAGTTAGTTTTGATTTATAAATGCAGCTTACCTGCTTCTTGTGCCTTCCATCCTCTACAAAAAGTATCCTAATCCAAACCAATTTTTTTGGTAAGGCACACTATATGTCTGAATTGTAGCACTGGATACAATATAGACTGAAGTTTAAATACTTTCTACATTAATATTCATTCAGAAAACTTTTATATTCTATTTTGATAATATGCATTGAGTCATAAAAATGTTACAAAAGTTTTGAATAATTCTCAGTGCTTAACAACAGTAAAGCATAGGGTTATGTCAGGGATTTAACAGCATTAAAGCATAGGGCATAAAGCATAGGTAAATTTAAGCCTGTGACTCACAAGTAAAGTAGAAACATACTCTCGGTAATTATGAGCATATAGTGCTATGTCAAGGTTGAGTTGTGATTGCTATTGAGCTATTACTTAACGCTTATATAAATTAAATAACCCTATTAAAATTATTTTAACACAATGAGATCTTAACAGTTTGAATACATCATCTTATAAAGAATTGCCATTTTAATATATATGTCAAGTTTTTTTTTTTTTTTAACATTTTATTTATTTGACAGAGAGGGCGCACAAGTAGGGGGAGCAGCAGGCAGAGGGAGAGGGAGAAGCAGGCTCCTCGTCGCCAGGCTGGGAGCCCGATGTGGGGCTCAATCCCAGGACCCTGGGATCATGACCTGAGCCAAAGGCAGACGCCTAATGCCTGAGCCACCCAGGCGCCCCTGTATGTCAAGTATTTTAATTTTCACTTCGGAGTTCTACGTATATTAAAGTGAGAAGTGTTTCACTTGGATGATACACTTGGGACAGGTTATTGAAATAAATGTTTCCGCCTAGTTTTGACCATATAGACACAGGCAGAACTGTCAAGAGCTCCAAGGATTTAAGCCCTCAAATTTTATTTATTTATTTTTAATGTTTGCTTATTTATTTATTTTTAAGAGATTTTTATTTTTAAGTAATCTCTACACCCAACATGGGGCTTGAACCCACAACCCCTGAGATCGAGCGTTACATGCTCCACCAACTGAGCCAGCCAGGCACCCCAAGTCCTCAAATTTTACCTGTCAACCATTTCAGTATGCAATAGGGACTCATGAAAGGGTTCTTAAAGAGAAGGGTTTTTTTTTTTTTTTTTTGCTACCACCCACTTGCTGTTTCTTGCCCTTTTATCTTTTTTAATGATTAAGAGAATTGACACTGTTGCTAACTTACTACCTGTGCGTCCTGCTAATCTTGATGCTATTATGTAATTAGATAAACCTTTCGCATGGTGTCATATGATGTTGTATATATGTCCTCCCACACATGTGTCTTTAGAGTAATTTCTTTCCATCTGGTGTTGGAAATGAGCTCTTTGTGAGGTTATTTTTAAATCTTCAAGCTTTCTGGCATCCTCAACTCTTGAAATAACATAGTTGCTTTTGAAGGCCAGAAAATCCACATAGTATATTTAGTGTTTTTTTTTCCAGTGAAAATGTAAATAGTATTTTATTTTAAAAATCATATCCTGTGTTTTAAACCGGCAAAACAAATATTTTATTTTTAGATGGTCTCCAGATAATTTTGTTAAAAGGTAGGAAATAATCAGTCGGTTGTTGCCAAGTCGATAAAGTAAAGGAGAAGTACTTAAGGGAAAGGATGCCAACAATAAGAAACCTGTTAGAGGAAAGAGGTTTCAAAGATATTTATTCTCTGAAGGTTTATTGGTATCCTTTTCTGAACTCTTGCAGCATTTATTTGTTATATATCAGATTTGTTGTGTGTGTGTTTAAATTTTTTTTAAAAAAGATTTTATTTATTTGAGAGAGAGAGAGAGATTGAAAGTGTGAGTGGGAGGAGGGGCAGAGGGAGAAGCAGACTCCCTGCAGAGTAGGGAGCCCACTGCGGACCTCAGTCCCAGGACCCTGGGATCATGACCTGAGCCAAAGGCAGACGTTTAACCGACTGAGCCACCCAGGTGCCCTGTTGTGTGTTGTTTTATATTGTATATGAAACTCTATTCCCCAGTGAGATTGCCAGCTTCTGGAAGGCAGAGGGTCAATATCATCTTTCATTTCATCCTCATCCCCCAAACACAGATATTGTATAGTACAGTAGCTAGATACATAACAAAGGGGACACACTAGACATATAGAGGTATGGCGAGAATATGATTTCCCAGGATAATTAAGATTTACAATCTGGGTTGTAATTATGACTGCTTCTGATCGTCTCTCTGTGTACGTGTGTGTGAGTCATATTTTTTTGGAAAGTAAATCTCAGATATCATGACACTTTATTCCTAAAACGCTTTGGTATGGATATCCTACAAATAAAGACATTATCCTACATAACTGCAATACCATTATTATACCTAAGAAAATGAACAATATTTCTATAATATCATAATCCATATATATGGATTGGCTATTGGTTGCTAGTATATATATTGGCGTATAAATATATATAACATATATTTGTTGATTGTGTGTGTGTGTGCGTGTATATATGTCATGCAGCCCAACATAGGGCTTGAACTCACAACCCTGAGATCCAGACGTGAGCTGTGATCAGGTGTTGGATGCTCAACTGACTAAGCCACCCAGGCACCCCCATATCCCATCACTATTTTGAGAGATTATTGTCATCTACTTAGCAAGATTCATCCAATAATTCCTTTTTTCCAGATGCTATTTTTGTTGACTTATTCTTGCTACTTGTTTGTCTCTAATATGACCATTAATGAACACTGGTGTTTGTAGGACTGAAAAGACTAGCCCTGGGGTGAATGATTGCATAGCGATCATAGCATCATTTATAAAAAAATATACTAAAGAATATGTCAGGTGGCTACAGGGCAAGGTGTTTCTGTTTTGTTTGGTTTTTAGACTTCTATTATGCCTACTGTGGTAGGCAGCCTTTGAGATGGTCCCCAGTGATTCCCGCCTCCTGGTATTCATGCCCTTGTGTAATCTCTTCTGCTTGAGTGTGGCCTGGACCCGGTGACTTCACTTCTAATGAATAGAATACAGCACAAGTGGTGGGATGTTACTTCCAAGATTAGGTTACAGAAGGCTGTGGCTTTTGTCTTGGTCCCTCTTGGGTACTTCTGGCTCTCTTCCTGTCACTCGGATCACCAGCTGCCATAGCCTAAGAATGTACAGGTAGCCTATAAAGAGGCCCACGTGGTGAGAAACCAAGTCTGTCAGCAGCAATGTAAGTGAGCTTGGAAGCAGATCTTCTGAGGCCTGATAATAGCCATGTGAGTGAGCTTGGAAGTACATTCTTCAGGGAGAGTTGAGCCTTGAGTTGAGTGCAAATGTGGTTGACACTTGACTGCAACATCATGAGAGACCCTGAGCCAGAGGCACCCAGCTAAGTCATGCTTGAATTCTTGATCCACAGAAATTGAAATAATAAATGTTTGTTGTTTGAAGCCACCAGGGTTTGGGGGTATTTTTTTTTTTAAGATTTTATTTTTAAGTAATCTCTACACCCAATGTGGGGCTCGAACTTACAACCCCAAGATCAAGAGCCTCATGTTCCACTGACTGAGCCAGCCAGGTGCCCCATTTTGGGGGTAATTTGTTGTATAACAATAGATAGCTAATACATCTACCATTTATTAACTTAATAAATATCGATTGTCTGCTATTTTTTAAATTTTTTATTATTATGTTCAGTTAGCCATCATATAGGACATCATTAGTTTTTGATGTAGTGTTCAACAATTCCTTAGTTGTGTATAACACCCAGTGCTCATCACAACACTCATCTGCTATTTTTTAAAAGATTTATTTATTTATTTTGGGGGGAGGGGCAGAGGGAGAGGGAGAAAGAGCATCCTCAAGCAGACTCCCCACTGAGTGCAGAGCCTGACATGAGGCTTGATCCCAGGACCCTGAGATCCTGACCTGAGATGAAATCAAGAGTCAGTCACCCAAGTGACTGAGCCACCCAGGAGCCCTGATCATCTGCTATTTACAAAGCACTGTCCTAATTGTATTGGGACTCACAGTGAATAAAGTAGAAGAATTGTCTGTTCTAGAGCTTACATTTTAGTGGGAGAGAACAGATAATAAACATGTATACAAATCAGGGGTAAAGAAAAAGATTTTCACAGGAAAGCAGAATAAGGGGACAAAGAGTAAGGGAGGTGGGGTGGATACTTTAGATAGTAGATAAAGTGGTCAGAGACGACCTCTCTGGTAAGGCGACTTTTGAGCAGAGTCCTGAATGCTGTCTAGAGAAGAGCGTTCCAGGCAGAAGAACAATCAGCATGTTTGGTGTGAATGAGAAACATTAAGTAAGGCAGTGGGGTGGGATCAAATGATCTAGGGGAGATGGTAGGAGTTGAGTTCAGAAAGGTTGAGGTAGGAGAAGGAGCATTTCATGTAGTGCCTTGTTGGCTATGCTGTAGACTTTGCATTTTTTTCTGAGACAGGAGTTCTTGGGAGGATTTTGAGCAGAGGAATGGCATGCTCATTCATTTCATGCGTATTAATTGATTATCCACAACGAACAGGACCTTGTGGATGTCCGTGATCACAAAAATGTAGGAGACGTGACCCCTGTCCTAAGGAAGTTTAATGATCTAGTATTAGTAGAAATGATGGACATGCACAAAAAAATTTAAGAATAGAGGCGCTGTGTTATGGAAAGACATGTAGTTATGGGGAAAAATAAAGAGCAAAACCTAGATTAAAATTCTGGCTCTTCTACTTGGTTTAATACATTTCAGTAACTATTTACTGGGTGGTATTATATGGAGTTAAAATAATAATGCTAGTATTTATTGATGACCTGTTATGAGCTGAGCTCTGTGATGTGTGCTTTATAGATATGACATAGGTGTTAAAGAGTATGAGCTCCAGGGGCGCCTGGGTGGCTCAGTCGTTAAGCGTCTGCCTTCGGCTCAGGGCGTGATCCCAGCGTTCTGGGATCGAGCCCCACATCAGGCTCCTCCGCTGGAAGCCTGCTTCTCCCTCTCCCACTCCCCCTGCTTGTGTTCCCTGTCTCGCTGGCTGTCTCTATCTCTGTCAAATGAATAAATAAAAAAAAATCTTAAAAAAAAAAAAAAGAGGATGAGCTCCAGGGCTAGAATGCCTGGTTTTAATTTCTAGTTGTGTCACTCTTTAGCTGGTGACCTTGGGCAAATTACTTAATTTCTGTACCTCAGTGTTTATTATGTAACATGGTGATGATAAAAATATTTGTACCTTTTAAGGTTGTTATAATGATTAAATGAGCTAACATATGTAGAGTAGTTAGAACATTGGCACTAGACAAATGTTAGCCATTATTTTTGCATTTAAACCTCACTACAATCCCTATATAGCAGGTGTGATTAATCCCATTTTACATTTTAAGTTAAAAAGTTAAGTAACTTGTACAAAGTTGCACAACTAGCAAGTGAAAATTGTCTGCAAAACCACATTCTTTATGGCTGCACCTTTGCTCACTCAGTATGTCCATGAGCATGTGGGGAAGGAGAGATCTGGATACAGGCCTTCTGTTAAAGCTAATGATTTCTTAATGATTGTGCTCTTGTGAAAGTACTTTTCCATGCCTTAGTTTCCTCTTCTGTAAAAAGAAGATCATACCCGCATTACACAGAATACATGGTAATGGCAAAGAAAAACAAACCTTACTGTGTGCCTGTTACCTGCAGATACTCAGTAAGTGTTAGGTCCCTTTTCCCCTTGATAAAATATGGCCTCATGGAGATGGGAAATAATCTATGGTTAAGAAGAATAATTTTTGCATCTTGATCATATCTTTTTTGTACTTAAACTGTGTATCTATGTGTCTATATGATTATTATATGTAAATAACTATAATAGAGCTGTACAGAAATAAATACGGCTTTGTCTAGTGGTGATCTTTGGATTTGATTCGGACTTACATTGTAACATTTTTAAGCCTGTGTGTGTTTTCTAAAGACCCATTTCACAGCCACTCTGGTTTCATAGCTTCGTTTCCGGGTTGGTAGGACACGATCATGTGGTCGATGGCCCCATTGTTGCTTTTATCTTTTGCAGCAGATGTGAAAGTAAACATACGAGGTTGAAAAACAGGAAGGGGTTTGGCTGATGTTCGTTGGGAGGGTTTTTTTGCAGGGAAGCTTGTACATGAGCCACCTGAAATCTGAAGTGCTTTGAATCTTTGTGACTATTAGCAGATACAAAAAGAAATACCTTATTGTTATAATGTAATAAAAAAGCAAATGATTGTGCAGTTTAACGAATTCATGAATTTTTATATATTTCTGCATTTAAACATATTGGAGAAGTGAAAGAGTGTGTTCCTCTTTTTGTCTGAACAGCAAACTGATGTATAACTTTATAATCACCTGAATTCTGGGTTCTTTTTACCTATGGAATAATTTTTCGGTAAGGAAATATAGAGTTTTTTTGTTTTTGTTGAATATCTGTTCTAATATCAATACTTTGAACTTCAAAAGCCAAAACTTAAGACAGCGTTTTTCTAGTCGGCTCTTGTCTTTGTTCCTAAGGAAGGGAATTAACGCATGTCAAATGCTAGCTACAGAACAGGTACTGCTGTCCATATATGCTAACTAAGTGCGTATATTAAATGTAAATATTTCCATCTTTGATATTCAGTTCACAATGAGTTTTTATGGCTTTGGTGAAATCCCTTCCTCTTTCCCTTTTTCTCCTTCCCTCTTCTACCCTCCCTTTTTTCCTTCTTCCTCCTTTCTTAAATGATTCTCTCCCATACTCTCGCTGAACAGTTTTCTATTAATAGTATTTCGGAGGCAGTGTGATATAGCAGCCAATAAAGAGAGAAGTTTTGGAATCAGACCAGGGTTTACAGTAAGGTTGTTTCTGATAGGGAAAAAAACTGCTTTCTATTTTAATAAATAAAAGCCTGCAACCTCCAAAGTTGGCTTTAGAAGGAGATTTTGCACATGGGGTGGAATAATTGGAGTTCACAGCAAGGACTTTTGTTCCCAAAGATTGACCTGAGGAATGCCTTGCTGACCTCAGGGAGTATTGCTTTCTCTTTAATTTTCTGTCCCAAAGGTGAGTCTTCTCTTAATACTCCTGAAGTACACAGCTGAGACCAGTCTGGAACATTTAGTACTTTACTAAAGGCTAGGAGATATAAAAGGGAAATAAATACAAGTTACTAGTATGCTTTGATACAATCTGGCTCACAAGATAAAACTTCTTTTCAGTTTGTGGTCTTTCATTGGGATACCTCTCTTTTTGACTCTTAACACGTATACCTGTCTTCTAGTGGCAGAAGCCATCTCCAGCTCTTCAACCTGGGAGTGCCACCAGAGCATTTCCGGATTGCTCTAAACCCACAGGAGAAGGGTCAGAGGACAAAGGGATTCTCTATCTTGCCAGCCTATGCTTATATCTGAGAGAAGACCCATTTCTTGCTTGTGATCAATACCAGGTCTATACAGCCCTTAGGGGAGACCACAGTTACCCATAGAATATCTAATTACCAATCACCGAAGACAAACACAAACAGTAGAGGGATTTCGGGGTAAAGGTGGGAGGGGGGTTTCATTTTAATCATTAACCTCGGATTGTATAATCTCTGATCATAGTTTAGTAATTTGGCACAAAATAGCTCTCAATGAATATTCCTTTCCCACTCTTTAATTCTTAACACCATGTGATGCCCTAGGAGCTACCTTTTGGTTTGTTGTAATTTTATCTCAGAGTTTTGCTTGAGGAGTTTCTAGTATTTAATCAGGTCCAAGTTTGGCTGAAAACAGTGGTGGAAAACATAGCTTGGTGTGATCAGGATGGAACACCTGGTGCCCTGAGCAGGCTGAGTTTAAATGTGAAAGGAAGTGGCCTTTGTATCACAGACTATTAATTCTGGAAGAGGATATGGAACTAGGCTATCGATACAAGGTTCCTGAGCTTATTTCTAAGATAGCCAGAGTATTAGGGTCAAAGACCTTCGGAGTCACAGACCTAGTTTAGAATCCTGGCTCTGATACTGATTAGCTGTGTGTAATGGGGCAAGTTCTCCTTCCTGTTTCTCAGTTTCTTCATCTGTTAAATTTATACGACATTTAACATTCACAAACCTACTTTTTAGAACTACTGAAAAGATTAGGAATAGTTGACCTTTGAACAAATTGGGGACTAGGAACACTGACCCCCTGCACAGTCAGAAATCCATGTATAACTTTTGATTCTTCAAAACTTAACTACTAATAGCCTGCTGTTGACCAAAAGCCTTACTGATACATAGGTGATGAACACTTACTTTGTGTATGTATTATATATGAATTCTTATAATAAAATAAGCTAGAGAAAATGTTATTAAGAAAGTCATAAGAAAGGGAAAATACATTAACAGTACTGCATTTATCAGAAAAATGCACATGTATTTATTTGACAGAGACAGCCAGCGAGAGAGGGAACACAAGCAGGGGGAGTGGGAGAGGAAGAAGCAGGCTCCCAGCAAAAGAGCCTGATGTAGGGCTCGATCCCAGGATTCCGGGATCACGCCCTGAGGAGAAGGCAGACACTTAACCCACCCAGGCGCCCCTAGAATTTTCAGGATTTATCCACATGGTAGCATGTATCAATAGCTCCTTCCTTTTTTTTTGCTGGATAATATTACATTGTACAGATATACCACATTTTATTTTTTATTTTTATTCAATTTTTAAAAATTGAAGTATAATTAACATACAATGTTATATTAGTTTCAGGTGTGCAACCATTTCGTCAACAATGTGTAATTACCATTTGTCATCATACAATGTTATTGAAATATGATTGATTCCTTATGCTGTACTTTTCATCTCCATGACTTATTTTATAAGTGGAATTTTGTGCTTCTTTATCTTTTTCACTCCCCCCCCCATTTTATTTATTCATTCATCAACTGATAGACATTTGTGTGGCTTTCACTTTTTGACTGTGATGAATAATGCTGCTGTGAACATATGTCTTCATTTTTCCTGGGTATGTACCTAGGAGTGAAATTGCTGGTTGTGTGGTAGTTCTAGGTTGACATTTTAAAGAACTGTCCTTGGCTGTTTTTTAACTGCTCTTTTCTCTTTGATTTCACGGTCTCCTGTTTTCTGTCCGCCGTCTTCACTGTTAGTTTCCAGTAGCTTGCTGAACTATTTTTGATTACATTCTTACTGTTTAGCTGTATCCCATCTTGCCTAAAGCGATAATGTCATTGCATTATACATATATCAACTATCTATGAGATGTTCCTTTCCATTTCGTCACCTTTTTTTACCTGTTATTTCTCTCTGGCTGAAAATGGTTTTAAGAAATAAAAGTTCTAAGTAAAATTCCACTGAAATTTGGTCCCTGCTTTGGTATGTTATACCTGGTGATGAAAACTCAAAATCCGTGATAAGAGGAGGGATCTTGAAACAGGTCTTTAGTACAGTGATACTAAAAGTATGAGGCAGGCTAAATTATTCCATTGGTACTTGAAATGCTTAGCAACAGGGGCTTTTTTTTTTTTTTTAAGATGATTTAATTATTTGAGAGCGAGCGAGAGAGAGAGACAGCACATGAGCAGGAGCAGAGGGAGAGGAAGAGAGAGAAGCAGACCCCCCTGCTGAGCAGGGAGCCTAGCGCAGGACCCTGGGATCATGACCTGAGCCAACGGCAGACGCCTAACCCACTACGCCACCCAGGCGCCCCACCACAGGGGCTTTTTAAAGAAAAAGAATATAAAATTATGAATACAAAATTAGAGATGAAAACAGATATTTAGAGTGAGAAAATAAATCATGACACATTACATATTTTTAAAAGTTGAAAAATAGCACAAATGTCACAAAATTCAGAAAAATAGCATAACGTTTTTTATCTTTTCAAAATTTTTTGGCTTCATACTCCTCTAGAGATTTTCATCTTATGGCTTTGAAGTATCACTTGGCTTTGGCAGGGACCAGTTTAAATGAGGGCCCTGAAGCTTAAGCTTCTTTAGTTTTACGGTAAATCTCGCTCTGCATAGTAAGTAATCTTAAGGTATTAACCAAGAGGTTGAAATATCCCTGTTCTGTGTTCTAATCATTGATTGCAGTTGTTTATTATAAATTACTTCTTGTGAATAATTATTTTTTTTTGATTTAATGTTCAATTATACATTTTTTGGGTGTACGTTTCTATAACTTTCTATCAGAAGTGTGCAGTACTAATTAGTCATCTTTGATTGCAAAAGGCTTTTTTTTTTTTAAACACCTCCCTCCTACCCCAAATGCAGGTATCTTTCTTTCCCAAAAAGTTTGTTAGTATTAGTGTGGGGATAAAAAACAAGCCACGGCTTAGTTTGATATAGCCATGTAATTTTCAGCTTGAGATGTCTTTTTTCAGTTTCAGACTAAATAGTCTATTTTTTCAGGCCCTCAGTACATTTACTCTTTCATGTCAACTTTAATCCTGTTTATCTCTTCTTTTGGTATTAGTGCAGATCAAGTACAGTATTAAAACACTCTGTACTCTGTAAGTCACTTAGAAGTAAACTTGCTCCATTTCAGTATAACCTTATTATCATTAATATTATTGGCGATTTAGGTTTTTGGAGTGACTTTCTGGGTGTCAGTGGTTTACAAATAGCACAGACAAATATGAAAAGTTAGTACAGTAGAAGAACTAATGCTTTTTTTCCAAAGCACATACTCTTGTTTCATACATAAAAATTTAAACATTTTGTTAGATTTTTAATATATCAGTTGATAATTTAAATATGGGGAACACAGAGGGTATATGGTCAATAATAATAACTTTGCGTGGTGACAGATGTTAACTAGACTTATTGTGGGGATCATTTTATAATGTGTAAAACTATCAAATCATTGTGTTGCACACCTGAAACTAATAGGATATTGTATGTCAATTATAATTCAATAAAAAACAAATATTGAGAGTGTAAAACAGTTAGATTTTTTAATTTTTATTTTATTTATTTTTTTAAAAGATTTTATTCATTTATTTGACAAATAGTACTAGAGGGGAAGAGGCAGAGGGAGAGGGAGAAGCAGGCTCCCTGCTGAGCAGGGATATGGGGCTCAATCCCAGGACCCTGGGATCATGACCTGAGCAGAAGGCAGATGCTTAACCAACTGAACTACCCAGGTGCCCCTTCGCTTAGTATTCTTACAGTAGTCCCATGAGTCAGGTGATGTGTCCTCATCATATGTCAGAGGATGTATGATATCAATAATTATTATTATTGGTTATATCAATTATTACTAGTTAAGGTAGTATCTGCCAGGTTTCTCCACTGTAAAGTTACTATTTTTTTTGCTTTCCATATTCTAAGAAGCAAGTCTGTAGGTCCAGCCTACATTCAAGGTGGAGGGAATCAAACCCCATCTCCTGGAGGGGAGAGTATGCAAGAATTTGTGGATATATGTTAAAACCACCAGAGTAATTAATAAATATTTTGGGGGAAATACTTGAAGCTATGCAAATTTCATGTTTCTCCTTAAAGTTTCCACAGATTGATTTTCTCTCTCTTTTTTTTCCCCACAGATTGATTTTATCCTTGTCAGGGATCTTGCCTGAAGTAGTTATTACTACGGTGTTCTAATGATGATTTTCTATTTTTGGAGGGCTTTTTAAAACCAATTACTGGGGAGCTGCTGAGTGGCTCAGTCAGTTAAGCATCTGACGCTTGGTTTTGTCTCAGGTCATGATATCAGGGTCCTGGGATTGAGCCCCACATGGGGCTCTGCATTCAGCGTGAAGTAGGCTTGGGATTCTCTTTCTCCCTCTCCCTTAGTCCTTCCCCCTGCTCTTGCAAGCGCTCTCTCTCCCTCTCTCTCAAATAAATAAATAAATCTTAAAAAAAAAATCAATTACTGGGCCTTATTCCCAGAGTTTCTAATTTAGTAGATCTTAAGTGGGGCCTGAGAATTTGCATTTCTAACAAGTCCCCAGTGATGCTAGTGATGCTGGTCTGGGGATTTGGGAACCACTGATTAGAACATTATCTTAATCTCAGGGAGTTACCTCACTTCCTTTCCCAGTTAATTCCAATCTTCAGAAGCAACCACTATTCTGATTTTTATGTAATTACATTATAAACATACTGAATCTATTTAGGAAAGCTCTACTTATGAAAATCCAAATTTTAAAAAAGATAAATATAGGGAGAATTGATTCTTATCAAAAAAGTATTCCTTTTTGGAAAACAAGGAGGGGAGGCTTAAGGGAGATAGTCAGTAGGCATTTCTAAGGCCAGCCTCACCTTTCTAATCTTGTCTTTCCTGTCTCACTGGTTTTTATAATGGCAATGATTAGTCTTCCCTTTCCCAGACTTAATATTTTACTTTTTATATCCTTCATCCATCATACTGTCTTTTTTGTCATCAAGTTCTGTTATGTCTTTCATTTTAATATGTCTTGGGTTTGTCCTTTCATTTTCATTCTTGCTCACAGAGCACTAAGCCAGACCAGGGCTAAATTGGTGCATTAACTTCTTTTTGTATATGAACTTTTATTTTAGAGCAGTTTTAGATTTGCAGGATTATTGTGAAGATTGTACAGTGTTCCTATATACCCCATACCTAGTTTTACTTATTAATATCTTAGTATGGTACATTTGTTAAAATTATTAAACCAATACTGATACAGTATTATTATTATTTAAATATTTTATTTATTTATTTGAGGGAGCGAGAGAGAGCAGGAGTATGGGGGAAGGGGAACAGGGGCGGGGAGAAGGAGGGGGAAAGAATTTCAAGCAGACTCTGCGCTGGGTGCAGAGCCCAACTGGGGGCTCCATCTCGCAACTCCAAAATCATGACCTGAACTGAAACCAAGAGTTGGTTGCTTAACCAACTGAGCCACCCAGGTGCTCCCAATTTTTTTTTTAAGATTTATTTATTTATTATTTTAGAAAGAGAGGGAGAGCATGCACGTGCGGGGGGGGGGCAGAGGGGGAGGGAGAAAGAGAATCTCAAGCAGACTGCACTGAGTGCAGAGCGGAATGTGGGGCTTGATGTCACGAGCCTGAGATCATGACCTGAGCTGAAATCAAGTCACCACTCAACCCACTGAGCCACCCAGGCGCCCCTGATATATTATTATTAACTAAAGTCCAGACTTTATTCAGATTTCTCCAGTTTTTTCCAAATGTCTTTCTTTCTGTTCTAGGATGCCACCCAAGATACCTCATTGCATTTAGTAGCCAACCATGCATGTCTCCTTAGGCTCCTCCTCTTGGTTGTGACAGTTTCTCAGCCTTTCCTTATTTTTGATGACCTTGACAGTTCTGAGATTTACTGGTCAGATATTTTGCAGAGTGTTCCTCTGTTGGGATTTGTCTATGTTTTTCTCATAATTGGACTTAGATAATGTGGTTTTCAGAAGAAACCACAGAGGTCAGGTGCCTTCTCATTGCATTCTAACAAGAATATATACTATCACATGACTTTTCTTTGTTGATGTTAAACTTGATTTTGACTTGAGGTAGTTTGTCAGGTTTCTGCACTATAAATTTTCTCTTTCTTTCCCCTTCCTGTACATACTGCAGTGTTTGAATGAAAGTCACTATGCACAGCCTACACTTAGGGAGTGAAAGTTACGCTCTTCCTCCTTGGGGGCAAAGTATCTACCTCAGTTACTTGAGATTCTGCATCAGAGATCTCTCTGTTCTCCTCCAGTTATCTATTCACCATTTATTTATATTGTATAAATATATTCGCACTGATGCGGGTATTTATTTTATATTTTGGGTTATAATGCAATACTACTTTATTTTGTTGCTTAAATCATTCCAGCTTTGGGCATTGAGAGTTCTTTCAGTTAGCCTCTAGGTTTCTTTGACATACTCTTGATGGGGGAGGGGGGTGCGCGAGTGAGAGGGGGGAGAGAGCAAGCAAATTTTAACACTTTCTTACTTTCTGGCATTATAGGGTCTTCCATGTTTATTTTGTGTATTTCCTGCCCCAGTTTTAGAATCTGTTATTTCTCCAAGGAGCCCTGGTTCCTTTTATTGGAGAGCAGTGTTAGAACCAAGATCTGTACATCAACTGTTTAGTTGATCTTCTTGCCTTGGGTCTTTTTCCTTTCCAATTTGTCCTGCCATATTCCTCTTCCTTTAATAGAGCTTCTATGGCATAGGTAATTTCTCTCCTTAAGAGTTACTGTAGCATAGTACTGTTTATCTGATCAGATATCATTGATTTATCTTTTGTGGCCTTACCTAATCTCTCTCATTGTTGAGTTCTTTGTTTCTCATTTCCTTCTTACACTGTTCTAACCTTGGCATGATTTGCTTTTCTTCTCTAACACTCCAAGTCTAATTCCCACTGTCCTTATTCTTATCTTTGGGTTCTTTATGTTTATGAATGGTTAGACTTGTATGTTTATCATATTTGATAATTAATAGTCAAAATTAGAAGTCAAGTCTCTAGAAGAAGCTCCAGATGTGAAACATTTAGAGATAAGGAAAGTGTGGCCCCTACACCTGGAGTGACTTGAGCCCTTCATGGCAGAGATAGAACTTGATCCTTGGCTTTTTCTCACTTTGTACAGTATTCTTTTCACCATGCAACTGCTTCTCCCATTTCTGTATCCTGTTTTTAAAAAATGGATATATAATTTACATACCATAAAATTTACCATTTAAAAATGTATAATTCAAAAAATGTATAATTTAGTACATGTTAGTATTCATATCGTTATTATTTAATTCCAAAACATTTTCATTACCCCATCAAGAAAACTCTTACACATTAATAGTCACTCCCTATCTCCCTCAACCCCCAGCCTTTGGCAACCATTATTTTACTTTCTATCTTTTTGGATTTGCATAGTCTGGATGCCTTGTATAAGTGGAATCATATAATAAATATGTGGCTTTTGTGTCTGACTTCTTTTACTTAGCATAATGTTTTCAGGATTCATCCATGTGGTATTTGTGTCAGTACCTCATTCCTTTTTATTGGGCATACCACATTTTGTTTATCCATTCGTCGATGGATATTGTCTTGCTTATACTTTCTGACTGTTATGAATGATGCTGCTGTGAACATTGATGTACAAGTTTTTGTTTGAATACCTGTTTTCAGTTCTCTTGGGTATATACCTAGGAGTGAAATTGCTGGATCATATGGTAATTCTATGTTTAACTTTTTGAAGAATTGCTACACTGTTTTCCACAGCGGCTGCACCATTTTACATTTCTACCAGCAACGTATGAGCGTACCAATTTCTTTACACCAACAGTTGTTACTTTCCTTTAAAAAAAAATTAAAGCCACCCTAGTGGGTGTGAAATGGTATATCATTGTGGTTTTGATTTGCATTTTCCTAATGGCTAGTGATGTCAAACATCTTCTAGTGTACTTGTTAGCTATTTGTATATCTTCTCTGTTGAAATGTCTTTTCAAGTCCTTTGCCTATTTTTTAATTGGATTGTCTTTTTATTATTGAGGTATAAGAGTTCTTTATATATTCACTAGATCAGACCATTATCAGATATGATTTGCAAATATTTTCTTCTGTTCTGTGAGTTATCTTTTCACTTACCTGATGATGTCCTAGGAAGTACAAAAGTTTTTAATTTTGGTGAAGTTCAGCTTATCAAAATTTTTTTAGGTTGCTTGAGCTTTTGGTGACATATCTAAGAAATGGTTGCTTTATCCAAGGTTATGAATATCTATTCTTATGATTTCTTTTAAGAGTTTTATAGTTTTAGCTCTAATATTCATATCTTTGATCCATTTTGAGTTAATATTTTATACGGTGTGAGGCAGGGGTCCAAATTCATTATTTTGCATGTGGCTATCCAATTGTCCTGGCATCATTTGTTGAAAAAACTTTTCTTTCCTTCACTGAATTGTCTTGGCATCCTTGTTGAAAATCAATTTGGCATAGACGTATGGGTTTATTTATGGACTCTCCATTTTATTCCATTGATCTACAAGTGTGTCCTTATGCTAGTACCACAGTGTTTTGATTACTGTAGCTTTGTAGTAAGCTATGAGTCCCTTACTTTTCAAGATTGTTTTTGCTATCCCTTGCATTTCCATATGAGTTTTATGGTCAGCTTATCCATTTCTTCAAAAAAAGAAGTTGGAATTCTGATAGCAACTGCATTGAACCTGTAGATCATTTTAGGGAATATTGCCATCTTAACACTGTTTATTAAGTCTTGTAATCCATGAGCATGGGATGCCTTTCCATCTATTTAGGTCTCTAATTCTTTCATTGATGTGTTATAGTATTTATTTATTTATTTATAAAAGATTTTATTTATTTATTTGACAGAGAGAGAGACAGCCGATGAGAGAGGGAACACAAGTAGGGGGAGTGGGAGAGGAAGAAGCAGGCTCCCAGTGGAGGAGCCTGATATGGGGCTCGATCCCAGGACTCTGGGATCATGCCCTGAGCCAAAGGTAGACGCTTAACAACTGAGCCACCCAGGTGACCCTGATGTGTTATAGTTTTTAGTATAAGTCTTATACTTTTTTTGTTAAATTTATGTCTAAGTATTTTTTTCTGTTTGATGATATTATAAATGGAATTATTTTCCTAATATAATTTTCACATTGTTTATTGCTGATATATAGAAATATAATTGAATTTTTTTTAAGGAGCTCTACACCCAATGTGGGACTTGAACTCAGGACCTTGAGATCAAGAGTCTCATGCCCTACTGAGTGAGCCAGCCAGGCCCCCAGTACAACTTTTTTTTTTTTTTTTAAGATTTACTTATTTATTTTAGAGAGGGGGGGGAGAGGGAGAGAACATGAGCATGGGAAGAGGGAGAAGGAGAGAAGCAGACTCCCTGCTGAGCGTGGAGCCTGATGTGGGGCTCGATCTTACGAACCTGAGATCATGACCCGAGACAAAACCAAGAGTCAGATACTGACTGAGCCACCCAGGTGCCCTAATACAATTGAATTTTGACTGTTGAACTTATATCTTGTAACCTTGCTAACTTACTTATTAGTTGTAGTAGTTTTTTGTGGATTACTTAGAATTTTCTATATATAAGATCATGTCATCGGGAAACTGAGATAATTTTACTTCTTCCCATCTAATCAGCTTTTTATTTCTTTTTCTTGCCTTAATTTGCTGTCTAGAACCTCCAAAACAGTGTTGAATAGAAGTGGTAAGAGCAGGCATTCTAGTTTTTTTCTTGATTTTAAAGGGAAATCTTTCATTCTTTTTCTCTGTGTTATGGGATGTTATTGATGTTAGCTGTTGATTTTTCATAGGTTCTGCTTATCAAGTTGAGGAAATTTCCTTCCAAGACACATTTGTTGAGTTTTTATCATGAAAGGGTGTTGGATTTTGTTAAATGCTTTTTCTACATCATGAAGAATTTGTCATTTACTCCATAGCTCCATAGATGATATGTTGATTGACTTTTCTGTATTGATCCAACCTTGCATTCCTGGAATAAATTCTGCATTGTCCTGGAGAATAGTCCTTTTTATATGTTACTGGATTTGGTTTGCTGGTATTTTGTTGAGGATTTTTATGTCTATAAGGGATATTGTCCTCTGTGTGTGTGTGTGTGTATTAACATAACATTATATTATATTATATATATATTATATTATATTATATTAACATTATATTATATTTTTGTATATATGTTTTTGTCTGGTTTTGATGTTTTTGTCTGGTTTTGGTATCAGAGTAATACTGGCCTTTCCCTTCTCTTTATCTATCTATCTATCTATCTATCTATCTATCTATCTATTTATTTTTTGGGGAAGAGTTTGTGTAGGGTTGGAGTTAATTTTTTTTTTTTAAGATTTTATTTATTTATTTGACAGAGATAGAGACAGCCAGCGAGAGAGGGAACACAAGCAGGGGGAGTGGGAGAGGAAGAAGCAGGCTCATAGCGGAGGAACCTGATGTGGGGCTCGATCCCAGAACGCCGGGATCACGCCCTAAGCCAAAGGCAGACGCTTAACCACTGTGCCACCCAGGTGCCCCTGGAGTTAATTTTTTTTTTTTTAAAGATTTTATTTATTTATTTGACAGAGATAGAGACAGCCAGCAAGAGAGGGAACACAAGCAGGGGGAGTGGGGGAGGAAGAAGCAGGCTCCCAGCGGAGGAGCCTGACGTGGGGCTCGATCCCATAATGCCGGGATCACGCCCTGAGCCAAAGGCAGACGCTTAACCGCTGTGCCACCCAGGTGCCCCTGGAGTTAATTTTTTAAACATTTGAAAAAATTCACTAGTAAAGCCATGTAATCCTAGACTTTTCTTTGTGGCAAGGTTTTTTTTTTATGCCATCTTAATCTCTTTACTTGTTACAGGTCTATTCAGATTTTCTGTTTTACTCTTGATTCAGTTTTGGTAGTTCATGTCTAGGAATTTTCTATTTCATCTTGATTATCTAATTTGTTGGCATACAGTTGTTTATAGTATTCCCTTGTAATTATTTTTTTCCTGTAAAGTTAGTTGTAATGTCCCTTCTTTTCATCCTGGTTTCTGTAATTTGAATTTTCTCTCTTTTTTATCTTGGTCAGTCTAGCCAAAGGCTCATCAATCTTATTGATCTCTTCAGAGAACCAATTTAAACATTTTTTCTATTTAAAAATCTTTTTCTGTCTCTTTATTTCCACTTTTATCATTTTTTTTCCTTTCTCTTCTTTCTTTGGGTTTAGTTTGCTCTTTTTTCTAGTTTCTTAAGGTGGAAGTTTAGGTTGTTGATTTTGATATCTTCCTTCTTTTTTAGTGTAGGTGTTTATAGCTATAAATTCCCTCTCAGCTTTTCTTCTGCATTCTGTAAGTGTGGTTTTTTAATAAATTTTCATTCACCTGAAAGTGTTTCTAATTTCCCTTGTGATTTCTTATTGGATCCATTTGTTATTTAGGGACATATTGTTTAATTTTCACATGTTTATAATTCCTCAAATTTCCTTCTGTTTTTGATTTCTAATTTCATTCCATTGTGATCAGGAAACCAACTTTGAATGGTTTCTGTCATTTAAAATTTATTGAGGCTTGTTTTATGGTCTAGTTTATGGTTTATTTTGGAGAATATTTTATGTGCAGTGAAGAATAGGAATTTTTCTGTTGTTGGGGGTATTTTCTATAAGATGTCTGTGAGGTATAGTTGGTTTATTCTGTTCTTTTTCTTCTTCTCCTTCCCCTTCTCCTTCTTCCTTTTTTTTTTTTTCCTTGAGAGAGAGAGTGTGTGTGCATGTGGGGTCCAGGGCAGAGGGAGAGGGAGAGAGAGAATCTTAAGCAGGCTCCATGCCCAGCACAGAGCCTGACGTGGGGCTTGATCTCATGACTCTGATATCATGACCTAAGCCAAAATCAAGAGTCATTCGCTTAACCGACTGAGCCACCCAGGTGCCCCAGTTTATTCTGTTCTCAAAGTTTTGTTTCTGCGCTGGTCTTCTATCTAGTTGTTCTATCCATTATTGAAAGTGAAGTATGACGTCTCCAGTTATTAATGCTGAATTGTCTTTCTCCCTCCAGTTCTCAGTTTTTTTCTCATGTATTTTGGGGCTCTGTTATTTGGTGCATGTATGTTTATAATTATTTTATCTTCATGGTGGATTAGCCCTTTTATTATGAAATATCTTTGTTTTTAATAAGTTTCTGGCTTAAATTCTATTCTATCTGATATTTATTGTTTACTGATATTTAGTGTTTGCGGGGTATGTCTTTTTCCATCCTTTTACTTCCAATCAATTTGAATTGATTCTTTGAATTTCAAGTAAGTCTTCTGGACAATGGATAATTGGCTCTTGCTTTTTAATCCATTCTGTCAATCTCTGCTTTTTAATTGGGGAATTTAAATCTATTTACATTTAATGTACTTATTGATAAGGTAGGCTTTACATCTTGCCATTTTTCTGTTTGTTTTCTCTGTCTTATGCCTTTTTTGTTCCTTTATTATATTACTACCTTCTTTTGTGTGCCAGTGCTATCCCTCCTCCCCTTTCCACTAATAATCCATTTCCATGTAGTGGCCACTGTGATTTGTTCCTCAATGGACTTTTTTTTTTTGAGCAGTTTTAGATTTACAGCAGAATTGAGAAGAAGCTCTAGAGATTTCCCATTTGTTTCCTGTCCCCACATTACAATAGCTTCCCCCATTTTCAGCATTCCCCATCTGAGTGGTACAGTTTTTACAGCTAATGAACTTACATTAACATATCATTGTCATCCAATGTCGGTACTTATATTAGAGTTCACTTTTGGTGTTGTATATTTTGTGCATTTTTGTATGTATATATAATGACATATATCCACCATCATAGTATCCTATAGAGAATAGTTTCATTGCCCTAAATATCCTCTGTGCCCCACCTATTTATCCCTCTTTTCCCTAACACCTGGCATTCACTGGCATTCTTTTTTAAAGATTTTATTTAATTATTTTAGAGAGAGAGAGCACGTGAGCAGGGGGAGGAAGCAGATGGGGAGGGGGAGGGAGGGGGAAAGAATCTCAAGCAGAGGATACTGAGCCTGGAGCCTGATGTGGGGCTCAGTCTCACGACCCTGAGATCATGACCTGAGCTGAAATCAAGAGTTGGGTGCTCAACCGACTGAGCCACCCAGGCACCCCATGGCATTCACTGATTCTTTTACTATGTCCATAGTTTTGCCTTTTCTAGAATGTCATATAAATGGAATCATACAGTATGTAGTCTTTTCAGGTTAGCTTCTCACACTTGATAATATGTATTTAAGTTTCCTCTATGTCTTTTCAGGGATTGATAGCTCATTTCTTTTTAAGGTTGAATAAGACTTCATTGTCTGGATGTACTAGAGTTTGCTTTATCCATTCACTTATTGAAGGTCATCCTGGCTGCTCCCAAGTTTTGGCAATTATTTGAATAAAGCCACCATAAACATCCATGTGGAGGTTTTGTGTGAACATAAGTTTTTTTTATTTGCATAAATACTAAAGAGCATGATTGCTGGATCGATTGGTAAAAATATCTTTAGTTTTATAAGAAACCACCAGACTGTCTTCCAAAGAGACTGTGCAGTTTCTCATTACCACCAGCAATGAGCAGGAGCTCCTGTTGTTCCACATCATCCCCAGCATTTCGTACTGTTAGTATTCTGGATTTTGGCCATTCTAATAGGTAGGTAGTGGCATCTCATTATCGTTTTAATTTGAATTTCCTTGGTGACATGTGGACCATCTTTTCATTTGCTTATTTGCCATCCATGTATCTTCTTTGGTCAGGTTATGTATTAGGGTCTTCTGCTTATTAATTAATTAATTAATTAATTAATTTAGTAAGCTCTATGCCCAATGTGGGGCTTGAATTCACTACCTGGAGATCAGGAGCCACACAGGCGCCCCTCTTCTGCTTATGTTTTAATTGGAGTGTTTTCTTATTTTTGAGTTTTAAGAATTCTTTTTGTATTTTGGATGACAGTCCTTTATCAGATAGGTCTTTTGCAAGTATTTTCTCTCAACCTGTGTTTTTCATAGAGCAGAAAATTTTAATTTTAATGAAATCTGGCTTATCTGTTCTTTCTTTCAGGGATTATGCTGTAAATGCTTTTCAAGACCTTAATTTTTTTTTTATATTTTTGAATCAAAAGGCCTCATATCAGTTATCTATTGTCACACAATTAATTGCCTCAAAACTTAGTGACTTAAAATAATAACTGTTTTGCTGTTCGTGATTCTGTGGGCCAGGAATTTGGGCAAGGCTCTGTGACAACAGTTTGTTTCTGCTCCGTATGGTATGGGCTAGTGCAGCTTTTCTCTACTCCCTGTGGTGTAAGTTACCATGGCTGGGCTGGATCTGGAGGATGAAAATGGCCCTAATTTCATGACTGGTGGTACAACTGGGATAGTTGAATCATTCAGAGGCTGGCTGGGAAGACTGGGCCTCATTTTGTAACTTTAACATTTTATAGGAGGAATTGTTAGTGGCTATCTTTGTAGCCCAATTTCCATAGCTGTCAAACAAATGTTAAATTAGGTGGAGAACTTAAATCTTGAATTTAAACTGCCATTTTCTGTTTTGGATGTTACTTTCAGAATAATTATTGGAAGCACCCTGATGAAACTTAGGCAACTGACATTAAAATATATCATCTGGGAGATGACTGAAATAACTAGTTTTGATGTTATGTTTGGTTGGTTCAAAGATTGGTGTTTTTGGGGGATGCCTGGGTGGCTCAGTTGGTATAAAGTGTCTGCCTTCAGCCCAGGTCACAGGCCTGGGGTCCTGGAATTGAGGCCCACATTGGGCCCCTTGCTCACTGGGGAGCCTTCTTCTCCCTCTGCTTGCTGCTCCTCCTGCTTGTCCTCTCCCCCCTCCCCGACAAATAAATAAATAAAATCTTTTTTAAAAAAAGATCAGTGGGGTGCCTGGGTGGCTCAGTTGTTAAGCGTCTGCCTTTGGCTCAGGGCGTGATCCCAGCGTTACCGGATCGAGCCCCACATCAGGCTCCTCCACTGGGAGCCTGCTTCTTCCTCTCACACTCCCCCAGCTTGTGTTCCCTCTCTCGCTGGCTCTCTCTCTCTCTCTGTCAAATAAATAAATAAAATCTTAAAAAAAAAAAGATTAGTGTTTTTTTGTTTGTTTGTTTTTGTTTTTTTGAAAATCAAGTCTGTTGGGGAAACTCTTCTGGTCTGGTTACGATTTTGTCTGATTTTGACATGGGTTTTTCTAGTCTTCAGTAGGGGAAGCAGAATCTCCAGAGATTGGCTGCATGTTGTATAACCAAAGAGAATGTTTACAACTGTCTGACATGTGTTATGCCAGGAAATACATTTTAGGATCTCCAATGTGTTGCTTGATAAGAAAATGAAAGCATGACTTTTACTTTTCTTACTGGGGACTTTTCATGTCTGCAGGTCTTAATCAGTTACCCATTACCCTGAGGTATGGGATATGAAAAGCACATAGAAAATCACTAGGTGGTGACTTTGGCCTTCAGAATGTGTTTTGCAGTATTTGACCAGATTATCATAACATTTAGTGTGGAGTCAGATAATGAGGAAAAATGAGTTGTAGGTGGTTATAGGCAGATTTTATTAGATGAGTGTTCTTTGGAGGAACTGTTTTTAATGAGTTTATACTGAGTTATAAGAAATGTTTGTCAAAAATTACCTAAACTGTGGTATTAATTTATCAGCAGAGTTTTTCTGCAAAGAAGATCCGTAAAAATAAATGAATTAAAATGCCTTTCCCTCCTGATTTTAAAAGTAATAATTGTGGAGTTTTGGAAAATTTGGAAAAGTATAAAGATAACACTAAAAATTACCCATAATCTTAATTAAATAATGATAATACTATAAACATTTTGGTAGTATTTCTCTCTGACCTTTTATATTTTTCATTTGATGAGGTAATATGAAGCTTTATGGATTTCATAGCTCCAACCCCTCCCTCTGATTTTATTGGGAAATCTTACTTTGTTCTTCTAGTTCTAATAGGAACTAGACAATAGGAAACTCAGTTTATTGGAAGAAAAGAGAAAAGAAAAAGTTCCTCCTCTACTTACATACTGGGAGTATGGATTTTAACCCTGCTCATTGAAACAAACAAACAAATGAAATCTGATGTTAGTTTGGCAAAAGCTTTCAATAATAAGTTTCTTTGAGTCTAAGAAAAGATTTCAAAACTAATTTGAAAAAACAGAATACAGTTTTATTTATACATCTATAAATTTGGAGGTAATAAAAAATAGTTATTGCTAGTGATGATATGAATTAAATTGGGTCTGATTATGCTCTAATTGACTTAATTGCCCACACTATCCCTCTAGTTACTTGGTTAGTTATCTTGTGATAATCACATTTAGACAATTCTTGGATAATATGTGTTCCTGAAGAGAACTGCACCTGGAACATAAGACATCTTTTTTAAATTTAATATTTTATTTTAAAATCATATTGATAAAAGTGGAGTGTATGTCCCTATGGATGTGCCTGTCACATGATAGGCGTTCAGTTAATGTTTGTGTATGATAATGATTACTTGGTGTTTGACGTTTAGAATTTTTAAGCTCATGATTTTTTTTAAATTTATGGATTCTAATTCATCTGGGAAAGAGAAAGAGAGAGCATGAGCAGGGGGTGGGGGTGGAGGGCGGAGGGAGAGGGAGAAGCAGACTCCCCACTGAGCAGGGAGCCCTATGAGGTACTGGATCCCAGGACCCTGGGATCATGACCTGAGCTGAAGGCAGACACTTTACCAACTGAGCCACCCAGGTGCCCCTAAACTGATGATTTTTAAAGGGGCTATATCTCCAATCCAAAATATCGTTAATGGGAGTAGATCTAAGAAGGTATCTTTTATACTGTGACATACCATCACTCTAAAGGAAGAAAAGGACTTTCGTAACTCTGAAAGAAACGTATTGTGGACCAGTAGAATGTATTAAGTATAGATATTTAATGTTTCTTTTTTCTTTTATTTTCTTTAAGTTAGAAAATGAGCTAAAGCTATTGGATTGATATGCATTGTGAGATCATTAGAATACCATATGTTACCAGCGGAATATCACCCATTTTAATAATTGTCTGTTTTAGTGGGGTTCCTTAAATAGATTTGGCAGCAAAATTGGAAAATAAATTTAGTTTCAGTGATACAAATCTTATTGGGCAGGCTGAATTAGATTGAAAACTAAACTTAGTCAAGATTTGCCAGAAATATTATAGTAGTGCTACTTAATGTAATCTAATTTTGCAGGATAGCCTCAGGCTGCTGTTATACTTGTGAATCAGTCAGAACGTCCTGACTGTGACAGGAGAATGGACATCGTATGGTGTACGGAAAATCTATTTTTTTTTTTTACAAAACTTTTTACAAATATTTTTACAAAATGTATACAAAGCAATTTCAAGTGAGACATACTATACAAATGAAGGTATTTAAGCAAATAAAGCTCACACCACACTGACAGTGAGTGACGGGTCCTCTATAAGTCAAGTCAGTCTGTAAGGCCTCCCTAATCTAACAAAATCTGCTAATGCTTAAGAGCTACTAAATGCTTAAGAGCTAAAATAGTTCTTTTTCGTAATTGCCAGTTTAAAATTTGCTTTATCTTTAGGCAGTACTTAAGGACACAGAAAATCAAATGCTTAATAAAGGCACACTTTGGAAAATCTATTTTTGAAGGAGATGAGTTTATGTCTTTCAAACAGATATTGTGAATGAATGTAAGAATAAAAATGGCACTGACAGAGATTTGGGTTGTTGATAATGGGTAATATTTTATTCCTTTAGTAAATGTTTGTTGTTTTTTTACTAATATAATATTTTTATGATTGAAAAGAATCTTAAAATTTATCTATTTCAAGTTCTTATTCAAAACTGCAATCTCTACTGTCTCACCTATTCCTAGCCTGTTGGAGTGGAAGTTGGCAAAATGTGGCCATAAACTATTCAGGATAACTAGGCATGATGTGAACATTTTGGATATTTGATATCTTATTTTTCCTTCCTTCCTTCCTTCCTTCCTTCCTTCCTTCCTTCCTTCCTTCCTTCCTTCCTTCTTTCCTCCCTCCCTCCCTCCCTCCCTCCCTCCCTCCCTCTCTCTTTCTTTCTTTCTAAGGTTTTATTTTTTTGACAGAGCGAGAGAGCACAAGTAGGTGGAGCGGCAGAGGGAGAGGGAGAAGCAGGCTCTCTGCTGAGCAGGGAGCCCAGTGTAGGGCTCCATCCCATAATCCTGGGATCATGACCTGAGCTGAAGGTAGATGCTTAACCGACTGAGCCACCCAGGTGCCCCGATATTTGATATTTTAGAGCCCACTTTTATTTTGGTTTGTTGATTTCCACTAGATGAAATTTTGGGATTTGTGTAATGTGTAAATAATTGCAGCTTGACTAATAAATACTTAATTAGAATTTTACTTGCAATAGTGACTCCATTTATCATTTCATTAAGGTAGCAACTGCATTTTGTTTCATGCCTATACTCCCTCCTCTCTCCAATATTCATAACTTTGACCAATAAAAATCAAGTAATGAAGAAGATGGCTAGCTTTTAAATCTCAAAGGGCTGTCCTAGGTTCGCTGGCCTACGTCATGCTCTTTCATGTGTTAAAGACGTTTACAAGGGCAAACAGAGTGTAGTGACTACTTCAAGTATTTTGTTTTTAATGTGGAATGGTTAGTAAACTCATACAAAAGGAGAAGAGGTGGAGAAGCCTACATCACTGTTGATAGGAACGATCCTATGTATGGAGAGAATATGCAGAGTATGGTAGGATAAGAAAATGTGAGGCAAGGGAGAGTGTATAAATTATTCAGGAATGGGAATGGAGCAACAGTGGGTATGTGCAAATGGGAAGGCCAGGTTAATGGGTAAGTGTAACTTTAAATTCTTGGCTTAATTATGAATCTTAAATAGGCTTCTTAATCCTTCAAGGATGAGTGGACTTCTTTTTGTTAGATGCAGCTAGGGACTCTTCCAGTGTTTGGATGCCGTTAAAAATATAGTTATTTTAGATATGCCACAGAATAGGTTGGACATATTAGTATTTAATTTTAGGGTATTTCATATTAATTTAAATTAGCTACATTGTTTCAGTTATTTTAGTCCACTGATTAGAATGCAATTTGGTTTGCTACAAATTGAAGTTATTTAGTAATTACATAGGTGTTTTTTTTCATGTTTTCTTAAAACATCCTTTCGATGTGTCATAAAAATACTTGTGGAAATTACCACATCTTAGCCTTTATACTCTCATCCTATAGAAATTTTATTTTATATATCTCAAATCATGTGGAGATTTTGTTTCTTCTAGAGAAATTTGACACATGTTCTGAGAGAAAACAAAGCAAATCAGCAGTTCTTGGAAAACTGCTAAGGACAGTACTGTATTTACTTGCACTAAGTGGTGGGATTGGTTATTGCAACTCTGAAGCCACAGATATTTAAGTGCAGCAAGAATGGAATGTCTTTGAATGATTTAAATCAACACTTGGTATCCTTTCACACTATGTTATATGCTTATCATGTGGAATTTGATATATTAAAAGCGTATATGAAACATAAAATGTAATGTAGGTAATAATAAAAAGAATATCTATAAACCTATTATCCAACTTAAAAACGAGAACATTATTGGTAGTATTAAATCTACCAGTGTTCGCCCTCTCCTGTCCTTTCCCCTGCCTTCCCTCTGAGATGACTGCTGCTTGCATTTTATAGTTTACATCCATTTAAAAGATACATATGTGGGGGCGCCTGGCTGGCTCAGTGGGAAGAGCATGCGACTCTTGGTCTTGGGGTCATGACTTCGAGCCCCATGCTGGGTGTAGAGATTACTTAAAAAGAAAATCTTTAGAAAAAAAATCTATATGTGGATCTATATCTATATATCCTCAAAAATATATACTTACTTTTGTTTGTTTTTGAGCTTTATGAAAATGGCATATTTGCTTTTTCCGTTCTACATTTCAAAAAAATTCATTTGTTACTTTATATAGTAGTTGATTTACTTTTCCTGGGGTATAGTATTCCATGGAGTGATTATTCCACGATTCATTTGTCTGTTTTCCTGGTGATAGACTTTGTAATGTTGCAGTGAACATTCTTGTATGTGTCTACTTGTATGTATGTGTGTGTTTGGTGTGTAAGCTTGTAGAACCACCTCAGAGTTGTTCTAGGGTAGATACTTAGGAGCGGATTGCTGGGTCATAGAATGTACGTGTTCAGCCTTACAAGAGAATACCAGGCATGGAACGAAGCATTAGTATTTAATTTAATAATCAGAACAACTCACGATTATCAACAGTTTAATAAAGAAACTGGTTTAGAGGTGTCTAAGAAGCCACATAGATAGTAAGTGGCTGAACAAGTTCAGACTCATGTTTATCTAACTTTTGAACCAGACTCTTAATCAGTCAAGTGTTTTGCTACTCTCTGGTAAGTGCTCCTAAACCTGGTTTTAGATACAGTGTGACTGAGATGCTTTTTAGTGTGAATGTTTAAGTTAAGATCTATTTTAGAGAATAAAATCTGTGTTTATATTCATAAACAAAAACTTTCTTGGTCCCATGATGTTGGGACCTAGTCTCCTTCTAAATTTATGCTTGGCCAACCTTAACATATGGCTTTTCTTCTGAAGGTCATAACATGGCTGTCTATACCCCATTCAGCCATCTGTGGTCTAGGCAGGAAGGCAGAGTAAAGGGAAGGGTAGAAGGCAAAAGGGCAACGACTTCCATTTATATGTTACTGGCTGCCTCTGTCTGTAAGGAGAGCTGGGAAAAGTAGCATTTTGGTTGGGCACATTTTGCCCTTAATTATGTGGGAATTTTCTTACTAAGAAAAGGAGAGAGATCTTGAGCGGGCACCTAGCAGATTCTGCACGTGTATATCAAGGCCAAGTGAAGAAATACAAACGTCTTCAGTTTACTACGGGTGGTATTATAGTTGTTGGTTTTCAGTTATTGAGAAAATGTATTTATGAAAATCTACCTTGATATGTGATTAGTAATCAGGTTGAACATTAGGTTGAACCACATGTAATTTTACTTTATTTTCACAGTATCTCCTTGTATTGGTGCTTGGAAGTAGGGCAGGGATTGAGCAAAAAAGACATCAAAAAATGAAGTGATTTGATTTATGTTGGAGGAAATGAAGCAGAAGAGTGAAAGGAGTACAGTAATGGAGCAAAAACAAATCAGAGAAGACTTGAAGTAAAGGGATAGCTACTAAGGGAATTTGGCAGAGGCAGACAGAAGTTGTCTAGGAAAAAGATACTAGTTTATGAATATTTCTTGAAATCAGGAGATCTAGAGGATATTATACTTAAACTAGGAAGTGGCTTGATCAGTGTTATCTACCCTTTGAAGTTAACCTATGGAGAAGTAAACGTAAATGACCTTGTGTCCTCACTCCTGAAGAGGACTGAGAAAAGATGTCTACTTCATATTGGGGATATGAGCAAGGGTAGTTCTAGAAGAAAAAAAAAATAGCTTGTATTAAATTGGACCAAATTGAATTGTGTAATGGGACTTATAATTTACTACATAATGTGGTAAAATAAATTTTCTTCTGTCCCTGGAGTGGAGGGACACTTTTTTTTCCCCCCAGTTATCCAAGTGATATGTACTCATTGTAGTAATTACGGAAAATACAGTAAAGGGGAAAGGAAAACATCCCTCCACAGGAAAATAACCACTGTTACCTTTGGTATATTTCTTCAATGGTATATTTTTAGACATACTATATCCATAAGGATGATGTTAGATTATCAGTTATGTGTATTATGTAAGTGTTGGAAGATAAATATTTCCAGACAAGGGCTGCTATCTAGAAGTTTTTCTCTTCCTTTGCCCATTTCTTTTTTTTTTTAATTTAAATTTTATTTTTTATAAATTTCTTGTGTAAAGTAGGATGAAGATAAAAATTTAACTTGTCTTTTCTGGAAACTGTGACAGATTTCATGCAGGACCTCAGCTGTGATTTCACCATTATCCCATTTAGGAAAAAGCTGTCCCGAGGGAAGAATGAGCATATGTATATACACTATAACCATTTAATAACGCCTTGGGCAGCTGAGGTCATCAACATAATTATCTGTAGGTACCTAGACACTGGGATGGTAAAATACAGGTCCTATAGTTGTTTTCCTAGAGAATTAAAAAACTTGGGAAAGCTGAGTAGCTCACAAGAATATACTCTAGGGGTCTCTTTCCTTAAATTGCAAAGTACACTGTTTAGATTTGTGTATTTAAGCTCTAAAAGTGCTAAGTAGACTTATTTTGAATCTTTTCCTGATGTCAATATTTCAGGTAATATATGGGACAAATGTTGCTGTTATAGCTTTGCCAATCTCTTTTAACTTCATCTAGTTTAAAACTAAAAAATGCTGGATAATTTTAAACATGTACAATAGAATAGTTGACAGTATACTATTAATGAACACAGGTACCCATCACCCATCTTCAGCAATTTTTAATGCATGGCCGCCCTTGTTTCATCTCTGTCATCTACCTGCTTTTCTTCCTCCTGTGTTATTCTGAAGCAAATCCAAGACATATAATTTTATCTGTGATTATTTGGTATTTCTTTAAAGATAAGTACACTTTAAAAAATAACCATACTATTATTATACCTAAAAAATGAGCAATAATTATTTACCATCAAATATCCACTTAGTGTTCAAATTTCCCATTGTCTTAAATATAATTTTTTTGTAATATGAGTTAGAATCCATTGCAGGGAATTGATATCTCTTAAGTTTCTTTAATCCGTAATTCTTCCTTATCTCTCTCTCCTTTTATTATAGTGTGTGTGTGTGTGTGTGTGTGTGTGTGTGTGTGTAAGAAATTAGGTGATTTATCTTGTAGAATTTCTTTTTTTTTATCCTGTAGAATTTCTGGATTTTGCCAATTTCAGTTCCATGGTACGGCTTAACAGGTTTCTTTGTTCTTTGTATTTCCTATAAATTGCTGGTTAAATTTAGACATCAATTACTCTTAAAATCAAGAAGGAAAAGCCATGCAGGGTCTGTCCCTCCCCCCACTCAAGTGTTAATTAATCAGCTGACTTGAGAAACTCCTGCTACCCAGGGACCAGATGAATAGACCAAATGGCATGGTAACTTTGGATCTCTTGTCTAATGCTGGGCGCATTTGTGTTTAAAAAGGAAGCCTGATGCAAGAACTTGATGAATTGAACCTTTTCAGTATAGGTCACATTAGTATTAATTTAATGATTCATTAAGACAAAAATAAAAATGTTTTTCAATTAGAAAAAAAAAAGCCTTAAGTATATTTGTATTAATTAAATCTCATTTTCATCTTAAAGACTTAGTGAAGAATGGATGGACACCATAGTCTCAAGGAAAGGTTCTCAAACTTTAGCATACATCACAGTCACTTGGGGGTGTTGTGAAAACAGGTTTCTGGGCGTCATCCCCAGAGTTTCTGGTTCAGTATGTCAGGGTGGAGTGTGAGAATTGCATTTCTAACGAGTTACCAGGTAATGTTGATGCTACTGATCAGGGGAACCACACTTTGAGAACCTCTTAGGTGCTCAAGTTTAACCAAGGGTCTGCACTAGAACCACCTTTGGAGCTGTAAAAAACAAACAAACAAACAAACAAACAAACAAACACTCTTGAAGATGCTAGGCTAAAGTCTGAGCATCTATATTTTTTAACGTTTCACAACAATTCCGATGTGCACCCCAGATTGAGAGCCGCTGCTGTAATTATTTATAGTTTATATCTCCATATTTTATTGTTTTCCAAGAAATGTGCACTCATTTTACATTTTAAAATGTTATAAACTTTTGATATTGTCGTGAATGAGGTGAATGTTTCATACTGTGGTATTTATTATCTAGAAGGCAAAGTAGTAACCAACAAAGAGATGTTGGCACCTGTCCTCAATAAATCAATATTAATGTTCTTGCTTGCTGCAAAGCATATCTGTGCTCTTTCAAGATTATTAATATTTCCCAAAGGGAGATTGAAAATGGTTTGGTCTGAGGGACCTCAAAGCAGGGAACCCCTTTGTTTAGCGCTAGATTCTGAACTTTTCATTACCCAGTGTGTTGTGTGAGCCAATGATGAGTGATGACATTTCAACATTTACAGTAGAATCTTACAGATTAGACATGCCAGTTAGTGTGGTAAGAAATTGTTAGGTCTTGAGTAACATTTTCTAAGGAAAATTTCTTACTTTATGCAATATATTAATATTTTTACTTTATACTTCACAGATTTCCCAGTTTTAGGGTTTAAAAATCTTTTACCAACTTGAAAAAACAGGCAGAAGGGTGTTTCAGAGTCCCCATCTTTAAGCACATGTATTAAATAACTCGTGTGTGTCACTGGCAACAACACTAAGTTATACCCAGTTCCAGTTCAAGGAGTCCAGCCTCATGAAGTGATTTTCAACCTTAGGAATTTAAGATTTTCAACCTTTGTTTTCAGTGTCAATTAATAAACATTAATTATGTTCACTTTTTAGGTAAAACATTTTAGTGGATTTTCATGTAATAGTAACTGTAATTTTAGTAATTCTTGATTAACAAAAGACATAAAACCTATAAATTATAAATATATTTTGATTTTATTAATCATAACAGCATCTATATATTGAAAAATGGTAGTCTGTATGAAAGCCATTTTTTACTCTCTAGGCAGTACTGGTGCATACAGCTTTTTGAACCCCTTGTTATAAATTCCAAAGCTCTTAAGGGTCCATGGCCTTAATTTTCAGTGAAGTTAGTTGGTTATTTTAGTTCCTAGTAAGAACACTTGCTAATGCAAGTATGTGAAGTAATTTTCATTCATATTGCCATAATGGGGAAGCGGTAAATCTTTTCTTTGTATTTGAATTATACTTATAAATTAAATGTTTAAGAAATAAGTTGTTGGTTTTATCTTTGCAGTATGATGATTTATTCTTCTACATGACCCTCCCTTGCTGAATGGGTGTGGGTGGGACCTTGACAAGGTTAATGACAAGCTGTGAAGAAGATTGAGTGCGAAGTGACGCTGGATGGGAGTCAGGGATGCTGGATGGTGAAGGGAATGTAGAACGGGACCCAGAGCCTACATATATAAATTGTCTGTCTAAAGCACTAATTATTCAATTTGGCTGAAGACTGTATACAGAAAAGTCACAGTAAACTGTTATCTAAGAAACACCACAACTTTTGTAGTATTTGAGAAAAAATACTGCCTTGACAATTGGGGCTTACCTGCTAAGGTCTGCTTTAGGACTTGTATTCATAATTTTACTCAGTCTTGGATTGTTTCCCTTGAAATTAGGTGTGTGTGCAATCAGAGAAAGGGCTGAATCAATATTCAGTCAGTGTTGTGAGTCAGTTTCAGCTGCCATGTAAAATGCTCCCATTTAGCTGTTGAATGCTTGCATGTGTAAAATAGTCCTAATTTGTTAGAAACACACATGGCTGTGTGTGTATACATGTCATTGTGCTGTAGGCTGTTCTTTATTAGAAAAGTATAGTTCCCTGTGGGGTACTAATTACAGCTTTGGCTAGCAAGCTGCAGAAAGGCAAATAACAAAGGCAAGAGAAAATATAAAGAGAGAGGAAGAGATCTGGGCTTCGCCATTTTACACCTCTTGCATAAATGAGACATGGTGTGAGTAAACACAGCTGTATGAAAAAATTAGTTTCGGAGAATTGAAAGTAAATAACTGCTAGTTCATTCAGCGGATCTACAATACAGGTCTCGAACAAGAACTTTTTCTTGAAGCTAGAGAACGGTCACAGATTAAGCTACTTGTCTCTTGGAAAGTTGCTTGACGAATTAGTCTTTGTGTTGAGTTGTAGTCAGTATTACCAATGTTGCCTTTATGTAACACATAACTACAAAGAAACTTTAGGAATTCCATGATTAGAGAATTATGTTTGAAGGTTTAATACTAACATGACTATATTTCACCGTAAGAATCATCTAAAAATATTATTTATTGAGCACTTACTATTCAGTTCCTCTGAATAGGTATTGTAGGATATTTGGGCATTTAGGATATAAGCCATGCCTTCACAGAGCTGGCAGTCAATGAGTATATGTGAAATAATAGAAGACAAAGTAGAATTTAATGAAATGCTGGATAATGTATAAACAAGCTCTCTAAATTCCAAGGACGGGAAGAAAGATGACTAAGGGCTTGAGCTAGGGAAGACTTCCTGGAAGGGTTGCAACTTGAGCTTCGCATGGAAATAACAATAAGAATTCTATAGGCAAGACGTGAAGAAAGCATTGCTTAAAAAGACTAGATTGTATGTAATGTGAAGAATGGATAGGAATGTGGTTGAATCTGGAGTAAGTCAGCCCTGTTCAGAGGCTTTTGCTTTAAAGCTTAGGTTGGTATAAGCAGTGTATCCTATAGGTATGGCTTACACTTGTCGTCTGGTTTTGACAGGATAGAACCAGACTGTGTACTACACAGGGATACTTAGCAGGGGCAGTTAGAGCACATTTGAAATAGTTTTTAGATGTCTTCATGGATATGTACATTGATTTTGCTAATGCCTAATTGCTTCTGGATAACCATTTTCCCTCCCCTATATGGAAAGACTATCAAAATAAAAAGAAAGAAAGAAAAAAAAAAGAAGCTCATTCTGCCCGAGAACGTTTTTATAACCAGATGTTGTTTTATTTTATTTATTTTATTTTTATTTTTATTTATTTATTTATTCGACAGAGATAGAGACAGCCAGCAAGAAAGGGAACACAAGCACGGGGAGTGGGAGAGGAAGAAGCAGGCTCATGGCGGAGGAGCCTGACGTGGGGCTTGATCCCATAACGCTGGGATCACGCCCTGAGCCGAAGGCAGACGCTTAACCGCTGTGCCACCCAAGCGCCCCTATTTTATTTTTTTTTTAATTTTATTTATTTGTCAAAGAGAGAGAGAGCACACAAGCAGGGGGAGCAACAGGCAGAGGGAGAAGCAGGCTCCCCACTGAGCAAGGATCCTGATGTGGGACTTGATCCCAAGGTTCTGGGATCATGACCTGAGCTGAAGGCAGATGCTTAACCGGCAAGCCACCCAGGCATCCCTTCTGGGTGTTCTTTTAAAGAATGGGTCTTTAAGGGGCGCATCAGCCTCCCTGCTTGGCGGGGAGCCTGCTTCTCCCTCTGCCTGCCAGTCCCCCTGCTTGTGCTCTCTTTCTCTCTCTGTCAAAAAAAAAAAAAAAAAAAAAAAAGAATGAGTCTTTAAAATGGCCCAGTATGCAAAATGGGGAGATAGGAATCAATTTCAGTGAGTATTTATAGTTAGCTGAACTTGTGCTGTTACCTTAGTTCCTCAGACCCTCTTCATACTCCTCTAATTTGATTCTCTTCACCTTTTACTTAGTTGAAGCCACTATTATAATTCTAGCACATACTTTTCTGTACTGTTTGAATTTTCTAACCACGAGCATACATTTCCTTTTTTTTTTTAAGCTTATTTGTTTGTTTATGTAAGTAATCTCTACACCCAACATGGGGCTTGAACTCATGACCCCGAGATTAAGAGCCACGCACTCTTCCTACTGAGCCAGCCAGGTGCCCTGAGAATATATTACTTTTATTTATTTATTTTTTAAAGCGTCAACAGGTATTAATTGATCAGTGGGATGACAGGATTATTTTTATGTTTTTTACATTAAAAAATTAATGCTTTAAAAAACTGTACGCCTTTAAGTAAAACCTGTGGCACTTATACAGTGGAGTACTGTGCAACTATTAAAAATAATGAGCTGGATGTTTTTGGGAAAATGTCCAATATATCTTAAGTAAATAAATATGCTTAGATGGAGGGATTCGTTCTGACTGCAAGGATTAGAGAAGATTTTCTGGAAAACATGGTATTGGAGCTGGGCCTTGAAGGACGGTTAGAATTTCAGTAGGTAGGGGATGCAGGCATAGTGTATTACAGAAAGCAGAAGGCAGAATCAGGGACGTGCAGGCTGTTTTAGGAAACAGCAAGTGGTTTCAGATGGGACCAGTGGGAAAAGAGACTGTAGAAGCTGCTTTTAGGCAACAAGGTTGAGCAGTAGAAACTTGAGTAAGATAAAAGGGCCCATAGCTCTCCGCCACGCTGAGTTCAAATAGGCTTATTAAACGATCCCCCTCGACATAGCCATAGGCGTAACTAACCAATGAGCTACTCACAATCAGGCACAGTTACCAAAAGGAAAATTCCGCACGTGCCCAGCTATACTCCCTCGCTCCGCCCTATCACTGTGGCTCCGCACCACCTCCTGGCAGACAGTCTCTCCTTTGATGTCCTGCCTGCTGCTCCCTTGTGGTGTATTCAAAAAACTTCTCTTTTGTTCTGCCTTGAGTGAACTCTTTTACCGCCCATGCCGTTGGCTTCCACCTTATCAGAGCACCCCACACTTGCCCCCCTCTTGTCCAACTGGGACACCCCACAGAGACTAGAATGGTAGGGAGAGCACAAATCACAGCCAGGCTGAGGTGCTGTGGAAAAGGAGTTTGGATTTTGTACTGTAACAACTACAGAGCCTTTATAAGTTGATCTTTTCAATAAATATTTCTTAACTGAATGCGTTTGAGTGACCTAACTAAATCTTTGTTTTAGGAATTTAACTTTTGTAGTAGGAGGGACAGGAAATAGTGGCAGATTATTTCTAGTATTCTTCAGTGCATTAGAGCGGGTAAAGTAAACTGGAAACAAAGTATAGTTGGACTCAGGATCAGTAGGATTTGGCAACTGATTGGATTTAACTAATTGGGAACAAAAAGGGGACTAGAAGAATCCAAGGTTATGAGTTTGAGAAAACAGGAGCTACATTCTTCCCTGCTTTCTTTAATAAAGTATATAGAATTGGGTCATTCTTTTATTGGTGATTGTGGATTATTGTGAACAATAATAAAGACCTTGAATGATGTAGGATTTATTACCCCTACAATAAATGGTCAGGATTGCTATACCTTTGGATTTTTGTGTTTCCTTCCTTGTTGTGTGCTGTTACTTTCAGTGTGGGTAGCTAGTAGAATCAGAACTGCTTCTACTTTCATCTGTTAAATTAGGCAAACAAGCTTGTTAGAATTAGACTTAAAACAAAGGTAAATGGAGTCCGAGTGATGGCCCAAAGGAGCTTTCCTATGTGATAAGTGTGTGTTTTGTAGTGTTGTCTATTTTTTTAAAGATTTATTTATTTTGAGAGAGAGAGACAGAGCATGAGCATGAGGGGCAGAGAGAGAGAGGAAGAGGGAGAGAGAGAATCCTAGGCAGACTCCCCGATGAGTGTGGAGCCCAATGTGGGGCTTGATCTCACAACCCTCAGATCATGACCAGAGCCGAAACCAAGAGTCAGAGGCTCATCTGACTGAGCGACCCAGGTGCCCCTATAGTGCTGTTTATTTTAACTCCTGTGACATTTAAGATTTTAAGATCAGTGGTCTTAGATGAATAAGGTGTTTTATTCCTAGTTAGTATGCTTTATTTTCTATATTTTCAGATATCCTGGTTTATAAATATTATATATTATAATAAGAATTAATAAGACTATAACTTGGAGATTGTTTTGTTTTTCCTATAATCAATGTGTTTAAGTGTTTGAGGGACAGACTTGTTGAATGAAAGAGGAAATAGCACACTAAAACTAGAGAACTTTATTTAATGAAAACAAACTAGACCAGGAGTCGGAATACCCCCTTTAGAATCCCAGCTCAACCATCCTAGGACCTTGAATAGGTCAGATTACTGCCCTGAGATTATCTTTTTTGATAAAATGGAGATAATATCTATTCTATCTGCTTCACAGAGATAAAGTGAGATAACATTGTTGAACAAATTGTGTCATTCCATGTATGCGTTAATATGTAAATACGTTTCTCAGGAATATGTATATTAACACTTATCACAAGACTCTCATACTCTCACAAAGGAAAACTAAAAAATTCAATTTTAATGCATTTTACTGTCATAGCTTGTTTTTTTTTTTTTTAAGATTTTATTTACTTATTTGTCAGAGAGAGGGAGCACAAGCAGGGGGAGCGGCAGGCAGAGGGAGTAGCAGCCTCTGCGCTGAGAAAGGAGTCTGATGCGGGACTTGACCCCAGGACCCTGGGATCATGACCTGTGCCAAAGGCAGATGCTTAATGGACTGAGCCACCAGGCATCCCTGTCATAACTCAAGTCTGATTCTCCCTTTCCAGATCCAGATCCAGGAGCCCAGTACAGCTTTAGAGTACATTTTAAATCTTCAGAAGAAATTCTGGTTGGTTTGCTCTTCTTTTGGAGGAGAGCAGACGGCTTCCACTTCTGTATGGAAACCTATCATGGGTTTGTAGCTTTTTTGGCATTGGTGATTTCAGTGTACGTGTTGTGGTAGTTCCCAGACCTACAGATAATTTTTAACTTGCTTTTTGCTCTTACTCTTAAGTAGATTTCTCTAGTTGATAATAGTGGGGGTTTTCTGCTTGTTTGTTTCTGTTTTTTTAAAAACTGAGCTGTAATTCACATATCATAAATTATACATCGATTGCATACTAATGGGTATAATTTGTGGTTTTTAGTATGTTTGAAAGTTGTGCAACCACCACTACTGTCTAGTCCAGCCCATTGTCATCACCCCAACAATGGCTGATCCATTTTACATTCCTACCAGAAATTATGAGGGTACATTTTTCCACATCCTCAGCACTTGTTGTTTTCTGGGTTTTTGTTGCTGTTGTTTGTTTGTTTATATTACAGCCATCCCTGTAGGTGTGAAGTGGTATTGATGCAGGCTGGCTGGGTCCAGGGACTCAGAGGGGGTTCCTACAGGATGAGGCAAGAGGGTCTTTGGCTTTGTGCAGAATAGAAATCAAACACAAGCTGAAAGGAAGTGAGAACAGAGTTTATCAAAGAGACAGAGAGAATGTAGATATGGACAGAGCACCCAGGAGACTCCGAAAGGAAAGAGTGAGTCTCCTTGCTTGGGACCTGGGGTTTTTATTGAGGTTGGTGGTCTGGTGCACTTGTCTTCTCAGTAAGGAACAAACTGTTCAGCTCTTCTCTGTAAGTCACTTATGACCTGGAGCTAGGGATCTCGATGAGTCAGTGGTCTTAGAAAACTTCATGATGAACCCACCCAGTCACTCCTTAGATGTTATCTGTTGTGCTGGAAGACTCCAAAGAAATCATTAAATCCTTGACCTTTTACATTATCTGTTCTGTAAGGCATCTATAAGGTGGGGGTTGTAGGTCCTAGCAAGAATAGAAGCAGGAAAAAGAGCAAAAAGGCAGTTTTTCGTGGGGTCCCTTCAGTTTCCCTGTCTCAGTATCTCACTGTGGTTTTGAGTTTTTATTTCTTTAATGAATAATGATGTTCAGCATCTTTTCACGTGTTTATTGGCCATTTGTATATCTTCTTTGGAGAAATGTAAATCCTTTTTTTATTTTAATTTTTTAATAATTTTATTATTAATTTATTTGATAGAGAGGGCATGAGCAGGGGGTGGAGGGGCAGAGGGAGAGAGAGAAGCAGGCTCCCCACTGAACAGGGAGCCCAACATGGGGCTCAGTCCCAAGATCCGGGATCATGACCAGAACCGAAGGCAGAGAAGCTCAACTGACTGAGCCACCCAGGAGGCCTGTGCTCATTTTAAAATTAGGTTATTTGTCTTTTCATTGTTGAATTGTAAGAGTTCTTTATATATTCTGGATATTAGACCCTTATCAGATATGTAATTTGCAAATCCCTTCTGTGGATTACCTTTTCACTTTATTGATGGTGGCCTTGGAAGCACAAAAGTAAAAATTTTGAAGAAGTCAGTGTATCTATTTTCTCCTTGGTTGCTTGTACTTTAGGTGTCTTACCTAAGAAACCCTTGCCTAATCCAAGGTCATGAATATTTACACCTATGTTTTCTTCTAAGAATTTTATAGTTTTAGTTTTTGTGTTAGGATTTGATGCATTTTAAAAAAAGATTGTCCCTAATTAGGCATTTTAAATGAATGCTGGCACAAAGGTGTTCTCTCTTCCTTTGCTTAAACTTTTAGGCATTTATTTGTTTTACTTGTAATGGATGACCTGGGGATTCTTAGATGTATTTGCATCTTTAGGGCCTTGTACATAGTAGGTGGCAATAGAGCTTATTGAATTAAATTGTAATAGCATTCTTTATATTTTTAAAAAAACAGTTCCCATTAGGAAGGACAGTTTTTAAAAAGTAAAGTACCTTTTTATTTTTAAAAATGAGAAAAACTGGGATGCCTGGGTGGCTCAGTTGGTTGGGTGGCTCAGTTGGTTGGGCGTCTGCCTTTGGCTCAGGTCATAGTCCCGGGGTCCTAGGATCAAGTCCCTCATGGCGGGGGGGGGGGGGGGGGCTTGCTCGGTGGGGAGCCTGCTTCTCCCTCTGCCTGCTGCTCCCCCTGCTTGTGCTCTCTGACAAGTAAATAAATAAAACCTTTGAAAAAAAAGAGAAAAACCAAAAACAAAGAAATGAAAAGACCTTAAAACCAATGCTTCTCCGTATTTTGACTGCCGATTCTGTTTGCATAAATGGGACACAGTTGACTTTTGGGACATGCCACTGGATCAGGAAAGCCTGATGAGGGCTCTGAGCTGCCCTCAGTAGTCTGAATCCTGTGTGTGTGTGTGTGTGTGTGTGTGTGTGTGTGTGTGTGTGTATGGGTGTGTGTGATTTTCACCCTGCATGAATGACTAAATGTAAATTTGAAAGAGTCATTTCAAGTTGCTGGTAATAGTGGAGAAAAAACATGGATTGAGAGCCTGTGTTTTGATTTTGGGTTTGCTTCTAATTAGCAGTAATTCAGCCTAATTATATCTCAGTGCCTCTTGTGGGGGATGGATCAGAGGGTTTTCAAACCATTGTTGCAAAATTTTGTTTCTGAACATTTCTGAGGAGGAGGTCTATAGCTTTCATCAAATTCTTGTGTGGTTCATGACAACAAAAAGATGGAGAACCACTCAACTAGATGATTTATGAGTTCTGATTGAGGTTTAACATTCTCTGATGCTTTATTATAACCCTGGTTAGATGAGTTTACACATACAGGGTTATGTAAACCTGTTGTGTTTACACTCAACATTGCTTTTGAAAACTCAATAACTTCTAGCACATTTAAACTATTTTGGGTATCCTGTAGACTCCTTAACCTGTCGAAAACCAAAATAATCACCTTCCATTTTAAACCTATTTCTTCTTTTAAATTTGCGCTTATCCATTTATCACTTTAGTAAAAACCTGCATGTCAGTCCTGATTTCTTTTCTCTCATGACTTACATTCAATCACTACGGCCTGGTCACTTTACCTTATGAATAATAATTGCTACCATAAAATGAGTATTTATCAAGTGCCAGTTACTGACCTAAGTGATTTACATTTTCTCATTTAGTCCTTCAAAACCTTGGGAAATAGGGAAGATTTTACATATGGAGAAACTGAGGCTTAGGGAAGTTAAGGAACTTGCCAAAGGTCCTATGGTTAAGTGATTTTTCTTATGCTGAAGCTGGCTTTGTAATCTACTCTGTGATACTGTCTTTCCTCAGTAGTTTTTTTTTTTTTAAGATTTTATTTACTTATTTTAGAAAGAGACAGAGAGAGAGAGAAAGAGCACAGGTGGGAGGAGAGGGAGAAGCAGGCTCCCCACTGAGCAGGGAGCTCCACGTGGGGCTTGATTTCAGGACCCTGGATCATGACCTGAGCCAAAGGCAGACGCTTAACCGACTGAGCCACCCAGGTGCCCTCCTCAGTAGTTTTTTAATCCAGTCCTTTTCTTCAGTCTCAACAACTATGGTTCAGGCTCCAGTGGTCTTTCATCAAGCCTGTTGTGAGAGCTCCCTACTAGTCTCTTGGTTTCCATATTCTCCCATCTCTTACACTCACTCACCAAAGAAAATTCTCTTAAAAGCAGATTTTACAATGGCAATACCATATTTAAAATCTTTTAATGGCTCCCTATTTTACAGAGAGTAAGGTATAAATTCTTGAATGTTGCAAAGGAAGGTCTTCCTTAACTACCTCTACCTAGTCCCAGGCCTGTCTTGTCCTTTATTATTTTCTGTCATCCTATATTTTACACTCTAACGATGGGGAACTGCTTGTTGTTTCCCATTCAGGTGTTCATATTCTTTTCCTGCTCATCGAGGTGCTTATGTTCTTTGCTTCATCTAAACTCACTCCTGGGGCGCCTGGCTGGCTCAGTTGGTAGAGCACGCTACTCTTGATCAGAGGGTTGTGAGTTTAAGCCCCACATTGGGCGTGGAGCCTATGTTCAAAACAAAACAAAACCAAACCTCACTCCTGCTCATCCTTTAACACTTAGCTCAGGTTGTCTTTAAAAGGACTTTTCTGGTGGCTGGTTTAAATGCTTTTTCTCTGTGCTCTGCTTACTTTCTGCATATATTACTACATTATTGCTTGCTTTTGCCTGTATTTTTAATAGACTGTGTACTCTTTGAGGGTAGAAGTCACATCTTGGCTCTCAGCATGGTGCCTAGAATATTAGGATATGTTCAGTAAATGTTTATTGAATTAGTGCATAGGTTTACTTGAATTAGTGAATTTTTTTTAAAGATTTTATTTATTTATTTGACAGAGAGAGACAGCCAGCGAGAGAGGGAACACAAGCAGGGGGAGTGGGAGAGGAAGAAGCAGGCTCCTAGCGGAGGAGCCTGATGTGGGGCTCGATCCCAAAGCGCCGGGATCACGCCCTGAGCCGAAGGCAGACGCTTAATGACTGAGCCACCCAGGCGCCCCTTGAATTAGTGAATTTTTAAAATATTGCTTGTAATTATGGTAAAACTTTAATTTTATTTTTCCTCCAAGGAGAAAAAAGGAAAATATGTAGTTTTTAAATATGGAAAAAACCTTTTTTTGATATTGTAATTCTCATTGGCCTTCAATGAAAATTTTATTACATTGTTTAAAATTTTTCATAGAACCTAAATGATCCAGGAAAGTATTTTATAATAACTTTTTAAGAATTTTTTGAAAGTTACTTTCTGATAGAGTTTCTTATAGGGTAACATTACTTAAGAGAATAGGTGTAAGTCGGACGGAGCCTGTGTCAAAGAGAAAGAGGATGAATGAATCAGATGCAGAGATACAGAATGAGTTAAGGACGTTTCTGGATATCTTGTTTGGTTCATGATCCTCTAGGCAGCATTGAAACAAAACCTCATTTTTTCCAGAATGCATATAAATGAAGAATGACCTAGAGGTTAGAGAGTAATGACTGGTCCAGCTTCTCTCTGGACGCAGACTCCTGGGAGCTGACCCAGAAATATATATGCTTAGGGGATCTGAGGTCCTTGCCACTTGCGTTGATGCTCATTACTCTGATTTCCTTTTAGTGTTACCTTGTTAGAAACTATCTAGACTGCACAAGAAAATATTTGGAGTAAACCTGAGCCGTTTCAAGGCCTTGGCATTTTTATTTCCTTTGCTGGTAGACAACACAATAATTTAGCTAATTGTTTTGTAATTAAATTGCAAAAGCATTCCTCTATGAGTGGATGTTTTCTTTAAAATAATATTTACAGTGGGGCGCCTGGGTGACACAGTCAGTTAAACGTTGGCTCTTGGTTTTGGCTCAGGTCATGATCTGAGGGTCATAAGATCAAGCTCCACATTGGGCTCTGTGCCTGGCGGGGAGTCTGCTTGAGGATTCTCTCTCTCTCTGTCCCTGTCCCTTGCCCCCCTCTGCTCTCTCTCTGTCTCAAATAAATAAATTAAAAAAATAGTATTTACTGTGTAAGTTCAAAAAAATCTTTAGAAGAGTAATACAAATTTTCTGATATTGATTATTTCTCATCATCAGTTTATTCTAAAAGAAGGAGTCAGCCTTTTCAAATACTGAAGTATTTGAGTACCTTGGAAATGTAAATAAGCCTTTTGTGTTCCTCTCGAATATGTCTGGAGTCTTTATTTCTTTACCCTTCACCAAATGACTCATGTACATCTTTCATTATGAGGAGAATAGTTTTGGGACTTTGTGGATATCAAGATCAGTTTCTTTCATTTATTTGCTCATTTGTTCAACTGATATTTATTGGTGCAGACTTGTAAGTACTAGGGATGCAGCAATGAACAAAACAGGTAATATCCTTTATTCCAATGGAGCTTACATGCTAGTGGGGTAGAGAGACAATAAACAAAATAAGCAAAAACTATATAGTATGTCACTAAAGAGTAATAAGTGCTACAGAGAAAACTAAAGCAGGAAAGGAAAAGGAAAAGAAGTGCAGTGGGGGCTCCAGTTTTAGGTAGGGTGGCCGAGGAAAGCCTCACCGAGAAAGTGATATTTCAGTAAAGACCCAAAGGGAGTAAGCCTTGTGGCTACCTGGGAAACGCTTTCCAGGCAGAGGGACGCAGCAGATGTGAAGGCCCAGATAGAGAGAGTGTGCTTAGCATGTTTAAAGAACAGTGGGGACAGGGGTGCCTGGGTGGCTCTGTTGGTAGAGTACCCAACTCTTGATCTCAGGGTCGTGAGTTTAGGCTCCACGTTGGGCCTGGAGCCTACTTAATAAAAATTAAAACCAAACCAAACCGCCCACAGATTTTATTATTAAAAAATTAAAAATAAATTTTAGCAGGATCATTCTAGCTCCTCTTGAGAGTTTGCTGTTCAGTGTTGAGTTCAGCATCAGGTTATAAAATAGAACTTTTCTGATTTCAGTCATTTAGGAAAATGTGTCCAGTTCTGAGTACCACATTTGAAAGAAAGATACTGATACTCTGGACAACTATTTGGAGGAAGTTGGCCAGGATAATGAGGAACTAAATATCCTCAGATACAGATATGAGGAAAAGTTTAAGGATCTGGGGATATTCAGCCTTAGAAAGAGAAGACCAAAGCAGAGGGGAGCAGTGTGAGGGGTAAAAAACAATATATTGGGTTGAACTATATGAAATTGCTGTTTGGTTTTTTTTAGGGTAAAAAAAGTTGAATATTATATATAATATATATATTAATCTATGATATAATAATTTCATCTGGTTCAAACTAATATTGTCTTCAAAGATTTGAAAAGCTGGAATGAAATCAGAAGTAGGCTTATTTTGGATGATCTAGTGGCTCAAATTAGGACTAATGTGTGCAAATTATAGAGAGGCACATTTGGGTTCAGTGTAAGAGAAGATCTTTCTAGAGCGAATTACCTAACAATGGAGTATGTCAAGTCAGCGTCCCTGCCATCAAAAGTGCTTAAACAAGGGGCGGCTGGATGGCTCAGCTGGTTAAGCGTCTGCCTTTGGCTCAGGTTATGATCTCAGCGTCCTGGGACTGAGCCCCGCGGTCCTGGGATTGAGCCCTGCGACGGACTCCCTGCTTAGAGTGGAGTCTGTTTCCCCCCCTCCCTCTGCCCCTCCACCTGCTCATGCTCTCTCTCTCTCAAATAAATAAATAAAATCTGAAAAAAAAAAAAGAGTTTAAACGAGAGCTACGTTGCTTGCCTCTGGTTAGCAGTAATAGGTCAGAAAGGTTTCTGCACTGAATGAAAAGTTAGAGTAGGTAACTTACTAAAGTCCTTTCCATGTTAAGAGTTTATAATCTTCATGTAATATGAACAAAAATAAGGCTTTTTACTTGTGACCATGAAAAGGATTTAGATTTTTAACTCAGCTGTTTTTTTGTTTTCTTCACTGAAGGAGTAATAGTTTTGGACAGTTGCTCCTCCCTCATCTTGCTATAAATTGAAGGTAAAATGGATATTAGGTATAAAAATTGTTTAGCTGTTTCTTCTACTTCTTTAAAGAGCTATTCCAGTTACTATAGGAAAATTGTTGTTTTAAACACAAATGCTTTCGTTTCTGTTTATAAACAATTTAAAAATGATTTGAACCTGATTTTTATAGTATGTGGTCTTTGTACAATGAGTTTTTTATCAGGTGGTTGAATTACATTTATAGACAATTTTAGGTCCTTTGTTTTCAAATATATCTTTCTTATACCACATTATCTATTGTGTCCAACTGCTCTTATTTCTACACTTGAAATATGTTTTCTCATATTTTTAATATAAGCAGCATTATAACTTATATTCCTCCCTCATGATGGCTACTAGGTAAATACTAGGTCATTATGTTGGTCTGGGATTTCATGATACTGTGCTAGAGAACAGTATCTGCAGGGAGAATCGTATTGAAAGGATATAGAGAAGAAAGGAATGAAGAGTTTTTTGCCCTTCCCCTAAAAGGAACAGGATATTTTTAGACGTGCTGAAATGTGGGGTCATGTTTTATTTCCTGGTTGTGTTTCAGTGTTGGACTCAGGGTGATAGGTCTACATCCTTAGAAATAAACCGATAATTTCTGTTTCACCCATATCCCATGACGTAGGACGTATGGACTTATTATGTATTTCTAGAACAAGGATTAAGTCATCTCTTTCTATTTATACAAACCGATTTGGAGACATCGGTGTAGAAAATTGTGTCTGGGCAAAATAATGAATACACTGGGAGTTGGTAAATGGAGGATTTAACCAAGTCAAATGAAACCCCTCATGACTAAGGATATAATTCAAAGAACTCAGAGTAGATTTTTCTAACTTACTCTTGTATTTTAGAACTATAAAGATTCGGTGGCAGTCATTTACAAGGTCCTGCACAAGCAGGGGGAGCTGCAGGCAAAGGGAGAGGGAGAAGCAGGGTCCCAGCTGAGCAGGGAGCCCGACGTGGGGCTCCATCCCAGGACCCTGGGATCGTGACCTGAGCCGAAGGCAGACACTTAACCGGCTAAGCCACCCAGGCACCCAAGTTCCAGTAATTTTGAACACCCATTGTTGGAGTAAATTTTTATATTTTCACCTTTTTTTGTGTTGCCAGATTCCCAGGTACTGCCTCATTGGGAAGGGAGAAAGAAAGATGTTTGGAGATCATGTTGAAATGTCCGTCGGTTGTGTGTGCGTTCATGCACATACATATGTATGCATGCTTCATGGAAAATGCTTAAGCTTCCAGGATTCTAACTTCTTAGGATTGGAGCTGATCTAGATGATGCCAACTGTCAGGATGTTAGACTAGAGTGTTATAAATATCTTATTACAGATATGTACACCCACTCGCAATTTTCCTTTCAAATATAGACAATTATGTATTAAAAGCTTTCAGTTCAGCAGAATAAGTTGCAGAGGACCATTGTTACATATGGGGTACTTGACAGCCCAGCTTGGCTGTAATAATTAATTGGATGGTGCGTGGAGGATTGTATTAGTGGGACATTTAAAAGGATGGGCCCTATGGCTGGGATTTCCCATTTCATTTGCATAGACTGTGGGTTTTGAATTAAAAGCATCTTTTAGGGCATTTGGTATTAGCTTGAGATCACTGTAGCTAAAAGAGACTCATCTTCCTTAACTCTGTCTTGTGCAGTGTTACCCCACTCCAGTGGAACTCTGATTTGGTCCATAGGGATAAGGCTTTATGATGTTGTAAAGGAAATAGCAGTGGCTTGAGGGTCCTAATGCCTGTGTTCCTCCCATGCTGGCTTAGTTATTAGCTAAATTAATATTTCTCAAGTTATTAGTTATTAAGGTCACTATAAGCTGAGTGATCTTAGGTAAATGACTTCTCTTATATACTTCATATTTGAACGAATTAGATAGTTGATAGTTAAGGGCTTTTTCCATTGTAGATTTACATGATTTTAACAGTGATACCAAATTAGAATGAAGGGATAGCCATTTTAACACTAGGTTACCAGTCAGAAAACAAAAAATATATTTCTATACTGAATTGCATGCTCATTGAAGGTAGGGACTTATGTCTTATTCATTTTTGTATCCCCTGAAGTATCTAGAAAATGTTTTTATTTATTCATCAAATACTTGAGTGTCACCCATTGTGATAAATGCAAAAGATGTAAAGGTTAGCAAGTCAGAGTTGCTGCCTTTGTGGAACGTTTTAAGCAAGCAATTACAATATAGTACAATGTAATAAATACGAAAATACCGGAACTATAGGGGTACACAGGAGGGTTACTTAACAAGGATTTGGAATGTCAGAGAAAACATTTTTTCCCTTTTTTTAAAAAAATTGTGGTAACATATACACAACATAAAATTTTCTGTCTTAACCATGTTAAGTGTACTGCTCAGTGACGTTAAGTGTATCCATGTTGTTATGCAATCATTACCACTATCCATATCCAGAACTTTCTTTCTTTTTTTTTTTTAAAGATTTTATTTATTTATTTGACAGAGATAGAGACAGCCAGCGAGAGAGGGAACACAAGCAGGGGGAGTGGGAGAGGAAGAAACAGGCTCATAGCGGAGGAGCCTGATGTGGGGCTCGATCCCATAACGCCAGGATCACGCCCTGAGCCGAAGGCAGACGCTTAACCGCTGTGCCACCCAGGCGCCCCCATATCCAGAACTTTCTTATCACCCCAAACTGAAACTCTAGCCGATGAACAATAACTCCCTATTCATCCTTCTCCCAGCCCCCTGTAGCCACTATGAATTACTACTACTCTATGCTGTCTCTATGAATGGACTATTCTAGGTACCTCCTAAGTGGAATCATACAGTATTTGTCCTTCGGTGTCTGCCTTAGCATAATGCCTTCACTTAGCATAATGTTTTTAAGATTCATCCATATTATAGTACGTATCAGAATTTCATTCTTTTTAAAGGCTGAATATATTCCATTGCATATATATATTCCACATTTTATCCATTCATCTTACTCTTGCTTTTATATTTAGACAACTATCTAGTTTCTCCCTTTAGTCTTATTATCCTTCTGTCCTTATTATCCTCACTTCTTTTGATGGATTATCTGAGGTCATGGTCTCTAGACTCCTATCATGCTAGTCATTGAATATACTGTTTTGTTAATGTCCTGCTTAAAATGTAATGCTCAGGATGAAACAGTGTTCTGTGGTTAACGAGAAAGAATACAGTGGCTCAGTTATTGCCTGTAATCTGGATACCACACTTCTATTAAGGTTATGTTAATCTTTTTAGAAACCACACTGCAATTTTGGCTCACATGGATCTTTGAAAAATAATGTTACCAAGTTAAGTCTTCCTCATAATATAATTATGTAATTCTTTAAAATTGTCAAATATTTAAGGAACAGAAAAAGATAAACATTACCCAATTTATAAAACTGAACATTACTGATATAGCTGAGAGCCTTCTGGTACCTCTCCAATCACATTTCCCTCCCTGTCCCTGGAGGTAAACACTATTCTAAATTTTGAGATTATGCATTTCTTCTTTTTCACTGCTGTGGTTTCCATCCTGTTAATTCACAGTTAATTTATTCATCTGTTCTCTGATTGATGACCATTTATTTCCACTTTTTTTTTCTTTGTAATTATTTTTCAAACCTCAATGCAGAAACCTTACATTTCTTTAAAATGCCACCTTGTTGGTTTTGGTCTCTCCAGCTTGAGATGGTTTTGAATTACGGTCCAATCACATAGCTGCAAATTTGGTACGGACCCATGGTATATTAGTGAATCTGAGATTAAATTGGGAAGTTACTTCTGAACTTTGAAATACAACTTTTCTAGGACTGGAGAACAAAACACATTTTAATGTATAAGTTTACTTACACTAGCCTAAACTGTCTTTGACTGTAAGTTCTTCTTTATATTGTTTGGTTTTAATGAACATAGGTAATTTTGTCTTCTGACACATGTCAACACTATTCAGTTTATTATTTTTCAAGCTATAGTTTGAATTTGACTTTCCTTTTTTTCTCCCTCCTTCCCATTCTTCCTTGCCATTTTTAGAAGCCTTCTTTTTCTTCCTTCCTTCCTTCCTCCCTTCCTTCCTCCCTTCCTTTTTTTTTCTTTTTCTTTCTTTTTTTTTTCTTTTTCTTTCTTTCTTTCTTTCTTTCTTTCTTTCTTTCTTTCTTTCTTTCTTTCTTTCTTTCTTTCTTTCTTTCTTTCTTCCTTCCTTCCTTCCTTCCTTCCTTCCTTCCTTCCTTCCTTCCTCCCTCCCTCCCTCCCTCCCTCCCTCCCTCCCTCCCTCTCTCTCTCTCTCTCTCTCTCTTTCTTTCTTTCTTTCTTTCTTTCTTTCTTTCTTTCTTTCTTTCTTTCCTCTATCCTTTAGTGGCCTTAACCTTTTGGCCATTATTTTTATAAGTATTCCTTTGCAATGCTATTTTTAAAAACTTCATTATTGTACATATAACCCCATAATCTCCATGCTGTTTATGACTGTGTCTTTAATACTTCATGTTTTTCTAAAAATTTCTGGTTGTATAAAGACAGTTTCACTGCCGTATCCCCAGGGCCTAGTAAAGAACCTGGCACTTAATATATATCTGTGAACTATAGTGAATGAACTTCACTTTCTAGAATTGCCTTGTCCTTACAAATTCTGTATTTTTGTAGAATTCTTGGCCATGTCATCATGCCTTTTCTTTCATGTGTTTTAAAATTTGCTTACAATAAGCTTACACATTTGACTGACCTACCTCTTTTCTCAGTATAAAAACTTTGTGAAGGGTGCTGGGGTGGCACAGTCAGTTAGGCATCCAGCTCTTGGTTTTGGCTCAGCTCGTGATCTCAGGGTTGTGAGATTGAGTCCCAGGACAGGCTTCATGCTCCTTGCAGTCTGCTTAAGATTCTCTCTCCCTCTGCCCCTGCCCCCCGCATTCTCTCTCTCTCAAATAAATAAATAAATCTTAAAAAAAAAAAACTTTGTGAAATTGCTGTTTTCTGCCAAGTTTCCTGATATGATCATATTACCAACAAATTATTCTTTATTGCTCAGAATTAGGTACACAATAATAGGGCCCTTCTCTTTTGAGAGAGAGAAATGTCATCAAGCTTGGTCAATGCTTTTATTGAATTCTTTTAGCAGATAGTGGGTTATTTGAAATACTCTACCATTATTAATACTTTTAAAGATGGAGGAGTTTATTGTACTTTTATTTGTTATTATGAAAACTTGTACTTCTGTATGTTGTTGTTGTTTAGAAGACATTTATTCTTCATTGGACAACAAATCATAACCTCCTCGATTTATAGCTGTAGAATATTTATTTATTTTTAATTTTTTGATTAAAAATTTTAAGTTTTTATTTAAATTCCAGTTGGTTAACCTACAGTGTAATATTAGTTTTAGGTGTACAATATAGTGATTCAAAACTTTCTTACATCATCCTCTGCTCATCACAAGGGCCCTCCTTAATCCTCACCACCTATTTCACCCATCCCTCTTCCCACCTCCCTGAAATACTCCACTGTTATTAAATCTTGTCTCTGTGCCAGTGTTAAAACTGGGTAAGGAAGCATTTTACCTTCAGGTAGTCTGTAGTATATTTTTCACATTATCAGTGGTGGGAGACAACCATAGCATCTGTTCCAATCTTAGAATGTTTGCTCAAACAAGCCATGACCCTGTGCAAGTTTCTGATTCATACTTGTGCACTATTTACTGTAGTCTTTGGGTCAGAGTGAAATTTTACCCATATAATAAATCTTAGAGGATTTCTTGAGTTTAGAAATTAATTAAGTATTGCTAGATTGAATTGGCTCTAAGATGATATAACGAAAATAAGAGTGTAAGAAAAGTTCCGTAAATCTTAGATAAAACCGCTTTGCAGCTAGAAATTTTCAGGTTTTGTTTGAATTTACCTTGAGATTTTTGAGCTTTTAAGAAATTCTTCCCTTCTGTTATACTTTCAGACTAAACTATTACTTTGTTTTTTGTTTTCCAAAAGAGTTTATATGAATATAACACCTTATATAAATAATGGCATTAAAGACTTTTGGTCTCTTCTTATAAAGAAAGGTAGTGGTCTTTATGTTGGTGTAGTTTATTCATAGCCTCTACTTACTAGTCACTATATCATGGGAACCTCATAGTAGGCTTATATGGCATTTGAAGGGCCAAAATATGTTTCATAAGATACATGTGTTGAAGTTATTCTAGTAATATGAAGCATTAGTCATATTCTTCCTTGGCACTTATTTTAGACACGATTGAATACACTTGGCTCTTTAGTTTCCTAGTCAATGGTAGATTAGCAAATAGATTAGAAGAAGAGATGTTGGAAGCTACTTGTTGGTAGGCTACCTGGACATTTGCAAGAAATCTGGGTTAATTCTGCAAACAAATGAATAGGAAAACCATTAAAGGCAGATACAAAAAATAAAAAACCACAATGCTTATGTATTCTTGTGGCGGAGCTCAACGTCCCCACAGACTTTAGTAGCCCTTAAGGACATTAGCACTGCATAGTAATTGAGGTTCATGATGATGACTAAATCAGTAAAGGTTTAATTATATTCTGTAGGTTATTTAGATGAAACAAGGAAGCACATCCACTTTATAAAGATTTCCATACAGAGGGGTGCCTGGGTAGCGCAGTCGTTAAAGCGTCTGCCTTCGGCTCAGCGCGTGATCCCGGCGTTCGGGGATCGAGTCCCACATCAGGCTCCTCCGCTGGGAGCCTGCTTCTTCCTCTCCCACTCCCCCTGCTGTGTTCCCTCTCTTGCTGGCTGTCTCTCTGTCACATTAAAAAAAAAAAAAAAAAAAAAAAAAAAAAAGATTTCCATACAGAATGGCTAACCTGACACATTTTGACACCCAAAGGGAGTAAAACTCAGTTCTTTGGAAAATGAATTTTTTGGTCTCACTGGTTGCTCAGTGATGCCCAGTAATCACGGAGGTAGGGTATCCTTTTGGGAGGCCCAGGGGGTATACTTTGAGAGTATGTCTAGATATCGTCTACGTATGAGCTTGAATTCTATGGAGAAGTGAAGAGCATTTCTTTGGTCTTCATAGAAGGAGATGAGTAAATTTGTTTATTTGAAAATGTCTTTGAATGAGTTAGTTCAATGGTGTTAGTCAGCATAGAAATGTCTTAAATTAAAAATTAAGTTGTTGAAAACACCATGTTCATGCTGAGTGACATTTCTGACTCACTCATTATGGCAAGTATTCTTTAAAAGTCTACATAAGGAGTAGTTTAAGGTCAAAATAATTTCGAGAGGATGGAGAGAGAATCACAAAGAAACTTTGGTGTATTATAAGTTACCATTTTTATCTGAAAACCACATAGGTGGTTATTCCTATTTTTCTAGAAGTGCTAATTAGAATCCTTAAATGAGTTATCTAGGAAAGATACTTTCCTGTGGTTTTGAAGGGATTGATTTTTATTGGGAAACTATTTTCTGTATATTTTTTGAAACTTCAGTACTTGAACATTTTTTCTTTCAATCGACAAGAATGCCACTGGATTCCGTTGTCTTATGAGAGAAGCAAATGGGCCTTTTATCCTTTATTTTTCTCTTTTTTTCCCCTTCTAACCCCAATCATAACTCTGACTTTATAATATAGCCTTTTATTTTATTTTTTTTAAGATATTTATTTATTTATTTATTTATTTATTTATTTATTTATTTGACAGAGATAGAGACAGCCAGCGAGAGAGGGAACACAAGCAGGGGGAGTGGGAGAGGAAGAAGCAGGCTTCCAGCGGAGGAGCCTGATGTGGGGCTCGATCCCAGAACACCGGGATCACGCCCTGAGCTGAAGACAGACACTTAATGACTGAGCCACCCAGGCGCCCCTAATACAGCCTTTTAAAAATAACCCAGTTACGTCACTATTCTAATGTCCCTTTGTTTTCTTCCTTACCTTCCTTCCTATTTATAAAATCTTAGCATTGGATGGAAACTTAGAGGTCAGTTAATGTCAGGACCTGCTTGATGGAAAAACCTTTCTCTGGCATCCATAATAGATGGTCATTCATCTTCTCATGGAATATTTCCAATGATAATAGGCTCATGATTCCTAAGCATCTCATTTAATTATTGATATCTCTCATTATTAGGAATTTATTCCTTTTACTTTATTGAGATGAAAACTTCATAATTTCCACAGATTAATCTGAATTCTACCATTAGAAATCACATAAAATTTGGCAGCTCTGGAAATTCATGAGAGCAACAATCACTTCCCTGCTTTCTATTCTCTTTATCTAGGCTAAGCATCCCAATATATATATGTGTATTTTTAAGTAAACTGTATGCCCAGCATGGGGCTTAAACTCATGACCTCAAAGTCAAGAGTCACATGGTCTACCAGCTGAGCCAGCCAGGCTTCCCAACCATTCCAGTATCTTTCAGTTATTTACCTGATGACATGGTTTCAAATTCCGTCATCTTCTATCTCTCCTTCAGACAGATTCTGGTTTTTAAAAATAAACTGTCCAGATTTGAATGTAAGATTAAAGATGTAATATAAATAGCGATAAGTGAGGGATTGTCACTTTCCATGGTCTTCTGCATGGAGAGTGAAGCTCAGGATGTCGGCACCTATGTTCGTCTCTCTCACTGTTGTAGCCCCACAACTTACCATATTGCCCAGAACCTTGTAATGTTTTCAGAAAATGTATGTTGAGGAGTTAACTCAGTATTCTGGTCACTGTAAATCTAGAAATGCAGCTAAAGATTATTAGCTATTTTAGAACTTTATCTCTGTTGGAGCACGTTCGATCAAGACCTTAACATCCTTTCATATGAACTATTGTCAGATTGGATAACCTCCATCCTGTATATGTGTAATATATGGTTAAACCTAAGTTATTCTTCTTTCCTTATGTTTATTCATTTACTGAGCAAAAGTTGAGTGCCTACCGTGTTCTGTGCTAGGTGGCACAAATTCTGTGCTAAGTACTAAGTTCTGTGCTGGGTAGCACAAGTTCTGTGCTAGGTACTAGGTACACTGTGGAAGAGAAGACAGCCCTGTTGTCATGGGTATTAAAGCGTAGTTGTTGGTGGTGGAGTGGGGAAGACAGACATTAAACAGTAATTGTCCAGTATGTTCTTATCCTTTGAGAGAAGTACTGTGAAGGAAACAAGTAGGCTTTGGGATAGAGAACTGGAGAAGGGACTTTTGGGGAGACTTTGTAGATATTAGGGCAGTCAAGGAAGGTTGTTTTGAGGAGGAATTATTTAAGCTGAAACTCGAACTATAAGAAGACACCATACTTTTTGCAGGGGGTAGGGTGTCTTCCAGCCTAAGGAGATTGCACGCACAGATATCTTCAGTCGGGAACGCACTTGGCTAGTGTGACCAGGATATAGAGGACAGGAGAAAAGTGGAACAAAGTGAGGTGGTTGAGATCATTCAAGGGGCTGTAATTCAGGTGAGAAGTGAAGGAACCTTGCACAAACGTGGTAGCAGTGTAGAAGGAGAAAAATGGACCGAGTCTAAATACATTTTGGAGGCAGACTCCACAGAAAAACAGACGGATTGGACTGGGAAGGGCAGTGGAGGGGCTGATACAAGAGTAGAGCTTCGGTTTCTGGTTTGAGCTATTAGGTGGTAGGATTAAGCTTTTTCCAGGGATAGGAAAAAGATCAAGAGTTTAATTTTGGACCTGTTGTATTGAGATGTTCATGAGATAGTCACCTCTTTCTCTCTTCTGTTTTGGTTCTATTGCTATACCTCTTTTATTAAGCCGTTTATCAGAGTGGGTCAAGGAAGGTGTATTATTAAAATGCCTCAGACTGAGACAGGAGACTGCCTGGGTTAATGAGAAGCATGCTAATGAAACCAGCTAGAAAAACTAAGGGGGATGGTGGTTCTTAAGCTTTGGTTGCAAGGCTTTTCAAGTTTCTCTGCCCTGTGTTGGTTTCAGCTTCCCTAGGGATCCCCATTGTGAATTTTTTCCCTGATAACCTGAATTTACCCAGTCATGTGTTGAGTTTCTCTCTGCTTCTAGCCTCTCCTGTCTCTACTTTGTTTACCTACTTCCCTGCTTTAAAACCTGTGGTAGTTCTCCACTGCCTTCAGGATAGAGTCTGAACTTTTTTTTTCTTTTTTAAGATTTTATTTTTTTATTTGACAGAGAGAGACAAAGTGCATGAACAGTGGGGGAAGGGCATAGGGAGAGGGAGAAGCAGATTCCCCGCTGAGCATGGAGCCCGATACAGGGACCTTTGCAGGAGCCTTTGGGGGTGGGGTTTGAGGTGGGCCCAATCCCAGGACCCTGAGATCATGATCTGAGCCTAAGGCAGACGCTTAACCAACTGAGCCACCCAGGTGCCCCTAAAGCCTGAACTATTAAACATGTTATTCACATCTTTCATAATCTGTCTTCTTTCCTCTTCTTTCACTTTCTCCCCATTCCCTCTTCACATACACTCTGTGGAAAGAGAAATATGTACGTGAGCGGGGGACTGGAAACTGGTGGGAATGGAGGTGATCTTGGCCAGATTGAGTAGCTTGTCCATAAATTAACAGATAGAGGCTTCTTTAGCAGAGAACAGTGAAGAAGAAACATCTGCAGTACCAAGTTTTAGAAAGAGAGATAGTATTCTGGGAATTTACAATAGAATCACTACCCTGTTGTGTATTAATAGTTTTATTAAAGCATGGCTTGGGTCTGTGATCTGAGGTGAATTTTTTTTTTAAAGATTTTATTTATTTATTTGACAGAGAGAGACAGCCAGAGAGAGAGGGAACACAAGCAGGGGGAGTGGGAGAGGAAGAAGCGGCTCCCAGCGGAGGAGCCTGATGTGGGGCTGGATCCCAGGACTCTGGGATCACGCCCTGAGCCGAAGGCAGACACTTAATGACTGAGCCACCCAGGCGCCCCTGAGGTGAATTTTTAAACCTCCCAGAACCTGTCTATTTATCTGGGAAATGAACACCTACCTTGTAGAGTAGTTGTAAACATGATAACGTATGTAGGGTAGTGGGTGGTATTTACTAGCTACTCAGTAAACGTTATCTACTATTATTTCTGTTAGAATTAATTTTCAATGGTAACTCTATTCTAACCTTACTTCCTTCTACTTCCCGTTTGTAGCCTTATTCCAACCAGTAGTGACTACTCACTAGTTCCTGAATAGTTACAGTATTCTTAGTCAGGCCAGTTCCCTTGTCTGCAATTCCATTGAAGAAACTTCAGGTTTCTTATACTCACCCTTCAAGGTATAACTTAAAAACCACCTTTTCTGTGGTGCCTGGGTGGCTCAGTTTGTTAAGTGTCTGAGTCTTGATCCGCTCAGGTCTTGATCTGGTAGTCATGAGTTGGAGCCCTCCGTGCTAGGCGTGGAGCCTACTTAAAACAGTCTTCTCCACATGGCCTTTTGTGATCATTCTAATTGAAAGTTCTTACTTTAGGGGCGCCTGGGCGGCTCAGTTGGTTAAGTATCTGTCTTTGCCTCAGGTCATGATCCCGGGGACCTGGAATAGAGCCCTGCGTTGGGCTCTCTGCTAAGCAGGGAGCCTGCTTCCCTCTCCCTCTGCCCCTCCCCCTGCTTGTGCACTCTCTCTTTCTCGTTCTCTTGAATATATAAAATTAAAAAAAAAAAGAAAGTTCTTACTTTATACTTTTCTAAAGCTTAATTGGTTCCACTCATGAGGCCTCGTCTGATTAAGCACCAGGTACTGCCGGTGTTTTAGTTGTTTATATATACAGGTTGCCCCTACTATCTGAAAGTAGAATATTCCTAGGAAGCCTTTTTGTAAGCCGAAATGGTGAAAAGCAAAGAAGCAATTACCATTCATTTATATGGAAAAATTTTTGAGTGTTCCCAGACCCCAAAAATAACCACTTTTCTGATATCTTAGGACACATCTTGCTAATAGGTGCACAAAATAAGTTGAGACAAAGCACAGATAGATGCTCATAGACACAGTTCAAAACTGTGGTGACTTGATGCTGAGATGCCGAGTGTAGTTCCCGGGAAGGAGCTTGGTGGTTCACCCTGTCGCTGCTCAGGGTGTGTGCTGCCTCTGTAATGGCTTGCTGCAAAACAGATGCTGGGGGCACCTGGGTGGCTCAGTTGGTTAAGTGTCTGACTCTTGATCTCAGCTCAGGGCTTGATCTCAGGGTCGTGAGTTCAAGCCCCCCATTGGGCTCCACGCTAGGCTACTAAAAAATTAATTAATTAATTAATTAATTAATGGCCTACCTTCTCCAAAAAAAAAAAAGAAAGAAACACAAATGCTGAATGCCATTTTTGCTTTTTTTCGTAAAAGTGCAAATCCTCTTTAGACTTCTTTCAGTTAGTGAAAACAGGCGTAGATGGTCCCCAGTTTATGATGGTTTGAGTTACAGTTGTTCTGACTTTACAATAGTGCATTCAGTGGAAACTACACTTTGAATTTTGAATTTTGGTTTTTTCCTGGGCTAGCGGTATGTAATACCATACTCCTGTGATGCTGAGAAGCAGTGGCAGTGAGCCACAGTTCACAGCCACACAAACATGAGGGTAAACAGCCAATACACTTAACACCATTCTGCAGCCAGTTTTTCACTTTCAGTACAGCATTCAATAAATTACATGAGATATTCAACACTTTATAATGCGGTAGGCTTTGTGTTAGATGATGTTGCCTAACTGTAGGCTAATGTCAGTGTTCTGAGCACGTGTAAGGTAGGCCAAACTATGACGTTCTGGGGGTTAAGTGCACTCTCAACTTAGAATATTTCAGTTCACTGTGGGCTTATCAGGACATAACTGCATCATAAGTGGAGGAAGAGCTGTACTAACGGGGGTCTTTTTTAAATAAGCAAAGTGGCATAACTCAAACTTTTGAAAAGCGGGGGAATCCCTGTATGTCTTGTTTCCCTAAGAATTGTATATTATTATTCTTGAGTCCCTTTCAGTTGCTAAACCCAAACCTTATACGTGATTCGCACTCGGTAAACCTTGATAGATGTTTACTAATTTGAAGAGTATTACTAATACCTAAATCATTACACTTCATCCATAAACGGTGATTGTAAGGAATTTTCTTAGTGGTGCCAAACTGTAGTGTTTTTTCAAAGTTTTCCACCCAAGAAGCATTAATGGAGCACTGACTGTACTAATGTCAGAGAGAGGCACAAAAAAGATGAAAGATATTGTCTGGCCCTTGCAAATCTGCTCAGTATCAGACTTTTAAAGATCTGATTTGCCTGAAGTCAGCAGATGCACACTATTAAAACAAGTGTATCTTGTTTTATACCAGATGGGGTGTAATTCCAAGGGTTTGGAAGGTTAGGATTGAGATGGAATGGGAACTCATTGCTTTGTCTAAAGTGCTTTTTTTTTTTTTTTTTTGAATCAAAGACCTCTTTCTGACATTAAGTAAATAGATACCTCCTTTTGGATTTTGTATCCAGAATGAAAGGAATATCATTTACTGCAAACAGGAAGGGCCTGTTTGTAGAGCATTAATCCTGTCTTTGCTGCTTGGTTTCTTTATATCTTTTCCTCTGGTTACCCATCTTATCATTTGTAACAGGAAGAACTTGGCTGCAGGTGTAACATATTTGTCAGGGTGAGTTTATTTGAGCTTTTAGTAAATGGTCCATAGGATATTTTCTTTCTGCCGTTTAGTTTTTGTTTAATTCTAATCAGCCTCAGAGCTAACTGGAGATACTTGCCTGGTTTATTGTTTGCATTTAATATTCTCTCTACTCTCATCCTCCCCTTTTGTGGTGCTTACTAATAGTGTTGCTACCCATGTGTGTGTGGCTGGTAAGAACATGCATGAAAACATTCCTTGATAATTTATTTTTATTTTTCCTTGCGTACTCTGAATTGTAGTATCCCTCCTGAATACTAACTACATTGTCTGATTGCCTGATTGTTTTCCTGCATTTAATATATGATATTACCTAAATATATGGTAATATATGATATTACCATTCAGTATGTTCCTTGCAATAGAATTCTTTTGCCCTTCTGCTTGTGTGCCTGTTCCTTATATTGTGCTCTAAGCCGTTCTTTACTTATGTTCGGTTTTTTACATGTCCAGTTATATGGCAAAATGTGTCAGTTTTGCACTGATAGATGTTACTCTCGAATTCTTTATTCATGTCTTTTTTTATTTAAAAATATTTATCGAGCACTTAATATTTATCAGACACTTCTATGTATTTGTGAGTTTCTGCTAGATAAGACAGAGACACTGCCCTCTTGTGTTGTACACGCTATTTTGGAGGGCAGACAATTCAGGAAAAGGAAAAAAGAAAAGTAAATAAGCAAGATAATTTTAGACAATAAGTGCTTTGCAGAGAGTTAAAATACGGTGATTTGATAGTGTTTTGGTGGCTAATTCTTAAAAGTTTGAGTATAGTTGACATACAATGTTATATAATAATTCCACTATTGAGTGCTTACCCAAAGGAAATGAAAATACTAATTTGAAAAGATATATGCACCCCTATGTTTATTGCACCATTATTTACAATAACCAAGATATGGATGCAACCTAAATGTCCATCAGTAGAGAAATGGATAAGGAAGATATAAATATATATAATGGAATATTACGCAGCCATAAAAAGATGAGCTTGTGTCATTAAACATGACATGGACTTAGAGGGTATTATGCTAAGTGAAATAAGTCAGACTGAGAAAGACAAATACCATACAATTTCACTCATAAGTGGAATCTAAAACAATAACAAAACAACAATGAATGAATAAACAAATAGCAAGCAGAATCAGACCTACAAATACAGAGAACAAACTGATGGTTGCCAGAGGGGAGGAGGTTAGAGGGTTGGGCTAAATGGGTGAAAGGGAGGGAGATACAGGCTTCCTGTTCTGGAATAAGTAAGTCACGGGCTTAAAAGACACAGTAAAAGGGATACAATCAGTGATATTGTAACGGCGATGTATTGAGACAGACGACAGCTACACTTGTGGTGAACATAACATAAGGTATAAACTTGTTGAATCACTTTGTTCATATACCTTGATCATTCATTCCTAAATGCGTCAAAGAGATCATACCGGTGGAGATACCAAGATCACTGACTCTGGGCAAGTGTCATGACTTCTTGGACAATTTGGAATTGCCTTAGCTCTACAGTTAAAATTTTCAATTAACTTTTGATGAAGCAACACAAAGAATTCTGGAAGATGTTAATGGTTCAGCTTCCACGTTTAACAGCATGTTGCATTCTGTGCTTCATTCATTAATTCATCAGGTGTTTGTTGAACATTTCTTCTGTCAAGTATTTTTCGCTGTTCATATTCTACTTTCTAAAAGTAGCTTTTTACCATCTTTATTTCTTAGGCATTGGAACATGAGTATGTTCCAAAAGTAATAGTGTTTTTTTTATGCCTTGCTACTCAAAGAGTGGCCATTGGGCCAGCAGCGTTGGCAACATCTGGGAGCTTGTTAGAAATGCAGAATCTCAGGCTCCATTCCAGACTTGCTGAATCAGAATCAAGATTGCTAGGTGATTCGATGCACATTAAAATTTAACAAGTACATATATAGCATATGGATTGTTACCATCTGTGTGTGTGTTTTTTTAAACAATTGAGTACTTTTACTCATTCAGCTACTTTCTTAGAGACTCCCTTTCATGTGAAAGCAATGATAGGAATATCCTTAGACAATCTTTTCTATTTTTAAAACTCTATGAAAAAAATTGTAAAACACAGGAGTAAGTAAATACTCTTCATTTACAAAAAGAGGCAAGTAAAAGACCGTTAGAAGTGGGGCTTAGGGGCGCCTGGGTGGCGCTGTCGTTAAGCGTCAGCTCAGGGCGTGATCCCAGCGTTGGGGGATCGAGCCCCACATCGGGCTCCACCACTGGGAGTCTGCTTCTTTCTCTCCCACCCCCCCTGCTTGTGTTCCCTCTATAGCTGGCTGTCTCTCTGTCAAATAAATAAATAAAATCTTAAAAAAAAAAAAAGTGGGGCTTAAGTGGTTTTCATATTTGCTAAAACTTTCACAAAAGATTTGTATTTTTAAAAGTTGGTCTTTATGAGAGACCTTGTTGCAAAATCTGTTGTATGGGAAGGTTTTAATGGGAAGTGGTCTCCGTACCTTTTCCATAGAGTGCATTAGATAAAGTCATATCTGAAACCTGTGGAAAATAATGCTAAGTTCTCATCCTGTCCTCTCTTTATTTTTGCAAAGGAAGCATGAGGTAAACTGATGCCCTCAAATCAAATCATTACTCTTCTAGACTATATAGAAGTTTGATATCCAGGGGGCACCTGGGTGGCACAGCGGTTAAGCGTCTGCCTTCGGCTCAGGGCGTGATCCCGGCGTTATGGGATCGAGCCCCACATCAGGCTCCTCTGGTAGGAGCCTGCTTCTTCCTCTCCCACTCCCCCTACTTGTGTTCCCTCTCTTGCTGGCTGTCTCTATCTCTGTCAAATAAATAAAATAAAAAAATCTTAAAAAAAAAAGAAGTTTGATATCCAGGTTTTCTTTCTGGTTGTTTGATTACTTAGAGATCAAAGAAAAAGACTTTTGGAAAAGTCAGTTGTCTACTCCTAATATGAGGAGGAACTGATGACAATTTTATGTTTTTATTTAAGTACAAGTGTACCTCACTCAAGGGTAACAAATTAAGGATGTAGATTGGTTGGTAAATGTTTTAAATAGTGTTTATAAAGACTGAATTGCATATTTTATGAGCACAGAGTAATTTTTATGACTTAGTAAATGAGAATAGAAAATGTGCTTTGGTGAATTTTTTATTGCTTAAAATATTTTAATATTTGTGTTGCTTAAAATAGTTGCCAGGAGAAATACATCATAGGTGGAGAGAACAGCAAGTGCGAAGAGCCTGAGAAGGAAATGAGCTAAATATAGTTCATTAATTTGGATTGTGAACATTCAAATAAAATTACTTCATCTAAATAGTGTGAAGCAGATGTGAAGAGAATGTAAATGCTACGTTTTGAGTGGAGTGCTTTTAAGTATAGCAGTGAATCAAAGTGTGAGATCATCAATGGTCAACTGTATGTCCTGGTGTCAAAAAAGTTTCTTGTGTGTTGGTTATTCTTTTTTTTTTTTTTTAAAGATTTTATTTATTTATTTTAGAGAGACAAAGAGCATGAGCAGGGGGAGGAGTAGAGGGAGAGGGACAAGCAGACTCCATGCTGAGCACAGAGCCCAGCTCAGGGCTCGATCCCAGGACCCTAGATCATGATCTGAGCTGAAGTCAGATGCTTAACTAACTGAGCCACCCAGGCACCCCTGGTTATTCTTTAGTAAACTAGATGTGACAATGTTCTTCGGCTGTGATTGTGAGACCTGACTAATAATACTGGGATTTTGAGATCAAGAGGCTAGAAACCAACAAGTTTGAAATATGTGAGCTCTATAGCCTGCCTTCTCTCTTTTGCTTCTCTCTTCAGCATTTGCTTTCTAAATATGTGTTCTCTAAACTTTATTTTCTTTTTGAGATTTTATTCATTTATTTATTTGAGAGAGAGAGAGAGAGAGATAGCGAGAGACAGAACAAGCTGGGAGGAGAGGGAGAAGCAGACTCCCTGCTGAGCAGGGAGTCCGATGCGGGGCTCAGTCCCAGGATCCTGGGATCAAGACCTGAGCCGAAGGCAGATGCCTAACCCACTGAGCCACCCAGGTGCCCCTAAATCTGTCTTCTCTGTTTTGTTTCTTTATTTTTCTTTTATTTTTCTCTATTGTAATAACTTCACTGTCTACTCTTAAAAATGCTGAGCATTGAAAATCATATTTTTCCGAAGGAAAAAAGTCTTAAAGAACTTGAAGTAGGATACTTCTGCAAGAGGCTAATTTAGTATTGTAACATGAAAATTTAAGGATTTTTTGGTAATCATATACTTGTCATTACTATCTGATAAATGATCAGAATTCTGCATTTGCTGTTCTTAATAGAGAAGTCTATGTGTTCTAAGAAATATAAAGAAAAAGAACAATAAAGAGTTGGAGACCTTTTAATCTCATCATTTCTTGGGGTGTGGAGACGTTTGCAAAGGATAATTCCTGCAAACTTTGCACCTTTATTAGATTGATACCTTCAATACGTAGCATACAAATAAGATCTTTTTTAGGAAGGATAAAATGGTATCTGCTATATACAGTTCAGAGCCTTGGATTTGAAATATGCATTTCACTAAGTTGGCCTCAAGGGTAAGGTAATTTCTCCATGTGCATATATTTAGCAAGTCAAAGCATTAATAATTTATTCAGAATGTATAGGTGAGATATTTTGTACTGTAATGGAAAGTCTCATGCTTAATGGACTGAAGTACTGTCCATTGGTGATTAAATACCTAAATATATTAATTTTGGCACACTTGACATGATTTAGGGTTTTGCCTGCGGCAATCGGTTTTGATTATAAGAGCTCCCCTTTTCTGTCTTTTTAATAGCAACATCATGACAACAGAGAAGAGTTTAGTGGCCGAAGCTGAAAATTCACAGCACCAACAACAGAAGGAAGAAGGTGAGGGAGCCACAAATTCAGGCCAGCAAGAAACTCAGCTGGAAGAGGCTTCCCAAGAGGCAGCTGAGGGAGATAATCAGTGTGAGCAGAAGCTGAAAACATCTAATGGAGATACTCCGACACATGAAGACTTAACCAAGAACAAGGAGCGGACATCAGAAAATAGGGGCCTGTCACGGCTGTTCTCCTCATTTCTCAAAAGGCCTAAGTCTCAGGTTTCTGAGGAAGAAGGTAAAGACGTAGAGTCAGCGAAGGAGAAATGTGAAGGAGGTCAGAAAGAGATAGAATTTGGAACCAGTCTTGATGAAGAGATCATCTTAAAAGCCCCAATTGCAGCTCCTGAACCTGAACTCAAAACAGACCCATCCTTGGATCTTCATTCTTTAAGCAGTGCAGAAACACAGGTAGGCGTGTGCAGATGTGTGGGAGGTGTGGAATGAAGACACGTTATACACTTTATTTTCCACTTAGTAACATTTGGTGTTATTTCCTGCTAACCAGTTGACTTAGGCATTGATAGGAATAAGTCCCATGAAGCTTTGGAATTTCTGTTGTAAAGAAATTAATGTCGTCAATGGAAACTTGACTTTTTAAAAGAACACTCTATACTTTTATATTTGCATGTTATAAATCAAAGAAAACAAAATGAAAGAAAAGTATTTATCAAATGAGTTTATTCAGCCTATGTATCAGTTAGCTGTGATAATAGAGCAAGTCCAAGATTTTTAATGAGGGCGGGGAAAGTGAGGTGGTTTAAAGTTCTTTTTGTTGGAATTATTAGGAATGGGACAGTTTATCTGCAAACGTGGTCCTTTTATGAAAATCCTCAAAGAAGCCATGTAATAGATTCATGCCATCCGGAGGTATATGCTAGGTTTGAGCCATGCCTGCCTAATTTTTATTGTTTTCTCCAACCAGATCATATTATCAGAGTGTAAGTTATAGATAAGGAAGGCCAGCTCTTTTATCACCTTTGTAATATACAGTAGTTTGGGGCCTTAATTGTGTCTCAGTGATGTCTTGCTATTCAGAGTGGTCATTGGGTTAGCAGCATTGGCAGCCTCTGGGAGATTGTTGGAAATGCAGAATCTCAGGCTCTGCCCCAGACTTGCTGAATCAGAATCTGTATTTGAACAAAGATTGCAGGGTAATTTGATGCACATTAAAGTTTAACAAGCACATATATAGCATGTACTAAACATGAGTTGTGAATTTATTTATCTGTCCAAAAAAACATTCGCAAGTATTAGTACTGTAACTCAAACTATTTTCTAGGCATCCTGTTTGCTTTTAGACTTAATACCTACAAATTGAAAGCTATTTTAAAGGTGTTTTTATTTCTGAAGCATGTGAGCATTATTTGCATTGTTGAAAGTATAAATCCTGTATGTTTTTGTTATAGGTCTCAGGTTTGGGCTACACCATTTTATTAGATCTTTCTAAAAATATTACATGTATTTCTAGAAATATTACTTGGATATTAAAAGTGCTAACAGTAAAATTTAGGATAAAGTTGTAATTACATACTTGCTGTTTGTGAAAAAAGTTGAAAAGAAGATTTACTATATAGTGTAATAGTAAATGTGCAGGCTATATGGGGCACCTGAGTGGCTCAGTCAGTTAAGCTTCTGCCTTTGGCTCAGGTCGTGATCCCAGAGTCCTGGGATCGAGCCCTCCATTGGGTTCTCTGCTTAGCGGGGAGCCTGCTTCTCCCTCTCTCCCTCCCTCTGCCTGCCACTCTGCCTACTTGTGTTCTCCTCCTCTTTCTCTGTCAAATGAATAAATAAAATCTCTAAAAACAAATAAACATACATGCAGGCTGTGAAATCAGTCTAGAAATCATAGCCGAGTGACACTTTTGTTTTATTAGTTTCCTTCTCTATGCAATGAGGATAAAATTCACTTCCTTTGGCTATTAGAGGATTAAACAAGATAAAAATGGAAGGCCCTTAAGACATTGCCTGCCACTCATTAAATGTTAGTTATGATTACTCAGTTAATCAGCATGAACAGTAAAGCAAAGAAACCCTATGTATCTTAATATCATTAATTGAATTTTATTTTAGAAATACCAAAAGAGTTAAATTACAGTATCTTTCAGGAAGACTTGTACTTTGAGGAGGTTTTTAACTGCCTTTTTTCTCCTCTGCTTTATGTAGGGAAAAATCCGTATTTTGGTTTAGTTAGCGTTTGAATCAGGGTTAGTCTGTTTTATCTAAACATCATAGCATTTGTACTGAAGTTGAAACGGATGATGGACAAAGTTAATTTTAGATTTAACTAAAGTCTCATTCATTGAAACTTTATTAAATCATATTCGTGATAAATTGTATGCAGGTGTTTATATATAAAGAAAAAGAAAATAAATTAGTACTGTTAATAAATTTCAAGGAGATAGTGTTTATTTTATTTATTTATTTTTTTAAAGATTTTATTTATTTATTTGACAGAGAGAGAGAGACAGTCAGCAAGAGAGGGAACACAAGCAGGGGGAGTGGGAGAGGAAGAAGCAGGCTCATAGCGGAGGAGCCTGATGTGGGGCTCGATCCCAGAATGCCGGGATCACGCCCTGAGCCGAAGGCAGATGCTTAACCACTGAGCCACCCAGGTGCCCCTCAAGGAGATATTGTTTAAAGGAGAAAACTATTTTGGGCTTTTTAGAAGCTAGTAATTATAATCAAAACCTTGTGGATCAGAACCTTGTAGGTAAAGGTTTATTTGTTTAACCATATTTCTGTATGTGTGATAGAGTTTCACTTGAGTGGTCCTTTTCTATCCAGGTTTTTAAAAAAGTGAGTTTGCATCATAGGACTGTACCAGTCTTATGTATGGTACCTTGGATTTTTCAGAAGCCATATTTCAGTTTTTAATGTTTATTTATTCATTCAACAAATATGTATTGAAAACCTACTATGTGTGCCAGGTCCTAAGCTGGGTATCATTGGTACAGTATGACATGAATTCTGGAGCCAGACTGGTATGTCATTTATTAACTGAATGATGCTGGACAAGTTACTTTAACTGCTCGGGCTTCTTTCCTTTTCCTTTTTTTTTTTTTTTTTTTTGAATTTTAATTCCAGTATAGTTGACATACAGTGTTCTGTCAGTTTCAGATGTACAATATGGTGAATTGAGAGTCCTATACATTACTCAGTGCTCATCATGATAAGTGTTCTTGATCCCCTTCACCTATTTTTTTTTTTTGCAATTGGGTTATTTTAATTTTTTTCATATCATAAACTTAATTTCTTTTTTTAAAGTTTTATTTTAATTCCAGTGTAGTTAACATGCACTGTTATATTAGTTTGAGGTGTGTAATATAATGTTTCAGCAATTCCATGTTAGTGCTCATCACGATAAGTGTGCTCTTAATCCCCCTTCCCCTATTCCCACTATTCCCCACTCCCACCAACCATCTGTTTGTTCTCTATAGTTAAGTCTGTTTTAGTTTGTCTCTCTTTTCTTTTCTCTTTGTTTGTTTTGTTTCTTAAATTCCACATATGAGTGAAATCATATGGCATTTCTTTTTCTCTGACTGATTTACTTCACTTAGCATTGTATTCTCTAGATCCATCCATGTGGTTGCAAATGCCAGGGTTTCGTTCTTTTTTATGGCTGAATAATATTCCACGGTAGATATATACCACATCTTCTTTATCCAGTCATCTGTCGATGGACACTTGGGCTGCTTCCATAATTTGGCTATTGTAGATAATGCTGCAGTAAACATAGGGGTGCATATTCTTTGGGTAAATACCCAGTAGCGCAATTACTGGATCGTAGTGTAGTTCTATTTTTAACTTTTTGAGGAACCTCCCTCCTGTTTTCCACAGTGGCTGTACCAGTTTGCATTCCCACCATCACTGCACGAGGGTTCCTTTTTCTCCACATCCTCGTCAACACTTGTTGTTTCTTGTGTTTTTTATTTTAAAGATTTTATTTGTAAACACCCAACGTGGGGCTTGAACTCACGACCCCAAGATGAAGAGTCGAGTGCTCCACCAACTGAGCCAGCCAGATACCCCGTGTTTTTGATTTTAGCCATTCTGATAGGTGCAAGGTGATAGCTCATTGTGGTTTTGATTGACATTTCCCTGATGAGTGATATTGAGCATCTTTTCATGTGTCTATTGGCCATCTGGACATCTTCTTTGGCGAAATTTCTTTTCATGTCTTCTGCCCCTTTTTAAATTGGATTATTTGTGGGTTTTAGTGTTAAGTTATATAAATTTTTAAACCTTTTTTTTTTAAGATTTTATTTATTTATTTGACAGAGAGAGAGACAGCCAGCAAGAGAGGGAGCACAAGCAGGGGGAGTGGGAGAGGAAGAAGCAGGCTCCCACAGAAGAGCCTGACGTGGGGCTCGATCCCAGAATGCCGGGATCACGCTCTGAGCTGAAGGCAGACGCTTAACGACTGAGCCACCCAGGCGCCCCTAAGTTATATAAATTTTTAAATATATTTTTGATGCTAACCTTTTATCAGATACATCATTTGCAAATATCTTCTCCCATTCAGTAGTTTATCTTTTAGTTTTGTTGATTGTTTCCTTTGCTGTGCGGAAGGTTTTTATTTTGATGTAGTCCCAATAGTTTATTTTTGCTTTTGTTTCCTTTGCCTCATCTAGAAAAATGTTGCTACAGCTGTGGCCTCTGTTTTTATCTGTCAGGTGGGGATAATAATAGTCCCCTCCCCACAGGTTTATTATGAGGATAAAATGAGTTCATGTAAGTAATGCTTTTAGAATAGTAACTGTTGTTGTTATTATTACTGTAAAACAAATATAATCCCTACTCTTGATGACTTTATAGTCTAATGGAAGAGACAAACAAGTAGTAAATACAAAATAATTATTTATTGTGACAAATGTTGTGAAGGCAATAAACGGGGTACTGACATGAATAGCAGAGTGGAGATAGGATACATAGGATAGCCAACTGAAGGCCTCTCTGAAGAGGTCGCATTTAAAAGGGTCATGAAGGATGGGAAGGAGCCTTTTCGACCACCTTTGATATCTAATTTAGGAGCTAAATAATTAAGTCCTTTTTCCTTTAGGTCTACCATGTATTACGAAAGAAGAGAATTAGTGAGGTTTAGTTAAGAATCTTTCAGTAGTTTTATTATGTTGGAAGTAAGAAAGTATGTGCCAAAATGTTGTTTCAGTTACCTGTATAACTTTGGGATGACTTCATGATAACCCCAGGAAACCCAGATTTCAAGGTCTCTTGCTTCTTTGAATCTTCTTTGCATTGAGCGTGATTGATAAATGGTAGAAAGGAGTTAACTGGCAGTTACAGTTGTTAGCCTAGTTTATATGTTGCTTTATGCTCTTAAATTGGTCCCAAGACTTCCTCTTAGCCATTCATAAGATTTAGAATATGTGATAAATCATATCTCATTTTGCAATTCATAAAGCTGCCTTGTTAAAATTGAGGAGCAAGGGGCAGAGATGGTAAGGTTTTCATAAACTTTAATCATATATATAATGGCGGGATGCCTGGGTAGCTCAGTCGGTTAGGTGTCTGCCTTCAGCTCAGGGTCCTGGGATCGAGTCCCACATTGGGTATCCTGCTTCTCCCTCTGCCTGCCGCTCCCCCTGCTTGTGCTCTCTCTCTCTCTGACAGATAAATAAAATCTTTAAAAAAGTAATATATAATGGCATAGTCAGGAAGAATATATAATGCTGAGAGCAATAGATTGGTGTCCTGGAGTTTACCTGAAATCTTCATTTATTGATTTGAAAGATAGGATTCTACCCGAGAAGTTCTGAGGATAGCACAGTGTATATAGATCTTTTAGGAGATCATAATATCTTTTATAGATAAATTATTTAATCTTAATATCACTTACATTTGTTTTAACAGTTCTTCTTCACTGCATTTATTGGTAGCGTTATTATAATTATTAAAATGTACACAGCATATTTAGTGAAATGTATTTATTACTGACTTGATGTCATGGATATGCAGCCTGCTCAGGAAGAACACAGAGAAGACCCAGACTTTGAAACTAAGGAAGGAGGAGGCCTTGAAGAGTGCTCTAAAATAGAAGTAAAAGAAGAAAGTCCTGAGTCAAAAGCAGAAAGAGAATTAAAAGCTTCCCAGAAATCAATCAGAAGACACAGAAACATGCATTGCAAGGTTTCTTTGTTGGATGACACAGTTTATGAATGTGTTGTGGAGGTGAGTGCATTTTAATTTCCATAGTCGGGACTCTTACAAATTGTTACTGTAGGGTCGAGTAAGTAGTGCCAGTGACTATTTCTATGGACTGAATGTTAATAGGGATTTTCTGGAAGTGGAGGTCTGGAAGGATTATGAGTGAGTCATATTTTCTTCTCCAGTTTGTTCTGTATCTGCCAAAACTTGAGCATGTGTTACTTTTATAATCCAAAACAATTTTGTTTAAAAACAACTGGTTGTTATTTATAGAGTGACCTGCCATGACTAGATTTTCTAGATAGCCTCAATTTCTGATATTAGGTCTAGCTATCCCCATAATTATATTTATAAAAAAGTTACTGTGTGGTTATTTCTGCTGTCCCACATCTAAACCTTAATAAGCCTTGGTTTATTCAATGCATTCCTTTAGCCTTATGAAATAGGATATAAAAAATTTAAACCAAGTAATCCCATTTTTTAAAATACTCTGTTATTTTCTGAAAAAATAAGTAATCGAGTCAGGATTGAACAAAAATGTCAGTTACTTGGTTATTCTTTTGCTCAAAGATAAGTTAAAATCCTTAAAAATCTACTAACCATTTCTTTAACTAGAGCAGTAATTATCAATTATGATATGCTTGATATAAGGGAATTGTGATTATTGCCAATAATAGCCTTTATTGATAAGATGTATATAATTCACATATACTTGTATTTTAGGTATGTAATTATGAATTGAATTATTTATATGCAAATGCAAATATAGCAAAGCACTAATAGTCTAAAATATCACACTATATCTATTAATAGACAGTCCCTCTCCAAGTTTCAAAAAAGAAATGAAGAAAAATACACTATAACACTTTGAAAATAGCTGCTATACCTGGTAACCAGAGACCTACAGTCTACTCTTTCTGCTTCTCACCACTACCTAGTTGAGAGATGAGAAAAGCTATTCCACACATTCTTCCCATTCAGACCGAGGTCCAGATCTGGGTTCTTTATACCTGAAACATTTGGGGGCAGATATGTTTCAGAATTCAGAATATTTTGGGTTTTAGAAAGGCAGTAAGTACTTATGCTGCATATTTCATAACACACCCAGCAGGGTGTGTGGCGGTACCAAGATTCATTCTAAGTTGGGTACTTAAGACTGTAAATAGCCTCGTAACAGTTCAGGTCAGGATTTGCCTTCGAATGAACTTTGGAATCCCCCCCCCCCCAAAAAAAGCCTAAAATTTTACTTTTTAGAGCTTCTGGATTTTGGAATTATAAATAAGGGAGTAGGGATGTGTATGTGAAGAATTCCCAAATCATTTCTGTCATTTGGAGTGAAAATAGAGAAAAAATGAAGAAAATGATTACTATAGATGGGTTAAGTCTGAAAATGAATTAACATCTGTGTGAATTATTAACAGTCATTAAAAAGAGCTGTGCTCGTTGAGAGGATGTGTGTGTGTCAAAAATGAGTTCTAATTTTTTTTGAAGTATTGTAAAAAATATATTTCTCAGAGGTCATTAGCATGTTCGGTTTTTTTCAACAATTCCAGTAGGTAGGATAGGTATAAATATTCTTATCATTTTACATGTGAGAAAGCTAATGTTCAGAATTATTAATTGAATTGATCTGGGTTATTTAGCTTGTAAATGGAGGAGCCAGTACTTTTGACTATAATCTTAGCCTTTAAGTCAGGCTAAGTTGGAATATTAGTACCCAAATTTGGCAGTGATTTGATTTTCTAGGTAAAGAAACACTAAGAAAACGATTCGTAGCACAACTGAAAAAGCTGCTGCAACAGGTAATGTCTGTAGGGTATCTAGACTTTTTCCCTTTTCAGCAGGGAGCTGAGACATAGCTCATTCTCTTGGGACATTTGGTCTGAGAATGGTTGCAAGTCTAATGATTTCCATAGTCACTATTAACTGTCAATGTTGACATTAGATTCAGTGAATTTAGGTGGTCATGATGACAGCAGCCCATAGCAGGCTTCAGGAAGTACTGTACCAAAAATAAAGAATGTGATGTGTAAGATGGAGGTAAGGAATGGTCGATGAAGGGAAGGTAAAATTTTGCTTTGAATTCTAGCTCTATTTCCAAGCCACTATAAGTGTGTTGCATATTTCAGATGACAAATTAAGAAACAGGATTTTTATAACCCATATTGTTCTACTTAAACTGTATAAACCATCTGAAAGTGGTGGTAACCAAGGATAAAAGAGGAAATTGGGAAGTGACATCTTATTTTATTTGGTGATACATACAGCAATAAAAGGAAACCTCAAAATATGTATGTCTTTGCAGAAACATGCTAAGGGACAAGATTTGCTTAAACGAGTGTGTGAGCACCTCAATCTCTTGGAAGAGGACTACTTTGGTCTAGCCATTTGGGATAATGCAACCTCTAAGGTGAGGAGACTGCTTGTCAAAATATTTATTTAAATTCTTTTATTGTCACTAAGAGTGTATCTGTGCCTGCCTCTCCAAGATACAGTGTCTTTAAGAGTTATTCTTGCCTATTCTTGTTTCTCAGATTTTCCCCTCTAGAACATTTTAAAGAAAAGGCCATTGCTGATGTGTTCTTTCATCATTGAGAGAAAGTATCTACTGTACTATCTTTTTAAAGGACAGGGGAAGTACAGAGCTATGATGTCCTGATTAGCAAGTAGATACCAATAACTTCATATATTATGCAATTAGTATTGTATCTAATAGTTGCATAGTAAATATTTGTTGAGTGGAGGATCTATCAATATTATAATTATAGGATAATTACGATATATAGTTATAATTTGAGAGTAATGTTATAAAAGAGAATAAAGTCCCAATATTATTGAAACAGTCCTACAATGAAGCTGACATTTTCTTCTAGCCCAAAAGGAAATAGTTAACTTTTGAAAGAAGTAAAAGAAAGTGTGAGAACATGGAGGAGGAAGGAAAGGTTAAAAGTCAGGTATTTACTTCAGAAAACTTGAATTATTTCCTAGGCCAATTTACTGAAAATTACAAATATAGCTTAAAATCTAGTGATGAAAACTTTGGTCCAGTTTAATAAGTCTTTGCAGGTGCTATCCTAGATGATATGGATAGGGCTGTGAATAAGATAGACATGGTCCCTGCCCTCTAGATCTTAGAGTTTAGTGTGACGAGTGTTATACAAAAGGAAATACGAGATGTCATGACAGGGTAGGGCCAGGAAAGTCTTCTCTGGGGAGGTGATGCCTGAGCCGAGAACTGAAGGATTAAATGGGCAAGTGAAGTAGAGAAAGAATGGCTTGCATAAAGGCCTAGAATTGAGATAGTGGCATTGGAGGAGCTAGGAGCCTGGCTAAACTTTAATAGGAAGTGAGGAACAGAGTAAGAGATGAATCTGGAGAGCTACACAGGAGCTAGGTCATGGAGAGAGAGTTTTGTATATGACATATTTAAAAGTCCGTTTTGTTGGTTCTTTCTCCAGGGTAATTTATATTTATTAAGAAAAGTTGAGGGGCAGCAGCCTTTAACAACGGCTGACTCTATAGATTGGATTATTTGAGTTAGATAATGGAAACTAGAAGACATGGAATTGCCCTTTGCCTAAATAAAATCTATTTGTAGAATATAGTAGTTACCTAGTAGTTTGCAACAGTTTGTCCTTCCATGTGAGTGACTGTTGGTTCAAGCAGAAGAACTATGTCTGCCAGCACTAGGTTAATATTGTTCTTGAAGGACTTAATCTTTGTCCTTAAAGGCTCAAACCAACGTGTACTGAAGCCTCAAAGTTCCATTAATAAGGGAAGATTGAAGGTAATTAAAAAATGAAACAAAACCCCCCAAACTACAGTGAAAAACATTCAGCAGCTGTGAGCCAGAAAATTCTCCAATGAATCAAGGAAAATACTCTGAAAACTATTTTATGTTGTACAAGCTCAGTGAGATAAAGTTCAATGTTTTTACACTATGGGTGCAAAGGAAAAAAAAAAAAAGAAAAAGATCGAAGGTTGATTTGAGAATAATTGAGAATGCTTGAATTTGGCAGGTCGGTAAAATCACTGAATACTTACTTAATATAACTGGAAATAACTTCTATGAACCACGCGTAGTTAAATTTTGAGAAGCTAGCTCATCTAAAGGCATTCAGTGGAGGAGATTCTTTTCCACTTGCAGCTGAGCTTCTAGGACCCACATTGCTACCAAAACTTTGAGTCGCATTGATAACTTTTCACCCATGTTGACGCCATCCATACTTGTCCTGTCGGCAGGTTTTATTTCCTTTATAATACTTCTCAAAATCTTTACAAGCAAATATTCAGTTGCTTTATTTATAGTCATTTAAATATTTAAGTGTAGAGTGATATTAAAAGTGGCTAATATAAAAGCTGAATAGTAAAGTATAAACCCGGCTGTGTAAAAAAAAGGCATTATTACCCCTCTTAGGTAAAATATTTCTAGAAGAGAAAAGCTATTGTTTCAGATTCATCATCTAGTTTCAACTTCCCTGATAGTTTATAAGAGACCCTTTTGGGGAAGTCAGTGGGCAAGTGAATCCTGGGAAACATAGGGCTCATCATATTCAGGGCATTTGTCAGGTCTGTAGTAGGGTCCAGGTTTTTACGGGCTGTCCAACAGGAACATGGTCAGAGGTAATGGACTGTTCTCTGTTTTCTGCTTCTAAATTCAGTGAAATAGGTCAAAGCAGAGTTTTTCTTTGGGTTAAAATGAAGGTCTTTGGGCTGATCCAGGAAGTAGGGCATAGAAGGGAAAGCAGAAACTTGCCAAGCAAATCTTGTACAAAAATGAATTTGGGGAAGACCTACCTTAGCATTGGCAGGTTAAAAGGCCAATACCGTAGCAAAAGCCATCTTGGTGATGACAATTCTTCTTCAGTATTCTATCTCTTGAGTCATACTTCTTCAGTATGGATGAAGTGCTCTCTCTGCTTATGCATAACTGTCCCTGGTATTTCCTATCACCATCATCCCAGGGATTTGATTTGCCTCACTCCTGTGATGTGTCTCCTATTTCTTTTGTCCTAGTTTTTCCTTGTGTTTTGATAGAGTGCTTCTTCTGAGAAATGACACATGAGACGTAATCTTTTTGAGATGTTATAGGTCTAAAAAAATGTCTTTATTCTTCCCTCACATTTGGTTGTTAGTTTGGTTGGGTCTAGAATTTTACACTTGAAATTATTTGCCATCATAATTTTGATGGCATTGCTCCATTGTCTTCAAGCTTCCAATGTTGCTATTGAGAAGGCCAAAGCCATTCTGATTCATGATCTTTTGTGTGACCTTCCCTCTGTAGAATTAAGCTAGTAGAATCTTACTGTCTACCTTCCTTCCTGGCCAAAATGGAGGTACCAATTAACTTAAAAACAGTAAGGAGAGGCCCTGTTTCCCCACACTCCTCACCAAACCACAATGGTAGTGGACTTTTTAGTTTTGCCATGTCAATAGAAAGGGAAAACCAGAGCCAGGACTAGCTTTGGAACCACAGCTCCAAATCCATGGTTTATGGAGCCCAGTGCTAACTCTTTGTGGATGACATCTTCCCCTCCCCAAAACACGTAAGGAAAGAGTTCCTCAGCCTTGTAAGTTCTAGCCCAGCGTGGAGCCAATCACCTAGCCAGCTATCTGGAAGAGCCCAACTTAGAAATGCCACCTCTTTGTTGACCCAGGCTGGTGGCAGAGGGGACCATGAGCTAAGGGGAGGGCTCACTCCTGCTCCCCTGGCTGTCAGCCTGATGCTGGCTACATTGATGAAGGAGCAGAATGCGTCTTTGGCCAAAGGCCTAGGTGCAGCTTGGAGCAGTGATGGCCCGCTGTGGCCTGGTTGCCTGGTGCCATAGGGGGTCGTGACACAGGCTTTGGGTAGCCAATTTGGAGGGGAATGAAAAAGCCTTGGGGCAGTGTGGGCAAGGATAGGGGTGGGCATCGGTGTGATGGTGCGTGTGGCCTTGGGCTACAAGCTTGGAGTGGTAGCAGAAGGCCTTGGGGTGATTGGGGCATGGATGGCGGGGAGGCCACCATGTGGCAGCCGGTAATGGCCAGCTTGGACCGGTAAGAGAAGGCCTTGTCACAGCGGTGGTGCGGGGCACTGGGGCCAGACTGCTGGCGGGGTCGGGAAGGTGCCCCTGCAGAAGTGGCAGGCCCTGGAACCCACTGGCTGGGCTTCTGCGGTGAGCCACGGTGGGGGGTGGGGGAGGGCGCTCCTCCCTTGGTTACTGGTTCCTTGCCAGTGGGACTAGGTTGGGTGTCCCCAGCCGCGGACTGTGCGTCTCATTCCAACATCTTGCTGGCCCAGGAGCCCAGAAGTAGGCAATGCTGGTGATTATCAGGCTGATGGGGATAGGGCTGTAGGGCCCTGGCCTTGGTTTAGTCTCAGACCACTGACGCCGCGTGAACTGCTTCCTTCTTGTTGCTAAATTTTATCCCTGGCCTGGAGGGTAGAGGGGGGACCTGTGGAAGACCCCTCCTGCAGTGGGTGCTGCAGCTGCTGAGCTGCCCTCGGACACCGTGGAGTTGCTCTGCCCGTCACGCTATTAGATTTCATTTTAGTTCCCATTACTTATATACATCTACTGACAGCAAACAGATTTCCAGATGCTCTCTTTAGAAGTATATACAGAGATTCATGAAATGATTAAATGTGTAACACCATTAATGTTTGTTAGTGATTTATCCAAATTTTCTGTCATTCTGAAAACACAAAGGCTACTAGAGTTATGAAATCTCCTGGGGCTCAGTCCCCCCATTTTAGAGATGAGAAAACTGAAACATATAAAGGCAGAGTGGCTTCCTCTCAGCTACACAGTCTGTCCCCTCCTGAAACGCCTTGCCTCCTGCTCCTTCCTAAATGATTTTCTTCTTCAGCTTTTTATTCCTCTTTCCTTGATTTATACGTTTCGTTTTTGTTTCCTACCTACAGAATTAATTCCTGTTAAATTACAAAAATCCAACCAAGTAAATTTTAAAGATCTAATTGGCCTTAGTAATCATTTCATGAATTGGGCATTGTTCCAGCTAGCAAGTGGACGGGAGCTTTGACAGCCTACAGGAAAGGGAAGGTTTTTTAAGGTAGAGAGGGAGTGGAAAAGAAGAAATTAGTAGGAAAGAATCCACTGTTTCAGGCACGGTCACCTTCCAAGGGGAACAGAAAGGGTCTATTAGTAAATATCTTAGTGCTGACCAGGAAATTCCCATGTTGACTAGTCAAAGGTTACATTTCTGGGTGGTTGAAACTGTAGTTAAGTTAGATAGATATTAAGTCTTGGGGCCTGACTTGGGGCCTTAACCTAAGGGCTTATGGTTTTCTTTTTAACTTAATTCCTCAAACCGTGGGGAAAAAATGTGAACCAAAATAAAAATGGAGATGACTATACTCTTCCAGTCCCAGTCTGTTGTCTGTTTTCTTTTTGTGTGTAAAGATTTGTCCTTTGTAGATGTAAGTTCTCTCCTTAAGAACATCTGGATCTTTGCATTTTGTTTGTAGACGATGGGGTACCTTCAGCAGGGAGGAAGGTTAATTGAATTGACTTTTCTCACATGGAATGGCTTGCTTGCTCTCTTTCCCTACTGAATGCATAATAACAGGCCTATTATCGGGCTGAGTCTGGCTAGAGAAGAGGAAAAGCAGTCAGGAGCAAACTTCTATAGCCCTATGAGACATTTATTACTACTATGAATCAAAGTTATATGAGTTAAATAGTTGTTTCCTACTCTTTATTCCTGCTTAGGGGTTTATGAATGAATCAAGGATTTTTTTCTTGGAGAAATGTCACCCGCATTAATTCCTACCCTCCTTCCCCCAAATTCCCTCCCTGAGCAAAAATCTTGAGCTCTTTTGGTAAATACTGAGAATTTTAAATGAGTTCATTCAATTCAATGGCATATGGTCTCCTTTCTCTTTTCTTCCATTTTCTGTGTGGATGAATTTTCTTACCTTAGAAGTCAAATTTTCAACTCTGAATAGATAATCGGTCATAGCCAGGAGGGTCTTTCTTTCACCTTGCAAAGGCAAATAGCAAACACCACTTGAGTGAGTATTAAATCAGTAGTGTGAGGCATTTAACTTCCAGTCATCTGAAAGGATGGATTGTTTTAAATTGATTCATGACTATCTTTGAAGGCAAGTACCAATAATGATTGTGTCATTATTGTCTGGTAAATCAGAAAGACTAAAATGAATTTTGTAAACATACTTGTAGAGTAGGAGGCTATATTTGGGATCTTGTGTCTTGCTCCGAAGATTTGGTTTGACATCTCTAGTGAATTTAAATGTGGCTTTTTTAATACTTAAAGAGTCAGACCTAGAGTTACTGTGCTATAGAATTTCTATAAATATCTTGGAGCAGTGATTTGAAGTCAACATACTAACAGAAGCATAAACAATGGTTATTCCTCAAATTAAGGAAGACAGACTTGTGAAGCTTATTAGATAAGTCTTTTACCTCAAAAGATAAGGATTTGTATAGGTCACTTATATGTATGTGCAGGGTTTTAGGACCTCCACATAAAGGTAGCTGATGCCCAACTCAGGGCATATTCTTTCTTAGGGCTTTTTCTTAAAATATGACCTAAGGTTATAATTGCTGCAAAAGATATGAAAAGTTCCTATTCATTTTACTTACTTAAATGACATTGCCTTAGGTTGAAACTTCATCTTCTCTATATTGGTTTATTTCAGTAGCATTTTTCATTTGTTTATTCATTTATTCATCAAACATTTATTGAGTAGACAGCATGTACCTTGTGCCAGGCAGAGCTATGAAGGACATAGTCTCTTTGCTCAGGAAGCCCCCAGACTGACGAGGGGGCAGCAGTTAAGATGGGCACCCATATAGAAGGGGTTTTCTGTGAAAGTGACATAAGGTCTGAATTGTAAAAGATAGCCAGGAATCTTCCAGATGAAGAAATTGGGGTAGGGTATTCCAAGTGAAAGGGACAGCATGTGAGAAGGTGTTTTATTTTTTTATTGATTTTTTTTTACATTTTTTTTAAAGGTTTTATTTATTTATGTGACAGAGAGACAGCCAGTGAGAGAGGGAACACAGCAGGGGAGAGGGAGAGGAAGAAGCAGGCTCCCAGCCAAGGAGCCCGATGTGGGACTCGATCCCAGAACGCCAGGATCACGCCCTGGGCTGAAGGCAGACGCTTAACGACTGCGCTACCCAGGCGCCCCTTTTTTTTTACATTTTTAAAAAAGATTTTATTTATTTGACAAGCAGAGAGAGAGAATAAGCAGGGGGAGAGGCAAAAGGAGAGGGAGAAGTAGACTCCGCACTAAGCACAAAGACTGACATGGGGCTCGATCCCAGGACCCCGGGATCATGACCTGAGCCCAAGGCAGATGCTTAACCAGCTGAGCCACCCAGGTGCCCCTAGGCTATGAAATTTTTTAATATTTAAAAATGTCGACGTGGCACGCAACATTTACATAGACAGTAGTAAGGATTTATGAAAAAATATGGAATGTTTCACCAATTTGCGTGTCATCCTTGCTCAGGGGCCATGCTAATCTTCTCTGTACCGTTCCAATTTTAGTATATGTGCTGCTAAAGCGAGCATGTGAGAAGGTGTTTTAAAGTAGGAGACTACCTGCGAGACCTGTAATTCTTCAGCTGAAGGAATAGAGATCTAGATCAGCCTATTACTGTTGTTCATCTCTATTATTTTGAAACTTTTTTTAAGCTCAAGAAGGAATGTGATACTTTTTAAAGCACAAACTTTTAATTCCGTTTAAAGTATTAAATAAATAAATAAATAAATAAAATGTTGATTTATTTAACACACAAAAAATGTTCAGCAAAACGGACCCTTAAAAGGAATCCTTAAAAAAGAAGGGGGGGGGAATCCTTGCAACAGAACGTATTCAAATAGAAACCAGAAGATTATCCAGAATTGGTATTTTGGGGGCATCTTAAGATCCCTAATAAGATGGGTTCTTGGGTGGCGCAGTCGGTTAAGCGCCTGCCTTCAACCCAGGTCATGATCCCAGAGTCCTGGGATCAAGTCCTGCATGGGGCTCCCTGCTTGTGCGTGTGCACGCTCTCTCTCTCAAATAAATAAATAAAATCTTAAAAAAAAGATCCCTAATAAGATACAGTTCTATAACTTTTGTCCTCTCAATATTTTGTTACTTTATAAGTTAATTCCTGTCTCTTTCCCCTAGCCATAACCTTCTCTTTCACCTCTCCTTCAAAACCATTCTCTTGAGAAATTAGTTTACATATAACTATCTCTAGTTCCTCACTGCTTATTAGTCTATCGTAATACAGGAAAGTGTGTAAAACATACATGCATATTTCAAAGAATTTTTACAAAGTGAACCCATCTGTGTAAATACCCCCAAGATTAAGAAAATAAACATTACCAGGACTCCAGAATCCCCTCTTGTGCCCCCTCCCAGTCGCTACCTCTATCCCCTAACAATCGTTACTCCCATCCCACCCATTAAAAGTAACAGATGTCTTCCTGACATCTATCACCATCAGTTAGCTTTGCCTGTTTTTAAACTGCATTGTAAAAATGAAATCATACATATGTTCTCTTAGGTCTGGCTTCTTTTATTTTGTTCCATATTGTGTGTTTGAGATTCATACATGTTGTGAGTAGCAGTTGATCATTCATTCTCATTTCTGTATAAAAGTTCATTGTCTGACTATACCACACTGTATATTCTACTATTGACGGATGTTTGTCTTGTATATAGTTTGGGCTTTTAAGAATCCTGCTGCTGGGGGCGCCTGGGTGGCGTAGTCGTTAAGCGTCTGCCTTCGGCTCAGGGCGTGATCCTGGGGTTCTGGAATCGAGTCCCATATCAGGCTCCTCCTCTGGGAGCCTGCTTCTTCCTCTCCCACTCCCTCTGCTTGTGTTCCCTCTCTCGCTGGCTGTCTCTCTCTCTGTCAAATAAATAAATAAAATCTTAAAAAAAAAAAAAGGATACTGCTGTTGGGAACATTTTGGTATATGTCTTTTAATGCACATCTTTTCTGTCCCATAGACTTCATCCTAGCAAGCCCTTTTGATGATCAACAGCACAATTTATTGAGTGCTGGTTATGTGCTTTTTATGTACATCAAATAATTTAATCCATAAAAACTCTGTGAGGAGAGTAGGTTTTAAAAAAAAAAAGTTTACTTATTTATTTTAGAGAGAGAGAGTGGAGGGAGGGGCAGAGGAAGAGAGAGAGAATCCTCAAGCTCAATTCCAGGACCTGGAGGTCATGACCTGAGCTGAAACCAAGAGTTGGACACTTAACTGATTGAGTCACCCACCCATGCACCCCGAGGAGGGTAGTTTCATTCCAATTATATATATAAGAATATTGAGACTTAGATGATCTTATATAAGGTTACATAGCTAGTAAGTGGTAGAGAGGTTGAGACAGGATTAGAACTCAAGACTGTCGGACTTCAAAGCCTGTATCCATAACCATTATCCTCTCCTGTACCACAATTATCATTCTCAACAACAGCCCCTCATTTGGTCTCCCTTTATAGAGTCTTGCTTCCCCTAAGTCATGTCACTCCTTTATTTTAAATCCTTCCATGGCTTCCCCTCGCCTGGAACTTGATAAAGTCCAAGTTTCTTGTGGTGAAATACTGTGTCCCCCCTGATCTGACCCTTGCCATTCTCTTCCATTTTGTATCTCCCCTCCTCACCTCTGTGTTCCAGCTATGCTCACCTACATGGAGCAACTGTGATGTGTCATGTTCTCTTATACCCCCTGCCTTTTTATTTACTCCCTCTTCTGTTTTGCCTGGCTAACTCTTGTTAGTCCATGAAGACGTAGGTTAGGTCTCCCAAACATTCTCTTGAGAAACATTTCCTAACTGCCTCTTATCCCCAGTCCATTTTGGTGCACCTCCTCTGTGCTCCTAGAACACCCTATGCTCTATCAGAGCGCTCTCACACATTACTGTCAACACCTAGAACAAACCAATTATTGATTTGATAGTCATCACCTCTTCCATTAGACTGACAGCTCCTTGAGGACGAGTGCTATTTTTAAATCCTTTTTTGAAACTACAGTGCCAGCACATGGGGGCATTCCTCAAATATTTGGTGGCTAAATAAAAATGCTGTGTATTGAATCATTTAAATCAAGCATAAAAGTACCTATTCTTGTATACCTTGATCTTTATTATCTTGAACACATGGTTTTATATTTGGATTTGGAGGACCAGATACGGAAGCAATAGTAATTTGTTCTATAAAGTCACTTACACCTTGGAGTCACGTGTGATTGACAGAAATCTGGGTTTGCCCTCCTTATGTGTCATAGAATGGCTGAAAAATCCCTGTAAGAAACTTGATAGCTTCAGGTTATCTTGGGAGAGTTCTCTAAAAAATAGTGGAAAATATAGAGTTGCCTCATTATGGTGAAAGATGTTTCATTCCAAAGTAGTAAAAAGTAGTCCGTTAAGAGTTCTGGGTTGCGTGGTATAAATGATGATTCTCAGAGGTTCCATGAAACTTATTAATTGGTGCTTTTGAAGTCTTCTTTTGCCTTTGGACCTGCAACAAATTAAAGTTCTTTAATCATAATGAGAAATGAGGGTTACTGCCTTTCTGACAGGGCTTAAACAAGTGTGTGCTTAGTTTTTAGTGTAAGGAACAATTTTATATTAAGCGGTATATTTTTAACACATTTCTTAATCTTCTGTGTTAATTGTGGGGAAAGGGAAGAGAAAAGGAAATTAATCCTCACTCTTGTGCTTATTGTCTGTTTTGATGACTACTTTATAAAACAGTTAAAGTAGTAGATCATCGAATATAAGATTGTGGAATTCAAGTTCATTTCTTGGGCAGGGCAGATAGAACGGTAACCTTGTGCCTTTTGTCTTTGTTGATAGAGGGTGAGGAGTGGGTACTTTATTCTCCTTTTCTAAATATCACTAAAATTCAGTTTTAAACCTTTTGGAGGAGGGAATGGAGAGGGGTTGGGAGGAAGCAGGACAGGGGTTCCTGCGTGCTGACAATGGTAAACTAATGTGTTCACTTTGGTAAGTTATTGATCTATGCACTTACGTTTTAGGTATGTTTCTGTATGTCTCTTATATCAATAAAAATATTTTGAACAATTTAATTTAGAAATTTCTGTCTTTAAACATTTCCCAAGGAGCCTGCCAAAGATGTTAATGGTGAGGCTCTTTCCAAGTGCCATTATTTTTCATGGTCCACCATGAATTGAAGACCCCTGCCCTAATGGGTCTGTAGACTCTAAGGGGGGTTGGAGAACAGTAAAAGGAAAGGTTAGCGTGGGCAAGAGTAGTCAGGCAAAACGACATAATCACTCATCCAGTAAATATTAACTGAGCATGAAACGTGTACCAGATGCTGCTGACATAGAAAACTTAAATGAGATTGGAGGTCAGAATTGGAGGGAAAAATAAGATCTGGGCGATGTTAATTAATCCTGGTTATATCTCTACTGCTCGTTATGGAATGATAAAAATAGCAAGTGCTTATTTAGCATTTCTTGTTTACTAAAAGCTTGACATATATTAACTCATTTAAATTTCACAATAAGTCTATACGTGAGGCAGTACTACTGGTATCTCATTTTAATTTCCTCTAGTAGATGAGAAAACAGATACAGAGATGCCTAAAATCACTCAGCTAGGAAGTAGTGGAGCTAGGATTCAAGCCTGACCGTCTGGCCCCCTGTTTGTCTGCTCACATTTACTATGCTGTGTGAGATTAATGCGGAGAATATCAGAAATGGAGATTGACCAAGAGAATCTATTCGAAAATGGTCAGTAATCCTGCTCTGGTACTCTGTGGTTTGTGTGTTTTGGAGCTGTGTGTGAATGCCTTTTCTTCTTTTTACAGACATGGCTGGATTCTGCCAAAGAAATAAAAAAGCAGGTTCGTGGTAAGTGAATATAGTCCTTTTTATAGTTCTTTCTTTCTTTTAGTGGGTTAGAGGATTTTCACCGATTTTCTGGCTATGAGTCACTTTAAAATTCTGGCTATGGCAGGTGGCTCTGAAATTGAGATAAAGCCTTCCCCTGGAAGGAGGAGATTCCATGATAGAAAGATACAGCAGAGGTGGACACGATTGAGATGTAGGGCAGATCTTGATTTTTTTCTTTACAACTAGGTAAAATTGGGGAAGATTGGAATGATTGAGAAAGACAAGTTTGAGAAGAACAAAGATGAGAAGAGGAAAAGGATGTGGGAGTCAGTTCTCAAAGGAGTTTGGTCCCTGGTCCTGGTCCTTTTAAATTGTTCTGGACTGTTGCATTCTAACCTTCTTCATGCTTTCTTCTCAGTAGTTCTTTTTGTCCATTTCCAACAATCTTCTTCCAAACAGTTGTTCTGTTAGTAGAAAAACGAGAATTCCTTGCCAATGACCCTCTGACGTTGTGGCTTTTCTCTTAACGCCAAGCCCGCTAGTATATATTACTGTTGTACCCCTGCTCAGACTACTCTCCTGAGATAAATATTTCTAGGTCGAATAAAACGTAGATTAGTATTTTGTAGCTCCAGGCCCAAAGGGCCAGCTTAAGGTGTAGAGACTCTTTTTCCTTGTTTATGACTAAATGTCCTTTTAGTTTAGTTTATTTTTAAGGAAACTTTTAGGAACTGCAATAGAGATTTTTCATCACGGTTAGTAAGTTTTAACTCTATCACCTGAAAGCAAATTTTATTTTTCATTTGTTTCTTAAAAGAAAACAACCTTACAATCTTGCTGTGGTTAAATGTTTTCTTTTAGACCTTTTTTATAATTTATATTCTTGAGAAAGAAAAACAAGATACTCCTTTGGACTAGCAACTCTCCATATTTGTTCTTTGCTTATAAAATGTTGTTTTAAAATGCAAGTCAGAGCAAAAAATAAAATAAAATAAATACTAAATAATAAGTAAAAAATAAAATAAAATGCAAGTAAGAACAATGCATTTTTGGAATATTTGAGGCATGACAAGAAGAATATAACTCCAAGTCCGTTTCAATGAAAATTCTTTTAATATTCAGTATTATTCAGCAACAAATGATTATACAAGAAGACTAGTTAGGAAGAAAAGTTAAAGCAGAATTTATGGAGTGGAGAAGAATATCTAGTAGGTTATATCTCTGGCTATAGAAAAAATCCTTGCTATGATAAAGAACCAGTGTTTGTCATTAAAAAAAAAAATCACAAAATAATTAAAAACCCTTCCTTTAACATGGGAAAGGAACACCTTGTCTGTAGCACAAACTTAAATAGGGAATCAAAATGTAAACATTTCATTAAGCCAAAGAGAAGATCGACTTTTATCTCTTGCAAAGATTTTGTTTTTTTAAAAAAATTTTTTTCGTCACACACATAATATATACCCATTGTGAAAAATTTAAACATTATGGAAATATATCATGGAGAAAGTAAAAGGCCCCTAAATTCTATCCTCTAGATGCAATCACTGTTAAGATTAACAACAATAACTAATAATAAAATAGACAGTTACAGTAATATACCATAATAAAAGTTAATATGAATGTGGTCTCTCTCTCAAAATACCTTGTTGGACTGTACTCACCCTTCTTACGATAATGTGATGTGATAAAATGCTATGCGATGAGACATAGGGAGGTGAATGACGCAGGCATTGTGACCTAGTCTTAGGCTGCTATTGATCTTCTGACCATACATCAGGAGGGTCATCTGCTTCCAGACCGTGGTTGACCATGGGAAAGTGAAACCATGGCTAAGGGGGGACTATTGTACATTGTTACATTTTATGTATTGCATTATATTATATATGCATTATGTATTATGCTATATATAGTTAAAAATTTGTTTAAATAGGTGATATAAATATGTGGAATAAGATTAAAAGATACAGATGAATCTAATGCAAGGTAAAGTGTCCTTCTACCCCATCCCTTAATTCCTTGGGTTCTTTCCGGAATGTACCTGAGTACATTCATATGTACCTGAGTACATATGAGTGTACATAGACATACACATATTTTAATATAAATATATATTTAACACATATATATTTTACATGCATATTATATTTTACTATGTATATTTTACATAAATATGTATTTAATAGGTATATTCTATATGTATTTAATATAAATATGCAACCAGTATTTTTTATTTAACACAATTTGGAGTATTCTTCGTATCAACACATATAAATTTATTTTGTTTAAAAATTTTCTTGATTACATAGTTGTAGCACAATATATATGTAAGCAGTCCTTTTGATGGACATTTTGGGTTATTCTCAATAGTTTGCTCTTACAAACAAGTTGCAGTGAATGTTTATATAAGCGCATACATATATATGTTCCTGTAGGTAAGTTCCTAGAAGTAGAATAAAAAAATATGAATATCTAAAATCGAAATAGATATTCACTAGAAAGGCTTTTCCGTATTAAAAACATATAGAAAAGTATGGAGGCTAATGTAACAAGTAGCCCATATACACATCACCCAGAATTAACATGTTAACATTTTAAATTTAAAATAGAACAGTACTGGTAAGGTTTTTGTCTTTTTTGTTTTCCTCCTAGTCTTAGCCTCTTTTCTCCCTAGCCATAGAAATCTGTTTTCATGAATTTGGCGTGATTCAGTCCATGTTTTTATGTTTTTTCTTATATATCCATACCTATATACCATAGAGAGTATTGCCTTGTCTGTTTTTCTGAAATTTCCCTCAGACCCATTTATTCATTTGAACCTTCTTCAGAGGTTTATCAATCTCTCTCTCTCCTCCCAGCTTAATTCCCTTGGTTCTGAATAAGAGAGATCTCCCCTACTCAGTATGGCTGTCCACCTCTGCCCCTTTCTGGAATAGTACAGACCAAAAGCAGAAAGTCCTTATACCTTCAAAGAAAGAAAAGGAAGGAAGGAAAGAAGGAAGGAAGGGCGGGAGGGAGGGAAGAAAGAAGAGGGAGGGAGGACGGAAGGAATCCTTATACCTTCTATATATACTGAAAAATACAGATATATAATTTATACAAATTATGTTTAAAAAATTCTCTAGTCCAGGTGTACCCGTTATAAACACATCTTCCTCTCCTTTCCCTGCAGGGGTCACAACTCTCCTGAATTTTGTGTAAATGATTTCATTGTATTTTGAAATAGTTTTTATTACCTATGAATGTATACCTAAAAATACTATTTTACCTTTTGAACATCATGTAAATTTAATTATATAGTAGTTAATCATTTGTGATTTGCTTTTCTTACTCAACGTAATTTTTGAGTTTCATCTCAGTTGAAAAGAAAATTTCACAAAGCAGTTCTTAATCTTTACTATGAGGGTTATCCTCTGTTTTTTTTTTTTGGTTTGTATTCTATTTCATTTTTTTCAAATGCTGTTTTTGACCTACTAAGCTGACTTCTCAATGGATCGTGATCCACAGTTTAAAAAAACACTCGATTGAGGATTTATACCTGTAAGTGGAAGTGCTAGATCGTAGAGTGTGTTCTACCAGATATTGCCAAATTGCTCTCCTTTATGTTGATTGTAAGTTTACCTCCCCACCAGGAGCAGTAAATGAGAATTCCTAGTTTCCTGTGTCCTCAGAAGGCAGGAATTTTTTCAATTATTAATTTAAAATATTTTTTGACATCATTTCAGACTTAACAGAAAGTTGAAAGAATGCAACAAAGAATTCCTGAATATCCTTTCCTCAGATTCCTCAAATGTTAATATTTTACTCCATTGGCTTTGTCGTCTTTTCTCTATCTATACAGTCACACACACACACACACACACACACACACACACACATATACACAGAGGTTTTTTTTTCCTGAACCATTTTAAAGTTGCATCATTGCAACACTATTCACAATAGACAAAAGGGAGAAACAACGTCCATCAATGGATAATGGGTAAGCAAAATATGATACATACACACAGTGGAATATTACTCAACCTTAAAAAAGGGAAGAAATACTGAAACACGCTACTGTATAGATGAACAGTGAAAACACTATGCCAAGTGAAAGTAGCCAAATGTTACACGTCATGTATGATTCTCTTCATATGAAGTATCCAGAATATGTAGCTCCGCAGAAACAAAACAGAGGAGTGGTTGCCAAGGGTTGGAGGTGGGGCTTGGTGAGGGAGTGACTGCTTAATGGATACACAGAGTCTCCTTTGGGAGAAAAACAAAACTGTTTTGAAACTAGATAGAGATGATGGTCGCACAAAATTATGAATGTACTAAATGCCACCGAATTGTACACTAAATATACTGAATTGTATACTTTAAAATGGTTACTATTACATGAATTTCACCTCAATAAAAAGGAAACTAAGTTGCAGTCATGATACCTCTCTACCCCTAAAATATCCTAAAACCTAGGAATTTTCTTATGTAGCTATAATAGTTATTAAAAGCACAGAATTAGCATTAACATTGAGAACCTACAAGACCTTATCAGTTGTCCCAATAATATTCTTTGTAGCAAAAGAAAGTCTACACTGATATTTTACATTTAGTAGGCATATCTCTTTAGTTTTTTTGATCTGGAATAGTTCCTGAGTCTTTAAAGTATTTTATAACCTTGATAGTTTTGAAGAGTCCAGACTAGTTATTTTACAGGTGGTCACTTTGAACGTGTCTGATTTTTCTTCATGGCATGTGAGTCTTCAGGTTATGCGCTTTGGTGGGAATGTCATTGAAATGCTGCTGAGTTAGAAGGCAGAAATTTTAATGTTAAGATTTTTTTAGAGCTTTTCTAGCCACCTTCCCCCCCCCACTAAATATTCTCCGTAAGGTATTACTAATTATATGTATCCTATTCTAGAAAGAGTCACTGACGAAAGCTTAACTTTAATATTTTTTTAAATTCTAAATGATTAACTTTTTTAGTATCTCTATTGCATTGAATCCTGAGCTAGCTTGCAGTGAACCTGAATATTTTCATTAGCAAAATGCCAGACTCGTATCTCTTAACATGGAAAAGAACAGGAACTGAAAATTTGGGCTCCTCTTCTTACAATTGTTGTTAATAAAAGTAAAAGAATTAATAATTGGGACATTTCTTTTTTTTTTTTAAGATTTTATTTATTCATTTGTCAGAGAGAGAGACAGCCAGCGAGAGAGGGAACACAAGCAGGGGGAGTGGGAGAGGAAGAAGGAGGCTCCCAGCGGAGGAGCCTGACGTGGGGCTCGATCCCAGGACCCTGGGATCATGCCCTGAGCCGAAGGCAAATGCTTAATTAACAACTGAGCCACCCAGGCGCCTTTAATTGGGACATTTCTGTTTAGATATGGTTATTTCTTTTCTTTTTTTTTTAAATTATTTTTTAAAGATTATTTACTTTTTTTTGAGAGCGAGAGAGCACATGAGCTGGGGGAAGGGGCAGAGGGAGAAGGAGACTCCCCTCGGAGCAAGGAGCCTGATGCGGGACTCGAGCCTAGGACCCTGGGATCATGACCTGAGCCGAAGGCAGACGCTTAACTGACTGAGCCACACAGGCGCCCCAGATATGGTTATTTCTAATACAGTTAAACTTCCTTGTTTTGGGTTAAATGGAGAGAAACATTCAACCAGAATACAGGGGTTTTTTGTTTGTTTTCGTTTGATTAGGTCTAGTAACATAAGGTCATTGGTGGATCTGTATTAATGTATGATTTTAATACATTAGTTCTTCTCCCCCCCCCCTCCACCTCGCCCGCCCCGGAGTTGTAGCATCCTTATATGACCTTCACAACAATGCTGTGAGATCAGTTACTTTATTTCATTCATTCACTCAACAAATACTTCTTGAGCATCTATGATCTACCAAGCACTGTTTTGGACCGTAGGGATACACACCAAATAAAACAGAAAAAAAGTTCTTACGCTCAGTAATTTGCATTTTAGTGGGAGGAGACAAAGATTATCCTTTAAAAAAGTTATATGTTTATATTTAATAAGTAGTACATGTACGAAATTCAAATGGTATAAAAGAGTATACAGTGAAAAGAGGTTTCCATCCTATTTTCCCTTTCTTCTCCATTTTCTTCTCTAGAAGTTCCCCTTTCTAGTTTCCCAACTACTGTAAGTGGTTTAGTATATAACCTTATAAGGATTGTCTAGGCATATACCCTAACATGTATATCTTATATTTCATATATTTCTTTCTGCCCTCCAATGCTCATGGTTGCTTTTTTAAATTTTAATTTAATTTTTATTTATTTGAGAGAGAGAGAGAGTGAGCACAAGTGAGGGGAGGGGCATAGGGGGAGAGAGAGGGAGAGAATCCCAAGCCGACTCCATGCTGAATGAGGAGCCTGATGCAGGGCTCTGTCTCATGTGATCCCAAGATCATGACCTGAGCCAAAATCAAGAGTGGGACACTTAACTGACTGAGCCACCCCGGCGCCCCTTATGGTTGCTTTCTATATCTACTGTTCTTAACCTCAATATTTTTTCACCTAACACTGTATCTTGGAAATATATCTTCTCTTGCCAAATAAATCTCTATTTAGGTTGTCTCCAGACCTTTGCTATTACAAGCAGTATATTATACGTACACTATTCTGACCACATTTAAGCATATATATAGACACATTTATGGAAATAGAATTGGGAAGTGAAAGAATATATATGTTTTATGTTTTGATATTGTCAAATTGTTCTCCTTAGTGTCGTACCGATTTACACTCATATCAGCAATAGATAATTATTTATTTCCCCCACCAATTCTGGGTGTTATCAAGCTTTTTATATCAATTACTTAACACAGAGCTCAAAGAGAAAAAAAAAACCCTTTCAAACTTTCTTAAATGGTTCTAAATAACTCTTTCTTTCTTTAATAAAAATCAGATTTTTCCACAAAGCATGAGACTATTTTAAAAACCTCAGGAAAAAGAAAACTTTGAATATTTTAGGTACTCCTAACAATCAGAAACTTAGGTATAAGCATACAATTCTTTTTTGTGTTTACTTTTACAGGTGTCCCCTGGAATTTCACATTTAATGTGAAGTTTTATCCACCTGACCCAGCACAGTTAACAGAAGATATAACAAGGTAAATAATTTATTAATAGTTAAATATATAATAAGTAATTCTCATTAGCATGAGCTCTGGGAATTTTTCTATTTAGAACTGAAGAAAAATGATGTGCTATTAAATTTAGGAAGGTAAGCATCTGGTCACTTCAAGGCAAGTTTGTAAATAAGTGAGCCTAAAAGCCTCATATATCTGTGACGTGCCTGGAGGAAATTGGCAGGGGAATTAACCTTGCTTATCATGGGTACGATGCCAAGCTGTGTACAGGGCACCTATAAACCACACGCCCTCCAAAGGGCAAGACAAAAATATAAGTGGTAAAATAGCTCTACTACTTTCTCTTTTTAATACTCCTTCCCTACCTTGTTTTCTGGTATCGGTCTGAAGTCTGAATTATTATTTCGTGCGTGTGTTATTATTTCTTCTGATCTCTCTTTTAAAGTGTATGATTAGGTCCATAATCCTCACGAACTGAATCTTCCCCAGTAATTTTTAAGCCCACCTAATTTATGAAATAAATCTTGTACTCTTTGAAAACAACTTCCTGATTTTAGGAAAGTGGCCTTTATTGGGTTCTGTATAAATATTAATTTTAAAAAAGAAAATGGAAAAGCAGTATATTGTAAAGGATGCTACTATACATATTTATATCCATAACACCTTGCATGGATTCTTATACATCGTAGGTGCTTGGCAAGTGTTCGTTAAATGGAATTGTTGGTTGCTGAGAAACTGCTTTCTAATTCTGATTTTCCTGTCCACTGTTTGACTTGGGACATATATACAGTCTCTGTACCTCAGTTTTCAGATCTCTCAAAATAAGGGAGTAGCCTAAGTAAACTCTAAGTCTGATTGTTAAGTACGGTAATTTCAAAAAAATTATTCTTTGTCTAGTTAATCCTTAGTACATGCTTAAAGTTGAGATGCCATTTCTGCCTGAAAAAAAAATGTTTGCGTTATTTCTTTTTCTCAGGTAATATTTGTCTCTTAGAGTTGCTTCTTGTTCCTCTTTCTTCATGGAGGTTATGTATAAAACGAAACAAATCCCTTAGGTTCTTTGCTAATTACCTACATTTTAGAGGACTTTAAGATCCGTGTGATTTGGTTGGCATTCCTCTTTTAAAAAAAAAAAACATGTATGTAGTGACTAATCGTAGACAGCAAAAGCGATTCTTGATACCTACACTATTCAACATCTTATTATGGTCAAAACGAGGACATAATTCTAATCAATGCAGGAATTTTCAGTTTCATCATATCTCCCAGCTTTCCTGTTTGGTAAAACAGTCTGTATTGGTCAACTCAGCTAGAAAAGTGCTAAGGAGGTCAGGATCATTGGTGTAAATGTGATGCTGACAGAGGTGAGTGTCTAACGGATGTAGGGGCACTCCGTTTGTTCTACTGAATAGTTTGAACCCCAGTCTGAATCCCTGATAATTTAGCACATGGGTGGAATCAGTCTTACAGGATGATAGCGTGTGGAAGGCTACATGCAACTTAGCCCATCTTGAAGGGAAAAGAACTGAAACTGTTCATACCCTAGTAAAAAATGTGTCAATAATGTCATCTTTATATACGAAGGACAGTATCTACACGTTTGGCAAAGCAGCATGATAGAAAGAGTCCAATTTTGGAGCCAAACAGCCTTTATTACTGTATGACATTGAGCAAGCTTAGTCTTTGAAGCTGCCTCCCTATCCGTAATCTGGTAATGATACCCACTTCGCAAGTTTTTTCATGAAAATTAGTTGAGATAATTTATGTGGATATGGTACTTAATGTACTCAATAAAATATTAATTTACCTCCTTCAGACTTTTCCCAACTTTACCTCTTTTCTTTCTTCCTTTTTTGTTATTGAGATACAATTGATATATACCATTGTATTAATTTCACGTGTGCAACATAATGATTCAATAATTGCATATGTTATGAAATGATTACCGCAATAAGTCTAGTTCACAACTGTCACCATATATAATTACAAAAATGGTTTTCCTGGTGATGAGAACTTTTAAGATCTACTCTCTTAGAGTAGAACTTCCTCTTTTTAAATTGCCTTCGGAACAATTGCCTTGTTGTTGGTTTCTTTTTCAACATTTTACATGGAAAAATTCTAAACACACAGGAAAGAAAAAATAATAGTATGATGAACGATCATATAGCCACTACCTAGATTGAGCAGTTATTAATATTACCTCATATTTATTTAATCTCTCTTGTTTTTCTCCCTCCTTCTCTCCCTCTCACTCCCCTTTTCTTCCCCTTTCTCTATATCTTGTTTTTGTTGTTGCTGACATGGTGACATTTTTTTCTCTTTTGGCCATAGATATTATTTATGCCTTCAGCTTCGGCAGGACATAGTGGCAGGACGTCTGCCCTGCTCTTTTGCAACCTTAGCATTATTAGGTTCGTACACCATCCAGTCTGAGCTGGGTGACTATGACCCAGAACTTCACGGTGCCGATTATGTTAGTGATTTTAAACTGGCCCCAAATCAGACAAAGGAACTTGAAGAGAAGGTCATGGAACTGCATAAGTCATACAGGTAAATATGTCTCCAGGGTTTTTTCTGTGTTTGTTTTGGCAGTAAGTTTAAACTGTTGGCCTGGTTTTGATTCAGTGTTTGCCTTAGAGGGGATGTGGTGCTGTGGAGTCAGCTCGGGCCCCTCCAGTGTTCCACTTCGAGCAAGTCGTGTAAGCCTTCCAAACCTCAGTTTTCTCATCAGAGTAACGGGTGTTGTGTTGAAGGATGAAAACTGAATGAGGTCATAGGTGTAAAGCACTAAGGACTGTTTCTGGCACATCGTAGGTGCTCAATAAATGTTAGCTATTATTGCCTTACCTGTTTTTTTTTCAGATTTTAAGCTTATTATGCTGTATTAGGTACTTTAAGATCCTTAAAGCAAGGGTTCTTAGGATCTGTGTACATGGATAGACTTCAGAGGACCCATGAAACCCCTGAGGTATTTATTGAATTCAGTGCTTTTTTCCATGGAAATAATTGGTGATGTTGGAAGGTGTCACAACAGAGTGATCCAAACCAAGGGCATATGGTCACACTGAGCTGGGTTGGGATCTTGGCTCAGCTTGGTCCTGGCCTTGTGACCTTGAGTTATTCACTTAACCTCTCTGAGCCTCAGGTTCCTTATAAGTCTGAATGAGCTTATTAGCTCAGAGGAAATAGGGTGATGGATAGGATTAGAAAAGGTATCATGTGGAAGAACTTTTTTTTTAAAGATTTTATTTATTTATTTGTCAGAGAGAGAGAGTGAGTGAGCACAAGCAGTGGGGAGCAGCAGGCAGAGGGAGAAGCAGGCTCCCCGATGAGCAAGGGCCCAATGTGGGTCTCAATCCCAGGACCCCAGGATCATGATGTGAGCCGAAGGCAGATGCTTAACCAGCTGAGCCACCCAGGCGTCTCCGTGGAAAAGCTTAATACAATGTCTTACTCATTGTCAAAATTCAGCAAATGTTAGCTAATATTTAAGTGCCAGAATAATTTGTGTTTCTTCCTACTATACATCCCATGGTTATTTGAGTGACTTCCTAATGCTAAATTTTATAGGCTGCCTTAGCTTATTAACATGAATATCTGATGTTGGCCTTGAGTTGGTAGTACCCTGAGTTACATTAGTCTGAATTAGGAGAATCCAGCTATCTTCTAAACCAGATATTTAAAAAATTTGTAAATATGTGGAACAATGTAATTTTTTTACTACATTTTGGGAAATTATTGTTATTTTTCACACGAAAATGTTATGAATGTTAAAATATGAGCTTATTGTTATTCTTGAAAGACTTAATATGTATTTAAAATTTTTCTTAGTTTTAATTTCTAATGTAGCAAGTATTAATAGACATAAGCCACATAAAGAAAAGCTCTTTGGAGTCCTCAATAATTGTTAAGAGAGTGAAGGGATCCTAAGGTCAAAAAGTTTGAGAACCGCTGAGCTAGGAGTGAGATAGAAGCATCAGCTCTGGAATCAGCCTGTCGTACTTTGAATTCAGACTCTATTCCTTATGAACTTTTTGACTCTTAGTAAATGACTTAAGCTCTCTAAGCTTCAGTTTTCTCATCTGAAAAATAAGGGTAATGGTATGAATTTGTGATTGTTAAAAATGTGAAGTGCTTCTCATAGTGACTAGTATGTAGTGAGAGTATTTGCTAGGATAATATTTCTTTTTTTTTTTTAAATATTTTATTTATTTATTTGACAGAGATAGAGACAGCCAGTGAGAGAGGGAACACAAGCAGGGGGAGTGGGAGAGGAAGAAGCAGGCTCATAGCAGAGGAGCCTGACGTGGGGCTCGATCCCAGAACTCCGGGATCACGCCCTGAGCCGAAGGCAGACGCTTAACTGCTGTGCCACCCAGGCGCCCCTAGGATAGTATTTCTTAACCCCATTTGACAAGTGATGGATGTGAACCTGGGTTTAGAGAACCACTTTTTGGAACTTAACAGAATTTAAACCGAAATAAGTGAAATGATCTCAAAACACTGGTGGATATGGTCCAGTTGATGTTCTGTTAGGTATATGGATAGAAATTAAGCAATGATGGCTCTCCTTGACTAGAAAATGTAGAGGTCTGACACCTTGGAATTTACTTGTTCCTTTTTGGAAAGATTGGCACCATTTACAAACAGAAAGCCAAATGGAAAATTTAATTATGTTCAACACCATGGCATTTTAACTAATCCAGAGAAACTTCTGCTGCGGCAGAAGCATTTTACTATGCATTGAAAAGTACAAGCAAATATCACCCTGTTCTCAGATAAATAGAAGACTGCCTATGTACATGGAACCCTTAGTTAGTGGCCCTTTGCCCAGATAGAGACTTTGAAGTTATAATTAACACTGTAAATTTATACTAGCAAATCAAGCTTTAAAATTAATTGCCCTCCATTTATGGGTAGTAGGAAAGTATGTAAACTTGTCACTTGTCCCCCTACTTAACTATTTGAAATCTCAGTCCTTAATTAGGAGATGTAACAAACATTATTAAAAGGCTGTCATATAACATTGGAACTCACTGAATGGCTCTGTATCTGGACCCCACTTGCTCAAAATAAATACAGAGAAACTTTGTTTCAACGTCTCTTTTTAATGAGCAAGAGTTAACCAGTGCCAGAGCTCTCTGGTTAGATACTTTTGTAAGCTTTCAAGCAGTAAATTATTAGGTGGTACTGAATAAATTCTTAATGGCTTAGAGGTATCTAGCCTCCTCCCAGCTAGTTTATTATATTTCGGGAGTCTTGGAAAATCTAGGAGAAATCATGATCTTTAAAATTTTAAGTTGAAAGTAATTTAAATTTAACTTGTGGTATTAAATTTGTAAAATACATGTGTTGTATTTACATATACAGTTCTGTGGGTAGTGGGATTATGAGAGATTTTCTCCCCCCCCCCCCCAGTGTGGTTATACAATGAATTCATATGATTTTTATAATCAGAAAAAGCTTCCTGAAACAATTTTGTTTTGCCATTAGGTAGGGTAGAGCAAGATAGTCACCCATGCAGAGAGGCAGTCTAGCTAGGGGTATTGGGGTCTAAGCAGGATGGAGAGAGTATTCATGAGTAGGGGACCAGCCTGGCATGAGAAGTCAGAGCTCAGACAGTACGAGGAGGGTAGTCGTGTGTGGAACGTGGTGGTAGTTATCAGAGGCAGAGCAGATTGAGAAAAGCATCCACGTGGGGTAAGGCCTGCATCGGCGGAGGCCGTCGCATGGGGTGGTACCTAGTGCAGGGTGTTGAAGCCTGAGCCGGGTGAAGAAGATGTCCTTGAAAGGGGTAGCCTAACACCAGGAGTCAGAACCTGAGTGAGGTAAGGAGGGAATCCCTTTGTGGGGAGCAGCCCCACATGGGGGGTGGTTCAGAGTCCAATCAAGGTGAGGAGGGCATCCTGTAGGGGAGAAGTCAGTGGCAGCAAAGAGAGATTGGTTATATGCAAGGTGTTGATCAAATTAGTCAATATATTAATGATAATGGTAGTCAGGTTTCTTACTGTCAGTAAAGGGAGATACACATTATGAAGAGGGAGAAACCCTGTGGTATTGCATTAAAACTGCAGGTTTCATAATATAATAAAAAAAATATTTTGAAAAACCCTGCAGGTTTCAATGCTAACTCATGATTTCTGATAGATAGACAGACAGATAGATAGTAGGCACACACGCCTACATATACACATACATGCATGCATACTAACATCATCTGACTACATTGTTCGAGAAAGGAGTGCTTAAAAAATGACAGAAATGATCAGAAGGATAAAGAATCCAGCTCGGAGAGGCTCCCACTGACCAAATCTGGGCTAATTTAAGCACCAAAATAAATAAGGAAAATAATTGATTATATTGCATTGAATAAATTGAGAATCTATGAGTCCATGCTGATATAAATGAATAAATTCAAAGTTTGATAAGGAATGGGATATTCAAAAGGTTTCAGAATATATCCCCACAGGGATCCCTGGGTGGCTCAGTCGGTTAAGTGTCTGCCTTTGGCTCAGGTCATGATCCCAGGGTCCTGAGATTGAGCCCTGCGTCAGGTTCCCTGCTCAGCGGGGAGCCTGCTTCTCTCTCTGCCTGCTGCTCCCCATGCTTGTGCTCTCTCTCATTCTTTCTCTCAAATAAATAAATAAATAAATAAATAAATAAATAAATAAATAAATAAAATCTTTTAAAAAATACATTCCCACAATCTGATTATTAATTACAAAGAGATAAATAGGAACTGCACAGAAGAGAAGCCTGGCAGACATCAGTGATCAAACTGAACATTATCCACGAAGGAACGAATTGAAATTGTGCACCTCCCACCTGATAGGGTGCGGTGAGACCACGGAGCCACTTCTGTGCTATTCCTGTCAAAGATGCAAAACCTGAATCAGCTCATGGAGAAACATCAGACCCAAATTGGGGTGTATTCTGTAGAGTAACTGGCCTGTAATCCTCAAAAGGTCAAGATGACGAAAGTCAAAGAAAGATTAAGGAACTGTTACAGACTGAAGAAGACCAGAGGCATGAACTAAATGAAATTCATGATGCTAACTAATCTGGGCCTTTCTACTATACAGAGCATTTTCTAAACAACTGGCTAAACTTGAGTGGGGTCTGAGGATAAGATAGCAGTAATGTATTAATATTTATTCCCTGCTTTTGACAGTTGTGTTGAGGTTATATAGGAGAATGTCCTTGTTTGTAGGAATTACACATTAAAGTGTTGGGAGTGATGGGTCCTTCGGTTGACAGTTCGCTCTCAGATAGTTGAGGAAAAAATGATTTGCATTGTAGGTAACTTCTACATTTAAGCGTTTCAAATATCAGCCAAACTTCAAATACAAGCATTATTTTCAACTAAAAAGGAAATTCATAGGTTTTTTTTTCTTAAGATTTTATTTATTTATTTGACAGAGAGAGACAGCGAGAGAGGGAACACAAGCACGGGGAGTGTGAGAGGGAGAAGCAGGCTTCCCGCCAAGCAGGGAGAGCGATGCGGGGCTCGATCCCAGGACCCTGGGATCATGACCTGAGCCAAAGGCAGACGCTTAATGGCTGAGCCACCCAGGCGCCCCGGAAGTTCATAGTTTTAAAGTTAAAGATCTCTTCTTACTACCTGCCCTTAATACAATTTTATTTATTTATTTATTTATTTATTTATTTATTTATTTATAGTACATAGTTATTTAAGTAATCTTCACCCAACGTGGGGTTGAACTCACAGCCCCAAGATCAAGAGTTGCATGCTCTTCTAACTGAGCCAGTCAGTTGCTCCTGCCCTTAGTACAATTTTAAAGTGTGCTTATGTAGAGAAGCATTTAAATACATAGCTTGAAGCTTAAATCTGTGTTTAAATTGACCCCATTAATGTCCTTTGGAGCTGGAGGAGTAACTATGGAAAAGATTTTATCATGGTTGCCTCATTTAATGTTTTAAAATTTGTCTTCAAGTTCAGGTGATCAAAATTTTTCTCTATTATGAATTGTGTATAGATGTCCCACTGTTACTATCATCAGAAACTTAAAGTTTCTGGGGTGCCTGAGTGGCTCAGTCGGTTGAGTGGGTGACCCTTGATTTCAGCTCAGGTCATGATCTCAGGATCATGGGGTCAATCCCCAAGTCGTCTCCGCACTCAGTAGTGAGTCTGTTTGGGATTCTCTCCTCTCCCTCTGCCCCTCCCTCCCTGCTCACACACACTCTCTCTCAAATAAATAAATCTTTAAAATTTGAAAAAAGAAACTTAAAGTTGCAATAATAATAAACATTTATATTTTGCAGAGCAGTTTAACAACGATTATCTCATTTTACCCTACATAGTCACATTCATTCATTCAGCAAAGATAAAAAAGTCATTGCCTATCCTAGTCTCTGGAATTAGGTATTATCATGGATCTTATTTTATAAGTAAGGAGACTGAGGGAGACACCAGGTCACTACTCTTAAGTGCAGGAGGCTTGAGTAATGTGACTTGAAGTCCTGACTGAAGCCTGCTGCCTTAAACTTAAGAGTCACAACTTGCCCATGACTATATGACCCCTCGGGGCCTATTTCTTCATCAGCAAAATCAAAATGTTGGATTCTATAATCTTCAATCTCCATTCCACCTTCAAAATCCTAAAATTGAAGCCATTGATAATAGTAACAACAACGAAAACTATAGAATGATTGGGAGTGACCTTAAATAGAAAAGTATATAACTTTATATGGAAAAAAAAAAACCTATGAAACTTTCCTGAGATGCTTTTTTTTTTTTTTAAGTTTTTATTTATTTGAGAGAGAGAAAGAGAAAAGGGCCAGAGTGAGAATCCCAAGCTGACTCCATGCTGAGCACCGAACCTGTCACGGGGCTCGATCCCCCAACCATGAGATCATGACCCGAGCTGAAACCAAGAATCAGTGTCTCAACCAACTGAGCCACCCAGGCACCCTGTTCCTGGGATGTTTTTAGTGACTTGAATACACAGACTTGCATATGTGTTAATTTTCCCATTCTCCTTTTTTGGTGGGTGTTCAATTTTGTGTCTACTAAATAGAACTCAGGTGTGATGATTTAGTGCTTGCAGAAAAAAAGTTTATTTGGGGAGGCTGAGTCATTAACAAATCTGCAGAGTGTCTCCTGAGATTTTGCTTGTTCCAAGGAGCCCTTTGTTCTTTTTAATGAGGGTAAAGACAGATGGGTTTAGAAGAGTCTCTTCTGTTAAATGAATAGGCCACTGTTGCTTTGTTTAGTTTAAGGCAGTCCTCTGGGGAAACAGGCATTTACACCGTTTTTCTTTGGGGGTGTGGCAGCATTATTGTTAGTATGAAGTTATATTTGATCGGCCTGAATTGTGCAGCACTAGGAGTGATATCTTTTTCTTCAGAGCTCAACATAACAGCTCGTGAGCACTTCTCCAGAGTGGGGAAAGTTATAAAGAAGAAGGCAAGACCATCACAATGAGCATTTAGACAGTGAGACTGATTGTTTTCAAACAAATCTAATTCATTATATGCCTAGTAATGAAGACATCTTAATAACAGAGAAAGCAGCCCCCTTATCTACATGCTTCTATTAACTAATTTATTTTGTTTAGATTAGTGGGCAGGACACCATCTGTTACCAGAAAATTTCTTTTCATCGAGCCTGCCCCCATTAAGGGCCTCCAGTTAAGTAACTTCAGCTGCCCTCCTGTTTAATTTCCATAATAATTCAGAGTATGGAAGGAAAAAGGCAGCTAAGAGGATATTGTAAATTGTACCATGCCCTCAGAGGATTTAATTTGGTCACCTCCTTGGCAAGAGAAATTAGTGGGAGGAGTTTGTGTGTATTAGAGAAAAAGGCTGAGGAGAGGGAAGGGTAGAACTGATGGTGTGTGAGGCAGCCTTAAGGATATTTCTTAAAACCTTTTATTTCTAATAGTTTTTTGGTGACTTTGTTTTTCTCCAAGATCTCTTTTTACTAAGACGTGCTTCGACGATTCAGACACAGGTAGTGATAGAAATCCTTTTCCCTAATATTTTACTTTCAGGACTATGAAATATATCCATATACATATTGGTATATGTATATATATTTGTTTATTTATATGAAGTGTAACTAATACACAATTGTGGTTATTGTAAAAGTTGGCATTGGGTGCTGAATTTCTAATTTTTATTCTACCAAAGGTCCATGACTCCAGCTCAAGCTGACCTGGAATTTCTTGAGAATGCCAAAAAGTTGTCTATGTATGGTGTTGACCTTCATAAAGCCAAGGTAACGAATGATATCTTTGGCCTTTATTAATATACATGTATCAGACCTGGGTCATATAATACTTGCTGCCAACTTTTATCTGGGGTATTATAAAACATTCAAAAGAGAGAGTTCTTGTTAGAATTTTAAGTGTATAATATGAGTTGCCCCTTTGCAGTCCCCCTGTCAGAATGGAATTTCACATCGAAGCCCCTGTAAGGATCAAAGATATTTCACCTAGAGCAGAAGTGATATTTTCCTAAAATGCAGACGCATTTGAAAATATAGAGGGGCAGCAAGGCATGTTTCACAGCCAACATCACCTACGTCAGAACACTGGGGCATTTATTAAGTGTGTAGATTCTCAAGGTCCTCCCAGATTTACTGAATTACTTTGGACAAGGCACTAGATCTCCAAGTTGAATGAACATGTCAAATTACTCTCATTCACACCTGAATCTCAGAACCATTGGCCTAAGGTAGTGGTTCTAGAAGTGTGGTCTCCTAACCAGCATTTAGCAGCATCCAGGAACTTGTTAGAAATGCACATTTCAGGCCCCATCCCAGACTTACTGAAGCAGAAATGCTGCAGGTGGAGCCCAGCAATCTGATTTCACACTTTTTCCAGGTGATTCTAACACACATGCGATGAACCACAGTGGTTCATTTGGAAACTCCTGGGTTAGGGAATTGGAAACTTGAGCTTTAATCCTAGTTCTAATACAACCTAAGAGAATAAGCTCAAGGGAAGTTGCTTGACTTCCCTCATCTTTACCTACTGAAGTAGCCGGGGGTGGCCGCGGGGTGTGTGCGAGGAGTTTGTGAGGGAACGGGCTCAAGGGATGACGCGAGGTTCATTTAGAGGAACTTAACTAGGGTGTACGATGAGGGCACTCAAAACCATGTCCAGTGAGAAAGCAAAGGATTAGGGGAGACTTAGCCCATAGAAGAGAAGGTTTAGGGAAGACGTAAAACCTGTCTTTATGTATTTGAATGATTGCTCTGTGAAGTAGAGATTTTACTATGGCTCCAGATACAAAACTAGAGCTAGTAAGATGGAAATTACAGGGAAATACCGTTCAGCATAGTTGGACAAATTGCCTAACAGTCAGAGCTTTTCTAAGATGGAATGGGCCCCCGGCTACCATAGTAATTATTTCGTGCCTACAGCATGAAAGGTCCTGTTAGTCCAGTCAGACACCAGGTGTCTGAATGTCCTTCTTTCTAAATTCCCAGCAAGCAGTTATTCTACCTATCCTGGAATAGCTCTAGTGACAGAATGCTCACTACCTTCTATTCCAGGATAGGTAGAAAAATCACTTGGTAGGAATGTAGAAAAAAGGACATTCAAACATTTGGTGTGTGATTGGACTAACAGGACCTTTCATGCTTTCCCCACCCTGAATAGCTGATACCTGAAGATTCTTCCTTATTAGATTCTGTTAAATCTAATAAAATTTCATTGCATGTTCGTGGTTTTTCTTGAAATGTTGCTCTGGATTGTTTCGGCCTGGATGCTTCTGTGAATCTCTAAAGTAGGTGGTAGAAAGATCAGAGCTGAAATTGTTTGGTTTTGCTTCTCAGTTCCTGCTGTGGCTGGTGTCGATGCAGTAATGATCAGGAATAGATGAAGAAGTCAAGCATCATGTTCCTGTCCTAAATGTTGTAAAGCAAACTGTTTCTCCAAAACATATAATTGAGAGAGATATAGTTGTCCCCACAGGCTTTAAGAATTTAAGAGGGTGTCTTCTGGGAAATTCTCAGTTATATAGTCATTGAGTTAGAGCTGTTAATAATTTTTACTTCTCCGTTGTGTTTGTACATAACACGTATAGGCACTAACATGTTTCTCTATACTCAATTTGGGAAAAAGAATAGTCAAGAAACATTTAACTCTGGGTTTTGATTACCTATCTAAATAGTCGTTGGTAGAGATTTACTCAGGTGAAATTTATTTTCATTATTAGCAGACACAGATGATTAACGTTATATATTTAATTTTTTTTTTTTAAGATTTTTTTTTTATTTATTTATGTGACAGAGAGACAGCCAGCGAGAGAGGGAACACAGCAGGGGGAGTGGGAGAGGAAGAAGCAGGCTCATAGCGGAGGAGCCCGATGTGGGACTCGATCCCGGTACGCCGGGATCACGCCCTGAGCCGAAGGCAGACGCTTTAACGACTGCGCTACCCAGGCGCCCCTATATATTTAATTTTTAAAAATTACTAAGGAGACATAGAAATGTGCCTTTATCTTGCTGTTCCTTCTTTTTTTTTTTTTTTAAAGATTTTATTTATTTATTCGACAGAGATAGAGACACCAGCGAGAGAGAGAACACAAGCAGGGGAGTGGGAGAGGAAGAAGCAGGCTCATAGCGGAGGAGCCTGATGTGGGGCTCGATCCCAGAACGCCGGGATCACGCCCTGAGCCGAAGGCAGACGCTTAACCGCTGTGCCACCCAGGCGCCCCTTGCTGTTCCTTCTTGACTTTGGGATAATAGTTATAATTTAATATACTTTACATCAATAATTACAAGAGTCTGAGATTCTCTCATCCTGAGTTTATACAGGGATAGAGTCAACTTCTTTACTTATGATTTTTGGATGAATGACCACATTATCGTAAAAAATCATAACTGGGCATGTATATTCGATAGTAGACATAACCCTCAGCCCTAGCCTCCAGAAGTCATGTGGTCTACAGACTTAAACCTACATGTATAGGACACCGGTAGCTACTATAGCCACTATAGTAATTATTTACTGACCTGATAGTGACAGGTTTGAGTATTTTAGAACTGGGAGACCAAAATGAGAACAAATGTTTACCCTAGAATTTTCATATACAGACAGGCACGGTAAATGCAGGTGAGCGTCTCTTTTGGGATTATTAAGGAACACCTTTTTGGAAGACACAGGCTCAGTTTTATGGGAGAAGTGTTGGAAAGTTAGATGAGGTGCAAGCCCAGTGACATTTCACGATGGCTCTGGGGGTGGCAGTGATGGCTGCACTGCTTCTCCTAGGAGTCAGTTCGTATATGTCCATGTTTCTTGGACAAGTGAAGAGCAGATGTTCACTTACAGTGGTAGAGTAACATTTAATATTTATTAAATATTTATTAAATATTTAATAAATATTTAATATTTAATAAAACTCAATAGTCCCATGGATTAGGATTGTAAGGTTAAGCTTTACTTTTTAACGTATGCTTTGTTAAGTGTTTTTGGTTATCGATATCTTCAGTTTATCAAATGATAGTCAGCCATGTGTTAAGCACTTTGCTGAAGACTGAACTGCTAGCACTTTTCTTTTTCAGGACTTGGAAGGAGTGGATATTATCCTAGGTGTCTGCTCTAGTGGCCTTCTGGTTTATAAAGATAAGCTGAGAATTAATCGCTTTCCTTGGCCCAAAGTGCTGAAGATTTCTTACAAACGTAGCAGCTTTTTCATCAAGATCCGTCCTGGAGAGGTACAGCATGCATGCTTCTTTCCTCCTGAATCAAGCATGGACCGTGTTGAAAACATCTCTTCATTCTTGTTTTTCTTATTACGTCGTCTAAGACTTCTGTCTGTAGCTAACTGTTCAGGAGCTGGTAATTCTGTTTTCTAAATTAATCAGCCCATAATGCTGCTTGTCTTCCTTACTACTGATGTTCTGGACATTTCTCTTTATGTAAGTAAATATACCATGGCCAGAAGTTAATCTTGGATTGCTAAACTTGTTCTTTGTTTACTCCAGGTAAAACCTTGATGGAAAAATATTTGTAACTATTTAAAAATTAAGTAGCAGGAGATTTTAATATTGTGGGGTTAAGATAGTCATGTTTTGCACCACCACTTTGTACCAGACAACTCCGTTATTAGTTGGCGTTCAGGATTTAGAATATACTAATGCTGACCAAACTTAACTTGTACATGAAGGAGCAATCATGGCACAGTGGAAAATTATTTAAGTCGAAATTAAAAAAAGTTCTAGCTCCTACTCTGCCTCTGCCACTACTAAGCAAAATACCCAGGACAAATCTAGGGCTCAGCTTCCTTATCATTCAAGTGGGATAATACCTTCTCTGTCACAGTTGATATGAAGATCAAATCAGATGACAGCTGTAAAAGCTCTAAAGAAGAAAGCACTGCACTAATGCAGTGTGGCTTTTTTTGTGTGTGTATCACCATCTGCTGGTGGAAAATGGCTCATTATTTTAGCTTGGAAATACTAGATGTGCAGCCTTAAGAATCTTGGATAAGCTCAATGAAGCATTTATATAATACCATCATTATTTACCTGTGCCTAGCAAAGAGGAGTTCCCTCAAGTGTTTCAAATCTAAGAGGCATTCAGTCACCAAGTATTTATTGATTGAGGGCTTTCTTTGTGCCAGGTACTATTCTAGGATCTAGGAGTATAGAAAATTTATACACATGCACACACATACACACAAATAACTATGATAAAGGAACTCCTTGGTTTTTTTGAATGTCAACTATATGATACGTACTGAAACACAGAATTCTTATTGAAGAAGACAATTAGGAACAACAGTAGGATTTTGAGAAGTGCAGTGTTCTGTCTACAGAGGGTGATAACAGCAGTAGCATGGTATAGCAGAAACCACGAAGATCTGGTTCTGCCACTTGATAGCCATGAGCCTGAACAAATAGCTTCTCTGATCTTAGTTTCTACATGTGTAAATGTATAGATGACACTATCTAATCATAGTGTTATTGGCAATACTAGGAACTAAATATAAATGTCAGTTTATTTTTATCTTATGAGGTATGCGTAAGGCAGAAACACAGAAGCAAAAGACTAGCAGAACAGTTTTTCGCATCCTTGGCAGGTTATGATTTGCTTCAGTCAAAGAGGTCTTCAGATAAATTAGTGGTCAATCAAAGGAAAAAAAGAGAAAACATTTAATAATTCAGGAATCTGGTTTGGGCCAAAATCTTAACTCCTATTACTAAAAACAATTGCGTGATAGTACTGATTGATTGGAGGAATCACGTTATCCCATTCCCTGATCATATTGTAGTCAAGTATCCCAAATGTAGACTGTGACCAAGGAAAAGTAGTGTCCGGACAGTCCAAAGGTCACTTAATTATGTCTCAGAAAATGTGCAGTGTGTGCGTGTGTGTGCGTGTGTGCGTGCGTGTGTGTGTGTGTGTGTTGTGTCGTGTCTGTAGGGGGCGTGGGTTCTGAACAAAATAAGATGCAAATATAAGATGCACCTCCTGGTTTCTCTGCTGTGGAAAAAGCCACCTTAAGTGAGTAGATCTCTTTCAGTAACTAAGAAAAAATTTCAGTTTCTTAGACTAGTAACATTCGTTTCATTTGTAATATCCTCTTCTGTAACACCATGTTTCTATGGTACTGGATCACGTTAGTCAAATAATCATGTTTCATGTTTATTCGCGTTTTTATAGCAAGAACAATATGAGAGTACCATTGGATTCAAACTTCCCAGTTACCGAGCAGCTAAGAAGTTATGGAAAGTCTGTGTTGAGCATCACACTTTTTTCAGGTATTGTTCTCACTTCAGTATTTTTCAAGGATAAATTATTTATGCATGTTTCTATTTTAAACCTGCTATTGAAATTCCCTTCTTTGTATGGCTGGCATTCTTTTATTTAGCTCAGGTGAGATCATCTTAAGCAAGACAAAATAAATCCAGTTCTCCCTTGGATTGAAAAATATGCCTTAACATTCCCAGAGCACCTTTCTGTGGGTGGTAGAAGAAGAATAGAAGGGAGGGAAAAGGAATCTGTGTTCACTAGGGGCTCTGTGATCATCTTAATGGAGCTAAAATCAGTCTGTGAGGGGGAAGTACCCTGACTTACCTCCACAGGGAATTTCTTGAAGCAATGCTTAACTACTTTCTGTGCGGCTGTTACATTAGAAGGTTAAAGGTAGGAAGCTGATTGTTGTCTTGGCTCTGATCAGCCCCAGAAAAGAGGCACAGAGAACCATCTTTTGAAGCCCAATTGCATCAGATGATCTGAAGACAGGAGAAAGTTTCATCTGCTTTGGTTTTCAAGAGGCCATGTCATTAACTCCTTGTATTCATCTACCAAACATTTTCTTTGTGCTTACCCTTTGTGTAGGCACTGTAGCAGGCATTGAGAGTGTACCACAAGATAGTTCTAGTCCCTGTCCTGAGGGAACAATCACACTAGCAGAGGAGACAGCCTTTAGACAAGTAATCGCCGCACTGAAAGGAGAACCAGCTAGTTGCTGTCAGCTTGCCTTTTAAAGAAAACTTTCTTTATTATAATTGCATACATGGTAATAGTAAGAAGGTGGTATAATGACCTACCCGGTACCTATACCCAGCTTCAGTAATATCACCCCAAGGCCAGTCTTGTTTCATCTGTTTCCTTACCCATTCCTTTCCACTCCTTCCCAGAGTATTTTGAAGCAGATCCCAGATCTCATGTCATGTCATTTGTAAATAAACTTGGCTCTTTACGAATGGCTCTCAAGAGAGATAACCATAATACCTTTTACTTTTCTTTGTATTTTCACATCATACTTAGCCCTATAGCACAGTAGACAGGAAGAAAAGTCAGGGAAAATAACATTTTAGTTCTCATTTCACAATAAACATAAAGATATACTTCATAACCAATTAAAGAATCTTAATTATTGGGATTGAGATACTTCTTTATGTTTTTATCATCCTCTTCTTTAAAATCAAACTAAGAAAATAGAGTTTTTAAAAAGGAGGAGGGCGGGGCACCTGGGTGACTCATTTGGTTGAGCATCTGACTCTTGGTTTCAGCTCAGGTCATGATCTCATGGGTTGTGGGATCAGAGTCCCATAGGGGGGCTCCACGCTCAGCAGGAAGTCTTGAGATTCTCTTCCTCTGCCCCTCCTTCCACTTACACGTGCTTGTGCTCTCTCAAATAAATAAATAAATAAATAAATAAATAAATAAATAAATCTTTAAAAAAAATAAAAGGGTACAGGTCAGAAAGAGTTTTTTGAATGTTTAATATGTATGGTATAGATTTCAACTACAGCCCAAAGTATTTACTTGTAGGACAGCATGTTTAAATCTGTTTTATCAAAATAAGAGACTGTATTAATGTGTGATGTTCATCACACAAAAGAAAGTAAATATTTGCTGAATTAAAATAAACTATCCCAGAGGGAAAAAGTACTCTCTTTTTGGTAGTATTTGATGTAACAATTTATGTATTTATTCAGCAAACATTTATTGAGTGGCAAATTAATGCCAGGCACTGTGCCAGGAGTGAAAACACAAAGGTAAATAAATCATAGTCTCTATCCTTTACCCGTAGAGAGCTCACAGCCTTGTAGTGAGACTACCACCTAGATTGTTTCGGGTCAGTGCAGTAAATGCCGTGGCAAAAGAGATTACAGGGTAGAAAGAAGATAGGGTTCCTAACCTAACCTAGTAAATATGTTAACAGGCACTAATTGAGTTTGGAGTGCATTTGACAAAATTATTTTAATAGAGTGGAAAAAGTGCTCTGGGCTTGGACCCTGTTATTGTCTAATCTTTTACCAGCTATGTGATCTTAAAGCACTAACTTCTTCTAGGAAGTGCAGTTTCTTATACCTGTAAAATGATGAAGATATTACATGGATGTAATGAAAATATTACAGTGCTATAAAAGCATTTTGGAACCCATAAGGCCCTACCTCTAGGGATATATGATGATATTATTAATATAGGCTACAATGAAATTATACTTCGAGAAATGATGTAGAATTAAAATAATGATTGCTTGATTGGGACTCTGTCTTAATAACTGTAAGGAAACTGTGAGATTAATTCGTGATTTTTGTCTTTAATCTCCCAATCTCATTAGAGTGAGATAATACATATAATTATGTTTTTCCCCCCTAGACTGACATCTACAGACACCCTTCCTAAAAGCAAATTTCTTGCACTGGGATCCAAATTTCGATACAGTGGCCGGACTCAGGCACAGACCAGACAAGCTAGTGCTCTGATTGACAGGCCTGCCCCACACTTCGAGCGTACAGCAAGCAAACGGGCATCCCGGAGCCTGGATGGAGGTTTGTGTTGAATATTAATGATTTCTTGTGATCCTAACTCATTAAGGGAGAGATCAAAGAAGTTCAGTTGTCTATAAGGGAGCCAAATTAAAGAATCTCAGTGGTAAATGAAATGGATCTTACTAATTGTCTGTTTCAGCGGAATCATCTTAAGAAAAGTAGAACTGAGGTTCTGAGAGAGTAGTAACTGGATCAAGGTTCTGCTGCTTAGTAGTAGTGGATGAAACACCACTGGAATCAGAACTCAAATGCAGAATCTCTACCACAGTGTGAAAACCTCATGTCGTATACTGAACGAAAACCTACTCTTCAATGTTTTTGAATAGTTGTTTTTTCAAGTAGGAAAGAGGAAAAGGGTCTGGCTCACTAGAGCATTCATTTAAAAAGTTTGCCCTGTGACAATTAGAGATAGAAAAAGCAAGCAGTGGTGTTATTGGAGTCTCTAAATTTTGTTTAAATAAAATTGGGAGGAAATAGATAATTTTCATGATTGTGTATACCAACAGAAGATATTCCTGAATTTTTCATAGTCTCAAGGACTTGAGAGTATTCCTGAAATGAAATAAGAAACCATACTCAGTTCTTTATGCCACTTAAAAAAAAAAAAGGTGGCTAATAAATAAAATTTCAGAAGGCAGTAACCAAAATAGAGTATTGTTGATTGTATTTATTAGGGAGTCACCAGAGCCCAGCTTTATGCTATCGACTGTAAGAAGAAGTTGCATGTTACAGAGGTTAAAGGTTTGGGTTCTACCCTCAGATAGACCTGGTTCCAAGCTCAACCCCTGCATTTATGATCTGTCTTCTTGGGCAGCTTACTTAATCTCTGTGCCTTGGTTTTCTCATTTATAAAATGGGCATGGTGATAATAACAATAATAGCTCAGAGAGTTTTCGTGAGGAATAAATCAGATGATGTATATATGGTGCTTAGCACAATGGCCGACACTTAATAAGTGACCCCAGAATATTAGCTATCAGTAAGATATTGTTAATATTCTAGCCACAGCATTATTATTTTGTTTGGTATCGTCCAGAATTATGCTGCCATGTTTTGGTTTGTTGCATTATGGGAGCATGTATCAGAGACACCTTGCTCAGTTTAAGAGGAATCCAGAATGAGTCAGCCACACTTGGAAAAGAGATTACCCAAGGAGTAGAACTTTTGTGCTTTCATATTGCAAGTCATGCTTCTGTCTTTCTGATGTTTCTCTACTGTCCTGAGTTTGAAGGGGTTGCTTTAATAGTGAGGACAAAGCAGATTACAGGCTTTGTCTTTTTCAATCATCATGAAGATGCTAGGAATTTGGCTCAAAGGTTAAATAACTTTTCTTAAGATATGATAGCTGTTAAGTGGATTGGAGTACAGGTTGGTTTAACTCCAAAACTCATGTTCTTTCAGATACTTTCTCACTTATTCCTTTGTTCAACAACTTACTTTACCTTTCCTACATGTCAAGTATTGTTTTAGTCACTGGAGATACAGATGTGAATATACAAACATGGTCTCTGCCATCGAAGGGCTTACATTCTATAGGCAAACAGATACAAAACAAAACAGTTTCAGACAGTGATAAGTACTATGAAGAAAATAAAACAGAGTGATGGGTAAAGAGTGTTGGGGAGACCGGGGAACTGTTTGAGATTGAGTGGTCTATATCTAAATTTAGAAGGTCCCTCTGAGGATGTTTGGACTGAGACCTGAATTATGAGAAGGAGTAAGCCATCCCAACATTCGGGGAAGAGCATTCTCAAAGGGGGAGTAGCAAGTACGATGATCTGGAGGTAGGAATGAGCTTGGCATGGGTCTCGATCAGTGCCGTCCCCTCGAACTTTGTGTTCTGACGGAAATCTGTTTGATGATGTCCAGTTTGGTAGGCTGTGGCCACATGTGGCCAGTTACGAACTTGAAACGTGACTATGTAACTAAGGAACTGAATTTTAATTCAATTTAAATTTAAATAGCCATATGTGGCTGGTAGCTCCCCTGTTGGGTAGCATAGGTCTAGATCTTAGTGAATGAGGAGAAAGGAATAAAAAAAAATTTAAAAAAATAAGTGGGGTCGGATAAGTGGGAGGGGCCAGATTGTATACGGCCTACAAGGCCTTATAAAGAGTTTAGATTTTATTTTGGTTGCAGTGGAAAGCTGTTAGAGGGAGTGATATGATCTGATTTCCATTTTAAAAAGACCACCCTGACTTCTGGGTGAATGCTCCACTGAACGCTCCGCTGAAGGAGCAAAGCAGAAGCATGGTGAAGTCTGTTGCAGGATCTGGGTGAGAGGTGATGACAGCTGGGACTTGAGTATTGGAATGAAGACAGGGAAAAGTGGTCAGAAATACATTTTGGAGGTAGGCCTGACAGAATTACTGATAAATTAAGTGTTGGAGATGGTAAGGAAAAAAAATTCGAAGTTTATTCCTAGGCTTGATCATTTAGTACGATGGGAAAGTCTGAGAGAGAAGCACCGTTGGGGATATAGAAAATCAAGACTTATGATTCGGACAAGGTAAATTTTAGATGGGGTCACTCAATCCTCATGTCTGCCATATTTATATAACACCACCAGCCATCTCCTTCCTTGTCCAGTTAAGTGTCCTGCTTTCGGTTTACCTTGGGTTTGAGGAACTATTGTTTTTATCGTCAATTTTCAGTAAGAAACTGAGGTTGGAAAGTTTAAGCAACATGTTCAATATCTCACAGATAGTAAGTTGCAAAGCTAGACCTTTGTTTGATGCCATATCCTGTGGCTTTTTCCACTATGTAGAAATTCTTCATTATTTAGATACTATGCCCGTTGTGTCCTTTCTTTCTAATAGCAAAAATAACCAAAGATTCAAATGTTAATGAGCTTTGGTATCTTAAACAAATTAGAAAGCTTTACTTACAGAGAGATTTATATTACTTTCAGAAATCATATCCCGACTGTCTCTATTTTTCTAGCTGTAGAAATGTCACAATTCAAGACATTAAAAAATCTTGATGTCTCTGTTGACTAGCATTAGCTAGTTCTTATTAAATTGTAGTCTATCTCCAAAAATTTGTCTTCAAAATGCTGCGGCAATGGTTGAGATTCCAAAACTAAAACATGTAAGACAATTCTAAGGGAAGATAGTCAGCTTTGGTGGCTTTACTGTTAGTATCAGAGTTTGGGGACTTCGAAAAAATTTTTGGAAATCATTGAGTTAGCCACCTAATTTTATAGAAGTGAAACCTAAAGCCTTAAAAAGTTTGTCCAAAGTTAACATGGTCTGTCTGTTCAAACTTAGGATAGAATCCTGTACATTTTTTGGTACCTAGATCAGTCACTTTTTACCTTCATATATTCCAGGATGCCTTCTTCCTATCTTTACGTTCTGAGAATTTTTTTGAAGATGTATGATCTTTACTGGTCTTGATAGTTACCATAATTCTTGCTACACTGTAGGTGCTTAATAGATAAATGTTGAAAATAAGATTGTTTTTCCTGTCAGCTGAATGTGAGCAGGATTTTCTGTTCCACTTTATATTGGGTGTTTTAAGTGCATTAGAATATCCTATTACAACTGTTGTCCCTCTCTTTAATTTCTTCTGCCTGGGAGAAAAGTACTTCTTTTTTGTTGTTTAATTTTTCAAACCCTCATTCAAATCCTGATGACTAATGAGTACCTTTTCTTAGTTTGTAGGTCATTTGCATGTCATCATTTCTGAAGTGCCTGTTCCAAACTTTGGCTCATATTTTTATTGTGTTGTCTGTCTGATTAGTTCGTAGGAGTTCTTTTTTTAAAAAAGATTTTTAAAATTTAAATTCAGTTAATTAACATATTATTGGTTTCAGAGGTACGGGTCGGTGATTCATCAGTCTTATATAACATGCAGTGCTGTAAGAATTCTTTATACTTGTCTCACTCCCAGTCTCAGGGAGAAACCATCAGTATTTCATAGCGAAGTATGATGTTTATTCTAGGTTTTGTTAGCTACCTTTTATCAGTTAAGGAAGTTTTCTTTTATTCCTAGTTTCCTAAGTTTTTATCATAAATGAATGGTGACTTTTATCCAGTGCTTTTTAATTCATTGATGGATATATAGTTGGCCTTTGAATAATATGGTTTTGAACTGCCCGGGTACACTTTTGGCAGATTATTTTTGATAAATACAACATAATACTATCAGTGTACTTTCTTTTCCTTACGATTATCTTAACATTTTTCTTTTTTCTAGTTTACTTTATTGTAAGAAAATAGTATATAATATATGTAACATACAAAATATGTGCTAGTCAATGGTTTGTGTTTTCAGTAAGGCTTCCAGCCAACAATAGGCTATTAGGAGTTAAGTGTTTGGGGAGTCAGAAGTTATATACAGATTTTCCAGAAGGGGGAATGAAACATGAGAGACTATGGACTATGAGAAACAAACTGTGGGCTACAGGGGGGAGGGGGGGTGGGGGAATGGGATAGGCCGGTGATGGGTAGTAAGGAGGGCACATATTGCATGGTGCACTGGGTGTTATACACAACTAATGAATCATCGAGCCTTACATCAAAAACCGGGGATGTACTGTATGGTGACTAACATAATATAATAAAAAATCAAAGTTATATACAGATTTTCAACTGTGCAAGAGAGTTGGCACCCCTCTCCCCAGGGCTGTTCAAGGGTCAGCTATAATAATATGACTTTTTTCTCTTTTTATATTATGTGGTGGATTACGTTGACTGACTTTCAGTCGTTAAACCAACTTTGCATTCTTGGAGTCAACACAATTTGATTATAATGTTTTTCTTACGTATTATTTTATAATTTTTTTGTCAACTATTTTCATAAGAGAGATAGGCCTGTCATTTTCCTGTCTTGTAATGTTGTCAGGTTTTAGCATCAAGTGTATGCTGATCTCATAAAATAAACTGAGAAGGATTCCCTCTTTTTCTGTTCTCTGGAAGAGTTTGTGTAAGATTGGTGTTGTGTGGAAGAATTCACCGATAAAGCCGTCTGGTCCTAGGGATCTCGTTGTGTGGGAGTTCCTTACTTTCAGATTCGATGTCTTTATTAGATAAAGGACTGTTAAGATGTTCTAGTTCTTGTTTCAGTTTTGGTAATTGTATTTTTCTAGGAAATGTCTATTCCATCTAAATTTTTTAAAAAGATTTATTTATTTATTTTAGAGAGAGACAGAGAGAGCGGGGGGAGGGGCAGAGGGAGAGGGAGAGAGAGTCCCAAGCAGATTCCATGCCGACCTCAGTGCTGATGCTGGGCTTGATCTCCCAACCCAAGTCAAAACCAAGAGTCGGATGCTTAACCGACTGCACCACCAATGTGCCCCTCCTTCTAAATTTTTAAATTTATTCATATAACGTTGGGTATCTTTTTAATATCTCTAAGAACTTAGCAGTGTCCCCTTTCGTGTTCATGATATTGTGCTTCTTTTTTTCTTGAATAGTCTTGCTACAAATCTATTAATTTTATTAATCTCTTCAAAGAACCAACTTTTGGGGTTTTTTTTCATATTGTGTATATTTTAATTCATGCCAGCTAATATCTTCATTATTTTCTACTTTTATTGAACTATTGTTTTTCATTTCTTGAAATGGATACCCATCGCTGTTCATTAATTCTTTTTTTTATAATAATTTTTTATTATGTTATGTTAGTCACCATACAGTACGTCCTTAGTTTTTGATGTAGTGTTCCATGATTCATTATTTGTTCATTATTTCTTACAATCTAATCTTAGAATTTAAGTGACTTGACTAAGGTCACATAGCAACACAACTAGAAGTAGAGTCTAGGATTGTTCTCCTAGACCCATTGTTCTCCTAGACCCATGTTCTCCTAGACTCTTCACCATGATGGCTTTTTTTTTTTTTTCCTGGAAGAGGAAGAATAAAAAATACTGATATTCATTGAGTACTTAGTGTGTTCAGGCACTGTTCTAAATATTTTACACGTGGTACTATCTTTTAAGCCTCTGAATTACATATAAACTGAATAGGACACATTTTTTTTTTAGTTTTAGTTAGACATTCATTTCCAAATATCTTCTTTTTCTCTGTGTGCTCTCTTTTCGGTATAAGAATTAGAAACAGGTCCATGGAAACTGTTTTTCCCTCCTTTTCCTAGATCCTTCTCTATTCATCTTGAGAGAGAGACTTTTCCCTTGTTAGGCCCTCGTCTTTGGGGGGGAAAATATATATATATATATATATATATATATATATATGCTACACAATATATATATAGACTATATATATATATATATATATATATATAAGACTACATTTTACAATTTATATATATATAATATATATATATATATATAAAATATAGGCCGCTAAGCTAGAGATGGTATATTAGGGAAACTTTTGCAAGAAGTGTCTTACAAAGGCCCTCACTTTACACTCCCTTTTCTGTTCTCTCTGGTGCTCAGAGCATCTGCTTCACCAGCTGAGAAGCTAAAACGGGTTCAGGTCCCAGTTTATACGTTAGAGTGGTAAGTCACAAAGATAGCTAATAACGATGACAAAGATTTTTCAGCTTATATTTTTGTTGCACTTTTTGCTTTTCAAACCAGTTCCATATATTCCTGTTTAGTACCAACAACCCAGTGAACAAGAAGCATTTAAGAATTCTTGGTTTAATCATGAGGAGACTGGGGCACAAAAAAGTTCTATAACTTGTTAGGGTCACATAACAAGACAGTTCAGCCACTTGGTGAGTAGCGGTTACGTGATTCTTGCCAGGGGATATACCCATGTCATCTTCAGAGCTTTAAAACAAAACAAGTGCCCAAGCTTCACTTTTAGATACCTCATCTGTCTGGGGTTTTGTTGTTGTTGTTGTTGTTGTTGTTGTTGTTGTTGCTTTTCCAAGATCTGCAGCTGATTTGTGTGGGCCCTCTAAAAATGGAGCCACTGATCCACTGTGTACCTATTGTGCCCCTACCATACGAGCAGAGATTGTGCTAGTAAGTAACAGGGCTAGACCTAAAATTTAAGTCTCCTTTTACTCATTATGATGGTTTTGGGTTTTGTTCTTCACTGTTCTAAGATATAACTGTGTCAAAATTTCTGTTGTTTTTAGACAAGAGCAATATAACACTGGAATTAATGGGCCCATAAGATTATCACAACACTCTTCTTTGTCTAGACATTCAGAATTGGGAAATAATTGAATTTTTAAAGTTAAGCATTCTCTATATATGCACCTAAATCTTGTGATAGCTAACAAATAAATTCATAAAACTGAAGAGCCAAAACATCTTAAAAAGCAACCACTACCCCCAATAAATATACTGAAAAGCATTGAATTATACAATCTAAATGGGTGAATTATATCTCAGTCAAGATGTTTAAAAAAAGCAACACCACCGTGATTCTCTGTTGTGAACCATACTTTGTAGTTTTCTTATTGAGAAAAGAAATTTGCTTCTCTCCAGGGTTCCAGGTGAAACCTTTCACTTGAATTGCATATCAGTGTGTGCATAATTAATTTTTTCCCAGCATACTGTTGAAATGATATTAGCCCATAACATAAAAAATACAAGGACTTAGAGGTCTGACATTAAAAGTTATGAATATTTCCGGTTTATGAAAGTATTTCTATATCCATTGAGTATGCCTTCCTAACTGTTCTATAGAGTTAATATCTTCTACATTTTACAAATGGTGAAACTTTATGCCTCTGTTTCTAACTGCCAGTTTCCACACTTATACCTACTTTTCCACAGACAGTACAGATTGCCAGGGCTAGGAATACTGAAGACAAAAATCATTTGGCTCTGCAGTATTAGTATTGGATTAAAACCAAATGCAAGTGGCAAAATAACACATGGTGAAAGCATGGGCTATGTTTCTATGATGCCAGGCAGAGTTGAATTAATTCTTTGAGAGGAGGTGTGAATACACATGTATAATGATAGTTTAACACAACTGTGAGCAAAATATTTTGTCACATTCCCCTGTGTTGTTAGATTTGGTCTGCCATCTGCCATTCTTGCATTGAGTAGCTTAGAGCACCCAGGAGTAGCAAGAACTTGCAAAAGGCCACAGAATTTTCATTGGAAGAGAGACGATTCCTGTGTTTCTCCTGTTTCTCCTGTGTATCCTTTGAGGAATGATTTCTTTCACTGGAGATCATTACTGGGTAACAAGCATTTTTTTCTTGGAGTTGTATGTACAAAGTAGTTGTGAATTCCAATTTTTTTGTGTTCTAATTCGTGGAATTCCTTTGTTTTAGCTAATATTTACTACTTATAAATCTAAATTTATCAAGATAAATTCGGGGACGCCTTGGTGGCTCATTCAGTTACGTGTCAGACTCTTGATTTCGGCTCAGGTCATGATCTCAGGGTTGTGAGATGGAGCCTTGCTTTGGGCTGGGCTGGCACTGCTTAAGATTCTCTGCAGAGTCTTCTTAAAATTCTCTCTTTCTCCCTCTCCCTCTGCCCCTCCCCCACTTGGGCACATTATCTCTCTGTCTCTCAAAAAAAAAAAAACACCCCAAAATCTTTTTTAAAAAGATAAATTCAGTATATTCAGTTTCAGAAGGCAGGAAAGCATGCAGTAAAAGTTGTAGGGATTCCCATACAAAATAATTAAAATTTAAACATCTCAGTACGTGAAAGGATAATGATTGATCTGTTATCAGAAATATTAAATCACATGGAGGGGCGCATGGGTGGTTCGGTCGGGTAAGCATCCAACTAGATCTCATCTCAGGTCTTGATCTCAGGGTCGTGAGTTCAAGCCCCGAGTTGGGCTACATGCTGGGCGTGGAGCCTACTTAAAAAATAAATAAATAAATCATGTGGAGACACAGTGCATTCCTAGACATTGCCAGGTAAGTGAGGTTACTACAAAGTATATATATGGTATTTTTTAGTTCCTGAAAGAGTGAAGGTAAAAATCATGAAAAGAATATGAGTAGTTGTTTTTGAAGTAAGCGATCTGAAACTTAGCTGCCTAACAGTCCAAACCAAAACAACTATTAACTCTGAAAAGATCAAGCTTTTGTCATAAGTCTATTTTGCATATTGTCCCTAAAACAGTCTATATACAGCGTTTTCCCTAAGTCAAGGTTTCTTAATCTCAGCAGCCTTGGCCAGTACCCTCTCCTACTTCTCTCCCCAGTTGCGGCAATCAAAAATGTCTCCAGACATTCCCGTATTCTCTGAGGGACAAAATGACTCGTGGTTGAGAACCACTGCCCTAGATATATTAGAGAAGAGGGACTGTAATACAAATGGATAAGATTCTGAGAGAGGGCAGGACAGAACCCAGAGGATTTTCTTTTTTTTTTTTTTTTTAAGGGCTAAAGGCCAAAGGTTTTGAATTCGTGTTATTTTAATCAAATGACTTATTAAAAGGGAAAGTATCTGGTTCAAAGATTTGCCCTTAAGCATCAAAAAGTGTACATATCTTACAAGATCAACTTATCAAGTTATTTTGTAATTGTTCCAAGCAGACTTCCTAGAAGAAATCAGACTTGATCCTTTTTTTCCCAGAACATATTTTTTTAGGTTCCTAAAAACCACCTATGTAGAAATGGATCTGTATTTCAGTATGGCTTCATGAAAGAAGTCAGACTTAATTAACCTCTCTTTTTTTTCTCCACAGACTACATGGCAGGTTCTTGAAACTAACAGAGTACAAGGTTAAACAGTCTTGCTCACTTTTTAATAAAAAGATTTTTAATTTCTTATTTTGAGCCCCTCCACCCCCTTATGGAACATGATAGTACAGTTTAGCTTTTCTGTTTTAGCTTTTTTAATGCCATTAGTTTCCTGGCAGAGCACTAATGATTTATTCTTTGCCTTCTGTAGGATAGCCCTCTGGACACTGTGTCCTGGATTCACAATTAGTTTACCTGGTGACTCTGAAGTAGTATAGTGACTCTGGCCTTCACTTATTCTTTCTTTTTCCCTTTCTCATGTAGCAGCGGCTGTTGATGCAGACCGAAGTCCTCGGCCCACCTCTGCACCAGCCATTGCTCAGAGTGAGGACACAGAGGTTTCTAAAGCACAGGAGGAAACTGTGAAGGTTGAAGAGCAAAAGGAAGAAGTGCCACCTGAGCAAGCTGAGCCAGAGCCCACAGAAGCGTGGAAGGTAAGTCCAAATATCTGGCCTGGTCACTTTCTGGTTGTTTTTTTTTTTTTTTTTAATTTTTTATTTATATTCAATTAGCGCTTTCTGATTTAGACGTGTTAACTCCTTAGCCAGGAAGGTTTTCAAAGCATTGAGTCTTGTCGAATTCTAACAATATTATTTCTTCTTTACTCTTTCTAAAAGAAAGTATTCTCCGTGAACCTATAAAGATATTTTCATAGAATTATGTCATGAAGACTAAACCATCCAAGAAGTTTTCAGGTGACCTACCTACACTGTTACCTAACTTATATCTTAAAAAAAAAAAAAAAAAAAAAAAAAGAGCCGGTAAAGCACATCAGCACTGTGATCATCTGCTTGTGATCATCTGCTTTTGAAAATGATTTTTACTCATCCAGAAGGAATCTCCACATTCCTTTTTAAGAGTAAGCTCTGCTAATAGAATTAAAATACAATTTGATTTCCTAAGATGAGTAAACATGCAGCATACCCAGAGAATATCCCGGTTAGTGTTACATAAAGCACATCTATGTGGTTGTTCAAATTGTTTACAAAAAGGTGAAGATCCTTATGTAGGAGCGATTATGCCACTGAATTGCTTATAGTTCTGAGTTGATTGTACCCACAGTCCACTGGCCTTGTCGAAAAATCACCAATTAGATTTCCCAGGACTAACAGTAGCTGGACTGATCTTTTATGTGTTGATAAGCTTTTTAAACACATTTAAGTAGTGATGGGGTTGAGATGTTCACATTTACCGACATAAATACAAGTATCACTATTGGCAACAGAAATTAATAGAGGCAGTTTTTAAAAGAAAAATTACATATGTCTGTTAAGAAATTTAAAACCAAAAAAAATTTTTTAAGCCATGTAAGACCTTAGTAAGTGCTCTCATCTTGGCAGATGGATTAATCCTGTTCTTTTGGACCCAGTTCAGTATCCAGTTTATCTGTAGAGCAGTGGCCAATTTGGCTTTGTTTTGACTGTATTTAAAAAAAAAAACCCAAAACTATTCAACACGACATGCTGTTTTTACTGTCCTTTGGGACCATCTTGAGTCCAAAGAGGAAAAAAAAATTGAGCAAATGGTGGATATTTGCCTTTTTTTTTTTTTTTTTTTTTACCTAGCCAGATGTGTATGACATTGGCCATAATGTTCAGTATCAACAGTGCCTGTTTAAGGTTAGACTACCCCAGTTTTTAATGTTAGGATATCTCATCTGGCACTTTTGACTATTCCTCCATTTGTTGTACTAACCGGAAAGTGTTGGATTACTGGAATTGGCAAAGGAATCTTTTTGAGAGGCTAACATTCCTTTAGTGTCCTGCTAACATACTTGTTCTTTTTTTTTTTTTTTTTAAGATTTTATGTATTTATTTGAGAGAGAGAGCACAAGCAGGGGGAATGGCAGACAGAGGGAGAAGCAGACTCCTCACTGAGCAGGGAGCCCAACGCGGGGCTCGATCCCAGGATCATGGGATCATGACCTGAGCCGAAGGCAGATGCTTAACTGACTGAGCCACCCAGGTGCCCCCATGCTTGTTCTTTAGCCTATAAGTCAGACACAGGTATCTTCAAGAATAGGTTCCCATTGCTCTTGGGACCTTCACAGAGGGGAGAGATCACTTCCTGGTATATGCTTCCCATTTAAGTGCCAGTAGGTGGTTTTCTTGCTGATTAATTCTGTGTACGTATATGTTTTGAGATACTTGTGTAGAGATCAGACCGAAAACCACCTCTGATGACCTTCTATTACTGTACTAGTAGTGACAGAATTAAGGGTGACTCTGAGTTGATTTTATTTATGGCAATAGAAAATAATTGTGGAATTTACCTGAAGCCATAATTATTATATAAAGCAATAGTAGTAACAAAATAACCTTGTAACACTATATAAATTTCATCACCTAACACGAATTTGGTGCCAGATAGAGGGTAGCTTTTTGCATCTTGAGTCATTTGACAAGACCGATTTTGCAGGTGTAGAATCGTATCTTGCCCCTATGTACACCTTTATCTCATTTAATATTCTCTGAAGGGGCATGACTGACTACCTTTGCTACTTGGCCTCCACTCTTAGACTGAAGTAGAGGCTCTCAATTTCTTGCTGTTAGAAAAAAGCAAAAGGTTGTTATTCACTGAAACAAGTAATTTAAGCTTTACAAAATAATTTAAAACTACCATTGGCTAAACATTCACAACTCTGTGGATATATTATCTCCACTTTATCAATAAAAGACTTAAACTCAGAGAGGTGAAATAACTTGCTAATGACCACACAGCAGATACAATGGGATTCATAGTAGAAATGACCCAAATTGTCAGTTATCCTGGTAGTTAAAAGTACCGTAGCTGGATGTGCTTATGATTTGACAGTATCACAAAGTTTGGTGTTATGTTTTCTACCTTCTGTCCTGGGGAAGATAGCACAGTGACATGTACTCCAAGGTAATGCTGCCAAGTGTGATTAAAAAGAATGTGTCAAAACCACAGATTGGTGAGGCTCTACAAAGAAGTTAATGATACAAAATGATTGATTTGATCCTTAATAAAACGTTTTATAATTTTGAAATACCTACAGCTTTAGGCATTGCTCACTCTAGAATGCTTCCTCTTAATAGTCTGTCTGGGTTTCTTAAATTTATACTTATGCCATTTTGGGTGTATAAAATGACTCTTACTAAAGGAATTTCAAAGCTAGGTAGGAGGCCTTGGTTATTCTCTTCCTACTATTAAGGATGAATCTTGTTCATCCACCAAACACATGGGCCCCAGCTCCCTGGAGAGGAGATTACAGAGTGCTGAATGTTGCCGCTGAGCCCTGTGTATGCTTATTCATAAATCGGCCTGGGAAGTAATTGCATGCATCAGTAACAATTTGGATTGAGTTTATTTTGATGTTGTCTAATAAACTCAAGGGTGAAACTGCCTCCTTAAATATATTGATCAACTAACCATTTTTTTTTTGTATTTACCCGCCTTGTGTCATATGTGGTTTATTATATATGTGCTTTGCCTGTAAAGATTTTCTTTTTGTTTTTTTTGTCATGTATGTCCTACCTTGATATCTTCATTCGTAAATTTGTTTTTAAATGTTAAAGTACTTTTAGATCATAAAAAAAAGCCAAAACCAAAACACATGACTTATTTAAGCCCAAATTATTTTTTGTATAAGTATTTTTTTGTCAATGAGTGTAAAAATGTTTTCTTCATCGATAATTATCTTAATTTTCTTTTGTGATCATTCGGCTGTCCATATTACCTCTTCAGCCTTGAACATATGATGGTGAACTAACAGATGACCGTGGAGAGTAATGTCCTTTCCTGTCACACCCCCATCAGACTGCACCCTGTTGATCAGCTTAGTTTGCAACCAGCTTAAAGATGCGGCTTATTTGGAAATAATGCTACTCATAGAAACCTACTAACCTAAAATGTTTCTTACCACTTTATTTTTTAAATGTAGGTGGAAAAAACCCACATCGAGGTCACAGTACCCACCTCAAATGGTGACCAAACTCAGGTTTGTGCCAACCGGCCACTTGTTCCTCTTCTCCTCCCTCCTCAATTTTTTTCTTCTCCCCAACTCCCTTCCCTTAAAAAATATTACAAAATAAAGGTTCAAACAAACTTCAATGAGCCAATATTTTATCATTTTTCTTTTTTTTCTTTTTTTTTAAATAATGGCAAAACAGAAGCTTGCAGAAAAAACTGAAGATCTGATAAGAATGAGGAAGGTCAGCCATTTTTCACTTTCACAAAACTACATTACCGCCACCCATGCTGACTTCTGCAGTGCATTAAAAAGACAGTGATCCATTCTTTTCATTGATTTCTCTTCATCAGAAATTACTTTCAAATCGCAGATATATATCTGCGCGTATATATATTTGCATACCCTCACATACATACGTATACCGAAGAAATTATAATCCTATACTATGTGTTGACATTTTTCATTAAAAAAAACTTTCTAGGACAAAAATATCCTTTCAAACACAATGAAATAACTAGTGAAGACCAAACCTATCCTTCGTAATTAAACTTTGTGAGAAATATGTCAGTGGCACCTACTCTTGGAATCGTGGACAGTATTTGATACGTACTTAGTACGGAAACCGTCATAGCAGCAACTCCTGGTATGGTTAGTAACTGTGTGTTTTGCTGCTCTGTGCCCGTTCTTCCCAACCATAGAGTGGGATGTATCAGTTCTTACTGAAGAGAATATTGACGAATCATGTACAAAGTGCCCTTCAATCTTTCTTACGAAAGATATTAGAGATACACATACTGTGGTATTACTAAGTATAAAGTATGTCTCAAAAAGGTGAATAATGTTTTAAAGCATTTCTCTGTGCCATGGAACATGGAATTTCAAAGCTTCTTAAAGTCATGTATTTTAAGATAACCCTCAAACAATTCAATTTCAAAAATGAGCGTAAAGCAGCTTATTATGTAAGAAGCCAATGAAGCCAGGAGCACTGTCTGTTTAAGTAAGGTCATCACTTTCTTCCATCGTTCATGAATAGGGTCATCCGTTTTCTAGTGGTAATGTGTTCTGTGTGTGTCCTTGTAGTTTTGTGACCATTTCATGTTGGCATATGCTGCGCTGTGGACGTTTAATTTTTTTGGTTTGCCAATTTGCAGTTTTTTCCCGCAAGAACAACATTTTAATTTTTTATGCTTTTCTGTTTTTCCCTCTTTCATTTTCACAGAAAAAGAGAGAGAGACTAGATGGTGAAAACATTTATATCAGACATAGCAATTTAATGTTGGAGGTTTGTATGAACTTGAAGCTTATTTCAGTTGGTTGCCTATAACCTTCTGCATCCTTTGCAATCATCCCTTTCTTTATGCTGCGTTTGGTTTTGCATGCCATTGCATGAAAGAATTTTAGGTTTAAAATGCTTTTGCATGTTGGTAAACATGAAGATATGCAACCATCTCTCCTTCTGACTCTTTTTAGTTTCCATCTGTCATACTTATCTAAAAAATATATGATTGGGACTACCTCTGCTTCTCGCGGTTCCATGGTTTTACCCACTTGTAGAAAATTCTACATCACTGTTAAAAACTCCTTGAATTTTCCAAGAGTGTAAACTCCTATGTGTCCCAGGCATCAAATTTGTACTATTTTTTTTTAAAAATCTTCTGAACTGAGAGAGTGTGGAAAAGTAGGAGAAATGATCACAATTCAAAATGGACTTAAAAATTGGGGATACCAGAAAATGACAGGACGGTCAGGAAAATTTAAAAAAAAAAAAAAAAAGGAAAGAGGGGACCTGGTATTTAATCAGTAGTTAATATGATATAAGATAGTCTAGTTACAAAAACAGGTCTATGGGCATAAGATTATTATATTAAAGATAAGAATATTGAGCCTTAGAGAAATTAATTTACCTGTGGTCACAAAGCCAGTAAATTGGTAAAGCTAGGATTTGAGTTAGGGTCTCTCTATCTATCTGTATTAAACTCTACTTTTTCCATTCAGAAATAGCAACATACTGTCTACTATAGGAATTGTAAGGTCATTTTTTCATTGCATTCAACAATGATGAGATTATTACCAGACTTATATTAATATACTTCTCTAGTTTGGGGCTTCACATTGGATAGGGAAATATAAAACTAATTAGAAGAGTAGGGGAACTCTGTGAGGAAAACATAAAGCACCTGGAGTTATCTATGTGGAAAACACTGAGGCTACATTAGTTTACACCTCACAAAACTCATATAAAAGCTGATCAGATTATCTTACGATTTTGCACAAGACAGAGCCAAAAGAAATGAATGTAACTCTGATACTGGGGATTTAACTTAAATTTGAAGGAAATATAAATATAGAGGAAGATGATAAACATTGTTTTCGCCTTCAGGAAACTTAACAATGTACAGAAGAAAGGAGGAGAAAGACAATAAATAAACAGGTGAAAAAATAGCGATAAAATGATTTCAAGTTATTATAGAAGCTATGAAGGAAATAAGCTGCATGCTGTGCTAAGAAAGATCTACTCTGAATAAGATGGACAGGGAAGTTGTCTCTGGAGAGATAACATATTAGCTGAGACCTGAAAGATGAACATACAAGAAGTGTGCTAAATATTATTAAGCTGGAAATCTGGAGAAACTTTTCTGGATGGATTGCTGCTTTAATATAATGGCCTCCTCCTTCCTTAACCTTGTCTTATTTTTTCGTCAAAACATATATTTTGAGTGCTTGTGATGTATAAGGTACTTTAATAGAAGTGATAAAAATTATGGCCAGCCTTCATTAATCATGTACTGTGCGATGGGCTCAGTACCAAATGCTTTACGTACATTTACCTCTTGCAACATGAGGTTTTTTATTTTTTTTTAAAGATTTTATTTTATTTATTTTTATTTATTTGAAGAGATAGAGACAGCCAGCGAGAGAGGGAACACAAGCAGGGGGAGTGGGAGAGGAAGAAGCAGGTTCCCAGTGGAGGAGTCTGATGTGGGGCTCGATCCCAGAACGCTGGGATCACGCCCTGAGCCGAAGGCAGACACTTAACGACTGCGCCACCCAGGCGCCCCCCAACATGAAGTTTTTTAAGGCTGGGCTCTAGGATATTTCAAACTCGGCAACTAGATCTCTGCTCGAGCTCATAACTGAAACTAGATGTGAATGGTTCTGCTTCTGGGATTAGGAAGGATTAAGTCAGTTGATGTCCTTGTACTTGGCCATGTAACATCTCCCAATCCCAAACATGCCCTTTTCTTCACTAGTCCATCTTTAGTGCTTCCTTTTGACTGGAACCTGGAGTACCAATCATATATTTGTCATGTGTTCAACGAGGTGTGTTATGGCTTCTGAGACTCACAGAGTCCCTGTGTGTGATGTGTTTTTTCCCCCAGCATTGCATTGATAGCCACAAGAGGGGGTTTCTAAATAAGTGTGTGTTTGAAAATTAAAACTACTAACTACTTTTTGAGAGTATTTTATATTTAACGGTTTGGTTTGGCTGATGCTAAAATTATAAGATGATAAGCATCAAAAAGTATCTAGCCTAAAAACAGCCAAAGTAATTTGGCTAACCATCATTCTCTAGTTACGGTAAAAAAAAAAAAAAAAAAAGTCTCCCTCCCTGCCCCCCCCCATAAGGATGTTCTCTCGTTATCTGTCACTCTAGCAGGTTTTTTTTTTTTTTTTAAAAGCATCTCTCCTACCCCACCCCCACTAATGCTTTGTTCTGGCCAAATAAGGTCGAGTTCATTTTTAGATCTACCGCCGCCTCCTCCATCTCCCAGAGAGAACCTGTAGCAAGTGTCTATGACAAATTCTATTTGGAACAGGTCCCTTTGAGATCTTAATTTTACTCTGTGCCCCCACAGGTTTCTAACAGAGCCAGCTAAGAAGGATGGAGAAAGCTCCTTCAGAAGCTACTGTTTTATTGAAACATGTATTTTCTCAGGTTCCAAGCCAATCAAAAGCTAGGCAGAAGAGTAACAAATCACCACTCTCATATTAAGAGGCTATCCCAGAGAGTTATGGTTTTACCGTAGCATCTCTTGCTCATTTTTGTTTTGCTCCATTCATACTTGTAATTCTCCCAATTGGGTTAAGTTGTTCTCGGACCAAGCAGATTTAACTTCCAGTTAGGAGCTGGGTCACAGGGCCTTACATGCCTTGTGGGTCTCGGTTGCTCATCCTACTACTGAGTCTTTGACCAAGCTTGTTCATGCTTTTCTTTAGCTAGTAAACATGCTTTTCTTGCTTTCAGCTAGAATAAAAGTGCACACTGTTGTTTCCCCATGGTGAAGCCCATATTCGTGGGCTATACTCACATTTTATCCCAACAAGCAAGAGGTAATTTTACGGGGGAAGCTACAGGATTGCCCTTTTTGGGTTAGTTTTCTCTTTGATCTCAGAGCAAATATACATGGTTTAGTCTTGCAAAAATAAAAAGAATGGACTAGTAAGTGAGTTTTCTGAATGAATATCTCCAGAATCAAAATTATGTGGTGTGCCTCAAAAGTTCTTTTTCCTATGCTGTTTTCCCTTTGACATTGCTTTTGAAAAATTTTTATTTAGTTAAAGCATACATTGCTCCTGAAAAGATTTTTCAAGCAATTTTTTATTTAAATGAGTTCTAATTTTTTCCCCCCAAATGTGGTGCATTTCCACAAAGAAAGAAAGACAGGCTAATCTCAAAATTTACATAGCATATTAAAAGATATATTTAATATTATGCTTTTCTTGGATACAGAGCTGCCGTGATATATAATAAACACAGAATTTTTAGCATTCATCAAGTGACAGGCTCCCACACATCTTGATTTCAAGCATAGATCTTCTGAGCTTTTTTGGAGAAGTGTGTTAGACAAAGAACATTTCAGTTTTTGTCTTTAAGTTGTATTTCCCATTTTATTTCTGGCCAGGTCTACCTTTTGAAAGTTTTATATGCCTCCTGTTACATAAAGCTGAATGCTATTTTTAGCTTTATTAACCTTAGCTTTGATCCTTTCTCCCTGAAGTGAATATTAAACCTAGTTGTCCAGTATCCAGATCTGCTGGAACAGTTGGGATACTTTAAATTGTCAAGGAGAAATATAAGGTATTTGATGAATTCTTGTTAAATTACTTCCAATCCATTGAAAGTTACTGGAAGAAGGTCCCTATTTTGAATTCTACTAAGGGATGAAGTAAAGCTGTCAGAAGCTGGGAGGCATAAGGCTTTTTTTTTTTTTTTTTTTTTTTTTTAGTATTTTATTTATTTACTCGAGAGAGAGAGAGAGAGCACAAAGGGAGAGAGAGAAGAAGACCCCCACTGATCAGGTTGCCGGATCCAGAGCTCAGTCCCAGGAGCCTGGGATCATGACCTGAGCCAAAGGCAGACGCTTAACCGACTGAGCCTCCCAGGCGCCCTGGAAGGCACAAGGCTTTTAGTTTGCATGAATAATATTGGTAAAGAAAAAAAAGCCATTATATTACATACCTGAGTGATTTTTCCTAGGTAGTAACAATTTGCTCTCAAGGCTTGAGACAGGAATTCTAGTAATAAATTCTTATAACAAGAAAGGGCTATTCCTGTTTATCAAAACCAGTAATATCCACCTGGTAATAAGGAAGCACAACTTATCTCCAGGTAGAAATAGAGGGATGCTGTATGATTGCAACTCACCAAAGCCAAGCAGCCAGTGGTGGCAGTTGCATCTTTTATCACGTCCTTTGCTTAATAGTTGCTCCTTATCTATTGCTGTCTCCATCCTGCCTGAGCTGAGCCTCAATCAGTTCATATCAAGCCGAGGCTAATTGAGCTGTGAGATTACCCTCTTGGGATGAGGAGCTGGAGATCTAGCGCTGTGTCATAATGGGAAGAAAAGCTGCAAAATTAAGGAGTGAGGTCTATGGGTTACATAACTGCTAAGAGCTGTGGGGTTATGATGCTGCACTGCTTCCAAGAAAAGCACCTCATTTAAAAAAAAAAAAAAAAGCAAGCGAATATACCATGCCATATATTTAAAATTTGAATGCAGTTTATAGATTCGTAGCATCTGCCCTGGATGTGGTGTGTTTCCTACCACTGCCCATAGTCTGGTGGGCTTCCCTTGATGTGTTTTTTTTCCTCTGAGTATTCATTATTTTGCATCTTTGTCCTTTCAACTATAGGATTTAGACAAAAGTCAAGAAGAGATTAAAAAACATCATGCCAGCATCAGTGAGCTGAAAAAGAACTTCATGGAGTCCGTACCAGAACCACGGCCTAGTGAATGGGATAAACGCTTATCCACTCACTCCCCATTCCGAACACTTAACATCAATGGGCAGCTTCCCACAGGAGAAGGAGTGAGTACTTTGTCCATGTGACCACTTGTGAGAATGAATGAAATAAGTGTTACTGTATATTAATGTTATGTATATAAGTAAAATAAGTAAGTTTAGAGCTAAAATTGAGCTTTGGTTCCTCACAGGTTCATTGCAGCTTTAAGGCATTCCTAATCAAACACTTATTTTTTAAGTCACGTGGGCTACCCAGTCCAATTACAGGAGCCATTACTAGCTACCATTAGAAGACTAGACTCTTGAGAACTGCCTCCTTCTGGCTAGTGTGTGTTTACAAATTGACCATAAGCCAGTGGAACTTTATGTTCAAACTGTGCCTCCAAGGACCAGAGAGTTTACTAAATTTAGTAAGGTCAAAATTGGAACAGGATAAACATTTTTTAAAAACTTTATTTGAACATTTGCACAACTTAGAAATGTCTGGAATGGTTGACCACAATTATATAATAAACCAAGGAGGCCTCTAAGCCAGAGAATGCAGGACACCACCTATTAATGGTTGTGTTTCAATTTTAGAAAAATTATTGATGATTCATCTTTATAAGTAGCATCAAACTTTTAACATGTTGTTTTAGAAGAAGTCAGAAATACCTTTCAGAGGCTGCTTTTTATGTGTTGTTGTCATGACCTGTTGTAGAAATCCTACATCTGCCTAAATGAATCTGTGTGATGGAATATCTTAAAAGTTACCTTAAGCATATATTTAAAAATTCTTTACTTACTCTTTAGCCTATACAGGTTAATATTTATATAAGTAGTCACAATGACTTAATGAGTGATGATAATAATTTTTAAAATTATGTGCCTGTTTTTCACTAATAGCAATAGCAATTCTAGTCAAGAAAGGTAGTGATGTCTTAATAACTTAAAAAAAAACTTTGTTTTTATATTCAGAATTCATGGTAAACTATTCAACTTTGTTTAGTTTCTGGAACTGGAGAAGATGATAAAAGTTGACTCACAATGGGTACTTTTTATATTTTTCAAAATGCAATTGAAATTGGCTGAGAATTCTCTAAGTAGAGTCGGATGAGTTTCACCAAGTAAGACTGGAGAATTCCTGAATGATAGTAGCTAGTTACTGGGGGTGATAGCATACAATTGTTCTTTTTCACTGTCCTCTTCAGCCTCCATTCCCCGATGTAAAAGGACATCAGTTTTGTATTCTAAATGCAGATAATGTAGCCTGAACTGGGACAGTGACTCTGCTTTCTATAAATCTAGAATTCAGGAGACAGGCCTTATTGCTATCTTGACTGGTTAACCCTCTCTGTAAACCGTAACTGCATATTTTCTAGAAGTTTTCTTTTTGACTCCATGGAAGTAATAAAAGAGGCTCAATTACTTTGAAAAAGTAACTTAATACTCTTTTGGATGAAGTTTGGTTAATTTGAATCCATCTCCATTTCCAGAAAATCTCTTATATCTTAATAGAAACCTTCCAGAAATCATCTCAGGGCTGGTTGGAAATGGGTATGTCATTCTGTGGACTTTAAAGAAAGAACTTTTTATAAATTAGATTAGTAGGGAGTACTTGAGCCGCTTTAGCTCCATGCTTCTGTATATTATTCCTCGAAACGAATAGCAGAATAAATAAGAAGAACTGTCCTATGCTAACCTTTTATAAAGGATAACTCCACTTTCTGGCGTATTTTACTTTTTCTTTAATAATTAGGGCAATATTTCTGTTCTCTGGGATTACCGCTTCCGTCTTTGGCAGCATTGTTGTTGCATTTCAAGGCTACTGAATTTTATATAATTTGTGTATGACCAGGTGAAGAAAACCTCTGTCCTTCCCTCGGAAAGAAAGGTTGGTGGGCCAGAGGTAAAGCTGCTGTTATGACTTGTGCTTCTTAATCCAAATTTGCTCTTGTCATGGCACTAAGCAGATAATCCCCCCAGAACTGAACAGCAGCTGCTGAGTAATTTTTTTTCTTTTGGCTCTACTAGTTAATTCACACCCCACTGCCTTTTGACCTAACACATAACATTTCCACTGCTGCAGCTTTTGCAGCTTTCAAATTTGCTTATTTCGGCGCATGGCTGGTTGAAAAGCTGCATGAAGATGTAAATATGTATTCAGAGAGAAAATGAATTTAATTGTACCCTGTTCTTTTTATGTTGTCTTTCTTCTCCCTCTTTATATTCTTTTAAAAATCATTATAATTTTGCATCCTTTCTTTTCCTTTTTTCTTTTTTGCTGACCAGTCCCCCAGCTACTTTCTCCCTGATACATATCACTTAGGGGTGTGCAAAGAACCTGTGTCGAAATTCCAAACTGACCAGAGAAGGCTGGCCCAACTGAGAGAACTTAGAGCCAAGTTTTTCCTTTCATAGATAACATCTGTCTTGACTAGATGGCAGAGCATAGAAATTGTCGGGGGAGAAAAACTCAATTGGACAATTGGAAAAGACAACTTACCTTAAAAGTGTCAAAAGTTCTTGCTTAATGTGATATATAAATCTTCATGATGGTTGTTATTACTATTATTTTTAATCATGATTCTGCAAGAGGGGGAGGGAGTTTATAGTTGTTGAGATTTGTGGGGGGTTTTTTGTTTGTTTTTGGTAGACCTTGGAGGCACGTAGAAACTTTTATACTTTTGTTTTTCTTTTGCGATCTTTCAAATGTATGGGATTAAGATTTTTATTCCCTTGAGCAAAAGCTAATTGCCATACTGAATGAGCAGTTTTTTAAGTCTATATGAAGGGATATGAGGATAACTTTTTATATTCTGCCATTCTATTTGTAATAAAAGTAACTTTTCCAATGGCGAGAAGAATGCTTCATTATTGGCTTTGCCCAAGTGATCTAAGAAAAATTGGCAGCACTAAAACAATGACAAATGACCCAAAACTCATCTGTGAGTATCCTTGAAGGAGGAACAAATACTACAACTAAGGAAGTCAAGTAATTGCTTGAACTCTCAGGACTTCTAATGTTCATTCATTCAAAAAATTACCTATTGAATACGCTACTGTGTTATAGAAACTTTGCTGGGATAAATTGCCAAAGTAAGGTGAAATAAAGAGTGGCCCCAAAGATCTTCCCAAAGCCTTTGCACATCCCCAAGTATCATTTTTGAGCATTTTTCCATCTGTCATTTTGTTCATCTTTCTCTGTCTTTCTTGATCTTCTACCGTGAAAGCAGACACAGGAACGTGCTCTGTTAGTGCAGGATGAAGAGAAAATTAAAAGGCAAGAGAGATCTACTGAGAGAGCCTTGCCCCAGCAAGACAATGAAGAAATTCTTCCCAAGGTTTCTATTCCAATCCCTGAGGATCACAAGTCTCTCAAAAAGTGCCGCCTCTACTCTAGTACTTTTCCATCTCCTCGTATTCCTTTCATGATGTCTTTTCTTGTGATTCTTGCGTTGGCTGTTTGGTGGTTGGTCTTTCTGTGATCGGGAACAGGGTGCTCATCTGAAATGTCAAGACTAAAACCATTGAACTTTTGTCATTTACTTCTGTGTTATCTCCTGTATGATACCCTCTGATCTTGATAGTTCACTGTCCTAGGGAAGCTCTTTGTGATCATTTTTCTGTCAATAAAGTGTTACTCTTTGTAGAGTGTGTATTGTGGGGTCCAAAGGAGTAGCAATGGATTGCCCAAGCCAGCTTTCCTCGCTGACGTTGAACAAGTTCAGACAAATCAGATTTAAGCATACGACAGTTGGTATTTTCCCCAAGAGGTTTAACTCTTATCCTGCATGTTTGTATTGTTCACTGCTGTTGTGTCCTCCTCTCCAGTGTTACACGCAAAGCAGGATACTCTGTAGAAATATTTGATGGAATATTTCCTAATCTTCTATAGTCATTTGTGTGGCATGGGCTCTGTAGTTTAAGAAAAAAAAATTCAACTTGGTAATTTTTCAAAAGCCTTAAAATGATACGTTTGAATCTATGAATCCATAACCACTCCTTTTCTTGAGATATCAAACCAGTGTATACAAAGGCCTTTTTTGGAAAAGGGCTTTTGACTTCTGTGGCCTTCTTATGTGTATTTCTGAAATGTACACGGAAAAACACCTTTATCCTGCCTGGTGTATAGGAGGGATCTGCAAAGGTTAAATGCCAACTTTTCACAAGTAGAATGTTGATGGTTTGAGGAAAATGGTGCTGGTGCCCCTTAGCCTCCAGCCAGGGCTGAATTTCCAGACCACTGTACCCATCTTTAAAAGTCCTAGAATACAGGTTTATTTAAGATCTGTACATAAATATACCCTTCTCTGAATTAATACTGTTACTTCTTTATGACTTAAGTAATTATATTGCTAGAAGCAATGTTTAGCCATTATCACAAGCTTAATATATATATTGATATATTCTGTTTTCCTGGTAGACTTCAGACCTGTTTATTCTTACATTTGTGTTGAAATTAATTGTTTTTAATTGATGGCCTTGTGAGCTAAGGTTCTGTCGTGACAAGTATATGTCCCTCTGTTTGCATGTTGATTTTTAAGGCTTCCCTGAAGTAAATGCGAGTGTGCTCTGTCTTCACAACACAACTCCGACGCCTAACCTGTGGTTTTTTACCTCAGTATTAATGACATCTTGCATGTAGCTTACTTTTTATGGCACTTGAATGTACCAATATGGATGATTTGGTTAATGTTGTCTCAAATATTTGTTTTGAAATCGGAGTTCACGGGGTTATCAAACTGAGATTTTTGCACTTTGTTTTACTTCTCAATGCTTTTTAGTTGATGAAACTTCTAAACAAGACTTTTTGTTTTTTAAATGATGGCTTCTTACAGGAAAAAAAAAAAAAGAGGGAGAGAGAGAGAGCAAGAACACTAATGCCAAGAATCTTTTGTCCTTCAACACCCACCACGATTCTATTTTCTCTGGAGACATGTAGAAGTAATTCTCTGGTATTTCCTGAAAACTGCTCTTCTGTCATCTTAGGCTTTCCCAAAAAATGGGAAAAGAAGTAAGGGGCGGGTTGAATTTTAAAATCTGTTATGGGTGTTATCTTTCATGTCACAGGCTATGTCTGTTTATAACACATATTTTGTAACTAAGCCTATTTCTTGGTTCACTCATAATTAGGAAAGAGAGACTTCAGTCAGCCTGACACATTGCAAAGCTGTCCTCTGACACAGAAAGTGATCATCAGAAGTACTCCCCTTTATCTTTGAAATAGAAATGTAGGAGCTTTCCATATGAAATAACAAAACTATATTGGTTAGAGTCTTTTAAAATTTTTTCAGGGAACCGAAAAGGAAATAATCAGGATTTTATTGATACTTTTATAACTGTTTACGATTATATTTCCAGTTTTCATCCTGGTACACAGCTTTTTATTAATTGTTATTATAAACTTCACCTTGGATTTGTTTCCCTTTGTGTTAGAGTTATTCCAAGTCCCTTAAAAGTCTAGCATAAGCCAATGATATTTTTCATTTTTTTGAAGTGCAGCAGGAATCCTCAGAGATCCTTATTGATAGTTAACGGAGAGGCCCTTTCTTTGATTAATAGGTAAGAATGGTTGAGAGGAGAAGGGCCAAGCCTTTGTATTGGATTAAGCTGGTCAGTGCAGGTTCAAAGATATACCCATCACAGTTGTCAGAGGAAAAATAGTAGACATTACAGCTTTGTATTAACTAACATTAATACTGCTGAGATTTGTAACAAAGCTGTAAATAGTCTTAGTTTCCTTCTCATTTCTCATTCCGTTCTGAATGCCAGAGACAGAGCCAAATCACTGTGTATTGGTTTTATCCTGGTTCAGCTTCTTAATGGCTGGTTGATAAGTAAAAAAAAAAAAAAAAAAAAAAAAAAAAAAAAAAATTGGACTAAAGGTATCAATACAGACCAGTAAAAAGTCTTGGGTTTATATTGCCTTGGTTTTTGCTATTAATCATTTCCAGGGTGACTCTGAGAAGTTCACTTAATTACTTGGTGCCCAGATTTCCACCTAGTAACATAGAGACAAACCTACCTCATGAGAATGAATCTGTAACGTGTTGGTTGTTGTTCATTTCTTGGTCTTTTGGGGACTGGGAAGATGAAAACTTAAAAACAGACATTAATTTCTTGGAATTTTTCATATGAAAGCAAGCAGTGAAATAGTTGTGTTGATTTCCATCTGCTTCTTACTGGTATTTGACCAAGCACTTAAAACTACTGAAGGTAGAAATGTCTTTCCAAAGTCATCATACTCTTAAGCAATTCATCTTATCCTTATGGTATTCTTACAGTGGCCCAAACTTGAAAATAAACCCAGCATCAATCCTTTAACCATTTTCTTATGCTGACACTTAGAATATGAAGGCGATTCAGTTCACATGGATCCAGTTTTACAACTTGTTTACGTCTCTGATAAAACTTGTGAAGGGAGAAGATGCTGACTCTGTTGACAAATATTAGATTGGGGATTTTCTGTGGATTAGATTTCCAGTCATCCTAGATCCTAGTACATTTCTTTCTAGTAAATGTTGTAAATTTTTTCTCTGAATTTTCTGTGGATATAAGCCAATTTACTGTCTCCTACATTCCTAAGTTACTTTTGTAATATTTCCTACAGATAAGCATGGAGAATACACCAGGCATAAGAGGTTTGCTTATTTTTTAGAAGGCATTAGCAAGCAAAATTTATACTTGGGCTTTACCTAGTGATCACGTATTTACAAAAGGAAGACAAAATTAAAAAATAGTATGAGACACTTTCGCATTGTTGCTGGCTTTTTATTCCCCCAAAAGTATTGAGTATAGTAGAGATATATAGAATTTCTCTACAGTTTCCTTCCCTTGTATTCTTCACAGAAATTGTTAAATCCCAAACTTCTTTACAGCGTTCTGTACCACACTGAGAAAAAAATGTCGCTTGTTTTCATTGCACTCAAACTAACCCTGTTGTTTGTAATTTTGGTACTAGAAATGGAGAAGAGTCCTTGTTCTATTCTCCATTATGCATGGCATGTGGGATAACTGTATCGGCCTCCTCCGCATTATAGTGGATAGTGGATCAATGAGTCTGCTCTCATTTCTGTTTCTGTTACCCCTCATGCCTTAGGATCTCCTTCTTTACTGAAGCAGAGCATGATACAAACATTGGTGTGGACCTGGGATTGGGCACCAGAAACGGTTAAGAAGGTATGACTGTTAGAGTGAGGAAGCCATGTAAGGTTAGACCAGAAGGCGATCAGAGGTGGCTGTGACAAACAATTACAAATTCGTAGAGTATTTCACTTCATAAATGAAATTCTTATCATACTAGAACTTGAAAGACAAAAAGAAGTAGTTTGTTACTCCCACAGATCAGAAATACAGGCTAAAAGCTAAATAACTTCAGTCATTGCCTAACTAAATGTGTGGGTGACAGGTCGTTGAGGAAGTGTATGCTTTAGGAATGCTTTTCTAATCTTTTGTGATTGATGTCCTAGAGGGTAGCGTTCCCCTTTATGATAGTAAGAATCCTGTTTGCAGTAAATAATAAAATAAATCTAACATTTCAAAGATTAGAGGGCAGGAGAAGCATGGATCCCAACTATCTCTTCAGGTACCCCCCCCCCCAGTCATTAAAGGGTGCAGTTTAGTCTCTCATTTTCTCCTCTACTGTCTCCTTAAAGAAGAGTCTTCATATGTACAGGATCCTGTCTCAATAAAACACAGAGACTAAGAATTAAGGGGAAACCATGGTTACTGCTATGCATTTACTCATTGCCCACTAGGGCAATGTATTGCAGAGTTCAGAGAGGCAGCGTTATCAGAATTTTAGGTTTGGATAAGCCCCTAATCCAACTCTTCTCCACTCCAACGCTTGACTCTTCTGTACAATATCATTTAGTGATTTAAAACCATTTATAGACTAAGTGGTCTCTAGCCTCCCAAGATATAGCACACTACATCTTTGGACATCTCTGATTTTTGCATATAAATCATTCTTATATTAACTCAAAATCTGTTTCCCTATAGATTTCAATTCTTGGTCCTGATTGGAGGCCTTCTGAAGAATTTCCTATCTTCCATATTATAAGCTCTTCACATAATTAACTATAACTCCCATGTTGGAATTAGTCATAGCTCTTGCCCTCAGATAACTTACCATCTGATGTCCAGATCTGCCCCAGTCTTCGCCCCAGCATGTTATCCTCTTTCTTCTTTCTTTTTCTAGCTGTCCTTATTTTATCAGCTCTTTTTCTCTTTGGCTCCGTTGCCCATGGGTTGCTTGCCAATGGTTTATTCATCTTATGTTCTTACCCGTTGACTTGCCCTCTCTCTTAAAAAGAACATCTTGAAATTCCTGGAAATCCTCAAGCTTCTTCATAGATGACACAGGCACGTGGGATTTTTTTTTTTTTTTTTTTTTTTAGATGAAAGAGTGGAGGTGGGATAGTTCTGTAGCTTGGGGAACTTCTTGTAGCCCAGAATCTGTTGACAAGACAGAATCGCTATTCTATTTTGAAGAAGCATACCGCCACAGCCTGCATTCTAAGTTTGCTTGCCTTCTCTGACTGACTAATCTTTACATACTTTAGCACCCACGTGATTTAATTTATATCATTGTGATATGATAAACTTATGGAAACTTACTTCCTGTTTAACATTCTGGTTATGGCTTAGATCCCCACCAGAAAAAGTGGTATTAAAAATTTGAAATGTTGTTAGTCCATCTCTTTTAGCTTGTACCTGTCTCCTCAAAACTGTGAGATTCTCAAAGGTGAGAGGCTTTGTTTTATTCATCTTTGTTTGCCAGTCCGTCACCTTTGTATCCCAGATATGTAACAAATAATTGAAATTTGTTAAATTGGATTGAATGATCAGTCACAGATGGTAATGGATAAACTCGAACTTTTCACGTAGAATCTCTTTTATTGGAACACAAATTTGTGCCAAATTAGTCACCATACGCCTAATCAGTATATGCGAGTAGCCCGAAAAACCCATATATGAGCCAGAAGCCACTATTTCTCTTATTAATTCTGTCGTATGGTCCGTGGTTTCTTCGAAGAATTTACTGTGGTAGGTGTCAGTCTCTCTTGTGAATGCCTCATAATTTGGTTCAATTAAAAGCTCTTATCCATTTACCAAAGGTAACAATCAACTGTTTTCCCTATGGAAGGTATTATTGAGACTGGGGGCTTGTTTGTATGAATAAATTCATCTCGGAGTGTGATGCCATAAAGGGAACCTGATATTTGACAATTTGTGTTTATCTAAAATACATTGCAGAGAAGAGTTTCTTTTTTCTTGTGTTTCACATAGTATAAAAGCATCCAATGTATCAAACTCTTGTGATATCAAGGGTTTTGTATATCAGATAGACCAGGAGTTGGCAAACTTTTTCTATAAAGGTCCAGATAATACATATTTTAGGCTTTGCAGGCCTTACGGTCACTGGTGTAACCACTCAACTTTGCCATCGTATAGTGAAAGCAGCACAGACAATAAAACAATGAACATGAACGTATTCCAATTCAGACTTTATTTATGGACACTGAAATTTGAATTTCATATCATTTTTATGGTCACTAAATATCATTCTGTGTTTTCCAAACCATTAACAAACATAGAGCCGTTTTTAGCTCATAGCAATACAAAAACAAGGAGTGGGCTGGATTTGGACTGTTGGCTGTACTTTGCTAACCCCTGATAGGGGTCCAGAGAATCAGAGAACTGATTAATTTACTCTTTCTGCCTTCCTACTACTTGAAGAGCTGTAGAAGCTCTTTGCATCTTTGTTCAGTGCTGAAGTATTTGTGGTCTTATTTATGACTAGAATTGGAAAACAAAACACAAGGCATTTGTTTCTATTTATTTAGCAGTTGGGGTGCACCAGAACGGTAATCTAACATATCTGTAACCACCGCAACACCCCTGCCTTCGTCAGTTTTCCAGATGGTTCGATGTTAACCGTGCTCTTAACATACTTCGTGATGAATTCGGCTAGCCCCTTGGTTTGGTTTGGTTTGGTTTGGTTTTCAAGGGTCTGCCTTCGTTTTCCCCTAAGGAATAAAGAAACAATTTCCAGATTCACTTTCTGTTTAGATAGGTTTTAGAGATAGCTAACAAACACGGTAAAGGAAGTGAAATGCTTTTTACTCTGAAGTTTCGGTATGCCCTAGTGTCTCGAGCAGTTGTATAAATTTAAGGTTGGGAATCTAAGGAAAACATTTTAGAAGGGTTCCTCTTTCTAAATAAAGAGATTTCCCTAAGAGGAATTCCCCCCGGTTCAGGACCTGTTGGGGCGGTATTTACCAATAAGTCAGAATAAAATAAATTGATGTTCTTTCGCAAGTGTCTTTGCTTCCTAGTTGACGTGGACGTGAATGTGTTCTGGAGGATTCCTTTGGTCTGTGTTTAGCTTTGGGAGGTGCTTTCTAATAAGTCTGTAAACCTATGTTCCTTTCCGGTCCCTGGTCCAGGATGCTTCAGATCTAACACTAGGCTGAATACATTGTTTGTCCCTTAGCAGTTCAGCAAGGTATTTAACCCTAAAGAAATCTGCTAAGAAATTCTCTTTTGGAACATTTTCTTCGATATTTTTCTCACGTTATTTACTGTTAATATGTAAATTTATCATGAATAAATCTTACTGAAAATCTGATTCTGGTTGATAGTAGTCATTAAGGAAGTAGGAGCCAGCAATGCAGTATATAGACCCACTTAAAAAAAAAAAAAAAGGAAAAAAAACCTGCTTGGGGGGATTAGCAAGAAATATTGTTAGCCAGTCTTTCCAGAAAAGTTTCCTTGTTTTTCCATATTTTCACTCTTCTCTATGTCCCAATAGTTGTCTTTTGCTCAGTCCTAAAGCAGAGATAACCTTGACATGTGTTCAGTTCTTAGAATATTAATGTTTTAAAGTCAGATTGGAACTCATTTGACTTACTTATACCAAGTGTTATAAATAACTTTTTTCTAACCATCTTAATTAGTCACTACAACACATGTAATTGTCGCATCTGTTAGAAGCATTTTTAATATGCTGAGTTTGTCTTTTGTTTTTTTTTAAAAAGCACTCTACAAATTAGTGGTTATTAACCATCCAGTATTGCCACTGCGATCATAGTGAAGAGAGAAGAATGCAGTGGGTGTGGCTATGTGGGTGTGAGGAGAGCGTGCTCCTGTAAGGTAGAACCAACAGAAGGTATACCACTTTATCTTTCACTTCACCTTGGGTAAACCTTATCTCTTATGTTACTTTCCCAGCTCTAGATTCTATTGTATTACCCAGGTAATCACTTAAAACCAACACTCCACATTTTGAAGTGGTCTGTTTACGAGCTCAAAGTATGTACTTCATGGCCACGTCTGAGTAGTATAAAATTTTGAAGAGTTTCTTCAAAGCCGTGTTCTTTTTAAGAACTTGTTGAAAATGTTAACATGGAAAGTCATTTTCATTGTTACAGAATTTTTCAGGAAGAGGAGACACAGCTAGTTAGTATCCAATAATAGTTTCCTGTTGTACTTAGTTCTGTGGAATCAAGATGCTATTTTCTAGATAATAAATTGGGCCGTAATATTTTTTTAAGTACTTATTATGTCTATAATCATTTTTGGAATTGGGACTTCTGAGAAATCCTGCCGAATATATTTAATTGTGTTCCATACTAAGTGATCAGAGTCTTTGTACTGGTTATAATTCCTTCCTCTTCATCTCCATTTCTCTATCTCAGACCTTCTTAGTATCTTGAAATAAAATCGACCAACCAAAGGCTTCTGCTCTCCTAGACATGTTTAGTATAACTTTTAATATTTGCTGAAAACTTTGACTTCTATAGCTCTATTCAGGTTTGAGAACACTCATATGATCTGTGGAGTCCTTGCTGGTGAGTGCACTGTTAAGGCAAAATTTTCTATTACCTAATAGATAAAATTTTGCACCAGGCACTGATTTCGAAGCTGTTTGCTTTTACAGTCACCTTTTCTGGGGATAATCTAATAACAGCACTATTAAGGAAAGTATAAAAACTATGTTTGAAGGATAATTGTCATTGGCGAATTTCATTTGCTGGCATTTGTGAGAGGCTGCATTATGGAGTGATTTTCTTATAATAAGCAGTTTTACCAACTGTAATTTAATGAAGGCCAACATCTAAGTAAGCTCCTTTACCCAGATGTAATCTTTATATGCCAGAGAATAGCAATCAACCAGGAAAATGACTCAAGTTTTGTGGAGAAGCTAGTGAGCACTACAAGGATGTGTTTCTAGCTAGGGTCCAATAGCATACTAACTTTATTTTTTAAAAAAAGTGGGGGTGGATGTAGCCAAGAGAGAAAATTTAGAATGAAGGGAAATGTATTGCAAGATACAGAATGGCACACTAGAGAGGAAAGATAGAATTTTTAAATCATCTTTGCTAGCCACATGGTTACTCTGTTGTTAGTTTATCCCCATCCTGAGTGTTTGCCATTCTAATGTCCTTTTTCAAACTGTCAGCTGGCCTGAGTTTTCCACTGAAAGTGTACCAAAACTATTATTTATGAGGCTTTGGGGGGTAGGGGGGGGCCAGGGAATGATTTTCTTTTTGGTGATTTTTTGTTCTTTCTTCATCCGTTTCCTTTTTTGGCTGAAGAATGGGCTACTGCTGCTTGACTTGTCATCTTTATGTGCTGTTTATACGTGGCTTTTACAAAAGAAGCTATTACCACATCTGATTTATCTTTTATTGCAAGTGCCCATATAAAAGCATTTAACGAAATTTTTTAAATCACCAGCTTGATGTTCCTACTGAATATTATACAAATACAGGAAACACCAATATTATTAATTTTCAAAATGGGAATAAGATTAAATGTTGATACTAAATTAATGTATAAAGACATATGTTTTGGGTTTTTTTAGAGCTCTTCCCCAAGGCATTTAAAGCCGTTCTTTGCTGAAACATAAACTTGCCATGTTTTGTTAAAGAGAAGAATGTAGAAACAAAGCACTCGCAATTAACTGATCTAATCAGGATTGGATCCTACATTTTTTAGCTTGCATGTTGCAGACCGTTTGGGGGTATTATTTAAACAGACTGTTGATAAGTTAAGTGACTGTAATATTTATCGTTTGCTTTAGTAAAGAACCAGGAGCTGGACACTACTGCTGGGTATCTTCATTCTGTGCTTAGCAAGATAACCTCGAATCCTGCTGGTTCTGTGGGCATTTGCGGTGCAGAACATTTCTTACTGGGTTTGCAAAGCAAGGGTAATGTGCTCTGTGGGTGTATGTGTGTCTGTGCACAACTCTGTCCCTCAGTCCCTTTGCCACCTTCTGCTCACTCCCTTTTTCTTATCAAATTTATTTTTTTAATTATGTAAATCTTGTTAAAAAGTCTAACGAATACCCAGATCCCCTTTTTGTGACATACAGAAACACTGATAACCGTTCAATGTATTAACTTTCCCTGAGGTATTTGCATTTGAACAGGCCACAAAGTCATTGCAAACATGATAACATTACGGAGCTGATTGTATCCTTGAGCAGTACGTGTAGGGCCAGTCCTAGGTCTCTGGTAAAATCCAGGAGCGCCTGGCTGGCTCAGTCGAGGGAGCATGTGTTTCTTGATCTCAGGGTTGTGAGTTCAAGCGCCACATTGGGTGTAGAGATTACCTAAAAGAACGGTAAACTAGAATGAAGAGAATGTAAAAACCAATGGTAGTTTAATAGATGTGGTAGATTTAGGATTCCATTGTGGAAAGTAAGTATAGAGGTTAATATGCTAAATCTTAAACTCTTTTTATAGAAAATTTAATAATTTCAGGAAGCAAAATCTGTGATAGTAACATTGATATGATTTGGGCTTAGAAAAAGCAGTAAATCTATTGAACTTTAAAATGGTTGTAAATTTTGTGACTAATCAGAACTGTTTTTCCTAATTTTCTTTCTTAATAGACAGTATACATCTCAAAACTATTTGAAGTGGCCTGTCTAGTGTTTTACATGAGGATGTTGGCTCAGGAGTCTTTATTAAATATTCTCATAGAGTGCCTATTTTAATTCTTATATTCTGCCACAATTTCCTTCTTCAAATTTCTGTCTGGCTGAGAACTTGCTAAGCCGAAAGGAAGACCAGCTTTAGTTAAATCTATAGGATTGGCCCACTTTGGGTGCTCGGGAAACACTTCCAAGTAGAGACTAGGTGTCTATTGCTCTGGTTCATGTTTCTTTGCAAAAAGTAAAATGTTAAGGAATAGAGTACAAAGACATATAGTATCTAGTATTTGCCTATCACTTCATTGTGCACACCTGTACAGTGAACCCTCATAATAACCGTAAAAGTGCTGTTCTTGCTTCATCTGATAAAACAGAGTCTCAGAGGTTGAGAGGTCTGCCCAAGAACAAGCAGTTTTTAGTGAAAGAACTGGCACTGGAACCCAGGTCTTCGATGCTTCAGCCCGGTGACATTCTGTCATGCCACAGCTGTCTCCTAAGTCACTCAGTCCCCAAATGAAATATGGTAAAAGTTACAGAGTGTGAATTAAGGAGAAGGTTGGACTTTGTGAGACCCTAATGATTTATGAAACTGGGTATTAAAAATGGCTTTCAGAAAAGAAAATGGTTCTCTAAGATCCTGAAGCCACCGATTTATTAATGCTGGACTCCCTTTAAGTCTCCCAGGTTGAGTCCTACAGAATGTCCCAGAACCTGAAATACGATCTCTCTCAGTGTATAGGAACCAGAAGATAAGGATGAGAAATGAGGCCTTGCCTGTGGTTGAGACAGAGGTGTCAGGGCTTTTGTTTGGCCCTGGGGATGACCTGGTTTCTGGTATTAAAATCATTCAATAGGGGCGCCTGGGCGGCACAGTCGGTTAAGGGTCCGACTCTTGATCTCAGCTCGGGTCTTGATCTCAGGGTTGTGAGTTCAAGCCCCAGGTTTATATATTTCATAAACATATAAAATATATTTATTATTAAAAATAATAAAATAAAAAGCAAATAAAAAGCATTCAATTAAAGAAATTGAACTTTTTAGAAGAAAATAATTAGTAGTTTCCTTTACATGTTTATTGGAGATATTTAGATCAATAGCTTAAATTCCCATTAATTAAATCAAACCTCACACACTATGTCAAAAGAAAACTAGGTGGATATCCAGAAGGAAACAAACCAAAAATACCTCATTGTCAAACCAAATGACGTTTTGTATCTCTAAGAATTATTCGAGCTTCATCAGAAAAAGTATTTTTGGTGTTCTGTGCCTGAGTCCCTCAGTGTGTTTATGTCAGAGTGAAACCCTTGCTGATTTGGAGGAGAGTGTTTCAGACGGTTTAAGATGATGTTGGTAAAGTGGGTTAGGTCAGGATATTCATGCAATTTAGTGACACAGTTTGTATTTTGGTCTGGCTGGACAATGAACATTTTTTTGCAGTTATTATTTGTGTTCCTTACTTGTCAATTTCATTCATTCGATAAAGTAAAATGTCACCCTAGCATGTTAATGGCCCTCTCAAAATTTGTCTTGTTTTTAGCAAGTAAGAACACCCATATTTATTCATGTTTGTCTATACTATCCATTTGAACATGGACATATATGAAGATACATTTTTCACAGGTATTCTAAAGTTAGATCTTTGGAAACATTGAATAAAGTACTAGGGAAAGGCATTTTTTTGCAAACTCAAAATTCAGCATATATTGATTCCCGGGATCTCATTAGGAGTTAACTTTATAACTGACATGATTGTTTTCTTCTTTCTTTCAAAAGTGTTCTGTTAACAAATTCTGCTTGTGTGGACTCAGTAACATCACTAACTGGCTTATTTTGGTGCTTCATGTAAACAGTATCATACTGAGAATGCACCAAAAAATTAACAAGACACTGTAATTAAACTTGAGACCAGCTCTGATAAAAGTTGCCTTCTCCCCCAAGGTTCCACCACCATCGCCACCACCACCAGATACATTTTTCTTGTGTAAATATATTTAACTGCCATCTGTACATATCTTTGTCAATATCTTCAACTAAATCTAAGTACCCTAGGATTGGATCGCTTCTTTCTTTCATCTGTCCCCAAATCACCTAAAAGACGTTTCTCTTGTGAGATGGCAATTAAACAACTGTTTATTGAATTTTTGCAGTCATTCCGATGTTTTATACTTGATTCCAATAAAACAAGATTTAAACCTGAGGTGCAGGGCACTCGGGCAAAAAAAAAAAAAAAAAAAGAAAAAAAAGTATAAATCATTCTGATTGAAGTGATAGTGTTGATTCGTAGCATATATCACTTAATCTAGACTTACTGCTTAGATCAAGTTTTAGGGTTCTTTGATCTTTAATATTTTATATTCCCAGTTGCTATCATGACTGGCAAGAGAATGATAATTTTCTTTGCATGTCTTTACTGGTTTCAGAGGCAGGTTATCTAATAAGAAAATCTACTAAGGAATTAAGTCACAGATAGAACCATATTTTCATTCACATTCCTGAGAATAACCCTGCCGTCTTTATTATTTTTTTTTAAAGATTTTATTTATTTATTTGACAGAGAGAGACAGCCAGCGAGAGAGGGAACACAAGAAGGGGGAGTGGGAGAGGAAGAAGCAGGCTCATAGCGGAGGAGCCTGATGTGGGGCTCGATCCCAGAACGCCGGGATCACACCCTGAGCCGAAGGCAGACGCCCAACGGCTGAGCCACCCAGGCGCCCCAGCCCTGCCATCTTTAAATCAGAAAACATTAAACAAAATATAATGAAGCTACACCTTAAAGCTGAGCTGTTTCTTTTCCACCCAGATACCTTAGGTCCACAATTATTGACTTTGACTTTCAAAATCCACTTGCCAAATTACTAAGGTTTTATATTCTCCTTATAAAAGAGAATGTTTATATTAGTTACCAGTTGCTTATATTACTTACCATTCTTTCTATTAACTACTTTTTCTTTTAGGAAACTCTTTTAACTGTTTTTTTTTTTTTAAGATTTTATTTACTTATTTGAGAGAATGAGAGATAGAGCACAAGTGGGGAGGAGAGGGAGAAGCAGGCAGCTCCATGAGGGGCTCAACATGGCGCCTGACCCCAGGACCCTGGGATCATGGCCGGAGCCGAAGGCAGATGCTTAACAAACTGACCCATGCTGGCGCCCCTATTTTTAACTTTTTAAATGGTTGGAGGACCTTAAGGATTTATCAGCACTTCATAAATTGTTTACCAGAATCTTCAGGCTTTGCATACTGTCTCATTATGAAACCAGATACAAAAACTTGCATAAGAAAATAATTAAAAAACATTTTTTATAACAAAAGTAATGCATATTCATTTTAGAAAGGTTAGGAAATACAGAAAAACACAAACAAAGAAATTACATTATTTGCAGTTCTTGGGGTGCCTGGCTGGCTCCGTCGGTACAGCATGTGACTCTTGGTCTCAGGGTCGTGAGTTCAAGTCCTACGTTGGGCACAGAGTTTACTTTTAAAAAAAAAATTATTTGCAGTTCTGCTACTACTACTGATATTTTAATATGCCCTGAAGTCTTTTTCATGTGTATAGTTACACACAGGAAAATACTATTTTTAAATGGGTAAGAAATAAAGCCTCGCACATTACCAAGAGAAGGGTTTAGTCTTTTTGAAGTCAGCATTTTTGCCTTCTTCCCTCATTCCAACATTTAAGGATGATCCTGAGGTGAAAGTAGTTCCCTGAAATCACATGGCAAGTCGGCGGTGATACTGCTGTTCGTCACGTGGGTCCTTATTCGATCTTCACTAAAGAGCAGGGGACAGGTGATCAAGTGTGTGGGGAGAAATGGCTACATGGTCCCTCCAGAAAAAAAACTATGGCTTTTTTCTTATGTGGCAAAATTTTAGGAAAGTTTTCCGGATTTATTTTCATTGTGATGCTTATAGGATAAGATGGTCTTGTGAGCATAACTGTGGTTCTTTCATGTATAAATATTCTTTCTAATGTATAAATACCTTGCTTCAGAAATAACCTGAAAAGAAAAATCTCTGCATTGCATTTAATGGAGTGGCAACAAAATGCCTGTAAAGCAGCCATCTCCTGCTCTTCATGATGTCTGGGATCTTTAAGTCAAGGGAGAGGTAATTTATAACTTACACGGGCACATACCTACACAGGGTTTGGTGATCCTGAGACATAATCCTTCTAAATGAATACTTTTCAAGAGAAAACCTTTAGGGAAAACAAAAAAAGAAAAACAACCTTTGTTTTTTTAATCCCCAAAGAAAATACTGAATTATCATACTTAGCAGGAACCATCCACTTTTTAAATAAAATTGAAACATTTCAAATAGTGTTCTCAATTAAATATTTGTCTAACATTCTTGCTTCTCCTAGTCTTGAAACCAACTAGATAGCCTGGCTGTACTCTGTAGGGGCAGCTGGTCTTACTATTGTAACATCGTTCTTCTAGACCCCCCCCATCAGTCCAGATAAGCAACGACTGAATTAGCACCTTTGAATCACTTTACGTCTCAATTTTGTCAGTTACTGTGGGAGGTTCAGATACAGTCCTATATTTGTTCCTACCCTGACAAGATTCCTTTAAAGTTTCCAGGCCAATTTGGGATATGCTCTTGGGCACAGTCTTATACAATCCAGTGGCCCTTGCTCACGGCCACAGCTAAAGGCACAACGCTGTCAGTTAACATTCCTCACTCATGTTGCACGCCCAAGTTTGGGAGTCATGTCACGGAGATTTTATATCTTCTTTTTGTCTCCATCTTTTCTTCTGGCTTTTCAGCCGTCTCCTTATTTTTAAAAGTATAGTGTTGGACACTGAAATCAGACTGTGCTAAGAGGACTCTGGACAATCTTGGTACTTCTCGAAAGTACAGTCACGTTTGATGCACATTCTTTTGAGCATAAAAGGACATGTCCTCTGGTCTTACTTGAAATACCTTGTTGCCATGGAAGAAATGGGCTTTAGAACCAGAAACCAACTTGAGTTTAAACCCTAGCTCCCTCACTTAACTAGCTCGGAGTTGCTTAACCTCCCTGTTTCTTCATCTATATCTCTAAAGTAGAGATAGTGACTACTTCGTAGTGAGGTTGTGAAAAATTAAGTGAGGAAACATATTAAAGTGACTAGTGCACTATCTGGCATGTTGTGAACATGAGTACTGTCAGTTTTCCTCTCATTTTACTGATGTAGGAGATAAAATGCTGGATGGGACAGTGGGTCTGGTCAGGTGGGCCACTCTTTATGTTCTTTCCCTTTTTTTTTTTTTAAGTATGTGTGTGGGAGGGGGTGCACAGGGAGAGAATCTTAAGCAGACATCGCACCCAGCTGACGCCAGGTTCGATCTCACAACGCTGAGGTCATGATGTGAGCCGAAATCAAGAGTCGGATGCTTAACCAACTGAGCCACCCAGGCGTCCCACTTTTTAAGTTCTTTCTACACATGCCTTTTCAGTTTTTAAATAGCACAAGGCCAAGCAGAAGTTCTCAAGTCACCTGGATTTACTGAATATACTTTCAACAAGTTTTTACTGAACATCTGTTATGTGCCAGAAACTAAACAAGAGAGAAACAGGGCTAAGTAACAGGAAATCCTTATCACCACCACCACCACCACCACCACCACCACCACCACCCTCTAAGGAACTCACAGTCAAATGGGAAAGACAGATTACTAAACCAGGAATGACAAGGTGCAATAGGAACAAAAGAGAAATAGTATCTACATACTTCAGGTGCTCGGGAAAACTTCCAGAACTGACACTTGAGCTGAGCATGGACTTCCAGGCAGAAGGAACAATATTGACAATACTTACAAAGGCAGGGAGGCAAAAGAAAGTATGCTCTGTTCTAGGAACTGCAAATAGTTTTGAATTAATGGAAAGAAGGGTGTCTGTGGAGGTACAACAGGGTGAAGCTGGAGAGAGAGGTTGGAGTCATATTTTATTTTATTTTATTTATTTATTTATTTTAATGATTTTTTATTATATTATGTTAGTCACCATACAGTACATCCCTGGTTTCCGATGTAAAGCTCGATGATTCATTGGTTGCGTACAACACCCAGTGCACCATGCAATACATGCCCTCCTTACTACCCATCACCAGTCTATCCCATTCCCCCACCCCCCTCCCCTCTGAGGCCCTCAGTTTGTTTCTCAGAGTCCGTAGTCTCTCATGCTTCATTCCTCCTTCTGATTACCCCCCCTTTCTTTATCCCTTTCTTCCCCTACCGATCATCCTATTTCTTATGTTCCATAGATGAGAGAAATCATATGATATTTGTCTTTCTCTGCTTGACTTATTTCACTTAGCATTATCGGTTGGAGTCATATTTTAAAGTCTTCTCTGTGTCTTACCAAATGGTCTGAACTTTAACCAGAGGCAGTGAAGAACCACTAAAGAGTTTTAAGCTGCAAAATGGAGTTCTCAATGTTTCAGTTTAGAAATAAACACTTTAGGGAGTCCTGGGATTGGTAATGAGCCCGGAGCAGGGCTCCCCGTTCAGCGGGGAGTCTGCTTCTCCCTCTGCCCTCTGCCCCTCTGCCCCTCCCCCGGCTTGCGCTCTCTCTAAACTCTTTAGCCGCAGGGTAGAGGAAGGTTTGAGATGACAAAGAAGGAAGGAAAAAAGCAAAGAAGAAACACTATTTAGGGCATTAGTTAAGTAAGCGAAGTGAGGCATTACACGAGCCTGAATGAAGGTAGTAAACGTGGGAATAGAAACAGATAAGGGCAATACTAAAAGCAATGGAAATGACTTGCAGTAATTTACGGGGGTTGGTGGGTGAGTGTAAGGACGGCATTGAAGATGATTTCAGGGATTCTGGCATGGAAGACTGGCTGGATGATGGTGCCATTTACCAATATCACAGAAACGAGGAAGTAGGGGTGGCAGGTCCAGGCAGCAGCAGAGATGAGCTTAGTTTGGGGCATATTGCATTCCATATGGCTGGGAAGATGTCCAGTACGTCGTTGGCTGTGTCCAGATCTGGACAACAGAGCCAACTGGGGAGGCTGATTTGACCATATGTGAGAATGCTCTAAGTGGTCATCTAACCCAACTATTATTAATTTTCCCTGTATCTCCAGTGACTAACACATGTTAAGTGGTCAGTAAATATTTGTTGAAATGATGTTACTGTAGCTGCGGCTTTTATCAGTGGTCTCCTCTATACGTGGTTTGAAAAAAAAATCATGCTTGATCTAGTTTTACTCAACAGTAGGCAGCTTTGGGCCAGGTGTTGCTGGCCCAAACGATGTCCGATTCACAAATGGCTTCTTGATAATAGACCACTACGTATCACTGGAGCAGACTGGTGTAAAATTGGCTCTAACTTGATTTTCTTCGGTGTTTTCCTGGTTATAAATCAATCTTCTCAATTGTGACAAAATTGGTTGGAAAAGCCGCGAAGTATTTCTCCACGTGAGTGGGTTCGGATGTGCTATTCACAGGGCTACAGCTAGCATACAGCAAGCTGAGAAAGTCTATTTGTTAATTACCAGCTGATCTATTTTTGGACAGCTCTAACAGCTTGTCTGACTCAAAAGAAATGGTGAGAAAAGTGCCCTAGAAAGTGATACAGTATGTAAATAATAACAACTAATTTTCTTGAAGTAAATAAGGCCCTAGTGTATTATAGGTGCTCAGAATGTTGGTTGAATGAAGTGACTGTATATGGTACTTTAGAATTTACGAAGTGCTTTCCCATGTATTATTATTTTTGTTTTGATCCTTAGAACCCCATGAGTTAAACCAGGTATTATTCTCGTTTTAAATATGAGGAAACTCACATACCCTTAGCAAGAATATTTGATGTATCTCTGATTCGTCTACAGAGACAGTTTCTGTTGTCCTTTCTCAATCTCATTTTTCACGCCCTATGTAATCTTCGCAATCAGTCCGTGAAATACCTGCCTGATCCAAATTCAGCTTGTACCAGTCCGAGATGCTCTGGAGTTGACAGTTTCAAGATGGCTTAGAAGTAAAGTTGGCCTGGAATTCTTGAGTGGGGCGCATCTTTCCTTGCCGTAATAGGGCACTGGTGTATATTCATCACAATGTAGGTTGGTTTACAAGTTCAGGAGTGCAACGATTTTTTAAAAAAATCTAATGCATGTGACATGATTTGAGGACTAACATGTGTAAGCTGATCCAAGCATGTGTCATTGACTGCAGGAATACCTTTTTAAAAGAGTCCTTTTCTGTTAGCAACTTACTAGCTAGGTGGTATGTAATATGGGAAGTTGATCTTCCAAAATTTCAGGCCTCCATGGCTTTCTGGGGAGTGCATCCACATGTTTACTTTTCCTGACATTTGGCTTCACTCAGCCTGTTCGTTTTTCAAATGGCTCATATTCTTTTTTTACTTGTGTGAATTCCTTCCCTTCTACCTATAGCACCTTTCTTTAAACTTTAGGATAATGTCCATCCATTGGTGATGTTTTCTTGTCATCCACATTCCGTTGGAAGTACTTATTTTAGGTCTGTTTTTCCTGTGCTGTGAGGCACCTGGCCCAGGACAGAACTGTTTCCAGGACTTACTTCTTAGGGGTGGAGATCGGTCATTCATCTATGAAGAAATATATCTCGGGGCGCCTGGGTGGCTCAGTCGGTTAAGCGTCTGCCTTCAGCTCAGGTCATGATCTCGGAGTCGTGGGATCAAGTCCTGCATCAGGCTCTCTGCTCAGCGGGGAGTCTGCTTCTCCCTCTCTCTCTGCCCCTCCCCTCTGCTTGTGAGCTCTATCTCAAATAGTAAATAAAAAATCTTTTTAAAAAATGTATCTCAGGGCCACCTGGGTGGCTCAGTCATTAAGCGTCTGCCTTTGGCTCAGGGCGTTATCCCAGCATTCTGGGATCGAGCACCGCATCAGGCTCTTCCGCTGGGAGCCTGCTTCTTTCTCTCCCACTCCCCCCTGCTTGTGTTCCCTCTCTTGCTGGCTCTCTCTCTCTGTCAAATAAATAAATAAAATCTTTTTTAAAAAATTAAAAAATAAAAAAAATTTAAAAATGTATCTCAGCTGCTGGGTCGCTTTTATTATGTGTACAAAGAAATACTTCACTATTTTTGATGTTTGATTTCATGACAATGGTTGGATTAAGTTTGTTCTGGATGTAGTCAATGTTTTAATCCCTGCCATCCAAAGTTGAGATTTTAGCTTCTCCATCAGGGGCTAGTATGATGATGATATTTATGGCTTGGAGATACGAAACATTTTTCAACCTGATCAGGCTTCTGGAGAATGTTTTGATTGGCTCATAAATTGCATGGTCTCCTGCGCATAGTAATGAGTTAGGTATTTAGGAATGGCAAAGTCAGCCCTTTAAGTGTGAAGAGTGTATGTTATACAGCGTAGATCATAGTAACACCAAGTGCTTGGTACCGTGTAAGGCACATCAGAATTATTTCTCAGGGGGCGCCTGGGTGGCACAGCGGTTAAGCGTCTGCCTTCGGCTCAGGGCGTGATCCCGGCGTTACGGGATCGAGCCCCACGTCAGGCTCCTCCACTATGAGCCTGCTTCTTCCTCTCCCACTCCCCCTGCTTGTGTTCCCTCTCTCGCTGGCTGTCTCTATCTCTGTCAAATAAATAAAAAAATCTTTAAAAAAAAAAAAAAGAATTATTTCTCAGGTTAACAGGGTTATGGAAATATGGCCAAAATAAGGTTGGAATTGCTTAAGCCACTGATATATTTAGTGAACAGCCGTTGTTCCTTTTGGCTACCTCAGGAGCTAAGATTCGTGGTTTATATTGATACTAATGTTTTTGAGACCTCTTAAAAATCATTGTTGATTCTCAGAGTTCACTATATTCCCCGTGATTCCTAATCTTCTTGCTTTTGTATGTGTTCATTCATTTGTAGAATATAAATGGCATTCGCACAGAGGAGGCGGCTGCCGTGACAAAGGGGCCATCTACCAACCCTGACTCTGAATGGGATGGTCCCAAGCACTCAGTAATTCCTAGTAAGAGCCAAATGACCACCCCGTCGGAGTCTCCGCAAAACTTTGAGTTTGGCTCCCTCTCCATAAGCAGCAAGGAGACAGAAGAGAAGGAGCAGGGGGCAGCTGGCTATCTTGATATTAAGGAAATGCCAAGAGGCTCAAGTGGGGAATGTATAGGAGTGGAGGAAGAGGCCAGTGCTGTAAAGTTCTCAGTATCGCCAGCTTCCTCTCAGCTGCAACTTGGTGAAAAAAAGGCAGAGAGTAGTGAAGAACGTGTTACACCAGGAGAGCCACCTGGAAAGCAAAATGGATCATTTCATGACTCTCGTGTGGGTAACCAGTTCCCCAGCCTCATTCGAAGTTTCCAGGTAGTAACCGATTCAATGATTCAGGTGTAATGACTCACTTTGGGAGAGGGTCAGAATCCGCGCTGTGGAGGAGGTGCTGGTGGTGGTGAGGGCAATCGCCGCTCTGCTTTTTTCAGAATCACAGAATAAAATCGAAGCCCTTGATTACTACAAATAAATTTATTCAGAGAAATTAACTCCATGACTAGAAACGCTTTCTCCCCTGGTGACTTAAAACTCCTGAGGGTGAATTCCAGCTGCTTATCTTTATGAAGCTGGTGTGAGTGGGTTCCTCTTTTCCTTGCTCACGTATGGGCTATGTAAAGAGATGAGTTTCTGAGACTTCTATAATGAGGAGCCATTAGTGTTCCAAGGCCATGCTCAAAAAATTCAAATACTGTTCATTAAAAGAGGCAACTGATTTTTCTTTTTCTTTTTTTTTTTTTAAGATTTCAAACCCAAATAATTATTTCTGTATTGCGGCCACATAGTACAACCCACCACTCCCACTGACCCCACTCACAAGGGCTTCCATGCTCACAGGCACTAATCTCCTATGCTAAGGTGTATGGCCACTTAACTTTGTCACAATCGAATGGTAGTTTTAGGGTGATTTATAGTCTTTGGCAAGGTGAGCTGATGGACAAGAAGCCTTTGATACTCCGCTAATGTGCATTCTTCTGAATTCTGAGATTAATCACCAGGTGGTGGTAGAAGTGATGATTTCTTTCCAGTTTCCCAAATACTGTTCCTTCTCAATAAATCCAAAGTGAATGTCTGACATTGATTTGAAAGAAGTGAATGAATTCCAGGATAAAGTGTTCCAATGCCGTCGCCATTTCACGTCCCATTTGTAGTTAGTGGAGGAAATGTGACTGATTTTCTTAATTATAATGGCACAGTCACAAGGACACACAAGAGTGACGGCTATTTGGCAAACAGTTTTATATTCAAGTTCTGAAGGTCAGTCTAAAGTGTTTTGTATCACTATAACCATCTGATCTTATAGCTTTCCATTAAGGATATGAAAATGATTACAGTAATGCTGTTTTTTACTATCCCTCATGATCTGACACCTCGTCAAGGCGACTCGGAATAGCGTCCAAGTCTTGGGCAGAGACGACCTAGCCCTTCGCTCGATTAGAGCTATCACTTTGATCAGATCAATGTCAGAAGATTAGTTCGCCACAGCCTTCCGAAGACTCTGGTAACTCTGTTTCTTTACTGCTTCACAGCCTCCCCTGGTGAAGACTCAGACCGTCACCATCTCAGATACTGCCAACGCTGTGAAAAGTGAAATCCCAACCAAAGATGTCCCTATTGTTCACACTGAGACCAAGACCATCACTTACGAGGCTGCCCAGGTGGGACATGATGTGCTGTTTCAGTCGCAAAGACTGGAGTAAATACAATAAATAACCTTCTTTCTTTACAGAGTCTCTAATCATTTGCTGCAGATAATGCTAGACTTTTCTGGGGTAATTCTTTTTAGAAGAGATTACTGATCTAGGGATGTCCCAAAGTACTTCATTGAAAGCAGCGTTGTCTTGCATCTGATGGCTTATATCCACCCAATGCTATTAGGGAAGGCAGTCTAATGTTATGGGTTCAGAACGTGGGCTTTGGGTCCCACAAACCTGAGCTCAGGTTCTGGCTCCTCCACTCACTCCAATTACTACAAGTAATTGAATGTCTCTAAGCCTTCATTGCCCCCCCTTCACCATCACCTCTGCTGCCCCCATCCATGATGTTAGTATCTGCCTCATGATTTCATTTTTAAAAAATTTTTTTAAAAGATTTTATTTATTTGAGAGAGAAAGAGAGAGCATGAGCAGAGGGAGAGGCAGAGGGAGCAGCAGACTCTCCACCGAGCAGGGAGCCTGACGCAGCAGTGTTCAAGCCCAGGACCCTGAGATCATGACCTGAGCCAAAGGCAGACGCTTAACCGACTGAGCCACCCAGGCGCCCCTGCCTCGTGATTTTATTATGAAGATTATATAAGATAATGACTCTGTATGGACTGGATTGAGCATCATGCCTGAAAGTGTAAATAAGTAACACCTACAATATAATTTATGGGGCACCTGGCTGGCTCCGTGGGAGGAGCGTGCAACTCTTGATCTTGGGGTTGTGGGTTCAAGCCCCACGTTGGGTATAGAGATTACTTAAAAATAAAATCTTAAAAAAATTATTATAATTTATTACAATTAAATTTAAAATCACACAAGAATTTAGGTATTTAAAATTTTTGTTTAAATAAAAATTTTGTTGACTTTTAGTAAAATTTCTCCTTCGTTATTGGTAATTTGAATGAGCAAAGAGTCACTTTATGTTGAATTGCTTTTTTCCTTTTTTTTTAATTCATAGAAGCCAAAAGTTGGAGAAAGTTTCCCCCCTATAAATTGATAAGTAAATATAAACAGGTATTTGTCGACCCTTTATATGTGTTAGGCCAAAGAAACTAAAATCGGATAAAGAGTTAGACAATATGAGATTGTATGAAAGGTTGTTCCTCCGAGGCTGGCAGAGTCAGGAAAATCCTCTCTGCGGAGGCCGCATTTTGGCTGAGGCCTGTGTGGCAGGAACAAGGCAGCCGTGTGAAGCTCTGGCTGAGTGATTGCACCTAAATCCTTACGGCTAATCCTCACACCATGAAATGGAGGACGATATCCCTTTCAGGAAACGGCGTCCCTTGCCAATTAAAAGCATGTGCTTTGCAATTAGACGAATGGACAAATCCTAGCTCAGCCACATACTAGCTGGATAACATTAAACAAATCACTAATCTCTCACCCCCTCTATTTCTTTGGCTGTAAAATGGGGCAAGTATCATCTTCCATTACAAGATTTGGGGGAGGATTAAGTGAAATGATGTCTGTACAGTGTTCGGTGCATTCACAGAGGCTCAGTGACTGTTAGTATGCTTCTCCTGTCTTGTGGTCTAGAGCGTGGAATTTGGTAAATAATGAGAGGTTGCTTAAAGTGTTTTAGCAGTGGGGATAAAGCAGCATCATTGGAAGATGATTCCTCAGGCTGTGTGCTGAATATTTTAAAGTAGGGGGATGCCTGGAGACAGGGATATGACTAGAGCAAGTCTGGGGAGATCCTTATAAAGAACTGAGGTATAGCTGGAGGAAATGAGAAGAAAGAGCTGTGTCAAGAGAGACAGAAATGAGTGAATAGGACTTGGCAGTACAGGGGATTGAAGAAGGAAGGAATAGGAAATTACTTTAAGATTGTGCACGTCATTAACCAGAGGATGTAAGAATTACTTTCATATGGTAGGAAACTCTTTAAATTGTTACTGCCATGGAAACAACCTAACTAGCCATCAGTTGGGAATAGGTTAAATAAATTATGCTATATCCAATTAGTATAATTCTGCGCAGCTATTGAAAAAAGCTTCTGATGGGATTAATCTGTGTGATAAATTAATAGATAAAAAAGCACGGTGGGGGGCGCCTGAGTGGCTCAGTCAGATAGGCGTCCAACTCTTGGCTTTGGCTCAGGTCGTGATCTCAGGGTTGTGAGATCGAGCCCTGCGTCAGGCTCTGCGCTCAGTGGGGAGTCTGCTTGAGATTCTTTTCCTCCCTCTCCTTCTGCCCACCCCCACCCCCATTCTCTCTCTCTCTTTCTAAAATAAATAAAGCCTTAAAAAAAAAGCATGGTGGAATATGGTGTAATAATATGCTGTTTATAGGAGGGAAAGAGGAGTCTTGTATGTGAATGTATTATCTCCGAATGGGAACGCAAAAAGAAAACCCACAAAGCAGTGGTGGCCTCTCATGAAGGGGACTGGGACTGCAGGACTGTGGTTAGGAGTGGGAGCGAGACTGACATTTCACCATGTTCCGTTTTGAAGTGAATTTTTTTTGTTTGTTTTTGTTTTTTAAAGATTTTATTTATTTATTTGACAGAGACAGCCAGCGAGAGAGGGAACACAAGCAGGGGGAGTGGGAGAGGAAGAAGCAGGCTCCTAGCGGAGGAGCCTGATGTGGGGCTCGATCCCAGAGCACCAGGATCACACCCTGAGCTGAAGGCAGACGCTTAACGACTGCGCCACCCAGGCGCCCCTTGAAGTGAATTTTGTACCATATGCGCAAAAGTTGTTAGGACCAGCCTACCCTCAAAAGCCCACACGATTTGAGTGTAGCCCCTATGACAAAGGGAAAAGGAAGCAGTCATTTAAAAATATACTCACGTGTAAGAGAAGTGGAGAGGCAGCTTGACGTGCTAGGTAAAGCATGTGGGCTTTGGAGTTAGACCTGGATCTTAATTCCAACACTTGCTAGTTTTGTGACCTTTGGCAAGTCACTTAAACTCTTTGAGCCTTAGTTTTCTCTTCTGAAAAATAACTTTATAAGATTAATAAAATAAAGATAGTATTTGCCTGGCATATATAGTAGGTATTTAAAAAATGGTAGCTATGACTATATTATATTGTTACATATCTATCTTTATTTCACTTTAACCAGGCTTAAGACAGTCAACCAAAATACACATGACTTCTTATTCGTGCTAGACAGTGGAGTATAGTGGGGAAAGTACTGACTTTGGAGTCAAATTTCCTGGGTTTGAACCCACTCGGTCGCTTTCTGATGTGCGGTCAGGTTAATCACCCCGTACCTCATTTTCCTCATTTGTAAAATGGGCTAGTAATAGTTCCACTTCATAGGGTTGTTGCAAGGAATAAACTAATGTGCATTTCAAATTAAGTTGTCACCACCATGGAGAAAACCTAAGTGTCCATCAATAGGGAACAAGTTAAATAAATTGTGGTACATCCAATTAAGGTAATTCTATGCGGCCCTTAAAAGCCTCTGATGGAAGTAATCGATATGATACACTGGTAAATGAAAAGGCAGAGTGCAACACGGTGTAAATAATATCTAGAAAAATGTTCCTGGCACATAGTAAACGCCAGGTAACTATTTGCTATTGTTCTTACTTATTTACTGTAACTATTTCTGCTTCTGTTTTAATTATCTTGCCAAACAAGTTAGCCCAGGAACCTTTTCTTTTTTTTTTTTTAATTATTCTACCAGTCCCACACTTTGGGGAATGTGGTGCGAGGAGATGGGGAACCAGAACAGGTTTTACGTGCGTGTGTGCATGCTTGAGGTTAAGGCTATCTATATACAGGGAAGTGCACCCTTTTTAAGTGTTCCGTTTGATTGATTTTTTTTAATGATGCCTATCTTTTATTTTTTTAAAGATTTTAGTTTCTTATTTATTAGAGAGAGCACACAAGCAGGGGGAGCAGCAGGCAGAGGGAGAAGCAGGCTCCCCCCTGAGCAGGGATCTCTATGCAGGATTCGATCCCAGGACCCCGGGATCATGACCTGAGCCGGAGGCAGACGCTTAACTGACTGAGCCACCCAGGCGCCCCCATTTGGTTGATTTTGACGAATGTATGTACCTGTGTAACCAAGACACATTTGGGATTCCGAACACTTACACTGATCCTGAAACTTCCTTCAGAGCCTCTTGTACTTGCTACCTGCCCCTCGAGGCAGCCGCTGCTTCGATTTCCGTAACCGTAGCTTATTGTGCCTGTTCTTGGACTCCATGTAAATGGAAGTATCCAGGAGTACACTTTTGTGTCTGAACATGTTTTTTTAGATTCATCAAAATTATAAGAATCTGCAGTTTACTGTTTTTTATTGTCGAATGGTATCCCACTATATGAGTGTAGCACAATTGTTTATCCTTCCCTTTGTTGATGGACATTCGAGTTTGATTCCAGTTTGGAGCAAATGTGAATAAAGCTTCTGTGAACATTCATGTGCAAGTCATTGTGTAGACATATGTTTTTACTTATCCTGGGTAAACACCTAAGAGTGGAATTGCTGGATCATAGGATAAATGGATGTTTAACTTCATAAACAACTGTCAAAGCCGCCCCACCATTTTGAGGAAACATTGGTTACAGGGTCACAGAAAAGAGTCCACATGTGGGAAGAGTGTAAGTCAGAAATCATAACAGTGTGTCCTCCATCTTCCACTTCTTCAGAGACAGAAAGCAGGGAGGGAGGGAGTAGTGGGAGGTAGGAAAATACGCTAAGAGTCACCGACTTAGTAGAGGGGGAGCTCTTCAAAAAGTAGTGTAGCCCTCCTGGCACACAAATTTACATTCTTATAATAATGTAGAAAATACTTTAACTTCTGCAATCTCTAGATCTTCACAACAATGCCAAGGTCGGGGCAGAGCCAGCTGACAGTACTGCCTATTGCAAATGAGAAAACTAAAGCTCAGAGACGTCAGAATAACGTGCCCGACATCCCATCGCTAGTTATGTCTGAGCTGGGACCCAAACCTCAGTCTTCAGACACAAAATTTCTTGCCCTAAGTTCTAGTTCAAACACTCATTAGCTAGAGAACCTTGACAAATTATGTAACTTCTCTGGGCCAACTGCACAGCGAGGCTAATAATAGTACCCGCTTCGGATTCTGGGAGGTGGAATTGAGGAAACAGTTTGCATCTGTGTTTGGCACATAGTAGGAGTACAGTAAATATTCGCTGAGTTTGAATCGAAGGTAGGTAGGTGGGTCTTGGCTGCAGGAAGTGTTAGTGAACTAGTAGTCCTCTAGCTAGCGTGATGCTGGCGTGCATGTAACATTTAGGTGTCACAGTCATGTCCCCTCTCTTCGTTTGGTCTAGATTCTTAACCTGGAAGGGAACTCAGCCAGAGACTCTTCTTCCTAATTCTCTTCTCCTCCTCCTGTCTCCCACCCCCCGTATCTCAATGTTCTGCCTCAGCGAAATGTGGTTCTGCTTAGAAAAAAGTTGGAAGGGGGGCGCCTGGGTGGCACAGCGGTTAAGCGTCTGCCTTCAGCTTAGGGCGTGATCCTGGCGTTACGGGATCGAGCCCCACATCAGGCTCCTCCGCTATGAGCCTGCTTCTTCCTCTCCCACTCCCCCTGCTTGTGTTCCCTCTCTCGCTGGCTGTCTCTATCTCTGTCGAATAAATAAATAAAATCTTAAAAAAAAATAAAACAAAAAGAACACCAAACTTTAAAAAAAAAAAGAAAAGAAAAAAGTTGGAGGCCTCTGCTTATGATACAGATGACTTCTATAAAGGGGGCAGGAAAAGATAGTAACGTAACACTTTTTCTTACTGCAGGGTTCTTTTTGAAAAGAACTGCAATTCTCTAAATTTCCTCTGAGCCCGTGTACAATACCAGAACCAACTGGTCATTATTTTCTGGACAGCGTGTTGGCTCTAGGCAGCCCCCATCCACCTAAGTCTCATTCGTTTCCCTCCCAGTCACAGGACTGTTGGCAGCTCTGAGTCCTGCTACCAGCCCAGTGACTACAGATAAGCATCTCTCTTCCTTTTTGCTGGTGTCCTTTCATAGCCTGATCATAATACATTTGGTTTGGTCATAATATGGCGAGCTCTAGAGAAACGAAAAGTCACCCCAGCCCTTGTTCTCTGTATAGATTAGTTGCATAGCCCAGCATCCTAAATACTTTTAAACCCTCCCTAATCAGGAGGGTCCATTTCAATAATAGTGTCGTTGTCAGGAATGTCATTGCGACGTCATGTAGGTTTCCTCCCATTTCCTACCGCATTGGTTCCAGGTTTACGTCTCAGTCTTCAAAGAAGATAACCTGAGATTCCCCAGCTCCTTGAGCCCTGACAAGGACCTTTCCCAGTCCTTTCCAGAAAGTTCCGCCCTGTGATTCAGAACCTACCCACACCTTAGCACACAAGAGATTGTACTTTTCCTGCCTCGGGTGGTGTGTAAAGAGCTTCCGGTTTGTAGAGAGGACAACTTCCACTTACAAGTTTTGAGTCCTTGAGCAAATCATCCGCCTTCTCTGGGCCTGAGTTTTCTTACCTGGGAGTGCTAATCAGTCCCTGCCCTCACTGTTGATTTCACAGGGCTTGTGTGGGCATCAAAAAAGCCCTTTGTGAACTCTAAAATGTGGTACACGTGGGTGCAGTCATTGCCGCTCCTGTTGGACCTGCGGCTAGCGACCTGCCTCCTCTTTCTGACCCACTCCTGTCACTGACCCCGTGCTAGGGAAACGGACCCATCCAGCGTTCTTAGGAGGAGCCTTGCTGCCAGGGGATTGTTTTCTTTATAAAGTGGTCACTGTAAGCGAATCGGGTTTTTCCTCTCGGATGTACAGCCGAAGAGAAAAGCTACCTCCTGCCACATTTGCCCACAGGCTTCCTGAGAGGCATGATGATGAGTTGTGTTTTTTTTCCTGCAGACTGATGACAGCAATGGGGACTTGGACCCAGGAGTCTTGCTGACAGCTCAGACCATCACATCTGAGACCACAAGCAGCACAACCACAACTCAGATTACCAAGGTAACAAACCAGTTAAAATTTCCTTCTGGAATTCAGGGGCAGGCCACACTTGCTGCCTCTCTGCAAGGACCCTGGTCTAGAAGCAAGGGTTTTCAGCTCCTCCCTACTGAGCCAAATGATTCCAAGTGTCACAGGTAGAAAGGCCCTGCTTCTTCCCCAGCAGTAAAGCTAGGGGGGCCCTGAGGGCATCCTTGCCTCGTTAGTAGTCTCATAAAGTCACCTGTGGTGGTTCTCTTTACACAACCAGCTATCTCTCTGGTCACTCTCCTATCTGGCTGTGGAGGTAAATGTAAAAAGTCAGTTTAAGGACAGGTGTCATTGGTATTATTATGCAACCATATTTTCCAAGTCAAAAATCAGAACTCAGGGCCCAACAAAGAGTTTTTATATCATGTCCAGCTTCAAGGCCATGGGAACTATAGTTTGCATGCTGAAATATTAGAATTATTAGAATATTGTTTATGGGGGCGAGCAGGAAAAATTATCTAATATTAGAACTACTCCCTGAAAATCAGAGATAGTCCATGTTTGTTGCAGCACTAGAGGAAAATATATTTTCTTGTAAGTAAGAAATCCAGATTTCTGACCAAGCTCTGTTATCAATATACGGAGGACTGGAAGCTAGTTACTTAATGTGTCTAGACCTTGGCCATCCTCATCTGTCAGTTAGGGAAACCAGCCCACTCTGAGGGGATTATTTGAGGATCTTTTGATATCAACGATACAAAAGTGCTTGAAAATAAAAAGCCCGGTTTCAAGCTGCGTGACATTTTTGTTCATAGTCTCCTGAGTTTCCTCTTGAAAATAATCAAAATGTACAGGAAAAGAGCAAAAAGAAACACCTGTCTGGTTTGTTTACTCGCTGAATTTCTGTGATGTTGGGGAGGAAGAGAAAGGGAAAAATAAATAGAGATGTGTGACTCTCCGTTTTGCTTGTTAAAGATGTTAGCAATCCACGGGACTAGAGGTGTGCTCGTTTTAGCAGGTGCAGCCAAGAGTTGGGACAAGTGGGTAAGAAAGCTATTCTGCGCAGTACCCAGCAGCAGATGAATTTTTGAAGTAGAGCTTTCAGAATAATCTTTTACTGTTTGTTTCCCCCTTCCTCCTTTCCTTTCTTTCTCATGTGACCACCTCTCTTTGGTTTCAGACCGTAAAAGGTGGGATTTCAGAGACCCGGATTGAGAAGAGAATTGTGATCACAGGAGATGCCGATATTGACCATGATCAGGTGGGACTGCTGAAGAGATTCTGGGCACGGAAGAGGTGTCTGGGTGGAAAAATGGATGGATCCAGGAGGTGGCTTTCAGAAGACACCTCTGCCGGCTTCATCCCCAGGAGCCCCCTGGGCTACTCTAGTGCCTAAATGAGAAGGGTGAAGGGAATCAGACCACGGAGGCCTGTGGGATGGGGGCTGCAAGCAGGGGGAGCGTGAAGTGTAATAGAAAGAACGTGGGTCTTAGACTCAAAAGGCTTGGGTTCAAATCCTAGGTCTCCCCATATTCTAGCTCTTAACTTCCTAGGCCTCCATTTCCCCATCTTTAAGATGGGCGTATGGCAGCTTCCTCTCAAGGCTGTTGTGAGAATCATGGGGTGTGGTATATATGGTGTGAGGTACATGGTGGGCTCTGGGTGGGTGGAGCCGTTGCTGTTCAGGGGATAGTGTGTACCTAAACCTGTGCTGGAGACAGAAGAAGAGAGCAAGACCAAAGGAGGGGGTGAGCCTTGCCCACAGAGGCGGCGAGGGAAGCAGAGTGAGGTAGACTGCACACAGGAGCCTTGACTTCAAGTCTGTCCTAGATTGTTGCTAACTAACTGTGCGACCTTGGGCAAACCACGCTACCTCTGATTCTTTTTTGTCTCCTAAAAGAGAGTAGGGTGATCTAGATAATTTCTGGGCCCTTCTGAGCACTAAAATTCTATGGTTCTATATTAATTAGGTGCTAATTTTGTGCCGCAAGCAATTAACAAATAATAAGGTCGGGATTAATGCTCCCAGTTCTCTGCTGGGTGAGGTTAGAACAGTGAAGCTGCAGAGAAGAGGGGGTGGAAGGGACTGCATGCAAATGCTTCTGGAATCATTGACAGCAGTGCTGAAGCAATGATTCCGTGGCCTTTATGCTGATATGTTGAGTGCCTTAAAAAAAAAGGAAGACCTGAGCCGCACTGCTGGCAGTTCCCTTGGTAGCAGGGTTGAGACTCTCAGCTGAGAACACAGGCTCAGGGTCCCGGCAACAAGGCTGCAAACCCCAGCGGGTAGGCCTTGCAGCCTGTTCGCCCCCAGCTCATTAGATCCTGCTGTGCTACCAGCCTGCACCCACCTCCTTGGTCTGGTTGACCCCTGCTGTGTGCTCAGTTGGTGCTGGACAGCCAGAACCGTGGGGCCGGAAGGTGTGGGGTTTGGAGTGAGACAGCCGTGGGTTGACTCTTGATTCCGCAACTTACTGGTTGTGTGCCCTCGAGCAAGTTATTTTACTTCTCTGAGCTGTAGTTTTGCCACCTGTAAGATTAAGATAATCATAGATTTCTTTCAGGGTTGTTGTGACACACACACTTGATCGCTCAGAGAGATGCTCCTATGTCCCCCGTTGTCCGGGGTATGAGGGATGCTGGAAGGGCTAAGATGTGGCGTACTCCGGGTGGGTGGGAGGCACTTTAAGAGGTAGTGTGGTGCAGGCTTTCCTTGAGAGATCCGTGTAGGCAGAGTAATCAAGAGAGGGCTTGGGCTGGGCCTTGACACACGAGTAGGTGGGTTGGGCAAAAAGGATTGGGGAGAATGACCAGGGGCCTATAGAGGTGGCAGTTCTAAGAATGGCTTTCGTGGAGTCAGGAGAGCAAAAGAGGAATTTCCTTTCTTCCTTTGTTCCTCCTGGAGGTAGTTCTTAGGAGCCAGGGTCAACAGTCAGGTGGTCAGATCTAGCTAGAGTCCTTTTTGGTGGAGGGCATGTCTCTTGAGAATCCGCATGTCACCATTCCCCAGAGGCTCTTCCACCTTGGTGCTGGGAGCCTGAGGCTCAGAGACCTGCCGCCCAATGAGAGAAGTGGTGTCGTTGCTCTGACTTCCCTCGGCATCATTTAGCTCTTCTAAAATGACCGAAACTCCTCCAGATGCTAATACAGGGTCTCCCCAAAACTAAAGGACAGGGTAGTGAAGAAGAAAGCCTTAGAGATTGCAGTTAAAATCCCTGCTGCATTACTTACTAGCTGTGAAACATTAGCCACTTATTTACCCACGGAACCTCAGTTTCCTTATCTATAAAATGGAAACAATGAGGAGGGCCCGGCTGGCTCAATCGGTGGAGCCTGTGATTCTTGATCTCAGGGTTATGAGTTTGAGCCCCATGTTGGGTGCAGCTTACTTAAAAAAAAAAAAAATGGAAACAATGCTACTACCCTAATTCATTGAGTTGTTCTGAAGATTAAGTAAATAATAATAATAATAATAATAGTAATAATAATGTGCTTAGGCCAGTGCATGGCATGTAATAGACCGTCTCACTCTTCCTTCCTTACTTCCCTCTCCATTAGCCAAAGAGATCTCTTCCTTTTTGTAGCGTGCTTCTCTGTTTCCCTCTTCCGTTCTGAATGGAAGCCTGCAGGGTGACCCTGCAGTGAACACAGATTTTGCTTTGTCCTTCATACTCACTCCTTGTGTGACTCCTCCCAGACCCGCCCAGCAGGTACCGCTGTCACCCCTGAAATCCCTTTGTGATCCCTTAAAGACAGCTCTAGCCTCCCCCATCTCCGTGTTTGCAGTCCAGGAGCCTCCCTCCGCAGGACAGAGGAGGGAAGGCTGTTATCAACTCGCTCAGCCTAAATGCGGCCCCGGGACTGCAGACAGAAAGATTGCATTTGCCAGAGAAATGATATCCTGAGACCCCTGCCTTCCTTCACCAGTCAGGCTGCTTTCTGCCTCATGGGCACGGTTTCTGTCTTTCTCAGGTCCTCGTCCAGGCCATCAAGGAGGCAAAGGAGCAGCACCCAGACATGTCAGTGACCAAGGTGGTCGTCCATCAGGAGACCGAAATCTCTGAGGAATGAGCTCAGGTATGGGCTTTTCTTAGTGGTGTGGAAGGTGTTCACGTTCCCAGCCTCAGAGAGCCCTGAACAGGAACAGCCCCAGAGGCGTCCACACTGGGACTTACTAACGTGAAGGCTCTCTGCTGTCACAGGTATCTCTGAGTCTAAACCTGAGAGGGCCAAGGAGGAGAACAAAACCAAGAAAAGCAGGACCTGGCTGTCTAGAAATGAGGGCTCAGGGGATAGGGGAGAGAGGGCTGAAGCTCGGAGGCCAGACTCGAGAATTGGAAGCAGGGTAGCTACTTTTGGGGAGCCAGGAGTCCAGATAAGTTTACGCCTAGAAGTAGTTTACAAGTGACTCAAAAAAGGCATCAATCACCAGGGAGGACTGGGCTCCTCAGTAAAACTGCTCGGGCCCTGCTTGGCACCTGGGACCACAAGCACTTGGCACTGGGACTGGGTGGCTGTCTTCTTTTTGCAGGATTTAAAAAGTTTGCTTTCTTTCCTCTAGGAACCATCCCACCCCAACTCCCTGCCTGTCTCCCATCCACGAGAAAACCAGCAAAATGATAAAAGAAGCTTCCTGCAATAGTCAGACGTCAGGCTTTCAAAATTACTCTAAACCACCAGAAAATTAATTTTGTTTTCTATTTGGAGTTTATACCGAGAGAGTCTTCTAGACATCACTGATTCTTTTAATACCTTTTTCTATATTGTGATACCAGAAATTGTTCAACTTTTCACTCTATGGACTGTTTTTAAAGAGCTTTTTGTTTTTTTATGGGGTGGTTTGGAACCCCTTCAACCTAAGCCTCTTCCCATTTATTTCCAACCCAGATACTGACGGGTCTACAGAATTCTTGGGGAAATCCTCCAAAGACACTGTCGGCTGTGTTGGGGGCCAAAGCCAGCTTAATGGGGCTTCCCTGCCCCTCCCCTAGTTTTATACCCTTTTGATGTCAGCAGAAACTTCATGAGCCAGCCCTTTCTCAGAGCCAGTGTTGTGACTTTACCATGTGAGGCAGGGCAGCCGTCCTGATCCACACACCCCAGGGAAACATCCCTGTCCTTTGTCGAGGGTGGTTTTGGTGAGGCAGAGATCTTTGCTAAGAATGTAGTATTGTTTTTCCTTCTTTCCTCCTGTTCTTTCTTTTTGGAGCTTCTTTAGATCAAAGACATAAGAAGTTGTTTCAGATATATCTGATACTGTGAATGTTTGAACAAATCCGTGGCCTTCACCTTCCTGCCCTCCCTCCCCTTTTACCTCATCAGAAGCAGGGGTTCTGCTAAGGGCCCCCCCGCCTCCCATCTCAGGAGACCAAAACTCACAGAAAAACAGGCACTTTTGGCCAAAAGCTCTAATGGCACATTTTTAGTGGTGATTTGGGCAAGGAAAGTTGATGAGGTTTTTTAAAAAAAAAAAAAGGTTTTTAGTTCTGGGAATGCGTACTTCACCCAGGGGAATGGTGGAGTTTGCGTCAGTCAGATCCCGCTGAGAAGTATTTCCAGGTGACCAGCCCTGGGCCTTTTTCTTTAATCCTGGGATGATCAGAAATGTGGCTCAGAGAGGAGGGTACATTCCTTGACCTTTCTTCTCCTGACCGGTACCTGCCTGCAGACACCCTTCTGGAGCAAGGGAATTGACTTTGAGGGGCCATCCTTCCCACAGAACCCCACACGACAGGGAGCACAGACACCAGCTCGCTCATTCCCGCTCGCCATCTGAGGTCTTTCAGGGGTTGTAGGCTTGTTTTTTGTGGTGGGTTGTGGGTTTATTTTACTTTTTTTTTTTTTTAATTTTTTTTGCTTGATTTTGAAAATGGGACTGACTGATGGGCCCAATTCCACCATTCCTGGTAGATCTGGGGGCATTTTTATTCAGTAGTGCTTCCTGACCTTCCAACTGGCGTCCCCCAAACACATCTGCCTGAAAGTTCTTAGAATCTATGGTGGGACAGAAGTGAACTTCAGGAGATCGACAGTGGCTCACAGTCAGCAGTCTCAGGGGCTCCAGAGCTGTGAGTGAAAGAGAGAAGTCTAAAACCCCTGCTCCCCAGAGCCAGCGCATGTGTCCAAAGCCTCTACTGGCTGAGCCTTGTTTTAGACACACTCGGTTGGTTTGAACTGATTTCAGATGTGTGCATTTTTCACTTAGTACTTAGGTGAGTCTGTTACTAACCATGAGGCAGCTCTCTCTGGAGAGGGACAGGAAGAGCTCAGGTGGGACGCGGGACGGGCCTGGGGGAAAGGATGGTCCTGTCTCAGGAGCACACTTCCGGCCTGTGGGCATAGGGTCTGAAAGGATGGGGCTTGCTCGTTGGTGCCTAGGCCAGGGCTGTGCTGCCAGGAGTGGTGAGGTCAGGAATCCAGCTCACATCAAACAGCCTGTAACGTGAGCTCGCTTTCCAGTGGCCAGCTGTCCTGCCGAAAGAGCTACCCGCTCCCGAAGCTGACAGCTGTGGAATGAAGAGGGGGGGGGTGAGGAAGAGGGCACAGCGTGAGCATCAAAAACCAGGCCCACTGAGTTCTCCGCTGTCCACACCGCTGACGGGGGCCTGCAAGCCTCCCCTCCCCGGCTCTGTCATCAGCTCACGGTGCTTCTCCTCTCTGCTTCCTTGACTGTAAATTGGACCAGAAGATCTCAAATACCCTTCCAGCGCTGAGAAGCCTCGATTTGGAAGAGCTAGGAAAAGGGTGTCCTTCCAAGCCTCTTCCCCTGTCCTCCCTCTCTGGGAACAGATTTGGGGGTTTGACAATTGTTTGGATTTTTTTCTTCCTGCAGTTGTGTGTGCATTTGTGTGTGTGTGTGTGTGTGTGTGTGTGTGTGAAGAAAAACAGATTCTGTCCAGGTGGAAATGGTGAAGAGGGGAGGAGAGAGCTTCATTTCCAGGGTCAGAGACTTGGCAGCAGTTTTCCTGAAGTGACTCAGACACACCGCAGTAACAACTCTCACTGCAATTTTATTTTTATTTCACTTGAGAAGTGAAGACTTCCTCCAAGCCACACGAGGTCTCTGCCACCCGCCCACCCACCACCCACAAAGCAGGACCTAAATTTCTAAGCCAAGGGCCCACGGAACCTGACTGCAGGGACCTTTTGGGGCCCGCCTGCCCAGGCCCCCCCATGGCATGTTCTGCAGGGCAGCCGAGGGGGAGGGACACGTGTCGGCCCTGGGAAGTGCACCAGAGCTCCGGCCTGACCCACACCAAGGAATGCTCGTGGGAAAGGTCTGCCCAGGATCTCAGTCCCAGGCTGGATGTTTTTACAAATCTCTCTCAAATGTATTATTTTGGTGACGAAAATGAAGGAGCTTTGTAAATTTTTTAAAATTATGAATCCTATCAAGTAGTTGTTTACATTTCTTGACAAAATAGGAACTATGGCAGCAGAATCAAATTGGCAAAATCCTTAGATTAAAAAGGCAATAATTAGGTCTGCTGTTTTGGCCTTTTGTAGTAAGAGAAGTGCTGTAGTGTTTAGTTACGTGTTTGGTCTTGCTTCGTGTATTGCATTTTTCAATAAACTAAAAAAAAACAAAAAAAAACAAAAAACAAATCAGGACTGAATCTGTGAGAATTGATCAACTTTTAAAGTTCTCTTCTACCAGCAATCTGGGAAAAATTCAACATGGGGTAAGGGAGACCCAAATTTTTGACCCTAGAAAAGACCCTTTTCTCAAGTAAGCTACCCACATTGGCCAAAATGCAGCTTCAACGCTGTGTGAAAGGAGAGCTGGCAGATGCTTTTTGGCAGCTGGGGGGAGATTCTGCAGCACAGGCCACAACAAAGGAGAGAAGGCGCCTTCTCAGACCTGTTTAGGGAGGGGCCGGACCCTCCGGAGGAAGGCTTTGGCAGTAGTGTAGCCCTAGTGGGGTGTTCCCTGCATGGCTGAGGGGAGAGAGGGGCTGAGGTGGTGGGAGTTAGAGCCTCAGTCCCCATCCCAGATGGCAGTGGACGGTCTCAGCTCTACCCCATTGCCCATCTCCCCCAACCCCACAACCGGTGCCACCACGGAGGGAGCCTGGCCCAGCCTGTCACATCCCAGCCAACCTACCTTCCAAGTCTTAGGGGTCCTTGCCCACCACTTTGGGTCGGCCGAGACACCAGCTGCATCTCCCAATCACCCTGACCTGGACCTCCGGCCCCCTCAGGTACCAGTCCAAGGCTAAGGCCACTTTTGGAGGCTCAAAGAGTTCCCAAGGCCGAGTCATGCTGGTCTCCAGACTCCACCTGAAAACACGCTCTCTGCAGCTGATCGAACCCTTGTGCAGTTGGCATCTCTCCGCCGACGTGCAAGTCAAGATGCCTTAGCAGCTGCTGGGGCCCGAGCATCCATCTCCAGTCTGGGAAGCGGCTGATGCATCTAGGAGACATTGGGGCTTCTGGGCCTGTTCCCACGGTCCATGCTGCAGCCCCCTAGCCGGCTGTCCCCTGCTCTTCAAACCCGGGCTCCCAAGTCCCCTCCTCCTTCCAACTTGGCATAACCCCCCAGACTGAGGCGGTCCAGCCGTGGCCAGCTCCGGTGAGCACAGTCTCGAGCTGCTGGGGCCCCAAGCAGGAGCTCCCCGAGACCCAGATCCAGAGACTTGGAATGTTCAATGCAGGAACCGGAGGGCTGCACGGTGATAATCACATGGCCAGTCTGGGTCCGTGGACCCCAGGGTGGGGGCAGCCCCGGGCCCTTCAGCGGGTAACTGTTGAGTAGGGCAGGTAACCCCAAGCGAGGATTAGCAGGCTCTGAACGCAGACTCCGCACTGATGGGACGGGTGAGGTACCCCGACGCGGGGACAGGTCCCAACTTTCTGGCTCCGTGCAGCCTATGGCTCCAGGAGTCCTGGGTCCGGGGCTGGGGAGGAGGGCGCAGTCCCAGCCGGGTCCGTCAGGGGGACGGAGCGCCTGAGCCCGCAGCACCCCCTGGCGAAGCCGTCGCGTCTCCAGGTCGCGGTTCTCGTAGAGCAGCGTGTTGGCGCAGATGAACACGAACAGGCCGACGCCCATGACCACGGGCCCAAGGAGCCGCAGCCGCTCGTGCGGGCCGTGGCCCCGGCCGGCGCCGCGACCCTCGCGTCGCAGCTCGCTCAGGGGGGGCGCGCTGGCATTGGCAGCGCGTGGCCCCGGGGACCCGGCGCGGTGCGGCCAGTAGCCGGCCACGGCGATGCCCATGCCCACCAGTACCACGAGCGCCCCCAGCGCCGCGAACGCCCCCGACGGCGAGCGCAGCCGCAGCCGTGCCCGCACCCGCAGAGGCTCGGGCGGGGAGCGCGGGCGCCGGCGGCGGCCCAGGCGGCGGCCCAGGCGAGAGACGCGGCCCTCGGGGCTCCTCCGCACCTCCCCGCAGTCTCCGGGGCTCCCGGCCGTCATGTCGCCGTCGTCTGGGCGCTCTGCGGAGAGATGGGAGGCAAGGACTGAACCGACGGGCCTAGGGTCGGAGCGCCAAATTGGGCGCCCAAATCCGGGAGGCAAGATCGGGCTGCCTCGCCCAGGCCGCTTGGAGATCCCTGGCGGCCACCCCCGGATTTTCCCGGGCCGCGAGGCGGGGAGCCGCCCCCGCTCGGGTTTTCCGCAGCGGAGCTCCGAGCCAGGGACGCGCGGCAGAAGCCGGAGTTGGCCGGACCCGCGGGCGGAGAGGAGGGAGGGGGGCGCGGACTGCTACCTGGCGCATCCTCGGCTGCGGGGCTCCGGCCGCCTGCACCCTCTTCGCCAGCTCGCGGACCCCGGGCCTCGGGAGGCGCGCGGGCCCCCGGCAGTGGCGTCTCCAGGGTAAGTCCCGCCCGGGGTCGACCTCACCCCTGCACGTGGGTGCACCGTAGTAAAGGAGGGAGGGGGCGCTCAGACCGCCCGGGTCCTCTGGGGTCGCTCGCGGGCCCCACCTCCCCCCTACGGCGCTTTACATACCGCAGCGTAGGAAGGAGGGGGTGCCACCGACTCCAGCCTCTTCCTGCCCGCCACCTCCTTTCAGACCTCCTCAGCCTGCACTGAAGCTGCAGCAGGAGAGACTTGAGCTAGACTCCGGGAAGACCGATCTGACCAACACCAGCGGCTGACTTTGCCCAGGAAGGCTTTAAACTCCTCGTAGAAGAGGCCTCCCCTCCCCCAGCGGCCGGGCAGCGAGCAGGAGGCTGCAGGTGCTGGGCGCGGGGCTCTACCGGGAGAGCATCCCCCCCCACCCCAAGCTCTCCCGTCGGCCCGGGCAAGGCTGTTCCCAGGTTGCAGCGTTTCCAATTCGAGCTCCTCGGGATGAATCATCCCCCTTTCCCGCCGCCTGTCCTCCTTTCCGGCCTCCTCCACCCGAGGCCTCAGTGGCCCGCGTCCCGGACGGAGCAGCACCGCCCCAGCACCTCAGGCCGCCCCAGTTTGGGCCGCCCGGCTTCAGCCCTTCCCGGCCTGTGGCCTAAGAACTGAAGCCGGGCCGGGTAAGGAGTAGCTGGGCTGTGTGTGGTGTAGCCCCCACGGAAGGGAGGGTGTGGGAGGAAACGGGGCCCCCGCCCAGGCGCCCTGGGCCGCAGGGGAGGAGGGCTAGGACCTCGCTGTCCAGTGGTGCGTCTTCACTCCCCCAGTCTGGTTTCTAAACAGCTTCAGCAATGAAACCCGCGCTGAGGCCCCAGGAAGGAGGCCTTGCCACCCCACTCTCTTCCCATCCGCATCCCCGAAGCTCAAGACACGACACCCCATCCCTGCCTCCGACAGGAGTACCGAAGGCCCAGGGCCTAGCACGGAGCCGCAGAGTCTACCGCGTCCAAAGCCTGATTTTCACAGCTAGAAATTGCGGCCCAGAGAGGCAGAGGAGCCTGCCGGGGTCACACGAGGAGGGGGCCCCTCCGGGACCCGACGCCGGGCCTCCGGACCCTAGCCAACGCTGTGCGCTTCCCGGCACAGCCACGGGAGCGTCCTGGGAGGAGGCAAGGGTCGGTCCCCGGCCGTCTCTGAGTGTGGAGCCTTTTCCCCAGCCCGAAACCGCAGAAGTGACCACCGCGCCCCAGGCCAGAGCTGGTGCCCCAGCCCCAACTCCGGAAAGGTCGCCCGGAGCCCCCGCGCGTCCCTGCGGGGAGGGAGGCGGAGGCGTGCGGAGGGACCCCGAGACTCTGGAGGGCGTGAGTCTACGCTGGGGACCCTAGAGGGGCAGAAACTTGGTGCCAGAGTCGGAAGGTCTCAGGCCGCGAGAAGTTGCTCTGGGCCGGGTCCCTCGAACTCTGGGGTCCCGCCTCCGCCCGCGCGCACACTCCGCCCCGGGGAAAGGGCGGACCCGGCTCCCGCCCCCCAGGGCCTTTCCGGAAGGAGGGGCCAAACAAAAAGTTGAGGAAAGTGGAGGGTGAAACCTGGGCCCTAGTTTTGCTCACCTGGAGCCCCCGCGCCCGGGCGGGTCCTGGTCCGAGTCCGCGCGCCGCGGATCCCGGCACTGCCTCCTTCTCCACGGAGTCTTGGCCCCTGGCCCCGCCCCCTTCTCTGGCACCGCCCAAGCCCCGCCCTCCAGGAGCCCCAGGGACTGGCTGGCCAGCACCCCGCCAGGCCCCACCGCTGGAAGCAGGCAGCAGCTCAGGTCTGAGGGTCGCAGGTAAGCGCCGTGTGCTCGCCTGGTGACTCGGAGGATCCGGGAGCCCGAGTCTCCGGCTTAGGTCGTTCTCAGAGGCCTGGGAGGGCCCCCTCTTCCCACGTGGGTAAACTGAGACCCAGAGCTGGAGAGCCCTGCCCGGGTCCGCAGCGAGCGCGCAGACAGGACTTTCGAAGCCTGCAAGCCCTCCCGCGCCTGTGTTGAGCCCCTCATTCCAGGCGCCCGGGAGAGGACTCGCGGGGGCGTCTAAGAGCCCACTGCTGCCCCGCGCCGTCCAGGGAACTCCCCGGAGGAGGCGGCCCAGTTCCTGCTCCGCCCGCCCCCCAGCCTTTCCTCTCCTTGAACCTCATTGCCTTCACCTGGAAAATGGGCTTAATGGTGTCCGCCTCGCAAGGTGCTGAGAGGCGAAAATCCAGCGTTGGGGGCGGGCACACGACACGGGGCGCAGCCCCGGTAACCCCGCGAGCGCTCAGTGACTAGGAACCCGGGGCAGGGGTGGAGGCGGCGGGGCTGAGCCGGCTCTCCGAGCTGAGTAAGTCTAACGGAGTGTCACGGGTCCCGCCGGCCTCCCTAAGCCCCCTGAGAAGATGCGCCGGCCCCCAACTCCGAGGCACTGCGGGCGCCCCCCGCCGCGGGCCTGACAGGGCCTCCCAGCTCTCGAGCCCGCCCGCCCCCCGAGGCAGGAATGCGGAGCGGAGCGAGGGGGTCGGCTGGCGGCCCAGTTTCCATGATGCGGGGGGCGGGCTCGGAGGAGGAGGAGGGGTGGCGCGGGCGGCCGGCCAGGCCCCGAGCCGCACCCCCCCCCCCCGCCCCCAGCCCCGGCAGCCCGGCCCGGCCCCACGGGAGGAATTTCCGGCCTGGGATTGATTATAACCCGCCCCTCCCCCGGCCGCCGAGACCCCCCGGCCCGCGGGGCGCGGGGGAGGGGGAGGGGCGGTAATGAGACCCGGCTGTGCGCCCCGGGCGGGGAGGGGGAGCTGAAGGAAGTCGCCGGCCTGGGCCACCCCACCACGCGGGGCGCCACACAGCGCGGCTAGGCCTCGAACCCAGCTCAGCCGGCCGAGGAGTCTGGGGGTGGCCTCAGCGCCCCGGGGCAGACGTCCCTGGGAGTGCCCGAGGCCAGCCCTGGGGGCGGAGCGGATGGGGCCGAGCCAGGGTAGTGTCGCAGAGCCAGGCTGGGGTCGCCTTCCTGCCGCCGCGTGGGGCTGAAGGCTTCTGCAGCCCGAGCCCTGGAGAGATCTCCCTCCGCTCTGCACCTGGGCTGTGACCCACGTTCCACTGAGGCGGTGGCCTCCTTCCTGCCACTGCCTTTGCTCGAGAACCCCAGTCGACTCTGCGCTTCCTCCATTCCCTCACATCGACCCCTCATACGCCCCCATATACGCCGCCCACCCGGCCCTCCAGCAGTGCCACCTGCCGCTCACTCGACGCCCCGTCCAACATCATCTGCGGCCCTGTCCCTCCGTGGCTGCTTTTCCTGGGGACACCAACTCTCGGACAGTCTCCAGTCCTTGTCCTTGCGACTCCACCTGCCCTGGCATTTACCATGTGTTCTTCCTGTCTGCCCCTCCCGACTTTTCTTCCTCTGGGCCTCCTCTGCCCTCCCCTGATGTTGGGGCTCCACTGGCCTGGGCCCACACGCCCAGCCTCACTTTCAGCAACCAGACACCTCCCCAGAAGTTTCCCTGCTCCCAGTGATCATGGCCCATTCCTACTCCTCCTGTTCCCCACTCTGTAAAGGGCCCCACTGCCCACTAGAGGCCCAGTGGTCACCTTAGGCTCCCTCCTCTTCCCCATCCTCCCCAATCCTTCAAGTGCTGTGGACCCTCCTCTTTGGATCCCCAATCAGCTGCCTTCGGCCTGCCCCAGGGCCACTGTTCTGCACAGGGGCACCAACCATCTTTCTACCGTGGATCTAAACCAATCACTCTGCTTAAAACCCTCAGTGGCTCCCCAGTGTTGTCCGAATGGAGTTTAAAATCCTTTCTCATCTGCACAGACTGGCTCCTGCCCCCTCACCTTCCTCCCTCCCTGGTAGCTGAACTTGTTCCCATCCCCATATCTGTGCTCTGGCCTTGGGGCTTGGCCCCTGCCTTGACTCCTGCCAGGAACTCCCACTCCCGATCATCCCCTCGGTTCCTTCCCGTCCTTCAGACCTTCTCTGCGCCTTCTGTGGGCCCCCAGGGCTGGCCCACCTCGCCCCTCACCGACCCCTCCATTATACACCCTCCCCTGAGCCTCTCCTTCGGGGCACTGCTCACAGAACTGAGATCGGTGTTTGGGATTCGAGCCTGGGTCCCGTGTCCCCCGGTGTTGAGCTCTGAGGGGAGGACTGGTCTGTCCTGCCCCTCCCTGAGCCCTGGCCCTCCACTGGCCTGTGTCTGGGGGTCTCTCCTAATCTGCACCCCTGGGACTCCAGCCCAGACAGCAGGAAAGGACTCAGTTTCCCCTTCTGCACAAAAAGGGGGTAAGAATACTTACCTCCCAGTGTCATTTCGAAGCTTGAGTAAGAACACAGATGTTGAGTATCTGGCGCAAGCGACTGCCCACAGGACAGCCAGTCCCTCCTCTGACCCTGGGGTTTGGGGCACAGAAGACAGTATTTGGGAGTTACAGAAACCTCCCCTGGGGTCATTTGGGGTGGTGGTGAGAAAAGGGGTCTCTTTTCCTCAATATAACCCCACTTGATTCTCTCGAGAGCTCTGAGAGGCCAGGGACAGGCCCAGTTTACAGAGGAGGCAAGTGGCTCAGAGAGGCCGAGATCTGGGGGCAGACACACAGCCAGGCTGGTGGGTGTCTCCCCCTCCACAGAGGGAGCTCCATGCGGCCTGCTTGGTTTGGCCCTATGGACGCGCAGGTGTGTGGGAAGCCAGGGGCCTTAATATTGGGACATCAGTTCCCTCCTGGATCTGTCTCTGTGTGACCGGGACTCCTTAACTTCTGCACCAGGAGGGGCCTGGACGAGGTGTCCCCTGGGGTCAAGGTGGTCGACATTTCTCCCCCAGGCTTCTCCAGGAAGGCAGCGAACCAGACACAGGGACCCTGAGGTCCCTGCCAACTTGAGGCTCCATGTCCTCTCCAAAAGCCACGCTGGGGAGGGAGCAGCTGTCATCCCCCACATGTCACGGCCCCACCTGGGGCCACAGCGGAGCAGGGCCTGGGAACTCCTTCCTCTCTCCAGTTCCGGAGCAGCCCTGCTGGCTGGGTCGGGGCTGCCCCGGATTTCCTGCCTCAGTCCCAGGGGTTTCTAAAGCCATCCTTGTCTCTGGCCGCCCCGGAAGCACTTAGAGCACACAGCTGAACGCCCCGTGGCTCCAGTCCAGCCGGACCACAGCCTCAGCTGAGAAGCCCAGAGCCGGTGCAGGGGAGAGAGCACGGCTCTGAGACCCGGTTTTGATTCTACTGCTTATTCACTGGGTGACCTCAGGCACATCGCCAGAGTCCCTTGGCGCTCCTGCCTCTGGAATGGGTCCTTCCCAGGAAGAACGGATGGGCCGATTCAATAAGAAACAATTGGCAAGTGGAATCGAGAGTCCCAGTCCCAATGCCTCATTTTATAGGGGCAGAAATCAATGCCCAGAGAGGCACAGTGACGGGACCTGGGTGACCCAGCCAGTGAATGGCAGAGCGGTGCTTCAGGCTCCGCAGTGAAAGGTTCGCACCCCGGGCTCAGGCTTCAGGGGTTGCTGGGATGGGAACCCCAAGTCCATCACCCCACCCATGGAAGCTCTGAGCTGGGCGATGGGCTTCTTCCCTGGTGTCTCTGTGCCACTGGCAAAGCTCTTGGGAAGAATGAGCTCCCCCTCTCCATTGCTCTCCCAAGCCCAGAAAAGAGAAGGAGCAGAGCCTGGGTAACACTGGGAAGGCCAAGGAGATGAGACCCTCCTGGGGGACAGGGCAAAGCCAGCCTCCTGCCTGAGTCCCTCGGGGAGGGATGACAGTAGGACGGCACCATCTTGTCAAGCTCCCCCTGGCTACCAGTCCCTTCATACCTGTTACCTTCTTAAGTGTGCAAGACAACCCTGAGAGGGAGGTGACACGATCACCCCTTGTCACCCAGGCAACGCTACACTACGTCCCACGAGCCCTGTGACCGTGGCCAAGTCAGTTCACCCCTGTGTCTCTGTTTCCCCCTCTGCAGAACAGTGGCGAATGGTAGCAAGGCGTGCAAAGGCCTATCAGGAGGAGGGAACGTCACAGGAAACACGGCAGCCCTGGAGCTTTTCTGGCCTCTGATCAGTTTCCTCTCCCATGAAATGTGAATGTGAGGCCAGTGATTGTATCTCTTCAGCCCCCTCTTCTGGGGACCAGCGAGGAGCCAGCCCCAGGGCCTCATCCTGATACCTCAGGCGCTGAGGTGAATAGACCATCCACCAAAAGTTGAGGAAGCAACAGCCGACTCCATGTCAGGGGCAGGCAGCAGGGAGGACTTCAGGGATGAGGGGGCCTTCCTCCTGGGTCTCAGGGTCAGAAGAGTTACCCAGGCTGCAGCCCCGGGAGGTTATTCCAGGGAGCAGGAACAGCAGGAGGACAGCCTGGAGGCGGGGGTGGGGGTCAGGTGCTGGAGAGGGAGCAGGGAATGGGATGAAGGGCTCAGGGCCTGACTGCAGAGCTCCTCGAACACCAGGCTCTGGATATAGGGCTCAGCCCTCTGGCACTGGGAGCCATGGGAGGTTTTAAAGCAGGGGAGTAGCCTGATCTAATGTGCCTGAGGAAGGACTTGACAAACTGTGAACATGGCACCTGTAATATTTCTCTGAGAGCGTGGAGAGAAGGTGGGGACACGGAGCCCCAGGCCCACCTGGGAGCAGGTGTGGCCCTGGGGAGGCCTGCCCCCTGCAGAGCAGCGTGAAGCAGCTGGCCACTGCCTCCCAGGTCCTCTGGTTCCTTCCCTGAAGCCAGCTGCTCTGGCCCCCCCCCCCACCCTGACCCTTCCCCCTCTCTCTCGCTTTGCCCCATCCTCTGGGGCCCTGGGGCAGGAAGGAAGGAAGTGATTTTGAGAAGAGCGCAGACTTAGGAGTCGGTGATTCAGGCTTGACCTGTGGCCTGGCCCCTTACGGGCTGTGTGACCCGGGGAAGATCGCTCTGTCTTCCCGAGCACTCCTTTTCATGCTCTGTAGAACGGAGGGGTGCTGGAGGCCCCCTGCTCCCAGAAGCGTTGGGAACATGAAGTGGGGGTAGCACATGAGAGGGCCCAGCACAGATTCCGGGGTGCCCCCCTGAGGCTGCTCCTACCCTAGCGAAGCTGATCTGCATGGAAGAGGGGGCGCCACATGTGATCTCCAGGCTGTGCCATGGGTTGGGGGCCCAGGGCACCACGGAGGAGGGACAGTGATGCTTCCCAGAAGAGGGGCCATTTGGGTGAGGCTTGGAAAGAATGTCGGGCAGACGTTGCCCAGCGGGCAGTGACCCGGAGGGGCACAGGGAGAGAATTAAGGAGTCGTGTGGAGGAAGGGCAGTGGGGATGGCAGGAGATGAGGCAGGAGAGGACTGAATGCCCGGTTCAAGGGGTTAATTCCAAAGGAGACGCATGCCCAAGTAACTTCAGGACGGTCACCTGGCCTCTGAGCCTCCGTGTCTTCATCTGACTGCAGGCCAGTGGCCTGTGTCACGGGGTTGCCAGGCTTCCGTGCTTGCCAAGCACTCCCGGGCCTGTGCATGATAAATAAACCCCGGCTGCCTTTGCCGTCACTGTTACCGATACTGCTCTTAGCTTAGCTCCGATGTTTTGCTTCATCTCTGTGTTCTTTTTCAATTTCTTGAACATTCTGATTGGCTCAGCTGGGATCAGGGAGCTCGAGGGAGAAGCCACTCTCAGGCGGTCCAAAGGGGAAGGGGCAGGAAGTGTAGATTCTCTCAGATGCCTGGGAGAGGGTGACAGGTCCCTACAAGTGACTGCCAGCCTTGGGGAGTGTGGGGATAGGACCTTGGGAGTTGGGTGATCTACCAGAAGCTTAGAGGAGGGCTGGGGGCCAGGAATGTGACTGGGGCACATGCCTGCCCCCCATAGCCTCAGCCACGACACATGTGTCCAGCAAGAGACTGAAGCCCAGGTTTACCTGTGGAGATCTGCTTCCCCCTTTTGTCTGGAAGCGCTCACAGCAGGAAGCGCGGGATAAGAAAAACCTCAGCGGAGAGAATTATGTCCCCATGTTTCCTGTAAAGTAGGAAAACAGCACCGGAGTGCAGAGAAATGTGCCTGGGACGCAGCAGGGCGGCAGCCAGCCCGCAGTGGTGACACGTAACACTGACAAGGAATCTGTGTTTGGGGTGAGCCACTGAGCTTGGCGCGGTGTGTCATGCCGTGTAGACAGCCCGGGACAGCCACCAACACGGCTGGCATGGAGGAAGGCCCTGCTCGATAGGAGCTACCGGAATGACTGTTCAGCTCAGTGACAGAACGATGGACCTGGCTGATGTTAGCAGAGAACTGAAGAACTTCAAGTGACTTGAAGCAAGATAGAAAATTTCTCCTTTACTTTCTAGCTGGAGCACGAGTGGTCTAGAGTCAACAGGGAGCCCCCCCCCCCAACCCACGTGAAGGACCCAGGCTCCTTCCATCTTGTGGCTCTGCCATTCCCCAGGTGTGGCACCCACCTCGTCTTTGAGGTTGAAGATGCTCGCTAGTCCCCCTCCCTGAGTCTGGGGACCAGCCAGGGAGAATGGGGCTGGGAAACGGGACTGTGCTCCTGGCTCTTTGCAAAGGCACAGCCGCCGACGCACACGTCCAGAATGCTCCCTTCCCAATGGTCAGAACAAGGTCGGGGGCCACACCCAGCCCCAAGGGACGCTGGGAAATGGATATTGGGAGACAACTAGAAGTGCATGCTGGGTACCACGGGGATGTGGCTCCTCCGTTTGATGACAGATCACACTGCTGATGAGGCAGTGGGGGAGCAGAGGCTGGCCCTCTGGAGCCTGGGGTTCAAGGTGAGAATCCTCCAGGGCAGGTCCGTGGGGGCAAGGGAGCTCCAGAGTTGGCAGCATGCGGGCCAGCCGTCTTCCGCCCTTTGTGCCAAGAGCAGCCGGGGCCCCCTGGGAGCGCCGTCCCTCTACCTGTCCTTCAGCCGGCCCCGCAGAGAGCAACGCTCAGGCTCTCAGACCATTTGGTCGTTTCTCCCACCCCGACACTGCCACCCTGGGCCGGTCCCAGTTCTGTTGATATCACGGGGTCCGGATCTTGAATAAAGTACTTTGTAAAGTCAAAGTAAGAAGGCCCGCGGAGGGTGTGTGACATGCCCCAAGGTCACACAGCTCGATCATGTGTCAGGTCGCCCCGATTCGCTTTTCCCCCTCTCGGTGAGACAGGACTACGGTTCCAGGGCTTGGTAGCCAGACCTAGGGCGGGGGGCGGCGGGAGTAAGCCCGAGACACCGCGGTGGAGCGGGGGGCGCCGGTGGGGGGCCCTCGCGGAAGCCTGGACGCCGCAGGCAGGCGGGGCCCGGCCGAGGCCAGCATCGGCGCCACCTGGCGGCGAGGTCCTGCACCTGCGCCCGCGCAGCCCCCGCGCAGCCCCCGCCCCGCGCGCCTCGCGTCCCGGTGCCGAGTGCCGCCGCGTTTGCAACGGAGAAGCGGGGCCCGGACCCCACCCGGAGATCCTGAGAGCGCACGTGTGCTCCCCGGGGCCTCATCCTAGGTCACGGGCCTCCGACAGAAAGGACTCGGCGTGGGGAGGGAGGACACAAAACTCTGTGGCGGAGCCGAACCGGACGAAACCCGGTGAGGGGTAGGGGGGTGGAGGGTGGAGTCAGATTTACCCCGCGTGGGAGCCTCTTCGAGGCGCTGCTGGAACACGGCCTCCCGTATCCGCAGCACAGGAAACTCAGACACAGAAACCCAAAATGGTAAGTGACAGAACTGGGCTGGGCCCCGGGACTGCTTGATCTAAATCCAGACTCTGGCCCTGAATTTCCTGCCTCGGGGCTCTGCGGTGCCGGCCCCACCCACCAAACTCGCCTAGCCCAGCCCCTAGCTTGGGCATCCAGCCCAGGCCTGTAGAAGTTCGCTTTTTTATCAGACAGGCCACAATCCTGGGATGTTTGCGATGACCTATCTCACCACCGCTAAGGGGACCAGAGGCCCAGGGAGCAGCCAGACTCCGTGGCATCCGCATCAGCTCATGCTAGGGACCCCAGGTGGCCTGGCCGCAGTGGGCCCCAGCAGGTGCCTCCCTCCCTGTGGCAGGGCTCCAGGCCAGGTCTCCGACTCCTGAGCCTCCCCACGGAATTGGGAGATAGGGATATGAATTACTGTCCTTATTTTACAGATGGGAACCCACGACCCAGGATTAAGTAACTTGTCCAAGGTCACACAGCAAGAAGGTAGAAAGGGTCCTATCCTGCCTAGAATCTCCCATGGCCTCCTCTAAGATTGGGACAGTGCGCTGCCCTCACGAGGGTGTGGTGAGGCCGGGTAACTTGACAGGTGTAAGCCCCCTCCGAGGGGCCAGGTGTGCAGTCGGTGCTGGGTCAGTATTTGCTCAGTCACTTGGCCTTCTACTGACATTTTGCAGGAACCTCATGTCTTATTCCGGTACAAAGAGATATTCCAGTAAGAAGGAGTAGCCCAAAAGACAAGGAGAAAACGTCCTCGGACGGTCGCAGGTCCTGGCAGTTTCTTCACAGGGACCCTAGCGCCCCCAGTCACTAAGCCGAGGTGGCCCTGCGGGAGCTGCCAGGCACCAGGCGCGCTGTCGGGTCCAGCACAGATTTCTGGCTTGGAAGAACCGCTGGGGATGCTGCCGGAGGCTCCTCAAATCTCTTGCCAAGAGATGCTGGAGAGAAAACATTCGGAGGCCTGAAGGATCATTGCAAGAATCTACAGTCGACTTAAAGGCAGCTGAAGGACAGAAATAACACCACGTCGTAGTTACTGATGTGTGTGGTCATGAATTTTTCTTTTCCATTAATTCGAGTCTTCCCAATGAAGGTGAATCAGTAAATGATATTTAATATGCAAGCCTTTGAAAGACTTCTCATGGAAATAAATTCCAGAACAGGGGAGGGGACTGCAGAGCGACCCCAGCGGACTTCGGAGGCTGGCTCGAGTGGGTCTCCTGTGGGCGAGGGCAGCTGTCGCTGTGCGTCCTGTTCTAAACACTGCCGACCGACCGGGTAAGCACCTTTGTGCTTGGAGCTCGTTCCTTTGTGTTGTCCCCTCAGGAGGACAGCAGTCGGGAGTCCAAGCCCTGCAGCCCCCAGACTTCCCTCTCCCTTCTGGAGCTTTCTGGCCGCAGGTTCCCTATTGAAGGCCGGGTGTAACACACAAGGTTATGGGGGTTCTAATTTGCATTTCTGTAGGAACGTCCCAGAGGTTTTGAAGAGACTCTCTAAGAAACACCCTGCGTTCCTGGAAAGTGGGACTCGAGGATAAGTATTCCATCTCAGGAAGAAAGAGATTTGGCTTCTGATAGGATCGGATTAAATCCCCACTTGCCTAGCGGTGAGACTCTTGCACCGGAAGTATAATACACCTCCGGGAAAGCCGTGACACCTGACTGTTGGCTCAGTCAACTTGCAGGAGGCCTCGTCCCCTGTCCTGGCCACCGGTCAAGAAGCAGACCAGGGCCAGCGCGCCCAGAGGCGCCCGGGCCCCCTTCCCTTAGGCCGAAAGCACACACAACCTCTAATAGCATAATGTAGATTTTTCAAGCAGCTACGGTTTAGTGTGGCCTGTTTGAAAAGCTTATATATGTGGAATTAAAGTTTGTGCTCACATGTGTCGGGCTGTCTTGTCTGTGCGGTCTCCCTGTTGCCTCGCTCACTGTGATCTGCTCGCCCCACCTGCGGGGTCCTCGGTGCCAGAGACGCGCCCCGGCTTCTCCATGTCACCGTGGGGCCGACTTTGGGGGCACTTCTAGTTTGGGGCTGTTACAAAGACAGCCGCGAAGGGCCCTCTTGTCGGCGTCGCCTGGCGCCCCGAGCGGCCCGCACGCTTCTGGCCGGTGCACCACCGGGGAGCAGCCTCGGGGCGCCCGGAACCTTCTGTGCCACACCCGGGCCTGTTGCCTCGCCTGGTTTCTCTCTGTGGTCCTGGACCGAGCTTGGATCGACTTAAGTTTCTTTGGACGCCAGCGTTGACAGTGAAGCTCTCTTGCAACTTGCTGAAGCTACCGGTCCGTGTCTGGTTCTCTTTAAATCCTCCTCAAGACGGGACAGACCAGGTGGCGTCTGGGGGGAGGCGGCGCCGTCCCCCTGCGCTGGGGCTGCGGGATCTAGGCCCGGCCCTCCCCGGTCGCTTGGGTTCCTGCTCGTGGGCCGGCAGGCCCCCCTGCTTCCCCTGCGCGCCGCCGAGCCCGGGAAGCAGAGGCCCCGGGGGGCTCAGCGGCGCCGCCGCAGCTTTGCGCGCATGACCTTCCCCCCTGCCCGCAGACGCCGCTGCCGCTCCTCCAGGGAGGCCGCTGGGGGCCAGCCGGGCCGCCTCGCCTCTGTCGTGGGGACCGTCCCCAGGGCCCCACCCCGGCGGGGGTCCCCCGCTTTCAGCGCCGAACTCCACGCCTGCGGCAAGGATGCGCGGTTTGGGGCGCCGGTTGGGACAGACCTGCCTTGGTGAGCACGTCTTGGGGGACGGCCCCTCATCTTTTCCTGCCTCTCATTTGGTCCAGCTCTCCTAGATGGCCGCCTCCCCTTTGGTGGCCTGTAATGAGGGGGTTTGGGTCCTCTTCACTTCCGTTTCTTGCTGAAGACCACGCAGCCTAGGGAGCCGTTTGGTTCAGCGGGGGCAGCCCCGGGGGCTCGGGGCTTCGGCTGGTCTGTCTGCTGCTGCAACTTTTGGGATCTTTGGATAAAACTGGCCGTGTTCTAACTGGAAGTGGGGAAATGACAGTTTGATTCCGGAATGCAGCCCTTGGGGCCGTGTTCTCCAAAATCGGGCAACCTCTTTTTGCCGCCAAGCTTGGCCACAATGTTCATTAGACTCTGGAGAAAAATGACCAATGAATGGATCCATAGATGGTAATGTATTTGGAAATGGGGGCTTTAGGATCGTGTTTGCATCTTGGTGGCGTGTTTGTGTGTCCGAGCACGTTGTGAAGGTGAGCTGTCTTCTCTGCCTCTGGAGGGTGTTGCTAAAGTTGATTTGTGAACGAGCCCCGTTTAGTTGCTTTAAAGGCAAGTACTTGTAAGGATTGGGCATTCTGAAACTCAGGTGCCCATCATCTGGGAGAAGCTTTGACACTGAAGCTAATTTAAGGGCGTTGCTTGAATGGGAATGAACGTGTGTGTAGAGTTGTCAGCCGTAGATGGAGAACTTCTGTTCGCTGTGTTTGCCGCAGTCGGGCCGCCTCTCCTGCAACATTCGCTAGGACGGGAAAAAACCTTACAACTTTGTCTAATGTCTCATAGTTTTACGGGCAAACTACACATCTTGTGGAGAATAAACAGATGTAACTGATGACTGAGCATAGGTTTATCCGCTCGGCTCCTGCTACGGAAACACCAGCGCAACAAACGGCTCACAATGACTACTTCTCAGTACAAACGAAGGTTTTTAGGAGCTAAGAATAAATGTAATCACGGCTACTAGAACTAATAAAAGAAACAGCTCGATGCAAAGAAAGTGAGACCGGTTATTTAAAGAGGGAGAGTGTAGGACGAAATCTGAGAAAAGCAGAGCTGTCGGTTTGGGAGACGGCATCTTCGGGAGGGAATTTGTTGTGGTCGGGATGGAGGAAGATGACGGAGATTAGTACAAGCTTGTTAAGGAGGGATCAGCGCCGGGAAGGGAAAGGTGGGGAGGAGCCGCACCCGGCAGACGTGGACCCACAGAAGCCTTAGCTGATTCTCTGGGGTTCCGAAAGTTAGAGTACCCTTCAGAACCATCGGAAACTGGGGCGACGGGCTGGACTTTCATACCCTCCTAATGAATAGTCATTGGATGTGAGCACCTGGGAAGAGGGCGTGACCTTGACAAGGCCGCTGTCTTTAGTCAGGGCCGTGCCCGATGGCCTCCGAGCGGGGAGGATTGCTGGCGGCTTCCCCACAGCTGAGAGCCCTTCATTCCTGGTGGGGATTCTGGTCGACGCCTCCCAGCACCCACACGGACTCAGATCCACGCACCGCCCTGCGTGTTCTTGTCCCAAGTGTGTATCGGGGTGCCTGGGTGGCACAGTTGATACAGTGCCCGACTCTTGGTGTTGTTTCAGGTCACGATCTCGGGGGTTGTGGGACTGAGCCCCGCGTGGGACTTCGTGCTCAGTGCAGAGTCTGCTTCAGATTCTCTCTCCCTCTGCCCCTTCCCACTGTGAGCGCTCTCTCTCTAAAATTGATGAACAAGGGGCACCTGGGTGGCTCAGTCAATTAAGCGTCTGCCTTCAGCTCAGGTCAGGATCCCAGGGTTCTGGGATTGATTCCTATGTTGGGTTCTTTGCTCAGCAGGGAGTCTGCTTCTCCTGTCTGCCCTCCCCCTGCTTGTGCACTCTCTCTCTGGCAAATAAATAAATAAATCTTAAAAATAAACAGATCTTTTAAAAAAAAGTACGTATCGACGTGGGAGATGACAGGGAAGGAAAACGAAGGGACTGCATAATTAAAGAAAAAATTCATCTTATTATTGGGGCACCTGGCTGGTTCAGTTGGTGTAACATGTAACTCTTGATCTCGGGGTTATGAGTTCAAACCCCACTTTTACTTAAAGCTTACTTTAAAATAAACGGGGGGCCTGAATGGCTGTCGGTTAAGTGCCTGCCTTCGTCTCAGGTCATGATCCCAGGGTCCTGGGATGGAGTCCTGCTTGGGGCTCCCTGCTCAGTGGGGAGTCTGCCTCTCCCTCTCCCCTTCCTCCCTGCTTGTGCTCTCTCTCTCTCTCATATAAATAAATAGAACCTTGAAAAAAAACAAACTGGGATGCTTGGATGGCTCAGTTACTTGAGTGTCTGACCTTAATTTTGGCTCAGGTCATGATCTCAGGGTTATGACATCGAGCCCCATACTGGGCTCCACACTGGGCATGGAGCCTGCTTGGGATTCTCTCTCGCCTTCTCCCACTGCCCCCCTCCCAAAACCCCTAAAACCCAAATAAACAAAAATTCATCTCTTTGGAATGAGTGAGTTTGGTATCAGAAGTAAACCAGTATAAGACTGGAATTTGGTTTTTCTCTCTGTTAAAATGATATTCGGGGACACCTGGCTGGCTCAGTTGGTGGAGCATGAGACTCTTGATTTTGGGGTTGTGAGTTCAAGCCCCACATTGGGTGTAGAGATTACTTAAAAATAAAATCTTAAAAAAAAAAGGTTGGTTTTCTTAGTTATTGGTCTTAATAAGAAATTGTGAACAAAGGTTTTTCTTTATCTTTCATGTAATCTTCCTAGAAAAACAAAGTTTCCATGTTTTGTCCTTGTTAGGTCTTTGATTACTTAAAATTGAATCTTCTCGCTATTAAAAGAGCTAAGTTTTGCTAACAACTATATAACCCTCTGTATTTGCCTTTAGAATCTCTTATTGTCACTTCAGTGGGATAGATCATTAAGTATTCAGTTTTGTAATGACTTGTGATCCTTTTTAGTCATGTGCTTTAAAATGTTCTGGGATTTCTGATAAACTTCCCAAAATTCAACTTGTAAATGAAGTGTTTTGTTTTGTTTCTAATTGGGTTTATTTGCTGTGTCCAGTTACATGGGAAGCATTGGAGAGTAGATGTCAGTGTTCCAGAATTCTTCAGGAGTTGATATGTCCTGGTATAATGTCACCACTTATAATTCTAATTATTAAAGTGTTATGTGTCACAAAAATAACCAATTTCCTTGTTGATTGCATTGTAACGAACTCTAACCAGATCTTCAACCACAGCTGGTTTTGAGTTTTTTCGTCATTTGCTGTTGGTGCTTTACTCTGACACTCTTGCAAATATGTCTCAGTTTTAAGAAGATTCATGGAGAAGACTTGGACAAATACGGGGTTCTGATAATTTCTGGAACTAATGGAAGACTGCATTCAAACAGAGTAAGATTTGATAACACGGGACTGGATGAATTGAGGAAGTTGAGCTGTCAAAGTCTCAAATGCCAAAGAAGGTTCTCGGAATAATGACAAAGGCAGTTCCTTTTGTACCCTGGAGGAGATTTTGTTAGCAAGAGCAAAAGACAGAAAACAAAGGCTTCTGAGGATGGGTGTAAGCGTGGAGCGTTGATGGGGTTCTGACTTAAAGACTTTGATGCCCTCCAAGAGATTGAGGCTGAAACCCTGTTTATTTATTTTTTAAAAAATATTTTATTTATTTATTTGACAGAGAGAGACAGCCAGCGAGAGAGGGAACACAAGCAGGGGGAGTGGGAGAGGAAGAAGCAGGCTCCTAGTGGAGGAGCCTGATGTGGGGCTCGATCCCATAACGCCAGGATCACGCCCTGAGCCAAAGGCAGACGCTTAACGACTAAGCCACCCAGACACGCCTGAAACCCTGTTTAAACTCATTGTCAGCCTGCTTTGCCTTGCTATTTTTGCTTATGAACTTTTTTTTTCAAGTTTTAGTCTTTTAAATAATCTCTACACCCAGCGTGGGCTCGAACTCACCACCCAGGATCGAGAGTCGCATGCTCTTCTGACGGAGCCAGCCAGGGCCCCTGCTCATGAACTGGTTAAAGCAGGTTCGGCAGTAGCACTCTTTGGGGGAAGCCAAAAACAGGCAGGTGTCAAGAACAGAATTCCGATTTGAGGAGACCCCGTGTCTTTGCAGTCGGAGCTGCAGGCTCGGGAACGAGTCGGAGCTTACAGCAGCGAGCACGTTGCTCCATGGGGCGTGTGTTTGTGGTGAGACCACACCTCTGGCTTGACGGTCACTCGTTCGGAAGCTAGTTCTTCCGGAGATTTCGCTTTGGAAGCTGGTGCCCTACTGCTTGGTGATCCCAGTAGGTGTGGACTAGACGAAACCGAGAAGATGGATAATCCACGCGACGTCTTGTTAGAAGTAACGCAGCAGCGAAGCGTTGAGGCTGGCGTGGTTCTGCGCCTTCCTGCGGGAACGTCCAGGCTTGCTGCTCCAAGTCCAATTGGGGGGCACGACTGTAAAGACAAACGGCTTCTGAGAATTGAAAAAGGGGGAGCGCCTTGCTGTCCAGGGTTGACTTGGTCTCTAGCCTGGGGCACTCCCAAGGTGAAGCATGACCACTTATCGTCTGAACGTGGGATTGCATGAAGAGCTGGAATGCGGAGAACCGTGGCAGCTCATACGAATTGTCAAGATTCAAATACTTCTGTACTGGAAGTGGTTTCTGATGAAACATTAGGAGAAAGAGTAAAGGCGGTTCCTGGAGAAACCCGAGATCTGACCCCCAGCAGCGACTGAGAAAGTACGCTGGTGATGCTTGGCAGTACGTCCGTCCATGGCTACCCACGGAAGTGCTCACATTCCTCAAGATTTTTACCCTGAGCTCTGGAAACAGAGCCAGTGGTGAGATGGCCCACCAGTCACTACTGGGATCTCTCGTTTGTCTAACAGAGGCCCAGACAAGGTTGGAGTGGAGGGAGGAAGCAGCCAACAGAGATGCTGAGGATGTCAATTTCATCACCGTCCGCAGATCGCCGAAAAGCCGTAAACATTTCAGGATGCTGATTTTGAAAATTTTGTTGGATCACTAAATGACCAAGGTTACCTCTTGCAAAAAGGCCCAGAGGTTTACCACTTTCAAACTAGTAAACTATGCTGAACGACTACCTGGGACCTCCTGGGATTATTAAAGAATATGGAAAAAACAATGCCCAAACTTCTGGAAGACGATATCCCAAAAGTAGTAATAGGAAAGGTGTTGATTTTATATATATTTTAATGATTCTTGTTTGAAACGTTGCTGGTTCCCTGATGTCTGCTCTTCCAGATTTAAGAACATTTTCTCTCTTAAGCTATCTTGGACTTTTAGAAGTTTGGTAAAACATTCCTATGTAAACACATATAAAACATTTATCTTTTGTCCCTACTCCATCCCTGAAAGATTCAGAAACTCTCAGCGAGTATTCTCATATTCTTTTGGCAGCCTATGGATTTCCATAAGTTCAGAAAGGATCTATTCTCCCTGTGACAAGACCCAGTTGGAGGCCGTGCAGCTTGGGCCAGGACACAGCCAGGGACAGGAGAGGAGAGAGGAAACTGTGACATGTGTTGTGGGCAGGGTCTGAGGTTTTGGAACTTTTTCTACAAGGGACAGAGTGCACGCTGCGGCATTTCCTAACTGCGAGGCCGGTGTGCAGGCAGCGGCACCGAGGCGAGCTGGTCAGCATGCAGCTGCTCCTGGCTCTTGCCCTCCTCCTGGGTTTGGATTCTTCAGTTCAAGGTTGTCCTGTGCGGAGAGCTGGGTACCAGTGGCTAGGCCGCAGTCCTGACGGTAATTCTGCAAACTTCATTGAGGAGAAGGGACTGACATTCAGCCTACTTCCCGGTGAATCCAACAGAATCCTTCCTCCAAGGACCGACCCTGCCTCAATGACAAGGTCCCAGAACTTGAATGGTGTCTTCCCTCTTTCTGAGAGCTATTTTGGATCCCGCTCTGGCTCTGGATCAGGATCTAGAAGTGGCTTCTTCACTGAAATTGAACGGGAATACCAAGCAGTCAATGAAAACAATGCTTTTTATTACAACTTTAGGCCTCTCAAGAGAAATCGGCCATCGGACACCCGGGACTTGGGTCAAGATGGACCAGAAGAGGATTTTATTATATAAAAGAGACGGTTTCCCATCTTGATGTCAGGCAATGCATTCTGTGTATTTTATGTACCGCAGTTAAATGATTAATTTTAGAACAATAAGTTTTATAGAAATTTTAAAACATCTGTGGGACACCTGGGTGGCTCAGTTGGTTAAGCATCTGCCTTTGGCTCAGGTCATGATCTCAGGGTCCTGGGATCGAGCCCCACATCGGGCTCCCTGCTCAGTGGGGAGTCTGCTTCTCCCTCTCCTCCCTGCTCATGCTCTCTTCTTGCTATCTCTGTCTCTCTCTCTCTCAAATAAATAAATAAAATCTTTAAAAAAGAAATTTTAAGACATCTGAAAAAGAAGTCTAGTTTTTATCACCTTTTTTCCCTCTCATGAATTCTTAAAGCTTCCTTTATCTACCCTATCGTCCTGGAAAAGACCTGTATTTCCTTTGTATCACGTTCAACCAACATCACTATGAAATTGACTAGACTGCCCATGTCTATAAAATTGCTTTAAAGAAGAAATTATACTGGTTTTTTTTTAAAAAGGATTTTATTTATTTATTTGACAGAGAAATAAAGCACAAGCAGGACAAGAAGCAGGCAGAGAGTGAGGGAGAAGCAGGCTCCCTGTTGAGCAGGGGGCCCGATGTGGGGCTCATCCAGCACCCCAGGGTCATGACCTGAGCCGAAGGCAGAGGCTTAACCAACTGAACCACCCAGGCGCCCCTATACTGTTTTTTTTTTTAATTCAGTTTAAAAATTGACAGGCAATATTTCGTATCTAAGTCTTCAGAACTGACTCTGATTGTGAATCACAGATATGCCTCTTTCCTTATGAAAAACCCAGATGAAACCCAGGGTGAATTCATGGAGTGGGTATTTGACGAGCCCAGTGTGAAGTGTATCGCTCTAACGTTAGCATCCGACGTGTTGGTAGCGCTGGCGGATGCTGTTGGGAAGTCTGATTAGAAACAATTAGAAACCGAAGACCCAAGTTAAAGCACAGTTGTGCTCTCAGTACTTCCTACTGCTTTGCTTTTCTCCCTGGATATCTTGTGTGTTTTCAAATCTTACTGTAGTAAAGCAGAACTATAATAATATAATAATAATAATAACAATAACAGTGACACAATTGGAAACATCATGGGACAAGCCTTCGACTGGAATGTCTGTCATATTTGAGAGAGACAAGTACTGACTCAGACACGACCAGACGGCTTTTGGGAACTAAGGTTGACTTTATGGGACCAGTGGCCCCTGGGAAGCTGGCCTGGTAGCTTGCGTAGTTCCCAGCAGCCTCATCAGGTGAGTAGGGAAGGTCATTTCCTGGCAGCTGCAGGAACCTCAGGATATTTTGGGGACCTTGAGAAGAGAGGAGTTTACAAGCCCGTCGCTCTGTGGGCCACTCCGGTCCGGTGAAAGATCACCGGAGACCTTCAAGTTGCAGACTGGGGACGTGTACCCAGTTGCTGCTGCCTGCCCCCAACTCCACCTGAAGGGGCTCCAAGCCAGAGCTCTAGAACAACTTGGAGGCACCGGACCTGGAGAAGCCTGGCAGGTAGAGTTTACCGCGGTGCCAAAACCAACCGGTCATTTTTGATATTTGCTAGTTCCTGTAGATTCCTGTATGCCTTGGATCGCAGCTTTTCCATGCATTCTGAGAAGGCCTCAGAAGTTGTCAGAACACTTCATTTTTTTTTAGTGTTTTTTTTTTTTTTTAAGATTTTATTTATTTATTTGACAGAGACAGAGACAGCCAGCGAGAGAGGGAACACAAGCAGGGAGAGTGGGAGAGGAAGAAGCAGGCTCCCAGCGGAGGAGCCTGATGTGGGGCTCGATCCCATAATGCCGGGATCACGCCCTGAGCCGAAGGCAGACGCTTAACAACTGAGCCACCCAGGCGTCCCAAAACACTTTAAAATAATTCCTACATTTGGATTGCTGCTAGCAATTCAGAGTGACAAGGGAGTGGCGTTTGTGCTGAAAGTCACACTAAGTGTCCAGTGTCTTGGGCATTCATGGGAAATGACATGCTTCTTGGAAAAGGGAACCATCTACTTAAAATAACTCTGGCAAAAAATTTGCCGTGAAACCAACTTGGAAAAAAGCCTTGCTGGTTGCCCTGCTTTGGGCGAGTGGCCTCTAGGAGCAGGCATGGTTTCAGCCCCTCCGAACCAGTATATGGAAGACGCCTTCCATGCTCTTTTCATGACTTAGGCATTCCCGATGGGGCTCACGTTAGGGAATTGGATGCCATCAGGTACATTCAGTCTTTGGGAAATACTCGAAGTTTGCTCTGGCAGGTCGATGAACGCCACCGATGTGCCCTTACCCCTGCCTGAACACTGGAGACGTGGTGTCCCGAAGACCCAGAAGAGCAGGCACCTGGTGGACCACTCCGACCTCACAGGTCAGGACTTCTTCCGAGGTGCTGTTGACCAGCCATTCTCTGGTGAGACGGAAGAGAATTAAGCTGTGGATTCAGCACCACATTGAGCTGGTTCCCCAAGAACCCTCAGGTTCCCAGCACCCCGTCAAGGAGAACATCAGAAGGAACCCTGCTCGGACTAGCGAGCCGCTGAAGGACCTGAAATTACTATTTTGGAGAGCTGGTCCCAAGAAATCAAAGAATACTTCCCAATACATAAAGTTTCCATTCATCTAACCCCGATCTAACCCCATTTCAGCAGGAAGGAACTAGAGTGGCCGTAGTCCCAATTCCCTTGTGAGTGAGGAATGAACAGAAGGTGGTGGGGATCGAAACCGGTGACCAGTAGGACTAAGAAGTGCGGCTGCAAACTTTTTACCCGGCCTTTTCTGCCGGCCTTAAATACCCCTCACGCTTCCGCTCCAGGGAGGCGGATTTGAGCCTTGCCTCCTGTCTCCCGTTGGGCTGCCTCTCGAATAAACCCTTTTCTTGCCGCACACTCGGTGTTCCTGTGATTGGCTTTGCTGTGTGTTGGGCAGATGAACTTGATGAGTTCAGTCACACCAGGGACATAATGATTGTCCTGTAGCTTGATGATGGGTGGCCTGCAGAGCCTTCTTTTAAAGCCTCAGCTTTGCTGAGGTATTATTTACGTCACTGAAATTCACCCACGAAGGAGGGAAGAATAAGGTCAGCCAAGGCCTTCTGACTGGTTATAATAAAATAGGACCATACCTGTATTTACGCCTGTTTTTACTTTTTACATACAGCATAGATCCATTCATATATATATATATCATATATATATCATATATATGATATATATAAAATATACATATCATATATATATATCATATATATGATATATATAAAATATACATATAAAGATTTATTTGAGGGGGGAGGGGCAGAGTGAGAGAGAACCTTCAAGCCGACTCCCTGCTGAGCAGGGAGCCCAATGCGGGGCTCGATCCCAGGACCTTGACATCATGACCTGAGCTGAAATCAAGAGCTGGCCGCCTAACTGACTGAGCCACCCAGGCGCCCCTCCATGTGTATATTTTTAATAGTCTTCCTTCCCTTTTTCCTCATTATCATATGTAGGCTGTGGTTAAATTTACCATTTTGTATGGGAGTCAGCAAACTTTCTGTAAGGAGACACACAAAAGTATAAATATTCTCCACCCCAAAATGAGCCACACAGTGAACATTTGCGAACCTGAGAGCTATTGCGTGTTGCACAAACAAACAGGGCCGGGCACCCAGGGTGGGCAATGTAGCTCATATTTGTATAACTTCCATGTATCATGAAATAGTTTTTTTCAACCATTTGAAAATGTAAAATGAATTCTTAGCCGTGGGCCATATGAACATAGGCACAGGCTGGAGTAAGGCAGAGGCTGGTTTTTGCTGACCTTACTTTAGTCCATAGGCTGCGGAATATGAAGAAGGGGCAGCTAAAAGGCCTAGAAGCGCCTGTGCGTGTGTTCCGGCCGCGGACCCGGTCCTGACGCAGTGCTGTTCCCTGACGCCCGCACTTCACGGCAGGGTTGGCGAAGTTGTGCGTCCAGTGGGCTTTGACAAATGCATGGTGTCATACGTGCGTCAGTGCGTATTGTCTCCCGGACAATAGTTTCACTGCCCTAACAAGGCCCCTGTGCCCCATGGAGTCCCTCCCTCCCTTTTCCTGAACCCCTGGCAACCACCGATCTTTCCACTGTCTGCACAGTTTTGCCTTTTCCTAGAATGTCCTAGAGTTGGGATCTCACCCTATGTGGACATGGCAATCAGCATCTTTCACTTAGTGATAACATTTGAGGCTGCTCCTTGCCTTGTAGGGGCCTGAGAGCTCACTTCTTATCGCCAAGTAACATTCGCTGTATGGTTGCACCACAATTTATCTGCTCTTTCACCTCTGGAAGGATATCTTGATGGCTTCCAGGTTTTTTAAAAATTTGTTTATTTTTTAAGTAGGCTCCACACCGAACATGGGGCTCGAACTCACCACCCCGAGATCAAGCTCGCGGGTTCTACCGACTGAGCCAGCTAGGCGCGCCTGGCGGCTCCTAGTTTTGACAGTTACGAAGAGAGCCGCTGTAAGCGTTCCCGTGCAGGCTTTTGTGCGGACCTACATTTTCAGCGCCTTTGGGTAAATGCCCAGGAGCGCGGCGGCTGGCTGGTCAGGGGACGTTCAGCTTCGTGAGTCGCTGCGAGGCGGCTGCAGCATCTCGCGCTCCCTGCATCGGTGACTTCCCGTTGTTCTGTGTCCTTGTCCGCATTGGTGTTGTGGCGCATTGGACCGTGGCTGTTTCATGAGGCGTGCGGTGGTATCTCATTACTGTTGCACTTTGCATTTCCCTGGTGACCTAGGACGTGCAGCGTCCTTCCATTTGCTTCTTTGCCATTCTTCAGTGAGGTGTCTGTTCAGATCTTTTGCTTATTTTTTAATTGGGTGTTTGTTTTCTGTTTTCAGAGCTGTGTGTTTTGGATACAAGTCCTGTGTTGGATCTGTGTGTAGTTTGCAAATATTTAATTCTGGTTTGTCACTTGTCTTTTCATTCTTTGAGCAGTGCCTCTCACAGAGCAGAAGTTGTTAATTTTAATAAAGTCCAGCTTGCCAATTTTTTTTTCATGGATTGTGCTATTAGTGTTATATCTAAAAAGTCATTGCCAAGGGGCGCCTGGCTGGCTCAGTCAGAAGAGCATGTGGCTCTTGATCTTGGGGTGGTGAGTTTGAGCCCCACGTTGGCTATAGAGATTGCTTAAATGAGAATAAAACAAATAAAAAATCATTGCTAAATGCAAGGTCACGTAGATTTTTTTCCTAGCTTGCAGCAGCTTTGTGTTTTATGGTTAGGTCTGTAATCCAATTTGAGCTAGTTTTTTGTGAAAGGTGTAAAGCTCTATGTCTAGATCCATTTTTGTCCACGTAGATGCCCATTTGTTCCAGCACCATCTGTTGAAAAGGCTGTCCTTTCTGTATTGCATTGCCTTTGCTCCTTTGCCAAATATCAGTTGACTATATTTGTGTGGGTCTGTTTCTAGGCTGTTCTCTTCCATTGATCAGTTTTATGTTTGTTTTTTTGTTTTTGTTTCTGGTTTTTGTTTCACTAGTACAACTAAGTCATGATTACTAAAGCTTATAGTCAGTTTTGAAGTTAGGTAGGCTCAGTCCTCTGCCTTCATTCTTCTCCCTCAATATCGTGTTGGCTATTCTTTTTTTTTCCCCTTTCCATATAAATTTTAAAATCAGTTTGTTGATATCCACAAAATAATTTGCTGGGATTTTGATTGGGTTTGCACTGAATCTGTGGCTAAATTGAAAAAAAAACTGACATTTTAACAGTATTGAGTCTTTCAGTCCATGAACATGGAATACCTCTCCATTTTAGATCTTTGATTTCTTCCACCAGAGAGCTCGTACATATTCTGTTAGATTTATACATAAGTATTCCATTGGGAGGGGTGGGCTAATGTAAATGGTATTTTTTTTAAATTTCAAATTGTTCATTGCAATTGACTTTTAAAAAAATATTTATTTATTTATTTGAGATGGGGTGGGGAGGGACAGAGGGAGAGGGAAAGCGAGTCCTAAGCAGAATCTTTGGTGAGTGTGGAGCCCGTTGGAGGGCTGGATCTCACAACCCTGAGATCAGGGCCTGAGCAAAACCAAGAGTCGGACACTTTAACTGATTGTGCCACCCAGGCACCCCTGCAATTGATTTTTTTTTTTTTTTTTTTAAGATTTACTTGAGAGAGTGAGCGTGCATGAGGGGAGTGAAGGGCAGAGGGAGAGGGAGAAGCAGACTCTCTGGTGAGCAGGGAGCCTCATGTGGGGCTCATCCCAGGACTCTGGGATCATGACCCGAGCTGAAGGCAGACACTTAACTGACTGAGCCACCTGGGCACCCCTGCAATTGGCTTTTGTACAATGTTCTTGTATCCTGAAAACAACCTGCTTTAGTAGCAGGAGTTTTTATGTCAATTCTTTAGGTTTTTCTGCAAAGATGATATCATTTGTGAATAAAGACAGTTTTATTTCTTCCTTCTCAATTTGTATCTTTTATTTCCTTTTCTTGTCTTACAGCATTCCTTAGGACTTTTAGTATGATGTTAACTAGGAGTGGTGCGAGGGGATATCCTTGCCTTGTTGCTGATCCTAGGGGGAAAGCATCTAGTTTCTCACCGTTAAGTATGATGTCAACTGGAGGTCTTTTGTAGATTTATCAAGTTGAGGAGGTACTCTTCTTTTCCTAGTTTGCTGTGAGTTTTTGTCATGAATGAGTATTAAATTTTCTTAAATGCTTTTTCTGCACCTCTTGGTATGCTCATGTCATTTTTCTTCTTTAGCCTGTCATGTGATGGATTACTTCAATTGAATTTTGAATATCGAATTAGCCTGGCATACATGGAATGGTGGTTGTGGTATATCATTCTTTCAATACAACATTGGATTTTATTTGCTACTATTTTGTTGAGGATTTTTGTATCTGTGTTCATGAATATTGGTCTATAGTTTTCCTTTCTTGTAATGTTTTGTCTGGTTTTGATATTGGGATAATGTTGGTCTCATAAAATGAGTTAGGGAGCATTTCCTCAGCATGTCTTCTAGAAGAGATTGAGAATTGGTATGATTTCTTTCTTAAATGTTTGATAGACTCCCCCAGTGAGCCATCTGGCCCTGGTGCTCTCTGTTTTGGAAGGTTATTAATTATTGATTCAATTTCTTTAACAGATATAGGCCTACTCAGATTATTATTTTTCTTTAAAGATTTTTATTTATTTACTTGACAGAGAGAGACAGCCAGTGAGAGAGGGAACACAAGCAGGGTGAGCGGGAGAGGAAGAAGCAGGCTTACAGTGGAGGAGCCTGATGTGGGGCTCGAACCCAGAACGCCGGGATCACGCCCTGAGCCAAAGGCAGATGCTTTAACCACTGCGCTACCCAGGCGCCCCTCAGATTATTTTTATGTCAGTTTTGGTAGATTGTGTTTTTCTAGATTATCAGATTTGTGGAGATGGAGAGTTGTTCATAATATTCCTTTATTATCCTTTTAACGTTCACAGGATTAGTAGTGATAGACTTTTCGTGTCTGATATTAATAATTTGTGTCTTATTTTATTTGTTAGCCTAACTAGAAGTTTAATTTAAAAAAATCATTCTTTGATTTCATTGATTTTTTTTCTCTACTGATTTCCTGTTTTCAATTTCATTGATTTCTGCATGATTTTATTATTTCTTGCCCTCTGCTTACTTTGGATTACTTCGCTCTTTTTCTAGTTTCCTAAGGCAGAAGCTTAGATTACAGATTTTAGATCTTTTCTGTTTCTTCTTTTCGCTAGGTCCACACCCACTGTAGGGCTTGAGGCTGTGACCCTGAGATCAAGAGTCATACATTCCACCAACTGAGCCAGTTGGCACTCCTTTTCTTTTCTTCTTCTTTTTCTTCTTCTTCTTTTTTTTTTTTTTTTTTTAAAGATTTTATTTATTTATTTTTGCCAGAGAGAGAATCAGACTCCTTGCTGAACAGGGAGCCTATTGTGGGACTCAATTCCAGGACCCTGGGATTATGACCTGAGCCAAAGGCAGATGTTTAACCAACTGAGCTACCCAGGTGCCCTATTTTTTATTTTTTTAAGATTTTATTTCTTTGAGAGAGACAGCATGAGCGGGGGGGGGGGGGGGGCAGAAGGAGAGGGAGGGGCAGACTCCCCACTGAGTGCAGAGCCTGATGCTGGGGCTCCTTCCCAGGACCCTGGGATCATGACTTGAGCTGAAGGCAGACACTTGAGTGACCGAGGCACCCAGGCACCCCGCACCCCTTTTTTTCCCTAATAGGTGCATTTTTAATGCTATAAATTTTCCTCAAAGGACTGCTTTTGCTGCATTCCACAAATTTTAGGTTGCATTTTTATTTACTTCAAAGTATTTCTCGAGAAGTCTCGAGACTTGTGTTATTTAGAAGCATGTTGTTTAATCTCCAAGTATTGGGAGGATTTTCCAGCTATCTTTCTGTTGTTGATTTCTAGTTAATTCCATTGTGGTCTGAGAGCATACTTAACATGATTTCATTCTTTTAAATTTGCTAAGCTTTGTTAATGGCCTAGAATGTGGTCTATTTTGGTGAACGTTCCATATAGGCTTGAGAGGAATATGTATTCTGTTGTTAGATGAAGTATTTTATAAATGTCAATTAGATTTAGTTCATTGAGGACACTGTTCAGTTCAACTGGCTGTCCCTACTGATTTGCTGCCAGCTGGATCTGTCACCTACCAAGGGGGATGTTGAAGTCTTCAACTGTGATAGTGGATTTGTCTTTTCCTTCTTGCAGTTCTAGGAGTTTTTACCCCATGTATTCAATACTTGTTAGGTGCATATACATGAAGAATTTTTACATCTTCTTAGAGAAGCGACCTCTTTATCATTATGTAATGTCCCTCTTCATCTCTGGTAGTTTTCCTTGCTCTGAAGTGTGCTTTATCTAAAATTAATATAGCTACTCAAGCTTTCTTTTGATTTCAGTTACCATGTTGTATCTTTCTCTATTCTTTTACTTTTTTTTAAATAAAGATTTATCTATTTTAGGGAGAGAGAGAGCATGCACATGAGCAGGGGGAGGGGCAGAGGCAGAAAAGCAGACTCCTCACCAAGCACAGAGCCCAGTGTGGGTCTTGATCCCAAGGCCCCAAGATCATCACCTGAACTGAAATCAAGAATCAGCTGTTTAGGGATGCCTGGGTGGCTCAGTCATTAAGTGTCTGCCTTTGGCTCAGGTCATGATCCCAGGGTCCTGGGATCGAGCCCCATATTGGGCTCCCTGCTCCGCTGGGAGCCTGCTTCAGTCTCTCCAACTCCTCCTGCTTGTGTTCCCTCTCTCACTGGCTGTCTGTCAAATAAAATAAAATCTTACAAAAAAAAAAAAAAAAAGAATCAGCTGTTTAACTGACTGAGCCACCCTGGTGCCCCTCTCCTTTTATTTTTAATGTTTCTCTGTAAATAAAATGGGTCTCTTGTGCACAACATATAGTTGGGTCTTGTTTTTAAATCTACTTGAACAGTCTTTTTTATTTCATCGTTGCTATTTGAAGTATTATTTTTTCAGTATGGGGGGGTTTGTCTTCAAAAATCATTTTATTTTTCATCATGATAAATGTACTCTTTAATCCCCTTCCAGTATTTTCCCTACAGCCCCCCCCCCCCATATCTGGTAAACATCAGTTTGTTCTCTATAGTTAAGAGTCTGTTTCTTAGTTTGTCTTTTTTTTCTTTTTGTTTCTTAAATTCTATCTACAAGTGAGATCATATTTCTCTTTCTCTGCTTTATTTTGCTTAGCATTATACTCTCTAGCTCTGTCCATGTTATTGCAAATGGCAAGATTTCATTTTTTTCTATGGCTAAAAAGTGTGTGTGTATGTGTGTGTGTGTGTGTGTGTGTGTATACATACACCTCATCTTTATCCAGTCATCTGTCGATGGACACTTGGGCTGCTGCCATAATTTGGCTATTGTAGATAATGCTGCAGTAAACGTAGGGGTGCATGTATCCCTTTTAATGAGTGTTTTTGTATTTTTTGGATAAATATCCAGGAGTGCAATTACTGGATCATAGGGTAGGTCTTTTTTTTTTTTTTTTTTTTTTTGGAGGAAACTCCATACTGTTTTCCACAGCGGCTGCACCAGTTTGGATCCCCACCAGCAGTGTGCACAGGCTCCTTTTTATGCACATCCTTGCCAGCACTTGTTTGTGTTTTTGATTTTAGCTATTCTGACAGGTGTGAGGTGATATTTCATTGTGGTTTCGATTTGCATTTCCCTGATGAGTGACTTTGAGCATCTTTTCCTGTGTCTTTGGCCGTTTGGATGTCTTCTTTGGAGAAAGGTCTGTTCATGTCTTCTGCCTATTTTTAAATTGGATTTGTGTGTGTGTGTGTGTGTATTGACTTGTATCAGTTCTTTATATATTTTGGATACTAACCTTTATCAGGTATGTCATTTGCAAATATCTTCTCACATTCAGTAGGTTGCCTTCTGTTGATCATTTCCTTTGTTGTACAGAAACTTTTTAAATGTAGTTCTAATAGTTTTGCTTTTATTTCCCTTGCCTCAGGAAACTATCTAGAAAGATATTGCTATGGCTGACGTCAGAGAAATTACTGCCTGTGCTCTCTTCTAGGATTTTTATCATTTCAGGTCTCACATTTAGGTCTTTAATCCATTTTGAGTATATTTTTTGTGTCCAGTGAAATAAAGTGCTCCATCATTCTTTTACATGTGGCTGCCCAGTTCTCCCAACACCATTGTTGAAGAGACTGTTGTCTTCCCATTTTATAATCCTCTTTTGTCAAAGATTAATTGGCCATACAATTGTGGGTTTATTTCTGGGCTTTCCATTCTATTTTATTGATCAATGTGTCTATTTTTATGCCAGCACCATGCTGTTTTAATTACTGCTTTGTCATAACTTGAAATCTGGAATCATGATACCTCCTGTTTTGTTTCTCGTTTTCACGACTGCTTTGGCTCTCCAAGGTCTTTTGTGGTTCCATACAAATTTTAGGATTATTTGTTCTAGTTCTGTGAAAAATGCTGTTGTTTATTCTGATAAGAATTGCATTAAATCTGTAGATTGCCTCGAGTATAAAAGACACTTGAACAGTATTTGTTCTTCCAACCCACGTGCATGGAATGTCTTTCCTTTTTTTTTTTTTTTTGGCCATATCTTCAATTTCTTTCATCAGTGTTTTATAGTTTTCAGAGTACAAGTCTTTCACCTCTTCGGTTTATTCCTAGATATTTTACTGTTTTTGGTGCAACTGTAAATGTGATTGGTTTCTTAATTTCACTTTCTGTTGCTTCATTATCAGTGTATAGGAATGTGCCAGATTTCTGTACATCAACTTTGCATCCTGTGAATTTACTATATTAATCAGTTCTAGTAGTTTTTTGGTGGTCTTTTTTTTTTTTTTTTTAAGATTTTATTTACTTAATTTGAGAGTGAGAGAGAGAGAGATCACGAGCAGGGGGAGCGGCAGAGGCAGAGGGAGAAGCAGGCTCCCTGCTCTGGTGGGGGAGTGGAGCCTGCTTCTCCTTCTTCCTCTGCGCCCCCCCCCCCCCCCCGTGCTCGCTCAAGAGCTGGCTTTCTCAAAAAAATAAAATCTTTAAAAAAAGTTTGGTAGGATTCACCTGTGAAGTAATTATTGATCGTTTATTATCTACCACATTTGTTACTGTTTTCTATTCCTCACCCTTTTTGTTCTCATTTTTGTCTTCCACTCTTTTTGGGTGGGGAGGGGCAGCAGGAGATTAAGTGTAGAAAAGGGCGTGTGTGGATTTTGAGCATCCAAAGAGGTCGCAGAGGAGTCTGTATTTCTTTGGCTGTCTCCTACTTCGGGGAAATTCCCTACTGAGTCCTTTTTTGTGGACGTCAATGCACATTTCCCACTGCAGAAGCTGAAATGAGCCACCCTCGTTCTCTTCACTCCTTGGCATGTACGATGTGGGATGATGGCCTGGGCTTGGACAAATGGGCACCCAGGCAAGACTTTGAGTCTTGATCAAATGATGGGGCAATTACAGTTTATTCACAGCAGGGGGTCCGTGGCATTGTCTTGCAGCAACTTAGAAGTTGTTCTAGGAAAGCAGACTGTCTTGTAGGAACCCTGTGGGACTTGAACCTGAGCTCAAATCCTAGCTGTTGTGACTTTAGATACCTTCCTGTAATCATATCAAGTGATGAAATTTTACAAGGGAGGAGAACCAGAGATATTTAAAAATTAATCTAGCTTTGTCACTAGCTGTGTTACATTGGGAAAATCACTTCACCTCTCTGAGCTTTTGTCTTTGCCTTTAAAAAAGGGACTAGGTACTGATGTACATAAAAGCACCTAGCTCGTAGTAGATGCAGGTAGGCCAATGACTCAGATTTAGGGCCTTCCTCTTCAGCTTCCCAAGGTCTTTCTTCCCTTGGGCTGCTGGGGGGCAGGGAGGTACAGGCAGGACCCCACTTTACCCTCAAGTATTATTGCTGTCTTCTGGCCAGAGTTATCTAGAAGAAACAGTACAGCCTAGAACAAGCACTGTATTTCACCTTTTCTAAGGGCTGGCGAGACAGAAGGCCTTGCAGTGATTTGCCGGTGACTGCTGACTGGCCCAGCATCTGACACCAGTACTGACAGTACTGACACCATCACGAGGCAAGCCCTGTGACCCCAGTCCATAAGCAGCAGGTATGTTCCATGAGAAGAGGGGCCTTCTCTGACTTTTCATACACTATTCCCAGTGCCTTAGACCAGTGCTTGGCATACAAAAGGCACTCAAACAGGAACCTAGCATTGTTGGGGATGGGTGGACAGCGTGCTGCGGTCTCTTCGGCTGCAGCTGAACCTAACAATACTTACCCCAGGGTGGTGTGACAGCGGGATGAAGAATGGATGGGACAGTACTGGTCTCTGGTGCATGCCTGCAACTCCCAACAGGTGAGTTTCCATTTTCTCTTGATCTTTTAACTTTTTGTTCAGAATCAAACATAAATGAATTTAAAGCTGCTGGGGAAAAACGACTGCCAATCCCTTCTATGTACAAGTGGCATTTCTGTCCTTTATACTCTTTGCATGTGCTAACAAATTCATTTGGTTAGAGCTTACGGGCCTTCAACATTTAAGCGAGAACTTCTCAATGCTCATGTAGTTAAATGACAGCGTTAAATTATACAAACATGATGAATTATGTTTAGAATATGGATGAACGGAAAAAGCTTGGAAGGGAATTTGGGAAGAGCTGCTGTTAGACAGTAAAATGAAGTTGAATTTTTAATTATTTTAAACTTGTGAAAGAAAAAAATATGCCCAAAGAAATGTCCCCATCCTTATAAAATTAGGAAATGTTGGGTTCTCATCACCTACTGGAGACCAACATGAGATGTGAGGCAGTGGGAATTCTCCTGGCTGGAGCCCTCATCTTGTCACGATGGGGGGAAAGCTTCAGGGAGTCTGAGCGAGGTTCCAGTCCCTGAAACCCCATGTTCCCAAAACTGAACTCACCTTCGTCTTCGCCATTCCTCAGGCTTCAGGAGCATCTTGGATCACCTCTGACAGCTCCTTTCCCCTGGTCACCTACTGAACCCTCTTCTGTTCCCTCCTGTCACTGCCTTTGCTCAGGCCCCACAGCATCTGCAATGACAGTCGGCCCTTCACACAAGGTTTAGGGGCGCTGTCCCCCTTCCAGTCAAAAATCTGCATGTAACTCGACCCTCTCCAAACCTAACTACTACTAGCCTGTTGACTGGAAGTCACTGAATACACACTGTGTACGCTCTACAGATACGGTGTCCTTACGATACGGCGAGAGGACAGAGAATGTCAAGAAGATCGTAAGGAAAAAACTTACAGTTCTGTATCAGAAAACAGGTATCCGTGGCCCTGCACCATCAAACCCGTGTCGTCCGAGGGTCAAGTGTACTGAGTTCCCCGGACTGCTGCTGCTTTTGGAGCCTCCAGTCTCCCACATTCTGTCAGCTCGACCTGGCAGTGCCTGGCGCTACAACCCGTACCCTCCTGTTTAAGTATTTCCCACGTTCCCAGCGCTTACGGGGCCAAGGCCAAATTCCTCCTCCCAGCATTCGAAGCGCTGTGACCCAATCCATGTGCCGAACTTGCTTCTCAATCCCCAGCGTCACACTCCACGCTCCCTGGGCATCTTGCCCCGCGCTTCCCCAACTCCACGGCTCTGACACAGGTGGGTTGTTTTTTTTTCTCTCTAAAGGACTGCCTTCCATCCCCACATCTCTAGAGGTTCAGCCCAAGTACTGTCTCCTCAAGAGGTCCCTGAACCCAGAGGAAGTTACAAGTCCCTCCTCTGAATGCCCACTTTTGACCCTAGCGACATTTCTCATTTGCAACCAGACCACGAACCCCAGGAGGGGCAAGAAACACTGACTTTGTCTTCCCATACAAAGTACGGTCTACAGCAGGTGAGAGAACATTATTTTACTCCAAGCAACAGCCGCCAGCACATTCCTAGGCAGCAGTCCGTGAAGTGACCTCCCCTCCCAAGCTTGCCACAGCATGCAATGCAGGCCCTCAAGCTTCCTCCCTGCTCTTGACGCCTCTCAACACTCCCTCAGGGCGTGGAGACCCGACTGGAACCACCGTACCTCTGGTCCTTTCTTCAGAGCTAGGCCAGACAAGCAACACAGAGAAGGAGTGAACAGAGGTAATCCAACATTGTTTTTCTTCCTGGCTTTCGGTTAGTCCAAACCCGAAGGTGATGCGGTTCGCTACGTCAGCTCCATGGCAAGAAATACAACAGCACGGAGGAAAAAGTTCTCTGTTCGAGAAGAACTCATCTGGTGGTGCTGAGTTCCCGAACTGATCCATTTCTCTCTCATTAGCTTGGCCATTAAGATTCTTGAGAGGAAGGACCGTAAATGCCTAAGAAATCTGCCTTTATTCTGCTGGGTGAGAAAAATCCTGTAGGAATCAAGGCTGGCTCCCTACCCACTCACGGGTGACCTCCGGGAACGTGACACTCTGAACTTTCTACGCTAAGGGAAGGAACACCGAGACAGATCAGGAGATGCAACTTGGATTCAAACACCGTGAAATTTTGTCAAGCAAAAATAGTCTTTATTCAAATTTAATGGAAACAGGGGTCACTATACTTTGCAAGACGGGGAAAAATAAAATTAAAAAAAATTCTTTTCTTTTCTTTTTTAATATAAAACAATATAATCACAATACCAGACTATGGAACCCTACAGTTTATTTCCTATGGGTTACTGCAGGTATCAATTTTCCTCGACTGTGCTATTCACAACTTTGTTAAGTCCAAAAGTATGAAACCAAAGTGGTAGGAAACTTAAGACTTCGCACTTTCACTAAATGGCAAACATCAAAGGGCATCAATTCGAGGGCAAAAATGGCTGAACTCACCGTACCTACCTATGTCAGCGTTCCAGCCTGAAAGCCGTCCAGGTACTGAGCTCCCTGTAGGAAAGGCCAGGCTGAGGGCCGCGGCGGTTTGGACAGTCTACTGGGGGCCATGAGTCAAGGGGGTTTTCAAAGAGAAGATTGTTTTCAGTCGAGCAGGAAGGCCTGGTGCCAGGAGGCTTTACGGAGAGGAAGCACTTAGATTGAACAATTGTAGACACACCATTAGGGGAGTTAAAAATGTACAGCAGTGACATATGTTCTACTGGATCACGTGTGCTACGGCTACCGAACATGTACAAAAGACTTCTCGGGGAGTTCCAGCTGTGGTCGTAGCCAGTTAGGACCGCGAGTGGGACCTGGATCTAGACCGAGACGGCGATCTGGACGCAGACCTGGATCTGGACTTGGACCGAGACCGGGTTTTTGAAGCAGACTTTGATCTGGAGCGTGATTCTGACGGAGGGTTGGGTTTGGACTTGGAATTGGACCTCGACCTGGACCGGGTCTCCTGATGGGGGCCGGCATCAGCACTCTCCCCTCGGCCCTCCCTCTGGCCGGACTCGGCCTTGGCGTGCTCCCGCTCCTTGGACGCCGAGCGGGACCGCGACCTGGACTGCGAGCGCTCGGCGTCCTCCTTCTTCTTCTTCTTGCTGCTGCCGGACTTGCTGTCTCGCTTGCCGCCCCGCTTTCTGCTCCGCTCGCTCTTGCTGTGGCTGTGGCTGCGGCTGCGGCTGCGGCTCTCCTCGCGGCTCCTCTTCCTTCCCTTCCGCTTGTCTTTGCTGCGGCTGCGGCTGCGGCTGCCCCCTTGGCTGCGGCTGCGGCTGCGGCTCTTGTGGGGGCCCTTCTCCTGGCTCCGGCTCTTCTCCTTGCTTCTGCTCCTGCTCACGCTCGCTCGCTTCTCCTCCGCTCGCCTCTCCTGACTCCTGCTTCGGCTCTTACTCTTGCTTTTATGCCGACTGGGACTCCGGCTCTTGGACTTCCCGGCACTGTCGCTGTTCTGGATCTTCTCTTCGGCCTGGTCTTTGCTCTTGCTGCGGCGCTTGTCGGCGCTGTGGCTGCGGCTGCGGCTCTTGTCCTTGCTGGGGCTCCGGCTCTTCTCCTTCTTGCTGCGGCTGCGGCTCTGGCTGCGGCTGCGGCTCTTGCTCCGGGAATGGGAGCCTGACCTGAGGAGACACAGGCATCGGGGTCACACGCGGCCTCACACCGCCCGTGAGGACAGACGACTAGAGGGAAGTGTGGGCGCGCTGCCCCACTGTACAATGCGCGGCGGGCACTGGCCCAGGACCGCTTTCTGCACCCCGACTGCGGTCCCAAGCCGGAAAACCTGGGTCACGTGAGGGAAGACTGGCAGCATGACGAAGACCGAAGTGGGACACGGTCCAGGTGTGCCCTGCGGACCGCCTCTGCTCACACCAGGGAAGACCCACCTGGACCGAGATCTGCTCTTAGAATGGCTGCTTTTGCTGCTGCCGCTTCGGCTTCTGCTCTTTCGAGAATGTCTGCTTCGGGAACGAGACCTGGGGGAGAGAATATTCTTTAGTAGTTGCTGACAAAAGGCTAGTTGAATAGTAAGACATTTTTAAATTGAAAAACATGTCTGGCATTGGCTGTGCCCAGACTCAAAGTTGAAAGAGAACCCTGTCCACTGTTGTAGGTCCAAGGATCCAGTACTTGCAAACATTCCACCTGCACGGTTCCCTGAAACTCAGCACCTCTAATCCTGAGCCTCTCTCCCCCATGCCCACTCTTTTTGCTGGGTTCCTGCCTTTCTTCCGCCGATGCCACTGTTACTTACCCAGTTCCTCATACCAGAAACCAGAGCCACCTGGACTCTTTCCTCTCCCCTCGTCCTCTTCTGTACTAATGATCTGCCTGTTCATCTGCAGCTACCCGCCACTGCTGCTGCCCCCGACCACACCATCCCCATCAGTCTCGCTCCCTCAAGCTTCTTTACTAGCCTTCCTGTGAACACTTTTGCCCTTGACCTATCAATTCACTTACTGTGACCAGAGAGCCGTTTTAAAAACACACTCAAGCTCTAAAAAAATCTTTAAAAGGCCAAATCTGTGAACTCTGCTTTACTTCCACAGTAACCAGGGCTCCTGGGGAAAAGGCTGATTCCAAGAGTAGGGCAGGGAATATACAAGATGGGTCTAGAACATCTCATCAGGGCAGAAAGAGGGAAACGTTCAAAGACTGCTGAGCACCACCATCTACGAAAGGACTTTTGCCACATACATTTAACCTGTATCTCCATCACACCTCTCTAGACCCGACTCCAGTTTCAGGGAAGCAGGGGATAAAGTACAAGTTCATCAATGCCAAGAGGAAACAGAAAAGTCAGAGTGTGGGATACTACTTAAAAAAACACATACATAAAAAGTCAATGCCGCCGGGAGGGTGGGGGGAGGGAGCTGCTTCAGACCAGAGAGCTCTGACACGACCTCTTACGATGCAAGACCAGACTGGATTCTGGTCAGGAAACACAAAGACCTCTGTGGAACCACTGGAGAAATCTGAAAACGGCCTGGACAGAAGAGGGCTTCAGGGAATCGCTGTTGAGGTTCTTAGGTAAGAAAATATAAATGCGGTGATCCTCATTCACGGAGACACATGCAAAGTATTCAGGGGTGAAGCATCAGGGCCTCAACTTCCCTGAAGATGCTACAGCCAAGTACACGTACAGGGCGCGTGCGTAAACACACACACACAGAGGAAGACAAAGGGGGCAAAATGCTAACAACTGAAGCTGGAAGGAGAGGACACGGGTGCTCATGAACTGTTCGTTGATGTCTGAAAATGATCGGAATAAAAAGAGAAAATACATAGTGAAGCATATTCATATGAAAACCAAGATACTGAAGACACAGCAACCAACTTGAAGGGCTCCCAATGGCCAAGACAGAACGATCTGAGCATAAAAAATGTGGACTGCAGCAGATGAAACGTTATATAGGTATCCGCACCTGAGAATTCCTTCAAAAGGATACTAATAACTAAACCACCACTCTCATCATTACCTTTGGGAAACCCTGGGGCACATTTAAAATTCTAAAAGTTGGTAAACAAAGGTGTTAAACTTTCATTTTCAATTTCCTATTAAAATTGTATTTGAGACCAACAAGAATGGCAATAATCGACAGAATTATAGCCTTTAAACGCAAAAAGAATAACGAAGTTAGAAAGTCATCACTTGGCCACAGTGACTGAACGGCTCCAGGGAGGGAGGCTCAACAGACGCTAGGACTGTCAGGCGGACTGTTGCAGACTCTGTGACGCACGGCCTAGGCTCAGCCCCGGACACACGGATGCGCTTCCCCATCATGCACAGCGGGACAGCCGGACACCACGTGAGTAGCGACAGGAAGTATAAAGTACGACTTATGAAGGTCACCTGCTGAAATACTGGCCTTACTCTAAATGCCTCAACACCTAACGAGGAGTTTATAGGAAATATCGGAGGTAGAATAAAGGAACATGATAAATATCACCACGAGATGCCATCAGAAGAATCTCCACTAGGAGAGGGTCTTCAAAGAATGCAACTGTTTCTTCAACTGAATGCATGGAGAATAAAAAAAGGACAAAGGAGGACATACGAGTGATTAAAAAAGGATGAAGAGACATGCCATCTAACGGCCACGTGCAGACCTGGCTGGGGTCCTAATATGAACCAAACGCAAAAACACGCATTTGAGACAATTGGGGAAACCCGAGCACAAACTGGCTAGCTGTAATATGGCATCATGGTGTTAGATTTTAGACGTACATACTGAAATAATTACAGGTAGAATGACAGGATGCCCAGACTTGCCTTAAACGAGGCAATGGGAGGGGTGGGGAGAAAAGACTGGCAAAGCAACAAGTAACACAGCTGGATGGGGGACAGGCATAAGGGAATTCAGGGCTCACCAACCTATTTTCTCTAATGCTTTATGTATTTGAAAATTTCCTTAAGAAAAAAATTAGAAACAAAGCCAAACCTGAAGAGCTTAGACGAGTCCCTAGTGACTTCCCACTGCTCTTCAATCCTCATCCTGGCCCGTGGGTCGGCAGGATCCGGCCCTTCACTGCCTCATCTCGAGCCGCTCTCGTGCTGCTGCCCTCTGCTAGAGGCAGAATGGCACTAACAACCTCTCCCCCTGCCACCTCCAGCTTCTCCTTTAGAGCTCAGCCTCTATGACGTGTCCTTAGAGAAGCCCCTGTCAGTTCTCCAAACTAGAGCTGTGTACATTTCCTTTGCCATACACTTATCGTGATGGTCATTATTTGCTCAATGCCTGTTTTCTCCACTAGGCTGAGTCTCATGAGGGCATGGACTGTATTTGTCTCGTTCACAGGTGCCTGGCCTAGTGCAGAGCAGTGGCTGCAGAAGAAAGTCGCCACTCTTGAGTAGGTGGTGTTTGGGAAAGTAAGCTAAGGGTCTACTCGCCATGTCTGTCCCCAGTAAGGGTAGGATCCGGGGTACCAAAGAAAAAAATATGAAAATATGTCACCCGTATCTGCCTCAGAGAAAGAATTTCGATTTGTACTCATGATGTAAGAGTTCAAGAGTTTTGCAAATAACCGTTCAGTTCAAAGTTCGGAGTTACTGAACCAGACAGAACCATGCACTCAGAATTCAACAGGAGAATGGAAGTGGATTATCCATCTAAGTACTCGTTAACGAACTGACAGCAAGCGCCGACACGCAGACACCAGCAGTACCTCGAGTGGCTCCGGCTCCTGGAGTAGGACCGGCGTCGTCGAGAACCCGGCTTGTCTTCAACTAATCTGATTTTTCTGCCATTGACTTCAGTTCCATCTAACTTTTCCAAAGCTCTTTTCATATCGGAATAAGACACAAATTCAATCACTCCTTCATTTTTGCGTCCCTTGTGCGCATCTGCATAGGTCACTTCTCCTGCCTGACGCATATAATCCTTAACAAAAGAAAAAAGAAAAAAGAAAAAAAAAAAGAAAAAAGGAAAGTCACTCAATAGGTTATGATACATTTTGTTAAAATGTCTAATGCAATTATAACAAAAGTTTTCCCTTTCCTTTGGGAAGAAAAACTAGCTTTCTTCAGAATGAAGTTTACTCTTTAAAATACCTCCACCTACATACCAACCATTCTCTACAGCATCCGGTGAGTGGCAGAGACAATAAATATTTATTCCTTTAAACAGTTATGTGTGAATAGGAACATTTTTTAACTATCATTCTCTAAATTGTATCGTGGCAAGCTGTTTGCGTATAACAGCTTTAGATACTCATGTTACCACGTGAGTAAATGTCAAAGTTAGGGCTTTCACATTTCATTATAAATCCTTGTTTGAAAACACGTATAAATGTTGACAACTATCCAGGGTAACATATAAACATATCCATAAAGGGATTATGAGATTAGCACCTCAGTTTTACTTAAAATTGTTGGTAGGGGTGCCTGGCTGGCTCAGTCGGAAAAGCATGTGACTCTTGATCTCAGGGTCATGAGTTTGAGCCCCACGTTGGCTGTAGAGATGACTTAAATAAATTAAACTTAAAAAATATGAAATTACTGTTATAGCATTTCTTCAAAACAAAGATAGAAAGGAAACAAAACGGTACTGTGAAGCTCTGGCTTCAAAGGTTCAAGGACGACCCATGTCCCTTCAGTCCTTTCACTACTGTAAGCCTCTTTGCTCGTTCTCTCTGAGGAGTTAATACAATCCAGTGGGAGAATACAACTAACATGCTAGATAAATACTAAAGTGATGTCTAAGGGGTGCCTGGCTGGCTCTGTTGGAAGAGCACTGGCTCTTGATTTTGGGGTCGTGAGTTTAAGCCCTACACGGGGTGTAGAGATTAATAAACAAACACTAAAAAAAGTAATAAAGTGGGGGTGCCTTGTGTGGCTCAGACGGTTAAGCGTTTGACTCTTGATCTTGGATCAGGTCATGTTCTCAGGGTCATAAGATCGAGCCCCATGTCAGGCTCCACACTCAGTGGGGAGGCTGCTTGAGATTTTCTTTCTTCCCCTCCCCCTGCTCTCTCTCTCTAAAAGAAATAAACAAATGTTTAAAAAAAATAAAATAAAAGTGATGTATAAATAAGATGAGATCAGATTAGTGTTTGAAAAGACCATGACATTTAGATAAATTCAGAACTTAAGGCCTTCTGGCTCATTTCCCCACACTTCTTTGTATGCAGTAGATACTTAATGAACATTTGTGGGCTGTATAAATGCTCAACAGTTAATTTTTGTTACTGCTTTCCTCTGAACACATGCCATTCAATACCTTCTCTGCTCATTGCATCATAAAATGTTTACATGTCTTAACATATAATCTCCATAATTAGTGTGCCCGATACTATTTCCGAGGATTCCCCAACTGTTGCGAATTTCAGGTTATACAGTCTCTGGCTATTACTCATAATCCAGCAAAGGAACATCTTTGCAAATTCTCTCAACTGAATTATTTGCAGGAGTGGGGGTTCTGGGTAAAAAACAGGGTGTCCATATAATTTATCACCCAAATTTGGACACCTCTGAGACTGAATGAAGATGCCGTTAAGTTATGCCAAGACTGCGACTGTCTTGGACAGGTTGAGATGTATGCTAACTCTGGTAAAAGGGCTTAGAGAATGTCACTACTTTTGTTTTATACTTCCACCATACTTCCAAATTATTAGTAATAGCAGCTAACTATTAAATGTTTATACGATTTAATTAAACTCCTAACGTGAGACAGATACAATTATTTCCCCCATTTTGCAGAACAGAAAAGTAGAATATAAGACTTTAAGGAGACAGACTTCAGAATCTGAATTAATACTACTTATCCCACCCGATGGGTCAAACTACCAAGTCTCAATGCCTCTGGAGGTAGACTACTATATAAATTTCATCTCAACATCATTGGGTGTTATGAAATTTATACATTTTAGAAACAACCAATAGCCCTGAAATTTACTTTTGCATTTCTTCGACTAACAGTTAGCATTTATTGTGCCAGGAACTGTTCTTGGGCTTTTTATATTAAATTGCATTCGATTTGCACAATAACTTTGAGTAAAAATGAGTATTAATGCCATTTTTATAGCTGAAAAATACGAGGCACAAGAGGAACGTAACTTGGTAAAATAACTGACAGGTGGCCGAGCTGGGATTCACTGCAGACAGGTGGGCTCCAGAACCCTGTTAAGTCTGCTCTGACTTACAAGGCACCTGCTTGCTCTATTACTCTCCTTTCCAGACAGTGAAATTACCAAAGGTACAGAAGGATGAAATCAACTGAAGACACTGGCAAAGCTTCATTTTAACCAAAAGTCTGAAAGCCTTCCCCAGTTTCTCCCCACAGCACTCAACCGTGAACTCTCGGAGCACTGGAGCCATTCCTGCAGTGAGCACAGGCCCGCTAGCAGACACTCCGTGAGGGCCTCCTCCACTGCTGACAACAGCACCGAGTGCCAGAAGAAAACGCCAGCGTAGGTCCTGCTCTTGCCTCTTGTGCTAAGACCAAACCATCTAAAGACTACTGGGAGCAACTTCAAAAAGGGAAAAAGGATACAAAACTGCTTTGATGAGTTAAAACCACATGAAGGTAAGATCCCTAACTACTTTCTGCTGAACCTAAACAGACTCACTCGCTCGTTCTGCCCGCGCGCCTGTTTCCTGATGGACTCAAAACGAGAAGTGAGAGTGGAAAGTCACACTATCCTTTTCTTCTGTCCTTCCACCATTCAGGTTAAGACACTCCAGCCTCTCTTCCCTACAGAGCTTAAAAACAGTTGTCAGAAGATAAGCTGGGATCAGTGCAAGGGATGGTCACCACCTTGTGGTGTGGGCAACACCACAACAAAACCTTATGAAAGAACATGAGTCAGACAGTCGTTCTCACCCATGAGGAGCTCCACTGGAAGCTGACACAAACGTGCATATTACAGCTAGTGTCGCAGGAAAGAGTGGTGGTTGCGACTTCTTCTTTGGTTGGTGAGGAACTACAATGGCATCTCTCTCTACAACACCCTCGACACAGTGGAAAATTTAACATAGCTTGTCTCTAGAGTGATGGTCCCCTGATGTACAGTAATAGCGAGATTCTGATGTCTTTTGTACTCCTATGGAAGCTTTTAAAGTTTTTATTTTTACGTTTTAAAAAGACTGGTTTTAAGCAATCTCTACACCAAACACGGGGCTTGAACCTACAGCCTCGAGATCATGAGTTAGATGCTCCACTGACTGAGCCCGCCAGGAGCCCCTGGAACCTTTAGAGAATTTTCCAGGCTTTGGGAAAACATTCAAACACATAATACCACTGCACTCTGTGTTCGCATGGGTCTGCACAAAATGATCTCTTTCCCGAGCTGAACTGCTCCCCAACCTTATCCCAGAAGGTAAACGAGGCCCAAACCTTTAGGTCTTGCCAGCTGCACCGACTTGACAAATTCTCCACAATAAGTCTGTATTCTGTACGGGTAGGAGGGCCATATTTATCTCGGCCACTTCTTCTATAACCATATCCACCTTTGGAAGGTTCAAACAGGTAACATTACTTCAGTGGAGGAAGAGGAAGAAGGGACACAACACATACCCCCGAGTGTACCACTCACCCCACCCCACAACAGCACAGCTATTTTAGCTCAGTCCCCGCCCCGTAATTCTAAACTAGATTGGTTTTTTTAAAAAAGCAATCAACTAAACATGAAATTTAATTTAATTTACAAAGTGGTAAGTATATATATTCATTAATATTATATTTAAAATTAACATGCATAAATTAAAACTATTAACAATGTATCAATTTAGAAATAAGTAACCAAATTACTAAATCAGTTACTGGTGTTACTCACAGTGATTAAAGTTTTTGTGAATATTTTATACGAAAAAAAGAGTTTCAGGCACCTATTTCAGTTTAATCTCATCTGTGTCTAACCCTTGGGATCCTCACCACCCAGGTCTAATGGGGAAAGGTTGCGGTCGTCACATGGCTTCCTGTTTTGGTCAGCCAAGGGCCACAATGGTTCAAAGAGCCACGCATGGAAAGGTAACCCAAGGTCAGCAAATGGAACAGGCAGTCATCTTAGCCTCAAAGGATTCTTTTAATTAAAACATTGAGGTCTTTGTTAAATCTATGTTAAACAATTGCATTACAGAGAAAAAAAAACAACACAAACACACATCATTAAACATATTTATGAAGTATTAAAACAAGTACTTTGTCATTAATTAAATTAAAATTAAACAGTATCAAAGATGTTTATTTGCAATTTTACATTTAAAAAGATACATAATTTATAAAACAAATAGCTTAAATAGCAATACATTTCAGTGTAACATTAATTAATTAATCAATTACTTAAAAAATTAACATTCAACAACAAAGGCATGTAGGGCATTGATACAAATGCCCTTTTCAATGCTTACTGCGTCCAGAACCGTAACTGCCATCTCGACGGGGGCCGCGGGCATGCTCAACAATTACTCGCTCACCACAAAGGTCTTTGCCATTTAGCTCATACACAGCATCATCTGCATCGCGCAGATCATCAAACTCCACAAACCCATATCTAGGAGAGAGCAAACGAAACCCTGGTTGGCACCACTGTGACAGCCAGCTCCACCGTCATTAAAGAGAAAGCAATGAGGGTCATGCTTAGCAAAGGTTAGGTGGGTTTTGCAAACTAAGGATCGGCTTTCTCTTCCCTTTGGCTGAAACCACTTTGCTTTGTGCCAACAGGCACTGCAAGAGGATAGGGAGACTTCTCAAGGTAGACTCCTGTCTTTCTAGCAGGACTCTGGCTAAAAACAGAGACCATTTCTTTTGTTCCCCAAGTAGTTGGTGGCAGCTGCAGAGACCTCCAGAGGGCTGCTTGGTATGAAGGATCAAAATATGTGACTCTTTAACACTACTTGAGTATTTGCCCTTTTAAATCACATAAAAACTTTTTTTTTTTTTTGTAAGCTTTAGCCCAAAATGAGAGTTTCAAGAACAACTAGACCTACATTCAGGCACCGTGTCTTAACTGTTAAGTTTGGAATAACATACCAAGTAAAAAACTCACAGTACCTCAAATCTCAGTTAAAGGAAAAAAAATTTTTTAAAGTTCCTGTTCTTCTACCTAAGCAAATTAATCACAAATGAATTAACTGTTCTAGAAATTCCTAGTGGAAAAAAAAAATCAGATCTATTCACTTCCTCATGATTTTGCAAATTCATTTCCAGGAGGTTTTAGGTAGGCTGGAATTTTCTAAAAACTATATATGACTGTGCAAACTTCTTTATACAGCATTGCGAGGAACTTCCCAACAAAGAGGTCTGCTGGTTTTCACATATCTGAAAGCAAGCCCCCTCCCCCCTGAATCCTATTCATGCCTGTTAAAGAACACAACTTACAAAACTGAACAACAAAATGTGTAAGGTATTCATAAGTAAGGTTAAACAAACACCTTATAAGCTACGTTATCAATAAACTTCCAGTTTGGTCTAACAACACGGCTGTGAAGTCTAGCTCTGTGACCACTGCCTATATTTAAAAACCAAAACCATCTTAATGATCGTACCTAATCACAAAGGAAGGTTACAAGCAGTGTCTGTAACAAAGCTGCGTACACAGGCAAACGCTGACCAGTGTTCCGCTGTCTAAACGGACTGGAACCAAAAAAAGGTTAAAAGGCTTGCCAGGAGTTCATCCGGCCTGACCGACATTATTCCAGTTTTCTTAGCACGTAATGCCGCATTCAGCAACATGTTAAGGGAGAGAAACTTGGAATTGCGGGATTTTCCCTTTACTGAAGAGTTCCCTTCCAACCAGAGCCTCCAGAGGTGACTGTATGGCTGACAAACCTTGGAGGGTTCTTTACACTGAGAAGTCTGAGAGGCATTCAAACTTTAAAGTCACTGAATCTCAACTCCATTAAAAAAATGGAACACAGACACATTCATCTGTTCAATGGGAAATGTTTTGCAGTAACACCATTCAGAAGCCACCTGGCTCAATTTGTGGGCTATGAAGCCTAAAACATGGTTTGATGCTTCCAGAAGGCTAGAATTGCTATGCAGCGTAGTAAGAGTGATTCTGAACATGATGTCATATTTGACAAAGCAAGTAAAGCCTCTCCCAATCACTGACTTACTACATTAAAAAGTGCTTTACAGTCACTAAAAATCTATCACTGATAATATATTGCAGCTGCCTTTCCCTTTCCTAAGTAGAGTGGGATAGCGGGAAAACTGTACTATCATTTTTAGAGACAAAATTAAATAAAAAAGCAGATAAATCAAATCTACTTTCTACTTAGGTTTATTTCTTGATAGATCATAAAATACTCCCCTGCCCCCAAAAGTGCCTGCCTTCATTCAGTTGTCAAGACTGGTCACAGGTCTGCTTTGCCCACAGCATCGCTGCTCTTGGCATCCTATGGGTGAGAGCCTGATGCCAAGTAAAGAGCGATGTGAGAACACCTTCACCCCAGGCGTGAGGAAATGCCCCGGTGCCCCTCTGAAGAGTGGCATGCGGGCTCAGCGCCAAATGCTGCCCCGAATGCGTCTAACGTGATGTCCGAAGGGCAACAATGACTCCTAAAGACTGAACGAATCACGGATATACCCAAATGGTTTTCTTCAAAATAATCAGGGGTTTTCAACTATTCGAGGGTCAGAGAATGCAAGACCCTAAGCTCTGCCAATGGTATGAACTAGAAAGCCCAACTTCTGTTACTAAGAGGTGATGCTTCGGTCAGACCTATGTGGTAATGCATTCTCCAAGACTCCAGGTGCCCTGCGCGTGCTCACTCTGTTCCGAGGCTTACATGCGGAACCTATTCTGACCTTGGAAGGAAGTAATGACAGTCCGTTAAATGGAGACACAATGATCTAAAAAAGACCCCCAAAAACAAACAAAAAACTAATGCTCAGACAGACCAATCTTTCTCTGCAGCTGCGGCTGAAGCAAGGCATACCCTGCCAATAAAATTCTTCCCTGTGTTGTAGGGACCAATTTGTGTTATTAGAGGAAAACAGCCCTTATAGTCAGTCCTTCCTTAATATTTACTTCTAAAATTTCTAGTAAGTAAATTCTAATACTGACTTCTAAGTGGGTCACTTAGTAGACATGTCTGGGATATCCAAGTCACTTATTAAAATAGCTACCTTGAGATCAAATTTATTTTGCTTTACAGAAGAAATCTGGCTGTTCTGTGAAAAGCCACAAAATCTATTTGGGAAATTTCATTTTAATTATTATTATTTTTTAGTAAACTCTATGCCCAACATGGAGCTCAAACTCAAGACCCTGAGATCAGGAGTGGTGTGCTCTACTGACCCAGCCAGCCAGACCCCCTATTTACGAAGTGTTTAGGTCAAAGTCCAGTCCAAGGATTAAATCAGGCATGTGACTGTCACCTCTCTTGGCCACGGGCATGCTGGGTGGGTTTGGAAGATTAAACCAAATACCCCCTTGCACCACAAACCGGACCTGACAGGGACTCCTGTTCTGAGCCAAGTAAAGACCGAATCAGTGTGGTTGCTTCTACCACGTTACTGTTTATATAGATCGGCTTTACTGACAGACTGACTTTGTTTCATTCACTAGGCAGTGAATGGGTTCCCCAAATAAGGCAGGAAGACTACGCAGTAACAATAAAGTGTTACTTAACATTTATGAAGTAATCTCCACATACTAGACAATGTTATCTTATATGCACAATACCCAAGAGCCAGGTACTACTATCCCCATTTTACAGATGAGGAAACAGAGACACACAGTGTTAAGTAACCTGCCTGAGAAAACAGCAGAGCTGGCATTCAAAACCTGTGGTAGGCCTCCAGAAGGCAAACTCGGAACTATTCAATAGCCTGCAGCAGCAAGAACTGGCCTGGTTTCTAGTCCTGGTTGTGCTATCAACCAACTCTGACAAGTGGATTTAAATCATCTTATTTTCCTGGGTCTTAGTTTATCTGTGAAATAAAGGAGCTATACTACATATCCCTAAGGTTTCTCCTAATGTCAAAAGTATGATAGGTAAATGTTAAAATGGGAGAATTTCAACTAATCTGGTAGCATCAGAGGAATACCACAGTGACAGATGGACAAGAATAAATTTAATCTTTGTCATCTCAAGTACCTTTTAAAAACTATTGTATGGGTCCCAATTTTCAAATTTTAAAACTATCTCTGAATTAATTTTAGTCCTTCAAGAAAATAAAGCTCTCCCTGGTAACTAATATCAGAGGATCTTTCTACATTGATCTTAATGTCCCTACGTGCTTTGCAGCAAATAACATGAAACTAATCTCCCCAAAAGTACTCTCCTTTTGAACCCTTTGTCAAAATAAGGGGGCATATAAAATGCACACATGCACGCATACATGTTGTATGTAATGGCGTGTGTCTGTCTATGCATATACGTCTCTGGTGTGACCTGTGAGTAAGCCCCACAAACACAACCTGACGTTTCTTTCTAGCTGCAGACACCCTTCCTCTTCTACTGGTAAAACCCACCACCTTCCAGTAATTCCAGTATGAGAATAAAGAAGATGAAGGAATTCAGGGGAATGAATCTAAGACGAATTTAAAAAATCCCTCCATGGCAGGGCTTGGTAAAACTAAAACAAAAACCTTCCCAGGTGCTTCTTTCTGCTTTACTCCCAGATGTCATGTCATTCACTCCCCCCTCCCCCGCCCTGCCCCCCCACCCCACCCCCCCACCCCCACCCCCCCCGCGCCTAGGGGAAAGAACAAAAAGCGTGGCCTATTAAATACACACCGTTTTTCAATTAAAAGAAAACTTCTTTCTTCACCATTCCTCTGCTATTGCCTTTTCCCTAACTCTTTTCCTCTCGGTCACATTTTATCCTGACAGACTTAGCCAAAAAAACAAAACAAAACAGAACAGGAGGGGAGTGCCTGTCATTTTCTCCCTAAAAAAGCGGGGACCGTGATCCTTAGCAAGTATGGACAGGTATGTGGACAGCACGACCAAAGCCACCTGGAGTTGTGTGGGCGCTCTACACTTGAGCGCAGGCTCCCAGCGCGGCCGGCTCTGGTGGCCCTCGTTCAACAGCTGCCCTACTGCTCAGGCTATCAGTCAGAACTCGGAGATGCTGGAACTGGAAAGACATGGTTTTCAAACTACTCTAAGCTTTCCGCTTTTAGAAATGTTAATCACACTTTTCACCCAAAGAAGTATCATCTGAGCCCGTGTTGTTGCCGAAGGGGCTTTCCCTGATCCTAATCATCTCTACAGATGGTCCCAAATGCCCCTCTGCATGGCTCGCTGAAGAGGATGTGCTCCCGACCCACCCTCTTCAGAACGACTTAGGGTCATCCCTGTCTTCCAGACACCTTCACTGAATAGGGAGACTGGAGAAAAGTCCCTTCTGAAAAATGAGGAGCAGGACTTGCTCTGGAGGCATGCTGACCAAGCTAACCAGGCAGGGCGGGACCAAGGGGGTGCTCAGCGCTGGCTAACCGAGGGGGAGTGACATGAGGAGCGAGGGAAAGCAAGCCTCCATGCGTGTGCCTGCCATCACCCACCAACACTGCTTACCGAGGGGCATGCCTTGGTGGTTCTCTCTATAAGAAAAATGTGCCCCTTTCCACGGTAGATCTCTGCTCACCTTTGTCCTACAACTGTGCCACATGCTTTTCTTTGTATGTGGACATGACAGTCCTCAGCCAACCATCAGCAGGATGTGAGTTTTGTTTTCCCAATGTGGTGAGCCATTCCCACATTCACTCATTTTCCTTGTAAGAACCGAACCTCTCCATGGCTGGTCAGGATTAGGGATGTTGCTGTAGCCAAGGAAAAATTTTCATCTGTTGAAGTTAACCCATGGGGTGGCTTGAACCCTCAAACTAGGGTCAATAGCACTGTTCTTTAAGGGCAGAGCCCTTAAATCTACCCTGAAAGAAATGGCATTCAGTGAACAGGAATCAAACAGCTTTCTTTCAAAGTACTCAGTGTTGGTCCTACGCTTCGGTCAACTTGGTCCTATGAGGTGAAAAAAATTAGGACATATTGACAGGATAGTAATAACAGCAGTACTCCTCGCTGTCTGCATAAAGTGCTTGGAAAAGTGCAGAAAGACACTTCTGCAGCTGTTCTCTATTGCTCAGGTGAGGCCGACTCAGAAAAGCCTGCAAGTAAGAACGGTCACTGCCCCAACTCCAGAGGTCTGCACCCTTCCAGGGAAGCAGTGGGTAGGCCCTCAAAGCAGAATTACCCATGTCACATTCACTGCTCTGGGTCACTGATTATGGCTGCAGTTTGACTTTTCCGGTCACAAAGGATTGCTTATGACCCACGACTAGGACTCCTACCACATGAAGGAGGTTCCTGAGACCCTTTCCTATCCTGACACAGGAAGGAGGCTGCTCTGGGCATTCTGGCCTCCCTTTCTTTAGCCTCAGAGGAGGGATGGCCATCAAGGCCGCCCGGAGAAGGTGGATGACTTACCCGTGCTCACTGAGTGGCAGAGCTGGGGTGCGACTTCAGGGCTCACCAGTACCCAGTCTGGGGCTCTTTTCACGTCGGCAAACTGGCAGTTCCCGCACACCAAGAGCTCTCTGATTAGAGCTAGTGTGGATTCCTGGTCTGTAAGCGCTGGCCACAGCTCAGTCTGCACTTGATCTTTCCCCACCTTCAAAGAAGAAAACCTACCTCATGATTTCTCTCTCCTGGAGCCCCTGACCACTCATCTCCTCCCAGCACTCGGAATCACCCCTGACGACTCCTCTCTGCTGCCCGTTCGGCCTGGCCCTAGTTCTCGCATTTGCCGGGCGCCCAAGGCCGTCTTCTTCCTGTCTGATCCGCTTACTTAATTCCAGAATATGGCTATTCTTACTAGTCACCTTGTCTCTGGGTGTAGCAGGGAAAACCAGCTCCTAGATCATTCTTTTGCTCAGAGGTCTGTACTCCTATATATCTTTGTTTCGATCATTCTCCAAACCTGAGTGCCTTGATTACACAAGGTGAAGCAAAATAATCTTCTTCCATAGACTTGAGAATTCTCTCTCTCTTACGAAGTCCCACACACCTGCCTGACTAATCATCTGAGCACCTCCTTTAGCGTTGGCACTTCTATTCCATTTTGTTTTACATGACAATGTTTCTACGGCCTTTCAAGGCCTTGCTCTTTTTTCTTTGTGCTGACCCTCTCATTTGATTATGTGCTCTTTGTTAACAAAGACTAATATTTAGTGTAGTGCCTGGCACATAATAAACAATTCATCTGTAATATTCCATTCATTCCTCATATTGTATGTGAAGAATATACTATTATTATGATTATTCCCATTTCACAAATGAGAAGACTGAGGCTTGGAGAGGCTAAGCTACTGTTCACTGTCAAGGAGCTCATAAGTGGTGTGGCTGGATCTGAACCCAGATCCATCCGACTCCAGACTCAAGCTCTAAACTACCTGGTTACACGCTGCCTTTGTAAAGGCAGATGCTTCTTCTCTCCCACGGTCCTGAGTACAACCCTTTTCATTTAACAAATGCTGCTGCTTGACTTGATAATCTAACTTCAGGTAAGTCAGGCTGTATTCAAGTTTTTGGTAAGTGGGGGTAAAATCTCCAGAGAGAAAAAGAAATTGATCCTGGGGCAAGGTGAGGCACCTCTAAGCTTGGGGTATGTGACAACCAGGTTACTTTCACTCTTGTCTTTTGGTTCCCATTAGCCAGTGTCAGCCATCTGGTCCTTCCGAAAACATGTGTGGGTTCAGAACATAACAGACTAGAAGAATAGAGGAAAAATAAGATTATTCTGTGCAATCCCCATTCTGGAGGTCCCGCAACAACCCCTGGAATCTGCCTTTGGTTTTAAGGCTCAGCAAAAATTAGACCAGCATAGAGATGACAGAGAGTCGGGCCTAGAGGTGGTAGACGTGAATGGATATTGACAAAATTATGTATTTAAGAATGCACTTAATTAGTTTTGTAAGGAATGGTGACTGGGACCAAAAAATATAAGCATGAATGGTATGGAAAAAAAATGGACCAGAAATCAAAGAATGCTGTAAGGTTTACGACTTCCAACTACACCAGGATTATAGCAGCGACCAGGAAAGTACTTTGCAGATGACAGGCATCTAAGATCTGATTTAATTTTGTTTAATTCCAAACTACTATTAACATGACTACTCCAGCCCACCAGAATTCCTTCCTTCTTCAAATTCCTTTGTAATAATTTTCACAACTCTGAGGTTTAGTGTTAGCTCACAGACGAAGACAGTAAGACTCAGAGCAGGGAAGGAACTTGCTGAGGCTACCCAACACCTGGAGTCATTCCTAGCCCGAAGTCAGCACTCACTATCACGTGCTACTGCCTCCCACACAGTAGCGGAAGATGCGGTCCAAAGAGCAGACACAGTTTGAGAAATGCAAGCTCTAGAAGCACAGAAAATCAGTTTTATCAAATTATGTGCTGTGGAAGAGAAATGCCCACATGAATATTAGCATCTCATGACAAATACTAAATGGTAAGAAATACCATCTCTGCAGCTGATAGGTACTGACACCAATAAGTTGTGAACACTTATTCTCTAAGTTATTCGTGGAACCAAACCTATCAAAATTACCAAATTTTATAGGTCATCAAAATTTTAGCACCAGTCTAGGAAAACAGAAAATGGTAACATCATTAAGGGAATGCCAGCCCGTCTCTAAAGGAATGCTCACATATCGGGGTGAAGAAAATATAACAGAAGCAATCAGTACCTAAAGCAGTAAAACAAAATTCCTCCAGAATAGTAGGAGGTAGGAATCTGTATCAAGTTCAAATTTAGCCTTACTTTGTAACCATTCTGTGGGCCTATCTGCCAATTCCTTTCAACTATCCAAAACCACTTCAAAATGAACGTAAGGTTGCTAAGCAATTGCACTTTCATTAGGCTACCACCGTATTTCCACCCCATGAAACGGGACTACTCCCAGAAAGCAACATATTCCTGCATAGTTTGTGGATCACCATTACAACCATAACCCCCGTCACAACCAAATGTATTTCACCCATATTTTAAACTCAACGTGGCTGCTTTCTTCAAAGGGGGTAAGGGGCGAACAATCACACCTCTGTACTTTTCCATTTTCCGACACTTATCAACACTGAGAGTAAATGAAGAGATCCCACAAGAAAAGGGGTCAGCTATTCCCTAATGACAACTACAGTTCATGAAGACAATCAAAGATTTAAAAAAATATGTGTATTAAAAAAAACCCTCAAGAGATGAACGTCATATTACCAACTTAGGGGAAAAAAAAAAAAACCTCTTGGGATATTAGATAGGAATCCGGTATCTGTAACTCATACCTTAGCGAACTAAAAGTTTACACTCAGCAGACAGCACTACTTGATTCCACACAAAAGCCACAAACAAAACCAGTTCGTACTTACCTCTAAAATGGCACTATGAGTGGGTAACAGGTGTTAAAGCCTCTTAGAAGTTACACCTCTGGGACCATCTTGGCTGTTCCCAAATCCCTCATAACCACTCCACAGTCCCTGGGTTGCAGTCAGTTTCTTTTCCTTTTTGGTTAAAGACGCCACTTCCTATGCTATTTCTTAGGGGATGCCCTTCCCTTGAAATCAGTCATTTAATTCATTTAGTATTTTAACATTTTCAAATTCTTTTACCATTAATGGATCAACAGTTTCTTTTCATTCACATGAAATGACTTTTCTCAAGTTCAGTGCTTCTGGTGTGTGGTTCCTGACTCCCGTGCCCGAGCCTTCTGCTCACCTCTTCCATTCCTGAAGGCCGGATTCAGACCTCCCTCCTTTCCTCCTTTGGTCTCCCCACCTTCTCTAGGCCTTGGAGGTCTCTGTTTACGAATGCCCCCCATTCTGGCATCCAGGCCTACAGGTGTGGCTGGGGGACTTGACAGAAGGATTACAAGCGTCATTTGGGTGCTTCTTCAGGCATCATCTGCAGTTCCGGGACAACCAGACCTTGATCTCAACACGCAGGACAGTCATGTAGGGCATTTCCTCAAAATACGGGCATGCAAATCCAGAGCACAGCCTGAGCCTTCGCCTTCAGGTTACTCCAAGACCAGACAGCCCTGGCAATAATGCGACAGAGATCACTTCACTGCATCTGCTCGCACAAATCCTACCCCAGTCAGCCAGGACAAAGCTGACACCATCTTACAGATCTTCAAAGAATAGCCTGAAAGTTTCACTAGAGTTTCTGTCTAGGGCCAGCATCACAAAAACTACCACCTGTCTCACTGCTGGCAGTAACTTTTTAGCTTGTTGAAGACTGTAGAGAGACTAAAGACTGAACAGGCCGTGGAACCTAACTACCTTCTCATCCTTGGAGGCAAGTGCCAGAACAATAGGATGGAACCATCTGGAAGGAAAGCACGAGAGGCTTTGACTGCCACTGCTCCTGCTGTATTTGGTACGGGAATAAGAAAGCGCTCCAGCTTCCAGAGTTGTCAATAACTCATTCTATAACCTTGTGCCAGGCACTTAATTGCCCCAATGCCTCAGTTTCCCGATCAGTACAAACTAGAGACAACAACACTTGTTAGTAAAGCACTTTGGTGTATGCAGTTGAAAAATAAATCACACAAGTGCATGCTGTTAATGTTTTTTTTTAAATTTTGAAATTTCAGCGTTAGCTTACAAATTTACAAATTTATAAAGACCCCCCCCCCCCAACAGTATTGTCTCACATACTAGGAGCATCTTTCCTAGAGAAGTTCAAAGTACAATTTTCTGTTTAAGTTACTTGGAAGCATCCAGAAATACTGGGAACCCAAATCATATTTGATCTAGCCTACATCCTATGCTCACCTTTTAAAAGGGACAAATACTTCACATGGCCCTTTCTATTCATATGCTCCCTCAATAAGGAAGGGAGAAGCAAGACATTAAACTGAGGAACAGGGGTTTAAAATGACTTGGCCGAATATTTACAGCCAATGTTTATTCTTATCACAAACTGACTGGGGAACCAGAACCACAGAGTGGAAGACTCAAGCCAGGGAATTTATGCTAGCAACATTTGGTCAAAACTGCAGTACGGTATTGTCTCTTGGCACTGATTTTTCAAAATGACAGAAACTTAAAAATTTTGGATGTAGGCTGACTTCAACAAGAGTGCAGTACAAAAACCAACTTGGTCACATCTGTAATCGTTATGCTACTAAATTCATAGCCCTGTGTCTCATTATTTCTTACTCATTTAAGAAAAAGTTCTTGGTGAAGACACTTAAGACCACTTGCACCTGTGAAATTAGCCAAGATTTGAAACAACACGTATGCCCGATGCTGGTGAGGCTGCCGTGACAGGCGCCATACACTGCTGGTACAAGAGGAACTGGTACACAGCTTTTCTGAAAGTCATTTGGCATGACATGCATCGAGAGCCTTGACAACGTTCTTTCCTGCTGTGACACGTGAATTTTACTTCATAGGATCTGTCTTAAGGAATGATAAAAATACGAAATTTTATGCATGTGATACTCCTCACAGCATCATTTTAACAACCAGAATTTAGAGATGACCTAAGAATGGTTGGGTAAATCATGATTCAGGCATACAATGAATTTTCTGCAGGCATTAAAATGATGTTTGTAAGATTTTTATGTAACAGAAAAAATACATGAGATAAATTAGGTAGAAAAAGTGGGACGTAAAATTGCACATAAGACCTTATGTTAGGGGTGTCTGGGTGGCTCAGTCGGTTAAGCGTCTGCCTTCAGCTCAGGTCATGATTGCAGGGTTCTGAGATCCAGCAGGCACAGGGCTCCTGGCCCAGTGGGGAGTCTGCTTCTCCCTCTCCCTTTGTCCCTCCCCCTGCTCGAGCGCTGGCTCTCTCTCTTAATAAATAAAATCTTTTAAAAAAGACCTTATGTTAAGAGAATTTTGTATTTATTTTCTAAACAAGTGTTCTTTTTAAAAAAAGTTCTTGAATCTGTTATGCTTGGTAGGCTAAATGGATGAGCCTTAAAGGTGGCAAGATAATTTCCTCATATACAATTTTAAACATTCTCATTAAAAATCGTAATATTAAAAAATTGTAATGAAGGCTAATTGAGGGTTCAGAAAAATAGGAACTCTTAAACACACCAGGTAAAAATATAAATACTCTTTGTCTAGAGAGTAATGGAAACCAATAGGCAGCAAAAGCCTTAAAGGTGTATATATGCTTTGACTCCAAAAATCCACTCAGGAATCTACCCCAAGATTTATATAAAGGATATTTACCACAGTGCTGTAAAAGCATAAATTAGCAAAAAACCAAAGACAACCTAAATGTCTTGCAACATGGTTTTAATTATGTACAATAAGTAACACTGATACGTGGGAATACTATGAATCCATTAAGAATGAAGTTGTCAGAGAACGCTTAATGACAAAGGATCAGGCTATTCGGTAGAAACAAACAGGACATATAATATGACCCAAGTCTGTGGAAAAGATGGGGAGGCATAAGAAAAGCATGGGTGTATGAAAAAAAAGTCTCAAAATGCAGACAGTGTTATCTTTGGATGATTATTTTTTGTCCTCTAAATTTAAAAAAAATTTACAACATGTATGTAAAAATTTTACAATCAGAAATAAAGACATGCTATTTTGAAACACTACAGGAATTAAAAATGGGTCTTTAATTTTAACTATGTATAAACATAGTTGTCCTTTAAACGAAACTGTTTTAATCTTTTCTTATATAATCATAAAATTACTCCAGAACCAAATGCCTTACTTGACAGAAAGATTCAAAGCCTTGGACCCCAAAGATTCAAATGTGTCATTATTTTTGAGGGCAGAACTGCCTGTGGACAAAAAGGTGGTGGGGTCTTTTTAAAGGGAGAGTGTTTGCCTTTTCTTTGTCATTCCTGGCGCTCATTAGCTGTACTATTATCATAAAAATTATATAGCATTTATCACTATTTGGTGGTAGGTGAAGATAATTTCCCACAGTTCAATTAACCAGAAACCAAAAACCTGGAACATTAAACTAATTGTATTTCCGTTATTGGCCCTTTAAAACAAAAAGACAAGAAACTAAACAAAACAAGCTCCCATCAAGGACTCAGAGAAAATCCCTGTGTGGGGTCTGGGGTTGGCACGGATTCATCTCAGTAACTAAAATCTAACAATGCTCTACAGTGATCAGGGACAAAACCAGTAATTTTGACTCACTGAAAGTCTTAACATATTAAAAAAAATTAAGGTACGTTCTACTTGAAGGGATTTTCAAGGAGGGTGAAAACAAAACCTTCCTGCTAATACTTAAGAAGTTGTGCAAATCCAATTAGACAAGAACACCCCTGAAAATTCCAGATATTCACAATTTCACTGTAATATGAAGCACAGGTGTGAAATATATAGCCAAGTTTCTCTGGAGAGTTTTAATTCATGTCTTTAGCCAACTTAAAAATAAAACCAACAAAACAAAGAAACCTCAATGATTTGGAGGTTTACCTGTCCAGGTCCTAGGCAAGTAAAATAATCTCAGGGTGTGATAAAATAAATTTATTAAACTAAGATATGGAAAAACTGAGATATAAAGATCTATGACCGTAACCACAAGATTCTGTGGCAAGAGAAACTACTGTATTAAAAACCTTCTACATTTCACATGATTTATTAATAAAAAAGAAAGCCCACAGAATTCACAAGTAATCAAAGGCAACAAAAGTTACCAGAGCTGGAAGGCTATATAGACAGTTACTGCTAAGGCTGTTGTTTCCTTGACTCCTGGTCCCACAGTGGCTCTTGCTGGAGTCAGTGTGGCAGGTTTGAACGTAGGAGATTCTAGGGGACCTGGAGCGGTCTATAGGGTCCTGGGAGATCTACATCATGTTGTGGTCCCAAATGAACCACCTTTATAGGAATTCTCTAAAATAAAGGCAATCTAGATTAGGGTCCCCTGGAATAATAAAATGGCAGGCAATGAACTACTGCATACACACTTTTTGAAATCCCAAGACGATCCATAAAATCCTCTCCTGGACATTAAATCTCCTTTGGAGAGCTCATCTGCTTCCTCATTCGGTCAACCTCCAGTTATACCAGTACTTTATGCCTATTTAATTAATTCCGAACATATCTACTGTCTACTGATATATCTCACTTCTACATACAAGTGTGAACGCTTCAGCAATTCATCAAAATCCTCTCCATCCAAAATCTGCTTTAGTGTTTTGATTACTAATAATTACAAGCCAGGTATGTTAAAAAATGCTCCTGAAGGAGACCTACTATCCTCAGTCAGTGTCCAGAACCGTAAGCTTACATGTTGCTAAATTACACCACCTTTTCCTTTTGTACCTCCTCCTTGCGTTCAGACTCCTCTGCACTTTTGCAATCTAGTCCCGTCAATTCTTGCTTGGAATCCATCTATACCATTGGTCCTTTGCTCAGCAGTCACTTTCCTCTGCAGGCATTCCTGAATGCTGCCACGTGTGCCGGTATAATTGTCTCACCTGCCTTTGAATCCCTGCAATGACTTCCCATTCCTCATTTCAACCTTCAGTTTCAATCACAGGTTTCACACATATCATGGTTTAGCAGCAGATCTGCTAAGAGAATAGTTCCCCCAAAGACACCCAGGTATTTTAGGGTTCAGCAAGGATCTGTCCTTTCTTGCCATTTCCCAGATTGCTCAATTATTCCCTACAGAGACTTTCAATTCCTATCTATGATTTTGGATGGTCAGTGTAAAATCTTATAGTTGATGTTTCTGGTTCATGTCGTTTAATTTCTAAATCCCTTATGAGACTCAATCCAAGCTTGATTGCTCATTATTTCTCAAAAGTGTTCCTTATTGGACCACCTCCTCATCACCGGTTATGACACACATTATTCCCAGACACCTTTATTTCAAGCCCCACTCAATTCATTCTTCAAAGCCCATTTCAAACAAATCTCTTCAAACAAACCATTCCAAGTTTTACTTGAGTTTAAAGCGAGAGCAAGCATTTCTTAACTCAAAGTGTACACACTGTAACTGTCAACATTTAATTTACTCAAGAGCAGAACTGTTTTTCTTTCTTTCCAAACCATTTAGCACAGTAGCAGGCATCTTGTTGGTGGGTTATCAACGTATTTATTCCATTAACCACTTTACCATTAACATCAACATCATTTCCTGCTATCACTTGAGTAACTTTAGAAAATAGACAGCACCAAATACGCTTCATGTTATCAAACACTGAAGCTGTCTCCTAATGATCACAGTCAAAACCATCTGATTACAGCTACCATTTACAGCTATGAGCCAAATGCTTTACAATGATCTCTAATGCTCCTTTTCCTTGTAGATGAGAAAACAGTCACAGAAGTAACCTGCCCACAGAGAGTAAGTGGTAAAGTTAGGATCTGACCCAAGCCTATCTGGCTTCAAAAACCACGCTTTCCCCACAAAATTTACTCTGTCAACTTAGTTGGCCTCTGAAGAAAACTGGGAGTTTTCACTTCATCTTTCACAACTGTATCACAGCAACAATAATAAAAACCCACTTTATCTAGTAAATTCCTCAAGAACCTAAAGCTCTATTGTACCAAATGAGTAATTTCCTAACCCTTTTACTCTAAATCAGTATTCATAGTAAACACTTAAAAAAAAAAAGATTTTATCCTTTTAGCTAATCTCTGCAACCAACATGGGACTCGAACTTATAACCTGGATATCAAGAGTTGCATGCTCCACCGACTGAGCCAGCCAGGCGCCCCATAATAAACACTTTTATGGAGGACACTTTCCTTAGTAAGAAGGTGATTCTTCCTAACAATCACTTTGAAATGACTTTTAAACCCAATCAACAATGTGAGTAAATGGAAGCTGCCAATTTGTCTCAAATATGCAACTTATACTTATTTTTCATAACTTCTCAAGTGTTAGTTGCTGGTATTACAAAGGAGAGTAACCTGTAGCCATATCAAACCTGTTGCAAATGTCTTTCATTTTATTTTTCAAATAAGCCAAGAGTTCCTCCAACACTCAAGGTTTAGTACCCTAAAATGTTCCCCCTACTCCTTTTAATTTTTATATCTATCTCTTTGAAGTCCTACCTAACATTTCCTGGTTCTCATAGTTTTCCCCATTGAGTACCTTCTCCAAGCCGGACTCATCTCTTTGCCCTGAAACGTGTAGCCCCTGCTAGCCCTGCTCTGCCAACGTAGATCAGGAATACAAGTAACAGACCAAACCCGGGGAGGCAGTAAGTTAGCAATTTCGAGCTGTGAATCTCCGTCTCATTAACTAGTTGCCGCAGATACTAGCCAGGGTGGCCACGATTCACTAACAAATTCTACAACGACAAAGCAATTTTTTGGCAAGTTGTAGAACGGAAACCACAGCATGGAAACTCTATACGGAGGTGGAAAGATAACGAATCAAGACTTTAAATTACCCTTGCAGAGGGAACGGTCAAGGCTTTCAGCGCGGCAAGACGATACTTTCGAAACTGTCACTAGACTACTCACTCAAACCCGAGTCTCCCGCCCAAAAAAGTGTGACACATGCAAGTCAAAAAAGGCCTCCCTCCGGAGCTCCTGGATTCGGTAAAGATGCGTGGTGACTGTCTGATCCATTAGACTGGGCAAGAGGTGAAAAGGGAGCAGGAAATCCTGTTTATTTCCAGCAGCCCTAAGAGCGGGAAAGGTCGGTCTCTAACCGGAGACGAACCAGGCCCCACTGCCGGGGCCGGGAAGGAAAAACCCAGGCCTCTCCCCGGCGCCCTGGAGCCCTACCCTCCCGCCCGTAGCCCCAATCCCACTCGGGTTGTCTTTCTCCCCGTCCCACTCAGATCCTCACCATCGTTCCCATTATCCCTCCACCACCCCCACCCGCGCAGGCGCAGTGGGAACCAGGGCCTACCCGCGCCCCCGAGGCGCCGCGACTATGGCGGAGCCGGAGCAGGCCGGTAGCAGTTCCGCGCCGGGTAGGCGTCCCTCTCCCGTCCCCACGACCTCCCCACCACCGCTGGGGCCCTGTCCCCACCCGGCCGACTCCTCTTCTGCCCTCCTCACCCGTTCTTCAGATCCACCTCCAGGATCTTCCCGTAGCCCTTAAAGAAGCGCTCCACATCGCGCTCCCGGGCCTGGTAGCTCAGGCGGCCGATGTACACCCGCGGCATCCCGGCAACAGCGGCGGCGGCTTGGCCCGGCCCCAGCCCCCCTTAGGCGGCGGCCGGCGAAGCGAGAGCGCGGCGACGGCGGCGGCGGCAACGGGCGAGCGGCGGGACGGACGCAGCCGAACCCCAGCGACGTACGCGAGCACGCAGCACGCGAGCGCGCGCCTCCCGCCTTCCCCGCCCTCCCCGCAGGCGGAGGGTAACGGGAGGGAGCGCGCGTTCGCTTCCCGCCCGGCCGGAGTGGGGGCGGGGCTTGCTCAGGGGCGCGCCGGCGTGGGGCGGGGCCAGGTGATCGACAGGCGGTGCTTGCGGCGCGGGGGCAGTCTTCCCCCTCCCGCTCTTTACGTCCTCTCGCGAGTTCGCTGTGGCCGGGCCTGCGCCGCTTTCGCAGCCCGTTGGCTTCGCTCCTCCCCCCGGAAGTGCCTGCAACTGTCCCCGCCCAGCGAGCGTTCCTGCTTTTGTCCTTTGAACCGGGAGTGGTTTCGACTTCTGAGCAGCTTTGGAGTTAAGTCTGGATTCTAACCGTCTTTGTATCCGTGACCTTGGGCCCGTTACGCGCCACGTCTCTAAGCCCCGTTTGTCTTCTCTGTATGAGGGGGATAGAAATTGCAACCTTCCAGAGTTGGCTGGAGAATTATATATAATAGATACGTCAAGCACTTAGTACTGTTCCCCGCACATCGCAAGTGCCCAGTAAATAACCGGTAATATTTTAAAAAATAGGACAAGTGGCTGCAATAGAAGCAGTGAGGGAAGTAGGGAAGTCTGGAGTTTGGGAACTAGATTAGGCTTGGCACTGACTAAATTACTTGGCCAGTTTATTTTCAATTGTAAAATTAGAATAATTTATCCCATCTCAATGGACTGGCTGGGTAACTAAATGGGGTAGTATATATGGAAGAATATACTGCTTGGAACAGCATCTGGACCGAGGTAGTAACTCAAATATTGGTTCCCTTCTCACTAACTCAATTTACCTAGAATCACAAAGGAGTTTGAGAGCACAAGCAGGGGAAGGGGTAGCGGGAGGAAACAGACTCCCCGCTGAGCAGGGAGCCCAAGACAGGGCTCCATCCCAGGACGCTGAGATCATGACCTGAGCAGAAGGCAGATCCTTAACCGACTGAGCCACCCAGACGGCCCTTGAAATTATATTTTGAAAGGATAATTCATTAACTGGTTCATATAATACAGTGAAAAGTCTTCCCATCTCTGTCCTCTGGCCACCTCCCTTCCCTCCCCAGAGGCAAACAATGTAATCAGTTTCTTAAATGTCCTTCGGGAGGTATTTTACACAAACAAAGCAATAGTGTACTATAAGAACAGTTCTGTGCTTACTTTATTTTGAAAGTCCTTCCATCAATACAAAAGGAGCTTCCTCAGGAGTATTTTTATGGCTTATAAAATACCATTATACACAGTAATTTATTTAATCAGTGCCCTAGTGAAGGACATTGATAGGTTCAAACCATTTGTTATAACTGCTGCAATGAGTAACTTTGTATATACATATATATAGGATCTATTCCTAGAAGTAGGATAGTTGGCTCAAAGGGTGTGGGCAAGTATAGTTTGGATAGATATTGCTCAATTCTCTTCCATAAGTACCGGTTTCTGCATCTCATCAATACCATGTTATCAAATTTTATGATCTTTTGTCATCTTGTAGCTGAAAAAATGCTATCTTGGGGTAGTTTAATTTGCATTTATCTTATTTTGAGTGGACTGAACCTCATTCTGTTTAAGAGACATACTTTCCTTTCTGTGTCTGCTTATATCCTTGGTTTTTTTTTAATTTTAATTTAATTTTATTATTTTTTAAGATTTTATTTATTTGAGAGAGAGAGAGAGAGTGAGAGCACAAGCAGGGCCAGGGGCAGAGAGAGAAGCACATTCCCCACTGAGCGGAGAGCCCGATGCGGGGCTGGATCCCCTGGGATCATGACCTGGGCCAAAGGCAGATGCCCAACTGCTGAGCCACCCAGGTGACCCTATTTTTTTTTTTTAATTTTTAAAAAGATATATTTATTTGAGAGAGAGAGAGAGAGCACGTGTGAGGTGGGCTTGGAGAGGGAGAGAGAATTCTCAAGCAGACTCCCCACCGAGCACAGAACCTGGGCTTGATCCCACAACCCTGAGCAGAAATCCAGAGTCAGCCACTCAACTGATTGAGTGACCCAGCACCCCCCCCACCTTTTTGGTTTATTTATTTGAGACACAATGCAAGAGCCGATGGGGGGGAGGAGGCAAGGGGCAGAGGGAGAGAATCTCAAGCAGGCTCCCTGCTGAGCACAGAGCCTGATGCAAGGCTCAGCTTGATCTCACTACCTGAGATCATGATCTGAGCTGTTACCAGGAGTTGGATGTTTGACTGAGCCATCCAGGCTCCCCCTTTGCCCATTTTCTTATTGATTCATAGGAGTTCACTATATATTAGGGAAATCAGTTCTTTGTTAGATGAGTTACAAATACTTTCCCCCAGTTTGTTGACTTTTGACTTTGCCCAGAGTGTTTTCTGCTATGCAAAAACATATTTATGGGGTCAAATTTTTCCATCCTTTTTCTTTGATTCTGGATTTTGTGTTGTAGTTTTTCTCAGGTTTCTTGAGGTTTAAAAAGAAAAACACCTCCCATCGTTTATTGTTATTTTTAGGACTTATTTGTATATTGCAGTCTTTGATCCATTTGGAATTTAGTAGTATGAGGATCATAAAATCCTTAAGAACTGGTTCTAACCTTCGTTGTCATGTAGTCTGATCAACCTGTTAAACAGATGGGGATGAGAGCCCCACATAAGGGAAATGCCTGTCTCTAAACCCTGCTCCTCCTCCAGAGTTTCCTAATTCAGGGAGTGGCACCTTCCATCCAGCAAAGTGCTAAAGTTCAACCTTCAACCGCCACATCTAGTCTGTCCTGTTGATTCTTCTTTCTAAATGTTGCCGAATCCATCCACTTCACTCCCATTGACTAAGCTAGTGCAGGCCTTGCCATATTGTTCATACCTCAGGGCTTTTAACCATGCTGTTCCCTCTGTCTGCAATATGGCTGACTCCTTATTTAGGCCTCAGACCTTCCTTACCCTCATCTCAAGTATCCCATCACGATGATATCATTGTATTGTTTCTTTCACAGCATCTACCATACTCTGTAGTTGCCTTGATTATTTCTTCACTTGTTCATGGTCTTTCTCTCCTACTAGAAGGTAAGCTACCTGGTATCAGGGGCTGTGTTTTTTGTCTCCTACTGTATCCCTAACACCTATAACAGTCCTTTTCACATAGTGGGTGTTCAAAATGTTTATTAAGTGAATAAACAAATGATCTCTTACCTGAATTACTTCAATGGCCTCCTGATTCTCCTTTTTCCTGCCTCCCCATGAGACACAGACGCAGAGAAATTTGAACTCTCTTCTGATTGACATGCTAATTATCACTGAACAAAATCAAGGAGTCCAGAGAAAAGAGGGCACACAAGGCCAATTGTGGGTCCAAAAAAATCAGGATTGACTGGTATGGTGACCAGACAGGGTCAGGGGAGCTGGCTCCTGGTGCCAAATCTGCTGCCTGCTGCGTGACCCTGAGCAACTCACTTCGCCTCTCATGGTGTCCTCCTCTTCTGTAAAGTTATGATATTAACTAAAATCTCAATGATACAGGGAAGTTGTAAAAATCAAATGGAATATGGGTAAAAGGGCTTATACACTGCAAAGGGTTAGGGGCATAGAGAAAGCTTGCTTTTCTTTCAGGGTGTGCGAGCATCTCCTTACCTTTAGGTCAGCTCTTGTCTTCCCAGGATTTTCCTGCCTGAAAATGCAGGCAGTTGCTGTCGCAGGCCTGAGTCTCTCTTCTTTACCACTTCCAGCTGCTCTGGCTGGGCCCAGTGTCCTACCCAGGGCCCAGTGGCTACCAACAAGTATGAGGCTGGTAGGTGCAGCCAAGAGCTTCCAGGCGCAAGGACAGGCATGCCTGCCACTCACAGATGAATGCAAGAACCTTCTTCTGGGCCTCAAGTCTTTCCCAGAGGAAAGCAGGCTTACTTATCTCATCTCCCAAGTCACAAAGCAGTCACCAATATTATGGCAGTGGCTGTAGGTAGTTGCAGGATGGATGCTCCCAGAAGATACCAAGCAGGGAGCGCCAGGGTCAGGAAGCCTCAGGCCACCAGGTGTGCCCAAGCTTTAGTTTAGGAGGTAATGCCTGTTTGTCTTCTTTCAGTCTCCTGGAGCCCAAGTTTCCACCTCCAGTCATTTAAAAAGGATTCTGTTTACTTAGTGGGCCTGAACAGCTGTCCCCACTCCACAGAGAAATTATTCAGCCTGAAAATGAAAAATAGCCTCCCGTACTTGTAAGTGAGCAAGAAGATCCATTTGAAGTTCGATTCTTTCTATGGTCTCTTGTCAGTCTCCTCTCTGTGCTGGCCTCTGAAATGTTGGTAATCCCCATCTTGGTCTTTGAAGTTTCAGGGGATTTTCCTTGTTTGAAATTCAGAAGCCTGGGAATTTCTGATGTTATCTCTTAGTGCCTCCCTTCTCCCAACTGTCCCCTAACCTGCTGCCAGAAGAATTTTTTTTTTTTTCTCCAAAGCACAGTTCTCATCTTCTGGCTCAGAAATCTTTTGTTCCCTACTGCCAATAGGATAAAGTTCAAATTCTGTAGCGGAAAATCATAAACTGCCACAATTCACTTTTTCAGCTTCAGACTGAATGATTTCAATACAAATTAAATCCGAGAATATCCATCAGTTATAATTAGGTTCAGAGAAAAGCCCAAATACTAAGGACTTAAATAACATAGAAGCTTGTTTCTCATGTAAAACAAATCCTGAGGTGGGCAGTTGGGGCTTCTGGGTGCCTGGGGCCCAGGCTTCTTGGGTCTTGTCGCTGACCCATTCTTAACATGGTCAAAGATGGCTGTGCAAATTCCAGGAATCGGGTCTGTGTCCCAGCCAGGTGGAAGGTGGAAAGGGAAGGAAAAGGTACAGGATGGATGCCAGCTCTATTTTAAAGAGGTTCTTAAGCAATCGACACCTACCACCTCTGTTTGCACGACAAGGGACAGACCTGTCTTGCTGCAAGGAAGGCGGGAAACCTGTTTATTCCAGCCTACCCTGTGCTGACCTAAAAGTTTCAGCATTAATTCTCAGGAAGAGAATGGATATTTGGGGGAAATGAGAAGATTCTAACATAAATGTCCTGCCTCTATAACAGCTTAGTCTGGTCCCTTAGTTTATTCTTGTCTCCCTTCCCTGCCTGAGAAAACTATAATCATCCTTTAAAGCACAGCCCAAATGTCATCTCCAGACCCCTAGAGCTACTGTTCTCAGGACGTTTTGCACATCCCTCCACGGGGTCTCTAACCATGGTGTTATGAACCTTCCTCCTCCCTGTCTGCCTCCTCTGAGTCTGTACCAGGGGCTGCACTCTCCCCATGGCTGCAGGCTCATCACTCCCCCTAAGCCCAACATGGTGGACTCCCCCCCCACCCCCGCCCGGCCCCTGAAGAACCTCATCTTAACTGTTCACTCCTGTATCTTTGGGCAGCCTCTCCCACCCTCTCAGCCTTTTTTCACTTGCCCATGTTGACCATCTGTACAAGTCAGCTATCCCACTAACCTCAAGGATAGAGGACAGGAGGGACTCAGGCAGATTTGGGCTGATTCTGAGACTGGGTGCACAAGGTAGCAACTCTTATCCAGAGGACACCTGCAGACCTTCCCCAACCCTGGGCTGAAGCTAAGTCCTTTTCTCCAGAGGACACAGAAGATGCTCCCAAAGGCAAGAGCATTATGCTGGGGGCTGCATACATGTTTGCGTGCGACTAAGCCTGAGTGTATTCTGGCCTCCTGAGCCAGTTTTCCCCATCACTCTGCTGCTGAAAATCCCTCTGTGCCTCCCCTGCTCTGAGAGGTAAGTGCTGACTTCTCGAACCTTCTTGCTCTGACCTCTGTTCACAGTTCTCACCTCAATCCTCACACTTCCCCGCCTCAGGTGGCAGAGCCAGGCTCCCAGCCCTCCAAACTCTCACATGTGCTGTTGGTTTTGCTTGGTACATGTTTTCCTGCCTGGCCTTCAAGATTTACTGTGGATGACACCTCCACGAAGCCTTCCTTCAAGCCTCCGGCAGAGCGGCTGTGTTCCCATGGCCCTCCGAACACCCGAGTCAGTGGCCTCATTAGTATACTGGGAAGGTCTGTCCCCTGCTCTGGGCTAAGCACGGAGAGGGCCAGGCCCCTCCCTCATCACCGGCATCCCTAGCCTCAAGCACATACTAGGTATCCAGTAAATACATTCCAAAGTCTCTCGTTTTTTTGCTCTGTGTGAGTGGATCAGAAGGCAAACACCAAAAAGTCACAGAATGTCAAACTCTTCTCTTTGTCTGAATAAAGCTGTTCATTTTCAGAGCCCATTTTAAGCTTCGTGTCAGGAAAGCTCCCTGACCACAGGCCTAGGACAAGCCCTCAGTGATGGTCTCACAGTACTTCGCACAGGTTTAGCGCACGTATCACCATGGCAGTTGCTGTGGGCTCTTGGCTTAATGCTGGGTTTCTCAACCACAGCATGCCGGGCTGGGTAACCGCTCGTTGGGGAAGAATGTTCTGTGCACCACAGGTTTGAGCAGCACCACCGACCTCTACCCACTGGATGCCAACGGCACTGTCCCGACTATGACTACAAATGTCTCCAGACAGTCAAACGTCCCCTGGGGGTAAAATGACTTCAGGCTGAGAAGCACTGGTATAACAACCATCTCCCAGTGAGAATGGGCATTCTGTAGGGTGGTCCAGCCACCTGAGACCCCATTTCCTTGGCTCCTCAGCCTGCCATTCATTCTCCCGTGTAGCTGACCCTCCTCCTGCCCGACTGAGCCACACACCACCCAGAGTGAGTCAGACGTTCCTTTTTGCTCCTCTGCGGAGAGCCGGGGGGAGGAGACTGCGTCCTACTGGCTCTTGCACCTGCCAGTGCCCACCCTTGCTTTGTTTCAGGGTGGCCAGGAAATCATCGCTGGGGGACAAGTGGAGGATGGGCAAGGGGGCTTCTTAGTGCTGGGGGATGGCAGGTGCACAATGAGGGGCCTTCTTGACAGGGATGACTTCTATGGGTTTGTATGTGTTTGTTTTTAGGAAGTTGACTTTATTAGATACCCTGGGGCTGGCACTGGGGAAAGCCTTGGCTGGCTTCACAACCCTCTTGGTCAGAAGTGACGGTGAGGTGAGGACAGGGCAGCCTGGGAAAGGCTGAGAGGGCCCTGACCCAGGCGCCAGAAACCAGTCCTGCCGATCTGTCTTCCCTCCCACCTCACTCCGGCTCCTCTGCCATTAGCACATGGTGAGAATCTGCTTTGAAGACACGAACGGCTGCATTGAGGCTTCCAAGGCACGGTGGTAGTCCTGCAGGGGGACCTCGGAGCAGGCAGGGGCTGTGAGCTGGCCTCGGCCAATGAGACCGCACAGCGTAAGGATCAGCTCCTTGAACTGGGCTGTGGGAAGTTGAGGAAGTCAGAGGTGCAGTGGCAGGGCACGTCAAGACAGAGCATGGGCTGCCTCCAGTGGCAGGAGCGGGCGCTCAACTCTAGGAAAGCCTCGAGAGCCCAGGCTTGACCAGGGATAGGGAGGCTGTGGAGGCAGCCTGATCCCTGGTGGGGTAGGACAGGAACATGGGGAGTGGCCCCAGGAGCTGGTGGTCAGGCAGAGTGGTGGCGATGAGGGCTCAGACCCACAGAACCTGACTGGGGAGGAACCGAGAGTCCTGAATGGTGGGAGGGGCAGGAGTACTCTGAGGCAGGGCGGCTAGAAGAGGCACAGGGAGGGGGTGGGTGTGCCTGGCATGCCGCCGATGTGGAACAGATGAGCTTTGCTCAGGGAAAGGAGCTTTCCCTGAGAGCCCAGACTCCCTTAGAACCCCACAAGTTGAGGTCCCCAGCATCCCTTCCCAGGGCCTTCAGGAAGATGAGAAGTGAAGGCCTCAGCTGAGAAGTGGTTTTTCATAGACATCAATTCATGCAATATTCAAATCTAATCATGTCCCCTGTTTAGAACACTTCGGTGGCTATTCATTTGCCTTTGAGATGGAGTCTCAGCTCCTTAAGAAGGGTTGTAAAGCCTTTCATAATCTGGTCACAACCTATCTGTTTAGGTCCCCACTCCCTGCGATGGGCTTTTCCACAGGCTACTTTTCCAGCCTGAAACAAGCCACTGATGCCACCACTTTCCTCCCCTTCACTTGGAAAACTCCACGTGATTCTTCATTCCCAGTGTGTGTGTGTGTGGGGCGGACACACTCTGGGCAGCCAGTCGTCCACTAGAGGAAGGATGGCGTACTGGCTTAGGTTCTGGAGTCAAAGAGACGAGTTTACATTGTGGTTGCACCACTCCTTACGTGGGGAGACTGGGCAAGCTACCTAACCACTCTGAACCTCAGTTTCCTCCTCCAAAGGCTAACAATATCTAGACAACTATGATATTTAAAGTGAGACAGAAGTTAAGGAACTTGTCCAGGTCCCACGGCTAGGCTGGGTAAACCTATCCCTAGTGGCTCCCAGTGGTGGGAGCAGGATTTGAACCCAGGCCGGCTGGCTCCAGGGTCTGTTCTCTGCACATGGCTGTCTTCCACAGCAGTCTCTTCCCCACTGGCAGCTGCTCAGGATGGGGACAGTGTCTGCCTTGTTCACTGCTGCCACCCCTGGGACCAGCCCCGTCGAGCCCAGTACCTATTTGCTGACCGCAGCTGTAGCTAGAGGCTATTTTCCTTCAACCTGTTGTGGCGCTGGGGAACTCGTCACCTGTCCAGGCCTCGGGATGGCGGGTCACTTCTGCAGTTGGCACTGCCCTCTCGTGTGACCCCTGGTGATGGGGCCAGCATCCACTCACCTGGACTGTGGTCCTTCTTCCACTGGGACAACCAAAAGCCTCGAAGTTTGAGATCCTTAAAAATGAGCTGGCTCTGTGGACACAAGAAGGATGACCTGGGGCTCTGAGGGCAAGCACTTCAGATGCTGCTTGAGGTAGACTCCCTCCAGGGACAAGGGCACCTGTGGGTCTGGACAACTGCGGCATCCAGGCCTGTGTCCACGCCTGCCTCCCCCACCAGCTTACCACAGAGGCTATGACGGGCTGCTTGGCCATTCCCCCGTAGGTCACCATGGTTCCCCCAGGCCTGAAGAGTCCAGAGAGAACAGAGTGGGAGTAGGCGGAGATAGAGCCCTACTCAGTCCTGCCAGAACACTTCTATTCCAACCCTGGCCCCTGAACCTGGCTCTCAGAATCCTTGGGAAGGTTTCAAAAACTGCAGACTCTGAGGTCCGACCCAGAGCTAATGAATCAGGAAGCAAGGATCTCTATTCAAGTCGACCGACAAACACCCCCGCCAGATGACACTATGTTGAGCCAGAGTTGGGAACTCACTGGTCTCACCACCCGGTCGGGCTTGGATGAAGTGTTGCAAAGAAGCGTGCTCTGCTGAGAAAAGCCCAGGCCACGTGAGATTAGTCCTGGCTCCCCTCCACTCCTAGATGTGCGGCCTTGGGCAGTGCGCAGACACTGGCGCAGACCCCCCCCCCCCCTTCACCTGTCCGCGCCGACTCAAAGGAGCAGTGAGATGAGGTGGCTACACACATTGGGAATGGTGTGGGAGGGGCAGAGGACGGCGGGCGGCTGCCCTCTCGTGGTAGGCGGGGCCCGCCAGGACCTGCTGTCTCTCACCCGCACCCGCCCCAGCCATCAAAGGAGAGGCTCAAATGGTTTTTTAAAAAAAGTAAGCTAGGACTTCCCAAGCTCGACTTAACCTGTGTTCCCCTCCCCACTCCCGGGCTCTTTTCGGAGTTTTGTTGGAGGATGATGGCAGGTGAGGGGGTGCTTTGTGATCTACAAAATGGAAGAAGCTGCTGTGGGACGCAGCTGATTCTTTGGGAGGCTGGTGGGTAGTTTGATCTTAAATTCCCTTTAGCTGACACCTGTTCCAGAAAGTAGCTTCTGGGGGGGATCAAGCCTCCCCCCATATCCCCCTGCACTGCACTTGTTCTAATCAGAACGGCTCATGTTCACTAGGCGTTTTCTGGGCGCCGGGCACAGGTCCGAGCGTTTCCACGTGCACTGGCTTGGTGAAGCCTCCCGTAACCGCAGAGGCGCACTTTTATCACTCCGGCTTTACAGTGAGAAAACTGAAGGCCACCTCTCACCTGTGTAGCAATTTGTGCATCACCTCGGTGTCCTTGGACTAACCTTCTGACTAACCTGTACGAGGAGACGGAGGCCTGGACCATTTTTCATGTATTGTCTAACTTTCCACAGGCCCACAGCTAGTAAGTAGCACAGCTGGGGCTTGGTGCCTCCAGGGCCTTCACTGGGAATGCCCGCTCAAGGCCTCCTCCTACAGTGAGCGAGTGCTGTGGGGATGGCAGGCTGCCCCGGAGCCCCCTGAACTTGGGCGGAAGGGTGTGCTCAGCAGTCACAGTAACTTGCCGTTAAGCCTGGCCCTCCCACTTCCCAGAACTTGGGGCGAGGTAATTACCCTTTCGGGGCCTTGTGTAAATGGGGATGGGAATAGTATCCCTCGCTTGGGTGGTCATCGGGGGGGTAAGCCAAGCACTCTGCACAGTCTGGTGCATGGGGAAGCGCTCAGTGATGGCTAGCACAGCTCTTTGACCACATGACCCATCTTCCCATCTAGCCCGTGAATCCTAGAGTTCCCTCAGTGTCTCAGCCATTTCTGTACCCAGTAGCTAGTGAGTGCTAGCAAGTGTGTGTCAACTAATGTTGCGGGGATTCCCGCTTTAGTTGGAAAGTATCCTTGCAGGCGCCCCTCAGCTCAAGAAGTTTATGTTAACAGAAAAAACAAGGGAAGGACATGCACTGTTAATATTGTCAACAATGCTTCTCTCCCTTGGTTGTGGGATGATAGGGACCCTTTGTGCTTAATTTTTTCTTTGTACTTTTCTTTTTAAGATTTTATTTTTTAAGTAATCTCACACCCCACGTGGGGCTTGAACATACAACCCTAAGATCAAGAGTGGCATGCTCCACCAACTGAGCCAGCCAGGTACCCCATCCTTTGCATCCTTACATGCTTTCAAAATGTTTTAAGAGCATCATTTTACCTCTAAAATTAGAATCTATTTTTAAAATCTAATAAAAAATTCAAAAGCTAACAAACTAAGACTAAGGGACTTTTTAAGATTCCCCTAGTTATGAATCCTTAACTATTTCCCTTTCACAGAAAGCTTAGCCATCTCCTTCCGGGGTCTCTTGGTCATTGGTAAAGGAGGCGGCTGAGAAAGGAAGTGCCTGGATAACTAGGACAGGACTGTGGTCCCAGTTTCCTGCTCAGGGTTATGCTGACTTGGCCTTGGCTCGCACTGGCCACTGGGACTTGGTCACTTAACAGTCTTCCCAGCTAAAGGCCTGGAGAGCTCTGGCCAAGTGCACCTGCAGGGCTGAGGGACTTACGCTAAGTGTCGCAGCAGCTCTGTGGAGCTTTTCCCGCCAACACAGTTGAGAGCAAGCCGTGGCTGGGGCATGTCCTGGAAAATAAGGAGGCTGCAGTGAGGGAGCTGCTGCTGTAAGCGCGGGCTTTGAAGCTCGCTACAAACAGCGCTTCCCTGGCCCAAGTGCCGTGTCAGAGGGAGGGTGCGAAGAAAATGGGACGTTCGTGCCTTCAAACTCTGCCCAAGGAGGACCTTTGCTTTATCAACTTAATCCTGTTACCTGTTTTGGAATTTTGTTCAAAACTCCTCTCCGGGAAAGAACAGATGGAGGGCGTCTACATTCCTTTTCGAAGGACTTCAGTTCGCCCGAGTGCGCCTCTTGTCTGCACTTACAACTCAGTTTATGTGGGAGGTGTTGATCTCCTGCTTCAGAAACGTTAAGAGGCATGTGTTCTTGAGAGTGTGTGTGTTTGGTCACTCCAGGGCTCAGAAGAAGGAGGCTGAGATGTGGTCTGATCACCTATTGGGTGTGCTGGGGGTGGAAGTTCTGGAAAGTTAAGGGGCTGTGAGTTCAGAGAGCCCTGACTCCACGACTTGTAACTGTCTGCCTTGGTAGAATCCTTCATCTGAGTCTTGGTTTTCTCACCTAGAAAAGAGACAGCACCTACTTTGCAGAGCTTTTGTGAGGATTATCAGATACAATGTAAGGAGGGTGCTTCGGAAATGCTTTCCTTTCTCTTCCCTCCCTGTGCCTCGGCTTCCCCAGGTCCTCTCCCAGCTCGGAGATTCACACTGGCTGTGAGGGCTGAGGTGTCGCACTACAAACATTCAATCCTATACACCATCCAGGGTTTCTTGAACTTTGTCTCTCCTGCCTCCCTCACAGCACCCGGGCCCTTAATGCATTCCGTCCCCTGGCTGAGGGAATGGGCTTTACCCTTCCACAGAGACAAAGGGAGGATCTGGAGAGGAGCAACGGGGCCAGTCCCAGCCTTTCTAGCAGGTCAGCTTTCTCCAGGGAGATGAGCATGGATTGAAGGAACAATGCCCCTCATCCTAGGTACCTTAAAGAAGTTTTTCATCTCATGCTTTCTTAGCTCCTCTTCTGTGAGAACATGCTCGGCTCCCAGACTCTTCAGTCTGTCAGTCAGCTTCTGGAGGTCAGGTCTGGAAACCAAACACAATCCATGGCCCTTGGTCACACCTGCTAGCTTTCTCTACCATAGGCTCCTAGGACTCCTCCAACACAGCTGTGAGAACACGAGTTTCTTTTTGTGGAAAGCTGGGATTGAGTGTAAGCCAGGCCTTATGGAGGGGCTGGCTACCTGATTTCATTACATCCCAGTACCTCCAGGCCTCAGTTCCCTCACTGGCATTGCGGGGTGATTTCTATAGCCCTCGCCAGCTCAAAGGTGCGAGAAACTATCTGGCTCAGGGAGAAGCCATTTCACTTCCTGACTTTGCCTACCGAAACAAGAAACTTCATTTCCTTTCCCCCACGCTTTTCAAGGGGCTCTTCAGGGTGTTGTGCAAACACACTCCAGCCCAGGAGTGGCTCCGGGCCTCTTTCGCCAAGACAAACAGTAATTTTTGTTAACACAACTGAGGGGACAGGGAAGGGAAGTGAGCGTCGATTCTCCTCCTAAGATTGGACTTCCATGACAGACACAGCCACGTTCATTGACAGTGAGGCTAAAGTCAACTGGATGCTATGGCGGAAAAGAGCATGAGCCAGGGAGCGAAGTCCTTTACTGACTTGCTGTGTCTTCCTTTCTCTGAAACTTGTTTCCTCACCGTAAAACAGACATGACAAGCCTGCCCCATCTCCTTCACATCCCTAGTTAGAGCCGTTCAAAGTGCCGCACAGATGCAAGGGAAGAAAGGGCCCTGGGTTAGACAGTTCACAGTAGGAATAACAGCTTCAGGGATTCCCAAATACGAACTATGGCTTTGAGATCATGGGTTATCACAAGAGTGTCAAAAACTCTCAAAAAGTCTTCAGCAAGGGCGGGCTTCACCTCCTTCCTGCTCTCCCTTTACATTTGGGATGTTTGCTCATCCTACAGCCAGAGGCCGCCTGGGCCTCCTTTCGGGCAGGCGGTGGCGGCGGACTGCTTATGCACGGGCGCCCTCTGGTGGAGATGGGGGCACCTGCAGGGATGCGGGGGCCGGGAGGGGGGCGGCGGTGGGGCGGAAGGCCCAAGTCGCTTGCACTGGGATCAGGTCTCCCCACACACCTGTCTCGGACCACATTGACAGTCCTCAGGCCCAGGGCCGTGGCGATCTGTATGACTGCTTGCCCCACTCCACTGTTGGACGCATTCTGGATGACACAGTCTCCTGTGGAGCCAGGAAGAGACCCAAGTCAAGCCCGGGAGACCTGTAACAGGTCAAGCGCTTCCTGCCTGGGATCCTATTGTAGGGCAAGAGAGGGGAGTCCTCAGGCTCAAAATGACCCAGGACCTGGCTGCTGAGCCTTCTCAGACCTTGGAGTCTTGCTTACTCTTCTCCCAATGCCCCCCAAAATTCCACAACACCCACGGTGCCTCCCAGGGCTTGACAATTCAGAGTCCACACTGTATATAATTTAGACCCCACTGTGTAAATGATTTTATATGGTTCATCATCCTCCTGATTTTTAGGTCCTCATATCTCTGCTTAAGCTATTTCCATGGTTTGCAATGTTTCCCTATTTCTCTCTTCCTTCGTTTTGAAATCCCACATACCCTTTGAAGCACAGCTCAGGCGTGGCTTCCTTCCCATCTTCCCTGTGTGTGTTCCCCCGGCACTCTGCAGGTGGTGTGCCCTGGCTTACACTTGGTGGTGCATAGGTCCATTTCTGGCGAGAGCCTGCAGCCTGCAGCTTCCTGAGGGCACGGCCACGCTATATCCCCCCTTTGTGCTGCTTAGTACAGGCACACTGCCTTGAAATGGGTTTAGAACTGTGCTGGAGAAACCCGCACCTCCAGAAACAGGGTCCTAAAGGTAGTCTGGGGTCAAAGCTCAGGCCTGGCTTTGGAAGTAGCCAATGGGGGAGGCAGCATGGCATACTGGGGAAAACGTGGGCTCTGAAATGAGACGGACCTGGTGTGAGTCCCAGCTCCCCTCACTGACTGTAACTGACCGTAACATGGGACAGGTCATGACCTCAGTTTACTCCCCATGAGACAGGAGTCCTGGGAGCACCCATCAGGATGCTCCTCATTAGTCAGAGGCCATTGCGTCCAGGAAGGTGCTCTGTTATGCCTGAAATGTGATCTGAAATGCAGGGATCCGGTGCTGCAGACACGGGGAAGTTCCTGGAAGAATGCCCATTCTCTGTAGCCAGGAGTCAGTACATAGACTGTCACCCATTAGTGGGTTATGAAATCAACCCAGTGGTTTGCAAACAGCATTTTTTTTTTTTTTTGGTTAAAATTCCAGAAAATAGAATTAGAAAGAACATAGTGCACCACACACAATAAGGGTAAATACTGCTCCATGAAACTTTGGTTTCCATCATATACATACTCACATGTATCTATGTACTGGATTACAGTGTAAGCTGTAATTCTCACTATGGCTCGGTATGACAACTTAGAAAACACGGATCTAGCCCAGGCCACACCTGCCCGGAGGCAGGCAAGTGGAGAGATGCACCACGGGCTGCTGAGGTGGGGAGCTGTCAGAATGCCCTGATGTCCAGCTGCGGTCCAAAGCAGAGGAGGCCTGACAGGATGAGATGCAGGTGACCAAAAAGCCTCCTGCACCAGGACCTGGGCAAAGGTCCCTGGTCACCTGCTCGCTTTTTCCACCAAAGGCTCCCACGACAGCTGGCACAGCTGTGAGGACCTGCACTTCTCTTCGCGGGAAGCTGGACTGGTTTTGCCTCGAGTAGCAGTGGCTACCTAAGCTTATCGTGCTCCAGCATCTCCGCCCCAGTGTCGTCATCCACGTGGCAGAGCTAGACCAGGCGATTTCTCTAGCCCCTGGACATGCACAGTGTGCAGGGTGACCCTCCAACGATGGGGATGAGCCCAGCCTCCTGTCAATGGGAGGCTAATTGTGAGGTGGGTTCCATGAAGGTCCTGAGAGGCCCCCTCCCAGCAAGACTGAGCCCTGCTCGCCCACAGTAGTAATCAGCCTTCTCTGACTTTTCCTCCTTCCATCTCGCTCTCCCCATCCCCTCACTTCTGCTTCCTGGGATCACCTCCCCCTGCAAACTGTCCACCCTCAGTCCTTGTCTCAGGCTCTGCTTTCAGGCAACCCCGAATAGAACACTTGGCTTTGTCGTTTCCTTGCTGAGTGATCTCATGTAAGCAATTTCCTTCTCTGGACCTCAGTCTCCTCGTTTCTGAACAGGAAGAATACTAAAATAGTGCAGAGTTACCGCGCTGTGAGCCAGGCGCTGCGCTGAGTGTCACACTGCAGTGTCTCCGTTAACCCTCACAACCCCTTACTCTCCATCTTATGGGTGACACATGTGATGATCTGAGAGGTCAGTTCACAGTGAGAGGTGAAGCTGGGGTTCAGACCCAGGTTTTCTGCCTGGGGCCCGAGCTCTCTAGCAATCATACCAACCTCACTGCACTGCTTTGAAGGTTTAATGCATGTAAAGGCACTTATGTGAACTGGAAAGTGTCATATGAATGCTGAGTGGAATTACTAAGTTCAGCATTTTACTGGAAACACAGGCACTGTGTCTATCTTGTCTGGCTTTGTATCCCAGAGCTTAGCAAAGCTCCATGTTTTTGCTGAACGACAGAATTCCATCCCAAGCTCTAGGGAATGCGATCCTTCAGCGGTTATCCAGAGTGTTCTCCTCATGAGGTTTCAGCATGTTTTCTAGGAACCAAGCTAACAAAGCAAAAGCAACAACTACACACTCACTCGGGTTGGGGGCCTGGCTTCCTCTCAGCCCCTTACAGGTTAAGTCCCCACGGTCTCTGGGTCAGGATTTGGGTCCCCTCCCAGTCAGGAGATCCCAGCCTGCTCCCAGCACCTGTGGGCTCCTACCTGGCTGCAGCTGCTCAAAGTCCATCAACATCCTGTAGGCCGTGCAGGGATTGACGCTCAGGGTGGCAGCACTCTGAAGAGGGAGGTCACTCGGAACGCTGATCAGTGCTTCCTCACTGAACACAGCCTCGGTCCGCCAGGTTCCTGAGTCAGGGGATGAGTCCAGGCTAGTAAGACAGGATCCCTCTCCACACCTGGCCCCAAGTCACCCTCCTCAGTAAACGGGTGCCTAAGATGTCAGCTTTCAAGTACCACTTAGAGAAAAAGGAAGGTCGTGAAGTCCTTTTGAATCTCTGTGAGTCCTCATGATAGTTACGTAAGGTAGATTTCCCACATTAGTTACCATTAGACGTAGCTCATGCTGCCCAGCAGGTGCCTAAGGATCTGAAACTACCAGACTCTGAGTAACGTCGTGACATGGGCAAGAGAAGCTGTGAAAGCCCCCATTTTCCCACTCAGTCCTTCTTCTCCTCATCGAGGGCAGGTTGACTTGGGTGGTATTACGGAAAAAAGCATGAAAGTAGCGGTCAAAGGCCTAGGTTTTGCTGGCCAGCTAGTTGAGCAAATTCCTAAGTCACTGAGTTTTGGTTACCCTATTATGTAAACGACACTGGCAAGAAGAGCCTGACGGGCCTCCTCTAAGAGCTGCTGCACAAATCAAATGACAGAAGGGAAATGACAAACTCCTATAAAGTGGAGAAAAATGATCATTAACCTCCAGCCCAGGGCGCCTGGGTGGCTCAGTCGTTAAGCATCTGCCTTCGGCTCAGGTCATGATCCCAGAGTCCTGGGATCGAGTCCCGCATCGGACTCCCAGCTCAGTGGGGAGCCTGCTTCTCCCTCTCCCACTCCCCCTGCTTGTGTTCCCTCTCTAGCTGTCTCTCTCTGTCAAATAAATAAAATCTTAAAAAGAAAACAAACAAGACGAAAAAAACCCCTCCAGCCCACATTCCAGTTGCAGACAAAAGAATCATAAAACGTCAGTGTTGAGAAGGCCCTTAGGGCATGGAGTTCAACCTCCTCATTCAACAGGGCAGGAAACCAAGGAAGTGACTTGCCCAAAGTTGCCTGGCCAATCTGGGCTGCCCCTTCCATCTGCAGATACTTAGCGTGCACCTACTGTGAGCCAGGTGCTTGAACAGCACTGACGCATTCCGTCCTTTCATGGAGTTTTATTCCAGTGGAGAACACACAAGAACCAGACAAGCAGAAACACTAACTACAAATTGTAGAGGCAGAGAGTAACACTGGGGAGAATTACTCGAGATGGGGGTCAGGGACAGCTTCTCTGAGAAGGTGCAGGCGAAGAGTTAAAGGATACAGGTACCAGCCACTCAAAGAGTACATCCAGAACATTCTAGGGAGAGGAAAAAGCATATGCAGAGGCTCTGAGGCAGGACAGACAGAAGATGGAAGGATACACACTGGGAGGATACCCACTGCAAGGCAGAGAGTGATGGGAAGATAGGCTTGGGCCCTGGCTCAAGTGGCTTGGGCGAGGAACGTCACCCAGACTTTCATGATCCTGACCTGGAGTAACCATGAGTTATGGTGTCACTCAGTACATTCACATATATAAGTATGTACACATACATATAACAGAAACCAAAGTTTCACGGAACACTATTTATCCTACCATGTGTGATGCATGATTCTATTCTGATTTTAGTAAAAAAAAAAAAAAATGCTGTTTGCAATCCCCTAGATCGATTTTGCTAATGGATTACAACCTGCCGTCTGACAGGTACTCACCCATGCAGGTGGGATCCCATGTAAAGCAGAGCGAGGAAGACAGACCTGGAGTCAGACAGACACAGATTCAAGCCTTGGCTCCACCACATACTCATTAGGTCACCTTAGAGAAACTATTTGGAGCCTTGCTGGCTCAGTGTCTGGTGGCTGTGGGCCTCAGGGGTCCTTGGCCTATGCCTCCAAAGCTCTGGAGTGTGTGCACCCACCCAGTTGCTAGGATTCGCCTAGCAGTGCCAGTACCCTGGCACCACATGGTCAGGTGTGGAGAGGAGGGGACAGCCTAGGTGACTAGTAATTGTGTTGTAGGAGGGAGGGAGAGAATGTGGGCTTCAGGGACCAGGCAGTGGAGAAAGGAGGCAGGAACACACTTTGTTAAGGGTTACGTCAGTCCCAGAGTAGATCTGTGGCTGAGAAGACAAGACACTGGAAAACTGAAGGGTTCCTTTAGAATCTAGGAGGTACCTGGGCAATCTCTCCACCCAGCCTGGTTTTCAAATCTTCATTGCCATCTTCATAACCATGGCCCCCATTTATCTTGCCAACACGTACGGTATCTACTCTGCACTAGATGCTTACTGTAGGGTCCCCTATGCATGAAATCATGTTTTCTAATTCCCCTTGATGGCACGACAATGGAAATCTAGCCTTGACATGAATTTCTGGGGCTTGGCAGACCCTAATCCTCTTCTTAAGAGAAGCTGGGTGGGATGAGGGGAGTGCCCATGGTCAGAACCAAGGGCTTTCAGGGTTTTAAAGTAGAAACCCTTAGACCTTAGGAGTGGGGAACCTGTTTTAAAATCCCAGCTCTGCCATTAACGATTTGTGCAACTTAGAATTATCACTGCACCTTTTTTGACACTCATGTCATAGTGTGAAGGTTAAACGCAATGACATTTGTACAGATGATCACTGTGCCTAGTACATAGATGTGGAATGTCCCGTGGTTTTCTTTACTGATCCTAAGTCCCACGCCCTAGTTCTCAGGACTTCCGTTCCTCACTCTGGCGCAACTGGCCCTTAACCATCTCTACCATCCAATGCAGGGGTTGGCAAACTACCGCCATGGGCCCAACCTGGTTCACCACGTGTTTTTGTAAACCAAGTTTTATCAGATCATAGTCATGCTCACTTCTTAGGTATTGTCCATGGCTGTTTAGGATGGCAGAGCTAAGTAGAGGCAGTATGGCCTGCAAACCCTAAAAAATTTACAACTGGCCCTCACAAAAAAAAGTTTGCTGACCCTGATCTAATGCGTACAGAAACTTAGTTTGTCAAAATTGTTGTGTCTTCCCTCAGTTGAGCTGCACGATTGAGTTGGGATATGCCAAGCAACGACTGTTAGCTGCATTGTAGAGATGAGAAAACTGAGGCTCAAAGTAGCTGTGGCTTCAACAAGGTCACCTATGGCAGTGGAACGGGATTCCCAGGCCACTGCTGCCTCGGGAGGGTTTTGAGCGTTTCCAATGAGTAAGTCAGTCCGCACATTCTCTGGCTCAGTCTCCCTGGGGACTGGCTGCCTGTGGGAGAAATGCTGGCTATGGGCATAGCTCAGTACCATGAAGGATGGCCAAGGTCTGGCCAGTTGAGGACTGCTCTGTTTAATGACAGTCACTCTTACTAACCTGCAGCCTTCACCAGAAGAAAGACCACGTCTGTTCACTGCTGTCTGCCAGAGCCCCGCACACGGCAAAGGCTCACGAAATGCTTGCTGACTAAATGGAGTCGATTATAGTCCCAGCCATTATAAAATCCTCATGCTCTTTGGCACCTGGTGGGAAAGACTGACCTTTTGTCCAGGGAGAAATCCCCGTTCTGGCTGACACCCACCTCCTCCACCCATGCGATTACCTGCACCTCTGGCAGACACCCCTCATTCTTCTCTCCAAATCTAGTGACCGACTTCTGTTCCTTTAGCCCCTAATTCCATCCTGTCTTCTCAGGCCCTATGGCACTGCCTTGTTCAGACCCTTCTCATGTGAAGCCTGAACTGTTTAGCCACCTCCTTACTGGCTTCCTGCCTCCACCCTCTGCCTTTCCAGAACATTCTCTGCAGTGCCCAAGTCTGGTCCACTCACACTTCTGAACTCTTCCTTGGGCTCTCTCTGACCATAGATGTGAGCCTCCACGAGTAGGGCCCCCCCACCTCTACAGCCTCATCTGGTGTCTCCCTCGGGCCAGCCGGGACCCAGCCACACCCTGCAGTTCTGACAGTGCCATGCCTTCTCCCACCGCCACACCTTTGCACACACTGCACTCCCTGCCTGGAAGCCCTTCCTCACCTAGCCCACTGGCTGTGCTTCTACTCAGTCTTCCAGACTGAGCTCAAGCACCACTAAGCCTCTCCTCATGCTTCCCAAGATGGGGGGCTCTTGCCTTTGTGTCCACCCTCTCTTCACAGCGCTTACTAGCTTATATTGTGTGAAGTGTTGTTTTGCCATTCCTGGGTTCCCCATCCCCAGACAAGAACACTTTGAGGGCAGAGACTGTGTCTGACAGGGGCTGGCACAAAGCACCACTCCCTCTCAATACAGTGAATCCTGCAGCTCTCTGCTCAGATGGCTAGGCTCTTCCACTGCCAGGTGGGGCTGCAGGGGAGAGTGGGGCCATTCTTGGCAGCTTTTCTTTTCTTTTGGGGGGGGAGGGGCAGAGGGAGAGGGAGAGAGGAATCCCAAGCAGGCTCCATGCCCAGCTCGAAGCCTGACACAGGGCTGGATCTCACCACCCTGAGATCATAACCTGAGCCGAAATCAAGAGTTGGATGCTTAACTGACTGAGCCACCCAGGCGCCCTTCTTGGCAGCTTTTCTGATCTCAGAGAAGAAAAGAGCTTCTAGTAGACTGCTTTTACTGTTTTTTCCTGCCTGGTATCTTTTTCTTTCTAGAACTGTTCCTCCTAACCTCAGAAGCTATGAATCACAAAGCTTCATCCTCTGAACCACAGGGGTGGGCAAGAGACTCAGCTGGGGCAACTGGAATGGCCCAACCCCACACCTCTGGTGGTTTTAGGCCATAAGCATCTTTGCCACAAGCATTTTTGCTATATAGTTCATTAGCCATAATGCAATTTTGCCATAAAAAGGTAAAAAAATGACGGTTGACAGTTTGGTTTGACAGTTTGTTGGTTTCATCTTCTGGTTGACAGTTTGGTTTCATTTCTCCATTGACACAGTCCTTCTGTTTTATACTGTATATACCTTAGCCCTCATAATGGTCTATACAGTAGCACAGAGTTTTGAGCCCACATTTCCCAGAGAACTTTGGAACGTCTATCAATAGAAATGTGACAATATGCCAAAACCAGACAACAGTACAAAAGGCTTTCACAACACAATACAAAGCTCAGTTACAAATGTGCATCCTAGCATTCGGAAACTGATACTTCTCTTAATCAAGAAAGAAATTTTAGCAAAAAAAAAAAAAAAAAAAAAAGCCTGATACAAATTCGGGAGATGAATCAACAAGCACAAAAAATTGTATGATACTAGGAATAAAAGACTTCAAAGGCAAGCACTTAGGTACATTTTGTGGATCACGAAATAAAATCAGTATTTGTGCAGTATTGCCGTGAATCTACACTATACATTTTGAATGTATTCCCACATTTTGTATTTTGCAAAAGTCTTTAATTTTGTTACTTATTTTTCATGTTTCATGATGTCCATTTTAATAAACATCCCTCTTTCATTTTTTACGATTTTATCTTTTATAGCAAAGTTGCCTTATGGCCAATTAGTCATGCCACGAAAATGCTTGCAGTAAAGATGCCTGCAGTGACAGTGCTGGACATGATGGGGATCGTGGATGAGCAAGTACCAGGCAGGGTCGGTCAGAGTCCTGCTAGCAGATGGATATGGCTGTGCTGGACAGATTTTGTTCATCTGTTTGTTTTTAGGATGACGCAAACCTCAGGATGCTGGTGGCCACCTATGAAAGGTCAGTTTGAATCTCAGCTCTACCACTTACTGGCTGGGTGATCTTGGGCAAGTTGCTTAATATTTTACGTTTGTCTCATATCTACCTCCTATTGTGGGAATAATTGAGTTAAATATATACAAAGTGCTAGGAACAGTGCCTGGTGCAAAGGGAGTAGACAATAAATATTTGTTGATGTTATTACATCACTATGTGGGGAGATTCCATCTGAGAACTAGTGAGAATAAGAGAATGAGTTCTGATATCAATGGGGTTCCTGGATCCAGTGGTGCCTGAAGCCCTCCATCTCTTGTACTTCCCAGTTCCAGAAACCAACTAACTTCTTCTTTTTTTTTTAACTTCTTTTTTTATAAACCAAGTTTGAGTCAACTCTCTGTAAGTGATAACCCAAAGAATCCTGATACTGTAGTGTAGCAGGAAAAACAGTGGCGACAAGATTTTTGGTGGGCTCTCTTTCAGTTTGTTGTTTGAGTTTGGGCAAAGGCTTCTTCCCAAGCTTCAGTCCCTTAGATGTCTGAAGAGGTGGATATTGTCTTCCCTGCTCCCCTCTCGTGGTTGCTGTCAGGATCCTTTGTATAATGTTTGTGCCTCAGAAACTGAAGCGCTAAAGAACAAAACTCATCAATGACTCCTTACTATATATCAGGTAGAACCCTAGTTCCTTAGCTTGGCTTTTGCAGGCCTCCCCCATGTGGCCTCACTACCTTTGTAACCTTCCTATCATTTAAGCAATCCTCTCCTATGTGTAACACTGGATTTCTCACCATTTCCCAAACTCACCTTTGTGTCTTTGCTCATTTCGTTTCCTCCAAATGCAAGGATTTCTGGCTCACCACCATCTAACATAATCCATCTACCAAAGGTCCATTCCAAAGAAGCCTCCTCCATGAAGCCCTCATCCTTCCTTAAGACTATCTCTCTCTCTCTCTCTCTCTCTCACACACACACATTTGCATTTGCACACAGAGGAGCCAGAAGTGCCCTCTGCTTCCTGCGAACTTGTAACACATCCTTTACTAAGGTTACTAGTTTGGAGATTTCTTCAATTAGATTTTAACCTTCTGGAGGGCAGGGGCTGTCTTATTTGGGTTTCCCACTGTATCTTACAGCAGGGATTTAGGGATGTAGGGATTCAGAGATTCATAGCTCCAATCAACATAGGCCCAAAGAGATGAGAGAGCAGGTCCACCACCTCCAGAGCAGAAGAGACACAATTTCTGCTCTCCTGTTCCGCTCCCACGGCTACTGGTGGTGGGTACATGAACTCAGTAATAAACCCTGCCTTGCTTAGTCACACTGAGCCAATGAGCAAACATTTCCAGTGTGAGTGAAATACAATCTGGAACAGAGAGGCTGCAGACACCTGGAGAAACTCACCCAAACCGGCGTTGGCTGGAATCACCCAGTCTCCTGGCTTCACCCCAGTCACACTGCCGCCCACTGCTACCACCTGTCCAACGCCTTCGTTCCCTCCAACAGCAGGCAGCTTGGGAAGGAGGCCATAATTTCCTAAGGGAGAAGAGTGCAGAGGGTCACCCCTTGAAGTTTGGGCAGTGAAAGAGCATGAACTTTGGAGTCGGATCTAAGCCTGATCTGGGCTCCGCCTTTGACCTGCTGTGTAACGGACCAGACTCTCTGAGCCTTAGCTTCTTCATCTGTAAAGGGGAGAATATTTTTTAGCGTTCATGGTTATTATGGGGATTAGATAATGTATGAAATGAGCCCAGCATATCGCAGGCACTCACAGTGGTTGGTTTACTCCCCACTGCAATCTTTCTAGCTCTCGAAAAGCCTCACATTCCAGAGAGGGGAGGCCAGAGAGGGCTGGTAGTCTGCAGATGGCTCATCTGGAGAGCAGCTGCTGCTAATCACAGGAATTTCACACCCACACCTGAGGAAGGATGAAAACGAGGTGGCGGCTAAGCAAAAAAGCCAATTAACATAAGCCACAGAAACCAAGGTTACCTTGGATCATATTTATGTCAGATGGATTGATAGGGGCCGCCAGCATCTTCACATGGACGTCTGATCCGCCCACAGCAGCTAGCTCCTGGTTCTTCAGTCTAAGCACAAAGCCAAAGAGAGATGTTAATGTCACCCAGGCTAGACAGGGCATCTTTTGCTCAAATCATCTCCCCAAAGTAGGTCAGGCAGCAGCATTTTTGAGTTGCCACTGTGTGCCCAGGAATTAGGGTTGTTAGGCGAGAGAAAGGTGCTGTAGGGAATTAGCACAGGCTATGGGTTAACGCTCTCATTACCTGCATGTGGACAATCTCCAGCGCCCTTGCAACGCCCCTGCCCATTCTAAGACAGGAACTAGGAAACCTGCTGGCCTGGATTCGCCTTGTGGTTTCCAAAACTTGCTTATCACCATCACCTGGTGTGCTTACTAATGCAGATTCTCAGGTCCCAGCTCTGACCTACTGAACCTGAATCTCAAGATAAGGGGCAGCCCAAGTAGTTGGTACAGACCGCCATAACTGGGGCACCCTGGGCTAGCTTATTTGTTCTCCACTTTTTAATTTTATTTACGTATCTGTTCGTTGCAGAGCCGGTGAGGGAAATAGACACCCTACGTAGTTCAGAAAGAACTCCCTCGGTGATTCTGATTTGCCCGCTGGGGGGATGCCCCTTCTGGGTGAGAATGCTGGTCTGTCAGAAGGGATGCCGGAGGGACCGCTGAGTCTTAGGTGTGAAGCCCCACCACATGATGGCTGTGTTGCCATGGGCAAGTTTCTTCCCAGCTCTAGGCCTGTTTCCCCACTTGTAAAATGGCGGGCCGTGGTGGTCGTTTGGACTTGCTCATTGCCAAGAGCCTCTCCCATTTCAGGTGGGATTTCTATGTGGTAAGGCTCTGCTCACAGTGGGCCCTAAACACCGTGGGACTAACGTCTTTATGCACTAGAACTCTGGTTAATGGGTTAAGCCTGCTGAAGGCTTTTGAGGGAGCCCTGGTGACAAGTCTATGTGTTGTCGTTGTTATTTTTATAAAAGGAGACCTTCCAAACAGAAAGTACTGATTGCTATACTAGACCTGTGGTCCTCTTGCCTTTTTAATTACCAGAGACTCCTTTCCTGTCTTTTTCTACACCAAGACTTCATGTGTGCAGTGTTTCCCTCTGCCCAAATGTACTTGTTAAGTAATAACTCTCCTCATTTTTAGTTACCAAAGGCACATTTAAGTGCCACACAGGGGTTCTTAGCATCAGGCCACAGTGTCAGTGAACTAAACTGATGTAATTCTACCCACTTCTGGCAGAAATCTGACCTTTTAATTATACCTGGGGCTCCATTTGGGGTAAAAGTGTGATTTTCAGGAAATGTCTTGTATTAATAGTGACAACAGTGGCAGGTATTTATGAGGTATTTGTCATACATCAGGTCCTGTGCTAAGGGCTTTAAATACATGTTCTGACCTAAGCTGTTAACTCTCTTGTGAGGAAAGTACTGATAATCCCATTCTGTCAAGTAGGAAATGGAGGCTCCTTGAGATTATGAAACTTGCGCAGGGTAAGAAAACTGCTCAGTGGCAGGGCTTCCCTGCTTTCCAAGCTGGCACTCTAATTTACCGCTCTCTGCACGAGCAACCTGAGGTTAGTCTGGGAATCCCCCCGACTGCCTCCAAGGACCCCTGGGGATCTCAGGGCCCCAGTGTGGGAATCCCTGGACTGGATCATGACCAAAGTAAGGGAGGCCATGCCTCACCACGACTGAGAAACAGCTGCAAAAAACTGAAATAGAAACACTCTGTACAGAAAACAGTTGACTCGGAAGGAGTTATGACCAAGGCAGAGAGAATAAAGGAAGGGCCCTTCTTGTTTGGGTAACTATTAAGGAATTTATGTATTTAGACACAGCTGGAGGAGGGGAGTCCTTGTAATAACAATAATCATAATAACTACTGTTTGAGTGCTTACCACTGAGGCACTCTGCTGAAGTGCTTTCTGTGCCAGCTTTCTGCCATTATTCTGATTTTATGGCTGAGGAACAAAGGCACAGAAGAGGTAAATAACTTGTTGAAGGCCACCAGAAGCAGTAAGTGGCTGATCTGATTTGGACCTGGTGCTCTGACGCCACAGAAGCCAGCTGGTAAGGGGATAAGCAGACGAAGCAGAGGGTGGAAAGCTGAGCACCAGCCTGGAGTGGTGTGCGGCCGTGATCCTTGCTGCACCTGCCTGGGGAGCTGGAGAGGGGTTAGCAGCTCCCCAATCTCCCCAGCAGGTGGGGCAGGGAGCCATCAGCCCGACAGTGATGTCTCTGTGAACGCATGTGTAAATCTGCACTTGAAAGAAAAATCCTGCCCAGAGCAAATGAACTGTAGACTAGCTGCCCCTTTATATTATCTGTACTGCTTTCCTCTGACATTCTGACAAATAATCCGTTTTTCTACAAACTGACACAGTCCGTGTGCTTAAGGTACTTAAAAGACATTTTTTTATGCACATTTTCTACATGCTCTTTCCTCAGCCCAGAATTTTCCACTGCTTCTCCGCGAAGCGAGAAATTCAGTTCACCCTTTAAGACATCTTCTGACCCTCTTGGTCCTGAAAAAAAACACTTGCTCCATCTTCAGTGCTCTCGTTACTCACAAGGGGTGACTATACCATTTAAGACCGACTTACGTTGAGTTTTTCGTGGTTTAGTTTATGAAGTCTTTTCATACATTTCTTTCAACTGATCACAACAGGCCTAACTTCACATTCCTTTTCCAAAACTCTGTGGGTGAGATGTATGTCAGAGTTCAGAACCCCGTATTATCTACAAGCCCCTGTGGGCGTTGGGGCAGCACTCTGTGATCAGACACATTGTTTCTATAGCAAAATGTATGAATATTCACACTAAGTGGGATGAATAATGACCAAATAAAAACTTCACAGATCAGGTTTTCCCTCCAAATGAGTTGTGAAACAAAAGAAATCAAAACAGAACTGTCAGTTTATAGAACCTTCCGGATTTTGGAGTTGCAGATTCCAATTTGGATTTGGATCCAGGTCTTTCGGACTCAGTTCAGGGCTCTTTTTACCTAACCCTTAGTTTTATAGCCAGAATGTGCATGTGTATTGTCTCCCCACTTGGCTATGAACTCCTGGAAGGCAAAGAACTCTTAGTGTTAACTCAGTGTTTAGCACAGTGCCTGGGACCAAAGCAGCGCTCAAGAATGCTTCCTAATGAAAGTACCCAATTCTCCTCCCTACTGAGAAAATGTGGCATATCAGTGCAGATCAGGTTTGCAGTAAATCACACTTTAAAAATCTACATGACTATGGTCAAGACGGGCATATTGGTGGACCTCAGTTCACAGATGAAGGGGGAAGCATGGGTTTGAATCCTGCCTTGGTCATTTACCAATTAGATAAACCTCAAAATACTCATCTGTGAAATGGGGAGAATACTAGAACCCAGCTCACAGGATTAAATGAGTTAATGTAAACGAAGCATTTACTAGAGTACCTGACACACAGCAGATGCTGAAAAGATGGCAGCTGTTATCAGTGGCAAAATATCCAAGGAATCCTTTGGAACAATTAGCTGCCTGTCCCTTTGAATAGAACCACGAATCACTGAAAGGAAGATAGTAACTTTTTGTAAAACTCATCAATTTAACTCAACGAATATTTACTGACAGTCCTACTCAGTGTCAGGTACTCTGCCAAGAGGTTTAAAGAGAAAATAAAATCTGCCCGGGGTCTTGATGTGGTCACTGTGAGAGGCACGCCTGTGGTGCTATCCCTAACTGCCAGTGTTTAAGTGGCTCGAGGGAGAAAATGCAGGATTAGCAGTTGGGCTTTGGAAGAATGGTACCTTAGCTGGGGCTTGAAGGATAAGCAGTTTACTGGGTGGACTGAGGGAGGCAGGCAGGCTTTCTTGCTAGAGAGAATGGCAAAGAATCTGACTTGGTAACTGGCCAGACAGTAGGTGCAGTCTAGAAAGAAGCCACGGGAATAGAGACATTTTTATAACCTGGAATCTCTTAAACGAGAAATGCCATTGATGTCATTTGGTGACCAACTCCATGTGGGGGGAGGTGAAGTCTTTGATGGCTCCCGGGCTTCTGGTGTGGGCAACTGGATGCTGACATAGGGAGGAAGGAACAGTGGTTTGGAGTGGGGAGGAAGATGTTATATTTGGAGCTTGAAGCAGGCACCCTGCAGTATGGTATGGGGCAGAAGGCACTCCAGGCTGGACATCCAGAGCTGTGAGTCAGCTGTGTGTAGCTGGAGTCTGGGCTGGCAGATCATCTTACTTCGTGTGATCTGGCTGAACAATTAAACGATAACTAATATTGATCGCTTACTAAGCTCCAGACATTGTGCTTAACATTTCATATACATGATGCTGTTCAGTCCTCAAAACACCTATCAGGAGGGTGTTATCACCCCAATTTACAGACAGGAAACTGAAGCTCAGAGAAATAACTTGCCTAAGGTAAGACTGTTAGTAAGTGGCAAAACTCGATCTTAAGCTTGACTCTGAAGCTCAGACAGCTGAACACTAAGCTGGCCTCCTTTACGCTGTTTGTGTGATTCCCATCCTGAGAGATAATATTAGGTATTTCCCTGGGGCAAAATACGTTTGAGAAATGCTGCCTACTAATTGCCCCTCCTAAGATTCAGACTGTACATCGGAGTCACAAAGGCTGGGAGAAGTCATCCTGGAAAAAGCCCATGTGACTCTGTGTAATCCAGAGCTTCGAGTTCACTCAGCTGGGAACACTTTTCATGGCACACTGAATACACGCCTGCCCCCAGACAGCAGTTTAAGCGCCGCACTGGGCTACAACCTGCTCCCAGTTCTCTTCTTTGTCCTCTGGGTAGCCTAGCTGCTCCGTGCTGGCTGAAATTCACAGCAGTGGGAGGGAAGGAGAGTGGGGCAGGGACGAGGGTGTAGGAGATGGAAAGCTGAAGCTGCAAATACAGGTGGGAGAGGGCAGGGGCAGCCCTGACACATGCTGCTTGCCCGGCGGGAGGTGTGTTGGTCCAGCTGCATCTCACCAGGGAGACCAGCCCCAGCCTGCCCTGTGGAATGCCATTAACACCACAGACACTGCTGTTCCTGCACATAGTTCTAAAGGCGTCGTCAAGGATACCATTCTGCCGAGACAGGAAGGAAAACGGGGGCCAAGTCTGAATTCCAGGAGTTGGACCTCTGGTGTAAGATAGCAATTTCTTCCTTGTTTTTGTTTTTTTTTAAAACTCACCAAAGGAACTGGTGGCTGTGTTCTGGAATGCAAATGAGGCACCCAAACACAGTCTGGCTAGATCACAAGTCACTTCCCCGGGACTGTTCATGGGCTTCCCCTGTGAGTGTAATGGCGCCATGCAACTCAGAGGGATGCCACTGTCTTCACTCAACAGATCCCAGACTGGATAAGGTCACAATGGCTCCTTTGAGGCCAAGGCTGTACACCTGTGATGCCATATGAACTACAAGGGAGACAAAAGCAGGCAGAAGAAAGAGCCTTTTGAGATGGGGGAAAAAGAGGCCAGTACTCTGGGGACTGGCTCAATTCTATTTGCTGTGTAAGGCAGGCACTAGCCAACTCTGCGAAGATCTCCTTCCCACCTTCCGTATTTAATTAGCCACCATTTGTACTTATCTTGCATCTTCCACTCAATCACCTCAAACTGATCAATACCATTTTGAGCAGAAAGAACAGGCAGGGAGAGACTGTCATGGGCCACAGAGACTTTCTCACCCTGCTCATTACAGAGAGTCAAGAATGTGTCCACCACAGGGCACTGGGTGAAGGTATCCTACTTCTTATGTGGCTTTCTCCAGTCTGTCTGCAATCCCCATGGTCACGAACAAGCTTCATTCTGTGGTTTGGTGAAATGCCTCCTGTGCTGGGTACATTGTCCAGAGATTTGATTAATAATTAATAAGCAGGGCACACTGGGAATTGTGGAAGAATGAAGTTCTTTGGCTCACAGCTTTGTAATAGCTCACCCCCCAGCAGGGGTGGTTGGCAGCCTCAGTTGGTGGGGTTCTAAAGGAGTCCTGGGCTCTCAGGGAAAGCTCCTTTTCCCAAGCCAAGCTCCAACACTCCATGTCTCTTGGTGTGCTAGGCACACTCACTTGCCTCCCTGTGCCTCTTCTGGCTTCCCTGCCTCAAAGTAATCTTGCCCTCTCACCATTCAGGACTGCTGGCACTTCAGTACAATCATTTTGAAGAAAGGAATTAGAGACTTAGAGGAACTTCTGGAAGTTTCTACATAGGGTTGGCAAAGAAACCCTCTCTCTACATTCTCAATCCCCTGCTTTCTCTCAATTAAGATTACCAGTAAGCTTGTAAGCCCTATAATATTCTGCAGCTGCTGACAGCAGGAAACTTGCCTGAAGGGAGCTGAAGAGTCTGCTGCTTCGTTTGCTGAGACCTAACCTTGTTGATCCACAGAACAAGACTGGGCCACAGCAGGGGGATCGAGTCCCTGTCTGCAGCTGCTTTTGTCTCTTTGACAAGTGCAAAGATGACCATGCATCCCCTGCCTGGTGGGCTGATAATTATGATACCAACCAGGAGCAAAGGGGGCCCTTGGTGAAATTTTGTACCCAGGACCCCTGATTTCTAGTCGCAGCACTGCTCCCTGGAGTTAGCTAAAACCACCAGTGGCAGGCAGGCAGTCCAATGTCTACTTAGTTTCACAGCTGTCAGAGCTGGACAACTGCTAGATCAAAGAGCATTCAGTCTCATATCCACTCCTGTGGCTGCAGGATTATGTGGAGAAGGATGTTAAGGCCTCACCTTGTCTCGGCAGGAAAAAGTGTCGCTTGGGGAGAATGGGGTAAAGAGGTGTATGGGTTTTGAGTTATATAGAAAATGAAGCCAGATGATCTGTCATTGGCACAGAAGACAGGTTGGGGGGAGAGACAGCATGTGTGCCCATCTTTATCACTGCTGACTTTGGTCAACTCCTTCATTTTCTCAAAGAGTAACTGAAAAGACTGGAGACTGGAGTGATTTCCTCACTCTAACAATGAATGGCAGAGTGGGGACCAGAACCCAGGCCAGTGCCCTTGTGGGTGGGTCCTCAGTGACACATCCCGAGCCACAGAGTAACCTCATGGCATCTGCGCTTTCCTTTCTCACTCCCTCCAGAGTGGACAGGGTCTGGAGTCACATCAGAGAACTGCAGCAGCTGCTAGGAGGGCCAGACAAGTATAATAACCTGGGGGTTGCACTGGTTCAGGGGGGTGGTGTAGCTCTCCTCCCACACACTACCAACATAGGGGAAACTCCTATCTGCTGTATGATACCTCAGAGTATCACCCTCAGGTTTTGGGTAAGTCCGCAGCCTAGTGTGAAGTCCACAGGGAAGGTAACATACAGATGTTACAGGATGTGGAGTCCAGCTTGAGTTTGAGTCATGTGATCTCAAGCTAGTCCCCTTGGAGCCTGATGCAGCTGACACCTCCCTCAAGGATCACATACTGAGTGCATGGTAGGCACTCGATAAATATTTGCTAATCAGACACACCAGGTTTTCTCTTCCCTCTGGGCTTTTACACATGTAGGGGTCTCTGCTTGGAACATTTCTCACTTTCCTCATATACTGCCCACCTGATCTCCTGGAGGACTCAACCTAGACCTCGTGCCTTCAGCGAAAGCATTCTGACTGCTCTGAGGGGTTTAGGTACCCTTCTTCTGGGTGTCCAAAGCAGTCTAAACATATCCTAATATGGCACTTGTCTCACTGGGCTATGGTCACCCATCTCCTGGATGTGGGTGTGAGTTCCTTAAGGGCAAAGACCACAGATTACTCACCTCTGCATCCCCAGTCCTGCCTTGCACATAGTAGGCCCTCGAAGAATAACTCCTGGCTAACTTACTAAATCAATGAGTTCCATTCCCTCCTCCTTCAATTAATGACCACAATGAAGGGCTCCAGGAGACAAATGAACAAAATCCAAGTTCTCAACAGAGTGCCAAACAAAAATCCTGTGTTTTTTTTTTTTTTCAAGTATAATAATTCTGGTTTAAAAACCAAGTCACCTGCATAGGGTTTTGGTTGTAAACACTGACATCAACTGTAAAAAGAAGTCCCCTGAGAGTAAACAGTGTCCTACAGTGAGGACTCACAACCCACACCACCTGGGTCCTCACTACCTGCTCTCCCAAATTCCATCTGTTTAAGACAGAATGCGGTTCTCCCAGGGTTTCACAGCTTCATTCCACTTTGTGCTAGAAGCAGGCAGGTGAGAAAGCCGTGATGACCAGGTGCTATTTTATCAAAGCTTCAGGATCTTGAAAAGGGGATCGGACAGAGAATAACATTCCTACCATCTTACCCAGGGTGGGGCTGCCCTTCCTAAGAAGGGTAAAGACTTGGGGTCACCTGAATGGCTTATAATTTTCCCTTTCCTTTTGACCTATCTTCTTCCCCATTTTATATGCTATCTCATTCTCAAAAAACATTTGAGATAATTGTCATTGTTTCTTCAGGTCTATAGCAAGGACTTTTATTAAAGAAGGGACTTCCTAGTTATATGATCTTGGGCAAGTGACTTCCAAGCTTATTAAGCCTCAGTTCCCTTATCTGTAAAATGGGGATAATAATGACCAAACTGGATTTTTGTGATTTTTAAATTCCATAATATATGTGGAGAACTTGGCCAAATGCCTGCCACATAATAGGGGCACAGTAAATGAAAGCTGTGTTTACCATAAGACCCAGAGAATGGCAAAGGGGACTTCCAGGAACAAAAGGAAAGAAGCCATTGGAGTTTCCAGGAACTACCTGATAGAGAATCCAGAACTCTGCACAAGGGGTAGGGGCATGGGGACCTCTGAAATTTCTAGTTTGTAAGTCTCCCAAGTTTGTCGTTTTCTCCTGCAGGCCTACTTCATTTAGATCAGTAGTTCAATCCTTTAAATGAAAAAGGCCTAAGTGCTTATTTGGAGAGTTCATTTTGGGGGGAAGAGAAAAAAACTCTAGGGAATGGGGGAACAAGGTTTAGGAGAGAGACTAGCTGAAATGTTTGGGGGCCAACAGGAATGAAGAGAAGGACATTCAGAGATCCCTGGAAGTCTCATTCTGAGGAGTTCTGCAACCCCTCAGACCCGAGCAGACCGTTCCTCGTTCCCTCCCTGCTGTTCACAGTGCAAGTACCACAAACTATGCCAGTTTGGGGAACACTCTGCTCAGACTCCGAGTGGTTCCATGACCCTGCCTGGTGTAACCTGATCCACACACCCAGTCACTGGCATATTTAAAGGACACCTGATTCTTTCTGTGAGAACATGGTTACGCTAAACCTCCGAAGACATGAGTACAAAGAGAATCCCAGCCTCTGGCTTCAGTCCATACACAAACAAGTCAAGTTGCCTGAATCTGGGTCAGGAGGGAAAGCCACTCTTCTGGGGCAGAGGGAGAATTACTGCCTGCCTAACAGTCTGTATCCACAAGGGCAATGGTTCTCAACCCTGGTCAGGGCATCAGAATCTCTTGGGGAGTTTGAAAAAACACAGATGTTCAGGGCCATCCTAGACCTACTAAATACCGCAGGGGAAGTGCCTGGGAATATGGAGTAAAAGTGCCATAGGTGACCACGGCGTAAAGTCAAGGTTGAGGAATGCTGCATGAAGGTATCATGTTTTGAACTTCTGGGAAATTACTAGGGTTCCACATAAAGAGACAAGAGAGCTCTCTTTTTTCCCTAAGTGGCATCTGCTACCATACCAGTCTGTTCCAGATTCCCTGGCTCTCCAAGAGGAGGGAACCAATCAAGAGGCAACTGCACTCAGCTGCCTAACCTTCCCAGGCCTTTCCAAAGGGTCCCATCCTCATCACCACAGAACTCAATAATTAAAAAAAAAACCACTTCTTATAGAAATTAGATTCATAATTAACATTTTTGGAGCACTTGTTTTGTGGCAGTTCCTGTACCAATCAACTAGAAGCCTCTGAGAGTGGCACCACGTCATTCCCATTTGGGGTGCATTCCTGGAAAACGGTGTTCATCAGAGCTTTACCAACTCATTACAGCACAGTCCTCAGGGACAGGTCTTCCCAACACAGTGATCATTACCTATGATTAACATACAAGTTGAGGGTTACTGACTGATGTGTCTTCTCGATATTTTCTCGCAGTGGATGTGGCTAGGGTGAGTGCATGACCCTGAATTTAACTGAGGCTTATCTCCTCCAGCTGTCAAAACAGCTGGCTTGAAATTTTTTTTTTTAAGGAAAAATATGGAATGCCTCATGAATTTGCATGTCATCCCTGAGCAGGGATCATGCTAATCTTCTCTGTATTGTTCTACTTTTAGCGTATGTGTTGCTGAAGAGAGCACTCTGGCCTGTATTTCAGCCATAAAAATAATTCCATGTTTGCCTATCCTTTGCAAAACAATCAAACCATTTGCTGGGAATCAGAGAGGTGTAAACAAGGGACTGTGGGAGAGTATGCAGGTGCTTTTTGGTAGAGAGCATTAGATTGATCTCAGCTATTTAGCACTATACTGTGTCCATGTTTAAAGATGATATAACTGAGGCTCAGAGAACTTCAGTAACTTGCCAAACACGGAGAGCTAGGACGGGGTAAGGACTGGACTCCAAGTCTGATTCCCAGACTAGTGCTTTTGCCTTAGCTCCAATAGAGTGACCCCACTAGCCCTTCTGAATGGTTACAGTCACTTATGTGCAGATTTATAATGGTTGACAATTCACATACTGTTTTTATCAACCACACGCAAAAATCATGGATTAAGATCCGACAGAATTTTAGGAGAAAATATTCATAGAAGTAATGAGGGCTCAGAGGGGCTGAGTGACTTGTCTAAGATCAAAGAGCTACTAAGAGCTGGAGTCTGTATTTGATCTTAGTAAGGCTCCAAAACAGGAACTATTTTAACTGGCTAAAGATATATGTAGTGTGATAGAGAGGAAATCACATAAAATAGGTGAAGAAACTATGGATTCCTATCCCTGTTCCAATCCTTATTAGCTATATCACTTTGGACAAGTCCCTTCTCGTCTTCTGCAAACTGAAAACAATGGTCTCCCACCTACTTTCTGGTGAAGTGAAGGTTCAAATGGACATAAAAGCATTCAGAAAATACTCTCCAAATAATAGTAATAATAATAATAATAGAGCCTAGGAACTCTGGCAAATCAGTAAGACCTGGGTTTAAATTTCAACTCTGCCACTAACTGCCTGTATAACCCTGGGCAAGTGATCTTACCTCTCTTACACCTCAGTTTTCTCATTGGCAAAATGGGGCTAAATCAAGTACATTCCCCAAAAGTGATGATTAAATGAGAACATCCATTTGGACATATCCATTTTGTGCCTGACACATAATACCCGGTCAATAAAAGTCATTGAGGGATAAATGGATAAAGAAAATGTGGTATACACATGTATAGTGGCCTGTATATATATAAAGTAGTGGAATAATGTCCATAATAAAGTTATATATTAGATATATAAAATAATGGAATATTATTCAGCCATAAAAAAGAATGAAATCTTGCCACTTGAGACAACATGGATGGATGCTGAGGGCATTATTCTACCTTACGTAAGTCTGACAAATAAAGACCAATACTGAATGATCTCACTTCCATGTGTAATCTAAACAAACAGGGTGTGTGCGTGCGCGTCTCTGTGTGTGTGTGTTTCGGCGTAGGTGCCAAATGGGTGAAGGAGTCAAAAAGTACAAACTTCCTTTCATAAAATAAGCAAATCATGGGGACCTAACGTACAGCTTGGCAATTACAGTTAGTAATACTGTACTGCATGTTTGAGAGTTGCTAAGAGAGTATATCTGGAAAGTTCTCATCAGGAGAAAAAATAATTCTGTATCTATGTATGGTGGTGACAGATATTAACTGGACTTACTGTGGCAATCATTTCGCAATATATACAAATATCGACTCATCATGTTGTATACCTAAATCTAATATAATATTGTATGTCAACTGTATCTCAAAAAAAAAAAAAAGGTTAGCGACTATTACCGTCATAATTGTGCCTCCCCGGCTTTTACTACCTGAAGTACCGACTTTCTAAGCTACCCAACGCGCCCTGGGCTCTGTTTGGGTCTCGTTATTCTCTGCCTTCTTCCTCCACCCGCTCCCTCCTTCATCAGACCCCTTCCTCCACAGCGCGTTTTAACCCCCTCCAGGAACCCCTGGCCCTTGGCCCCGTTTCGGCGCCGTCTCTTACTCGACGACCTTGGCTGGGTCCCCGTGGTGCCCATAGACCAGCGCCCGCACCCGGGAGCGCTCGGCAGATGCGGAGTAGGGGGCGGCGGCAAACCCGCCGCGGTCCCAAGCGGGGAACAGCTCGCGCCGCAGCCGCGACCGGGTTCGCGCCCTCACCAGCACGCCGCAGCCCCACATGCTTCCCCCAGACAGCTCCGAGCCGGACAGCGCGCCTACGTCATCGGCCTGCGTCCGCGCGCCTGCGCCCCGCCTCCCTCCCCGCCCCGTCGCGTGACCACGCCCCTTGCTCTTTTTAAAAGGTCGTCCCCTTCCTCCGCTGCCCGCGCGGTGGCGCTTCGGGAGACTGCGCGGGGCGGGGCGTGAGATGGGGAAGTTGGAAGTACCGGAGGGAGTCTCGGAAAATCCGAACGGGTCAAGTTGTTCTTCCAAGTAGGAGCGTTTGAGACCGGGCAAGAGCTGTGTCTACAGTCTACGATTTGGTGTTTGATTTGGGGGAAGTCATTTACCGTTCCCTGACCTCAGTTTTTTCTTCTCCCCACCGTTTATTGAATGCTCACTGTGCAAGACCTTTTAAGACATCACCTCATTTATTCCCTGCTATCCTGTTAACAGCATAGGGAAGCAAAGTTTACTTCCCTACCACTGAATAGAGTAGATTTAAGTTGATGTGGAGGCAAGAGTACCGGGCTTGGAGCTAGAAGATTTAGGTTCAACTCCTAGTCTTGCTGCTTTCTAGCTTGGCCACCTTGGGCTAGTGTCTGAAGCTTCAAGCTCTGTTCTCATGGGGACAGTGGGGGACAATATACCTCCTTCAAAATTGTGGCGAGGATTGGATGAAACAATAGAATAACGTTGTGGACAGAAGAGCACATTGTAAAATGCTAAGTATGTTCAGATATAAAGGAGGGATCACGAGGAGGGCCCCCTCTCAAAATGTTTACAGTGTAGAAGGGATTTAGTGGGACAATGGAAGTGCTTTGTAAGAAGATGTAGCCCAGTAAAGACACTAGATCATATTTTTAGTGGAGGTGAGACATGAACATAGCTAAAACCCTAGTTGGTAGAGTAGGACAGAGGGCACTGTTGGAGTCTGAAGGAGAAAGGTGCTCTGGAAGGAGCCAGGGTGGAGACGGGGGTTCTTGCAGGAGGTACTATTGGAGGCTGCCCCACTCAAAATCTTCGGTGTGCATAAAAATCACCTGAGGTCCCATCTCGAGCCTACTGAATTAGAATTTGGGGGACAGGTCCAGGAATCTACAATTCCTACACGCTTTCAGGAATATTCTAATGCAGGTGGCCCAGGAAACAGGCTTAGACAAACACTGAGCCAGGACTTTGAAGAATAAGGAAGAGTTCCTTTCTCTAGATTTTATTGACCCAAAGCCTGCCAGCTCAAAGCCTTTTCTCTGAGGAAGAGAAGAAAGCAAAGTGCTGTGACGAAAGCTGCAGGTGGTTGGATTTTGGCAAAACTGGCTTTGAGCCTTGGCTCTGCCATTTTCCAGCCATCTAATTTCGGACAAGTCACAGACTCTCTGTGTCTTCATTTCCTTATCCTTAAAATGAAGGAAATAATGGTATTTGTTTCAAAGCTGTTGTGAAAATCAAGTGAGCTATTATTCACTTGAAGCATTTAGCACAATGCTTGGCACGTGAAAGCATTTGATAAATGTTATTAGGTTATTGTGATGATTAGATGGGAAATATCATATGTAAAACACTCAGACTAGGGTCTGGCTCGTACTATGTGCTCAAAAAAATGTTTATACCTGTTTTTATTATTAGAGAAAGTAGATGTCCCACAATGGCGGAAAGACTTGGTCCCACACTTGATGTGAGTGCCCGTGTGCATGAGCACACACACACACACGCACACACACTACCCAGTTTTGCTTACCTTCTGACACACAGATCTACTTCTGTTGAAGACTCTCTAGGTGACACTGAGATGTTGACATTATCTTCTCTACCAAATTGGCTCTTCTGAAGTCCCTGGACAGGCTGGCTGGAAAGCCTGGAGAATCATCTTATAGGTGTTCCTCCTGGAGGCTGGACTTAGTCCCCTGTTCATCCCAATAGCCCCCACTTTCAGTCCAGGATATCAACTGTGTTAGCAGCCTTCTTCCTAACTGAAATCCTCTCCCCTCTCTTTCCCTCCTGTTCCCTTCTTTCTCAGGCCTCCAGAATGATTTTTTTTTAAAAGATTTTATTTATTTATTCGACAGAGAGAGACAGCCAGCGAGAGAGGGAACACAAGCAGGGGGAGTGGGAGAGGAAGAAGCAGGCTCATAGCGGAAGAGCCTGATGTGGGACTCGATCCCGTAAAGCCGGGATCACGCCCTGAGCCGAAGGCAGACGATTAACCGCTGTGCCACCCAGGCGCCCCCCAGAATGATTTTTTTAAAAAAATATTTTATTTTTAAGTAAGCTGTATACTCAACATGGGGCTGGAACTTATAACCTTAAGATCAAGAGTCACATGTTTTACCAACTAAGTCACCCAGACACCTCCAGAATGATTTTTTTTAAACAGAAAGATCAGATTTTGTCTTGTCCTTGCTTAAAGTCCTTCTGTGACTCTCCAATACTTAGATCCAGTAGTCACAGTTCTTTGTAGAACACCATGAACTATTGACGTGTTAAACTTAAAAGTGTAAAAAACAAAACAAAACAAAATTAAACTGATTCTATACTAACTTTACCATTCTCTTGCACAACTGCCACATGCTAAAAGTGTATGGAGGAAAAGCACCTTAAAACAAAGAAAATTCTATTCAGTGTAATTAAGTTACCTTCTTGCAAGTTAGAAAAAGATGGCTGTAGTTTTAATCCAGTGGCAGAACCCCTCAGCTTCGCTTGAGAAGCACCCGGGTTTCCCCAGGGGCATTGTTGGAGAACGACTGGTTGAGGGGTTCAAGTCCAGTTTTCGTGGCCTTGTATTCTGAGTCCCACACTGTTTTTATCTCCTGCTATGAGACTGTGCATAGCCCATGATCCAATAGCACCTGATACCTTTCCGAGCAATTCCGTCTTGTGCCTTTATTCACATTGCTTCTTCTGCCTGAAATGTTCTTCCAGCCTTGCCTGCCTGGGAAACTCCAGGTTCAGATATCATTTCTTTGATATTGTTTTCCAGCTCCCTGGGCTGAGTCAACCTTTGCTGCCTTTGTGTTTTCTCTGAATTGGTGTTATGGCCTTTAGGACACGGTTCCTTATTTATTTACATGTCCAATTCCCCCCCCTCCCTGGGACAAGAGTGGGTCACGTTTGGCACATCTCCATGACACCAGCACCCAATATGGGGCCTGGCCCAGGGTAGGTGTCATAAATATTCCATGAGTTGAAAGTAATTGAATTTCCTCACGGCCTGGCCCTGTCTGCGGTGCTGTCTCCTTTCCCCCTAGATTTGGGCGGGTCACTCCAGGCCACTCAAGGCTACTAGAAGTCTGTGATCTTTTTCAAGTGAAGCAGAACAGTCTCTGTTCATCTGCGCACCTGTTGCACGTGTTCTCCTTCTCCCTCCATGACCGGCTCTGCCCTGTAGTCTTCTCCTGCACAAAGAACAAAGGGGGTGTAGAGTTGGTCAGGTCTAGGTTTGAATCCTGGGCCCACCCTTTACTAGTTTTGTGGGTAAGTGGACAAGTGCTGCACACATTCTGAGCCCCAGTGTCCACATACCAAAAAATGGAATCAATGGTAAACTGTCAGGAAGCTCTCACAGGAGTTGTCTGCAAACAGCATCACCCTGGGTTGTTTCTTCTGTTCACTGGATTTCTCTCCTTGAGTTTCTTATTCTGGCTGGTCCTTCCTGTCTTTTCCCTCTCCAACATCTGTTTCTTCTCCATCACCTTTTTTCTTGCTTCTGACTTTCTCCCTGTGATTCTCACTCTAATTCTCTGTCTCCTTGGCCCTTCCCCAGCTCAGCATGTTGCCCATCAGGGCTCACAAGAGAGAGGACCAAGAGTCCAGAAGCCCTCCACCCTGCCCCCTCCAGGCACGGGCCAACCTCACGGGTGCCACCCTTGGTGAGGGGGCAGCCTGCAAGGGATGCAGTGCACAGGGAGGACCTAGATAGACCTGGACCCCCCAGGCTCTGTCCGGTGTCACTGGCCACTAGTTAGATCCATCTGCCCATGGGTCCCTCTGTTTCCACAGTCTGTTCTCCACTTGGCTCATCTGAAGACTTAAAAAAAAAAAAGGGATTTTACTCTTCTGTTTAATACTCCAATAGCTTCTTTCTGCCCTTAGGGTTTAACCCAAAGCCCCATAGTGTCTTGCATGCCCTGCAAATCCTGCTGGCCTCTCCGGTTGCACCTGGCTTCCCTTTACTCCTCACTCCATTCCAGCCACCCTGGCCTGGCTGTTCCTCAAAAGCACCAGCTCCTGCTTTTGCACAGGCTGTCCCCTCTGGCCGCAGCGACCCTCCCCACTGATTTGCTGGCTCCTTCTCTTACTTCGGGTCCCAGCTCAAATATACCACATCACTTACTCAGGAAATCCCTCCTGGATCTCCTTAACTTGAGTAGGATCCCCCCCTAATTATTTATCACAAAATTCCTTCCATTTTCTTTAGACTGTCATATACAACTCAGGTTGTATATGACATATTTTGCATGTTTGCTGTTGGTCTTTTCCCTGAGACTGTAAGCCTCATCAGGGCAAAGACCGTGTCTATCTGGATTCATTCATTTATCCATTCGGTATTTTTTGAGCATCAACTACATGTGAGACACCAAGCTCTGGGATACAAGACGAAATCCTTGCCCTTAGGGAACCCATGTTCTGGGTGGGTGGGTAAGAAAAATAATGACTATGTCACATGGTAGGTGCTCTGTTTTAAAGCCTCTGGGTGGCTCAGTCAGTTAAGCGTCTGCTTTCTGCTCAGGTCATGATCCCAGAGTCCTGGGATTGAGTTCCTTATCGGGCTCCCTGCTCAGAGGGGATTCTGCCTCTCCCTCTGCTCATGCTCATTCTCTCTCGCTTTCTCTCGCAAAAATAAATAAAATCTTAAAAAAACCCAAAACAAATAAATAAAACTGCAATAATCTCTTCCCCACCCCTCACTGTTTCTCCCTCCATTTCTCTGGCATATCTCTGTCCCAGGTAACAGAAGCCGTGATTTATCACTGTCTCATGTACCAGAGAATTTGCTTGTATGGCTGTTTATTGTTCTTGTTTTCCCACTGGAACGTAAGCTCCATGAAGGTAGGAATTTTGGTCTGTTTTATATTTCTGCCTTGGCTTAGAGGAATGATTGAATGAATGAATCACCATCTGGTATTTGTTAATTTGCTCCAGATGGGAGGCAGTCTCAGCCTCCATTCAAGTAAAGCCAGATGGCCTTGACTCAAAACCTGGTACCACTACATACTAATGCACAACCTTGGAAAAGTCACCTCTCTGTACCTCAATTTCCTCAACTGTGTAATGGGAGTAATAAATAATAGTGGTGAGGCTTAAAGGAGTCCATGTGAGTAAACACATAGAAAGCGTCTGGACATAGTAATGGACAACAAGTTTAACATCATTGTACAAGGGCCGGTATTGGGTAGAGGCCCAGATATACTTAACCTGTGTAGCCAGAGGTAGCCAAGGACCGAGGAGAATTAGTGACAGAGGCAGACTTTGTGGCATGAAAAGGAATAATTTTCTAAAAGCCAGCATGAATTCACTATCATAGTTAAAGATTTCAACACTCCTCTGTCAGAAATGGACAGAATCGGTGGAAAATAAGTAGGGACATAGCTGAACTCAACAACACCATCAATCATAGACACCCGTAGACTATGCCATCCGACGACAGCAGAATACACATTCCTCTCAAGCTTATGTGGGCTATTCACCAAGAGAGACCACATTCTGGCCATAAGACACATCTTAACTTTAAAAGACTAGAACTTGTACAATGTTTGCCCTCAGACCCCAGTAGAATTAAACTAGAACTCTATAACAGAAAGGTAGCTGTAAAACCCCAAATGACTCGGAGATTAAATAACACATGGATCAGGGGCACCGGGGTGTCTCAGTTGGTTGAGTGTCTGACTCTTGGTTTTGGCTCAGGTCATGATTTTAGGGTTGTGAGATCAAGCCCCTCATTAGGCTCTGCACTTAGTATGGAGTGTGCTTGGGGTTCTCTCCCTTCCTTTCCTTCTGTCCCTCCCCCCTGCAAGTGCACCCTTTCTCTCTCTCTCAGATAAATAAATAAATAAATAAATAAATAAATAAATAAATAAAGTCTTAAAAAATAACACCTAGATCAAAGAAAAAATGTTGAGAAATAAAAAAACATTTAAAACTCAATGAAAATGAAAATAAAACTTATAAAAATTTATGGGATGCAGCAAAAGCAGTGCTTAGAGGGAAATTTATAGCAGTGAATGCATATATTAGAAAGGAAGAAATATCTAAAATCAATCAGCTAAGCTTCTACCTTAGGAAACTAGAAAAAAGAAAGCAAATTAAATCCAAAGGAAGCAAAAGAAAGAAAAAATTAGAGCAGAAATCAGTGGAATTGAAAACAGGAAATCAGAAGAGAAAAATCAACTCCACCAAAAGCTGGTTCTTTGAAAACATCAATAAATCAATAAGCCTCTCATCAGGCTAAGAAAAGGAGAGAAGACATAAATTACTAATAGCAGAAATAAAAGAGGGTCCATCACTACAGATCCCATGGATATTAAAAGGACAATAAAGGAATATTATGAACAACTTTAAAACCCAGGGTTTCCAAAGACCCAACCATTTGGCTTTGGTAAGTGATGAGCACTCTGTCCTTGGAGGTATGCATGACTGTATTTGGAGGGACCTAGGAAGGAGGGGATTCAAGCAGCGAAGGCGACAGAGAAGCAGGATGTCTTTGGGTCTCTGTCCCCGAGAGTGCTGTGCCAGAGTTAAGTGTGGGCAGTGAGCGTGCTGGCTTGAGAATGTCGGTGCTGGGTGAATGTAGAGGCAGGTGGGCCTCAAGGCCCCGCCCGGGACCCCTTAGAGGGCGTGCAGGAGTGGGGGAGGGGCGCGCCCGGGCAGTCGGAGATCGGACCGGCTGCAGCGCGCGCGGCTGCCAGCAGGGGGCGCCGCGAGACCGCAGAACCCGCGGCCGGGCCTGACGTCAGCGCCCCGCTTGCTTGGGCTCCCGCTCTGGACTCGGCGCCAGTCCCGCTCAGCGCCGCGCCGCTTCGCTCCGGCTCTGGCTCGCCTCGGGCTGGGCTCGGCTCGGGCTCTGGCGGCGGCACCCCCTGCGCCGGGCCCCGGGGCAGGCGGCGGCGCACCATGGTCCGCGCCCAGGCTCTGGTCCTGGCGCTCACCTTCCAGCTCTGCGCGCCAGAGACCGAGACTCCGGCAGGTAAGCGCGCGTCGGTCGGACCAAGCTTGCCCCGCGGAGCCCCCGGGGCCCGTGGCGTAGCTCTCAAAAAAGTGTAAGTATTAGGTGGCCGGGCGTTCCGAGCCTGCCTCCTGTGTGTGACCGAGTGTTAGATGTGCGAGCGGTGCTCAGGGTGTTGTGTGTCTGCGAATGTTGTGTGTCCATGAGTTATGTGTGCATGAAAAGGTGCTGTGTGTGTTGTGCGTCTCCGAGTGTGTTGGGGTGAATGTTGTGTGCATCGAGGCATTGGGTGTGCACTGTCTTGTGCGCCTGCCAGTGTGTAGTGTTTGTGCGGCCAAGTAGGGTGTGTGTGTGTGCATCTGAGTTTGGTTGTGTGGCCGGAGTTGTATCTGCGAATGTGTTGCATTTGTTTGCATTTTGTATGTCGTGGCAGGGAGTGCTGCCTGTTGTGTGTCCGCGAATGTGCTGTGTGTTTGTGTTATGCGTGTGACCGGGAGTGCTCTGTGGATTCTGCCCGCGTGTGGATCGGGGAACGCGTGTGTGGTGTGTGTGCTTGTGAGGTCCGTGTACGTGTGTGAAGGCGTGGGAACGGGTCCGGAACGTGTGTGTCCGTGCGCTGTGTGCGCGATGTGTACGTGTGGGAGTGTCTGGGGTTGGTGGTGTGCGCCGCCGGGGGTTGCGTGGGTCCGAGTGAATGCCAAGTGTGCCGGGAATGCGTGTGTAGGAGCGTGTCTGGAGCGGATGTGAGTGTGTGAGTGTGTCCGTGCGTGCTGGCTGCGTGTCCAGGAATGTTGCGAGTGTGGTGCGCGCCTGGGCGGTGGCCGAGTGTGTGCCCGGGGGCCCTGGGGCCGCCCGAGGGGGCGGTGTCAGGGTTGTGTGTGTGTGTATGTGTGTGCGCCCCGCGTGTGTTTGTGTGTGGCGCGCGGGCCCGGAACAAGTTGTCGCGGCGGCGCCCCCTCCCCTCCCGAGTCGGGCCGGGCCTGAGGCTCGGGAGGGAGAAAGGGGGCCCCGCGGCCGCGGACTCCGACATGTCGGGCTGTTTGTTGTTTCGCAAGTTCTGCGCGGCGCTGGCGGCCGGCTGCTCCGAGGCGGCGCCGGGGCCGCGGGGCGCCCGGGGCCGGTGGCGGGGAGGGCCGGGCGCCGGAGGCGGTCGCCGGGGGCCGCGCGGGGCGCGCGGGGGCCGGGCGGGCGGGCGCTCCTGCGGGGCTCCGCCAGGGCTGCACCGGGCGGGCGGTGGAGGGGGGCGCGCGGCGGACGCTGTGGCCGGGCGGGGCTGCGACGTCCCGGCGCGGGCAGGGCCTGGCCCTCGGCCGCCGGTCGGCGCCCCCTCCCGTGGCGGGCAGGAGGCGCCGCGGACACCGGGGTCTCCCGGGACACTCCCTCGGTCGACTCCGCAACTTTGTGCCGCCTCCCTGCCGGCCGGGACCGCGGTGTGTGCGAGTGTGTACGTGTGTGAGCGTGTGTCCCCGTGTTTCTGTCTGCTGTGTGATCGCGCTGTGTGTGTGTTCGCGTATCTGAATGTGCGTATCGGGAGCTTGTGTCTGTGTGTCCGTGTGTGCTGTGGACCGTGTGTCGGCTGTGTGCGTGTGTCTGACTCCCCCCCCCCCCCCATCCTTGCCTGGGGCCTGGGATCCCAGACTGTGGCCGCCTCCAGCAGAGTTGTGCCCGACCCGTCCCCTGGGGCAGGGGTGGCCCGGTCCCCTCCCGCAGCCTCATCCTCTCAATCCCCACCGTTTGGGTGGCTGCAGCCTGGTACCCAGGGCGCTGAGTAACGGGGAGACGCCCCAAGCAGAGATCAGAGCCAAGGCACGTGCCGGGCCACCTCGGCCCGGGAGAGACTTCTGGCCGCGGGCCTCGGAGAACTGGCCTCCCCGGAGTCGAGTTCGTTGCCCCACCGCCCCTTCGGGCCTCTCAGGCAGGGCTCCTCTCCTGCTCCCGCAGTCGCTCCTGCTGTTGGCTGGGAGCTGGGGCCTGGCTTCCTCTCCCGCTCAACCCCTCCCCCAGCAACTTTGTCCCCTCCCCCACCCTGAGATCAAACAGGAGGGGTACTATACACCCCCGCCCCTTGATTCGGAGAACCTTCCTGTGCTTCACCTCCTGCCGGCAGGGGGATTGTCAAGAACTGAGGTTTGGGATGGGAATGAGACCCTGAGCAAGTTACTTCCGTTTTTGGGGTCTCGGTTTCCTCATACGCCTTATGGGCATCATAATAATGGTGCATAGTACTTGGTAGATTATAAAGTAAGGCTCTATCTGTGAGTGCCAGGGAACAAAAGATGGTTTTGAGGACTATTACAGAGCCCCTGAAACCGTGATTTGAAGCCAGGAGGACCTGGGTTCAAATTCTACCTCTGCCACTTGCTGTCCTTGTGACCTTGGGCAAGTCCCTTCACTTCTAAAGTTCCTGGCGCCCTTGTAGCTATTATCTTTGGGGTTTCATTCATAAATAAATTCTTTGTAGAAGGGGTATGATCTATCCTTGCCCCCAATCTGGGTAAAATCAGCCCGGCTCCCTGAATGCCTCTAGAGTCCCCTGCCCCACCAAGGGTGGGTGTGCGATGTCTTGCAGTCATGCAAATCTGGTAATAATTTATTCTTCTGTGTTCTAGCTCATTTTGTCCTTTTGGTTGCTGGGGCTGTGGACAACAGGAATGAGGGAGAGGCTGCCCAGTGGTTTCAGGTTGGGCAATAAAGGCTTGTCTGAGCAGCTGGCCCTTCTCCCCGGGGCAGGGGGAGGAGACTCTGCAGGAGGTGGTGAGAGTGGCCCGGATGGGGGTGCTGAGCTCCTTGGTGGCCCCCTGCCCAGCTCAAGTGTCAGAGAAAATTCAGGGCGGACACCTGCTTGCTTGAGGCATGCTGCCATCCTTCCATGCCGTCATCTGCTAAGGCAGACTTTTGGGGGTGGCCTTTTCATGCAGGGCTCCGTTAGCTAGAGCTGCTAGGGGTGCGTTGTGCCCTCCCTTCCTCCCACAGCCCCCTTCCATCCTCCAAGCTGTACTTTCTTCCCAGAACTCTCTAATTCCACCTCTTCTCCTGGTGAACTCCTGTTCTTCCTTCAAGTCTCAGCTTTGGCATTACCTCCTCCTTGAAGCCTTCCTTGGTTACTCCCTGTTCTAGTTCAGGAAGGGAGAGTGGGGGTTGATTGGATTTTTTCATAGCGTTGTAATTATTGTAATTACAGTTTATTGGTCCTTTCTCCCTTAAAAACTATGAGCTCTGTGAGGACAGAGACTGGGTATTTAGGTCACGTCTGAATCCTTAGTGTCAGGTACAAGTCCTGGCCCACTGCTGCTGAATAAATGTGGCAAGAAAGAATGAATGAGGTCCAGTGGGTCAAGTTCTGAGCTTGAGAAGCCAGATGGGGGCGCACTGACTCCATTGAAAGTAGAGATTAAAGAATTCGGTTTTCCCTCCAGGAATCTGGAAAATTCTTCCGGGGGATGGTGTTGTGTGAAAAGGCCATGTACAGAGTAATCTCTGAGCTAGGAGTTGGGGAGGTTGAGTCCCTGGCGGAGACTGAAGGGAGTGGTCTCCTGCCTGTCATCCCCTCCCCCACCCCAGCTTCCCCTCTGCCTCCAACCCCCGCCCCCCCAGCAGCTGGCAGGGCCTGTCCTGCCCCCAGGCTCAGCCTTTGTGCTGGAGGCCTCAGCAGGTGGTGAGAGGCATCGAGTCCCAACCGTCAGTTTGAGCTGAGCGTCTTGGGAGGAGGGAGGGCAGGCCCTGCATTGGGAGGGGGAGACTCCCTCAGTTCTCTGTCCCAGATCTTGGAGTAGGCAGGTGGGGTCACAACCTGGGTGCTGACTGCTTGTGAGCTCCAGGGAGGGGAGGAGAGCGGCTCCCTGTAGTGACCGCTGCAGGTGGGGTTGTGGGAGGCTGGCTGAGGTGTGTGCCGGTGTGATCCTGGCATCTGGGCAGTCAGAATGGGGTGAGGGGTGTGTGTGTGTGTGTGTGTGTGTGTGTGTGTGAGAGTGATTGTATGATTGTAGCCTGGGGCACAGGACATATGTGTGGCTTGTCAGGGTGTCTGGCCATCTGGTTACCCTGCGTGGCAGGATCTGAGTCTGGAATAGGGAGGTGACCAGCTGTTTGGATCCCTGGGGAGCCTGCTGCTAGGGTGTCTTGGTATCTAAGGGTCAAATTCCTGGAGTTTGAGTGCAGACCTGTTTGGGTGGGTGGCATCTCAGTAACTAGGTGTGGGTGTCCCAGGACCAGGCTGTGGGAGGCTCAGGGTGTGCCAGCCTAAGGATGGCCTAGTGTCTCTGGATCCGGAGGTGGGTGTACCCAGGTGTCTGGCAGTCCTCGGGTTCATGGGTGTACAAGTACAGGAGTGTTTCTGTGTTGTGTCCACGTGTGGGGCTGAGTACTTGGGTGTCTGGGCGTGGGGTTCCCACAGTGTCTGGATATCAGAGTGTGGAGGTATCTGTATCCAGCAACAGGGTCTCCATGCATTAGAGTATCCAGGTGTGTGTGAGTCTGGGTGTGTGGCGCCCTGGGGTGGGGGTTTCTGTCTCTAGGGTGTGCATGTGTCGGGTAGGGAGTGTCCGGTGACTGTGTGCAGCTACGTACCAGGGCCTCTGCCACTCAGCTTCTGATGCCCCCTTCCCTGGGGGGTTGTCTCCCGATCTCCCTTCAGACCCCAAGGCCAGGAGCCTCTGTGGAAGGCCCCAGTGGTTCTGCTGCTCCATGGTTAGCCAGTCTAGTGCTGACTCTCGATAGAACTTCCTACCAATAGAACTCACAACGATGGAAATATTTTTCCAATATAGGGTCACTGATTCACGTGTGATTATTACATTTAAGTTGATTAAAATTCATGAAAATACAAACCAGTCCCTCAGTCACACCTGCCACATCTCAAGTCCTCAAGAATCTCGTGTCGCCAGTGGCTGTGTTGGTGGGTGCAGGTAGCGGACGTTTGGATCTGGGCAGAAATCCTATGGACAGGGCTGTCCTGGAGGTGTGAGGCCCGGATACCTCAAGGGGTGGAAGTGGGCTCATTGAACTATCACTCAGCAGCCACTGAAGAAGGTGTTGTCGAATCCATGTCCCCTTCCTCCCAGCCCATCATTTCTTGCCTGGACCATTGCAGTAGCCCTCCTTGGTCTCCACTCTGCCGTCAACTCTGCAGCACTTCCAGCACCTGTGACCTGAATGCGCTCTCGAGGGCAGACCTGGGATGCTGCCACTCCCTTGCCCCAAGCCCAAGGCTCTCCAGCACCCAAAACCCAAACCCTATAGGATGCGCACCTCACTTTCCGAAACAGCTTCATGTTTATGCATGTCCTGCCTTGACCGTGCTCCCCCTTGTCCACCTTATGATCCAGGATCACCAGGCCAGTGCTGGTCCCAGAACCCGCCAGGCCCTTTCACACCCCTCTGCCCTTGCACATGCTGTGCCTTCTGCCCAGAATGCCTCTCCCGCCCTTCTCACCTCATGGGGGCCTGCTGACTGGCCCAGCCTCAGAGTCCAGCTCTGTCACTCCTCCAGGGATGCTCCCCACTTCCCCACCCCCCTGCACGGTTTTTCAGATTTCTCCCATAAGGCACATAGGGCAGGACGGCTTGCTGAGTTGTTTTCCATTTTCTTTGCCCACCGGGCAGAAAGCCCCCTGAAGGCTGGGCTGGGTCTTTGTCATTTCCTGTCCCCAGGGGTTTGTATATGGCTGGTGCTCTCTCCGTGTTTGCACTGCTGTGAACCCAGGGTACACAGGGAAGGCCTGGAGCAGGTGGAGGATGGAGCTGGGCTCTGGAGGGCTGTCACAGATGGGGGCCAGTGTGCTCCGTGGGCTTGCTCAGGGCATTGCAGCCAGTGCCTGCAGAATGGCTGGGGGAGGGCTCCTGAGGTGGACGACTCAAAAGAGGCTGTTGGCCGGCTCAGGAAGTCTTGGGCAGAGTCCCAGGGTGCAGATCCCAGGACCTAGTGGCGAATCAGAAGGGACGTGGAGACCAGGAACTCAGAAGGGTCCCTGAGGTTTTGGAGTGGAGTACAGAAGCTGGGTGGAAGGACTGGGATGGGGAAATTGGGAAGGGGTGTGGCTGGGGATATTTGATGACCAAGATCACAGTTGGGGGCAGAGTAACAGCTGGGGGATGGGGGACAACTGGGGATGGGAGATAATGAGCGATGAAGATATATCTGGAGGCTGGGGACAGCTGGGGCCGAGGGGACAGGTGGAATTGGGGGGACAGCTGAAGGTTGGGGGACAGATGGAGGATGGAGAGAACAGGGGGGCCTGGGGCAGTTGAGGGATAAGGGGTGACAACTGGGGGCACCTGGGTGGCTCAGTCGGTTGAGCATCCGACTCTTGATTTTGGCTCAGGTTAGGATCTCAGGATCATGAGATCGAGCCCTGTGTGGGTCTCTGCACTGAGTGTGGAACATGTTTAAGATTCTCTCTCCCTCTGCTCCTCCCCTGCCACCCCCCCCCGGGTTGCACACATGCGCACTCTTTTTTTTCTCCTTCAAAAAAAAAAGAGGTGACGACTGGGAGGTGTCAGAAAGCTATGTGGGTGACAAGGATAGATGGGTCTCAGCTGAGAGAGTGGGGGATACGTTGCTCAGAATGTGTCTGCATGTGTGGACGTGTGCACCCTTGGGTCACACATGTGTGTAAACATGTGTTTTACCTCCAGTGTGGTTAAGAGCACGGGCTCTGGGTTCTAATTCCAGCTCCACCACTAGCTGTCTAATACCCGGGCAAGTTACTTGACCTTTCTGGGTCTTTAGTGTTTTCATCTGTGACACTGGGGTAGTTATAGAATGCAGTGCATGGAGTTCCCGTGAGGACATATTTTATATACGTAGGTGTATAGTTAGAACAGACCTGCCACCTAGTAAGAATGTAAGTGCTAACAGTTATTAAGCCCGTGTGTGTAAGTGTGCAGGCATCCTGTGTGCTCAGAAAAGTTTGTTTCTGGCTTCTGATGAAGTCTGGGCCCCGGAGGGGGTGGTGGTGGGGAGGGCTGCGGTGACCAAGCCGGGTTGGTTGGATCTGGCTCGCCTCTCACATCCTCCGTGCTGTTCTTCATCCCACTTCCTGCTCACCCTATACCAGGGCTAGTCCAATAGATCTCCCTCTCCGTCTCTGCCCTGTCCTGCCCCGCACCGCCCTGCCCTGGGCTGGGGGCCAGGGGATGTGCTTTGATTGCCCAAAAGCTTTTCAGCAGAATCAGAATTCATTGTCTGCCTGCCAGCACGCGGGGCCCTGCTCAGATAGAAATACCTGGACAATGTGCTCAGTTCTGGCTGCCCAGCCCATGGACAGCACTGGCTCATCCTGTGCCCTTGGAGAGTCACTGGGGCGGAAGATGCTAGGGTTTGGGGGACGGGGTGGAGGGAAGTCCACAGGGCAGACGAGGTCTCGTCTCCAACCCGTGGATTAGCCAGCCCAGACCGGCAGCGCTGGAGGCACAGCGTTTTCCAGGAGTCTGGGCGTCCCTGCTGTCCAGTGCATCACAGTGGGCGCGACCTCCCTGCGTGGCGTTGGCTGTGTGCCGCGTCTTTGTCTTACGTTCGTAACTACTCTGCATCACGGCGCTGGTCTGCTGCGGGCATATGCTCTCCGGGGTTCCTGGGCCCAGCACCTCAGGACCGGGCCCCCGCATCGCGTCCTGGCCCTACCCTGCATCTCAGCCCTGCCCTGCAAGACCATGCTGGGATTCTGCATTGCACTGGCTGTGCGAACCCTCCTGTGGGTCTGTGCGCTCCCCCTCGGCCTCGTCCCCTTGTCCTGCACCGCCATCCCGCACATGTCCTGCCATTTGTGTCTTTGCGACTCTTGTCTGTGCTGGATCACTCTACCAGATGTCACTGTGGCACCAGGAAGGTGGACTGTCCTGAGTTTCTGGTAGAGCCCCTCACACTGCCCCATGGCCTGGAGCCCACACTTGGCTTTCTGTGGCCACACTGCATGTTTGCCTCGTAGAGCATTTCTGTTCTGCGCTGCGCTGTCTCATGGGGCAGGGTGCATGGTGCTGGGCTTGTGGACTCTCTGGGGATTTGGGGCTCACTGCTAGCATTCCACCACTGCGCTGTGCCAACAGATGGCATGCAGCCGCCACACTGGCCCTCTGCGTCACGTGGTGTCTCGGCATGGCTCCGCACTGCGCTGGGTATGTGGCCTTTCCCAGTCTCTGGGTACACCTGCTCGGCACTCTACTAACACAGCGCCCCTTTGCCTCACGTGGCGCTTCAGTCCCGCTTTACTGCATGGCGCGCGCTGGATAGGTGCCCTCTGGCTAAGCCCTTCACACGCCGCTGCACCATGGCCACCACCACGCTGCCCCTTATGGCGTCTCAGCCTTTCTTGGGATTCCCGCTGCAGAGTTCTGCTAGTGCCCTTTCCCCCAGGTTTCTGCTGGCAGCCACAGTTGAGCAACATCTTTGCCTCGAGCGCCCGCCCTGCATGCACCTCTCCCCTACATTGCACACTGCTCAGGGAGTCTGGACTCACACTGTGGCTTGGAGCCGCTTTGTTGGGCTCTGGGACCGGCTTGGGTTTTTGCGGGTAGTGCCTCTGCGCCATACCCAGCATTGCACACTGCTCAGGGAGTCTGGACTCACACTGTGGCTTGGAGCTGCTTTGTTGGGCTCTGGGACCGGCTTGGGTTTTTGCGGGTAGTGCCTCTGCGCCGTACCCAGCATTGCACCTGCATGTCTGTGCACAGCACGGGTTACTGCTGAGCCTTTACCTGCACTGCACGTGCTCACAGTTGGGTTCTGTGCACTCCACTGGATTTTAGCAGCCCAGAGCCCTTGCATTGAATTCACTGTTCTTGCCCAGCATTTCTGTGCCACTTTCTACCCCTACCCTTGAGTCAACACCTGCTCCGCTCCTGGGGACTATATTGAGCTTGTATTCTGGACTAGGCTTCCATACCCAGTGGTTCCTTCCGTGCCACACCACACCCTTCTCACCCCTGTGCCTCTGTGCTGTGTGCCTACAGTGGACACATACTTGTGGTGAGGTCACGGAGCACCAGCCATGTGCCTGGCCCTGCGCTGGTGTCTGGAGAGGGAGAAGAACCGGTAGGGTTTGAACTTGGCCCCTGGCATTCTTCCGTGCACCGGTCACATAGCACCGAGCACCAGCCCCGTGTGCCATTGGATGCGCTGGCCTGGTGCGCTGGGTCTCCGCGCAGCCCTGGGTCCGGCCCACGATGGATGTGGCATCTCTGCGCTGCTTCCACCGTGCCGCTCCGGGGGTTAGTACCGGGGTCCGGGCACGCTGTGTGCTCTGCTCCCCTATGGCGTATGAGTGCATTCCGCCTCTGTACCGTGCAGAGCTGCTGCACTGCGCCCCCAGCACAGCACACCGTGGCACCACGTAGTCCTCTGTCTCCATGGACCGCAATGAAAGGACAGATTTGCACACCACCTGGGTTTGTGCGTGGCCCTCCGCCTCTCTGCTTGGCCGCATTCTGTTTTGATATGGCACAGAGCATCTGCACTGCAGGGGTCTGTGTTCTCTTTGCCCCCCTGTGCCTCTGCGCGGTGCAGCTCCCCATTCAGCCCTTTGCCTCTCTCAGGGGCCAGGCCCTGCCCCGTGCCTTCCCCTCCTCCCACCAACATGGTGGCCCTACCAGGAACCTTGGGATTTGCCGTGCATAGTGATCAGGGAGACGGGAGTGCGTCTGGCCTAAGTTTCCCCTGCTGTAGTTGGCTTCCTTCTATCCTCAGTGAAGGTGGAAGGATGTTGACATCGCTGGGCCCCGTGTTGGCTCCTGGAGGGGGTACCAGCTCAGCTTTTTCTGTCTGTGGTCCTGCCCTGAGTGATTTTCCTGGCTGCAGTCATGCTGAATCCTGGGTGATTAGAAGATGGTGCCCCTTGCCCTTAATTAATTACTCATTGGTTATCCAGGGCTCTGGAGAACAGCTCCAGGAAACCTGGGCTGAGGTTGGATGTATCGATCTGGGCAAGTAAAGCAGTGAAATGGGCTGGGCCAGGTGTCTGGGTTGGAGTCATGGTGCTTGAGCCTGTGTAGGGTTGGTTGGGGTCAGCCTAGTTGGGATCAGGGGGTTGATAAGTCTAGCCACTGTTGGCCATCTACCATACACAGGGCTTGGGGATGGGGTTCGGAGGCCAGTCTCTCTGACCCTAGGAAAGGAGAAGGTGGGGTTGGACGGACCTGACATGGAGCTGTAGTGCGGGCGGAGAACACAGGATAGGGCTGGGTGGGACAAGCATGTCCACTGGTGAGGTCACTGTTGGTTCCAGGGTTGGGCTGGGCTACCTAGAATAGGGATGTGGCTTCAGATGATGCAATAGACCAGGGCTATCACTGGGGCTGTATTTGGTTTCCCTGGGCCAGGGTTGGGGCTGTGCCTATAATTGGCTATGATCCCAGCCCCCAAGCTTGCAGTCTGTCGGGAGAAGTTTTGTTTCTCCTGGGGCCACCCTTGGGAACTGGATGCTCTACTGACAAACCAAAGAGAACAAAGATCTCATTGCAAACAAATTCTGTTTACCTAGGGTCCTTCAGAAAGCACCGGTGGTGGCTGGCAGCCACACTTGGCACAGAGCACCATTCCCTGTCTGGTGGGGAGGAGTCTGGTGCCCACACACACACACACACACACGCACACACACGCACAACTCCCTGCCACCCCAGCGTGTATACTCACCTCCCCTGTAGGCACATGCTCATCACTGAGTATCCCCATATACCTCTGCACGGGAATCTACACCCCCACACCCCCAACTTCACAGCACACTGCCTGGGGGACCCACCCTTGGAGACCCATGCCCATCCTCACGTGCTTCTGCCCCATAGTGTCTCTCTGCCCTCTCGTTATTCTTGCTCATGTGCATATCACCCAAATGGAACCAGAATTCTAGAGGTGGAAGTGGCCGTAGAGGTCACCTGGGTCCCCGTTCTCATTTCATAGGTGAAGCAGAGATTCAGAGAGGGCAAGTCGCCTGCTGCAGGTCCCACAGGGGTTAGAGGCTCAGCAGGAGTTAGATCCAGGTCTCCTGCCTCCCATCTGAGTGCCCAGGAGTCGGTACCAGGCTATCACCGTCACAGCCATGTATACGCGTGCGCGCACACACACACACACACACACACACACACACTTCGACATATGGAAACACATGCACATGGAGAGGCGGAGACCCTCATGCTGGGGAGACCCCTTTCCCACACTCTGACTCTTCCCGCTGAGGTTGCTTTGCCCCTTACATCGCCCCATCCGGAGCCCAGCCGGATGTGGATAAGCCATCCTCCTGCCTTCCCAAATTGTGGCTGACGGTTGCCTCAGCAACCGCCTGCCAGATTGGGGAGATTAGCTGAGGAATGTAGCTGGGCCAGTTTGAGCTGAGGCTGGGGGAACCGGTGGGGGTCCTGGGCTGATTGAGCCCACCCTCTCTGGGAAGCCAGGGCAGAGATGGGGTAGCCATGGCGGGCTCTGGTGTTCTCCCTGGCCCCAGCCTGGCTGAGACTGTGTCCCTGAGGTTTGGACTCGGCTGGGGGAAGGGAGCATGGGGCTGGGTGTCTGCGTGTTGTGCATTTCTCCGGGTGTGACTAGAGTGTGTGCCGTTTGCATCTAGGAGGGGAACTGGAGGCTCCTTGCCTTCCTGACATCTGACTGTGGACCCCATGGGGCTTGTCCCCCTGAGCTAGCTCCCTCCTGAGCCTGTGTGCCCTCAGGAGAACCCGCCTGCCCTCCTCCTGGTGCAGAGGGTGTATCATGGTCTCACCGGCAGCCTGCCCGAACACCTACTTGGCTTCCCAATTCTAAATGAGGCCAGACTTCTCACCTGGACACGTAAGGCCCTCCCTGCTCCGGCCCCAGCCTTCCTTTCTCCAGCCTTCTCTCCCGTGGCTTGGGTCAGTCTGCGCCCCCCTCTGTGCTCTGGGCTGACTGTGTGTTTATTCCCTGCCCTCCTTCGCTTCTGCTGGGCCCTTGCCTGAGATATCCTTCCGCCCATCTCTTCTGGCCAGAATGATAACCATCTTTCCAGGCTCTGCTCAGACGCACCCATCTCCAGAAAGTCTTTCTCCTGGATCCCCCTTGTGGCCTTGACCCTTCTCTGCTTTGTCTTACTGTCACCCTCACGCAGACTGGGAGGTCCCTGAGGGCAGGGCAGAATCTTAATCATCCTTGTGCCTTCAGTACTATCAGCCTGGGACCTGCTTTGGACTTTCAGTGGAAAGATTTCCTGGGAATGGAACTGAATTATCACCTGTGGCTAGCGGGACACCAGGGCCTTATTTTGTCGGACGTGATCTCCTTGAATAAAGATAGGTGACTTAAATCCCAGCTTCTGGGACTTAGAGTGTGGCCTTGGGCAAGCCACCTCATCTCTCTGTGTCTCAGCTTCCATGTGTAAAACAGGAATAATAATAGTACCTACCTTATGAATTACTGTGGAGTTTCATGGGCATAGGTGGACATGATGGCAAGGGGCAGCCATCTCCTGGTGGTGTTGACGGGTGTGTGCATGTCTGTGGCCCAGGTCTGTGCTGATGGAGTCAAGACGGATTCCCTGCTACCAGGCTTGCTCTGAATCCAAAGTCTCATCGAACCACTCCCCTCCCCCCAGGCTGGTGGCCTCCTGCAGAGGCTGGTGGCCTCCTGCAGGAGCTGGGTCTCTAGCAGGAGCTGGGGCTTGGCTTTGGGGCTGTGGATCCTGAACCATCCAGACTGGAGGGGATAGGGTTTTCCCCAGGACCTAGGAGGCCTGATTGTTCCCACCCCGGAGTAAGCTGGGGAGAATGTGGTGATGGGGCTCTCACTGAGGAGCCTGGACCCAGAGATGATATCCCCTAAGGGTTGTGGTTGGAATTGGGCCTGGCCCAGAGAGGCACAGGGCTGAGGGTGGACATGGACCAGGGAGAGGCAGTCATTGTACCTAAGGGGACACTGCGGAGGGGGGAGGTCAGCCAGGGAAGTTACCCTGGCTGAGATCAGTTGTAGGAGTCATTTGGCAGAGGTCAGGGTTAGCTGGTCTGGGGTCAGTCAGGCAATCTGGTGGTCATTCTGGTTGAAGTCAGATGGTCTGGATGGTGTTGGGGCCGCTATGGCCAGGGATAATCAGCTGGGGGCCACTCTGGCTGAAGTCAGTCTGTCTGGGGCCCACTGACCCAGGTCAGTCAGTCTGGGAGTTACTTTGGCTGAGGTCACATGGTCTTTAGGGCCCATCTGACCAGGTCAGTCTGGGAGTCCTAATAGCTCACATGGCCTGGCTGAGGATGGACAGGGGGAAGCCAAAGAGCTGGCACTCCCAGGCTTGTCCCAGGGCCATGGATGAGACATCCTTGGGCAGCTGCCTTGTACTTGGACCTGCCTCGTAAAGGACTAGGAAGGGCCTGAGCCCCATCCAGGCTCTAGATCCTGGGCTTCCCTTTCTGGCAATCCCTCTGCCTTAGGGAAGCCTTGGCTAAGAACCTCGGGAGCAGACTACAGACTCAGCTCAGGCTGAATGAAGTCAGCTGTCCCCTCCTACAGGAAGCCCTCCCTGACCATCCCTACTGGCCACGGCCTCCCTCTGTGCTGTGGGTCATTTTCTAGAGGGAGAGTTGAGGCCTTCCCAGCACAGTTTGGGTTAAAATTTCCCTCCCACAGGCCACAGAGCATGATGCTGACTTGGGCTTTTCACACAAAGAGGCAAAGAGCGCAGCCCAGGTCCTGCTCCAGCTCTGGAGAGAGGCTTCTGTTGTTTCATCGCATCCACTCAGTGCCAGCCTCATGCCCACATCTCATTGTTTTCTACTCCGATGGGGTGCAGGAAGAGGAACGGGAGACCCCCCAACTGTGGCGAGCCCCTGCGTGCCCGACTCTGCCGGGCGTGTCTCCCTAGGCTACTTCATGTGCTCTGCATGACGACCTAGAGCGGTCCTTGCAGCAGGTGACACAGCAGAGCCCCCCAGAGTGGAGTCCCTGCTGCGGTGCAGGTGCCTGCCCGGCACATGGCCCTCAGCCTCGAGTTTCTCTTCTTTATTTCTCGTCCTTCCTTTTCTTGAGCCTGCAAAGCAGCTCGACTGTGCTCCTTCTCATCGTGAAGGCAACACGGGCTCCCGTATCCGGCTGGTGCGGGTTCGAGTCCCATTCTGTGGCTCAGGTGGGCTCCAGTGGCGCCTGTGAGGGGCCGTTTCCTGAGAGCTTGCACATGCTAGGCCAGGTGATAGGTGGACCCCCGAGTAGCATCCCCGACAACCCTCTGTGCAGAGGTGGAAACTGAGGCTCGGGAACAGGAGAAGTGACTTGCCTACGGTCTCGAGCATGGGTGGAAAATTGCAGAGTCAAGATTCAATCTCAAGGCTGTCTAATGCCAAAGCCCGCTCACGTCCCCACCATGTGCTACTGTGCACGGAGCCCTGTCAGATGGGGTGGCTGGCAGGTATCCTGCACCGGGCCTGGCCCGACGTGTCCCTGCTTCCTCACCACTTGGCCAGGCCTTCTCCCGGGTCCCTGATGCCTTGGACTGCCCGCGACGGGGCCGCCAGCACCGCGGTTTGGGAGTGAGAGTAGGGCCCAGTTTGCAGTTTCTTCCCCCATCAGTGGTGTTCGGACTTTACTAGGCGCTCGACTCAGGGCTCCAATGAGCTACTGAGAAACATGGACCTCGTTACCGGGTACAGGACTCACATCCCTTTCTGCCCCACCTTCTTTCCCCCCTCCTCTTTTCCTTTCCACTGTCAATACTGGGTCCGGATCATGGGCCGCTGCTTCACTAGTCGTACGTGTGGCCCGTCCACGCAGGACTGTGCTTTTGCCCGTCCTGTGCCCACAGGCAGAGACCTGGCTAGGCGACTGGGTGATGAGTGAATGCCCCAGGCTCACCTGTTGGGCAGGAATCATAGGGGTCCCTGCCTCAGGACATGAGGCCTGAATGAGATGCCACGCCGAGAGCGGGTCGCTTGAGCCTTGCAGGGCTTGTGGTAAGCCCGAAATGGTTGGTGGCCATTGTTGTTACTGTAGAGACCATCGGGGCTGGCTTCGTGCATTCACGAGGTTCAGTCCTGAGCTGTGTGCCCGTAAGGCCTTAGTTTCCTCATCCGTAAAATGAGGGGTAGTTCTAGACCTGATCTCATGAGTTGTGAGGCTCGAATGATGTAGTGATGATGTTCGCTAGTTTTCCTGGGGGAGGGTCTTTGGTGGGTGGTTGAGCAGTGTGGGGTCCTGGCGAGTTCTGGGGGGTGGGTGCGGTGGGGAGGTCTTGGTATTGGGTGGAGACAGTAAAAAGAGGGAAAGGGTTGGAGGACGGAGAGTTTTGTTGGAGGGAGGGAGCAGTGGGGAGAGGCCTTGAAGAGGGAGGGAAGGAGGGTGGGCTGGGGGGGAGGGGGCAGCGGGGGCGCCTGGAGGGCAGCCCCAGGAGTCCTCTGGCCAGCAGCCCTGCCCTAGCCCTGGCTAACCAGGCCCTGCCCTCACAGCCGGCTGCACTTTCGAGGAGGTGAGTGACCCGGCAGTGCCCTGCGAGTACAGCCAGGCCCAGTATGACGACTTCCAGTGGGAGGAAGTGCACGTCCACCCTGGTACCCGGTCTCCAGCGGACCTGCCCCACGGTGAGCCTACCATTCCCCTTTCTCTCCTTCTAGTTCTAGCCGCCTGCTGTGTGACCTCGGGCACGTTCCTTAACGTCTCTGGGTCTCATCTGCTTTTGCATCTGTAATGACATACATGATACTGTGAATGTGGGGCTCTGTGGACACTGTCCAGTTGTGTATATCAGGTAGTTTTACCTGCAAAATGGGTGCGGGTTCAAGCAATCAAAGACACTTACAGCTGTAAGTTAAAACCCACTTCCCGTTATTTCCCCTACAGCTTAGTTCGGGGTCCACCCTACTCCCATCAGGTGTTCCTAAGTCCTTCACCTTCAGGGAAGCTGTCTTCTCCCTGAGAGCCTCTGCATCCTTGTCTCTCAGAACTTGAAGATGCTGATGGAGCAGTAGCACTGGGGGCTGGATGTGTGTAAAATCTTCCTTCCTCTGCCCCCTTCTTCCTGGAAGTCCCAGAACCTTCCCAATTTCTGCCTTGCTCTGCCCTGTTTCAGGATGAGACACTTAAATGGCATCATGAGCACTGGAGTGGGAGTCAGGAGTCTAATTACGTGGACTGTAGTACTGGCCTCCTACTTTGATGATGGCCCCCTAGTGTACTGGTTCCAGAATCATGAAGACTGGGCTTCAAATCCTGGCCTCATCACTTTACCAGCTGTGTGACTTTGGGCAAGTCACTTAACTTCTCTGAGCTTCCATAGTCTTAACTGTAAAGTGGAGAGCACAATAAACCATTTCATAGGGTTATTAGATACTGTCTACAAGGTGCATAACATGGGAATGGCCTGTAGGTGTTCAATTAATGTTTAGTTGCTATCGTTGGAGGTATCTGAGGGGACTCAATTACCAGCACCCCCTTTACTGGGTACAGAATCAACTGGGCGTTCAGAAAAGGATAAGACAGATGGAGGCCAAATTATCAACTTTATTAGCTTGGGTTGGAAGACATAGCACAGTGTGAGAACAAATGGGCTTGCTGAGGGAACCCCAGAAGTAGACAGCTTTGGGACCTCCTCCCCTTCGCCCTGTCATAGTAGTGGGCCAGACCCTTTGCTACTCAGCTCACAATATGGCTGCAGTTGCACCTGCTGTCAAGAGTTCGGGGAGGGGCAGCAAAAGTTCCCAGTGGTGAGGCCAAGACTTGAAGCAACCAGAGGGGCCTTGCACAGCCTGACACAGGCAGCCTTTAGGTTCACCTCCTACTGCTCACTTTACCTCCTGGAGGCCTCCCTGCCTCCCCCTTCTGTGCCTTTGCTCACGCTGTGCCCTCCCTGGGGCGTTCCTCTGTGCCTTTGCGCAAATGGTCCTCAGCTACTTGTTTGACCTCTGTGCTAATGGGTATCAGAGTCTCACCTGTATGACTGTGATCTATAAGGTGCCCACCGTGGCAGGGACCCTGTGTGGGCTCTGCCTCTCTCTCTCTCACACCTGCCGAGACAGGGGAGAGAGAAATTTAGTATTTAGTGTGGGCCTTGTGCTGGATCCTGGGGCTGCAGTAGTCGGTAAGAGGGCCACTTCTCGCTTGGTTTAAACATTCTAGGGAAGGGAGTTGGGGATGGAGGGAGAAGGTAGGAGGGAGATTCAGAGACAGAGAAGAGAAGAACGAGCCAATGGAATGAAGGGAGGACATGAAAGAGAAGGAGAGGGATGCAGAGTGAGGACCAAGTAGGGAAAAAGAGGAGAGGAGAGGGGCAGAGGAAGCTAGAGGAAGAGGCAAGAACAAAGTGTCAGACTGAAAGGGGGAGAGAGACACGCAGCTGCTCACAGAGAGAGGAGAGAGGAGAGAAGAGGAGTGGGACAGGAGGCACTGTTGGGGGCGAGGATGTGCCCCTTTCTGGGTGGGGATAGGGACTTGGGGGTTCTGTTTACTACCCTGCCAGGACTGATCCAGAAGGTGCCTTCACAGGCCTCTGGCTCAGAGATGAATGAGATCCCCTCCAGTGGAGTCCCCTGGGGAGCCCTCCCAGAGCAGGGAGCCTCGTGTTTTGGGATCTGAATGAGCTTGTGTTGGCTGATAGCCAAGCCCAGGAGGAGGCAGCACTGGGTGGCTGTGGGCACCCTCTTGGCAGCTGGTGGGGCCTTTGCCCCACAAAAGGGAAGCCAGTAATCCTCCAGCCAGGTCTGAGGAGTCCAGCCCACTCTCACCCTGCCAGCCCCCCTCCATTCTGCCCGTGCACAGCCCAGATCTGGATCTGGGGAAAGAGAGTGCTGCCTTTCTCCATGTTGGAAATCAAGAGAATTGTATCCCAGGCATTTAGACCCAGGGTGGGGGCTGGAAGGGAAGTTAATGTCCTTTCATTCAGTCTCTGTTCTACACACTCATTCAGCTTGGGTTCAGACCTGTGCTGGGGACCCAGTGGAGCTCTGGAGGCATCACAGGCTGCTGGGGAGACAGACCTACACTTTATTAATGATCCAAGGGCCAGGAGAGAAGCCTGTAGAGAGACAGGGAGGGAGGGCTTCAGAAAAGGTAGCTTTTGAGGGCCTGTCATGTACCAGACTCTTGACTCCAGGATGAATAACCTAGTTAGTCCCTGCCTCCAAGGGCAGCTCAGAACATGGGGAAAGTCGTGGGTCAGCATGAGCTTGGACTGTGATCGTAGGTGGTGAGGGGCCATAAAGGGTTTTGAAGAGAGTCACTTTTGTGTGTTTTTTGCTTCTCCACTTCTCTCCTCTGGGAAGCAGATGCAGGGAGGTGAAGGGACTCAACCTAGTGAGTCAGAGCTGGGACCAGAACTCAGAACCCTTGACTCCCAGTGGGTCCAAATGCCTGGAGTCCTTTGTTTCTGCCCCCCTCCTCTGCCTACCTGACCTTAGTCCTCCCGGAGCCTCCTCAGCTCCTGCCTCTTCCTCCTCTCTTTTTAGGCTCCTACTTGATGGTCAATGCTTCCCAGCATGCTCCAGGCCAGAGGGCCCATGTCATCTTCCAGAGCCTGAGTGAGAATGATACCCACTGCGTGCAGTTCAGCTACTTCCTGTACAGCCGGGATGGGCACAGCCCGGGCACCTTGGGCATCTATGTGCGTGTCAATGGAGGTCCCCTGGGCAGTGCCGTCTGGAATATGTCTGGATCGCATGGCCGTCAGTGGCACCAGGCTGAGCTGGCTGTCAGCACCTTCTGGCCCAATGAATATCAGGTAGGCTGGGTTTGGTCTGTGGTCAGCCTGTGCTTAGGGGTGGGGATAGAGAGGTGTCAGCCTGAGGTCAGAGTAAGCTAGTGACCGAGGTTGAAATTAGTCTGTGTTCAGCATCAGGTGTCAATATGGGGTCAAGGTCAGGGGTCAGTCTGCTGTGGTCCAGATTAGGCATCAGAGATCACTGTCAGTCGAAATAGTCTGTGGCTGGAGTCAGGCGTGAGTTGGAACAGTGCTGACCTGGAAACCCTGTCTGGCTGGGGAAAGTTTTCCTGCTTGAAGGTAACTGTCCAGGACTGGGATGGAACCTCTGGCCTTGACCTTGGTAGCTCTGGCTGCTGACACCCCCTCCCACAACTAGCTGGTTTGGTAGGGAAGGTCACTGTGAGTTGGGCTGAACTCTGCTGGTTGAGGAGCCTGGACTCGAGCAGAGCTAAAGGGGTCCCTTGTGGGCACCTCCCCAGGTGGGGCTGGAGGGATATGACAGGGACCCTCCCACCTCCCCCAGGTGCTGTTTGAGGCCCTCATCTCCCCAGACCGCAGGGGCTACATGGGCCTAGATGACGTCCTGCTTCTCAGCTACCCCTGCGGTGAGTCCCAGCCCATGGGGGTGCAGGGTGAGGGGTATGGTGGCCGTGGCTTCTGCCTGTGGGGGGGCACAGGCCCAGCTCACATGGAGGCTCTATTCCCACAGCGAAGGCCCCGCACTTCTCCCGCCTGGGCGATGTGGAGGTCAACGCTGGCCAGAATGCCTCCTTCCAGTGCATGGCAGCGGGCAGAGCAGCAGAGGCGGAGCGCTTTCTCCTGCAGGTGAGGGGGGCAAGGACCGTATCAGGGTGGGGGAGGCTTCTTCTGGGACCTGGGTTCCTTGTGGGGTGCTGAGTCGTTCCTGCATATTCCAGCACCCATACTCATGCCTCCCTGCCCTCACCTAGGCTCTGCTCAGCCCTCTTGGGTGCCCTTACACTCCCAGGACAGAGGGTGGCTCCAGGATCCCCAGACCACTCTCCATCAGAGGCAGAGACCACATTTCCTTAATCAGCTTCTTACCCGGACCTTTCTGTGGCGTCGTAGCTAGTTCCAGGAACCCCATACGTCCCCTGTGTACTAGGGACAGCTAAATGGGGCCAGGACGTATACTACTCCCCTCTCCCGGGTCAGAGCGATATCGTGACCCTCCTTCTCCGGCGCTCCTGACCCTGTCCACCTTACCCCTGCGCAGCGGCAGAGCGGGGCGCTGGTGCCCGCCGCCGGCGTGCGGCACATCAGCCACCGGCGCTTCCTGGCTACCTTCGTGCTGGCCTCAGTGAGCCGCTCGGAGCAGGACCTGTACCGTTGCGTGTCCCAGGCCCCGCGAGGCGCGGGCGTCTCCAACTTCGCAGAGCTCATCGTCAAGGGTCAGCCTGCTTACGCACGCTCACGTAGGGGGGTGGGTGCTGGGGCTGCCCCCTCCGAGGGGCGGGGCCGGGTCGGGGGGCGGGACCCGAAGAAAGGTGGGGCCTGCGGGGTGCGACCGGGGGCGGGGCCTGGAAGGAGGTCTGATCGAGGGGGCGGGCCTGAGAGGCTGGCGGGCGGGTACCCCTGTTATGGTGTGAGCTACGCGAGGCGGGGTCTGGCTGTGGGGACCTGGGGTTGACCCGACCTGCATGCGGTCAGCCCCTGAACGCTAGGACTTGGGGGTTCAGAGGGGAATGAGGGACAGGTGTAGGCTTAGGGCTAAGTGTGGGATCAGCCTTTGGAGCAGGTGCCCCTTAGGGCCTGGGGATTTAGTGGGCGTGGGCAAGAAAGTCTAGTTGAGGGTCTGGGGTCTTCATCAGGGTCCTGGGAGGACAGGGAGGGCTACTGGGGATTTGGATATGCTGCCATTCAGAGTTGGGGGCAGGGTCTCACAGCGCATCTTTCGGCTCCGCCTCTCCCTCACGCCCTCGCAGAGCCCCCCACCCCCATCGCGCCCCCACAGCTGCTGCGCGCGGGGCCCACCTACCTCATCATCCAGCTCAACACCAACTCCATCATTGGCGACGGGCCGATCGTGCGCAAGGAGATTGAGTACCGCATGTCCCGCGGCCCGTGGGCCGAGGTGCACGCCGTCAGCCTGCAGACCTACAAGCTGTGGCATCTTGACCCGGACACCGAGTACGAGATCAGCGTGCTGCTCACGCGCCCTGGAGACGGTGGCACTGGCCGCCCTGGGCCGCCCCTCATCAGCCGCACCAAGTGCGCAGGTGGGTGCCTCCTGGCACAATTCTGCCCTTGGGACACCTGGGTATGGGCTCAGGGCTACGCAGGGATGGACCAAGGGGGCACATTACACAAGGTAATATGGCCTGCACTTGTGCCTCTAAAACTTTCTAAAACATTGTGATTTCCCCCCAGTTCTTGTTATGGTAAAGGTAGTAATGATCGCTAATACTTTGTGCCAGACACTTACACGTATGTGTATAAGCACATGTGCACACACACAGACATTGATTTAAAACTCACATCACTAGGATCTAGGTACTCTTGTCGTACCCATTCTACAGATGAGGAATCTGAGGTACAGAGATGTTACTATGTGACTGTGTGACTGGCACAAGGTCACATAGTAGTAAGTGGCAGAGCTGGCATTGGCATCCTTGACTGGCTGGGTCCAGAATTTGTGTTCTTAACTCTACATTGTCTCCATTGAGCTAGAGAAATGACTACATACTGTAAAATAAAAGCGTGTTGTTAAATTTCAGCTGGGTTCTCTGGTGGGGTCTTTTGAGCCTGAGGTCTGCTCTTCTTTGTTCGGAAGGGTATAAGCAGCTGTTAGGAGCTATGGTGCTGCTACAGCAAAGGACACTCTTGTTTAATCTGAAGAGAAACTGAGAACAGAACAGATTTCAGTGTATTTCTTTAATTGGAAACTTTATTGAGATAATTATAAATTCACATGCAATTGTAAGAAAAACTGCAGGGGGCCTGGCTGGCTCAGTTGATGGAGCATGTGACTTGTGATCTCGGGGTCATGAGTTCCAGCTGCAAGTTGGATTTAGAGAGTACTTTTTTTTTTTTTAAAGATTCCATTTATTTATTTGACAGAGATAGAGACAGCCAGCGAGAGAGGGAACACAAGCAGGGGGAGTGGGAGAGGAAGAAGCAGGCTCCTAGCGGAGGAGCCTGATGTGGGGCTCGATCCCAGAACGCTGGGATCACGCCCTGAGCCGAAGGCAGACGCTTAACCGCTGTGCCACCCAGGCGCCCCGGATTTAGAGAGTACCTAAAAAAAAAAAAGAAAGGAAAAGATACAGAGATTGCCCACAGACTTTTTACCCTGTTTCCTGCAATGGTAACATTTTGCAAACCTGTCGTGTGATATCACAGCCAAGGTATTGACATTTATATAATCCACAGATCTTCTTCAGAGTTCCCCAATTTCACTTGTCCCCATTTGTGTGTGTGCATGTGTGTATTTAGTGCTATCCAGTTTATCACATGTATAGGTTTGTGTGTTTATCGCTGCAGTCAAGATGCTGTTCAGTCAATTTAAGACTCCTACCTGTGGCTCTTTTTATCTACTTTCACCTCCCTCCCTCCCTCCCACCTCCGCTCCTGGTAACCACTAAATCTGCCCGTCATTTCTAAAATTTTGCCATTTCAAAAATGTTATATAAATGTGAAATCATATAGTATATCACCTTTTGAAATGAGTTTTCAAAAATTTGGTTACAGGGTGATTGAGATATAATTCGCGTCTCATAAGTTCACTCATTAGAGCGTACGATTCAGTGATTTATAGTATATTCAGAGTTGTGCGTCCGTCACCGCAATCCGTTTTAGAACATTTTCATCACTCCTAAAGGAAAGCTTGTACTCTTTAGCAGTCTGCTCCTCACATTTCCTCCTACCACCTCCAGCCCTCCTTTCTGTCTCTGTAGATTTGCCCTCTTTCTGGACATTTTGTATAAATGGAATCATACAATTGATAGTCTTCTTGGCCAGCTCCTTTCACTTAGCTCATGTTTTCAAGGTGTATCTATGTTGCGGCATGTTTTTTTCGTTATCCTTTTTTACTGCTGAACAATATTGCATTGTTTACATTCCCATCAGCAGTGTATGAAGGTTCCGATTTCTCTACATTCTCACCAACAGTGGTTATTACCTGTCTTTTGATTATAACCCTCATAGTGGGCGTGAGATCGTATCTTAGTGGGATTTTGACTTGCATTTCACTGATGGTTAATGATATTGAGCAGTTTTTCATGTGCTCATCGGTCATTTGTATGTCTTCCGTGAGAAATGTCTTCTCAGATTTTTTACCCATTTTTAAGTTGGGTTATTTGTCTTTGTATTATTGAATTGTAAGAGTTCTTTATATATTCTGGATACTAGACCCTTATCAGGTATATTTGCAAACATTTTCTTTGATTATGTGGGTTGTCTTTTAATTTTCTTAGTAGTGTCCTTTGTAACACAACAGTTTTTCATTTCGAGGCAGTCCAGTTTGTTTTTCTTTTGTTGTTTTTGATTTTGATGTCATATTAGGAGACCAGTGCCCAATCCAAAGTCACGAAGATTTATCCCTATTTTTTCTAAGACTTTTATTTTAGTTTTAATTCTTACATTTAGGCCCTTGATCCGTTTTGAGTTGGTTTTTGGGGACCAAACTCATTCTTTTGCATGTGGATGTCCAGTTGTCCCACCACCATTTGTTGTAAAGAGTATTCTTTTCCCATTGAATTGTCTTGGCACTAAGACTGGCGATTTTGCTCAGATAATTCCCTGGAGACTCATCCAAGTTGTTATGTACATCAGTCATTCCTTTTTATTGCTGAGTAGTATTCCATGGTGTGGATACACTGCAATTTGTTTAACAGGTAAATGGTTATTCACCTGTTGAGGGACATCTGAACTGGCTCCTATTTGGGGCTATTACAAGTAAAGCTGCTGTGAACATTTGTGTATAGATTTTTGCATGAACATGAGTTTTCGTTTTTCTGGGATAAATGCCCAAGGGTGCGACTGATGAGTCATACAATAATTGCATGTTTAATTTTATCAGAAACTGTCAAAATGGCTGTATTGTTTTACATTCTCACCAGCAATGTATGAGTGATCCAATTTTCTGTATCCTTGTCCACATTTGGAATGGTCATTATTTTTTTTAGTCATTCTGAGAGGTGTGTCGTGATATCCCATCTTGGTCTTAATTTGCATTTCCTTAATGCCTAATGTTGTTGAACATCTGTCCATGTGCTATTTGCCATCTGTACATCCTGTTCAGTGAACTCTTCATGTCTTTGCTCGTTTTCTAATTGGATTATTCATTCTTTCCTTCTGAGTTTTGAGAGTTCTTTACACGTTCTAGGTACTAGTCCTCTGTTGGGTAGGCAGTGTATAAATATTTTCGTCTTGCTTTAGCTCATCTTTTCATACTCTTCACCTGGGCTTTTATAGAACAACCATTTTTAATTTTGATGAGGGCCAGTTTGTCAACATTTCCTTTTATGAGTTGTGCTTTTGGTGTCAAGTTTAAGACTTCCTTGCCTAGCCTTAGATCTCAAAGATTTTCTCCTGTTCTTTTTTTCCTAGAAGTGTTATAGTTTTACATTTTACATTTGAACCTCTAATCCATTTTGAGTTCATTTTTTGTTAAGTTACAAGGTTTTTATTTTTTTTTGCCAGTCTATACTCTTAAGTGTTTTTAAAAGCTGATCTGGGGAGCCATCAAAAATCCAGTTGGATGTCACATTTGAAGGGACCCTGGGTGGTGGGTCGGAGTGTGCCAGTGAGAATTACTTTCTAGGCGAGGGATCTGGGTTAGGTTACTTAACCTCTTGGAGCTTTTTCCCCCTTGTTTTACAGGATGAGAAGAATATGAATCCTTACCACGCAGCGTTGGTGTTAAGGTTCGTTCCACCAGTGTTTATTGAGTGCCTGTTGTGTGTCAGGCACTATTGTAGTCGTTAGGGATATAGGACTGTGACCACAACAGACCAAGGCATTGACATGTGAGTTCCTCCTGCCCTGCGGGAACTCTGCATGGAACTCACACACTGGTGGGAGGAGACAGTAAAATGAATGAGATACATAGTTTGTCAGATGATGCTAAGCCTGTGAAGAATAAAGCAGGGCGGGCCGTGGTGGGGGGCAGATTGGGCATGAGGGTAGGAGGATTGTTATTTTAGAAAGCCTCAAGGGACCGTTTTACTGAGAAGGTGATTTTTGAGCAAGACCTGAAGGAAGTGAAGGACTGAGCCGTGCAGGAAGCTGGAGAAATTGCTGGGGGAAGCAGGGTGACATCACCTACTTTGTTTAAAAGGATGACTCTGGCCCTTTTGCAAAGAATAGATTCTAGGAGGGCGAGGGGCCAAGAAGGGCAGATCAGTGAGGAGGCTGCTTTAACAGTGTGGCTGAGAGATGTGGAGGCTGGCAGCTGGAGGAAGTAGTGGAGGTGGTGAAAAGTGGTTCGCTTCCGGGTTTATGGTGAAGGTCGAGCTGACTGCATTTGCTGATGGACCGGCTGTGCAATACGCGAGAGGGAAGTAGAGAGAAGTCAGGGATGGCTCCAAGGGGTTTTGCTTGAGCAGCTGGAAGGATGGAGTTGTCATTTACTGGAAAGAAGCCGACTGCAGAGGGGCAGGTGTGACGGGCTGCCATAGATCAGGAGTTCTGTGCTGGAAGAGTTGACTTTGAGATGCCTATTAGACGTTCAAGTGGAGATATCCATCAGGCAGATGGATTTACGAGTGGAGCTCAGGGAAGAGGTTTGGGGTGCAGATATAAATTCGAAAGTCATCAGTATAGACATGGATGGTATTTAAAGCCACGAGACTGGTTGAGATCTTTTACCCTGGTGGTTCTCAACTGGGGGTGATTTTGTCTCCTGGGAGACATTTGCAGTGTCTGGAGACATGGGTTATTACAACTGGGGGTGGAGTGATAATGGCATCTGAAGGGTAGAGGAAGCCAGGGAAACTGCTAAACTTCCTACAGTGCACAGACAGCCCCCACAACAGAGAATCATCTAGTCCAAAATGTTACTAGTGCCAGGGTTCAGAACCCTGGATTCAGTCCTGAGATTTTAGGGAATAAGTGAACATGGAACAGAGAGGAGGTGTGAGGCCTGCAGCCCCGGGCCTTCCAGTGTTTCGGGTTTAATGCAAATAATGGCCTATAAACGTACTGAATACATGTGTAGGTGGGGCCTGACATACAGTAAGCACGTAGCAAATGACAGTTGTCATCATTACGGTGTTTTTAACTCTTCAAAGCCAGTTCTGCTTAGGTATTCAGAATAAAAGAAATCAGAGCCGGGGCGTCCACAGACAATCTCTCTTCTCCTCTTCTGAGTGGACGGATGGGGAAGGCACTTGTCTGGGATGGTAGAGTGGGTCAGGACCGCAGGCTACATGGCAACAGCGGTAGCTAACTCCCATTTTACAGATGAGTCAACTGAGATTTAGAGTTAGTCACTTGCCCACATCTACCCGGTGAGTCCATAGCAGTCAGAACCAAAGTTTGATGATCCCGATTTCCCGGGAAGTGTTTGAAACCACAGCAGCCACGGGGACAGCAGGTGCCATCATGGGGTGATGTGGCCACGTTGTGCCAGGCATTGCTGAACACTTCACACAGGCTGGCGAGGATGGAAGCTGGGGCCCGGGACCAGACAGACAAAACCCAAACGACTTCTCCTGCCCGTCCTAACAACATGCTTCTCTTGGTTCGTTGATGTACCCCGCCCCGTCCCCAGCACCCTGCTTAGGGGCCTTGGCTAGCAGTTTTGCTCTTGGCCAGCTGTGTTGTCCTCTCCCCCATCTCCCCGAAACTCCCTTCCTGCAATATGATTTACTGTAAGATCAGTAATATAATGTCAGGAAAAGGCATTTTAAAAAATCACTCTAAACCTTGCATCCTCGCCCAGTTTTTCCGTCTTCGAATCTCTGCCCATATGCCTTCGGTTCACAATTTTACACTCTTGTCATTGGGATGTAGAAAGCATTCTGTAGTCTCCTTCCTCTGCTTTGTGGTGTCCCATGTGTTGTGTTGTTTATAATTATGTGTATTGGCTTATGGAAGTCCAGGGGGTGTCTCCATATTGCTGAACTATTATGTTTCCAGATCCTTATTACTATAAGTAAGACTACATTGAAAAACTTAGTGCTTATAGTGTTTCTTCCCCCTCTGAGTAATTTCTTGAGGATAGTCAGGAGCGGCTTAAGAAAGGGCTTTGACATATATTGCTTTACCAAATGGTTGTATAGAATCTGCACTTTGGAGAGCCCATCGGATTTGAACTTTGGGGCACCCGACCCTACTCCAAAGCCCCTTCCAGGAGAAACAGGTGAATGGTTCAGGGTTATTGCATCCTATTAGAATTATTAAAAGCAACACATTTTGGTGTAATCTAACTGGTGTTAACTATGAGCCTCCTTGTTCGCATGTCTCCCCCCCCCCCATTTTGACCTTTGATCTCTGAGTGGCCTGGCAGCCCTATGGAATTTAGAGGGATGGGCCTTCAAGGTCCCCAAGTCCTGTTTTGCCAGTGTGTGCTGGCAGCTGAAGAGAGTACGTCTGGGTGCCAGATGGTTTTTGGAAACAGAGAGACTCATGAATTCACACCCCTCAATCAACATATCAGTCTGTAGTCAACAAACTATTTGAGCCTCTAGATCTGCCCAGATTTGATCGGTTGCGGGGGGGGGGCAGAGAAGAGGAAAGTGAGCTTTCTTTTCAAAGACCCCTCAATCCAGTGAGGTCGATGGGGGCTAACGTGGCTTTGAAGGGTGAGGTACCCAAGTGTGAGGGTGGCAGTTTCATCCTCCAGGTTAGAGGTTGTTATTTTGTGCCACAGGAAGTGATTTTTACCAAAACCTGAGTCGGTTGCCAGTATTTAAAAATCTGGAGGTTTCACATAAAAATCTGAATTCCTGGCTTTTCTTAAAAAATGGGAGGATCTCGGGCACCCGATTGGCTCTGTCGGTGGAGTGTACAACTCTTGATCTCCAGGTTGTGGGTTTGAGCCCCACATTGGGTGTAGAGATTACTTAAAAATAGAATCTTTAAAAAAAAAAAAAGGTAGGATCTGGCCATCCCGAGTCTATAGTCCTTCATGGGAACATTGCCTGGAGCTGAGGAGCAGCTGTCCCTTTTGGATGGGACACTTACTGTCCTGTTGGTCATAGTCCCAGCCCAGCCTGTGTCCCCAGTTGACACGTAACTTCTTGTGCCTTTCTCTAAACGCTATAGGAGGGCAAAGGAAGCCGCGCACGCCAGCCAACCCAGCAAGGATGGAAAGGGGCTAGTGTCCCCAGGGGCGGGGATGTGAGCAGAGCTGCCGGCAACAAATAAAGCAGTGGCATTTGGCTCCGTAGACACCCTGGGACAGACAGTACACATGGGCAGCCAGGACCAGGGCCTGGAAGTCAGGGAATAAAGGAAGGATCTCTGAACAAGATGGCAGAGTGCGTGCACACAAAATCCGCCCCCTCCACTTCAAACACCTAAGAATGTGGGTTAAAACAAAACCACATAGAGAAGCACGAGGAAGATCTCTGGGGGCCAGGAGTGGGAGAGGAAACATAAGCGTGGTAAATGGGCTTGCAGCCAGCAGCCCTCGGACTGCAGTGAGCAATGGGACCAGACCCTCACCGTTCTTGTCGGGTGGGGATCGGGTCTGCCTTGCTTGTGGGGAGAAGGGAGCCAGACTCTGCAAGAAGTCAAGAGGTGGGCCTTGCTCCTAGCAGGTGCTGACATATCTCTTTGGTGGCCTGCTGTATGACTGGAGGCTGCCACTTGCCCGTGGCTCGGGGAAGAAAGGAAAGCTCCGGTGGAAATGAACCTCGTATTGTGCTGTGCTTGGGCCGGCGTTGTCCCCAGTCCAGAGCAGCCTGGGCTGGGGTGTTCCTTTGCGTTTTCTTTGTAAAGAGCATCCTGCAAATGAATCACATAGAAATGAGAATAGGGTCATACTTAATCATCTCAAGGAGCCAAGCAGCAGTGCGTTCTCGTCTGTTCCCTAACGCGTGTCCTGAGAGTCTCTAACTGGGGACGCCTTGCAGGTGCTCATGGAACTTGAGGGTAATGAAACTGCATCTCACAGAGTTAGGGTACGAGAAGGAGAAGATCGTCAGTAATCTTGGCTTCTTCCTTCATTTCCTAGATGAGGAAATTGAGGCCCAGAGATGGGAAGGTCACACAGCTGGTCAGTGCAGATGTAGGACTGGAGGCTGAGCACCTGGGCTCCATCCTGCCTTTGCTGCAGAAGCCTCGGGCTCTTTACCGTTTTATAAGTGGCTTCACAGGCTCATCAAGCGTCTGTACAGTGCGGCAGCACGCTCCTCCCTTGTGTTGGGGGAGCTGTCCCTCCTGAGGCACTGGCGTGGTTTTGGGATTGTTGTTGGACACTTGTGCATGGGGAGGTGGGTAGTGGTGGTTAAGGGTGTGGATTTTGGAGCCAGCCTGTCCAAGTTTGCACCCCAGCTTCTCCACGCGACTGTGTCACTGACTCGAGGCAACTTAATCTCTCTGTGCCTCCTTTTCTGCATCTATTTGACACGGGCTAACGATGGCACCTGTCTATGGAATTACAGTGCGGCTTCAATGAGGTAAAGCGTTTTCAAGCCTCCAGAGCAATGCCTGACACGTACAAAGCGCCCAGTGTTAACTGCCGTCGTCGTCGTCGTCGTTGTTGTTGTTATCATTTTAAGATTTATTTATTTATTTGAGAGAGAGAGAGAGAGAGAGTGAGTGCGTGCAGGGGGGAGGGGCCGAGGAAGAGGGAGAGACAGAGAATCTCAAGCAGGCTCTGCAGTCAGTCCCATGACCTTGAGATCACAACCTGAACTGAAATCAAGAGTCAGACACTTAACTGACTGACCCACCCAGGCGCCCCCCTGCCACTATTATTATTACCCTTCTATAACAGATTGTATTTCTCTTTTTGCTTTGGCAGCCAGGGAACTCACCACCCAGTCTGAACCTTATCTTTAGACCTGCATGGGACCTAATGCACTCTGTTTCCCTAACATTTTCTGGCCTTATTTATTTGGTTGTCATTTCCCCCATCATCCTGATTTCTATATCTTACCGTATTGTATATATTACTATAAGCTGTTTTAGAACAAGTTGGCATTAATAAATTAGGAAAAACAGAGTATTTGGTTGTTTCAGACTATCCCGATGCCCTCCGGGATGATCTTGAAATAGGAGGTGAACTATGTTATTAAAAAAAAACTGTAGCTAACATTTTTTTTTTTTGAGGGCCTGTTGTGTATCAGCCATTGTCATATGTGCTTTGCACACATTACCTTTAACTTCACAACCATCCTGTGAGGCAGAGCATGTTATCCCATTTTGTGGGGGAGGACACGAAGGCTCGAGGGGCAAAGGGACTCAGCCAGTGGTTGCCAGAGGCAAGGGGCAGAGCTCGGATTCAGATGTGGCCCCGCCTGACTCCAGCGCACGCACTTCTACTCCCTGTTCAACGTTCTGGGTGGTCTCTTGAACCCTTGAGGACAAAGGAGGGAGGATTTCAGCAGCTGACTGATATTTTCTGTCCTGTCCCACTTCTTCCCTTCCTGTTGCCTCTACCTTCTGCCCTTTGGTTCCTGGGTTCCTCAGAACCCATGAGGGCCCCCAAAGGCCTGGCTTTCGCTGAGATCCAGGCCCGCCAGCTGACCCTGCAGTGGGAACCTCTGGGCTACAACGTGACACGTTGCCACACGTATGCGGTGTCTCTGTGTTATCACTACACGCTGGGCAGCAGCCACAACCAGACCGTCCGGGAGTGTGTGAAGATGGAGCGGGGCATCAGCCGCTACACCATCAAGGACCTGCTGCCCTACCGGAACGTTCACGTGCGGCTCATCCTCACTAACCCCGAGGGGCGCAAGGAGGGCAAGGAGGTCACTTTCCAGACCGACGAGGATGGTAAGAGTCCCAGCCCTGGTTCCTGGCGTACTCAGTGCCTCCCACAGATGCCCTATGTGAGGCTGAGATGTTTTTTAAAAATATTTTATTTATTTATTTTTTTCGAGAGGGAAAGTTGGGGGGGGGGGGCGGAGAGCATGGGGTGGGGAGGGGCAGAGGCAGAGGGAGAGAGTGAATCTGAAGCAGACTCCCCACTCAGTGCAGAGCCCAACTTGGGGGTCGATCTCACAACCCCAAGATCACCACCTGAGCCAAAGTCAAGAGGCGGACACCCAACCGACTGAGCCACGCAGGCGCCCCCAGGCTAAAATTTTTATAGGAAAGTTTTTTGCTTACAATTAAAACAACTATAACAACAAAGTAATGATGGGTAATATTTATTCTCTGGAAGACTTTGGGTTAGATTGGTATATTTCTTCCTTATATGTTTGAAAGAATTCAGCAATGAAGCCATTTGGACTTGGAGTTTTCTTCGTGGCTATGATTTTTAGTCACGGTTTTACTTTTTAAAATAGGTATTACAGTATTAAATTTTCTTTTTTTTTTTAAGATATTTATTTTTGAAGATTTTATTTATTTATTTGACAGAGAGAGTGAGAAAGCTCAAGCAGGGGGGGCAGCAGAGGGAGAGAGAGAAGCAGACTCCCCACTGAGCAGGGAGCCTGATGTGGGGCTCAATCCCAGGACCCTGGGATCATGACCTGAGCCGAAGGCAGACGCTTAACCAACTGAGCCACCCAGGTGCCCCAATATTAAGATTTTCTCTTCTAGTATCTGTTTGGTGTGCTGGGCTTTAAGGAATTTCATCATTTCACCTAAATTGTCACATTTCTTGACATAAAGTTGGTTATAATAATCTCTGATTATATTTATTTAATTTCTGTAGGATCAATAGTGTATGTCCCCCTTTTCTTTCCTGATTTTGGTGATTTGTATCTTCTCACTGTTTTCTTGCTAGGGGTGTATACATTTTTAATCTTCCCAAACAGCCAACTTTTGGTTTAGTTGATTTGCTTTATTGTATATTTATTTTCTTTATTTCCTTTTTTATGCTTTCTTTAGATTTGTTCAGCTGTTCTTTTAGCTTCTTGAGATGGAAGCTTATAAGATCATTGATTTTTGAGCCTTTCTTCATTTCTTATATATGCATTTAAAGCTATAAATTTCCCTTGAAGCCCTGCTTTAGCTGCATCCCATGGTTCCTAAGGGAACCATCCTTTAGGTTCATTTGATATGTTCTGTCTTTGTTATTATTCAGTTCAAAATATTTTCTAATTTCTGTTGTCATTTCTTGACTCAGGAGTTAGAATCACATTGCCTGATTTTTAAGACTTCCATAATTATCTCTTTGTGATGGATTTCTAGCTTAATTCCTCTGTGGTCAGAGTACATACTCTGATTTTGGCCTTTTGAAATTTGATCCTTGTTTTATGGCCTGGCATATGGTTAAATTTTGGGAAATGTTCCATGTGTAACTGAAAAAATTGTGTTTGGTTATTGTCGGGGGCAGTGTCCTACTTATGTCAAACCAATACTGATTATGCACTTGTTTCACGCCAAGGACTATTGTGAATGCTTTTCCTGTAATCCCCATGACAAGCCTAGGTGGTAGGCGACTATATACTATCCCCATTTTATAGGTGAGGTCACATAGCTAGGAGATAGGCAGCCGAACTGGATTTCAGACCTGGCTATCTGCTTCAGAGTTTTCATTCTTAACAGCAGTGCTGTAATGCCAGCACAGGTCCAAAGCCTTCCCCCAGATTCCTGAAGATTTCCAGGTACTCTAAGCTCCTCGGTTGATAATTTTTCTTGACTCCCTACATGTGGACTTTTCTGTTCTGCACAGCAGAGGCCCAGACACAAAATTCAGCTCCTTCCTTGATTTCCACAAAGCCCCCCTTACCCATGGCAGTATGTCTGCCCTATGCCCCGTGCTGATGTGCTGAGGTTTTGCTGGGGGTGGGAGTGAGGACTGGCTGGATTTACCCTGAAGCATTGCAAATGCAGAGAGGGGAAAACTTAATCTTTTTCCTTCTACTTGTCTTAGGTTCATTTGTTGGGGCTCTATAAATTAGCCTGTGAAAAGACATTAACAAGAGAAAAACAGATAGGAATTTATTACCATGTGTGTCACACACACACACACACACACACACACACACACACACACGGGAGTACTCAGTGATGAGTAACTCAAAGGAGTGGCTGGAGGTGGGCTTATGTAGTGTCTTAACAAAAGAACAATGAATCTGTAGGGAAGCAACATGGCGGGAAAAGGACTTAGAGATTCTAGGGACAGCAGATTATGGGAAGGCAAATATATGGGGAAACCAGTGGTAGGTAAGGGCTAGTTCATGAAGTTTGTGTAGATTCTTCCGGGCTGCTAAGGGTCTAGCATTGACTTGGTGCTTACCTTCTTTCCTTCCTGGTAGCAAGGGGAGAGGGGCACTTTTACAAACTTCTGTCCTGCTTTTAGGCAAATGGGGAGGGCAGAGAACTTTTCTTGTATCTGCTTCTTCTTAATTCAGCTCAAAATAATCCTTATGCCAAAGTGGTATATTTTGGGGTGACCTTTTCTACTACCCTTCATAGTCAGCCTCAAGTTCAACATCAGAGCCCTCCATTGTTAAAGTCTGGTGACTTCTGTCCCCGCCACCCCCCACCCCAGGTATGTTGTTGTGGCTGCTTTGTCCCTCTCTGACCTGGCCTCGCTTGGGCTCCTTGGCCTTCTTTCTCTGTCCCTCTCCTCCTTCCTCCAATAACTGTTCATGACTAAATTTTTGAAATTTTTCATGGAAGCATTCGTATAATTCTTCTAGGAAGCGCGCTTACCTGGGGCGGGCAGCTCAGTGAATTCTCACAGACTGGACACGCCCGGGTAACCCCTGCGCAGATCACGAAATAGCAGTAGCAGCTCCCCAGAAGCCCCCTTCACGTACCTTCCCTCTCACAACCTCCCAAGAGTAACCATTACCCCAACCTGTAATGCAGTATGTTAATTTCTTTTTTTTTTTTAAAGATTTTATTTATTTATTTGACAGAGATAGAGACAGCCAGCGAGAGAGGGAACACAAGCAGGGGGAGTGGGAGAGGAAGAAGCAGGCTCATAGCAGAAGAGCCTGATGTGGGGCTCGATCCCAGAACGCCGGGATCACGCCCTGAGCCGAAGGCAGACGCTTAACCGCTGTGCCACCCAGGCGCCCCATTTTTCTGCTTGGTCTTGAACCTTCTGTCAATGGGGTCATACAGTGTGTGTTCTTTTTATGACTGGCTTCTTTCTCTTGCCTGTGCTTGAGAGAGCTAGCCATGTTGTGCGTACAGTTCCAGGGGATTCATTCTTACTACTGAGTTGTCCATTGCGTGAATCTACCACGTTTATTTTTCCTCTTTTAAATTGCGCTGCAAAGAAAAATCCTTGTAGATTCTTTTTTTTGGGGGGGGTATGTAGATATACACATTTCTGATCGGCTAACGCCTGGGAGTAGAATGGTGAGGTTATAGGATGCGTGTTCACGGTAAGTAGATCTATCCGGAAAGTTTTCCCCAAGCGCTCGTGACAGTTTACACGCCCACTAGCAGTGTGTGAAAATTTCAGTGACGCTGCACCCTCACCAACACTTGGAATTGTCTTTTTCATTTTATCAGTTCGGCAGATGGATGGCGGGCTTGTCTTGTGAACTGTTCATGTTAACCCAGAGCGCGTTAGCCTCATCGAGGGTCGCCTTGGGGCTCTGCTTTTCCCTGCCTTAGGATGTCGGCTTCCCCCCAATGGTTCATCAAGGTGTTTTCCCAAAGACCCTTCTCTTCCTAGAGGAAATTCCTGGTGACTGCCGTTAAGATGGTGCATTAGAACAGAGCCAAACAAAGCCAGACCTGAAAGGGTTTATGCTAAAATGTGAATGGTGTCTCCCGGGGATGGAGTTGTAGGCGCCCGTTTCGATTTTCTACACTGAACGTCGTTTTTGTGTAATCAGAAATTTTTAGGCAAGAAAACGTTTCCTACCCATAATCCCGCCAGTGTAACGCAATTGTTTCCATTTCTCTGACAAAGGTCTATATTTCCTGAAAACCACTCAACTGGAACAAAATAGGAACATTCTCGGCTGAATGCAGCCTGCACAGTATAATGAAAATGCCAGCTACCCCTTTTGAGTTCTTAGGAACGAACAGGTGGAATCAAATGGAAATTCCTGATATTTACCTTGGGGCTTTATGTGCATCACATCATTTAATTCTGGTGAGGGAGGGGCTGTTTTCATCCCCATGGCACAGGCGAGGAAACCGAGGCTCAGAGAGGGTGAGTGGTCCGAGCAGGCCAGCTAGGAAATAGCAAGGTTGGAATTTGAATTCAGGTGCCTGGCTCTAAAGCTGCCTTTCCCCTGCCCTGTGCCACCTTCCCCTCGCAGTGCCTGGCGGGATTGCGGCCGAGTCCCTGACCTTCACTCCCCTGGAGGACATGATCTTCCTCAAGTGGGAGGAGCCCCAGGAACCCAATGGCCTCATCACTCAGTATGAGGTGGGTTTGGGCTTCATTACAGTGGGGGTCCCTGGTGGCAGGTGGACACACAGCTCGGAGAGGGAGGTGCATGATGGGGGGACACAGGTGATCATTGAGGTTCCTTCTACTGGTCAGGGTCTGTGCCCTGTGGGTTATGGGGACAGGGGCCCCAAAAGAAGAGAGGTGAAAATGCCCAGAGGTCTGGGCTAATGGGCATCCACAGTCCCACCGAACCTGTCCCCTTTGCCCAGCCTTCTCCCTCGCTCTCCTGAACTGTGATGGGTGGGAGGCTCTGGGGCCAGTGATGACCTTCCCCATCCCTGTGCCCGCCTTCCTGCCCGTCCTGCCCCCAGATCAGCTACCAGAGCATCGAGTCCTCAGACCCGGCGGTGAACGTGCCGGGCCCACGACGTACTATCTCCAAGCTCCGCAATGAGACCTACCACGTCTTCTCCAACTTGCACCCAGGCACCACCTACCTGTTCTCCGTGCGGGCCCGCACAGGCAAAGGCTTTGGCCAGGCAGCACTCACCGAGATCACCACCAACATCTCAGGTAAGCCCACCTGGCCCTGGCCTGACCCCTTTAGAGGTGGCCCCCAGTCCCAGGGTTCTGTGGGCAGAGGGGGCATGGCAGGGGTGGGGGCCCTCCCCAGGGGTGTTTATAGAGGGCCCCCGCTGAGATGCATGTACCATTTAGGAATTAAGTTCAGGGGTCAGGGAGGATTAAGTCAGAGGGTTCAGGAGACTGTGGAATCTGAGGGCGGAGTTCAGGAATCAGGAGTCGGGGAAGCTCAGGTCAGAGGGAACAAGCCTGAAGGGGAAGAGATCTGAGGACAGGAGGCAAGGAGGCTAGGGGCCCAACCTTTCTGGTGTAGTGGCCAGGCTCTGTGATTATGTCCCTGTCCCCTTTCCCAGCTCCCAGCTTTGATTATGCCGACATGCCGTCACCCCTGGGCGAGTCTGAGAACACCATCACCGTTCTGCTGAGGCCGGCACAGGGCCGCGGCGCGCCCATCAGGTGGGAAAGTCTAGTTGGAGAGGTGGGAGGTCAGGGCCATAGGGAAGAAGCCCCTCCTCTGATCCAGGGCCCCCCCACCGTGGGCCAGCTCAGCCTCATCCTCCCTCAGTTTCCCACTCAGGGCTCAGAGTGTCTGGAGGAGGGAGTTCTGTGATCCTGGGCAGGTGGAAAGCCTGCAGCCACTTGCCTCTGAAGCCATGGGTGTCTGATGTGATTGCCATGAGATCCTTGGACGGTGTCCAGCCTGGAGAGGTGTGACTGTCCAGGCCTCTCCTGAGGGTCTTCCCTCAGACATCTTGGAAAAGTGAAACTCTGGGGCCTTATTTCTTCCCAGCTTTTCCCCCAGAAGGTCCTGACCAGGGAGACACAGCCTTCTAGAAGGCTGGGGCAGCCACCAGACAGGGCCATCTCTCTGGAGGGGCCCAGAGCTTGGCTTCTCCACTTTCTTCTCCCGAGATGAAGCTGGGGCTGCCTCTGCTGGAGAGAAGGTGCTGGAGACAAGCTGGTGTGTGTGTGTGTGTGTGTGTGTGACACATACTGCATACGTGCGATGTGTGGTGTGGAGGTGTGAGTGTGTGTATGTGAGAGAGTGTGAGGGTGTTTGTGGGATGTGTGTACGTGCCTGCTATCAGCCAGTTGCTGTGTTTGACTTCACCCGCACGAGTCGTTTTATCCTCATGGTGGCCTGTGGCGGGGGGACAGTTACCCTTATTTCACACATTGGGAAACAGGCTCAGCAGCCTTAAGTCCCTTGCCCCCAAGGTCACACAGCTGGAAGGTGACAGAGCTGGGGTTTGGAACCCAGGTCTGGCTGCACAGCCTGTGTCTTTTCTTGAAGCCACAGAGCCAGCCTCCCTGCCCCTCTGGTCCATCCCATCCTCCCACAAAGATGTGTGCACCGGGAGAGGGTGACGGCTGTATTCGGGTGTGGGAAGATCCTGCTAAACCTCTGAGAAGGTAGTGGGTTGCCCATGTGCCCTTGACACCCCCTCACGTCCCCACCCCCCTTCTCCTGCTTTGCCTCCCCTGTATTTGCTACGGCAGAGCCTGTCCCGGGCTGCTTCCCAGACTCTCTGGGGAGACCCAGGACAAAGTCAGGGTGTTTGAGGGGCCTTTTGCATTTCCAGGAGCCTCAGGGCCCGTGTGCAGCTGAGTCTGGGAGCTGGGAAACCCAGCAGCGCCTTCTCCTGTCCCGGTCCTCTTGAGAGATCCTGTGAGCAGGCCCATTTAGTGTCCCTCAGGGATGATGATGACAAGGTGGGGGCTGGAACATGGTGAGAGGGGGAAGGCATAGTGGCTGTGTGACCTTGGGCATGTCCCTTTATCTCTCCTTTTCCTTGTCTGCATAAGGGGGACCCTTCCAGTCAAGATTCAGTGTTGATTGTCATCACCTCCCAGCGGGGCGTGGGGCCAGCGGAGGCCTGACCTTGGCCTGGGAGATGGAGGCCGAGAGGGGCCTGGGCTGGTGTTTGCAGTGCACTAGTGACAGGGGATGAACCTCTGTGGCCCCAATCCCTGGGCACTGGGGTGATTCCCCCACAGCTCCGAAGCTCGAAAGAAACAGCTGGAGAGCCGGGAAAAGGCATCTCTACTTCCCAGAGTGCAGCTGTCAGGATGGGTGTCACACGCCAAGACGTGACCGAGGCTGTGACTAGAAATATTTGAATTTGTCAGCACTCGTTTATTTACTCTCGGCTTTGTTCCACCGAGGGTTTGGCGGAGCTCACAGCAAAAGGCCATTCAGTAAACTGATAAAAATAAATAAAACACACAAGTCGGGACCGGGAGACACACATCAGAGGGAATGCAGACGAGGGAACGCAAAGCAGCTGTCAGGACCCGGAGATGACAGGCTCCGAGTTGCAGACTCGAGGCTGCCTCCAGGTTGGGAGGGTACCCGGATGCAGGGTTCCTGTGGCCTCGCTTGCTTGCTCAGTGACTGTCTCCCCCACTGGAGGTCAGTTCCAGGAAGCCTGGATCCCCAGGTGCCTGTGTGGCACGGGCCCAGCGTCTGCGCTCACGCCCTTTCTGAATGAATGAATGAACACCTTGTGTCTGACCCTCATTCCTGGAGGCCCAAAGGGAGCCTTAGGTAGCCGGGGCGGAGCCCGAGGCTTCGGGGCCCCAGGTCCTGTGGCAAGCACGGGAGCTCGGGTTGAGGAGAGTCGGGTGGGGCTCTAGGGCTTGGTGCCACTGAGCAGGGCCCACGTTCTTTCCGCCTTAGTCACAGTCCTAACAGCCGACAGGCACTGGCTGCTTCGGAAACCTGCCTCCTTGCTTACATTTAGCTGGTGGAACCGTCCTGTGATCATGCTTGCTTTACAGAGGAGGAAACTGAGGCTCAGGGAGGTTAAGAGAGTTGCCCAGTGAGTACGAGGCAGAGCCGTGATTAGTCCCAGGCCAGGCCTGACCCCCAAGCCCATGCCCTTGGCCACCAGGTGGCTCTCCCTGTCCCTGGCCCGGGGGTCACCGCTCTGTCCCCTCCTCGTGCAGTGTGTACCAGGTGATCGTGGAGGAGGAGCGAGGGCGGAGGCTGCGTCGGGAGCCGGGCAGCCAGGACTGCTTCCCCGTGCCCTTGACCTTTGACGCTGCGCTGGCCCGCGGCCTGGTGCACTACTTCGGGGCAGAACTGGCGGCCAGCAGTCTGCCTGAAGCCATGCCCTTCACTGTGGGTGACAACCAGACCTATCGCGGCTTCTGGAACCCGCCGCTTGAGCCCAGGAAGTCCTACCTCATCTACTTCCAGGCAGCAAGCCACCTGAAGGGGGTGAGGGACTGGCCAGGGTTGTGATGGGGATAGGCGGGGGACACCTCGGAGCCATCTGAGCAGCCCCAGCGGAGGCTAGAGACCCTCCCCTGGCCCCGCCCCCTCTCCAGAACCCCCACCCTCCTTCCCTGAGCCTCCTGACCTCAGGTTCCTTCTCTTAGGGCATCTCCCTTTCTGAGCCTTTTCCCCATACTCTCTGACATCTAAGCACCCCCCCATCTATCCCTGCCCCCTCCCTGAGCCCTAGAGTCTGTGTCAGGCTCCTCTCTCCCCAGGGGTCCATCTCCCCATTCTGCTTTCCCCAGACCTTGAGGCCCACCACCCACCTCCTCCTGGAAGCCCTGCCCTTCTCCAGCTCCTCCCTTGGGGGGGCTCTCTCCTCCCCCGGCTCCCCTCTTAGTGAGCCCCTTGGCCACCCCCTCCCACACTGTTTCTTTCCCTGCTCTCCCGAACTCATTCCCCTTTCCTAAGTCATTGCCCTCTTTGCAGGCCCCTCCCTCCCCTCCCTGCTTCCCCCTTAGGCCTTCCTGCGGGAGGGGTGTCTCTAGTTACTGAGAGCCCTGGACAAGCCCTGACTAGGCCCAAGACAAGCTCCCCAAGGATGCCCCTGGGGAGGGTTAGGTCAGGGCTGCGGTGGTGCTGAGAGCCCCCATCTTTGCCTCCAGGAGACCCGGCTGAATTGCATCCGCATCGCTAGGAAAGGTAAGCCCCCCCTGGGTTCCTTCCTGGCCTTCAGCGGTGGGTTTCTCCCCTCTGGGCACTTGGGGGGTGGGCCCTGAGCTCCCAGAGCTGTGGGAGCAGAGGAGGGTGGTCCGGCAGACCTGGGGTCAGGAAGCATTTCTTTTCCTGGTCCCCACTTGTCCCACCTGAAAGGCTCCTCCTCCCAGCCTGGACAGTAGAGCTAACCTCTTTTTCTCTTGTCATGGTCACAGAAGTGGCTTTGGCAGGGGCCTGGGACAGGTCTGTGGAGGGCGAGCCATTATGGTTGGGCCATGGGGCTGATGGCACTGGGCGCTGGTTCTGGGTTCTGTATCTGCCCCCTTTGTTGTGGTGGGGGAGAGCTGGACTCTGCAGTGTAGATAGGGAGTGTGGTTGGTCCCCCATCCTGAGATGCCCTCAGCGGGCCCTAGGTGTGTGCTTCTCTCCCCCCATTGCCTCTCAGGAGGGCAGGAGGGTGAGTCTGAAGGCCCTAGGCATCCTCCATCCCCTGTCCACTGAAGGATGGGAGGATCTGAGAAAGTAGAGAGGAAAGGGGAGCTCTTCCTGGTGGGATCCACGGGGGTGCAGAAGTTATAAGGATGGTGAGGGGGCAGATGAGACTGAAAGGCTGCCTCTGAGCTGAGGACGGGGTGGGGGTCGTTGTCTTTGTGCACATGTGTTAGTGTATTCCTAGGGACTCAGACCCTTGCAGGCAGTGGGTAGGTGGTCCCTGTCTCCCCTCTGACCCTTTGTCCCACTTTATTCTCCCCAGCTGCCTGTAAGGAAAGCAAGCGACCCCTGGAGGTGTCCCAGAGATCGGAGGAGATGGGGCTCATCCTGGGCATCTGTGCGGGGGGACTTGCTGTCCTCATCCTTCTCCTGGGGGCCATCATTATCATCATCCGTAAGGGGTGAGTGAGGCCGGTGCCGTGACTCACCCAAGGCTCCCTCCGAAGCCTGGTGGGCACAGAGGAGCAGTGGCTGGGGCCTGGGAGGGCGGCTGCCTGGTGAGTGTGGAGGGCTGCCAGCCTGGGCATCTGGCCTGAGCATGGGCCCAAGCCAGGCAACGGGAAGCCAGAGCCTCTGCAAATGAACCTGGGCTGGAGCGGCTTGGCTGGTGCCAGGTTCCACTGTCCAGGGAAGGGCGCTCCGTGCCTGCTGCCAAGGAGCTGTGCTGGAAGTGGGCACTGCCCTCCTGCGTCTGCTGGGCTGTTCCAAGGGGGAGGGTGTGGAGGTAACCTGACTTTGAACCTCCAGCCCCCTGCGGACCTTCTGCCAACTTGTCTGCCCTGACCACGGGGTCGTGGTGCTGACCCTGAGCAGTGGGGTGGTGCTCACTCCCCTTCACGCCAAGGACCCTGAACCATGGTTCTTCCTGGGCCCTGTCTTCCCTGGGGCTCAGCTGGCCCTGGACCCTGTTACTGTTGATCCGTGTGGAGTCCTCCTGGGCCTATGACTCAGAGGAGACCTCGCTCCTGCCCCTCCCACCCCCCTGGCCTCCAAGGTCTGGCGTGTTTCTGAGGGGTGCCTTTCCTAGGGCATTTTGCAGTGAGCAGCATGCGTCCTGGCACCTCTTAGAATCCAGAACTTAGAATTTCAGAGTTTCAGAAATTCAGGATTTGAGAATCTCAGAGTTTAGAATTGTAGAGGCTCAGAGCCCAGAAGGTGAGAGCTGCCTGGTAGTTCAAGGGCATCTAGTCTAGTGGTTTTCAAATCGTCTTAAAGCAACAGAACCTGTTTTCAAAACACCAAATAAACCTCCCCTGGGAGGCCCAGCACATGGAGCAGACGAAGGCCGAGCCTCTGGTTAGAGCAGGGGTGGAGGCTTCTGAGACCACGCTGGCTTCCCACACGCCTTCTTCCCCTCCCCCTCCCTTCATTCCCCACCGGGCAGCCCCAGGACACTGGTCCAAGCACATTAACTGAAGGATGGAGATGTTGAGGCCCCAAGGGGCGTATGGACCTGCCCGAGGTCACCCAGGGAGCCCTGTCCGCACCTGCCCTGTCCCTGCCTGGGCTCTGCACAGCTGCTTCTGGGCTGGTGCTGGATCTCAGGGCTGCCAGGAGCAGATAAGTAGGATCAAGGGGGATGAAGAGAACTGGCCAGGGCTGCCTTTCCTGAGGCCAGGCACTGGCAGAGAGAGACTCTCCCAGAGGGTCTGGGGATAGGATGTGCCAGCCAGGTGGGGTTGGCCTGTCCAGGGCATGAAGCTGATTTTTCCCTTCTTTAGTCCCCACACAACTTGAGATAAACTGCATCATTTAACGAGTATTACTGTGTGCCCAGGGCTTTACACACACCATCCATTAGATCATTAGTTATTGAGCACCTACTGTGTGCCAGGCACTGTTCTAGCAGTCAGGGTACACCAGCGAACATTTCCTTCTTGGATCCTGACCCATGAAGCAGGTCTGAGCCTTTTCTCACAGATGAGGAAACTGTAACTGAGCGGCTTGACCATGTCACTCTGCTGGTAAGTGACAGGGGCTGGTTTGAATCCAGTCCTGACTACAAAACCCGTGCTCCTTAGGGCTGGGGATGTGAAGGGCCTCACCACGGCTATCGCACAGGAAGTACCCAGAATTAGCAAGTTCCTGTCCTCCTCCCCTGCGGGGGACCTGGAAGTTAACTCTGGGGTGGGATGGGGTGGGGTGGGGAGTGAGGCAGATGGTGAGGGCTGTAGGGGAGTGGTCAGATTTTGGGGGGTTGCAGGTAGTATTTGAGGCCTTAGAAATCTGCCCTCAAGGAGAGAGGATTGGCCAAGCGGAGGGTCTCACCTCTGCAGGGAGCACTGGGCCCAGGAGAAGATGGACCAGAGATGCTGCTGGAGCCTCGCTAGGAAAGCCTGCAGTCTACACAACTGCTACCCCATAAACCCTTCCAGGCTACCCTGAAGCCCCCAGGATCCCCCCAGGCTCACCCATTCCCTCCCTCCCTTCCTCCCTCCCTCCCTCCCTCCCTCCCTCCCTCCCTCCCTCCCTTCCTTCCTTCCTTCCTTCCTTCCTTCCTTCCTTCCTTCCTTCCTTCCTTCCTCTAAAAGCCATTCAGTCCCATTCTCTAGCGCCTCATTGCATCCCCCTAAATCCTGTTCTGGCCTTCAGGGTCCACTGTGCTCCTCAGGGCTCCCCTGGTCTGCATTGCGGGGTTTAGGGGACAGAGCAGGTCTGGCAGTGATGGAGGTCATGGGCAGGTCAGGAGGTTGCTGAGGGACGCTGATACCCAGTGGCCACCCGATGCATCCTTGTCGGAGGAAGGAGGTGGCCTGGGGCGGGAGCGGTTGTGGGAGACGCTGGGTGGGGGCCAGGCCAGGCGGAGGGCAGTCAGGCTTCCCATCCTGCCTTGCCAGGGTGGACAATGAGCCTGGATGCTTCTGCGCTGGGGGAACTCCCAGGCCCCCCAGGCCCCCCGGGCCGGGTGTAGCTCTGGTTCTGCTTCCAGACTCCCATCCTTCTCCTTTGTAGTACTTTCTTCTCCCTGCACTTTTACTTACTTGGAGTGCTTGGCTCAATTGTTTTTCTTCCCTGCTGTCCTGTTGGCTGTGCATCCCCAGGGCCTGGCCCCGTGGAGTGGGGTCCTCCCGCACCTCCCCCTCCCCCGGCTCCCAGCTCCGCAGGGGGAGGCAGGCAGGGTGGAGCTGGGCTGACAGTGGCCCCTTGGGCGGGGTCATTATTACTCACCCGTTTGGAGGAGGATATGGACGCTCATAGAGCTGGAGTTCTTTTATTTATTTTCCCTCTTTATTGATTACTCAATTCAATGAAATATTTATTGGGGGATTGTCATGTCTTGGGCGCTGTCCTGGGCCCTGGGAACCGGCAGGAGGCAAAGGAGACAAGAATACTGCCCTTTGTAGGTAGTGTGGAGCCTGGCATTAAACCAGAAACAGGACAAATGGGTAATTACAGATTATGAAAAGAACAGGTTGCCGGGGTGGGGGGCAGAGAGGGGGTAAAGGTGACACAATAGAGTGGGTGATTATGGGGGAGTCTTTGTGGAAGATTCTTGAAAAGTCATAACATTACAGCTGAGACCAGAATGCCATTCCTTCAGCCATCCCCCTCCTCTCCGTACCCTCCGCTTTCTCCTGGGATCGAGGAGAGGAGACGTGCTGTGTGGCCTGCAGCCACTCTCCTGCCCTCACTGGGCCTCAGCCTTCCACTCTTGTCAGCAGGAGTCCCTTGCGGGAGGCCATTCCCTGGGGTCCCTGCTGGTGGTGTGGTGTGGGGGCAGGTGAATGGAAGACCCCTGGATGTGCCCGGATGGGGCCTCAGGAGGGAGCTGGCTCTGGGGGTCAGGGTCCTGGGACAGGCGTCTGTACTCTGCCCCTGACCCCCAGAGTTCCAGGCAAATGGGTAATTACAGATTATGAAAAGAACAGGTTGCTGGGGTGGGGGGCAGAGACGACTCTCTGGGACTCAGCTTCCCCACCTGCGAAGTGGGGTCAGACTCAAGCTATGCTTTGGGTGCCCGGAGGGGGTGGCCCGGCTCCTTTGATGGACCCCACACTTGGGGGCAGTCTGGGACGGGGCGGGCGGGCCTCCCCTTTGCCCTGGAGTCCAGCTGGAGCCCTCTCCACCTCCCCCACCCCCAACCCCCAGCCAGGGTCCCCTCCCAGGCACAGGTGTACGCAGAGGGCTGACCCCTCAGGGGCAGAGGGGCCTGCAGGGGTGAGTGGCATTGGGACTGAGGGGGTGGAGCTGTAGGGGAGAGCGGGTCACTTGTGAGCATGTGAGGGAGGGTGTCTGTGTGTGAGTGTGTATCCACACGTGTGTGTCTGTGTGTGAATGTGCAAGTGTGTGTATGTCTCTCTCTGTCCGTGTGTGTGTGTGACTGTTCGAAAGCTCTGCTTCCCCAGGCCCTTCCCCACCTCCTCCTCCCTCCAGCAGCAGGCTTGGGGAAGGTTCTGGAAGGGGCCTCGGGTCTTGGTTTTCAACGACTGAGCCTAGCCAGCCCTTGGGACAAGGAAGGTCCTCCTGACCTGTCCAGCCCCTGGCCAGCGCCCTCCCCAGCACAGAAAGCAGCAGGCCCCTCCCTGCCGGCTGGGTGCTGCCCTCGGCCCACCTTGTGGCAGGACCACGGGCCCAACTGTGCTGTTCTCTTTGCACGCTGCCAGGAGGGACCACTATGCCTACTCCTACTACCCGTAAGTAGCCCCGGCCTAGCCCCTTGGGCCCTGTGTCGTCCTCCTCGTGTGGAGGGCCTTGCGCAGGTCCCTCTCTGGGGTCCACAGCCGTGCACTGTGTGTGCGTGTCAGGGGCGGGCCCGTCCCCACCCTGGCAGCTGTCCCCCGGGTGCATACAGCTCTCAGGTCAGCAGGAGCCCCTTCTCTGGCTGGGCGGCCCCAGGCTTTTCAGACCCACCATTTCTGGGCACTTCCTCTGGGCTCAGACCCTGAGAAACACACACTGTGATCCCTCCCGTGTTACTGACGAGGAGACGGAGGCTCAGAGAGGTGAAGGGACTGGTCAGAGGTCACAGGAAGTCCAGAGCTGGGGTTACCACCCAGGCCCCGTCTGACTCCCTGGTCTCCTGATGGTACTCTGTGTTCCGCCTCTGCCTTCTCTGATTCTACAAGCCTTCCAGAACATTCCCTGCACCTGTGCCCGTTCTCCCTCCTCGCAGACCAGGCTCAGGTGGCCCCAGGACAGCCTGAGGACGGGGGTCTCTCACCTCGTCCTCCTGGACCCTCTACTTGCATCCACGTCATCCAGTGTCGCACCGGCTTTTCCAGCAACCGCACCCCCGTCAGCTCAGGGGGAGCCTCCAGCAGGACTTTTCCAGGAATCGTGGACAAGACAGTTGTCCCGCCTTCTCTACTGTGCAGTTCATGTTTGACCCTAAATGCAGAACTTGTCCAAGTGTCCGCTCACACGCTGTCTGCCGACTCTCACCCTGAGGTCCGCTGGCGGCCGGCGGTGCTCGCCGTCCCTCCGGCTTCTGTCTTCTGTGGAGCTGGGGCCTGCTGTTTGTGGTTCTTCTTCCAAGTGAACCGGGAGGCCTGGGCAGGGAGCGGAGTCCTGGGGTGCACCCCTGGAGACCGCCTTCTAGGCACAGCGTGACTGCTGTCCTCTGTCCACGGCCCTCTGTCTGTCCTCTCTGTGGCTTGCTGGTGTCTGCCTGTCCCTCCCTCTCTGTCCCCTTCCCCATCTCTCCTTGTCATGGTCCCTTTATTGTCTCTCCTTCTCCCTGTCCTCCTTCTCTTATCTTCCTGATTCCCTTGTTCCCTCCTCACCTCCCTCTCCTTCCTCCTGCCCCCTCCCTTCTTTCTTATGTTGATGGTCAAGCCCACAGCCACAGAGGCTTCTTTTCATGGGCCCACAAAGCAGTCCTTGGCTGTGCCCTGGGCCATGGTGAGGGTGATGCCCAGAGCTTGGCGGTAGGGGTCACCCGGTCTTCCCCTGCCCCAGACAGTTCTTGAACTAGGACGGACTGATTAGAATTTGCCAGTCTGGGACGATCCCTTCCTTAGCCTCTTTATCTCCACCGATGGTCAAAGTTCCTGAGCCCTCTTAACCTGCAAGTCCTCTCTCGAGACTACCCCACATCCTGCATGCTGTAGGGCCCCGCAGGGTGAATGACTAAATTATCCTGAGCCCTCCTCCCTGTGATTGGGGCCCTGGCTCTGCTTCCGTCTCAAAACAGGTCCCAAGTCATTCCCTCTGCCTTTCGCTCAGCCCCTCAGTCATGGAGCTGTCCCCCCTCTTCTTCCCCCTTCTCTCCAAATCTTCTGGGGTCACAAACTGCCATCCTCCTCTGTAGAGCTGGGCTGGAGGCCTGGGCTGTGCAGGGCCCTTGTCTAGGGGCCTTTTCCCAAGGCCTCTCAGGAGGGACTGGGCCTCTTGCTTTCTGCCTCCGCTGCTTCCAGTGGCTGGATGGACTGGTGGGTCTTGGCAGGAATATGGACCTTGTATGGATCTCTTTACACGTCTCATGTGGCCCATGGTGGGACCATCCTGGGGGTTCTGCGGATAGGAAGAAGCCAGTTGGAGCTCGTTCCCTGCCTAGAGGAAGACTCCAGAGCACTGGCTGAGCAGCGGCCAGACTCTCTGCCATGAAGGAGAAGCGTAGTGCACCCCCATTGTAGGGAAAAGGGGTTCTCAGGTCATATGTTCGGTGAGGACGGGGGAAGGGAGGATGGCTCTGGGGGATGGGGGAAAGGAGGAGGGCGAGCTGGGGCTGGAGCTGGGGCAGTCATCTTCCTCGTTTGGATGGGGTGACTGCTGTGATACCCAAATAGTCCCAGAGTGACTATCATTCCCATTTCCTGAGCCCTCCAGGCCAGTGACGGGGGCCAGGGCCCAGCCTGAGGCCACTGGACTTCATCCCTTATTCTCAGCAAAGGTCCCCAGGACAGGGACTCTGCCCAGTCCCTTGTGGGGGAGGCTGCAGCTCTGGGTTTGCTGAGCAAAGGATAGAGGCAGAGCCCTCTCAGTATTTAGAGATGCTTCTAGAATGCCTCCTGGCCTCAAGGCCCCCTGATGGTGGGGCCTCCCCACCCACCCCTGGGCATTGTCCTGCCCAGCTCAGCATCCATGTCTCTTGTCGACCCCTCTCTGCAGGAAGCCGGTGAACATGACCAAGGCTACTGTCAACTACCGCCAGGAGAAGACCCACATGATGAGTGCCGTGGACCGGAGCTTCACGGACCAGAGCACCCTGCAGGAGGACGAGCGGCTGGGCCTCTCCTTCATGGACACCCATGGCTATAGCCCCCGAGGTGAGTGCCTGGCCTGCCCGCCCTTCCCCGTGGCTCTGGGATTCCACACCTGAGCCAGGAGGACTGAGCCCCTCCGATGAGTTCTGTAGCACCCTAGAGCCAAAACGAAACATCGGTCGTGCTCCCGCTGGGTGCCAGCCCTGGCGCTGGCAATGCCGGAGAGGCATGGGTATTACTTTTGCCCTGGGGGACCTTTAGGAAAATGGAGGACTTCGACAGAGACTCATAGTGGAGGCATGCGACGTCCCATGTTGATTGTGGGAAGGGCTCCGGGGACTCAGAGAAAAGAGTGACGCTGTGTGATCAGAGCGGACCAGATCCATCTCCAGCCGGTTGAGCAGCTGCTGTGGGAGAAGCAGGGGACCGGTGGCTAAGAAGGATGGCTCTGGAGTCAGACAGACCTGGGTTTGCATCTCAGTTTCCCCTTAGCTGTGTGAGCTGGGGCAAGCTGCTTAACCTCTCTGGATGTCTGCTTCCTCAGGTACAAAATGGGGCTAGTGATCATCTCTGCTGGTAGGTCTGCTGGAAGACTAGGTTGGCTATTACGTGTATGCGTGTCGTCAGTGCCGTGGCCCGCATGCCGGCAGAAGGCGGTGGATCAGCCGAATGTACTCGGAGCTTGTCATAAATCACTGCCTCACTCATCTTTTTATTCTCTTTAGTGATGATTTGTACAAGACAAAGTATGTAGTGTTTCTGGAAGTCATGCAGTGATAATACAACAAACACCGGGATGCTGTCTGGGTGTCCCTCCCAAAGAATATGCCCTGCACCCCTCTTATGCATCAACACCCCCCTGAAATTTGTGTCTGTAATTTCCTTACCGTTCGGGGCGTAGTTTTACCCTGTGTCCATGCAGCCCCACACAGTGCGTTCTGTCACTTGGCTCGTGTCTGAGCTTTATACAAATGCGGTCACACGGTTCCTCCGCTCCGCGCTGTGTTTCTCATCTTTGCCCAGGTGGATGGTTCGCTGTTTTCTTTTGTTTTCTCTGACTTGTCGTTTTCCGTTATATGAATGTATCGCGATTGATTTCTCCTCCTGCCATCCAGCGACATCTGATTTGCTTCCACTTTTCTGGTTATTACAAACGAGGCTGCTCTGAATGTTCTGGAATGGATCTCCAGCTGCATCCGCACAGCAGATCAGAGACGGAGAGCAGCCGGGTTGCGGAGCGAGCCTGCTCCCCTTTGGAAGACAGTGACGAGCTGTGTCCCAGAGTGGCTTTGCCTGTGCTCACGGCCAGCAGCAGCGAGTGCGAGCTTCTGCTCTCCCCGGCAAGCTCAGAATTTGCCAGGCTTCTTCACTTTTGCCAAACTAGTTTGTATAAAATGGTAATTCTCTAGAGTCTTAATTTGCATTTCTCTGATTACTAATGAGGTTGAGCATATTTTCGAATCATTATTGGCCATTCAGCGTTCTTCTTCCATGAAATGCCTGTTCATGCCTTTTACCTAATTTTCTATTAGGTTTTCTGTTGCTTTCTTAGTGGTTTTTAGGAGTTCTTTATATATTTAGGATGATAATCACTTTTCACTTATGAATTGCAAATATCTTCTCTCAATTTCTGGCTCATCTCTGCAGGTTATTTTTAGTGTCTTTGAAGGAACAAGTTTTTATTTTAATTTAGTCAAGTTCATCAGTCTTTTCCTTTCTGATTTCTACTTTTTGTGTTTTCTTCGAGAATGCTTCCTTTGCAGGGTCATAAAATATTTTTTACTTTTTTCTAAGCCTTTTTATATTTTGCATTGCACATTTCAATCTTCACCCGTCTGTGATTGATTTTTGTGTGTCATGGGAATGAAGGATTTTCTTTTTTTATATTTTCTTTTCTTTTTAAAATTTTTTCTGTAGTAACTCCTGTCCCAGCTTCTGTTACAGTTTGTATTTTCACCACTGATTGTGGACCCACCCTCATCAGAGATCATGCTTCCATTTATTTGGGGATTGTCTTTTGGCTCCTTGTTCTCTTTGATTGGCCACTTTGGTGATTCCGATGTCTGTCCATACCTGATTGCCTCATTAGTAGAGTTATCTAAATCTTGTATCTGGTACATCAAGTTCTTCCGGCTTTGCTCCTCTTCAGGGGTGTCTTGACTGTATTTGTCCCTCTCATGCATTTCATTTCATTTCATTTCATTTCATTTCATTTCATTTCATTTCATTTCATTTCATTTCATTTCATTTATTTCATTTCATTTTATCTATTTATTTAGAGAGAGAGAGATTGCGTGCAAGCGGGGCGGGGAAAGGGTAGATGGACAGGGAAAGAGAGGATTTTTTTTTTTTTAAGATTTTATTTATGTATTTGAGAGAGAGAGAGAGAGAGAGTATGAGCGGGGTAAGGGGCAGAGGGAGAAGCAGGCTCTCCACTGAGCAGGGGGCCCGATGTGGGGCTCGACCCCAGGACCCTGAGATCATGACCTGAGCTGAAGACAGATGCTCAACCGACTGAGCCTCCCAGGTGCCCCGGGAAAGAGAATCTTTTTTTTTTTTTTTATTAATGATTTTTTATTATATTATGTTAGTCACCATACAGTACATCCCCGGTTTCCGATGTAAGGCTCGATGATTCATTAGTTGCGTATAACACCCAGTGCACCATGCAATACGCGCCCTCCTTACTACCCATCACCGGTCTATCCCATTCCCCCACCCCCCTCCCCTCTGAGGCCCTCAGTTTGTTTCTCATAGTCCATAGTCTCTCATGTTTCATTCCCCCTTCTGATTACCCCCCCTTTCTTTATCCCTTTCTTCTCCTACCGATCTTCCTAGTTCTTATGTTCCATAGATGAGAGAAATCATATAATAGTTGTCTTTCTCTGCTTGACTTATTTCACTTAGCATTATCTCCTCCAGTGCCGTCCATGTTGCAGCAAATGTTGAGAACTCGTTCTTTCTGATAGCTGAGTAATATTCCGTTGTATATTTGGACCACAACTTCTTAATCCGGGAAAGAGAATCTTAAGCAGGCTCCATGCTCAGCGTGGAGCCTGATGTGGGGCTTGATCTCACCACCCTGAGATCATGACCTGAGCCAAAATCAAGAGTTGGATGCTTAACCGACTGAGCCACCCCAGTGCCCGTCTCTCTCATACATTTCAGAATCATCTTTTCAAGTTACTCGGAAAACTTTTTGGGTGGATTTGTATTAAATGTTTAGATCAATTTGGGGAGAACTGACATCTTAGGAATTGTCTTCGCATCCCCGGGGGGATGTCTATCACCCTATGTATTTAGGTCTTGAGTGTCTTTCAGTAAATTTCTCCATAAAATTTTGCACATCTTTTGTTAGGTGTACCCTCGGGTCCCTTGTATTTTTGATTTCCATTGCAAATGGTACGTTGTGTGGGTGTGTGTGGTAAAATACACGTAATGTAGAATTTACCATCTAAACTGTTCTTAAGTGTGCAGTGGGGGGGGGTATTAAACACATGCATAACAGGCGACCATCACCATCATCCAACCCCATAGCTGTTCCCCTTGCGAAACTGAAACTCTGTCCCACAGAGCAGTAACCCCCCATCCCTGCCTCTTCCCAGCCCCTGGCAACCACCGTTCTCCTTGCCGTGTCTGTGAATTCGACTACTCTAATTATCTCATATACATGGAATCACAGAGCATTTGTCTTTCTGTGACTGGCTTATGTCACTTAGCTGAATATTTTCAAGCTTCTTTCATCCTCGAGCATCTTTCAGAATTTTCTTCCTTTTTAAGGCTGATGAATATTCCATGGCATGTATGTACCGCGTTTTGCTTATTCATACATTCACCCACGGATGCATAGGTGGCTTCCGTGTTTTAGTTATTGTGAAGAATGCTGTTGTGAACATGGGTGCACACACATCTGTTCGAGACCCTGATTCAGTTCTTTTGGGTACACACCGATAAGTGGAATTGCTGCATCATATGCTAATTCTATTTTTAATCTTTTGAGCAACCACCGGACTGTTTTCCACAGTGGCCGTACCGCCTGACATTCCCTCCAACAGTGCATAGGGCTCCATATCCTTGTAACAGTGGTTATTTTCTGTTTTGTTTTTGTTTTTGATAGGAACCATTTCAGTGGGCGTGAGGGAGTCTCTCACTGAAGGTTTGGTCTGCATTTCTCTAATGATGAATGATGTCACGTTGGCCAGGTGCCATTTGTGTATCGTCTTTGGAGAAGTATCTATTCAAGCCCTTTGCCCATTTTTGAATTGGTTTTTTTGTTGTTTTGCTGTAGAGTTTTAGAAGTTCTCTCTCGACTCTAGATATTAATCTCTTATCAGATATATGATTTGCAAATATTTTCTCCTCTTCTACGGATTGCCTTTTTACTCTGTGGGTTGTGTCTTTTGATGCACAAAATTTAAAACATTTTCATGCGGTCCCGTTTGTCTATTTTTTTCTCTTGTTGCTTGTGTTTTTGGCATCATAGCCAAGAAATCACTGTCAAATCCAATGTCATGGAGTTTTTGCCCTGTGTTTTCTTCTAAAAGTTTTTTTTAATTAATTTTTTTAAAACAATTATTATTTTTTTAGAGATAGAGAGCACGTGAGTGAGGGTGGTGGAGGGGCAGTGGGAGAGGGAGAGAGAATCTCAAGCAGGCTCCATGCTCAGTGCAGAGCCCGACATGGGGCTCGTTCTCATGACCCTGAGATCATGACCTGAGCCGAAATCAAGAGTTGGACGGACACTCAACCGACTGAGCCACCCAGGTGCCCCTCTTCGAAGAGTTTTAGAGTGTTAGGTCTTACATCGAGGTCGTTGATCTGGATTGAGTTAACTTTTGTGTATGGTGTGAGGTAAGGGTCCAACTCCATTTTTTTGCATGTGGATGTCCAGTTTTCCCAACACAAATGGTACACTTTTAAAATATTGCATTTCTAATTATTGCTTATATTGAGAAATATAGTTGATTTTTTTGCGTATATTTTGATCTTATATCCCTAGTCCTTGATAACCTTATTTATTAATTTTCGTTTGTTTGTAGAATCTTTCAGGTTTTCTAAGTATGATCAGAGGATCTATAAATACGGACAGTTCTGTTTCTTCTGTTTCATTTCCCTTTTTTTTTTTTTCCTTGTCTTTCTGCGTGGCACCGGCTCGGACCTCCAGCACTGGGTTGGATGGAAGTGGTAATAGCAAAAATCCTTGTCTTGTTTTCCTGGTTTTAAAAGGAATGCTTCTAACATTAAACACTGAGAATGAAGTTTGCTACAGTTTTTGGTAGAAATGTTTTATCTGGTTAACAAAGTTCTTTTCAGTTTTTAGTTTGCTAAGAGGTTTTATTTAAATGAGCATTAAACTTAATATATAGTTGTTGTCAACAAGGTGAGTGACATTTTCAGATTTTCTAAAGTTAAAATAACCTTCAGTGCCTGGGGTAAATTCAGCTTGGTCATGATGCAGTATATTTTTTATGTCTTGTTGGACTCAGTGTAGGTATAATATTGTTCAAGATTTCAAAGCTGTGTTCAAGAGCGGGATTGGCCCATGATTTTTTCTTTTTTTGTACTATCCTTGTCTGGTTTCTGGTATCAATGAGGTCTCTTCTCTTTTTTCCTTATTATGATAGATTGGAATAATTGACACCTTGAGAGTTTGGTGGAATTCACCTGTAAAACAATCTCTTTCTGTTGTTTTCTTGATGGAAAAATTTTGAACTTGTAATTCAGTTTATTTAAAGGAGTAAAGGACTATTGAGACTTTCCAATTTTTTTCAAGCCATTTGTAGTAAGTTATTTGTTGTCTAGGAATTTGTCCATTTCATTTAGGTTTTCAAATTCACTGACATGCCCTTATTTATCATGATCTTCGTGATCTCCCTCATTAAATTTTCTCCCCTCCCTCATTAAATAATCTCCCCCGCCTACAGGGTAGCTATTATCAACTCATCTTACAAATGAGGAAGCAGAGAGGAAACAGAGAGGCTCAGAGAGGGGAAGTCACTTGTCAAACAGGTAGAAAGTGTCAGAGCCAAGATTTAAAGGCAGGTCTTACTGAGTTGCAAACAGCTGTTTCTACTGTCTCATGCTAGGCCTCCAGGGAGGCATGGGCAGGATTTGGACAGGCAGAGATGGGAAAGGAAGGGCATGCACGGGCGAGGGAACAGCCTGTGCAGGTGAATTGGGCGGGAAACTCCAGTGGGCGGTGGGGAGAGTGGGAGGTGGGGACAGTGTGGGCGCATGCCCTGCTGCTGAGTCCTCTGGAAAGATCCAGAGAGGCAGGATGCATGGGCTCTACCCCAGTTGCTGACAGCTGGGGAGACATGGCCTAGGGAAGATAGGCCCAGGCTAATTGCCATGGGGATGGTGGGAGCAATGAATGCTGCCAGAGGTTCGAGAAGATGCGCCTTTGGGCAGAGGCGGTCAGGGTTCGGGCTGCGCTGGACAAGATGTGGCGCTGGTGAGGAGGGAGTGGGAACCACGGGCACACTGTGGGGTACGGCGAAGGTGTGGTCAGGAGACTGGGGCCACGGGTCAGCCCCTTTTATCTCCCCCCACGCCCCACGCTGGTCCAGCTTCCACTTCCTTTGTTGCTTTCCAAACAGAGGAGCCCAGATTTTTGTGGTGGGGAACAGAAAGCCACGAATTTTACACCGGGGACTTATCATGCTGAGTAAATGGTGGCAGGCTGGCCTCGAGGAAGACGGCTGGGATGTTCCCAGCATGTGGGAAGGGGCCCCCGTTGTGTCTGAAATTCTGCCTGTGAAAACCCTCAACCCCTTCTGAGCCCTGTCCATCTGGAGCTCTTGACCCCTGGGGGTGCCAGTGGGTTCCGCCTGCCAAATGGTTTGTCAAATAACTGCCAGGTTCTTTTCCTCTACTCAACTTCTCCTTTATCAGGAAGAAAGATACAGGGAAGGTAGGGTAGACAACAGGGCCCCAGAGTCCGATGGGCCAGTGCTTACATCATAGGAATAGTCTAAGGATTAAGTGACCTAAGTATCATGCCCCGCAAAGGAAAGTGCTTGATATGTAAGATATTATTAGCTATTATTACAAGCTATGTTTCTTTAAAGTAATTTCCTAATTGCACTGGGGAAGGAAAAGTCTGGAGTGCTACTAGATCATATAACTGGGGGCCTGTTTTCATCTGAGGTGGATGGGAATTGGGAAAAGGGCCCATCTTTGAGGAAGGTCTGAAGATTTTCATTTTCAGATGGGGAAACTGAGGCCCAGAGAGGTCAAGTGACTTGACTCAGAATTTGAATTCAGGTCTCTCTGACTCCAGACCCAGTGTTACTTTTCCCCCCCTCTGGGCTTCAGCCCTCCCTCCCAAAACTATAGCTGTCCAGTGGTTGCAGAAGATGTCCCACAATCATGATGGAGCTGGGGAGAGTCTGGAAGAAGCCCCAGGTGGCAACCTTGAAGCTGAGAGCTGGCTCTCCCCTTCCTTCCTCTCTTCCTCCAAGCTGGTCCTTGGGGTGGGGGTGGGGCGTGGCAGGGGGCGAGGCTGTGTCTCACATCCCACAGGGGAATTCACGCACAAGGAGAGTAGAGACCTGTCTTCTCTGGGCCCAGGAAGTGGAAGAGCCTCTTGGCAACATCATTGCTCATCACCCTGTTGTCTTCTGGTGGTCTTTGGTTTTTTTTTTTAAAGATTTTATTTACTTACTTGAGAGAGAGAGCGCTAGAGAGAGAGAGAGAGAGAGCGGGGGGGGGGTGTTGTACAGGGGAGCAGAGGGAGAGGGAGAAGCAGACTCCCCATCAAGCAGGGAGCCCGACACAGGGCTTAATCCCAGGAACCCAGGACTGTGACCTGCGCTGAAGGCAGACACTTAACCGACTGAGCCACCCAGGGGCCCCTCCCGGTGGTCTTTGTGGAACATCTTATGTCCTTCTTGGGCTCAGACAGAAGCCCAGGATTCGGCTGTGGCTTGCCATCAGGACCCCGACCAGGTGGGATTTTTTGCTTGTGTTCAGCCATTGCAAGCTGATTCCGTGTGTACTGTGAGGCTGCCTCAGGGCTGACCCTTCAGGTCCTCAGCGATGGGCTGTTGGACTCCCCATACCCTCCCTTGCCCCTTTCTCCACGTGGAGGGCCCTCCAGGGAGCTGTCGGCGTGGCTTCCACAAAGAGCGCTGGGACCCCTGCGTCGCCCAGTGTGTCGAGCCAGCAGATAGCCTCTGTGTTGAAACCCTTGTGCTTGTGCATTTCTTGTACACGTTCTTCAGAATTGTCAGGTCCTGAACCAGGATCCTGCAGTGGAGAAGGACCAAGGAAGGAAGGCCCCCTCGGGTCAGCCAGCTGCCCTGGCTCTCTGGGACTCGTGACGTCCACAGCCCCATCTGCAGGTGCTCGCCACGGGCCGGGCACCAGGCTGGGTGCTTTATATACATTATCTTATTTAATGTTTGTATCATCACATGGGAGAATAACAGTTTTTGTCTTCCCTTGACACATGAAGAGGGAGGTTTAGGGAGAGTAAGTAACATCCCCAGCGTCCCATGCAGAGCTGAGATTTGATCTCAGGCCTGTCTGACTCCAGAGCCTGTGTCTTAATCACCACAATCATCCCTGTTTTCCCCTGAGGATGTTTCAGGAAACAAACGAAAAAAGCTCTCCGTGCTGAGAGACGGTGGTGAAACATTGCTGTTTCTACTCAACTCTTGGAGATTGAAAATGCACACTAATTTGTAGGAAGCCCTGGGAGGTCTAATAGGGAAAAAACATACTTCTTTTGGTTTCAACCAGAATTTCACAGATTCCTTTAAAACAGAGAACCCCTCCTCATCTTCCTTCTCTTCTCCTTTTTAATGGAATAGCACTTAGTCATCTGTCATGATTGGTGTTTTCTGGAATGCATGTTCTCAACCACTACATTAGGCAAGTCTCTCTTCTTTGGGCCTCAGTTTCTCCATGTGAAGAATTAAGGGCTTGGGGTATCTGGCCACAGTGGTGTAACTGACACGTGACTGGCCCTCCAGCTGTCAGAAACTAGAAAATCTGGATCAACTGTGAAGGAACTGTCTTCAGACTTTGGGTAACAGGTAGCTCAGGACTGATTCCCAAGAGAAGAGGAACAGATGAGGTGGGCTGTGCCATTGCACTGCCTGTCTGCCTGGAGGTGGTTTTCAAACTGTGGCACAGGGAACCCAAGCAGGGTACAGAAGTCCCCCTGATTGGAAGAGCCAGGGCTTGGAGTCCTGGGGAGTTGAGCAGCACAGGAGTCTGTCCTGGTGTCATGAATTCATTCTGTCAGCCATGAGTAGGAGTCAGAGGCCAGGCACTGGAGAAGTTTCCCTAAGAAGGCTCATTCCAGCTGAGGTCTGAAGGATGGATAGGAGTTCACCAGGCAAACACAGAAAGAGAAGGGTGTTGGAGGTGGTGGAAGGGAGGGGGCTGGCACCTGGGTCCCATTGGGGGTTTCCCCCCTGCCCCTGCCAGCTCGGACCTGGGCAGAGAAGAGCCCTGAGAAATGTGGAGGGCTGGCCTTGACTGAGCCCCTGCATCGTACCCAGGACAGGAGGAGAGAAATGAGTGTTAAGTGTGTGAGGGCGAGTGTCCAGAGGCGGGTGTGACTGGGTGGGGCACTTTGCTCTGTCCCAGGGCCTGATCTGGGGGACCAGGGTGGGGATGCTGACCAGAAGAGCGGGGAGCAGGGAGCAGGTGCGCCTGGAGGGAGGGGCTAGTTTTCCGTGTGTGTGTGTGTGTGTGTGTGTGTGTGTGTGTGTGTCACTGTGAACCTCTCGACCTGCTCCCCCATTGGCTGACATTGGCTGAGGCGCCGCACGGGCTGACAATGGAAATGCTTGCGCAGGAGAAACGCTACTATTCAGGTGCCTCCCGTTAATCTGTGGAGGGGGTGGTGGCAGCAGCTAATTTCGGGATTTGCTTGTCTTTGAATGGGGGTAATTACTGGGAGTTGCCAATTGTTCCAGATTGTTCTCTGGAAGAGAGGGAGAAGGGGGAGCGGCTCTCATGGGCTCTGCTGAGCGCTGCCCCCTGCAGGCAGTGCGGCAAAGTTACAAAGGGGTGGTCCAGGCTGGGGAGCAACAGGATGGAGTCAGGGGACCCCAGGATCACAGCAGGGCCAGAAGGGCTGGGCCGGAAGGGCCTTCAGAGACCACGTGACCCAACTGGTTCGTGTTACAGATGGAAAAACAGATGCAGAAGGGAAGGGACTTGCCCAGGGGTGCACCAGGTGGGCCCAGCCAGGCTGCTTGGGTCCAGGGAACAACCCCCCTGTTGGCCATGCTCCCCTCCCCCTCCGGCCCAGTCCGTCTGGGACGCCCCAGACTGGGGGGCGGTGTGCGTCAGGAACCCCCTTTCCTCTCTCTGACTGCAGGAGACCAGCGCAGTGGTGGGGTCACCGAGGCCAGCAGCCTGCTGGGGGGCTCACCGCGGCGTCCCTGTGGCCGGAAGGGCTCCCCATATCACACGGGGCAGCTGCATCCCGCGGTGCGCGTGGCCGACCTCCTGCAGCACATCAGCCAGATGAAGACGGCCGAGGGCTATGGCTTCAAGCAGGAGTACGAGGTACGGGGCCCCGTCCGGCCAGGACCCCTCGCCAGCGCCTCGCCTGGCTCCTGCTTGCTGTGAACCCTGTCCCCGGTCAACCCTCAGCCTCGCCCTAGATGGACCTTTGCTCTGACAGTCCCTAACTCAACCTAATTTGTTTTTGGCCTTGACTTTGACCCCATCTCAGATTGACCTGGTTTCTCACACTCCTCCTGGTCCTGACTTGAAATCTGACCTTAAGTCTCCTCTCAGTCTCCGTCTAGACCCTGATCGTGATCCTCGTCCTCTCCCTAATATGACTCTGACCACCAAGAGTGACCCTGACCTCTACCCTAACACCCAGTCTTGACTTTGACCCTGCCTCTCATTCTAAATTCCACTGGAACTCTGATTCGAATTCCATCCCCCGTCCATCTGGACTCTGACTCCACCTTATTCTAATCTTAATTTGACCTTCGCTTTTGCTTTCTTTCCAACTCAAACCTGGGTTTACCCTAAACCTGACCCTTGCTCTGAAGTGTCTGTGAACTCTGACACCCACCCCCCTGCTTTTCTCTCTTCCTTCCCCTCACATTGCTTGGTTTTGAACTTAGTCCCTTGCTGATAAAGGGATATATGGTGACTTGATCCCAGGCTCCAAGTTGAACCCTGAATCTAGCCCTTATCTGTGGTCCCACTCCCATCCTGTTAGGGGACAGGGTCTTATGAGGGGAGGGGTTGCCCTCCCTCACTGACTACCCCTTTACTTTCCCTTCTGGCAGAGTTTCTTTGAAGGCTGGGATGCCACAAAGAAGAAAGACAAGGTCAAGGGCAGCCGGCAAGAGCCCATGCCTGCCTGTGAGTCCTGGGGAAGGGCCTGGGTCTGGGGCCATGGGTGGGAGGAACGTGGGTGGGGTTGGAAAACAGATGGAGTGAGCCCCCTATTGAGGGCCTCCCACGTGCCAAGCCATGCGCTCATTATTACGCCCATTATTTTACTTACTCCTCTCAATAGCCCAGTGATGTGGGATGTATTATAACCCCCACTTTACAGATAAGGAAGCTGAGGCTTGGGAGGGAGCTTACTTCCTGCTCAATATCACACAGCTCATACTCGCCTGAGTAGCACGTGACCTTGGGCCTCCTTGATGCAGCAGCCCAGTTCTAACCCCTGGCCTGTCCTGCCCCCTCTGGTGCGGAGAGCCTCCTGGTCAGCCCTGAGCCTCGAGGTTCCCTGGCTCTCCTGCCTGTGTCGTATCTCTGGCCTTCTGGAAGCTTCCCCTCATTGCCCTAGCTCTGCGCTCCCCAGCTCAGTGCCTGCCCACCCCATGGCCCCCTGCTTTGTGTTTGCAGATGATCGGCACCGAGTGAAACTGCCCCCGATGATGGGAGGCCCCGATGCCGACTACATTAACGCCAACTACATAGACGTGAGTGCCTCGCCGTCATCTCTGCTGGCCTCGCCCTGCCCGCTCTAGGCGCACTGCCCAGGCAGGCCAGCAACCTGACAGGGAATACGTGGGGGTTCACGGTGCCCCTACCTCCTTCAGTCAGTGCCAGGGAGCTCAGAGGAGGGGAGGGCAGACGACAGCTGTCAGGAAAAGTTCCTGCGGGATGGACAGATGGGGGGCTTCCGTGAAGCAGAAAGAAGGGGAGTGGGCAGACAGCTAGGCCTGGAGTTGAGGAAGGAGCCCCTCTCACTGAGGGCCCAAGAGGCTTGGAGCTGGGATTCACATGACTCACGGGAAGGCTGCAGGCAGGCAGGGGCTGGACTGCGAAGGCCTCCGATGGCAGGCCGAGGAGGTGGGGCTTTTCCCTAGGGGTCCCGGGGAGTTGCTACGAGTGTTTGGACCGTGATCAGAGTGGTACTTGAAGAATAACAGCTCATGTTTATTGAGCAGATACTGTGTGCCAAGCGCTGTGCTAAGCACTTTATATCAAAGATTTCATCTTCTATAATCCCTGAAATCGTGCTGCGAGGTAGTTAGCACGGCCACCTCACTTTACAGGTGAGGCAGCAGACTCAGAGAGGGGGAGCTGCTCGTCCAAGGCCACAGAGCTAGCGAGTGGGCACAAAGGGACTCAGATCTCCGCTTGTCTGTGTCTCCAGAGCCTTTGTTGCTAACCACAGGGCTCTCCTGCCAGCCAGTGCAGCAGCTGGGTCCGGATGGGCCGAGGAGGGGGCTAGGGACAGGGCAGGCAGCCAGGAGGCCCGGGCTGGGGCGTGAAGAGGTGGCGAATCACCTGCTTCCCAGGTGTGAGGGAGGGCGAGAGGGGACGGGCCCCGGGACCCCGGTCAGACTCGCCCACCCTGACAGCAAGCCAAGTTTGGGAGAGAATCATTTATCCCTTCATCGGATCTGTTTCGAGCATCTACCATGTGCCAGGCTGGGTACCAGAGATAGAGCAAAGAATGACATAGACACCATCCCTGCCTTCCTTGAATGTATGGATTCTAGTCGGGGAGACACATAAACGTATCTACAAGTAAGATCATTTCAGATGAGCTGGGAAAGCACAGGCCAGAAACGAGGACTGACTTTGCCAGTGTCACACAGCAAGTTAGCGGTACGGCCAGGCTTAGCCGCGGCAGGCTGCGTGGAGGCGGGGGCTTGAGCTGGCTTTGTGTGGCCGGAGAGGAAAGGGGGGGTAGTAGGGAGCAGCAGGAGTGAAGGAGGAGGAAGGTGTGTACTTGGGAGGTGGGATAGTCAGGGACTCAGGAGACCTCTCCTGTCCCCCTTCTTCACCTCCTGGGGGTGAGAAAATACGCTACCCCATATTTTCCAGAATTCCTTACCTTCTCCCCGACCTCCCATGCTCTCCCTTGACTGGGGTACGGGCTGGGCCTGGCCTCTCAGACTCGGGCAACTTCGACGACAGGGGCCTCTTCTGGGTCTCCTCAGTGTCCCAGTTGGCTTCCCCATGGGCCCCAGCAGGCTCATGCCACTCCCTGCTTTCTGGCCCAGCCCGGCCCCCGTCTCTGCTCTGCCTCCCCTCCTCACATCGCCCATCCTGGCCACTCCTATGCTCCGTCCACCTCCATCAGCCTCTGGCCTAATATCTGTCTCTTTTGCTTTGTACTGTTCCCTCACTGGCATCATTAAGATTCGGATAAACCGTGAAGTAAGTATCTCTCTCCCCGTCTCCTCCTCCTCCTCCTGTCTTCTCACCAGCTGTATCTCAGACTCTCTCATAGTCTCTGGCTGTCTTTCTCTCTCTGTCTCTGTCCTCCGTCCCCTCCACTCGTGCGCCCACTGCCAACTGTCCATTTCAGCAGCCTGGCCAGGGGCCACCCGGGGCTGCAGATTTGACACGACCCCTGTTGTAAACAATTCCTTCCTGTCCTCCACTGCCCTGAGATGGGGCATCAGGGTTGGGGTGCTTCCATAGGCCCCCTTCACCGGTCACCACCTTCTGTCACTTTTGTCCCCCAGCTCCCCATGCCCAGTGAGTCTCACTAGCCATACCTTCTGGGGGGCGCGGGGAGGGGTGGGTGGGAGAAGCTGCTCTGGGTGTCCCCATCTCTGCTGCTTGGGGGTCAGGGTCTTCAAGGAAGCAATGATGGCCCTGCCAGTCCCCTGAAAACTAGTTTCTCTGGGGTTCAAATCCCTTCGTGCTCAGTTTGCTTGAAACTCAACCCTAACTACTTTATCCTCAGTTTAGCCCTACTTTGAATGTTTAATTTTGGGGGAGCAGTTTGGGTATTCTATTTCTTAAAATTGTGCCATCCCTGGGCCTTCTAGGAATATTTTAAAAAGTCCTATTCATCTAGTGATCCTTTAATTTGGTTTTTAATATACATTCGACGTTTGAACAGCATGGGTTTGAACTGCACTGTCCACTTTCTTGTGGATTTTTTAAAAAATAAATTTATTTTTTATTTTATTAAATTTATTTTTTAATTTATAGTTTTTATATTTATATTTAATTTATTTTTTATTTATAAGTTATATTTGTATTTTCTTTTCCTTATGGTTTTCTTAATAAATAATATTTTCTCTAGCTCACTTTGTTATGCGAATACAATATATAATACCACATAACATAGAAAATATGTGTTACTTGACTGCTCACGTTATTGGTAAGGCTTCTAGTTAACCAGGCTATTAGTAGTAGTTACGTTTTTGGGGAGTCAAAAATTATGTGTGGATTTTCAACTTCCCCAGCGGGTCAGCGCCCCAAACTCCCATGTTATTCAAGGGTGTACTGCAAATTATTTTTATAATACTTGATGTCTGATGGGATTGTTTGCTATTTTGTGGGTTCCTTTCTATTTTATCTCCTTTTTTAAAAAAACAATGTATTTCTTGTTTTTTAAAGATTGCAAAAATACAGTTCATTATCAAACTTTCAGACAATACAGAAATATACACATCTCTGTATACGAAGTGAAAGGTCCCCACAGTCACAGCTGCTGGAGACGACTGGTTGTCCCAGATGTGCTCCCAGATATCACCACCCCCTTATTTTGAGTGTGCTTCAACAGTTTGTAAAGTTCCCAAATTTGAATGGAATAATAAGCCTATGAAATGGGTGGATACACGCAGCCCTGGTGCCCCCACGAGGAGGTGATGAATACAGGTATATTTCTTTATACCAGTCTCCATACAATGTATAATCCCACCCACTTGGTTCATTGTCAGCACTCTTCGATGCCCATAGAAGACTTGGCTTTAATCTGTCTTCGAATGCCAGTTAACAAAAGTGTCATTGGCTGGGTGCCCGGCTCTGTGCCAACATGTTAAGCACATCATTTCATCCCTCCCATTCTCCAAGAGGCAGGCACCGGCATTTGTCAGATGAGACGACGGAGCCTTAGGAAAGTTCAGTGACTTGCTCGTGGCTGCATGGAGATGGGCCTCAAGCCCCACGTGAGCCCTTGACCCTCATCCTAGACTCTGGCTCTCTCCCTGTAGGGGGCATCAGGAGGCCCTGGGGTGCTCACCCATGATGCAAGTGGTCAGTCCCCCAGTGCCAGCCAAGGGGAGGCTCCAGGCAGATGTGGGATGTGCCCCAGGATCGGGTGCCCGGGACAAGCCGATGCCCGGGGGGTGAGGACCAGTGCGCTCTCAGATGCCCTAAAACGGGTGTGGTCAAGGTGATCGGTCTGCTTACCTTCCTTTAACACCTGGCCATGTTACACTTTCCGTTGTAGTGTTCTCTGATTGTGCAGGAACGCCCCTATGCACGAAGAAGTTAATACGCAGATAGGGAGGGTGATCTGTCGAAAACTCGTTCAGCGGTGGACTGTACTTGCTGACTAGCTTGGGTGCTGGCCCTGGGCCGGCACCGGAGGGACAGAGCTGGATGAATCCGAAGAGACTCTTGTTCTCACGTGGGATTCTCAGGCCAGCTGGTTTTAGGTGGAGGAGCCCGTTCCCGGCTTCACCGGCGCTGGAGGTGGGAGGGTCGCCCTGGCAGTGCCTTTGCTGGGCCTTCCCCTGGGACCGCATTCACCCAGCAGTTCAGCTGAGGACTTGAGGCAGAGACGGCGGCTGGGGAGTTAGGCCAGCCCCGCAGTAGTTCCGCCAGTGAGGGGCCAGTGGCTCTGGGACGCCTGTCACTGCTGGTAACTGGAACTGGGTTTTGGGCACTGTACGCGGGTATACAGCACACTCGCCAGGTCTGTGTCTCTCGCTGTTCTCCCCCCATTGCAGAAGGGAGCAGGGGCTCCGGGAGGCTGAGTCTGGCCAATCCAGTGTGTTTTCAGATCCAGCATTGGTCCCTCCCGGGAGCTGGTTGGAAAGGCGCAATCTGGGCCCCACGCCAGACCTTCTGAGTCTGAATCTCCCTTTTAACAAGATCCCTAGCAGCTGCGGGTGTACATGAGAGACTGAGGAGTGCCCGTTTCATGGCCGGAGTCACTTAGCTGCTCTGTAGAGCTGCGATAGGAGCCCCCATCCACCTGCCTCCCCAGGCTCGGATTCTTCAGCCCTTGAACTCCACCTCTGCCCTAGGAATTCTTGCCAGCCACACTGTTTGAATCTTGGGGGCTGCTCTTTGAACTTGAACGTGGTAGCAGTAATCATAGGTACCATTGATCAGGTGCCGACTCTGTGCCGGCCGTGGCGACAGACCCTTGACGGTGTGTTACTTTGTTGACTCCTCACAACAGCCCAAGGAGGTGAATACCGTCATCGTTCCCATTTTGTAGATGTGAAAATCGAGGCCTAGAGAAATGAAGGGATCTGCCTGAGGGCGCACGGCTAGCAAGAGGTAGAGCTGGGACTTGAACCCTGGCAGTGTGACCGAGGCGTGGGGAGCTGGGTTGCGGCCGTGAACTTGATGGTTCTATCCTGCGTCAGTACTGCAGCGCGTTTGACCCCGGCCGCGGTGCCCGCAGGGGTGTCATGTGCGGGCAGGACGGCAGGCCTGGCTGTGGCCCCGGGGGGGGAGTTGGGGCTGGCTGGGTCCTCCTCGCAGCCTGAGGGCTCTGGGGATGGAGGGTGAAGTAGATCTTGCCCTCTCTTTTGTGGGAGATGGTGCAGGTAAAGTGCTTAGCACAGTATGGGATCATAATAGGGTCTCAAAAATTATTATTATTATTTAAAAACCATTTTATCTGAGGGCCGTGAGTAACCCGTGTGTTCACTTGCTTCCAACCTGAAGCCTTCATCTGGGTCCTTGGGTCCCCCAAGCTCTGGGTGACATGTAGTGGGGAGGGGGTACTGCCCTCTGGTTGCCCCGAGGGGGCTGGGATGGCTGATGAGACCCAGTCTGGGGTCCGGGGACATCCTGGTAACCTGGGCAGGATCACTGTGGACTTTATTTGTATCCGAACAGCTGGGCTGTAAGCTGATTGTGGCTAATCCCCCCCAGTTTATGGGTGGGGAGACCCTTTAGGCCCATATAGGAGTCGTGTCTTCTCTGGGGTCACACGGCAAAGATGGGTTTGGACCCGAGATACTGGTGTCCCGGCTGCTCTTCCGTCCTAACTGGGGGACTGGGAGGACAGGGGCGCCCTGGTTAGGAGGCCCCAGGGAAGAGGGTGGGCAGCTGGCCGTGGGGGTGGGTGCTGCGCCTGGGAGAGGAGGGCAGAGGAGGTGAGATCAGAGGGAGCGAGGGGCCACTCCTGGGGTCTCACCGAGTCCTCTTCTCCTGTTCCAGGGTTACCACAGGTCAAACCACTTCATAGCCACTCAAGGTACTTGCACCTTTGCCCCTGTGTGCCCGCTGCTGAATGCCGTCCGCCCTCCGCCTTCCCTCTCACCTGCTTGACTCCCTCTCTGCTTCCCCGGTGTCTCTCTCCCACTGTCTGGCTGGTCTGGAATCTGGCCACCAGTCTCTGCCTGTCTTTGTGTTCGTGTCTCCCCGATGTGCTCAGTGCGTCTGTGGTTCCCTCGGCCATCTGTCTGTCTCTGAGGTGGTGCATGCAGGAGGGGAGGCAGGCTCGGTCCTGCCAAGTGTGGACTGTGCCTCTGGGCCTGGGGGCTCCCTGGGTCCCTCTGGCTGTCTTTGGCCCCAGCCGTTCATGTGTCCATTCCTCTGGGAGACTGGTGCCATAGACTGAGGATCTAGCCCTCTGTGCCTCCCGGATTCCACTCGGGATGATTGGGGTCTCCAGCTGGGCCCTCTCTGATCCTACCCACCCCCGGGGCCCTCCAGGCACAAGTTGGCATTGGGTGGGGTGTGTGCGGGGTGAGCATGGTGACTTCATCTGGGCTTAGGAGCCTCCTGGCCTGGGGTGGGGGTGCTGGGCAGCAGGTGTGCTGGCCCTGGGTGGAGACCTGGCCTCAGAGACTAGCACCCTCTGCGCCCCAGGGCCGAAGCCCGAGATGGTCTACGACTTCTGGCGCATGGTGTGGCAGGAGCACTGTTCCAGCATTGTCATGATCACCAAGCTGGTGGAGGTGGGCAGGGTAAGCAGGGCCTTGGGGTGAGGGGGTAAGGCGGGCCACGGGGGGCAGCAAAGAGCCCACTGAGCCCGCCCGTGGGGACTCCAGGTGAAATGCTCGCGGTACTGGCCGGAGGACTCAGACATGTACGGGGACATCAAGATCACGCTGGTGAAGACGGAGACTCTAGCTGAGTATGTCGTGCGCACCTTCGCCCTGGAGCGGGTGAGTCTCCTGTCACCTGGTCCCTGCAGGGGTGCCTGAAGAGGCCAGGGCAGGAGCAGGAGGGGCGAGGAGGCCTCCGCTGTCCTCCCCAGCAGGGCAGTGGCTCCATCACTGCACGGAGCGCTGTGGGAGGATGGGACGGGGATAGCCTTTGCTGGTGACTCCAAGAGGACGTCGAGACGGTGGAGAGGAAGACGGTGGCTGGCGGTGCCAGTCCTGCATCTGTGCCGGGCCCGTGGCACGTGTCGGTTAAGCCCTGGGAAGTGCTGGGATTAGGTGTTTCTGTTGGTCCCGTTGTACAAATAAAGAAAGCGAGGTGGAGTGGCGGCATCATGCACGAGGCCACATGGCCGGGGCCACATGGCTGGGGCCAGGCCCAGTCCTCCTGTCTGTGATCCCATCTGATGCTCTGTAAAAATCCTCGAAGGAGACACTTTGCCCCTTTAGGCTAAGATCAGAGAGTCACAGTGATCTCGGCTTGCACAGCCTCGTGGAGGCAGAAGCAGGTGATTGGCAGACGGGGTTAGGTGTCAGGTGGGCCCCGGCCGACTCCTCTGTTGTATTTGTCTCGTCTAACCTCGGACCCACAGTTTCTCCTGTTTGGGCCCTGGTTTTCTTGCAGGTGCCATGAGTCATTAATAGCCATGCCTCAGTTTATGATTGGGATTAATTGATTGAAATCCCGCGAAGAGGTCCTCCCCACGGCTGCTTGGCACCCTGCAGGTGTCTAGGGATGCCAGCAGTGACTCTGACTGTCTCCCCAGAGAGGGTACTCTGCCCGGCACGAGGTCCGTCAGTTCCACTTCACCGCGTGGCCGGAGCACGGTGTCCCCTACCACGCCACAGGGCTGCTGGCCTTCATCCGGCGCGTAAAGGCCTCTACCCCACCTGACGCCGGGCCCGTTGTCATCCACTGCAGGTGAGGCGCTGGGAATACCAAGGGGAGGAAGACTGGGCGTGGGGCTGGTTCCAGGTCCCTGAAGGAGAGGAGGCTTGGGTTCATCCTACTCAGACCCAGAGGACAGGAGAGACTGACCCCCAAGGGCCCTTCGAGGAGGCACTGGAGGCAGAGGGGGCGAGGGGGTTGGCGAGGCTCCAGGCAGGTTGGGTTCCGTTTGCTTCCGTTCAGCAAGTGTGCATGGCACCCCTGCGTGCTGGGCTCGGCCCGGGTGCTGGGAAGGATTTTGCCTTCCCTTCTCCCAACCCAGGGGCTTTCCTCACTGTGTGGCCTTCATACCGCGAGCAGCTCCTGACCGTCACCCCTTTCTCTGCCAAGTGCTGCCTTGGTGGGCTCCTGCGACCCCACTTGCCCTTCCTGTCTGTCTCCACAGCTTTCTCTTGCCTCTGAAGGGCCCTGTCCTGTTCCTGCCCCCACTTCTCCTGGGGAGCTTCCCTCTGACCCCGGGGTTTCACTGACTCCCCTGGGCCCACAAGTCCTTGGCTTCTGTATCTGGTCCTGGCTCCTCTGCTTGGATTCCTCTCAGCTTCCCAAAGGCCGCATGGCAGACTCCCTCCCTCCCTCGCCGCCCCCTCCCCCACCACTTCTCTTTGGTTTCTTTAGGCTTCTTTAAGATGCTGTCTTTATTTATTTTTTAATAAAGATTTTATTGATTTATTTGAGAGAGAGAGCGAGAGAGAGCATGAGCAGAGCAGAGGGAGAGGGAGAAGCAGGCTTCCCACTGAGCAGGGAGCCTGATGCGGGGCTCAATGCCAGGATCCTGGGATCATGATCTGAGCTGAAGGCAGGCTGCCCCTAAGATACTGTCTTTAAAATAAGATTTTATTGAGGTATGACATGCATAAAGCAGCGTGCACACATAATAACTATATATAGAACTTTATCAATTTTCATAAATTAAACACACCCGTGAAATAACCAACACTGCTCCGATCAAGAAACAGAACATGAACAGCGTCCAGAAGCCCCTTGAGCCCCCTTCCAGGCTGTACCCACCTCCTTGCCCCCCGAGCAATCTCCACCCTGACCTCTAAAGCATGAGTTCATTTTGTGTGGTTTTGGACTTTGTGTAAACGGAGTCACACAGCGTGCACTCCTTGGCGGGGGTGTCTTCCGCTCTACCTTATGTTTGTAAGACCCATCCATAACCTACTGATGCGTCAACCACGGCGTGTTTATCCGTCCTGCTATTGGTAGGTATTTGGCTTCTGTCCAGTTTTGAGCTGTTACGAATAGAGCTGCTAAGAACGTTCGAAGGCATGTCTGTGGGCCACGTGTGTGTGCATTTCTGGGGGGTGTGTACAGAGGGGTGGAAGGGCTGCCCGGACCACGTCCAGCTTTGGCGGGTGCTGCCAGTCTCCCCGAGTGGTGGTAGTAATTCCAGTGCCCGGCAGGGGTGGGCGGGAGACCCGCTACTACGCTTTCTTGCCACCGTTTTCAAGCTTGAAACCTTGGAGTCCTTTTGGTCCTCCCTCTGCCCCTTGACCCTGCTCACCCTGGGGCTGAGCGTGAGCGTTCCAGAGGTGGGTCCGACACAGCCCAGCTCTGGTCGAGCTCCCAGTCGGGTCAGGGAGACAGCCACATGAACAGTGACCATGTAGCAGGAAGAGTGTTTGATAAGAGCCTGCCCGGATTCCTCTGGGAGCTCAGAAGAATGACATCTGCTGGGAGGGCTCGGGAGGCTCCCCTGAGGATGTGAGCAGGTATGAGTGTGGGGGCCTTTGAAGGCTGTGTGGATTTGGGGCTACCCAGGAGGCAAGAGCATTCTTGGGTGAAGCTCTGAGCATCACCTTTGTCCTCCGCCCAGCTCACTTGTCACCCTTGCCCACCTCTCCTTCCCGAGGCCCATCCCCAGCTCGGTCTTGCATCACGTTCCCACAGTTCCTGCTGCAGACTTCTCCCCGGCTCCTCCTCGCCGCTGGGGTGGGGTATCTCTCCATCCCCCAGCCCCTGTGTGATGTAGACATGGCCAGGCACCCCAGGCCCCCTCTTCCCTTTTTCTTGGCCCGGGGCTCCCTCCCCAGGCTCTGATGGGGCCCCTGGCTGCTCTCTCCCCAGCGCGGGCACTGGCCGCACAGGCTGCTACATTGTTCTGGATGTGATGCTGGACATGGCGGAGTGCGAGGGCGTCGTGGACATTTACAACTGCGTGAAGACCCTCTGCTCCCGGCGCGTCAACATGATCCAGACGGAGGTGGGGGACGCAGCCCTCCCTCCCTGCCCGCTCCGGGACTTGGGTCCCTCATGGAGGAACTCAAAGCTGGTGGAGTGTGTCCGAGGGGCATCCTTAGAGCTGAGATCCCTGAACTTGGCCTGCCAACCTCTGAGGGTCTCCCCAAAGTCAGCTGCACTGTGTTCCGTTGGGGGAGGTCAAAGAGCCAAGGGGCCAAAGTCATAGGTTTTGCAGGTTAAGATCCACTGGTGTTGGTATCCTCATTAGATGTGTGACCCTGGGCTCTCCCCTCACCTTCAGAGCTTCTTACAGGGTATTAGAGGGATGAAACGTGAGGTATGTGAACATACCTGTGAAGGTTGTTTCAAGTGGTGTTGGTCCGACCTGTACTAATACCTAGCTGGACTCTAGCGTCCCTGCCTCAACTTTGGGCTTGCTTCCTGTGGCCATCACCCTGAAATCTCTAGGTTCTAGTCCCCTTCTGGTTCCTCATATTCTCTCCTCCGGTTCCAGGAGCAGTACATCTTCATTCATGATGCAATCCTGGAGGCCTGCCTGTGTGGGGAGACCACCATCCCTGTCAGCGAGTTCAAGGCCACCTACAAGGAGATGATCCGCATTGATCCTCAGAGTAATTCCTCCCAGCTGCGGGAAGAGTTCCAGGTGGGGCAGGAATGCATGTGTCTAGGTGTGTGGGTGTGGTTTGTGAGAGTGTGTGTGTGTGTGTGTGTGTGTGTGTGTGTGTCTTGGGAAGTCCTCAGTGCTAGAGGAGTCATTGAGAGTCAAGACACAGGGACAGAGTAGGGCTACTGGGAAGGACTTGGAGACAGTGGAGGAGGTGGTCCCTCCAAGTGGCTGAGAGCCCATGCTTTGAAGTCAAGGAAGCCCGGAGTCAAGTCCTGGCTCAGTGAAGAGCTGTGAGTAGCCTTGAGCACTCACATTACCTCCCCCAGCTTCGGGTTTCTTATCCAGGAAGGAAAGTCAATATTGCCCTTGTAGTGTTTGTATTCATCGGGATTCTTTGGGTCACAAGTGACAAAAATCCAGCTCAATGACTCTTGTAACTGAAAAGTCCAAGAATGGTGCAGCTTCAGTTATGGCTGGATCCAGGGGCTTAAACGATGATGCCAAGACGTAGTCTCTGTCGTTTTGGTTCTGCTCTCCTGTTTTCGGCATCTTTCTCAGACCCATACCCTGGCCCCCAGCAGTGCCAGGCTCATGTCATCCCTACTGTCAGGAGACTGGAGAAAGGACTCCCTGCAGCTCCAACAGAAGTCCTAGACCAGATCATCCTGTACCATCCTCAAGCCAGTCCCGGGGGCCAGAGAGTAGGAACACATCAACCAGCCCAGGCTTGGTTCTGAGGGTGGAGCTGCTCTCCGCATGTCACATGACGGAGATGGGGGAAGGCTGGTTCTCCAGAGAAGTCCCAGAGTGGTCCGAGGGCAGACAGAGGCTCCAGATGTCCTCTACACTCCAGGTTCCTGCCAGGTCAAGAGAAGGAAGCTGAGACCCCATGGATCAGGCTATAGGAGGCATGAGGTGGAGGAGGAGATAGGCCAGAGTCCCAGGCTTGTGGTGTGACCGTGCCCTGGACTTGCATTCTCTTCAGACAGGGCTGACCGCCTCCACAGGCCCCCGGAGTCCACTTTGTGGACAATGTGGGGCTTCAGGGCTTGTCTGCCTGAACACACCTGATAAGTTAGTAAGGATCCTCATTGTGCGTTTTATGTATGGAGCCTTGCATGCGTCAGGCGCAGTGCTCGGACTTTGGCAGTATCTCACTCAATCCTCCCAATAGCCCCTCGAGCCAGATGTCTCATTCTCCCACCTTACAGTTGAGAAGAATAATGCTGAGAGATACAGTGGCTTGTCTAAGGTTACACAGGGAGTGAGAAGGCAGACTTGAGTCTCCAGAGCTCTGTTCAGAACCTGTGTGATCTGGAGACAGGGAGCCTGGGGTCCCTGTCCTCACCCCCTTCTTTCTGGACCTCAGTTCTCCATCCATGAAATGGGGTTAACAACCCAGCTCAGTGTCCTTCGTGGGGCCGTGAGGAGGCCCACCCAGCAAACACTGGAGGTCCACACTCACCCCCACCCCCCATCCCATTGCTCCTTCTGCTCCCTGTAGACGCTGAACTCAGTCACACCGCCCCTGGATGTGGAAGAGTGCAGCATTGCCCTGCTACCCCGGAACCGGGACAAGAACCGCAGCATGGACGTCCTGCCGCCCGACCGCTGCCTGCCTTTCCTCATCTCTACCGACGGGGACCCTAACAACTACATCAACGCGGCCCTGACGGACGTGAGGGCTTGGGGCGGCTCTGGGCTCGGGGATTCCCTCAGCCAGCAGTATCCGGGAAGGCTCAGGAGCTGGAGGGCAGAGCCGAGGGCTCTGGTTGGGACAAGGTTGGGACCGGGGAGCAGAGTCAGTGTCTGTCACTGCTCTGGGACCTGGGCTGGGCTCTCAGACCCTTCCTCTGTGGAGCTGGAAGGGACTGAGAGATGCATTTATTCACAAATATTTATTGAACCCCTACCGTGTGCTGGGCACAGGCCATATCCCCAAATCTCTGCTCTCCTGAACCTTGTATGTGGGTACGGGTTGGGACAGTCAGTACACAACGATACAGTGGTATGTCAGACGCTGGTAATTTCTACAGAAAGCGACCAGGCAGGAGGAATATATAATGTGGGCTTTGGAGTGTGTGTATGTGGCTATTTTTGATGAGGTGGTAAGGAGGGCCCCTTGGAGGAGGTGACTGTCCAAGAGCAGAAAGAAGTGAGAGGCAGGACTGTGTAAACGTTTGGAAATTTGTTCTAGGCAAGAGGACTAGCAGGTGCTAAGGCCCTGAGGCAGGGAGCAAGCTTAGCAAGCCTCTACCTACCATGCCCAATTTCCCATAGCCATACATTTGGGAACCTTTCGTGTTTTGTCCCAGGGGCCATGGGCTTGGGCACCATGGGCCTGGGGAGGGGGGCTCCCCCTACCAACTCAGGCCTCCGTGTGCCACCAAGCTCTGAGGTGGACCCCCGCAGGCAGCCCGGCCCTGAGGGGAGAGCTGTCTCGCTCAGGGTGGGCAGAGCGGGGGACGGCCCGTGGCGGGAGCTCCGGCCCTGTCGGGCGGTGCGCGGGCCTCGCTGAGGCCTGGTTTCCCCGCAGAGCTACACACGGAGCGCAGCCTTCATCGTGACCTTGCACCCGCTGCAGAGCACCACGCCTGACTTCTGGCGGCTCGTCTACGACTACGGCTGCACCTCCATCGTCATGCTCAACCAGCTGCACCAGTCCAACACCGCCTGGGTGAGGCCCCGCTGCCCGGGGCCTCGTGTGCTCCAGGGCATGTCCCCGAAGCCCAGGGCTAGATCCCAGCTGTGCCCCCTGTCTGTCGAGTGACCTGAGATGGGTCCCACTCCCTCCCAGAGCCTTGGTTTCCTCGTCCATAAGAAGGAAGCTGTCAGATTGGAGGGAAATAGGTGCTTTTTCCTGAGCACCTGCTGTATGCCCAGGACGCTGCTTTGCACTCACGGGCTTCGGGTGAAAAGATTAAGACCTGGAAAGCAGGCAAGTGGCAGAGCTGTGCCCCTCCCCCAGGCTGCCTTCTTCCAGAGCCTGTGGGTGGATTCAGCTGCCCACCATGGGGGCCTTTGAGGCTGAGCAAAATTCCAGCCTCCTTAGTTTTTGACTGATTTTGGGTAAGTTCATTTGCCTCTTGGAGCCTCAGTTTCCCTCCTGCCCAGCACGTAGTAGGCTAAGTGTGTGGCGGGGATGAAGACGATGCAGTTGCTCCTGAGGTGGGTCAGGACACTGGCTCAGTGACCTCCGCCTGGGGGCTGCCCCGTTTCCTTTTGAGGCCCGCAAAGCTGGCGCTCCCAGGAAGTGCAGGGGTTCAGCCTTCCAGCCCCTCGTGGCCATATCCCCCAGATCTGGGCCTCTCTGCACTTCCCTGTCCTTGGCGGCCGGGAAGAGTTGCTGTAAAATGAGCCTGATGGTCTCTTAAAGGCTGAGAAGACTTGCTCACGGGGCCCTTTACGAGGCAGGCACGTGGCATACACGACCAAGGACTGCGGCGTAGTGGGCTCTTGCCCGGGATGCGGGCAGGAGTCCCGTGTGGGAAGAACCTGCCCTTGCTAAGGCGGGGGGGGGGGGGACCCAGAGGGAGGCTCACAGAGATGTCATTCAGCCACTTTCTCCACTGGCCACTCCCTGCCAGGCCCTGCAGTAGGCAGGTGGGGGGACAGAGGAAGCAACACAGCACCCCTCTCAGATCTCGTGGTCCAGGGGGAAGCAGGGTACAACACCCGACAGTGACAGCACAGAGGGAAGGGGCTGTCATGGAGCTGGCGCTGGGACGCAGAGAAGCCTGGGGATAGTGTATCAGGGAGGGCTTCTGGAGGAGGTGGTATCTGAGCTGAGCTGTATAGGGAGGGTAGAGCTAGGAAGGTGAAGACGGGGGAGGATGCATGATCCATGGAGAGGGGGCAGCATGTGCGAAGGCCTGAACACAAGGAATTGCCGGGACCCCAGGCGAGAAGAGGAAGGTAGTGCCCTCTTTGTGGGCGTGGTCAGAGAGGGAAGCCAATGGAGCATGGAATCATCTGGGAGGAGCTTGGGGACCATTTCACACATGCAGAAACGGGGGCCCAGAGGAGAAGAGCTTTGCCTGGACTCCAGGCAGAGCTGAGGCTAGAAGCTGGGGCTCCGGACCTACTGGCCTGGAGGACGTGTGTCTGTGTGTGTGTGGGGGGGAGACACCCCCTTCATCCCTCCGCTGTCTCCAGTCTGGCCTGGAGGGGAGGCTGCACGTGGGACCCTGACTCCATGGTGGGGTCCTAGGGCAGGAGTGGGGGTTCTGAGCTGTGTTGCAGCTTCAGGGGCACCCTACCTCTGTGAGCTGATGCTGGAGAGCAAGGCAGTGAGAGAGAAGGCCAGGGGGCGGGGGTGATGGGGTGCGTGGGGGTGATCCGAGGCCTATCCCTAGAAGAAGGTGGCCTCATGCAGGGCTGTGTGTGTGTGTGTGTGTGTGTGTGTGTGTGTGTGAGCGTGTTAGGTGTGGCTGTGGAGCTGCCCAGCCAGGATTGTCAGTGCACCTGTGAAGGGTTTGTCTCTGCTGAGCTGAGCGGGTCAGTGCAGAAGACGTTGGGGTGGGTGTGCGCTGCACTCTGACGGGTGAGTGGCGGCGGCTCGGGGGACTCTGCAGGTGGACTGGGAGTGAGTGGGTCAGGATGTGTGGGAGCCCCAGGGCCAGAGTGGAGGTCCGGGATGGGCAGAACAGCAGCTCCCCCCCGCCCCCGCAACCTGGCTCAGCTCAGCGCTCCCCTCCGTGTCTGCATCCCTAGCCCTGTCTGCAGTACTGGCCAGAGCCGGGCCGGCAGCAGTACGGCCTCATGGAGGTGGAGTTTGTGTCAGGCTCTGTGGACGAAGACTTGGTGGCCCGTGTCTTCCGGGTGCAGAACATCTCACGGGTGAGTGACCTGGGTGCCCAATGGTGAGAACCTGGGTGATGACTGGGAGGCAACCTCATGAGACCCCCTTGAGGTCACCCCAGGGCCTGGTTACCCCAAGGTTCATGTCCCCACCCCCCGCCCCCCGCCGCTGGCCGCCTGTGCCCTCAGCTGCAGGAGGGGCACCTGCTGGTGCGGCATTTCCAGTTCCTGCGCTGGTCTGCTTACCGGGACACGCCTGACTCCAAGAAGGCCTTCCTGCACCTGCTGGCCGAGGTGGACAAGTGGCAGGCAGAGAGTGGGGACGGGCGCACTGTCGTGCACTGCCTGTGAGTACGGGCCCTGCTGCCGGGGGAGAGGGTCTGGGAGTCTCGGGGCCAGAGGCGGTGGCCCAGGCTGAGACTAAAACCCCCTGGGGCTTGTGGATGGCCGTGGCCTGGACCCTGCACGGCCAAGCAAGGATGGCCCCATCTTCCCTGGAGGAACCCAGTCCGTTTCCAGGGTGTGGCCTCAACCCTGGGCAACTGCCCAGCACCCTCTGTGTGCTGTCTGACTTCGCCAATTTAATTACAGTCCTGTCAGAATTGTTTACTGCGTGAGGCCGCAGCACACTTTAAGCCAAAAGAATTCCAGTCTTTGTTCATGCATGCACGCATGCAACTTTTGTCATTCGTTCCTTCACATGCCCCCGTTCCTAAATGCATGTATTCACTCCTGTCTGGGTGTAGTCCCTCCTTTGACCCCCACTTTCTCATGCTCTCAGCGCTTACTGACCCTTCCAGTGCCCCCCTAGCCATTCTGGGTACAGGGATACGGAGTTGAGTTGGGCAGGGCCTGGCCCTCCGGGGCCTTTGGTTCTAGTGGGAGAGACCCCTCAAATGGGGGCTGAGGGCCTAGTCCATCCCCCACCTCCCCAGGGGAGCCCCACACCCCGATGTTGCAGGGGACAGAGGAGGGAGAGGACAGGGGATAGGAAGCGTCTCTGTGTTTGGCTGCAGGTTTGCCTCGGAGTGTGGGCGTGTATGTGTGTGTTTTCGCCACGTGTCTGTGTTGCTGGGGGTGACTGGTGCTCTCAGTGTTCATTTTCCATCCTGCTGCCTGGGGTTTGCTTGCTGCTCTGCTGCCCTCCTCCGTCTCTGTCTTTGTCTCGGTGGCTTTCTCTTGGAGTGTGTCTAGCCTGCTTTCCCTCAGAACCTGTTGTCTTCCTCCTGGAGGCTGTCTCCCTAGTTCCCTACAGGCTTGGTATGCCAGTCTTGGCATCTGAGCTCCCAGCCCCTCCCTCCTGGGTTCCCTAAGCCCCGCCCTTCTGAGCTCCCAGACCCCTCCCTCCTGGGTCCCCTAAGCCCCGCCCTTTTGAGCTCCCAGACCCCTCCCTCCTGGGTTCCCTAAGCCCCGCCCTTCTGAACTCCCAGACCCCTCCCTCCTGGGTCCCCTAAGCCCCGCCCTTCTGAGCTCCCAGACCCCTCCCTCCTGGGTTCCCTAAGCCCCGCCCTTCTGAACTCCCAGACCCCTCCCTCCTGGGTCCCCTAAGCCCCGCCCTTCTGAGCTCCCAGACCCCTCCCTCCTGGGTTCCCTAAGCCCCGTCCCTCCCTGCTGGGGTTCCCTGGCTCCGCCCCTCTTCTGTGGGCTCCCAGGCCGTGACCCTCCTCCCTGTTGGTTCCCTGGTCCTGCCGGTCACTTTCGGTGTTCCAGCCCCAGGCCTCCCCCTCTTGAGCCCCACCCCAAACCTTCTGTGTGTCTCATTTAGGAACGGGGGCGGCCGCAGTGGCACCTTCTGCGCCTGTGCCACAGTCCTGGAGATGATCCGCTGCCACAGCCTGGTGGATGTTTTCTTTGCTGCCAAAACGCTTAGGAACTACAAGCCCAATATGGTGGAAACCCTGGTGAGAGGCCACATCCCCCTGCCCAACACTTCCAGCGTCCCAGGCCACGCCCGGCCAGGTCCCTCCACACCACTGTGCTCTAACTGCTTTCTCCCGTTGGGCTTCGGGTTCTGATCCGGTGGTGCCAAGGTAGTTATATCCGTTTGCCCCTTTCCCCCCAGAAATGTCCCAGGGCCCATGCTTGCCCTCTGGCGCCCCATTCTCCCCGTCCCCGGTACTAGAGAGGGACCAGGCTCATGATTCCTTCTCTCCCTCTCCCCAGGATCAGTACCACTTTTGCTATGATGTGGTGCTGGAGTACCTGGAGGGGCTGGAGTCAAGATAGCGGGGCCCCTGGCCTGGGGCACGCGTTGTGCACTCAGGGCCAGGCCCGGCGCGGATGAGGAAGACCTGGGTCCCTGACTCAGCTCCGCTACAGCTCCTGCAGGGGAAGCACTAGAGTGGGCGCCGGGCCATCTTGGTGCCCCTTCCACTGTGGCCGGGGCCTCTCACCGCGTCTGCCGGGCAGGCTGTGGGCCAAGGAGGAGCTTAGCAAGACGGCAGCCCAGCCCCCCTCCACCAGGTCCTGCAAGTCTGAGCTGGGAGTCTGGCACTGCCTGGCGGAGTGACAGGGGCTCAGGACTGCCAGCTCGGGAGGACCCAGGCTCAAGCTCCTTGACTCCAGGCTCAAGCCCCGGACTCTGTCCCAGCCCTGGGCGGGGATGAGTGAGCCCCTGCAGAGCCTGTGGCTGGCCAAGGTTTCCACCCCGTGTGGCTTCCTCTTGACACGGATAGAGGGTGCACTGGGGCTTGGCATCTGGAATCCCACCTGGCCTGGCCCCTGAGGATCCTGGGGAGACTGGGCACATCAGACTGGTCCTCCCCAGAGGGGGCTATGGCCCCCTCCTCCACCTTGCTGCCCCCCCCAGCCCCAGGGATATTTTGCTCATGACCCCTCCCACTATTACTTCTTTGATGTGTGCTCTGAGCTTCCTTGAAGCGGGATCTGCCCATCCCTTGCCCTGTTCTCTGTGGGGCTTCTTCCCTGCCTGACCCAATGTCTGCAGAGTGAAGGCACCTGAGCCCCTCTTCCTGTACTTTTCAGGCCTCACTGGTGGGTCCTGCTCAGCCTAGGCCAGTGACAATCTGCAAGGTTGAACAACAGCCCTTGGGGTTGAGGTCTCTGTGGCTCCTGGTCAGGCTGCTCCCCGGGGACGGGGCACTGCTACATCAGGGGTGCTTGCAACTTCCACAGTTCAGAGGAAGAACATGTATTTTGGGGTTGGAGGAGCAATTCTTTTTTTGTTAATTTTATGATTTTTTTGATGGGTGGGTGGGAAAATCTCTTTAAAATGGGGCAGGCCACACCCCCATTCCGTGCCTCAATTTCCCCATCTGTAAACTGTAGATATGACTACTGACCTACCTCGCAGGGGGCTGTGGGGAGGCATAAGCTGATGTTTGTAAAGCGCTTTGTAAATAAATGTGCTCTCTGAATGCCACAGAGCAGCCTGTGTGTGTGTGTGACCACCCTGAGTAGGGCCTGCCCGCCTGCCCCCAGCCTCTTAGTGCAGTGGGAGGGCTCTGGGCTGGGAGGCAGAGGCCTGGGTCCAGTCAGGCCTTGGTTTTCCCACTCAGAAAATGGTCGGGTGCGGACCAGAGCATTGCTCAGATGCCTTCTTGTGGGGGCAGATTCTAGAGAACTCTGTCTATTGCTGCCTCCACCCGGGCCTCTGAAGCAGCTTCTCAGGCAGTGGGCTTCATCCTGAGACCCCTGAGGTCCACAGAGCCGCTTCTCACCCCCAGGAGCCTGGATCTGGGTTGAGCTCTTTTGGGGACAGCATGGGAGGCTCAGGCTTTGGAATCAGGCGGATGGGCCTCACCAGCTGTGAGACCCTGGGTAAGTCAGCAACCTCTCTGGACCTCGGTTCCCATCTGTAAAATGGGGATGACCCTGGTAGGATCAGAAGAGGTCATGATTAAGGGCCTTGCATGGTACCAGGTGTGCTGAAAGGGCTTCGTTTACAAACACAACAGAGACACACCCTGTCTCTGTGATGGTCGGTCAGCCCAGCCATTGCCAGCCTCGGGCTTCTGCTAGGGGTGGAGGGGAGGAGGAGTGGGCTAGCTGGTAGGGATCCCAGTCACTCCTGGCTGTCATAAACTTGTGTCATCTTGGGCAAGAAAAGTCGTGTTTCTGGGCCTCAGTTTCTTCATATGGAAGCTGGCCCCTTGATGTACTGATTCTGTTCTCACACTGGCGGACTCCTGTGCCTCAGTTTCTCCATTGGCAAGAGAATACAACCTATTCCAAGGACTTCAGGATCTAACATCTTTTAATCTGAATTAAAAACTTATTATGATATATGATGACCCCCCCACCCCACACACTCAGTCTGCATTGACTACTAATCCTTACCTGATGGATCACAAGTGTATGTCAGATACTGGCTAAGCAATAGAATGTGACTTGCTTTGACCAACACAAAATGGCAGAAGTGATGTCAAGTGAGTTCTGGATCTTAAGCCTCAAGGGGCATTGTGGTTTTTGCTTTTGTCCTCTTGGAACTCTGCCATGTAAGGAAGCCTATCTAGCCTACTGGAAGATTTGAGGGCACATGGAAGAACCAAAAGAACACATCCTATGAATGGCAATACCAACTACCAGCCCTGCGAATGGGGCCATCTTGGGCCTTCCAGCCTGGCGGACCTCTCAGGTGAGTACAGCCTTATGACTGAGCTTAGCAAAAACAGCCCAACCAACCCCAGAACTGGAAGAGATGATAAGTTCTTTCTTTTAAACCAAAGTTTTAGGATTGTTTCTTATGCAGCGAAAGCAAACTGATACATACATGTTCTGGGTGGTGTGGATGCAGCTTTACTCTTTGCCCCATCAAGTACTGAGCTCCTAAAGGGTGGGAAGTGTTTCTGCATTCATCCTCTTGTATGCGTTGCCCAGCCAAGGGCTGGTCTTGTAGCTGGTGCTCTGGAAATGTTGGCATGAGAGAGGGGAGGAAGGAGAAAGTGTGGGTCTGTTTGTCTGATCATTGGCCTTACATGGCTTTTCAGAGGAACTGGGAAGGCAGACCGTGTATTAGAGGAAGGCCAGCTCCAGGATGAGCCAAGGTCTCACCTCCGGCTCTGCATAGCCACCAGCTGGTGACCTTGCACCTGTTCAGGACCACCGCAGGCTCAGTTTCCTAGTCTAGAAAATCAACCTAATGATACCTACTTGTAGGAAGTCTAGAGATAAAATGTTTAAAAGAACTAGCATTTTCCGGTGCTGACCTGACTCGCCCTCAGTACATGCGATCACGTGATACTGAAGTTCCCAGCTAATAAACACGGCCGGCTTGACCTTTCATTCAGCACCCTGACCTCCTCCTTAAACCATGCAAGAGCTTCCGGGACTAGGAAATGGAGGCCCAGGAAGGCACTGGACTCATTCAGGGTCACAGCTATTATACAGCTGAGCTGGGGCTCCAGCTTGGCCCCACGTTAGGCTGACTCCAAAGCATGCCCTCTCACTGCTCTGCTCCGTGGCAGGCCTGGGTGGTGTTGGAAGCTGGAGGATCCCTTGATGCAGCCCCAAATGGCTAATCTGTGGCCTGGACACTGATTTTCAAATGCTCAGAAACGTGTCAGGGTGGGTGGCCTCTTAGACAAGGTGACCCGTGGCAGGAGAAGACGGATGGCCCAGCCTGGCTCTGCCCGGGGCCGCCGACCTTGCGGTGGACAGTAGAACCCCCCACCCCAGATCCCCGCAGAAAGGGTTTCTAGAAGTGCAGACGGGCCGGCCGTCTACTAAGGCCAGAGGCTGAATTTGCTTCTTGCATCGTTGTAAATCCAGCTGTCCGAGCCGGCCGAGCAATGATTATTTCTCACGACCTCTGCGGCGGCCGCTGATTGGAAGATGCTATACATCCCGGGCGCCGGGGAGACGGAGCCATGGCTTTGATGGATGTGAAGGTGACCGCCAGGCCCTCCCTGAGAGCCGCCCGTCATGGCCCCCGCCGACTTCTTCTGATGCGCTGGAGCTCAGCAGACGCACCGGGGCCCAGGGTCGGGCCGGAATCCTGGTGTCAGTGCTGGGACAGAGCCCGCTTTGCCACATGGTGCAGGGAGCAGGGGTCTGGCATCTGAGGCCTGGGCCTGAGGGTCTCCACTTCGCGGGGACACGGGGGCCGTCCTGACTTTGGGGGGCCTCCGTGCCTCATCTGAGATGTGGGAGAAGAAAAAGCCACGGACCGTGGTGCTTCCAGGGCCAGGGAGGCTGGGTGGCCTGGACGGGGGCAGGGAGCTACGGTTTCCATGGGTGTCGGCTGGGCCACATCCCGGGGGTGGCGGACCGGGGCTTCGGACAGGGTGAGGGTACTCACCAGGCCTGGGGCGCGTTGCCGAGAGCTCCGTGTGGATTGTCACGACTCAGCTTCCAATGAAGCCGGTGAGGTAGGTACTGTCATCCCCATTTTACAGATGAAGAGACTTGAGGCTCAGGGAGCCTATGACTTGCCCAAAGTCACAGAGCCACCAAGTGTCACACAAACTGCAGCAGCCACAACGACCATTTGGGAAAAGATAAGCCAGATCACTCACCCTCTGGTGACCTATTGCTCTGTAAGTAAAGGCTGAGCGCCTGGTCATGACCTGCAAGGCCCTGCCCGACGTGGCCCCGGCCCTGCCTCTGCCCGTGGCTCTCCTGCCTGCTCCTTTGCTCGCGCTGGCCTCATTTTTTTTTTTTTTTTAAGATTTTATTTATTTATTTGACAGAGAGACAGCCAGCCGGAGAGGGAACACAGCAGGGGAGTGGGAGAGGAAGAAGCAGGCTCCCAGCAGAGGAGCCCAATGTGGGACTCGATCCCGGAACTCCGGGATCACACCCTGAGCCGAAGGCAGACGCTTAACGACTGCGCTACCCAGGCGCCCCGCGCTGGCCTCATTTCTTCTCAGCCATCCGGGCTCTCTGTCTGAATGCCCTTTGCCACTCTTTGTGTGGCTGGTCCTTCTGGGTGTCCAGGTCCAGCTCAGATGGCGTGTCCTCGAGAGGCCCTCCCTGAATGCGCTGAGGTGGCCTCCCGCCCCACTGTCCGTGTCACTCTCAGGGCCCTGCCCCGTATAGGCCCCTTGTGGCCTTCTCGCCGAGGGTGACTAGCTGGCTCTTCATTGGCGGGTTGTTCCCTGCCAGCCTGTGAGAGGGCGGGGGCCATGTGCATCTGGTCGCCCTGGGTCCCCTGCGCTGAGACAGTGCCTCGCATGCCGGGCATTCAGTGACTATTTGTTGAGTGAATGACAGGTGCAGAGCCAGCACTCAAACTGTCTTCCTCCAAAGCCCATACTCTTAGCATATTATTTTTAGTCTTCCAGATGGTCAAATGGTTCAATGCCATGGAGTCAGGTTCCAACCCTGGCTCAGCCTCACTGTGCTGTGTGGCCTTCAGCAAACTTCTGCCCTCTCTGAGTTCAGTCTTCTGATCTGTCCAGTGAGGACGAGGGACTAGTTGCTCTCTAAGAGCCCATCCTAAGGGGGCACCATTAGTCCCACATCAGTGATGTTGGAGCTGACATGGCTCAGGGGTGCCAGGCTCCACTCTCTGAGTCTGGTGAAAGCTTGGGTGTGGTTTGGGCTTTAGTCTGATGAGTCTGGGCACCTATGCTGGAAGGTTCCTGCATTATACTTAGTGTAGACATTGTCCTTATCTTCCCAGCAATCTCAAGAGGTAGGTATTACCAAGACCATTTGATATGAGGAAACAGGCTCAGAGAGGTGAGGCAAATTGCTTAAGGTCACACAGCTAGAATAGAACCAAGACAAGATTAGAACCCGTGTCACTTGACTCCAAAGCCTTTACTCCTTAATCATCACAGAAATCCTGGCAACTCTGAACCACATCAGCTCTTATCTTGTCCGTGGATCAGTCTGCCTTCCTAACACTGCGCCTGGCTCAACCACAGAGAGCTGCAGACTGGCTTGGCGGAGGCCCACAGTCAAACAGCCTCCCAGACTTAGTGGCAGGCACCTAGTAGGTCTGCAGAAAATGCTGTTGAACGAGTGTTTAAGTATCTGTTGAATCTGGGGGGGGGGGTGGCCTGAGTCAGAGGGAGCCACTGAGTTGAGAAAGCCTCTTGGAGAATAATGAAATGCATCTCAACTCACTTCCTACTTATTCCCAGAGGTGGGAAGAGGGAACCTGCCCAGGAATTTTATTTTCTGTTCATTTGAATGCTGAACAATGGGGCTTTCTCGAGCTGTGTTTATTTATGTGACTGCATTCTCTTTCTGAAGACAGCTGAGGACAGATCTCTCTCTCCAGGGCTCCAGGGCTCCAGTCCCTGCCCTCACCCCACCCCTACAACAGACAGAGAAGCCCCTGCTCCTCTAGCTGCTTTCCCTAACAAACCCTTCGTTCCCTTGCCTTGCGCCCATGGCAATTACTGACGTATTGTCTCTGAGCTCCACACACGCCCTTCTTTGCCCTGCTTTGTGATACTGGAGCTGGACCCTGTAAACAGTTCTCTTGCCAGCTGGAGCAATGCTAGACTTTGTCAGTAGAGGGTGCTAGAGGGACACTGTAAGGTGATTCCTTCCCTTCCAAGCTCTGGTCCTCCTTCCTTCTTAAAAAAAAAAAAAACAGAAACCCAAAAACCTCAGCGCAGGAGCCAAGACCTTAGTGGCCCTGTGGCCCCACACCAGATGTACCCTCAGACCCCACTCTCCATTTCTATAGACCAGCGCTAGCCCCCACTCTTTGGCAAGTTTCTTGGCTACTTAGAGGCTGAATGTTCTTGTGGGCACCGCGCCCTCATTGAAAAGGTCTGAATGTCAGTCTTGGGGGAGACCTTCTCCTCAGTCTTTAGTGCGTTTGTTATTCACTCTCCCTCAGCCTAGACGTAGCTGTGTCCCTCCTCCCCCTCCCAGAACATTCTTCTGGATGCTTCTTTTCTTGCTGCTTTGGGGGTCCCTTAGATTGTACTTAACTACCCTTTGCTAGTTGACGATTACTTATATTAAAATTTTCATGTTCAAAGTATGCATTATGAATTCTGTCTCCTGACTGGGTCATAATTGATAAAGAATTCTAAGTAGGGGTAGTCCCAGGAAGCAGACTCTCAAATGTAGGATTTTGATTGGTCTTGGTGTGCCCTTGGGCTTGAACATAGGGCTGAGCTCCTTGTCAATTGGACATGGGATGCTAGTAATCCACGGCATGGTGGCATCATAATTATATTATCCCCTGTGATGGATTTTGATGCAACGCCCACTGCAGCAACTGTCTTGGGGGCCCAGGTGACCACCACATCAGTAAGTATGCCTGCAAGGACTGCGGCATGGGATGGATTCTTGAATGTACTGGAGCACTTACTAGGAAGAAAATGGTAAGTTCGGGTCACTTAATTCTTAGCTCAAATCATGGTTTGAGAACCACGGAACTTCCACGGCATCCTTACAAGAATCTCTCATTTCATGTAGCTGCAGGTCTGATATTGCCAAAAATCAAACATAAATTTTAAATGTGTGGGTCACAGAATTTAAACATCAGTTAAGTTTACAGCATCACCAATCTGCTCCCACCAGAGTTTGGGCACAAATTAGGAAAGAATGGGATCCTGAAACTTGAGTTAGAGACATTTGGTTGGAGTCAGAGGAAATGGAGAACCCCTCTGAGCCTCCTTTTATCCGTGGAAAGAATTTTCCCTCTTGTATCTGAGGAGACTAGTTTTCTTTTGTTTGAAAACCCTGTGATAACCTTCCATGGGGCAGGTGTCTTGAAGGGGATGACCATGGTCCTCGAGACATGCCACAAGCACCCTGTGTTGCTGTTAGACCCATAGCAAAGGTCAAATCTCAACATGTTCCACGAGGTCACGTATGCACTGTGACCCAGGAGATAGTTTATGCAAATAGAAGAATGGCAAGGTTTTTTGCTAATGGCAAGTTTTGACATAATCCTGGGGAATGTATATGGAAGTTGATTCTGAGGGTGGAACATAATACTAGACTATTTTGAATTCATGGACGTGGATTTGGGATTTAATGTGTTAGCTTGTGCACCTGAAGGTGGATCCAACAGTTTACTTGGTTGGTTGACTGAAACTTGGACCTGAAGGTGGCTTTTGTTTAATGAATGGAGATACCAGAGCGTCTATGGAATAATGTGGTAGAGGGAACCCAAAGGCTGGAGCATATAGTATATTGGAGTGGATTTATCATATGTGACCTGCACAGCCACCCCCCAAACTATGTTCCATGAAAATTCCCAGCAGACACTTTCCTAACTAAGGTGTTGAGAAATACATTAGTGAGATGAGAAATTACATACTTAACATATTCTGTTAATGTTCAGCTTTGTAGCCCAGGTATTGCCAAGGGCATGTTGTCATTAAGATGGGCTCCCTGATTTTATGGGGATGATAGGATCCTGGAGTGGTAGAGGCTAAGTGGCAGTACTTAATAGCCAAAGACAAGGAGAGTGCATGTATCATAAACGCCGCAGGGATGTACTAGAAATCAGAATGCTTTGGCTCATAGGAATCTTTAGTGGTGACTAATTGATCAGTGTGTTTCTAGGAAGGAAATAGGTGGATAGCCTCCTAGAGTATTGCTTGATCTATAGAGCAGAAAAACCAACCAACCAACCAACCAACCAACCAACCAACCTCTGGGATTGGTGGCCAAGACCTGGAGAGTTGTGGCCTCTCTTCAGTCTCCAGATCTAAGCCAATTCTCAGATCAGAGCCCCTTGGTTGAAGAGGAGGCCAGGCCTCTTGAAGATGTTTCCTGCAGCAGTGCTGTAAGTATGCACCACAAATTCTTCGAAGCCTCACCAAAGGGACCCATGGCTATTTACTAGAGTGACTGCCCTTGGGGAAAAAAGGTACCCAGACCTTTGGAGATTACTAGACACTGCTCTGAATTTATGATCATTCTTGGGGATGCAAAATAACACCATGGCCTGCCAGTCAAAGTGATGACTTAGGTATTCAGGGGATAGATATTTAGCCCAAGTGTGTCCAGTGGGTCATTCACCCTGTTTCTGGACACATAATTGAAAGAGACGTACTTGGCAACCTGAAGAATCCCCATTTGGCATCTCTGGCTCTCAAAGTGAAAACAATTATGGAAGGAAGCACTAAATGGAAGTTCCTGAAACTTTCTCTGTCTACCACGATAGTAAACCAGCACTTCTCTATCTGTGAGGACATTTCAGATATTGATGAAAGCTGCAGTATACAGAAGTGATGATTCCTATCCCATTCTCATTTAGTTTACCTGTCTGGCCTGTGCAGAGGTTGGATGGGCTTTGGGGAATGACTAGATTACCGTATGTCTCACTAGGTGGTGACTCCAGTTGCAGCTGCTGTCCCAAATATGGCGCCCTTAGCAAAGCAACCTAGTATAGCACTTGGTATGTAGCCATTGACCTAGCTGCTGCCGTTGCCTCCACCCCAAAAGATCACCAAAAGCAGTTTGCTTTTACCTGGAAGGACTAACAGTATACCATCAGAGTCTTGCTCCAGAGCTAAATCTGTTCTCTTGCTTTCTGCCATTATAGCGTCCACAGATAACGTGATCGTCTTGCCATTCTACACAGCACCACACTGGTGTACTCCATGATGACAAGCTGATTGCATCTGATGGATAGAAAGTAGCAACTACAACACATGGGAACAAGGAAGTGGGAAATAAATCCCAGAAAATCTCATATCTATTGTCCCAGTGAAGTTTCTGAGGGCTCAAGGGTATGGAACACGTTGAGATATCCCCTTCAAGGGGAAAGTCAAGTCGTTGCACCGTATATTACCCACCTTGAAAAAAGAAGTACAACCCTTGTTCGGTATTTTTTGAATTTTGGAGGAAACTTCACATTTGTGTGTGTGCTACTTTGATCCATTGGCAAAGTCTCCACAAGACTGTCAATTTGGAGTGGGGACCATAGCACCAGAAGGCTCTGCAGCAAGTAAAGGTTTCAGTACAACTCCTACCACATGGTCCTTACAATCCAGTAGATCCAATGGTTCTTGAAGGTTTCATAGCAAATAGAAATGTTGTATAGAGTCTCAGACAAGACCCCAAAGGGGCACCACAGTGGAGACCTCTAGGATTTTGGAGTAAATGTGTTCCTTCTTATGCAGATAACGCTTTCCCCCCCTGAGAAACAGTTTCTAGCTTGCTATTGGACTGTGGTAGAGACTGAATGCCTAACTATAGGACATCAGGTGACCACGCAGCCTGAGATTTTCACTTAGGAGTCCCTTGACACCACTGGCCATAAATTTATCTTGGTGCAGCAGCAGTCTCTCATCAGGTGGGAGTGGTAGAAAAGAAAACATGCTTGGGCAAGTCCGGAAGGTATGAGTAAATTGTCTGAGCCACTCCTGCTTCACTGCCTTCAATTTCTCAAATCATGCCTGTGGCTTCATGAGGAGTTCCTTATGACCAGGTGACTGAGGAATAAAAACTCAAGCCTGGTTTACAGATGGTGCTGCGTGACGTGCTAGTACTACCCCAAATCGAAGACTGCAGCATTACAACCCCATCAGGGGTGACCTTGAAGGACAATGGTAAAGACACATCTTTTCAGTGGGCCAAATTTTAAGCAGTATATTTGGTTGTCCGTTTTGGAATTAGAGATGGCCAAAAGTATGGATCGATGCTTATTTATGAGCAGTTATTAATGGGATGGTTTGGCTAGATTGTTAGGGAGTTGAAGGAAACATAATTAGAAGATTGGTGACAAGGACGTCTGGGTAAAGGTATGTGGATGGACTCTTCAGAATGAGCATAGACTGTGAAGACTTGTGTTCCATGTGAATACTCACTAAAGGGAATCACTTGCAGTGCAGGCTTTCAATAATCAGGTGAACAATATGACATGCTTTGTGGTTATCAGTTAGCCTCTTTACCCAGCTGTCCTTGTGTTTATCCAATGGGTCCATGAATAAAGTGGCCATAGTGGTGAAGATGCAGGATAGTCATGGGCTCAGTAACATGAATTTCCCCTTACCAAGAGCTTCCTTGGATACCACCACTGCTGGGTGCCCAATCTTCCAACAGACAAGATCAACATGAGCCTACAATATGGCTCCGTTCCCTGGATGGACCAGACATCTACCTGGTGGCTGGTTGAGTTCGTTGTACCTCTTCCAACAAGCACGGGGCAGAGATTCTTCCTTTACAGGATAGAATCATCTTCTGAGTATGGATTAGCTATTACTACCTGCAACGCTTTCGTCCATTCCACCATCCATGTATTTACAGAATGCCTCACCCACCATTATGGTATCCTACCCAGAATTGTCTCTTCTCAAGGAACTAATTTCATAACAAAAGAAGTGCAGCAGTGGGCTCATTGCTATGGAATTAACTGGTTTTACCACATTATCTGGAAATGGATGGCTATTTTAAGGTGGAAAGCCTTATTGTGCCAGTTGGAAGACAAACCCCTATATTAGCAATATATGCTTGACTCAGACACCACTGTATAGTGCTCTTTCCCTCATTATTAGAATACATGGGTTCAATAATCAAAATGTGGAAATGGGAGTGGTTCTGTGTCAGTCAAGTTCCAACCAGTAGACAAAAACCACATCAACTCAACTAGAGGGGAATGAAAGAGAACTCTCAAGCATACCACGAATTGAAGGAGAGTATGCAAGAAATGAGACATGGATGGGAGGCGGGGATCCTCCCCATGGTTGAGATACAGAACATTGGAGAGGGTGTGGGTGCAGCCTATTGGCTGGCAGAGAAATTCACTAGGTTGTCCAGGCCAGAGATGGTCAAGGTCAGTGGGCAGAGAACTGCCGAGGAGCCGATTAGATTCAGGAATTGCTCAGGGGGTTGCTGTTGAACTTTCTGGGAAGCCAGCTGGAGTACTGGCTTCAAGAAGTTTCTCACCGAGTTGGGGGGAGGGCAGGGACTAGGGGACCTCATACGGAAGATGCTTGGAAGGAAGCCAGGGCTCCCAAGGATCTTGTCTTTGGGAAGCCAGCTGTGTGCTCCACCGAGTGCCCTGCACACACCTAGTAATGCAGGAGCCAGAAGAGAAGGACTCTGGAATCAGCTCGAGTGTCCACCACTGCCACCTACTGACAAAGATTAGCATCAAGCTTGCAAGGGAAAAATGTTCCAGGACCACGAGCAGGCCCTGCAGGGTGGGCTTGGAGCTGGGAAGCAAGAGATGACAAACGGCATAAGCCCCTCTCATTATTGTTCTCTATCACCCACTTGCAGAATTTCAGCTTCTTGTCTCAGTAAATTTGAGCTCTGCTGTCTTGGAGACCTTTGTTCCCAAGGGGGGCATATGAGAGGACACAACGATGGTTCCAATGAATGGAAGGATGAGACTACCATCTAGTCATTTAAGGCCCCTGTCTCATTGAACAAACATTGAAGCTGAAAAAAAGGGTTACTCTACTGGATGGAATGATTGACTCTGATTTGCCAAGGGGAAATTGGGCTGCTTCTGCACAATGCGGGCCCAGAGGACTTTGTTTGGAACTTAGGATTCTTTGGGGCACCTCTTAGTGCTTCCATGTCCAATCGTAAAGGTTAGTGGAAAACTTCAGCAACCCAACAAAGCAGGATAGTTGATGATTCGTGTGATTCAGGAGTAAAGGTTTGGCTCACTGTTCCTGGTTAAAAAAAACAAAACAAAACAAAACAAAACAAAACAACCCCAACTAGCTGAGGCTCTGGTTGAGAGTGGGGGAAATGTGGAATGGGGAGTGGAGGAAGGAAGCCATAGATAGAAATAACGGCTTTGTGACCAATTACAGAAGTGAGGACTATAGTAGCTTCGCATATTTTCTCTGTTACGTTCTTAAATTTATATTTGTATGTTCACCATTTTCTTCTCTGTCCTCCTTCCCATTATTATTTATATACAGGTTATTCGAGGTTAACTTTGTAGACAAGATAGTCAGCCTGACTTTACTGAACTTGAGGAGTCATTCACATAGCCAGTGATGGATACAGTGATGTTGGAACTACGTATCTCGTTTCGAGGCAAGTGCAAGAGCTTCTTTATTTGTACAAAGGACAACTGTGTCTTGTCAGGTGGAAACTAGAGTTGCTGTGTTGTGAATGGAAGTTCAAAAGTGTGTAGAAGGTGTACGTGGAAGCTGATTAGCCAAAGGCAAGGACTGTGGCGACTGTCACTTCATTGTCTCTCAGCTCGCAGTCTACCCTTCTTTGCCTTGCTTAGCCATACTGGAGCTGGACCCTGCAAACATTTCTTCCTCACCAGCTGGTGCAATGTTGATATCTGTCAACAGAGGGCACCGGAGGGATACTGCAAGGTGATAAGCCTCGTAAGGCACATTTCTTTCTGGTGTTGGACCTCCTGTTTTCTTTTATTCAGTGTGGGAGCTGTCCAGTGACATTCAGCTCTGCAGCCATCAGGGACAAGCTCTGCTGTACCCTCTGGCTATGCCCTCCTCACCTAGCGGCCACTTTTACAGACCAGCTTCAGCCACAACCTCAGGCATATCTAGGGGTTGTGAGTTTTCCCTTCGTTTGCTATTCTTGTGTTTTTTAGAGTCCTCTTTTACTCCCTTTAGTAATTAACCCCCTTTTTATTAATGATCACTTCTTTATATTAAGTGTTCCACGGTCAACTTACTGGTGTGCTGTTTCCTGAGTGGACCCTGACTCAGTACTCTCCATATTGATGTCTGGGCTCCTTTGTAGACTCCATCTTTTTGCTTGGAAGATTTGGGCTCCCTCTTGTTCTTCTCATCTTGACCTTTCTCCTCACCTCTGCTCTTCAGATCCATCTTGGGAACTATCCAGTTACTGGGCAAAGACAAGGATGGGGCATCCTCTCAGGATGTCTTGCAAAAAGTTGGGATTTCATGAAGCTTGTAGAGTGGAAAGAGCCTGCACCTTGAGAGCAGGTGCCTGGATTCTAGACCCCGCTCAGCCACTGACCCATGTATTTTACAAGTGGGAAAATGGAAGAGAAGTTGTGATTAATAATTACTCATATCCAAACTGCTCTAATCAGTGGTCAAATGTCCCCTCTGCCTTAGTTCCCATTCTTTTATGCATTCCTCATGAGACCCCTTTTTCTCCCGGGTTGGCTGGGTAGGTCTGCTTCTTACTATTATTCCAATTAATACAGTGGTTCTTGGCTTGGAGCAATTTTGCTTCTCGGGGGTCATTTGGTTGTCATAATGGGTGTGTCTATGTGCTACTAGCATTTAGTGGGTAGAGGCCAGGCATGCTGCTAAATGCCCTAAACTGCCCAGGGCAGCTCCCCACACTAGGGAATTATCTGGCTCCAGATACCAGCAGCGCTGTGGTTGAGCCATCCTGAATTCGTAGGTTTAGAGAGAAGGGCAAGAGAGAAGTGACTTGCCCAGGGTTACACAGAAAGTGAGCATCAGAGCTTGGATGAGAGCCTAGGTCCCTTAACTCGGGGATGGGGTCTTTTCAACTCTTACCCTCACTCATTCTTCTCCCTGGTGCAAGGGTAAGAAAAGAGAGAGGAAGCCAATGAGGCTTCCTGCCCCCAGAAATACTGTGCTGGCAGGCGGACGGCATTCTCCTCTTGCCACACCTGTCCTGCCAAACCCCGGCCATTTCCCAATACAACCATCTGCTTTCTCAACTCCTGTTCTGAGCTGCTGGGAAGCCGCTGAGAACACTGCGCTCAGTGAGTCCTGGCAGCACTGCCAAGGAGTAAGTGCCAACCTAAGCTGTCTCCACCATCGTCCATCCTTCCTCTGACCTTCCCGCAGTCTGCTCCCTCTCCCCTTGCCTTCAAGGACTATTCCAGTCCTCCACCCTCCCCAAGCCCTCTCCCACCAACCATCAACTCCTTCACTCTCAATAGGTAACTGATTTCCTTGAGTACTCCCTTTTCTCCTACAGTTAAACCTCTCGTCAACCAGCTCAGGAATAGAATTCTTCTCTCCTGGTGGAAGGCCAACTTCTTCCTGTCCTCTGGATCCACTCCTTTCTGCCTGTCCAGGGGTCTGTCCCTAATGAGTACCCTCTCTCTCTCTCTTTCTGTCTCTCAATCTCTCTTCCACTTGTCAGCTCCTCCAACTCTACCACCTAAGATTTCCCTGCATAAAGGCTGCTCAAATCTCCCCGCTAATTAATTCTAAACGAAATTATTTTCTCGAAATCCTTGGGCCCTTTGAGCCACTTTCCTTTCTTCCCCTCCTGTCCATATACTGTTCCAATTGCCTGGGTTAGCCCATCCCCATGCCCACTGCAGCTAGAAAACTCCTACCCACTTTTCAACCCAGCTCAAATGTCAGCTTTTCTAAGATGCTACAGCAGATGCTTTCATGTCCTACCCCATCTGCCCTCAACTTTCTGAGTTTTCCTATAACTACAGATGACTCGGGGCATGCGGACAGCTCCCCACCTCACATGCCTGCATTTCTTTTCTTCCTTCTCTAGCACCTGGAGAACTTGCTCTTCTGGGTGACAGGTGTGTGTAGTAGGTCCCACCTAGAAGTACAGGGGACAGGAGGAGTTAATACCCTGACCCAGGGGATAAATGCCATTTCCCCTCATCCAGGAGGCTGGTTCTGAATCGTCTTCCACATGGCCCTCAGAGCATCCCCAGCAGGACTGAGGCCCAATTGTCCAGTGCTCTGACTCACTCATTGATCCAGGTATTGTTGGCTTTTCTCTCTTCCCTGCTCAGTCTCTCCATGCCCTCCCCTGGGCTCAGCTCCCAGATAAACTATAGCCCCAGAGCCCTCATCTCAGGGTCTGCTTTTCGGTACCCACCTTCAGGTGCATGCCTTCCCTACCTGTCCTACACCTTTCCCACCTGCCCCACTCCTTTCCCTTCTGCCCCACACCTGCCCCACACCTTTCCCATGTACCTCACACCTGTCCCACCTGCCCCACACTTGCACCACTCCTGCCCCGAGGGAATTCATGCTCCTTCCTCCTGCGCCCTGGTGTCTGTTATTGTAGTTCTTGACACAGAGTCTGTCTTTTGTGTCAGACTGTGAATCTCTTGAAGGTAAAATCCAGGTTTTATTCACCTCTGTATCCCCTTCACCTGGCACAGTCCTTGGCCCATGCCTGGCCAACAAGTGTTTGTTGAGTGTGTGTGTGAAGAAGTGAATGCATGAAGAACAAGCAATCTCCAGGGTGTCTACACTGGGTGACAGGCCCGGCAAAGCCCGTCATCCCATCGGCGTGGCCCTCTCAGCCAGTCCCTGCTCCCTGCCCTCACTCTGAGGCCCCTCACTGCCATCCTCCCCCATTCTGTCCCCTCTAACCCCGAGGGCTCCCAGGACCCCTTCTACCAGGAAAAGTGCCCAGACAGGAGAGTGGGCCTCTCGAGGGGAGATCCGCCTCCAGTTAAAGAGAGCTTACCGGAACCGAGTGAAATGCTTTTACCATGTGACATAATTCAATGCCACCTTCCAGCAGATGTCGCTTTGGAGGGATAGATTTGTCCCAGCTGGACTCCGGGGCTCATTCAGAAGCACTCGGCGCACCCACCTGCTGCTTCCGAGGTGAGCAGCTCAGGAAATGGTAATTTCTACAAATCAACTTATTCAGCCCAAGTGTGCGGAGCCAAAGTTTCCAGCAGGAGGAATTAAACTCATGGCTGGGGAAGTGAGGCAGTCGCTGTCAAGCCAAGCAGTTGTGTCGATCACGTCCAGCTTTGAAAGCCCTGGGGGAACGGGAGGCTCAGGGCCCATCCAGGACGCCAGCGACGCAAACTCAGCTCCCTGCTTCTGTGAGAGGTTTCACGGACCGGAAACCACGGCCTGTGGGGGCAAAGGAGGGGCTGCCCAAGGTCACACAGCCTGAGGCCGTGGCGGACCTGGAGCGGAATCGGACAGGTCTGCCCCCACCCCTCCAACTTCTCAGAAGAGCTCGCAGACTGGGAACTGTGCCCAAGCTAAAAACAAAACCAAACAAAAAATCACCAACATCCCAGACTGACTCGCGGGTCGTGCCTGCCATTCTGTGTAGGCTGCAGGCTGGGAACGAGGGTCCCTGGGATCGGGGACTGGTTCTGCCATGTGCTCACTGGGCTCTGCTCTCTGGGTTTCAGCTTCTTTATCTGTAAGTGAGAGGAGGAAGGATCTCTAGCGTCCTTTGGCTTCAAAAATCACTCTGAGACTCTTTCCCCATTCAAGGGGCCTAATGCTCTACTTCTCATGATGCCCTGAGGGTCACGTGAGGGCCAAAGATGCTCCTTGGTACAACCGTGAAAGTTACCCCGCAAACAGTGTTGTCATCGCTCACGCCTCTGCAGCGAGGTGATGCTCAGGGTTGCCCTACGTGCATATTTGAGTAAAGGGAAAACCAGTGTGTCATCTCCTAGCCAAGTGACTTTGGAGCCAGGGGAGGGGTCTCAGGGTAGGTTTAAGTCTAGAGATCCTGAACTTCCTTCGCATAAGGGAGGGTGTCTCTGAAGCCATATCTCCCTTTCAGTCCCAGCAAGTGACATGGAATGTCAAATCTCAGGCTGCCTGTCTGAAGGGACCTTGGCAGAGCTAGGCTGTGGGTAAGAGCCGAGGGAGCGAAGGGGAGAAGGAGGTGATTTACAAGGGGATGGAGAGGAAAAAAAGGAGGGTGAGGGGAGGGGAAGAAAAGGAAGAGTAGGACAAAGAAGAGGTGAAAGAACATCTAGAGGGGGATGGCTTATTCATGCAGAAGAGAAGGTGGGTTTGTCCAAGTTGAGAGAAGCCTGGAGAGGCATGGAAACTTAGATCACACAAAGGAACACAGTTAACAAATTTTTATTATGTTGATTATAGTAGAAATTATTCTTATCTGGCTAACAGCAATTATGCTAGTGAGGTACACAATTCACATGCTAATGGTGGTTAAATTGATTATAATAATAAGGTACCCAGGGGTGCCTGGGTCGCTCAGTTGGTTAAGCATCCTACACTTGATCTCAGTGCAGGTCTCGATCTCAGGATCGTGAGCTCAAGCCTCACTTTGAGCTCCACGCTGGGTGTGGGGCCTACTTAAAAAAAATATTAAGGCAAACTTCATGTCACTAGATCAATTGCAAAGAAATGTCAGTGGAGAACCATGATCAAGTGACTGTCATGCGTATAAGCAATGGGTGTGGCATTAGAGAGATGGAGAGGGAGTGATGGGGCACTGACTGTGAGCAGCCACTCTGGGGTGCTCACTGGGATTGGTAACTGATATCAAATGGGGCACAGCAGGTGAAATAACATCCCCCAAATCACTCAATGGGTGAATGGAGCCCAGACTCCAACCCAGCTGTCTAAAGCTGAGGCTCTGACCAGCCATCAAAGTTGGCCAACACCCTGTCTTTGGACGGGACCTTACCAGACCTTTGAAAGTGGCCCAGCAGAATTGGGAGACAGAGCAGCCATAAACCGAGGAGTTTCATGACTGAGGTGAGGAAACCTTCCCTGCAGCCCTGGTGGGCTGGACAGGAAGTATAACCATAGACCATGTCTGTAAGGCCAGATGGATGGATGCGCCAAGCTATGGGCTTTCTAGCTCTCTGGGATTATGAAATCCTTGCAGGTTTCCCCTCAGTTACCCTCAGTAGGGGCACAGCCCCTCCACATGGATGCCAGAGGTTTCTTTTCTTCACATATTTGCCCCGGTGGCTCTGACCACAGAGCTGTGGGTGGAGATGAAATAACTTAGGACGCACACCTTTTTGAAGTGGGATAGAATGCCAGCTAAATATTTGTCCTAGATTTTCCCTCTTGAGTAATTGAATTATGAGATGATAGTTTTTTAAATATGAGAGACGTATTATCACCCACAGAATCTATTGCATGCATAGGCACACACACACACACACACACACACACACACACACATGCTCACAAAGGGAGGCTATTTTTTTAAAAGATTGTACTTATTTATTTATTTTTGAGAGAGAGAGAAAGAGCGTGCACAAGTGGGGGGGAGGGGCAGAAGGAGAAGCAGGCTCCCCGCTGAGCAGGGAACCTGATATAGGATTCGATCCCAGGACCTGGGGATCATGACCTGAGCCAAAAGCAGACGCTTAACCGACTGCCCAGAGGATTCTGTCTCGTGAACTGAAGAGGAGCTAATAAGGAATATTCACTCCTGACTCTTAGGTGCTTAGCTTCTTGGGGTCTTCTCTGAGCCTACCTCTTTCATATCCTCCCAAGAGATGGGGACAGAATAGAAACACTAGGGTCTGAACTCACCTGTTGAGATGATTTTGTCCTATTTCAGCACCACGGACAGAGCACATCCAATCTTGGAAGAGCCTCAAGTTTGATTTTGGTAAGTTTAGGAAGGGAAGGAAAAATAAAATAAGATGAAAACAGAGAGGGAGACAAACCATAAGAGACTCTTAACTCTAGGAAACAAACTGAGGGCTGCTGGAAGGGAGGTGGGTAGGGGGATGGGGTAATTGGGTGATGGGCATTAAGGAGGGCACTTGATGTAATGAGCACTGGGTGTTATATGCAACTGATAAATCACTAAATTCTACCCCTGAAACTAATAGTATAGTATATGCTAACTAAATTGAATTTAAATAAAAATTTTTTTAAAAAGGGAAGGAGAAATGGGAGCTTCCTGCTAATGGCGTCAGGACATGGGGACACCCAAGTTACCTAACGACCTGAATCCAGACAATGCTTCATCTAAACGCTGGCCACAAGTTCACAAGTTTTTTGAATTTTTCAATTTAATATTTCAAATCCATGCATATTTTGTCTTCTATCATATATCCATGAAATACAAAATAATAGATATTTTCCATGTTTTTGGAGTAAAATTGGCACAGAGGACGGAAGCTTTATGCCTATTATATGGCTTCTTGTACTGCTAGGCACACTGCCAGTTTCCTCTGGGATGTGTGTGTGTGTGTGTGTGTGTGTGTGTGTGTGTGTGTGTTTGCGGGTGCGTGCAGTGGGGTACCCTGCCAACAGGGCGAAGTTCAAATCTTTAGCTTGGAATTCATATAATCATCCATCTCCCCCTTTTCCTTCCCCACTTTCACTGCTGACCCACCTTACATCTCACACAAGAACTACACACATATACACACATCCCACACATACATCCTTCTGAGCCCTTGATTCACCCTTCAGTGCGCTGGGTTGTATCATATCTCCATGGGAGGTGAGTCCCTCAGCCACTGCCTTCCCTGATTCTACTTGTGAATGCAGACATGTGTCCTGCACTCTGAGATGAAGCCCATGCCAGCTCATGCCAGCCAGCACGGCAGGGCACTGGCTCTGCTGATTTTAAGGACTAAACCTGGGCTGGCCCCAATTGATTTATTTTATTCTTTGAGTCTTATCTTCAGGCATGGGCTCTTCATCATTGCTTGTGATGAGCAGACTGAGGAGAGCATGACTGTCCAGATCAGCTGCAGTTGGAAAGTAGAGTTGAGCTTTGGGGGGAATTTTTTTCTTACCCTGCAGTATAATTGTGGCTTAGTGAACCTTCAAAAGCACTAGAGATTCTGTGTGAGCTGAGGCCTCCACCATGCACCCCAAATGCTAAATATCTTCCTCCTACTGCACGAACATGGAGCCGGGTCTCCAGGAGGCCCTTGGGGTGGATAGCAGCTTGTCCCTGTCAGCATCACAAATGGTCCTGACCATAGGAGGTTAGGGCAGGAAGGTACAGTTCCTGCATTAATTGGTCAACAGCCTTACTACACTTGCTCTGTGCCAGGCCTGTCCTGGATTCTGGGGCTGCAGGGCTGGCATGGTCATCACCCCTGCCCTGGGGGAACGCAGTTTGGGGGCTGGTGGGTGGATCACCAACGGAGGCTCAGAAAGGGTGTGTGATTCCTCTGGGCCTTACAGTCAGATGGGGGCTGGGTTAGGATAGAACACAGGATCTCTAATGCTGGGCTGTCCACCTGGGACTTGCATCCAATGTCACGCCAGTGTTAGGGGTCAGGAGATGTTTCCTGGGGGAAGATCTTCCCTCGTGATAAGAACTGTACATGGAGGTGGAATCCACAGGAAAGGTATCAGGCCAGCCCCGCTCCATCCAGGGCCAGGGACCTGCTGGCTGCTCCTTTTCCAGCTCCGCCCAGTGCTGGAGTCCCCCAGAAAGGCCCTGCACCAGTGAGGAACTTTCCACTTGAAAGTAACAACAAATGGGCTGAGCAAATGGGAATTTGCTGGCTCAGCTGAGAACAGCAGGGGTAGGTCTACCCAGACCCCATTTCTTGACATTCTCTCCTTTCTGCCCTCCTCCCATGTCACCTTCAACCCCTGGCCTCCAACACCTCGCTCCACGGAGCCAGACGAAAAGTGCAAGTGTTATCTGGGAGCTCCCTTGAAGGAGAGGGGAGGATCCCTTTCCCAGAACCCCTGGCAAACATCTGGCCTTTCATTGGCCTGAGCTGGGCCACGTGCCCTTTTCTTAACCAATCAGGTAGCAGCAGGATGGGAGTAGGCTGACTACTTAAACCAATCAGGCCCCGCCCCTAGAGCTGGGAGTGGGTCATTCGGAACACGTGACTGAGAGGGGCACAGGGCAGTTCCCCAAAGGAGAGTCTGGTGGGCTTAGTGGGAGGAGGTGAGGGGGAAGCGGAGGTGGCAGCAAAGTGTTGTGACAGAGGCCACCCCTGAGATGACAAGTAGCATCCAATCAATGAGAAGCCCTCCCTGCCACTCCGGTCCCACCTGCCATGTCCTACCTTATGTCCAAGCCTGCTGAATGGCACGTAGTCCCCGTACCCCACCGTACTGGCTCATGACCCTATTCATTTGCCCTGGCTGTGCCCTTCCGCTGGGATTCTTAATCACCCCCAACCCGCCCTCCATCCGTTAGATTGCAGCTCAAGCTCCACCTTTTGCAACCATGAACTGGGTCACCTGTGCTGGGGGCTCCCACAGCACCTGGCTCCCAACACCATCATGCACTGCCCCATTACTGTCAAGGTCAAGGTTCCTATTATCCTCCACCCCGGCCCCCATACACAGAGTTTGCCAGTTCCTTGAAGGTGTTGAAATGAATTTCCAGGTCCAAGATGGAGCTGTTCCAGACCAGGATGCCAGGTCAGCAAACAGAAACTCAGAAAACTTTCATGTGCCTGTAAGAGCTTTCCTTGACTGGAAATACAGTATGTTCAGTCAGCCAAGCCTCAAATGCCAAGTCATCTCTGGGCTCTACATTCATTTTCTTGTTCCTTATTCACTTTTTGTTTTTTCTTTTTCTTATTCCTTATCCTTGATCCTATAAAAGCTTCCTGCCTTCTGCCCTATTTTGCAGTTCTGTGGACCCTTGGGAACAGAGACTCCCTGCTTCATGAAGTGTTAAATAAAGTTTGTATCACCTAAATTGTCCTCTTTATAATCATTTTTAAACAAAGGTAAAAAACTGGACAAGCCTTAATTAATCTCTTTATTTCCAGCCTCTAGGTACTGCCTGGTTTAGACCAAAGAGTCGATAAATATTTGTTGAATTAATGAAAATAAGTCTGTGTTGCAGACATGACTTCCGTGCAGTTGTTTGCATTTAAATAAAGGACAAAGCCTCAAGCCATAGGAATGAAGCTCCAGTGGTAAAATTTCAGGCACCAGTAAACTGGGGACAGAAACTTCCTCCATTGTTTAGCGCCTGGAGGAGGAACGGCAAGTGGAATTTTCCATTCACAGCTTTCCAGTGCAAAAACAATCATGTGGTCTCCTGAAAACGTAAGTGTGTCATGGAAACAAATGTGTTTCTCTTTGGCTTTCAGGTGGGAGGAAACGTCTCTAGTCCTGTCAGGTTTTCTGCCCTGGTTCTGGTTGACAGAACACTCCTTCCTGACATCTTTGTGAATTGTGAAAATGATGCCTTGATTGACCCTCTTCAGCTCTCTGACCCCACAGCCACCAAGGCCTACCCATCAGGTCTGCTCTGCATGGCAGTGGAAACCCACTGCGAAGCTCAGACATTTCCATGTCAAGCCTACTCACCTGGCTGGTTCTTCTAAGCTGACCTGGGGCCTGTCCTGACCACTGGGTCCTGCCCTGGTCCTCTGGCCGAGCCCTGCAGTGCCCCAGCTCAATGCACCATCAGCCTCTCTATTCTCAAGCCAGTCCCTTCCAGCCCACTCACCACTCTGCCCCCGAATGATCCTAAGTAGCACAAAACTGGTTGGGTCCCCCCACCCCACTTCACCCAAGAAACCCTTCCCAGGCTTCACAGTGTCCTTAAGTCATGATCCAAACTCAGCTCTGCACCAGCCACGTGGAGCATGGGCATGAGCCAGGAGACACCAGCCAACATCCATTTTTCTGGGAAGCCCGTGACCCTTAGTTATGGATCCCCTGGTCTGTCTCCCCCACTAAACCTCAAGCATCATGTTTCTCACGGTTCTGGAGGCTAGAAATCCAAGATCACAGTGCTGGCAGATGTGGTTTCTTTGAGGCCTGTCTCCTTGGCGTGCAGACGACTGCCATCCTGCTGTGTCCTCAAAGGACTTTTCTCTGCATGTGCATACCCTGGGGTCTCTCCGTGTCCTCATCTCCTCTTCTTAAAAGGACACCCATCAGATTGGGTTTGGGCCACTTAATAGCCTAATTTTAATTTTCTTACCTCTTTGAAGACACTATCTCCAAATACAGTCACATTCTGAGGTACTGGAGATTCGGGTTTCCACACATGAATTTTGGGGGGACAAATTCAGGGGGTCAGAGAGTGATAGGCTGGGGTGGGTAATGCTGGGAGGATGTCTAAGCTGAGACTTGAGTGAAATGAAGGGAAGAACCTAGTTACAGCTGAGAGAAGCAGAAGCAGAGGGAATAGCACGTGCAAAGGTCCTGAGGCTGGGATAGGCATAGCTTGTTTGAGGAATGGCAGGAGGTCACTGTGGTTGTTGCTTTGTGAGTTGGGCAAGGAAGGGGATGAAGTCAGAGAGGCAGTGATTCTCCCCAGGTAGTGCCTCACCATCTTGCCCTAATGCTCTTCTTTTCGGCCAGTTCATTAAGCAGCATCTGTGCAGTCCTGGACTCCACACGTGGGGTGGCCTCAGTCACTCCAAACCCACTGCCTGGCCGAGAAAGTCCCAGATTCCAGCGCCACCATCACCATTTACTGAGCACGAAATGAAGGTGCCAGAAACAATGCGGCCTCACCAGTACCATCTGCCGCAACTCTCACAGTGACCCCACGAGGGAGGCAGGGTGAGGACAACCCTGTTTTACAGATGGGGTGATAGGAGGCCCAGGGAGGTTAGGCTGCCTGACCAAGGCACCCAGCTGATGAGTGGGAGATGGGATTCGAACCCATGCCCATGGGGCTCCAGAGAGCGCCAACCCTCATGCCCACCATCCTCAGCTCTCAGTCTCCCAGGTGCCATGTGCCGCCACCATCCGCCACACTTGGGAGAGTCACTTCCCTTCTTTGGAGCTCTGAGGCTCAGAGAGGTTCAGGAGCTCCCCAAGGCCACATAGCTGGGAAGGACAGAGCTGCGGCCATCATGCCCCAAATCCCCACCCTCATCTCCAGCATCTCTCCCTCCCTCCATGCTGCCTGCCACCAGTTTCTGGCAGTTCCTAGAACATGTCTGGTTCTTGAGGTCTGGTCTACTTTTGAGCTTCTCCTCCTTCTTAGAACGTTCTTCTCCCTTCCTTCTCCTCCCCCAGTCCACTCCCCACAGTGCAGACAAAAGAGCTTTAAAAACTTGCCAGTGGCATCACAACCCACTTAAATCTCTCCCACGGTCCCTACCGCCCTGGGATAAGCCACTAGACCTTGGTACAGCCGCGGGGTCCCACCTGACTGGGTCCTTGTCCGTTTCTAGCTTCCCTCTAGCCACGCCAGTGGCCTCTGCTCCTGGGAGGCCCAAGCTCCTTCCTGCCTCAGGGCCTCTGCACGGGCAGTTCCTGCCACGGAGAAAGCTCCTCTCCTTCCTTTTAGCCTGATTGGCTCCTGACGCCTCTGGTCTTGGTTCAAATGGTTCATCAGGGGAACCTCCCTGGACCCCCAAATCGTGTCCTCTTTTTTTTCTCCTCCCTCGTGTTTTCTCATTCTTTCGCTTCACAATAAGCATCCTGACTTCAAATTATATTCAATTGTTTCTTTATGTCTCCCTCCTCCCCTCGACTTTAAGCTCTCTGAGGACAGGGAACGTCCCCTGACGTTCAAAGCAGAACAATGCTGGGTAAATATATGGGATGAGGGAGGGAACGAATGAACAGAGTTGAAGGTCTTCAGTCTCCTGAATGAGACCGAAATTGGGGAGTGGGCCCCCCAGGAGGACCAGGCAGGCACCTTCTCCTCTAACTGCTGCTGTCCCCCTTGGCGAGTAGGGAAGACAGCAGGGATGCGGTCACCATGGCGACATATTTAGCAGCCCATCTCTCCAGTCAGGCTTATATTTACTTCCACCTGGTTCCGCTCATCACTTCTCCCAGGAAGATCATAACATTGTGACATCTTCAGGAGCCTGGAGATGCCAGGGTATCCACGTGTCACTGAGTGTCAGGCGAGAGTCCCCCTCCCTCCATGTCTCTAAAGGCGGCCACCCAGTCTGAGGCCGTTTTTTCCCTTCCTGTGGGGGGAAGGGTGTGCCCCCTGCTGGGGGAGGTGGGGAGACGCCCCCGGAAGTCCTAGGTCTTTGGGAGCCTGGAGGCAATGCCAGCCCACCTGTCGTTTAATAGGAGCCCATAGCAGCAGTCAACACGTGATTGGCCGAACAGATGAATTCATCTAATTAGTCCTCCTCACTGGGGGTCCCTGCTGATTGGTCCAGCTGAGTGAAGATCCTGCTGATTGGTTCCTCTTGTGATTTGCTTCCTTGATGAATACTTTTCTCCGCCCTGTTGCCGTGTTCTAAGGCATCCGCTTCCATGTTGTTTATTCACTCTACCCCAGCTGCAGGAGGCAGCTTGGCCAGGCCCACAGCCTCGGAGAACACCGGAGAACACTGGCAGCCTGGCCTCTAACAAGGCCTTGGGGAGTGTGGGGACAGTGGGGACTGTGATAAGGGGTCGAGTCCTTGCTGTCTTCCCATCTCTTCTGCTTCCGACCAGACAGCCCAGGAGCAGATTTGTGCTTGCTTGAATTTTCCAGTGTGTCTTCTAAGCCTTTTGATGTAGCCCCACCCTGCCTTGCTGACCCCACGGACGTCACTCTCACGTTCTGTGTGGGGCTACAGTCACACCAGGGAGAGACCCTCGTTCTCCCAGGGGCCTATGAGGTAAAGGGGGCATCAGGTCACCTAGGGGACCTCTGAGGTGTTTGTCCAGACCCTCCCCTTCTCTTTTATTAACACAGCCTTCTGATTATTCGTATGGACCCTGGGAGAGAGATAGGCCTTCTTTCTCTGGCGTGGAAAGCTATAAGGATCATCTAAACCTGGAGTTGCTGGTGGCCATCTTCCCCACAGTGAGGAGAAAGCCAGCCTGTGAAGGGCGTCAACAGAGGGATGCAGAGCTAAGAGAAGGAGGAAGAAGATCTATCCTGGGGAGGACGGTTTGAGCCTCTGCCTCCAGCCATCCCTGAAGTCAGTCCGCCCACTTGATTTCCCAGTTATGTGGGCCAACAAGTCATTATACCTTTTGCTTTAACTATCTGTGTTCTGCTCCTTGCAGTAAAACGTTCTGCCCACAACGAGCTGCAACCAAGGGGCAGAATCAAACGGCAGAAGGGAAGCCAGGCCCGGAACCGAGAAGCAGAGAAGCCGCAGAGCTGAGCCGCCCGTAATGTGGGTCGTGTCCCCGCTGAGGGCAGCTGGCTGTCCGCAGGGCTGGAGTCAGAGATGCCGTGTGCCCTCTGTCCTGACGTGACGGGGACCAGGTAGATTCTGGGGTCCGTGAGGTGAGGCAAAGTAATTATTACCTCACAGATCAGGAAACTGAGCTCTAAAGAGGGGAAGTGATTTTCCTGAAGTCACACAGCTTATGAAAGGGGCAGAGTCAGGATGTGTCTGACTCTAAAGCCCAAGGCCCTAATCATTGCTCTCCAGTCTCTGGAGTCAGAGACTCAGAATAATCTCAGAATTCGTGCTCATCTGATAAAAGAGGGTCCCAGGATGGCAAAATCTACCCCACACCGTCACCTGTGTGTCCAGGGCACACACCCTGGGCTTCCCCACTACCCCTCCGACTTGTCCTTTTTAATTCTCCTTAGCTGGATCCTTCCTACCTTCCTGTCCTCTCAATAACGGAGAGCCCAGGGCTCCGCTTTGCCCTTTGCTCCCCTCTGTCGATGTTTCCGCTAAAGGGAGACCATCCAGTCCCATAGAAATACCACGTACACTTTGACGACTCCCAGAATAGCCCCTCTCCCCTGGACACAGCTCATACACCAACTGCCAACTGTACTTCTCCACTTGGATGCCCGATAGGCCTCAACCTTCTGTCCCCACCGCCCCCCCCAGCTTCATTGAGATGCAATTGACATGTAACACCGTGTAACCTTAAGGTGTACAATGGGATGATTTGATAAACCATATGTATTTCAAAATGATTACCACAATAAGGTTAGTTAACACGTCCATCACCTCACATAATTACAGGGTGTTTTTTTTTTTTTTTTTTTTTTTGCCTGCACAGTGAGAATATTTAAGATCTATTCTCCTCTCAACTTTCAAGCATATAATTAACTATAGTCACCGGGTGGGTACCTTAGATCCCCAGACTTACTCATCTCCTAAGTAGAAGTCTGTACACTTTGGCCAACATCTCCCCATTCCTGCACCCCCCACCCCCTGGCAACCACAATGTTACTCTATTGCGATGAGTTTGGTTTGTTTGTTTCTTTTTAGATTCTACTCATAAATGAGATCATACAGTCTTTGTCTCTGTCTGACTTATTTCACTTAGCATAATGTCCTCAAGGTCCATCCATATTGTTGCAAAGGGCAGGATTTCCTTTTTTTAAATTTTTATAGCTGAATAATATTCGTTATATGCCTTGTGATATATATATACCCCATTTTCTTTATCCATTCAACCATTCGTGGACACGTAGGTGGTGTTTTTGTCTTGGCTATTGTGAAGAATGCTGCTGCGAACATGGGTGTGCAGAGAGCTCTTGAAGATAGTGATTTTATTTCCTTCAGACATACACCCAGAGGTAGGTTGGCTGGATCGTAGGGTAGCTCTATTTTTAAGTTGTTGAGGAAACTCCATCCTGCTTATCTGCTTTCTTTCTTCCTTTCTTTTAAAGATTTATTTACTTATTTGAGAGAGAGAGAGTATGGGTGGGGGGAAGGGCAGACTCCCCGATGAGCACAGAGCCTGAGGCAGGGCTGGATCTCATGACTCTGAGATCATGACCGGAGCCAAAACCAAAAGTTGGACACTTAACCAACTGAGCCACCCAGATGCCCGTCCATCCTGTTTTCAGTGACTGCTGAACCAATTTACATTCCCACGTGTAGTGTACTGGCGCTCCTGTTTCTCCTAGTCTGTAAGCCAGTCAACCTAGCATGTCTGCCCAGAACCACCCTGCTGCACACCACGGCACTTCTGCTCTGCTCTGCTTTCCCCCTCGGTCTTCTGCAGCCCCGCCTCCAGGCGTGGGCCCCTCCTCCACCCGCTGGACCAGGAAGTGTGAGGGAGCAGGTGCTCAGACCCTGGGCATTGGCTGTGCGCAGCCTTAGTGTCTATGGGATTGAGAACAGAGCTTGCGAACAGCTGCCCGCTATGCCGGTTGAGCTCCTGTCTCTTTCTTTGGCCCTAGTGGGTTTTTTTCTTTACCAAAAATTTTTATTTTAAAAGAGAATTAGATCTGCAGAAAATTGCAAAGATGGTCCAGAAAGTTCCCATAAACCCCACATATAGTTTTCCCTATTATTATTCCTAAAAACATGCCAGCTTTGGGACACCGGAGTGGCTCTGTCGGCTAAGTATCAGACTCTTGACTTAGGCTCGGGTCATGATCTCCGGGTCGTGAGATCCAGCCCTGAGTCAGGCCCCATGCTCAGCGAGAGTCTGCTTGAAATTCTCTCTCTTCCTGTCCCTCCCCCTCCCCCTGCTTGCCCATGCTCTCTCTCTCTAAAATAAATAAATCTTTAAAAAATATGCCCGTTTTTAAAAATGAAGGCATTCAACAACAATTAAAAGAAAGAAAGAAAGAAAAAAAGAAAGAAAAGAAAGAAAAAAAATAAAGTAAAAAAAAAATCTAGATATCCGTCATGTCCTGAAAACTTGAAGATTCGGCCACATTGGGCTCCGAACAGGCCGCAGATGTGATGGGGGTTGGGCCCCCAGGCCCTCCCAGCCTGTCCCACTCACACGGTGTGTGTGTTTACATTACATCCGGCTCTGGTCACTCACGCACGTTCCCTGCCTGGCCTCTGTGGGCATTCAGGATGGCGACCCTGGTTAAAAGTAATAGCAGCTTAAGATTCTCGAATCGCTGAGCCATGGAATCTTAGAATTCACAGTCTTAGACACCTAGAATGACAGAATCTTCGTATCTGTACATTCGTTCAGTAAGTACTTCTGCTGTCCCCTTCGTGCCAGGCCCTGTGCTGAGAGGGTTCTTAGCTGTCAGGGTGAGAATGGGCTGGAGTGGAGGCCAGAAGAACAGGAAGAGGAGGCTATAGCCAGGCAGGCCTCTCAGGCTGAGTGAGGACCCCCTGCCTGCCCAGGCTTCATGCGCCCTCTTCCCAGTGCCAGCAAATAGGGTCCCATGCCCAGACAGAGCAACACACCAGGAACCTGGGTGTGTGACCGTTGGCAAAGAGCTCGCACCTCACCTCTTCCGGCAGGAGGGAAAGTATGTGCATGTGTGTGTATGTGACTGTGACCGTGTGTCTGTGGGTTGACCCTCGGCGGGGAAGTCTTGACTCTCTGTAACCACCTGAAGTTCATGAGGACCCCAGGGCTCTTTTTCTGGCTGGTTTCGGCTCCATGGCTCTCCACAGCACAGGGCAAGGAAATGATGTAGGAATAATGCTTAACCCTTGAGACCGTGGATAACCAAGGCCACCACTTGCTGGGTAGTTACTATATGCCAGACACCGACCCATTTGTTCTTGGGATTCTCAGAAGAGCTCGGCAAGATCGCTACTCCCCATTTTATAAGTGAGGAAACCAAGCCTCCGAGCGACTGAAGAACTCACTCGGACCCTCGCAACGGTCCAGGGCCGGAGCAGGGATTCCAGCTGCATGTCAGCCTGACTACGGAGCCTGACTCCTCTCCTCCGCGCCACTATCTGACCCCCTTGTTCATCTGCAGATTGAGGCTCATCGTAGCGCTGGGCTCCCTCTCTAGTGAGACGGAAATAAGAGGATGCACAGAAAGCCTTTATCACAGTGCCTGGCACATAGTAGGCCCTCAGGAAACAGTAGCTGAATCCTCTTCTCCCTCCCAGGGGACTGTTTTTCGCTCCCGTCTTTTGCCCCAGGAACACGTGGGAGGCTGAGGTCCAGAGCGATCGAGGACGTGCTCCAGCTCACTCAGGGCGTGAGTGGCAGAGACAGGACTTGAACTCAGGCCCCTCTGGATCCGGAGTCTGTGCGGTGTGTGACGTCAGCACCTGAGCCCGGTGACAAGGCCTGAGGCCGGGGCTCAGCACCCCCAGGTGATTGGGAAGGAAACTGGAGAATGTTGGAAGCACGATGTGCTTCCTTTCACAGGGATCTCCATTCCAGAAGCGCTGCTCTGCCCAGGGCAATGCTGACCCCACGGCTCAGCGGGCTCATGGTGGAAACCCAGGCGTCTGGCCGGTGCTGGCTGCCAGCCAGCCGGAAACCGCCCTCCTCCTCCCAGACGTGCTGAGCGTGCCCCCTCGCGGACATGGGTGCTCCCTCTCACTCAGGCACAGACAGAGATGGAGTGCCCTGAGCTGGGTCTCAGAGCGGGAGTACTGGTCATGCCCAGTGGGTGCTCTAAAGGAAAGCACGAGGCCCTACTTCCACGAGAGAGCGTAGGCTGCGAGCAAATGACGGCGACACGGGCTGTGGCTGGGGGAGCAGATGAGGACGTGCCCAGGTTTGTTTGCAGCCTCAGCCTGTGCCCAGTGGCGGGGGCTGGTGGGTAGCTTAGGCGTGGTAGGTCAACGCCCACACAGCTCGAACTGTGTTTCTTCCTGTGGTGGAAATGCCAGGAGAGACGTGGTGGTGGTGGGCGGTAGGAAGCATGGACAGCTTTGCTGGCCGCGGATGGTGGGATGGCAAGCCGTTGGTGGATGGGGAGCAGGGAAGTGACTCGTTCTGTTGGTGTGTGGGAAGATGTGGCTTTAATCTGGACAATGGGCAGGAGGGGTGAGCATCTGAAAATAGCCACTCTTGGGGCGCCTGGGTAGCGCAGTCGTTAAGCGTCTGCCTTTGGCTCAGGGTGTGATCCCGGCATACCGGGATCAAGTCCCACATCGGGCTCCTCTGCTGGGAGCCTGCTACTTCCTCTCCCACTCCCCTGCTGCTGGCTGTCTCTCTGTCAAATAAATAAATAAAATCTTTAAAAAAAATATTTGAAAAAATGAAAAAAAAATTGAAAATAGCCACTGTTGTCACGGACCCCAGCCCTGCCTTGGCTCAGAGCAGTCCAGGGCGCAGAGCCAGAGGAGGCTGAGTGATAGGCTTAAGGGAGGCCCAGGTGGAGTCTGCAGGGCCTGCGAAGGTTGGATGTGCCCGTTTGGGGGCCTAGAGGAGAAGTCAGGGCCCCAGGGGAGAGCCTAGAGTTGGTTACTAGTTGACAGAGCAGGGGAAGTAACTAGAGTCTGAAGGGCTGAAAGGACAGATCTGAGCATTCAGATTCAAACTGAGTCAGTACATTTGACTAAGGCGGGGAGTTGTGTAGGGCCTTGACCTTGGAGGGACTTGTCCCCTCCCTGCTTTTCCAGTTAAGTCTCCCCTTGCTGACCCTGCCAAGCCGATCCTGTCTATGCCCCAAGCCGCTCTAGGCTTCCTCACTTCCTGGCTTCTTCCACCTGGAATGTCCCTCCCTCCCCTATGACCTGAGTCCTGTCACCTCTGCCTGTCAGAATCCTTAGCTTCCTTCCAAGTTCAGCTCATGTGACCTTCCCGTCAAGCCTGCCCAGACCCCCTGGAGCTGGACATTGCCTCTCCGTCCTCTGCCCCCAAGGTGGGTAGAGAGAGCCTGGCTGTAGAGCCGATGGAGTGCGCACCCCTGCTCCAGCCTGCCTGGCTGCGTGACCTTGGGTGAGTCTGTTTTTTCATTTGTGGGGTGGGGGAGGTGACACCCACTGTCCAGACTGCAGCCACGTAACTGTGGCCCAAGGGTGGCTCCAGGGTCCCAAACAGACCGGGTTTGGCCACTCGCTGCTGACAAAATCCAAAGGCAGAGGGACAAGCGGTGGTGGGACAAGAGAGGGATTTATTTCAGTGAGGCCGACACTGGGAGGACAGGGGACTAGTGTCCCAAAGACTGTCTCCAAAGTGCTGAGAAGGCCTCCAGGTTTATATTAGGCGAATGTGGGACAGAGGCCAGTGGGTCCGAGCCGGTGGACAGTCAAGGTCAAGTTGTTCACTGGCTTGGGGTCAGTCACGTGGGGTCTTGTGGGGGTCAGGCTCATCCTTATTGCTCTAGGGGGGAGTTTCGGTTCCCTTCACAGGATGCTTTGCCTGCGGGGTTGTCATCCCCCCCCCCCCCGGAGTTAAAAGATGGGCTGGCAAGAACTTGAGTCAGTTAGAAAGTCTGAGGTCACAATGGAGGTGGAGCGAGTCCTCTTCAGGCCAGGCTGTCGGTGCGGCGCCCAGGGAGCGTGAACTTGCTCACTCCCCTCAGGACCGTCTTTTATTCATCACTTCTGTCCCCCACACTCTCTGACTAGAAAATGAACTCCTAAAAGTAGACTCTTCTTTGTTCTGCTTTCTCCGTTTGTTGGGCGATTCCTGGCTGAGCGGGCCCCGTCCCCCTCCCCCAACTGCACAGGCCAGGTCCTGGGCACCGGGGTGACACATCCAGCACCCAGCCCCAATGCGCACTTGGGGAAAGCTCTGGATCGTTCATGACCTCATAGAGGGCTAAGGGGTTCTGGGCGGCCCAGTCTCAACTCAGGGGCGTCGCCAAACCGACGGTCCGGTAACCAGCAGTCATTTAAAAAGGAATTCATGTTTTGCTTCCATTGGCTGAAAAGAACAGATGGAGACGCCGTGTGCATCCCGCACAATAGTTTCTCAGGGCCCGTCCCCGGGCATCGGGACCCCGTCCCCCCGCATCAGGGTGCTGCGGAGCCTCGCACAAATCTCCCCGGACCACAGACTTGCGGAGCCGTGCCCTGTGTTCTGCTCCCTGTCGCCACCCCGATTTCATTATGGGAAGGATCACTACAGTCTTCTTGGTTTCCCCTTTGTTTCTCTCTCCGTTGCCGATTCTCCTGACGGGGCGTCATGCACACGCGTGTACACACACATCAGAAACCGTCTCGCACAGAGAACATTCTTGTTTGGAGGGCAGGGGAAGGGGAGAAGCTGGCTGGGTAAAGATAACATTCTCGTGTGTGTGTGTGTGTGTGTGTGTGTGTGTGTGTGTGTGTGTGAATGGTCGCAAGTACACACACCGTAATAAATCCTGTTCCTGCCATGGCAGGTTATCGGTAAGTGCCTAGGGAAGTCCCAGCAGCCCTGAGATGCTGGGATGCCATGAATTTTAAGATGTCAGACCTCAGGGGAGCAGGGAGGAGCTAAAAGCCATGCCTCCCAGCCAATGCCTCTCAGCTGCTTCCAACTCTACAGCCATGAGTCAAGCCTGACCACCAGACAAGCGGGGATTGTCAGCACCTGCTTCTGCTCAGAGCAGAGATGGAGGCCGCTGGGCACCGGGACTCTCATCCTGAAAGCCCCACTTCCAGGTCCTTGGCTCCCGGGCCATCTTGTTTCCTGTGTCTCCCTGCAGGACTTCTGAGGGCTGCCGCCACATCTGTGCCACAGGTGTGTGTGTGTGTGTGTGTGTGTGTGTGTGTGTGTGTGTGCTCGTGGGGAGAAAGACGCTAGCCCCCAGCTTGCAGAGCAAAGGACCAGAGCCTTTACCCCCGAGGAGAGCTGGGTGTCTCTCTTCTCTCAATTAAAAGAAGAGAAAGGCAGAAGGTAACAGGTAGCAGAGAGGAAACTGCTTTTAACATAATGTGGCTTAAAAGGAGGAGACGTGTTGCCAAACAGTTTTGTTTTGTTTATTAAAGCAGGCTCCACACCCAGAGCAGGGGCTTGAACTCACCACCCCAAGACCAAGACTTGAGCTGAGATCAAGAGTCAGATGCTCGACCCACTGAGCCACCCGGCTGCCCCTTGCCAAATAGTTTTTAATGAGCTTCTTACACAGAGGGACAGCTTGTTTGCAAAGACACAGTGGAAGAATACTGAAGTTTTTTGGTTTTTGTCATTAATCAGGTTGAAGATACTACTGTTTTCCATGAGATTTTTGTATGAGCAGAGAATCCATTTCCACAGAGAGCTAGACCCGCTCTGTCAAAGCTGGATGAGGTGGGAGAGAGAAGGTGTCAGCGGCAGGAGCTGGGCAGCCACAAACCTCCCATGTGAAATTCTGGAGGGGGCACTTGGGCTGAACCATAGTTGTGGGAATAACAGCCCTTTCGTGGGTTCAGGGCTTCACTGTTTAAAGGGCCCCTGCAGACCCCCCAGCTTGGGGTGACGCCTGCTCCCTCTGATGCAGTCTTCGATCCCTATGCCAGGGACTTCACGAGGATTTTCTGTCTTACCTTGATTTGGAAGGAGGGGCTGTGATTGTCCTCACTTTGCAGATGAGGAAACTGAGGTCCGGGGGAAGGCAGGGGCTTGCCCAGGGTCCCATAGACAGGGTGCAGTGGAGCAGAACACGAATGTGACTGTGGAGCCCCTGTTCCTGGTCTGGGGTGTCTGGGCCCGGAGTGGAGGGAGGGCAGGAGGGAGCCCCGTCTACCTGGGACCTTCATACGCCAGGCTCTGGGCCAGGCACGGGGCATGATTCAGGCGGTGTCCCTCCGCACTGCGGCCCTGGGAGCCGTGTCACTCTCCCCGGCTCAGAGCAGTGAGACAACCCGCCCGGGGTCACGGAGAAGTGTGCGTGCAGCAGAGCGGTTCCCACTGCTCACTCTACATCAGAGCTTGTCCCCGCAGAGGAGTGGTCCTGGGGGGGCAGTGGCCACCACACACCTGCCCCTCTCTCGCTCACGTGACCTACCAGCCCTCGGGCGCCCCTCATCCCGTGCTGCTGCCCAGCCCTCCCCCCAGGCTTGCACTGCCTCCCAGTGGCCTGCTGACCCTGCCACCGTCATGCAGGGTCGCGGCCCCGGGTCTGAGCGGGACTCCCACAGGGGCTAATGGGGAGCGGCCAGCACACACCCTTCCAGGGAGCACTGAGCCTTCAGCGGGGGCCTCCTGAGACGACACACCTCACATGATTGGCCAACACCGCCTCTTAGGGGTGAGACCTGAGCTATGATGTTGTCAGAGGCTAATGTCCTGGTAGGACCGAGGTGTCAGAGGTGTCCTTTGTTCCTGTGGGTGGCCTGCAGTTTGGTCCAGCTCAGCCCCTGCCTTGCTGCGCGAGCTGTCTGTCAGCTTCTGCTCCCCGTTCCGACGCGTGTGGTGTTGTCCCCACTGTAAGCAATTCCCCAATACCTGCCGGATGTCCTGCAACTCAGCTTTATCTGGACGTGGCGTCCACAGCCCTGCTCCCCGCCCCCCACCTCCGATGCTGTCTCAAGTACAGGTTGTCACCTGAGCTTCTGGCCAAACTGCTGTAGATTAGAGCTTCCCGTGACCCCCTCTGCGGGTTCACTTCATCTGCTAGAGCGGCTCGCAGAACTCATCGGAAACATTGTACTACTCGAGTCCTGGCTTATTGTAAGAGGATATAACTCAAGGACAGCCGGCTGGAAGAGACGCAGAGAGCAAGGTGTGTGGGAAGGACACGGAGCTTCCACGCCCTGTCCCCAGCTGTCAGGGCGTTCACCAACCTGGAAGCTCTCCAGAGCCTGTTCTTCCGGGTTTTCACGGAGCCTTCACGATCTAGGCATACTTGATTAAATCATGGGCGACTGACTCAACCTTCAGTCCCTCTTTACTTGCAGAGGTCAGGAGGGTGGGACTGACAGTGTCAATCCTCTCGTCACGTGGTTGGCTCTCTTGGCCACCAGCCCCCATCCTGAGATGTGTTCCCAAAGTCACCTGAAGCATAACAAAAGTCACGTTTATCTTTTGCTTATGCGATTTCAAGAGTTTTAGGAGTTTTGTGCCAGGAATGGGGCTGAAGACCAAAAAGATATTCATCATAAATCAAAATACCCCACAGCTATCGCCAGCGTGATGACATGTGCAACCACTCGAAGTGCAGTCACTTAGAGCACCAGGCGGTTGTCTGTCCTATTCTTGGGCCTGGGGACTCAGTGGAGCAGCCTGTCCCAGGTCACGAGTCGGATGTGCTTGGGTGGGGCTCGGGTCTGCTCCATGTGTCTCTCATCCTCCGTGGATCGGTGGCTCCTGAGACACGCTCTTATCCAAAATGGCACAAACACAAGAGGGTAAGCAGAAGCACAGGACGCCTTCTTAAGGACTTGGCTCAGACTCAGTGACGTCATGTCCCCTCTCACTGTCTTGGCCAGCACAAGCCACGTGGCCAAGCTTTACATCAGCGGGGTGGAGAACGGCACTCTGCCTAAGGACTGAGGTCTGCGAATATTTGCTGGAAAGAATCCAACGGTTCAAGAGGTGTTGGGCCCATCACTCCCGTCTTTAGACCTGGGAATCCTTCTATCCACTGATGGGGCTGGCTCTTCTCAGGACCTTTCTCATCCCCAACTCTCTGTGATTCTCTGACTCCGAGACGGTACATTTTCATCCCATCTCCTCAATCCAGAACTGCCCAGACTTCCGAGGGGCCATGGAACCCAACAGTGACCCTGGGGTTGGGCCCCTCACACGGTTGGCACCACCTTCCACTGTCCCCTGTTCATAGTCTGACCCTGAGCCTTTGCTTAGCACCACCTTGCTCTCCTCAGTCCCACCTGCTCCTGCTCCCCGAAACCCCCCACTCATGGCCAAGGTCACTTCTTGAACCCAAACCTGGTCCAGCCTTCCTAGCCCCAAATCCTTTTCATCTTCGTGATTCCATCCTTTCCCTCACCCCCCGAAAAATTCCAGCTCTGTATGACCCAGAGCCCGGGATCCCTCCCTTCCAGGCCCCCAGACCAGCTGTCTTCATTTTAGTCTCCACAAAAAAGGACATTAAAAGCCAGCCAGGACGTCTCAGGACGGTGGGGACTTGCCTCCCTCCCAGCCAGCAGATTCTTCATCTGTGAGAAGGGCAGCCCGCTCCCCGGCAGGTGTGTTCAGGCTTCGGCTGCCTTTCAATCACTTTCCACCGTCAGCCCCCATCAGTGCTGGGACTCCTGCTCTCTCCCTGATGCCTCCTTTCCTGTTGTCACAAACCATTCTCAGTTCCAGCAAAGTGTCTCTGGCTTTGCAAAACGTCCAGAGTCTCTGGCCCTGGAGGAGCAGCTTTCCACCTGCTTTCCCTCCCTCCGGGCCAGAGACCGAGTCCTCATCGTTGGGGCCACAAAGGGAGGTGGGACGGGGCCTGGGATGCAACAGAAAGGTCTCTCCCTGTGGCCACAGATGCCGCTGTGGTGATGAACCGGCACCGTGAGCCCACTCTCTGCGATCGTGGGTTAAGGCACCCCCTGCGTTCGCCCGGGAGGGAGCTGTGGGATCCTCACCGTATTGACGTTGATAGCAGTTCGTGATCAGGGAGCCGTTCCTGTGGGCCAGGGGGGCTGGGCTGGGCTCTTTCCAGGCACCATCTGTCAAGTCCTCACCAGAACTCTCTAATGGGGGCGCTATTACTGTCCCGCTTAGAGAAGAAACTTTGTCAAGGTCACACAACTAGTTAGCTGTGGGGCAGGGAATTACCCCCCGGGCTGTATGAATATGGGTGCTTCGAACTACGTCACACCCATGTGTATAGAGCTAAACCAGCCCCTAAGTATTCCCGCATGCCCCTCCACCAGCGTGTACCCCAACAGGTATCATGGAAAGACTCCTCGCTTTGCTGATGGGTGACTTTCCTGTGTGCAGGCATGAAAGCCTCCTGTGCTCAGGGAGATGAATGCCCCCACGTGCACAGTGACGCTGTCCTGTGAACACAGCAGATATTGCTGCCTGCTGTCTGGATCCAGCCCAGCCTGATGGCCTCTCGTTGGGCTCGGTGGTGAACCCACTTTCAGGGAGACCCATAAACAACCTCCAGGAATACTGGATGCCAAGTGGTGGAGGTTCATTGGTGACCCACGGACTAATGAACGTGTTCTCCATATGCCCTCCTGCACCCCCACCCTGATGGTGATCTGTGAACCCCGGAGGGGTCTACAAACCCCAGGTCCCTCCTTCCTTTAACCTCATTCACCCAGTTACAAACTAACCTGCTCATGCCCACTGCGAGGAGGGGAAGCCAGCCTCCCTTGGAGACAGAGGAAGATAATTAGCTGCAGCCATTCCGGCTTAATCAGCTCCAGCGCGGGGAGGGCCGTCGTGATGCGAGGAGCCTGGTCTCGGGATGTGAATTACGTGCTCCCAGGGCTTCATCACCCTCTGTTACTGTCTTATCTTTATTCATTCTGGGAAATTAAATTAGCACTGTCTTTCCAATCTTGTTCTCCAGAGGAATTAAACAACAACCGCAAAGAGAGGACCAGCCAGAATAGGGGATATTTGAGAGCTTTTGAGCACCTCTGTCTTAAAGGACCACCGCCCTGGAAAATACCAGGCAAACAAATCTCCTGGGGATGGACTTCGGGGCATTCAGGGCAAGAGATTTGCTTCTTCCTTCAACCAGACATGGATGAGAGTCAGCCAATCTCAGGCCTAGTACAGCATTCTGTGCCTCAGTTGTCCCACCAATAAAATGGGCCCAATCCTAGTGTTGGTAGGAGGAACGTAGGCCTAGGTTCTGGAATTTCAAGTGATAGCTGGTGTCATCCTTGCAGAGAGCTTTGTAATTCCATTTTGTAATTCCATGGCAGGATGAAGGATGTAGAGAGAGGAAAGCAAGTCAGCTGGAGGTTTTTTTTTTTTTTTTAAAGATTTTATTTAATTATTTGACAGAGAGACAGCCAGCAAAAGAGGGAACACAGGCAGGGGGAGTGGGAGAGGGAGAAGCAGGCTCCCAGTGGAGGAGCCCAATGTGGGGCTCGATCCCAGGACTCCGGGATTGCGCCCTGAGCCGAAGGCAGACGCCCAATGACTGAGCCACCCAGGCACCCCTGCTGGAGGTTTTTTAAGATGCAAATTGGGGTGACCTCGGAGGCAACGCCCTGTGGTCAGAAGACCCTCCACTGCAGGCATTACCAAACCCGTTCTGCACCTGTTCTGTACCTGTGAGATTTGTTAAAAATACAGATTCTGGGACACTAGAATGTAACTGAGATGGTGGTCCGGGATCTGCATTTCCCGAAAGCTTTCAGGAGAGAGCTGGTAAAGGGGGTCTATAAATCAGAGTTTGGGACTCACTGCTCTAATCCTGATGTTCTAACATTTTGGGGGCTCCCCAACATGACTGGGACTCATCAATAGCCAGTTCTCCTCCCCTTTCTGGGCATGTGGAAGGCTTCCCAGCTTTCCTCGCAGGTAAGCGCACCACGCAACTGTTTATGGCTGGTGAACGGTCAGTAGAAGTGATGTGTGTCACTTGCGGGCCACAGCAGTGAAGAGCCCCTGCAAGATTTTCCAGCTCTTTCTTCTTTGTCGGAGATCATGGAGGCAGCACGTCGAGATGGTTGAGACATAGGCTCCAAGCAGCTTGGACCAGTGTAGGGCAACACATGGGAGACAGCGGTGTTGGCATCATCTGGCCCTCAGTGCAGTTTGTGAGAGATAAAGAGACAGAGAGAAACTCCTAGCTGGAGAGATTTGGGGATGTTTGTTACTAAGCATCCTTCTAGCCGATCCTGATGAATGCAGACCCCTTTGAGAATCTGCTCGAAATTATGGATTTTCTCCTTAGGAAAATGTACACTTGTATAATTACAAGATTTGGGCTACCTTTCCAGGGTCCCGTTTCCCCCCTCAGCTCTACAAACGATTGGCTCAAGTCCCTGCCCACGGCATGCTCTGTGACCTGATTTGTGACAGTGGCGGCCTTCCCCTCCTATCCCTCCTGCTTTCCCCTGCTCCCCTTCACTGGTGGCCATTGGCAGCCTCCAGTTCTCTCTTCCTCAGGCAGAACAATCCAGCTCCCTGCTCCTGCCCGCCTGTGTGGGTCCAAACGCAGCCAGCTGGTCAGGAGACTGGAGCCCCTGGTTTATCAGCATCTACCCCCTGTAGGTGGCACATGGGTACGTAATTAGGGTTATAGAGTTTGGAATTGTCTGTGTCTGTATTTGTTGTGTTAAGTTTGACCAAATTTCAGGGGGGGTTGGTCTCCTAAACCTCACCCTCTCATTCTCAAACCGGAGGTTAATAACGCCAGCTCTAAGGCCAGATGATTCCCGGGGCTCCGGGACTTCCCAGGACCTCCCACATGCCTCCTGCAGGACACGGAGAGGATTTCACAGTCACGGGCTGGGCCTCACCCTCAAGCCCCCAGGCCTGATGGGACCCCCTTACCCACCCCAGTGACATCGACAGCCTAATCTTGGGCTTTTCACTATGACTTCCACCTGTTTCTCCAGCAGACATGGACCCTTGTAGTTGGGAACTTACTCTCCTACCTGAGGTTTGGTTTCAGGGACTTCAGCTGGTAGGAAGACACCGACCTCCTGAAGCCCTAAGATGTCCTCAGCCAAGTCTCTGCTTTCACCTGCGTGGGCTGACCTGTGTCCTGGCAAAGGGAGAATTCCCGAGTTGCCCAGGCCTGGTGTCACATGCTGGGTCTGCCACTCACCAGCTGTGTGAGCTTAGAGAGGTCACCTAACCTCGGTAGCCTCGGTTTCCCCATCCGTGAAATGTGAGTACTGCACCAGGCGATCGTGCCATGCCCCACCCATGTCCCACACTCCGGCCGAGCGGAGTGGGTCTCTACTCTGGAGGCAATCCCTGCCTCCCTAACTTGGCGCATGCCATTCCCGCTGCCGGGAGTGCCCGCCCCCTCCGCCCATCTCTGTCTCTACTTCTAAGTACGCCCTGTGCTCCTCCAAAGCCCCCAAAGTCTGCCCCGATGCAGCTGGAACGCCCTCGCCCTTCCCACGCCCCCTGACCCCTGCTGGCTGGGCCTCACTTTCTGCCTCTATCTCTGTCTTTTGCGGACCACGGCTGGAGGGCTGGGCCTGGGACACCTCACCTCTCCTGGGGCTGGCATGTCAGCCGGGTCAGCAGGTGGTGGAGGAAAGCGGGGTGCGGCGGGGGTGGGAGGAGAGGGGTGCGAGCCCCAGTCTCTGCGGCTCTCTCTCGTGGCCTGTCGTCCTGGCTCTCTCTCTTCTCCGCGCCCCCACCCCGCCTCCGTCGGTCTCCAGGGCGTGTGAGTCTCTAACTCTCTCTCTGAGCCTCTGTCTCTTTCTGAATTTCACCCCCTCTCACTATAGCTCTCTTCATGCGCCTGTCTCCCTGGGTCTTTGTACACGTGTGTGATTTTGTGTCTTTCAGTCTGTTTCTGTATTTTTCTGTCTTATCTCCCTCTGGATATTTCTGGTTCTTTGTTTTTCCTTCTCTGTGTGAATTTGCTTCACCTTCCTTTTTCTTTCCCCTCTCTCCTTTCTCTCTCCATCTCGTCTCCACGCCCCATCTCCCACCGTGCGTGTGCATCTCTCTTTCCTTCTGCGAGCATACGTGTGCTTGTGTGTGTGCGGGACTGCTGGCCGCGTGTTCGCAAGGCTGTCTCGATGTCTCAGTCTCTATTTCTCAAACTCGCTCACTCCCCTCCACCCCATATTTGCTGCTGATACCAACACGGGGATCAGGGAGACTCAGATCTGGGGTCCCCAAGTTCTGAGGAAGGATAAATCAGTTTTCTGGCAGGAAGGCAGCTCCCAGCTGATCCTTGGGGATGGGACATGTTGCGAATCCAAGGGGGACCCTGGGTCACCTTGCTCGTTGTAACAGGAGAAACACTGGACCCAGAGCCAGAGGACCAAGGCTCAGTCCTGCCTCTTTAACTTCTTGTGTGACCTTGGGTGAGTCACTCAACCTCTCTGACCCTCTGTTTCCCCATTAGTAAAACGGGGCCGTTGCAAAGATGAAACGAGTTAGTTGCTGTAGAACTGAAAGCCTAGGGCACGTGGGGGGCACAATAAACAGGGCAGGAGGCAAGATTCAAAGGCCCTCAGGCTTCCAGGAGACGGTACGGAGTCAACGGGGGCTGGCGGGGAGGGCATCTGGAGGTTGAAGCCTCGGCAGCCCAGTCCCGCCAGTGCCCTCCCCCGGAAAGGCCACCCCCAGGCTCTGGAGGTGGAGCCTTAGGGCTGGCAGAGGGACCAAGCCACTTGAATGCCGTCATTAGGAGGGAACAGGGAGGCAGGGCTGGGCCCATTATCCTGCCCACACCCTGCATGTGGGGCTGGGACAGAGGGCACCACCTCTCCGACAGGCAGGCTCATTCCCTTCACAAGCATTTACTGATCCTTGATGTGTGCCAGCCCCACGATGCAGCAGGGCAGCTCAGCCTAGAGGGGGAGCCGGAGGTGATTCAAACACACACAGGGCACGTGGGTGACTGCCCACCATGAGGGAGGAGTTGGATGAGGAGCGCACAGAACCCTGGGTCTGCCCTCACCTGGAAGTCAAGGTGGGCTTCCCTGAGGAGGTGATGTTGGAGATGAGCGTGTGAAGGATGAGAAGGAGCTGAGCTCTTCTGAGTGGGAAAGAGAATTCTGTCCTAGCTTTTATTGTTGCGTAACAGACTACCACAAAACTTAGTGCTTAAAACAACCATTTTACTTTGCTGGCCATCTTGTGGGTCAGGAATTTGAGAGGACTCAGCTGGGCCACTAGGTGTCTGCTGGGTAGCAGCATTCCTTCCCAGCTGGCCTCTTCCCCGCCTGGCTGGCATGCTGGTGCTCTCGGCTCTTCTCTCTCCCACGGCACCTTCCCCTCCAGAACCTCTCCACACGCCGGGGCTTCCTCCCGGGATGGCGGCATCCCGCTAGTCGGAGCTCCGACACGGGGGCTCAGGGCTCCACGAGACCAGCGCAGAAGCTGCCAGACCCCTCCCAGGCTCAGCTCTAAACTGGCATGGCGTCACCTCGGCCATGCTCCACAGTCGAGGCACGGACAGGCCACTCCACGTTCAAGGGGATGGAGCACAGGGCCCCCGTCCTGCTGGAAGGACATCTGAAGCAGAGAATAATACAGCGCGTGCATATAAACTGAAAATCTGAACAGACTGTGATAATTACTATAAATGAGCACAGGCCAGGCAATTGTTCTGGGCATCGGAATGGGGAAACCGAGGAAGGAAGGACTCTGACTCAGTGAGAGAATGTGGTAGGGCTCAGGAGTAAGGTAGGAAATCCGAGCAGACTTCCTGGAGGAGACTCAAGCTGGCTCTTGAAATTGACATGGGCTGTGGAGATAAGACAAGAGCATTCTCAGCCCAGGAAACATGCTGAGCAAAGGGTTGGCAGTGGGAAAGCCCCGTGAGGGATCGTGGGGCCATGGTCCCTTGGAGCACTGGTGGCCAGGAGAGGATTGATGTGAGCCGTGGCTGGTGGGAGCTGGCGGGGCAAAGAGGCAGGGCCTCAAACGCTGGGTTAAGTCTTTGCAGTGGGAGCCCTGGGTCTTGAAGCAGAGGAAGGTCAGCACTGAGCAAGACAGACAAAGAGAAGGCGGGGTGGGAGGGTCATCTCAGGCAGAGGCCCTGGGTCATGTCGTTAGGCGAGGACAGAGTTGAGATGGGAGCCTGAACCAGGGTGGGGGTGGCTGAATATGGCGGAGGGGCAGACAATAATTATGCTATAGACAGCATTAACCGGGAGTTTCTCCCACTCTGGCACTTCATCCTACATTATTATACTTAATCCTTACAGCCACTCCATGAGTTTGGTAGTGTTGCTATCCACAATGGGTAGGCATATTTCTGAGGCTCAGAGAGGTGAAGAAACTTGTCCAAGGTCACGCAGAAAGCAGCAAAGCTGAGAGTCTCAAGGCTGGGTCTGCTACTATCCAGCGCCCGTGCTTCCGGTCTCTGCTATGCTGGAAGAATTGGCTCAATGATTGTGTATATGGGGCGGGGGAGGACAAGAGAGAAAAAGGCAGGCCTGGTACCAGTACCATGGTTTCTACTCTGATTACTGGGAGGGAGGCTGGATGTTTCACAAGACCTGAGGACCTGAGGACTCAGGTAGACAGTTTCCTGGAGTGGGGGTGGGGGTAAGCATCCGGGGAGTTGGCTTTGGATGAGTGGGTTCGAGGGACCTGTGGCATATGGGGGAGTGGGAGGGGAGAGAATCCACATGGCAGCTGTAAAGTGGGAGAGTGCCAATTGGGAGGGATGGGATGGGGATCAGAGAGGGCAAGCAGCTGGCCCAAGGTCACACAGTGAGTGAGGAGCAAAGCTGAGCCTGATCCCAAGTCCCAAATCCAGGGAAGGATGCCCCACTGGACCCTATGCCTTCTCCAATTATTAAAAGCACAGGCTCTGTAGTCCGACAGAGCTATGGTCAAGTCCCAGCTCCATCGCTGGGTCCCTGGACCACTTATTTTGCCTCTCTGAGCCTCAATTTTCCATCTGTCATGACATATTACCTTTGTTGCAGGAATATAGTGAAAATCAAATGAGACGATGCTAAGTGCTGAGAACAGCTCTGGGTACATTGTCAGCATCTGCTAGTGATTGGGCGCTCTTGCTAACGCCCTTACTCTACTCTCGTTATTACCATAGCACTGACGGTAAACATGTAGACTTGAGCCAGATTGGTTGGAATCCCAACACCATCGCTTACCAACCGCATGACCTTGGGCAGGTTACTTAACCTCTCAAGGCCTCAGTTTTCTCATCTACAAAATGGGGATAATATTGCTACTGACTTTTTAGAGTTGTTGGGAAGAGTGAATGCATTAATGTTTGTAGAGTGCTGCAAACACCGCCTGGACATACTGTGTCACTGCCTGATACAGTCGTCCTCACTGCTGTCCGCACTACTGCGGTCACCGTCACCATCCTCACCATCGCCACCACCACCTCCATGGTCATTGTCGCCATCCTCATCCTCACCATCATCGTCACCACTGTCCCCCACCATCATCATAATGTCATCATCATCATCATCTTCATCCTCATTCTTACCACCATCACCACTATCAGCGTCATCACCTTCACCATCCCTGCCACCAAGTCATATCTGTGAAGGGAATGTCCTTCATTCATTCCATAAATCTTCATCGCGTACCTACTAAGTGCTTTGAAAAGTCTGAACGATCATCCCCATTCCAGCTATTGTGTGTGTTTATATACGTTGGGGTGACTTCACGTTGCCCTCCTGTGCCGTGAGGCCGTGACCCCTGCTCCCATCCCACAGCTGAGGGCCGTCCCTCCCCTCTGTGACCTGCGGGAGTGGGATTCCTGCTCTGAGAGCAGACACAGCTTCCGGGGCACAGGGTTCTTAGTGCTGTTCAGGAACCACAGGCCTGAGTCCTCATTAACTTCTTCACTCCGGTCTCTGTATTTCAAAAGGCCTCGGGAAAACCCTATTTCATAAATGAAACATCAAAATGTTTATAAGAAATTACAACTGAAAGCAGTCCCGGTTTTCTGGATGAGCTGATGGAGCTGTCAGATGGACCCTGATTCCTCTGGATGCTTCCCTCAGGCCCCACTGGGCACAGACCACGTTCCTTCTGATCAAACTTTCCCTGATAGTAGGGGATATAGGAGCCAGCTTTCACTGTGCAGACTCACTGAGTCCCCTGGGGCCGGGCTGTGATCACACAGCCTCCGTTTACTGGAGAGCAGCAGAGTCACAGAAGAGGTGGGGTGGGCGTTAGGGACAGGGAACAAAGGCGATGGGGAGGAGGAAGGGTTCCAGGCAAAGGGATTCACACAGCTCATTTTCCTTCTCGTCTCTCTCCCTGTTTTTTTCTCTTTGACGCACACCCTCCTATCTCTGACTCTCTCTCTCTCCCTCTCTCTCTTTCTCTCTCTCTCTCCCCCTCCCTCCCACCCTCCTTCCCTCTCTCTTTCCCTTCCCCCCTGGCTTCTGGCCTCTCTCCCAGCTCCTTCCTGCTGCCTGGGCTCCGGGCCCTTCTCTGGGCAGCAGCTCTGAGGATGACTGCCGGGGTGTCGGTTTCGCTCTGGCCCAGGCGCAGAAGCCGAATGGGAGCCCCTGAAGGCGGGAAGAGGGGGCTCAGAGCAGGACCCAGCAGGAGGGGCTGGGCCTGAGCCCGGAGGGAAGGTCTGATTTTCAAAGCTTAGGCTTGCTGAATGTTTTACTTTTAGATGTCTTCTTGTTCCCTCTCGCTGGCTGGTACCTCCCTCCCTTCCCAGGTCACTTAAAAGACATTCCATCAAGAGCACAGAGAAAAGACAGTTCAACAAGGACAGAAAGAAAAGCCATTCCATCAAGAGCAAAGAGGTGATGGAACAGTTGTGAGTGTCAAACCCCACCAACGTAATCACACTTAATCCTCCTGAGAGGCCTGTGAGTTCAGGTCATTGTCCCCATTTACTGCCAAGAGAACCAAGGCTCTGAGGTGGCTGGTGAATTGTGTGAGGGCACAAGTGCATTGTACCCATAAGTGCCCCACACTTGCCTGTCCCCCAGCCCATCCTCTTTCCCCTCCGTCCCTTGACAGCTCCAAAATCAGCTCTACATTTTTTGATCTTTTAGGACAGTGCTAATTTGTGAAGCTAGTTGGGGAGATCCCCAGGGGACCAGCCAGGCACAGGGAAGGCAGCCAGTCCCTGCCATGGTCACTTCTGGAAGGTGGTAGTGACTAGCTCTGGGGTCATGACCCGCCTAAGGAAGACAGGCAAGATAAAGAGTGGACCTCTGCCTTCCGTGGGCTCAGCCAGAGCTGTTTCCAGCCTCCTGGAGGGTGAGCAAACTCTAGAACTTTCTCTTACCCAGACAGTCCTGGCTGCTCCCTTTGCTGAGAGTAGGAAATTTCTGAATCTCTCAGTGATTTTGCTTCTCAGTGTGAGACAGAGCAGGGACTGGACTTGGGTCCCCTCTACCCTGACCACAAAGTCCAGCATTCTTTGGTTGCCTCCCTAAGGAAAAAAAAAAGCTAAAACTCTATGCCCTTGAGTGGCGGGAATGTGGGGGCAGGATGCTTACCCACAGGAGGGACTGGAGGAGGAAGACCGGTAAAGACCAACCAGCCTGCGCCATGATGGACCCCAGGGCTGACCTTTCCCCCACTTCCCCCCTCATTAACTACTAACAGTCATGTGCCGGGGTGGGGGGAGGTTTAATTGCCAATTAGACGTGTGGCACATGCAGAAGCAGGACCTTTAAGTGGGCAGGTGCTAATACATCCGCCTCTACATTGGCACGTGTCCCCCTTTCCCCGCTCAAGTTTCTTGAAGAAACTCTCCCGACTTCTCCACGGGGCATCAGCTTGAGGATGCTTTCTCTTGTGCTGTCTCCTTTGTGTGCGAGCATAAGCCCCAGTAAAGCCTTGCCCAAACCTCCCGTTCGACCTCCTGTCAACTTCTATCGCTTGAGAGCCCAAGGGCCCGGTTCGGTAACAAGGGGTCACAGAGTCTTCAGTCTGCTCCTGGTCCAGCCCCCCCACCCCTGGTTCAGAACCCACTTCTACACCCGTGGATGAGCCCAGCACCCACTGCAGCAGGCCTGGTGGCTCCCCAAGGGCCGAGTGTGGCTCATTCTTCATAGGGATGGCCCTCTGGAGGCTCTGGGGTCTGCACAGAAGGGGCCGATGGGGGACAGTCCTTGCCCTCCAGTGGAACTCTCGGCTAACCCCGGCCTCCCCAGAGCCTTCCTCTGGGGTCTCATTGGGCAAGTCCATCAAAAGTCCAGGAAATCGGGCCTAATAAGACCTGTCACATGGGTCATTCTTGTAAGCAGAAAGAGTTAGGGGTCTCCAGAAAAGAAAGACGGATGTAGCTTTCTTGACATAAGAAAAGTCATCTTGGGCCCCGGGCCCCTTGTGAAAGCAGGTAAGAACGAACAGCCGCTCTGGGGCCAGGAGGCAGCCTCCTCATATCAGGGACGACAAATCAGCGGTAAAACTCCCAGTGCCGGTTCAAACATAAAGACTGACCTGCTGCCCATTTGTGGTGAGTTATCTTCGTAGGATTTAAACTCCATCTGAGCACTCAGATCCTGGGCCAACTAAAGCCAGAGAATTCCTGGTGCTGACCCTTGCCACCCTCGTGATGTCGACCTGGGCTCTGTCACCCTGATTCCACACTGTATCCCCATTGTGCAAGCCCTGTCATGAGTATGTGTGCCCCCTTAGCTTCAAACTCCCCCAGCTTTGTTGTTTGCGGAGACACCGCTTTGGGCAATACACCCGGTGTTCTCCATTACTTGTTGCAAGTAAAACCCTTCCTTCTCCTATTGTTTCTGGCTTGGGTGCGTCTTCTGGCTCCACACCCCCCAAGAGGTGAACCCAGTTTGGTGTAACAGTGTTGAACATTCAAAGACCAGTGTGTCTAGTCCAGTTCTGGCTTCACCATTACCAGCGGTGTGACCTTGGACAAGTTACTTAGCTTCTCTGTGCCTCAGTTTCCACATCTGGAAAATGGGGGTAATCGTTTCTCAGAGGCTTGTTGAGAGTGGTGGTAGATGAACTCCCACACGTGAATAGCTTAAAGCGGTGCCTGGTACTTACGGGTAAGTGTTCACTAATCAACAGAGTAGAAGCTGTTGTTATTTGGTGCTGCTTTTTCTTTTCAATTTTTAAAATTGTGGTAACATACTGAAGGGGAGCAGAATGTGCCATCTCAAAATGTGCCACTTTGGCATACTGATTATTTTGAATTAAAGTTCCTTAAGAAACAGCTGGCGTAAGAAGGACTCTCTGACCTCCTCGAAAGCAGGAAATAAATCTTGCAGGTGAAAGGTGCCCTCCCTTATCACCAGAAATAGAGACTTTAAGGCAGAGAAGGCTGTGGAAACAAAACTTGTTCCTCCCTCACTAATCTGCTACTCGAGCCCAAACCCTTTGTCTCGTCCATCCTTCACAAATTTATTATTTCTTTGTCTAAAAGGTATAAAAACTGTCTGCTTTGGTCACATCTTCGTGTCTTGTATTTTTATAGGCTCCTATACGTATGAAATTAAATATGTTTTTCTTCTGTTAATCTCTCTTCTGTTAATTTGGTTATTAGACCAGTGAAGGGAAGAACCTAGAAGGCAGGAAGGGAAAAGTTTTCCTCCCCTACAATACATACAATATTGGCAAATATTGTCTTGACCATTTTTAAGTGTACAATTCAGTGGTGATGAATACATTTTTATTGTTCTGCAACCATCACCACCACCATCTGGTAAACCGTTCATTAAATAAAACTCGATCCCCATTACACAGCATCTCCCCAGGCCTGGCAACCCCCATCCTACGTTCTGTCTCTATGACTATGGCTACTCTAAGCAGCCCATCTAAGTGGAACCATTCACTCTTTGTCTTGGTGTGGCTGGCTTACTTCACTTAGCATGTCTTCAAGGTCCATCCAGGCTGTAGCGTGTGTCAGAATTTCCTTCCTTATAAGGCTGAATCATATTCCAAGGTGTGTCTACCCTGCATCTTGCTTATCCATTCATCCCTCAATAGATGTTTGGCTTGCGTCCACGTTTTAGCTCTTGCAGACAATGCTGCTCTGAACATGGGTGTGCAGATATTTCTTTCAGACCCCGCTTTTGGTTCTTTGATGGCACTGCTCTTTGGAGCACAGTTTGCAGGATGACAGCGATGGGAAGGAGTTGTTAGAGCCTCTGTTTTTCATCTTTAACACCGCTAAGTTTAGGGCTTGGAGCAGGAGAGGACATCGCCATCTGGAGGGAGAGACTCCGTTCTCTGCATCCGACTGAGACACACTGAAATATTTCCATCGGCATCTGGGGAGCAGGAATGAGGACGGCGCCATATGGGGGACCCCAGAGAGAAGAGAAGGAAGAGGAGGGGCGTGGAGGAGGAGCCGCAGCAGCAGGGGTGAGGTGGCAGGCAGCTGGGCAGAGAGGCCCCATCCAGGGCCCCCACACCTTCCTCCCATGGAGTGAGTGGACCAGCCTGGGGCAGATCTCCAAAACCTGGGGCATTGGAAAGAACACGGGTGTCCAGCATATTCCTCTTTGACAGATGAGGCCCTCTGATGGTGTGGGGTTTTTCCACATCACCGAGAAATTAACTCGATTCCGGCACTGCCTCCCCCACCCCTCTCCCCTCCCGGGAGGTTGGCTGGGAAAGGGACTGGAAGTTCTAACCCTGTAATCACAAGATTGCTTCTCCTGGCAACCAGCCCTGTCCTTGGGTTAACCGAGGGGCTTTCTGAAAGTCAACTCATTAACACAGCAAAAGACACCCCGGTTGCTTTCAAAGTCGGAAACTCCAAAGGTTTTTGCAGCCTTGTGCCAGAAACAGTGGATAAAGACCAAAAGTATATTTCTTATCAATCACAGTATCTCAGGCCCTGAGAGAGGAAGCCCAGGGCTCTGTGGGTGGAGCCTTCCTTCCAAGGTGGGCCATTCTTACCATGGCTGGGTCACCCCCTGGCACACGGAGGCTGAAGCCCAGAGAGGTCCCGGCTGGCCTCAGGTGGCACAGCACGGAAGCGACAGTGCAGGGACTTAAGGCGAAGACTGTCCAAGCCCAAGCCAGCACCCCTGACCGGATCCTCATTTAAAACCTCACCTAGAGCTTTGGAGCCAAAGCCGATTTTATTACAGCTTTTGTGTCTTGCGCAAACCATGCCCACACACCTACCGTCTTGTAATTATTCTCATATTCTCTTTGTCTCCAGGGCCCCCAGGCTCCTCCAGACTCGCACAGCCTCTTCTCCCACTGCCGAGCTCCCTGTGTTGGCCGCAGTGTGTCTCGGACTGCCTGCGCTCTCTATTTCCTAATAAAAAGACAGCTTGGGTGGCCCATGGGAGGTTAAGACAGAGATTTACTATGAGACGATTAAGCATAAAACCACAGGTTAAAGCAGCTTCAGAGAGGAGGAGGGGGAGGGACAGGAGCTGCAGGAAATGCTAGCCGAGGGGGTGCATGTTTGTGCAGGTGAGCCCAGTTACTGCTGCCACCTGGCTTCTGCCCAGAGAAGGCTGAGGGGCGCTTGGGCCTGATTCTGGCCCTTCTCGCTGCGGGACTCCAGCCACGTGCCTTCTCCTCTCTGCACCTGTTTCTCCATGTAGCCAATGCAGAGCTGTGGCTGTGTCCTGGGGTGGCCTCAGGCAGTCACTTCTGAAGGTCAGTTTCCTCCCCGCGGGCATAGGGGTCACAAAGGTAATGCCGATGATGATGGTGATGGACGCTGGTGACGGTGTGAGGACGGACACTTCCTGGGGGCTGCCCGACACTTCAGTACACGTAGAGGAGGAACACCACCTGTTTTAGGATTTCCGTACATACCAGCTTGTTGACTCTCATCTCCCTCTCGCTTAGGAGGCGGATTTCCCAGCGAGGCTGGGTAGCATCTCCGAGAGCAGATGCCTGGCGAGTTGGTTTGGCCCTAAGGCAGGCTGTTTGCTGCTTCCCCAGCCCGTGGGACCCCAGCGGACTTCCCACCAAACCATCCAGCCACACCCTCTCCAACGAGGTCTGAATCTCTGCAGAAGGGCCAGCGGCTCTTTCGATTGTTTACTCCCTGAGGGTATGTCGTCTCAACTCCATATATGAGCGATTTCTGTTGAATTTAGACGTTCTCTTTACTTCTTAGCCGTTCATCCCATGACCAGCCAATTCTTCTTTATGTCAACCTTTCCTGCTAAAACTACTCTGTGATCCTATTTTCTGTCTAGATCCTGGCTGATAGAGAATGGGTCCCGGAACCGGTCCCAGGATAGAGGCCAGTGAAGATGGTATTTTCTTTTGAACAGCCTTTCAAAATCTAAAAACCATTTTTAGCTCGTGGGCCGTGCAGAGACAGGCCATGGGCCAGACTTGGCCCACAGGTCCTAGCTTGCCAATCCCTGTACTAGAGGGACTGTCTGCTGGAGAAGAGGCCAGACCCAGACCTTGTAGAGACTACCGGATACCAGCTATGAATGGATGCAAAATCCTGGGGACCCAACACCCCACTGTGGCCCACCAACGTGGGGCTCTATCGTGGCCAGGGGATAGATGGAGTCTTATTTCAGGATCATCTTGCAGTGAGCCACGTGTTATTTCCCTAGCTCCGAAAGTATAATTGGCGTGGGCGTAAAGAGCAGCTGGTAGGATTCCCACTTGGCCTCTCTGGCCCCGGGAGGGCGAAGGAGAAGTCCCTGGAATCCCCCCTCCCTGGTAAGGTGATGAAGCCAATGTGATAATGATTCCTTGTAAGGGTATATTTGTGTATGTGTGTGGGGGGGATTATAAGGATTAATGCCACCATCAAAACTTGAGAGAAACAAGGGTGCGTCTTTTTTTTTTGAAGATCTTATTTTTAAAGGTTTATTTGACACAGAGAGAGAGCACAAGCAGGGGGAGCAGCAGGCAGAGGCAGAGGGAGAAGCAGGCTCCCCGCTGAGCAGGGAGCCCGATGTGGGGCTCGATCCCGGGACCCTGGGATCGCGCCCTGAGCCGAAGGCAGACGCTTCACGACTGCGCCCCCCAGGCGCCCCAACAAGGGTGCTTCCAGATGGGCAGCTAGCCAACCCGATGAATTGTCCGGAAGTTAGATGGATCTCCGAGAATGACTGGATTACTGCGAACAGTCGGGTGCTCACTCCAATTGCAGCTGTTTTTCCAGAGGTATTCTTTTCACCGGAGCAAATCAATATGGTCCCTGGCAACGGGACCTGGCCGGTGCCTTTTTCTCTAAACCAATTTTGTAGGGACTGCCAGAGGCAGTTTTCTGTGACCTGGCAGGGCCGACTATGCTGTCAGAATCTTACCGAAGGGGCATGGCTAGTCTCCTGCTCGTAACCACTCGTAATGTAGTTGCGGCTGCCTTGACAAGCCACAAAACGTCACCCTGGTCCAATTCCACCCAACAGCAGGGTCACCCGTGAAGCTGCCAGCTTTGAGTGGGAACCTAGGAAGAGAGGTCTGCAGTAACCCCGGGCTGAGTGCAAACTGCTCTCGGCCTTTGGCTTTATGATACAACAGAGCCGATGATACTTAAAGCATCTGCGGCCCGAGGATGCTGTTTGGAGCCCGTGGCCAGCACCTGTTGGAGACCTGATGGAGGAGTCAGTGAGTTAGAAGTGAGCTGGGGGCAAGAGCAGTGATAGAGACGTTACATGTTAGAAGCCCCGGGGGCACAAATCCTGACTTGGTGGCTTCTAAGACCTTTCAACATCCTGGCCTTGTGGCTTCCAAGACGCTGGGGCTAACAGACCAAGAGCCCCAGGTGCAGCACTTGGGCTCTCCTCTTCCACCTCTGCCCCAGGGTCACCCCACCCTCATTCTAATGCATTGGCACTGCGGTTTCACCCCCACCCCCCGCAGCTGCAAACTCCATCCACCACTGACCCCCAGTGGCAACTGAGAAAGGTGGCACCCACTTCTGGGCTGAGCTCAGGCCACCGGTCTCAGGGCTGTCATGGTGCTGGTGGGGAACAATAATGGGGTTTAGGGGCGCCTGGGTGGCTCAGTCGTGAAGCGTCTGCCTTCGGCTCAGGGCGCGATCCCAGGGTCCTGGGATGGAGCCCCACATCGGGCTCCCTGTTCCCCTGGAAGCCTGCTGCTTCCTCTTCCACTCCCCTTGCCTGTGTTCCCTCTCTCGCTGGCTGTCTCTCTCTGTCAAATAAATAAATAAAATCTTAAAAAAAAAACGGGGTCTAGGTCCGTGATCATTTATTCATTCAACAATTATTTACTGAGCCCTCCTATGTGCCAGGCACCATGGTGGTGCAGGGGAGGCGTCCGAGAAGTCCCAGCAAAGGCTTTGTTGCCCCAGAGCTTACATTCGTGTGTGTGTGTGTGTGTGTGTTACAGACAACAAACCGTTCACGAGTAAGGAAATGATACCATATGTTCAAAGATGATAAGAGCAAAGATAAGGGGGAGGGTCGGAAGAGCCGGGGGAGGGGCTGCAGTGTGAAGTGGGGTGGTCGGGGCAGGCTCACTGCGAGACTGGGGGACACACTCGCAGGAAGAGAGGGAGCACTTCTGGCTACGTGGCGACTCTTCGCTGCCACGTGAACGCAGGCCTCCATCTCCTCGAGGCTGAAGGATGCCGACTGTCCCGTCTGACCCCCCACCCCTGCACCTCTCCCCTCCAATCCATCCTCCTCACAGCAGCCGGAGTGAAGATTTGACACGAATCTGCTCAGGTGTCACTTGGCTGATTAAAACTTCCCACGATCCTCCACTGCCCTTAGAACGAAGTCCCAAGTCTTGATAAATTGCTAAATGGAGCCGCCTAATATCTGGCCCTGCCTTGACCCGGCTTGCTGTCATTCAAAGTGTGGAGCTCAGCCTCCTCCAGGAAGTTCTCCTTGCCTTTGCACCCACCCCAACCCTGCCAGTTTGGAGCGTTCCACAGAACCCTGTGCTCCCCCCAGCACAGCACTTAGTCCTGGGTGGTAACTGCTCTTTGAGGGTCTGCCTGCTCCCTGGTCAGTGGGTCCATGAAGAAGGGGCTCTGTTTGCCTGTTGAACCCCCGATTCTTGGCACCAAGAGCAGGGCTGGGCACACAGTAGGAGCACAATAAGTCCCTGCTGACCGCAGTGATGCATAGATGGTCAGAGAGACTGCTGGGGGAACAAACACAGAGTGAACCCGTTCATCGTCCCCTCCCTGGGGACACGTAGAAGGCGTCTGTGGGCGGGCAAGAGAATCTAGAAACTCATTTGATTTAATTTCACGATTGTTTAGGTCTTTTTTCTTCCTTGACAACTATGGATTGGGAGATAATCTGAAAATCAATCTCTCTCTCTGCCTCCAAGTTCACCCAGGCGCCCTGCTTGGCTCCACTGACAGTGTCCGTGGGAGCCGATGGAACGTTCAGGCCGTCCTGTCGGTGGTGACAGGTGTTTTTCAGGACAGTGGAGCAGGGGTGGGTCTTCTTCCTCCACTGGCCTGGAGCTCCTGCTGGGAGCTCAGGGAAGGCCTGGCTATTGCTTGGGGAGAGCAGCCGGGAGCCCCAGAGGTGCTCAGTGGGAGCACATGGGAGGGGACATACATTTGTCCTTGTGGTCACATTGATGTCACTCCAGGATACTGGTGGGTCCTCCAGGGTCTCTGCCCCTTTCAGACTCTTCTCTGTATCCCATTGCCCTGGGAGCCTCCATGCCACCTGTGGATACATTTATGGGCTGGTGAGGGCAGCATCCTATGGATGCAGGTGGGTGGACAGTTTCATATATGCACAGTGAGGGCAGAATCCAGGTTGGAACTCACATTGAGAATTTTCTGGATACTTGTGACTCACAACTGAGTCCTGTTCCTTTCCAGCCCAAATCTTGGAGTGCAGGGGTCAGAAGCTTTAATGGCTGGGGTGGGCGAAGGCAGGCCAGATAGTAGGCAGAGGAGGAAGCCGTGGGCAGCAGGGGAGGGCAGCTTCCAGAGGAGAACCAGAGCGAATGCAATGATAGCCCTTGCTGGGGGCTCTATGTACTTGACGTGTGTCAGACTCTTCTGTTGCTTGTTGTGACCCTCGAGGTAGGCGCTAGGGAAACACCCATCATACAGATGATGCTACTGGGGCCTCAGGCTGGTTGTCACTTGCCCAAGGCCACTCAGGCCTCTGGCTCCAAAGCCTGAGCTATTCTTGAAGCTGAGCTTGGCTCCCAGTAATGGTTGCCATCTGGGACTTTGGAATGCAGTGTCCCGATTTCCTGCTTTTTCAAGAAAAATCAGAGATTTCTTTTTTCTATGAAATTTCCAGATTTTTATTACACTGTAGGTGTCGAACAAATTCCATCTGGGAGCAGGATTCTGCTCAAGGCTGCTGATTTGCAATCTCTGGGCAAAGAGAGAGGGCCAAGATTTGGAGGCAAACAGACGCAAGCTCAAGTTTATGCATGGACTTCCCCTCTCGAAGCCTCAGTTTTCTCACATGTGACCCTTGCCTCAACGAGCTGCTCTCAGCAGGGAGCGGGATCATGGCCTGCACATGACAGGTGCTGGACCCGTATCCATACCGGGTCACGTCGGCATCTTTGCCGGTTCCCTGGCTGTGTCTGTTCCCAGCCTGCCACGTTCAAAGCCCACGCTGGGCCCCTCTGCCCTCGGCGCTGAGATTCTGTTCCTGCCCCCGGTGCTCCGGGACCTGCCTCAGACACAGCCCCCCGGGCTCCCAGCAGGTGAGCTTGCCTGCCTCTGAAGCTCTGTTTGGAACACCCTGCAGCCCGAATCTGGCTCCAGGAATGACCGTGATGACAACAGTCATGATCAGAAGGAAAATAAGAGGTGACCTAGGCAGAGCGGTCACTCCCCTGGGCACCGTGCTCAGGGCCCTTCTGGCTCATCTCACTCGCTCCTCACCATACACGTCTTTTGCTGTCCCTGTGTCAGAGCTGATGCGACCCAGGCTCAGAGAGGTCGTTGCTGCCCACGGTCACACAGCCTGGAGGTGGCTGAGTAGGGCCTGGGGAAGTGGCCCGGTCCCCTCCCTCACTCCCCTCACCCGCGGGCTCCTGGGGAACAGAGCCTGTACCCATCCACCTCGGGTCAACACCAGCACCAGCGAGGCCACCGAGGCACAGGGCAGGGGCTGGGGGCCAAGGGAGGGTGGCTTCCACACTCTGGACTCTGTGGACTCGGGATTCCTGGAGGGGGCATGAGGAGACAAGACTCCGGCCCACATTCAAGTGCCACTTCTCTGGGTGACTGAGCAGGTCACCCCCCCCTTCAGGCTCAGTTTCTTCATCTAGAAAATGGAGGCATCAGAATCCAGGATATGTTCCTTGTTTTTTTAGGTTGAATTTCCGGGTCTCTGCCCCTGGTGCTGGCAGGGGACACCCTGACACTCTCCCTTCCCCCTAAGCCTCCTCCTCCCGAGCCTCTAACAGCAGGTCAGTTGCCCCCCACCCCCTGCCCCTGGCACATTCTCCCTCATCCCCAGAGGGGGATGGTAGGGTGTTGGGTATGTACTCTGGGGAGGCTCCCCTCTGAGGATCTGTACCGTGAGAGAGGAACACGAATGAGCAGATATAAACCCTAACTTATCTTTATGGCAAATATAAAATACTTTTTATTAAAACCAAGATAGAGATATCATGGAGTCACATGCATTTTTAAGATAAACACCTGAGTGCAAAGGACTTTCCACTTGCCCCTGATTCACTAGGCTCTGCCCCTACCTCTTGACCTCACCCCCTGGGCTTTCCGTGTGGAAAAGATCTTTGGAAGCTCAGGGGCAGGGGCTCACCCCGGTCTCTACCCCTCAGCAGCTGTGCAGCCTTGGGCAACTGGGGCACCTCCCTGAGCATCAGTTTCTCCATCTGTTAAGTGGGCAGAGGTGTTCTGGGTGGAGAGGACTGGCCCCCGGTTCTCTCGGCGCGTAGTTAGGCAACCTCCTGAGTATTTGTTGGTCTGAGTTAAATGGTTGGGATGAAAGGAGAGAGGAGATTATTTCAGGAGGCAGATGCCTGGGTGGAAAGAGGGAACTGATGGGGGCGGGGATGTCTGCATCATGCTCTTTCCCTTCCCATCCTCGGGACAGGGTTCCGATCCCCTGGACAGAAGGGTGAGAACGGAGCCTGGCTGTGTCGGGAGACGTTGTGTGAGGCCCAGCACCCAGGCACTGCTGCGTAGGGGCCCAGGTCACATCCAGGGCAGAGATGGGGACTTCTCCCCAGAGCAAGCCACCGATCCAGCACCGGCTGGGCCTTCTGGGGTCCCTCGCTCTCTGACAGGGAGAGCCCTGGGCATCGGCGGCAGGGGTGGCAGGCCCCCCTGAAGGCCTGGAGGAGTTGGCGGTCCACGAAGAGGGCAGTGTGGACGGCTGAGGGTGAACGGAGGCCTGAGCGTGAGTCCCGCGCCCCTAGATGCTCACAGATAATGGGAGAGACCTGAGCAGGGAGTGAGGGTCTGGGCTCCTCAGGGGGGTGAGGGGATGTCGTCTGACGTTAACCAGGCCCCTTTATGTCTCGCTCGGAGACATTCTGATTCCAGAAGAAGAATCTCTTCTTCGCAGAGCAGCCGGCTGCGAGGGACGCGGTGCGCCAAGAGATGCTAACAGGTGTTTTCCGTAATCAAATCAGATTGTATAACTGTATTAGTCAGTTTTCTTGCTACATAATTAGTCATCTCAAACTCAAACTCATTATGATAGCAAACATATTTTTCTTGCTCGTGGCAGGTGAGGGAGCCCTTCTTCAGGGAGGGGGTCTGTCCTCAGATCTCCCCTTGAGCCAGCAGCTCCCCCGGGACGTGCTCTTCCATGACCAATGACAACAGCATAAGAGGAACTCAATGCCTCTGTTTTAAATATCACTTTGTCTTAAAAATTCATTTAAATTTTCATACAGTGAAATCCACCTTTCTGTGGTATACAGCTTTCTGAGGTGTGATCCCTGTGGGATTCATGTCCCTACCACCATGATCAGGACAAAACACTCCCATCATCCCCAAACGCCCTTGTGCCCCGCTCTGTGGTCACCCTCTTGTCCCAGCTCTAAGCCTGCCAGCCGCTGGCCTGCTGTCCATGTCACTCACACGGACACACACAGCAGGAAGCCCTTTGCGTCTGGCTTCTTCCCCTCATCATAGTCCGACCCGTACCCACGGCGAGCGTGGGTCAGGGGTTTGGTCTTCCTGAGCGCTGTGCCACTGACTGGTTCTACAGGGCTTTCTTTTTTTTTTTTAAGATTTTTTTTTTATTTATTTATTCGACAGAGATAGAGACAGCCAGCGAGAGAGGGAACACAAGCAGGGGGAGTGGGAGAGGAAGAAGCAGGCTCATAGCAGAGGAGCCTGATGTGGGGCTCGATCCCATAACGCCGGGATCACGCCCTGAGCCGAAGGCAGACGCTTAACCGCTGTGCCACCCAGGAGCCCCTCTACTGGGCTTTCTATCCACTCACCTGTTGAAGGACATTTGGGTTGTTTCCAGTTTGGGGCTGTTGTAAATCACGCTGTCGTAGACGTCGTAGACGTCGTAGACAGGTTTTGCGTGAAGCCAAGTCTTTACGTGGCCAGTGACGTAAAGCATCACTTTGCTGGGTTGCTGGGTCACATGCTAAGGGGATGTGTAACTCCAGAAACACCTGCGTAGCTGTTTTCCCCTTTGCGTTCCAACCACTTTGCATTCCATTTACTTGGATTCCACCTGGAATTGTAGGGGAGGTCCGGTTGCTCTTCGTGCTTGTCAGCACCCGATAGTACCACGATTTAAAAAGTGAACAGCCGTTCTAATAGATGGGCGGTGCTGCTCTGTTGTGCGTGTAGGACGCATTTCCCTAAGGACGCTGCAGTAAGGGGCTGAGGACGTGGCGCCTGGGCTGCTCTTCCACCCCTACGCCTTCCTCGGAGAAGCATCTGTTCCAATCCTTTGCCTGTTTTTTCTTTGGGTTGTTTGTTTTCACACTGTTGTGTTTGCAGGGTTCTTCGTTGGCTCTGAGCAGGAGTTTTTCATCCGGATGAAGTCCAATTTATTAACGTTTTCTTTGAGGGACCGTGCTTTTGATGTTACATCTAAGAACGCTGCCTAATTCAAGTTCACAAAGATTTTCTCTTATGTCTTTTTTTAAAGTTTATAGGTTTACATTTTACATGTAAGTGTATGAGGCATTTTGAGTTAATTTTTATGTAAAGTGTGAGGTACATTTTAAGGTTTTTTTGTTTTTTGCGTTTTTTTGTTTTTTTGCACATGATGTCTAATTGTTCCAGCGTCCTTTATTAAAAAGATGATCCTTTAGCCATTGAATCGCCTTTGCACTTTTGTCAAAAAATCAATTGACCATATTTGTGTGGGTGTATTTTTGGACTGTCTCTTCTGTTCCATTGATCTGATGCTTATCCTCTCACCAAGAGCTCAGTGTCGATTACTGTACTTTTATAGTAAGTCTTAAAATCAGCAAGGTTGGATCCTTAAGAATTTTGTTCTTACTTTACAAAGTTGTTTTGACTACTCCAGTGCATTTGTCTTTTCATGTAACTTTTAGAATTGCTTTGTCTATATCTGACAACATATTTGTTACAATTCTGATTGTAGTTGTGTTAAGTCTGTAGATTAATTTGGGGAGCATCGACATGGTAACAGTTGAGTACCTTCCCATCATGAGTATGATCTGTCTTTCCATTTCATTAAGTCTTCTTTGATTTCTTTCACTGTTTTTTTTTGGGGGGGGGAGGTAGTTTTCAGCATATATATCCCATACATACTTTGTTACATCTATACTTAAATATTTTTAATTTTTTTTGAGGTTTTGTAAATTTTATTTTTTTACTGTTTTTAAGATTTTGATTTCCAGCCGTTCAGGGTAATTTGTAGAGATTTGTGTATGTTGACTTTCTATCCTATGGCTTTCATAGAACTTGTTTGTTCTAGGAGCCAATTTTTATAGATTCTTTGGGATTTTCAACATAGGCAATGTCACCTGTGATAGGCATAATTTTATCTTTTTTAAAGCTCTATTGAGGTATAATTGGCAAACCGAAATTGTGTATATTAAAAGTGTACTGCCTGAAGCTTTGATATATGTATACCTCGTGAAATTATGCAATCTGTGTGTCTTCCCTTTTTCTTTTCTTTTTTTTTTTTAAAGATTTTATTTATTTATTTATTTGACAGAGAGAGAGACAGCCAGCGAGAGAGGGAACACAAGCAGGGGGAATGGGAGAGGAAGAAGCAGGCTCATAACGGAGGAGCCTGATGTGGGACTCAATCCCAGAACGCAGGGATCACGCCCTGAGCCGAAGGCAGATGCTCAACCGCTGTGCCACCCAGGCGCCCCGTGTCTTCCCTTTTTCTTATTGCCCTGGCGAGGGCTTTTGGTATGTTGCTGAATAAAACCAGTGAGGGAGGACGTCCCTGTCTCGTTCCGCATCTTAGCAGAAACGCCATCAGTGTTTAACCATCAGGTATGATGTTAGTTTGTACATTTTCTGCAGATGCCCTTTGACCAAGTTAGGGCAGTTCCTTTTTTATTCCCAGTTTGTCAACAGTTTTTCTTTCTAAACATGAGAAGATATTGAATTTTGTGAAATGTCTTTTCCACATAGATTGATCTGATCATATTGTTTTTTCTTCTTTAGTCTGTTGATATAGTGGATTCCATTGATTGATTCTCAAATTTCAGTCAGTCTTACATCCCTGGAATAAACAAAACTGGACATGATGTATTATTTTTATTATATATGTTTGGATTTGAATTGTTGAGGATTTTTGCATCTATATTCACAAGGAATATTAATTTTCTGTTTTCTTATATGGTCTTTATCTGGTTCTGTTTTTGTGGCAATACTGACTCATAAAGTGTGTTAGGAAGCGTTCCCTCCTATTCTATGTTGTGGAAAAGATTATGTAGAAGTGTTATTATTATGTCCCTTAAACGTTGGTAGAATATGCTAGTGAAACCATCTGTGCCTGGAATTTTCCTTTTTGGAAGGTTTTCTGACTACGAATTTCATTTCCTAATAGATGTAGGGCTACTCAGGTTGTTGATTTCCTCTTGAGTGAGCTTTGGTAGTCCCTTTCAAGAAATTGGTCCATTTCATCTATGGGCATAGAGTTGTTTGCAGTATTTATTTATTCCAGTAGTGAAGCCCCTGCTTTCATTTATTATCAGTAATTTGTGTCTTGTTCCCCTTTTCCTTTTTTTTTTTTTTAAAGATTTTATTTATTTATTCGACAGAGATAGAGACAGCCAGCGAGAGAGGGAACACAAGCAGGGGGAGTGGGAGAGGAAGAAGCAGGCTCACAGCGGAGGAGCCTGATGTGGGGCTCGATCCCAGAATGCTGGGATCACGCCCTGAGCCGAAGGCAGATGCTTAACCGCTGTGCCACCCAGGTGCCCCATTGTTCCCCTTTTCCTAAAATTGCCCTTTGGTTATTTTTCTCCCCATTTTTCTTATTGTATAGCACACATAACCTAATATTTACCCTCATAACCATTTTAAAATGTACATCAGTGGAATTAAATACACTTACAAGGTTGTGGAACTGTCCCCACCACCTACCTCTGTAACTGTTTTCATCTTGTAGAACTCTGTACACTACATAATAATTGCTCACTTCTCCCTCCCCCTAACCCCTAGCAAAGTCTCTATGATATCAACTACTCTAAGTACCTCATGTAAGTGGATTGACAGTATTTGTCTCTTTGTGACTGGTTTATCTTGCTTAGCATAAGTCCTTAGGGTCCATCCATGTTGTAGATATGTCAGAATTTTCTTCCTTTTTAAGGCCAATATAATTTGGTTCTTTTTATAACTTCTATTTCTCTGCTGAGAATTTCTATCTTTCCATTTGTTTTAAGATTATTTTCCCTTATTTCATGGAACATTGTTACCATAGCTGCTTTAAAAATCTTTGATAATTTCAACATATCTGTTATCTTGGAGTTGGCATCTAGTGATAGTCTTTTCTCTTGCAAGTTGTTGAAATTTTCCTGACTCTTTTTATATTGAGTAATTTTGGATTATATCCTAAGCGTTTTGAAACTTTGGGTTCTTTTGAAATTTTGTGGAGATTTTTTTTTTTCTTTAAGTAGGCAGCCAGCTTGGTAAGGTCTGGGCCACAAGTGTTCTTCCATCTTCTGTGGACTGTGGTTTCAGTTTCAGTGAAATTTTCAAAGACTTTGCAGTCCTATTAGAATATTCCCCAAGACACACACCATTGTGATTCAGTTCTCAAAGCCTTTAGTATGTTGTTTTGGGTCAGTGTCATACATGCACAGCTTGGGGATGTGTCCAGGACTTCATTCACAGCTTTGTTGAATGGCTCAAGCTCCCCTTTCCCTCTGCTTTTCTCCTGTACTCTCTGACTCCCAGGAGTCCCCTTACTTCTTAAGGCCTCAGTTTGCAACTGCAACTCTCATTGCCACCCATGTTCCATTGGCCAAAGCAAGTCGTATGGGTGAGCCCAAGATCAGTGAGGCTGGCAAACACATTCTACCTGTTCCAGTGCTCTGCAAGCCCACATGGCAAAGGCAGAAGGGAGTGAAGGGTTGGGAACAAAAACCCAGCCTACCATTGTAACACTGCAGACTCAGAATCACAGAACACCCACACCTCCGAGAGCTCCAGCTGGATTGGCCCAAGTCCTCTGGATGACTGGTGTCACCCTCCCCTTTAGTGTCTTGTAAACTGGCTGGAGCCCCATCCCATGCCCTGTGCAAAGTCCAGGGGACTCCTAAGGGATCCACAAATTCCCCAGGGCTGAGGGTCTCCTGATTGCTGCTTCTTCTGGTTTCCTTTTCCTGCTAAATTTATCCATCGCCTTCCTATGCCCATTCTCCTCTCCTCTACCTCTCCACACTAAGCTTAGAGCTCATGTTTGCATAATCTAAACCCCTTGCCTTGCTTGACTGAACAAAAAGCATCATTCTGAGCTTCTCTTTAGCATCATAAAATACTTGTGTATGTTTTTTTTCTTCCTGTTAACTCAATAACACTCTGAAGCACAGTAAACTATCTGTCTGGGTAAAGGAATAAACCAGAGGGAAAAAGTATAAAGATTTATCCCACACCAGTTCCTTCCTGGAGTTGTGGTGTTGGGGGAGACTTTTCTTTCTTGCTGCTGCTCTTATTAGCATAGCAAGGGCACGACAAACGCTGTGGTGAGGAAACCATTTTATTGCTGTTTAACTCAGGCTTTCCAAAACTTACGTGGTCATAAGACATCCTCGTCATGGAGCAACTATTAATGCCTGAAAGCTCACGCTGTGGGGAGAGCCACAGAGAGTGGAGGCTGGTTGTGAGGACTAACTGATGGAAGGTGAGCCCAGTCAATGTTTGTTGGTTACTAGTTGATGGTGGTTCCCCTTTGTCTCCAGAGACCACCCCCTGGTCATCCTGAAAAATCATCCAAATGGGGACACCTCTGAGACTAGAGGAAGTACTATTAGTGATGATACTAGGGAAAAAGGCATAAACCGTACCATCCTAGGCAAAGTGGGGCATAAGGTGACCCTACCCGTTGGCTTCTTAGCCAGGGGTGGCTGCTCCAAAGTCCAGACCACAAATGAGCTATGAGTTCTCGGTTTCCCCAGCTGTGAGCTCAGTTCAGTTCAGTTATGTTTTCATTTCTTGACCATTCAACAAGCAGATAACAAAGCTGTTCAAGGTGCTGCCACCATGCCAGGGCTTGGTGAGCCAACGGTGGCACATGGGACCCTTCCCATCTTCAAGGGCATCACCGTATAGAAGTGATGGGACCATTCAGGGATCATGGTCTATGCTTCATTTGACTTTTAACTCCCAGTCCACAAGCAGAGAGCAATCGAGAAGGGCTTTTTTGGTGGTGGATATTGAACTATAACAGAAAGAGTTTCCCACAGCACCTGGAGGCTTCAAGCTGCACTGGTTTGAACAACTTCCGGGCTGGAGTCCTAGGGAGCTGGTGGAGACAAGGCCACTTCTTTCTCTTGTCAGGAGTGCTAATCACGATTCACTTGCTACTCTGGGGAATGATTACCTGTCAAGGTTCATTTGAGCCCTTGGCCTCCTGGAGACTCTCCCAACCCCCACCAGACTGTCTTGATGGTCACTGAGGAGCTGCTCCCCAGCAAGGGAGAGGGAGGAAAATTACTTTCTACTGCACCTCACTACCTCTTTGGAGGTAGTCACAGCGACAGCTTGTGTCCTGCCAAGCCTGATAACAGAACTGTCATGGTCTGTGGATAGCCCGGCCCTGGGAGGTAAGCAGTGAGAATTCCAGGAAATTGTGGAGATTGCCTGCAATTTGGACCACCTCAAATTAGATTGCCTTGCTGAGTGGTTTCAGACTCTGCAAATTGCATCCTGAACAGAGCTTGTTTCTTTGCTTCCGTTGGCTTCAAGTCTTAATGTTTTCCTCAAAGACCTTTGCTGTTAGAGACGACTGGATTTGGGCTTGAATCCCTGTGCTTGACCAGGTGTGTGACTAGATAAGTTACGTTATGGGAACAGTATTTCATGGGAATAATAATTGTGTTAGTCAGGACCCTTTTTATTATAAGGGAAAGGAATGCAAAAGAGGGAATATAGGTTTGTTAAGTGCAAAGTCTGGGAGAATTTCAGGTATGGCCGGATCCAGGTGATCAGATGAGATCTTCAGGAATCCTTCTCTCCCAGTCACATGGTTTTTGTTTTTCTCCTTCTCACTTCTGTACTACATGGCTTCTTTCTTCTTGGAAGCTCCTAGAAGTTCCAACAGAAGAAACAGCTTCACTGGTCCAGTAATTCCAGAAAAAGTCTCAGGATAGAATTTCATTGGTCAGTTCTGAGTTATATGCTCATCCTTTAGCTAATTACTATGGCCAGACGTTATGTGCAGTATTTCCAATTACTAATCGACCAGACCAATGTCATGAGCCCATCTTCTGGAACCCAAAGCACTGAGGTCCTAGGAGGTGGTGGTGGTGGGTCTTCAAAGAAAAATGGAGGAGATGGTATTCTAGTGAAAGAGGATATGAGTTTCAAGCGGGTAAGATAGTCTCTTGAGCAGGGGTAGGACTGAAAATATTTACCTACCAGTACACCAAGGGCACTAACCAATCAGGTTGGAGGTGGACAGAGCCCCAGAGGCCCCCGCTGGGCTGGACATTGAGGAGGTGGGAGGGTACGGGGAGAGGGGCTGACGCAGTGTGGTAACACCTGGAGCTCAGGTTGGCAAACCATACCAACCAATAAGGACACGTTTCTGCATTGCAGCAATTGCTCTGGCTATTCCAGTGAGTCCTGGTGAACGTTCCCGCTGGCTGCTGCCCGGTTTAGATGACTCCCCTTGTTTCCTCGGGTCGATGTCTGCACTTGGCTTTAGTAGGTCCCCAGGCTTGTCTGCCTACACTTTCTCTTTAGATCTTTGTTAATGAGTGTGTTCAGTACAGCTTGGCCCCACAGGCCTCCAGCCCCGTAGATGGGCCTTAGTGGGCTGTGAGCAGTGGGCCCAGCCTTTCCTTGTTCTCCCGAGCAGTGTCTGTGCTGGCGTTGTGTTCAATAACCTCAGGCCTCAGGCTTTCTTCTCGTGTCAACCTCAAAATCGCTGTGGCTGTTTGAATTCAGGCCTCGTCGCTTCTCTGGTTCCTGGAGAGGAATATGGCAATGTGGAGGCCCACAGAACCTGGTTGCCACAGCCCATTCTTCCACACACCAGATATGTGGCCTGAGACTGCCCTTTCTGTGGCTCAGTTTTTGCTTCTGACATGTGAGGACAACAAGAGCTAACCCCACCCCTCACCCCACCACTGCCAACCCCTTTGTCCTCGACATAGGTTCCTGATGTAATGAATGTGAGAGCACAGCATAGTCGGGGGCCGTTGTTGAGATGAGGAGCCTGGATGGGCCACTGTTCTGGTGTCCCTGTCAGGCCCAGAGGCCTCCTGGGAAGGTGGCTCTGGTCTCTCAGAAACATGAACACCCCGCACGTCAGGGGACATGATGAAGGGGCTGTGTCTCTTGGTTTGTTTGCTGTCACGTTTGACTCAGGCTCTGAGCCTAGCTCCTCAGTCACTGTCATCGAACTTCCCACTCAGAGCCGGCTCCTGGATCCCTCCCATGAATGAGGCTCTTCTCAGGGACTCCAGCCCTCACCCCAATCTTGTTTCTCTTTCCCTTCCTGTCACATCCCAGAGAAAGGTGGCGTTCACGTTGTCTGTTAGCCGGAGGACATGCTAAGCCTTGCAGAGGGGAAATTCTCTAAGGGGCAGTCTTTCTGGCTTGGCCCTTGACTGGTCCTGTGGGACTATCCCCATCCACTGGGCTGTGTGGCATTGCCTGCAGAAGCTCCTAGACTCACAGCTTTAGGATGTTGACTGGATATTTCCTTGAGAACATTCCTTCTTATCAACCTGTAAGAAGAGAGCTATTGGCAATCATTGTATAGGGGATTTAAGATGAAATGTAACTTGAATGATCTCAGTGGAGCCTGTGGCCAAGACATTATTCACCAAATAGTCTGTGTGCTGTCCTACATTTCCCAGCCTCCCGTGTGGTTGAGGTCACACCACGTGACTCATTCTGACCAAGGGATCATGAGCAGAAGTAACAGGTGTCACTGAGGGACGAAGAGCTAACGTGACTCTTCCATCTTTCTCTTCCCACTCAGGGAACCTCAGGGCCCACGTGTTCCAGACAGCTTAGCTACAAGATGGAGAAGAGCCAAAGACCCACATCAGACTGTGATGTGAGTGAGAAGGAAGTTTTTACTCCGTTAAGCCATTGAGATTTTGGGGTGTGTCTATGGCAGCGGCCAGCATTCATTACCGTGACGATGGAAGCTCTGGACCCTCCGTGGGCAAGGTCTTGTCTTGTTCGCCCCTGTGACATCAGCACATAAGGAACGTGCAGATGCTGCTAAAGAATTCTCTGATGAACGACGGGATGAAGTCTTCGGATTTCCGATGTTTCCTCACTAGGCAACCAGTGACAATCCTTCACTGAGCTCTGCCTCCAAGGAAGGTCTCCGTTACCTTTCTTCTTGTCTGGCTCAGGTTCCATGTGTCCTCGCTTGTGAGAGTCGTGCTGCTTCTGCTCATACTACTCTGTCTCCTGATGTCACTTCCCTCTAACATAGGCCTTTCTAGCATTTGCCCTAAATCTGAGTCTTTGTCAACAGCGGTCCCGAGGAGCACATTGGTCCCCTGTGACCTATCTGTCACTAACCACTGGCTTGGGGGTTTTCCATGCCAATTTCTCCAGTAGTTTGATCTAAGGCCAGTATGGACATTGGACACATTGATGTGAGTCCTGAGATGGTGCCAAGCAAATGCTCCAGAGCTAGTCCCAATCCAGTAGATGTGATCAGTGTCACTGGGTCATTCTTCACTGGATGATGGTCATATGCTTCTAAATCTATCACCACGCTCATGTTTTGTGTCTCTGAATTAACCTCCTAGACTAGCCAGTAGAGGACTCTTTCTAAAGTCAAGTGACCCACCGCTCTGTCTCTGAAGAACAGTGGAATGGCTACGGACACTTAGGATTCCAGAACCTGAGTGCCCGGTTCAAATCCCTGTTCCACCACTTAATGGCTGTGTGACCTTTGGTAATTTACCTAACCTCTCTCTGCCTCAGTTTCCACAACTGTTAACAGGGAAACTTGGAGTAGAAAGAAGACCACTCCCAACTCTAAATATCGAAATCATGGCATGACCACATGCTGAGCCTCGCCCTGTGCTAGGAACGCCTGCACCAGCTCACAGAGGAGGAAACGGGGAGCCAGGGCTTAGAAAAGTGAACCTACTGGTCCAAACCCTTGAGAGGGGCAAGTTGGGAAATGGACCCAGATATGACCCACCGCTCTCCTTCACTGTCCCCCACACTGACCACACCAGGCTCTCTACCCTGCTGGCTTGGTCCCTAGCCTTCTGGGGACAATTCACTTGCAGCCAACTGGCTCTGACATCAGAAAGTGCTTCTTCCCTTTGAATTCTAGTCTACACCCTGGAAGATTCTCCCAACGGTCCTAGCTTTGCCCTCTGGAGCTCCACAGTGAGCTTAATCTCCTGAGTAACTGCAAAATAAATTTAATAAACTCCATTAAAGTGTGTAATCTCATAGACAGGGTGAAAAATTTCTGCACTTCAGACTTTCTTTCCTAATTACTAGCACCATGGAAATTGCAGGGATTAGAGACTCGGCTGGAGACAGGGATGGATTGTGTCACCAAGAAAGTACAGATGAACCGAAACCCCTGCACGATAAGGTGGGCTGGGATTTGCACAAAATTAGGAGGCAGGTCTGTGCCCATTAACTGCATGGGGACAGACAGAGACCTTCTGGGGTCTGTTTAGGAGACCAAGAAGAAGGTGGAAGTAGGGGTGAAGGCCAAGTATGGTGATTTGGGGGCAGCTTCTCTTTAACAAACTGATTCTATACATCTCAGAGTTCATCTGGGTGAACCTCATTTTCCAGATCAGACAACATATCTTCTCACCATCCCTTCCCTACTACTTCCACCCCCAGGAAGGAAGAGACTTGCCTGACATCACATAGCTGCTCCCTGGCAGCCCAGGACCAGAATCCAGTCTTTCTGATGCTATGTTCAGTGACCTTCCCATTGCATGAATTAATCCTGGTCCTTATCAGCTTTGGTGAAAAAAATGTGGGGAACCAGATTGTCATAGGGTCGCCAAAAAATGCTCTGTTATCAAAAGAAGATCTTTCTTTTCACGTGCTGTGTGGTCCATGAGAAGCAGTGGGGAGGGCGTGATGAGGCAGGGCCTGGCTCCTCGAAGTTCTTGTCTCACTGTCCAGCATGCACACAGTGGCACACTTATCACCACACCCCATCACAGACTGATGGCAGACTGGATTGATTTCAGCACGGTTCCCACCAAGGGTGGACCTTGCCATCTCATTCAATACTGGAGTTAATTCATGAGATGAAAACTATTTGCCATTCTTAGTCTTTACACGCTCCATCAACCAAGAGAAAAAGTAGGCAATTTGTGACTTTTAATTTTTTCCTAAAACCCACTATGGAGTATCAGCCGTGGCTGTTAGTGTGTAAAAGTGCCACGCCAGACTTGTTACAAGAATGGCCACAATCCTCACCACATCTGGTAATCAAGTCCTTTGCAATATGACTTTGCAGCTCCTTTCATTAAGTGGTGGAATTTGTTTCCTGTCCCTTACTTCCCATACCTGGGCTGGCTTTGTGACTTCCTTTGTCCAATAGAGCAGAATGGAACTGATAGTATGACAGTGTAGAGCCTGGGCCCCAAGAGACCCTGCATTCTTCTACCTGATCCCATGGAATGCCACCACTGCTCTGGGAATAAGCCTGGGCTAGCCTGATGGAAGATGAGAGACTCTGTGGTGTAATCACTCCCATCACCCCAGAGGACAGCCAGAGAACTGTCATTCATTTGAGTAAGGCCATCAAAGATTGGCCAATGCCAGCTGACCTGCCAGCTGACCACAGACAGGTGAGTAAGTCCAGGTGAGATGAGCCAAGTCTGTCTAGACCAAAAGAATCCCCAGCTATGTTGCAGACTTATGAACCAAATAAGTGCATATGGTTTTAAGATGCTAGCTTTTGGAGGTTTTTTTTTTTTTTTTTAATGCAGCCATGACTAATACAGCTAATGTATTCCTTTCAATCTTGTAAAAAATTATTTATTTTAGGGAAAGAGGGGCAGAGGGAGAGAATCTCAAGCAGACTCCCCACCAAGCATGGAGCCTGTTGTGGGGCTTGATTCCATCACCCATGAGATCATGACCTGAGCAGAAACCAAGAGTTGGATGCTCAACTGACTGAGCCACCCAGGCGCCCCCACTTCAGTAATTTTATGTGATAACAAGGCTCTCTATTTTACAGATGGGAAAGCTGAGACTCAGAGAAGTAAAGCCTTGCTTGAGGTCACCTTGCTTAGGTCACAGAGCTAATATTCAACCCATGTCTTTCTGACTTTCTGTCAATGTTTCATGTGGCTGATGAATCTCTAATACGGGAGTGGCAAATAGGTTTTATTTCACTTGGTAATGTCTGCTTGTAATGTGCTGAAAAGATGCAGGGGAACAAAAAAGAGTACTGTGGTTGATTAGTGATGTCTGCCATCTGTGGTGAATGTGGGAGCAGCATAGTGAGTGCTATCCATTTACCATGTAGATCTTGAGTCTACCAAGACCTAAAGTATGAGAGAATTTTGGCTAACATATCAAGATTTGTCACCGAGGCAGAGCAGGGTGATGGTGAGCACCATCTGCTCTTACCTAAAATGACCATGCGTGCTTGCTTTATGCGTGAGCCCTGGGTCCTCTAGCTATCAGTCCAGCTGCCACCGCTATCCAGCCCAGAGTGACACAGCATTGCTCACCTCTTAGGGCTGGTGTCAGGACTGAGAAAGAGAATGGATGAGAAAATATTTAGTTTCCAGGTAAAAATGATGACATAAGGACATTTGAATCCCATTCCTCTCTTGAAATCCATGAAAGTCACCAACAACAAATGGTAGATAGGGGAAGCTGTTTTTTCCCCTGAATTTTTATTGAAATCAGAAATTATCACAGCCCCAAAACATGAACCCTAAAGGCTTTCTGCCCCAATACTGTGAAATCTAGGCCAGCACACAGAGGAAACTGAGAATCCATGCAAATTTCCCCAGTGTGTTTTGTAGACTGGAAAAGTTGAGGCTTTATGGGACACATCCCAAAGGAAGTATTCCAGACCTGAGAACTTTATCCAGAAATCCTTGGCTTAGAGCACTGAGATGCAGACACAGCCTCCCCAGGGGCTTTTCTGGGGTCACACTGACTGCTGGGTGTCAAACACTGAGCTGTGTTCCCACAACACAGGCTACTGTGAGGGAGAGTCTAAGACAACAAACCCAAAGGGAAGCTGCAGTCTTCTTGAGGCTGTCCTCCCACCCCTTCCCATGCTACCCTTCCACAAAAAGCTGGTCCCATCCAAAATAAGCTAAGAAGAAACCGACACAGGAACTGTGCATGGATGTTGCAGGAAAGGAGAAAGGGTACATAAGCAAAGGCAGATGAGAAAATACATCACAAGAGGAGTTGCCCAAAGAAATGGGGGAAAATGCCTTTTTCTTTAATTTCAAAGGACATAGTGTTTCTTTATTTTTTTTTTTTTAAAGATTTTATTTATTTATTCGACAGAGATAGAGACAGCCAGCGACAGAGGGAACACAAGCAGGGGGAGTGGGAGAGGAAGAAGCAGGCTCATAGCGGAGGAGCCTGATGTGGGGCTCGATCCCAGAACGCCGGGATCACGCCCTGAGCCGAAGGCAGACGCCCAACCGCTGTGCCACCCAGGCGCCCCTCAAAGGACATAGTGTTTCTTTAAAAAGACTCAAACAAGAAGTAAGAGGATTGAAAGAAGTGATTATAAAATACCATCGTGAGATGAAAATCAAGCTGGCTGTCCTTATGAATGAAACAGAGAGACAGAGAGAGAAAAGAAACAGAAGAGATTAAAACCATGTTAGAAAAACCAACAAATAAAATGAGTAGGGCTAAAGCTACAATAAAGAACATCGTGGATAAGCTAGAGAAAGTGATACAACATTACATAGAAAAGAAGAGCTCTTTTTGGGTCAAAGATAAGAATGACGAGAGGCATAAAAGACAAACAAAGGTTATCCAACAAGCCAACCTTGTCTGGGACAAACGGCCTAAAAATATTCAAAGACACACTAAAACAAAAGCCTTGATATAAAGATATGAATTTCTAGGTCTAAAGTGCACACGGTCCTGCAGGAAAAATTGCCAAAGAAGTATCAGCTCTGTGACAAGTCTGAATGAAATCATTGGGCTTCAAAAAGAAAAGATTCATCTGGTTGTCCAGGTTAAAAAGTTGAAATCACAACATACGAGAAAATCAGGCTGGCACAAATATCTCCATGGTAATGCTAGGAGACAGTGGAACGATGTCTGCAACGTTCCAAAGCAAAGAAAGTACAACCCTGAATTTTATACCCAGCCAAGTTGTCTTTCAAGTGAAAAGGCAACAGAGACATTCACAAGTGTACAGAGCTCAGGAAACAACACTCATGAGTCTTTGGGGAAAAAAATTCTATTAACAAAAATTTGAAATGAAAAAAGAACAAAGGAAAGGGAAAGGTAAGGTTAAAAGTTAAGATAAATCAGAAGAAAGGAAGGACTAGGGGTGAGAATGGATTCTCGTTAAATGCAGAGCTCGCTCTAAGTTGCCATGATAATTGTGCTTCCAGAACAGCATGAAGTGTTATGAACCCTGACAAGGTAATAATAATGCTTTAAGGAACAGTGTAAGTGTGCTAATTTCCAACCTTATTACCAAGGAGTCAATACATTCAATCTAGAAGTAAAACATAATAATAAAACCAGTTTTTTTTTAAAGCATAACCACAACTCTTAATATTTTACAAGCTTTCTTCTTAACTATATTTTTTAAGAAAAAAATCTCTTATGGAAATACATTTATCTGAAGTTAATATTTTATTTCGCTGTAATTTTTAATCCTTCTGTGAAATTTAAGTAAAATTACTTCCAATACTTTTTAATTAAAAATAGCATGTATAATTTCATTTTTCCTCATCTATCTTTCCTTCTATGCTACATATGTGCGTGGAGAGGTGCCTAGAATGAGATTCACCAAATATTGAACTTTTTCTTGGTAACATTCAGCATTGCTTGAATATTTTACACTACACATTTGCCATTTTTTACAAAACTAAAATTCATTTTTACAAAATTAAAATTCATTATTTTAAAATTATTTCAGTGGTATCAGTCAGATCTCAGATCATGTCTTGTTCAATGAGCCCCAATCTGGATTTTGACGAAAGTGGGGTGCTGGGGGCTATCTTTGCAAAAAAATACAGGATGATTATCAGAGGGTCACAGGGAGGAAAAGCTGTGATGGGACCTCTGGGATGAGTAGCAAATGTTGTTTAGAGGGGAGGAACAGGGCAGGGTGCAGGGTGCCCGAACACCCCCATCTTGGCCATCCAGGTATGGGACGAGGGACGGGACTCTCGGACTCCAACTTAGCTGTCTTTCCCTACAGGTCCATTTGGGTCTGGACTATTATTACTGATGGCAACTGGGCTCCTTCCATCCACCTTGCTCCTTCCCGTTCATTCCTTTGTAAGCCAGTTGTATCAGCCTGCTCCTACCTGCTGAAGACCTTCCCTGGGCTCCTCTTGCTCTCAGTCTAACAGAGAGGTTGGGTGACTTGCCCCAGGTCACACAGCTAGTAACTGGAAGACAAGGCATTTGAACCTGGTCAGTCTGGCTCCAGAGGCTGTGGGCTTACTTATCAAAGACCAAGATCCCCAGCATGTCTCCCAACCCCCATCTGTCTGACAGCCTTCCACTCTTCTTATGCTGGAGAGGGCTGGGCTGGGGGAGCTTCACCTAGGAAGAGATCGGTGGATTGGGTGTCTCTCTTCTGGCCCCTCTCTTTCTCACCACCCTGTCCGCAGTGTTCCTAGTGAAAGTAGGAGCAACTGCGAGTCAGAGGCTGGCCTGGGAGACAGGAATTTGAGTCCCCGTCCCGTGACGGCCAGTAAGGCCGGCTCCGTAAAACAGGATTGCTCTAGTGCATGGATCCCTTGACTTATTCCTTCACTTGCATATTAAATAAATCTTTATCAAACACCCACTAAGCCCTGCAGTGGGCACCAGAGATTCCCTGGTAGACAGAGTCCCTGTCCCCCCAGGGAGCCAGGGAGCCAGATCCCAGCGGCACGGGCGGAGAACAGTGGGTGCCCTGTGGGGGCTGACTCCAGTTCAGTGGAGATATCAAAGATGGGGGCAAGCCAGTGGCAGGAGAGTTGGGGAAGGGCATTCTAGACTGTGGGCAGACAGGCGGAAGTGGCCATTTTTTTCCCCAAGTGCCAGAAGCCACGGGAGGTTTATGAGCCGGCGGGTGGGGGGGATGTGATCTGATCTATGTTTTCAGACATTGCCCTGGCTGCCTGGTGGAGGAGGGAGGTGGGAGGCTGAAGAGGAGGCCGGAGCCGGGTGAGTGGGAGGTGCTGAGGTGCTGCAGGGCCAGGAAGGTTCTAGCACACCCTCACACCTTCCCGTATGTTCTCTGGCGCATCCAGGCCAGGCAGCCGGCTCCTGGGCCCTCCTCCATCCCAGGCCATGGCAGATGGAAGTCGGGGCCGTGCTGTCCTGAGAAGCAGAGATGTGGGGAGCCCTGGGGAGAAACACATGTCCCCAGCACTCCTGGGAATGTCCTCCTCGACAGCCGCGTCACTTTTGCACAGACGCAGAGGTGCTAGGTGGCTAGCTGGATGAAAATCTTTGCATTGCACTAGTCCCTGACCTCAGCTTTGCCTCTCCTGCCCTAGACGGAGAGGGAGGACAGGGTGGAGTATGGGGTGAACGTGCCAGAAAGCTCCCTTCCCAGGCTCCCGGTTTCCTGCTCCAGGCCCCAACTCCTTGTCCTGGCACTCAGAGCTTGAGTAACCAGACTTAAACCTTCCTCTTTGGCCCTGCTTCTCTTCCCACAGTGCTGGCTACAGCCAGACTGGCTGCAGAAACCTCAAACACTCCCCATGACGCTGCTCTGCTGCTCGGTCCAGGCCCTTCCCTGTTCCCCTCCATGGGTTCAGTACAGACTTCCCCTCATTCCCCACCCCTGGACCTCCCCCGAGAGACGGGCGACAGCCTCTCCCTCTCGCACAGATGAGAAATGATCTCTCAGAGGCAACGGATGTGACTCACCCAGCGTCTTGCAGCCCAGAGGCCAGATGCACCCCAGACCAGCCTGAAGCTCACCCAGCCTTGACCATGGGGCGGGTCTGCTCCCAGGACCCTCAGCCCCACAAGAGCTTACGGCGACCACAGTCCCCACATGTTCCTGGCATTTCGGAGCAGTTTCCTGCCCAGCCACTCGTTCATTTGTTTTTCATTCAAATCCTGTAAGATGAGTCAGGCAGGGACGGTCATGTTCACTTGTCAGATGAAGAAACTGAGGCCCAGAGAGGGGCAGTGACTTAACTGGAGCCAGTGTGTGTAGGGGGGGTCTAATGGTGGAGGCAGGACTGGAGGCTTGGCCTCAGAGCTCCTGAACACTGGAGAGAAGCTGAAGGAAGGGACTCAGGCTCAGGGGTGAATCAGGGAGGGCTCCCTTAAAGAGGCAGGCCCAGCGGCTGGCTGAAGAGGACGGGAAGAATGGGGCTTGGTGAGAAAGGAGGCCAGACCTGAGGGCTGAGCCGAGCACAGGTACAAAGGCCAAGAGAAAAGAAGGTTGTTTTCCATCTGGGCTGTGCAGAGTATTCGAGAGTAGGGAGGGGGCTTCAGAGTCAGGGCCAAGGTTTTAGATGATGACTGAGACCCGACGGGACTTATCTGTCCTGGGGCCTGTTCTCTCTACAAATAGGTCACTCATGGACCCTGACATAGCACCCACCATGGGCCTGGCGCCACCGAGCCCCTCTGTACATACGAGCTAACTGATTAAGTGGGGACTCTTCTTAGTGCCCACTTTACAGGGGAGGGGGATAAGGTACGGAGAGGGTAAGTCACGGGTCCTAGGTGCCATTGTTCTGAGTGGTGGAGCCAGGATCTCTGTGGTTCCAATGCCTAAGTTCTTAGCCTCAGGAAGCCACCGCGCTGTTGCATGCAAAGGCCACCGCCGTCACCCTCCTCCTGCCCTCCTCCCACCTAACAAGCCCCTGGGGGGGGTCATACAGTGACAGCAGGAAGCGTCCACCCAGCAGCTGTGTGTGGTCAGCTGGAAGTGTCCATGGTCAGCTTAGCCACACTTGGACACCCGCGTCAGGGGGCCGTAGAGCTGTCTGGGGAGACTGAGGACTGAGCATGTGGAGATGGGTTCAAGCCTTAGCCCTCTGAGGGATGTGTGACCTCAGGCAAGCCACTTAACCTCTCTGAGCTGCCTTTTTCTCCTGGACTCTGAGGCAATGAGAAGGTTCAAACGGACATGGACACATTTTACAAACGGGAGAGGTGGGGGAGGCTATGGTGAGCCTGTGGGTATCATTGTCACCACCAGGGCCTCCTCCTGTTTTCTAGCAATCCTGGGACCCAGCAAGAAGCTCTTCTTCCCTCCCTGACAGCATTTTTCTTGAACCAAATCCCCCAGCGGGGGAGTAAGTGAAAGCTATGATTGACTTGTCTTCATCAATATCCCTCCCGCTGCTCCCCGTCCTCCCTGTAGACTGAGCAAGGAAAATCCATTCGTGCCTCTGGGAGCTCCAAGCCTTGTCAGGCCCTCAGGTTCCTTAGAACCCCAGCATGTCAGAGCTGGATTCTAGGATGTCATCAGGCTCGGCCCTTTCACGCAGATGGGGAAACAGGCCTGACCGTAAATGATGGCAACAATAATATTAGTAATAATAACTGTCTACATCAATACTTTCAGTTGCAGGTGATAAGAAGAAAATCCACATCAAACTGGCTTTGGTGCAAAGGGGAGGTATTGGCCTAGGTGACTGAAAAGTCGAAGAGTGGGGCTTCAGGAATGGCTTGTTCAGGAAGGACCTAAGACAATGTCCCCAGATCTGAGTCTCTCTCACTCTTTTCTTTGGTTCTGTTCCATTGGCTCCATCTTCAGATACTGTGTGCTGGGAAGAGGTTACCAGCAGGCTTTTTGTCCCCTCAGGTTCAATTCCGGAGGCAAAGTGTATATACCTCAGTCCCAGCTTTCCCGGCCAGTGTTTCATTGTACCTTGTTTGTTCTTATTGGGCTATGTGACCGTCCCTGAGCCAGTAACCATGGCCAGGTTAATGTCATGCCTTGCCTAGCTGGGGCCTGGGCTGAAGCCTCACCCAGAACCACAGACAAGGGGTGGAAGAGTTGGGGGTATCTTTCTTTGATCCTTTCCCAAATCAAGGGCTGTTGCTGAAATAAGAGGACATGGGTACTGGGGAGGCAAAGAACCCCCCAGACTACACATGCTGGATGGAGCACCTACTGCACACAGATGCTGGTCTGAGCACCTGGCCCCGATGGTCACAAATCTCCCTAGCAACTGCCAGGTAGGCGAGCACCTCACAGAGGAGGAAATTGAAGTCAGGACTTGAGGTGACAGACCTAAGGCCACCCAGCGAGGAAGGGTTCCAAGTCAGCCTGCCAAAGTGCGTTTTTTGAACACTTACTACTGAGGGCAACTGGGGCTCACTCCCAGTGGGGAATGCTAGGAGACTTTCTAGAAAACCCCTCCCAGCTATTCCACCAATGGGCCAGGGAGCTGTGGTAGGTGTCCCGCAGGTCCTTACTGGGTCCTTCCCCATCATTGGCTGAAGGCTGTCTGTACGGCCTGCAGCCCAAAAGGAGACCTCAGATGGAGACTCACGGGCACTTGCTGGAACATTCTAGTGGCACGGTCTGGGATGGAGAGTGTTGGGGGGGTGCTATGTCTGGGACCTGGACAGTATCTGCCATGTGTATGATTGACAGAGGGGGAGGGAGCCTTCTCCCTTGTTTCCCACCTTGCCCACCTCTGCCTTCCTGCGCCGCCCCCCCTCCCGGGCCCCAGCCCCCAAAGGAGGAGGAACTCTGAACTAATTTATCAGAGCCGTGGTTACTGGGGGCCAGGGTCACTGTGCTGTAAGGCCGGAGCCCGTACAGGCTTTCTCCTATGCTTTCTGCCACTGACATGCGGTCAGTGATGTGGGAAACAAAAGCAAAAGAAAAAATTAAATTTCCTTACTACTTACAGCCTTGAAACAGGAAGAGTGACATTCCTCTAGGAACTCAGCTACCTCGATGTTAATAGTTTGCTAAAGGCTAAAGGCAGTCTTAGCTTAACATTATCCCGACCTCCAGGATCTCGGAAATCGTCTTTAACATATAAAAATTCCTTCGGAAACTTCCTTTATCTCTACCCCCAAGATACATGTTGGTAATTGTCCTCCAAGCATAGGACCCACCGATATACATCTGAAGGGTCCTGTGACTAGGGTGGGACCAGACAGTGATGAATGACCTTTCCCTAACAATAACTAGCCCCTCCAGGTCCTGGAAACCTTGTTTGCAAAATACCTGGGAGGCTTGTTATCCCCGACCCCCTCCCAACTTGAAAGTATATAGTCAGTCACCCGTCACAAGCCCAGTGCAGCCCTGTCCGCCCACGGGTCCTGTCCCCATGCTTTAATAAGACCACCTTTTTGCACCAAAGACATCTGAAGAATTCTTTCTTGGCTGTGGGCTCCAAACCCTAACATTTTCTGCATTGTGGGCACATGCAGACAGGACTTGCCTCTTCTTTCTCACTTTGTCCAAAAAAACCACTGGGTGGGTGAGTTAGGCCAGAGACTGCAAGCTCGGCCCTATGGCTCTCTGTTTCCCTTCTTGAAATGCTTTCCTCCTTATGGTCAGCCAGAGGTGAGCCAATCTCAAAACTCATATAAGACTGGAGTAGGAGGCCCCATCTCAGCTTTGAGCGTAAGCTAGAAAATTCTATCCATGAGTGTAGGAGGCACAGTGACTTTGGCAAGGTCACAGCAGCCCCTTTGCTCCTCCTCCCTGGGCTGCCCCACTGGAGGGGCCTGGAAGTCCTCAAGGGCAAGGTGACCCAGCGCAGGCCCCTCCCCGTGGTGGGCGCCCTCCTGCACCGCCCTTTCCTTTGTTCTCCATTCCAGAGGTTCCTGGAAGCCGGGAGGGAGGAGCACAGGGGAAATCACTGTACACTTTTCTGCTTTCCCTTCTGTGACCTCATCCTGTTCTCAGCCAGACCGCAGGTCCTGGCTCGGGGCTTATAACTTCAAGGTCCTTTTCATGTTTCTAGGTCGGAATTTTATTGCTTTTGGCCAAAGGCCGCTCAACATTCACAGAGCACAGCATGGGCCGGACTCAGCCTTAGAGTAAGTTACCGGTTCGGACCGGCGCTCATGGATCCCAGTTAGTGGCTCTGTCGGAAATGACGTTCACCCGAGCTTGTCCGGCGCCAGGACCCCAGGTGCAGTCGCGTCTGCATGGGGCTGTTGGACGTGACCTCTCGTTCGCAGGTGTGCTCCAGATGGAGCCCTGAAGTCACTGCCCTGGATCTGGTGGCTCCAGGCCCACAGAGGAGGTGGCACCGGGGTGGCGCTGGGGGGGCGGGAGCCAGGGCCTGCTGGCGGGATGCCAGGATCCAGACCTTTCCTGCCTCAGTTTCCTCATCTACAGCATGGGCAGGTAGCAATACCCGGGGTGGGGGGGGTGGTTGTGACGGTTGGGTGAGGGGAGGCAGAGGAAGTCTGTGTACCTGGCACAAAGCCAGCTTTCAGGGATCTCAAACTCAGGAGTTCCAGATCTTTCCATGAGACCCCAGTCTTCTGGTAGCAGACAGTGCGGAGGCAAATAGGACAGTTAACTTTGTCTCTCACTGAACTGCAAATCCGGAGCCTGAAGTGAGATCTGGGAGAGACAATGGGAGGAAGAAGCGCCGGGTGGGCTCCTGGGGAGCTGATGTGAGAGCTGGCAGGGCCTCCCCACCCAGGGCCCCCAGAAGCTGCACCCACCTGTGCCCTCGGGCCTGGGGGTTGGAGTTCTAGGAGGAGGGACAGGGTGATGGGGCTGGAGCCAAGGGCAGAGACTGGATGGGTCCTTCTGCCCTGAGCCCCATCTGACACCCTACAGAAGGGCGTGGTGGTTTGGGCCCAGCGCTGCTGGGGGGATGGTGTGGGCCAGCGTGGGGCAGAGGTCAGCCTGGACCTGGCACAGGTGCAGGGGGGGGGGAGGTGGGCAAGGAGGCAGCAAACTCAGACAATGGTTCCAGATGCTGGAGAGCATCAGACTCCCCGGGGAGGAGGTTGAATACAGATCCCCGCCCCCCTGCCTCCAGGGTCCTAGTTCTGAGGTCTGGGGAGGGTTCTGGGGGTCAGCATGTTAACAAACCCCTCCCCCATTCAGGAGGCGGTCAACCACACTTTGGGGGCCCCGAGGGTCATCTCAGGCCTAGGGCTGGAATTGGAGGACACTGAGTGGCCAAGGACCAAGGCAGGTGACCGGTGAAGGTGTGGAAGTTTCACAGAGTGGGGAGAAGAGGGCTTTATTGGAAAGGCAGATGGGACAGCATGGGTGTTCAAGACTCTGGGGACACATGGGACCTGCCTCTGGGTCGTGTCTGTCCCTCAGAATTCCCATGGACTTCAGGGTGCATGTTTTCATGGCTGCAGTCCGTGGTCTGTCCCCTTGCATCTGGAGGGGGCGGTCTTTGGCTTTGGCCAATAGAAGGTGGTGGCAATGATGGTGTGCGGGTTTCTGGGGACGAGAGTTCAACTAGTGGCAGCCCCCCCTTCCAGTCTCCCGGGGGAGGCCAGTGGAACAGGTGCGATTGTCTGGCCTCGAGGAAGCCAAGACGCCACGGGGAGAGCAATGCCCACTGACCGCAGGGGGCTTGCATGGGAGGGACATCACAGCCCCAGCAGGTGTGACGGGGGAAGGACCCAGGAGCCAGCTAACAACTAGAACTGAGACCCAAACAAATGGCCCCATCGTGCCATCACCGTGCCAGTCCTGTGGGCCACTCTGCTAAGGCCTGTCACTGTGGAGCAGACACAAACTGTCCTCCATGTGCCAAAATCCTAACTCGGAAGATATGGGCAAAATGTAATAATATAATGGGCTATTTACAGCCACCAGGTCTTAGAGTGGGTTGTTTCACAGTGGTAGATAATCAGAACACTGAGTCTTGGGTTCCATCTGTAGAATGGGGCAGTAACACAGCACGCCAGGCAGAGGCGGTCTCCGGCCTATCCAGAGGACATCACGTTCAAGGTTCAGCTCTGCCACTCTGCAGCCATGCGGCTTTGGTCAAGGGACTTAACTCATGTATAGAATGGAAGCTGATCATAGCACCCTGCCCATGGGGCTTTGTGAGGATTATGTGGTCAATCCATTAGAAGTGCTTAGAACTTCGAATGGAAATGCCAGCACGTAGCCCTGACTAGTAACCTAGCAAGCCTTGGGCACCTGTGCCGTCATTATGAAGATTGTGCTCATTGATTGAGCACCTACTATGTGCCAGGCCCTGTTCCAGGAGCTTGGGGGCACATCAGGAACAAAACAGACCAAGATCCATGTGATGGGGGGCAAGGGACAGAGGAAAGGGGTTGAAAGCTGGTGAAGTCCGCCGCACAGTACGTGATTTTGCAGACCAGAGAAAAACAAGGCAGAGGGGAGATGGGAGAGTTTCCGAGCTGAGCTGCTCGGAGGTCCTGGGCAGAACGTGCTTCTCCCAGCAGACATCCCTGTGCCCTGAGTGAGACAGATCAGATGCCCAGGCACCCTCTGACCCCTCTAGGAGGTGAGCAAGTGGCCGGCCAGCCCACCCCAGGCAGTGTCCTCAAAAATAAACCCAGTTTCCTGGCGAGCTGAGTGAAAGCGTATTTCTTGGAAAGTGCTGTTCAAACAATTACCCGAACCTTCTACCGTCAGGGCAGGCGTCACATGGTAGACATCTGGCGAAGGTGTCAGTGATCATAATTAATTAGCCCGTCCCCAGATTCCCGACAGGATGGTGTGTCAGCAGGAGCCACCTGCCTGGTCTGCGGGGATGGGGACGGGGACGGACCCCGTGTACCTGGGGGCACCCCCGCGGGTGGGAGCTCGGGGCGCTCAGGCTTCCCCCACAGCCCGGGGTGGGGGCAGCTCGGTCCAGGGGAGGCAGTGCTCACCCCAAACACCCCTTGTTGTCGGTTTCTGAGACTTTGAAACAGAAGGTGGCCCGGAAGCCCGTGTGTGTTCAGACAGATGGAAGCAAGGTGTGGCAGTGACAGCAGTGAGGACGTCACAGATTTCATGTCTTGACATAAACTGGCCGCGTGCCATCTCAGGGTCCAATTTGTGCACATGAGCTCGGCTAACCCTATTGGCAAAGGTGACCTCCTGACTTATGTCATACCTGGGACACTTGGGAGAGCGAGGGGCTCTGTCAATAATGACACCCCCATGCCCCCTCACTGCCCCAGGCTCCCGGGCAGGTTGGCTCCTCCACTTCCCATCTCAGCTCAGTGCCCCGTCCCCAGGCCCCCCTGACCTCTCCCTGAGGTCGTGGCCCCTCCGGCCACGCAGTGACTCCCACACTATTCCATGTCCCCGTCCTGTCCACAGGGCTCTTCTCCGTCAGAGTCCTCCCCACACTCTCCTCACCAGCTGGCCTGTCATGGAGTTGGTCAGTCATTGGGTGCCTGTCACCTCTCCCCAGGACCGCGTGGGCCGTGAGGAGGGGCTGGGTGTCTTCTGTCCACTGCCTGCCCCTCCTGTGCCTTGAGCAGTGCCCAGAGTAGCTGCCCATCGAGTGATGGGAGGGCGGGAGGATGGGGGTGGGTGGGCAGTCATGGGAATGAATTAACGAAAGTTACTGAGTGGAGGAACTGGGACAGGAGTTATGTCTCCTCTCTAGGGGCTTTGCTGAGGTGACAGCTCTTAGAGGAATCTTTGGGGAGCGGGGAGTGGGGCCTGGGGATGAGCTGTTCAGTTTGGGAAGCGGACTGGGGGACTGGCAGGCGGGGTGCCCTGGAGGGCGGTGGGGAGGATGGGGGAAGTGCTTGAAATCACGGGGTTCAACCACCAGCAGTGCTGGGTGGGGGGGGAAGGTAAAACATGCAGTATGACTCAGAGAACAGGACCTGGTCCCACCTCCACCACCAAGCAGCTGCAGGACCTCCGGCCCGCAACCTCCCCTCCCTGGGCCTTCATGTGTGCACACGAGCAGAACAGCCCAACGAGCAGAACAGCCCAACGGCCCGCTGCAGGCAGGCAAGGGAGGAGGGGGCGCTTGGTGCCAGTGCTGGGGCTCCTGGAGGAAAGAGGCTCGCTCCGGCCCTCCACAGAATGCATTACAGGGCTCAGCCCACCAGGCAGGCCCCTCGGAATGCATCTGGCGACTTGGGCCATTAACTCCTGCGTCAGCGGGTCACTTAGCAGGGCCAGTTGTGTGCAAATGGGGAGTGGGAGGCAGTGCCAGTAGGAGCCAGGAGCTGGGGTCTGCTCACCGCCTTGGCTGGGGTGGGGTGTGTCAATGCTCTTTGGGAACCTCCCTTCCTCAAGGGAGCTTCTTGATCTCTTTGCTCCACTCACTGGACCAATACGTACTGACCACCTTTTTCTGTGTTCCAGGCACTGTGCTGGGTGCTGGACAGCGTGGACAGCAGAGCAGACACCACCACAGCCCTCCTGGAGGTCAGAATCCAGCAGGGGATGGATGTGAATGAAATTATCACCCAAGTAGATCATTGCCCACCAAGAAATAGAGAGGATGCAGGGAGAGGAGTCACGGGGAGGAGGGATGGAGGAGAGATTTCCCTGGGGACGCGGCAGCAGAGCTGGGACCTGAAAGATGCGAAGACGTTAGCAAGGCTACAAGGAGGGAGGAGTATTCCAGGCAGAGGGAACTGCATGTGCAAAGGCCCGGAGGTGGGGCAGAGTGTGTCTGAGGGCCTTAGAGTTGCCGGGATGGCCTCTTCCCCATCATTTGGGGAAGCTGCTATTCCCTGATGCCCTGCTCTGTCAGGCGCTATTTTAGGTATTTGCATCTGTAGTCTTGACTATCACAACCATTCATTGCACCTGCACTGTCTGACTATTTCCCGGTTGAAAACTCTCCCAAGAACCTCTCCCCTTCCATCACCCTCAGGGTAGAATCTGCATACCTCAGCCTGGTGCTCCAGGTCCTTCTAGGTCCGGCCCCTGCAGCCCCTCTAGCACCACGGAAGGGGCCACCCTTGACCGCTATCCTGCCCCCACATACCACCTAATGTTCAGCTTCACTCAACCCATTACTCTCCAAACAATCCTGCCCTTTGCCTCTTCTGTTCCCTTAACCAGAAATGCCCTTCCATGACCTCAGTGCTAAGCAAACTCCTACTCATCCCTCAGAGCCCAGTGAGGTTTTAGGTTCTCTTTGAAGCCCTCATCAGCATCCCCAGGGCTGGGCTGTCGTTACATGCTTGACAGCCTGTAAGACAGTGAGGAGTGCAAGCGCTGAGGTTATGCCCACCTCAGCATCAGAGCTCAGCCTGCCAGCAGGAGGGATTTCACCCGCACCAAGCACCTGCGACATTCCAGGTCCTGTTCCTGGGGCTTCAGCTGCAGCATTCATTGAGTCAGACTGCATCCTTTCACTGAAGAGTCTATTAAACAACTAAACCATAAATAAATACCTAATTATCATTTGTGTTAAGTGCTCTGAAGGAAGGAAATAGACACCTCAAGAAAGAATTGTAGGAGGTAGAAACTAACTTGGATTGGGGAGCGATGGCCAGAGAGGGTTATCTGAGGTGATGACATCTAATTTGGTGTCAGGAAGGGAGGGGACCCTTCAGGTGGGAGGACCATCTGAGGGGGAAGGAGCCTGGTCCTCCTGGTCCCGGTGGCCGCGGAGGGCGGGGGCCTGACCCGAGAGCAGAGGGCTGTGCAGAAGGGCTCCAGGTCAGGAAACGATGGGGCAACATTTGCGCTTTGAGACCATGACTCTGCCCGTGGATGGGGAGTGACTTGGGGGCAGCCGTGGAAGTGGGGAGGCCAGTGAGGAGACCGTGGTCGGGGTCGGGAGATGGAGGACAGGGGGAGATGGATGTCAACGCAGCTGTTGGTTGGGCTGGTATCAGTGGCCACATCGTAGGGGCGCGATGGTGAAGTTTGTGGGCGAGGGGATTGGAAGCTGCCCCACCCCCATCCCCCACGACCCCTGTCAGCCCAGGTTCTGCGGTCATCTGGGGTCCCCACCCTCATGCCTGCAGGAGCCCCGCCTCACAGGTGGCCTGGAGAATCCCAAGCCCTGGACCCTCCCCACGTCATGCCCTTGCTCAGCCGTGCGGCCCCATCGGGCTCGGGCTGGAGGCGGCTCAGGAAGGAGCAGGTCTGGGGGATGAGGGGTGGGCGTCCCCTGACTCTGCCCTGATGGGAAAGGTGACCTTGGGCAAGACTCGTCTCCCAGACTGCCCGCAGGAGACAGGCTGCAAGAGGGCAGAGGGGTCCGGGTCAGGTGACCCCAGTGAGGTCTGCGCGGCAGCCTCGGCCCTCCCTGCAGGGCCTCGGTGAGGACCGAGGGTTAAAGTCTGAGCTGCTCTCATGGCTGCTGGAGCCTGTCTGCCCCTCCTCACCCGTGATTAATTCAGTTTGGTAAAGCAGTATTTACGCTGGAAATTTAATCGTCACTTCTGATGGTAAAGGAATTGAAAAATAAATTGAAAGTGTTGGACGATGCATTAGTGTGGGTGATGGACTGGAAGTGGGGCCGCCCACTGGCCTCCCCATTGGGCAATTCGCGGGCCCCAGAAATTGGCCAAGTTGTGGTCCCACAGTCGCAGGATCAGGAGCCGGGGAAGATGGGGTGAGAGGGCTGGGTGCAAGGGGACGTGAGACGCGAAATGAGGAGAGGAGAGAGATTCCCGCGTGGAGGTGGAGGCGGCGTCCAGTGTCACCCGGCCCAGCCCGGGTCACAGAAGAGAAGATGAGCCTGGGGAGGGGCAGGGGCCTGTCCATGGTGACACAGGCTTCTGGGGGCACATGGGGCTGTGGTCCAGCCTCTCTCCTCCCTCCACCAGGCTAGGGGATGTGGGAGTTTGGCCTCCCAGGAGAGGGATGCTCTTGTCAGCTCTGCCCCAGGGTCCACTCATCTGGGGAGGGTGGCCTCTGTCTGCCCCCAGGCCGTTCCTCTGCCTCGGGACAGGGGTGGGGTGTCTACCTACGAGGGGCCACTTACCAGTGGTCTCTGTCAATACAATGTGAGCTCACGCCTCTGTGAGTCTGCAGGGACTAGGGGCTTCCTAGTAGGACAGCTCTTGACTCTCATCAGAAACAAGACTCCCCCATTTGACTGAATGTCGAGGCAGGACTGAGGGCAGGACTCCCCTCACTAGACGGGGGGCTCCAAATTTCTCTCCAAGAACAGAGTGTGTCCCCTCCCTAGACTAGGGTCACCTAAAGTCAGGACTGCCCCTCCCCTACCAGCCTGAGGCCTCCCCCATTGCACACCCTCTCCTCGGCCTCTTCACAGGGCTGGGGTGGGCAGTCCGGGCAAGCCCCACTGGGCAGGCTGGCTCTGCGGAGGGGGGATAGGCAGGAAGCTGGAGATGGAGGGGGGCCACATACTGACTCTCAAACCCTTTGGATACAGGGAAGGTCTTTGTCAGGAGGACTAGGGCTCAGGGATCATGTGGACAGGCCCCCACTGTGTTGTCCAGCCTAGGATGGACCAGGCAGGGCCAGGAACAGCCCTCACCATGCTTACACCCCTTCTTCCAGATAAGTGTGGAACAGGGAGAGCCCAGCCCCAGAGGCAGGAAGTCTGGGCTCCAGTCCAGCTCGCTCCTCCATCCATCATCCATCATCCATCATCCATCCATCTATCCATCCATCCATCCATCCATCATCCATCCATCATCCATCCATCATCCATCCATCCAGCCAACAAGTGTGGTGAGCACCGACTAAGTGCCTGGCCCCGTGCAGAGCACTGGGGACACAGCAGGGCACGGCACAGACAAGGTCCCCATCCCATGGAGCTTGCAGCCTCCTGGGGGTGACGGATCAGAACCCACCAGTGAAGGGATCATTTCCGAAAGTGGTAGATGCTGTGACAGAGATAATGCACGATGAGGAGGTGAAGGGTCCCGGGGCTGGGGTCCTTCTGCCAGGGGGTCTGGGAGGGCTTTGACTCCAGGCTGAGGTCTGTGGATGAGATGGTCATCCCAGGCATCGGGATGGTGAATATGAAGTCCTCGGCACGATCTAGGGATGTTCCAAAGTGCCGGGGGGGGGGGCGGTGAGCCAGGGTACCCGAGGGACTGTGGGACAGGAGGACGGTGTAGACATGGCTGGAGACGGCTGTGGGCTCACACACAACCCCGTGGCCATGGTGAGGACTCTGTGGTTTATTCTGGGAGCAGCGGGAACCCCTGGAAGGTTTTGAGCAGGAAAGTGACCTTTGTGTATGTTTCTAAAAGTCACACTTGCTGCTGCGGGTAATGGAGTGTGGAGGGGCAAGAAGGAGCACGGGGACCTGGCAGGAGCCACGGCAGGTGTCCAAGGGAGAGTGGGTGGCCAGGACCAGGGTGCGGGCAAGCAGGTGGAAAGAAGCAGATGAAAGGCAGACACACGATGGTGGTTGAATCGAAGGAACTTGGTGATGGCTTTGATGTGGTGGGAGAAGGGGAGAGTCAAGAATGACTCTGGGTGCTCAGATTGATTGACCGGATAGAGGGAGGTGCCATTTGTAGGCACAGGAAAGGCTTGGAGCAGGTAGGTTTGAGGAAGAGGAAGTTCTCTTCTGGATATGCTAAGTTTCAGCCGCCTCTCGGGGGGCATACCTGGGGATATGGAAGTGCCATCGACACTTGTTCTGTGCACCAAATTTTCCTTTTTACCTCCCAGACCTGTGGTGGATTGCACTTCTCTGCCCACCCGAAATTGGATCAAGCAAGTGCTTTGCTCAGTGAAGTGTGAGTGGAAGTAACGTGGGCAGACTGAATTAGGAGTCTGTGCAGGATTCCCCTTTGGCTCCTTTTTCTCTCTGCCCGAATGGCCAGACCCACCAGACCCATTCGGACCCATGAGCCTGAAGCTTGGAGAGAGAGAATAATGTGGACCAGAGGGCCCAGCCAACAAGAAAGACAGGTAGCGTGAGCAAGGAAGACTGAGCCTGGGTGGCTCAGTCATCAGGCATTTGCCTTCAGCTCAGGTCATGATCCCGGGGTCCTGGGATCGAGCCCTGCATCGGGCTCCTTGCTCAGCAGGAAGCCTGCTTCTCCCTCTCACGCTCCCCTTGCTTGTGTTCCCTCTCTCATTGTCTCTCTGTCAAATAAATAAATAAAATCTTTAAAAAAAAAAAAAAAAGAAGTGCCTGAGATTTAGGGGAATATCTGTTACACAGCAGAGCCTCGCCTAACCTGACTGATAAAAGCTCAGCGTCTGGAACTCAGAGGAGTGCTTATGGAATTCTGGGGGTCATCAGTCATTGATGTAAAACCCCTTCAGATTAGAAGACACTGTGAGAGAGAGAAGGGAGACACATGGCTCTCATGGTCTCTGCCTCCTGCTATACACAGTCCAGCAGGCTCACTACCTTCTCCCCAAACTCAGGCTCCAACCCAACATCCCCTCAAAAGCTCAGACTCCCAGGCTGATTCTCCAACTCGCATCCAACTTTGCTACTTCCCTCCCCTGTCAGTTTGTCATCTCAATTCTCTGTGCGAGTGTCCCTCCTCCCCACACCCACCACCACAGTCCCAGACATGCCAGCCCCCTGTGGAGCCGGCGGTGCTGGACTCAAGCCTACGCACAACACTTTATCGACGTGTGACTCTCAGGGACTAACCTTACCTCTCTGAGCTTCAGGTTCTGAAAAGTGGAATCATGATGGGACGGTTTTGAAGACTGAATAAGATGGAACATGTGAATTTCCTGGGATTCCCTAAGTGTTCAATATATGGTGGCTCGTGTGACATCACACACCTCGTCACTACCCTCCTGACACTGTTCCAGGCTCTTTGCCAGTCTTCCTGCTTCTAGTCTCATCATCTCCAATAGTGCTTCCAGAGACAGCTTCCTAAAGCAAGCTCTGACTGTGTCACTCTCCTGCTCAAGAACCCCCCATGGCTCCCCGTTGCCTCCGTAACCCAGTCCAATGTTCTCGCCCTGACATTAGAAGCCTCCCTTCCTAGTCATCTTCCCCATACAGCAGCAAACTGATCTGTTTGTTCCCCCTTAAACAAGTCTTTTAATCCCTCTCAGAGTGGTCTGAAGAGCTCTGGCTGGAGAGAGAACCAGAGTTCTGGTTTCTGCTTTCAGCTGATTTAGAGTGGGGAGTTTCTTGCCCTCTCTGGGCCTCAGTTTCCCCATCTGAAAAATGGGAAGGCGAGTGGGGGCTGAATTCAGTCACCTAAGATGCTTCATTCTAAAGCAAACATTCCATCTCTGGGAGCCAGGGCCTCCCCCGCCCCCCTTGATGGGGGCTGTGCAGTGGGAGAGGAGTCAGCCCTGGAGAGGAAGCTCAGCCCTCAGCCGCTGCGCCGCAGGGCTCAGAGATGCTGCAGAGCGGCCGTCCATAGGCGGTAGGAACCCTGAAGTTCTGAGTAATTAGACCTCTGGGACGCGCGTGGGGCTGGAGAGCAGATTACACTGAAAGGTGCTTGTTTCCAGGATTCGGGGTGTGGGGCCCCGGAGGAGGAGGACGGAGCTTCAGCCTGGGCGTGTGGGTGGGATCCTGTGACGGGCTTGGTGGGTGGGCTGCGTGGAGGCCAGGAGGTCAGCAGAGGTGGGCAGGGAGTGACAGCGACAGTGACAGTCACTGAGTTCGTTCTGCATACAATGCTCGCCCGCATGGTATCTTTTGCAAATGCTATTTACGTGTTTGCTGTTACCTTTATGCTTCCTCTCCACCATCGTCCAGCATCAAATTAAAATGGCTCCCATTCATTGAGCTTTTACCTTGCGCCGGGCGCTGCTGTAGCTTTCCTAAGGCCCCCAGACGATCTGATCCTCGTGACACTGCTGCGAGACGTCTATGATTTTATTATGGTCCTCCTACTTTCTGGACAAGAGAATTGTGTGGTTAAGCAATTTACCCACAGGTGCTGAGGGCCGGCTCTGAGCCCAGGCTGTTGGGGGTAAGCACTGCACTCTATGGTGTCCGAGGAGCCCCCTCTGTCCCCCAGGGTGGGGGTCCTCATCCTTGTGGGACAGGTGAGGAGATCCAGGCTAAGAGGAGGGGAGGGACCCACCCCAGGTCACGCTGGAAAGTCCCCCGGATGGGGAAGGGGTACCTGCCCTCTTTGCGGTCTCTCTACCGCTCCAGCCCTAGAAGGAGAGGGTGCTCAGGGTTCCACCTGAGTGGGGGGAGCCCTGGGAGAGCAGTGGGTTTCTGTTCTCTGGCAGACCTAGGCTCCTGTTCCTCCTTGGCCACTCAGTGGCTTGTGGCCCTGGGCCAGTCACTCAGCTGCTCTAGGCCTCAGTTTCCTCCTCTGTAAAATGGGGGCAGTGACAGCTTGTTGGGAAGATGGAGGCCGAGGCAGGCACAGGAGTTTAGCCCACAGTAGGTGCTCAGGGATGGCTGTGCCTTCCCATCCTCCCCTCGAGACTGAGGCTCTGGCAGAGCCCAGCACTGGGGCCTCATGGTCCCCTCAGTGGGATCCTAAGCTCCCACTGGGGGATCCTGGGGGCAGGAGAAGAGGCTGGGCTGCAAGCCACCATAGCCCGCCAGCCACCTCTTGGGAGGATGGACAGGTCTCTCTAGAGAGGGCAGCTGGGTCTCCGACCAAGGCAAGCCTGCTGCCTGGGCCCTGCCGCCTGGACCCTCGGACCTGAGTCCTCATTGCCCATGGTCACTCCCTGTCACCTGTGCCGTCACCACCTGTCCCTGCACCCTGCCTGAAATACAACTACCCCTCCCTGAGCACTCATCCTGTGTGCACTGAGCTCATGGTCCATCGCATTTCATTCTTTTCTTTATTTTTTAAGTAGGCTCCACTCCCAGTATGGAACCCAATGTGGGGCTTGAACCCAGGACCCTGAGATCAAGACCTGAGCTGAGATCAAGAGTTGGACGCTTAACCGTCTGAGCCACACAGGCGCCCCTCACACTTAACTCTGACAGCTAATGGTCCGACGCGGGAGGAGCCGGCTGTGTGCCTGGCTGGAGATGAGGAAAAGCGGGGAGCAGAGAGGAGGTAAATGAGGAGGGGGCAGGCGCATGGGTCCACGTGCCTCCAAGGCCCTGGCTGTCACCCCCAGGCACAGACCTGCACCTGCCTGGTCACTGGCCCCCCCAGTACCTTCAGCTGACCCCGCTCCCCATGCCCTGCCCCCAGGGAGGTGCCTCCTGCCCCTTGTGGCCCCCCCATTGGTGCCCATGCACACGAACACATGCTTGCACGCACACTTGTGCACGCTCACACACGCACGAGCTCCCCCTCCCCCTCCAGAGGTGTCTCCATGTCCACATTCACACCCGCTTACCCCGGACTCCTTCCTGCATGAAGTCCCCTCAGGAACCTCCTTTTACCAAGCCCTGTTTCTGGGTATGTTATGAAACTCTCCATCAGATTTAAAGAGGAAGAGAGAGAGAGGCAGAGGAGCCAAATTCCATTTCATTTATCAGTGCCAACAAAGCAATATTTCAAGTGATAATTATAATAATTAAAAAATCTGTTGTCGTTGGTGGGGAGGAAGGTGCTGCCCGCACAGCCAGCTGCGGCTTGATGATCTGGCAGAATGTTCTGGTAAGATCCAGTTCCATGGGGCGCCTGGGTGGCATAGCGGTTAAGCGTCTGCCTTAGGCTCAGGGCATGATCCTGGCATTATGAGATCGAGCCCCACATCAGGCTCCTCCGCTGGGAGCCTGCTTCTTCCTCTCCCACTCCCCCTGCTTGTGTTCCCTCTCTCGCTGGCTGTCTCTATCTCTGTCGAATAAATTAAAAAAAAAAAAAGATCCAGTTCCAAACCTCCTCAAGTCCCAAGATAAGACTGCTGGACATTCTGGTGCTACTGGACAGGGTGACAGAGTTCAGGAAGGGGAAGCTGTGGGTCATTCTTCCAGGGGGACCCACATGACCAGACAACCCTCCCCTGTACGGCCTGAGAGCCCGTGTCTGGACTGGAGGAGGCAAGGGGACCCAGGCCTCTCAGCCTCCACCCTGAGCTGATGCTTGCCCTGGGACCCGGCTGTCCCTGCACTAGGGGGCGTCCTCACTGGGTTGCGGGTCTGGAAATCCACCTGCGGGGCCCCTGCCAGGGGTGAGTCACCTGTCTGCTCTGCTGCCAGCCTGGCCTGGGCTCTGCCCATGACCCACCCTGTGACTCTGGGTGTGTCACCCTCCCACCCTGCATGGCCCCGGCTCTTGGCCACCTACAGACAATTTCCTGGCCAGCTCCTCCCCACTGCCTCCTGCCAACCCACCATGATGGAAGCTCTGACAGCAGAGCCTCAACTCCACTGCCCCCCTCCCTGTCCTCAGTGCCCAGAACAGGACCTGGCGTCCAGGAGGCTCCAGAGGAACGTGTGTTTAAGGACCACAGGGCTGTGTCCATGCCCAGCACAAATCCATGGGGTGGGCATGCATATCCCCATTCAACAGAGGAGGAGACTGAGGCTCAGAGACAGGAAGGACTTGCCCAAAGTCACAGGGCTGGTGAGGAGGTCGGGAGAGGAGGGGAGGGTGATGGTGGGGCAGGGGGTGGGGAGCAGCATGGGTCCTGGGGAAACACAGCCAGAGAAATCCTGCATTTAGACAATAAAGCCACCATTTTACCAGGGTCTGGCCATTCTTGGGGAGTCAAGCCAGCGCGTGTTAGGTCCCAGTGGTGGTGGCCTTGGGGGAGAGAGGGGAGCAGGGAGGGAGCAGCCTCTTTTGCGTAAAGGCTCCGCCTCCTCCAATCAGCTGGGCGCTCAGGGACGGAGGGGGGGGGGGGGACTCCAGGGCCTGGCCAATCACCAGGAGGCTGGGAGCAGAGGCAGGTAGAGCAGGGCCGGGCCTGGCCCCATGTGCTCACGAGGGACCTTCCCGACTGGCTCTTCCCTCCAGGAACCTCCGTCCGTCCCCACAGCGCCCCTCATCCAGGGCAGGAATAGTCATCTCCACTGTGCAGGTGAGGCAGCTGAGGCCCAGAGAGGCCATGTGACTTGCTCAAGGTCACACAATGGGTCAGCCCCAGAACCAGAACCGACCCAGGCTCTGACTCCCGCCCCAGGGTGCGGAGTCCTGCCCCTCTGGCTTCCTTCCTGCTGCCCTGGCCCAGGACCCCAGATGGGTACACCAACCCCTGGGCCTGTCCTCAGCGGTCACCAGCCCCCTCTTCCCAATCGCCCCCACCCAGGGCTTAGCTCAGTGATGCTGTTGACCCCACGTGCCCTGACCAGCCTTATCCCTGAGCCCAGACCCTTTGCTCCTGCTGCCCCTGACACAGGGTCAGGGACCCACAGAATGTCGGGGCTGGCAGGGGCCCCAGGAGGTATCTGGTCCATTCCCCTGGGGCACAGGTAAGGGCAATGGTCCCTCACTGGCCACGCTGTGCATCTCCCTCCAGCCCAGAAACCCCCCAGGGCCTGACTAGGGGCTCTGCTCTTCTCCCTACATTTCTCCCCCTGCTTCCGGCTTCACTTCCCAGAAGCAGAGGCTGCAAACCCAGGTCTAAGGTTTGATTTACAAACTTGCAGGGGAGGGAGGGAGGGAGGCTGCTGCACCCGGTGATTTACTCTGCCGGGAAATGTTTGCTTCTCAGGAGTGATCTTCTTGGCCCCTCCTCTTTGAAGGCTTCTCTTCCCCAGGAGGCTTTGGTGAGGCCACAGAGGTAGAGGAGCCCAGGGGAGCCCCGTGCAGTGAAGAGCAAACCTAGATGGTGGGTAGGAGGGAGAAGATGGACCTTAGGAGTCACCAGGGCCCTGTCTCTCCATGGTTAAGCTGTGTGTCTTGGGCAGGTCACTTAAGTTCTCTGGCCCTCTATGTTCTTATCTGCAAAACGGGCATAATCACATAGTAGGGTTGGTGACATCTGCCCCCAAGGTGAGGAGGTTTGGATAAATACCTGGCACGTAGTACGCGCTCAGAAAAGTTGAATTCTCCCCTCTAGCCCACTCGAGGTCTCCCTTTTCCTGCCTAGATCACCTCCTCTGGGTCTCCCACCTAGATTTCCTCTAAGTACCCCGCCAGCAGACTCTGCCCTCAGGGAGAGCAGGCCCTGTCAGTTTGGCCGGTTCTGCCTCCGTGTGGCTCAGGAGAGAGAAGAACACAGTCCTACTGGCAGGACTGCACTGGCCCCGTGCCAGGGCGCCAGGCACAGATGGTTCCAATGTCCTGGGATTATTAGTGGTGCGGCTGTTTCCTTGCTAATGAGTTAACAAATCTTGTCTGGAGAGGGCCCTCGGCAGAGTAAGGGGCCTCCGGGGTCCAAAGTTCTGCTGATCTAAGGGGTCAGCAGAATTCGTTAGCTGGTCTGAATTCTGAGCAGGAAGGAGGGAGGGGCGGCACTGGCCTTATTAGGGCCGAGGACCCAGGGTCTGACAGGGCGGGGGTTGGACCCCTGGAGATGGTAGGTGTGAAGGCAGCTCCACTCGCTCTGAAGGGATCTCCAGGGACCCCAAAACACGGCTTCCATTCTCAAAGTTGCTATTGCAGCCTGTGGGGTACAGTGTCAGGAAGTGGGGGGCTGTAACGAGAGCATGCAGAGGAAGTCATGTGAGTACAGACGTTGACCTATAGTAGGTCCTCCACGGAGGACAGCCGTGATGAGGGTGCAGCCATATCCCACTCCATGGAAGGGGGGCCGGTGTGGACTCGGGAGTCCAACCGCTGGCTTCCATCCCTGCCTGGCCTGTACCGGTGCTGGCATTTCAGGAAGGGGCCTCGTCTTTCCCTGCCTCAGTTTCCTCATCCGTAAAATAGGATAATAATATACCCTCCTCAGTATCTTTGTGAGGAATAAATGAGATAGTTTGGGACAGAGCTGGGCACAAATCAGCACCAGGTCAAGGGTCTGGTTGCTGTGTTGACAATGGTCACCGTCCAGCCTCTTAGCCGTGTGCGCGCACATACCTGTCCCTCAACCACATGACTCAGGGGGCCCAGGACTCTGTCTTTCAAGTTCATCCCATTGACAAAGTACAGGGAGGCCCCTCTCCCTCTTCAGGCCAGGGCACCCATTCTCACAGCAGCGTGGGCATCCACAGGGGCGTGGGGGGGCGGGTTCTCCCCCTGGCGCATCTCTCCTGGAGCTTCCTCATCTTTTCACTGAATTTGGACCCGCGGCGAAGGGCATCCAGCCCTTAAGGGAGAGGGGATTCATGGTGGCTTTAAAAAAAAATTTTTTTTTAAGATTTTATTTATTTGTTTGACACAGAGACAGCCAGTGAGAGAGACAGCCAGTGAGAGAGGGACAAGCAGAGGGAGTGGGAGAGGAAGAAGCAGGCTCCCAGCAGAGGAGCCTGATGTGGGGCTTGATCCCAGAACGCTGGGATCACGCCCTGAGCCGAAGGCAGACGCTTAACGACTGAGCCACCCAGGCGTCCCCTAAAAATTTTGAACTAGTTGTGAATAGCTAACAATTTGAAGCTTTCATAAAAAAAAATCCGGACTTCTGGTTTGCCTTGGAAGTCAGTGTAGATACTGGGTTGGCATTCACAAAGAAATCAGCAGGCGCTAGGAGCAACTGCCCCCGTAGCTGGGGGCCCAGGGTCTCTGGGGTCCCCGCTGGCCGATGTGAGTCATGCTCATTACCTGCTTGGTACCTGATGACATTTTAGTGTGTGACTGAGCCCCAGAGACCCTGGCCTGGTCTCTGTACAGATGAGTAAAATGAGGCCACATATGGCCAGGGAATGTCCTCTGCCCACACTGGAATGTCAGCTTCTCCAGGGCAGGAACTGCTTGTCCGGGTCCACCGAAGTGTCCTCTGTGTCCAGAATAGTGTTTGGCACATGGCACGTGACCGATAAGCTTTGGCTACATGTTGAATTTGCTGTCATTCTGTGAGTTGGAGGCAAAGCCTGGGCTCAGACCTACATCTTCTAGCCTCAGCTGATTTTCTGTAACTATCAGATTCCAAAACAAGGTGCCTGACCCTCAAATGTCCTCTTTTTTATACACATTCATGTTTATTGTCTCAATCAACTCAGATGCTTTTTAGCTCATTCCAAGTTAATCCTGGAGAGGAAGGTGAGCCTTCTGCAGAAATGACCACTTATCACCAGGACATTTTGAGTATGAGGACAGCTGTTTAAAATTTCTTTTATCATGAACAAAAAAATATGGGACCTAATGTGCTATCAGCTATCTTTTTTTTTTAACAGCTTTAATGAAGTATAATTGACCTATAGTAAGCTTCATATACACTCGACCCTTGAACATCACAGAGGTGAGGGGCACCAATCCCTGGCCCAGTGAAAAATCTGCATATAATGTTTGACTCCCCCAAACCTTACTAAAGCCTACTATTGATGGGAAGTCTTACCAACAACGTAAACAGTTGAGTAACACATATTTTGTATGTTATATGTGATATATACTGAATTTTTACAATAAAGTAAGCTAGGGAAAAGAAAATATTCTTGAGAAAATCATAGGGAAGAGAAAGTACATTTACAGTACTGTATATATCGGAAAAAAAAATCCACGTGTAAGCGGACCCGTCCTGTTCAAAGCCATGTTGCTCAAGGGTCAACTGTACTTAAAATGTGTATTTTGATGAGTCGACATGTGCATACCACCTTCATCAAAATCAAGATAAAGAACATACCCATCACCCCAAAAGTTCTCTTGTGCCCCTTTTTAATCCTTCCCTCCCAACCCATCCTCACACTCCCTGCTCTATCCTCAAGCAACAACTGATCTGCTTGATGTTGCCAAAAATCTTCTAGATTTGTATGTAAATGGAAACACATAGTATTTACTTGTTTTTGTCTGCCCTCTTTCACTCTATGTAATTATCTCGAGATTCTTCCATGGTGTTGCCTGTATCAGTACAGTAGTTCATTCGTTTTTACTGCTGGGGCGTATTCTGTATGGATATAGCAGAATTTGTTAATGCAGTCACCTGTGGATGGACATTTGGGTTGTTCCCGGTTTTGGGGTATTCCATATAAAGCTGCTATGGACATCTGTGTACAAGTCTTTGCATAGACATAGATTTTCATTTCTCTCTGCAAATTCCTAGGCGTGGAATGGCTGGATCGTATGCTTAACAGATGCTCGGAAATTGTTTTCCAAGTGCGTGCACCATTTCACACTCCATCAGCAGTGTGAGAGCCCCTGTTCCCCTACACTCTTGCAACACTTGTTAAGGTCAGTCTTTTGACTTTTTGTCCTCCTAATAGGTGCGGGATGATAGCTCATTGTGGTTTTGGTCTGCGTTTCCCATTTACCTAATGACTAATGGTGTTGAGCATCTTTTCCTGTATTTACTGGCCATTTGTATATCATTGGATAAATGTCTTTTTTTTTTTTTGTATTTTGCCTATTTATAAATTGGGTTCTTTGAATTATGGAGTTATAAGAGTTCTATATAATCTTTATCAGAGTATGATTTACAAATATTCTCTCCCAGAAGTGGCTTGTCTTTTTATTCTCTTACCAGGGTCTTTTGAAAAGCAGAAATGCGTAATGTTGTTGGTCAACTTATCAATTAGTTCTTTGATAGATTTTGCTTTTGATGTTACATCTAAGAAATATTTTGCCTAAGCCAAGATCACGGAAGTTTTCTCGTATGTTTTCTTAAGGAAGTTCTATAGTTTCGGGTTTTACATTTAGGTCTATGGTCCATTTAAAGTTAATTTTTATGTATGGTGTGAGATATGGATTGAAGTTTGTTTTTTTGCGTGTAGACATTGAGTTGCTCCAGCACCCTTTGATGAAAAGACTGTCCATTCTCCACTGAATTGCCTTTGCTCTTTTGTCAAAGATCAATTGTCTTTGTATGTTTGTGGATCTATTTCTGGACTTTTTCATTCTGTTCCACTGATCTATTTTTTATTTCTTTTTATGCCAACAGCGCATTGTCCTAATTACTGTCGTTTTATGATAAGTCTCGACATCACGGAGTGTTAATCCTCTAATGTTGTTCTTTTTTTTCAAGGTTGTTTTAGTTATTATAGATTCTTTTTGTTTCCCTATGAATTTTAGAATCGATTTGTCAATTTCTACAAAAAAGCCTATAGCTTTCTTCATAATTCTGGTGCTTAGTTTTGTGGCACTCCTTTGATCTGTGGGATTATAGTTCTCATTAAATTTGGAAAATTTTCTGCTATTATTGTTTCGAATATTTTGCCTCCCCCTGCCCTCCTTTGGGGACCCAATTCTATATGTACATTAGAGAGTTTGAATTTGTTCCACAACTCACCGCTGCTCTGTTCATTTAAAAAAAAAAATTCTTTTCTTCTGCTTCAGTGTGAGCAGTTTCGACCACTATGGTGTCAAGTTCATTAATCTTTTCTTCTGCAATTTCTAATCTGCTATCAATTCCATCCAGTGTGTATTCCATTTCACACATTATAGTTTTCACCTCTCAATGTTCCACTTGATCTTTTTAATATCTTCCATGTCTCTACTTCATTTTGCAAACATATGGAATACAATTATAATAACTCGTCTGCAAATTCTATTATCTGTGTCACTTCTGAGTTGGTTTTGATTGATTCATTTATCTCCTCATTATGGGTTACATTTCCCCACTTCTTTGAATGCCTGCTAATTTGTATTTGAATCCAAGGCATCTCGACTTCTACCTTGCTGGATGCTGGATAGTTTCGTATTTCTATAAAATTTCTCAAGCTATATTTTGGGGTGTCGTTATTCGTTAACAGTTTTGATCTTTTCAGGTCTTGCTTTTAAAGAATTAAAAGCAAGGAGGAACTGAAGTAGTCTTTAATCTAGGGCTATTTACTGCCCATTGTCTAGGCAAAGACCCTTCTGTGTACTTTTCTCAAAGCCCTGTGAACCGTGAGGTTTTCCAGTCTGGCTAGTGGGAACAGACTCTATTTCCAGCGCTATGTGCGTGTTGGCAGTCTTAACTTCATCCTTTTAGGTGGTTCTTTCCCCAGTATTGACAGTTTCCTGAAATGGGGGCATTCATCACTACTCAGCTGAATACTTGAGAGGGACCCTCTGCAGATCTTCAGAGTTCTTTCTGTTTTCCTCTCTCTCCTCTTGCCACTCTGTCGTATGAACTCTGTCTTATTTGTTCTTCCTGTTTTCTCATCTCTGTCTCTTCACCTTAGCTCCACCTGGTTCCTTCTCCTCCATCATGGCCTAGAATTCTCTCTAGATGGGAAGCTGGGGACTCCCTGGTCTCACCGTTTTGTGCCCCATCTCTCAGGGATCACTGTCTTCCATTGTCTAATGTTCATCATTTTCGTCTTGGTACTTTACTGCTGAGCCTCAGTTTACTTAACCACAAAAGGGGAATGATAACAATAACTACCCCCCCCCCAACCAGGCTGTGGGGATAAATGAGATAGTCTACTAAATCACTAAGGCCAATGCCTGTATTCACTAAGTGCTCAATAGATGGTGGCTGCCTTTGTCACCACTACAACTGCTACTGTTCAATACCAGTGACTGAGGGAATGCAGAATGCGCAAAAGCTACCAGGAATTCAGAAATGCTTTCCATGAATTTCTCCATTACTATAATAGCAGTAGCACACAGTACAATAAAATATGTGGTTTGCTGTGTGCTAAGCCATGTATTCCATGTACATGCAGTGCTTGGTGCTGTTGGGTGGTAGGTACACAACAGATGGATTTGGGGACACCTTGCAATAACCACCCCCAGGAATTTAATAACTACATTTTGACCTGGATCAAGTCAAAGCCAAGGGGGATCTCTGACCTGCTTAGTGATGACAGTGTTGCAATAACAAGTTTGGGAGTCTTCTGGGTCCAGCTTAGTCTCCTCCCCTGCATCCCTCCCCCACTCTGCCCTGCAAGCTGGTGAATCCTTCCTGGATTCACAGCTGGGCCGTCCTCTCCTCAGTTCATTCCCAAGTCATGGCTGAGTTTTGTGGGTCCTCTACCCCCCAATGGATATGTAGTTGTCTCATAGGATAAGCCAAGATGAGACAACAGTTTCAGTAAAACTGGTACATCACACTCCTCTACACAGTTGCTTAATGAACACATGGCTGCCCACCCTCCTCATAGGCCCCAGAGCCAAATGCAAATGAAACACATTCCACAGTATTATTTAACTAGCTGGGGGCAGCAATGAGGAGAGGGAGGAGAAAGTATGGGACAAAGACAGAGGAAGGGGAGAACTTGAGGGTCTGGGAGACAGGTGTAGGGGAGGGGCAGAGAGGATGAGGTAAGGCAGAAAAGAGGGAAGAGGGTGAGGGAAGGAAAGGGGTAAGCTAAGAAGGGGGAAGAGGCAAGATGGGATCTCAGTTTGGATTTGACTCTCCAAATCCCCCTTGTAGGGAGGAGAACATTGGGTGGGCTCATGATTCCCACTGGAAAAGTGAGGACACCAGAGTTCTCCTATGTATTACACACTGTGTTAGGAGATGGACAATTCGGTCAGGATCCAAAAATGGACAAGGCAGATAATGTCTCTTCCTCTGTGGGGTTCCCAGTCTAGTGGATTAAACAGTAAATAATCACATCAAGAATACATGGAAGGACTGTTGAGCTTGTGATTATTTGCGTGACTATGTTTAGAAGAAGGACTGTGGCGGAGTAGTTGAGGAAGTGGGCTCTGAAGAACGAATGGCCGGGTTTGCATCCCAGCCTTGTCACATTCTGACTGTGGGAGCTTGAGCAAGTTACTTAACCTCTGGGCCTCAGTTTCCTCATTTTTAAAATGGAGATTAGGGTATGTATTTCATAGGGAAGTTGAGAGGATTAAATTAGGTAATGTGTCTAAATCACTTAGAAAGTGCTTGGTGCCTAGGAAGTAATGACAGATTCCCCTTGACTGAACTTTGGACAGGTTTCTCTAAGCCCTCTTCTCACCAGATCTTGACCTTGAACTTGCATATTCATCCTCCCCAAGTTCAATTTTAGCAAGAATCCTGCTAAGTCAGTTTCGAGAGCATCTCTCATCCTTGATATCTGATCAGTAAGAATCTTATTCGGTCAGTTTAGCAAAAATTCCCCTAAGGTTGGTGTCTCCACGACACCCTCACCCAGCTCCTTGGCTATATAAATCCCCACCAGTCCTGGTTGTCTTTGGAATTGTGCTCAGTTCTATAGTGAAGTCTCTTTTTCCCTATTGCTGTAGTTTCTGAATAACATCTGTCTGTACCACTTTGTGTTTGGCTCTGGTTCTCTGACAGTACTTAAAAAATTCCAACTTTGAATATAAAAGAGCTAAAAAGTAAAGCAAAGGATTGGATGGCTGTGGTTTAGCTCAGGGGTCAGGACAGTCTTTTCTGAAGGGATGTGTCTTAAGCTGAGATCTGAAAGGTGATCTATATGTCAAGAAGAAGGAGACAATGTGGTAATAGCCCCCCCCCCCTTTTTTTGCCTGTCTAGAGCTCATTCCTCTTCTGGTAGGACAACTCCCCAGTGTTGCTTTCAGCCCATCCAGGTGGGGCTGACCCATCTCCTGACTCCTGCTACTAAGGCCCGGCCACTAAGTTAATTTTACTTCCTGGTTGTAATAATCACTTCAGTCATGGGAAGATGACCTAAACCAGACCAATGAGAATCATATAGGAACTTCTGCTAATCAGGAGAGACGTTAAAATAGTGTCATGTAATTCTAATGCTAACAATTCTCATTTCTCACTTAGAGTGGAAAGCGTGATTGTGAATGACACCAATGCAGTTGGTAGAAATACAACATCCTGATGACATCATTTAAGTTCCTGGATCCAGCTATGCCTGAAGCCATCAATTCCTGGAGTTTTCAGGGAAATGTCCTAATTAATTTCCCTTTTTTGTTAGTTTGTTGAAGCCAGGCTGAGTTGAGTTTGAATTGGGGTTTTGCGACTTGCAAAGAATCCTGTATATTTTGCACAGCTTCCTGACAAAGGAAAAAGCATGTGAGAAGCCTTAGAGGAGAGAAGGATCACAGTCTATTCAAGAAATCCAAAGAATGCCAGTGGGACTGAAGTGTGGTATGTGAGGGGAGAGTGGTGAACACGTACATATCATGGCTCAGAGTGCCAAGAAACCTGAGCATACACTGAGGAAAGTGGAGAGGGACAATGTAGAGGCTAAAAATATTAGTAAGAACTTCTAATTCTTTACAACTGGTGTACCCCATGACCTGTTCCGAAGGCTTCACTTCTCATTATGGCTCATGCTCAACTCTTTATCCACTTGGGAAGTCATGAATCAAAGACCCAGGGACCATTATGACTGGACAGTTATGGAACATAAGTACTTCTTAGTCCAGTATCCTTATATTGTTTTATTTTAAATAATTGACCAAATAATGTAAAAATATATCATTATGGTAAAAAAGTCTAATAATACGGATGAAGCAAATGGCCTCATTTTAAAGAATGGAAACCAAGTCCAAGAATCCCCATCTTGTGCTGAGATATCTTAGGATAATAGTGACACATTTCTTTTAGCACCACCTATGTCCAACCACAATGCGAAGCTATTACTTTCATTATTTTTTATTTTTTCTTCACCACAACCCTATGAGGTAGGTACCATATTATCCTTATTTGACAGATAAGGCAGCCATGGCCCAGAGAAGTTAAGAAAATTGTCCAAGATTATCTAATTAGCAAGGGGCAGACCATGATATGAATTCAGGCAGTTTGGCTCTAGAGCCCATCCCTTTGTTCTTGGTAGCAATCCAGATAATTCCCTCTAAAAGACAGAGGTAAGTGATCCCAGGAGTCTGAAGAGAAAAGCCATCTAGCTGCCCTGGGACCTGTCCGTGGTTCTGAAGCGTATGTGGAAAATAACAGATATGGGACTCTTCTTCACCTTCTGTTCACTCTCCTGACCTCCACCCACCTTCTCTCACTCTCTGACTCATCTCCCACTCTCCAGCATGTTCAGGCTATTCTTGATTACACCCACTTGGTTTAACTTGGTTCATTCCTTTTCTTATAAGCTGCCAAGCTGAGCCTTAGGCAAGTGGTATTCCCAAGCTACAACGGTTTTTGCTTTTTTCTCTTGGTCAAATCTGTGTTTATGCTTGGGCTTTAGGGAAGAAGTTCCTGCCCTCAAGGAGCCATAGGCAATCTAGGGATATAATGTATATAAGATATACATTAGGTAAGGCCTAAACATCCTAGGATGGCAGACATAACCCTACAGTGTCTCCTTTAACAAGACTTTTTGTTTCTGTGACTGCTTTCCACATATAGTCTCTGAGCACAGGATGCATCTCCTACCACTGGACCTTTTCACATACTGCTCTTTGACGGGCATAGTTTCCCACATGCTTGCTGAGCTCAGGTGCCACCTCCTCCAGGAAGCCTACTGTCATCCCTACCACCATCGCCACCTCCACTAGACTAAGTAGTTTATCCTAAACTTTTGAGGGTGAAACTAACAACAGTGGGATATTAAAAAGCAATTAAATATGGTGGAATTCCATGCCAACACTCCAGTCCTTTAGATCCAATCTGGGGAAGAGAAGGAGTCCTAGGCTTAGAATGAAGAAAACTAGGATCTTCCCTGGGATTTCCCAAATATAGTGACCACGGGAAAATATATTCTCTCTGGGCTTCAGGCATTTCCTCTGGAACATGAGGGAGTTCAGGCCAAGTGGTTCAAGAATTCACTCTCTCCACAAACATGCCTAGAGTGTCTACCATGAGCCAGGAGTGGGGTCAGATCCAGTGTAGGGATGGAATGGATGCAGAGCGGAATCAGACCTGAGGAAAGGATAGGCAAGGATGGCATCACAGGATCAGAGAGGCCTGGACAACTCAGAGGAAGGAGGACCTGCCAAAGCTGAGGGCACTAGAGAGGCTTCCCATGGGAAAGAGAATTTGAGTGGGGCACTGAAGAATTTTAGATGGTACTGGATGCAGAGAGCATTTTAGAGAGAATAAAAGTCCTAGTTCTAGTGCTCTAGGGTCTGTGATTCTGGGCCATGGGTTCTGTGATTCTGGATTCCATGGCTTTGGATTCTGTGACTCTAGGTTCTAAATTTCTGGGTTTAGAATTCTGTGAATCTGGGATCTCTGCCTCTAGGTTCTGTGGTTCTAGGTTTTACAATCTGTAGCTCTGGGGTCTAGGATTCTACAGTCTTGGTTCTGGTTTATATATTTCTGGATTCTGGGTTCTGGGCTTTATGGTTCTTAGTACTGTCATGATTATTCTTCTTTAAACCCAAAGGCACACGTTGGGGAAGACGAGGTCCTGACATCCTTCCAGCTCCTCTGAAGAATGTTGTTGTCTCCCTCTCCCCACCAAAAGACAACTGGCCAAGAGAACCCCTCCCTTCCCACCCTGCTCTACAGTCCTCTTCCCAGTTTGTCTGCTCCTAATGAGGTTCCCTATGTAGATTGGGGCAGGTTGAGAAAGGTGTGGATGGAAGGGCCAGTCTACCTGACTCAGCAGGGCTAAAAATAATTATCTCTAGGCTCTGCTCTTCCCTAAGTGATGGATGGCCAGGACAGGGCGCTGCTCTCAGTAAAGAGGTCCCGAGTCCTGAAGTAACCTGAGGACTTACTCCTTAGTGAAGAAGGAGAAGGAGGCAGTGTGATTTAAGGGACCCTTAAAGGCACTGCCCACTGTCAGGGAGTTACCCCTTTGGATTAAGCATTGCCCTACCCTGGTGTCGTCCCTCAGGCTGCTGTCCCCAGCTTCTTCTGATGAAGGCCACTGGTACTGCTGCCTACCCACTTTGTTCCATCTGAGAAAAACCCAACAGAGACAGGAGGCAGTAAAGTTAATGCAATTCTTCCCCCAACACACACACACACACACACACACACACACACACACACACACACACACGTGATATAACCATCTCTCTCTGGCTCCTAAGAATTCTGGTTTGAAGTAGAATATAACAATACTTTGAAACTCAAGGACAAAAGTGTCATTTGTCTCAGGATATGAGTGTGTATGAACATGACTGGGTGTATGGGAGAGGCCTGACCTGAGGCGTGACTGGGGTTGTCCCCAAAGGTGTGGGTGGTGGTCTTAAGATGGTACAGCTCTTCCAGAGGGTGTGGGGGACTGTCTCAGCTGGTCTAACACGCCCCCTGCCAATCTGGTGGTAACTTCGCCCTCTCCCTGGGCTGGTGCTTCCACTCAGGGAGCTCTCTGCCAGAGGGTTTTGGGACAGAGAGCTTATTCTTCTTTATTTGGTTTTTAGATTGTGGAACCAAAAAAATTACATTTAAACTGTTCGCAGGGAGGTAATTTTTCCTAATCACTTACCCTGCTGCACACGTCTCCAGAACTTGATTACTTCTAATTAGATTAATTAGATGGAGAATAATTTCTTTTCTCTGGGAATGTGAATGGAACAGCCCCAATGTCCCAGAGCCTGGCGGGGGGGTGCTGCTCAGATACGATGTCTGTCCTCTGAGTGGTGGAGGGACTTGCCCAAGGTCACACCATAAGCAAGTTGAACCCGGGTCTGATTCTGGAACCCTAACTCTTAACCATCACACTATTGGTCTCACCTAGACCATCTGCCCTTTTCTTCCCTCCTGGGTTTGGGATCAGTGGGCTGTACCCTCCCCAGCATCACGGGTCCCAGGGAGGCGTTCAGAGCTGGGGTCAGGTTAGGCCTCCCTGTGCTGGTCTCCTGGACAAACCCTTCCTCACATCTCTCTGATGGTGGGTCCCGTCTATGTCCTAAATCACCGAGTCCCTTTCACCACACACAAGGATGGGGAATGATCCTAGGAAACCAGAGAAGGCAAAATGCCAGGGAGAGTGCAAGAGTGCTGCGGAGTTGCTGGCCAAGGAACTGAGAGAGATGCCGGGAGGCACCTGGCCCTTGCTCCCACTCACCCTGGGCACCTGCGATCTGCCTCTGGGCATGTTGGTCACCACCTGAGCCATTTGAGCTGCTTCCCCCTGAGCTCGGCAGGCTGGTCCCCGACCTCACTAGAGCTGGGATCACTTGGCCCCACTTGGAGGCTCAATGTCCAAGCCCTGAATAGGCTCTGGGTAGCAGGAGAGGGTGGGGGTCAGCTGCACCCCTGCGGCTCAGCACCAAGTCCTGGACTTGGGGCTTCGGCCTCCGTGCCAGGCAGCTTACACGCACTGTCACTGATCTCCCCCTTGTAGTTTTCCCAGCGTCCTGCAAATGCTCACTGCATCCCACTCTGTGCGGCCCCGCTGAGACAAGCACCCACATGCTCCGAAAGAGTCTTGCTATCCCGAGACCACACTTTCACTGCAGGGACCGCACGGTCCTGCCTCTTGCTCACACCGTCATGCTCATGTGTAACACACCCCGACACCAGTGCACACACATCCTTGTTAGTGACCCACACACGTGTACCTAGACACTGTCACATACACACAACTTGAGACAGTACACGCACATGTCTAATAAAGCCTGAACACACACGCAGAGGGCAGCCACGTGTGCACGCGCACGCACACCATCCCACACAGATGCACCGACACTCAGGAGCCCTGCGTGCTAATCCCAGCACTGCCCAGATGTGCAAATATCTGGGCGCCTTCACTTTCCCCATCTGAACAAGGGAGTTAGATTCTGTTTCTTTGGGACCCTTCTGGCTGTGGCATCTTGGGGTTTAATTTTCTCTTTCATCTCTCTCTCTCTCACCCAGGGGCAGCACAGAGTGGGGTCATAAGCTGTCAGTCATGATTAGCCTTCATCAGCAACCTGGCCGCTCACCCTAGGAGCCCCAGGACAGAGCCTGAGACAGAGTCCGGGCCTGCGAGCTCAGGGCTTTACTGCCCCTGCATGCGCGCACACAGACGCACGAGCGCGCTCTGCTCTCACGCTGGGACACATCTGTGGGAAAAGTCATGACCTTCTCCAAGCGATGGGATTTACCATCCAGAGCCAGGCCTGGAGCCAGGCCTGGCCCTCCCACCACCTGGGATCAATGACCACCCTCTGCATCTGTTCCTTTAGTATTTCTCTGAAAAATTCGCTGGTGAGGGGGACCAGCCCAGGAAGGCGAGAGAAAAGAAGGTCTGGAACCCGAAGCCTAAAGACAGGTTAATCCTGTCCTGTGGCTACAGATAGGTCCTGGAGACAGTTTGGAGAAAGGGGACAGGCAAGTCTACAGCCAGGGGGCCTGGAATCCCTGGTGGGTTACTGGAGAGCCTACAGAGGGGTGACAATGAGAAGCAGGCTGGCCCTTGCATGCCCTGAGAGTGAGCACCCCCTTAAAAGTTTGAACTCCCCATCCTGGTCCTTTCAAGGGACCCTGCCTTGCTGCTCTGTGTTCCCCCCTTCTCTGTGCCGCTGTGGCCACCTGACCCCCATCTGTATGACCAGATAGCTCCAGGTGCCAGGACCAACCCTGCCCCAGCGGAGGGGTTTTAAGGAGTTCTGCACATTTTCCCAAAAAGGACATCACCAGGGTCAACAGGTGGTGTTCCACAGAAGAGGCTCAACACCTGTTACCATGGTGGAGGAAAGGAAAACCAAAACCACCGCGAGATCGCACCTCCCACCCGTCAGAATGGCCAGCAGCAAAAAGATGAGAAATACCCAAGGTTGGCCAGGCTGTGGAGCAACGGGAGCCCTCGTGTACTGTTGGTGGGAATGCACATCAGTCCCACCACCATGGAAAACAATATGGAGTTTTCTCAAAAAAAAAAAAAAAAAAATTAAAAATAGTTCTACCATACATATGATCCAGCAATTCCCCTTCTGGGAATGTACCCAAAGAGAATGAAGACAGGAATCCGACGAGCAGTACGCGCCCCCCACGGTTATCGCAGCGTTATTCACAATAGCAGAGCTGGGGAAGCAGCCCGAACACCCAGTGGCCGGGGCGGGGGGGGGTAATGGCTACGAAAGACGCGGTACAGATGCGCGGAGGAATATTAATCAGCCGCGAGAAAGGAGGCTGTGTGCCCCTTGCGGCCACGTGGATGGACCTGAGCACATTATGCTTACGGGAGATAAGCCAGAGATAGATAGCCAAGTACTGAACGGTATCACTTATGTTTGAAATCAAAAAAAAAAAAAAAAAAAGAAAAGAAAAAAAAAATCAAACGTGAAAACCAGAACAAGAGCAGGGAGTGAAATGGTGGCTCCTGGGGCTTGGGGCTGCGGGTCCAGCGTGGATGGTGTTTATGGTTACAAAACCATAATGAGTTACTAAAATAGCCAGAGATTTCATGTACAGTTTTTTGAACACAGACAACAATATCGTACCATAAATATGAAGTGTGATAAGTATCATTACAATGGCAACCATATTACAATATATAAATGTGTCAAAGTAACAAGATGTATACCTTAAATGTAGACAGTATTTCTTGTCAAAGTTATCTACTTAAAAAATGCAAACCAAAAAAAAAACAAAAACAAAACACCACACCAACTTTATTCATGTGGAGTCTTTCCCGTCACCTGCGGTATGATGATGGAGTTCTATGCGTATGAGTTGACCAAATGAAGGAATGAATTAATGGATAACAAATAAATAAAAAACAATTAATTAATAATTTAAAGAGAGAGTTCTGGGAGCAGGAAGTGGGGGTGAGGGTGGCATCTGGCCTGGGTTTGCGTCCCAGCCACCCACTCACTGTGGGACCTGAGCCGCCTCTCCTGTCTCTGGGCCTGGGGTCCCCATCCCCCCAATAGGGTGAGGAGCTTGCCTGGACCCCACGTGGGCTGACCGGGCCCCGGGGGCTTCCGCAGGTGCTCGGTGGGTGTTTATTCTCATCCTCTCTGTGGCCCCTACAGTGCCTGCTCCAAGCCAGCGCCCCGTAAATATCGACTAACCTGGAGAGATAATGGGATGAGCCGATGTTTGGGTCTGGGCCTCACAGCACAAAATCTAAAACTGGGTTGGGCAGTGAAACAACCAGAGGGTAAGCTGGGTGGAGCCATGAGGGGTTTGGCTGGAAGACTTCCTGGAGGAGGCAGGCCTTGGGCTGTGTAGGATTTGGCTAGAGGAGGGGAAGGCATGAGAGGTGGGGAGACTGCTTGTGCAAAAGCAGGGAGGTGGGAGGCAAGGGGTCAAGGTGAGACCTCTCTCTCTCGTGTTGTGAGGCTGGCCCTGGGCTGTGTGTGTGTGTGGTGGGGGGAGTCCCAGCACAGTGCTGGGCTCCCAGGGGGTGCTGGGTAACAGGGGCTCCCTCCCCTCTGTCAGCCCACCCAGATCACCTGCTCTCCTCCATCCCCAGGGCTGGCCTCGCCACCTGTCACATGTGTCCCAGTGGGGAGCAGGCTTCAGTGCGGTGACCTGGGGGACACGGACACGTCAGTCCTCTCGGGGAACACCACCAGGCTCTGCTTGCCGTGAAACACAGGGCCTAGAACCTCCGAGCTGGGAGGTGCATCCAGCCCCTCCACCCTGTAGGAACCCAGCACAGAGAGGTTCAGGGAGTGGCCCAAAGTCACCCAGCCTCCAGGGTGGGTTCCCCAGTGCTCTGCTCTCTGGCCAGCCTGGGGGAGGGTCCTCCATGTACAAACACCCAAGTGGAGAGCCTCAAGGATTCCTCTTCTCCCTTTGTCCTCCCTCTGCCTTCACGTGCACCCACTCACTTCCAGGCTGAGCAGAGCAGGAAATGAGACCCCGGGGCTCCTGAGAGTCCAGGCCAGTGATCTGTGGCCCCATTGGCCAAGGCCTGGGCCTGCGCTAGGAAGGTAAGTGTTAAGCCCGGAGCAGCCCTTCCTTGTTGGTGTTTAATTGGCGGTTTCTAAAGGCCATCAGGAGCTCCAGAGAGCAAACGTTTTCTGTCTTAATGACACTGCCCCAGATTAAGGAGGGGCCCATCTCTCAGCTGATATAGAAGAGAGGCTGTCCATTACCCAGGATGGCCCTGGGCTGGCAGCTGGAGTCATTTTCCTGGAGACCTGCCTGAGTGGAGGAGGGGTCCTCTCCTCTCTGCCACCAGAAAATCCTGCCTGGTGCTTCTGACACTCACTCCAGGAAAGGATAGTCTGGAAAGACACTGAGGCAGACAGAGGCTCAGCTCAACAGGAGAGAGAGCTCCCGGTCCCAGTGGACCACAAGTTGACAGCCATCTGCCTTCATCTACCTTTTCCTTTTTTTGTTCCCCTTCTCTGCTTTCTGTCACTGTACTTCACATTTTCCAGACTTTTATATAACTAGAATTATAGAGCATGGACTCTGTTGTCTGGTTTCTTTCATTCAGCCCAATTATTTTTAGCTTCATCCATTGTTGGTAGGTGAATAAATAGTTCGTTCCTTTTTATCGCTGAGTAGTAATCCATTATACGGGTAGACCACAATTTGTTAATCCCTTCACTCAGTGATGGGCATTGGGTTGTTTCAGTTTTTTTATGTTAACAAATAAAGTTGTTCTGAACATTTGTGGAAGCGTCTTCAGTGAACTCATGTTTTTATTTTTCTTGAGTAAATACCTAGGAGTGGACTGACGGGTCACGTGGTAGGAGGCATGTTTAACTTTTTAAGAAACTGCTGAACTGGTTTCCAGAGCCCTTGCACCATTTCCCGTCTCTGCCTGCAGTGCGTGGAGCTGTGGTTCTGCACGTCCACGGTCTGTGATGGCCACCACTCCACATGTGCAGTGGCATCTACTGTGGCTTCCAGCCGTGTTTCCACGTACACACTTGCCACCCGTATCTGTTCAAGTCTTTTGCCCCCTTAAAAAATCAGGTTGTTTATTTTCTTGTTATTGAGTTTCGAACGTTCTTTATATATTCCGGAAACAAGTCCTTTATCAGATGTATAATTTGCACATCTTTTTCTCCTAGTCTGTGACTTGTTTTTTCAATCTCTTACCAGTGTCTTAATGCTCAGAAGTTTTTAAATGTAATGAGGCTGCCATCCAAACTCGCTGTCCACTACGATAATTACAGCATCTGCCATCGTGGGTTCCTAGCATCCCCATAGCAGCCTGTTCCAGAACAGGCCCTTCCCGGAATGTTAAATCCAGTGTCACAGGGCAGTCCCCTATATCAACACGTTGCCCTATCCAGCTTTGTATTTGGCCCTTCTGGATCCAGCACCTCCCCAATCCATTTCCAGGCCATTTCCCTAGTTCCTCCTGGTCTTGTAGCCAAGCCTTGCTGCTCCTTGGATCTATAATCCCTCTCCTCTCCTGGCAGGCTGGTACTTCAGCAGATAAATTATGCTCAGATTTGAGCCTGGTTATGGGTTTGGCGGCCAAAGGGAAGGGAGGGGGTCAATCCTGAAGAAGAGGAGGGGTTGGGCCCCTCCTCACCTGAGGCCTTGCACAGTCTTCCAGCGAGGGGGCTTTCCTCTCTGCCCTCAACAGGGCAGAAGAGGTCACTTTGCAGCCCCAGAGGGTCAGGGGAGTCCAGGTTCTCAAGTCCATCCATCTGGATATTGTCACCCCAAGTGTCGGGGACGTACTCCCGGCCTATCAGGGCCCTGACTTTGGCACAGAAGACTTTCCTGGGTAGAGAGTTTGTCCTTCTTGCAAGCTCAGCCACTCCTACGATGACACCCCTCGCCCCGTCTCTGGCTACAGAGCTGGAGTCTCTTATATGTTGCCACGTAGATTTTCCAATGAACATTTTGCTTCAAATTGCAGACTAATAAATCTGAGTCTACAGTTCTCAGTCTTCATGTATGTAACAGCTGACAATTCCAATTTCCTTCTAATCACTTTCCCTCCCACACTTCTTGGTGCCAGAGACCTTGCCCCCAGCCAGCACACCCCCTCCACCTGTATCCCTGTTCCTGACGGGGGGATGTCTTAGTCACGGCACTGCTACCACAGGTCAGGGGCTCTTGCTACACCACCTGTCACCAATGACAGGGTCCTCACTGACATTGTCACAGTTTCATCTGAGAATCTGCTTCCTAGGATATTCCTACTACCAATGAGCTTGCATTGGGTTCCCTAGAAGCAGAGCCTGAGATGAGGATTCTTGAGAAAGTGGCTCACTGGGAGGAGGGGACTGAAGGGAGAATTCTGGGACAGGGGAAGGAGCTAAGCAAAGACGTGGCCTCTGGAGCCAGGACAGCTGGCTTTGGGAGGCTGCGTGCTCAATATCAGGACAGCCCTGGGGACCCTGGGGCATGGTCTGGGCAGGTGTATTAGTTAGGCTTTTCAGAGAAACAAAATCAATAGGCTATGTATATGTATGCGGAAAGAGATTTATCATAAAGAACTGGCTCGTGCAATTATGGAAGCTGGTAAATTCAAAATCTGCCATGGGGACCAGCAGCCTGGACAGGCAGTCTGATGGAGAATTCCTTCTTGCCTGGGGAGGCCAGTCTTTCTATTCCATTCAGACCTTCAGCTGACTGGATGAGGCCCACCCATATTTTGGAGGGCAATCTGCTTGCTCAAAGTTTCCTGCTTTTTTTTTTTTTTAAAGATTTTATTTATTTATTTGACAGAGAGAGAGACAGCCAGCGAGAGAGGGAACACAAGCAGGGGGAGTGAGAGAGGGAGAAGCAGGCTCCCAGCAGAGGAGCCCGATGCGGGGCTCGATCCCAGGATGCTGGGATCACGCCCTGGGCCGAAGGCAGATGCTTAACGACTGAGCCACCCAGGTGCCCCAAGTTTCCTGCTTTAAACATTAATCTCACCCAAATCACCCTCCAAGCTGACACATGAAATGAACCATCACAGTAGGAAATACGGGGCAGGAGCCTTAAAAGCAGGAGAAGGAAGGTCAGCCCAGGACAGGGGGTAGAAAATTGCCCAAGAGGACCTGGTGCCTGGCCAAGGAATGGGTGAGACGTGGCCACTGTCAGGCCCAGCCACCTGGCTGGAAGGTCACATCAGGCAGACTTCCCAGTATGCTTTGGGCCCAGAAGGAGGCCTGGGAGGTAAAAGAACTGTGGGCATGGGGGTGAGAAGGGCCTCAGACACTAGTTAGGAGGCACAACGTGCCCTCGGGAGAAGGCAGGTGTCCAGTGGCTAGACTGGGAGTGAGGCTGTGGGAGGACAGACCTACAGCCACAGCTGTGAGGTGGTAAACGAGTGCTGTCTCCACAGCTCAGGGGTCCGGGCACTGGTTAGCTGACCCTCTGCTTAGGGTCTCCAAAGGCTCGAATGGGGAAAAATCTGGTGTCACCCTTCTCCATTGTGCCCATCACTGTCCTGCCCTCTGTCCTGTCCTCTGCACCCTCCACTCTCCGCATCCCCTGCTGTCGCTGCTCTGCAGTGACCCAGCGCTGTCTGGGTTTGGCTTCCTCTGAAAATGCAGGTGGCTGATGTCCAGGCGATCCCAGGAGACACAGTGAGGAGGGGCCGGGGGCCAGGAGGGAGAAAAGCCCCAAAGGCTGAATCAGAGAGCAGGCCATACCGTGGGCCCGGTCCTTCTGGGGACCCTCTGAGGAAGGGTGTGGTATGTGCCTCAAACTCATCCCTCCTGAGGGAAGCTGGGTATATATCTACTCACTTCCATCCCTCACTGGTTGTAGGGTGCCCCTGGGGTGTTAAGTCCCTGGCATTTCCAGGCTGCCTTGCACATGGCTGGTCAAGCCCCCCACACTGGAGAAACCCCCAAGCACTGGGGAACCCCCAGGAGGAGAAGCAGAACCACCCACTACTATGTTTATCTGGGGCAGGTGATGCGAGCTGCTCAGGAGACGGGGGCAGGGCATCCAAGGCACTGAGGCTCCCCCCACCCCCACCCTGGGAATAACACCTTTCTAAGAAAGGCCCCCAGGCTGCGCCTCCCCACGCCCCAGCCTGGGTAGGCATCACGGGCTCCCGCTGTAAACAGCCAGACCCTAGCCCCACGGCAACCAGCTAAGCAACCCCCTCTTCCAGCTCAGTGCTTAATTTGCTGCAAATTAAACTTAATGGGACTAGAGTAATTATGTTGACTTTTTAAAGTACTTAGAGATAAATACCTGATTAGATATTTCAGAATATAAACTTTTCCATTGTGTTTCCTTAGAGAAACAGGGGAGAGGGGGCTGAGGCTGGAGTCGGAGAGCGGATGCCCGGGGAGGGGAGGAGGGCCTCAGAAACCCATCTGAGGACATTCTTAGACTCCATGGGAAGTGGAACCCCCGTCAGCCTCTGGGACCGCAATTTGACCGAACAAATCCAAAGCCTTAAAAAGACTCACCTACAAACACCCAGTTATAAAATAAATAAGTCACGGGTGTATATCTCATAGCCTGGGGAATAGAATATAGCCAATAATATCGTGTTAACATTGTATGGTGACAGATGGTGCCTAGACTTACCATGGGGATCACTTTCCAATGTATATAAATGTCGAATCACCATGTTGTACACCTGAAGCTAATATGATACCGTATTTCAATTTTACTTCAATAAAAAAGAAGGAAAAATACCCATACCTATTGTCCCAATAAGTCCACAAATCTATTATAAGGAAATAATCGGAGGGAGGCAAAAATCTATGCGAAGAGTCAGTCATCCAGCATCATTTCTAACAGACACGTTCAGATGGAACCCACCTAGACCTCACAATGGGGGATTAGCTACGTCTGTTAGAACAACCCCATGATGGAATGTCATTGCAGGCATTAAAAACACGACAGTCAAAAAGTAATTCACACTGGGAAGATATGATAAAACAGGGGTTGAGAGAAAAAAACAACATATAGCTGATCTGGATATAAAGTACTTTCTAAATATACATGGAGCAAAAGAAATCCCGGGAGGAAGTGTGCAAGAATACCAACAGCTCTGAATCCATTTTTAACATAAGGGGAAAGCACCCTCCGCTACAGCCCGGCTTTGCTTCTGACACCGACGTGCGGGGTTTTCCCACACCAAGCGGTTCTTCCCCATCAACCAGCTGGGCGTCTTACCATGTAAGCCAATTCCGACACTATCTACCTGGAGACAACATCAGATCTTACAGGTTAAAGGCTCAAATCCAGAAGCCTGCCTGCCACTCCCCAACCACTCCCTCCACTTCAGATGCCAGTCCTAAATCCAGGGGGTCCCCTGTGTATCTGATGACTGGCTATAAATCAGAGGTTCCCATAACCCCTTCTGTGTATTTGATTACCTTGCTACAGCAGCTTACAGAACTCAGGAAACACAGTTTACTCATTCGATTACTGGTTTATTACAAAGGATATTAAAGGATATGAAGAGCTGGATGAAGAGATACGTGGGGTAAAGTCTGTTACGGTCTCAAGCACAGGAACTTCCGTCTCTGGGGAGCTCACAGCGTACCACCCTCCCGGCACTTGGTTGCATTTCTGTTTGCCAGCCCAGAAGTTCTCAGAACCCTGTTAATTCTGGGATTTTTGTCCCGGGTCCATTATGCAGACAGGGTTTATTAAATTATTGGCTATCGGTGATCAAATCAACGTTCAGCCCTTCCCCCTCCCAGGAGGTTGGAGGTGGGACTGAAAGTTCCAACCCTCTAATCTTGTGGTTGGTTCCCTTGGCAACCTGCCCCCACCCTGAGGGGCTTTCGGAAAATCACCTCATTAACATAAACTCTGGTGTGGTCGAAAGGGGCTTGTTATGAATAACAAAAGACACCCATTTCACCTTTAAGCTCTGGAGCTATTTCAGGAACTGGGAATGGAACTAAATATTGTAACAGAAGATACCCCTTTGGCTCTTATAGAGGAAATGACAAACGTTTTAGAAACTCTGTGCCTGGAACCGTGGATGAAGAACAAATACATATTTTTTTATTATAAACCACAATATCACGCTGGATGGTGGGATTAAGAGGGATTTTGGCTTTTTTCTATTTAAAAAAATTGTTCTGCAATGAACATCTATTACTATTTTATTAGTTTTAACTATTTTAAAAAGCAGATTTGAGTGAGAAGGGATTCTTTCCTCTTATGGAGGGGATTTCTGGAGGACGTTCTATCATTGGAACTCTAACCTCAGGCTCTGTCTGTATTTAAATTTCCTTGTTGCTGGTTGTGGGAGAAGGTGCTGGCCCACTGCCCAGAAGCTAGTCTTCCCTTCTGCATTAGTAACAAGAGGCCAGTGCTGTTGTCGGTGGCTTTGCCTTGCAGGTGGGGGGACCAATGAAATATGAGTGGATGTGGTGGATGGAGCTTCCAGGAAAGTTCTTCAATGGGGTTTTTTTTCACCTGGAGGGAGTCCCTTTCCCCTTTCCCCCCCAAAATGCAGCTCTCAAGGGCTGGGTCTCCAGCAACCAACATGTAACCATGAGGTAATCTTTAGGATAACGTCATGTGCCACTGTGGATGGTGGAGCAAAATTGCGAGGGAAACTGGGGATTTGACAACTTTGTGTATATACTGTGAAACTGAATAAAAGAAATCTTTTTACAAACGGGGCTGGGAAGCCCTGAAGGGAGAGCTCTCACACCATACCACTAGCCCTTAATTGCAGACTCCAAGGGGAAGAGAAGTATGTTGCATTACAACAGGAAGAAGCCTACTTTGCCCCTCAAGCAGGAGGAAGGAAGAATTTCTCTTTGCCCAGCAACAAGTTCGGCCAATAAGAAAATACCACGTCTTAGCCAATGAGAAACTGTCACCACCCTGAACTCTTGTTTTCCTCCAATGAGGTCTGTCATTCAAAGCAGCCCCTCCAACTTCCTTCTTTAGTCGGTCAAGTACTGTTCCTCTCCTTTGAGCTCCTGTTTGCCCTAGCTTGCATGTCCCGAATTGCAATTCCCCTGCTATTTCTGAATAAACCGAATAAAAATAAATTTTCTTGGTAAAATAACTGGCTGTTTTACTTTTAAGGTTGACATAACCATAGCAGCCCTGGACTTCCTGCACCCAGACTTCTCTTATTTGAGTGAAAAATCATTTTTTAATTGGCTTAAGACCTTATTTTCTGAATCCTTGTTCCTAGCAGCTGAATGCATTTTCTAACACTGGGGCAGTGTCAAGGTTGGCCAAGATAAGGTAAAACCCCAGATAATCCACAGGAACTTTAATAGAATTGGTAAGAAAGTACCAACTTCTCTTAGTGCAAGGGAAAGTAGGATAGGCCTAAGATGAACTGAGCAAAGACCTCTAAATAAAAGATTTCTATAAAATAAGAGTTAGTTGGATGGGAGCTTGCCTTTGTAGCCAGGCTGTATACTTATAAATGTGCAACATGGCATGAGGGGTTTGTCAGGACAATGGGGCCAAGAGGTTTGCTCTCAATTACCTTCTAGAACACAAGTGTTGACAGTGTGTTAACTTGGATCTAATCAGGAGATGGAAACCACACAGTGATTTAGGCAGGGCAAGTGTAATATAAAATATGATTAAGCTATAATAAAGGGTGACTGTAAGATAAAGGAAACTCTATGTGGTCCCCTAGGACTGAGGAAGAGTACCCAAGGAAGGACAACCTTGGAAGAGGTCCAGCTCCTCAAGGAGGAGTTGTAGATCACTGGCTGGCGGAGACTTTCAGTGGTTTGCCCAGGTCAGAGCTGGTCTGCAGTCCCCAGGCAAGCAGCAAGCGAGCCTCTGCGGCAGCAAGCTGCAGCTGGGGTCTGGGCAGGAAGGCATGCAGAGGGAATCTGGGTGCTGGTGTGGGTGGGGGAGGGTCACCAGAGGGTGATCACCAGGTCAGGATGGGGCTGCAAGGTCACCAAAGAATGCATGTTTGGGGCCATGGCTGGGGCCAGGTATGGCCAGATGTCCTCAGACCCATCCTGCTGACTGACTGTGAGGCTGCTGGAACTAGTGGGAGAAGCCCCTTCCTCCTGCAGTGTTCCTCCAGCACTTTCTACTGAGAAAGCTTAATGTTATGATCACTGTAGAGGAGAAATAGCTAAAGGAATTCAACCTATTATTATAGATCAGGTGCTGAAGAATGAACCTGGAGCTGAGAGGCAATCGACTGATACCTGACACAGTAGCTCCACTTTACTGAAGTAGAAAGAGTAAGATGGGAAGTCCGGGTGCCTGGACTTCACCTATGACCTTAAGCTAGTCCCTTTCCTTCCTCGGCCTCAGTTTCCTATGTGCTAAATGAGAGGAGTTGGGTGAGAGGGTGTCTGTTTCCTTCTGATCTAAGGACCCCTGATGATGACTGTGTGGGCAGTTGTGGTATGTGGGAGGCCCAGAAATGTTGACAGAAGTAAGAGCTTCCCCCAAACTGACTATCCACTGCCTCCTGACTCTGTAGCTACCCAGACCATGGGCAGCACAGTGTCAACCCCCAGCTGGGTCGGGGCTTCCCTGTGCAGAAGCTGTGCCTGGTGGCATGAAAGTCTCCAAACCACTGTCTCTAGCACTGTCTCTGTCTAACCCTCCCATGGTGGGAGAATCAACAGAGAGGGTAGTGATGTCAATGGAGGGAGTGAGCTACCTTGTATTTCATTTTCTCATCAAATTTGGATTTGAAGAGAACTTAGTGGCCTTCTACCTCTATCCCTTGCTTGGTGCTGGGATTCTTTCCACACAACCATTGTCAACCATAAAAATAGTTTTACTGTGATTAATATTGGTAAATCATCATCATCACCATTCTTCTTCTCATCATCACCATCAACTCCATCACCACCATCATTTCCACCACCACAATCATCATCACCATCATCATGACCACCATCATCATCACCATCATCACCACCACCATCATCACATCACCATCATCATCATCATCATCATCATCATCATCATCATCATCACTATTCTCCTTCTCATCACCACCATCATTTCCACCACCACCATCAACACCATCACCATCATCACCATTCTCCTTCTCATCACCACCGTCATTTCCACCACCACCATCATCAACACCATCACCATCATCACCATTCTCCTTCTCATCACCACCCTCATTTCCACCACCACCATCATCATCTTTGCCATCATTATGACCACCATCATAGTCACCATCATAATCACCACCATCATCATCACATCACCATCATCACCACCATCACCCATCATCACTACCATCATTATCACCATCACCATCATCATCACTGCCACTTATTGAGCATCTTCTATGTGCTAGGGATAGTGCTGGGTACTTCACATATCTATTGAAGAATCCAAGGAGATGGGTGTTGGTTCTAATTTACAGATGAGGAAATTGAAGGCCAGAAAGGTAAAGTGGCCTAAGGCAGCACAGATAATAAGCAGAAAAAGGAGGATTGTCTGAATTCAGATTTGCCTGATTCCAAAAGTTGACCTCTGTCTGCTCCACCTCGCTTCTCTGAGAGCTGACCTCTGCTGTTCACAGGAGCTGCCAGGGAGCCACTCCATCTTTAGCCGTTGCCAACAGCTGTCCCGTGGCCTCACTTGTTGGTCCTGGTTCTGACCTTCTGGGGGATGCAGGGTGTGCCCAATTTTCAAGTCCACATGACAGCCTTTCTGAAGTTGGAAGTGGGCTCTCGTATCCACCCAGGCCTCCTCTTTTTTAGGATAAGCATTCCATTTCTTCAATAACTCCATGTGTGAATGACCACTAACTTCTCATGCCCCGCTTGACCTCCACCCGGTACTCCTGAACTTCTGTGATCCCTTCTCCCCAGCAGCCTCTGTGCCCCCCAGCAGCTACAGCGATCTGAAAGCACAAATGAGATCTCACCGCTCTCCTGCTCAAAGTTGCAATGAATTCCCTCAATGCTGAAAATAAAACCCAACTTTCCCATGGCCTGTCAACCCTAAGTTGTCTTCCCTCCCCTGACTCTTCACACCTGTCCCCTCCTGTCTCCCCACTCCAGCACATGGACCTCTCCATTGTCCTCCACCCATCATAGTCACTTCTGTTCCAGGGCCTCTGCATCTGCTGCTCCCTGTGACTGGTTCATTCTCCTGACCATTATCACAACAGTCATTCCCTCACTTTATTCAGCTGTCTGCTCAAATATCACCTCCTCAGAGAGGCCTTCCCTCACCACCCACTCTAGAGCAGTCCCCTTGTCTCTAGTCTCTTTCTATGCTCATTACTTCCTAATATGTAATTGTTTGATTATTATTATCTGTCTTCCCTACTGGAATGCAAGCTCCAGGAATACAGGGATTTTGTACCCCCTTTTTGCCTCTGTATCTTCAAGCACTTAGAAGAGGGCTTAACACTTAGTAGGATTCTAAAAATACTTCTCAAATTAATTAGTTGATCAATCAATATGACCTTGTTCCCATGCCCTTCTCAGCTTGGAGGTCCTGCCTTTAGGCCGTGTCTGGCTTATCCATGAGCCTCTTGAGGTGTGACTCTGATGGTACAAGGGCCTGAGCCTCCCAGTTGAACAGGTTTCTCTCCTCCTTTTGGCTAGATTCCATATCTCTATTTACATGGCCTAAAAAACCAACACGATATGCGCAGAGGTGTGTTGCCTTTAGAGTCAGAGAGAATGGGGTTCAAATCTCAGCTCTGTCTCTTACTGGCTCTTCATTACTTCTCTTTTCTGAACGTCCATTTTCTTTGGTGTAAAATGGTGCTAATAATACCAACCACTGGACTTGCTAGGAGAGAGAGATAATGTGAGTACCCAGTACAGAGCAAGCGTATGGGAGCTACAGGCTATTACTACGTTGTTGTTGTTGTTACTACACTGACCAGGTTTGGGCCCTCCCTCCATCTTGCAGGAGAGACCTTGGTTGGGACTGGACTGGATGGGGGCAGCATGTGTGGGGAGAGTAGTGAAGGGGCAGGTGACACGAGAGAGGTGTCATTTCATGGGCTCGTCCTGAGCCCTTCTTTGGTGGTCTCATCGTAGGGCCTGTCTCCCTCCCCTGTCCCCAAGCTGCTGATTTATTTTGCATGTGTAATTCACTAGTGCATGTTAAATCCCATCACGTGAGTCTCAATCCTCAGCTCTGGCCCGTAGAGATGTTCTTTCCCACCTTGGTCCAACACGCTTGCTTTCCTTCCAAGCGCCTGTCATCTGCAAAACTAAGAGCTCGCCCCCTCCCCAGGGGAGCGACTGCGAATGATGCTGTGGGTCTCTTGCTCCTGGACTGAAGGTTCCTGGCAGGCAGGGACTGTAGCTGCCACTTCAGTAGATGCTCCCGCAGGAAGCCCCAGGCCCGGCCCCGAGGGGCATGCCCAGATTGAAGTGATGTGTCAACAGCATGAGCTGGGGGGTAGTAATGTCCCCTGACTTCGTCATTCAGATTAAAGGATGTTGGGCTGGGAAGTCACTGGAATAGGTTGTATCCTCTGGCCAATGGAGAGACTGAGGCACGGAGAGTCAGCGAGGGTGCGACCAGAGTCAGTACAAATCACAGTCAGTTTTCATGTGGAGAAACTGAGGCCCAGAAGCAGGAAGTGTCTTACCCAGGGACACAGCAAGCTTGTGAGAGAGCCAGGAATGGCTGGGATCCCTACTAGCCAGCCCACTCCTCCTCCCACTTCTCTGCTTGTGGAAGCCCGAGGTGGGGAACGGGCTGGGCTGGGGCCTCCGGGTCATCCCAGCCGGGGTATGTGCTTCTCTGCTGGTGTTTGTAAATGGAGCCCCTTCGGCACGCCTGGCGCCACCCAAGTCACTTCACCACGATTGCATCCGATCCTACCAGGGTCATCCCTATTTTACAGACGGGAACCGAGGCCCAGAGAGGGAGCTGACTTGCCCAGAGTCCCGCAGCTGGGGAGTGAGAGTCCCCTTACCCACTTCTCCTGCCTGATGGCTTTTTATAGCGCTGGCCAGCTGCTGACATCCCAGCGCACACTTGCCGGATTAATGCCCACCCCCGATGTGAGGTCTAGGAACGCAGGGCGCTCTGCCTGTGTTGTCCACTCCAGTATCCCCAGTGCCCACTGTATGGCAGGGTCTCAATCATATATTTAAATGAATGAATGAATCTTTTGAATTCCTTTCAATTCCGTGAACAAGAGAATCAGGGGCCCCAAGTCCGGCTCCCTGTACAGTGATGGGCACTGACTCTGCTCCCTGCTCCTGACCTTGACCTGCCAGGTGGGCTGGCACCTGGCCTTCTCCCCATCTGTGCTCCAGCCTCAAGTCTCCTCCTGGTGTCCTGCCTTGTTTCACCTGTGCCCTGTCTCCCTCTCCTGATGCTCTTCTCCTAAAACCCAGTTCCCTGACCTGACCCCAGCAGCTGGCAGAGGCTCTTGGAGCCTTGGCACGTGTCTTGCTTCTTCTGGCCTTGACCCTGATTTATACCCTGACCAAACCTGAACTTGCCCTTTGTCATCCTGCAAGGGAAAGTGCAGAGAAAGGGAGGGGTCCCTCCCCAGTTCACCAGCTCCTCTCCCTGGAACTTCCTGAAGGCTCAGATGGGGCCTGAGCAGCAGCTCCTCGAGGCCAGTCGCAGCCAGACTCTAGAACTCAGGCCCGGGTACCTGATGGGGTTCTCTGCAGATTCAAACTCCAAACAGACCCCTCCAGCTCCTGGTAAGTTCAGCATGGTCTGAGACTCAGGGCCTTCCGGTTTCTAGGCTGATCCCAAGGGCTGGGATCAGGTGTCAAGGATCCCAGGAGGGGGTGGGGCTGTCCCAGCAGCTTCTCTACCCAGCACCAGGGAGCCCCAACATGACCCTTCCCAGCTCAGAGACTCGCAGGGCTGGAAGGACCCCCAGACAGCCTCCTCTCCAGGCCCCCAAGTGTGCACATGGGCACACAGAGGAGGAGCACTGGCCTTGATGCCCTGAATAGAGGAGCCCTGGAGGGGAGGGGATTATCCCATAGGCCTGGTTCCCAGGAAAACGGGCAGGGGCACAGAGGGGACCCTCCCAGAGTCTTCAGCCCTCCACCCTCAGTGCCTGGGGATTTTCCTGGACGGCATGCTTTGCCTGCAGCCCTCCCATCTGCCAGGGCCATGTTGATATAGATGTTGGGGTCCTCACTGGTGGAGCTAAGGAAGGGCTGGCAGTGCTCAGGTGGCAGGACATCGATGCCGTGTCCTTGTTGAGGTTCTGGGGAAGGGAGCCATGCCGCCCTTCCCCATCCAGCGCTGGCATGACCAAGCGTCTCCCAGGACTTGGGGGAGGAATGAAACTTATAGGCCTCTTAACAGCCTCATGAGGGATGCCCCACCGGGGCTATTAGCTTTGTCTCATGGATGGAGAAATCAAGGTCCAGAAAGAGAGGCCTTGGGCAAGCTCACAGTGTGAGAGTGACTGCAGGAACCCAGGCTGCCCAGCTCCCGGCTTCCAGAGCCTGCTGGCCTCCCTTCCAGAATCACAGTTTCTCCGGGACCCTAGAGACCGTCTGGTTGGATGGCTCTTCATGGCTGGGTGGAGCTTGAACCCTGGGTCTCCCTGCCAAGCCCCCTGCTGACTGCCTCCAGTCGGCTCCCCAGGCTCCAGGCCCTCTGTCAGGACTCTCAGGCATGGGCCTCCGAGCTGGCATCTTCCTCATGCCATCCCAGCCTTGACAGAAGTCCTGCACAGAAAAAAAGCTGTGGTCAACTCCTCCTCTGGGATCAAGTGGGTAGGCTGGAGGCCTGAGTCATGGTGAAGGCTGGGTCAGGGCCCACACTGGGGCTTGAGGCAAATGACTGCATTTACCTTTAACCAGCAAGGAAGTGGGGTTCAAAACCAAGGTAGAGAGTCAGAGAGGGAAGTGATGGGGTTGGGAGGAAGGTCAAGTTCAGAGAAATTATCAGCTAAGGGCCAGGTTTAGGATTAGAGTCAAAATCAGGTGAGTATTAGAATGAGGTTTCAGGTTAAAATCCACAAGGTACAGTCAGGGTCACATTAGGATTAGTATAACTAGGGGTCACGGTTGACATTCTCCTGGAGACTGGGTTGAGATCCAAGGTCAGAGTTCAAAACGGCCTGAGCATGAGAGTCAGAGTCCAGGTCAGTTTGGGATGGGGCTGAGGGTTCAGGGTGAAGGCCAAAAGGAATGAGGTGATCAGAGTAGGGGGTGAGGTCAGACCAGGGTCAGGGGCCGCAGCAAGCAGGAGCCAGGCGAGGCGCTGGCGAGGGGTCCTGGCCGGACGGGCCCCGCACCTCGTACTCCTGCTTGAAGCCATAGCCCTCGGCCGTCTTCATCTGGCTGATGTGCTGCAGGAGGTCGGCCACGCGCACCGCGGGATGCAGCTGCCCCGTGTGATACGGGGAGCTCTTCCGGCCACAGGGACGCCGCGGTGAGCCCCCAGCTGGCTGCTGGCCTCAGTGACCCCACCACTGCGCTGGTCTCCTGCAGTCAGAGAGAGGAAAGGGGGTTCCTGACGCACACCGCCCCCCAGTCTGGGGCGTCCCAGACGGACTAGGCCAGAGGGGGAGGGGAGCATGGCCAACAGGGGGTTGTTCCCTGGACCCAAGCAGCCTGGCTGGGCCCACCTGGTGTGCCCCTGGGCAAGTCCCTGCCCTTCTGCATCTGTTTTTCCATCTGTAACACGAGCGAGTTGGGTCACGTGGTCTCTGAGGGCCCTTCCGGCCCAGCCCTTCTGGCCCTGCTGTGATCCTGGGGTCCCCTGACTCCATCCTGTTGCTCCCCAGCCTGGACCACCCCTCTGTGACTTCACCACACTGCCTGCAGGGGCAGCACTCAGCAGAACCCATGAGAGCCGGTCCCCCTTTCTCCCCGTCTTCCAGAGAACAATCTGGAACAATTGGCAACTCCCAGTAATTACCCCCATTCAAAGACAAGCAAATCCCGAAATTAGCTGCTGCCACCACCCCCTCCACAGATTAACGGGAGGCACCTGAATAGTAGCGTTTCTCCTGCGCAAGCATTTCCATTGTCAGCCCATGCAGCCGCCTCAGCCAATGGGGAAGCACGTCGAGAGGTTCACAGTGACACACACACACACACACACACACACACACACACACACACGGAAAACTAGCCCCATCCTCCAGGCGCACCTGCTTCCTGCTACCCGCTCTTCTGGTCAGCATCCCCAAGGACATCCCACCCTGGTCACCCAGATCGGGCCCTGGGACGGAGCAAAGTGCCCCACTCAGTCACACCCGCCTCTGGACCCTCGCTCATGCAACCACAGGACTCAACTCATGTTGTTTTTCTTCTCAGAAATCACAGTCCTGAGCTGCCTGTTGTCCCAGACCTGAAAACAGTTTTTCATATATTTTGTGCTGTATTGTGCTATATTTTTAGTTGCTTACAGTGGGAAGGAAGGAAGCCACCTGTTAGCCCATTGTGACCAGAAGCTCCACAGAGGCTCGGAAAGAAGTGACTTGTCCACTGCAGCGTCCCAGAGCTTCTTCCGGAGAACATGAGTTCCACAAGACGATGAGGGGGTGGTCCATCTACAAAAGAAACAAAATGAATACACGCTCCTTTACAAAAAAGGAATTTGGAAAATTCTTTTTTTTTTTTAAGATTTTATTTATTTGACAGAGAGAGAGAGAGAGAGAGCACAAGCAGGGGGAGGGGCAGAGGGAGAGGGAGAAGCAGGCTCCCCACTGAGCAGGGAGCCCGATGCAGGACTCGATCCCAGGACCCCGGGATCATGACCTGAGCCGAAGGCAGACGCTTACCTGGCTGAGCCACCCAAGCGTCCCTGAATTTGGAAAATTCTGGTTTAACCAAAATTAAACAGGTCTGTTCCCTGCAGGACATTTCAGGAGTTCAAACACACTAAGGCCCATTGTGAATCTCCACAAGGAGAATGGAAGCAGCCACACTTCCCAACTCTCTTCTATCGGGAGGGCTTTTTTGGTTTCACAAAACAGCTCTAGGGAAACCGTGTGACGTGGTGATGAAGAGCAGAGACTCTGGATTAAGACCTGCTTGAGTTTCAATCCCAGATCTGCCCCTTTCTGGCTGTGTGTTTTTAGGAAGGTTACTAGACCTTTCCAAACACAATTTTCACCAATGGCAGATGAGAAAATCATTACTATCCAAGAGAGGTATTGTGATCGTTAAATGAGACAAGGCATGAGAAATGCCCAGTCCATTGTTGGCACATGGTGAATGCCCACAGACAGCCCACAGAATTCACTGTAAGTCAGACCTCCCTGGAGTCCCCAAAGCTGGGGGCAGCTTCTTGAGGAAAGAAGAAGCCAATAAGAGCGGGGCTTGCCCTGACTTTTGTCTGCCTTGGTGGGAGTGCTTGGACCAGGACGTGTAAGGTAGCATTGGTGGAAAGAGGATCTGAAAGAGGTGGCTGAGTGGACACATAAAGCATGTGCTCAGATTTCAAGAGAGAATTGTCTCCTGCTCAGAGAACTCTCAGGACCTCCAAAAGCAGGGCTGGGGAGGCTAAGGATTACATATGCTCTTTCTGGAAGCTGAGCTGACAGCTCAAGGGGGAGCTGTCCAGTGGAGGAAGAGGTGCGAGGGCTCCAGGAAGGTTCTGGCAGTTCTCAGCAGCTCCGCAAGGGGACCAGCATGAGGTCAGAGCTGCTGAGCGGGAGCAGACAGCAGCTCCCTGTCAGGGCAATGTCAGGAGGCCACGGCAAATCCGGGCAGACGCCAGGCTGAGTCCAAAGACCACACAAGCTGGCAGAGACAAATACAGATTCAAGTACAGCCAGTGGCCCAGCCGCGACCCTGGGTGCTGCTGCTGCCCTTGGCCCCGCGTACCCTGAGCCCAGGAAGACGGGCTCTCCTCCAGCAACACACAGAGAAGAGGCGACAGCACCAGGATTCACACCTGGCCTGGTGGTCTCTGGGGTCCCGGGGTCCATCAGGTTGCCCTTGTTGTCCTGCTCCCCCAGGGAGGAGCACTTGTGGGAATGAAAGCAATGGGCATCTACTTGGCAAACCGTCTGGGTGGAATCCAGTGGTACCCGCCAGAGTCAAGAGCTCAGGATGGATGGGGCCCAGAGGGAGAAGCCCAGCGGGCTTTTCCAGGCAGTGCTTTGGAGGCAGTCGGGCTTAAATTCCAGTCGTGTGGGAAGTTCCCAGCAAGCTCCCTCCCACCAGGCTGCCACCCTTGCCTGATAGGATACATTGATTTTATAAATAAATAACATTTCTATTTTGCAATAGATTTCGATTTATGGGAAAGTTGCAGATAGTACAAAGAGTTCCCCATTACTTCTGACCCAATTTCTCCATTATTAACATCTTCCAAATAGTATATTTGCTACAAATAATGAATATTGATATTTTATTATTAACTAGCATCTATACTTTGTTGGGATTTCCTTCGTTTTTACCTAGTGTCCTTTCTACTGTTCCAGGATCCCATAGATGATACCATATTACATTTCGTCACCATGGCTACTTGTGTTCTCTTGGTTGCAACATTCCTCATTTTTTAAAAAGAATTTATTTATTCATTTGAGAGCTAGAGTGAGCGAGAGAGAGCATAAGCCGGGGGAGGGGCAGAGGGAGAGGGAGGAGTAGACCCCGGCTGAGCCGGGAGCCCAAAGACGCTGGACTCCATCCCAGGACCCTGGGATCATGACCTGAGCTGAAGGCAGCCACTTAACGAGCTGAGCCACCCAGGCGCCCCTGGCATTCCTCATTTTGATGAACTTAATGGTTTTGAAGATGACTGCTCAGATAATTTGTAGGATGTCTCTCCAGTGGGATTGTGAAAAACTGAGATATAATTCACGTACCATAAGATCCACTCTCTTAAGCGTACAATTCAGTGGTTTTCCGTATATTCACAGATTGCGAAACCATCCCCGCTAATTCCAGAACATTTTCATCACCCCACAAAACACCCCGGTACCCATCAGCCATCACTCTCCATTCCCTCCTCCCCCAGCCCCTGGCAACCACTACGCTCCTTTCTGTTTCTAAGGCTTTGCCCATTCTGGACATTTTATATAATCGGTCATGCAATTATGTTGCCTTTTGTGACTGACTTCTTTCATTCAGCCTCATGTCGCCAAAGTTCACCCATGGTGTAGCACGTATGGTACTTCATTTAAAAAAATTGTTATCTGTGGTAATATACACATAATATAAAATTTTTCTTAGCCATTTTTACGTGTATGGGAGCGTTAAGTGCATTCACATTGCTGTGCAACTGATAGGCAGAGCTTTTTCATCTTGCAAAACTGAAACTCTGTACCTGTTCAACAGCAACCCCCCCGGCCCCTCCCCCAGACCCTGGCAACCACCATTCTGCTTTCTGTTTCAATGAGTTTGGTTACTCTGGATGCCTCACGGAAATGGAATCACACAGAATCTGTCTTTTTTGTGACTGGCCTATTTTCTTTAGTATAATGTCCTCAAGGTTTATCCGCGTTGTATCATCTTTTAGAATTCCCGTCCTTTCGAAGGCGGAATACTATTCCACTGTATGTATAGAACAGTGTGTGTATCCACTCATCCCCAGGGAACACACGGATTGCTCCCCCCTCTTGGCTATTATGAATAATGCTGCTCTGAACATGGGTCTACAGATATTTCTTTGAGATCCTGCCTTCAATTCTTTTCGGTAAGTATCTAAAAGCCGAATTGCTGGATCATCTGGTGATTCCATCTTTCCTTTTTCGAGGAACTGCCATACTGTGTTCCATAGTGGCTGCACCATTTTTTATCCCCATCAACAGAACAAAGGGATTCCAATTCCTCCCCATCGTCGCCAGTACTTGTTATTTTTTCCTTGTTTCTTTGTTAGGTTTTGTTAGTGGCCGTCCTAATGGATGGGAAGACGGCATTCCTTTTTATGGCTGAGTAATATTCAATTGAATAAATACATCACATTTTCTTCATTCAGCACTTGATGGACATTTGGGTTGTTTCTCTTTTTGGCAATTATTAATAATGTTAATACAAACATTTGTGTTGTGGGGCACCTGGTGGCTTAGTCGGTTGGGCTTCCGATTCTTGATCTCAGCTCAGGTCTTGATCTCAGGGTTGTGAGTTCAAGCCCCACGTTGGGCTCTGTGCTGGGCATGGTGCCTACTTAAAATAAAAATTAAGCAGAAAAAAAATAAACATTTGTGTATAAGTTTTGCTTGAATAAATGTTTTCAAATTTCTTGTTTAATTTCTTGAGGAACCATCAGACCATTTTCGAAAGCAACTATACCATTTAACATTTCCACAGCAATGTATGAGAATTCTAATTTCTCTCTACCCTTACCAATGATTGTTATTGTTCTTCTTCTTTTTTTTTATAACTATCCCAGTGGGTGAGGTGGTATTTCATTGTGCTTTTGTTTTGCATTTTTTCCACCGCTAATGATGTTGATCAAATTTTCATGTGCTTATTGGCCATTTGTGTATCTTCTTTGGAGAAATATCTATTCAAATCCTTTGTCCACTTGGAAATTGGATTGTCTTTTTATCGTTGAGTTGTGAGAGTTCTTTATATATTCTGGATACTAGGACCTTATCATATGTCTGATTTACAAATATTTCCTCCCATTCTGTGGGCTGTTTTTTTCATTTTCTTGAGAATGTCCTTTGAATCATAAAAGCTTTTAATTCTGATTAATTCAAATTAATCTATTGTTTTTTTTCTTTGCCTGCTTGTGCTTTAGGTGTCTTACCTAAGAAACCTTTACCTAAGCCAAGGTCACAAAGATTTACACCTGTGTTTTCTTCTAAGACTTATGTAGTTTTAGCTCTTGCATTTAGAACTTGGGTCCGTTTTGAGTTAGTTTTCTATATGGTGTGAGGTAGGGGTCTCTTTGGGATTCCTGGACCCAATTCCAACGTTGGGGGCATTCCTTCACACCAACAAACAGTTCTTGGGACATCAGCTGAGTGTCCTACAATTCAGCTAGTTCTAACACTACGTGGAGAGAGCATCAGATCCCACAGGATAAGGGCTCTGTCCCACAAGATTGCTTTCCCCTTTCAGACTCCAGTTGCAAGCCCAGGTTATTACCTGTACTTCTGACCCACCAGCTATAGATCAGAAGTTCCTGGACCTCCTCTGTGAGTTAATTAATTAACTTGCTGGAGTGGCTCACAGAACTCAGAGAAACATTTTACTTTTTACTCATAAGAGATTACCAATTTATTTTGAAAGGATGGAACTCAGGAAGAACTGCATAGGCAAGATGGGGGAAGGACACTGAAGGAGCACCAGTCTCCCCACATTTCTATGTGTTCGCCAACTTGGAAGCTCTCTGAACCCTGTCCTTTTTGGGTTTTTATGAAGACTTCATTACGTAGTCATGATTGGTTATGAATTGGCATTGGTGACCAATGGAACTTCAAGCCCCTCTCCCGTCCCTGCAGGTCAGGGAGTGGGACTGAAAATCTTCTGGTCACATGGTTGGTTCTCCTGGCAACCAGCTCCCATCCCTAGGTGAGTCCAAAATTTACCTCATTAACATAATAAAAAGCACCTTTATCACTCTCAGCACTTGGGAAATTACCAGGGTTTCCAGCGCTGTGTGCCAGGAACTGTGGATGAAGACCAAGTGTATATGAGAAACATATTTTGGTCATCTGAATGACCAAATATATATTGCTTATAAATCACAATATTGCAGGGTCCAAATTCATTCTTTTGCCATTAGTATCCAGTTGTCCCAGCATCATTTGTTGAACATCAATGGGGTTTTGTCTGATTTTTTTCTTGTGATTATACTGGGGTTATGGTTTTTTGGGCAGAAGATCACAGAGCTCAAGCGCCATTCTCATCACATCGTATCAAGGGCACATGCCATCAACATGATTCATCACTGAAAATATTAACCTTGATTACCTGGTGAAGAGAGTGTTTGTCTGATTTCTCCACTATGAAGTCATTATTCTTTGGAAGGAAGTCATTGTGTGAAGCCCACATGTTAGGGGGAGTTAAGCTCCACCTCCTTGAGTGCTAGGCATCTAATCTAAATTCTTCCAAATTCTTCCACATGGGAGATTTGCCTCTTTCCCCCCATTTATTGATTTAGTTCAATCATTTATTTAAAGCAGTATGGACTCGCAGGTATTTGTTTTATACTTGGGATTATAATCTGATATTACCCTATTTACTTTGTTGCTCAGCTGTTTCCAGCTTTGGCCATTGGCTCTTGAGTTCCTTTGACATTTTCCTATCATTTTGTGTGTTTATGTATTTAGTACCCCCTGCTTTCTTTCCGGCTTTACAAGGTGCTCGGGCTCATCTTGTATATTTCCTGACCTAGTCCTAGAATCAGCCATTCCTCCAAGGATCCTGGGTTCTTTTTGTTGAAAAATGGCATTAGAATCCAAATCTGGGTGCTAAGTGTGCTTGGTAAGCCCATTTTTAATGGCTTGTGGACTGAGGAAGTGTCAACATTAATGTCGCTTTCAGATCTAAACCATAGGGTTCAGTGTCTGCTCCTCAGAGAAGGGGCAGCAATGGCGTCTGGACCACAGCACCACGGGTGCCGAACACAGCTTGAATCCCCAGCTGCACCACCTTTGACCGTGCTCCATGGCCTGTACTAGGTCTAAACGAGTACCTTTTCTCCTCATTACCAGTCATATTTTCCTGCTTCTTAGCAAGTCTGGTAATTTTTGATTGGATGACAAACATTGTATGTTTTGCCTGGTTGGAGGCCAGATATGTTTGTATTCCTATCAATATTCGTGAACGTTGTTCTGGGACATAGTTAAGTTACTTGGAAATGGTCTGATCCTGCTGGGTCTTGCTTTTCACATTTGTTAGGTGGGACCGGAGCAATGCCCAGGAGAGGGTTCCTTATTCCTCCCTTCTTTCATGACTGCATGAGTCGGTGTCTAAGTCCTCAATTTTTCTAAAGTTCCTTCAGTATAGAGGTAATACCTGTGCTTTCTCTATATTTCAAAGGCCAGTTCTGGGACCCAGCAGGAGCACAGCCGCTGTTTCAGTGTTGGTTAGGGGTATTTCAGAACTCATCTGATGTGGAGAGGGCCGTGGAAGGGCTTGACCCAATTCACTCAGGAGGCTGGGGGAAGGGAACTCAGGGCTAGGAGGAAGGGGCTAGAGGGCTGGGGTGGGGAGGCAGAGGGACAGCTCCATGATCCGAGGCCGAGCAACAGGCAAAGGGGAATTGACTTGGGACTCCAAATGGACTGCAGTAGAGCCAGGGGCCCAATCACCAGGAAGGCTCAAGATGAGAGAGCTGTTTGCCTGCTCAGCCCTATAGCATGCAAGATGGGGGGTAGACCTGAGAGAGGCCTTCCCGGTTATGTGGGCTCAGGGACACTGATCATCCGTAGGTCCACGGAAGCTAATGACTTGATCTTCCCAGACAGGCAAACTCCAACCAGCCTGTTCTGGGCTTAAGAGCTGTCTGGGTCAGGGGAAGAACAGGGTTACCCCTGGACATCACCCTCACCGTGGCCCAGGACAGAGCTGAGAACCTCTTTGTGGGCAGATGAAAAACCTCTGTGGCTGTGACTTTGACCATCGACATAAGACAGAAGGTGGAGGGGGAAGGAGGGAAAGGAGAGGGAGGTGAGGAGGGGGGAGGGAATCAGGAGGATAAAAGAAGGAGGAGGGGGAGGAGGACAGACAGTAAAAGCACCATGACATGGAGAGATAGGGAAGGGGACAGAGAGGGAGGGACAGGCAGACACCAGCAAACCACAGGGAGGACAGACAGAGGGCCATGGACAAAGGACAGCAGTCGCGCTGTGCCTAGAAGGCGGTCTCCAGGGGTGTGTCCCAGGCCTCTGCTCCCTGCCCAGGCCTCTCGGTTCACTTGGAAGAAGCACCACAAACAGCAGCGCCCCAGCTCGGCAGAAGACGAAGCCGGAGGGACGGTGAGCAGCGCCGGCCGCCAGCGGACCTCAGGGTGAGAGTCGGCAGACGGCGTGTGAGCGGACACTTGGACAAGTTCTGCATTTAGGGTCAAACATGAACTGCACAAGTGGAGAGGGCGGGACAACCGTCTTGTCCGCGATTCCTAGAAAAGTCCCACCGGAGGCCCCCCCTGAGCTGACAGGGGCGCGGTTGCTGGAAAAGCCGGTGGGACACTGGATGACGTGGATGCAAGTAGAGGGTCCAGGAGGACGAGGTGAGAGACCCCCGTCCTCGGGCTGTCCTGGGGCCACCTGAGCCTGGTCTGCGAGGAGGAAGAACGGGCACAGGTGCAGGGAATGTTCTGGAAGGCTTGTAGAATCAGAGAAGGCAGAGGCGGAACACAGAGTACCATCAGGAGACCAGGGAGTCAGACAGGGCCTGGGTGGTAACCCCAGCTCTGGACTTCCTGTGACCTCTGACCAGTCCCTTCACCTCTCTGAGCCTCCGTCTCCTCGTCAGTAACATGGGAGGGATCACAGTGCGTGTTTCTCAGGGTCTGAGCCCAGAGGAAGTGCCCAGAAATGGTGGGTCTGAAGAGCCTGGGGCCGCCCAGCCAGAGAAGGGGCTCCTGCTGACCTGAGAGCTGTATGCACCCGGGGGACAGCTGCCAGGGTGGGGACGGGCCTGCCCCTGACACGCACACACAGTGCACGGCTGTGGACTCCAGAGAGGGACCTGCGCAAGGCCCTCCACACGAGGAGGACGACACAGGGCCCAAGGGGCTAGGCCGGGGCTACTTACGGGTAGTAGGAGTAGGCATAGTGGTCCCTCCTGGCAGCGTGCAAAGAGAACAGCACAGTTGGGCCCGTGGTCTTGCTACAAGGTGGGCCGAGGGCAGCGCCCAGCTGGCAGGGAGGGGCCTGCTGCTTTCTGTGCTGGGGAGAGCACTGGCCAGAGGCTGGACAGGTCAGGAGGGCCTTCCTTGTCCCAAGGGCTGGCTAGGCTCAGTCTTTGAAAACCGAGACCCGAGGCCCCTTCCAGAACCTTCCCCAAGCCTGCTGCTGGAGGGAGGAAGAGGTGGGGAAAGGGCCTGGGGAAGCAGAGCTTTCGAACAGTCACACACACACACGGACAGAGAGAGACATACACACACTTGCACACTCACACACAGACACACTCGTGTGGATACACACACACACAGACACCCTCCCTCACGTGCTCACAAGTGACCCACTCTCCCCTACAGCCCCACCCCCTCAGTCCCAATGCCACTCACCCCTGCAGGCCCCTCTGCCCCTGAGGGGTCAGCCCTCTGTGTACACCTGTGCCTGGGAGGGGACCCTGGCTGGGAGGTGGGGGTGGGGGGAGGTGGAGAGGGCTCCAGCTGGACTCCAGGGCAAAGGGGAGGCCCGCCCACCCCGACCCAGACTGCTGCCAAGTGTGGGGTCCATCAAAGGATCTGGGCCGCCCCCTCCGGGCACCCAAAGCATAACTTGGGTCTGACCCCACTTCGCAGGTGGGGAAGCTGAGTCCCAGAAAGTCGTGGTCTGCCTGGGCCTCTGGGGTTCAGGGGCAGAGTGCAGACGCCTGTCCCAGGACCCTGACCCCCAGAGCCAGCTCCCTCCTGAGGCCCCATTGGGGCACATCCAGGGGTCCTCCATTCACCTGCCCCCACACCATCCCGCCAGCAGGGACCCCAGGGAATGGCCTTCCACGAGGGACTCCTGCTGACTGGGGGAAGGGAAGGAGACAATAGTGGAAGGCTGAGGCCCAGTGAGGGCAGGAGAGTGGCTGCAGCCCACACAGCACGTCTCCTCTCCTCCATCCCAGGAGACAGCAGAGGGTGCAGGCCCCATGGCTGGTCACAGGGGCTGGGCACAGGGGCTGGGGCGCGGTGGGGCAGGTGGGCCGAGGAGGGCAGCGTGTCAAGGTGAGCTGGGCATGGGTTTGGGGATGGGCAGACCTGGGTCAACAGTCTCTCACCATATGCAAGTTATTTTTATAAAAGATAAACCTGGGTCCTGTCTCTCTTCTTTTGCCTAAAACCCTTTATTGGATTCCAGGAGATCTTACAATGAAGTTGATAGTCCTTAACATAGCTTACGAGGCCTTCGGTGATGTTACCACGACCTAATTCTGGGAGAGCCTGGTGTGGGGAGGCCTGCAGGGGAGAAGTGCAGGGTCTCTGGGCATCCTTCTGGAAGGACTTGGCTGGCCTTCCATCCATCCCTCGGAACTACCTCCAGGGTAGATGGCTGAGGGCTCGCAATGTCACTCTTGAGCCCCGTGTCTTGGTTCTGCAGCAAGCATGGCCAGGGCCCCTTCAGAAGCTCTTGGCTTTGAGCCTAAGAGCAACAGAAGAGCTTAGAAATGGGATGGAAGGGACTGACCTTGTGCCCTTTTCCCCCAGGTCACCAGGATACTTGGAGGCTCGAGTCTGCAACTCGGAGCCTGTCATCTCCCGGTCCTGACAGCTGATTTGCGTTCCCTCGTCTGCATTCCCTCTGATGTGTGTCTCCCGGTCCCAACTTGTGTGTTTCTATTTATTTTTCTCACTTTACTGAATGGCTTTTGCTGTGAGCTCCGCCAAACCCTCGGTGGAACAAAGCCGAGAGTAAATAAACGAGTGCTGACAAATTCAAATATTTCTAGTCACAGCCTCGGTCACGTCTTGGCGTGTGACACCCATCCTGACAGCTGCACTCTGGGAAGTAGAGATGCCTTTTCCCGGCTCTCCAGCTGTTTCTTTCGAGCTTCGGAGCTGTGGGGGAATCACTCCAGTGCCCAGGGATTGGGGCCACCGAGGTTCATCCCCTGTCACTAGCGCACTGCAAACACCAGCCCAGGCCCCTCTCGGCCTCCATCTCCCAGGCCAAGGTCAGGCCTCCGCTGGCCCCACGCCCTGCCAGGAGGTGATAATCAACTTTAGCTATGAACAAAGCATCTGGATCTGGCATGATCCCCATTATGCTTAAGGAAAGAGAGGCTCAGAGAGGTGAAGGGACATGTCCAAGGTCACACAGCAGGGTCCTTTGGAGACTGGGACTCCCAGCTCTTCTGTGGATGCACACTTCCCCCACCAAAGCTCCTCTTTGGCCCTTACTGTGTCCCGGGCTCCTGCCCAGGACCCCAGACTGGTCAGAGAAAAGAGAAGGTGTCGTTGGGGGTCCTGACTCCTCCCTTTCCTGGGTGCCCCCAATCTCACAGGCATGCTCACACACTGCCACCTCACCCCGGCGCATACCCCACACACATACAGACCACATTCATTGGCACATACCCTCCCACGCACGCCTGTGCTCTCCCACACCCCTCCTGCTTCCAGCACATTCTACCTGGTAGAGGCAGCCCTCAGCTCCCTTAGGAGGTAAAGGAGGGGGGCCATGTTCTTGGTCATGCTAGGAAGATGGTCTTCTCTGGCCCCCTGTCCTGGCCTTCGAGAAAGCCCATCCCAGTGTCTCTCTGAGCAGGACCCTCCAGAGAAAAGCTGGGAAGAAGGGAGCCGTCCTTCTCGATAGGATGTCTGCGTGGGGGTCCTCTGGATGGGCCTGGCTCGTCACCTCTCCTGGCTGGACATTCTCTACTGATGTCCTGACAGTCACTGTCAGATACCTGTGGCCTCAGAGGAGAAGATGTTTCCTGCCTGCCCAGGATCACAGAAGTCGTCCTTCAGACACTGGGAACCCTGGCTGGGAGGCTGAGGGAGGGCAATGCCAGGGGGCCTGGGTCGGGGCTCTGGGTCGGAGAGAGGGCCTCTCCCTTCCTGCCTCTGAAGGGCTCACTGGGGCCCTGGGCAGCCTCAGCAGCATCGTCAACTGCGCAGTCTGGCCCTTTATTGACCCCAGAATTCCTGGGAGAGGGGCTGTAAGCGGGGGAGGGTGCCCTCAGCTGGGGCCCCTGTAAGGCTTAGGCCTTTCCCCAGAAGACCCCATCTCCATATGGAAGGAACGGGGTCTGAGGGCAAGAAAATGGAGCTGTGTGACTTTGGACAAGTACCTTGACCTCTCTGTGCCTCGGTTTCTTTGTCTATAAAATGGGATAATAACAGTCCCCTACCTCGTAAGGTTGTTTTAAGTGCCCTGTCCTGCATGCAGGTCACTGCATACAGGAAGAGCTCAATAAATGCGGCCACAGGGATTAGGCCCACGTTTGTGGCTTCCAGCTGTCTGACCTCGAGGAAGTCATTGCCCCTCCCTGCGCCCTTGTCCACGGCCCTAAACAAGGACCATTCTACCAGCAGCACGGCACCGCAGGTCCCTGTGAAGATCTCATGGGATCGTGAGGGATTAAAAACAGCCCAGGGTGTCTGCTGCGGGTCTGCGCACCCCCAGGTCAGCATAAGGCACTGAGCATGTGTTTATTACCGGCCGGCTCTGCGGCTCCCCCTCCTGCCTCACCCTATCCGGCGTCACTCAGAGGTCCCCTGGCCCCTCCAGCTGTTTGCTAATGAGCCGCAGGCTTCGGTAATGAGGCTGCTTCATCACGGAAGATTCTGGAACAACCTGGGAGGGAGGGGGGCCGGGTTGGGGAGGAGGGAGGAGATGGGGTACCGGGCTCCCTGTTGGCCTGGCTGCTCCAGAGTCTGCCACAGAATCAGTCTCCTCAGTCTAGAGCAATCATGAAAGGGGAGTGAGGGGCACCCCCCAACCCTTATTGTGAAACTCCCCTTGCCCATGAAATGCAGGGAAGCAAGGACCTGTAGAGGAGTTCAGGCCATCCCAGAAGCCCTCGCTGGTCTCCCCAACTTTCAGGCTGGCCTTTCCCCAGTGAATCCCAGTCTTGCCCCAGAATAACCACGAAAACCCCATCAGGGGTCCCTGCATCTTTTCCTGGACCCTCTGGGGCCTGCAAATCTCCTGCTGCTCCTCTCTGGGCCCCAGGACGAGCCACACCCTCCTCACCGCCAGGCCTTTGCACGTGCTGTTTGGCTGTTCCTGTGTCTCCACTTCCCTCCTTGGGCTCCAGCTGCCCCCTGAGCTGCTCCAGCCCAGCTCCGCTCTGCGCTATAAGCCACAGTTCTCTTTTCCTTCCCCCGCGCGGGACTGGGAGCCCCTCAGGGCGCTGCGTCTGGCTCAGTCACCACTGATTCCCCAGAATGCAGGGTGCTGCCTGACACCTTAGCCAGCATTTATTGAGCACTGACTGTGTGCCAAGGCTCCGCTCAGCCCTTTACAGGCATATGTCAGTTAACCTTCAAGGTCATCGTCAAGGATATACTGGTCTTCTCTAGACAGCACTGGGGCTGGGAGCCCAGACTTGAAGGCCAAACCTGTTGGATTTGAACCCAGCTCTGCATTTGATGATTGAATAAACATTAATGGAGTTACATCAGCTCTCTGTCTCCTGGTTTCCTCAGGCAAGATGGAGTGAGTAATGACAGCACCTGCCTCTGGGGAATTAGAGACTAAATATATTTAAGGGGCTTAAAACAATGCCTGGCGTGGTGTAAGTGGTGACTGTTAGTATTGTCCGCATTTCACAGATGAAGAAACCAAGAGCAAAGGAAAGTCCTTTGCCCAAGATCTCAGCAATGAGGTGGTACAGTTAGGATGTGACTCTAAGATTTCCTGACCCCAAAGTACTCTCCTTAACTAAGCCTCAGGATCTTTGCCCTAGTAAGCCTCATTTTCCCCATCTATAAGTTACAGGGGCCGGGGTAGATAATGCTTCGGGTTCCAGCGTAAAACTCTTTGCCTCCATGATTCTGGGTAGAGATTCCAGAGTTGGAGAAAGCTTCAAAGGCCAAGGGCTCCTTTAGTACATTGCAGCCAGATCTCATCTACAGGCCCTGGAGGCCATGCCAGGTATCTGGTAAGCAGTGGCTGGTGGGCTGGCCTGAAGTGAGGTGGGCCAGATTTAGCAGGTGAGACTTTGGGGGAGATATTTCCACAGACGCCCCCAGTATTACAGTGCACTTGGGCTCCAAGTGGAACCTGCCACAACAAGTCACAGGTAGAAGGTTCAGGAACACCATCTGCTTCTATAGGAGCCAGCTGACAGCATTCCCTTCAGAGCTGGAGCTGCTTGTACAGACCCTGCTTTCTGCAGAGTCCTTGGGAGGGGTGAAAGCTCTGAGCTGAGACAGACAGAAACTATTTTCTGATGCTTTATACACCCTGTCCCATTTTTACCCCCTACACCCTTCTGCAGAAAGAGTCAGTCATTCCCAAATCCAGCCACCCCTTAACTTCCTGCCTTACCCTAACTCACCCCTCACCCAATGCCATCTCTCATCCAGTTTCAATAGTCTCTGTGCTGGGCACCTGTTGCAGTCCCTGCGGATCATAGTAGATAGAGGAGACCTCCCTAAGATCCAATTCAGACTGTACCCTTTTCTGTCCACTGAATTCTTTCATGGCTTCTCATCACCCTCCTCCACTGGCCTACAAAGACCTAAGTGATCCATTTCCTTGCTTCCCTCCATAGTCACTGGCCTCTTTGCTGCTCTGGGGGTACACCAAACCCATACTCACAACAGGGCTGTGTCACTTGATGCTCCCTGTGCCAGGGAGGCTCACAGATTCACCTGCCTGGCTCTGTTTTTGTGTCTCTGGTCTCAGCCTAAATGTCACCACCTCAGAGTGGTCTTTCCTGAACTTCTATCCAAAGGAGCCCCAGGGCCCCAATCCCTGTGCTCTTAGTGCTCCTCATCACTTCCTCTTCAGGCTCTGTGCTATTTATGGAGGACACAGCAGTGGACAGGACCCGTCCCTGTCCTTGGACACTTGTGACTCTATTGATATGGTAAAAGGATTGGAACTAATATTAGTTGAGGACTCTTTCTCTCTCTCACTCACACATATACACATACACATATACAGACAAATATACAAATGCATCTGATGACGCCACACAGGAAGCACATAGGTTGCCATGGAAATATGTAATGAGTTGGTGGGGGGCTGACCTATTGTGGGTTAGGGAGGGCTTCTCTGTTTCTATCTAGAGTAACACTAAAAAATCTAAAGGATGGGGCTTCTGTTTTCCCCAGGTGGGAGTATCCTCAGTCTTCCCTGGTCTTTCTGTTTACAACTAAAAAACCCTGGACGTAATGCAACACCAAGCACAGGAAGACCCCCAGACAGAGAAAAAGCTAGACTGCGTAGGGACCTCAGAAGCTGAGGAACAATGTGGCGGAGAGTTCCCTGGGTTTTCTTATTGCCTTCCCTGAATCCTGGCAGAGTCTTGCTAAAGCCTCCAGCCCAGAACCACTAACAGATACTGACTAAAACAGCTCCAAGAAAAACCTTCACTGTAGCCAAAGGACAAGGAAAAGCGTCGCCTAATAACAGAAAACCTTTTTGTCAAAATCTGCCTTACTCCAGCCAAAACACAACAGAAAACCTTTTCTCCTCCTACTCCCCCTGGCCTGCATTTTCAGGGTGTGAATGTTCCATTCCACTCCACCCTCACCATGTGTAAGCAGGCATGGATGATCTGGTTCCCCTGCCAGGATAGTGTCAGATGGGTGTAGCCATGAGCTAAGCCTCCACTCCCACCTGGCATCAGTGAGACTTACTTGGTGATAGAAGGTGGGGTTATTCACATTTGATGTTCCCATCCAACATCCAACTGGTATTTGCAGGCCCTAGAGAGAAGCTGAGTCTCTACCCCAACCTGCTATTGGTGAGGCAGAATGAAGTAGTGAGAAGCAGGGTGAGTTGGCAGCCTGCTTTTCTCTCTCTCTCCCTCAGTGTCAACAGGCCCCAATGGGGAAGCTCAGCTCTTCTTTTACCCTGTAGCAACAACGTGGTGTGAGTCAGCCCTCAGCTTCCTCCATCTCTGGTGTCAGTAGGGCACAGAGGGAAGCTGAGCCTAATATCCCCATTCAGAAGAAACAAGGCAGTAGAGTTGGTGCCCGATTTTTCAGGCATGCCAGGGGGGAGCTGAGCACACACACCCCTCTGGCCTCTTGCTACAACTGCTAGGAAAAAAAAGAAGAAAAAAAATTAAATAGGATTCAGAGTCTTATAAAATGTTCAGGATACAATAAAAGAAGGAGCACTCATCATACCAAGAACCAGGGAAATCACAACCTGCAGGAGAGAGAGAATCAATAAGTGGCAACACTGAGATGAATCAAGTGTTGGAATGATCTGACAAGGACTTTAAAGCAGCCATCACAAAAATGATTCCATAAGCAATTATGAATTCTCTGGAAACAAATGAAAAAACATGTCAGCAAAAAATAGAAGTTATAAAAAATAACCAAATGGAAATTATACTACTAAAATACAAAATAAAAGAAAAAGAAAAGAAAAGAAAATTCAGAGGACAACCCAACAGTAGAATGGACATGGTAGATGACAGAATCCATGAACTCGAGTGTAGATCAATAGAATTTACTCAGTCTGAACAAGAGAGAGAAAACAGACTGAAAAAAAATGAACAGTTTCAGAGACCAGTGGGACGATAGCAAAAGAACTAACAGTGATATCATGGGAGTCTCAGAAGGAGAGGACTGAGAGTGGGACTGAAATGTATTTGAAGAAATAATGGCTAATAACTCTTAAACTTAGTAAAAGACATATACCTACAGATTTAAGAAGCCGCACAAACCCCAAATAGGATAAATCCAAAGAAACTGATGTGAAGCTGATGCCAGATCACATCATAATTAAATGCTCAAAAACTAAAGACAATGAAAAATCTTGGAAGTAGCCAGAAAGAAACTCTATGTTACTTATAAGGTACATCAGTCTGAATGTCAGTGGATGACTCTTTTGAAATTGTGGAGGCTCCAATTAAGTGGCACAACAGTTTCTAAGGACAGAGGAAAAAGAACTGTCAACTATGAATTCTGTATCTGGCGAAAATATTCTTTGAGAATTAAGGGGAAAATACAGTGGGTTTTTGTTTGTTTGTTTGTTTACCAGCAAATGTATCCTTAGAGAATGGGTAAAAGTAGTCTAAACAGAAAGGAAATGATAACAGAAGGCTTGGAGCTTCAGAAAGGAATGAACATGATTAGAATGGATAGGGGTACATAGAATAGACCATCCTTTTTCTTATGAGTTTAAAAACTCATATTTGGTGGTGGAAGGAAAAATTGAAAACTGTGGAATGTGGCATCCGGGGCATGCAAAGGAAATATTTAAGACTAGCTTAAAGTGTGGAGGGACCTAAATGGAAGTAGGGTGTCTATATTTAACTTGCAGTGGTAAGTGTCAATATCAGCAGAGTGCAATAAATTGTGTATGTATATTATAATACTTAAAGCAAAACTAAGAAAACTGTACCAAGTGATATATTCAGAGACACTATAAACAAATCAATATAGAATCCAAAAAATACATTTAGGTAACCCACAGGAATGTAAGAAGAGAGATACAGAGGAATGAGAAGCAAAACAGACAAAGTGAAAATGGCAGACTGAAGCCCTCACATATCAATAAATACATGTAAATTGTTAAAATCATTGATGAAAAGACAGAGATTGGCAGAGCAGACCAAAACCAAAACAAAACAACGAGAACAAGCAAAAAACCAAAAGAACACATAATCCAACAATGTGCTGTACACAAGTAACTCACTTGAAATACAACAACTTAGATAGGGTGAAATGAAAAGAATGGAAAAAGATATATCAAAAAAATCTTAATTAAAAAGTAGGAGGGGGGCGCCTGGGTGGCTCAGTCGTTAAGCGTCTGCCTTCGGCTCAGGGCGTGATCCCGGCGTTCTGGGATCAAGCCCCGCATCTGGCTCCTCCGCTATGAGCCTGCTTCTCCCTCTTCCACTCCCCCTGCTTGTGTTCCCTCTCTTGCTGGCTGTCTCTCTCTTTGTCAAATAAACAAATAAAATCTTTTTTTAAAAAAATAAAAAGTAGGAGGGACCATGGTATTATCAGATACAGTAGTCTCCAGAGAAAAGAACGCTACTAGAAAGAAAGAGGGATATTACATAATAATTAAAGGGTTAATCCACCAAGAAGACATAACAATTTTAAATACGTATGTACTAAATAACAGAACCTCAAAATACATGAAGTAAAACTGATAAAGTTGAAAGGAGAAATGGACAAATCCAAGATGACAGCTGGAAAACATCAAGACCCCACTCGGAATTGAAAATCAGCAGGCATAGAAGAACGGAGCAACACAACCAAGAGGATGCAACTGACAGCTACAGAACACTTCATCCAAAACACGCATTTATTTTCAAGTGCTCATGGAACATTTTCCAAGATAGACTATATCCTGTGCCATCAATAGCAATAATCACAATAAAAAGTCAGTGGATGGGTTTAATAGCTGAATAGAGGAGACAGAGAAACAAACCAATCGACTTGAAGACAGAACAACAGAAATTACTCAGTCTGAATAGCAAAGACAGAATTTGGAGAAAAAAAAAAGAACAAAGCCTCAGGGACTTATGGGACTATAACTAAAAATCTAACATTTGTGTCATCAGAATCCCAGAAGGAGAAGGGAAGGGAGGATCTGAAAAACTCAAAGAAACAATGGCTGAAAACTCCCCAAATTTGGCAAAAGACAGGAACCTATGGATTCAAGAAGCTGAGTGAATCCGAAATAGGAAAATCCAAAGAAATATATACTAAGACTGAACATCATCAAACCTCTAAAAGTTAAAAAAACAAAGAAAATATCTTAAAAGCATTGAGAGAGAACCAACACTTTATAGGGTTAAATATTTGGATGACAGGTTATTTTTCATCAGAAACCATGGAGGCTACTAGAAAGTGGCACCCAACATTTACATGCTGAAAGAAAAGAATCCTATATTCGGTGAAAATATCCTTCACAAATGAACAGGAAACCAAGACATTTTCAAATGAAGGAAAACTAAGATAATTTGTTGTCAGAAGATCTGTCCTAAGAAATGGCTAAAAAATTCTCTAAATGGAAGAGAAACATGAAAGGAGGATTTCCAAGGGTCACCTGGGTGGCCCAGTTGGTGAAGGGTCCAGCTCCTGATTTTAGCTCAGGGCATGACCTCAAGGTGGTGAGATCGAGCTCCACATGGGGCTCCACACTATCAGGGAGTCTGCTCGAGATTCTCTCTCTCCCTCTGCCCTCCCCCTACCATCATGCTCTCTCTCTCTGGAAAAAAAAAGGAAGATTCTCGAAACATCAGGAAGAAGAAAGAACATAAACAAAAATATGAATAAATACACTAGACTTTTCTTTCCCTCTTAAGTTTCCTAAATTATGTTTTATGGTTGAAAAAAACACCGTAACTCTGGTGTGGATCTAAATGTATGTAGAAGAGGTAGTTAAAACCTTTATATTAATAATGGGGGAGAGTAAAGGGAGGTAAGGCTTCTCCATTCCACTGGAAGTGGTAGAATGATGAGGTCAGTTGAGCGGATAAGTTATGCAGATACAATGTAACACACAAGGTGAAAGGCGCTATACAGAGATCCACTCCAAAACTATACAGATCAATAAAAACTGAAGTCTAGAAAAATTCAACAATAGACAGGAAGGCGGGAGAAAGAAATAAGGGATATTGGTCTAGAGTTTTCTTTTTGTGTGCTGTCTGGTGTTTGGCTCAGGGTAGAGGAGCGGCTGCTTGAAAGTAACACAAGTTTCTTCAACTGAACAACAGGAGGAACAACAGACCCCACCTCTTCGGGGCGGCTCTGAGGCTCAAGGTAACGCGTGGGGAAAAAAGGCATAAATGCCTGGCACACGGAGTATGTAATTTGCCTTTGATAAATGATCACTATAATTTTTGTTTAATAACACGGTCTCTCTTTCTAATTCAAGGTCACCCTGGACTGTAGTCTGAATCAATCTATTTTTCTTGTAGTTTTACAATTTATGTTCCAAAATGGATCTGAAACAGCTTATAGTTATACTTCTGATGCAATATATATATGCATATAGACATCAGGATGATGGAGGGGGGGATGAACACCTACCAGTTCAATAAATGATGTCATTAGATCTGTCATTAGATCTCACATTCTGGCAGGACCTCTCCTCTAGATGGTTCCACAGTGGAGACCATGCTCATACCATATTGTCTCCAAGTTCATAGAAATCCCAGAATTCAGCCCCCTTGGCTTGGATTGGGTCATATGCTCCTTTCTGAACCAGTCGCTATGGCCGGGGGTGATGCAAGACTCCGATTGGCCAGGCCTGGAGTTCTGTCCCCCTCCTTCCATCTGGGGTGGAGTGATTTCTGCAGGACCCCCCGGAACTAGAGGCCAGCCCAGAGGCAAGTTGCTTTCTAACCAATATTTTTCTTGGTTTTTACCTGGATAAGGCATGGAGCTAACAAATATACACTTTTTTCTTTCGGTCTCAGGAACCTTTTCACTGCACAGGGCACTGGCGACCAGATTTTAGCAAAGGGTCTTTGTAGTCTTTGCAACTACAGTTCATTGATGGATTTACAAGGCAGGGGAGGTGGTTAAGTCCAGCTAGAGGCTGTTTTCACATGTCTCCTCTTTTAATTTCATGATTATGTCCTGGCGCAGAGCTTTGTGAAACATCAGGGGTAGCCGGGGGATCCCAACACCCATCTGTTCCAGATGTAAATGCAACTGATATGGGGAAAGAGGAGTGGGGAGAGGGTGTCTGGGCCAGCAGAGCGCGCCTCCCTTCTCTTTGGAGCTGCGGGGTGGCTGGGAGGCTCCATCACCAGAGCCCAGCCGCTCTGCACACCGGACGCACTATCTGGGGATTTGGGTCAGGTCAGCAGCCTTGGTCCTCTATTGAGCTACTGTTTCTTGGACACCTACTATGTGCTCAGGGCTCTACGTGGATTTTCTAACTTAAACTTCACAGTGATTGTATTACAATACAGATCGTATAGTACAGACAGAGGGAACTAAGTCTTACACATGTGTGCAGGGCACTGGGCTACGTATGGGGAGCAGGGAAGATTTGCACGTGTGTTGAACGGTGACTTAGAGACATGGAGAATTTGACAAGGCATTTGAGTTGGAGCTGGCATTGGAAGGCAAATCTCCTGCTGTTTTCACTTCCTCTTCGCTGCCAGGTTATAGCAAATTCTGGGCCTCAGTTTCCCTACCTGTGAAATGGGCCCCAGAGACAGGACAGGATGAATGTGAAGGCTGCCTTAGGCTTTGGGGTGGTGTTTTTGGTAGAGGGTGGGCCTGGAATGGCAGGTGGGGGGCTGGTGTGGAAGGATCTGGAACCAGGGGCCTCTGCGGTCCAGAGACCAGGGGCGTGCAGCTTGGGAACCAGGAGTAAGGCGCAGGCCTGGTCAGAGAGCTGGTTTCGTCCCTGTCACTTGACCCCTTTAGCCCCTCCTCCCAAAGCCTCCCAGGGAAGTAGTGACCTCTCAGCGGGCAAACCATGGGTCTGCAGTGTCCCCAGGAAAGGCCCTCCACCCTTCCCCAGCTGGGTCACCCTCTGCATCTGTGACTCTGGCCTGTCTGTGGGAGGCCCTGTCTGCTTGTCCTGGCCTCCCTGTGCTCAGAGGCTGCCGATCAAGGGCATAGCCTGGAGCTGACTGTTGGAGTGGCCTGCGGGCGGGGCAGGAGCCCCCGAAGGGCATTGTCCTGTCCCCTTCCTCTCTTGTTCCTATTGACAAATGGCTGAGTCTTTTGCCCCCAAATCAGGATGTAAGTGCTTCTGAGCCAAAAAGAGCTACAGTCTGATGGAAGAAGGGAGATAGGAGACACCCAAGCAGAGGTGTCTGCAGGACCCCATGACAGGTGCCAGGAAGAGAACACGGAGTCCACAATCCAAAGAGCTGGGGGTGAGTCCCGGGCTGTCGCGGGCGTGCTGTGTGACTTGGGGCATGTGACTGCCCCTCTGGTCTCAGTTTGCTCACCGAGGAAATGGGGAGAACAATTCCCCCCTGGGGCGGGAGACTGGAATGAGACACCGGGTGTGGGGCAAGGTGTCATCAGGGCTCAGGATGGAAACCCCATCTGTGCTGGGGTTTGGGCCCAGGAGCCCCCTCGGCCGCAGGTCTACCACGAGGGCTTCAAGGAGGAGACGGCACCCCCTCCAGATCAAGAACTGTCCTCTCCTCCCTCATGGAAAACCTCCCAACAGGTCAGAACGTGTCCCCCTGCATTGCCCCCTCCGGTTCGCAGGGCCTGAAGTGGCCACTTTCTGTCTGTCCCCTCCTGTAAGGTGCGAGTGGCCGTTCTACTCAGTGGCAGTGACAGGGAGTGTGGGGGTCTGCAGGGGGATGGCGTAGAGAGCATTTGAGGGGGGGCTGGAGCAGGTGGCCGGGAGGACACGCCAGCTCCCCAGATGGGGGTGGGAGAACAGTGGGGGATGGGTGGCCTTCGGGAGAGCTCCAGTTGTCCCGAAGGCCCCGGCTGGCTGGTCCACGGTGCTGGGCCTGGCCCCTGGCTCCGTGCAGACCCGGGATTTCAGACTCGGGGAAGGTCGAGGTGGGAGAAGACCCTGGCAGTCCTCCAGCTGCTCCCTCTCCAGGGCTCCCTAGCGTGGGCTCTGCAGCCCCCCAGCCCCCTGGGATTCCCAGTCCCTGGCGCAGGGATCCTAAGTCTTCAAAGGGGTAGGGCTTGGAAACTGCATTTCAGGGAGACCAGGGGGGCTCTGTCTGTGGGTGGGGTTAACTTCCTGCTCCCAGGTTTCTACTGAGGGCTCGGTGACAGGCTGCACACAGTGGGCCCTTCACCCGTGTGAACGTCCTTGAACTTCTGGTGTCAGCATCAGCCCTGAGGTGTCCCCTGGGAGAGTGACTGCAGGTGAATTATTTCCCAGTTTGAGCTCAACTTTGCTTCCCAGCTCTGCTCTGTACCCAGCGCCAGCACCTAGCGGTGCCTAAAACAGGTGCTCAGTAAACGCGCTTGGGAATGAATACATAAATCAACAGTACCTGGGACCACACATAACATACCCGCCCCCTTGCTCCCCACAGACCATCAGCTGAACCGGTAGTAAGTAATATCCGATACCCCCAAAATTGTGATCGCTGACCCATATTGAGTGCTTCCCATGTGCTAAGCATTGTTATTCTTCACAACACCTTGGGGACATAGGTTCTAGTCTCTCCCATTTTACAGATGGTGAAAAATGAGGCTCAGGGAGGAGGAAGTGAATTGCAGGGGTAAGAGGAAGAGCCGGGACTTGAACCCAAGCCTGTCTGCCCCTTGTAGGCCCCTGAGCCTCTCTGGCTGCCGGTGCTGCATTTGGGTTTCCTCTTGCTTGGCTACATCCCCTCTCGTGTGGGCCCAGAGCAGACAGCCCACCTCAGTGCTCCTCCCTCGCCCACGCAGCCCCCACTCTAGCCTGGAGGCTTTTCTGTCTGTTCCTCAATCCGTCACAGTTGCCTTGTCTAGCTGGGGATGTGACTGCCTTTCTGGAAGGTTCTGTTCCCTTTTTTGTTGTTGTTGTTGCCAGATTTTCCTTTGCAGTTTCCTGTCTTCATTTTTGGCAGGACCCTTTGCACATGAACAGAAGGCACCTCCTGGCTTCTCTCCCTGGGGTGGTGCAGAGCTGGGAATTCTGCTTTTGGGTGCCTGGGGCTTCCTTTGGAAGAAAGGAGGGGCAGGTGGTGAGCACCCCCATATGCGTCCCATTCTCGGGACCACTGGGGCCATCGCAGCCTTCCCTAGGGCACCTTCTCTCAGGGGGCCCGTGGTCAGCTGGGCCCCCTCTGGCTGCCATGGTGTTTCCTTTGCCAAGGCCCAGGCTGGGGCGGCAGGCAGGGGTGGGGCGTCCCCAGGAGGAGAAACCGCCTCTGTCCCGGGCTGGGCTGGGAGAGGCCATGCCATGTCCACCCGCCCAGATGCCACATCGTCCCCACTCCTCCCGGCCTCTCCAGCAGCAGGCCTGGCGCCTCCCAGGAAGGGGGGACCTACTCCCGGGGAGTAGAGAGGTGACTGCGGGGGTGCACGGAGCTTACCTTTTATATTCTACCAGTCCTGCAGTTGTTGTAATGAGTACCGGAAAACCCCCACAAGCACTGAATGCATGAAGCCCTTGATCTCATGGATTTTATTGCTCGGGGTGAGGTGCATGGAAAGGGACTCTATTTTGAGACGATTTGAAGGGACCGTTGAGTCCACACGGTGCAGGTGGAGGGCGGAGTTGGGAGAAACACAGCAGGCCCAGAGAAACCACCGAGTTGGGAGATGCCTAAGAGGCCTGTGAGCCCCGAGTGAGATCCCCGGGGGTCCCTCCTGGCTCTGCCTGTGGCTAAGGGACCTTGCTCTTCTGCGAGCCCCCCTCAGCTCCTCTGTGATGTGGGCTGAGCAGTAGCGGCTCAGGGGGCTGGGGAGAGAGTTAAGTGGGGCGAGAAAGGTGGAGTGCTGGCCCCAGCCTGGCACGGGGTCGGCACGCCGCTACGGCGGACGCAGGTGCTTTTACTATTGTTAGCATTGGTGTCCCTATTCACCAGGGGCTCATTCTGGGTGTGGGGACCGTTGGCTTTCCTGGGGGAAGAATGCTTGTCACCCAATCCTCAGCCCAGCCCCACGCCAGCAGCCCTACCAGGGATGCCCTCCTCATGCTTGCCAGCTCTGGGCCAGGCAGGACTGGGTGTGTGTGTGTGTGTGTGTGTGTGTGTGTGTGTGTGTGTGTGCGTGTGTCCAGTTGGGTCACCATTAGGGGGCGACACAGCTTCCTGGATCTGCCATGTCCCTGCTTGTAGGCTCATAATAAGACCCACCTCGTATGGGTGTGGCTGTGAGAAGCAACAAGAAAAGGCAGATCAAGTCCCCAGAAGAGTAGGGCTTCATCCCGTGAGAGAATTTGTCTTCCCATGGGGTGAAGATCTGCTTGTCAGGCCAGGACAGTTTGGTGAAACCTGGGGAAGCATCTGAATCAGTTCTGAGTGTTAGATGTGTTGTACCTGACATGCTCATCCATCCATCCATCCATCCATCCATCCATCCATCAATTCATCCATCCATCATCCATCCATCCATCTATCAATCATCCATCCATCTATCCATCATCCATCCATCCATCCATCCATCCATCTATCCATCCATCCTTCCATCCATCCATCCATCCATCCATCATCCATCCATCCATCATCCATCCATCCATCCATCCATCTATCCATCCATCCATCCATCAATTCATCCATCCATCATCCATCCATCCATCTATCAATCATCCATCCATCCATCCATCCATCCATCAATTCATCCATCCATCATCCATCCATCCATCTATCAATCATCCATCCATCATCCATCCATCCATCATCCATCCATCCATCTATCCATCCATCCATCCATCCATCCATCAGCCATCCATCATCCATCCATCCATCTATCCATTTATTCATCCATCATCCATCCATCTATTCATCCTTCCATCCCATAATTGGCAGTTGAGCACCTATTATATGTCATGTGCCATGGTGCAGACAGTGCTGAACAAAACAGCCAAGGTCCTACCTTCATGGTGCTTTAGGTGAACAGAGAAACTTGTGTTGAGCACACATCACTATGAAGTGTGAAGACATCTATGGAGGGCGAGCGCAGGCTGCTGTGGGTGTCCCCTGCAAGAGTAGGAAGCCTGCCTGGAAGAAAGGGCATCTGAGCAGGGACCTGCAGGGCCAGGAGGGGTCCAACAGTAAGTGGGGGTGGGTGGATGGGGAGTGTCTAGATGGAAAGTAGCCCCCACAAGGTCAGTGTTTCAGGGCTACAGGGGCTCCCCGCCAGCTCAGGATATTTTTAGGGAAGCTCCTGGGGCACAGGAAATTGTCCCAGTTCCCACAGCTAAGTCTGCCAGGATCTGGGCTCTGAGTTCCCTCTGTCGCAGGTGCCTGGGGACCCCAGTCTTCCTGCAGAGATCTGGTGGGTGGGGAGCAGCTCCTGGGCCATCCTGGAGGACTGAGTGCAAATCCAGCTTCCTCCAGAATTCCAGCCCCACCTGCCCAGTCTCCCACTTCTCCCCTCCCTGTATCCAAATTCCTTTCCAGAGAAACCTGACTGAACCCACAGGACAGCTGTTGCTCAGAGCCCACCTAGTGTGCCCCAGAAAAACAGTGACTATGGGAGAGACCTCCGTGGTGGAGCAGGGCTGGTGCTTCAGGAAAAACAGAATGGAAATGCAAGCGGGCTCCTGCCTTCCCCTCCCCAGGCGGCTTGTACTGAGATGCACCAGAAAATTCCATAGCAAAGCCTGCGTCCCTGTCACATGCCTCATAATTAACAAAGCAAGAAAACGACCCCAGAACTCTGCTGAGGTGTTGGCCCCACGGACGTCAGGACCCATCTCACCCACTCAGCATGCGGGGACCTGGGGGGACGGTGAGCCTGGTGAGGAGATGGGGTGCGTGGGCTCAGGGGCTCCCAGGGACCCAAATCAAGCGCTGAGAGGAGCTTGCGGGTCAGCAACCCAGTGTCCTCCCTCTGCAGATGCTGACTTGTGCGGGCCGAGGGTCATGGAAGCTTCCTCGATCTTCAGATCTGCCAGTCCTTTCGTGGCACGTGTGATGCACGGGATCTGGGAATGAGAGCAGCTTTCACAGACTCAAAGATGCTTTCAGAAAATCTTTGAATCACAGAATGTGAGCATCTGGTCCCTTTCACAGAATCCTAGAATTCTAGCATCACAGAATCATTCATGGACTCCCAGGCCTGACAACCTGAGAATTAAGGAATCTCTGGAGGACACCTGGAACCCATGCACAGCTTATGGGGCCCTCGGAATCACAGAATCGGTCCAGAGAAACGTGGAGCCGAAACAGACATCCTGGGATCAGAATCTCAGCCCAGAGAGTGACGCTGGTTTAACTCCCCGCTTCCTTATCCAGGGAGCTCTCTCCTCACTGCCGTATAATCACTTGAACTCTCATAGGGACGGGGAGCTCACCACCTGTAGGGGGAACTGCCCTGCTGTCGGGCACATCTGGCTGCTGGTGCTTAAGACTGTTCCCATGTGACCCGCCCTCTCTCCTGGGCCCAGCCTCCCAGGAGCTGAACGTGGGAAGAAGTGAATGGGACACCAACACAGAGGCTTAACCTAGCCACGCACAGCTTGCTCTTCTGGGGTTCTATCTTTCTCTGGGGCAGAGTTGGGCACTGGGCCATGGAAGTGGGTTGGGGCCATTTGGCTTACCTCAACCCACTTCAGTTCACTAACGTGAGCAAGAGAAAATGCAGTCCGTTCCTCTCCCCAAGGAGGGACCAGTCAGCAATAGAGGCGGACAGACAGGAAATGACCACAAGGATAGGATACTGAGTAATGCCCTGTGATGGGGAAGAAGCCATCCTCACTAGGGCAGTGAGGAGAGCCATGTCCCTGCTCAGGGCTGGGGATGGTGCCCAGAGCCAGGGGCAAATGGACAGGGCAGGTCTGTGGTTGGCCAACTTGGTCTGAGTTATCCCAGCCCTGTCGTTGACCACTGGGTGGCTCTGAATAAGTAAGTCAGTGTTCCCCATCTGTAAAATGGGCTGATGAAGCCCACTCTGCGATTGGTGCTGGGCTGCAGTGGGACTCACTGAGTGTGGTCGCCCCTTGCATGGCCCTTGGTACGTGGCAGGAGGGAAAATATGTGAGCTTCCTCCCTCCCTCCATCTGTGCCTTGGCCCTTGGGAGATGAACAGGATTTCTCAAGATACAGACCACATGGAAAGGCATTCCCGGTGAAGGGAACAGCCTGTGCAAAGCCTGGGAGCCGTGAGCATGTCAGGAGGGTTTGGGGAGAAGCAGGTAGCATTCTCAGGGTGTTGAGATGTGGGGGTGAAGCTGCAGGCATGGTCTGGGGGGCGTGGGGCCGTGGGACCTTCTGTCCAGGAAGGTAGAGCGAAGGCACTGGGAGCTGTGACAGGCAGAGGTGGCCTCCTGTGAGGACACCCCGCCCTCCTGTGGTGCCTGGCCTCGGCCTGGGGACGGAGGGCAGCTGCCAGCCTCCCGGGACCCCATCAGCCAGGCAGGGGCAGGAAAGTCAGACAAACGAAAACATGTCAAAAACAATCATCGGGAAAGATAGGATCCACTCCCAGCCAACACCCAGCCCCAACCACATGGGATGAATTGGTGATGAAACCCAGCACTAGAACATTGGAGCAATTTAGAGGGATCTGGAAAGGTTTTATTCTGACATAAAGAGCTGGATTTGATTAAGGCACATGTCAGCTGGGGAATCAAGGAGGCCAAGTCTTCTGAGGAGTTGGCCAAGGCGCCTGCCCGCCCGTGGCAGATTTGGGAAAGCAGCCGGAGGCGCAAGGTGGCGGCCAAGGGTCTGAGCTGGGATTTCAGTTCTGCCCATGAGCTGTGGGACGTGGGGCAAATACTCAACCTCTCTCTGCCCCACATCCTCCCACAAGGGGTGAAGTGGCTCTTGGAGCTGTCCCACAGGCCGTGGCACAGACTGAAGGAGGCCGCGGGGAGGCCCTCTGGCTTCCTGGCACCTGCAGGCTCCCCTCTGTCTTCTTTTCTTGGGGGTCGTTATTGCTGTGGCCTCACTCAGTCCTCAGTCCCTCCGGGGTACCCTGTGTGCGTTCAGTCAGTGCTGGATGTCTCCTCCCATCGGTTCTCCTGCTTCCATACGGCTCAACCCTGCCGTCCCCCCTCCCCTGGCATGTGGACAGACACCCCAGGCCCTTCCTCCCAGAGGGGAGGGAAAGAAAGAAGCCCAGCAGAAGAAGGAGAGGGGGGTCCCCCCTAAATTCTCTCTCTTGTTACCTCAGCCCAGGTGGGGTGAGGAGGGGGTGGGGAGGGGCTTTGTCACCTTCTGTGAGCCCAGGTCGCTGTCTCTGGGAGAGACGCACGAGGCTGCTGGGGTCTGTTCTCTCCCGGACAAGCACGGCATCCACCAGCGTGAGGGGCCAGGCCGCCGGGAAGGCTCGCGCTTCGCTGGCCCTCCCGCTTCCCGGCACGGGCCTCAGGCCCTCCAACTGCTCTCGGAGGAGCGGGGCTCTCATCACGTCCCCACTCAATGAAGGAACAGCCCAGAGAGGCTCAGTGACTTGCTGGGGGCCTCCCAGCTAGAGAGCTTCAGGGCCCCGGTTCGGCTCCAGAGTCTCAATTCTTAGCCTCCTCCGCGAGGGGCCACGGCCTCCTTCCTTCCACCATCCAGCCCTCCACGGGTCACTCTCCCCAACCTGGAGCAGCCTGACCTCAAGGTCCCTGAACAAGCCTCACCTCTCTGGCCCCTGGGAACTTCGTGATGATCATTCCTTCCAGGGCCTTCTTCCTCCTCCTTGTCTCTCCCCTTCTTCTTCCTCCTTCTCAGGGCAGGTTTATCTGCTGCTCCCCCCAGGCCCCAGCGCAGGCTGGCTGGGTGGGGCCCCCTCGGACTCCCACTCGGCCTGTGCTTCCCCATCAGGTCCCACTGCATAGTCATTGCCTGTTCCCCATGGGACTGGGGCCTGGAGGGGCCATGACGGTGTCTCTGTCCCCGTGGGGAGCACAGGGCCTGGCACGGGGCCGCCTCTGTCAGCTCGCGGAGAGATGGCTCTGCGCCCGGCTCTGCCCCTCACTGGCTGTGGGGCTTGGACGTCTCCCAACCCCTCAGAGCCTCAGTGTCCTCATCTGTGGAAGGGGACCACGATCCTCATCTCCCAGGATTGCTGCGGTAGGACGTGGAAGCGCTGGGCCCAGTGACGGGCCACACAAGACAGTGGGCGGGGTTGTCACCGGCCTCTCCCTGCCTCCCCCCTCCCTTCTTTCCCACCTCACCTCTGCAGGGCTACCGCCACCTGCCGTCCCACCTTCAGAGCCCCTGAGTGAGGGGCTTCCTCAGGCCTCCCAGCTCCTGACGTGAGGGGTCTGACGAGCGCCTCCCGTGGGCTAGAAGTTACCCAACAGAAACCCGGCCGCTCTGCCCAGGGGAAGCGCGCAGGCGCCCGGCTTCTCCCTGGGGGGCTGGCTGCAGAAGTTGGGGGCTCGGTGATAAATGAGTATGTGGGGCTCTTGCTCAAAACGCCGGAAAAAAAAGTGCCATTAAACACACGAAAATATAAAGCTCTTACCTTTCTGCTGCAGTCTCTCCCTCATCTTCTGTGGTGTATTTTATTTCCTATTTAATGCGGCTCTAAGTAAAGAAAAATTTGAATTTGAAATTATTAGCGTGAACTTTACCTTTCCTCTTTATATCGCGCAATGCCAGTTCTAAATGCAAACATAAGAGCATTTAATTCGCATACAGAGTCAGGGGAATCGCACAATTCCTATCCCATAGTGCGTGCCTGTGGATGTATTTCACTCTTGCGGGGCGAGTGGGAGCGCCACAAAACCAGCGTCACGGCCTTTATTTCGCTTCCTGCCACGTGTGCGCGCTCCCAGCACTCTCTTCGTCACTCACTGGTGAGCCAGGAGGGACTGAAATGAGGGGAACCATGAGTTGTTCTATTTTTTCCTTTCCTCAGGCCCCATTTCCGGGGTGAGTGGTTGCTAATACCGGCAGGTGACACCGGTAAGAAAGGATCTGGTTAAGTGTCCTTGGTCACGTGTGTTTCTTAGACTACCACGGACTCCTTTCTGCAGAACGTCCTGGCTCACACGGGAAGGAGCCTGGCCTTTCGGGGCTGTCAGTATCCCTGCTTACTCGGCTGTAGACGTGACACTCTGGCCTTGCACTCACTCTGAGTCTTGCTGAACTCACATGCACAGGGGTGGGCTGGGACTCTGAGCCCATGGGGCACAGCGAACGCTCTGTCTGAGCGAGGTGGCGAGAAACAGCGGGGACACATTGCACGTGTCCTCTCTGCTCCCATGCCCGTACTCCACTGTCCCCTTGGACTTCACTTACAAAACATGAGTTAAAGATAAAATTATTAGGAAGTTCAGGGTGGTGATCACAGAGGGTTAAAGCAAGTCTGCAGGGCCCTGCGTGGCTGCCCCGGTGCCTGGACACCCTGTGCCCCTGATGGTGTTTTCCAAAGTTTTTCTGTTCTTCAGGGCCCAGCTCCTTTGCGCACTGGGTCTGGGTCTGTTTCCCTGTGATTTTTCACTTGAATCCAGGGAGCGAATGACTCTATGTCTTAGCTGGAGGTTCTGCAGGTATTAAATGTCAAAGCAAGAATTCAAACCCATCAACTGATGTGTTCATAGGACAAACTTATTGATCAAGGTCCTACTTTGCGCTGGATCCTATAATCCCCTCAGTTTGGTAAAACTCAGTGTCACCCAACGGCACAGAACAGATGGCACAGCTGCTGATCCTGACACCTCGGGACTGGGCCACTCCTGGCTTCCTTTCCTGCTCAATCCCCCTGCAGCCCCAGCGGTGTGGGAGGAAGGGAGCATTCACCCACTCGGTGGAGGAGGAAACTGAGTCCCAGAGATGCGGCCACCAGCCAGGGAGGGGCTGAGGGGCCCAGCCCTGGACTCTGGGCCAGCTTCAGGAGCCAGGCCAGCCATGTGTGGGGACGGCAGCGTGGCCGGGGCTGGCAAGTGCAGGAGGAGAAGGGGGAGATGTGAAGTGCCATCTCTGTGCCCCGCACCTGCTCTCCATGTCCGGGCCATCGCGGGGGACTGCCATTTCTGTCGCAGACATAACATCTTCCAAATCCAGTCCAGGTTTAGATATGGCCCTGCTGCTGGGGTGGGGTGACTTCATACCCATTTCTCACTAAGAACTTAGTGGGTTCCATCCCACCAAGAACTTAGTGAGAAATGCCACCAAGCCCCACTGCCCATCTGCTGCCTTCTGACCAGATCTGACTCCTTCTCTCCTCTGGACCCCATCATTCCCCTGAGGACTATAGCAGCTTCTCCCTGAGTCTGCCTGTTCTGGCCTCATTTATTGATTCTTCCCAAAGTCCTCTGCACTCTGGCCATGGGATCCTCTCTCACTCATCACGTCTGGGTTTGGAGGAGACCTCTTTAACTCAGTGTGATGGGAAGTGGCACGGAAAGAAAATTAAGGGAGGTTTAAGATTGAAACAGTCTTGCAAACTTGGCAGAATTGATCCAGACGTTCTCCCCTCCCCCAGCATCCAGTTGTCCTGGTATTGGGGGGCCTGGCTGGCTCCAGCCTTGTCCTGGGGTCTCCCTAACCCTGCTTCAAGGCTCACCCTCGGGTCTCACAGCTCGGCGACCCTCCCTTCCTCTGAATTCTTGCTTTGCTTGATGGGGTATCAGCTAATCCATGGGCTGGCCTCCCAGCATCTCCCAGGCTGAAGCTCCTTGAAAAGAAATCCACGCCCTGGCATCACTCCTGTTTTGCAGAGAGCAGAGAAATGTTCATCACTAGCGCCTTCCTTGTCTTCCTGCGGCCCGCCATCTCTGAGCTCTGTGATAAAGGAATTAGGTCCTGGGTAAAGGACGGCCGTGGCGTTCTGAGATGCTTTTCCCTGTCCTGGGGGATGACAAGCAGCAAGCGAGGACGAGGGAAAGAAAACAGGAGAGAAAGAGAGGGGAAAAAAAGAGAGAAAAACGGATGTTCTTTGTTTTGGCATTGGAAGCACAGAGATTTGAGGGCTCCACTTGGGGGGGGGGGGGTGGCAGCGGGCAGCCGTGAGTGAGACCAATAAAACCTGCGGAATTGGAGTTTTGTTTTCATATCTCCGATGCCTGTACACATTGTACTTTCCACGCTGCTCGGCTGCGGCAAAAACATACCGATTTGTTAAAAGAAACAGATCAAATGTGCTGCTGGGCTCTTCGTGTCCTGGGTACAAATCTGGATAGGTGGAGTGCGGTGGGGTTTTGCACGAGCCACCCCAGACCCATCTCTGGGTGCTCGCTCCTGCCCCCCTGCCCCTGCTGCTACCGGGGCTTCCTTTCACCCCTGCTCGGTCACTTCGGACTGATTCCTGAGCAGAGTCAGGCTCAATGCCGCCCTATTTCCTGGACGTTCTTTCTTGTGCTTCCTCTGGCGTGGGCTCAATTGCCAGGAGGTCAGCTCTACCCGGCTCATCCCAGTTCCTGGCCCTGGGGGGCGGGGGGAGGGGGCGGGACAGAGCAGGTGGTGTAGAGCCCCGGCTGTGGGGTCACACAGATTTGGGTTTGAATCCCCTTCTCCCCACAGATTCACTTGTCTAAGCCTGCCTTACCCATCCGTAACTCAGGGATCAGGATGCCTGTGCCACGAGGTTGTTAAAATCATCGAGGAAAATGATCATAATATCACTGTCATGAGGGATATCACTTTTCTGAGGGACGACATGTACCAGGTGCTGGGCTCATTTCGTCCTCTTCAGACCCGACAAGGTGTGCATAACACAGCGTATGGCACATAGTAGGTGCTCAGCATGCAATGTCACTCCCCCCCGCCAGCTGTCTCCCGGAGCATCAGCTCTAGGGGCCCCCATCGATATTAGTGGCCATCACTGGAGATGGTTACTACACGGGGAAATCATTACAAACTTTCTTCTTATTATTTAAATCTCTTTAAAAGATAAGGGACTGGTTCCACACAGGGAAGAAAGGTCCAGCACAGGGAATATGTGGATGGTATTGTAATAGCGCTGGATGGTGACAAATGGTAGATACACTTGTGGGGAGCTCAGCATCACATGGGCTCGTTGAAGTCGAATCGCCATGTTGGATACCTAAAACCAATCAATTGAAAAAAAAAGATGGCCAAAATAATATATAAGCCATCAGTTGCTAATACACACGGTACCAGGACTTGAGCTGTGATTGGGAGTCTGGGTACAGAAATCCAGAATTGAGCTCACGTATAATTTATAGATCCCTCAGTACTTATAAACCAAAAGATTCAATGAATACTAACTAAATAGTGATTAAAGAAGATGATCGACTGCTTCTTAAGCAAAAGTAATGACAATATATTGTGGGCTTGATGACATATATAAATGTACAGTGTGTTGGAAAAAACAGCAGAGACGCCCGCGAACGAGACGAGAAAGTATATTATCGTAGAGTCCTCTCGCTCTGTGGAAGTAGCGTGATCTCACTTGAAAGTAGACTCCTAAGCTCAGTACACATACTATAAACCCCGGAGTGGTCAATTCATCCAGGAGACATGGAATCCTAAGTTTTTATGCACCTCATGACAGAGTTTCAAAATACAGGAAGCAAACACTGAAAGTGACCTGCGTTCTGCAGGTCAAAGGTGGACAGAGCAGCAGTCTGCATTTCTGTGGCGCCAACACCCTGTCCTGCCACCAGTCGCCTGGACGTCTCCTCTCCACAACTATGGAGCCTCCCAGAACTTAGCTGATGCCCCTTCCGCCTGAAGCAACAGCAACAGAACCATGCAACTCTCCACGAGGAGCCCATCTTGCTAGATGCCCGATTTTTGTCCCTATTCTCCCTTGACTTCAGTCTCCGCAGCATCTCATTATGGACCCCGGTGATTTAGTGCTCCAGCTGGGCTCTGGCAGAGCCTGCGACCCAATGTCAGGGAGCCAAGGTCTCAGTGCCCTTTGCTTAAGTTTTTATCTGCACAATTTCATGGGGCTGGAGCCCCGGCCACTGCGCAGCTGGAGAAATTTCAAAACAATGTTAAGTCAACAAGGCATGTGTGAGCAGTAAGAGAACACTTGTCACCCACATCCTAGCCCTTGCCAGGGAGGGAACATCTTAGCCTGTCTTGCTGTGCGCTAAGGACCTGGCTCATTTCATGCCCACTTTTCCACAATCATTGTTGTAGAATTGAAATCAATTTTCTTGAGATGAGAGTGGAGATGGGCAGGTGCGTTCAGCGGAAGTCAAAGCCGGCATTGTCAGGCGCATTGGCCCCAGGATCTCCATTTCAGGGTGAGATAGGGATATAGAACTCAGCAGAAGGGACACATCACAGGCAACTGCTGGGCCGGGGATATTCCTTTACTTCATCATAATTTTAACTAGTATGTCTTTTTTTGATTTGGAAAATAACACAGGCATACCGTAAACATTCACACAGTATAAAAGTGTATAAAGAATAAAAGTGAGGGACTTTGCTTCTGGCTGAGATGGAGTAACAGGGACTGGATTTTTCCTGCCACCTAAAGGAACCAGAAGACGGGCAAGGTAGATAAAACAACAGTTTGCAAAACGCTGGACGTCAAGCAATGGACAATGATCTCTGAGAGATGGCAGACAAATGAGATGAGCCCTGTGATTGCACTGGTTTACAATTGGGAAAGTTTTCAGCTGTGCGTAGTGCTGGGCAGGGAAACCCAGCCAGAGTTCAGTGGACTCCCTGAGTTGAGGAGGTGGAGTTGGGAGCCTGGGGAGACCCATGTGGGTAGGAGTCACAGGACAGAGCTCGAGAGAGGGGCGAGAGGCAAAGATCTACCCTCTGGAGTCTTCAACTGAGTCGAACAATCAGAAATTTAAATTAAAGTATCTTATTTATGATGGCATAAAAATACAAAATACATAGGGATAAATCTAGCAAAAGATTTCTATGAATCACATAAGCTTACACTACTCAGCAATAAAAAGGAACAAACTCTCAACACATTTATCAACATGGCTAAATCACCAAATAATTACGTCAAGTGGAACGAGTAGACGAAAAAGGGTACATATTGAGTGAATTCATTTACGTTAAATTCTAGGAAATGTGAACTAATCTAAAGGGACAGAAAACAAATCAATGTTTGCTTGGGCTGGGGACCAGGAGGGATGGATTACCAAGGGGCATGAGGAAACTATTGGAGGTGATGGGTATGTTCATTATCTCCACTGCGGCGATGGTTTCACGGGTGTGTATGTATAGCAAAACCTATGCAATTTTATTAATTGCATAAATAAATAAAACCTATACACTTTAAATATGTTCAGTTGATGGCATTTCAGTTACACTTCAAGTTAAGTATACTTCCCATTACGTCACTTTGCTTTTACCAAAGACCTATTTTCACACCTGTTTTTGCTGACCAAAAGAAATCCAAGAGGATTTTCACTTTTATGAGAAAAGGTGAAAAGTGAAGTTAGCACTTAGCGTTGATTTTGCAGTGAGCAGCGGGCACCCCGAGCAGGGAGAGTGGTCCTGCCAAACTCCATCCCCTGGAGCTATGCTCCGCATCTCAGCATCAAGCCGCCACAGCTTTGAACTGTGTCTGGGAGCATCTGTGCTTTATCTTAATTTATTTTGTGCATCTGTCAGCAAGACGTGTCCTAAGGTATCAGAATAGGCTAAGAGAGGTTATTTTGGGGGGCTGGGAACGCTAAAAATAATAAATGAACAGTAATTGCTTCTCCAATTTACACCGTTTGGGCTCGGGGATGGTTTCATTGTAACGCTCTCCTTTCGGATAGCAGGGGAAAACCGTATTCTATATATTCTTTCTTTTACAAAAATGGGCTCATACCATACGCACTTTATTCGAGTTGCCTTTTCATTTAAGAATATCTTCCCACATGGCCCTGCTCCATTCCTTCACCGGCTGCCTGGAGTTTTGTTGCCATAGGCACCATCATTTATTCAGTGAGTTCCCTATAGATGCATATTTGGGTTGTTTTTGGCTTTTCTGCTATTATAAAAATGTTGCAATAAGTGTATCCTGCCATTCCCCTCATTCATTTAAAATTATTTTTAATTACACGAAGTGCTGCATGCAGACATTCTCATTATTTTACATTCAAGAATTCAGATAATGGAAAAGTGCCTCTGTTTTATCCTTCTTCATAATCACCTCCATTTGTCAAACTCCTCCCCATAATGCATGTTATCCGTGTGGTATGTAATCCACACGGACCCTTTTAATATGCATTTCTGCACATATAATTGTACGGTGAGTTGTGCATGTTTTTAAAAGCATAGAAGCTCTCATACTATATATATTGTTTTGTATCAGACTTTTTATCATTTGAAATCACTGACATCTTTCCAAAAAGACGAGCTACCTCATTCTTTCTCGCAAGGCACGTGTCATGTTCAATTGCTTGGATCCTTGGCTCTCTTCCCTCCCTGCTTCCCTTCTCCCCTAAATCATTCCCCTCCAGATATTCAGACGGTTTCCTTTTTTTTCTCTCTATAAAAATTATTGCAACAAACATCCTTGTGTGTGCTTCCCTGTGTGCACATGGGGCTTTTTCTCCAGCATCAAAACGTGGAATTTTCTCTAGCCTCAGTACGTGGAATTGCTGGGTTAAGGGGTTTGCCCTGCTAGGTCTTGTCTGAAGGCCCAGGAGGCTGGGGAAGATGTGGGTTTGGGTCCCAGGTGGCTGTTTGTGCGAACGGCCAGCAGGAGGCAAGATGGGAGGGGATCTTCTTTTTATCCAATAGTTTGCTGTAGTGGCCAAGTTCTAGGACAGCTCCTTATGACACAGAGCTCCTGGCCCTGTTGCCATTTGGGCAGAATGATCAGAACAGCCCTGTGGGTCACCTGTGGGGCCAGCTCCATACACTTATTTGCCTCCCACTCTCTTCCTCTGGGTACTGACATTCGGACTGACCAGTTATTGAAGGATTTCAGTCTACCTTACTCTGAGTCCTGGGATGGTCAGGAGGAGACCTGTAAATCGCTCAACAAACAACTATTTCCGAAACCTCCTCCATGCCAGAGTGGATGGGCCCTGCCCTCCTCCACCAGGAGTCACGTCCGGTGGCGGAGATACACTTGTACCAGCCGCTCGGGGCTGCGATCGTGGCAGGTGCGGGGTGCTGTGGGGACACACAGGAGGGGCTTCCGACGGAGCTGGAAGGTGATCAGGGGAGGTCCGGGGCAGAGGGGAAGGTAGGGTTGAGTCTGAAAGGGTGAGTACAAATTAACCAGGTGGAATAGACTTTGAGAGTGTGTGTGGGGTGAGTAGGCTGTTTACTTTTTGTCCCCACTTCCCTTCTCCCAGCAAGAGCCCCTCCCTCCCTTTGTGAGAACTTCCCATCAGCCCCGGAACTCTCAATTCCTTAACCTCACCTCACCATGCCTAGGGATGGACATGTGACCCAGGCTTGGCCAATCAGAATATTGCATTCTGGGCCCCAGTGATTGGCTCAGAGATGGGCCAATCAGAGCCCTCTCTGTGACCTTCTGCTGGAGCTCAAGGGAGAGCTCTCCTCTTTGGGGTGCTGGAGCTGAAAGCTGCTTGGGCCAGCTCCCGGGTCCTCATGGGGCACGCCTGGGTGGGGTGAGAACCACTGAGACGGCTGTGTGCATGGAAGCAAAGACAAGTGACGATGAAAGATAGGTGCAGGAAGATAGCCTGCAGACAGGCTCTGAGACGCCAGTTCTTGCAGCCTTCTTCTGTTTCGAGAGCTTCCTCATCAGTTCCCCAGCCCCGGGAGCCTGTCCAGAAGATTCCCAACCTCACAGGAAGGTGGCAAGGCGTAACCCTGCCACCACTCCATAGGTGCCACAAGTAGATTTGAGACTTAGTGGGTCAGAGCAAGACCATGTATTAGTTCCCACAGACGACAGCAGGACCATTAGCATAGCTGCAGCGATCGCCCTGTCCCCAGCCTCACAGGGCACAACAATGGGCCCAGGTGGTACTGTGGGTACTGTGCCCGCAGTGGGTTGTGGGACAGCTGGGGATCTTAGGGCTAAGACTTTGGCACTTTTTGAGCATGGAGCAAACATTGTAACAGGCACTAACCAAGCCAGTCCCCTTCCCACAAAGAGCAAGCAGCTACAGGGTGTGCTTACCATGGTTACTCCTTGGCATGCAGATGGAGACCCATGTTTGGAGTCCATGGGGTTATGGTGGCGGGATTGCTGTGCCCAATCCAGCAATTGAGCCTACTAGTGATGCTGGCCACCTGGGCTGACCAGGCCTGATCTGCCACCTTCTCCCATCCCGTGTCATGTGAATATGGCAGCCACATGGGTTTACAAATCTCCCGTTGACCTCCGGCAATTGGTTTGCAGAGCTCGTGGTTCCCAGAAGGGTGTCTCATCTCTCCATCACCCACCAACTGTGTACTGAACCAGATACCTAGACCATTAACTACAGCCAGAGAGGTGGTGAAAATATAACAGGTCTGGTCTTTAGCATCAAAGACAAGGGTGACAGCTTTCAGTCAATTCTTCCAGAGTTAGGGCCGGGCAACTGCCCAGTGGAAACAACAGCTGATGGTTGACTGAGTGGTCAGTACACCAAACCCAAGCATCCTGAGGGACTTCCTGGGACCAGAACTGGTGGCCGAAGAGTGCCCCTGTGGCTGAGTGAGGGGAGGTACAGTGACCCCTAAAGATGTGGTTCCACCTTTGCATATTAGGGGGACACACCTGTGGGGCCACACTTGTTTCCCTCTTGAATATTCATTTTCGTTTAATAAAGCCGATGAGTGCCTTTCCAGCACCGTGGTCAGCGCCTGAGTGGGCCCGACGCAAGATAGGAATATCTGGGTGCAGTGTGACGGGTGGGGCTGCACAGTGCCCCATAGGGGACCAGAAGCGCTTTCTAAAGCAGAGTGTAGTGGGGTAGCTGGGTCAGGGAGGCAGGGCGTCCAAACCCCCCAGGAGTGCTTGCAGGCGGGGACCGCCTCCCTTTGCTAGAGGCTCCAACCAGTGCAAGCGCACTTGAGTGAAGACGAGGCCTTGGGTGTGCATGTCGCAGGGGCCGCGCTGCTGAGACCTCCTGTCCTGCTGCCTGTAGCACCACCTGCTGAACCCCAATACTTTGCACAGATTTCTGGTCAATCTCCACATAAGGCTCAACAAAATACCTAAGGAGGCCCATGTAGTCTCTGTACCTGAATAGGGCAATTACATGTTGCAATTTCTCTCTGGAAGCTGGGCGTGGGGTGGGGGTGGGGGAGATGGAGTCCAGTTGGGTGAGTAGTGAACTAGGCAAAGAACTTCTCCGTTACGGTCTCAGGGATCCATCCTGGAGCCACAGCCTGCATGGTCCCAGAACTGGACTTGAATGGTGGGTTCCTGTAATCGAATCTAACCCCTCTTTGTACAGGCAAGAAATCCAAGGCTCAGAGAGATCAGTAACTTGCCTAAGATGGCACACGGAGTGAATAACAGGGTTGAGATTTGGACCCCAGTGCATGAGATTCCAGTGTCCAGGCCTTTCCCCTGTCCTGCATGGTGGTCTGTCTTTCCCCAGGAGAGGATCCTATCCAGTCTCAGGCCCATCTGTGTGCGTAATTTTGCTCCATCTGCGGCCGGTCCCCGTGACTTGCGGGTGTGGGTGGCTGCTGGGCCCTGGCTCTGTGCTTGCGCTTCCCACAGCTGCTGTTTATCCATCAACACGGTCTGGGAAGGCCGGGGAGCCAGGACCTGATTTGTACAGGGCTGGATGATGCCTTCTCTGCAATTCCTGACCTGGGCCCTGGGAATGCAAGAGTGGATATCTGTACGTGTCTCCCTGAAACTTCTTTTTTCTCGCCCCCTCCAGCTCTGCACCAGGCCTATCCGTGCGCCCCTGGACCATCGCAGCAGCCTCCTGACTGCCCTCCCTCCACTTTAGCACCTCGGGGCCATCCCAGATTCCCCTCCCCTGGTCCCTGGGGCCCTGCCGCCCCGCCACCCCTTCTCCATCCTCAACCATGTGGTTTGGGTAGGATTGGCCTACTCACAGCTTCAGGGTGGGGGCCTGATTGGCTGGAGTCAGTTAGCCATTGGCTACTGGCTTGGTTGGGAACAAATCAAATTGGAATCAGTGGGATGTGGAGATGTTTGCTCTGGCTTCAGGGAGACAAATTGGTTTTTCAATTCAGCTACCCAAGGAAACCCTCTCTTCCCCCAATTGGTGTGACACATGGAAGTGAGACTTGGAGAGTATGGGGCATTGGAGGTGGGACTGGGTAGGGGAGGGGATGGGGGGAGGGATGGGGGGGTGCTACCATGCAGAGCCTGCAAATGAGACTGCTATCAGAGAAGGCAGAGCAGGGAGATGAAGAGCACCTGGGTCTCTGGTGACATCGTTTGAATTGCTGGATCAAGCCACACCTGAAGCCAATATTATGAGTCTGGGCCTCAGTAGGAAACACAATTGGGAAAATGGAAGGAAGTAAAAGTGGATCTGGATGGACATGAGGGAGATATCTGGCTTAGCTCTGGCCTTCTCAGTTATTTGAACCTATGCATTCCCTTGACTCTTCGAGGCAGGGTGAGTGGGACTTTGCTTGTCACCTCGAGGACTGCTGCTATGTATATCAAACAGGGTCCCACTTCCGTGACTTTGCTCATTCCCTCAGCCTGGATCGCCATCCCCTACCCCTGGAAATCTGATCTCCCTGACCTCTCCCAACCCTCTCCTTTAAGTCCTGATCCAGAAACCGAGGATAGGAAGGCTGCAGAGCACAATTAAAACCTGTTGGGCAGACCCAGGTCCACCCGCTGTTCCACTACTTACCCTACTGTGAATCCTTGGGCTGGTTACCTACCCTGTCTGAGCCTCAGCTTCCTTATTCACCACCTCTCAGATTCCACCCAATCCCCATGACCTTGACACTACCTTAGGTGTGCTGGGAACATTCCAGACTTACCTCTGCCTCTAGGCTGCTGTGTGTCCTTGGGCGGGTCTCTCCTCCTCTCTGGGCCTCAGTTTCCCTCTCTGTAAATCCAGGGGTTTATATTCAGTGGTTTCCAATGCACCCTTCCCCCTACCCTGTCCTCTCCGAATTTTCTTTGATTCTCTTGACTCTCAGTTTCTCAGTTCAACAGACAGACAATGCCATGGTTTCGTCTCCCACCGCGGAGGGAAGGCTACCGTGGGAGCAGCTTGGCGGCGTTGGGAAGCCTGGCACGTTCGCTACTTGTGTTTAATTACTTTAGCAACTGTTTACTGCCTCCTCGATTTCCTGAGCAAACAACCCCATTATTTGGGGTAATTTCCTGACACCAGCTTTGGTTGTGAGGAGTGGAAGCTTCGAGACATGGCCCCACTTCAGCCACCACCCCTCGGCGTGCTCACAAAGCTGAGCCCTCTGAGAGGGGCCGACGGACACCGAGGGCAGAATGCCAGCCTTCCCTGATGCCGTGGGACTCAAGGCTCTTCGCCTGGTCCCTGGGGCCCTGCTGCCCCGCCAGCCTTCGCAGGGCCTCCTAAGTCTGCAGCCTGAGGCTCTGCTGCCTCGTGGTTAGAGCAAAGACTCCGGAGCCCAGAGGACCTGGGTTCAGATCCCTGCTCTGCTGCTTGGCCTCTGTTGTGCCGTCAGGCAAGCGCCTGTGCTCCGTGCCTGTTTCCTCCTCTTTCCTCTGGAGGATTACAGCTTCCCCACTTCTCCCTCCTCAAGGCACCTGCCCCATCCCTTTTCACATGGTGCGGCGGGGGCTCCCGTGGTCTTGTCTGACCTTGTCCCCTCCCCTGGCCACTGTGGTCTAGTCTACACTGTGATCTACCCAAGCGGGGCCGATCCTGGTCCCTCAACTCGCAGACCTTCAGGGTGGAGGGAAGACTGACTCGGCCCCCCATTCCACATGGTGGTTGATTCCCGGGGTGGGGGCGCTGCGGAGGAAGGGGCCACCTCGCCCCACCGGGCATCCCCTTTCCTGACCTGCCGCAGCCCCACGCCATCCCCCAGCTCATCTTTTTGCTTTTATCTCCATGGCCATCTTCCTCCCAGGTTAGCCCCGAAAACTGGACGCCACCCTCCTCCATGATGCGGTGCCACTCGGCACCCTCAGCCAGACAGCCAGACCTCGCTGCGGGCTCTCTTGCCACCCACACCTCCCCAGGTGTTCCGGGGCCGTCTCTGTGCAGGTACAAACCCCCACGCATCACAGAAGGCCACGGGGCTGTGAATATTGTAGACCTAACTTCATGGAGGGAGGTGTGTGAGCCCTGCTCCCTGACACCAGGGAGCTCTGTGGCCACCGTGGAGAGAGAGCAGGTGTGTGCTTTTTATCGGGAACACAGCAATGTCCCTTGGGACTGAATTAGCCCCTTGGGGGTTGTAGGCTCACCCTGGAACCTCTCTCTGCACACGGAACACACAGTCTCTTCCCACTGGCCTGCCCGGTGCTCCCGCAGTGGGGGTAGATGATAAAATATGGCCACATTTCCTCCCATCCATTGTGTGTGTGCCTTTGCTGCGGGACTATGTCATTCATCCCATCAAGAGGTAGCCTGTCCTTTCCTTCCCCTTGAATCTGCACAGGCACACGGCCGGCTTTCCCGCTCACGTGCAGAGGAGAAGTTCTGTGCCCCTGAGTGTTGGCCTCAGGGCTTTTCCACCTCTTGGACAGCTGTCCTGAGACCACCGTGCAAGGAGGCCGGCCTGGTCTGCTGGAGGCTGAGTGGGCACGTGGGCCGCTTGGGTACCAGGGCCAGCCTCCTACTGCTAGCTGAGTGAGGGAGGCCAGGCTGCACTTTCCAGGACAGATGGGATGCAGCACAGGACTAGGTCTGGGTGAAACCAGCTGAGAAACCTCCTAGCCAACCACTGGATTGTAGGAAATAATACGCTGCCATTGTTTTTAAGGTTTAAGTGTTTACGGTATGGGGTGTTTGTTACACAGCAACAGCTAGCTGAGATGTTCCGCATTGGTGGTCTCTCCCAGGAGAGGAAAGTCAACTGCACGAGCACTTCAAGGGGGGAGGCTCAGAGGCAGAGTGCCTTGACTAGTGTTTGGTACCCCAGCTGGGTAGTCTGGTTAGCCACTGCTGCATAAAAACATCCAGAAGTTAGTGGTGGGAAGTAACCACCAGAGCTTATGAATCAGGAATTTGGACGAGGTGGCGTGGGGATGTTCAAGCCCCGTTCCACAATGTCTCGGGACTCAGCTGGGAAGGTCGGAATGGCTGGCGGTGACCTGAACTGCGGGGCGTTGACAGTGTCTGGAGGATTGTTCCACACGGATGTGAGGGCTGAGCTGGGCTGGGGTGGGTTTAGAGGCTGGACTCAGCTGCAAATGTTGGCCAGAGACTTTCCCTGCGGCTTGGACTTTCTCAGCATGTGGCAGCCTCAGGGGTGGTGGGACTTCTCCCCTGGCAGCTTTCAGGAGCTAGCCCCGGAGGTCACGTGGTTTCCATCATACATGATCGTACACAAAAGACTCGTGGGAGGAGAAATCAAAGAATGTGTAATGTTGTTTTTCAAATTGCCATGGTCTATGATGGACAATATGGTTGTGGCACAAAGCTGCTCGGGGGTTACCCTTGAACTCCAGGTGTCATATCTGGATCTGACCCACCCAAAGCTGTCAGTCGGTTCACTCAGCAAACACCCATGGTCTGTTCTCTTCCGTTCTAGAACCCAAGACGATGGGAGGTGGCTAGAGCCGTAGCAATACTCACAGGAGTACTGTCACCTCGTCTCTGGGGACACAGGGCTGTCAATGCTCTAACCCCCCGCCCCCCGCCCTCGTGGACGTCTTCTCTTCTCCAAACACAGCAAGAGCAGCTTACAGAGAGGACGCGCCTGGCTTTAATTCAGAGCCAGACTAGCCTAAGGAAACACGTGTGGTTGTGACTCCCTGGTCAGTGCAGTATGGAAGGCTTGGCTCTGGGACTGAAGGCCGGCTGGAGCAGCCAGGCAGGGTCCCCACTCATGGTACAAGCTGGTGAGACCCCCGCCCTTTCTGAGCTGATCTCCCTTCCAGAGAGAGACTCAAAGCTGGACTGGGCCCCTGAGTAGGAGGAGAGGGAGACACGGAGCACAGCGCCCCGCTCCCCAGCTACGGTTTCCCACTGTCATCTGCTCTCTGTGGCCCTGCTGTCCCCGCCACCCCCCCCCCCCAGACGCTTGATAGAAGCCTGGTCTGACTCAAGGAGGGTGTCTTTTGGGGGCACATCCTTAGGCAGCCCCCATCCTGGCCTAGAAAAGTCCTGTGGTTTAAGAGCTTTTACATGTAGGGTTGATTTGGCAACTGGGTTTCCAATTTGATTTCCAGGGGGAAAGGAGGATGGATTTACAGCTCCTAAAACATGTTCGCAGACTTGCTGCAGATCCACAGGAGACAATGGGCAGGAAGTTATTGATGTGACCTCTGACCCTGGGGGGGAAGATAATGAGCTTATCATAAATCCATCTGCACGGGGTTTATCGCTGGCCACTTAGAGATGTGGCTTGATGCAGACACACAACTCTCCAAGCGCCGCAGAGAAGAGGAACTCGAGGCGTGAACCCCAGGAAATGCGCTTCACTTGCTGCCTCCCCTCCGGGCTCTCTGAGAACTGGCTCTGCTTTAAGCCCTCTGGCTTTGCAAAGGATTGAGGTCTGCAAAATTCTGGCAACTTCAGAACTCAGGGGGGATCTCTGGGGACCCGGGGGCTGGCTGCCTGCCCTGCCCTCCCCACAACCCCTGACCAGCCCCCGTCCTGCAGCCCCCTCCCCTCAGCTGGGCCCTGGGTTCCCTGCAGGCTCTGAACAAGGAAGGGAGGAGGGACCCACTTTCACTGTGGGTTTGGGAAAGGGAGCCCTGGGTCTGAATTCCATGGGCTTCTTCCACCTGAGGACTATGGGACCCCGGGTCAGGTCCATGCACACCCTGGGGCTCAGTTTCCTTGCTTGTGAAAGAGGTGAGGAGACTTCCCTCCAAGCAGGGCTGTGGGATGAGATGAGATGTGGTATGAAGGGAGCAGCACAGTGGGTGGGACGCGGCCCCGGGGAAAGAACGGACACCAATGGTCCTCAGTCTCTCATCGTCTGTGTGATCTTGGATGTGTGCCTTAGCCCCTCTGAGGCTCAGTTTGCCCCTCTGTGAAGTGGGAATAGAGTGATTGGCAATGCTTCGTGCTGTATGGGGCATGTGGTCAGTCATCAGGGTGTTTACTGACCCCGTTCTCCTGGGTGGTCGGTAGGGCCGCGGCAGAAGCTGTGGGTCTGGCCCTGAGCCGGCTTGGGTGGGTGGAGGGGCTCGGATGGTGATGGAGCTGGGGATAAAGCATCTCCCCTGACCCCTTCCCTGCCACTGGAGAAGTGACAACACTTCAGAAGTTACGACAAACTGAATCCTGGCCCAGCCACCAGCTGGGAGGACACGGAAGGTCATGTCCCCTCTCTGTGCCTCGGTTTCCTCACCTGTAAAATGGGAAGGCTGAGAAGGTGTCAGACATGACTGAGGGACTTCCACAGGCCAGGCACTGTTCTGCATGCTTTGCAATAATCCCGCAGGGAGACATCATTGTTAGCCCCAGGTTACAGGTGAGGACACAGGCTCAGACAGGGGGAGTAACTTGTTCAAGGCCAACTAGGAAGTGGTGGAGGCAGGATTCAAACACAGGCAGAGCTCACACTCCAGCTTGCTGCCTGGGACTCTGAGACTCGATGAAGGAGGTGCAGGGTTCTGCCAACTTTAGAATGCTGTAGGCATGCCAGATGAAGTCACCTTCTACGGGAAAGAGAATTTGAACCTAACATCTGCCATGTACTTTGTAAACTGTTAATCTTACATTTTGCTGAGACCACCTGATATTTGTGGGAAGATGGGTTGACGTCCAAGTTGGGGTGACTGGGGCCTGGAATTATCAGGGCAGACGTCCTGGAGGAGGTAGAGAGGTGGGCAGGACAGACCAGCCTGTGGTTCTGGAGAAGGTGTTGGGGAGGCTGAGCTCAGGGAGCCCAGCGAGGGCAGTGCCAGGCCCAGGGTCCAGCCCCAGGGCTCACTTTGGGACGCGGGCCGGGCTTCTGGAATCACTTACGTGGCTAGAAAATGCTGAGAGCCAGCCGCGTGCTCTGATGTTCCGTCAACATGGTTTGCTAGCACGTTGGCTGGTTTCTGCCTCTTTTGTTAAGAAGATGCCTGTTTCCTCATAATTCAATGTCATGGTTTTATCAATTCAGTGTCTCTTATCCTATAATCAGGGGTGAGTTGTGGATTTTTCCCTCTGCATTTACTTAGTTATATTGACTTGTCCTTCCTCATTATTCAGCTAGTAATTCTTTTCATGACTGTCCGTAGATTTCCACATTGAGATATTTCTTGATGCTCTTGTCAACGAGAACCCTGATTCACATGCACTGTTTTCATTTTGGACCTGTCTCACTGTAAAAACAACCTCGATACCTCACGGGGGACATCTGTATACACACTTGTGGGGCCCTCACTGAGCTCACCGGAGAAGCCCAGGGCTCCAGGCAGGGGGCGGCTTCTCCACGAACTGCAGCTTCTCCCTGTCTTCGAGTGGACAGTTCTCACTGGGTGTAGAGAGCACATAGCCTGACCAGAGCCAGTCAATGGTGCCCTAAAGAGAGTCTCTCTACTTCTTTCATGTGATGTCATTGTCAGCAAGCATTTACTAAGCAACACTGTATGCCAGGCCCTGTGCTAAGCCCTGGGCCCAGAGAATGTTCTTTTGAATATGAATTGGTCATTTCCCTCCCCTCCTGACTCCTGAAGCTGAGGACTCTCAGGCTTCTCCTTGATCCCAAGGTCAACTGTAGACTCCTCCCTAAGGCCTGTGTGGTCTAGCTCCTGCCCATTCCCTGCCCCAGTTCCCTCTCCTCTCCCCTGCTTTTTGCTATTTCTCTTCAGGCCCCCTTCCTGCCACAGGGCCTTTGCACATACAGTTCTTACCACCTGGAATGCCTTTTCCTGTCCTTTCTTCACTTGGCTGGTCCCTCTTATCTTTGGGTCTCAGCTCAAATGTGACCCTCCAACCCTACCTGCTGACTTGGTTTCCCTCCCCTGATGTCCTCTCCCCAAGCCCTGGTTGTTCCCCGGCACAGACTCAGTCTCCTGAGGGTTCTTTGTTGAACGATGAGGAAACAGAGAGGAGTAAGGAGCCCAGAGGCTCTCGGGTGATCCACACATCGGAATGGAACTTGCCTGTTTGACCCGGGTCTGGGTGAGTCAGAGCCGAGGGAGTCGGCCTCCCAGACGCTGGCTGGACCCTCCCACCCCCATGAGTGAGGAGGCGTTGAGTGGCCCATCCCACAGGGACTGGCTCCTCAGTCCCCAGAGGAGCCCGGGCCTCCCCCTCCTCACAGTCATCTGCACCTTCTTGGGTGACACAGTTCCCGCGGTGACATTAGTCGGGAGACCTGGGCTGGGCTACAGCCACAGCAGCCCCAACATGAGAGGAGGTCCCTCTTTTGGCGCTGACACACTCAGGGCGGGTCGCTGGGCTCACCAGCGTCGCTCTGGGCTGACACAGGGTTCTGTGACCACCTCAGCCAGCAGGGCGCTTGGCTCTTAAAGTTCCCTCCAAGTGACAGACACCGCCTCTACATCTCCTCAGCCAGAGCAAGTCACAGGCCACGTCTTCCTTCAAAAATGGGGGAAAGGAGCCCCACTATGAGTCAGGAACGAGGGCAGGGCCTTGGGTCTCAGCCCCGGGGTGCTGCCCAGGTGAGCCTGACGGTGGGGGGAGCAAATGCCCTTCAGTCAGTCCAGTTCAGCCCACGCTTCGTGCCCCTACTGTGCCCGGGGCTGGGGGCCCAGAGATGACAGTGACCCAGCCCCCAGGGGTGGGTCAGACGTGCCGAAGAGTCCCAATCCAGCAAGCGGTGGGCAGACCTGTGTCCCTGTCCTCCTGCCCAGGGTAGTGACTCTGGGGGTCCACACTCCCTGACTCGGCGTCTGGCCCTCCACGAGCCAGCCCCCAGCTCCCCACCCTGTCCGTCCAGGCTGGACTGAACTGCTTCCGGGTCCCCTCGCTCTCGCCTCTGAGCCTTTGTAACTACCCCCACTGTGTCTCCTAGAGGTCTCAGCCCGTGCTGACCCGGGGACGGAGAGGGGACAAGGGTCTCGCCGGGCTATGCTGCCTGATGACAAGAAGCAGGGATTGTACATTTGGGCCTGGGCCTGTCTAACTGGCCACCTTCAGATGTCTGGCTCTGCAAGTGTCAGCGCAGAGTAGGCTTAACTGCTTCAGCTGCTTGACCTCCCTGGACTGCAGTGAGGAGCCTTGGAGCCGAGATTCAGGCACAAATCCTGCTCAGCTGTTTGCTGGTTGTGGGAAAGGCTGCTGGCAATTCCTGAAGTTAGTAAATGGCTGCTGGAGTCTGCCCCAGGGGGGACCAGGATCTGAGCTGGGCCTGGGGACACCAGAGTGGGTAGGACACGGTCCCTGACTTCACTGAGCTCACAGTTTGGTGAGGAGAGGGGATTCGACAGGGGAGGGAGTGGCCCCTGACCAAGCAGGGCCAGTCAGGAAAAGCTTCCCAGAATCCAGGGCCACAATGTCCTGTTGCACAGGCTGTGCACTGCCCAGCTCACACCTGTACCGTGACATGACTGGCTCTCCCCAGAGCTGGGCAGTCAGCAGCCCTGCCGGGAGGTGTGCCTGTGCTGTGTTTTGAAGGATGGAGAGCTGGAGCGGAATCATCACAACAACACACATACACTGAGTGTTTCCGCTGGCCAGGCACTGCCTGCACCATCTCATTTCATTCTGACGCAGGACTGTGAGTCCCATGTCGCAGTGAGGACACTGGAGTCAGAGAAGTTGAGCTATTTGTCTGAGGCGACAGAGTAAGGAGTCTCTGAATTTGAACTTGGGTTGGGCTGGGCAGTGACTTTTGGAAAGAAGAGAAAATCTGGCCTCTGGCTTGGAGCGTGAGCTGCGTAGCTCATGTGCAGAGACCCTGGCCCAGGTGGGGTGGAGGCAGTGGTCAGGGAGAGGCTGGCGTGGCAGCCCTTGACTGGACGTGCGCGCGCGCGCACACACACACACACACACACAGCAGGCGTGGTGCACCCTCCCGTGGGTTTCCAAATTCCAGCATAGGTAGCATCAGTGGTCAGGAAACTAGAGGCTCCAGGAACCCCTCTTCCTCCAAGACCCTCTTTCTTTTAGGGAGAGAAAGTTCTGGAAGGGAGGAGGACTGTCTTGTTCATCAGGCACCTTTGGCACTGATTCACCAACAGATCTGCTGAGGGGGCACACCTCCCGGATGCTGTGTCTGGGGTCTCTCTCTGCCCCGGGCTGGGTCCAGTGCTATCCCCTCTTGCCCTTCTCTCCACTCCCTCTCCACTTCTGTGACCTCGGACAGGTCGGGCTTCTCACACAGCAAGGGGGGGCGACAGCTCTGGGAGGGCAGCGGAACCTCTTGACTTGCCCGGATACCAGCGATGGGGACGCAGGAGTGGCGGGCGGGGTGGCCACTGGGCCCCGGGGTCAGTGCTGGGAGGGCCTGGGTGCCGAGTGGCTGCTTCCGTCTTGTTTCTTTCGCAGTCATTCCAGCTTCAGAATTTTCTTTTTCTTGTCTGTGTTTTTATTCCCTTGCCTTTCATTGTGCTTTCTCTCTGGGTAATTGGAGACGTGCAGGCCGCTAACTACGATGTGTACATTCCAATGAAACGAAAGAAAATATAATTGAACATATTTCTTTCATGTCTGAGCAGCAGATTAATCTCCCTGACACATTCCTGTTTCCCCTTCCCTCCTTTTGCTTTTCTCTGAGATTTCTCCTTCCCTCCCTAGAATCTCTGGGATTTGAATGGCTGCGCGGCCCCTGATCAATGCAGACATGCAGAAGACCCTCACTTTACAGCCCGTGTTCCTGTGACCCCTAGATCACCCCGGGGCCCGAGGAGAAGAACCGTCAGCTTGAGGGAACTGTGGGCTGGAGAGGGGTCTCCGCTGATGCTGGGGACAGCCAGGGGCCGTGAGTGGGACCAGGAGGGTCTCCTGTGGGTGCAGAGACTCTCTTAGACACACTCTTGCAGACACTCTCTGTGGGTCCTTCTTTGTTGCCCTAGAACTAAGCCTGGATGTTTGTGATCGTGACTTTCAGCCAAAGCAGCCATCGTGGGTCCCCAGGGATGGCGGGATCAGCAGGGACGCTCTGGACGTGGCCGTGAAGCATGGGCTCAGCCCAGGAGGAGAGTGAGAGGCATCGATTGGGGGCTCTCCTGCCTCAGTTTACTTGCTGCATGACCTTGGGCGAGTGTTCCAACCTTCAGAGCATCAGGAATATGGGCGCCAGTGCACAAGACAAGGTGGCGGGAGGATGAACTGAGGCAACACCGGGGCTGTCAGCGCGGTGCCTGGCACGCGGTGGGTCCCGAACAGACAGGGGCTGGTACTGCTCATCCCTCCCTTCCCTCCCCCCGCCCTCCCTCTCCCCTCCCCTACCCCTCCCTTCCTCTCCCCTCCCCTACCCCTCCCTTCCTCTCCCCTCCCTCCCTCATCCGTCCAGCCCACTTTGCGAGCTGTGGTGTGCCAGGCCCCGTGCGGGCATCGGGGAGAGAAGAAAAAAACCTCCAGTCACCTCCAGTGGCTCAGGGTCCGGCGGTGACACGGAAATAATCCCTGTCAGGGGACAGAAGCTGGGTTTTCGGGGGATGGAAGAGGGACAAGCAGAGCAGGCACTGAAGCCTTGAGCTGAGCCTTGGAGGGGGCTTGCGTTTCAGGGGCGGGGGGGGGGGAGGGGCGTTCCAGGAGAGGGGACAGCAGAGAGTGAAGAGTGTGGCGGGTTGGGGACCAAACACTGTTCTGGGAGCTACAGCTGTGAACCCCATAGACGACACTCCCTGGCCCGGAGCTCACAGTCTGTGGGGGGCACAGATGTTCACCAAACACCCAGCAAGCTACCCTGTGACCAGTGCGCTGAGGACGAGCTTCCCAGGTCCCCGCCTGTCAGGATGGTGCAGGAGGGCTTCCCTGAGGAGGGGACACTTGCACTGAGATCTGAGGGGTGAGGAGGGGAAGCTCTGGGGAGATGAGGAGGAGGTGTGCTCCAGGCCATGGAGACGGCGTGTGCAAAGGCCCTGTGGTGGGAGGGAGGGTTGTGGATTCAGGGCCTGAATGGTGGTCCCTGAGGCCGGGTGGAGGTGTGATGGGAAAAGAGGAAGCAGGTGAGGCAGGAGGAGAGGTGCTGGGCCAGGTCAGCCCTGGGGGAGCAGGACTGTTTTTATCTTCAAGGCACTGGGGAGCTCCTGAAGGATACAAGGGAAGAATGGACAGATTTCTTCTGAGAAACCACTCTCTCTGGCCAGTGGTCAGGAGAAGACAGAGGTGCAGGAGTCGGGGAGGAGGCTGCAGAAAGGTCCGGGTGGCAGGTGCTAGGCGAGGAGAGGCCGTGGACTTAGAGAGAGCCTGGATCACAGCGACTGGGGGTGGGCTCGATGCAGGGTGCAGGGAGGCAGTGGGAGGAGATGAGGATGACCCCCAGGGCTCTTGGAGGAAGGCAAAGGCTCCAGGGCAGTCAGAACCCAGGAGCCAGGTCTGGCGGGAGGTCATGGTCACAGAGGTGGAGGCTTCCTCACCTTTCCAGGTGAAAGAGGTTCCTTCTTGCCTTTTCTCTCCAGTGTCTTTTCCACCGCTCCCTACACAACAGCCCTCCCATCACCACCCCAACACAATTATGTGTCGTCCGCTGATCATATCTTTTAAAGGCCCAGAGAAGGAGCTTGGTTTCCCAAGGTCGCACAGCAAGACGGATAGATGGGGATCCCAGAGCAGGTGTCTCCCCACCACATGGTGTTGCCCAGACATGACTGCAGAGTGGCTGACGTCACTGCTCTCCCTGGCTCTGTCCGAGAGCCACAGGCAACAGCTGGACCACCCCTGCAATCAGAAATAAAAGGACAGAGGCGCCTGGGTAGCGCAGTCGTTAAGCGTCTGCCTTCGGCTCAGGGCGTGATCCCGGCATTCCGGGATCGAGTCTCACATCACATCGGGCTCCTCCACTGGGAGCCTGCTTCTTCCCCTCCCACTCCCCTGCTGTGTTCTCTCTCTTGCTGGCTGTCACATAAATAATAAAATCTTTAAAAAAAAAAAAAGAAATAAAAGGACAACCGTGTTTATAGTATAGGTTTATTTTATAGATGTTCAAAGAGGAGTTGATAAAGAGAATCTTTGTTTTTTTAGTGTTTTGCTATTTTATATTCTCTAACGCACAGATTCCCTGTGTCCCATGGCGGCTGGAGGTCCCAGGAAAACAGCTCCTGCAGGGCCGAGGGCACCTGTCTGGAGGCTGCCCTGGGCTGCCCTGCAGGGCTGGTGCTGGGAGCTGAGGCAGCGTGGGGCTCCCTGCCTTGCCCTCCCCAGTCAGCCCTGGGACTCTCCCTCCAGTCAGGGGGAGGGGTGGTGAGCTCACCGTCCCTAGAGATTCCCAGAGCCTCGGCAATGCTTTGCATGGAGCGTGGGACTGGGGCCGTGACCAGGACTTCAGCTTTGCAGCCTCCCCACCCTGCTCTTCGTAGACTTGGGGGGAGGTGCTTAAGGAACCAGCAGTCAGCATGTGAGTGGGGGCCTTCAGGGTCCAATTCACCCCCTCCATTGCCAGTTCAAGCCCCCATCTCATCCCAGGGCTGAGGCCACGTTTTCCCATTTCACGGAGGAGGAAGCTGAGGCTCAGAGACGCTCAGTGAGGCAGGAAGTGTCAGGGACAGCATTTTAACCCAGGCCCACCTGCTTCTTTCTCCAAAGCCTGACTATCCAAGAGAATAAAGCTGCTCCGATATGAGCGCTTCCCTGATGCCAGGCTCGGAGCGCAGTGCTTCCCTGCCAAACCCCAGCTCACCCCGACCAGGGCCTCCGTGCTGGGTACTTGCACTCCCACTTCTCAGATGGGGAACCTGAGGCTCAGAGAGGTTAAGGTATTTGCCTGAGGACACACGGCTGGTGAACCCTGGAGCTGGGGTTCAGTCCCAGGTTTGTCACTTCAGTCTATGCCGGAACCGCTGCACCCTCCTGCCCTTCCCCCCAAAGTTCTTCTTGGGGTCCCCCCAGCTCCTCCACCCTGACCTTTAGACCAGCTAGGAAAGGTCCTGACCCCAGGATTCATGAGCATAAGAAGCGGGTTATGAAATTCTAGAGGGCGAGGAGTACTTTAATTACTTTCATCTCTTCTGTCCCTTAAGAACTGCTGGATGAGTGAGTGAATGAATGAATACAGTTTCTCTGCAGCCTGGGAGGTCATCAGGGAGGTGGTGGGGGGGAGGTGGTGGTGATCAGGCTGATGGGAGGTGGTCAGGGAGGTGGGAGGTGATAGGCAGGTGGGAGGTGATCAGGGAGGTGGGAGGTGGGCAGGCAGGTGGGAGGTGGGCAGGGAGGTGGATGGTGGGCAGGCAGGTAATTGGCAAGAGGAGAGTGCTCAGATCTCTCTTGAGGGGAAGGAGCAGTTCAAGGGCATAATCTTAGTCAGAGCAGGCGTTAAAATTGATCTTGGTGCAGCTCATACAAATCTGTGTGTCAGGCCCATAAATCGCCCGTTTAATGGGCCTGGAGATGCCACGGCAGGGAGGCGGGTGGGGGGCAGGGCTTGGGCCCCACTTGGAACAACCAGCTGCCAGGGTGAGGCTGAAAGTGTATGTATGTATCATGGGGGGTGTTGATCCGGCAGACAGCATTGGGGGTGTGGGGTCACTGTCCAGCTCCAAATGTACCCTGGCTCGGAGATAGGGGCGGCTGGAGCTGCAGACCCGGGGTGACTCTGAGCCCGGATGGCAGAGGAGGGAGGCCTCTGCCTGCCTGCCAACCGCCACCGCCAGGACCTTTACCAGACTCCACAAATATCAGACGTCAGTGGAAAGAAAATGACTCCCAGTGTTGCCAAAAGTCCAACTCTGGAAGGAACACGATTATGTCAGGTGGTAACAGGGTTCTCACGGCGGTCTGCGCTTTGTTTCATGCTTTCATCTTGCCTCTTCGCAAAACGAATTCTGCCAAACCCCTTGAAGCCAACTGTCAAAGTAAAGCATTTAGGGGGAGACAGATCTCTTACTCTGATGGCAAAATTCATTTGAAATGATCCTTTAATCACTGCAAAACCTGGAGCTGAAATGTTCAAGCCTGTTCACCCCGCGTGTTTGTTCCTCATTTTCCCGTGGCCTCCTCTTCCGCTGCCCCGTCCTCCGCCCCTTACACAATAACGCGGCCGAGAAGCGCAGCTGGGGTCATGATAATCATTCGGTTTCTCAGAGCAGTTTTAGGGGGAAAACGACAGAGCGCGCAGCCTGTCTCTTGGTGTCTGCCTGGGGACAGAGGCACTCGCCATCAGAGGCTCCAGCAGCCCAGGGGCGGCCTGCCCGCGGGGGAGGCGGGGGGTTCACAGACCTGGCCTCTGTGGTCCTTACAGCAGGGTGGAGAGGCAGGGGGCATCTGGGAGGATGGCAGTGCCTCACCCCTGCTGGAGCTGGGGACTGCTACTTTTCCTCTAATCCCCGCTCTCCACCCTGCCCCTCTTCCATTCCTCATGTCCTCCTAGCTTTTCAGATCTTCATCTTACATTTGCGTCCAGCCCTTCACAGTTGGCAAAGCATTTTCAGATCATTTTGCCCATCCATCCATCCATCCATCCATCCATCCATCCATCCATCCATCCGTTTGTTCGTTCATCCATCTGTGCGTCTGCTCCTTATTTACCTGTTACTCAGCATGTGGGATTGCGCTGACCATGTGCCGTGCCCTGCAGTCAGCGAGACCCAACTTCTGTCCTCCAGGAGTTCAAGGATGGGTAAGGGGGACGATGTGATAGATAATCGTTGGGGGCCTGGCGTATGGTGGGGTGCAGCATCAATTTGGGTATCCTGAGCCCCAAGTAGCACAAAAACTCAACAACAGTGGTTCAAGCCATTGAGATATGACATGGGCTCCCATGCGCAGATGTCTGGAGGGGTTCTGGGGTTGGACAGAAGGTCAGAGATGTCAACAAAGACCCAGGCATTTTCTCCCTCTTCTTTGGCCATCATCCTTGGCCATGTTGGTCCAGGGTCTGAAATTAGAGACAAAAGTATAGACAAATAGCTGTGACTCTGTGTGTGTGTGGAGGTGGGGGGTTGTGAGAGACGTGAGCTGGGCACGTAGTAGGTGCTTCCATCAGTTAGGAGGTGTTGGGTATCAAGTAGCAGAAATCCAACAACAATGGCTCAAGCAACTCAGACACAACGATCGTGAGCAAAAAGATGTGTGGAGGGAGGCAGTTCCGGGGCTGGTCAGATGCTCAGTGATGCCAGCAAACCAGGGTCTTTTCCTCTTTCCTGTTTATCATCCTCAGCTACGTTGGCCTTTTGCCTCAGCTTCTGGCCTCACTGTAGCAAGACAGCTGCCACAGCTCCAAACATTGTCTCACAGGCCCGCATTCAGGTCTAGAGGAGGGGAGTAGAGTGAGGCAGAAGAAATATTCCCCAGGAGCTCTCCCTCCACCGGCAGATTTTCCGTCACACCTCCATGACCAGATCTGGGTCACACGCCCACTCCTAAAACCATGTCTGGAGAAGGGGGTGGCATGCCAGGCCTGGCTTCACCCCTGGGCTGGGGAGGCCCCCAGGTCTAAGCCTGTTGCTGCAGAATGAGCCCAGGGCTCTGCGAGTGCAGGAAGGAGGGGCGGGCTGTGGGGTGGGCGGGTGCCCGCGTCCCCCACCTTCTCATCAGCGCTGTGACGGAGTGTCCCTACAGTGTGGGGTCCCAGGCTGGGGGCCGCGCCTCATCTACCTTCCTACCCCGATCTCTGTGCCTCGGGAGCTCCAGGCCCCGGAAGCTGCCTGCGGCGTGGGAGGATTTGCCCACCGTCCTGCCGCCCTTCTCCCCACGAAGATGAATGGACACCTTCCGTGTCATCAGTGATGGGGACACACAATCTTCAGGTTGGTGTCACCACATCTTGGTCATGAGTTGGCAACTCGCATACTTGGGGAAACAATATGCACTTATGCAGAATATAAGCATATGCTAATGACGGGTAATTATGCTCCATATTTATAGATTCACCAAAACATGTAAAGCCCCTTCTGCCAATCACACACCTACAGGCACGTCACGATCTCATCACCGCACAGGAGGCTCCTGGCCGGGACCCGACGTGAGCTGGGGCAGCCGGGGTGGGATGAAATGCCTGGGGACCTCGCTGTCACCACTGCCCACCCCCCACTCAGACCTGTACCCATCGCTGCCCTTCCAGCCTTCCTGGTCCTCTGGGCTTCCCAGAGAGACAGAGCCTGCGGGGCATGGGCCTGGGAGAGACCCTGAGGATCACTGAGAGTGACTGTCCCCTTTTCCAGATGGGGAAACTGAGGCCCGTTCACTCAGTCACTCTCCCACCCAACAGTGTGCTGAGTGCCTAACATGCCCCAGGCTCTGTTCTAGGTGTGGGGGATTCAGTTGCTGTTTTAGGGCGGACACAGAGGACCGTGCCAGCTGGGAACAAGCACCTGGAGGGGACACAGAGGACAATGCCAGGTGGGGATGAGCACCATGAGGAGACTCACGTGGGTGGAGGAGAGAGTGACAGGAGGGGGCAATGGGGTCCAGGAAGCAGGCGACATTGAGGGCAGCACTGAAGGAGAAGGAGGTGAGCCAGAGCCAGGCACCCCAGGGTATGTGTGCAGAGGCTTGTGGGGTGGGGGATGGAGCCTGCCCAAGGAGGACGTGGCTGTCCCCACTCTTGGGTTCAGCAAACATTTATCACTCTTGGTCCCATGTGGGGTACCATGCTGAGGGCAAGGGGAGCACAGACAAGCAAGGGAGGGTCCTTCTCCAGGGAGTCCTCAGGGGTGGTCAGGGCGCCGATGGGGGGAGTCCCAGGAGCTGAGAGACGTAGAGGACACGCAGGGGGGACCCTGACTGGCCTGGGTTCAGTCCTGGTGCTGACACTTCCTTCTTTAGCTCCCAGGCTTGGTTTCCCCATCCGTACAATGGGTGTGTGAGGGTGTGTGGCATCAGGCCTTTTCTAAACCAGGTGATTCAAGTGGGTAGCCAGAGATAAGATCCCTGGTCTGGGTGATCTTGGACCCCTTCCAGCCCTGAGTGTGTAGGTCATCAAAACTAAGATGATAGAAAGATCTGAATCCTGATCTCTTCTGAGGCTCCTTTCCTCAGTCCCTTGCCCCTCTCAAGCAGCGCTGCCCTGTGATTTTATAGTTTGATTCCAAACCCTAGTAGTGGAGGTTCCGTCCCCAGGCATGGTGGAGGGAGGCGGTGTGGCTCAACGGTTTGGCCACTGCCTTGGGTCACCCTGGTTTCCAGTCCGGGTTCCATTGCTTCTTTGCTGTGGGATCTTGGGAAAGACGCTCAACAGAGCAAGAACTTGGACTTGGGAGCAGAGTGCCGGGGGTTCGAGGCTCAGCTCCACCACTTCTGAGCTGTGTGACCTTGGATGAATTTCTAAACCTCTCTGAGCTTCCGTATCTTCATCTGTAAAATGGGGAGATAGCAATAGTGCCTCCTTTGTAGGATTATTGAAGCAATTAAGTAGTTTAATGCATGCAAAGTGTTGAGCACAGAGCCTGGCACTCAGCATTAGCCCCGAGGGAGGCGGGCGCTGAGCGGCCCCCGAAGATCTCCCTTCCCACGACCGCTGCGCTCACAGCTGAGAAACCCGGGCCGGGAGACATTAGATTACACATCTGCGAACAAGACGGTATATGGCGGTGCTAAATTATGCAGGGCGGACAGTTAGAGAATGAGAGGATCTATAAAGAAGGGCTCATTGGGCAGGACAGAGGCTCAGCGCGCAGGAGCCGAGGTGAGCAAGAGGCGCCCGCGGCCCCGGGGCAGGGCTGGTGTTCTCCTCCCTGACGCTCATCTTCCTCCTTCATACAGTCACGCTCGCTCGCTGGGAGGCGGTTGGAAAGTGCAGAATGGTAAATATGAGAGCTCTGAAGTCACCTGATGCTCCCCCTCCCAGGGACAGTGGCCGGTAAATTATTGACGTCTTTCTTTATTCTTTGTTTCTCCCCGTACGCTGTTTCCACGTCACTGTCAGGACGATCTAGGTACGATGCAAGAGCAGAGAACCCTCCGGAACAGTGAAGCTCACCTCTGGCTCCTGTTACAGGTCGGCTGGGGTCAGCGGGGAGGGCTCTACTCACAGCAGACACCCAGGGACCGGGCTGATGGGGGGCCACTGTGCTAGGGGGTCAGCATGTCCTCATGCTTCTCAGTCATGGGGACAGGGAAGGACAGCCGGGAGAACCGAGCTCTGACCCTTAGATGCTTCCTCTCGAGAGGGTCACTCCCCACCTCTATTCACGTTGCTCAGTCAAAGCAGGTCTCAGGGGCTCCCCGACATGCAGGCGATGGGGACGTGCGGTTCTCTTGTGGGGACACCCAGAAGGACAACTGGGTCTCCGTGAACCCCAGCCACGTCCCCTGCACGCAGATTTGGGTGCTTCTCACCTGACCCTCCGGTCCAACCAGTTCTCTGCCTCATATAGTCCATTTGATTAATGTTCCATAATTTATTTAACTAATCTCCTTTTCATGTAATTTGAATGATTTCATTTTTTACTATCATAAATAATGCTGCGATAAATATTTTCATTCTTTAATCTTCCTCAAATGTCTATTTTGTTAGAAGAGATTCCTGTAAGATGTTGGGTGAACTAGCATGAAATTTTAAGAACTGAAAATGGCTAATAGGTAGGGAGTGAATAATCCTCGAGTTCTGTTGGCTTGGCCTTCACGTGACCCCAGATCCGGGACCTTCTCCCGCTCTGCAGGCTCCCACCCTGGCCCCACCACCATCGTGCCTGGACCAGTGCAGGGGCCTCCTGCCTGCTCCCTGCCTCTGCCCCAGCCCTGTTCCCGGCACTCTCTCCCCAGCAGCCAGGTGACCTCCTGAGACTCAGGGCAGAGCTGTCCCTGCTCTGCTCCACGCCCCCAGACCCCTACCTCACTCTGCACAGTCCATGCTGATGGTGCCCCTGGCCTTGCCTCTCCGCCCCCAGCCCCTCTCAGCACAAGGCAGCAGGTGGAGGTTTAAAAACACAACCTGAACACCCTTCAGTCTTCCCATGGCGCTTAGGATCGAGTTCGGAATTCCTCATGCAGCCTTGGAGGTCCAAGGAAGTCTGGCTCTGCCCACCTCTGATCCCTCCATTCAAGGTGGTCCAGTGACATTGGTCTTTCTTCTGCCACCCAAACGTCCAAGCCTTAGCACCGTTTCCGCCTGGAACACCCTCCTTGGCATCCCATCAGGAAGGCCAGAGGCCCCTGAGGGGCGAGGGACGGAATGACAGGGCGTGGGCCAGTGTGGGGAAACTCGTGTGTGCCGAGGGGTGTGAACAGGACTCCCTGCTCTGCTCACGGCTGCGTGGACAATCAGGATGGAGCCAGAAAGCCCCAGCCCTCCTCGGACGAGGCCTGGCGAGCGCTAGTTAGAGGGTAATGGTGAGTAAGTCACGAGCCCTCTTTCCTGGCATGGCCACTGGAGTCACAGGAGAACAGCCCTCACAGCAGCTCTGCTGGCTAAGGGAAGAGTATTTCCAGCCCGGGGTCAGAAAAGTCACTGTCCTGGGCACAGGCTACAATGTGGACGGGTCACTCGCCCCTTGGGCCTCTGAACCCCTGCTGTAGAATGGGGCGGGGATGCCCTCTTACCCACTTTTCAGGATGCAGGTCTGAGAGGGGTCGGGTTGCCCATTTCCAGGATGACCCTCCCTCATCCAGGGCGAGAGGAGGCTGCGGGCAGGGCTGGGGCATGGCCGGGGCAGGGCCGAGGCAGGGCCGGGCACAGGCCTCTCCTCTCTCACATGCCCCACCACTCACCGGGGGCCTCTCCAGGACATGGCACGGGGGTCAGGCACTTCCCAGGGGTGGATGAAAAGGTTCATACCCACTTCCCAGATGCCCATCAATGGGGATGAGCGTGTGTGAGTCACCTGTGTGAAAACGCTGGATGGAAACTTCAAGCACAAGCAGGACAAACAGGGTGCCCCCTTCCTGAGGAGACTGAGAGGGGGCTGGAGGGTTGCGCGGGGCACGGATGTGGAGGGTCAGATGTGGGCGGTCTCCCCCCCACCTGCAGGGCTCATACGTGCATCTTGGCCCCCAGCATGGATGGAAGATTCTTCTGAACGTGTCTGGTTGGACACTGAACAGTCTCCGACTTCTCTTGGTGTTGGCCCCGTTTTCCCCAGGTCGGGGGTGTGGGGGCTGAGGGCCCTGGGGCTGGGTGGAGGGAAAAAAGAATAAAATTCCTGTCACAGGAGTCGGTGATGGGTCACAGTCAGGAATGGATTCTGCCTTCAGCTTGGGGGAGCCCCGTTTCCCCCACAGCCAGGCATAGACCCCTCCCGCTCCGGCTCCTTGGCAGAGTGAAGAGCGCACACGGAGCCCAGGTCACGCAGGGCAGGACCCGGCTGTGGAGGCAGGTGCAGGTCCTCGAGGCTAAGGATCCTCCGGGTACTGGACACTCATTGGCCAAGGGAGGATGGGACCCACCTGTCACGTCGCCTCTGCTGGCCTGTGACCTGAGGATACATGACGTCGGGAGACGAGGGACGGGCATTCTGGCGGTGAGAGGAGAGAGCAGGGAAGCTGGTTGTCGAGAGAATGAGCATAGAGAGAAGCCACGATGGGGTGGTGGGTGCGTAGCTGTGCAGGGTCCTGGCGAGCCTTCCAGACCCCGGGTCCAGGCTCTGGTGGGGCTGGGTCTCCTGTAAGTTTCATGAAACACCCCCCTCACCCCAAGCTTGGTGAAAGACCCCCTCCGCACACAATTGCTCTTTGCCTGAGCTAGACGGAATGGTTTTCTGTCGCTTGCAAAGAGCCCTGATTCAGACACCAAGGAAACCTATTTATTTTTAAAACTGCTTTAAAAAAAAGCTTCATTTCCAACAATGACTGTCTCTCACTCATAGAGGCCTCGTCGAATATGAGGAACGAGGCATTTGCAAACCTATATGAAAATTAAACCCGCAATCTGGGCACACACTTGTTTGACAAGTGATAATTAACTGCTGACAATATAATTTCAGTTTGGATGCAAATGTGTTTTTCATTAAAAAGTAATCAAAGAAGAAGATATATGAATGGCCAATAAGCACAAGAAAAGATGCTTCACATCGTTAGTCATCAAGGAAATGCAAATTAAAGCCACAATGAGACGCCATTACACACCCACTAGAATGGCTAAAATTAAAAAAAAACAACTGAAAGTAACAAGTATTGGTGAGGATGTGGAAGAGCCCAGCGCTCACACACAGCCGGTGGGAACGGGGAATGTTGTTACCATGACTGTGGCAAACAGGCTGGTGGGCTCTTAAAAAGTTAACATGCTTCCACCATCTGATGCAGCCTTTCCATTGACCTGAGACTCTGGCTTCACTGTGGGGACTCAGCTGGTCTGCTGAAAAAGATGTTTGGACTAGGTGTGCCCACTAGTCTTTGCTGGGATGGGACCCTGGGACTTCTGTGGCCCGTGGACCTGGGGGCGGCCTGCAGAAGGTGGCTCAGCCAACCCATCTCTTGCTAGGGGACCAGCCTCCTTCTCCGGGCTGCCCAGCCCTGAATGTGCCCGGAGCCAACAGGTGGGGCACTTGGCACTGACTCCATCCAGCTTCGGGGAAGGAGACGGATGTCTCATCTCTGTGGCCCCTACCCCCAGGTCCTGCAGGGGTCATATCCTATCTCCCCATTTCGCAGAAAAGCTGAGGCTCAGAGACAGGGAGTCACTTCTTCAAGGCCACTCAGGCGGTGAGGGGCACCTCGGGGAGGGATGTGAGCCCTGACCTGCCCGACTCCCACGTCCGTGCTGCTTACCCCACCTCCCTCCCTTTCCTTCTAATCAACTCAATGCTGTGCCTCAGTTTGCCCATGTGTAAAATGGGAACAATAGTGGCACTAACCTCACGAGCTTGTTGCGAGGATTAAATAAGCCAATACACAGAACAGTGCCTCGGGGAAATCTCACCACCTATGTTAGTTATGGTACTTATTATTACTTAATGCAGGCAATGAAAATATCATTATGCCACCTTCATTTCTTCCCCCCAGCGGGAGAAGCAGGCTCTTCCCCTTTGGTCATGTCTGTATTCCCCTCTCCCCCAGGGAGTTCTGTCCTGATAGCCCTCATCGGTTTATGAGGGAGGCATGGAAAGGACCCCGTGAGAACAGGGCCAAGATTTGTTTCCGGCCCGTGAAGGGCAGACTCCTTGGGGACAGACCTCTGAGAAGCCAAGGTTGCTATACCATTAGCATCGCCGGAAACCTCCTGCCACTTAATGATTGAAGACCCGGCCTTCCTTGTGGGAAGGGCATTTCCAATGTCCACGACCAACTGGGTGAAAGGAAAATTGATCTCATTGCAAAGGGGCCACCCTCTTTCTCTTCCTTTTATAACTTCTTCCTCTAAGGGCAATTTATGATGATCAAGGACTGTGTGAGGAATGGAGCAAGCTTAAGAAGAGGCGCCTCGCCCCTCTCTTAGACTGTCCGTCTCTGACTCTCTGTCTGGAAGACGGCAGAAATTCCAGACTCCCAAGTGTCCACACAGGACTCAGTCCACATGGGGGACAGCAGAGACGCATCGAGTGTGCAGTCAGGGGCCCGCATCCCCGTCCAGCTCCTCCAGGCTCCCGTGGGGACTTGCCAGGTCCCAGACCCACAAGCTGACCTCTGTCCCTGTTGGGTCAAGGCAGTGGAGACAGGAGACGCCATGCTCCCTGTGCGCTCTTCCTCAGAGCAGAGCCCCTGGGCCCCTGGTCAGAGACCTGGTGCTCACATCCTGTCCAGTCGTCCCTCAGGGACCCTCCTTTTCAGGCCTCAGATGTTAGAGGGGGCAGACGGGAGGTGGCAGAGGGGACCAGACAGGCAGACGGCGGTGGAGGAAAGGGAACAAGTCACACCGGACAAGTGTCAGAGATGGGTGACGGAGACAGGTGACAGTGACAGGCTCCATGAGGACCTCGGGGAGGGGCCGTCTGCTTATCAAACCTCAGTTGTCCTGAAAGGGACTCAATGCCACTTGTAAAGCCCACACGGCACAGTGGGATCCCGTGGGTCCTCCCTCCAGCATTTGCTGAGCGCCTGCTGTGTGCAGGCCCCAAGCTGGGTGCTGAGTCCCCACTGAGGACAGGTGGGTCCCAGCCTCGGTCTGGTGGGGGATGAATGCAAGTCAGGAGGAGCCCCCTTCCTGTGACCCGGATGAGCCCCACGCTGGGGGGCAGGGGTGGTGACCCTGACCTGGGTCTCCGATGAGAGCTCCCGGGTCCCCAGGGAGGGGGGAAATTTGGAGAACCACATTCGCCTCACGGTGGGCGGGGACTGAGGCCCAGGTGGGGGAGTGAACTGCCTGACGTCCCAGACCCGGGTTCTCCCAAACCTGAGCTCTGTCCGCAGCATCACCAGGCCTCAGGGTCTCATCGGACCATCATGGCGACCGCGCCAGCCCCTCTCCTCACTCCCAGGCCACTCTGCGAACTTCCCCACGCCGATATTAATTACACCTCCCGGAGGTTAATTTGTAAGGAGACAGTGGAAATGTGTTATTTAAATAGTGATTATTAAAATCATGCTGGGGGTTTGCTACATAATAGGTAATTATCTGGAACATAATTGGAAAAACAATGTCGTCAATTCTATTTAGCTGTTCCCACAGAACCCAGAGTTAATCCCAGGGAGCGAGCGGCATACTCAACGGCATTAGCGATATTTGTGCAATCATATTCTTATTACATCTAAATTGAAGTCACTTTCGGAGCCTTCTCAGAGAGGAACATGCAAATTGCCGAGACCCTGGCTTCCGGTGTCTACGCGGACACCTTCCTGGAAGGGTCGGGGGTTTTCTGCTCTAGGAATCCTCCCCGTCCTGGGCAGCCAGGACGTGTGGAACACCGCTCATTCATTCGCTTTTTGGTTTTGTGTGTTTTTCTATCCGCTGTTTGCCTCTTCCACTAGCTTCTTCCCGTTCATTTATTGCTTCTTTCATTTCACTCTTCCTGTGTTAATTTAGTCCTTGCCCCGCACCTGGGTTCCTCGTTTCTAATTCTGTCAATTGTACTTTCTTTCACTCTTCTTCCCTTGCTCTTTTATGGACTTGATTCCTCACTCATCAGCCAGGGGTGGCTTCGTTCGCTCACTCTGTTTCACTGGTTCGTTTGTTCCTTTGCTCATGAATATGCTCCTTCATTCATCATTACATTCATTCATTCATTCATTCATTCATTCGTTCACATCCATTCATTCGTTTGTTCGTCCTTCCTTGGTTCACTCATTTATTCAATGGTTCATGTGGTTCTCCATTCATTCATTCCTGCATCATTCAACAATGAGTGACTGGTTCGTGCACGTGGTGGGTGTGTCCGTCTGGCATGACCGCAGCTATGCCATCCCTCTGGCATTTTCTAGGCATTTTGGTAAAAGGGGCTTTGGGGCTTATCATATTTTTAAAGCAAACTTTTTATTATAAGGTAATGTAACATCTACATAGAGCAAGCACACGAATCACAGGTGTATGGCTAAGGGGATTCTCGGAAATGAAGCATCCTTGTAGGATAGGCACCAGGTCAAGCAAGAGAATGTTCCCCGTACCCGAGCAGCCCCCTCAGACCCCTACCTGCCACTGTAACTCCAAGCTGGGACTGGAAGTCAGCGTCTTGACTTCTAGCACTATAGATTACCCATGTCTGTTCCAGAATTCCGTACAAATGGATTCACACTGTCTTGTGCTCGTACGTGTCTTGTTTCCACTTTGTTCCACGTTTTGTGTGTGTGGTTTATCCATGTGGCTGCATTAAGCTGCGCCCCGTTCGTTCTCATTGATGTGTGCTGTTTGCATATTGTATGACTGTCGGCCCATCTAACCCTAGATGACACCAGATGCTCTGTGGTCTGGGACGATCACGCACGGTACTGCCGCGGGGTTCTTGCACGTGTCTATTGGTGAGCGCATGGATGGACTTCTGGGTGGATGCTAAGGAACGGAATTTCTGGATTTCATGGATTATGCCTGTGTTCGCAGTTTTCCAGTGCATACTCCCGCCAGCCGTGTGTGGGGCCCACCTTTTTTCCCTGACTTGCCCCTGAGCCTCTCGCCTTCCACATCACCTCACCGCACCCTTGATTTGTCTCCGGTCCCCCTGGGCCACTTGCTCACTTTGACCTCCAAGCCTCTGCCGCTCCCTGGGGCTTTAGTACGGGGCGTCCTCCCCCCCCCCCCCCCCCCCCCCGCCTGCTGTTGGCTCCATCCAGCCCTGGTGCTAGAGGCATGTCCTCAAGCCACGCTGGGTGACGTCATCGGGGCCCGGCCCAGCCTTTCCCGCCCCAGACCCTTGGTCGGGAGCAAGGCCTTCCATACTCCCCAAGTCTACCTCCTGGGGGACCTGGCCCATGGGTCAGGCCTTCTGCTGAGCACTGGGATCTTTGATCAACTAGGTGTGGGTCCTGCCTTCTTGGGGTCTGCAGACAGGCATTTCTTATAAATCAAAGATGGGGAGTCAGATCCGAGGGAAGAAACGGACGGAGGAACTCCATTAGAACCTAGCATCTGATTCACTGGGAAGGGGTAGAGTGGGGAACAGGGTGAAGTCATAGCACAGAAAGGACTTGAACTTTAAAACGCATCACATCTGGGCTCACAAGCCAATGCAGCCAGAACCAGCCGTGTGGCTGGATGCCCACAGCATGAATTTTGGTGATTAGAACACGTGTAAGTACCCACAATACATTGAGGAGGGGTTGACTGAGGGAGAAGGCTCTGGAGCTGGAAGCTTGGGAGGGTCTTGCCTCCATGGTCCCTCTGACTCTCCATCAGCCTGGCCTCCAGCAAGTCCCGCCATCCCTCTGCGTCTCAGGTGCCATGGGCATGCAGTGGAATGACATTCTCCTCTTCCTGGGACTACAGGGAAGGCTGAGTGGATGAAGGAAGTGACAGTGTTTAGCAAACCCTGCTGCCTCATCCACGTCCGACTTGGCGGTCTCACCATCGCGGACAACGGTGCCTGGGTTCTCTGTGGCACCCTTCAGGGCTCTGCTTCTCTCCTCCTTCCCACTCCCTGCCCACGCAGCTTCCTTCCTCTCAGGCTCACTCTGGCTTATTATAATTTTAGACTCAGAAGGACTGTTAGAGACCAATTGGCTCAAGCCCCATGTTTTAAACTTTGGGGAAACTGAGGCCCAGGGAAGTAGAGCAATGGGATCCAGGTCACCCAGCCAGCTGTGTTTCAGCTGCTAGCTCCGCTCAGGAGTTCCAGACCGAGGACCATGAATGTCCTTGCTCAGTGTGGCTCTTACTCGACGCTCCCGGGAGATGTTCAACCTCATCTGGCAATTTTCGGACAGATTCTGGACAAGAGCAAAAACCGACAAGCATGAACGCTGCCTTTGAAAAGCTTGAGGCTAATTTGCCATGGGGCCATGTTTTCTTTTTAGACCCCACCAAAAGCTGCATTTCCTGACCCAAACTGGCTGTCGGTTTCACTCCAAAGAGAGCACACTCGGTCGATTGCCTGTGTGAACAAAGCATGCTATTGATGTAATTGTATCCAGCTTAAAAATCCCATCGCAAACGTTTATGACAAAAGAAAGGGGCTTGATTTGGGAGAATTCAAGTTGCTTCTCCACTTCTAATTTAATTTTTAAACCAACGAAGGGCAAATCATTTTTAAAGGTTACCTTACCCTTAAACCACGCCGGGTATGAGTCACTCAACACATGTTGAATGTGCGAAATGTGAGGGCTTTATCACTTGCCTGAACCTTTCTCCGGGGACGGGAGGACATTGGCATGAGACTCCCTTGCCAGAGTGTGTCATCGGCAACTTCTCTTCACAGCCTCAGGGTTGGCTTTGTCTGTTCCCCCAGAGACTGGACAGAGCTGCTGAAAAATGAGGCCAGATGGCTGCAAGATTTGGATTCTGGATTTACCAGCACTTTCTATTTCCAGATGAGAGCTACCGTCTCCTGAGGGCCTACTGTGTGCTGTGCATGGGGCTGGGTGCTTGTTTGTTTGTTCAGTTATTATTCATCATTCATAATCTTTACTGTAACCCTGGACAATACTTGTGTATTTAAGCTCCCACTCTGATCACAGCCACCACCTCTCTGGATTATCGTGGGAGGTGCCCAACCTTCTCTCTGATTCCACATTTGTTCCTTCTGGTCTCTTCTCTGGGCCAGAGATCGGCTCTAAAAGTGCCAGGGCAACCACATCCCTCCTCTGCTCACACACTCTATGGCTCCCATCTTCCTCAGATCAAAGCCAGAGTCCTTCATTGGCCCCCAGGATCCCTGTGACCTCTGTCACCTCACCTCCCTTAATGCCCTGCCACCCTTCACCAACTAGCCCCAGCCACACAGGACTCCTTATTGACTCTCAAACACAGTGGGCACACTCCCACCTCTCCCTTCTGACCTTGTGGTTCCTGTGGCCTGGGGTGCTCTTCCCTGGTGTGCATACCCATGGGTCACACCTCTGATGGTCCATTTGACCTCGAGGGATTAGCTCAGTGAGGTCAGGGAGGGCTTGGATGATCTTTGGGATGCTGGCTTGTGTTAAGGGCAACGCTCCTGAAACTTTTCACACAAAGCCCCCTTAGGGCAGGGGTTGGTGAATGCTCTCTGGGAGTCTGAGGGCCTTGACCAAAATAGCCTACCACAGAACAGAACATTTTAAGGATTGCTCACTTATCTTAAAAAAGATCAGGGTAATTTACACTCTATTCAAATATATATTTGCATTTGCTTGGGTTAAACTAATCTCCCATGAAATCTTTGAGTAATATTGATAGTTTGGATGATGGTTCAAAGAATTGCTACAGCTGGGCCCCCCACCAACTGGAGAAGAGAGATTTGGGGGTAGGTGAGGTTGGGTGAGGTTTTGGGGTAGATAGAATAAGGGCGAGGCTAGAGTTGGCATGGGAGAGGCTTGAGAGATGAGGAGCATAGTTAAGGACACTGTCATGTATCTCCTATTCCTCACCAACCACTTTTGTCTTTTACCTTCAACATTGGGGATTACTTCGCTGAGCTTTGTGGAGTCAACGGAACGATGAGTGCAAAGCAGCCAACACAGAGTAATGTTCAATACCACATCATTGCTATTGTTAGCTCTCACCACAGCACGGCTGACTTTAGGGTCTTCAGCCCAGGGATGGGACTGGAATGTTCTGGATTGATTTCCCCGGCACCCGCAGAGGACTGTGGACGTGGATGTTGGCTGGGGGCCAAGAGCCGATCTTGGTTCTGGTTCCATCTCTGTCACTAACTCACCAATGGGCTTTGGGCAAGGGTCTTTTTTCTCCCCCTGTGACTCAATGTCCTCATCTATAAAATGCAGAAGTTTGGATAGGACAATTGCCAAAGCACTTCTGGCTGGAACGTTATTTGAATCTGGGAGTACCTTTCTTGACCTGGAGACCATTTCAATGTCTCATGAGATCTCTGGTAAAGAGAGAGGTTTCTAAAAAAATCTTCTAATTAGTTTAGTGTTACAAATATGGCCACGTTTAGTTGCCATTCATCAAGAGTCTTCTGCTTAGGAGAAGAGAAGAGAAAACCACCAGAGTACAAAAATATGATGGGTGGTCAGCAGAGTCGAAGCCTGTTGGGCCCTTGTCCCCATGTGGGGACAGAATTCGGGTTGTGAGACGTATCACCTGCGTTTTACCCCCAACTAGGCATCCTAGAATCATAGGATTTAGGGGTGCTCTGGCTCATGGGGGGAATTTATTTTTCCCAGGGGGACATGAAGCTGATCTACAACTTGGGCCTTTCAGTCCAGTGACCATTTCATCAAATTACATCACTACTCATCTCAACACTCCTGGCATTTCTTCACCTGTAAAATAAGCACAGAGACTGTTAAATTAAGATGGTCTCCAAGATTCCTTTCCACTATATTAATGTTCAATTCCTTGAGTCATAAAAGCTGTGTAGAAGCTGGGGTTTTGCTGTCCAAGGTCCAGAAGGAGAGTGAGGGCCAGTCCCTACCACCAGGCCTCCCCAACAAAGGGGAGGAGGGCTCAACTGGCTTCAGAGTCTCACCTCATCCACCCTAGAATCATCATTTCTACCATCTCATTGCTTCTCCATGGGTGGGGTCCTCGTGCTCTTTCTTACCCTAGCCTTGGAAACTACGTACGACCGGGGCCTTTGGAGACAGGATAGCAATGGTAGAGGATGGAGTAGTTGTTTTCTCACTGAAGCTGCGTCTGCCCAAGGCTTGGGTGGTCTAGCAGCCAGGATTCCAAAGTCAAGCTCTTTCCACCAGCCTTGATGTTGCTGTATGTTTGGGAGAGGGCAACTCTTGGAGCATTCTCCAGCTGTGGCCAGGTTATTTTTCAAGATCTTAGAGGGGCAGGCTGTCAGGACCCTGAAGGAGCAGCTACAGTCTGGACAGGATGGGAGAGCAGGAATATGGAAGAGATGGGTCAGGAAGGGCAGTAGAACTCCAAAGCTCAGACTCACAGCTTGAATCAGTTGAGCTGGAGAATAGATCAGCAGCAGGAAAGATAGATTTGAGGAGGCTGAAGGTAAAATACCGGGAGGTGCCTGATGATATCAGCACCTTCTGATTCAACTTTACACGTTGGCACTGAGCACTCACTGTGTTAATCTGTTCATACATGTGGTTTCATTTAATTCATTCCAGTGACCTGATAAAGGCCATTTTGCAACTAAGTAAATGTAGCCTCAGAGTGGTGGGAGGGACTTTTTCAAGCTCTCTCAGTTGGGGACTGGCAGAAATGAGGTTTGAAATAACCTTTCTGCTTATAAAATGCCCACTCATTCCACAGCAAACACCCCCACCCTTGACTCTGAATGCAATGGAAACAGGGCTGACTTACTCAGGGTGAGTACAGAAAGGCAGCTGAGTTTCCTCCTGTGTCTGACCTTTGGGCAGACACAGCAGTGAATTGGGGTGGTGCCCATTCCTGGGAGAAAGGGCACTGTGTGCTGGCGGGCATCTCATGGCTGGCCATGGCTCCCAGTGCCCCTGGGGAGAGGGATGTGGGAATGCCCACTGTCAAGTCATCAAAGGAAATGGGCCTTTGGGTCATCTTGGCCCCAGCACCAGGAGTCAGGAGCACTGGCTCCCCCATCAGATGTGTCTGGAACGTCAAGCACCTTCTCTCTCTTGAGATCATGTGATTCCTTGAATAACCAGAATCTGTTGAGCATCCACTGTACTCATTCGACAACTATCTATTGAGTGCCTACTAAGTGCTGGGCACGGTGAGCCCCGCGCAGCTGGCGGTGACAGGGACAAGCCAGAGGGACTCCCAGCTCTATCCACTGTGGGTGGCGTCCCGGGCACCACGTGAACTCCCCCTTCAAGTGCTGGCCCCCCCTGCTGCTCGGTGTCAGGCTCCATCCACCCCCACACCCATCGTATATTGTCCTCTGTCTTTTCGTGTCCTTGGAGCTGGGGCTGGGGTGGGAGAGGGAAACAAACAGCCCATGGAGGTCAAATCACAGAGCCAAGTGGGGTATCTTCTTCCTGTTCCTTCCTCTAGGAAATGACAAGTTTAACTTAAATAAATTCAAGCTCAGTTCATACCTGAAGAAGAAAAAGGAGCTGGTTAGACTCAATTTCTTGGTCAGCTTTTCAAGCCTAGTATTAATCTACTCATCAGCTCAGCTCATCAGGAGAAAACATGCTTCTTTAGGAGTTAATGCCTCATTAAGTTAAACATATTAACCTGAGAGCAGTGTTGATGTCAGCCAGACTAATGAACGTCATTACAGGGAATGCGCCGTGGGCCGCAGAGGGACCGACCAGCCACTGGGAGCTGTGTGCCATGTGCTCAGCTGTTGTCTGTTGGATGGTGGATGGTGGATGTGGAATCACGGAGGGAGGGAAGAAAGGAGGGAGACAGGGAAGGAGCTGGTTGGGAGCTGTGCGGAGGTACGTCCCGGGAGGGGCACCCCCATGAATTCCAGCACCTTTGCAGGTGGTGAAGGGTGCGTGGCCAAGGGAGGTGCCATGTGTGACATGACTCATTGCTGGGTCCGAGGGGAGGGACACTGGGTTTAGCCTTTACAACAGGTCAGAGGGCAGGAGGGTTCGAGTTTGGGCATCAGAACATGGGGGTCTAGTCCCGGGTCTCCTCCACGTCCCAGTGGACAAGGTTCGGTTCCAGCCCATCTTTACTAAGTGGAGCGTGGTGCTAGGCACTTCCACGTGCATTACACTCAGGCAACCCTCACAGACTCCCAGGAAGACAGGTGGTTTTGGCCTCGGATTACAGGTGGGGAAATTAAGGTTCAGAGCAGTTAAGGGGCTTGCTCAAGGTCACCAGCATGTGGGCAGGAGACCTGAGGCTGTGACCAGGCTACCTGACCCCGGTGGAGGTTTCCTTGCCCAGCCCCACGGCCTCTCCCTCCTGGTGGTCCGTCTTCAAAGCCTTCCTGGGACTCGGTAGGACTCAGTAATTCCTTAATTACAGTTGTGTGGGGACTCCTCTGACTCAGAGCTGGTGTTCCCACCTTGCAAAGGGAGCCCAGCTATTCACAGATGGTTGTGAGTACTGCTCTTTCATAAGGTGGGCTCTGGGCATTCTGGCTGAGAATTGTGGGTGCAATTTTATTACAGGTTGGGTTACTTTACATGTTAAATGGCACAAATTCTGGGTGAAAGCTATGTTTAACTCCACTGTAATTATTTCTGCAATTATATATTTAATTTTCATATCTCCTACAAGTTCTTTGGTGGCAGGGTCTGTGTGTATTTTATTCACTGTCTATTCTTCCATGCCTGGCACGTATAGCGGGCACATTTTAAACATTTGTTGACTGGTTGAATAAAGGATGCACTGAAAGAGGGAGATAAGTTCTAGCAACTCAGTTACAGTGTTTTTACTCAGGGCAAAACACTTGTGGAATTTTAGGAACAAAGATGGTGGTGTAGGGAGGATTGAGAAGAGTCAAGGCCCTGGATGAAATAGTGCAAGGCTGTTGAATCAAACAGCTGTGCAGTGAGAGAGATCTGGTATACCAGTTAGCTAATGCTGCATAACAAACTACCCCCAAACTTACTGGCTTAAAATAACAAGCATTTATTTAGCTCAGAAGTGTGCAGGGAAGTTGGGTACTTCTGGTGCTCTGGGGGTGGTCTGACTGATCTTGGTGGAGCCCACTCATGCACCTGCAGTCAGCTTGTGAATTGGTTGGGGGCTCCTGGTTTAGCACAGTCTCCGCTGGGATGACTCCTTTCTGTTTCCTGTGGTCTCATCTGACAGCAGGCCAGCCCAGACTTATCTTCATGGTGAAGATAAAAGTTCAAAAGAGGGAGTAAAAGCACACAAGGTGCTTTGACCATATATCCTTGGGCTGGTATTTGACCATATATTCTTGTTTTCTGTATTCTTTTTTTTTATAATAATTTTTTATTATGTTATGTTAGTCGCCATACAGTACGTCCTTAGTTTTTGATGTAGTGTTCCATGATTCATTGTTTACATATAACACCCAGTGCTCCATGCAATATGTGCCCTCCTTAACACCCATCACTGGCCTAGCCCAATCCCCCACCCCCCACCCCTCTGAAGCCCTCAGTTTGTTTCCCAGAGTCCATAGTCTCTCATGGTTCATTCCCCCTTCTGTTTATCCTCCTTCATTCTTCCCTTCTTTCTCCTACTGATCTTCCTGCTCTTTCTTATGTTCCATAAGTGAGTGAAACCATATGATAATTGTCTTTCTCTGCTTGACTTATTTCACTTAGCATAATCTCCTCCAGTCCTGTCCATATTGCTGCAAATGTTGGGTAATCATTCTTTCTGATGACTGAGTAATATCCCATTGTATATATGGACCACATCTTCTTAATCCAGTCATCTGTTGAAGGGCATCTCGGCTCCTTCCACAATTTAGCTATTGTGGACAATCCTGCTATGAACATTGGGGTGCATATGGCCCTTCTCTTCACTATGTCTGTATCTTTGGGGTAAATACCCAGTAGTGCAATTGCTGGATCATAGGGTAGCTCTATTTTTAAATTTTTAAGGGAACTCTGCACTGTTTTCCAAAGTGGCTGTACCAACTTGCATTCCCACCAACACTGTAAGAGGGATCCCCTCTGTCCACATCCTCTCCAACATTTGTTGTTTCTTGTCTTGTCAATTTTTCCATTCTAACTGGTGTAAGGTGGTATCTCAATGTGATTTTGATTTGAATTTCCCTGATTATTTTCTGTATTCTTGATGCTCTGGTATTGGGGTCTTGATTCTGGAAAGACTGCTCCTCCTGGTATTAATTCCTGGAGATAGCAAATGATTTTGCTGTGACTGTGCCATTCATATGCAAACCAACCAATCCAGAGCTCACACTCTCAACCACATCTAACTCTCCTATACAAGTCAATGTTTCCTCCTGCCCTCCATCACCCCAGGGTCTACTACTAGATACCTACAAACCACCCCTATAGTCCAGAGCTGCCAAGATTACTCAAATTATCTAATCCTAAACTCACTCAGCATATCTACCTTGCCTTGCTCTTTCCCTCTACAAAAAACCAATAAAGGCTCTGGGCCATGCTCTCCCCTCTTTTCCTTCTGCCCTCTGATTCATACTGCTGGTTCTATAGGTGGCCCTGTGTGGCACACTGTGCGTCTTGTGTCTAGGGATCCATGAATATAAATTTCTTTCTTAATGACAATCATTTCTGTGTCTTTGTGTCTTATATCTGATTACAAAAACAAAACAAAACAAAACAATAACAAAAACCAAAACACTGGATATATTTTAAAATAATGGGAACTGGCATATCACTTCTACCACATTTTATGGGCCAAAGCAAATCACAGAGCCAGCCCAGATTCATGAGTTGGGGAAAGAGACCTCATCTCTTGATGGCAGGAGAAGCAAAGTCATATTTCATAGGGCAGGAAAGAGATATAGACAGACAGGAAGTACTGTGACCATTTTCCAATCAATTTTTCATATATGTTTTAATATTTCATTATTCACCATTTATATTCCTTAAAAAATTCTCAGCAAACTAGGGATAGAAGGAAATTTTTACCAAGAGTACTTATGAAAAACCAACAGCTAACATCATACTTAATGGTGAAAGACTGACTGTTCTACCCCTAAGATCAGGAACAAGAGAATATGTGCCTTCCCTAATGTCTCCTCTATTCAACATTGTACTTGAGAGTTTAGCCAGTGCAATAAAGCATGAAAAAGAAGTTAAATGCATCTACATTGGAAAGGAATGAGTAACAATTTTAGTTGCAGACAACAAGATTATCTACATAGAAAACCCAGAGGCTGCAACGACATGGATGGAGCCAGAGTGCATTATGCTAAGTGAAATAAGTCAGTCAGAGAAAGACAAATACCATATGATCTCACTCATACGTGGAATTTAAGAAAGAAAACAGATGAACATATGGGAAGGGGTGGGGGGAGGGAAAGAGGGAAATAAACCATAAGAGACTCTTAACGATAGAGGACAAACTGAGGGTTGATGGAGGGAGGTGGGTGGGGGGATGGGTTAGATGAGTTGAAGGGCATTAAGGAGGGCACTTGTTGTGATGAGCCCTGGGTGTTATAGTAGGTGGCGAATCACTAAGTTCTACTCCAGAAACCAATATTGCACTGTATGTTAACCAAGTAAAAATTTAAAAAAATAATAAAATAAAATAAAGTACATTGTAGCGGTTAAGAAAAAAAAAGAAAACCCAAAGGAATCTATAAGTTATTAGAACTTATAAATGATCTTAATAAGGTTGCAGGATACAAGATCAATATAGAAAAATCACTTGTGTTTATATTTACTAGTAATGAACAGAGATAGAAATAAAAATATCATTATAACACTATCAAAAAATTTTTAAATTCTTAGGGATAAATCTGGCAAAAGATGTGCATGACCTATACATTATGAACTAAACAAAAACATTCCTGAGAGAAATTTAATAAATATATGGATAGATATATATTGTTTATGGGTCAGAGGACCTAATATTGTAAGTGTCATTTCTCCCCAAATTGATGTCTAGATCAACTGAATCCCAACAGGCGCTTTGTTGGGTAGACTTTCACAGGCTGATTTTAAATTTCACATGGAAATGCAGAAGACCTAAAATAGCCAAAACAACTGTGAAAAAGAAGAATATATTTGGAGGATTAACACTAATCTTAAGACAAATAAAGCTTAAGTAATCAAACCAGTATGGTACTGGCATAAATATTGACGAAAAGATCAAATAAAAATAAAGCATTCAGAAATAGACCCGCGGGTATGTGGACAACTGATTTTTGACAAAGGTACATAGGATATACAATAGAGAAATAGTTATTTCGACATAACTGGATGTCCATATGCAGAAAAGTGCACTTCAACTCATACCTTATACCACATAAAAACTTCAGTCAGAATGGATCATAAATCAAATGTAAATCCTAAAATTACCAAACTTCTAGAAGAACACAGTGGAAAAAAATCTTTGTGACCTTGGACTAGGCACAGCTTTCTTAGATGACGCCCAAAACATGGTAGATTGAAGTTAATTAAAATGAAAAGTTTCTGCTCTTTGGAAGTTAATATTAAGAGAATAAAATACAAGCTAGAGACAGAGAGAAAATATTTACAAAGCACAGACCTGATGAAAGAGCCATATCTGGAGTATGTAAAGGACTCTCCAGACAACCAACCAATAAAAAGCAAGCAAAGGATTTGTTTTTTTTTTTTAAAGATTTTATTTATGCATTTGACAGAGATAGAGACAGCCAGCGAGAGAGGGAACACAAGCAGGGGGAGTGGGAGAGGGAGAAGCAGGGTCCCAGCAGAAGAGCCTGATGTGGGGCTCGATCCCATAGCGCCGGGATCACGCCCTAAGCCGAAGGCAGACGCTTAACCGCTGTGCCACCCAGGCGCCCCCGGATTTGAACATTTCATCAAGAAAATAAATGAATGGCTAATACATAAGCACACGGGAAGATGCTAAATGCCATTAGTGATTAGAAGAGCACAGATTTAGAACCACAATGGAAGGTCCCTACAGACCTGGGGTAATTGAGTGGCTGAGGTTTAAAAGATGGACCATATCAAGTTTTGTCCAGGCTGTGGAAGAGCTGGAATGCTCACACACCGCTGGTGGGAATGTAAAATGACACAACCAATTCGCGGGACAGTTGGATGGTTTCTTAGAAGGTGAAACACCTGCCATCTGATCTAGCCCTTCCCCTCCTAATTCTTTACCCAAGGGGAACACGAACGTTTATAGCAACTTTAATGATCATAGCCTCGAACTGGAAATAACCCAATGTCCGTCGGCAGGTAAATGGATGAACGAATTTGGCACAGTCATATCATGAGATCCTACTCAGCAGTAAGAGAACTGCTACGTCCAACCACATGGATGAACCTCACAATAATTCCACTGATGCGAGACTGAAAGGACCACATTGCTGTGTGATGCCATTGACATACACTTCTAGGAAATGCGGAAGGATCGCTACTGACAGAAAGCAGATCCATGGCTGTCTGGGAATGGAGACTGGGGGAGAGCCAGGAAGGGCCGGGGAGGGGGATTATAAAGCTACATGTGGAGACTTTTGAGAGTGATGGATACATTCATTATCTTTTTCTTTTTTTTTTTTTAATAATTAAAACAATTGAGTGTAGTTGACATGCAATGTTACATTCGTTTCAGGTGTACAACGTAGGGATTCGACAGGTTTATACGTTATGCTGTGTTCGTCACAAGCACAGCTGCTGTATCTTGACTGCGGTGACATATACTTACGGCAAAACCTATTGAATTGTACATTTAAAATAAATGCAGTTTATTTTACGTCCATCAGACCCAGAAAAGTGGTTTAAAAAATTCGTATTATTCAGATCTCCAGCAACAGTTCCCAGGGCACATTTCTGACAAGAATCAGGAGAGCAGGGCGGGGAATGAAGGAGAAGCCACCCAGCTGTCCGTAACCCACCCCATGTCTCCAGAGATGTGTCCTTATTCGGGAAGAGTCAACAGAAAGGGCAAGAACCTTGCTCCAGGACCCTACTGGCTCTGTGGGGCAGATCTTCCCTGGGGAACTGCAGCCAGATTTGTCAGACAGTGAGAAAGGGAGAGAGGAAATTAGGGCTTGGTGGGGGGCGGGGCGGTGTGACGGGGAATGCTGGAGGAGTGGGCTTGTCAAATCTGGGGTGGAACATCTCTGGAGGGAAGAGAGAGTTCTCTTCAAGTACAGGATGGACAGCCATGTGGAAGAAGAAGTCATTGCGCTCTGTGTGGCCTGAAGGAAGGACTGGCCAACATCAAAGCCGTCCAGAGGCAGAACGGGCTACTTGGAAAGGTGGTAGAGATCCCCATCCTTGGAGGTGTGCAAGCAGGAGTTAGAGGGAGGTATGGTAGCCAAGCGTTCAGGTTTTGGCATCGGACAGACCCGGATTTGAGTTGCACTTTGGGTGTTTCAGGGCAAAGGACTTCCTTCCTAGGAGCCTCAATTTCCTTATCTGTAAAATGGAGTCATAATACCACCAATCCATTGGGTTACTAGATTTAACTGAAGCAACACATATAAAGCACTAACATGGAGTCAGGCACACGTAAGTCCCAGCAGCTGGAAGCTAACGTCGTTACGTTTCATTTTTTACCAAGGGGATCTGTCTTCAGATGAGGAGTTGGCTGTTAACCTCTCCTTCCAACGATCCGAGTCTTTGGAGCCAACCCCATCATTTATCTCTGACACCTGGAGGTCTGCCTCTCCTTCTTGCTCTCCCTCTGGACCCTTTCTCTTCTTCCAGAAGTGGTCTCCACTGATTCACAATCCCCCACCCGGCCTTCCTCTTTCCTCTGAACTTGGGCATCGAGGTGACATTTCCTTCTTCCCACTGTCCACACACGTGTGAGCATGACGGACAAGCATCACGCAGGCTCCTGGAGCCCCAGATTTGCTGACATATTTACTGTCTTTGCAGAGCAGAGACCCGTTTCCGGGGAGCGATCTGGCAGCGCCTCTCTGTCTCCCACACAGGGCTGGCCGGCTGGCTGCTCTCTTGATCATCTTCCTTGGTGTCCAAAATGAGCTTTGATTTCAGACAGGAAAAAAGACAAGACTCATAAAACCTTGTTCCAGGGCTCCCAGCAGAGTTATCATTTCTTGGTCTTAGTCAAAGGCCCCCCTCCGTGAGCGATTGGCCACTTAGCACTTGCTAATGGATCTAACTTCCCGGGCTTTAAGTGTTTTCTTGGAATTGATCTGCCCGTGAAAAGTATGCTTTGGAGACATGAAATAACCATGAGAGCCTTAAATGAATTACACTTTATCAAAGGGAGAAAAACAATGCACTTGAAACACGTACTACAAGGGAAATGAAGAGCTGCCAGGCATCGAGAAGGGGGAGGAGGAGGAGAGGGCTCAGGAGCCTGCGTGCGGCTGAACTCACAGCCTGCCACAGACGTCTGCATTTGCATTCAAGAGGGGAGTGTATGCCCCAGGTCATTTTCTCTGCTGTGTGAGGCAGCATTTCCTGCTCCCATCCCCTTTGGCTCTGCCCCCAAAGGGAGAGGGGTGTCAGAGTCACTCCCCTCCACTCTGGGGGTGCCAGCTTTGCCTGGAGAAAGGAGGTGGGGAGGGGTCCTGCTCTCTCCTCAATCCCCTCCCTCATCTGCTGGGGAAGGAGTTCTGGAGACACTGGGCAAAGGGGGTGCTGAGACCCCAATCCTCTAGGATCAAGGTCCTGCGGAGACATCTCACCAGAGAGGGGAGAATTGAGTTCAGCCCCCTGTCACCCCTTCCCTGCAAAGCCCGAGGAGGGGGCTCTGCTCACGCAGACGCTCAGGCGGCAGGTGTCTGCCGAGGGCCAGCCTGGGCCCGGCTCCGTGTCTGGGCTGGAGATGCGGGCAGGACGAGCCCCGGTGCCCACCCTCAGCCTGCACGCGGTGGGGTCACGTCAGCCTCTAGCTGGCACACGGTCACCTCTGTCCGCACACCCTGCTCTGTGTCCCCCTGACTCTAGATACAGCTGAGTCTGTTAGTGTCTGTCACCCTACTAAACATCAGCTCCGTGAGGCTGGGGGTTTTCTCTCCCTCTCAGAGCTGTGTCCCCGTGTCTGGAACAGCTCCTGGCATGTGGTGGGGCCCTGTTCTGTGAGTGCCGTTGGCCGCGCTCTAATGGGGGGAACAGGAGGCACGGAGAGCCACAGGTGTCCTCCGTGGGCAGCCTGCCTTGGTGGGTGTAGGAGTGTTGACAATACTGACTCCATCTTTGGCCCTCCATCTTGCTCCTGTTCCCTTGATGACCTCTCTTGGGGTTACGTGTTCCAGACCCCTTGGAGATTAATACATATACCTTAGAAATGCCCGCCGAGGCTGGGATGGGGGAGACTTGCTTTGGCCCCGCATGAATCTGTTAGAACACCATCTTCCCTCTTCCCAATGCACAGACTGTGCCAGAAGATCTAATTAAAGGTCAGCTGTCAACGAGGTGCATGCAAGCCCTTTGCTCTTGCTACGGTGCCCTCCTGCGCACCCCCTTGCTCTATAAAATCTGCGGGTGAGGCCTGGATTTTGTGGAGAATTACTGCAGCTGTCACGGAATGTCCTCCACTTGCTCCTCCCTGACAGTAAATTATCCTGAATAAAACTGTGTCAACTGTATAGAGTCGTCTGCTTCGTTTTCTGGGTTTTCAGGTCTCCAAGTGCCTTCTCAGTTTGGGGGATAATTTACTGTCCCCCCCCAAGCTTCTAACTGTGTGTGAAGGTGAGCACCTGGGGACATTGGCGGGCACCCCCGGCTCTGCCACAGTCAGCAAGGGCATCTGGGGCACGGAGCACCCAGGGCTCAGAACCAGCCAACTCCTCCCTCCCAGGACCGACATCAGGATGTCAGCACAGCGCCCCCCAGAGACAGACGTGCCCTTGCACTGCAGCCGAGCCACGGAGATCTGCACGGTCCCGCAGCCTCAGCCCCAGCCCACCCCGCAGCTGGAGAGTGGACTGGTTGGGGCTTCTCTGCCACGTCTTGGTCATCGGCCCTCTGCTCTCGGCTCAGCGTGGGTTTACTGAACAGCGTCCAAGAGGACGATCAAGCAGGCGGATGAGACTTGGGACTGAGGGGAGAGGCAGCGGTGGAGTGAGGCTCCTCTTGCTGAGGCTGGAGGACAGGAGGACTGCAAATAGAGGCTTCTCTCTGAGCTCAAGAGGCCCGCACAGAAAGAAGGGGGCCCCAGTCTGTGCTTTCTTCCCAGAGGTGTTGTGGGGAGGGCAGCAGGGAGAAGAGGAAGGAACCACAGAGGAATCAGGTGCACTTCCCTGCTGTGTGACTTCCGGCAAGTTGCCTCCCTGCTCTGGGCCTCAGTTCCTTCACCTGTAGATGGGGGTCAGTGATCTGATCAGTTTCTACCTCCCCCGTGGTTGAGGACATGAGCCCTCGAAGCTGCACCAGTGGCCACCCAGGAGCGGAGGGGCAGTGAGTGCGGGGGGCAGGGGCAGGGGCTGGAGTCAGCTGCAGGTCTGGGGTTTAGATCTTCACTGTGACCTTGGACAAACTCCTTAACCTCCCAAAGCGTCAATCCCCTTGGCTATAGAATGGGTTAATACTAGTCCGTTCCTTAGAGATTGGCGGTGGGGATTAGTGAGATGGTACGGGGGGCCTGGCACACAGTAACCTCCCCGCCCCAGCCCAGCACCATTCCTCGCTGGTGCTCGATGCCCGTGAACCTGAGGCATGTCCACGATCCTGGGCTCTGTCGACACTCACTCCGTCCCCTGTATCTGTAGGGCCTGGTCTGGCTCTGCTTTGGGTCCCCAAACGATGTGATCCCCATTCTGGGGCTTGGCCTAGGGTTGGGAGGATGCGTGGCTGGTGTCTGGAGTTTGGACTGCATTCTCCCACAGAAGCACTGTTACTACAGTTGGTAGTAGTAGGGCCATTAGGACTTTTGGGTTGACTCACTCCTGTCTGTACAAGACAATTTGTAGTTGTATTTAACAATTAATGTTTTTAGTTCCCCAAAACTTTAAGAAACTAAATTAGTGGAGAAGAAATGATTATGCATCATGCATCTCCCTGAGCGCTAGGCACAGGCTAAGTTCTTTGCATGTGTTAATTGACTTTCTGCGGTGAGCCAATGAGATTGGTGGTGTTAGTCTTATTTAATTTTATTGCTTTTTTTCCCTTGCATACATTCATTTTATTTTTTAAATTTACTTTTTTTGTTTGGAGATCATTGTAGAGCCATATGAAGTTCTAAGAAATAATATAGAACTCTTTCCCTGCTCTTCCCCACTCGGTAGGACTATCAACCTTGGAAAGGAGGTGAGAAATAACCAGAGGACTGAAGCACTGAAGACTGGACAGAGGAAGGCAAACGGGTTAGGGGTCCCAGAACTGGAGGAACAGCACAGTGGTGGGGAGTTTCAGGCTTCCTGCCTGACCCAGACCCTGTTTCTCTATTACCCCAACCTAGCAAAAAAAGGCAGCCCGGCCTCCCCTGGATCTAACGGGAGCCCCACCCACACCACCAGGTGACGCGGGAAAAGGGGGATCCTACCACCAACACCCAGATCAGAAAGTGTTTGTCTCCTTGTAGGGGAATTTATTTACATTTAATTTTAACATTTTCTTTTTTTTTAAGATTTTTATTTTATTTATGTGACAAGAGAGATAGCCAGCAAGAGAGGGAACACAAGCAGGGGGAGTGGGAGAGGAAGAAGCAGGCTTCCAGTGGAGGAGCCTGATGTGGGACTCGATCCTGGAACGCCGGGATCACGCCCTGAGCGGAAGGCAGACACTTAACCACTGCGCTACCCAGGCGCCCCAATTTTAACATTTTCATTAAAAAAAAAAAAAAAGAATACAGACAGATCTTCGTACCTGTTACCCAGCTCCCCCCTACCATGGAATTATTTTATAAAACTGTAGGACAATATCACAAGCAGGGTATGGACATTCATACAAGCCAATCATATGATTCAGACTTCCTGTTTTTCCTTGTACTCCTCTGTGCTGTACAGAAGAGCTACCAACTTGGGGGGGAAAGGAGGAAAAATCGTACAGATGCATTTCTATTGGGAACTTTGTGGGTCCTCCCTCCCCCACTCCGGGTGGGAGAGGTTGCCCTATAGCTCACGGGACCGAGGCTTAAACCAGTCTGTGTGATGGAGTTTTGTCGCCATGGTAGTTGGCTCAGGAAGGGCATAGGACCCAATGAAGCCAGTGCGGCACAATAGGGCTTTCATTGGTGTGTCTGAGAAAGAGACTCTTGCTCTTTGCCGCTGAATTTGACCTTGGAAGTCCAGAGTCTGTAGCTCTTGTCGCCTCTTTAGGTGTAGTCTGAGAATGGAGACAATGTGGAAGGAGAGATGGAGAGGAGGCCGGTCTTGGTGCCATCGCTGGAGGTCTCTTTGAGCTGTTTCTGAAACCAGCCCCAGCCCTGAATGTTTCCATGACGTACATCAATGATTCTCCTTTGCTTAAGCCAGTTCGGGTTGAGTTTTCTGACATGTGCAGCGGAGACGACCCCTAACTGGTTCACAGACCCACACCAAGGAGCTTGCATGGAAAGACGGCTTAGTGGAGGGATGCAGGGGCCCCCTCACACCTTCACTGAAGACAGAGGAGCTGGTGATCTGGGGCCTGGGGTCTCCCTGTCTCTGTCTGTGTCTCTGACTGGATGTCTCTAGTTCCCTCTGCCCGTCTTCCTCCTTTTCACCCTGGACTACTGGCTCCTCGGTTCACTTCCAACTCACCATGGCCGTGCCAAAATGGCGGCCTCTAGCTCCGAGCTATGTGCTCTTCCAGTGGGATCCCACAACTTGGAGACTGTGTCTCCGTTCCAAACAGATTCCAGGGAGAGAAAGCCTGAGAATACATCTGGCATGGACCGGGGGTCCACCTCTATACTGTTAACAGACTGCGGGTTGGTGGCAGACGTTGGGGGGTGGGAGGTGGGTTGGGGGAGTAACTTATCAGGAGGTGAGCTGAGCAGGGAGGGATGGACCCAGAGAAAATCGTCTACGTGTCTAAAAAGATGGGCATTAGAGTCCTTATTTTTCCAATAAGGAAATTGAAGCTCCAAGAGGTACAGCGAGTTGCTAAGGATCACTCAGCCAGCCTCACGGTGTATCCCGCGGGTTCAGCGGGATTCCAAACTCCAACCCTGAACCCCTCTTGCTTTCCTGTCTCTTGCTCCCATCTGCTCCTCTCACCTGCCATGTCCTGCTGGGCCAAGCAAAGCAGGGAACGGGGAGGGGATGACTTCCCTGAGGAAGAGATAACGGGGACAGCTCCCGGGGCTGGCAAGGGGGGAGACCCATCTTCATCCCGCAGTACCGGGGTGTTTGCAGATTCCCACAGTTACTGCCCCCAAAGCCAGGGCTCCCCCAGCTTTCCATGCAGAGCAGACCTGGGGAAGTCAGCACACTTGGATCTCCTGCTCAGTTATTCATGCAAGCAAGAGTTTAATTAAAATTTCATGACGGTCATTGGGTTTTACCCGAACGGCTAAATCATGGCCTTGCATTTTTGCCTGCGTCTGGCACCTGCTGCTGAGATCTTCACCCGAAGTCCCCCGACCTCCACAGACCAGTTTGGATCGCAGTGAAGTCTGTGATGGACACAAAGTCCGGAGCGGGGCGGCCTCCTGCAGACACTGCTCGGTGACTGTCAGTCACACAGACCTCTCGGGAGCGGGGCTGACCTTTCACACGTGTCTACTCAGTCCTGACCTCCGATGCCAGAGATGAACTCTAACATTCACAGACCGGATCAACGGGGTGATTCCAGGTGAACAACAGGCGGGAGGATTTAGGAAGGGGACAGCCACACGGGGTGGTGCCTGGAGGTTACCGAAAACCACATCCTCGGAGACAGGGCAGTGGGACGGTGGGGAAGGGTGTGGGTCCCCCTTAGGGGTCCCTAGGGTCAGGTGGGTGACCTTGGGGGCAGTGACTTAACCTCTCAGATCCCCAGCTTCCCGCCTGGAAGGCAGCACTGGTGAGCCCCCCTCACGGGGGCTGCGAGGGTCCCAGGGGAGGGGAAGCTCTCCACAGGGCGGACGCACAGTAGGTGCTCAGGGGAGGAAGCGGCTGTGCCTTAAGCTGGGGGCGCAGATGACGTGCTGAGCTGGGTGGGGGCTGTTGTGGGGCCCGGCTTCCGGCCCTCACTGTCCCATCGCCCATTGTCCGAGGGGGCTCTGGGCACCACAGGGCTGCAGGAGGGGGTCCACACAGGGCTGCAGGAGGCGGTCCACATGGGGCCGCACCTGCACGGGGCTGCAGGAGGGGTCCACACGGGGCCACACCTGCACGGGGCTGCAGGAGGGGTCCACACGGGGCCGCACCTGCACGGGGCTGCAGGAGGGGTCCACACGGGGCCGCACCTGCACGGGGCTGCAGGAGGGGTCCACACGGGGCCGCACCTGCACGGGGCTGCAGGAGGGGTCCACACGGGGCCGCACCTGCACGGGGCTGCAGGAGGGGTCCACATGGGGCTGCACCTGGCGTGGAGCAGCAGCATATGGACGAGGCTCCCCCCAGGCAGGGAGGAAGGCCCAGCCCCAGGGGATGGGAAACAAGACTCGGCATTTAGAGAGACGGGGACAGGTGACCGCGGATCAGAAGGGTCGTCCAGGCCTTCCAGCAGCGAGACAGAGAGAGCAGGGGTGTCCCACTGTGGGGGCTGGGAGGGGGAGATCCTGACTCTAGGCGAGGAACGGTACACACGAGATACGAGAAAAAGAGCAGTGCCCGAGCTCACACCTCTGCTCTGACGTGGGGATCCGTGCAGCCGCCATTGCAGTGTGCCTCTGTTTCCCCTCCGCATCCACTGCCTCAGGACCCACGGACGGAAGAGCTGAGAAAATCTGGAGCAGACCGGGAATGCCCAGTGTCATGCAGACTCGGGGAGACAGCAAGGATTCTCTGGGAGGGCTGCTTAGGCTTGACTCTCTCCAGAAACCCAAAGGGAAAGAGAAAGTCCTGGGGGGACCGGGGAGGAAACAGGTCTACTCCTGGGGGATACCTCGATGGGTTAGAAGGAGTAACTGGACTCAGAATGGGCATATCTGGGCTCTGGACCCGACTCAGTCTCCTGACCACTGTATGACCCGGGGCAAGTCACTCAGCCTCTCTGGGCTTAGTCTGCACATCTGCAGAACAAGGTTGTGTCTAAGACGGCTCCCACATTGAGCCTGGACTTTCAGGGTTCTTTGTGGCTGTCCTGTCTGCCCCTAGCTTTAATTCTGACCGGTGGCCTCCAGGCTCACACCTGCCTCTGCCAGAAGACGACAAGAGAGCCCAGGCAGCCGCAATGCTGACACAGCAGCCCTCACGGTCCCCGCATGATGTCGGGCCGGGCAGGGACAGGGCTGCTCGGTTCGTTAGAGTCTGGGGATCATGTGCCCTTGCCCTTGGAGATGCCATTACGGGGTGGTTTCGGCAGCTTCCTCCGTGGGAGGGAGGAGAAAGGAGAGAAGGGACAGCAGGAGATGACTCTGACTCACACCCGGGAGGAGAAGCTGAGGCAGCAAAGTTTTGTGCTGGTCTCAGCTTGGAGACTTAGGTCCTGAAGGGCAGGCAGCCATTAGGCTCCTTCATTTCCTGTGACGGGAACCTCAGGGCCACCTGGCTGGAGCTCAGAAGGGACTTGCTGGCTTTATGTCACTGAAAGCTCAGGGATGGGTGGTGGGGCCTTCAGTGAGACCTTGCTGCAGTGGCTCAGGTGATGCCACCAGAACCTTCTGTGTGGTTTTGTAGCATCTCTCCCCTGTTGCTGGGCCGCACTGAGCTCCCCTTCTTGGGGGCCAGATGGTTTCTCATCCAGACTGGAGTCCAGCAGAGAAGAGAGAGCTTCCCCAACACCCGATCCGAAGTATTGAGCTGACTCCCATTGGCTCCAGGGGCTATGCCCTGATCCCTGAACCAGTCTGGAAGGTCAGCGAGTGGGAATGGGGTCATTGGCTTAATCCAATCGGGGGCAAAGGTGACCCAGCCTGAGCCTGGGATGGGCTGAAAGTAGGGGAGTGGGGAATTGTGGGCACAGCTTTCCTGGTAAAAGGGTGCCAGGGTACTAGATGGCAATTACTCACAGATATCCTCCACTGCGCTTAGGGCGGAGGACAAGAGAAGCAAATATATGGAAAGAAATCAAGAGGAATGGGGGAGAAAAGCCTACGATCCACAGTGCAGAGCTGGTCTCATTTCATCTCCCCCATAATCTGATGAAAGCACAGCTGCTATTGACCTGGATCTAGAATCCTATAATTTAGTGTTGGAAGGATCTTCAAAGAGTACCTGGTAGGACATTGGCACGTTTCTAGATAAGGCAACAGAGGCCCAGAGAGGTTAAGGGACTGTCTCAAGATCACACAGCTTCATTAGAAGATCTAGGTCTTCCCAGAGAGAGCTTGTCCGGTGTCTGTCTGTTCAGAGCCCTGCTGCATTACAGAGAACTCTCGGCAAGGCAAGTCTCACGCTCTCACTCACACCAGGAAGGGCAGCCTGCGTGGGCCAGAGCCTGCCAGACCTGGGTGAGTAGGAGGAGGGCTCCCTCATCACTCCTTGCCCCTTCCACCCCTTCCCCTCCATGGGCACGTCTCAGTTGATGCATCCAGCTGGGCCCTGCTGGAGACCTCTCCCAGGGGATCCTGCGGTTCTTCACTCTCCTGATTGATAGCTGACCCCTACCTCTGCCACCTGGCCCTGCCTCACTCCTGGTCTGAAAGCAGCAAAGTTAACTCCAAGAGTATGAGAGATGAGGAGGCCATTCCTGGCCGTCCAGCCCAAACCCTGCATGTTACAGGGGAGGGCACTGAGGCCCAGGAGAGGAAGAACAGACCAAGGCAGGAGGAACGATGCAGTGGGAGGGCTCCCGGCTCCCAGTGGAATGCTCTCCCACCACACCCCTGGCCTCGCTGCCTGCACCAGCCCTGAGCTGTGGGCCTCGTGGCCCCAGGTGGGACCACCGACCATCCAGAAGTCAACACTTACACACTGATGACCCCTCTCCCCTGAACAGTGTCGCCCTTTGCAGCAAAGCGTATCCATCCACTCTCCTCCTGAAACACGACACAGCAGAGGGCCAGACAGTGGAGAGGGGGGCAGGGGGTGTCCAAGGTCAGCTGCCGCCTGGTCAGAGATAGGACCAGCCCCGCCTCCCCGCTTCCCAGGACAGAAGCCTTTAGAGTTTGTGGCATGTTCTCGCCCTTTGTTCCTGCGAGGCTGGCATCCTGGGGGTGCTGCCCTGTTACCGATAGGGGACGGAGGCTCAGAGAGGTCCGGTGCCTGGACCCCTCGCAGCTGGCCAGCGGTGAAGAGGGAGGGGGCCTGGTTTCCTGGAGGTCAGTCTGCTGTCACCCCACACAGCCGCTCGCACAGAGAGGAACGGCATTCCGCAGAGTAAGGGGAGCCTGGCGAACAGGTGTAAACAAGTCAGGTTTTCTTCCTAATGAGGCAGGGGGCGGATGAAGGGCCAGTAGCGCAAGATGCCCCGGGGCCCGGCCTCCTCCTCCCCTGAATGTCCTCAGTGTGTGTGATCGCCCCTGAGGTCCCAGCTGCTCCCCCTAGGCCATGGGGCCCCTCTCAGGACAGGTGGTGCAGGATCCATGGCGAGCCCCGCCAATGCCCGGTCTGAGGGCCCCGAGCTGTGTCACGGGACTGACTATTGGAGGAGGGGGTAGTGTAAGACTTTTAAGCTGGGAAATTGTCATCCATGAACAAAAGGGGGATTGGGTCAGTGAGGAAGAAGAGGAGGGTGACCGTCAGTGGGCTGCCCGCTGTCTCTGCCCAACACTGACAACCTCATTTTCCTGTCTGTCCCCTCCTTGCACCCGCACGGCTCGGTTGCTGTGGTCGCACAGAGAGAGGCCAACCTCTCACCAGGGCCCCACAGAAGTGGTTTGTGGGACCAGCCAGAGCTCCGACTCCCTGCCCCAGGACACCCCACAGCTCCCAGCCCTGTGCTACTGCCCCCTGCTTGCCGGCTCTCCCTGTCCCCGTCCAGTTCTCCGCCTCTCCAGCCCCCGGACCAGCCAGGCGGGCATGTTCCCGCAGCCCGGAGATGAGCAGCTCTCGGGGTTCGGTCCCGACACACCTTCAGGCTGAACCACCTGCGCGAGGCTGCTACCGCAAGTCCAAACCCAAACCAACACCCTCCTCCATGTGACACTCCCTCTCTTGCGTCCTGCCCTTCGGATGTTCCCCAGGGTCGTCTTAGCAGATGACATGGGAACAGCGTCTGTCAAAATTCCAAATGCACATATCCTTTGTCCTAGCAAGTTCGCTTCTGCAAGTCGGTCATCCTGAAATACTCCAGACTACAAAGCTATGTAAGGATCCTCACTACGACACGATTTGTAATAACAAAGATTGGAGAAATCGAACCGTCCATCAGGAGGAAGTGGGTTCTAAACTCTGGCGCATCCATACCATTGACTACGAAACAGCCATTAAAATGATTGCATTTGGCCTCCATGCTCTGACTTTGGAGAATGTCCATGACATGTTTTTGGATAAAGAAAGTAGGTTGCTGAAAAATATGAACGGCATGCTAATGACTTTAATCATCTTGGTTTTACACAGATGACTATCTGGATGGATGTGCGCCTGTCCTGGGAGACCCCGAAGGAAGTCCTCGCGTGTTCAGAGCCTCCGAGCACACAGGCTCTCCATCCCTGCTCAGCGCCTTTTGTGCCCAAGATCCCTCTCCTGTCACCTACATCATCAGTGCTCCCACCTCCTCTGGGTCATTCCCTGCAGTGTGCAAACACAGCGTTAACTCTGTAATCCCCCCAAATAAAAACAAGTCAGCCTCACGCCTCTCTGATTCCCTTGCTTCCCTGAACAGTAGAGCAAGGACCACCAATTCCCCTCCTTCCCTTTACTCTTCACTCCACTTGAATTGGATTTCAGTCCGCACTTGCTCTTGTCAAGGTCACCAATCACTGCACCTGCTCTTGTCAAGGTCACCAATCACTGCAACTGCTCTTGTCAAGGTCACCAATCACTGCAACTGCTCTTGTCAAGGTCACCATCCACCGCACCTGCTCTTGTCAAGGTCACCATCCACCGCACCTGCTCTTGTCAAGGTCACCATCCACCACACCTGCTCTTGTCAAGGTCACCATCCACCACATCTGCTCTTGTCAAGGTCACCATCCACCGCACCTGCTCTTGTCAAGGTCACCATCCACCGCACCTGCTCTTGTCAAGGTCACCCATCACCGATGCATTGATAAACCCAACGGTCAACTTTCGGTGACACTTGACCTAACAGTATTCAGCACAGCTGCTCGCTCCCCTCAGAAACCCTCCTTCCCTCTGCTCCTGGGATCCCTCCTTCCCTGGTTCTCCCCCCACCTCCCTGGCTGCTCCTGGTCTGTCTCCTTTGCTGGTTCTTTTCTGGCTCCCTGACCCATACACCTTGCACTGTCCTGGGCTCTGCCTTGGTTCCCTCCTCCTTACCCTCCCTCAGCCCCTTGGGGACCTCGCTGGACTTGTGTGTGGCCTTCACGTGCCATTCACAGGCTGAAGTTCCCAAATGTCTGTCTCAGCCTGGACATGTCTCTGAGCTCCAGGCTCATACATCCAGCCACCTGTTCCTCTCTCTCCGCACCCCCCCTTCTTTCTACAAAAATAAAAAATGCACACGTGTGTGTGAGCCAGCCTTACAATAGAGACTACCTACAACAGAAAGCAATTCCACACGTTACGGAATGATTTGCCCAAAGCCTTTCTCGAGATGCTGCTCTCTCCAGGGGCCTACAGAAAATGATTTTTATTTATAAACACATTACTTCCATGCTCCGATGCAAGCCTTAAAAAACAAGCTCAGTTTCTGTCTCAAGTTCTGGCCGACTCCGCCGGTCTCTTCCCAAGTTCTTCCGAAGAGCTGGACACCGCGCTCGGCACTGGCGGGGAGCGAGACCAGGTCAGCTCCGTGTTGCGAGGGACAGGCACTGCCGACGCACAGACGAGGCTTTTTAGAACTTTGCCTGGGGAGCCGATGCTGTAGGAACGTGAGCCGGATCCTAAGCAACATAAGCGCATTGGGGGGCGGGGGGGAGCCCGGAAGGATGCATGCCCCTGCTCTCTGGCAAAGACTCGGTCCTTGCCCACACTAGCAGGCTCCTCTGAGCCCTCCTCTCCACTAGGCCTCACCCTCGGCCTATAAAGACTTGAGCAAACACTAACATAGCTTCTAACAGCTCAAGGCCACAGCCCTAGGATGACCCCGACCCCTCTGAAAGAGCCGGCTTGAGAAAACTCAAGGCTGCCCAAAGAAGTCACTTTTGTACCAGCCAACCCCTGACGAGAGGGCCCCTGTCTCCCAGCCTCTGGGGGTGGGTAGGAGCCCAGCAGCGATAAATGCCACTTAGCACACTAGACGGGGTTCCCAGGGACCCACCTTCCTTCCGGCTTTTCACTTCCCTGACTCTGCTCTAGCCCCGGCCCCCTCCGTTCTCCCTTTGACACACGCTGTCGCCTCAGCCCAGATCTGAGGGCGCTCGGCTGTCCCCCTGGCAGGAGTCACTGAGTAAGTTCTGGCTTCTCCGATGTAACGCGTATCCAGCTGCGTTTCTCTCGGACATCGCTCAGGTTGGTGGGGCAGCCAGAAGGGACTTGACTGCAGACTAGAGACTACGGCTGCTCTGTCCCCTTCCGCCATTACTGGGCATTTTCCGCAAGAGCGGAGCCTCTTGGAAAACTTTGGATAACCCCTTGACACGACGATCTGTGAAGCTACTCTGAAAAGGCATTAATGAAAACAAGTCCCAGGCACGTCCAGAGGAGGCCGGTGAGGAGCGAGCAATGCCTTTCTAGAACTCTCAGGAACCTACCAGACATACACCCTGCCTTTATTACCCCTCAGGTTGTCCTCCTTATTGTAGAATCTGCTTAGACCTCTGCTGTTTGGGGGCCGTGAATCCCTCGGGCAGTTTGCAATGAGAGCTTTCTTTTCCTCTATTTATGTTCCTGTAGGAGAGCAGACTCGGGCCCCCGGGCACCGAGTGCAGCTGAGATGGATGGTGGTGAGGCCATCAAGAATGGTCTGCTGTGGGGGAGGGGACTGCAGGTACAAAGGCCCTGTGGTGGGATGAGCACGACATTGTCAAGAAGCATTGATTGATAACATCACTCAAATCGCACACATCCCACCAGCGAAGCCAGAGCCCAGAGGGGAGAGAGAGAGAGAGAGAGATCGTGCTGTGAGTTGACTAAGAGAGATGGACCCTATATGGATTTAGAGACCAAAGAGACGTATTTTGACTTAGGGGATACATGTTGTCATGGAAGTATCCTTGACTAGAGGGACGCCATGATGACAACACCCTTCCCAGCATCACAATGGCTGACGGATGGGGAACGCACCGGGGTGGGGTTGGCCAGAGAGAGTGCAGGGATGCCAGTCATGACACAGTTGTGCAGACAAGAGGTGCTGGAGCTGAGCTGGGGCACGTGGACGTGGAGATGCAGCCAAGCAGACGGCCTAGGTAGGTGTTTAGGAGACAGGTCCACAGGGCTTGGAGAGAGGCGGCGGGGTGTTGGAGGGGAGGCAGGGGAGGTGTCAAGGTGGCCCCTAGGTTTCTTACTCCAGACATTGGATGAGCGAATGGGGGTGATGACAACAGAGTTCCAGCTGCAGAGGGAAGACTGGGAGCCCCAACTTTGAGAAATGACATTTGAGGTGCCTTGGAGACTTGTAATTGTGTATGATGAGGAAACCCATCCGTTTACCATCTCTGTAGTTCTGTCTTTTCCAGAATGACATATCAATGGAGTCAGAGTACGTAGCGTTTTCAGACTTCTTTCACCTAGCAATACATATTTAAAATCCACTCATATGTTTTCGTGGCTTGATGGCCCATTTATTTTTATCACTGCCTAGTATCTCATTATCTGGATGTACCCCAGTCTGTTTCTCTGCTCCTCTATTGAAGGACACGTTGGTTGCTTACACTCTGGGGCAACAGTGAAGAAAGTCGTTATAAATATTTGTATGAATGTGTGTGTGTGTGTATGTGTGTGTGTGTGTGTGTATGGTTAGAGTAGAGTAAATAGCTAGGCGTGTGCCTATTGGATCATAGGGTAAGACTATGTTTACCTTTGTGAAGAACTCCCAACCTGCCTCCTAGAGAGGCCGTACCATTTTGCATTCCTACCAGCAATGAGAGAGAGAGTTCCTGTGACTCCATATCCTCGCCAGCAACTGGCATTATTAATTTCAAAAAAATGTTCAGCTTTTCTAATAGGCGTGTAGCATTATCCCCTTGTTTGACTTTGCAATTCTCCAATGACAAATGATGTGGAGCATCTTTCCATGTGCCCACTCGACACCCGTATAAACTCTTTGGTGGACTACCTGTTCACATCTTTCGCTCACTTTTTTAATTGGGCTCTTTGTTTTTTTATCGTTGAGTGTTCAGAGTTCCTTGAGTATTTTGGATACAAATCCTTTACCAGTCGAGTTTTGCAAATATTTTCTTCCAATGTCTGCCTTCTATTTTCATTTTTTTAAAAAAAAGAGTGTCTTCCTTGCAGCAAAAATGTTCCATTTTAATACATTTCAACTTGTCAGTTGTTTCCATGTAAGGTGCTTTTGGTGTTGTATCTATAAACTTGTAGCCAAACCCAAGGCTTTATATGGACGAGGCCATTGAGCTGAGGTCTAAAGATTGAGCAGAACTGGGCAGGGAGGGAAATGTATTCCTGGCAGGGGCATAGCACAAGCAGAGGCCTTGAGGTGGGAAGAACCTTGCTGCTTTGAAGTCCCAAAAGAAGCCCAGTGTGTTTGAGGTGGAAATAAGGCATGGGAGAGCAGAGGGGGGTTGAAGGAAGAGGAGGGCAGGGCCTGGCCATGCTGGAGTTCCGCCTCTGTGCTAAGACTGGTGCATATCACTAAGGTTGCTCTCCATTCTGTCTCTTCTTTCAGAAGGAAATGAGAGCTGGCAGAGAAAGAGAAGGGAGAGAACTGTGTTTATTACTTAACGTCTTCCTCATTTAGCCATTTCTATGGGGTGCAAAGGTATGAGTAGTTATTTTTTTAAGATTTATTTATTTATTTGAGAAAGAGAGAGAGCATGAGTGGGAGGGGCAGAGAGAATTCCAAGCAGACTCCCTGCGGAGTGTGGAGACTGAGACGCAGGGCTTGATCTCAGGACCCTGAGATCATGACCTGAGCTGAAACCAAGAGTCGGACTCTTAACTGACTGAGCCACCCAGGCTCCCCGAGTAAGTTATTTCTGAAGTCAATAGTTTTACTGAGGTGTAATTCACAATAAAATTCAACCATTTTAAGAGTACAATCCCCTGATTTTTGGTAAACGTACAGAATTGCACAGTCATCACGGCAATCCTGTTTTAGAACCTTTCTATCACCCCAAAGCTCCCTTGAGTTTGTTTGCAGTTAAACCCCACCTCTACCCTCCCCTCTTCCTGCAACACACTCATACCGTGTCCCAGGCCTTCACTGGTCTGATTCCTATTTCTATCAATTTGCCTTTTGTGGCCATTTCAAATAAAGAGAGACCTAGGGCATGTGGTCTTCTGCATCTGGCTTCTTAGCATAATAGATTTGAGGTCCATCCGAGTGTGGTGTGTATCCGTGGCTCTTCCTTTTCGTGGCTGAGTAGTATTCCGTTGGATGGATAACTGCAGTTGTGTATCCATTCACCAGTGGATGGGTGTTTGGGTTGCTTCCACATTTTGGCTATTGTGAATAATGCTGCCATGAATGTTTGTGCATGAATCATTGGGTGGACATATGTTTTTTATTTCTCTTGGGGGGATTCCTGGGAATACAGACTTGCTGGGTCTTATGGTAAGTTTATATTTAGCTTTTTAAGAAACTGCTGGGCTGTTTTGACAAAGTGATTGTACCTACCATCTTATATTCCTACCAGCAACATAATACACACACACACACACACACACACACACACACACACACACGTATACATATATATATATATATACACATAAGATATGTATGTGTGTGTGTGTATATATTTGTCTATTTATGAGATTTCCTGTTTGCATCCTTGTGGTATGGTGTTTTAAAAAAATTATAGACATTCAAGTGGGTGTGTGTTGGGATCTCATTGCTGGCTTTAGTTTGCATTTAACCTAATGACTAATGTCATTAGTTGAGCATTTGAGCATATTATTATTACCTAATTAGCCAGTCATATATTTTCTTTAGTGAAATGTCTACCCAAATCTTGGCCCATTTTTTAATTGGGTTGTTTGTCTTCTTATTATTAAATTATAAGTGTTGTCAACATACTCTGGGTACAAGACCTTCACAGCGTGCAGTTTACAAATGTTTCCTCCCTGTCTGCGGATTATCTTTACGTTGTCTTAATGGTGTCTTTTGAAACAACAGTTTTGAATTTTGATAAGGTAAAGTTGCTGATTTTTAATTTTTTTTATGGATCATGTTTTTGGTGCATTTTTTTTTTTAATTTGAGAGAGAGAGAGAGAGAGCGAGCATGAGCAAGGGGAGGAGCAGAGGGGGAGGGAGAAGGATGGGGAAAGAATCTCAAGCTGACTCTGTGCTGAGCGGGGAGGCTGACGCAGGGCTCATCTCACAACCCTGAGATCATGACCTGAGCTGAAACCAGGAGTTGGGCACTTAACCTACTGAGCCACCCAGGCGCCCCCTTTTGGTGACATTTCTAAGAACTCTTTGCCTAGTACAACATCATGAAGATGTATTCCTTTATTTTCTTCTGGAAGTTTTATAGTTTTAGTTTTTATGTTTAAGACTTTGATTCATTTTGAGTTAATTTTCGTGTATGGCATAAGGTGCACGTTTGATTCACGTGGATAGCACTGTGTGTTCACAAGATTGTCCTTTCCTCATCCAATTGCCCGGGCGCCTTTGTTGAAAATCAATTCGCCATACATTTAATGGCTTATTTTAGGACTCTGAGTTTCCTTCCATGGACCCATGCCCGTCTTTGGCCCAGTGCCACACTACCCAGATTACCGTGGCTTCATAGTATGTTTTAAAGTTGGGTAGGGTAAGTCCTCCAACTGTTCTTTTTTAAAATTGGTGTATTCGTGGTCCTTTGAATTTCCATATGAATTTTGGGGTCAGTTTGTCAATTTCTGTAAAAAACCTTATTGAGGTTTTGATAGGGATTGCGTTTAATCTGTGGGTCAATTGGGGGAGAATTGCCAAGTGGACAACACGGAGCCTCCTGGACCTTGAACATGAAATGTCTCACCGTTTATTTAGATCTTCAGCCATGTTTCCAGTGTACAAGTCTTACCCTTCACTTGTTAAATTTATTTCTAAATATTTTCTTATGAAAGATGCTATCGTGAATGGCCATTTGCTTATGGTTTATTGTCACCATCTCTGGCTGTTACCCCCTTCTCTCAGTGTCTTTTTCCAAATGGCCTCATTCTGAGACCGTGCAGAACCAGGAAATCAGGAGGGCCTCCCGGGGACATGTTTTGCCCTGAGCTGGCCTTAGGAACACGGAGTTTTCCTAAGACCTGGACACCAGCTGGTTTCAGCTCAGAGTAGAGTTAGCCCTGCTACAGGTACAGTTAGCCCCAGGTAAATGACAGGGCTGTCCTGTCAGACAAGGGAACACAGAACCGTGGGATCTGCAGGAAGTGACGCCTGGGTATCCAAATGGGCAGTGACATCACAGGGGTCCTGGGGATGCAGGAGGCCCCAGACTCGGGCCAGAGGCTCAGGGATGGAACCGTGAGCAGAGCTGCAGGCTGGGGGCGGGTGTCCCGGGCAGGGAGGGGTTGGTTATATACGACAGGGTGGCCGCTGAGGCACAAGGCAGCTCCGGGCAGCCACGTGCATCGAGAGCCCACCACATAGCAGGTGCTGAGCTTCCGGCCAAGCCTGGGGCCAGGCGAGAGAGGCTCAGCTTCTCCGGGCAAAGTCATACGCCTGCAGCACAGGCTGGGGGGCAGTGGTCTCAGGCAGGGGGATGAGGCGGCCAGAGGGAGGACCTGAGAGGGGCTCAGGTGGAGCTCAGTACCTGTCAGGCCAATGACGGGAAGCAACTATTGAGTGCTTACTGTATACTTTGCACAGTGCTATGCTTTATCTCACTTTACTCCACGAGGAAGGAACTGTTATCACCATTACCTTAGGGATGAAGAAAGAGGCTCCAAGAGCTGAGGGAACTATCTGAAGTCTCCCAGCTCAGAGGAGGCAGTGCTGGCATTCGGGGTCGGCCTGGCTCCAGACTTAGAGCTTTCGCCCGTGACCCTGTGCTTCTTTGTCGAATAGGGCCCCTGGACGAGGGCGACGAGGGGTCCTGAGGGGCAGTGAGGGACAGCGACAAGCCAGAGAGAGAGAGCCTTTGGGGAGAGCCCGCCCCGTCCCATAGCAGGGATCCTGCCTCCTTCCCTGGGCCGCTGCCTCCTCACCCAGGGGCCAGGCCAGGGTGGCCATGTCCAGCGGTCACATTCATGTCACCACAGCAGCCACATGGCAACAGAGGCCTCATCAGCCATGGGTTATCAAGGGCTTGATAATGCTCGAGTGCCCGGTCGGGGGTGCAGATGCTCTCCTAGCTGCTGAATGAATGAATGAATGAATGAATGAGAACTTTATTTCTTCTACAAGTTTATGAGGCGTCTTATCCTCCCTTTATCACTGAGGAAGCTGATGCTCCGAGAGGTGAAGCCACTTGCTCAGAGTCACGTAGGGGATCAAAAGCAGACCTGGGACTTCAACTCACAGGCAGGAAGCAGTGCTGTGGGTGTCAGTCATGGGGACAGGGAGAAGGACCCCGGCACTGGGCTCCCCAGCCTCCTCTCTCACTTCTGGCTCCACCCCTTAAAACACACACCCAATCCTCCAGCCATGCCAAGCAGGGTGCTCTTCCTCAAACAGCCCAAATGCTTCCAAGCCTCTGGGCTTCTGCACATGCTGTTCCCCCTGCCTGGAGTGCCCTTCCCACCATGACCTCCTGACAAGCCCCTCATCCCCCCTCTCAGGTCAATGTCAGCTCTTCTGGGAAGCTTGCCCGCCCTCCCCAGGCGACGCAGACAAGCCCTGCACATCCCCTGGCCCCAGCCGCTGCCTCCCACTGTGCCAGACTGGCCCTCACCTGTCCGTGCGTGTCCTTCACCTGCCAGGCTCAGAGCTCCCAGGGGGACCGGGCCGCAGCTAAATAAACACTCCTGGGTGCCTGAATGAGCGAGTGTGTGAGTGCAGGCAGGGGGGCCAGGGGGAAGTGGAGGGGCCGCTTCAGCGTCTCCCCATCCTCTTGACGTGCTAACACCGCGACCACCAAGCCCGCTGTGACACAAAAGGGGTATCTGGGACTGGAAAGGGCAGGAAGAGGTCTTTCGGTCCATCCTCCTGCCTCTAGGCAGGAAGAGAGTGTCTTTCTCCACACCTGCTAAGAACGCTGATTCCCGACAGCAGCAGCCATCGCCGGCCCCAGTAACAGGAGCAGCGACACGCGCTGTGTGCCCAGCTCGTGCCCACTGGTGGGCTGTGCGCCTCCCGAGTCCCATCTAGCTCAACCCTTGCGGCAGACTGATGAGGTGTGGACTCCCACCTTCATTTTATTTCTATTTCGTTGTGCTTCATTTTCTCCATTCAAAAGCAACATATACTCATTTTAAAATTTCAAACAATAGAGACAGTGAGAGCCCCCATCATCCGTGCTGATTCCCATTTGACAGATGAGGAAACTGAGGTTCGTGGTACTTCTACACAACCTATGATCGTGTAGCCGGGCTTTCTGTTTGCCCGATGTGACACCGGCAGCTCAGGGACTCCTGGGGGAAGGCAAGGCCCTGGGGAGGTTTCGGGCAGCTGGAAGCAGTGGGCCCACTGGTGGATATTTTTCTTCAGGCTGTCACCAGCATACTCATATTCAGTTGGGCCACACGTGCCGATCCCCGCCTCCCCACTCAGGGATGGCAGAGAAGAGCAATAATCTTGACAAAATCTAAATAGCATTGTCTTGAGTTAACTGGAGGGGAGATTTTATACAGGGGCTCCCCAGGAGTCCATAAATCTGCGGCTGATGAATGACCTGGGCAGGTGCCTCCGCCACCGGCGTCCTCGCCGAGGACCAGAGTGGGATAATTACTTCCCTGGCGCTGGTTATCTGCAGCAAGCTGGTCCATTTTTCTCTTTTATTGCCATTAAATTTCAGGAAAGTGCCTGCTGAAGTCCCCCATCCCACCCCCCCTTTTCTAAATGTTGGATTTATTTGATGACTCCTCTAGGCAGGTGCTGAGGGCCGAGCATGCCCTGCAGGAAGGAGAATGTGGTCCCCGAGCTGCTGGGCCCCGGGGTTCTCCCGGTGGGTATGACGGGTGGCGGCGGGATAGCCAGCCGTTCAAAACCGTCATCCCCATCCGGGGTGCCATAAATCCCCTCCCCTTTCCTTGCTCTGTGGATGGCTGAGTCCAACTCGAGGTAGCAGGAGTGGGCTGAGGTGAAGGTTTTCTCAGTCTTGGGAAATGTAGTCAGAGCAGCCAGGTACAAAGCTGAAATTTGAGGTTCAATTATTAAAGGAAGATGGGGAGAACGTGTAGGCGGGGCCCTGGCAGACTCACCACGTTCAGGAATGTAGAGAGGGGAGTGTTTCTGGGAATTGAGGGGGGGGCTGGCAGTGGTATCGGGGGGAGGAGATGGGCCATTCTGTTCTCTCTACCTTACCCCCTTCCCCTCCATCTTTCTCAACCTTGACCCTGATACGTGGTTCTCTTATTGCCTTCGTTTGATCTCCCAAAGTGCTCTCTGGATCACCAGTTAGCTCTGGGATCCCTCAAACCAGTGAGACCCACCTGCACATTTAGAGAATTAGTTGATGTTTACATGGACAGAGCCTTATCCATTTGTGGCAACCACTGTTGAAACTCCTTATTCATTCATTCACTCAATATTTATTAGGTACTCACTCCGGGACAGATACTGTGCTAGGTGTTGGGGATACAACCCAGAAGAATCAAGTATGGTTCCTGCCACCTGGAGCTTAGAGTACAGTGGGAGCAGCTGGTATAAAAAAAAAATCAATCATCTCATGAATGCACAGTTACAGCTGCAGTGAGTGGTCAGGGGAGACTTTATGGAGGAAGTGATAAATGGGAGTATGTCAAGTAAGAGAGGCAAGAAAAGCATTCTGGGCAAAAAGAGCAGCATGTGCAAAGGCCCTGGGGTGAGCAGGTCAGGATGCCCAGGAGGTAAGCGTGGCTGGAGCAGATAAAGGGAGGGGAGTGGGGTGAGGTACGGCTGGAGCAAGTTTGGGTCCAGGCTAGGGAGGGCCTTGTTGGCCATGTTGAGAAGTTCTGTCTCTCCAGTCAGGGCTGCAGGAAGCCTTTGAAGGCATTTGAATAAGAAAATTTGGGTCTCATGGTTAGGCAGTCTCCCAGACCCTCCTCCACTTCTAGAGAGAGCTGAAGGCTTTGTGATTCTTTTGCTGTCCTCAACTGACTTTGTTCCCTGACTTCGTTCCCCAGATCCACGCATCTGGATTTGGGCATAGATTCACTGTAGCTCATGGGGGAAGAAAGAATCCAGAACAAAGCATTAGGGGCAGTTACGCTCCCATCCTTGGTCAAGCACCGAACAGGCTCCGGCTGCTAACACCCTTGTCTTGGCAGCTGCTGTCACCATACACCCAGGTAGAAATAGTCCCCATTAGCTCTTGCTGACCTCCCTCTTGTCAATAACTGAGTGTAAAGCCTTCTCTGGATTAAACTTGGCCCTTTGAGCCTCAACATGAAAAGAGAAAGATCAATTCTTTCAGGGCACAAAAAGCCAAATCACTTTCTCTTTTGGCAAAACCACTCATCCCCATTCCAGGAAGGCCGGGGTGGGCTGTCCCAGGAGTGGGCATCCACTGCATCTCCCTGGCCTCTTCTCTGTGCTCCCACGTGCTCTCCCAAATGGGGGGAAAGGGGGGGCCTGCCGCTGGCTGTGAGCTCAGGTACAAGTGCAGCCCACTCACCGGTGCCACGGCCTGTGGTACACCCTCTTGGGACTACTGTCCAGAGCACCTGCCTCAGTTTCCACTTCTTTGCGGGGGTGGAGGGGCGTGTCTGATGAGTGAATTCGATCGACATTGTCGTTCTGGAATCCACACGATTGAATTAGGTTTGATACTCATGGTGCAGGGCAATGCCCGCCGAGTTTGGCACCAGACCCACTGGGGCCACTGCTGGGCTCTGTCCCCACTCGCTGGGCCATCTTCGTCCATGACTTCACCTCTGTAAACATCTGTTTCCTCCTCTGTGCAGGGGGGTGGGCATTCAGAGCACAGCGTGCTCCAAGGGCTGGAGCGCTGGGAGAGGGGACTGGGACGGGGCCGGGGGGGGGGCGGCACAGGTGGGAGCGTTTCCAATCACACCGGTGATTGTAGTTTTTCCTGGGCCCCAGCCTTCCCCACTGCTAATCTCTTTCAATGATCGCGTTACATTTCCTGCACATGTATCGTGATCTTGTATCTATAATGGTACTCAGACTCCAAGTCAATGAAACCACACTCAAAATGGCTTGCATAATAATGACATTCATCACGGAACGTGATGAGAATCCAGGCAGGGATGAGGCCTGGGTTTGGTTGATTCTGCTGCTCCAGGGCCATTCCAGGATTTGGGGAGGATTAAGGAAGGGACCCCAGGGAGGTGTCAGCTTGGATCCAAGGGAGGGGAAGGAAGAAGAGGACAGCACCAGCTACTGTTTACTGAGCACTCCTGTTGCATGATCTTGGGGGAACCCTCTAGGAGCCTCTGTTTCCCTATATGCACAACGGAGTAATAACAGCCCCTACCTCCCAGGTGGTCACGAGGCTTGGTGAGGAGATCTGTGTGGATCCCTGTGGGTGGAGCCTGGTAGATGGTGAGCACTCCGTAAATGCCATCGTTATGGCTGGTGTTCTTGATGTGGTCCATGTCTGAAGACTCTTGGGTCGGTGATTCCACGTGTTCCGTGTTGTTCCCTGATGCAGAGCTGGGACTTTCAAGAGGAGCCTCTGGGAGGCAGAGTTCAGCTCTGGAGAAGGGGCTTCTGATCAGGTGAGCTGCCCAGTGTGAGCCATGGGATTAGTCTCTGTCTACACTGGCCTTGCTGCTGCTCCATGGGCTGGGAGCCTTGGAGAGCCTGGTCCACTCTGGACGGGGTCCCGCAAACCAGCCAGCGCTGGTCCTGTTGAACCCTGGTGCTGCCTCTGTTAAGCACTTAACCTCTCCGAGCTTCAGCCTCCCTTTCTGGAGAATGGGAACGAATCCACTTGTGCACTTTTGTTGAGCCTTAAACGAGTTCACATATGTAAAGTGAGTCCATCAACAGATGTGTTTCGAGTGCCGACTATATGCCAGGCACTAAACGTGCCTAGCACACGGTAAATGCACAGTACGTGTTACTTCTCTTTATCTACGAAGAGTTAGTGGGGTCCATGGCTCTGCAGGAGCTCCAGGGCGGGGCTGGACCAGGTGCCAGCTTTGCAGCCAGGAGGTGGGAGCTGGAGCCCTGCATCCTCATTCTCCTGCTGTGTGACATGGGCACATCCCTGGCCCTCCCCAGCCTCAGTTTCCTCATCTGCAAAATGGGGACGGTGTGGGTTTGCTGGGAGGGACAGAGGAGCGACCCATGTGCAGAAATGACAGGGTGATGCCTGCAGAGCCATGAGTCTGCTACCCCACACCCTCCCCCATTGCACCATGGACGACCCCACGGACTTGCCCCCTGTCCCGTGTAGGGATCATCAGCTCCTGAGAAGTGGGAAGGGGCTGCCCTCGCCCCGGGGTCACCACCTGGAGGGAGGCTGCCTGCGGGGGGGGGGGGGCGGGGGGGGAGGCAATGTCAGAGGTGAGCCCTGGGGCCTGGGGCCTCCCATGGGGTGGGCACAGTGCGCTTGTAGCTAACGCCTGTGGGAGTGAAGCAGCCAGCCACCTCCTGGTGTCCCGGTGCCCCTTCTCCTCTGCACGTCCCCTGGTCCTTCACCTTCTGCCCCAGGCGTGGGGGGGAGGGGGTGTCAGGGAGGTTGGGCCTGAACCTGGCTGCTGGAGGCGGGTGAGGAGGGAGGCTCAGAGTCCTTGAGTGGCGTCCCCACGATCACTCAGCAGGTCAGTGCCAGTTGGCTCCTCCCAGGCTCCCCATGATCAGCATGAGACCCTCTTGCCTGGGCGGTGTCCTGAGCCCCTGGGACTCACAGTGACGGCCACACCACCCCCATCACTGCTGGCATCCTTCCACCCGGGAGCCCGCTCCAGGTCTCAGGGTCAGGCTGCTGTATTAGGGGACTTCCTTTCAGGAGAGACATAAACACGTCTTGAAAAGAAATGCAGTTTCCACGTTCTTTCCTTTTTGCCCCCCACAGCACATTTCCATTTCAATGGAGTGTCTCCTCTTTTTGTGCATCACATTTCAGAATCTGCAACACTCAAGACCAGCTGGAAATGCCACGTTCTGAGCTGCCGCCCTTCCTCCGCGCCTCCTGCCCCCTCCCCCGGCCCCCACGCAGGTCTCCTCCTCACGGTGGCTGCCCCCTCGGAAGAAGGACTGGAATGCACTTCTCTGCCACCAGCCCCCCCCACCTAGATTCTGAACCATCTGGTCTGCCCCCCTCCAGGCCCAGAGGTCGTGGGTCAGGACGGTGAGAACGGCCGCCGTGTTGCTACAAAGTGGGGCTGATGACTGTCATGAGCTGAAGGGTGTCCCTCAAAAGTGATGTGCTCCCGTCCTAACCTACACTCCCTCAGAACCCTTACTGGGGAGTACGGTCTTCCCAGAGGTAACCAAGTTAAAATGAGATGGTTAGGGGGGGCCCTAATCGAATATGGCGGCGTCCTTCTTCCTATAAAGGGGAAATTTGGACACAGAGGCAGACACGGAGGGAAGACGAGGTGAAGACACAGGGAGAAGATGGCTGTCTGTCGGCCAAGGCATGCCTGGAGCTCCCAGAAGCTTCAGAGACCTGGGCCAGATGCTCCTCCAGCGCCCTCAGAAGGAGCGGGGGGCCCTGTCGACACCCTGATACGGCACTTGGTCCAGCCAGAACGAGGAGACAAATAAGGTTCTGTTGTTCTAAGTCACCTGGTTTGCTGGGGCTGCCGTAACCAGACAGTGATGACGACGAGGTGGTCATGACCTCGCGGGGCTGGCAGAGGGGCTGGGAGCCGCTGCCCCTCAGAGGTCCGGCGGGCAGGCCACGCACTGCAGGGCTTAAGACCTCGACTTTGAAGCCAGGCTACAAAATCTTGGATCGGCTGTGACTCTGAAGGAGCTCCTTAACCTCTCCGAGCCTCAGTTTCTTTGTCTATAAAGTGGGTATAATGACAATACGTGCATCACGCAGTTGTTCTGAGGATAGATGAGTTAGTGAGTGTAAAATGCTTACGGCAGGCTTCTGTCCATAGAAGCCTTCAGTTCGAGAGTGTTCTTGTGATCTGTCCCCTCGCCTCCTCTTTCTCTCCCTCTCCTCCTTCTCCTCCTCCACCCCCCCCTTCTTTTTGTCTGACCAGGATGTCTTCCTTCTGGAAGCAGCCCCTTCTCCTCCCACCCCTGCTCGCTTCACCTTTGGACTCCCTGCTCGGAGGAGCTAATGTGTTTCTTTTCAAACTCAGTCAGGATGAGCTGGCTTTGCGGCCACCTGCGATCAAAGAGCCCCGACCCACACAGGCCAAGTCCACCTCTGCAGCTGAGCTGGTCCCTTCCTGCCCCTAAACTTGACCCCCCTACCCCAGCCTCTCCCACTGGCCTCTTGGACATGTGCTGTTTCTACCTTCGTGCCTTTGTTTTGGAAGTTACGTCTCTGGAGTGAGCCCCTTCCAAATTTTTCTTCTGCCCAAACACTGCCCTTCCTTCAGGACCCCCGCACCCATGGGCCTTGAAGGCAGCGCACAGAGGAAGGACATGGACTCTGGAGCCCGAGAGGTGTGGTTTCATGCCTGCTCCACCTCTCACTTGTCAGGTGGCCTTAGACTTGTCATTTACCTGCCCCAGCCTGTGATTTACCTGCCCCATTCACCTGCCGGGTGCAGATGGTAACACCAACCCTGTAAGGTTCTTAAATGCACAGACTGTGGTGGTTCCTGAGAAGGGCCTGGTGCACAGTGGGCGCCTAATAATTGCTGGTTGACACAATCGGTGCCGGGCTGACATAACCCAGCTCTGCCCCCGGCATTTCACCTCGGGAAGGGCAGGTAGGTCCCCGGGGAAATCTTTTCTACCAGCCTCGCTCTGGGAAAGAGAAAGAAAATTTTCTAATTCCAAAGAGTAAATGTCAGAGGCTTGGGAAGGATTCGGAGGTTCTGAAAATAAACCTGGCATACATGGGGGGAGGAAGGAGGGAACAAGGGAGGGAGGGAATGGGGGGAAGGAGGGGGAGAGCCAGGTGGGGTGTGGAGAGGAGGGGCCAAGGCTGGGAGAGACAGAGAGACAGACAGAGACGGAGAAGCCCACTCCCCCACATAAAATGGAGATGTCAGACTAGGTCAGGGGTTGTGGAAGGGCGGCCTGTAGGATGTATCCAGTGGTGGTTGGGCTTTGTTTCCCCCTCAAAATGTCTTCTGAAAAAATAGAATGAGTTGGCCAAGTCTAAAAATTGGAATGTCACATATAAACATTTGATTTCCTTTTCTCCTAAAAAATCAAGAGGTCTAACCACCCCGGGTGTGGCCTGGACAGTTGGCTGGAGCCGGGCAGCTTCTGCCCCCAGGTGGGACTCACTGCTTACACTCAGTCTTCACTGTTCCTGACGGTCCCTCAGGGCTGAGGCCGAGGCCATCTGCCCTGCTGTGTTCCTGTCCGCTGAACCTGTCACGCCCTGACCTTGGGAGGATTCCAGGTGGTGACCCTGAGTCAGAGGATCAGCCTTGAGATTCTCTGACTGTCTCAGCTCAAATGTCACCTCCTCCAAGAAGCCTTCCTTAACTACCTGGTGCCTTTCACCCCCTTCATGCTTCATCCAGTTGCTCCACCAGGAAATGGCAACAGTGCATGAGCTGGTCATCCCTGGCTGGGCCTTTCGGTACTGGGGAAGTTCACCAAGCCGCCTGGCACTAGAGAGGGATTCGTTCCCAGTAAAAGGCCAGCCTTGTTGCACAGAACACGGGATGCTGCTTCCTGTCTCTTCACAAGCTGCTGGTCCAGACAGACCCTCCTGGCAAGAAGGGACAGGAAGACTGGAGGCTACAATTCCAGATTTGCCTCTTCTCTCCTCCCCATCCCCTGTGTTCCAGGACAGCTGTCAGGGGGCATCTGGGTAGGGGTCTCACTGCTCCAGAATGAGCAGGAGCTCAGGGAGGCAGATGGTGAGGGGAGGAGGCTGTTACTTCCCCAAGCTGGAGTCAAAAAACAACTCTGTCACTGTCACACAGTCGCTGAGCCCATACTGTCCCCTTTGTAGGTACTAAAATGGACAAAATGCCCCCAGTCTCCCTCACATGCTTTTGAAACACAACCCAGGGCAGGTCTGGTGTGTAGTAGGTCCTTCAGCACCATAGCAGCTGAGGGAGAGGGGTCAGGAGCCTTGGTTCTGGCTTGATCGAAGTGGCACTTCTCTCTTTCTGTCTCTCTCAGATTCGCCCCGTTTCCCGGGGAGGGACTGAGGCTCCAAGAAGCTCAGAGAGCCCGTCAGATGGTGTGGCCAGGAGGTGGCGGGGCTGGGATTCGAACCAGGTCTGCCTGACGCCAGAGGCCTTGCGATCACAGCATATGGTCCCCTGTGTAATGTGAGGCAAGACACAGACACGAGAGCAAGAAAAAAAGTGGGGAGGGGTCAGGAAGGAAAGAGGTGTAGCAGTAAGAGAAGGAGAGAAAAAGAGACATCTTGTCCCCAGATTGCAGTGGGACCCTGAGAAACCACTTCTCCTTTTTGGGCCTCAGTTTCCCCTCTGAAACATCGCCTGGAGGAAGAGTGGACCAGATGGTTCTAAGGGTTGCTCCCCTTAGACCCAGGTCAGTCTGCCTCTTGGAGGGGCAGTGTCCAGGCTCTCCCTGATGCGGGTGGAGTTAGGACCCTTCTAGAAGAAGTTCTGACATAGGTGGAATGGGACCCGGGGCACATGGGGCAGCTTCTAAGGAGCTGGGCACAAAGGAGCCACACGGGAGTGGGACAGCCTGCGCTCCCTTCTCACAGGCCTGTAGCTCCCATGGAGGTCGTCCATCACCCAGTCCAGCACTGGAGAAACAGCAGCAGAGAGAGTGTCCACAGGTCCTCCCTGCAGGCACTGTGAGAAAGGGATGTGGCGTCTGAGCGTTCTTGGGCGAGCAGACGACCTGCCGTCTCTGGGGACGTGGGGCCGGCTGAGCAGAGCCTGGGCAGGGAGATGCAGTCAAGGCTCCGGGGAACCTTCATGCTGTGAACCTCTCCCTCTTACAGTCCTGGATGGTCCCTGGGGCCCACATGGCAGCCGCTGGCAGCCCTTCCTGAGCAGCCCTGCTCCCCAGATGTCCCCCAGCCTGGCCCTACGTGACCTGGCTCCATGACCCCTCACTGCCCCTGTTCCCTGCTCCGGATTTCCCAGTGACAGTGGGACATTCGGGGTCCCTGTGTGACCTGGGAGCAGAGAGCCCTCCTCGCTCCCAGCAGGCCCCAACTCCCCCGAGCTGAGACCAACACCTGCCCTGTCCCTGGGATCTGGGTCCTGGGAGGGGTGGGGACCCAGCTGGGCTTCTGTCCTCAGAGGCCTGGGGAGACAGCTGGGTGTCGGGAGCCAGCGGAGGACGGCCGGGCTGTGAGTCAGCCAGAGGCTCCGATCACACCCAGGCCAAACCACCGGCTCCAGCCGGCTGGGGGTCACACAGAACTGGGAGGACTGGCAGCTGGCATCATCCATCCACGTTTCACTTACATCTGATGATGCTCGAAGGGTGCTCCCAGCCGGAGCTCCGACACAGTGGCCTTGGAGGGGCCAGGGAAGCAGACTGGAAACCCCTGTTTTTTGACCCTCAGGTGCACGCTGGACCCACCACAGGGGCATTTAGCAGTGCATTAGGACAGTTCCCTTCTACAAGCCATTGCCCATCTCTGGGCCTCCGTTTCCCTCTCTGTGAAATGGGTGTGGGCCAATTCTCCCAGGTCCTTCCCATTCTGCGGTTCCTCTGAGCCTCAGTTTCTCCTTCTGTGAAAGCGGGTGGTAACGACACCCACCTCTCAGGGCTGTGAGGACGCAGGGAGGAGAGGGTCCTGGGTGCTGGGTGGCTGTGAGGTACGGGGTTCAGCGCCTGTGTGTGGGAGGCTCTGCTGCACGGATGGGGGCAGGCAAGCGTCACCAGCTGGTGGGTCTCACTCCACCTCCCTCCACCCCTGGATATTTGCTGCTGAGCTGTGGGGGTCTAAGCTTTCCCACAGCAGGTCACCCTTTTGTCCCCACAACCCACAGGGGCTGAGGGGTTTGTTTGAAATGCAGGCGGGTCCCCATCCTCCAGCTGCTCAGAGCCCCTCAGAGGCCCCAGGGCTCCTACAGCAATGACCTGACCTTGAACCTGTTCAGGGACCTGGGAGCCCAGCTCCTGCCCCGCCCCTGTAGCCCCCCCACACCCACCCAGGTGGGAAACTGAGGCTCAGAGAGGGGGTGAGACTCGCCCAGGCCGCTCGTGTGGTGATGGCAGAGCCGGATACAAACCCAGGCCCATTGGGCTCAGTCCCTGCCCCCAGCCCCCACCACAGGCCATCCAGGAAGGCCACCTCTGGGGTGGTGCGCGCCCCGCAGACACAGGCTGTGTCTACCCCATGCCTCGCACCCATGCCTCGAGGTTCCGCGCTGCTCACGGCGGTAAGATCCTGCCCATGGCCTGGGCCTCCGCCCTGCTCTGTCAGCCTCTATCCTGCCCCCCACCCCAGGCTCTGGCTCACCCTGGTTTGCTTACCCCCAACTTCTCCACATCCACCACGGTAGAAAGGAGCCTGCAGGAGGCAAGAGAGGCTCTGACCTGTGGCTGCCGTGTTTGCTGAGGGCAGGAGAGCTGAGGGATCCATCCACATCCGGGTGGTGTGGGCCCAGCCCGGGGCTCCGCACTGAAGAGTTCCTAGGGCCGGGTTTGGAGGAGCCAAGGACAGTGCAGCTGATGTGTCTCTTGCCCATAGTAGGGTCTTTAGAAGCATCTAGACTCGGGCACCAAGAGATCAGCTAAGAGGTCTCAGGTTGTCTGTCTCCTCCGACTTTAGCGGGGTCTTCAGAGCCGTCTATGTGCCGGCGTGTAGGCGCCACGGAGCATCAGTGGCTGAGAACTGATGGCTGGGAGGCCTTGCTGGTAGAGACGGCCCTCAGGGCCCGGTCTGCAGGGGGAGCTCAGCAGTCTGTGATGCTTTGGAGACGGCCTGCGGAGCAGAGCTGGCGACTGGGTCTGGCCCTGCTGACTCTGGGCTGAGGAATCCTGAGGGGTCCGGAGGAGAAAGGCTGATTCTGCCCACCGTGTTCACGCAGGAGGCTCCGGGACTGTCACAGGTGGAGTTTGTTGCTGGGGCAACGCGGACGCCCTTACCCTGATGAGGGGGCCGGGGGCAGATCGGGTCAGCTCTGCAGGGGTCACCTCTGGGCCAAGTCCTAGAGGATGAGCAGGCTCCCTGGAGAAGAGGGGACTCCGAGGGCTGGGGGCTGGCCTGCAGGGGACCAGGGGCAGGGGGAGGCACACTGCAGTGCTGGCAGGCTGGGAGCTGCAGCAGTCCCAGCAGGAGGGGCCTGGAATGCAGCGTTTGAGTTTCCACCTGCTGGCCACAGGTGCTCAGCACTTCCTGTTTCAGCAGGCGCTTCGCCCCAGGGAAGAGTGCTTGAGCGCAGGTGACATAGGGAGGGACACTCTGATGGCAAAGAGACCACTGAAGGGGCCTCCTCGAGGGTTCAAGTGCACTGGAGGGCAGGGTGGCCATGGTGCTGCATGCCTCCTGCTGCCTACCTGAGCTAGGAACCGATCGAAGGAAAGACCCAGGAGGCAGGTGCATGGAGAGCAAAGCATCTCCTTTATTTCTGCGAGGCTTCTTGGGAGAATGTGGCTGAGGTTTGCAGGCCAGTGGCCCGATGCTGCCCAAACCCTGAATAAATTCACTTACTGGGGAAGCACAGGCCTAGACCCTGTGGGCCGGCCAAGCAGGACTGGGTTGCTTGAGGAGTTTGGCCTTAAGAACACTGAAAGCTAAGTGTCAAATACTGCCAGGCATTGGTCACTTCGGCCTGACTCTGGCCCCACACCTGTAGACCCTACTGGAGTACTGTGGAGAATGGGTGAATGGCATGCTAGGTTTTGAAGGGTGAATAGGAGTTCTCCAGGTAGAGGAGAAACACTGAGGCTTGGGCAGAGGCACTGAGGACAGAGCAGCTCTGGGGAATGGGCCCACCTGGGCCTGGGGCATAGTTGGCACGGAGAGTTTGGGCACGGGTGGGGGGAGGGGTACTAGTTTTCTGTTGTTGCGTTAACTAATGACCACACACTTCGCAGTCCAGGGCCACACACTTGACTGCCTCACAGACCCACCGGTGGTCGGTCGGCTACAGTCCTCGCGGCACTCTAATAAAGAAACGGCGGAGCGCCATCCCTTTCTAGGGGCTCCGGGGGAGGGTCTGTTCCCTGGCTCCTTCGGGGGTTGGCAGAACTCAGCTCTTTGTGATTATTGGAGCTAGGTCCCCGCTTCCTGGCTGGCTGCCAGCTGAGGGCGTCCCCAGCTTCTGCAGCCTCCCACACCCTGGACTCCGGTGCCCCCTCTTCCACCCGCAAATCTGACCGTGCGGTAGATCAGCTCTCGCTCGCGCCTTGAATCTCTCCTTCCTCTTCCATCTCGTCTCTCTGCTTGTTTCTTCTACTTTCAAGTTTATGTGACTCGATTGGGCCCCCCCACTCTCATTAGACTGAGATTATCTCCCACCTCAGGGTCCATAACCTTAATCACATCGGCAAAGTGCCCTTTGCCACACAATGACGTGTTCTTGGTGCCCGCGATTAACACACGACATCTCTGGGGTGGGGCGCTACTCCCCCTGCCATGGACAGGGGAGGAAAAGCACGTTTATCACGCAGCTCCTAAGCACCAAGGACCAAGAAAGTTGTTTAGCAGCTGTCATCTTATTTCATCCTCACACCTGTCCTGCAAATTAGGTAGTATTATTCCCATTCTACAGGCAAGGAAACTGAGGGTCAGAGAACCCCGGGAAGGCTTGTGCGGTAAGGAAGGGGTAGAGGCAGGATGTGAACCCACTTCTGCAGACTCAAGCCTGCACCCTGTGAGTGAGTTCACCCACACGGTGAACCTCGGCACCACCTCGTGCAAGGCGGGAAGACGGGCTGGGCCAGCAGTGAGAGGCACCGTGCCCTCTCTCCTGATGCCCTGGCGGCCCAGACACACCTGTCCCCTGCTGGAGAAGGCTCGTGGGCCGCTCCTTCCTTCCTCCGGATGCAGGAGATGCTGGGATGCAGAGCTGAGCACCCAGGGAGCTGCTGATACAGACACTGTCCCACCTGGTGGGCGGATGCCACGGGGTAGATGGGCTCCGTTCTGCCCCCCAGTGAGCTGAACAGGTCCCTCGGCACAGAGGGGCTTTGATATCAGCCCGGATTCGTGGGGCAGGCACAGAGCTGGGCTTTGGGAGGAATAATACCCGCTCCACGTTGTTTGTGGGTGGATTTAGACAATGAATTAAACGTGCCAATCTGTGTCAGACACAGTGGTATCGCCATGAATCAGATGCTTTTTCTCCTTGTTCTAAATCACATTCTTTTTTCCAGGTCGGGTCAGAACCTGTCCAATGCCACAGGAGAAGCGGCCAGGTTTTTTTCCCTTCGAATAAAAGTTGTTTGTGATTTCCTGTGAAAGATGCAAGTTTGGTACTTTTACAAGACAGTGTAGATTCTTCGACTCTGGCTGGCGTGGGGCCGGAAGAGAGAGGGCATCTGAAACTCACTTTCTGGGGGTACGGCTCCTGATTTCCCACTGGGTTTCGTGGGCGCCTGTGGAGCCTGCTCGGTCTGCAGCAGAACGGGCCCCTTGCTGCCTGGTGGGCTGGAGGCTTCCTCCCCCGCTTACGCCTCTGCCCTTGATGTGCTGATACCGCGGTTTTAGCGCATTTATAAACATTTGGGTATCTTCTTCGGTCATTTATTTTTCAGTTATTTTTAGGGGAAAATAAATTGTTTTTACGCTCTAATAAAATCGCTCTTCCGCAGCCTCAGACGTCCCCCGTGGGTGTGAGCAGGGCCGGAAGAGCAGCCCCCACCCCGCGCCAAGAGTCAGCACTCCCCTTCTTCACTCCTGGATGGGCCAGGACCTTGCTGTGCGGCTTTGCAAAAGTCCCTTCCCCTCTCTGGGCCTCAGAAACCCCTCCAACATCCCTGATATTTATAGTCTGGATGTTCCAGGAATGTGAGGTTCCAGGCAAACGTGAGCTATAACACTTGATGAAACAAGAAGACACCTGCTAGATGCCAAGCATAGAGCTGTATCCCAGGGAAGCAGATCTGTACCTTGACCTCAAAGAATACAACTTCTGGAGGGAGGAAATTCCCTTGGGAAATGTGCAGAGTCACGTTTATATAGACTGCATAGAACGGAAGCTCCACGTGGGCAAGGAATTCTGTTCATTTTCTTCACTTTCTTTCTCCTCTGCCTGTGATGCTGATCTCAGCACCGGCATCCCTCTTGGGAATGGGGACACATCAGGCCGAGCAGTCTTTCCTTCAAGGGCCACTGTCCCTCCTGCACACACCCCGCTTTGCTCCCACCCCAACCGGCAGCTGAGCCCATGCCTGTTGAAGCCTTGAGGGTGCCTTTTATTTTGTCTTATTTATTAATTTTTTAATTTTTTTGAGAGAGAGAGAGAGCATGAGCATGAGTGGGGGGAGGGACAGAGGGAGGAGCAGGCTCCCTGCTGAGCAGGGAGCCCCATACCGGGCTCGATCCCAAGACCCTGAGATCATGACCTGAGCCCCAGGCAGATGCTTAATGGACTGAGCCACCCAGGCGCCCCTTTGTGGGTGTCTTTAATTCCGTAACCAATGTGCCGGGAGGGCAGGGACAGAGCTGGTTGGGTATGCAGCTCATAGGGCCCCGAAAGCCTCAGCTCGGCCCAATCCATTAATACACCTGCAACACTCTGACTCCCGCCTCAAATCAATAATGCTTACACAGTTAGGTGGGAGGGCTGTGATTTATTTTGCCTTCCCCTGCGTCCTTTCTGGAATAACCAACCATCTCTCTTGCAAATGAATGCCTCACCCCCTCCTGGCCCCCCAGGCCCTGGGGGGCTGGCAGGTCCTGGCTCCACACCTGGAACCAGTCCTGGGCGAGATGCTTCTCACCGTCACTCCTCCCTTGAAGCCCCTGGGATATGGGGTGTCAGGGGGTTGAGTTACTTATCCAAGAATGCACAGCCAGGAAGTGGCAGAGCCTCAGTGTGAGCCTAGGACTAACCAATTAAAAATAGTAACAGCAGTACCTGGAAACACAGAGAACAAACCGATGGCTGTGGAGGGGCGGGCAGTGGGGGGATGGGCAAAATAGGTAAAGGGGAGAGAGAGAGACAGACTTCCAGGTCTGGAAGGACTAAGTCACGGGGATAAAAGACACAGCGTGAGGAATACAGTAGTGACGTTATAATGGTGATGAATGGGGACAGATGGTTAGCTACCCTTGCGGCGAGCCCAGCGTAGCGTTTCATGTCCAATCACTATGTTGTACACCTGAAACTAATGTAACATTGTGCGTCAACTACACTCAAATTAAAAAAATAATTAAAAAATAACAATAAACATTTATGGAGCTCTTCCAGTGACTGGGAGGTGGGCTTGGAGAGGAGGGTCTCTGAGCGGGTTCCCAGGGAACAGGAAGAAGAGAGGGTCTCCGTGGGTGAGCAGCAGGGGTGAAGGCCGGGGAGCGAAGCGAGGGGGCTCCCGGTGGCTGCAGGGTGAAGGGCTGGCTTGGAGAGGAAGCGAGGGCTGGTCCTGCCAGGCCAGGGAGCTGGGCGGTCAGAGAGGCTACGGAGGACTTCAGGAAGTTCTTCCACTCGGCCAGCTGAATCCTGGCCCCGTCAGCCCCTTTTGTTCTAGCTCTTCCCCTGGAGCCCAGGGAATATTCGTGTGTCACCCCAGTGACCTCCAGAGAGACAGCTGGCTGTTGATGGCCTTGGCTCCCACCCACTGAATCTGGGTGCAAAATTCCCCATAGGACATGGCGCGGCGTCCCTCCCCCACTCACCTCTTGCCCCGAGAGGCAACCAGCTCATCGATCAGAATAGGTTCCTTGACTGTTGGCAGTTTTACAAAGCTGGTGTCCGGGGGCTCCTGCCGTGAGCCAGACCCACTTCTAGCGCCTGCCTTCACCTTGTTTCACCTTCAGACACGCCCATCGTCAGTGGTGACCTGATGGCATCCCCATTTCACAGGTGAGTGTGCTGCAGACCATTTGCCCCAAGAGACGTGGGAAGACAGTGGCGGAGCTGGGCCTTGAACCCTGGTCTGGTCTGTGCTCCTGTCTCTGTGCTCGAACAGGTGCCTCTCTTTCGTCTTGTTACTCTCTGTCTTTTTCCCCATGTTAACCCTTTGTAATATGTGAACAAGAAAACAAAATCACTTTAGGAAGTAGGACTGTCACATCCTTGGGCCTGTCCCCCCCCCCCCCGGGGGATGGCATCTGACTCCCTCTCACGGAGTCCTTACCTGCGCTGGTCCCCCACGAAGCCCACGACCTCCACACCCTGTAATCCTCCTAGAAACCCCCGAGACGGGTTTCGTTATCTCCATCTTCTGGCTGAGGACAATGTAGCTCAGAGAGGCAAAGAGACTCATCTAAAGTCACACAGCTAGGCAGTGCCAGGCCAAGACGACCGATTCCAGAGCCCTTGTTCTGAACTCCTGGGCAGGCAGCGTTCCCTGAGCCTGACATTCATGAAGGGGACATGGCGCCGGGACATGGCCCTTGTGTGGGGCTTTGGCGGCCAGAAACCAGGGACCCAAAGCTCCACATCACCTTTGGCTGTTTTGCAGGCAGACGGCCTGAGCCCCTGAGCTGGGTGTGGCCTGTGTGCCCGATCTTGCCTGGATCATGGCCTCTGTGGTTTGACTTGCCAAGCCCGTGTGCTTTGTGTCACTTAGAGCCATCTTTGCCAGGACTTTGATGGTCTGCGGAGCGGAGCAGGGGACTTGCACGCTCCTGCCCCTTCCTCTCAAGGCCAAACCGAGGTCTGCAGTCACTGCTGCCCACCCCTGCCCTACTGGCACAGCATCAGAGGGCCAGCTCGTGCGCTGCGCTTAATTCTCTGGCCAGTCATGGAGCACACCTGGTTTGAGGCCTTGTCCACGCCGAGCACCGTATTGGTCAGCCTAGACGAGGCTCTGCTGTGTAACAAACAGCCCCAAGTCACAGGGCCTTAAACACCACTCCCCAAATTTATTGCTTATGAATCCTCCATGTCCATTGTGGGTTGGGTGGGCATGGCTCTGCTCATTAGGCCACCCCCGGACCCAGGGTGACAAAGTAGCTCTGAGACCAGAGGTGAAGATGGTGCTGGTGGGGTTGGTACCAGCTGCTAGATTCTCAGCAAGGAAGTGACACACATTACTTCTGCTCTCGCTGCTCACTGGCCGGAACTCGTCACATGGTCCCACTGAGCCACGGGGGACGGAAAGTTCAGTCCCGCCGTGGGCCTGTAAGGCGGGATGTGAAACTGATTGGCAAAGTTACCAGGCACCAGGGGGGTGTGGATGGTAATGACACTGCTCTCATCTCCTTCTTCACACCCCCTCCCACGTGCCTGCACCCCGGGGCTTACAGTTTCAGCAAGGTGACCATGTTGATTTTCTTCCCACTCAGTCCTGGTGGGCTTGAGGATATAACTATCCCAAGAGACTGAGAGTCAGCGACTAAATGAACTGATAGTGACTGCAGAGCGTGGAAGTCACTGGGCTGGGACAGGAATCCAGGTTTGTCTGGCTCAAAGCCCGGCCTTCTTCTCCCAGAACCATGGTGCCCCTTGAAAACCTCAGCTAATATGGCCAAGCAGCAGGGAGGCCAAGGCAGGGACAGTCAGTACCATAGGCCAGTGTGAGTCCCAGAACTGGGGAGGGTTGCAGGAGGGGCCCCATCCTAACCTGACAGGTGGGTGGACTCCCAGAGGCCGGAGAGAGGGAAGGACCAGCAGGTGCCCCCACGGAGCTGAGAAGGCCCAGGGATGGAGAAGCCATGAGAAGTTGGCCTGGCAGTGCTGATGTGGGAGGAAGAGGAGGAGAAGGACGAGGAGGAGAAGCGCAGGTGGGTGGGTCCAGACTTGTGGATTTTGGCCTCAGACGAACTTGGGCTTGCAACCCAGACCTGCCATTTCACAGCCGATTTTGCATTTGGTTAACCCTTCCTCACGTGTTTAAAGGAAACCACAGCTGCTAAGGTGACTACAGGGTTAGGAAGGAAATGCAAGGGGCCTGAGTGATGTTGAGGGTGTGGAGTCCAGACACCAACAGAGGCCTCAGATAGCGAGCAGTTCCTTTGTGCAGGCCCCCTGCCCACCACTTGGCATGAGTTCAGTCATTGAATCCTCGGAACAACTAGTGAGGTACCATTGGATGATAGCAAGAGATGTGGTACCCATTTTACAGATGGGGAACGTGGAGGCCAGAGAGTTTGATACCCACGGTTATTCAGCTGGTCAGTAGCTCAGCTCTCTCTCTTACCACACGCGGCCCTTTGCTTTTCTTTATGAGCCTCCGAGCTTGACAACCAAGCTCTGGGTTAAAGGAGCCTGAACAGACCCTGACACCCTCGCCACCTCCCCCCACCCCTTTGATTTGCCAAATCCCCAGCCTGCCTTTTAAAAGCTCCATTTCCCCAGAGGGGGAACCACTTCGTTACAGACAGAAAGCCCTTCTCCACAAAGGCAGGACATGGAGGCCGACGAAACTCTCTCAGTTTGAGCATCACTTTGGAAATCGATGCGCTGTGACTGCGAAGCCGGCCTCTGCGGGCAGCTGCCTAAGTGTAGCTGCATCTTTGCGGGCCTCTCGCTAGGCTCACCCGCCCCCGTGGACCGACAGAGCGGTGCCGAGAGCATCATTGATCTTTTGACTAAAGCGTCCTCCAAAATACAAATCTGCTGTTACTCGGACGGCCACCTGCCCCGGAGGCACAGAAGAAATGCTCCCGGGAGAACAGGAAGCACAGGTGCCTGGCAGGACCTGCCCTCGTGGGCTGTGGCCCCCACCCCTCTGCCTCCCTTGATCTTGGGCTCACAGAGCAGATCTGGTAACTCTAGGCCTTATACCATCTGGCCTGTGTCACAGAACAATAGGGGGAAAGCCATTAATAGGGTATTAAAGGTATCTGGCTGTGTGCAGTTTCCCCGGCCACAGGCAGTGATTCAACACCTATTTATTTGCAGGCTGGGCTGGTGGGAGGCTGATTCAGGGCTCTTGTCCTGGGGTTCTCCCCCCAGCTAGGCGGCTAAGGAGGTGGCAGAGGTGAAGAGTTCCCGAGGGTCTGCAGGCCCTGGGGTGGGGGTGGGGGAACCCAACGACATTGTCCTTAAGGGCAGAAATGGACAGAATAAGTAAAAGGTGTCTTTGCAACTTGGTGCCCAGGCAGTGGGGACTTCCAGGAAAGGAGGCAGGAAGAAACGCGCCTGCCACTTCTCTGGCAGGCTGGGTCATCAGGTCCGATCTGGGGAAGATCCTGAGGGTCCACCTGCTTCATCCAGGAGATGAGGGAAAGGCAGCCTCTTCCTTGGTCACCCCACAAGCTGGTGGCAGGAAGAGAGATGCTGATGTCCCCAGTTAGAGTATCGGCTCCCAAAGGGGAGATGTCTCTGGGCACAGAGCTGGAGGAAAGAATCCGGTTTCCTTCAGCGACCCTGAGGGTGCCCGGAAGTATAGATCAGGAGTCAGCAAACGATAGCATGTGGGCCACATCTGGCCCTACAGTCTGTTTTTGTAAATAAAGTTTTATTAGAACATAGCCACACTCATTTGTTTCTGCGCTGCCTAAGACTGCTTTCACGCTACGTCTGTACAGCTAAGAAGTTGCTAGAGATTGTATGATCCACGAAGCCTCAAATATGTACTATGTGGCCCTTGATAGAAAAAAAATTTGTGGACACGTTGTGTAGACACGTGCTGGAGAGTAATTTACACATAAGTTATGCAGAGGTTTTATGTGCGTTTTACCATTATTATTAAAAGTCAGATGCTTGTTTCAAATGGAAACTGACACGGATTCCGCTAAATCGAAAACTGATGGCAGCAAAGCCTTCACAGTTGTGGTGGAGAGAGGAAGAGCCTGCCCCCGCCTGCTGTCCCCTCCCCCTGCTCTGCCTGCAAGAAGGGCTGCCAGAGAAAATACAGGACGTCCACTAACATTTGAATTCCACATAAGCAACGACTTAAAAAAAAAAAAGTATATCCCAAATTTGAGTGAGTCATACTTATACTAAAAATTACTTGTTCTTTGACATTCAGTGTAACTGAGAGTCAGTCTTATACTTCTATTTGCTAAATCTGGCAACCCAACCCTTGAGCCACTTCAGAGGAAGTGCCTCAGAAAAAATCTTTGGTCTCCAGAAAAGATTTCAAATTCCTTAGCCTGGCATTTCAAATCTGTCCTTGGCTGAAGTCTGCAGCCTCATCGCCCGGCCCGACCTCTCCACGCCCTTCCATCCTCAGCCTCCAGCTCTACGGAGCTCCTTCTGGCATCCTAGCACACCTCTGTGTCCCTGTCTTTGCTAGCCACCCCTGGCCCCAATGGCCTCTGTCCCCCTGTCCTCCACTCAGCTTTGCCTCTTGGCCAGGGCGGCAGAAGCACCTCTCCAGGGTGTCTGGTGGCACAGTCGCCCCGGGCAGGAAAGCTGAACCCGGGGAGCAGCGGATGTGGACCTCCTGGCCTAGGTTGCTTGTGAAGCGTGGGTTCGTGGACAGGAGTGTTGTCCAAGGCTTGGGGGGCTTCTGCCTTCTTTCCAGGCCGCTCCTCCCTGTTCCTTTCCAGAAGAGCAGAGCCTTTCCCTGGCAATCTGCCTCCGACCAGATGAATGTAGGACGCAGGCTTCTGGAAGGCGGCCTCGGCAAGGGCCCTGGTGGGCACATGACTCCTCCCAGTGTGGGGAGCCCCAGGAGCCTCTGAGGAAGGGGAAGGGGAGCAGAAGGGCAGGGCCCTGGAAGGCGAAGGGGGTGGGGGGGGAGGGGAAGCTGCCTAATGGGTCTGTTTACTTCCATTTGCCCCAGGTTACCTTTAAATGGAATAAAATGATCTGGTAATCCCCTTTATTTCCATTCAGTGCTTCTAGAAAAGGCTTACTTGACACTTTAGGAGGAGGAAAAAAAGATAAGCGAGAGGCATCATTTTCAGGAGAAACTGCGGGATGGAGCGCTCTCCGTGTGAGTGCCGCATTTGGTGCTCCTTTACGTTTCTGTAAATGAGAGCAGGTGAGGCGGGGCGGTAGGCCCCCCTCTGGCAGCGAGTGTGCCAGGGTCTCCCCTGCATGGCCCTGTTTGGGGGAGGCGGCTGGTTGGGGGAGGGCTCTGGCCTCCTCGCCCATGCCTCCCCAGCCCCAGTCCCCCCAAACCCCCTCCCTGCCCCCATGATGGGCAGCAAGGTAGGCGCCTCGCGGCTTCTCATGGGCAGCTTCAAAGTTCACACAAGGGAGCAGTCCAGAGAGGGCCACTTATTTTATTTTATTTTATTTTATTTTATTTTATTTTATTTTATATTCTTTTTTGAGAGAGAGAGAGTGCGTGCAAGTGGGGGTGGGGGAGGGGCAGAAGGAGAGGGAGAGAGAATCTCAAGTAGGCTCCACGCTGAGTGCAGAGCTCAATGGAGGCTCAATTTCACAACCCTGAGATCACGACCTGAGTCGGAATCAAGAGTCAGACGCTTGGGGCGCCTGGGTGGCACAGTGGTTAAGCGTCTGCCTTCGGCTCAGGGCGTGATCCTGGCGTTGTGGGATCGAGCCCCACATCAGGCTCCTCTGCTATGAGCCTGCTTCTTCCTCTCCCACTCCCCCTGCTTGTGTTCCCTCTCTCGCTGGCTGTCTCTATCTCTGTCGAATAAATAAATAAAATCTTTAAAAAAAAAAAAAAAAGAGTCAGACGCTTAACGGACTGAGCCACCCGGGCACCCCCAGAGACGGCCACTCATTTTAAATATCCATTGTTCCCTGGACCATGGCCATTTCCTTAAGAGAAGTATCCAGAAGTGGATTTGCCAACCGAATGCTTTCGATGACATTGCCAGACTGCCTCGGCTCAAGCCTTGGCTCCACCATCTATTCTCCTTGTGACGGTAGGCGAAGTACTTCCCTAACTGTGCCTCGGTTTCTTTATCTGGAAGACGGGGATAATAACAGCACCCACCCCCTCTAAGGTTGTCGTGAAGAATTCAAGTTTTCACTACACTGTTCAACACGTACAGAACATTCCAGAAACTTTAGCCACTACCGATACTATTTTATTATTATTCTCAGAGCACCTCCAAAAAAGCGGTGCCAATTTTTGGGACTGGCAGCACGTCCTGAGGGTTTTAAGCGCAAATGTGACAGGACGGAGGGAGGCGGCTTCCTGTTCTGGGTCTTGTTCTGACACACACGTGATCTTGCTGTGTCCTTGTCCCTCTTTCTGAGTGTCAGTATTTCATCTGTTAAATTAGCCCGCGGTGTTATGGGATCACCAAAATCCTTTTCAAGTGATGAATTCAGGGCCATTTCGAAACAGCCAGAAAACAAGGCACTCCCTTCGATAGGACAGACATGCCTTTTGCGATCTTTCAAATGACTCGGGGAAACGTGTTGATGAAGTAAAGATAAACCTCACTCCTGGCTCACGATGCGTTCTGAGCCCTGGGGGGCTACCTCGTTTCCTACACATGATAAACATTGATTGGAAAGCACCATGGTCAAGGTCAGGGCTCGGGGAAAATGGAAATCATGGAAGCATGCATTCATTGGCTTGCAGGACACATGGTTATGGGGTCCCTGCTGTGCACCAATCCCTGTTCTGGGCACTGGGAATGCAACTTTGAAAAAGACAGACAGGGCCTTCTCCCTGCCGGAGCTGACGTTCTGGAGCGGGGGACAGGTCAACAAGTATGATAATAAGTAGATTGATTTCAGGCCGTGATGAAGGCTATGGAAGGTAAAACTCTGCCGGGCCGGGCCGGGCACAGGAGGAGGGCAATGCGTGATACCACCAGGAGGGAGGGCTTCCTGGAGGAGAAAATATTTGAATGCAGGCCTCAACAAGGAGAAGGATCCAGCCTCTCGGAGACTGGGGGGCAAAGAGCCGCCAGCTGGACCTGTGTTAGGAACTGAGACTAGGCCATGGTGGCTGGAGACGAGGGAGGGAGGGAAGAGTGATAGGTCAGAGAGGGAGCAGTGAGGATTCAAACTGCCGCGCCCCTCTGCGAGCACACAGCAGGTTCTTGGTAACTGTTCCCTGTTTCTGAGCGCTCACCTGGGTACAGGGAACGTGAGTGGGTCGAGAGGCCTGTGCTGCTGGACGATCTTGATCTCAAGGTCCTTTCCAGATTCACAGATTTGTGAATAAGGGGCTTGAAAACGATTTGCTCATTTTCGTAGGGGAGACACTCTCGCTTCCAGTCCTGCTTTTATTATTAATTGATTTAGCAAAACATTTTCCCCCTTGCTAATGCGAATGTGCCCAGAACAATGGCCAGATGTTACTGCACTTCCAGAGTTCGGTCTACGCTGCTCCGTAAAAATGCAAAGGTGAATTCCAGGCTCAGAACTCCTTTCTTGAATTTGGGGAGTATCTGACAGCATTCCGATATTAGCAAAATTGTAAGTTCAGCAGGATTTCTCTTTTCTACACTTGGTAACTTCTCTCGTCCCGGCCCCCTGCCCTGTGCTGCCTGGTTTCCCAGGGCCCTCCTGGCTGCCCAGGGACTCCCGACGTTGGCCCAGGGTTTCCCAAGGCCCGTCCTCTCCACATTCACTGAGTTACAGGTCGGGAGTCCAGCCCCTCATTTCACGAATGAAGAAACTGGGGTCAGAGAGGGAAAGCGACTTCTCTGCGATGGCTCTTAGGAATATCATCTGGGGCAAGGATGTCCCTGCAGGCCCCTGAAGCCACAGCACGTGGAGAGCAGCTGCTCTTCCTGGACTGGCTCTGCCAATAACTGCAATTAATTCATCAACTGATTCACTCGAAAGACACTCATGGATGGCTACCACGTGCCAGGTGATGTTCGAGGCACTAGGGAAATAGGGGAGCATGGGAGTATATCTCTGTTCTCCAGGACGGCTGGGAGTGGGAACAGACGCAAACCAATGGGGAAAAGCCACGTTATCCTCAGCCTCACTGTTTTACACGGTGCTGCGGGAATTGAACACAGTATGTCAGGGGGCAGGACTGAACCTGAGATTTAAAGAAGCGGCTGTGTTTGCTGCACATGGTGGGGAAGTCACCCAGGGCAGAGGGAATACACACAAGGCAGGGAGGTAAGGTAAGAGAGAGCGCAGCGCTAGGGCCCGGCAGACAATCCGAGGTCTACAGTACGGAGGGTAGGAGGGGTGTGACTGGAAGGGGCCAGACAGGCAGCCTGGGGCCAGATCAGGAAGGCTTTTGAACACCTGGCCAAATGCTCAGAGCCACTCCCAGCTCACACTCTCCTCCTGCGTCCAGCCCTTCCTTCCTTTCTGGTTTGCCCCTCCCCTACTCTCTGTGTTTCCGGTCTAGTCTTGTGGCCAATGAATGTCCGCTCTCCCACTTAGGAGTGAGCATGTGACCCAGAAGTGACCATTCACAGTACCCCACCCAGATGGCTACTATGATTGGTGCCGGGGTAGGCACATGGCACAAGCCAAGCCAATCAGAGCCCTTCTCTGGGGTTTTATGAATGGATGATGGGGAGGGAAAGGCTCTGATTCCTCTGGTATGCTGAAAACGTGGTGCTGTCTTTGGCTATGACCTCGCGTCTGTCTGGTCCTTTGGAAGAAAGGATGGACTGGGCTTCTGACCTTGGATTATGTCTGTGGAAATGGGTCTCCTTCCCAAGCCTGTCTGTGTGTGGAACCCATGCTTGTAATCACTAACTGTCTGGTTACATCCTGACCTGAAGCAGGTGCCCCCCTGCACCGGCCCTCCCCAGGCGTGGCCAGGCTTTTCCCACCCCAGCCCTCTTGCCTTTCCTGACTCATCTTGAAGGAGAGGCTTTCCTCCCCTCCATAGGAGTGCTCCGAAGCTCTGCTTTGCTGGGAGCACTGGGGACCCCTCACTGCTCCTCACGGTTCCCAGGAAACCGGGGCTCTATCAATTATTTATCAGCCAGACTTTCTCCATCAAAGGGCCTGACATTCTGAAAACTTTTCCCTCGGTCGCCTGCTGCGAGAGTCGCAGGGCTTTCCCAATCTAGCGAGCCCAGGAGAGACATGAGTGTTTACTGCTCTTGAAGGGATCAAGCCTGACCGGGTTGATCTAAAACAGGAGAGGAAGGCTGATCTGGTTCACGGCTGGTTATTTAGGGCTGGCTTTCCGGGGCTGTCCCCCCAGGGTGCTTGCTGGGTGAGGGCTCGGGGCAGGACCAGTGGGAGGTCCGGGAGCTATCACGTCCAGTGGGTGGGCAGAGCAGAGTGAGACCCTGTTTGGAGGAGGGTGGAAATTTCTGCCCTTGGCTGTGTCCATCAGGGTGAAGACCCTGCGAGAGGGGGGCCTTGGTTTCTGAGGTCTGACTGTCCCGCACCAGCCCTGGTCTCCATGAACCCCAGGATTTCCTGACATTCACATCTATTTGAGTACCTGTCTGTTAGTTTCCACTCAACTAAAGTCAACAGCCTGTGTGGGTCTGGCTCATGCAGCTTTCCAGCTGGAAGGGGTGTGAGAAGTCATGAGTGATGGGCTTCGGAGGTGTGGCTTGTTTGCAGCTTGGGCATTTCTGGAGTCTCTCGCCTTAGAATACAGCAGTCCAGCTCTCCAGCACAGACTTGAGGGCTGTCACTTCCAGCCCCACTTCTGGCTGCAATAAACATTTCCCCAGCATGTGGTCAGCCTGCACTGCTCTGGTCCTTTGCAGCCGCCTGCAGTTCCCTTCCTCTCTCCCACCTGCTGCAACCCAACGCATCTGTGGAGCATACATAATGTGTCTCCTCCTCCCCGGAACTCCGTCCCTCTATCTCCAGGCACAACTCACTGCTTAGTCCTCCATCTCCTCAATGAGACCTCAGCTTGAAGGTTTGCTTCTGGGAAAGACTTTCACTGCCGTGCCCCCCTCACCAGGCACGCTGCTGACCCTGTCCAGAGCCAGGCTTCACATGTCACCCCGCGGCACTTTCCTCCTAGGCCTCTACCGCCTGGCGCACTCCCCTCCTGCAGTGCTCACCTGTCCCGTCCTGCCTCCCTGCTCCAGACTCGGGCTCTCTCTGTTCACCGTACACCCCAAGACCCTACGCAGGCCTGCACACAGTAGGCCCTCAGTGAGCCTGGGGTCAGGAGTGGACCCACGCTGGCCTTTCTCTGGCATCACACATTTTCTCCCCGGGAACCGACCCCTGTCCGGAGCAGCGTGGTCCCCGTCCCTCCCTGGGCTCTTCTCTGCGGCAGGAGGCGGCTCAGCGCCCACAGGCCCGCGGCAGCGGCCTCACCCGGCGTGGTTTACGGCTCCTCTCTGGGCCCCTAACAGCAGCCACATTTTGAGAGTTTGCAGAAGGCGCGTGAAGGCCAGTCAAGCGGATAAATCACGTCTCTTAAATGGGCCAAACATGGATTTGCACAATCGCCTGTGACAAACGCGTCTTCAGGGGCTGATCTGTCAGCAAATAGCCCTTCTTCCAAAGGGCGCCCGGGCCCTGGGAGAAATGACGAGGTCTTTCTTAGGGTGCTAATGATTGCTGGTGCTGACAGGCCGACGCCCAGTGCTGCCTTCCACTCAGTGCTCCTGTGCACCCCGAGCTGTCTCCGGACCTCCCAGGTAAGCGTCCTGCTCCCGGGGGTCCCCGTGTGTCCGACATCCATCCTTGCGGTTCCTGCCTCCCTCCCTCCTGCCCACACGCGACCTCAGAGGACACAGGGCATGTCTGTGTCCCAGGGAGCCCTCCTTCTCCGCCCTCTAGAGAGGACATCCCCGCTGTTCCTCTTGCCTGCACTCTGCCCCCCTCTACTTAACCTGTTGTACCCCAGTCTTTGATCGAATGTTACCATGTCACCTCCTTACCAAAACCTCCCTGGACCTCACCCGGGACCAGATCAAGCCTTGTGATGCATCTCGAGCACGCTGCCCTTCTGCTGGGCAGCACTCTTGCCCGTGGAAATTAAGTTCGTGATTAGCTAGTAAATGTTTCACTCACCTGCCAGGGCACATACTCTGAGCTCAGGCTCTCCTGTGCTGGGGGTGGGGGGTCAGCTGCTACCTGACCTGGGCCTGGCCCTGCCTGGTCATTGGCCTAACATCTGACCCTGGACCTTTTCACCCAAGCCTCATTTATTCGCCTTCTCCTTGCTTCCCCTCTCCCTACCTCCTTCTTCCTTCCTTCCTTCCTTCCTTCCTTCCTTCCTTCCTTCCTTCTTCACTCCCTCTCTTTCTCCCTCCTGTCCTCCCAGCCCCAAAGCAGTTGCTGAGCTAATCCTTTATTCTAGGGCCCCGGGGTTCTCGGATGCTGCTTCTGACCTCCGGGCTCCCAGCCTCCCGGGAAGGACACCCACCTCAGGGTGATGGGTGCAGTGAGAAGGAAGAGCAGCCTGCTGGGTGTCTGGGGTGGGTGGTCAGGGAAGGCTTTTGTCCCCAAGCTGCATTTTGAAAGATACTTAAGATCTTGCCAGGGGAAGTTGAGGAAACAGCACTCCAGGCACTGGGCAGCATGTGTGGATGTCCAGAGCTTTCTCCCTGCTGTAGCAGCAGACGGGCGGAGGGAGACGGGGAGTGGGGATGGCGGCGTGCCCACACACTTCTCCCTGCCCCACACATGCCCCTAGCTATGGAGTGTTGCTACTCCTCTTCTCAGGAGGTCGGATCTGCTTGGCCACCTTGAGTCCGGGCCTGACCTGGTGACTTGCTTTGGCTAAGGTGACAGTAATAACATGACACAGGTAGGGACTTGAAAAGAGCTGTGTGCGGGACCAGCCCCTTCCCGCTGCTGGGAGACCTGTGACCAACTCTAGTGGACAAGCTCAGGCTGGCTTTCTGGAGAGTGTGAGACTATGTGGACAGATGCCCTGGCCATCTCAATGGTTCCCTTTGAGGCCCATGCAGGTGCCTGAGGCCACCCGAAACCATCCCGCCCTGGCTGAGCCAGCCTGGACTGGAAGAGCTGACAACAGATCCGTTGGAAATGTACATGTTTGTGTTTTAAGCTCTAAGTTTCAGGGTGGTTTGTTACACAGCAAAAGCGAACTGATACACATGAGAGGGAGACAAACTGGGGAGGGGAGGTGACTTCTGGGCTAGGTTGGGGGATCTGAACTTCATTATGGTGATTCTACTGAAAGCTCTGGAACCTGGTGGTTTGTGTTCAAATCTCAGCACTGATACTTATGACCTGTTGTGGGGCCTTGGACAGGTCACTTCACTTCTGTGTGTCTCGGTTTTTTCACCTGCTAAATGGGGACGATGAACAGTGACTGGAACATGGTAAGTACTCAGGAAATATTGGCTGGATTTTGACCTCACATTATGGTTGCTGACTGCTACATCTGCAGACTCTGGGGCTCTGGCCCATGTCTGCTGACCTCCGGGACTGGATGGGATGTTAGATGGGACCCCTAACCATCTGATGGGTGTTGTTTCCAGGCCATTCTGTGAGTCTCATGCAATGTCTGCTCCTGAGCCTCCAGCCAACTCAGGCCCATGCAGATGTTCTGCTGGGCCAGAGACGTCTCTGTCTTTTAAAGCTGAGACTCACCTGGTTTTCAAATCAACATGTGTAGCACGCACAGGTTTCCAGGGAAAGCATAATTCCACATGCACATGAGGCAATAGCCATATTGTTATGTCGTTTCTCTAAATACCTGGAAGCCTTTGGGTAATGCTGTGTTTAAATAGAGCATCAGAGAAATTAGAGATGACATCAGTGTTTCTGTGACAGGCTGTTTGGCTTTATGAGAAGTTAGCAAAGCATTGAACCAGCTCCAGTTCCGGGGGCTGCCTCGTCTGCTCTGAGACAGACGCATGGACATCCTTTGCCTCTGTTCTCCCAAGCCTCAGAGCATGGGGATCCCAAGAATGGGGGCACTAAGAAAGGAGGCTTGGGGGTCAGTGAAACAAAAGGAGTGAGGGTGAGTGATGTGAGAATTTGGGGGATATGATTATTTCATTTCGTCCTTACGATTCAGTGACAAGGAAAACTGTGTTATTTCCCCCATTTTACAGATCAGAAAACCAATGCTCAGAAAAATGAGACAGCTTCTCTGGGGTCACCAGGCCGGTAGGTGACCACTGCAGCAGCTCTGACCAGGACAAACTGCTCCAGGCCTGTGCTGTGCCCTTTCCCGCCCATGATCTGGTGTAACCCTCACCATAGCCTATAAGGCAGCTGTTCCAACTCCCTGTTTATAAAGGAAGAAACTGAGGTTCAAGGTCACAGAGCTCAGGAGGACTCAGGCTTTGAGCTAACGTGTCTCCACGTAATGAATGTTCTTCCTTAAACTCACGGCGAGAGCAGCAAACCTGTTTTGGGGGTCCGGAGCAGACTGGAAGGACCCACTCCTAATCGGGGCTAATGGGCCCACGGAACCTGGGGGAGCCGGAAGTGTCCTGGTCCAGTTCCCCAGAGCAGGAGACCCCATGGGAATTTGCAGCTGACACCTACGTGCTCTTAAATGATGTGCCTTTTCCTGAATTGCTGGTGAGTATAGACAGCCCGAGGCACCGTGTTGAATCATGGCTCTGGTGATAATAATAATATCAGTGACAACAGCAGCAGCCACAGTGGCAGCTACTTCGTTGAGTGCTTGCTCGGAGAGGACGGACATCACCGAGCACAGCTGTGCTTTCCACCTGGAGAAATGGCAGCATTTCCCCAGCACGCCGGGGGTGGAAACAATGCTGCTCCCCGTGGGGCAACGACCGGCAATGTGACCCCAGGACACGTGGAGTCTATGCAGAACACAGGTGGGGCACCAGGGGCAGGAAGTGCTGGGGATGGCGGAGAGGGCGGACTATGGGGCAGCCTAGCTAGGTAGGAATCCTGGCTGTACCATTGACCAGGTGTGTGGTCTTGGGCGAGTACTTCCACCACTTGCCCCTCAGTTTCCTCATCTGTAGAATGGGACAATAATGGTCTTAGATGATAGGCTGCTGTGAAGATAAAATGAGTTCATACAGGTGCCATGAACAGAACCTGGCGTATACGAGTGCTCAGTAAACGTCACTAAGTGTTCCGCTTCCGGCCAAGACGGAACCCGCCTGCCTGCAACAACTGAAAACAAGACAAAATATATGAAATAACGCTTTCGAAGTCATTAGCCACAAAATGACAAAGGGGAGGGAGTCCTGAGAGAAAGGGAAGTATTTCTGTTGTTTCCCCTGTTTACAGCCTGGAGAGAGATCAGAGGCCAGAGGTCGAGCCAAACTGGGTTGTCTGAGGAGCCTGAGGTCGAATGTGGGGGAAATGGGGCAGTGGGGGTCACAGGCAGAGTAGCAGAGATGAGAGAATTTGGAGACGAGATGAGAGCCCGGAGAGACATGGCTGATTTGCAGAGTGCCTGCTGCAGGCTGGGGTGTGAGGATGCTGCCCGGGGCCGAGGAAACACAGCCAACAGGAGCGAAGGCACAACCCTGAAACCCGAGAGTGGCACTCCCACCAGCACGGAGGCCAGGTCAGGCATGGGCGGTGGCTGAAATATTCAGAAGGGTCTTGGGTCAGAAGCGGGGGATTGGCCCCAGACTGAATGTTGCTTTGTGCGTGTGTAGCAAAGTTTACAAGCAAGACTTAGAAGACATGTGTCCCTGTCACTTAACTGTGTTCCAGAACAATGTTTTAGAGTATTTATAAAAATACAAACTATCAAGTACCCCCAAAGACAAATTCACATTGACTAGCATTTGATAAAAAATTTCCAGGCAAGCAAAGAAGCAGGAAAATATGACATGTAGTGAATGTAAAAACCAATTGATCAAAAAGGACTTAAAACACAAGTGGTATAATTAGCAGACGAGGACAGTAAAACCAGCTATTAATACATTGTTAATATATTTAGAAATACAGGAGAAAGATAGGAAATGCTAAGTAGAGCCACGGTAGATGTCCAAAAGACCAAACTGAACTTTTAGAGTTGAAAATCACAATGTGTGAGACGAAAACTATACCAGATGGTTGTAATGGAAGATGAGACATTGCAGAAAAAGAGATTGGCTAACTTGACAAATTACCCAAAATGAAACACACAGAGAAAAAGAATAATAAAAGAAACGAGCAAATCATCAGCGTGCTGTGGGATGGCCTCCAGCTGCCTACCACACACATAATTGAGCCGGTCAGAAATACTCTTGAAGAAATAATGGTCAAATTTCCCCCCAAATTTCTTGACCCCTATTACTCTATAGATCCAAGAAGTACAACAAACTTTAAGCACAAGTAACACGAAGAAAATTATACCAAGGTATATCATAATAAAATGTCTCCAAACCAGTGATAAAGAGAAAATCTTAAAAGTAACCAGGGGAAAAAAGCCATATTACTTCTAAAGGAGCAAAAATAAGGAGGATAGCAGACTTCTCATCAAAAACGATACAGACCAGGGACAGTGGAGCAATGTCTTTAAAGCACTAAAAGGAAAAAACCAAAAGAGTCATCCTAGAATTCTATAGATAGGGAAAATATTCTTCACAAATAAAGGCAAAAAATGTTATCAGCTATAGAGGCTGAAAGAATTCATCGCGAGAGGGTATGCACAAGATATCTTCAAGGCAGGCAGAAGGAAGATGACAGCAGATAGAAACAGGAATCGGGACATCTAAGGAGAAAGCTCTAAAAATGATGACTATGGGGGTAAACAGAAAAGACATTATTCTCATTACTTAAATCTCTTTAAAAGATAACTGACTATTCACAATTTATATGTGGAAGTAAATGTGTAACCACGTTGGCACAGGGAGCGGGAGGGGCTGTTGTACAGCTCTTACATGGAATGTGAAGTTGTTCATTATCACTCGCTAGTTGGCCATGGGAGGTTAAAAATAAATACTACCCATCGGAAGGCAAAGACCAAAATAACAAAATGAAGGGGCGCCTGGTGGCTCAGTCGGTTAAGCATCGCACTCTTGATCTCAGCTCAGGTCTTGGTCTCAGGGTCATCACGCTGGATGTGGAACCAACTTTATTTTATTTTATTTTTTTTAAAGATCTTATGTATTCATTTGACAGAGAGAGAGACAGCCAGCGAGAGAGGGAACACAAGCAGGGGGAGTGGGAGAGGAAGAAGCAGGCTCCCAGCGAAGCAGGGAGCCTGATGCGAGGCGTGATCCCTGGGATCACACCCTGGGCTGAAGGCAGACGCTTAACGACTGAGCCACCCAGGTGCCCCACGGAACCAACTTTAAAAAAGAAAAGATGTTTAACAGAATGACAAACACAGTTATAACTCAGAAGCCAGCAAGATCAATAGAATTATAAAAATTACCCCCTCAATCCCAAAGAAGGCAGGAAAGGAAGGAAACAGGACCAAAGAACAGATGGAAGAAACAATAAAAAGCAAGATGGAAAATTTAAACCCCGCCACATCAGTAATCGCATTACATAGATCCAGTTAAAAGGCAGACATTGTCATATTGGATCCCAAAGCAAGACTCAGCTATAAGCAGCCTATGGGAAACCCGTTTTAAGTAGAAAGATAGCAATAGGTTAAAAGTAAGGGGTGGAAAATTATATACCGTGTAACACTAATCAGAAGAAAGCTGGAGCCCAGAACAATGACAGATGAAGCCGACTTGGGTGCAAACAATGTTACCAGGGATAAAGAGGGGCATTTCATAATGATACAGATGTCAATTCATGGAGTGGCTGTACCAACCATTACTATTTATGAACATAATAATAGAGCTTCAAAATGCATGAGGGAAAAGTTGGGAAGCTGCAAAGATAAATAAACAAATCACCCCTGGAAGGTGACGACAACATCCGTCTCTCGGCGACCGAGAGAACAAATGGACAGAAAATTAACAAGGGTAGAGAAAGCTTGCACAGTGCCAGCAACAAACTTCACCTAATTGGCATTTATAGAACATTCTACCGGGCAACAGCACAATACACATTCTTTTCAAGGGCACGCAGAACATTCACCAAGACAGATGATACTCTGGGTTGCATAAAACAAGTTTCACAAATTTTTAAAAAGATACAAGTCAGGCAATGTATGTTCTCTGACCACAAAGGAATGAACTTAGAAATCCGTAAGAGGACGATGTCGGGAAAATATCCTAGTATTTGGAAACTAAGTAACACACTTCTAAATAACCCACGGTACAAAGAAGAAATCCAGACGCAAATTATAAAGTATCTTGGAGTGAATGAAAATGAAAACACAACATAGACAAATCTGTGAGGCTGCTACAACAGAAATTAAAGGGAAATTGTACACCAGTGTTCAGATGGCTCTGTCTACAACAGGTCCACACCAGAGACTAAATGTCCGTCAATGGATACATAAATTCTATCCAACTGCTCATACATAAAAAAGAACGAATTATTGATACATGTGACGATAGGAATAAATCTCAAAATAATTATGCTGAGCCAAAGAAGCCAGACAAAAAGATTACATGTGGCATGGTGCCATTTCTATAAAATTCTAGAAAATGCAAACCAAACTGGAGTGATAGAAAGCAGATGGCGGTCGCCTGGGGACCGAGTGGGGTGAGCATGGGCTGTATACAGGTCAGGCTAACAGAGGCGCACGAGGACGCTTCTGGGGGTGAAGAATAGATTTATCATCTTGATTGTGGCGATGGTTTGACCGAGGTACACCTGTGTCAAAACCTACCCGATTCTACACTTCAATACGTGCAGTTTGTTGTATGCCAATCACATCTCAGTAAGTTTGTTAAAAAAAGACCTTAGCTATTGTAATATTTTGTCTCTGGCCAAGTACTAAGGACTTTTACACTCTTCTGGTTTTGTTTTTTATTTTTAAATAAAATGGGACGGAGATTCCATTATCACTCCCATTTTATGAACAAGCCCAGTTAAGCACCATGAAGTGGCTAGGCGAAAGCCACACGGTGGGAGGGGACAGAAGCCGGCACGGTCCCATCGGTTTGACTCCAGAAACCAGGCAGTGGACATCTGGGCTGCAGACTCCGTATCGATACTGGTGACTGTTATTCCCCTGAATCACGGTGATGTTTGCACTGCACCTTGGAAAGTGAGTGGACGTCCTGAAAAATTTCGTTGGCAGGGCTGAGTCGAGGCTCAGAGCTCCTGGAGGCGATGATCGAAGACCCTCCTTGCGCATCTGTGCGGAAGGTGAGCCGACGTGTCGCCAAGGCCCACCTTCTCCACCACGAGAAGCGAGAGGCTCTACTGTGGGTGCACAGAGAGGTTGAGGCCAGGCAGGCCCACGGAGCCAGCTCTTGGTGGAGCTGGACTCAGCCTCGGTTCTAGCTCTCGAAGGCCTGTGCCCTTCCTGCACCCCTGCACCCCCCGCACCAGCTTTGCCTTGCTGTGTGACCCCGCCCACAAGGCCCACTACTCCTCCAAGCCTCCTTTTCAATTCTGAGCTTTTCTGGCCCAGAATTCGGAAGTGAGGGGAGGCCCTCTGTCGAAAGGCGAGGGGCAAGGTGCTTCCAGCCGGCAGGACTGACACATGAAGAGACATGGCCCTTGGTTCTGAGTCTGACCTTTAGCAAACTCTTTAATTTCTTTGGGACTCAGGTTCCTCATCTGTAAAATGGGGCTTATCAGAGCAACCTCACGTGGTTCTTGTGAGCCCCAGGGCTCCGTGCCAAGCACACGTCGGTCCCATCCCTTGCCAGGGCCTCCTCCTCAGAGACCAGATGATTCCGAGACCTCCCTCCTCTCCCCACCCCCGCTGAAACTTTCTTTAAGAACTACAGAAGAAAATTTATTTATCCCGGGCCTTTGGGGCTGGGAACACAGGCAGATGGCTCCGGAATTAGCAGCTCCGCAGACACAGAAGGTTCCAAATACAATCAGCTCCAAACAGCCCAGCACGTCTTCCCTCCCCAGCCGAGAGTGGGGAGCAGCGTGGGCAGCCCTTCCCAGGTCACTGCCCCTTTCTTCCTGCCCTTCTGACCCAGGCATCACATCAGGCAGAGGCAGAGAGAGGGCTCAGAGCCCAGGGGTCTCAGGAAGAGAATCAAAGTGACAGGAGTCATCCATCGCCACCAGAGGGGCAGACAGAGCTGCTGTCCCCCAGTTCACACCCCCTTTCTCTGGGCAAGGCTGGTGCTGGGACGACCCTGCCCAGCCCCCCATGCATCCAGGTGGAGCCAGCTGGCACCTGTGGTCCATGGAACGTGGCTGGAGATGATGTGGTCCCCTCTGGGCCGAGCTGGGGAATCACTTGGTGACCTTCCCCCCCCACTCTCCTTCCCTGGGAACCCTGGAAGCCCCGTGTGTAGATGACGTCATCACAGATGAAGAAGCCTGGATCCCTGCATCACCGCTTAGAGGAAGCACCTCCCTGGAGGAGCTCCCGGACCAGCCACATCCACTTGGACTTCACGTGGGAGAGAAACCAGCTCTTCCTGGCTGAAGCCACTGGGACGGGGGCCTATTTGTTACAGCACCTCGCCCATCCTGACCGATACAAGCCAGGCCCACTCGTCATCCGGCCCTTCATCCAGCAGGCACCTGTCAGGCCCCTCTGGTGTCTCCTTGGGGTGCTGAGCACTGGGACACAGCTGCGAATGAGACCCCCAGGCCGCTGCTCTCGGGGAGCTCCTGGGTGCAACTAGGGAGACAGCCAAGCAAAACTTGTAAATGAACCAAAAAAAATTTACACGGTATGAAAAATGCTAGGAAAAAATGAAGGAAAATCAGATGATGAGAAACAGATGCCAGCCTGGGAGGCCATGGGGGGGGGGGCGGGGGAGTGGAGGGGGAGGGGGAGAGGGGCGCTTGGGAGGGAGGTTGGGAAGTGGCTGAGGAGGGAGCAGCAGGGCTGGACAAGCTTTCTGCAGACAGTATGGGGGGGTGTTCCCCCACCATGCGGGCCACTGTTATGCAAATGACTTCCCTCCATCCTCACCACAAAGCTGGGGGGCTGTTATTGTCCCCTTTTACAGGGGAGAGGACCGAGGCCCTAGAGAAGTGGAGAGAAGGGCGGGGATCCTGGAGCAGGGACGGGTCAGGGCCCAAAGAAAGAGGAGTTTGGCAGCTCAGCTCCTGAGGAATGGCCTGGGAGGCCTTTTTGACCCTCAGGGATAGGATCCCAAGGGCTGAAGAAGGTGCCTTTGCCCCCAAAAACCCGGGGTCACAGGAAGATCATGGTCTCTCCTGGGCTAGCTGTGTGCCCTTGGGCAATGCACTTGACCTCTCTGAGCCTGTTTTCCCCTGTGTGTGGGGAGGCAGCATCAATCCTGAGGGCCCAGGTGAGGAGCAAGGATCGAGGAGTGAGGAGAGGGGGAGAGGAGGTGAGTCAGCGTCTCCAAAAGCTCAGAGCCCAGGGCCCATCTCTGCCACAGTCCTTCATCCCGGAGAGCTTTCCTGAGCTCCCACAGCCTTCAGGCCCTGTATCCTGGGTCCTACGCCAGTCCCCCTGATCCTTCCAAGCCTGGGACACAGAAGGGCTGTCCACGAGAGGGGAATTTGTCCCCGTGTGCACAGTGAGGACAGCTGGGTGCTTGGGCCCTGTGTAGGAGCCTCTGCTTTTCCCCAGGCCCAGATGCTGGGACTCCTCTCTGGCTCCTGGAATCTGGGATGCGTCCAGCTCAGTTGAAATGTTAGAACTGGAAGAAATGTTCAGCACCAGAAAGTCTCAGATCTTCCCCGGGCGCAGACTCATTTGTTCCTGATTAAGCAAATGCCATAGGTCACCGTGTGACCATTTTTAATGTTGAATTTTTTCTGATGACCTCACTCTCACACCCTGCTCATTTCCGACCGGCTTCTCTGCCTCCAGTTCTAGTGGTGCCTCTGAAGCGAGGCCCCTTGGTTCCCCTCTTCTTCCCCCCAGCCAGTATTCCTGAGCTGCTGCTGTGAGCTCCGGAATGTTCTGGGTCCAGGGAAGCATCTAGAGCTTCCTGCGTTGAGGGAAGATGACAGAAGGAGATTGAGAGCTGACTGTGCCTGCTCTCCAGAGTCGGGGTCCCTCCTGAGACCCCAGAGGGGTGGGGGGCAGCCCAGGAATCGGCATAGACGATCCAAGGACTGCTGTCCCTCTGCAGGGTCTTCTTCTATTAGCCCACTTGTCTCCCCAAGATGGGCAGACCCCTGGAGGCAGGAATCTGTCTCCCCACAGCCAGGGGTCCACTCAGAGTCCTCACTGAATTGGCATCAGTCACTCACTGCTTGTCAAAGGCAGGCAGGAGAGGGGGGAGGGGAGTTGAGATTTAAAGAATTGCTGGCTCAGCTTCCACCCAGTCTGGAAAGCTGGCCAGTGCAGGGAAGGGGTGCGGCTCCCACCCACACAGGCCTCTGCTCCCAAAATAATCCCAGATTCTCCTGCTCGGCTCCCCGAGGACACCCCACAGAGGGCGGATGCGTGTTTTCCTGCCCGCAGGTGGTGTCTACTTCTGCGGGCTCAGTGCAGGGAAAATGCGCGTCTGCTACGGAGCAGGGAGGGAGGCGGACTCATCTCCCCAACTGCGGACATAACGGACATAACGGGGGTTCTTACCTTCCGGGGTGCTGCTTCCTCAGGGGATTTGCAGGGAATCTCTGGGGAGGAGACACTTTGGGGGAGGAGTCTGCGCCGTGTGTGGGGCTGACTGGCTGGTGGGATGTGGTCTGATGGTCGCATCAGGACACTTGTGAGACCTCTGTCCCCTCACAGCAGACGGGCAAGGACACTGCCATCCTCGCTCCCATTCAGGAGCGCCTGGGACAGAAGCCAAGAGAACAGAAGTTGCCAGGAGCTCCTGCTCGCCCTGCCCACCTCCCCCTACCTGGGAGCCACCTCGAACCCGGCAGGACACAGCTCCACCTGTTCTGGGGAGAGGGTCCCAGGGCCCCTGCTCCAGGAAGACCCTGAACCTCTTCATGGAGAATTCCAGACCCAGAGGCCTAAAGAACTGGGAACAGCACACCAGGGGCTGCTCCATCCTCCCTGCATGCTCTTCTCTTCTAGTCTGTCCTTAAGGGCCCAGCTTGGGCTCCCCCTCCTCCAGGAAGCCCTCCCTGATGCTTCTAGCCCATGCTGGCCTCTTTCTTTCCTAACTCCTCTCCTGGGCTCTGTGGGTCAGGGTGGGGTGATGGAAGGAGCCTGGGCCTTAGTGGCAGATGCCTGTAGGGTTTGGACCTGGTCTGCCATCCCGAGCTGTGTAATCTGGGGCAGATCACTTGACATCTCTGGGACTCCATTTCTTCCATGTAAAACAATGTCTTTTAATTCATTCATCCATGCCTCCGTGCATGTGTGCATACAGTGGTGATGAAAATTAAGGTATGGTTGAAGCACAGACCTTATGGTTAGAGCACCGTGTCCAGCGGGAATGTCAGGAATGCCACTGGGGCTCCTGTGTGCCCAGCCCCCCTCTGTGCTCTGTAGAGCACTCAGCGCCTCTGGGCATCCTGGGGCTCCCATGAGGGACTCAAGCTCAGGCAGCCACTCCCTAGTGGCCCTGGGAGATTCTGGGGCCGGGCTCCTCCTGACACTCCTTCAGCAGCCTCCTGTCTACCTTGTCCTGGGAGCTCGGGATGCAGGTGGCAGAGCAAAGCGGGGCTGATCGTGGGTCAGCAGCTACCACTGTGCACTTACTAGGCACCACTCACTGACTCCTTGTCCTGTTTCCTTCTCGCAACAGCCCAGGGAGCTAGGCCACTGGCAGGTGAGAAACCCCAGACCCAGGGAGGAGCCGTCACGTGGCTGGTGAGTGGCAGAGCCAGGATTTCGGCCTCCTCCAACAGGCTCCTTTACTCCACATGGCCTTGTCCCTAGGGATGGGCATGGAGTTACTTTTATTATCCTTCTACTCCAATGTCCACTGGCCAGGAGGGCAGGGTCCCAGTCCCCAGTCCGGCACCTCTGAGCCCATTTCCAGTATGTCCTGGGGGTGCTGCTCCCGCCCCCACCCCCACCCCGTGACACTGACCTCTGCCCCGAGGCCAGCTGTCCTCCTCCAAGGGCATGATGACAGCCCCTGCTGCTGCCGTGGGGGAAAGCAGCTGCTTGTTCCTCAAGCCTCCTTCATACACCTGGGATCGAGGGTCCCAAGGAGGCCCTCTGTAGCTTGAGAGGGTGGGGGTGGCTCTCAGGGAAGTGGAGAGTGGCGGGTGGGGGGACAAGGAATGGGAAATGGCCAAGTTCATTCACTTCTTTGTTCACTGTACAGATAGGGACCGTGGGCCAGACACTGCTCTCCAGGTGTGTAGGGATGGAGACCTACGGTGCGGGATTAGGACTCACGGAGCTATGATCGGACTCAACTCAAACTGGCTTACATAGAAAAAATAGATATATTTGCTCAGGGAAGGCTGGGGGGTTTCTGGCCTCAGGCCTGTCTTGATCCTGGGGCTCAGATAATTGTAACTGCTCTGTGCTGGGCAGCCTTCCAGGGCTGGGAGAATAGCAGGGGGCAAAGGAGAAGATCCTGTCTGCCTTCCTCGGGCTGACGGTCAGCGTGATCTGGGTGCATCCACACATACACGCACACACACACACTCACACAGGCCAGCTCTTTTTTCTCTCCATCTTTCACAGCTGCATTTGTGTGTTGGCTTCGCTCCTTAGGGAGGCTGTTCTCCAGCTGACCACCAGCAACTCTGGTTCTTACTGACCAACTAGGTACTTCTCAATTTTTCAGAAAAAAAAAAAAAAATCCAAGGTCTAATTCTGATTGGACCCACTTGGATCATGTGCCCATTCTTAGCCAATCACAATAGCCAAGGGGAGGAAATTACTGATTGGTTAACCACAGGAAGAGTCACTGCTCACCCTTGAAACCAGGTATGGGCTCAGCGCCCCCCAAACCACCTAGTATGGCGGAAAGAGGGGACTGAGGGTGCAGGAAGGAGGACAATACACAAAGTAAATTTGATTTTTGTCTTTTCCTTGGCCCCTGGCCTGGGACAACCCAACTCAACTGGGCTAATGTGGGGTGACCTCGAGGAGCCTCCACAATCAGGAGACAGTGCACCTGCGGTCTAGCCCCCCCCTCCAGACTCTGACTGCCCGGATCCAGTGACCACCTCTGCCTTTGGTCCTCCCAGCAGACCTGGCCTCCTTCTGAGGGGGTGTGGGTGGGCAGAGCTGCTCTGAACCTGGCTGTCCCCAGGGCACACGCTGACTCGAGCTCCCTCTCTGGCTGTGTGACCTGAGTGAGTTCCTCAACTGCTCTGAGCCTCAGTGTCCTCATCTCTAAAATGGGAATGATTAATGTAGCTGGGTGGGTTGTTGGGAGGGTTAGACAACTTGTGGATCACCTGGCCCTGGACCCAGCACATAGTAGGCACTATTGTATACAGGAGGGGCTCATGGAGCGGTAGTCTTTAGTCTGGTGCTTTGCCGGGGGCCGGAGGGTGTGTGTTGCTGGCAGGCCTGCCTCCCCCATCTGACTGTGACCTCCTGGAGCACAGGAACATGACTGATCTTTCTCTCGGTGCCCAGAGCCCTGCACATGGCCTGACCCTACGTGGTAACATCTGCTGAGTCATTGGAAACTGACATCCCAGAGGACAGAAGGACAGGGAGGGCGCTTCATGGTTATTGTCCAACAGCCGCTGGGCCTTGAACCTCTCTCCAACGTCTGTTCACAGCCACACACGTCTCTGCAGGACGTAAATTTCTTGGCAGCAAAGGGGTTATTTAAAGCCTCCATTAAAACAGCTGGACCTTGGTGGAAACAGAGCAGTTGTCACTGCTGGGGCCCGAGAGGTGCCTGAGAAGGGCAGGAGCGCACAGGCGGGATTTATTCCAGGCCTTTTAGAGGCACCTGTGCTATGGCCATGTTCGAGATGTGAAGATACCTTCTGACCTTGGCGGTGGGAAGGGCAGCCCCGTGTTCACAGTGGAGAGGCACATGTTAATGTTCCTGCGCTGGGGAGGGAGGCTTGCTCTCTTTCTCCTGGAATCTCATCATTCTTAGAAATTCCCTGAGACCTGGCTGCCATGGCAGATAGGAGAGGAGGCACTTTTCCAGCAGCAACAAAATCACACCTCACTGGTGGCTGCTGGATTAATCGGTCCAGCCTGGGAGGACACCTACCCTATGCTGGTCCCCAGGCTTGCTGCTTTGCAGAGAGCCCAGCGAAGGAGGCTGGCACATGATGTGGATTTGCTGTTACTATTACTGTTGTTATTTCTAGGCTCCCCTACCCCCATTCCGACTGCCTTTATCATCAGAAGCCAGAACCCCCCCCCCCACCCATCCCTCTCCAGACTCTCATATCAATAGGGCTTCATTCCCTTTATTGACTCAGTTAATCCCAAACTCCACATATTTGAGTGGGGGGCAGAACTCTTACTGTCTTGGCATGTCATCTGGGTTTAGTAGAGCTTATTCACTGTGGGAACAAAAATATCCTTCTCAGGTCAGTGGGGACAAGCATGAGCATGTGGCTTTTAGTTTCTGATTGTGGTTCATGGGCTGATGCTTTCTCTTTTTAACCTCCCAGACAGAGACCATCACCAATAGACCCCATGCCATTTGTTTCCAAGTGTCTGGGCAAGATCTTCCTGCCCCAAATCATAGATTCTTGGGGCAGTAGCGTGGAGAGGAACCAGGGAGATCATCTGGTTAAATGTCCTCATGGTATAATTGGGAAACTGAGGCCCAGACTGGGGAGGCAGACTGCCCAAGGTCACGTAGTGAGTTGGTAACTGAACAGAGAACAGGATTTGAACTCCTGACCCAGGGCTGATGTTCTGTCTGCCTGAGCCACATGGATCCCATGCCTCCGGGCTGGCTGGGCCCAAATCCCAAGCCTGAACAGACAAGAGATGGGGAGCTGGGCAGGAGGTGTGGACTTGGGTGGAGGGGATGAAATCAAGCCCATGGAGTGAAAGCCTCATGCTGGGCCCCTCGGGCTCTGGAAGGGACAGTGATTGAACAGTCCCGACTGAAGCCAGTGGACAGACTTGAACCTGATGTCATGGCAGCCGTGGATGAAATTGTTACAGGCTCTTGATAAAATGAGGGGAAAAAAGGTCGATGTAGTTTGCTGGTACAGAGTTGCCAACTCCTAACACCTCCCAAACGACTCTTCTGACCCCAGTTTTAAAGTGCATTTAAAAATCGGTGTGATTTAGCAATGAACTTCACCGAATTGGCTGGACTTTCCTGAGAGTCTGCACACGCTGTTAACAGGCACAGGCCTGCGTCTGCTCTATCCCTCTGCCCTTCAGGGTTGCAAATCATCCCTCAGAGGCACAGCGAAGTTGAAGCCCCGCTTCCTAATCCAGAAATGACAGTGTCATTGTCCCTGAGGGCCGTCCCAGCACCAGCGGGAACACCACAGCCCCCCGAACCCTGGCCTGTCGACTTGCCTTCTTTGTTTCTTTTAGGGTGCTTCTCGCACGTAGATGACATCTCAGGTGCTGGGACATTGCAGGGGCTGGTGATATAAGGAGGGTGACTCTCGCTGGTGTGTCTGGAGCCTCTGTGTGGGTGGGAGATGATAGGGGCCACCGCTGTCAGCTTTGGTCTGGATTTAGTGGCAAGTTCTGTGGCCATGTCCCTGGATCTGGACGGCCCACCTTGTTTGCTGTAAGAATTGGTCATTCGGTCTTCTGTGGCTGCCCGCTATTCTGGATCAAAAACAGAATCTTGACTGGGACCTTCCAGGGCCTCGTGACATGTGGCCTTGCGGGGTCCCTGCAGGTCACCCTCCGCAGCCGCGCACGTCTCTTTTACTGCCCCCAGCACCTGCTTCGTGCCATGCTCCTTCGTACCTCTGGGCCTTTACACGTGAACTCCGTCTTCGTCTCTATTCCCACTGCCGTTGGTGGTGAGATCGGCCTGACAGCAGGAGCCTCGGCAGCCCCACTGTGCAGCGTGCCTCTCGTGGGAGCAGGGCAGGAAGTAGGATTGCCAATCGGGAGATTTTTCAGACGAACCTTTTAAAATGTGTATCTTATTTAGGGAGATCGACTCCCTCATAAGCTGAATCAGTGATTTATTAATAGTTTAAAAAAGTCATACCATAACTTCTTTAAGCATCAGAGACCCAATACTTGAGTGTGGCAGAGCTTCGGCAGAAAGAAATGGTTTCTAAGGAATGAAGACTCAGGCTTGTGACCATGTCAGTGTCAGGCAAACCCAGTCATTCTTAGAAATGAAACCAAATGGCCCCGGGTTGCGGAGCCGAGAGTGGAGGTCTCTGAGAACCACGCAGGGGCAGAACGTGGGCGGGTGAATATGGTGGCATCGACCCCCCAGGGCGTCATGTGTAGCCTACACACAGGCCACGGATCCGAAGTGAGGCTGAGTCACTGCAGTAAAATAACATTAATGATTCTTGTCATCATTCTTTCAACTAACTTTACTGAGCCACGGCCTGGGAGCCAGGCACAGCGCCAAGTCCTTCCTAAACATTTTAGGGTTGAATCCCATACAACCTTAAGAGGGGAATCCCTCAAATCTCCCATGTTGCAGATGAGGAACTTGGTGCTGAGAGGTGGGGTCACTCGCCCAGGTCCCGTAGGAGAAAGTGATACCCACCCGGGTTCTGGTGGAGCCCTAGACACTCCGTGCTTCTAGCCCTGGGGACCACAGCCTCAGTGACCTTATCTGTACTGGTGGGTGGGGCTGCTGGCCCTAGGGCAGGAGTGGGGGGTGCAATGAGGAGGTACCTGGGAGCGCTGACCCCACCTCCCTCTGTTCTTTGTCTCTGGATGGAGGACCGCCCAGGGTGGGGGCTCTGCTCTAGCCACAGCCTGTGATGAGAACAGTCAGCGCTCCAGCCTCCTTTCCTGCCCATGGTCTCTGCCACGGCCATCGAGAGGACTGCCAGCCGCCCTTTGAGCAGATGGGGAAGCGGAGGCATGGCCCAGGGCCTCCCTGTGCGGCTCCTCTTCCGAGACTCCCACCTGCCCGGGACAGACTGGCTGCAGATCACCGTCAGTGTGGATTTTCTTCACTGCCCCACTTCCACTCCTTCTCGTCTTTTTTTTTTTTTTTAAGATTTTTTTATTTATTCATTTGAGACAGAGAGATACAGAGAGAGAGCATGAGCAGGAGGAGAGGCAGAGGGAGAGGGAGAAGCAAACTCCCTGCTGAGCCGGGAGCCCTCCCTTGAGCTCCATCTGACCTGAGCTGAAGGCAGACGCTTGACCATCTGAGCCACCCAGGCGCCCCGCTCCTTCTCTTCTTTCTGGTTTTGTTTTTTCCTACTTGCTGTGCTGCTGACAATTTCATTCTCTGCTTCCTGATTTTCTCCCAAATTCAAGAGAAGCCAAGTCACCAGGGTGTGTCCGACTTTAGGACTGAAGCCGGCCAGCTGCTCTTGGAAGGGCCTGACTGGTCTCTGCATATGGAACGTCTGCCCCTCCCTCTCATCCCCACCCCCACCCCGGGGTCCAGAGCTCCTGGTCCCAGGTTTCCAAGCTGCTAACCAGGGGCTCTTCTGCCCAGCAGGCACCTGGGCTCCAGCCCCTCCGCACAGCCTGCAGGGCCCAGGCTCCCTCTTTTCTGCTCCTCTAGATTTGTCATTCTTCCTGAGGGATGAAGGGTTAATAAGCATTCTGGGAAATCGGGGGCATTTAATCTTTTATATTCTCGGGATGCCTTGGGGGTGGTTTTACTCGGCCTCTCAGCCCCCACCCCCACCAAAGGCTGTGTGATCCTCTGGGTGGTGGGAGCTTCAGGAGCTGCCCCTGGATGGGGAGGGGATCCTGCGGGGGGGGGGGGCTTGGTAGGGGGAGGAAAGCGTCTCAGGCTCTTCTGTCCCAGAGAGAAGGGGCCAGCGCCTAGCGCGGGAGGTGGGAGGGAGGAGGACACCCTCTGTCCTGAGCTTTCCAGCCTCAGAGCTTGTCACCTGGACTCTAACGTCTCAGATCTCATGTCAGGTGTCATTCACTCGTCGGTGCACCGACGGTGTGCCAGGCCCTTTCCTGAGTGCTTAGAAACAACAGAGAGATCCCTGCCCTTGTGTTGTTGACAACCTTGTAGGGAGACAGATGATAAATGGTAAATACAACACGTTCTCTGGCATGTTAGCAGGTGGTGCGCACCGCGGAAAAGAAGAGAGAGCACGGGGTGCTGAGAGGAGCAGGTGCGTGGAGGGGGCAGGTGCGTGGGGGGGCAGGTTGCATATTCAGTAGCGTGGGGCCCAGCAGGCCTCCAGGAGCAGAGACCCGAAGAGGTGAGGGGTGCGCCCAGCAGGCAGCAGGGAGGGCATGCCAGGCAGAGGGAATGGCTTGAGCAAAGGCCCTGAGGTGGGAAGATACCCGTGTTTGAGGAGTAGTCTGCAGGCTGGTACATTTGGAGGAATGGAAGGAAGAGGGGGAGACTGGAGGAGGAGAGGTTACAGGCAAACAGAGGCCAGATCATGTAGGGCCTTGAATGTTACTAGGAGGAAGTGGGAGCCAGGGGCAGGGGCCTGAGCCGAGCGGCTCGGTGGGACTTGCATTTTAAAAGCCTCTTTCTGGCTGTGTATTGAAGTAACTTTAGTCCGTGCACGCTGCTGTAACAAAGGGTCATAGATTGATACTGATAAACAGCAGAAATTTATTTCTCACGGTCTTGGAGGCGGGGAAGTCTGAGATCGCGGGGCTAGAACATCTGGTGTCTGGTGGGAGCTCACTTTCGGGTTCTCAGACAGCCTGCTTTTCCCTGTGTCCTCATGTGGGGGAAGGGCGAGGGAGTTGTCGGGTCGCTTTTATAAGGGCACTCATCCCATTCGTGAGGCCTCCACCCCCGGGATCTAATCGTGTCCCAAAGGCCCCACCTCTTAATACCATCATAGTGGGGGGTAGGGTCTCAACGCATCAGTTTTTGGGGAGACACAATCACTCAGTCAACAGCCATGGGCCAGGGTCCAAAAGCAAGGAGGTGTGTTGGCAGGTGGAGGGCTGTGTTGGTGGCTGGGCTAGGAACCAGGGGACAGAGGGCAGTGGCTCAGAACTGGGAGAAGGCCATGGGGTGGTCGGTGAAGGAGCCAACAGGGTTTCCCAAGGACTAGCTATGAGTTGAGAGAAAGAGGGGACACAAGGGTGACTCTCAGGTTTGGGCCCTGACCCCAGGAAGGATGGAGTAGCCAAAGCTTGTCCTCAGATCAGACTGGGGATGGGGTGGAGGGAAACACAAGCCTCAGGGCAGGGGCTGGCTTCACCTTGGCGGGCCCCTGACGTGGAGGAGACCGCGCGGGTAGTGAGGCCCCAGGGTCCTGGGTGCAAACCCAGCTCTGCCCCTCCCTGGCTGTGGGGCCTCGGGCAGACCCTTTTCCTCTCTGGGCCTCGGGTTTTCATCCACAGGTGGGGATTCTGAGGGTGCCCACCCCCAATGGTCGTGGCAGGGATTAAATGAACCCAGTATAATGAGGTGCTTAGGACAGAGCCTCATGCAGACAGAGTGTGTGGGTGTTTGTTTGTTAGGAGAAGGGCCTGGGCATACAGTAGGTATTCAATAAGTGTTTCCTTTCAGGTTAGGGAAGAGACCACTTACCCCAGCCTCAGACTCTCTGGGCCCCCTCTCAGGCTCTCCTGCCCTGTAAGACCCTGGGGTCCCCTGTCCCCATGAGAAGCTACCCAGGGCCACTGGGATCCATGGTGACCAGGCTCCAATTTCGAGCTGCTACCCCATCAGCGCCCAAGGAGTCAGGCACAGAGGGACTCGGCCTCCTGGCTGCGGGGGAAGGGCTCATCCTCAGCCTGGGCCCCTTCAGTTGCAGCAGTGGGGCTGCTCTGAGGCTGCGGGCAGCCCTGCAGTGTGGCGAGCCCTTTAGACAGAAGGGCCCTGGAGGATGGAGGAGAGAGCAGAGGGAGAGGAGGAGGGGGCTGGGGAAGTGAGGGGCGGGGCCCCGGAGACAGGGGCGCCTGTGCCTGCATCCTCCGCCCACCTTGGAGCAGTTTCCTTGCCCCTGCCTAGTGATGTGGGGGGTGCGTGTGTGTGGATGTGTGGGTGTGGGGTGGTGGGGGGTATGGGGGTGTGTTTGTGTGGTGTGGGGGATGTGGGGGATGTGGGTGGCATGGGGTGCAGGGGAGTGGGGTGTGTGGGCGGTGTGGGGGCATGGGGAGCGTGTGGGGGTCTGGGGGTATGAGGGGTGTGGGCAGTGGCGGGCATGGGGTGTGGGGTGTGGGGGCAGAGTGGGGGGTGTGGGTGATGTGGGGGGTGGGGGTGATGTGGGCTGCACAAGCATAGGCTGGGCTCAGACACCCCTGGGTTCAAGCCCCTTTCTGGCCCGCACTCACTGAGTGACCTTGGGTAAGTCACTCAGCCCCTCCGTGCCTCAGTTTCCTCACCTGCCACATGGAGACAATGACAGCACCTGCCTCTTGGGACTGTGGTGAGGATGAATGAGGCGGTGCAGAATCAGGGCTAGCAGGGCCCGACAGCGTGTTAGTGCCACCTTGGGCACCCACGTCACTGGGCGTGGCCGGGCCGACACGGACATCAGCGCATGGTGCGTCGGTCCACAGACACCTTCCCACAGGTGTTCTCATCGGATCCCCACCGTGACCATTTCGAAGATGAGGAAGACGAAGCTCAGAGAGATGAAGAGCTTTGCGTCGCAGTGAGCACGAGGCCCCGATCGAGGGGCTCTGGGCTCCCACGGCCCACCCGCCACCCCTGCGGGCGCCTCTCACATGCAGCAGTGACAGGCAGGGCTAGTGTGCCAGCACTGGGCATTTATAGGAAAGTCTCCTCTGACCCTCCCATCTCTGTGAGGTGGGCATTTAAATCCCCAAATCCCCATTTTACAGATAAGACAATTGAGGCTCTGGAAGATTGAGTGAGTGGCCTACAGCTTCTTGGGTAGGAACTCAGAGGTGCTTTGTCTTTATGTCCCACTGTGTCCTGCTCAGCACTGAGCATACGGTAAGCAAATGATGTACTAAATCCCTGAACGGTTTGACTTAAGGCAAGTAGGAGCCCTGCAGGGGCTGAAAGTTCACGGTCCTCACTCTCTCGTCCGACAGTGACACCTGTCCTGGACGCCCTCAGCACGCAGCCTGGAGAGCATGTGGGCGGGTGGGGCAGGAGGTCCCGGAGCTGGGCTGGGGGCTGAGATTGGGGCTGGCAAGATAGCGGGGGGGGAGGCACAGTGCAGGTGAGAGAGCACTGAAGCCCGGCCTGGATGGACTCCTCGTGAGGGCCATTGAGGGACACGACCCCCAGGTGTTGGTGTGGTTGGTGCTTCCTTTATAGAGGTAACCCCATTCCTGTCTGCTCTCCACTGCTCCAGAGACCTCTTGGCCTGGGTCACACTCACCCCTCACTGCGGCTTGTTAATTTCAATCACCCATCAATTTGTAAAGGTTCGCTAACTGGTAAGAATTGGGCAGCCACTATGAGACTCAAAGTGAAGGTAAAAAGAATTTAAAGATGCCTGCCCGTTATTGTATTTTTATGGTTCTGCATTTATTGCCTGTGTTTTTTCCAAGAAGACCTTTTTGGGGAGCACTTTCAGGTCTACGATAACATGAGGAAGAAGGTACAGACATTTCCCAGGTACTCCCTGCCCCCACACATGTGTAGCCTGCCCACATTATCAAAATTACTCACCGGGTGCCTGGGTGGCTCAGTCGGTGAAGTGTCTGACTCTTGATTTCGGCCAGGTCATGATCTCAGGGTCGCGAGATCGAGCCCCGTGTCGGGCTCCATGCTCCGCCTGGAGTCTGCTTGAGATTCTCTCTCTCCCTCTTCTTCTGCTCCTCTCCCTGCTCTCACACACATTCTAAATAAATAAATAAAACCTTAAAAAAAATTACTCACCAGAACCGTACATTTTTTTGCCAAGGATGAGCCTGCCCTGACACATGTCCATCACTCAGAGTCCATAGTTTACCTTCAGGCTCACTGTTGGTGTTGGACATTCTGTGGGTTTGGACAAATGTATAATGATATATATCCTTCATTATGATATCATACTGAGTATTTTCACTGCCTTAAAAATCCTCTGTGCTCTGCCTATTCATCTTCCTCCCCGCCCAACCTGCAAACACTGATCTTTGTCCTATCTCCATAGCTTTGTTTTTTCTGGAATGTCATATAATTGAAATCGTACAGTAGCCCTTTCAGATTTGTTTCTTTCACTTAGTAGTAGGCATTTAAGTTCCCTTCATGTCTTTTCATGGCTAGATAGCTCACTTATTTTTAACGCAGACTAACATTTTATTTTATTGTTACTTATTTATGATTATTAATGTGCCACAGTTTATCCATTCACCTACTGAAGGACATCTTGCTCTTTCCAAGTTTGGCCAACTATGAATAAAGCTGCTGTAGAGATTCATGTGTGGGTTTTTATGTAGACCTACATCTTCCACTCCTTTGGGTAAATACCAAGGAGCGTGGCTGCTGGATTACATGGTAAGAGCACGTTTAGATTTGGAAGAAAGTGCGAGACTGTCTTCTAAGGTGGCTGTCCCATTTTGCATTCCCGTCAGCAATGTCTGAGAGTTCCTGTTGCTCCACATGCTGGCCAGCATTTGATGTTGTCAGTGTTCTGGGTTGTGGCCATTCTAATAGGTGTAAATGCTATTTCTTTGCTTTAATTTGCATTTCCTGGATGACGTATGATGTGAGCATCTTTTCATATGCTTATTTGCCATCCGTATATCTTTAGTGAAGTGTCTGTTAAGGTCTGTGGTCTGTTTTTCAACTGGGTTGTTTATTTTCTTATTGTTGAGTTTTAAGGGTTCTCTGTGTATTTTGGATGACAGTGCTTTATCAGATGTCTTTTGCAAATATTTTCTCCTATTCTGTGGCTTATCATCTTTCTTTTGATAGTGTCTTTCATAAAGCAGATGTTTTTAATTTTAATGAAGTCTAGCTATTGATTGTTTTTTCACGGAAGGTGTCTTTGGTGGTGTATGTAAAAAGGCATCACCACACCCAGGGTCACCAAGGTTTTCCCTTATGTTATCTTCTAAGAGTTTTATAGTTACGTGTTTTACATTTGGGTCTCAAATCCATTTCAAGTTAATTTTTTGTGAAGGGTGTAAGGTTTGGGTCTAGGTTCTCTCTCTCTCTTTTTTTTTTTTTGCATGTGGATGTGTTATTGTTCCAGCACCATTTGTTGGAGGGACTATCTCTGCTCCTTTGTCAAAGATCAGCTGACTATATTTATGGGGGTCTCTTTGGTTTACTCTGTTCTATTGATCTATTTGTCTATTCTTTCACAAATACCACACTCTCTTGAGTACTTCAGCTTTATGGTAACTCTTGAAGTCAAGAGTGTCGGTCCTCCAATTTTGTTCTTCTTTAATATTGTGATGACTATTCAGGGTTTTGTTTGTTTGTTTGTTTTTGTTTTTGTTTTATTTTGTTTTTTTTACCTCTCCATATAACCTTCTGAATGAGTTTGTCAATATCTGTAAGATAACTTACTTCGATCTTGACTGGGGTTGAAATGAATCTATAGATCAAGTTGGAAGCAACTGACATCTTGACAATATTGAGTTTTCCTATCCATGAACATGAAATACCTATCCATTTATTTAGTTCTTTGATTTTGTTTATCAGGGTTTTATAGTTTTCCTCAGATAGATCTTGTAAATATTTTATTAGATTTATACCTATTTCATTTTAGGGGTGCTAATGTAAATAGTATTGTGTTTTTCATTTCAAATTCCACTTATTCATTGTCGATATATAGGAAAGCAATTAACTTTTGTATATTAACCTTGTATCCTGCAATCTTGCTATAGTCTCTCATTAGTTCCAGGAGTATTTTTGTTGATTCTTTTGGATTTTCTACATAGACAGTCATGCCATCTGTGACCAAAGACAGCTATATGTCTTTCTTTCCAATATATATATCTTTTATTCTCTTCTTGCCTTATGGCATTTGCAAGAATTTCCAGTACAGTGTTGAAAAGGAGTGGTGAGAGAGGACATCCTTGCCTTGTACCTGATCATAGTGGGAATTCTTCCAGTTCCTCACCATTAAGAATGATGTTCATTGTAGGTTTTTTATCAAGTTGTGAAAGTTCCCCTCTTTCCCTAGTTTACTCAGAGTTTTTATCATGAAAGGCTGCCGGATTTTGTCAAATGCTTTTTCAGCATTTATTGATATATGTGATTTTTCTTTCTTAGTCTGTTGATATAATGGGTTACATTAATTGATTTTCAAGTGTTGGATCAATCTTACTTACCTGGGATAAATCCCAGTTGATCGTGGTGTATGGTTCTTTTAGTTTTTCTTGAATTTAATTTGCTAATATCTTACTGAAGATTTTGCATCAATGTTCATGAGTGTAGTTTTCTTTCCTTGTAATGTCTTTGGTTTTGGTATTAGGGTAATGTTGGCCTCATAGAATAAGTTAGGAAGTAGTTCTCTTCTTCTATCTTCTGAAAGAGATTGTACAGTGTTGGTATCATTTCTTTTTTAAATGTTTGATAGACCTGACCTGTGAATCGTGGGGACCTGGTGCTTTCTGTTTTTGAAGGTTATTAATTATTGATTTAATTTCTTTAATAGATACAGGCTTATTTGGAGCATCTACTATTTTGTGTGTGAGTTTTGGTAGGTTGTATTTTTCTAGGAATTGGTCCATTTATCTAGGTTATTACATTTGTGGGCATAGAGTTGTTCATAACGTTCCTTTGTCATCCTTTTAATTTCTGTGGGCTCTGTACTGATGTCTCCCCTTTCATCTCTGGTATTAATAAGTTTTGGCTTCTCTCTTCTTTATTTAGCCTAGCTAGAGGCTTGTTGATGTATTGATCTTTTCAAAGAATTAGCTTTGGTTTCATTGATTTTTTTCAATTGATTCACTTTTCTAAAATATTTAAAATATACTTTCTAATTTTTTAAAATTACTTGGTACCTAAATGTATCTCTTTTATTTTTATTTATTTTTCATTTATGCAATTTTTATTATCCTGGTACTGTGCAGCACAAAATGTTCTGGTGCCTGGGATTCAGCAGTGAAGAAAATGAACAAAAATTCCCACCCACATGGAGTTTATGTTCTGGAACTGGGGGGAGTGGGTTGGGAGAGACAATAACCAAAAATTTCAAAAATTCATTTTAGTCCTTAATTTCCTAGTGAAGCTAGCTCTAAAAAAGCTTGTCAAAGCAAGAGTTCTTCATCATTCTCTTGAGTGTGTCTCTTTTAAATCTCACGTAAAGTTCTGATGATTGATATTTAATTAACATGACTAAATATTAGTGGTGTGGTTTGTGTAGAAGGAGGTGTGTCTCCCACGCTCAGGGCTGTAGAAGGAGGGACTGACATGGATGAGGGGGGGAGGTATCTTACAGCCTCCAAATGGAACAGCTTCTCCACTAACTTCCCAAGGTGATCTTGGCAGCCCAGAGTAGGGTCAGATGTCCCAGACTGCTACCTTCTAGTGGGAGCTGTGGCCTCAGGAAATTACAAAATCTTTGTAAGTAGGCATTTTTCTAAAATGGGGGTAATGATATCAACATCATGGGGTCGGTGTTCTCTTCCTGAATGAGTCTTAGGACAGAGGTCAAATTCAGTGAATGTTGGTGGACAAGGCAGGGGAAGGGCATTCCAGAGAGAGGGCACAGCATAATCAAAGGCCTGGAGGCATAAACTGTATTTCACTCTTGCCTGGTTATAACCAGAGCATCAATCATAACAAAAGAATGAGGGTCAGATTTAGGGTGACTTTGCTGAAATGCTGAAATTTCTGGGAACCCAGCTAAGAAGGTTGTTGGAAACATTTACATGTAATGTTTAAGTTCATGGATTTTGGAGCCAATGCCTGATGGCAAATCTGGCCTCTGCCATTTTTAATCTATGTGATGTTGGGCAAGTTACCAAACCTCTCTGTGCCTCAGTTTCCTCATCTGTGAAGTGAAGATAGTGACAGCTCCCCCTCCTGGGCTGGGGTGAGGATAAACCTGCGTAAAGCCCCTCAAGTGGTCCCTGGCCCCCAGCAGGCATCATGAGGGCATTTGCTGGGACGTATGCTCAATGACTAATCCTGAGAACCACCAGGCAGTGGGGTGTTCAAGGTCACTGATCCCATTGAAGAAACTGAGTCCCAGGGAGTGAATTGGCTTCTTCAAGGTCACGTGGCTGAGCTGGTGCGTGGGAGCTGAGATCTGCCCCCATCTGTCTGATTGGGAGCCCACCCAGTGCCCAGAGCAGTGTCAGACCCGTGGTGGGGCTGCCCTGCCCCTCCCAGCCCTCTGGGGGGCTCCTATTGCACCAGCCCGAGTGGGCCCAGACCCAGGGGTTCACGGGAGACCCCAGATGCTCAGTGGAGAATGGCCCAATCTGCGCACACATAGCCCAGACCCGCTGGGGGATGCCCTCCCCCTGGTTTCATCCAACCTTGGACTGAAGCCTGCACACAAAGGCCCTCTCAGTCCCTTCCGCAGGAGACAGGGGCCCTCTTCAGATGGTAACAGAGGCCCAGTTACCAGCCCCTCCTTGAATTAATATAAGCATAGCATTTCTGTTGAAATCCCTGTCTGGATTAACCACTGGCTAGAGGATTTAACTCGTGTACACACAGAAAATCTCCACACACTTGTCTCCTAATATTTATTCTGGCGACTGGAACATGCAGATAAGGTGAGTGCCTGATGTTGGAAGTGCAGAATAAATTTACATTCTCAGAACCACAAGAGCCACATATATATATATCCACGTGATGAGCCTGGCTGGGGCCTAGGAAGGGGGAGAGGCAGCTTCTGGCCCATGGAAGATTTGACTGGTGCTTCTCTAGCAGCAAAGACTCACATGTGGGAATCCCAGCTCCTTAGAACCCAATAGTCCTTGACTCCCAGAATCTTAAATTCCAAAGTCTTAGAATCTTCAGTGAATAGAATCTTAAAACTATAAAATATTCAGTCAGAATTACAGGGTTTTAGGATTTCATCATCTTGTCCAGACACCCAGCTGGTATCCTAGTCCCTTCCACAATGTTGCAGCGAATACATCTTGTCCCAGCATCGCCTCCTCCAGGAAGCCCTCCTTGACTACCCAGCCTGGTTCAGAGCCCCCATCACAGGCCCTTATGGCTCCATCTGCTTTGCCTTATGAGACCCACTGGGAGTGTCATTTTAAACTTGATTCCTACTCCTACCGGGAACTCTGGAGGCTAAGAGAGCATCTGCTGCTGTTCATGCATGGACCCCCAGCACGGAGGCTGGCATGTAGTAGATGCTCAATGAATCTACCCCACAGGCTACACGGCCCCCAGCTGCAATGGAACTGCTCTATAAGGCAGGATCCGTGGCCACTTACCTCTGGGTAACGGGGCCCTGGCTGAGCCCACATGGGGCAGGGTGTGCAGACAGTGTCCACTTTCCTCTACTGGGGTCACTGGGTCAGGGGAACTTTAGGGGGAGAGAGCAGGACCAGGATCTGTGTGGGTGTTCAGAAAAGCCAAGTGACCCAGTGGGTCAGGGCCCCAGCTGTGGAACCAAATGCCTGCCTGTAAACCCTGGCTTTTCCACTCCCTAGCTGAGTAGCCTTGGACAAGCTATTCGAGCCTTCCTGTGCCTCAGTTTCCCCAACTATAACCTGAGGATGGCCAGAGTTCTTACACTGAATGCGATAATAGATGTAAAGCTCATAACTCAGCACCTAGTATACAGTAAAGGCTCAATGGGTGCTCAAGTCTTTGTATCACCTAAGTTGTGTTCACCGGAGAGCGTTCCCCAAGGAGGAGGCACTAAAGGACCGAGTGAATACAGTGACTCAGCAGCTAACACCAGCCGTGGGCCACGCCAGCTATGACAGAGATGGAGGCCACGCGTGGGCACAGTGGCCTGGACTCCACTACGCAAGAATGATCTAGCACTGCTGCTTCTGCAAACCAACCACCAGCAACACAGACCATTGCTGAGCCTGGAAACGGCGCCGTGCCTCAGGGAGAGCAACCGGCAAGTTGGCCACATCGGGCCCCTTGCAGGTGGAAAGGCCCAGTGGTTTGTTCTCATAGGAGTAGCCATATCTTCCTAGCGGGGGTCCACCTGTCCTGCCTGGGGGGCCTCAGCCAGTGCCACCATCTGGAGGTTTACAAAGCGTTGGACCCACTGGCCTGGGATCTCACGTAACAGTGCGTCAGTCCTGGGGTGGCTTGCTTACTGTAACGGAGGTGCGGGGACAGGCTCACGGCCAGTTTGTATCGCACGCCGTCCACTCAGAACCTGCCATCTGCACGGGGTGTTGGAATGGTCTCCCGCAAGCCCAGCTAAAGTGCCATTCGGGAGGAAATGCTGTGTGAGGACGAGGGTCCATCCTGCAGGATGCAGTAATGCACTGAATCAAAGCCTTTTATGAGGGGCTGCGTCCCTAACGAGAATACAAGGGGGTTAAGAAACAACAGGTGGAAGTGAAAGTGGCTCCGCTTATCACCACTCCTAGTGACTCCCATCCCTGCAGTCCTGGGCTCTGCAGGGCTAGATGTCCTGCTCCCCAGAGGACCCACACGTGCCAGGGAACACAGGAAGAGTCTCTGGTTGGTTTGCTACGGTGGCTGCCTAGGTGCTTTGGGCCCCTTGTATCCAGGGACTAGATGGCAAGAAGGTGGCGGGGGCACCGTCTTGAGAAGGGTCATGGACGCAGATCAATTACACTTGCTCGCAGAGGAGAGGGCTGCTGCCAGGCACTGGGGTGGGGAGGAGTACGTGTGGAACCCTGATGATCTGGTGGGTACCTCTGATGCTCCCTCACGGGGGGCCTGGCCATCCAGCCGTGGAGAATGCTGTCAACCGAGGGCCTCACTCTGTTAGCATCTCCAGGCTGGCCTCCTCTGCAGAGAGCTCCTTCCCTGGGGGCCCACTCAGGGCAGAGTGAGGCAGAGGGGTCCGGCCAGTTCTGCCCCGTGCGATCAGCTCAGACAGATGCCACTCACACCTCTCGATCCCCGCTCCAGACCCGGTTGGCAGAGGTAGTCAGATCCGCACCATAGTTTGGCTTCCTTCCCTCCAGCCCTGCTTCCTCCCTTTGCCCAGTTGATCCCTCCTAAATGTCTCTTACCCCTAAATCCATCTCCAGGATCCATGTTGTGACAGGGGAAACTGGTGACTTTGCATCTGTCAAACCAGAGTTTGAGTCCAATGCCCATCATTTTTTTTTTTAATTTTATTTATTTATTTATTTTTCAAATGATTTTTTAATTATATTATGCTAGTCACCATACAGTACATCCCCGGTTTCCGATGTAAGGCTCGATGATTCACTAGTTGCGTATAACACCCAGTGCACCATGCAATACGTGCCCTCCTTACTACTCATCACCGGTCTATCCCATTCCCCCACCCCCCTCCCCTCTGAGGCCCTCAGTTTGTTTCTCAGAGTCCATAGTCTCTCATGTTTCATTCCCCCTTCTGATTACCCCCCCTTTCTTTATCCCTTTCTTCCCCTACCGATCATCCTAGTTCTTATGTTCCATAGATGAGAGAAATCATATGATAGTTGTCTTTCTCTGCTTGACTTATTTCACTTAACATTATCTCCTCCAGTGCCGTCCGTGTTGCAGCAAATGTTGAGAACTCGTTCCTTCTGATAGCTGAGTAATATTCCATTGTATATATGGACCACAACTTCTTAATCCAGTCATCTGTTGAAGCAATGCCCATCATTTAACCAGCTGGGTAACTGGGTGGTAAATACCTCATCTCTCTGTGCCTCGATTTTCTCATCTATGAAATGGGGCTAATAAATCCCCCGGCCCTGCAGGGATGTAGAGAATGGATAAGAAACTGCTTTGTAAAGAAAAATATGTACGCACACACACACACACACACACACACACACTAAAAACGTCTCTGCTTGCCCCCATGCCTATGGTACAAGCCGAGAGCTACGGGAGGGGGCCTGGCTGGATCTGAGATCCTGCTTGGAAAGAGATCTCAGCAGACTGACTCCTGAGGCCAACACACCAGCATGTGCTGCTCAGCCTGCCTTTCCAGGTCCCCGCAAAAGGGAGTGGCAGGTGGCAGAGGCCCATGGCGGGGCGGGGCAGGATGAGAGGGGGAGGTGGGGGCACTATTCCATTCTCTTCCCTTTTTTCAGGGAGCCTCCCCTGCTCAGGCTGCCGCACCCCCTTTCAGATCAGAACATCTCAATCCATCAGAACAAGACGTGGCTGTGCCAGCCCACATGCGGGGGAGGGGCGGCTAAGTCTAGAAAGGCCTCACGAGATCCCACCCACTCCATGTGTGAGCGAGCAGACGGGCAGACAGGCCAAGACAGGCCGGGTATTTCCCGAGAGCCCCAGGTTAGGTGGGGAGAGATGCGGGCGGCCCAGCCTGGGCCGGGGCTCCAGAAACTGATGCATTAAAGAAAATATTTATCAACAAACCAGGGCAGGAATCAACCCCCCTCCCTGTTCGAGGAGACCTTGAATGATGGTTCCCGGATCCGCCTGCCCTGGGTTTTGCTTCTCATTGAAGGTGATGGGTGCGTTTTAATAAGCCCGGCCCCAGAGACATCCGCAAGGCTGTCCATCTCCACCATCTCCCAGCGGTCAGCATGGCCCATCAGGGAAACACACTCATTCACGGCAAGGACTGGGGCTTGGGGGACAGGCAGATGCAGCCAAACCGAGAGCAAGGGCCCGCACCAGCTTGGGGGGGTAGGTGGTGGTCAGGGTGGGCTCTGGACCTCAGGTCATCAGGGCAGTCTGTGCAGCCTCCATAGCCTCCCCGACAGAGCACACGGATTCTGCAGGGGCTCGGGATAGGGATAGGCACACAGACTGTGACTAACCCCCCCCCCCCCCCCCCCCCGCCATCCCTTAGCCTTAGCCGTTCACAGTAGAGGTGGGCCTCTTCCAAACCGGAGTTCATGTCCCAGCATGGACTCTCAGCTTTGTGACACCAGCCCTGCCACTTAACCTCTCTGTGCCTCACTTCCATCCAGCTAGGTCCATTTGGGGTGAAAGCCTGAAGCATGGTATCTGGCACAGACTAAGGACTCAAATAAAAGCTTTTCTTCTTATAATTATCAGTCCTATCACCTAGCCTTTCCATAGGCAGGGACTGTAGGTGTTTCTAGACAGTATAGTTCATGTACTTGAGATCTTACTATATAACCAGTTTCCTTTCTTTGCTTATCACTGTATCACGAGTATCTTCTCACATCATTAAAAGTTCTCCAAGAGCAAGATGTTAACAGCTTCATAATAGTCCCTCATCCAGATGTACCATCATTTCATTGGTCACCCTTCATGGCTGGGTAACCAGCGTGTTACAGTTTCTCTATCTTACCTCGGAGCTGCAATGAACTTCTCTAGACGTAATCCTCGCTCAGATCCCTGACCACTTCCTAAGGACCAGTTCCTGGAGCTGGCGTTTCTCAGCCTCGAGATCTTTGTTACTTAATTGCCTTCCAGAAAGGTTTCCAGCAGGGGCAGGAGAGTCTCTGTCTCACCACACATTTACCGGCATCGATTATTCTCTTTTTATTTAGTCTTTACTAATTCCGTGGACCCCAAATTATATTTCATTGTCTTTTGGAGACACAGGGCCCTGGCCTGTGGCTTCTATTTCCCGGCAGGGTGATAATCAAATTACAAGCAGGGGCTTCCAGCAAGCCTCGTGATGAAAGGCAGCCTGCTGCAGGGTAGCCCCAGGCAGAGAGTCAAAGAGCTGGGTTCCCCAGTTCTTCTCACTCACTGTGTGACCGGGGATTTTATATTGCCCTCTCTGGGCCTCTGTTGATCAATATACCACAGTAGCCTTCCGGCTGGTGCCGCCCCTCCAATCCGTTCAGTGCCTAGAACAGTGCCTGGCGCGTGATTTGTGTATAACAAATATTGGTCGAAGACTGAGCTGCCGCGGTGACCTTTCCAAAGGGAAATCTTCGCTGCGTCGTTATGCTGCCTCTAACCTTCACACACGCGCCCTAGCATTTTATTGACTTATTTGGTCTTCTCATGAATTTCTGCTTGTCCTTAGGATATGAAAAGACACAAGAGAGAAAATGAGAAAAACCCAGATAGCCTACAAAATCATAACTTTTCTTAAGCCCACCAGGGAGCTGGGGCTGCGAGGCACCCAAGTGAACAGAAATCCACAGGATAACGAGACCCTCAGAAGAGAGTCAGACACGGAAACCGTTCCCCCTCGACAGAGCCCCGGAGGGAGCCGTGGCTGCCATCAAGGCCGGTAAGGAACAAACAGCTAACATTTTGATGAATTCTTAAAGGCTGAATGTGGACCCGCATGACAGCTTAGGGTTCCTGTGAGCCCCAGACGCGAAGGGAGTTCACGATCATTCATAAACCATTTCCCATGGTGCTCGGCCGAGACTGGGGCGGGACATGGCTGTGCGAGAGTCCGCCCGCTCCAGCACCACGGCCTGCATCCTTCTCTCCTGTGAAGCTAAGCCTTGAAACACTTCAGTTCTACTTCAAGAACCTGTCACCCTCAGGGCCCCGGGGGAAGATCTGCTACCTCTGGGGGAGGAGCAGAAGCCAAAGCCTTTTTTTTTTGGCCAGGAAACAGATCGTCTCCAACAGAAATCACCTTGGGGTTCACAGTGGGGGTGCACGTTCTAGACCCTCCAACCTGCGATGTGACTCACGGCCTGTTTCCCCATCTGAACAATGAGGTGATCTTTGTGGTTCAGGGGTTCTCAACTCCGGCTGCGGACATCTCCTCTGCCAGGCAAGATGGAGTGACAGACATTGGATTCACCTTCCCACCTGAAGTGACCAAAAAACAAAATTCCGAAACAACGGTTTTCAAGACATTGGACATCAGGCAACAAAGGGGAGAGGAGAGAGGAGAGACGAATGAAGGGAGCCCGATAACTGCCGTGGCTTCCAGCCCTGGGAGAGTTGCCAGGCCCTGGAGCAGGGAGGAGGGACCCAGGTGGAACCCCGGGGGTCCCAGAGTCGAGGCGGTGGAGCTGAGATTCCAGAAGACCACGGTGGCTGGAGTTGGCAGGACCCAGTGCCAGGAGGAGAGCGGCACGGAGAGAGAACTCTCTGGAGAGTGTGCAGAAGTGACTTGCCTCGGGTGTGGGGAAAATTTAGCCCTAGACTGAGAGCCGCTCTGGTCCCGCCTAAGAAATCTTAAAGCAAGATCCTAGAGATATCACATGATTTTTGAGTTACAGAACAAAGCTCGAGACTACTTAGAGCAAAACAAAAATACCCAGTACCCAACAAGGTAACACTCACCGTGTCCGGAAAGACACATGCAGCAGGTGGCTACGGTGATGTCTAAGAAGGAGGTTTCAGAGCAAACGGTTTTACTGAAGGTAAAGATCATATTGTGGATTCATCCAGAAGCCCACCTATCTCCAGTGTTTATGGACCTAATAGCACTTCAAAATACGTGAAACAGAAAGTGGAGGAAGCACAGTGATAGTCAGGGGCTTTAACACCCCTTCTCAGTAATTGACAGAGCAGGGGCGCCTGGGTGGCACAGCGGTTAAGCGTCTGCCTTCGGCTCAGGGCGTGATCCCGGCGTTGTGGGATCAAGCCCCGCATCAGGCCCCTCCGCTGGGAGCCTGCTTCTTCCTCTCCCACTCCCCCTGCTTGTGTTCCCTCTCTCGCTGGCTGTCTCTCTCTGTCAAATAAATAAATAAAATCTTTAAAAAAAAAAAGTAATTGACAGAGCAACCAGACAGGAATTGACATAAACCACACGGATAACTTGATGAACACCATCAACCAATTCGACCTACGTGTCACAGAATATTCCAGCAGGCAACAGTGGAGGGCACATTCCTTCCCCTGTGCTTATCTGAATATGCGACATAGACAATATTCTGGGTTGTGAAACAAGTCTCCATACACTTAAGGGGCTCAAGTAGAGGGCATGTTCTCTGACCACAACAGAAATCAATGGGAAATTGACAACTTAACAGAAAGACCTCTTAGAAATCTCCAAATACTTTGCAACTAAATAGCATACTTCCAAATAACATATAGTCTTAAAGAACCAACCAGAGGGGAATTAGATTTCGGGGCGCCTGGGTAGCGCAGTCGTTGGGTGTCTGCCTTCGGCTCAGGGCGTGATCCCGGCGTTCTGGGATCAAGCCCCACATCAGGCTCCTCCGCTGGGAGCCAGCTTCTCCCTCTCCCACTCCCCCCTGCTTGTGTTCCCTCTCTCACTGGCTGCCTCTGTCAAATAAATAAATAAAATCTTAAAAAAAAAAAAAGTATATTTCACCGAAAGAGAATGAAAACACAACATATCAAAATCTGTGGGACGTCGCTAAAGCAGTTCTTAGGGGAAATTTCATCGCACGAAACGCCTACATTCGAACAGGAGACACGTCTTCAATCAGTGACCTCAGCTTCCACTTCAAGAAGCTCGAAGCAGAAAAGCGAATTAAATGCAGTGTAGATAACAGAGGGGAAATAAGTATCAGGGTAGAAATCAGGGGAGAAAAGCGATAGAGAAAATTAATGAAACCCAAGCTGGTTCTTTGAGAAGATCAATAAAATTGATAAATTTCTAGCCACACTGATCAGGAAACAAAAAAGGTAAGACACAAGTCATCAATATCAGGAATGAGAGAGGTGACATCACAAATTCTACATAAATTATCTGGAATTCTCCTGCAAGTGAGATCTGTCTTTTTTTTTATTTATTCTTTCTGATCAGTTTGGACTCACAGGTATTTATTTTATACTTGGATTATAATCCAATACTAATTTATTTATTTTGTTGCTCATGGTTCCAGCTTTGACGACTGAAAGCACTTTTAGTTGGCTCTTGTGTCCCTTTGATATTTGCCCATCATGGTGAGGTTTTTAAAAATTTTTTAGCACTTTCTTACTTTGGGGCACTAGATGGTACGCCAGGCCCATCCTGTCCATTTCCTGCCCTGGATCTAGAATCAGCCTTTTCTCCGAGGAGCCCTGGATTCTGTTACTGGAGAATCGTATGACAAACCAAGATTTGGGTGCTAGGTATCCTCGTTGCTACTGGGATGTCATTTCCTCGAGGCCATGTCAGCTCACAGAGCAAGGAAATACAGCTACACTAACTCATGCCTCTACACGGGTATATAAATATTTATATATGTAAAAATCTGTGTCTGCCTTCAGCTAAACGGGAGCTGCTGCTGCGGTTTCCAACTCTAATCCATGACCACGTGGATCATTCCAGCCTTGTCCCTTTGTTTGTCTGGAAACTCCTACCCCAGCAGTGAGAAACCTGGCTCCCACCCTCTGCCCTCCAAACACGAAGAATGTTCGTTCCCAGTGTATATGCATAGTGATTTCAGAGTTGTTAGCCCCTACCGTGTGGGAAGCAACTCTGTCCACTAGAGTCCAGTGCTTCTGGGCACGTCCTTCTGCTTTTGGTCTTATGGGCTCCACTCACTTCCAAAGTTACATAGATCAGCCCCTTTTACCTCCCCCTGCTTCCCTGAGGTTGTTCTCTACATTTGTAATATGGCGAGAATCTTTCGTCCCAGTCTGAATCCCATCCTGGAATCCCCTAACCTCCTAGACAATGTTTTTGAAACCTGCACACATCAACGAACAGCCGCTCTTTCTACGGTCAAGTGCTATGGATTTTGACAAATTCACCATTATGTTAGTACACGTTAAGTTTCGCTGCCCTGATAAAACGTCTTCAGTACTTGAGCTCTTCAATCCTCCCCTTTCCCGAAACCCTTGCAACCACTGATCTGTTTCCTAGCTCTGTACTTCTGCCTCTTCCAGAATGTCACATCCATGTAACCTTCTCAGATGGCCTTCCTCCCCTTAGCAATAAGCATTTAGGATTCATCCATGTCTTTGCGCGGCTCCATTGTTCATTGCTTTCTACCACTGAGGACGTTTCCATTGTGTGGATGTACCATGGTTTACTTCTCCATTCGCCGATTGAAGGACAGCTTGGTTGCTTTCCGTGCTTGGCAATGACGCATAAAGCTGCTGCCAGCATTCGTATGCAGGTTTTTCTGTGTTCTTAAATGTTCGGATCAGTTGAATGCATACCTGGAAGCGTGGCTGCTGGATTGTATGGTGAGACTATGTTTAGCCTCGTACGAAACTGCCAAAGTGTCTTCCAAAGCGGCTCTAGCATTTTGTACTCCCCCCGCAGTGGCTGAGAGTTCCCGTGGCTCTGCTCCCTCTCCAGCAGTTAGTGTCGTCTGGGTGGGACTGAGAAACCCAGCTAGACACATGGGCCCCGTTCGCAGAGATTCGGACCCCACCTGCTCGAGGTAGGGGCCCGACCCCTCGTTGCTGGAAAGCCCCGGGATGTTCTGCTTATCTATGTAAGCAGTGCGGTGAGGCTGTACACCAACCACCTCACCGTACAGATGGAGAAACTGAGGCCCTTGGGGTCTGAGTGCCACCATGGGTTTGATCGCCACGGTCCTTCCAGCTGAGAGTCTGGGAGGGACTGTGTGATATCCTGGTCAAGAGCCAGGGTTCTGGACTCCCACAGTCCCAGGCTCAAATCCCGAGTCTGCCTCTCATTGCTGTGTGACCTTGGGCAAGTGCCTGCACCTCTCTGAGCTCCTCCTCTGTGGGATGAGGATGTTCACGGGACCTGCTACACAGGTTGTGTGAGGACGAATTGGACCAAGGAATCCAAAGTGCTCACCCCAGAGCTGGACACCCAGTAGGGCCAGGCACTGTCAGCCACTATCACTGGGACTCTGGTCACACGTGCATTGGGCTGTGCCTGAGCTCTGCGCCTTTCCCGGACCACAGGGCCCTCCCCCTCCTTGCCAGCCCTACTCCCGATTCCCACTCTGTCTCCTCCTGGGACCTGCAGAGGCTCCACCGGCCCCCCCACCTCCCTTTCCTTCTCCCACTTAACAAACAGCTTCACTTAAAAAGCCATCTGGGAGGATGGATGGCACAGACGCAGTTTGTAGAATAAGTTTTCAGGGAGAAGAGCCAAGAAATTAAAGGCACAGCACTTAGGATGCTACTCTTATGAAGCCCCATAATTCTGCTGGAGGATCATTTCTGTATTGTACATTCATCCCTCACCCCTCCGCCCGGTGCTCAGGGCTCTGTTCTCTCTAGTCCTTAGTGGGCCTGCTCCCACCGCTGGCTCCCTCCCTCAGGTGAACCCCACTCTCTCTCACCAGGGAGGGGCTGCAGCTGAGGCTTTCCTCTCTGAGCCTCTCCCCTCCTGTGAGATCCCTGCCCCACCTCAGGTAAGCTGCTCACCGCCCCCTCCCCCCCGAACAGGAGTCCCAGGTGAAGCTTTATCTACTTCTGGGGTCTCCCAAGGCAGACGTGGGGACAACAGGTGGATGTCCTGTGAAGGAGAGATGTGTCCCCAGTTGGGATGCCTGAGTGGCCCTGGAGAGGGGTAATGAACTCCCCGTCTCTGGAGGTGTGCAAGGAGGACAGGTGAGCACTCAGCAGAGAGATCACCAAGGAGGCGAACTAACCTAGAGGCTAAGAGCTTGGGCTTCGAAGCGAGAGCTGTGGGCTGAGTCCTGACCATCTTCAACCTTCAGCAACAACTTACATACACCAAACCTCCATTTCTTCATTTGGAAAAATCAGGCAAAGTAATAGTTTCCACTCCCCAGGGTTGTCATGGAGACAAAAGGACATGATGTGTGCAAAGCACCGGGGGCAGAGCACGTGTTGTGTTGTCATTAGCTGGGATGGAGGGGCTGGGTTGTGACACCTTGAATGATCTAAGATTCCAAACTGCTGTAGTTTTGAGAAGTCAAAGGCTCTGAGATCCAATCATTCAATTATCCTAAGAGTCTAAGATTCCCTAGGATTCTAAGGCTTTAAGAAATTATGATTTTGTTATTCTCCTCATTTAAGGCTCCTTAGGAATCAAAGCGCTGTGTGATTCCTGGATTCGCATTCTAGACCCATCCTTCCATCAGCGAGGCTTGTCCCCGCCACAGGCTGTCTGCTGCTTTGGGAGCATTTATCTCTGTCCCTCCTCCTCTTCACGTCTGTATCCCCCACTGGCCCATCGTCACTTCTCTGGGGACCCCTTTTGCTAATTCCAGGCTTCTCCACTGCATGTCGCAGTGCCGCCGACTCGTACGCACATCCCCAGCATACTGTCTCCTGCCCTTCCACCCTCCCCGCCAAACCCCATCTTGGGAATCTTCCCCCACCTTTGAGGCCAAAGTCAGAGGCAGACCTTCCATGAGGCTTTCCTCACCTCCCAGTTGCAATGAACACCCTTTGCCTCTGTGTTTTGTGCAGATTTTGTTTAAATCATGATTATAGCAGTTATCAGAGTTTTAACTCATTATTGGAGAGAAACATCTGCCCTTCCTCCACTTCCAATGTCCTTTCAAGACCGTCCATGCTCTCCAAGGAAGGCAGCAGCATGGACCTGACCGCTCAGAGGCGGGACGTGGATGGGCCGCTCTTGCTGGTGGGCAGGGGCAGGGCACGGAAGGCAAAGGTGCTGGACCCGCTCCCTCCTTCCCCCTCCTCTCTTGCTGCCCGCAGCCTGGAGGCCAGTCAGCTCTGTGGACCTCGCTGGGTGAAGCCAGGGTGGGTGTCCCAGGTTCTCTCCCTCACCCTCCTGTCTTCTCCCTCCCCCTGCGTGAGCTCACTGGAACCCGTGGGCGCATCTCCGTCCATGTGCTCACAGCCCCAGGGCTCTGCGTCCTGCCAGCCCCCTGAGCCGTGACCCACAGCGAGGGGCTCTGAAGTGCCTGGCACGTCCCAAGGGCTAGACACACAGTGCCAAGCTGGACAGGCTGCTCGCCTCCCGGCCCTTCCCTTCTGGGGTCTCCTGTAGCCTCTGTCCTTTGGGGGTCCACTGCCTCTTGCCCCATGTGTTCAAAGCCGAACCCTTCAGCTCCTCCCCACCATTCTCATCTTGGGGGTCCCCTGTGGCACCTGCTCACCCAGATCAGAGAGAAGGGGGGCATCCCTGACCCTGCCCCCCTTACACCCCAGGACCCGTCAGTCCTGACCAGCTTTACATCTTCTAACCTCCAGACTCCCCCCGCTAGACCACCCAGCCCATCTCAGGCCCCGGTCATCTCTGGCCCAGATGACCTCACACCCTCCCACCTTGTCCCTCAGCCCCGCTGCTGTCCCTTCGTCCATCCACCCTGGGACCCCAAGACTGCACTCTCCTCCAGCAGCACCTCTCCCATCGGGACACGAGGGGACTAGCCCCAACCACACAGTCCCCTTCCTGATGGACCAGAACCTGCTTCCGGGGCCCGCGTGGGCCTCGTCCCCGGGGCCACTCTCCTGAGGGTGAAGCGCACGGCCTGCGTGCATACGCTCAGAACCACACCGTGCGGCTGTCTGTGGGATCCAGAGCCTGGCCCCGGGGGCTGGGGGTCTGCACACTGCGTGGGAGGCTGCGGTGCGGCTGCGCCCAGGGAGGGCAGGACAGGAGGGCTGGCTCCAGGCTGGGGCAGGGGGCAGGCCCAGCTTTTTCTGCCCCAGGCTCTAGTGCAGAGATCGAGCACTTGTCAAGGTAGGGGGTAAACTAATTTCATTTTAATGTGACTTGATTTGTAACTTAGATATTCAGTTCACTGGTCCGTGAGCCTCACTGGGCCTCTGGGCCCGGGCTGCACACATGTCGGGGCCAGCCTGCACGGCACCCTGGCCAGCAGACAATGATCGTCCAAACACAGCACAGTCCCGTGATCCCTGCCCAGCGCGCTCCATGCTTCCCCAGGCCTTGGGACGGCTTCCGCGCGCCGAGCCTGGCTCACGGGACTGGGCGCCGTGGCCCTCCCTGCATCTCCCACCTTCACCTGGGCACCAAAAACACACCGTGAAAACCTCAGACTACGCACAAGATGCTGCCCATTCCCACCGCCCCCAAACCGGGCTCTCGAGCTTGGGGGGCAGCAGGCTCGGGGCTCACAGACCTCACTGCCTGGAGGGAGGGCCGGGAGCGGGCCCTGCGTGGGGTTGGGGCGGTTTGGAGTTCATTGTATCCTGAGGGTCATGGAGTCTTGGCTGCCACTCAGAAGCCAGCAGCCCCTGCATCCACACCAGCATGGCCAACCCAGAGCCCACCTGCTGGGGAGGAAAGAGGGATGTGGCCAAGGCCCCAAAAGGCTTTGAGGACTTTGGCTATATGAGGAAGAAGCATCCGCAGGAAGTCGAGGCCCATGCCGGGTACTGTGGGAATGCTGCGCCCCTCAGGGCCTCAGCGCTCCCATCCAGGAAAGGAGCAGATCAAGCCGAGGCCTCTAAGGGTCTTTATACCCTCAAGTCCTGGGCCCCCAGCTCACCCCCAGCAGCCCATTTGCAGCCCCAGCAGCTCTGGTCTCAGCCCAAAGGCACTGAGCACAGCTTTGCCCTTCTCATCTCTGCTGGCAGGACCTGGGGGGGGCAGATGAAGCTGTTCCAGAAGGAGCCCTGGTGACCTCATCTGCCCTGGGGGTCTGACACGGGGAGGGAGAAGGAGGGCCCCACCCCGCCTGGGCTCAGGGACACTGGCTATGGAAGCCTCAGGCTGACTCTGGGCCTCTGCCTCAGGGCCAGCCTCTCCAGCCACCCCGTTTCCGTGGCAACCAGAGCCCTCAGGCCAGGCTGAGCCCCACCCCCCCACCCCCTCACCCCACTCTTGCCAGGGGGAAGGGACAGCCTCAGGGTCAGCTTTCCCTTCCAGGGAATGTGCCCTCGTCACAGAGGAGCAGGTAGGAGGAGGGGATCATTACTGCTGGGCCTGACTTGCCGTCCATAACCAGTTATGCGTTGGATTGATTACAAACCCAGGCATCCATCCTCTGCCCCTGCTTGTTGCCAGTACAAATCAGGGAGGTTGCAGAGCAGGGAGATGGGTCCTCGTGTACTTTTGCAGCCTACGAGCCCTAACACAGCATTCACCTCCGCCTGGCTCTCCCTTCCTGGTTCAGTCCGCATCCTGTTGGCTATCCTGACCCTGCCCTGTGAGCCCCAGGACCTCAGGCCCCTCCCCCACAGCCTGCCCAAATCGGAGCCCCACCGTGGCCTGGAAACTGCTCTGCCGCCTTGCTTCCCAGTTGGTCGCCATCCTCAGGAATTCAGGCTTTTATCCACAGTCCCCACCCCACGTTCCTGCTGCCCCGCCCCTGGCCCCCCCAGCCCATGGACAGCCAGGCCTCCCTGAGTGTCACTGTCATCCCTGCTCTTCCTCCTCCCATCCCTTCTTGCCATCTCTCTTGCCAAGGCACTGGTCCACACGCTCACTGCCTCCAGGCTCCTTCCATTCAGGAGAGGAGACCTTCCTGAGTCGGACCCTGTGGCTCACCTCCTTCAGAGCCGGGGCTGGCTCCTGGTCCCAAGGTTGAGGCCCGTGCTCTCTCCACGAATGCGCATGCTGGGAGCCCTGCTCTGTGCCAGGGGCTGGAGCCACAGCAGTGAAAAACACCAGCAAAGAGAGTCTCTGGCCTTGAGAAGCTTATCTTCTACTGGGAAAGACGGACAAGAAACATGGAGTTCTAATGTATTTCGTATGTAACAGGGTGCCAAGTGCGTAGGAGAAAGGCGCTTACGGAAGTCAGGGGGCTGCGGTCGAAATGAGGGTGGTCGAGGAAGGACTCACGAAGCTGATGTTTTTCCAAAGCCTTGCAGGAGATGAAGGAGGGAGCCATGGAGGTATCTGAGGAAGGGCATTCCAAGCCTAGGACACAAAAGAGTGCAAATGCCCTTAGAGGCTCCATGTAAATATAGGCTCCAGAATCCCCTGAGTTAGTCCTTCTCATTACCCTCCCACGGAGCTTCCAGTATGTGCTTGGCCCCTCCTTCCCTCCTCTCCTCTCCACTCTTCTCCACTCCTCACCTCTCCTCTCGTCTCCTCTTTTCCCCCATTTCCCTTCCCTCTCCTCCCCTCCCCTCCCCTTCCCTTTCCCTTTCCTTCCCTTCCCTTTCCTCCCCTTCCCTCCCCTCCCCTTCCCTTCCCTTCCCTTTCCTCCCCTTCCCTTCCCTTCCCTTTCCTCCCCTTCCCTCCCCTCCCCTTTCCTTCCCTTCCCTTCCCTTTCCTCCCCTTCCCTCCCCTCCCCTCTCTTCCCTTCCCTTCTCCTCCCCTCTCCCCCTTTCCTTCTCCTCTCCTCCTCTCCTCACCCACCTCTCCTCTCTTCCCCTCCCTCCCCTCCCCTCCCCTCCCTTCTCTTCTTAAACATGCACGGTGCATCATCAGAACTAGTAATTACAGCTCCCATCTCTGGCTCATGCCTCTCGACTCAGGGCCTGAAGAAGGAACTGTTTCATATTTAATCAGTATTAGTTCTGGAATGCTCTCAGGGGAGTGGGCTCACTTCAGGGCTGTGCAGTTTAATTCTCAGTGAGGCTAATTAGATCAGGAAAAGAGCCTGGACTAGGACAGGGCTGCTGTGGGGTCACCCGCTAAACAAGCAGAGAGGCAGAGCCCCTCCTGCCTCCCCCTGCCCCCCCCCCATCCTTAGGGCTCCAACCCTTGCCCCCAGGGGAGCGCAGACCCAGATGTCCTTCTCAAGTCTTCGATGACTGCCGAATCTCTGGGAGGAAGGGGAGCACCGATGTTCAGAGGGGGAATCAGTCACCTCCATTAGAGTCCTCCTTGGAAGGTTCCAGAGCCTCTCCTGCATGGCAGGGGGGTGAGGGACACATGGGGGCATCAACAGAGGGGCAGCCCCATCCCTTCTGCTGGTGAGGACAGGGCTTTCCCTAACCAGCTCTCTTCCTCCTCATTCTGCGGAATTCTGCCTGTTTCCACGGCCACCGTCATCAGCTCAGCCACCAGGGCACAGCGGCCACTGGGTACCAGGCAATTTAAACACAAGATTGCAAGCCTCGGAGGAAAACCTGCAAGAGGGTATCATTATCTCCATTCCTCTGATGAGAAAATCGAGGCTTAGAAGATAAAATCACTCGTCCCACCACCGATAAGTGGGGGATGGAGGACTGGAACCGAGGGCGGCTGCAAAGCCTCCCATCCTGGCTTCCAGCGCACCTGCCGGGTGAGCCTCGGGCACATTGCCATCTCCAAGCACCCGCTTCCATGGCTCTCCTCATGTGACTCCCCCAACAATGCCGCAGCCTGGTGGTTATATTGTGTCCATTTTTGCAGATGCAGAAACGGAGGCCAGCCGGGGAGGGGAGAGCTCTGTTCATCTCTGAGCCAGTCAGACTCAGTGGTGGGGGAACCTGGCCAGGTCTGTCCGGCACTGCTCTCCCCTCTGCCCCTCTGCCCCGCTGAGCCCTCTCCTTTAGGGGAGCAACCAACCCCCTCCCCTGGAGCTCCCAGGGACAGATGGGTTTGCTCAGGGTTAAGGCAGACCCTCAAGTTAATCACAGAGTGTCGGTCGTCCACGCACCTGAGCTCAAAGAATGCGCTGCCATGTGACACACATGGCCCGGGTCCCCCCCCAGACATCCAGGGGGTGGAGCTTCTCCCTGATGCCCCCCCTTCCCTCTTTTCCCTCTGCTGAGGCACACAGAACAGGAGTGGCTTTGTGGGTTCTAGTGCCAAACTGCCTGGGACGGACTCCTGGCTTGGCCACGTACCCGGCCTGTGCTGTGTGTGGCTGGGCCACGGACGGGGATGGGACCTGCTGCAACAAAGTGTGGAGAAGACAGCGAGAGATGACACATGCTCAGCCCAGGGTTCCGGAAACCATGACCATTCAGAGCACAACAGCTATTTCAGTATTTGTGTTTGGTTTGCTTTCTGGGGTCCACTGTGGAGGGTTAGGCGAACCCCCAAGTCCTTGGCCCCAGCTCCCGTGCAGTGAACTTGGGGAATGTGGCCTTGGTCTTGGAGTCAGGCCGCCACATCCAGGACAGCTGCGATGATCATATACGTGCCGGCATGGGCTCTACCATAGTTCTCACGTGACCTCGGGCGTTCCTCTCTCTCTGACCCTGACGCTCCATCTTTCCATGGGAAAGCTGGACTCGAGAGATGATCTCCAGGCTCCCTGCCACGCCTGAGACCCCACTGTCCCAAGATCGGTCTGAGCCCCCACCCACAGAGGAAGATGAAGCAGCAGAGAGAAAATCCACCCAGAAGAGAGGGGGCAGGGAATCCCACGCACGGCTGCCGCTGCTCTCTAGCGCGAGTGCGTGCTTCCTCTGCGCTGGGCACTGTGCCGAGCTCCGTACAGGCCTTGCCTGGCTCAAAGCAACGCCAGTTAGGTAAGGACCATTAACATCTCCATTTTGCAAATGGGGAAACTGAGGCCTCATGCCCAAGGTCACCTAATCCAGGAAGTGACATTGATTCCAAAGCCTGTGTTCTTGACCACTTCACCATGGGTGCTGTGCTAAGAACTTTGAACTTTGCTGTGACCATGGGCATTCTGGATCCTACTTTTGGGATGAGAAAAACGAGGCCTGGGGAGGCTAAGCAAGGTCACGCAGCTGGTGAGAGGTGAAACCAGGCTCTGACCATGTTGACTGGATTCCTAATTCCAAATCCTTCCCACCGACGTCCTTTGCCTCCCTTACTATAAGCCACCTAATAAAGCCAGAGCTGGGGTGGGGTGCAGTGGGTGTCCCTTAGCTGCTTCACAATCATTAGGCTTCTCCCTCCTCTTCTTTCTCCTGCCTCACCCCCATGGCTGTCCCAAGTACCCACCCTCTTTTGACAGGTGATGATAGGAAAATGGAACCCCTCCCCCCCCCACATGATCTTCCTCTCCCTTGTTCATTCCTCATGCCGTGTGTCATCACGGGGCTCTGCTCTGCCTCCCCTCCCACTCTCCCCCAGTCCCCTCTCTTTGGCCCTGCAGGGATCCTTCCAGACCATCACCTGCTGGCGACCACTGTGGGCCACCGAAAATTACCATTCAATGGTTGATCGTCACTGAACACTGACCGCCATTGGCCACCAGTGCTCGTGCTGGTCGCTGCTGACCACCATGGCTTGCCTTTGACTGCCACGGGTCACTGCTGACGGTCCTGTTGCCGCTGGCCATGCCTGGCACCCACGTCTTGATTTTCTGTCCCCTCCCCTCTCTACAAATCACTCTTTCCCTTTCTTAGTTCCCCTCCCACCTCTCTGATGGATTAATCATGGCCCACTTTGCTGGCTTCTCAACTCATCCTCACATCCACTGCTTTTATCATTGTGCTCTTCCTCACACACCCTTGGGACAGTCCTAGTGACACTCATGACATCGGCTACTACCTCCAACGCTGAGGGTCCCCCACCTCCATCTCCCGGACCGTGGACGGAGGGTTGGGGACAGCTCTGTCCCTTACAAACGTGAGGCCTCGGGCAGGTTACTTCCCCTCCCTGAGCCTGTTTCCTCACCTGTAAACAGGGGGAGATGATACGGTCCTCTCTGAAAGGACCCCTGTGATCAAGCAAGGTCACAGATGCGGCTCTGACCAAAGGCCTGGCACACAGAGGTGCTCAGCACAGGCTCGTCTCTTTTCTTCCCGCAAGATTCCCAAGCTGACAGTCCTTCACTGAAACTTCTGCCAATCCCTCTGGGTCCCTGGAGGAAGAGGGTTCTGTTAGATGCGGTGGTCGGGGAAGGAGGATATCATTCTGGGGAGGTATGAGGATGGGGAGTGGGGTACGTGGATCTCTGCAGGAAGAGCCTTCCAGGCTAAGGGAACAGCTAGTGCAAAGGCCCTGCAGTCAGTGTGGGCTTGGAGGGTTCAAAGGAAATTGGGGAGGCCAGTGTGGCTGATGGAGTGAGCTAGGGGGAGCACGGTATGAAATGGGGATGGAAGGGTCTGGTGAGTTTGGGGACATTAACTTGAGGGATGTGATGGTAGGGGATGTCACTCCCTAGGGGTCAGACAGAATGTGACTGGGGACCTCCAAACCCAAGTCCAACCAGCCAAGCTGCTGTTGGAATGTCCATCCCCTGCAGTGGGGGTGGGGGACTGTCCAGAGTTGCCCCCATCTGCTCCCCACACTCTCCCCTCAGTACCATCCCGGCCCACTGGGAAAGAGGACAAAAGGAGTCTCACTGGGAGAGACTGTCAGTCCCACCCACCTGGCTCCTAGCAGGGCCTCAGTGATGCCCAAGCCCCGCAACATTGGGGGGGGATGCCTGGCCCCCGGGAGAGGAATCTGTGCTCCCTGGTGTGGTATACATCGAGAGGTGGGGTCTATGAAGGCCATCCCTGCGTTCCTGAACCCACAAAACCCAGCCACTCACGTCTGCTGCCCCTGCAGGCCTACACTGCCAGGAGATCTAAGCTGCTTGCTGTTTCTCAGCAACTTTACTGATCCTTCTCTGCCTGGCCCTGGGCTGACCACGTGGCATCTAGAATTGAGAGCACGCGCCCCCTGCCTTGTCCAGTGAAGACCGTGGCGATCACATCACCTTGTGAGACTGGGAATGAGGCTTCAGCTCTGTGTGGGTCGGGAGAGGGTGGGCAGGGATTGTTTTCTCCAGCTGATGCCCCACTCCAGCCACAGTGCCAGGGCCTCTGAGCTCTTGAGGGCCTGTGAAAATGTGTGAGGTCTGGAAAAAGTCATGGGATTAAAATACAAACAGGAAGTTGCGCCACTCACATTGATATGTGTCCAAGAGTCCCTTTCTGCTCTGCTTGGCTCCCACATGGTTACCTGTGCGTGGATTTAATGTGGGATCCGATCTAATACATGTAATCTCATGGAAGAAGGAGCTTCCAAAAGTAAGAAGGCCTGAGGCTGGAAAGGTCTTAAAAGAACAAAGGTGGGGGAGGGTGGGGAGAGCAGGGGCCAGGGATGGGGAGAGCAGAGACTTCTCGGAGGAGGGGAATGTGGCTGGAAGGCTGCAGAGGCTTCTCCAGCAGAGGGAAGGGCAATCCTGGCAGGGGAACAGCATGTGCAAAGGACCATCCACCTGCCAGGGCCCGAGGAACAGGGACCACTCACTCTGCCGGCAGCAGAAAGTGGGGTGGGGGCGGGGAGGGGGGCAGCACAGGTGTTCCCTTCTTGAGCCTCTCTCCATTCCTGGCACCTTCTTCCCCATCACTAAGGCCCGGCCCCACCCTCAGCCTCACAGAGCTGGGCCAGGTGGCGACCCCAAGCCCGCTGGGTCTTCCCAGTGACCACTCAGGCCTGACTTCAGATGCCTGGTCCTGGGAACCCACGTCTGCTCCCGGCATCAGAAGCAAAGGTAGGGGGTGGGGGAAAGATTAAAAAATGTAGAAACACAAAACCAGCCCAGACTGTTTTCACCAAATTTCTAGAAAGGAGCCAATTTCTACTTCTCTTTCTCTCTCTCCTCAATGTTTCAGCTGAAACAGCCCACGTGTCTCCTTTAGGGAAAGACAAGCAGTTGAAAGCCTAATTTGGGAGTCACACCCCTTCTTCTGCCCAGCCAGAAAAAGCCTTCAGGCTGGTGATGGGAGCCCTGCAAACACCCAGCTCCCTGGCTTCAGCGCCTTCCTGGAGCCCCTAGAGGCAAAGCTGGGGATTTACTGGCACTGGATATTCAGTTAATGCAGCGGGATCCTGGACCTGCATCCCAGGTGGAGGGCAGATCGGAATGTGTGTCCTCACCTGGGCAAGTCCGGGCTGTGGTCCTGTGCACAGATGCAGAGTAGCGGGCAGGAAGGCAGACGCCAGGCCCAGCCACCAGCCCCTCTGGTGGTGCTGTGGTTCCGGGGGAGGCGGGGCTCTGTGCTCCTTCCAGATCCAACCCACGGATCCCGCAGGCCCCCAGGTGATGCCTGAGCTCCCACCATCTGCAAGATGTGGTTTTACCTTAAATGTTACTAATCCAGGTTGCCTTTGCAAAGTACACGTTTTTTCCAACCTCAGGAGAATGAATGGAGGCTTTTCTCCCCGGAAGGCAGGATAAATGAGCACCTGGGAAACCTGGAGATTAAGGGGCTGCTGAGAAAGGCAGCAAAGGGGAGCTGGAGTGGGGAGGGCTCCGGACAAATGGCACCACCTTGCCAGGTGGTCCGGGGGAAGGTGCTGAGTGGGTGAAGCCCCCACCCCATCTCTGTAGGCACGGGGGCGGGGGGAGGAGGGGGTCTCCATCACTAGAGGACAGGGTTGGGACAGGCAAGGCAGGAAGAATTGTGGGACAGCAGGCTTGGGACCCAGTCCCATGTAGCCGGACAAAGATGCCGATCTCAGATCAGGAGGGACTCTAGTCCAGGCTGGCCGGCCTCCTACACAGCTGCTGGCTCATCTGTGTTACGGGGCAGGTGAACTGGATTAGTCGTACGACTATTAGTGGAGCTCACAGTTTACCCATGCCTGGCCCTGGGCCAAGCTCGCTGCAGTGACAACGCCTTGAATCCTTGCAAGAACCTAGCAGGTGCAAACCATTACTGTCCCCAATAAAAAGAGAGGAAACTGAGGCACAGAGAAGTGAATGCCCAAAGACATCAGCTAGTGAAAGTTGGAGTCACGAGGTGACGTTCAGGGCTTCTGAGATGTTTCAGATCTGGTGTTTTAATTCGAAAAATCCATAATTTAATGATGCCATTAATCTAAGGTGTTCTATTTCTCACATTCCCTAATTCTAGGCGGCTTCGAGTCTATGATGCGATGCCAAGTCTAAGGATCTAAGACTCTGCTGCTCTAAGATTCTCTGTGTCTCATATTTTATAGGTAACACTAGGGATTATTCAACACCAAACAGCGTGTAGCAGGGAAATGTTTGCCCTTACTTCCTCTGGAAGAGAGAGGTGATCTCTGCTTCCAAAGGTCTCAGCTGTCCCTCCTGGCCCCGGCCCTGGAGGCAGGCAGGGGAAGCCAAAAACTTTGCTATTTTAGGCCCATTAATCTGAGATGTTCCCAAAGGAGATGGTTGGGTGCCAATGTATGGGGAAGGAGGGGACTGGCCCAGAAAGGGGCCTTCAGGGGCATTTTCCTAGACGGGAGCTATCAGGGAACCCTCCCCCTTGCAGTCTTCACAGGGCCTGGGGGCTGGGGGTGGGGGTGGGCAGGTCCTTGGAGGGGAATGGCTACAAGGTGTGTCCCTGGAGGTGGGTCCTAGGTGAACAGTCCTCTGCCCTCCCACCTCCGGGACTGGATTCCTCTGTCTAATTGTCCTCAGAGTCCCCGTCCCTGTCTGCGGCTGCCTTCCTCCTCCTGGGTTTATGGTCACTGCTCCTCTGCCTGCTGAAATGTCAGCTTTGAGGGCGGAGACCAAGCCTAGGCAGACCTGAGGCCAGTACTTGTTCTCTGAATGACTGACGTCTGAATGGTACCCTTGTAGCAAGACTGAGAGTCAGTCCGGCCTCCTCCTGCCCTCCCCCCACATCTGATCAGTGGCCCTAAAGAGCTCTGGGGTCCCCTCCCCCCGCAGCCCTGCACCCCCTTTTGTAATGTGCTCAGTGAGGGCACAGGTTCTCTGCAGCCAGGGGTCAAATCTGCCGCCTACTAGCTGAATGACCTGGGGCAGTGACTTAACCTCTCTGTGTCTCCTTCTCTCTATAAAATAGAGGTGGCAATAATCCTCTTAAGATTAGTGAAAGAAATAAATGTCTAAGGTAGTCAGAATATTCCTGGCAAACAGGAAGCCCTCAGTAAGTGTTAGCTGCGACTATTAATATACACTGTGAGCAAGATCACTGTTAAACCTCGTCTCCCTAGAGCCTACAGGAAGAGGCCCAAACCTGTTCCCGGTCTGGCCCTTCTCTGCAGCCTGAGGGCCCCCACCATCTCTTGAGTCACACAGAACTCCCCTCCTCCTGCTTTTTCTGGCCCCCATGCCATCGGGCATGCTGTTCCCCCTGCCTGGAAGGCCCTCCCATCAGCTTCCCCTGGCAAACTCTGACTCTGCCCCATGAATCAGCTCAGACCTCACCTCCTTCTTGAACCCTGTTCAGACCTCCCCTCCCCCACACTCCTCCCTGAAGCTCCCCCTGGGTTGCCAGCACCTTCTCTGGGCTTCCACAGTAACTGATACATTCCTGTCAACTCTCCAATCACCCAGCACTAGAACCCTCACTGTCACTCACATACCCCCGGGGCAGGGACTTCCGCCACTGTCTTTCCTTCTCTGTGTCCCTGGCCCCAGAGCTCCACGTGGCATAGCGCGGGTGATCACCAGTGATTACCGACCAGATAAACCAGGCAAGGTGCCAGGGTCTAGGTCCCGAGTGATCCGCCCCGACTGCCCCTGCCTGAGCCTCGGTCTCCCCATCTGTGATAGGGGTGTGCTACCCCTGTGGGGCCCACCTCCCAGGAGCTCAGGAAACGCTGGCGTCCTTAAGCCCGCGCCACTGCACAGGTGTGCAAGGGAAGGGACTCTCTCATTAATTAGGCTCCTCAGTTCTGGCACCTGGTCTTTGGGGAGAGGAGCCGGGCTGGTAATGAGGGTTGTCAGGGGAGACGGAGACGGGGCTGCAGTGGACACCAGAGTCGCCCCAGAGCAGCGGACCCCGAGCTGGCTGCGGGCGGCGGAGGGGCCCTGGGACCTGGCGGCGCAGGGCACCTGCTCCAGGGGCAGAGCAGGACCCCAGCTCTCCAGCGGGTGTGGCGACCCCGCGGCGGTGCCGGCTCCGGCCCCAAGGTGGCGCTGCAGGCTCTCGCAAGTGCCGCCCAGCCCGGAGTGGCGGGTGCCTGGGCAGGGAAGGGGGCGGGAGGGAGCAGAGGGGAGGGGAAAGGAGAGAGGTGGGGAGGAGGAGGAGCAGAAGGAATGGAGAAGAGGAATGAGAGAGTGGCGGTGAGTCCAGAGGAGGGAAGGAGAGAAAATGGGAGGGGAGGGGAAGGAAGGGGAGGATTGGGGAGAAGGGCTTCTTCCCATGCAGGGGCTGGAGGAGCCAGATCCTGCTGGAACTCCGCCCCCCACAGGCCCCCATGCCTACAGAGCAGTCACTTTGTCCCTTAACTCCCCCCCACCCCCCACCCCCCCACAGGCTCCCCAGGGCCCTCAGGATGAAGTCCAGACTGCACAGCCCAGCTAACCCATCCTCTGTGATCTGACCCCAGGGCACCCTCAGCCTCCTCTTTCTCCACCTTCCCATCCCCCGCTTGCACCCTAGCACCCCAGGCCCATGCAGGCAGAGCCGCCTGCCACTTCCAGGGGGACCCTGCTCTCCCTCTCTGCCAGACCTTTGCGGGTGCCAGGTTGCTGCTGCCAGTACTGATCTTCCCCCCATTTACCCTCCTCCTGGCTCCCCCGCTTCTGCTTTGGGTCTCAGCATGACCACCTCCTCCCAGAGGTCGTCCCTGACACTTGTGTCCAGGGTCTGGTTTACCCCTGGGCTCCCTGGCCCTCCTGCCTCTCCCCCATCGGGGCACTGACCGCTCTGGGTTGGGATGGATTCCTCTGTTTCTCCAGCCAGTCAGGGGCCTCCCTGAGGGCAGGAACACACCTCGTCTCCCTGGGCATCCCCGGGGCCAGCCCAGGGCCTGAACAGAGTGAGCAGCAGAGGGTGTTGGATCGATGAGGGGCGGAGTGTGGGAGCAAAGGAAGAGAGCTGGGGAGTAGGGGGAAGAGCACAAAGCAGGGAGGAGAGGGATTGGGAGAGAGGCACGGAGGAACCCAGGCCCCAGGTGTGCAGGGACCCTCGGGGCCTCAGCACTGCCAGGCAGTGATCTCCTTCCTGAGGTCAGCTGGCTGCCTGGCTCCGGCCCCCTGTGACCATCTGTCCCTCTTCCTGGCTAGAATGAGGGCTTCTTCAGTCACAAGGAGCAGAATCTGGTTAGTTGCAGGGAAAGGAGAGTTTAGTGTGAGGACCCTGGTCTCTCCTGTGCCAACTGGAGGGGGAGCAGGGGCCTCCGGGAGGGACCTGAGAACCCAAGCTCTGCCCCATCCCTTTCCGCTTCGCTCCCATCACGGTTTCCTGTCTACGCACAGCATCACCCACCGCCCACGGCTTTACCCAGCTTCAAACACCTTTTAGTCCCTAAAGTATGCGGTGTGTATCTCTAAACACACATAAACACACACACACACTTTTTATGAGAAGAGGGGCCAACATCTTAAGAATTTTACTGAATGGCATCATCGAGCCACATGGAAGCCAGCAACACAGCTCAAATTCAGCTCTAGAAGATCTGGCTGCTCTGGCCTGATGCGGGCATGAATAGCCTGACCTCGGTCTCTGGTAATAACTCTAATTACCAGCAAAACTCTTCTCTCCAAAGAGGCAAGGTGTCACAACTATATCCTACTTATTTCAGGTCTCACCTTAGGCACCACTTACTCCAGGAAGCCTTCCTGGATTGCCAACTCCAGATTAAGTATCTCCTCTATGAATGTCCATAGTCTCCTATGCTTCACCTATCATGGCACACAACTGGTATTTACTTGTCTGTGTCTTCCCGTCGGACCACGGGTTCTTTGAGGGCGGGGACTGTGAATCATCGCCAGGGCCTCTTACAGGTGTGATGTGTTCGATCAGCATTTGTTGAAGGAAGGAATAAGTCTAGTGACCCCAATGTATCCACCCACCTCTGCACCTCCTTTTTGCTCCTACCAGCCTGGATCCCTCTGACTCTCTGCTTTCGGCAATATGCATCTGTCCTCTGTCCCCTCCCCTTCCTTGCCCAAGGAAGTCACAAAAGGGCCGGGAGACACTGGAGTTACAAACTCACGAAGTCCCAGATCCATCATTGTCTAGCTGTGTGGCCTTCAGGAAGTTCCCCTTTCCTGTTTGGGTCTTGGTATTTTTTTTTTAAATCTCCAAAAGACACAGTTTGCAAGCAAAGGCAGAGAAATTTAATAAACTATTTAATAACCTCCTTGGCAGAGACAGAGGGAGTTTGTGCAGAACAGGGCATAAAGGGGAGAGAGGGAACTGCAATTAGAGCCACCGAGAGACAGAAGCCGTCAGCAGGTGCCTGCCATTTAGAAAATGACATCTGGACCTCATTTCTCATGGCAGTGACATAGAGGGGGCCGCACAGAAGGGTGAGGGGTGTTTGCTGAGCTTGGGAAGGGGCTGGGGGCAGGGTTTCTGGGGGGATAGGCAGGGTCCAGAGTGCTGCTGCCTGGCTCTGGGGCAGGGAGGCCCTGAATGAAATTGTAGCCGGGCCATTTCCTTGCTTTCCTTCACTCAGCCCAGCCTGGGGAGCCAGACCTCTCCCACTGAAAGGGGTGCCTGAGGCCATTGCAAAGCACCCTGGGTAAGAGGGCAGGGACTGGCATGGACATCCAGCCCTCATCACTGCTCACCCTTGACCCTATTTCTGGAGCACCTGCTCTTGGCCCATGCGTGCATAGTCCTTCTACCCTCTGCCTGCAAGCTGGTCTGGGCAGTGTTCATGTCTCCGTTTTACAGATGGAGACCCTGAGGCTCATAGCCCCAGGTCTTCCCATCCTTCCGTATTCCCAGATTCTGTTTCTTCCTCTGTGTCCACCTTGCTAGGTCACCACGGGGAGTCCCCTGCCCTCTGTGGAGCAGACAGAAAGAGCTGAGGCCGCTGGGAGTGCAGGTGCCGTGTCATGCAAAATGTTTAGCAGACCCCTTCACTCCATCTGTAGGCAGCTGACAAACTTGGCAAAGCTCATCTTCCGTTCCCTTCTCTTGCCATGGTTTGCTATTTGGGGTCCTTGGAGAAGCCCCTGAGTAAATATTAATAATGTGCTGTTGTGTACATTGGCTGAGAAAGAGAATGAATCATTTCCTGCTTCCCTCCTGGGCCCAGAATCTTAACTAAAAATATATTGGATCTTTGGGTAACTTTGATGGACCTGGTGGACGGGGCTGAGCCGGTGCCAGGAAACAGCTTCCTGTTGGTTGCCCTGATGCCTAAAATTCCATCACCCCCAACCGTGCCCGGGTTTCCCTATCAGCACAGAGAGCGCTGGTACCAAAAAGCTTAGGTTCAAGTCCTTCCTGGCTCTGGCATATCCCACCTGGGTGGCCGTAGCAAGTGTTTCCTTTGCCCCTCTGACTCTCAGGGGAGCCTGGGGTCTGCGCCCCACCCAGCATCCGGGTGCGGACACTTCCACAGGACGGGCTCAGCCCATCACCCCCTGCTGTCTGATCGGTTCTTAGTGCTCCGTTTCTGCATGGAAGGAGATCACGAAATGTGGAAGGAAAACATAAATCAAACTCCAGGTTGCCGAGGGGACACAGAGCGAAGGAAGACAGGTGGAAATGACAAGCCAGCCTCCGTGCGCTGAGTTTGCCAGTCCGCGTTTGCAAAGCTCCTTCACACCTGCTTTTCATTTGATCTTTATGACAAGCCTGGAGACCGCAGAGAGCTGCCCCATTGCAGAGACGAGGAAGCAGAGGCTTGTCAAGGGACCCGCCTAAGGCCCTGGTACTGGTGAAAGAAGAGAGGTTTGGGCAGGACTCATTCAAAATCTCATTCTTTCTCCAGCCCTATGTGGTGGCCGGGCAAGATTCACAGGGGGTGGGGGGTAGATCAGGGAAGACATCTCAAGGAGGGAGCTTCTGAGTGCTTCTGGAAGAAGAGAAGGAGCAGACGTGGGATGGGAGAGGGAAGGTGGGGTGTAGGACCCAGGGCGGGAGGCTCTGCAGGTGCCGTCAGCTCGTCCCTGCGAACAGCAGCAGCTGCATTTTCTTGAGCACCTACTACGTGCCGGGACTTTTCTAGCACCTGAGGTGTGTCATCTCATTTACTCAGACGGCCTGTGATGTGGCCACCATCATAGCTGGTCTATGGCCAAGTCGGCATCACACCCAGGTGTGGCTGTTTGCAGAGCCTGAAGGCTCGGCTGCCACACCCCAGACGGAGCTTCTGCCCCCACGTCCCTCCCTGGCTGTGTGCCAGTGGCCAAATCACCTAACCTCTCTGAGCCTCCATCTTTTATCTGTAAAGTAGTGACGATAATACCACTTGCACACGAGGAAGACATTTTCGGTCATCACAATTCTTCGTGAGAGTGAAGCATTTGTCTGGCAGATGCCCGTACGGATCGGAAGCTGAGTCCGAGGACACGGAACCAATTGCTATGAAGGTGTCTGGAGGGATGTGGGTAAAACTGCTCTGCGTGAAGCTGGATCAGCTTCCTCCTGAGAAGGGTGGGGGAGCAGCAGAGAGAACAAAGCTGGCGAGCTGGCCAGTCGGTGTCCCTCCCTTGGACCCCACCCATCTCTAACACCAGTAAATTCAGAATGCTTGGTGGGGGCGGGTGTTAGGAAGGAGACAAAGGGCTAAGCTTTGCACGGGGCCTGGTCTGGGGGGAACGGCCTAGATCCAGGCCTGGGACAGGGCCACATCAAAGGCTGGACTTGGCTGGCTGGGCTTCAGCCAGTGAACCCGTGCTCCCGGTGAGCAGCCAGCCCCAGCCGGCCTCTGGGTTACGCCCACCAGGGGTCTCATCATCCCTCAGACTCCCCAGAGCACATATTTCTGCTCCTTCAGAGGCCAAGCCCTCTGCTTTCACTCCAGACCCCACCCACGCCCCGGCTCATCCCCTTTTCCTCAGCCCCATGACATCTCCACGAAACTGACACAGGGAACATCTCCCATAGTTCATTCAAAAGGGAGCATAAGGGCCCATGTCCCCGCCAACTGCCTCCCGCTTTCTCTGTCCCCTTCCTCTTGAAGGAATGTCTGCATGGCTGGCTCCTCCTCCCCCTTCCATCATTTCTCGCCCGCTACAGCCTGGTCTACCTCCGTCACGGCTATAAATAAGCTTCACATCCCTACATCACGTGGACATTGCTCCCTTGTGGCCTTTGGTCTCTCCGTCACATTGACCCAAGAGATCACACTCTCTTGGGGAAAGCCATGTCACCTGGGCTTCCGTGACTCAGTGCCACTTGTCTGGTTTCCTTTCTACTTCACGGGCCAAGAACCAAGGAGGAAAAGTTCTAGAACTTTCTATAAGCTAAGGATGTCCAGGGGTATATTAGGCTGCCTCTGGAGGTAGAGGGGAACAAGGAGGAAGAGGGACTGCATATATGTGGAGCACCTACTGTGTGCTAGGCCTTGTACAAGAAGCGTTAGCTCCTATTGTCTTAGGGGCTAAGATCTTCATTCCGATTTTATAGATTGTGAAACAGAGGCTCAGAATGTACAAGGGACGACCCAGATCTCCACATAATGGGGTGGGGGTAAGCTGGATTTATATAACGATACCAATAATCCCTAGTACCCTTAATCCAGCATCTGCGGGGTGCTGGGCGGAGCATTTTCTATGAGCTAAGCCATCTTGGTTCTCACCGCCACCAGGCAAGGGGGCTGGGGTTGGCATCACCATTTGAAAGGAGGGAAGCTGCATGCCCCGGGGCAGGGGACTGACTGAGGACACTTAGGAAGCAGGTGAAAGAGTTGGAACTGGGGTCTAGGTCTGTCAGAGTCCGCATCTCTGGGGGGAACCAAGCACCAGGGGATGACCCCTTGACAGGGTCACTGTTTCACGGACCCACAGGACCTCAGGGCATGGGGCCCAATGACAGGGAAGGCCCCTTTCTACTTGAGGTCCCAGGCGGCTCCCCCCAGAGAGACACAATTGCTGTGTGCGCCTGGGAGGCAGCTGCCATCTTGAGTCTCTGGATCGCTGTTTTCAGACAACATCACAATCCATTTCTGCAAAAACACTCATTTCTGCTGTGAAAGCCACTGAGTGGCCAGGAGCACAGACAAAGAAGGAGAAGGCCAAGTGGGATCCAGGTGGCGTTTACTTGGTGTGTTCCCAGCTGGCCGGTGTGGAGCCAGCAGGGAGCTGGGGCGTTGGGTGGAGGGGTCACGGCGGTGTGCTGAGCTAGTCCTCTGATCTCCACTGAAACAGCTCAGTGACGGGACCCTCCTGTTTGTTTGTTCATTTCACAGAAGTTCAGAGAAGTTCAGCAACTTGTCCAGGTTTTACAGCTGGTGGGTGGTGGAGCAGAGGCAAGCCTGGGGCTCTCTGGTGGCAAAACCCACCCTCTTTCCAGGCCCTGAAACAGAAGGAGGGCGGAAGGCGCATTTACTGTGAACATTTACGGAGCCCTTCCTAGAAGTCAGGGGGCTTTGCCTTCATGTTCCTATTCTGGTACGATTCACACGCACCGTGAAGTCATTACTTCTGTCTCTGTTTTGCAGATGAGGACACAGAGTTTCAGAGTGGGGACTCAGACTTTGACCCCAACGTCAGCATTTTTTCACAACAGTTTGGGGGAAAAGGAAGACCCTGGGAAAGGATCTCCTTGTTGGGTCAAGGTCATCAGAGCAGAGGCTGCTGTCCGGGCCGGGGAGGAGGGGCTGGCGAATGGGAAGACAGCCGCCAGAAGAGAGGAAGTACTGCTTGCAAGAGGGCGGCCTCCTCCCGGGGGCCTGGCAGCGGAGGCCACTCCTGAGGGTTTGCTTGCAGTCTGCTGTTGCTGGGTCTTGGCTGGGAGCCCACAGCCCCCTGCCTCCCCACAGGCGGCTATGGGGACACAGGGTGTGCTGAATGAGGTGTAAATGTGGCAGATGGGGACGAAGCCCCAGGAGGTAAAACAAGGTCTGGGCAGCAAGTGGAGGGGAGAGGTGGGGCCCACCATGTAGGGGGCTGGCTGCAGGGGAGGTGCTGGGAGTGTGCTGAGGACTGTGGGAAAGTGGCCTCAAGTGCCCAGCAGGGACAACGGGGCTTGGAGAACTCTGGGTCTTGGTTCAGGAGTCCTGAATATCAATGTAAATGTGGCTCCCAGTGAATGTTTTCTAGAAGCAGCTTGCAATAGTAGTGGGGTAACTGGTGTCGAATCAGAACAGGCCAGGTGTGAGCCCGATTCTGCTTCTAACCTGCTGTGCCACCTCAGGGGGCTCACTCAGCCTCTCTGAGCTTCTGTTTTCTTACCTGAGTGAAGGCTGGGCTGGGCTGGGCTGCCTGAGGCTTCGGCAAGCCTGGACGTTCCAGACCTGCGTCCCATTCACAGTCTGTGGTTCTAGGGGCTTTAGGACTGTGGAGCTGTTGCCATGTTATTGTCGTTTTTTAAATTATTAATTGTGGTAAAATAGAAATACCACAGAAATTACCATCTTAACCTTACTTACAAAGTGTGCAGTTCCGTGGCATTAAATACATCGATGATGTTGTGGAACCATCACCACCATCCATCTCCAGAACTCTATCAATCTTGCCAAACTGACTCTCTGTCCCCAGTAAACACTAACTCCCCATCCCCCCCACCCCAACCCCTGGCAACCACCATTCTACTTCTGCCTCTATGAATCCGATGGCCCCAGGCTCCTCCTATAAGTGGAATCATACAGTATTTGTCCTTTTGTGACTGTCCAGTTAGCATAATGCCTTCCAGGGACCCTCATATTGTAGCAAGTGTCAGAGTTTCTCTCCTTTTGAAGGTTGAATAATATTCCATTATATGCATTCACCACCTTGTGTTTATCCCTTCATCCGTGGATGGACACTTGGATTGCTTCCACCTTTTAGCTTGTGGGAATAATGCTGCTCTGAACGTGGGTGTACAGATATCCCTTCAAGACCTTGTTTTCAATTCTTTTGGGTATATGCCCAGAATTGGAATTGCCGGATTGGATGTTTATTCTATTTTTATTTTTTTGAGCAATCATCATACTGTTTCCTGCAGCAGCGGTACGGTTGGCCATTCCCACAAACAGTGCATCAGGTTCCAATTTTTCCGCAATCTCACCCAGACTTCTTCTTTTCTTCTTCTTCTTCTTCTTTTTTAATAGTAGCCGTCCTAATTTGTGTGGGTGGTGTCTCACTGTGGTTCTGATTTGCGTTTCTCTCTTTAGTTATGTCAATTATCTTTGAAAATTCTTCTTGGCCATGTATAGATCTTTTTTGGAGGAATGTCTCTTCAAGTTCCTTGCCCATTTTAAAATTTGGTTGGATACATATTTTGGATATTAAGTCTTCATATATTCATGTATTTTGGATGTTAACCCTTTATTGAATGTGTGATTTGCAAATATTTTTTCCCTGTTCATGGATTGCCTTTTTGCTCTGTTAATTGTCTTTGGATGCACAGAAATTTTAAACTTTGATGTCTATTGCTATGTTTTTAAGGCGGCTCAGAGGAGCAAAGGGGCAATAATCAAATTCCAATTAATCCTGCCTGATGCAGAACTCCACACACCATTTCGCACCAGTCCCTCCACTAATGGTTCTCCTGCAGGGAAGGGACTAGATTCCATGAGATAAAAATCTAAAACCTGTTCTGTTTGTGGGGCATCAATGGACTGCAGAGAACAGTGCCACCTGTGGCTTCAGATCAGACTGGGACCAATTCGGGCAGGTCGTTGTCCACCTCTGAGCCCCAGGTTGCTCATCTGACACGTGGAAATAACTCCCACCTTGGGGGAGCTGATGCATGTGGGAAAGCTCAGTATCTGGGCCCCATGGGCCTTGCAGTGTGTGTTTGTAGCCATTTACAGGACAGAAGTTTGGGGGAAACTGGGAGAAACTGGCCACTTTCTTGACATAGTCTTCAAGAGGTCAAGGGCTTTCTTTCCACACTCTTATAATTTCAATGGCCTGTGAAAGTGGGTTTATGCAGACCATCCACGTGGTTTCTCCCCTCGGGGTCAAGGAGATTGACATTTGTGTTGTCTTCAGGCTCTCTTGAGCTTCAACCTCATTCCCCAAATGTTAGTCTCTGAGATTTGAGGAATAAATCTGTCTTCTCCCTCTTCACATTTTGTGTGGGAGACAAGGTTTGTTCTTCAAATCCTGGAGAAGGAGAGGAGCGTGGACCATGAGGGCATCTCTTGCCAAAACAGAGGAGGGTGCTAGGAAGTTCCTGGACACAGTATCTATCTTCACCATCATCATCACCATCATCATCTCCATCACCATCATCATCTCCATCATCACCACCACCACATCATCACCACCATGATCACCATCACCATCATCACCATCATCACCACCATCACTACTGCAATCACCCTCATCATCATAATCACCATCATCACTACCACCATAATCATCACCATCATCATCATCACCACCACCATCACCATCATCATCACCATCATGACCACTGCCAACATCATCATAACCATCATCATCATAACCATCATCATCATTATCACCATCACCACCATCATATTCATCATTACCATCATCTCCATTATAATAGTGTTTGACTCCAATTTTTATGTTGGATCACTGACAGCTTGAGGGTCACATTCCTCTTTTCCCTTCTTGTCTCTCAACTGGACAAACTGATAGGATGGCCCATGCTCCCTCCCTTGACCCTGGCAAGAAGTTCAAACCAAGCAAACCACGTCCCATGCCCGGGAACTCTCACCCTGGCCACACCCTTAGCCACAATAGAAACCAGAGCCATTCACCTCTTCCTTTATACAAACCAACTGGAGAGCTTGGGTACATGCTCTGCTCTCCCCAAAAAGCCTCATTATGTGAGTAAAAAAAATCTTTCTGTTGGTGTGTGTATGACATCATTAGAGTCAACATCCAAACCAATCGCGCACACGTGTGTGTGTGTGTGTGTGTGTGTGTGTGTGTGTGTTCATGCACACGCACTTGACCCTACCCTCTACAGGACAATCATGAGACAATGATGCTCACCCTCATCTTTATGGTTTAACTTACTGGTTTGTGCTGAGCACAGCACTTTCCATGGATTATTCCACTTAGTTCTCATGACAACCCCATGTGATGGGTTCTGCTTTCATCCTCATCTTAAAGATGAGGAAACCGAGTCATAGAGAGGACAAGTCACCTGCGCAGGGTCATATGTGAGTAAGAGGGGGAGTTGGGCTTCACATCCACCTTCTTAACCAATGCACTTTCTGTCTTCATGGTGAGAAGGTTCTTCTCTGTGTCTAACTGCTCAGTTCCCTGCTGCAGCCATAGTCCACTTGCTATTTCTGACTTCAGAGGAGCCCATGGGCAGAATACAGCTAGGGATTCCAGGGCTCCCCTTGGCAAAATTTTCCCTTCATCTCTTCTCCTCCCACACTCTCTCCTAGGGGACTCTTTCACTCCTGAGATTTCAATTATCACCTTCCTGTTGGTAATTCCCAAACCCTTCACACCCCAAGGGTCTCTGCCTGCTTCTAGGCCCTCAAACAACAGTCGGGAGCTCTGAGCTCCAGTGCTTTGCTGCTTTGTTGTTGATGTGCCTAGCATCCCTGCCAGGGGGGTCTGACCCCACCCCCCCCTTACACATGGGAAATGGGGGCCCAGAGAAACTAGAGCTAGGGTCAGGGTCATCCCCATCTGGGCTCAGATTGTGCACCATCTCTGCACCTGCTGTCATCCTGCCCACTGACTCTGGGCTCTGTGTCCCCTGGATCACTAATGTCACCGAGCACTGGTTCTGGGCACCCCTCAAAGTGCACTCTGTGGGCTAACTCCCTCGGTCCTCACAGCACCCTCCGGGAGGGGCCGTCAGGATCCACAGATGAGGCGTCACCCAGCACTGACCACCAGGTGCCACCTCGGCGGCTCCACTCTGGCACCTGCTCTCCTAACCCTGAGCTTCACTGGCGCACCTGCTGTGTCTTCTCAGTGTGGCCTCCACCGGCCATCGCAGCATTTCCATCAGGAAAAGTACTCTTGGTCCAAGGGCCACCTGCTCCGGGAAGACTTCCCTGATCTCCGCTCCAAGAGCCCCCATCCCAGGGCAGAGCCCTCTGTGAAAGCGTCAACCTCCCCCTTGCTGAGGGTGCACCCATGTGTCCTTCTCCCCCTCTAGATCATGGGTCCCCAGAGTGTGGCCCACGGTGGCATCCATCAGCCCTGATAAGGATCTTGTTGTGTAATAGGAACTGCATGGCCCTGGGGAGGGGGCTGGTTGGGGGTCTGTGGAAAGTGGGGAGAGCAAACCCTGAGCTGCCTCCAGGCTGGGTTGATGGCAGGGGTTGGGGGATGTAAGTAATCTCCTGAGATCTCTTCCAACATGGGGTTTACGAGTCTGTTCTTTCTGCAAAGTGTGCATTCGAGAAGAGCTGCAGTGGGGGTATGGTGGGAGGTGGGTGTGGAGGAAAGGTGGCTGCAGAGGCAGCAGGGCCAGACCTTGGAGGAACATAAATGTCAGGCTGCACAGTCAAGCCAGGCCAGGCCGATCCTGGAGCGGGGCAGGCACACTGACACTGGCTTGAATGCACCAGAGAAGCTGGGGATGAGAGGGGCGCCTCTACACCCTGCCGGCTGGCCCAGTGCCCAGGTCACACTGCTGGGGGGGAAGCTGCTAAATGGGAACAGCCGATGGGACCTGGCAGGGAGGCCACGAGTGGACTCGAGCCTGAGGGTGTAGACCCCAGTCCCGACTTGTGGTCTACTGAGCCCTTTGCTGCGTTCCCCCTTTGGCCCTTGCCAGTGGAGGCCACACTGAGAAGACACAGCAGGTGCGTCAGCGAAGCTCAGGGTCAGGAGAGCAGGTGCCAGAGTGGAGCCACCAAGGTGGCACCTGGTGGTCAGTGCTGGGTGACGCCTCATCTGTGGACCCTGATGGCCCCTCCCGTGGGGTGCTGTGAGAATTTAGGGATTTAGCCCACAGAGTGCACTTTGAGGGGTGCCCAGAACCAGTGCTCGGTGACATTAGTGATCCAGGGGACACAGAGCCCAGAGTCAGTGGGCAGGATGACAGCAGGTGCAGAGATGGTGCACAATCTGAGCCCAGATGGGAGTGACCCTGACCCTGGCTTTAGTTTCTCTGGGCCCCCGTTTCCCATGTGTAAGTGGGGGGGGTGGGGTCAGACCCTCCTTGCAGGGATGCCGTTACCCTCGGGGCCATCATCTGCCTCTGGTTATCCTAGATGATTCTCCCATCCTAGACCCAGACCTGGGACTTCACCAAGTGGCTTCCCCCAGGAGTCCCTCACCCCCTTGATGGGAGATCAGATGACAGCCCCTTCTCAGGTTCTCCCAGGCCAGCACTTATGGCCAGAGTAATGCATGGGCCCTTTCTCCTGCCCCTTCATAAGCAATAGCACCATTAATATGGGTCCTTGTCTGTGGTCATAGTATTTTATACTCTATTCTCCTACCGAATGGCTTCTACTACTTTGAGCAGATAAAAATGGACATGGCTAAGATAGGGCAGAGAAAATCAATAAGCAATAACAGTTAACATGAGAGTAAATGTGTTATCTCAATCCCAGTAAGAACCAAGAAGGTATCTGAGTTGTGAAATGGACGTAGCTCAGAGACACACCTGAGGCCCCAGGAGCCCCGGGAAGATGCAGCTTTGGGGGTGGGGGGGAGTGGGGGCATAGGCTCAGGAGCTCGACTCGCTGCCCGCATGTTCCAGGGGGCTTCTCAGGGGCCCTCACAAGCCGAGGAGGCGATGGAAGGAACTGGGCTATGAGCCCATGTCCTCAAGCACCTCCCTCAATGTGCTCATGCATCATTTGGCAGGCATTTAGTGAGCACCTACTGTATGCCTGGCCAACATAGTACAATGGATTTAAGAGCGTGAGCTCTGGGATCTGGCTGTCTGGTTCACATTTCATCTCTGCCACTTGCCAGCTGTGTGTCCCAGGGCAGGTGGTTTAACCTCTCTGTGCCTCCGTTTTCCCATTCACACAGAGAGGCATGCTAATATTTATCTTACAGGAATGTGAGAAGAATTGGGGGAGATAATTCATACAAACTGCGGAGATGGATGCCTGGTCCATGGTAAGCTCTTGATGAATTTAGCAATTTTCCTTTTGTACGAGACCCTGCACAGAACAAGACAGACTCAGTCCCTGCTCTCATGGAACATACCTTTAAGTCAGGGACTGTCAATTCTATTTTAACAGGTGAAGATACTGCATTTTGAGAAACATTGAAGGGTTGGACAGGCTAACTTTGTCTTACTCAGGTCACCTGGCTAGTCAGTGGCAGAGAAGAGACTCGAGTCCAGATCTGTCTGTATCAGTTACAACTGTGTTTAACTGCAAGTAACAGTCTCCCCTCTGTCAGCCCACCCAGGTCACTTTCCCTCCTCTGTCCCCAGGGCTGGCTGCCCCACCTGTCACTAACATGAGTTACTAAAAGTGGGGTGACCCCAGTGCTGTCCATCTCTTCGTGACTTAGTCTGGTGTCCTGATGGGTCCAACCAGGACAGACCCTGGGGCTGGGCTGCGGTGGGGCCTCTCTCTGCTCTGAGGGACGAAACCAGAGCAAAGTCACCCCTCGGTTCCCTGGACAATCTGTCTGCAGCTCCGATCACCAGTGTCCCCCACCCCACAGTGTCCTTGGCTGTCACACCCCTTCCCTTAAATCCTCCAGCACAGATCAGATGACCTGACAGGGCACTCGGCTAGCCAGGCACTGCACTGACCACAGCACACACATTACCTTGTCTCAGGGAGACTTGGCAAGGTGTCGAAGTCAACTTACAGGGTCACTCGGCAAGCCAGCGTTGGATTTCAGGCCTGATTTCTAGCTGTGTTTTCCCTGAGACTGCACAAGGGAAGACATTTCTTTAGAGCCGTCACAGAAGATCTCTGCTTCTCTTGTTTTGCTTGGAATGGAGGTTACGTCCCAAGCTTGTCATTTTCTTTCCATACCCTCCCCAGCACAGTCGGAAGTGGCTATTATGCCCCACACTTCCGGTCACAGGCATTACTACCAACGGTCAAGTGCAGCGGCCACCTGGTCTACTAGGGCCCTGTCTTCAGCTGACAGTTCACCCCAGGCAGACACAGGTGATCATTTAGGTGATTTTGAAACCACTACATGCCATGGACCACCCGTATCTCATTGTCCCGGCCATGAGGTCATCACTGTTTCAAGCCTATCAGTCTGACAGCCCAGCCCCGAATCCCCACTCGAGAGTGTATCTCCCAGAAACAGTCCCAGTGCTCAGTGCTGTGCCATTCCCGGTCCACTCAGGAAAACAGGGTCTCCAACAAACCTGCACAGAGAGGAGGGTCCACAGAGACACCGATCGTGAAGGGTTGACGGGGCTGACGGAGCAGGACGGGAAGGGAAGGGAAGGGCACCCTGGGCTTAGTAACTCGGGCTTCCTGCCGCCCAGGCCCGAGGACCCCAGGGACAAGCCCCACACTTGCTACTCAGGCAGAACCGGGTGCCATGGCCACTGAGATCCCCAAGTCCCCGCTGCTGCCGGAGGCACAGGCCGCTGCTGAAGGGGAGAGAAAGAGAGGAACAGCTTCTCCGCACCTCCGACCTCCGGGTCTTCAGCCTGCACCTCCCATCGTCCGAAGCTAGCTGGAACCAGCGGTCAGGGGAGGCAGGGAAAGGCAGCTCGCGGGGTCCAGCATCACACGGACGGTGGTCACCAAGCGGATAGCAGAGACGACTGGACAAATGACCAGCACGGTGGCACTTGACTTTTGTACCAGACAAACCCGCTCAAAACCAGCTCTGTCACTTCCTAGCCTTGGGATACCAAGAGTGGCCTGCTGAGACTCAGTTTCCCCGTGAATAAAATAGGGATAATAATATCCCCTTGACCAGCTTATTGGAGGATTAAATTAAGTCTGCAAAAGAACCTAAAGAAAGGTGCAACATAGGGAATAAAGCCAATGGGACAGTAGTAGTGTTGTGGTGACCGACGGTACGCTCGTGGAGAGTGTCACATACCGTATAGAGAAGTTGGGTCACTGTACTGAACACCTGACACTCAAGTGATGTCGTGTGCCAGCCACGCTTCAGTGATGGGAAGAGCCAGATGCAGTGCCCAGCACACACTGTGTCTTCACGTAATAGCCATCACCGCCGTCAGGCTCAACCTCACTGCTCACTGATGTTCTGACCTTGAACCAGGGCTGAGCCTCTTTGGGGCTCTATGTCCTCGCGGGAAATGAAGAGGTCAGGCTGGAAGCTTCCTCAGTGAGCTATGTGGCTGTGAATGACCTCATCTCTCTGGCTGTGAATTAACTCTCAAATGACGTGGACACTGAGGGGTTGGAAAGAGAGAAAGAGGGCGGTCTGGCTATTCAGTAATGTTTGCGGAAGGAGTGAAGTGAGTGGTGAAGGGTAGGTGGCAAGTCAGCCCCATCTGGGAGGTCTGGCAGCAAAGAGCAGGACCCCAGCCCCTGGGGAAGTGGAGGCAAGGACAGAAATGTTGGGGACACAGCAGCTGCCCCTCTCCTGGGGCTGGGTCCCAGGTGGGCGGGGTGAGGGGGCAAGTGTGAGGAAAGAGGGGGGTCAGTCCATGATGCAGGCAGAGCCCAAGCAGGGGCCAGGCTGGCAGTTGGGGTTCAGTTCTGGCCCTTGGAGGGCAGCCTTCTCAGGACATCACATTGTGCTGGACCTGTACCCAGGACTCAGGAGTTCCGCTGGGGGGCCCGGATGCCTGCGAATCGAGGCTGAGGCAGAGAGCCCAGATATCAGGGCCCGGAAGGGATGTTCATGCAATGACTCCTTCATTCTCTGGGCCATATGCTGCAGGCACTGGGACACAGAACTAAGGAGGATACAGTTACGACCCCCTTTCCTGAGGTCTGAGAGATCCAGACAGAGGGTGGTGAGCAGGGGGAGGGATGGAGCGAGAGAAGGGCTCACCTGGGGGTAGGTGGGGACTTGGCCTGGCCCTGCAGCAGGAAAAGACCCAGCTCCCACTTCCCTCTCATCCCCCAGGCCATGCCACAGAATATGAGATTTGGGGACCTGGGTGAGTCCTTACAGCACAGCCCTGCAAGCCCGGGTGACAGCCAGTGGGCCTGATTGTCTGTTGGAGGAAAGTTAATAAACAACTTACATTTCAGGGCGTGTGGGCACTGCCACCCCACTGATCAGGCTCACCTCGGGAACACATGGCCACGTCGCAGCCGGGCCCGAGTCCATCACATGGACTCCATCAAGCAGAGTCACCAGCCCCACGGGTGACAGTGACAGAGGAAATGGGGCAGAAGAAAGAGCAAGGCTTGGGAGGGACATAGACTGGGCTTCAAATCCTGACTTGGCCACTTATTGTGTGACAAGGTACACACAAAGTTTCACGTCCCTGAGCCTCACTTTCCTCATCTGAAACACGTGGGTAACAGTTCAACTTATCTCCTGGGCTTGACCTGAGGATGATACCAAACGGTTTACTCTGAGCCCATTTGTGCTGTCTGGCTTTGGACCATTCCCCTCCCTTTGCTGGGAATGCCCAAATTCTTCTCCATCTGGTGGACTCGTATTCATCCTTCAAAGCCCAATGCAGCTGTCCTGTCCTTTAATGGTATTTACTGCTTGTGCCCGTGGCATTCATTCTCCTCCCTGTGGTAACAGAATCTTGGCTTTTCCTGCAGAAACTCGTTCCTGGTGGTCCTGGGGGGGCTACTCAGCACCCTCAGGCTCTCTTTAAGTACTTTATATGAGTCAGCACATTTAATTATCGTAAAAAATGATGGCGAACATCAGTATTTATTACCATGGACAGAGGCACAGCGAGATCTCATTTGGATAACCACGGTGATGGATATTTACGGAGAGGGCTGACGTATCAGTCAGGCCCCAGCGGGAAACGCATTCACCCTGAGTCTCAAAGGCTCACTGAGGCCTGGCAGGTGAATTGGGCTGTGGTGACAAGTGGGTCAGGAGCCCTGTGTGGCTTTGAGCAGGGCCCGCCCCGCCAGGCGGAGACTAAGGACAGGGAACCTGTTTCTCCCGAGGACAAGAGAACAGACACGGGGCCCCAGAGAGCACTTGCAACACTTCCAGGCTGATTCACACGCAAAGGTGAGGACTCAGAATCATCACTCTTTGGGACCCTCTTTGGGATGGGTGGGAAAACCAAGAGCAGGTGATGCTGCTGGGGTCTGGGTGGGGCATGGGAGACCCCGAGGCAGCGAGGAGGAGCCCGGCAGCTGCAGGAGATGCAGAGACCAGGCCTGGGGCTGAGGCAGAGACCCCTCTGCCCTTACTTGGATGTGTGACCTTGGGCAAGCCCCTTGGCCTCTCGGAACCTCAGTTTCCCCAGCTATAAAACAAAGCAGTTGAACAGATAATCCCTGCGGTCCTGTCTAGCTCTGTGTCCACATTGAGCAGGGAATCCTGTAAACAGGTTAAACTCAGGGAATTTTACTATCCAGAGGTGACCCCTCATGAGGTTAGTTAATCCGGGCTCCAGGTCCACCGTGGGATGAGCTTTCATAGAGAAATGTCCAGCAAGTGTCAGGGAGGTCAGGATGCCATCGGGGGTCCTACTCGAGGGCCCGGACCCAAAGTCGAGGCCTGCTCTGAAGCAGGTGGCAGAGCCAAGACACAGCCACCCCCGGGACCAAGAACTCGGGCAACCCAGACCTGCAAGCTCCCCTTAGAGGCGAGCACAGCACCTGTGAACCGGGGCGCCGGTTCATCCAGGAACGCAGGAGGCTCAGAATCGGGCAGCGCTCACCCCAGGTCCCCCTGGGACTTGGAGCAGCTCCAGGACCAGAAGCTTCATGCCCTGGTGGCTCACAAGGTCCTGATTCTGCCGCCTGGGATGGACAGCTGTCCTTGCCGTGGTCTGCAGCCTCTGCCTGGGCTCAGGTGAGGAAGAGCAGCCAACCTCTGATCACAGTGGACCTGGGATCCCCAGCAGCTGAGCAGCCCGGGGGGGCCAGGGGTCCCCTCCACGGACTCACCTGGGCCACTGGGATGGGCTTTGGAGGTGAACACACCACATTCAAGTCCCAAAGCCTCCTGTCTCTAGGAAGTGTGCCCCGGGCCCCCCAGCTCATCTTGCTGACCCTCAGGTTCCTGTTTGCCAAATGCGTTCTGGACACCTGCCTCCCAGGCTGCCCTAAGGACAAAACGAGGAGACGTTCTCTCCTCCATCCAGAACCATCATCTCTTGACACGGTGCTGCTGAGCCTTGTACCTTTCCCTGGACCCTCCAGACAGGCAGGTGCGTGCTCGCCCCCTTTGCTGACAAGGAGGCCGAGGCTCTGCCAGGTGGGTAGCACCCCTCAAGTCCATGGCTATGGGCAGGAAGGCCACGGCACCCACAGCCAAGCCTCCTGCTGTGTGCCTGGGCATTCCCTGCCCTCCGCCCCAGCCTCCTGCAGAGACAAAATGCCTGTCGTGAAGGGACCTTGATTTTAACAGAGCGAATGCAGAGCTTTCCGGACAAGCGTTGAACTGGGCAAGGTGCGGTCACAGGCAGCTTTTAAGACCGCCCTTGCTCAGCACGGAGACCAGAGCCAGGTGGTCTGTTCAGGTGTTGAAATATCTCTTGATGTTGCCTGATGGTCCCTCGGCGACGGGACAGATCGTCCTGACATATTGTTGGTGGGAGGTGGGTTGGAAAGGAGAGAGAGGAGAGAGGGAGGTAGAGAGAAACAGAGAGAGACACAGAGGGAGAGGGGATATGCAGAGACCTGCATGGCAGGACGTGGTGAATACTGAATCAAGCTGCTTTTTGTGGGACTAGAATGTCCAAGAGTATTTTGAACAATAAGCTATTCCCCAGCAGAGGTAGGAGGGCACAGGCAGGTGTGGGGCCCGTGGAGCATGGGGCTCCTGCAGAGCATGTGGGCGGGGGAGCCCGTGGGGGCAGCAGGGATGACTGGGTCCAGGTGCATAAGAGCCATGCGTGAGCAGAGGAGACACACCTCTAGTGGGAACCCGCTGCTCACGCCACAGTGCGGTCCTAAGGCTCCAGGGGCCAGGTCTGCACTGAAGAGGGACCCAAGTAAACCCTCCTAGTGCGGAGGCAGGTGTGGGGCTGAGGTGAGCAAGGGTAGCTCTGCTCTCCCCTCCCGTGGGACGGTCTCTGCACTGGTATTCCAAGGGCAAAGGGACAAATTCTCTTAGCCGATCGCAGACTGGTCCCTGCCTGCCTTGCGGGTGTGAGGGATGGGGTTTGGGACTCCTCTCTGCACATCCCTCGCTCTAGGAGACAGTCTCCAGGTCACCTGACACACACCCCAACTCCCCCTTCAAGTCCATCCAGCGAACACTTGCCTGGCGTGGGCTGGCTCCCAGGGCAGTGAATGACGGGGTCCCAGCAGCTAGGGGCTCAGAGGCAGACACAGGAAACAGAGAAACAGACACACACAGAAGAGCGGGATTCCGAGCTATCACCGCACCGCCAGCTCTTCCTGAGTGCTTCCCGGGTGCCAGGCACAGGGCTCCGTCATATTACATGCAGACTGCTGGCTCGCCACCCGGCTGCTGTCCTCCCTCTCCACGGCTGCCCTGCCAAACCCAGCCAGGGACCAGCGCAGCCAGCTGCTTTCTCCACCCCTGTACTGAGCCCGGAGCTGCTGCTGCTGACATCTTGTGTCCGGGAGGACTGGCAGATGTCCCCGGTGTCCCCCATCCCTCCTCTGCCCTTCCCGTGGTCTCCTCCCTCTCCCTTACCCTCTAGGACAACTCCAGATCTCAAGGTCTGCTTCCAAGCTGAGCCCTGTCAGGAGCCGCAGGTCCCCTTCGCCCTGGAATGAGAGGCCATGGGATGCTCCCTCCCCTTTCCTGCATCTCCTATCCTCACCTCCAGCTGGGAGGCCAGACCCTCTACCTCCCACCAGATCCCGCTCCTTCCACCCTTGCAGGAGCTCTGGACCACCCCTCTCTCTCCCCATGTGCTTAGCCTCCCCAGCTCACTGCTTCACCCTGCTATGTACAAGCTACTCAAACCCTCCCAGCCTCGGCCTCACAGCGAGCCCTTCTCTTCGTGTCCATTGGCTCCTCCGGCCACGGCCTGCTTCCCTCTTCAGTAGTCACTGTTCAGAGGAATCATCTTGGCTCTCTTCTTCCACTTTCTTCTTCCCTGTTCCCACTGCCTGGATGAACCATTCCCCAAGCTCTTCTCGGCTGGCCAATGCCTACCGATTGTTCCAGACCCAGCTCCAAGGTCTCCTCTTTGAAAGCACCTTGGCCCACCTGGGTTGTCCTGTGGCAGCATCCCATCCCGGCACTCCTCCAGGGAGTGAAATGTCCACTTCTTTCTTCTTCTCTGCCTGCGTGCTTTCTCCAGCAACAGATACAACGTCCAAGAGGAGGGCCCTCAACACTTCCCGCTCTGAGGGGTGAGGGTGGGTGGGTAAAGGCCCCAGCCACCCAGCCACCAAGAGGATGGTCCGAAGGTGTCTCTCTGCAGCTCCTAGAGGTCCCCGGGGGGACTGAGCCCCGTGCCCCCCAGAGGCAAACACTCAGCTCCCCCTGTGCTTGTCTCCCTGCCCTGTGTTGTGCTTTGCACATCCTCACTGGCCTTCTCGAAGCAGCCCCAGACGAACTACCAGCACCCCAGCTCTTTTCCCAGGGTCTGCCTTGGGGGTACGCACCCCACGACAGAGGCCCGCCCCACCTGACCTCCAAGGTGCTCCCCCCTTGTGCTCTCTGGATCCCCTGGGCCCGGCCACGCCCCGTGAAGACCGTGAGCATCTTGGTAAAGTCAGGTTCCTATCGTCCCTGTGTTCCTGCCACTGAGACAGTGCCCCGGCAGACAGAGGGCTATTAAGGGTTTACTGAGCGAGTGAGAATGTGAACCGGTGAATGAATGCGAAATGAGTCTCAAAGCAATCTGGGCCCTCTGGCCTGACCCGGAGGGTGGTCTGGACCTCTCAAAGCCCTCCAACCACAGGCTGACTGCCACGGGCCCACCCAGTCCTGGAGGCCCTTCACTCTGCTCTCCAATCCTCCCCTCTTCCCCGCGGGAAGTGCTGCTCTGCACAGCCCAGGGCACCCTCCTGCCGGGAGACCCTCGGAGTCTTGAGCCCCACACTGGGAGCTTCCAACGAAAAGTGACGAAAAGTGAGAGGACCGCAATGAAACACCGGGATCATCTGACATAACGCAATGCCACCTCCCAGCTATGGATTTGTCTCAGCTGGACTTCAGAAGAAGCACCCAGAAGCACCCAGAAGAACCATGCATTTGCAGCCAGCGAGAAGAGCACGGAGGAGTGATCATTTCAAAATCAGTGTGTTTGTCTCAAATGGATCCATGAAGGTTTCCAAGGGGAACATTTAAAATGGAAGGAAGTGGCTGCTTCAGCCCCTTCTGAGCACAGCCCCTCTGAGCACAGCCAGAACGCAGCACCCTCGTTCCACAAACGGTCCTTTTCCAGGGAGGAAAAGGCTGCAGAAGGGATGGGGTGACCCGAGTTTAGGCCGCATACTGGTGGTGGAGCTGGGGGTACGAGTCTGCCCCTGGACAACTCCACCCCCTGATTTTTCTGAGGGGCAGGCAGGGTGGGAATTGTGCTGAATTCTAAGAACCATCCTAGACTGGTTTGCGGGGTCCTGCAGGACACCGAGCGAGAGGCCCTGGCCTAGGAATTAGGGAACCTGGGGTCTGGTGCTGGCTCCATCCTTCGCTGGCTGTGTGACTTTGGGCAAGTCTATTCCCCTCTCTGGGCTTCAGTTTCATTATTTACAAAATGACATGAGATATGATTTCTAAGGGAACTTCCAGCTCCAAAAATCTAGGACAGTCTGTTTCCATGTCTTTCAAGTGGGTGTGATACTCCACATCTTCGGGGGCTGTGAGGATCAAGGAGGGTCCAGAAGAAGTGCACTGGGCACAGCTGCCTGGAGGCAGACCCTGGAAAGGTGGGGGGGGGTATTGAGGGGAGAGCTGGGTCCATGTGTGAGCACCAGGCAGAGTAAAGGAGAAACAAAATGTGTCACTCCCGTCCAGGCTGGCAGATCTAACACCAGGAGGGGACCTCAGGGTGGGCTGTAGGTCCCTGGGGGGGGGGGTCCCTGAGGCCAGGTCCCCTCACTATTTTCACATGCAAGACAGAGTCTCGTATCTCAGCCTTCAAGTCCAAGGGCCTGGCAGTGCTGGACTATGAGCAAGGAGCAATGCGGGGAGGGGAGGGGAGGGCGAGGGAGAGAGGGAAGAGGGGAGAGGAGGGGCAGGCTTCTCTGCTTGGTGCAAAATGTCCGAAGTATGGGCCCTGGAAATGGAGACACCTGAGATCAGAAGCTGTCTCCCTCACTAGCTGAGGGAGTAGTGGGAAGTTCCTCGGTTTTAGTCCTCAGCTTTCACATCTGTAGATTGGGACCGAGAATGGTACCTCTCTCACGGGATGATGCTGGCACGGCACTCGGCTCCACACTTGGCCCAGGGGGGCTCTCGGTACTCAGCAGCTGGCAGTGGCCACAGACCCATGGGCACAGTCGTCATAACTCTACAAAGGGATGCGTTCGGGCTACAACGTCCGTCCTGTTGACGGTGAGGACAAGAAGACGAATGCACTTCTACAAGAGAGAGCCATGTGGGGAGAGATGGAGACATGGAGAGAGGCGCAGAGAACCCAGTCACACACATGAGGGAGCGCAGTTAACTTTTATGATGTTAGTAAGAGCAGGAAAGCTTTGCCTCTGCCCAACAGCAATTATAGTAGCCTCGAGAACAGTTATGAATGCTTGTGCCTTTGGCGATTGTGATTCTTATAATAAGGCACATTTCATTCCAACGGTTCAATCAGAATGAGACATCAACCATGATTGAACGACTGTCACATGTATAAACACTGGTGTGAATGTTAGCGAGACAGGAGAGGGGGTGGCAGGGCCCTGAACATGTGCAGCCCCCCTGGGCACTCACCAACTTCAGCATTCAATATCAAATGAGGTACGGCAGGGGTAACCACATCCCCCACATCCCACAGTGGGCGAGTGTGCCCCGGACTCCAGCCAGCGGTCTGAAGCCGAGGCTCTGACCTCCCATCAGAGCTGGCCGACACCGTGTCTTTGCACCAGGATCAGGAGACGGGGGGACCAGAGTGGCCGGGAATGAGGGGTATAGGCAGCCGGGGCCAGAGGACCTTCCATGCTGCCCTGATGGGTTGGAAGTAATATAACCAGGGGCCCTGTCTGTAAAGCCAGAATGCTGAAAGGGAAAAAACCCCATATTTCCATAGTAAGACCCTTAGATCATGGAGAGCCCTAGTTGAAAAAGCCTCTGGGAATCATGTGGTGGAGCTTCCTTATTTTAAAGGTGAGACACTGACGCTGGAGGGAGCGACTTGCCTAAGGGCGTGGGGGGAGCTAGCGGTCTCAGACAGGGGCGAGAATCTGGCTTCCTGACTTCTTCCTGGTTCTTTCTCCACCACAGCCTCATAGGCTTTTCTGCATGTTTGTAAGTATGGAGTGGTCTTGATAAGGTGCTCCCTAGATGCGGCAGGCTGGGCGAGGTGTATTCTTCCTGACCTGGGGTTTACCTCGGTGCCATTAGCGTGAAAGCTACCAAGTCCCCTTTTTCTGCTCCTCCTCATGCTGGTTCCCTGAGAAGCTTCTCCAAGAAGGCAGGTTCTGTCCATGGTGCCGAACTGGGATCTGTCTATTTGAAAAAAAAAAAAAAAAAAAAAAGAGTGATGGCTCCTGCCCATCTCCATCCTTCCCTTGAACTACCTACCCCCCACCCCCACTACCTGTCGCAGCCCCAAATGTTGCTGTTCGGGGCCTCTGGCTCATGCATTGGGACTACGCCTCCTCCTATTTCTGCGTGGCTCGGGCCACTGCCACCCTCACCAAGAGCATTAGTGAGCGTTCCCAGGGCAACTGTGAAATGCTCATTGCCATGGCAGCCTTTGCCACTCCCAATTAGTTTCACTCTAGCATGGACCCAGTTCCTGAACCTCGGTAAACCAAGAGCGGGGACTTTAATAGTATGTTCCAGGGAAGGGCAGAGATCAGAATTAATGCCCCGAGGGGTCTGATAATGAGGGAAGGGGGCCACATATACTGAGTTATGTGCCATGTGATATGGTACATGGTGTTCATATGGTATTATATATGATGAAGCCCATTTCACAAATGAAGGAACAGAGAAGCTGGGTCACTTGCCTGAGGCCACACAGCTCATACGTGCAGACAGCACACAAACTTATCCACAGCTTCCCTTCCCTGAAAAGCTGGTCTGCGATTTCGTGGTGGAAGACACACACCCTGCTCCTTGGGGCTCGGGGACCTGCCCTTCCTACCTCTGTGTAACTAGGTCCCTGAGTGAGCAGCAGGACCCCCAGAGGCTACAAAGAGCCCACCCTGACTCGCCCATATTCTTCCCTGGAACTTTGGGAATGCTGAGTTGGGAAGATTCCTCTAGAAACTAAATCCTGCCCCAGGTCCAGCATCATCAAAACAGTTCCCCAAAACCTGAAAAGCCGGATATAATAAATATAAATGTTCTGTAGTAAGAACTAAAGACCTTAGTCCCAAGCAGGACATGCGCTGCCTTTGCCCCCCCCCCGCCCCCACAACCAAAACAATGCTGCAATGTGTCTTTCCTGTGACCCCTCCCGCTTTCTGCATGACTTCTGCAGAGAACATTCTCCCACCTCTGAAAACTTCCTGCTTCACTTCTGATCGTACTCGGAGGCCACTTCCTCAGGGCAGTCTTTCAGGATTGCCCTGGTGGACCTCAGCCCTGTCTCCAGTCCATGAGCCCCACACATGACAGATGTCATTGAGATGCCTGACCTGGAGGCTCTGAGTCTCAGGGTAGAGAGCGCCTTGGCTGCCTGAGCCCCTCGTGTAGGTGCGGGATGAAAACAGTGCTGCTGCCTTGGGTGTGATGCTCTCCGGGCCTGTCCCGCTCCCTAGTGTGCGGCCCTGAACTCTGGGCCTTTGCCTCAGTTTCCCCAGGAGGGCCTCGCTCCTGAGTGCTGGGGCCCCGAGCCCCTGGGCCAAGCACTAAGGACAAACCTCACCCCTGCTGGATCCCTCTCTCCTTCCCTTTCTCTTCTGGGAGACCAGGGAGCTGCCCCCCCCCATTCATGCTTGGGTCCTACTCTGTGTGGGTTCACCTCCCGTCCTCCACATCCCTGCAGGCAAGATTCTGAACTGAGGCCAAGGCAGACAATGTCCCCAGGTCCAGCTGTGTGTTCTCCAACTTTTACTCCTAAATTGACTCCCATTGTGCTGATGTGGGAAACAAAAGCAGGAAAAAAATTATTAAATTTCCTTACTACTTACAGCCCACTGACTAGTCCTTCAAACAAGCAGAGTGACATTCTTCTAGGGACTCAGCTGCCTCGATGTTAATAGTTTGCAAAGGGCAAAAGGCAGTCCTAGCCTGGCCCCCAAAACCTGTAAGTCTACTTTAACATATGAAAGTTCCCTTGGAAACTTTCTTTATCTCTACCCCCCAGGATACAAGTTGGCAATCATCCTCCAAGCACATGACCCACCGATAGACATCTGAAGAGTCTCATGACTGAGCTTTTACTAAACAGTAATAAATGACCTTTTCCTAACAATAGCTGGCCCCCTCGGGATCCTGGAAACCTTGTTTCCAAAATACCTGGGAGACTTATGTTATCTCCAACCCCCTCCCAACTTGAACGTATATAATGGGCCACTCCTCATGACCCTGGTGCAGCTCTTTCTGCCCACAGGTCCTGTCCCTGTGCTTTAATAAAACCACCTTTTTGCACCAAAGATGTCTCAAGAATTCTTTCTTGGTTGTCGGCTTCGAGCCCTAATGTCTTTCCTACATCAGCTACTGCTGCTCTGAACTCGTTGGGCCACAAAGGCATGAGTGGATGATTGAGTGTCCGAGAGTGGATCTTCCCAGCATTTTCACACACACCCAACACTTACTGCCTCCTGCCAGTCTAGACAGAAGCCTGGCCTTGCCCAAATCCCCCATGCTCACCCTCTGCATGACCCCCTCCCTGGCTGCTCCTGGAAGTTCTGGGAACAAGTCCTGCCCCTCAGGCCTGACCTGTGTGCTCCTTCTTCCTGGAATGGGTTCTCTTTCCTGCCCCTCCCCACTCACTCTCCATGGTGCAGATTACAGAGCCTCCCCCCTCCCCCAAAGATTTTATTTATTTATTTGAGAGAGAGTGAGAGTGAGTGAGAGAGAGAGCAGAAGCCAAGGTAGGTGGGGGGAGAGGCAGGGGGAGAAGCGGACTCCCCACTGAGCAGGGAGCCCAATGCAAGACTCCATCCCAGGATGCTGGGATCATGACCTGAGCCAAAGGCAGACGCTTAATCAACTGAGCCACCCAGGTGCCTGATTACAGAGCTTTAACACCACAAATCCCTGGCATGACAATCCAGCTTACACAGCTCCCATATGGCCCCTACTACCGTTGGATAAGCCACTGGACTTTGGGACAGCCCAAGTGGTCCCACCTGACCTGATCCTTGTGGGTTTCCAGTCTCTTTCGGGGCATGCTGGCAGCCTATTCCTGGAATGCCCCAAGCTTCTTCCTGCCTCAGGGCCTTTGCACAGGGAGCTCCTGCCACCAGGGAAACTCTTCCCCTTCTTTTTTGCCTACCTGCCTCCTTTTGACCAGTCTGGTCTCAGTTCTGATGTTTCTTCAGGAAAGTCTTTCCTGACAATCAGATCCTATTGTTCTCCCCTGAGTATTGTCTCATTCCTTCCCTTATTCGTGCACATCCCAGTTTCCATTTATGTATTCATCTGTTTGAGTGTCTAGTTCTCTCTGCCACCTCCCTAGAATATGAGCTCAGTGAGGGCAGGAAGCATTCTGTGCACGGTGCCTAGTACAAAATAGAACTGAAGCAAAGGGAATGAGTGAGGGAATGAATAAACAAAGTTGAAGGTCCTCAGGCAGGATGGCTGAGTAAGACAGACACCTGGAGGCAGCGTTCCCCGGGAGGGCATGACAGCTGTTTTCTCCCCCAAATGCCCATGTCCCCTCTAGTGAGTGGGGAAGAAAGCAAGGATGCTGGCATCGCGGGGACACATTCAGGAACCCACATCCCATTTCAGGCCTATATTTAATTCCACTTGCTTCCACCCATCACTTCTCCCAGGAAGATCATAACGTTTGACACCATCAGGGGCTGGAGATGCCAGGGTTATCAACGTGCCACTGAGTGTCAGGCAAGAGCCCTTCCCCTGCATGCCTCTAAAGTGGGCCACCCAACGGGAGGCCCTTTGGTCCTCTGCGTGTTGGGTAGGACGTGCCCCCTACTGGGGGAAGTAGGGAACTCTCCCCCCACACCCCAGGTCCTAGGTCTTTGGGAACCTGGAGGCACTGCCAATGCCAGCCCACCTGTCTCTTAATAGGAGCGCTTGGTGGCTCTCAACACCTGATTGGCCGAATAGGTGAATTCATCTGATTGGTCCAGCTAACCGGAAGCAGTTACTGATTGGTTCCTGCTGTGTTTGCTTGCAAGATGAATACCTGTCTCCCCAGGCCCAGGTTATGTTAAGGCATCCAGCTTTGTACTACTTATTCGTCTCGCCTGGAGCCCAGGAGGCAGCCTCCCACAGGCCATAGCCCTTGAGAGTGCCTGGGGCATGTAGCTCTTCCAGAGTCCAACGGCACTGGGGTGTGGGTTGGGTCCCCGACTGAAGTCCCTCCAGAATTTCTTTCCCTTCCTACCACCCAGCAGAGAGCCAGAGGAACTCACTGGAAAGTTCTACTTTTTCCACAAGGCCTGTCCCCTGAGCTCTTTGAACTGAGCCACCAGCTCGGGGGACCCCACTCTCAGAGGCACAGGGAAAACTGGCTCTTGGTTGCTCCTCGTCTTCCCACCCCCAGATCCATCCAGCACCACCAGAAGCCTCACACATGCACATGGGTGCATCCAAGTGCCTCCCTCAGCCTCTGCAAGCAGCCACCTCTTGGCACCCCTCAGGCCTGGGGTGCTCACCCCACCCCACAATCCACCCTCAAGAGGACAGATCCATGGAAAAGGCTCACTTGGCTCAGAAAGTGGGATCTAGGCCATTTGGGCAGGGACTTCTGGGGTCCTAGGTATAAACTGCGAGCAAAAATGGGAGAGGGACCCAGGTTTCAGATAGCCATGCAGATTCCACGTTCCATGGGGAGAGGCACAGCTGGAGTGGGCCAGAATGGAGTCATTTAAAGGGCAGGGCCAAGGCCAAGGGTCTGTCTTGCCCAGGTTTGAGGATGGTATGACATCTAGCCCATCTAGCCCCCCACTCCACTTGCTGGGCCATCTGACTGGTTCTGCCGTGGGAGGGACCCAAGAGGCTAGAGCAAGCCATTAGGAAAGTAAGACTCACAGGCTCAATGCCAAGGCCACATACAAAGGTCAAGCGATAGGACTGAAGCTGGACCATGGAGCCCCAAAGATAGAGTTGGCAAGAAAAGGGGTCTGGGCTGAGGGAGGAGTGTTGAAAACAGAACCCCACCCCCTCGTCCCTTCCTCCTCCTGAGTCCACCTAAACAGGGTAGAGGGTACAGGTGGCGCCTTCCCAAGCTTCCTGACAGGGCCGAGGGAGGACTGGCAGATCCAGCCAGACCTGCCTCACCATTCTGAGCATCCCAGCTTGCAAGGGAAGCCACGGGCACCAGTCAGGAGCAGGTACTGACGGACAGATCGACAGCAAAACAATTTCACCTGCACCGTGAAATTGCCTGAGTTTGCACACTGACACCTGGTGGTATTTCATGTTGCAAATGAGTACAGTTTTAAGAGGCACAACTTCCAGGCGTTCATGAACTTTATAGATTCATCTCCTTTCCAGGTCTTTCCCAAGACAGAAGAGTGAACAAGAGATTTTGTCATTTAAAGGAAAGGAAGAAGAAAAGGGAAGAAGTTGTACGGTGGGAACTGCTTTCTATATCATGTGTCTTAAAGGCTCGGCTCCATTTTCCCAAATTGTCAGCGATGAGCCCCTCACGGGTGAGGAGGGAGTGGGGGAGGGTGTGTGTAGCCTGAAATGTTCATAGAGGCACAAAGCAGGACCCTGACAGGTCTGTCAGACACTTCCATCATGAAGTGGAAAAGAAAATTGTTTTCTATGATTCTCAGGGTGAATCTCAGCTTTTATGAGCACAGAGAATCCATTTCTGCAGACTGAGTTCAGGCCAGACCTGCCCTTGTTAACACTGGACAGAGAGACACTAGATGGTAGGGGATCAAGGGAGGGGCAGCCGTGAGCCCCCATGTGGGATTCTGGAAAGGTCACCCAGAGTGAAGGACAGTTGTGGGAATCACAGCCTTTCTTTTTTTCTTTTCTTTTTTTTTTTTTTAAAGATTTTATTTATTTATTTGACGAGAGAGAGAGAGAGAGAGAACACAAGCAGGGGGAGTGGCAGAGGGAGAGGGAGAGGCAGACTCCCAGCCAAGCAGGAAGCCCAGTGTGGGGCTTGATCCCAGGACCCCGGGATCATGACCTGAGCCTAAGGCAGACACTTAACCGACCGAGCCACCCAGGCACCCCAATCACAGCCTTTCTGTGGATCCAGAACTTCATGGTCTAAAAGGTCCCTTCAGACCCCCCAGTCCTAGGCCAGACCTGCCACCTTTGGTGAAGAGCCCCGTGCCAGACACTCTACAAGGATTATCTCACTGAATCCTCAGCATGATTTGGAGGGAGGTGCTGTTATGATTCCCTTTTCTGCAGACAAGGAAACTGAGGCTTGGGGAAGGGGAGAGGTTTGCCTAGGGTCCCACAGCCAGGAGGCAGTGGAGCAGGACACAAGTCCCAGAAGCGTGACTGTGGGGTGATGGTTAAATGAGGTAGCCGGTGTGGGTGTAGGGGGTGACGTGAAGCTCCATAAATAGGAATGATTATGCTTTTTAGCTGCTCTAGTTTACATGACTTCCAGGAACATCCAGCTCCCACCAGTGACGCTCACTCCAGAGTTTCTACTGATGTTAGAATCCAATCAGAGTGGGATGTAGATCTCTCCTTTTTCTCAGCTCAAGGAGAACAAGATGAGGAGTTGAAATAACCGTCCAGGTGCAGCCAATGCAGAACCCACAGCTGAACGGAATTAAGGTCATTCAGCGTCTGATGAGCTGCAATTTACCTCATTGTAACCTGTGTCCTACAGTAAATTGAAGGTGCAAAATCTGTCCTGTTTCCTCCCCACCCTTCTCCTCCCCCGACTCAAGCAGGACTGGGAGCCTGGTGATCAGCACCCCCTCATTTCCTGCTCATTGGTCCATGGGGAAGGGATGGGGACAAAGTTCATTAGAAGGGCCAGGTCCCTAAATCTCCCCTCTGGGGTGGTAATGAAAGACAACTGGGGTGGCTGCCTTGGTTGGTCCTAGGGAGGTCAAAGAGAGAACAGTTCAGAGAGATCTTGAGTGGAATATGCTCTAGGCTTGTTGAGCAACTACCTCTCCTCAGAGATGGCCTCCAACCATCACCTTCAAATCATTTGTTCTTAGTTTGGGTTCTCAATGCACCTAGAAAACAATGGGGCCATCACCCCTCCCCAAGCTCCACTCTCAAGTCATCCAGGGATGTCACCAGAGCAAGCCTCCATGAACCAGGTCTTTGTCCACCTGTGAAGCCCAAGCCCAACACAATTTGGAGAGGAGCCCAGGCTTTAGAGCAGGGCACCCTTGAAGTCAATCACTGGGGAGAGCTTTGAGCAAGACACAGCTTGGGGGGAAGCCAGGGCTCACTCTTGTAATAGCAAACATACTGCTTTACCTTAGAAAATGTATCTATGTAAGATGGTGGGAGTGGGGGTGGGCGTGAAGATCATAGGGTGTGCTAAGCTCCAGCAGTCCCTCCATTGATGGAATCAGGGTTGGAGTCCTGCCTCTACTTTGACCTAGCTGTGAACCTCAGATGTGTTCCTTCACCTCTTTTGTCCTTACTGTCATTTTCTGTAAAATGGGAGTGAAGTTGCAGGGTTGCTCTGTGGATGAAATGTGATTAACATTTGCAGGGGTTCATCAGAGGGTAGAGTCCATAGTCACCAAGGCAGTCATGCCTCGAGCCTATCCAGAGTCCTTGGGACAGGTGAAGTGAGAGTTTACCTGCAAAGGGCCCAAGAGCAACCCTGCAAATATATGCAGGAGACACTTGCTTTACTGGAAAATGACTGAAGTTACCAATCTCCATAAAAACCCAATCCTAACATTCCCAGGGTGATGACAGTATACCACACCTGTCCAAGATTACCTGATGTGGGAAGAAAGTGGGACTTATGGAGGGAAAGCACAAACTGCAGAGTAGGCTTTATTTACTGATTTTTAACTGCCTTAGTTAGGTATAATTAATTGACTTAAAATAAACCACTCATATTTAGAGTGTACAAATTGATAAGCTTTTTAAAAAATTGTTTTATTGAGGTATAATTGACTTACAAAAAACTGCATATATAAAAAGCATACAATTGGATAAGTTTTGACAAACTTATACACCTACAAAATAATCACCACAATCAGGATCATGAATTTAACCGTCACCCCCCAACCAGGTTCCTTTTACCTCTTGGTAATCCCTCCCTTGTGCCAACCCCACTCACCGTCCCCAGGCAACCACTCATCTGCTTGTCGTTATTATAGATTATATAGAATTATATGTAAATGGAATCATTCAGAATGTCCTCTTTTTGGTCTGGCTTCCTTCAATCTGCATAATTATTATGTGATGTATCCATATTGAAGTGTGCATCAATAATTCATTCAGTTTTTAAAGTTTCAGCTTATTTTTAAAAAAACAAACTTCATTTTAGAATAGTTTTCGATTTACAGAAAATTTGTGAAGATAGTATGGAGAATTCCCATACACTTCATACCCAGTAGCCTCTATTTTTTAAACCAACCTTTCAGTCCTCAGATGAACCCCATTTGGTCATGAGGCATTATCCTTTCTATATTATCATTGAGTTATAATTGATAAAATTTTGTTTAGAGTTTTTGCATCTATGTTCATATGGGATACTAGTCTATGATTTTCTTTCCAATGTCCTTGATTTTGATATCCAGACCATGGCTCTCTATCATTTACCTCTATCATTTGTTTCCACTTCTGTGTTTTGAGTTTAATTTGCCGGTTTTTCCTCTAGTTTTGTACTGAAATGTTATATACTGAATTAAATGCCTGCCCAAGTCCATATGTTTCTGCTCTAACCTCAAAGTGACTATATTTGGAAATAGGGTCTTTAAGAAGGTAATTAAGATTGGGAATGAAGTCATAAGGATGAGGTCCTTCTCCAATAGAACTGGTATTCTTATTATTTTTGGACAGAGAGAAAAAGAGAGTATGAGTAGGCATGGGAGGAAGGACAGAATTATAAGCAGGTTCCATGCCCAGTGTGGAGCCTGACACGGGGCTGGACATTGGGGCTTGATCTCATGACCCTGAGACCATGACCTGAGCCCAAATCAAGAGTTGGATGCTTAACCCACTGAGCCACCTAGGTGTCCCAGAACTGGTGTCCTTATAAGGAGAGGAAGAGACACCAAGTGTGTGTGTGCACAGAAGTAAGGTCACATAAGGACACAGCAAGAAGGTGGCCATCTATAAGTCAGGAACAAGTTTCATGAGATACTAACTCTGCCAACATCCTGATCTTGGATTTCCAGCCTCCAGAACTGTAAGAAAATAAATTTCTGTTGTTTATATCACCCAGTCTGTGGTATTTTGTTATGACGGCCTGAGCAGATGAATACATTAGTGCTATAAATTTCTCTCTAAATACAGCTATGTCCTCCAAATTTTGATCTGCCTTATTTTTATTTTCTCTTTATTCAAATTTTTTTCCTGTTTCCCTTATGATTTCCTTTCCAACCCATGTATTTTCAAATTTCCAAATATTTGGTCATTTCCCAATTATATTTCCGTGGTTGATTTCTTGTTTAATTCTTTTCTCATTTGAGAATATAATTGATATCATTACTATTCTTTTAAGTGTGTTTTATGGTCAAGAATATGATTTATATTGATGAAGTTTCCATGTGCACTTGAGAATGTATTCTGCTGTTGCTGGGCGGAGGGGTCTATACAGGTTAGCAAGGTCAATTTAGTTGATAATGTTCTTCAGGTTATCCATATCCTTACAGATTCTGCTTTTTTCAATCTATCAATTACAGACAGAGGTGTGTTGACATTTCCAACTATAACTGTGAACTTGTCTATTTCACCTTTCAATTCTATCTGATTTTTCCTTAAATATTTTAAAGTTATTTTGTTAGGTGCATACACTTAGGATTGCTAGATCTTCTTGGAGAATTGTCCCACATATCATTATGTAATGTTCCTCTTTATATCTGATGATATTTCTTGTTCTGAAGTCTATTTTCTTCTGATATTAATATAGCCACTCCAGCTTTCTTTTAGTTAGTGTTTGCAAGATATTTAATTCTACATCCTCTTACTGTTGAGCACCTGATGCTTTTACGTTTAGAGAGAGTTTATTGTGGACAACATATGGTTCAGTCTTGCTTTTTTAATTCAACCTGAAAATCTCTACATTTTAACTTGTGGGCTTAGTTTCTTCACATTTATGGTGATGATTGATGTGGTTGGTTTGAAATCTATCATCTTGTTCGCTACTTCCTAATTTGTTCCATTTGTTGTCTCCTTTTTCCTCTTCTGCCTTCCCTTGAGTTAAGTGACATTTTTAATGATGCCATTTTATCTGTTCTCTTACCTTCTTTCAAAAAAAATTTAGTGGTTACCACAGTGTTTATAACATATATTTCAATTAATCTGAGAATATCTTAAAATAATATATCACATCACGAGTAGTATAATGACATGAAAACAGTATATTCCCAATTCCTACCTTTTACCTTTTGTACTATTTTTGTCATATTTTTCTATGTCACATGTGCTACAACCACATGGTACATGGTTACTATTTTTCTTTAGACATTTATGTTTTAGAACAATTGAAATAACAAAGAAAATTAATTATGTCTTCATTTATTTCACTTATGATACTCTTTATTTGTGTAGTTCTGAGATTATACTGATAAATTCCTTTTGCCTGAAAAACTTACCTGAATATTTCTTAATCAGAGTAAGTCTACTAACAATAAAGTTCTTAAGTTTTTGTTTGTCTTGGAAAATACTTATTTCCAAAGATATTTTCACTGGGTATAGAATTTGAGGTTGAAAGCTTTCTGTATGTTATTTTTCCAGCACCTTTAAGTTATGATTCCATTGTCTTCTTGTTTGCATGTTTTCTGACAAGAAGTCTGCTGTCATTCTCATCTTGTTGCCTCCGTATATACGTCTTATTTCTTTGGCTCTCTTTAGGAGTTTCTCTTTGTTTTTGGTTTTCAGCTATTTAAGTTTTAATTTATCTGCCTATATTTTTTGGTTTTGTTTAATTTATATATCCTTTTTAAAAAAATTTTTGGACTTGATTCTGTTTGATGTTCTCTGAGCTTCTTAGACCTGTGTTTGAAGTATGTCATTCACTTTGGGAAATTCTTGGATATTATTCCTTCAAATATTTCTTTTGCTCTTTTTCCTCTGTTGTCTTTCTGTGATTGCAATTACTTGTATATTTTACTATTTGATATTACCCCACAGTTCTTGGATGCTCTGTTTTGTTTTTTGTCTCTTCCTTCCTCCCTTCCTCCCTTCCTTCCTTCATTTCTTCCTTCCTTCCTTCCTTCCTTCCTTCCTTCCTTCCTTCCTTCCTTCCATCCTTCCTTTTTTGGTTTCAGTTGGGTAATTCATTGACTTATCTATAAGTTCACTGATTCTTTTCTCAGCTATTTCAAGTCTACTGGTGAGCCTACGGGAGGTATGCCTCATCTTTGTTACTGTGTTATTGCTTTTTAGCATTTCCACTTGATACTTTCTTAGAGTTTCCTTCTCTGCTAAAACTAGTCATTTGATCTTGCATATCGTCAGCCTTTTCATTAGAACCTTTAATATATTAATCACAGTAATTTAAAATTCCCTGTCTGATAGTTCCAACATTTGTGTCATAGCTAAGTTTGGCATTGATGATTTCTTTGTGTCTTTTTTGTAGTTTTTTCCTTGCCTTTTCATCTGCCTCATAATTTTTTATTGAAAGCTGGACATCTTTTTTAGGATGATAAATTCTGAGGTAAATATTTTTTCATGCTTGGAGATATGCACACCTTTTCTTCTGCTAGACTTTTGTGTGGGAGTTGGTGTTAATCTAGTCAGGAGTGGGGCTTACTTTGAGGTCCATGGTTGCTATGGTTATTCTCAGTACACCACAGCCTTCAAGTTCATCTAGTGACACCTTGTATTTAGGGTTTGGTCTGGTTTTTCAGACGTTAGTTTCCAATGTCTGCTCCTCATGTCCCTGACTTTGGGTCTTTCCTTTGTGCTGCACTATACAGATGATCTGTCTTTTAAAGCTCTCCCAGACATATTCCATTGTTATTTTTACTCAGTGCTTGTTAGCCAGTGTGGGAGGAGCGTGAGAGGGTATATTTCTGATGATGTGATTAATTTTCAGACTTAGGCAAGTACTATGCCCTTGTGTCTCCAGGTGTGGACTTCACAAGTGTTTTTGCCCCCATCTGTAACCCTGGGCCTATCTTTAGCAAGCATTTCTGCCCCTCCCCATGGCTAGTACTTATTTTTATCCTGTTTCCTTTCTTCAGTTGCAATGGATTTCCACCAGTGGAAGGTGGAAGGTAACAGTTTTTGTTTCTTTTTGCTCTGCAGATTAAGGTTTATGGTCCATAGGGAAAATTGGTCTGGGTGGATTTTTGCAGTAGGAAGCACCCCTTTCCTAGCCTGCACCTCAAGGATGCTCTCTCAGGAGGAATCTCCTTCATTTTTCCTCAGAGTGCCTGGGATTTGCTAAAACAAAACAAAACTGGGAAGCTTCCTTTAAAAAAAAAAAAACCTTGTCTATTTATTCCTACAGGCTTACATTCTTTTTTTTTTTTTTAAGATTTTATTTATTTATTCAACAGAGATAGAGACAGCCAGTGAGAGAGGGAACACAAGCAGGGGGAGTGGGAGAGGAAGAAGCAGGCTCATAGCAGAGGAGCCTAATGTGGGGCTCGATCCCATAACGCCAGGATCACGCCCTGAGCCGAAGGCAGATGCTTAACCACTGTGCCACCCAGGAGCCCCCCTACAGGCTTACATTCTTACCTGTACCCCAGATAATACTTTCAGACTCTACCTGCACCATGGGCTATCCTGGGTCTCTGCCTGTTGGCTCACACTGCAGATCTGGACTTGCCAGTCTCCATAACTCCTGCTAACAATTCTATTTCTTGCTACATAAACACATCCCATTGGTTCTGTTTCTCTAGAGAACCCTGACTGATGCATGTTTTGGTATTGAGAGTGGTTATAGAGGAACAGAATCCTAAGGACAAATTATTTTCTGAGCTAATTTTGGGGTTTCTGGAATTGGCTCTCTAATCTGATTGAAGACACTAATGACTCTGTACCTAGTCATTAGTAAAGAGAGCATTGATAGTCCATGGTGTGAACTGGCAATAGAAATATGCAAAATATCACCATTGGATAATCCTAATCGAGCACTTACAAAAAGCAAGGATCTGAGTGACCACGTATAAGATACATTTGAACAGTCTTGTTAAACTAACAAATATAATGAGATTGGATGGTTACACCTAATGTCACTGGACAAAGTGGGAAAAGAAAAGAATGAGCTCAGGGATTCTAATTCCCAGCACAAGTGCCTTATAAATGACATGAAATCTTCTAGTCTGCTCTAAGAGACTGTTACCTCCTATAGCCACAGGGCTGGGATTGCTGAGAAACAAACAAACCCAGAATCTCATCCTGCAAGTGGTTGACCTAAAATGCAAATTGAATTCCCAGCCTCACAAGGTGGGAGGGAGGGGCTGCCTGCCCTGCTCACACTCTCTTTGCAGCCCCCCCCAACCCCTTAGAGAAGAAGAGGGACACGAAGACTTCCCCCCGCCCAGGACCTAGGTGTGATCTCGGAGTCCTGTAGGGTCTTAAGCTCCCACTGAGGGACACTGGAGCCTAGAGGCCCACGGCTACATCTGAGTGGGGTGCAGAATGGAGCTTGATGGGTCTCAGGGTGCCTTTCCTCCTCTTACCTTCTACTTCAGATCTGCTCCAGAAGTTTCTCTTCACTCAGCCCAGTACGTGAGGGCCTTCAGGGCTTCCCTGTGGCCTCCTCCAGTACTGCCCACCCATCACTTGAGAGGGTGGCTCAGCTCAGGACGGTTCAGGTGCCTGGGGCTGAGTAGCCCTGTGGATGCTCCGTAGTGAATTCCCACTCCACAAGTTGGTCCCATGATGGTATCTGGGGCCAGATGCAAACCCTGTCCACCCCCTGGGAGATGGGCAGGTCTCTGCAGAGGACAGCAGGTCCCCAGCTAAGCCAGGTTCCAGAGGCCTGAGGGCTGGACCCTGCCACCTGAACCTCAGGATCTAAGTCCTTATCACCCATGGTCATGCCCTGTCACCTATGCGGTCATCACACTGTTCCCCATGCTGCCACCCTGGACGAGTACTAACAACTAACCCTCCCTGAGCACTCACCGTGTGCGTGCTGAGTTCACGGTCCATTGCACTTAATTCTGACAGCTAATGGTCTTATGTGGGAGGAACTGTCACTGTGCCCGGTTTGCAGGTGAGCAAAATGAGGCTCGGAGAGGGGAAATTGACAATCAGGAAGTAGGGGACCCCCTGGCCTCCAGGGCTCCTGCTGACCCTCCAGGGACAGACCTGCACCTGCACCCCATTACCTACTCCCCGGGTAGCCTTACACCATTATCCGTCACTAGACCCTACCTCCTGTGTCCTGCCTGCATCTGGTCACCCCACCCCTCTTTCTCTCACTGAGCATGCTCAGAGGCACGTGCTCTTATGCACACACTCACGTGCATTCATGCATTCACATGCACAGGCGCGTGCACGCACACACACACACACACACACACACACGTGGGTATCCTCATCCTTGACATGCCGTCACATCCATATTCACCCCCACCCACCAGACTCCTTTCACCCATCAGTGGTCTCCTCTAACTCTTGTTTCCTAGTGTGCTATGTAATTCACCATCCGATTCCAGCTGAAAGGAGAGAGACAAAGCAGCGCTGAATCTCATTTAATCGTCTACAGCAGGAACCCGATTCCTTAGGTGATAATTATAATAATTAAAAATTTGGTTATCAGAATGGCAAGGGGGAGGCACTCACTGCTGGCTACAGGACAAGGAGCAGGGAGAGTGTCTGACTTGTTCGGAGGCTGGGAGAGGGTGGAGGGAGACAGGAACATGGGGGACTTGACAGGTGACCCTGATCTGGCTGGGCTAAGAGCCCCTGGATGGCCCCATGGAGACAAAAGGAGCCAGCAGGGCCAGACCTCCTGTGACCAGGAGATGATGCTTGGCACGGGAGCTGGATGTTTCCAGAGAAGGGGAGAGCTCACCAGGCCCTGGAGTGTGGAAGTCAGTAGGGCTGCATGGTAGGTGCCATTGCAGCAGGGAGGCACCTGCAGCCTCAGGGCCACCCTGTCTGCGTGCTTCCATGTGCCCCTGAGTGAGTCACTTGTCCACTCTGCGTTGTCACGGCTCTCAGCAACTTCACGGACAACTTTCCAGCCAGGTCCTCAGTGCAGTGCAACTTGATGACCCACCCAAGGGAACTCTGAGAAAGCAGAGCCTCGTCTCCACTGCCCATCTCTGTGTCATCAGCACCCAGAACAGACCCTGGAACCCAAGAGGCTCCCGAGGAACTTGTGTGTTTGAGGACCACAGGGCTGTGTCCATGCCCAGCACAAATCCACAAGGTGGGCATGCATATCCCCATTCAACAGAGGAGGAGACTGAGGCTCAGAGACATGAAGGACTTGACCAAGTCACAGGGCTGGTGAGGAGGTAGGGAGAGGAGGGGATGGTCGTTTTGGGGCAGGGGGAGCAGCATGGGCCTGGTGAGACACAGCCAGAGAAATCCTGCATTTAGACAATAAAGCCAATGTTTTACCAGGGTCCGGCCATTCTTGGGGAGTCAAGCCAGCATGTGTGAGGCCCCAGTGGTGGTGGCCTTGGGGGAAAGGGAGGAGTAGGGAGGAGCAACGTCTTTTGCATAAAGGCCCCCTCTCCTCCAATCAGCTGGGCCTTCAGGGGCGGGGACGCCAGAGCCTAGGCAATCACCAGGAGGCTGGGAGCAAAGGCAGATGGAGCAGAGCCGGGCCTGACTCCCTGTGCTCATAAGGGACCTTCCTGACTGGCTCTTCCCTCCGGGACCTCCGTCCGTCCCCACAGCGCCCCTCATCCAGGGCAGGAATAGTCACCTCCACTGTGCAGATGAGGCCCAGAGAGGCCATGTGACTTGCTCAAGGTCACACAGCAGGTCAGCCCCAGAACCAGAACAGACCCAGGCTCTGACTCCCGGACCAGGGTGTGGAGTCCTGCCCCTCTGGCTTCTTTCCTGCTGCCCTGGTCCAGGACCCCAGTTGGGCAAATCGACCCCCGGGCCTGTCCTCAGCGGCCACCAGCCCCCTCTTCCCAATCGCCCCACCCAGGGTTTAGCTCAGAGATGCTGTGGACCCAACGTCCCCTGCCCAGCCTCATCCCTGAACCCTGACCCTTTGCTCCAGCTGCCCCCGACACAGGGTCAGGGACCCACAGAATGTCGGGGCTGGCAGGGGCCCCAGGAAGTGTCTGGTCTATCCCCCTGGGGGCACAGATGGGGGCAATGGTCCCTCACCGGCCACACTGTGCCTCTCCCTCCAGCCCAGAAGCCCCCCAGGGCCTGACTAGGGGCTCTGCTCTTCTCCCCCTGCTTCCTACCTCACCTCCCTGCAGCAGATGCTGCAAATCCAGGTCAAAGGTTTGAGTTACAGACTTGCTGGGGCGGGAGGGTGGCATCTGTCTGCATCAGCAATTACTAAGAGGCCCAATGATTTATTCTGCCCTGAAATGTTTGCTTCTCCGAAAGGACCCTTTTGACCACTCCTCCTCCTCAGAGCCCCATTCCATGACGAGCTGACCTAGACGATGTGGTTGGGAGGAAGAAGATGGACTTGGGGGTCCCTGTGGGCCTGGCTTGAACCCCTGCCTCACCATGGTCAAGCTGCTTGACCATGGGCAGATCATTTAACCTTGTTGGGCCTCAATTTCCTCATCTGCAAAATGGGAGCAATGACTTCTGTTCCATAAAGTGATGAGGCTTAGATGAGAAGTCACAGAAAAAGGACCATTACAGGAAGTGCTCAGCCAGTCTGAGTTCTTCCCCCTAGCTCAGTGAGTCTGCCCCAAACATTTCACCTCCTCTATGTTTCCCTCCTAAGTTTCCTCCAAATCTTGCTCCCTGCACAGGCCCTTCTGGTCCCATGTTTAGCCTCAGTCCGCTGCGGCTGTCAGGAAAGGTCCTGTCCCGGAGGCCCTGCTGGCAGGAGCAGACTGTCGCGGCTGCAGCGTGCCCAGGACGCCAGGCGCAGATGGTGGCTCATATGCTCGGGGATTATTTAGAGTGCGGCTACTTCTCTGCTAACGAGTTCACAGATCTCACTGTTGGAATGGGCCCTTGGCAGAGTAAGGGGCCTCTGGAGTCCAAAGTTCTGCTGGATCTCAGGGGGCATCAGAATCCTATAACATCCTGATTTCTAGGAAGGCAGGAGGGACTGGTGGGGCTCTGGCCTCATTAGAGGACCCAGGGTCTGGGGGCAGGGCTGGTCTCAGAACCCTGTGGGGAGGGGAAAGAGTTGAGATGAGGACCCCACTGAGCTCCATGGATAGCTTCCTGCACAGCCTGACCAGAAACCAAGGAACAGCGCGATCATTCTGGAGGGACAGGGCTCTGCCGTTAGATCCTCCAGAACCTGCCAGAACCCACCAGCACCTGAGACCCAGGGCTGGCTCCGGGCAAACCCCAGCAGCAAATCCCTGTGTCCCCGAGCCTCCATCTTTTCACCTGTAAAGTGGGAGCGGGGTCCCTCCCTCATGTGGTTGTTGCCCAGAAGGGGTAAGTGTGGGGAGAAAAGCCCCCACACTGTGCCCAGCACATAGTGGGTCCTCCGCAGAGGACAGCTGTCACTACGTGGAGCCATATTTTAGAGGCCTGAAGGAGAGTTGGGTCAGCCGTGGACTTGGGGAGCCAACCACTGGTTTCGGTCCCTGCCTCGTTGGCACCAGTGCCACGACTTGAAGAAGCAACCTATGCTCTCTGTGCCTTGGTTTGCTATCTGTGAAATGGGGTAATAACAGTCCCTCCCTCACAGGGTGGTCGTGGGGGTTTCCTGAGATACTGCACGTGTAGTGTGGGAGGGCGGAGCAGCGCTCAGGACGCACCCCCCACCCCCCACCCCAGCGGTCGTGGTCAGCTTCGCTCTGGTGGTTTGCATTGCTGTTCCATAGCCCTCCAGCTTCTTCCTTCCTGGTCCTCTGCACGCTGCCTTCGTGGCGCCCGGGGTCTGTTAGAGACCTCATGGTCTCCTCTGGGTCTGTCCTGCCCTCCATCTGCTCCAACTCCAGACCCACCGCCACCATCTCTCATGCACTCACAGACACTCACAGGCATGTGCGCGCTCTCTCTCTCACACACACACACACACGCACACACGTCCCTCTCTCCCAGCTCCTGACTCAGGGGCGCAGGGTCACCTCAGGCTCCTTCCTGTTGACAAAGCACAAGGAGGCCTCTCCCTGCCCAGGGCCGCCGGTCCTCACAGCAGCGTGCGCGCAGGGCGGGGGATTCCGGTCTGTGTCACCCCCCTCCCCCGGCCCAAGCTACCCCATCTCTTCTGGAGCTTGGACTCTATCAGCCCGATTTGCAGCTGCTTAGAGGGAGGGATGCTTATGACTGTCACCCCTACTATGTTCCTGCCTCACTGCAGGACCCTCCACGTCTGTCGCTGATGGATGATCATTGCAAAATAGAGGCCTGCGGGCCAGACCACCCACAGACACGTAGGGTTTTTGCCCAGAACATGGGTCGTATTTTCTGGTTTGCTTAATACAATTAAAAAATCTAATGATTTCACATAAAATAGCGTCAGAGAAGCCAACACAGTGGGCCAGCTCTTCAGCTCCTGACTGTCACTGGTGCTGAGGGGTGGAAGCCCCTGGTGGCAGCCCCAGCCCTCCATTATCCCCACCAGCTGACATCTGTCACTTGTGTCACTCACTTGGTCCCTGGCTAGTATCTGAGCTTGTGACCTCGCTGCAGAGACCCCAGCCTGCCCCCTGTATAGATGGGTAAACTGAGCCCAAGGAGGAGGAACGTGGTATGTGTCCACCCCACCCTGATTGCCACCTACGTGAAGGAGGGATCATTGGTGTACTTTATGCATTGCCGTCTCCCCAAACCCAGAGCAGTGGCTGGCGTGTAGCACGGGCTCAGTAACTATTTGCTGCCTGTTAAAATTCCTCAGTGGTCCTCAGCAAAGTGATTCCAGCCCAGCTGCTCTTTCCCTCAGATGATCAGAGCCCGAGACTGCCCCCCCCCCAATGTCTGTGTGGCCTCCGGGCCCCACATGTCCCTTACGCACAGGGACATACTCATTGCCTCCACCCAGATGCTCTTCAGGCCCAGCCCAAGTTAACCTGAAGAGGAAGAGGAACCTTCTGCGGAAGCCGCCAATGACCGCTGTGGTATTTGAGCTTTAAGAGCCTGGTTTAGCATTAATAAAATACGACGTAGAACTCCTATGTTACAGGGGCTGTCCTTGTAAGCTGCAGCCGGTAGACACAGGCAATCCACTGCATCCTGGCTACGTGGCCTCAGAAATACCCGTTTTCTGGGCCTCAGTTTTCCTGTATATAAAATGGAGATAATGACAGCACCTAACCGGTTTGCTTGTTGTGAGGGCTGAATGAAATAAGCTGGTGCAGCACCAAGTCTGGAGCCCGGCTCGGCATGGTCTTGCTCATCTGTGGTGCAGTGAGGAGAGACACGGTGCACAAATGCCCATTGGAATGCTTTCCTGTGATGCTTGTCAAAGGATTTCTTTGTCATCACAACCGCCATAGCACACACAGGTGAGGGAATAGCGGTCCCAGTGTGCCAAGCCAGGGATCTCATCTGCAGATGGTGCTGGGCACACAGATGAATGTGGGGGCCCCTGCAATAACCACCCCCAGAAGTTTTGGACCCTGGTCAAACCCAGTGGGATTTCTGCCACTCGTGGTTATGGGCTTTGGTAATGGGGCGATGCCAGCCTCCCCTTCTCTTCCCCTACTGCCTTCCCCACCCCAGAACGAAGTGTTCCCCCCGTCTCCCATTCTCACCCCTAAACCCCAGGTGGTAGCAGCTGAAATTTGTAGTTCTCTTTTTTCCCAATGAATACATAACCGTCTCCCAGGATGGGCAGATGACGATTGTAATAAAACCAGTTCATTACATCCCTCTACACAGAGCCGTTTAATGAACATGCAGCCAACGGCACCAAGGCCTCTGAGACAAATGCAAATGAAACATGTTCCACGGTATCATTTAATTAGCTGAGGATGGGGGTGGGGAGAGAGGAGATAGTATGGGATACAGGCAGAAAAGCAGGAGATGGTGAGAAAGAGAGATGATGTCAGGGAGGGACAGAGAGAGAGAGGGAGACAAGGAGGACAAAGGGGATGAGCAAGGAAGCAGGCAGGATGATATGGGACCATGTTTTATATTTGTCTCTCCAAATCCCCCACCTGTGGAAGACAGTGTTGGGTAGCCTCATTCTTCCATTGGAAAAGTGAGGATACCAAATCCTGCTCTGTGCATCCTGATGCGTGCTGAGAGCTCACAACGGTCGAGACAGACAGGGTACCTGTCTCCATGGTGTTCACAGTCTGGTGGAAGAGGCAGATGTTGAGCAAATAATCACGCCAACAATACCTGTAAGTACAAGCAAGCTGTGAGATTGTTGTCTGATGGTTGCATGATTATTGTAAGAAGGTCGGACAGCCTCCTTAGAAGGTGGGCTCCGAAGTGCTCCTGGGTTCAAATCCTGACCCTGCCAGGTCCTGGCTGCGGGACTTCCAACAAGTTGCCTGACCTTACTGGCCCTTAATTCCTCATCTAGAAAATTGAAGTCATAAAGTAACTACCTATTAGGGTTTGGGTGAGAATTAAATTTGTTGATACATATAAAACACTCAGAACCATACCTGGTATATAGCAAGTGCTCAATAAATGTTAGCTATTAATATATTAAGACCCAAACTAAAGAAGATAAAGATTGAGGGGTCCTGGTTTTGATCAGTAAGTTGGAGAGGTCCTCCCTGACTAAGTGCCGTCTAAGCTAAAACCTGAAGCAATGAGTAGAAATCAATCACAGAGACAGAGTATAATAGCCATGGGCATCTAGTTTTTCACTTTTTAATTTTTTACTTTACCTGCTCAGCATCCTTTATCTCTTCCTAACACACCCCATTTTGGGGGAGGCAACAATGCCCCCCTTTGCTTTTAGTCCACGTAGGTGGGGCTGACCCCAAGCTCTTGCTCCAGAGTGAACACACCATTCAGGCCTGGCTAACTAGTGAATTCCGCTCATGGTCACTCCTGGTTCAGAGGTGGGCTGATGATCCAAGCCAGACCAAGTCTGAGAAAATACCAGAAGGTTTTGCTTAAACTATCAGCGGAGAAGTGTGATAAACCTTCATAATAAATGTTGGGAGCTACCTGTGGCCATCTCTCACCTGGAGGGTAGAACCCTGCTGAAAAATAAAGCCAATGCAATAGAAAACCCAGTTAAGAGAATGAAAGAGAAGGTCCTGACAATGTCATTGGACTCCCTGGATCCAGCTGTACCTGAATCGGACTCTTTAGGTGAAAGTTAAACTGTGCCACCCCCTCTCCTACCTATATTTCACTATTTTATTTAAATCATACTGAGTGGGGTTTCTGCCCTTTGCAACTGAAAGAATCTTGTGTGATAACGCACATTCCTGTCAAAGGAAAACACATCACAAGGCCCACAAGGAGAATCATGGTCTATGAAAGAATGCCGGTGTGGTTGAAACATGGTGAGCAAGTAGAAAGTGATGACTGTGCATGTGAGTTCAGAGGGTCCAAGGAGCTTGAACATAAACTGGAAAATGTGGTGAGGTTCAATGTTGGATTACGAGACTGGACATGCCCAAAGCAAAGACATCTAACTTCTTCCAGTAGGTGCCTCTTCTGGCCTTCCCAAAGGCCTTCCTTCTCATCTACCCCAGTACTTTGTGTGCTCTTGGAAAGGCAGAAGCAAAGACCCAGGGTCAGTTGCGACTAGAAAGGACTTTATGTGCCACATAGTCTAATACCTCCATTGTCTTAGTTCAGCTGCTATAACAACAATACCATACACTGGGTGGCTTAAACAACAGAAATTTATTTCTCACTGATCTGGAGGCTGGAAGTCCAAGATCAGAGTGTCAGCATGGTTGGGTTCTGGTGAGAGCCCTCCTCCTGATTTGCAGATGGCTGCTGTCTTGTGTGTCCTCACTTGGCTGGGAGTGAGCTCTGGTCTCTCTCTCCCATTAAGGACACCAATCCCATCATGGGCCTCCACCTTCATGACGTTACCAAACCTAATTACCTCCAAAGACCCTACCTCCTGACGCCATCCCACTGGGGGTCAGGGTTTCAACATATGAAAAATATGAATATGAATGGAAACATATGAATAGAAACATATTGTTTTATTTCTAATTGATCAAGCAATACATGGATATATACTTAGAAAAGAAAAGAAGGAAGGAGGGAAGGGAGAGAAGGAGGGAGAGGGGAAAGAAAGAAAAAGAAAAGGAAAAAAGGAATTCTAACCCCATCTATTAAACGAGAAGTCTCATTTTCACAGGGGAATGGAGTCTGGAATGTTTATGACTCATCTCAAGTAACATAGCTCATTGAAAGTAGATGGTATCAGGATCCTGGCTTAGCATTTCTTATTTCATCAAATATCCTGCTATGGACTGAATGTTTCTGTCCTCCCCCTCCCCCCGCACCCCTCAAACTCAAAATGTTGAAACCGTAATCCTCATGTGATGGAATTTAGAGATGAGGCTTTGGTGAAGTGATTTCACCATCAGGGTGGAACCTCATGATGGCATTAATGCCCTTCCAAGAAGATACAGGGGAGAGTTGCTTCCTCTCTCTGCTCTCTGCCACATGAGGTCCAATGAAAAGACAGCCATCTACAAGCTGCGAAGTGGGCTCTCACCAGACACCAGATCTCCCAGCGCATTGATCTTGGCTTTTCCAGCTTCCAGAATTGTGAGAAATAAATGTTTCCTGTTTAAGTTGCACAGTCTATGGTATTGTTAAAGCAGCCTGAGCTGATAAGACATATCCCAATGTCACTCCTCAAAAATATACTTACCCTAACAGTGTTGTCAGACCCCTGAGGATGGGAATGCCTTATGTAGCACCTCCCCTCTCCATTCCTGTATATGGAAAAGCTCTTCGGGATAATAATAACAAAATTTTAAAGCACTTACCATGTACAAGTCTCTGTGCTAAGTTCTTTATTCTCATTTCTTTTAACCCTCTAACCCTTAACCCTCTAAGGTAAATACTCTTATCGTTTGCCAGACAGCAGCCAAAGCATAGAAGAGATGAGGCCAAGTTCGCACAACTTGTAAAGGGTTGGTAGTCTGACTTCGGAGTCTGTGTCCCCATTTCTGATCACAAAGTACTCTTTGCAAGAGCAAATTTCCTTGAGTAGCCAGATAATTCCACCTAAAGACAGAAACCAGTAAATGGGCAGAGGACAAAACACCTTCCATAGGCCCTGGAGTTGTCCGTGGTGCTGAAATTCAGCCCTCTGTCCCTCTGGCTCTTCTCAGTGTGTGTCTTCCTAGAGCCTGGCCCCTTGGTTCTGCCTGTTCTTAATAACACCTCATGTTCCAACCTGACGTCAGTTCACCCCTTTCCCCTTGAGCTGTCTCAGCTGAGCCCTGGACCAGCAGTCCTGTTGTGAGGCTACATCACTATTGACCTTTTCTCCTAACCAAATCTTCTCATCCCTGAATTTAAAAGAAGAGAAAACAGTCCCTGTTCCCAAGGAGCTACAGTCAATGCGGAGAGATAAGACAGTTAAGGGCATACTAGGTAGGGCCTGGAAGTCTTAGCATAGTGTACAAGGTCCTGCAGAACCTACTCTAATGTCGTCTATTGCAGCTCTCTGGACACTGGACGCATTTCTCCCTTCTCATACCAATCACACTCCAACTTTCCTTGTCCCCCCACCCCCACTGTTGCTTGTCTGTCTCTTTCAAGGAAATGCCAGCAACAAAAAGCCAGGGACTCTGTCTGCCTTGTTTACCACTGTATCCCCAATGCTGGAGCACTGTCAGATACAGGGCCTTAGCTCGGTGAGCACCTGGTGAATGCAGGACGGCTGGTGTGGGGCCGGGAAACTGGTGATAGTAAATACAAGATGTCTGGACCAGCAGATGAGGCTTAGGCTGCAGAAATTGTTGAGGAGTCCCAGGGGTTGGGCTGGAGGCATTAGACTCTGCTGCTACAGGTCAGGGCTGATCCAGGGCTCAGGCAGTGAGCCTGCCAGTGTGGCCAAGTGGCCTCAGCAGCAGGGAGGGTGAGGGACAGCTTGCTGAAGCCATTCAGACAGTGTCTGATGGGCTCTGATGGTGACCTACATCCATTAAGATGCCCGGGATGAGTTGGGGCAGAGGGCCAGGCGCCAGTCCCTCCTGAGTCTCTGAATTCCTTAGCCAGAGTTTAGGTTTCCTGGAATTGTTCCCCCCTCCACCATCCCTTTTGTGGTGTAAAAGCTAGTGATTTAGGACATACAGTTATAGAGAGATGAGTAAGGTCATCTGGGAGGCCAGCTCATGTCTCAGCGTGCCAGATTTGGGCTCTCACACCTGTCTGGATCCTGACCCACCACCACGCTGCTGGGGATGGTGCAGCTGTGATCCCACACCCGGGTGCCTCCTGTGGGAGCCTCCAGCCTCGCCTCTGGGCTGTCTCAGGCTATCCCTGCCCTTGAGGAGCCCCCTGGGCTAGAGGAGTAGGAGATTAGGGAGCAGGACAAGAGCTAAACCAGCCATCACTGCCCAGTGGTGAAGTGCTACGGGTCGGGTAAGCCCAGAGGTTGTGAGGATCCCGGGGAGGGGCCCCTCACCTTGCTTGTGGGTCAGGAAAGGCTTCCTGGAGGAGGTGCTGTGGAGCAGAGGCTTCAAGGATGAGTTGGAATTAGACGAGTAAGAGGTGGAGGAAAGGGATTTGGGGAGAAGGGCTGGGTGTGGGAAGGGCACTGCAAGGAGCCCAAGGGTCTGGGCCTGGGGATGCTGGTGAGAGGTGAGGCTCGAGAGGTGAGTGGGACTTTACCACGCTCATCCCAAGGCTCCTGCTGTGTTCAGGGACGAAACAATCCTCTCTGCCTCAGAGACCCCATGAGGCCACGAGGGTCACAACCTCCTGACCTGGTGGAGTCCTGGGCCTGATGTGACCACACTCCCCAGGCAGTCCTCCTGTGCCCCTCTGCCCCTCCTGGGGGTCCGGGGCATTAGGATGGAGTGAGGTCTGGGGAGGGAGACCTGCCAGCAGGCCGCCTCTCTGCAGGCAATTTGTGGAAGAGCTTTCCAGAAGGGGCAGCTGCAATGAACTCAAATGAACTGTAAAACTCTATTTGGTTTAAAGGCCTTGGAGATGAGGGTGTGGGCAGCGGGCAGGGCTGGGGGTTAGGAGCAGGAGGGGCCCTGAAGTCAGCGGGGCTGCTGCTGGACTATTCAGCTGACCCCAGCCAAGCGTCCTCCACAGGCCTGGCCCTATGCAGGGCCTGGGGATCAGAGGTAGGTGTGACCCGGGGTGGCCGTGGGGTGCTCACAGCCCAGGCCTGATGGGGGGGATGGAGAAACAGACAGATGCTTGGAGGACACACAGGAGTGTGTAGGAGGGGTCCCTAACCTGGGAGGGGCAGGTGAGATGGGGAGAGCTGACGTCACACAAATGACCTGGGTTCAAATCCCAGCCGCACCACTTCCCAGCCTAGTGACCTTGGCCAGGAGCTTCATGTCTGTGGACCTCCATTTCCTCTTCTGTAAAATGGGGATAATAGTTTCTCCCAGGGTTGTTGAAGTATTAAATGAGACAGTCATACGGGGCCCATAGCCTGGAGCATGGTGACTGCTCCGTGCACGCCAGCTGGTAGTACTGACTGCTGAGTGAAGCTGTGGAGAAAGCTGGTGTCGGGGCAGGGGGGAGGGGTGCAGGGGTGCAGTGGGGGAGGACCGCATATGCAGAGGCTTGCATGCCCAGAGGGCTATGGGGTCAGCGTGTGATCTGGGGGATAGGGAGAGATGGGGTGGGGAGGTCCAGGAGGCAGGCCCATGGGGGCCTGGTAGTTCACGTGAATTGTGGGGATTTTCATCCTCAGAACAGGGGTAGTTCACATGAATTGTGGGGATTTTCATCCTCAGAACAGGGGAGCCATGAGAGGTGTTTGAGAGGGGGCCTGGCATGTTCACGTGAGCTGTGGACTGTGCACTGGAAGTGGGGACAGGACAGCAGGTGGCTGTGCTGTGTCTGAGGAGAGAGGGTGATGCTCTGGACTGGGTGGGGACCGTGAGGACAGGGGACAGAGGTGGGGGAGAGACAGCAAGGAGGTGGGGCTGGGAGACCCCTGGGTGGGGGCTGCAGGGAGGCCTGGCTGGGGCAACAGAAGGGAAGGAGGTGCTAAGCTCGGGCCAGACCCTGGGAAGGAGCAGCGTCTGGGGCCAGACCCCGGGAAGGAGCAGTGTCTGGGGCCAGACCCTGGAAAGGAGCAGTGTCTGCAGCCAGGGAAGCTCGGCCACAGGCCCGTGGGGGTGGAGGTGCCCAGCCTGGGCCACAGGAGGACGGGGCAGCCAGGCCTTCAGCCGCTCTGCGCTCCAGCACGAGGAGCCCCCCTCGGAACTGCCCAGACCCCATTCTCGAAGCTGGAACCTCCCTGAGCCCCGCAGCTGGTGCGGCCCAGCCTGGCCCCACAGGCCACCCTCTGAAGGCGCTCAGGCCAACTGTGGGTCCAGTGACCCCTCGAACCTCAGCCCCCAGCTACCAGGGAAGGTGACTTTGAACAAGTCCTGCCATGCCTCTTCCCTCCTTTTCGCACAGAGAGAGCATCACTGTTGGGAATGTGGGGGAAGCCCCCAGCTCAGCTCCTCGCCGAGAGAAGCGGTACAGGGAGGGGGACCCCCAGCAAGGTCAGAACTCACACCTGGAGCCGCAGAAGCCCAAACCAGGAGAGAGCTGGGGACAGGGGCAGACAGAGACACTGGAGGGACTCAGTGACAGAAAGAGCAGGAGACAAGGAGAGAAGCAGAGAGAGAGGGGAGACCAGAGGGAGGCCAGGGAGGGCTTGTGGGGGGACAGGGGGCACCGGGCCTCCAACGGTCCCTTCTCTGGGGTTCAGATTCTCAGAGAAAAGAAATCACTCTCCACCCAATGAATCTGATTAGACGTCCCCACGTCGTAGAGATCTGTGTCGCAGGGCAGGTGATTAGGAAGAACGACCTCCCTGCAAAGAGTTTAAACGTAATTTTCGTTCCCTGATCTAGAAACCAAATACAGGAGAGTGGGCTTTCTGCCCTCTCCCCCATCCTGTCCCCTGCCTGCCACCAGCTGAGGACCAGAGAGCTCCCCGAGAAGTGGCACCAGCTCAGACAGAGGGTCGGGCTCCACCCGCACGGTGACGGTCACGGACAACTCGGGACGGCCATGTGCTCACCTGACACGCACATGCACAGACACGCAGACACAGGCACGTGCACACACCATCTCACCGGGATGCTGCGTGTGACCTGCAGGAGCCCCCGGTTAGTCTGGCTCTGCCGCTAACTGGCTGCGCAAGCTCTGGCACTTTCTCTGGGCCTGTGTCCCGCCTACAGCCGTGACAGCTGTCATGGATCTGGGGGCTCCTTCCGGCCGGGGAAGCTTGGGGTTTGCTTTCCTGCCTCAGCCTCTCTCTTTCCAAAGCCAGGCTTACTGAGAACATGAGAGGTGGGGGGCAGCCCAGTAGAGTCCCCAAGTGACGCCCCGTGTCACGGGAGGCTCCGTCAGTGCCCTGGCAGCGCCGCGTGTCCAGGGCCCGGGGGCAGGAGGGCTTCGCTGTCCCCACGCGAGGCCACCGCGCACCCATGTCTCACTGGGGCCGTGGGGCTCCCAGCGGTGAGGGGTGGGACTTGTCACCCGGCGCCAGGCCCAGAGCCCAGCCTCGCCCACCGGCGTCCCAGGAGCAGCGGCTCCGTCTGTTCCCGAGTGTTTCTAGAGAATCCGGCTGGCTGGCGAGGGAAGGCGGGAGGAAAGAGCAGCTGGAGCCAGAGGGGAACATGCGTTAATCTATGCCCTGCGCTCCTCAGGGCCAGCTGGGCCCTGGGGACAGTCTGGGGGAAGGCGGGGTCGGAAAGGGGCCTGGAGGCCAGGCTGGGAGCCAGCGGAGGTGGTGAGCATGTCACCGAGGGGGGCAGGGCCCCTCCCATCTCTGAGGGGGGACCTAGGGGCCCCACACGTCTCGAGGGCCCTGCCCTGCTGCTCCCTGTCCTGCCCCCTGCTCTGCGTAGCTGTGGCCACCCCAGCCCCCATGTCTGACCAGACAGCTCAGGCTAGAGCACCAGGCCTCCCCCAGCCGAGGGGGTTAGACAGTTCCGGGGGCAGTAATGGGGGTGGGGGTGGGGGTGGCATCTGGCCTGGGTTTGCATCTCAGCCACGGACTCACTGTGGGACCTGAACCGCCTTTCCTGTCTCTGGGCCTGGGGTCATCATCCCCCCAACAGGGTGAGGAGCCTGCCCAGACTCCACGTGGGCTGACCGGGCCCGGGGACATCTGCAGGTGCTCAGCGGGTGTTTATTCACACCCTCTCTGTGGCCCCCACAGTGCCTGCCCCAAGCCAGCGCCCCGTAAATATCGACTAACCTGGAGACATAATGAGATGAGCTGATGTTTGGGTCTGGGCCTCACAGCACAAAATCTAAAACTGGGTTGGGCAGTGAAACAACCAGAGGGCCAGCTGGGTGGAGCCATGAGAGGTATGGTTATGAGACATCAGGGAAGACTTCCTGGAGGAGGCAGCCCTTGGGCTGTGTAGGATTTGGATAGAGGAGGGGAGACTGCTTGTGCAAAAGCAGGGAGGTAGGAGGTGAGGAGTGAAGGTGAGACCTCTCTCTCGTGTCGTGAGGCTGGCCCTGGGCAGTGTGTGTGTGTGTGGGGGGGGAGTCCTAGCACAGTGCTGGGCTCCCAGGGGGTGCTGGGTAACAGGGGCTTCCTCCCCTCTGTCAGCCCACCCAGGTCAACTGCTCTCCTGTCCCCAGGGCTGGTCTCCCCACCTGTCACATGTGCCCCAGTGGGGAGCAGGCTTCAGTGCGGTGGCCTGGGGGACACGGACATGTCAGTCCTCTCGGGGAACACCACCAGGCTCTGCTTGCTGTAAAACACAGACCCTAGAACCTCCGAGCTGGGAGGCCCATCCAGCCCCTCCACCCTGTAGGAACCCAGCACAGAGAGGTTCAGGAAGTGGCCCAAAGTCACTCAGCTGCCAGGGTGGGTCCCCCAGTGCTTAGCTCTCTGTCCAATCTGGGAGAGGGTCCTCTGTCTACAAACACGTGACTGAGTGATTCAAGTGTCAAGGATTCCTTTTTTCCCTGCCCTCACACCCACCCACTCACACGTAATCTAGGAAGAGCTGGGAAATGAGACCCCGGGGCTCCTGAGAGTCCAGGCCAGTAATCTGTGGCCCCATCCGCCGAGGCCTGTGCCTGCGCCAGGAAGGGGAGGGTTAAGCCCTGAGCAGCCCTTCCTGGTTGGCGTTTTACTTGCAGTTTCTAAAGGCCATCAGGAGCCCCACGGAGCAAATGTTTTCTGTCTTAATGATACTGCTGCAGATTAAGGAGGGGCCCATCTCCCAGAGACCATTAAAGAGACGCCATCCACTACCCAGAATGGTCTGGCCTAGCAGCTGGAATAACTTTCCCAGAGATCTGGGTGGAGGAGGGGTCCTCTCTTCCCTGCTGGCATCAAATCCTGCCTGGTTCCCTGGGTCCAGGATCTGGGGATGGGCAGGATGTCAAGTACGGGGCTGGGAGGACGCTGAGACAGGCTGAGGCTCAGTTCGACGTGCAAAAAAATCAGGTGATCACCACTGGCCTCATTGTGCTGTATTGTGTTAAAGGTTGGCTTGGACAGGGAAGCTGTCTCCTTTCATCTTCAGATGGGGGGCCTTTGGGAGCCCACCATGGATAATCCCATATGCAGTGTTAGCCAAGTTTTCTCCTCTGTACTCAGGGTAGGAGGTTAGCATCCATGTCTTGCCTCTGGAACTTTGGAAAAATGGCTTTCCTAACAATGACCACAACTCGCATTGCTTGAGCACCTACTATGTGCTCAGCTTATCCAAAACTTCCATCCGAACTCTCAATTAATCTTCAGCGAGCAGGTGTTTGTGTGTCCATTTTGTATATAAGAGGACAGGCTCAGAGATACAGGGGAAGACCCAGGCCAAGCTCACCGAGCAGCAGAATGAAGTCAAGCCCAGATGTGTCTGCCCCAAAGCTCATGTTTCTTTCTATTGTATGAGACACGACCTACGAGCTTCAGTTTTTTCACCTGTAAGATGGGAGCACTGTATGTGCCTCGTATATCTCAGAGGGCTGGATAGTGTGGATGAGAAAGGCACCCTGTACACGGAAGGGGTATTGGACACACGCACACGTGCGCACGTGCGTGCACACACACACACACACACACTCACATGCAGAAGTTTGACGAGCCAGGATCCCATTACTGTTTTATTACAGTCTAGGAAGGAGGTCTCAAACTCAGAGGGTTTTCCAAGTCACAGAGACTTAACTATTTACCCACCATCCTTGGGTAAATTTAGCGTCTCAAATGTGAAACTGCCCTGATACTGAATTTAGGAGGATATAAATCCCACAGTAGGTACCATAAGACTTAAAAACCCTTACATGTTTTACCCAAACATTCCACCATCAGAAAGCACAGGGAAAGCTTAATACCCAGGTTTACAAACAAGCATGTTCACTGCGGTGTTGACAGTGATGGCCAACAATTGGGAACAACCCAAATGTCCAATAGCAGAATAGGTAGGTAAACGATTCGGGAATCCATAGGATGGAATATTACGAAGCCAGTAACAATCATGACTGTGAAGCAGGTTTAGTGACTTGGGAATGAAGCTGGCATCACACCCTCCCCACGCAAGTATCCCTGCAGGTAAAATGACAGGGGATTTCTGTCTCTTCTGTTTATTTTTCTGCACTAAAGTAAGGCAGGTTATAAAAAGTAAGCCCTACAATGCCCCTCTAAGCCCCACCGCCTCAGTTGTAGAGTATGTACTGTAGAACATATTGTAAGTTTGCTCCATGTCCTGGAGCCTGTATTGGAAAGCAATCGATTTTTACATAGTGATCTTATATCCTGAAACTCTGCTGTACTCACTTCCTAGTTTAAAGAGGTTCTATTTTTAATTTGAGATTCTGTGAGATCGTCTGTATAGACAATCATGTCATTTGCAAATAAAGACAGTTTTATTTCTTCTTTTCCAAACTGTATAGCTACTATTATTATTATTGTTATTATTCTTATTTTGTCTTATTGCACTAGCTAGGACTTCTAGTAGTCCTAAAAAAGTAGCAAGAGAGGACATCCTTGCCTTGTTTCCAGTCTCGGGGGAAAACGTCTGTGAGGGTGTTTCTAGAAGAGATTAGCAGCATTTGAATGAGTAGATTAAGTCAAGGAGATGCAGCTTCTCCAGTGTGGGTGGGCATCATCCAATCTACTGAGAGCAAAATAGAACAAAAAGGTGGAGGAAGAGTGGATTTGCTCTTTCTCTTCTTGAGCTGGGATTCACCTGCCTTTGGACATTAGAGCTGCTGGTTCTTGGACCTGGGACTCCAGGACATAGACCAGCAAGCAGCCTCCTGGTTCTCGGGACTTTGGACTTGGAGCGAATTTTACCACTGGCTTTCCAGCTTGCAGATGGCATATCCCAGCCTCCATAATGGTGCTAATTTCCATAATAAGTCTCCTCTTATATGTCTCCATGTATCTTATTTCTTTTAGTTTTTCTTTTTAGAGAAAGAGAGAGAGCAAGCACAGGGAGGGGGTGTGAGGAGAGAGGGGCAGAGGAAGAGGGAGAGAAAGAATCTTAAGCAGGGTCCATGCCCAGCACAGAGCCCCATGTGGGGCTTGATCTCATGACCCTGAGATCATGACCTGAGCCGAAATCAAGAGTCAGACACTTTAACCTACTGAGCCATCCAGGCATCCTTCCATATATCTTATTGATTCTGCTTCTCTGGAGAACCTTCATACCCAATGGAGAGCACGGCTTCTCAGGCCAGTGACTACCCTTACTTCATTGCAGATGTAACATACTTACTTGCACTCACTACAAAATCATGATAAGGGCGCCTGGGTGGCTCAGTCAGCTAAGCATCTGCCTTCAGTCCAGGTCATGATCTCAGGGTCCTGGGCTTGAGCCCCACATCAGGTTCCCTGTTCCGTGGGGAGTCTGCATCTCCTTCTCCCTCTGCCCCTCCCCACTGCTCATGCTCACTCTTTCTTTCAAATAAATAAATAAAATCCTTAAATTAAAAAAATCGTGATAAATATATATATAACATAAAATTTACAATTTTAGCCATTTTTCAGTGCGCAGTACGTTGACGTGAAATACATTCACATGGTTGAACAGCCAGCTCCATCGCCCATCTCCAGGAGGTTTTCATCCTCGCTGGCTGAAACTCCAAATGCATTAAACACGAGCTCCCCATTCTGACCATCGATCAGTCCCTGAAACCTCCATTCCACTTCCTGTCTTTATGAATCGGACCATTCCGACTACCCCACGGAAGTGGGATCAAATAGTATTTGTCCTTCTGTAACTGGCTTCTTTCACGGAGCATCAAGCCTTCAAGATTATCCACATTGTAGCATGGATCAGAATCTCCTTCCTTTTTAAGCCTGAATAATATTCCACTGTGTGGATATATCCTATTCTGCTTATCCGTTCATCTGTGGACGGACACTCGGGTTGCTCCCCGCTTTGGGCCGCTGTGAATAATCTTGCTGTGAATGTGGATGCTCAAATATCCAGTATCCCTACTTTTATTCTTTGGCGTATAGACGCAGAACCAGAATTCCTGGATCATGTGGTAATTCTCTTTTTAATTTTTTCTAAGACCCACCATATTGTTTTCCCCAGGGGCTGTCCCGCTTTCCTAGCAGGAATGCAAAGGGTTCCAATTTCTCCACATCCTTGCCACTATTTGTTGTGTTTATTTTCCATTTTTTAAAAAAATATATATATAATAACCATCCTGATGGGTGTGAAGTGGTACCTGGTACTCACTGAGTGTTGCTGAATGCCCGCCCATCCCGGGTCCACTGGGCTTCTGTGCCCAGGCGGCACTGTGCACATTACACGTGGTTGGGGTGGGAAGGGTCAGCGGCATCTATCTAAGCCCAGCTCGGCTCAGCTTACATGTGTCTTCCCCATCACTGCGGGCTTCACTTGCCAAACAGAAGTTTGAAGATAAAATGGTTATTTCAAAACAATGTCAACAAGGCAGTAAGCCAAGGGCGAGGTCCTGTGCCTTGCATAAAGCCCTGTGCCACGACACGGCCGATGTCAGAGAAAGACGCAGGTGGGGGCTGGGCAACACGTGGCCAATGGAGAAAATGAGAGAACAAGTCTCAGACGGGAGAAGATTTACTGCATGGGGTCCATACATGGCTACTGTGCTAAATGGATAAGAGACTGCTAAGAAATCACGAGGATAGCAACAAACAATAGAAAAATTAGAAAAAGACACAAACAGGCATTTCACAGAAGAAACCCAAAGGCCAGTCATCCTTTGAGAATACGTTTAGTTTCATTAGCAAGCAGCAAAATGAAAATTAGGAACACAGAGAGTCACCATTTTTACACCGAATTCTGGCAAAATTTAGGAGCCTGACAAGTTTGGGCCTCGATGTGGAACAATGGAAACTCTTACATGTCACCCCTGGGGGCGGACAAGGTCACATCCACATCATAAAACAATTGGGCGCTGTCTTCTAAATTTGAGCAAACATCGCCCCTCCCCCACCAGTCAGCAATTCCCTTTCCGGAATATACCCTCCGAGACCGTCCCGTGCAGGTGCGCCAGGAGACGTGTGCCCGACTGTTGACAGCACCTCTGTCTGTAGTAACCACCCAGCAAACACCCAAACAAAACGCATCTGGAAACAACTGCTATCTCCAGAGAGGAGGAGGGACACACAAATTGTCATATGTCATACGGTGACAGGCCATGCATCAGCGAGATGGCCAACCGCAGGGCCACGCGTCTCCACCAGCACATCCAGAACCAACGTGGAGAGAAAAATTAAGGCACGGAAAATCCGCCCACGGTGAAGTCGTGTTTGTAAAGCTCACGCACAGGCTCAGCTGGACAGTCCTTGCGTGGTGACACAGACAGAACAGTCGAAGGACAAAGAAAAGAGGGACAGGATAGGGACACCTGGGTGGCTCAGTCGTTAAGCATCTGCCTTCGGCTCAGGGCGTGATCCTGGTGTTCTGGGATCGAGCCCCACATCGGGCTCCCTGCTCTGCTGGGAGCCGGCTTCCTCCTCTCCCACTCCCCCTGCTTGTGTTCCCTCTCTTGCTGGCTGTCTCTCTCTCTGTCAAATAAATAAATAAAATCTTTAAATAAAAAAAAAGAAAAAGAAAAAGAGGCACAGGATGAACACAAAGCGCAGGGCCGTGGCCACCTCCGGGAGCCGGTGGAGGCTGCGCCCGGGGAGGGTCACCGCGGAGCCTCAGCTGTTTTGGAAACCTTCTACTTCCCAAGCTCCGCATCGTGACAGTTTATTTTATTACTGTGCTTCATCGGGTATACATTTGTTAGGGACTTAGCAGAGTAATAGGTGACAAACTCCCAGCGCAGGCCCAGCGCGCACCGATGACGGCAGCTAGGAAGGCCCGCACGCTTTCTCGAGTCCAGTGTGGCACCAAGGGGGTTTACACGTTCTTGTTTCATCTTCACAGAAGGGCTACGATATTTACCCATTTTACAGGTGAGGACGCAGACACCCAGAGAGGGTAAGGGACTTGCCCTGGGTCCCGCAGCCAAGGCGGTCTGAGAAGCAAGCCCGGGGGTAGACTCTAGGTGGCTCCCTCTCAGCCACCGTCTTCCTGCTGCTCACCAGCAGGTGCTCAGTAATGGCGAGGCCGCTGTGATCCCTGCTCACCCAGCAGCCCTCCCCCACTCCCTGCCCCACCCGCAGGCTCTGGGATCACCCTCACCGTGGCCCAGGGCACAGCCAAAGACCTCTTTGGGGGCAGGTGAGGAGAAGCCTCTGTGACAGTGACCTTGACCATCGGCATCAGAGAGAAGGTGGAGGGGGCAGGAGGAAGGAGAGGGAGGGGAGGAGAGGGCAAGGGAATCAGGAGGATAAGAGGGTGCAGCAGGCTCTGATCACCCTGGGTGATCCGGGGCAGATGCGTGCCTCCCCCTGCCTTTTGCAGTGTCTGGCTTCCCACTACAGGCTGCACCCACAGGCCCGATGCCCAGGAGGAAACTCAGCCTCAGGGAAGGGGCTGGCAGCCCGCAGGACCCCTGCTCCCCTGACACCCGCCCCCGACCAGGAAGCAGCCCCGCTCATCTCCAGCCTCCTCTGTGCCCACCTGGCTGCTCTGACCACCTCAAGGGGACACAGGGCACCAGCAGTGATGGTCCCAGAAGGAGGATGAGGATGGAAAGCCCTCCCCCTGCCAACCAGAGGCCCAGGATCAGCCCCGCCTCCCCTGGGGGCTGGAATACCTCTTCGTTCCAGGGTCTGTGGCCGCCTTTGCAGGCTGGTGGAGAGTACGAAGTGGGGAAGAGTCAGAGGCGATGGGAACCACCCGCTTTGCCTGTTAGGACCTGAGTCCCCACCTTCGGAGCTGTTCTCCCGGTGCACACAGACCTGTCCCTGGTCCCCAGCATGTGTTCTGTCTTCCAATCAGTCCCATCGCCTCGCCATCTCCTTATGATGCCAGGTAAATTCTCACCTTATGCCGTTCCCCTGCTGGAAATTTCTTCCCTCTCCTCCCTGCCTTTCCAAATCCTGCCCATTTCCAGTGGGTGGGGGATGGAGAGGACACCTGGGCCTCCTAGGAAGGTGAATGTTGCCCCCCGTGCAGCATCTCAAGGATGGGGGACGGAGCCCATGCCGCATATCCTTGGCCTGGGGCCCTGTCAGCTCTCCCGGCCCTGCCTCAGCTTTCCTGTCTCCACCCTTCTCTCCCACTGTGGGAAAGGGGGAACGAGAGACACGGGACCCAGAGGCAGCATCTGGCTGCCATGACCTCATGGCCCGAGCACAATGGACCCCTTCATGGGCCTGCTCCAGGCCCCGCCAAGGCCCCTTCCGTGTCCACCCTCGGGAGGCCCTGGTGGGCCCTGCTGCACAGCTGGGCAAAGGAGCCTTTGACGAGGTGGGCGTGTGGGACCAGCAGGGAAACCCTTCTCGACCCCAGGCCACCCTCTTCTCTTCCCACAGCCCTGGGTCCTCAGACTCCGCCTCCTTAGAGCCAGCGTGTCACGGTCCTACCTTGAAGGACTAAAGGGACCCAAGGCAGGAAGCCTCAGGGGGCTGACCTTTCCTGGGGACACAGTGCCACGGGGTCTTCTGCAGGCACAGGCGGGGTCGCCCTCCCCAGCCCTCGCAGGGCTGGACCCGCAGGCAGGAATCCAGGCAAGGGCTCTCTCCTGGGTCCTCCCAAACTTGTTCCCTCCTCCCAGTTAATGAGCTGGAAGCTTCCCAAATGAGGCTGCTTCATCATGTAATGTACCAGAACGCCTCAGAGGGAGAGCGGATGGGATAGGAGAGGAGATGAACAGGGGAGGGAGGAGGAATGCTGTCCCCCCCACTGCCTGACAGCCCTGGGGTCCGTCTACAGAATCACTGCCAGTGTGGACAGTAAGAGAAAGGAGAGGGCTCTCCCACATCTCTTTATCACTCTCTGTGAAAGCTTCCTTGCTCATGGGGTGTGAGGGGGTAAGCCCAGCCCCATCCCAGCCCCTGCCCCCGGCCTCTCCAGTGACGGCAAGCTTACCCCCACCATCCAGTCCTGGCACTCCCCGAAATGATCCCTGTGTCCCTGCCTGCCTCCTGTTGCAATGGCCCCTGTTCCTCCTTGTGCGGCGCTGGGGCCGCCGTGCCCTCCTCACCGCCAGGCCTTTGCACGTGCTGTTCTGCTGCTTCTTTGTCTCCACTTCCCTTCTTGGACTCCCGCTGCCCCCTGAGCGGCTCCAGCCCAGCTCTGCCCTGTGCTATAAGCGACAGTTCTCTCCTCCCTCCTCCGCACGGGACTGGGAGCCCCTCAGATCAGACTGGTTCCCCAGGATGCAGGATGCTGCCTGACACCTTAACCAGCATTTATTGAGCGCTGACTGTGTACCGGGGACTCCACTCAGCCCCTAACAGGCCTATATCAACCACCTGTCAAGGTCATCTTCAAGGACATATTGGAGAGAGTACAGCATCGGGACTGGAAGCACAGACGTGAAGGCCAGGCCTGTTGGACTTGAATCCCGCTCTGCATTTGCTGGCTGGGTAAACCTTTACTAAGTTACGCCAGCGCTCTGGGCCTCAGTTTCTTTGTATAAGATGGAGGAAGTAGTGACCGCACCTGTCTCACGGAGGTGTTGCTAGAGATTAGAGGCAGGAACACAGCCCCTTACCTACACTCAGTGCTATATGATGGCAGCTCTTCGAATTATCCTCCCTTAGCCGACCTCTCCCTCGCTTTCTCCCCTCGCCTGTGCCAGCAAGCCTAATGGACTCAGGGAGCTCACATCCGTGCTTGTTTCCTAAAGGCTTGTATGCCAACCCCAGGGGGGTGCAAGGCTGCTCTCTACACATCAGTTGTGTGTCTTTGTACTAGCAACCAAAAAACTGGAAATAAAATGAAAATACTATTCACTATCTCAACAAAACCCCAAAATATGTACAAAGAGATTCAACCAATAAAGAGTACCAGACTCTCCTACTAAGAGTGTCATAAAAATGGTCAAAATACTCCAAGGGGCACTTCACAGTAGATTTGGGATGGCCAATAAGCCAGTGAAAAGATGGACAATATTACGCGTTAGGGAAATGTAAAATAAACCACAACGGATACTCTACTCCCACTAAAATGGCTAAAATTAGGAAGACTGACCATACTAAGTACGGGCGGGGCTGTGGGAACACGGGGGCTCTCGGACTGCGCGTGGGAATGTAGGCCGCCTCCCGGCTTCGGAAGACAATCTGGAAGCCTCTTACCAAGTTAAATGTACACCTGATCTATGCCTCAGTGGTCCCACCTCAGCCATTTCCCTAGAGGAATGAAAGCATATGTCCACAGAAAGCCTATTACGAACGTGTCTCCGCAAGCTTTATTTGTGTGAACCTGAAATTGGAAACAAACGCCCATCTTTTTTTCAGGTTCCTCCTGAGCTACTCCCTCGTTAAATCACTCGCACAAGAGACAGCAACTCAGCTGCCACCCCCACCCCCAACCCGTCCCTCCCTGAACCGAGCCCTGGAGCTGGGATGCAGGTCTGGGCCCAGCGCATCCTGGAATCCAGGGTGGGGGACTGATTTCATCAGGCGAGGGGAGTAGCTGGCGTGAGTAGTGGTTCCCGAGGACAACGAGGCCAGGCGGGCAGAGCCCCGTCCATCCCTAACAGGTGCGGTCGGAGCTGGTCGGGGAGGGAGGCAGATGGCCTTCACCAGCTCAGGGCAGCCGTCCTGCACCCGCGATGGGTGCTGGCTGCTGACGGCTCCCCCGAGCCCTCACCCACACGCCCACCCTGTGCCGGCGCCCTCCGCCCACGGTCTTCCCTGCCTGGGGATTGGTCCTGCCTGGCCAGGCTCCCAGGAGGGCAGCGGGCACCCTCTCAGGGTCCCTCTCATGCCCAAACCCCTGCCAGGCGCTCATCTCAATTCTCCCCACATCCACTCTGCGTCCATCAGAGACCCAGCTTCCAAATCTCTCTCAGCTCTTGGTTTGATTAACAGAAGGCTATAAACAAGCCCGACAAAGGAGGAAGAGCAGTGTCTCCCAGGGCAGCCGCAGTCCATTGGCAAATGTCACATTACTATTCAGATAGATATTTCTTTTATTTTTGTGTAGATAAACAGAGCTAAGCTAATTAATATATTTTTCCTTCCCTCTTTTGGTCTTGGATGACAATGCAATCTTCTTGCCCCATGGTGAACTGGCCACCAGGTTTCAGGAGGGGTGTAATCTCTGCAATTACAGTTCATTAATAGATTTACAAGAGGGGGCGGTAGGATGGTGAAGCCCGTCTAAGAGGATTGCTTTGCATTCCTCCTGTTTAATTACATGGTTATCTCTTGGACCAAAGCTCTTTGAAAACCAGGAGCGGGTGGAGGGGGAGAAGACCCACCACCCCACCGCTTCCGGGTACGAATACAACTAATATGGGAGAGAGAAGCTATTTGGGGGGCTTTCCCTTCTCTGGGGAGTGGTCTGTGGCCAGAGGTGCTGGCTGGTCCACATCACGTATATTGGCCTGGGGAGGGGCTGCTCTGTTACGGGACCCACCACCTGGGGATTTGGGGCGTACTCAGTCCTCTACGGAGCTACCCTTCTTGGGCACCCACCATGTGCTAGGGGCTTTACATGGATTTTCTAATTTAAACTTCACAGAGATCCATTTTATAGGCCTATCTTACAGATAGAGGAAGGAAGACAGACAGATGTGTGCAGGGCGCAGGGCGAGGTGCAGAGCGGGTCGGGGAGGAACACGTCCTGGGTCTTACGGAGGCTCAGAGACAGCAGGATTGGCCCACGGCGCTCGAGCTGGAGCTGGAATTGGAAGCCAGGCCTGTTGTCTCAAAAGTTTCTGCTATTTCTTCTCCCTCTTTGCTGCCATCTGGTAGCTCTTTCTGGGCCTTGGTTTCTCTGTCTGTGAAATGGGCCCCAGAGCTAGGACAAGATGAGCGAGAAAGTCATCGTAGGCTTTGGGGTGGTGTGTTTTGAAGAAGATGGCCTGGAATGGAAGGTGTGGGGCTGGGCTGGGGTCTCTGTGGTCCAAACACAAGAAGTCTCTAGTCCCTGGCAAGGAATAGGGGTCAGGCCTCGTCAGAGAGCTGGTTCTGTTCCTGGCTCTTGATGCTTTTAACATCTCCTCCCAAAGCTCCCAAGAAGGGCAGTGACATCTCTCCCATGAAGGAAGATTTACCTTCAGAGAAGACAGTAATGCCTCCTCCAGCCAGGCCTCCCTCCTGGATCTCTTACTCCAAGGTGTTTGTGGAGGGTTCCCAAGTGGGCTCCTTTTCCATTTCCACGTCCATGAGCTGTGCAGAGGCTTTGCCAGGCAGGGGGTGGCAGCCCAGATCTGACAGTTGTGGAAGGTGGCATGGGGGCAACTCATAGGGACCTAGTCAGTTATCAATTCAACTGCCAGGGGCTATCAAACTTCCCCTAAAGGCCAAGACATTAAATATGTTAGGATTGGTGGTTCAAGAGACAAATTGAGGATACGATGTAGGTATTTGTAAAACCAGACAGAAAAAACAAATCCCCACAATTTTTTAACTGACACAATTCAAAACTTACTTACGACACCAAATTTCATATAATTTCATGTCAGAAAATATTCTTCTCTTGATTATTTTGCCATCATTTAAAAATTTCACAACCATCTAGACTCATGAACCATACCAAAATGGGTGACAGGCTGGATGTGAACTACAGGGGTAGTTTGCAGACCCCTGATTTATTGCCTTTCAGCCCCCAACTCGCCCTTGGGTCCCTGGTCCTTGGTGAAGGACTGGTCTCTGAGCACCTCTGCGGGGCGAGACGTCCATGTCCAGCTTTGTCGGTAGAGGGCGCTGCAGGGACGCTGCCGGGGAAGGGGCCTCTCCCTGGTCAGCCGGAGTTCATTTCGCTTTTTCTGGCTTCTGCGGCACCTGTTGGTTCTAGTGTGGGGGCTGTCCAATGGTGCTCTCTGCCCCAGCCGTACACCCCGAGTGCATGGCCCCTTGGCCAGCTCACAGCCACCCCAGCTCTGGGGACCACCTCCCTGTGTCCCCCAGCCACAGGGGATCCCCAGGGGACCGTGTGGACCAGGTCTGACCTGCGCAGCCCACGAGCCGTGGCTGACCTGTGCTTCCTGCCCGCCAACACCGGCTCTGGCAGAAACCAGCAACTTCTCCGGCACCCAGGGGGCTGCAAGCACACCTTCTCCACCGAGGTTGGACCCTGGCCTGTCCTTCCTCAGTCCCAGGATTCCCTTCAGATGTCTCCTTACGTCCTCGGAGTCAACCGCTGTCATAGCTCAGTTATTTTTTTTATAATAAGCATCCCTTATTCGAATCGTTGCCTGGTTTCAGTCTCCGGATGGAAGCGTGACCCCTAGGGTCCCCGAGAAGGCCCCCTCAGCCTCCCTGGGGGGAACAGCCAAGCCCCTCCCCATCCAAAGAGCAGGGGGTCCTGGACTGTCCCTGACATGCTGTGGGACTTGGGGCTCATGATTGCGTTTCTGGGTCTCAGTTTGTTCACCTAGGAAATGGGGGGAGGTGCCTGTCGGTGTTCAAGATGGAAATGGCATCTTTGCTGTGAAGTGTTGTGAGGGTTCCGTAAGGTAAAGCATGTGATGCGCTCACCCAGGGCCTGGTGAGGAGTAGGGGCTCCACATACCCTCCGCCTACCCCTTCTCTCCCAGGCCAATCTCTCCCTCAGGTCCTCGGCCCTCGTGTTTCTCCCCTCAGGCCTGCCCCAGAGCCGCCTGGGTCACCTGGCTGTGTGTGCAGTTTCCAGAGCAGCCCCGCGCTCCTGGGCGCCAAATGGTAAACGGGCCAGAGCGGGAATTTGGCTGCATGGGTCTGGGCCGGCGCCCGGTGGGTCTGGGCCGGCGCCCGATGGCTCCGGCTTCACAAGCATCTTCCCACACCGAGGGGGCTTGGTGTCTGGTCCTCGAGCCAAAGGCCTGTCCTGCCTTAGCCTGGGAGGGTGCAGGTCTCCCCTCTGTTCATATCTGGCCAGAGGAGGCCAGACAGCGGCAGCCAGTGATGCTCCCTGGACCCCAAGTTCACAGGAAGCCGGTTGGTGGTGCCCTGGCTGCCTGGCCGCCAGCGAATGCCCCTCCTCCCCTGTGTGGAACTCTGCCCCCTGCTGAGGGAGACTTCACCCCCAGTACCCCCATTCCTCTCCTTCCCACTGGAGGGCATAGCCCAGAACTTGTCTCCAGTCCTTGAGGCAGCCCCCCAGGTGGGCTGGGTGGGTGCTGAGTATTCCGATGGAGGAAATGAGGCTGTACACGAGGGGTGTCTATATCCAAGGGGGTGAGCATCTGAGACCCCTGCATGCCTTTCTCCCACCTGGCCAAGTGGGTCCCTGGTGGGGGTGAGCCAGCTGTGCGTGGGCCCCGCTGAGGTCTGTCCAGTGGCTCAGGCTCAAGAGGTCCCTCCTTGTCCCCCCAGCGAGCCATGCTGTCACTAACACCAGAGCCACCTGTTTCCTGAGAGTGTCGCTTGCTGCCTGGCTCCGGAGTGAGCAGAAGTCCCTAAGCAGAGCCTTGTGTCCCGAACAGCTCCCCCTGGGCTGCCTGAGGCCCGACTTTGGGCCCACTGTGGCTTCCTTTCAGGAACCAGTATGCTGGAGGGAGCACGAGGCCCTGGGCCAGCCCTAGGCCACTCAGCAGAGCTCTGGCGCTGAGGTCCCAGAGATGAGACCAACATTTCACAGGGAGAAGGTGGGGTCAGCAGCCTGTGGGTCCTTGAGGATGAGCTGAGCACAGGCCAGTCAGGCCCCTGAGCCTCAGACCGGAAGAGGCTGGAATATCTGAGCTGAGAGCCCCTGGAAGCCTCTACCCCACCTCCCCTTCTGAGGGTCAGAGCACCCCCCGCAGCTCACAGGGGGTCAGGCCCCTCCAGCTGGGGGTGATTTCCAGGGAGGCTCCTGGGGCCCAGGGAGGGGAGTGGCTTGTCCCTGTCCCCACGGTCAAGTCTGCCAGGCTCTGAGCTCCAAGTTCCCTCTGCCGCAGGTACCCGGGAACCCCAGCCTTCCTGCAGAGGTCTGGTGGGTGGGGAGCGGCCCCTGGGCCATCCTGGAGGACTGAGTGCGAATCCAGCTTCCTCCAGAATTCCAGCCCCACCCGCCTAGTCTCCATTTCTCCCCTCCCTGGATCTGGTTCCTTTCCAGAGAAACCCAGCCGAACCGCAGGACAACGTTGCTCAGAGCCCACCGAGTGCGCCCCAGATTAACAGTGATATGGGAGAGACCTCCGTGAAGGAGCAGGGCCGGTGCTTCAGGAAAAACGAACAGAACGGAAATGCAAGCGGGCTCCTGGTTCCCGCTCCAGCTGCTGCTTCTTTTCTGGTTGAGCTGCACCAGAAAATTCCACTAGCATCCAAGGCTGTGCCCATCATTCTCTTCATAATTAATATCTCAGGGGAAAATGTGTAGGGCTGGGAGCATGTCTGCAAAAGTGTTGGTCTCATGGGCTCTGTCAGCTGGGGCTTGGGGGCCATTCGGCCACCCAGCCAGTGGGGGCGAGCTCAGGGGGGCCCAGGGTCCATCAACTTCGGGAGTCACAGCAGAGAATGCTGCCAAGAGCTCCCAGCTGGCGTGCCCACGCTGGCTGCCCTGGCACAGGGGCTGGAGTGGCTGTAGGAGAGAAGCCAGGAGCAGGCCCAGCCCTGCTTTGGGGGTGTTCCCAGGGAGTTGTGGGTGGAGGAGTCCAAAAGCACCTTGACACAGACTGGTGTCAAGTACCGGGGTCCATTTCTTCTGGCAGGTTAACCATGCTCAGATAGGGGCGGCGACAGGGAAGGGGGGGCTCTTCTGGGATGCTTGGTTCACCCCTAGGACCCTGAGATCCTTGATGGGGGAGACTGGGGTGAGCCAGGTGACGACAGGGGGCATGTGGCGCGTGGGCTCAGGGGCTCCCGGGGACCCACCTCGAGTGCTGAGAGGAGCTCGCAGGTCAGCGGCCCAGTGTCCTCCCTCTGCAGACGCTGAATTGTGTGGGCCGAGGGTCACGGAAACCCTCGATCTTCAGATCTGTCAATCCTTTCATGGCACCTGTGAGGCATGGGATCTGGGAATGAGAGCGGCTTTCACAGACTCAAAGCTACCTTAATGGAGTCTTTGAATTGCAGAATCTGAGAGTCTTATCCTTTTCACAAAATCCTAGAATTATAGGATCACAGATGCATTCATAGAATCACAGGCCCAAAGAATCTGAGAATTAAGGAATTGCTCAAAAAGCCTTGTAACCGCATTCACAGCACGCATGGACCTTAGAAATACAGAACGATTCCGAGTGATGTGAAGCTGAATTAGACACCCTGGAACCAGAATCTTAGCGCAAGAAGCGACTTTAGTCCCTCTCCCTCCGCTAATCGGGATGTGCTCTCTTCCCTGCCCTGCCAGTGATAACTGGGACTCTCCGGGGGATGGGGAGCTCGCTTCCTGACAAGCGTACCTGTCCCATTGTTGGGCAGATGCTTCCCTCCCTCCTTCCCCGTATCCCTCCTTAACACCCCCTCCCTGCCTTCCACCTTCCCTCCTTCCAGGCCTAGAGCACCCAGCTGTCCTGGTAACGGGGAGCCACTCTGGCTCTGGCCCCTGTCTTGGAATCTCCCCTAATTCTTCCTCAAGGTTCAACCCCTGGTCTCTCAGCTTGGAGACCCTCTTTTCATCCGAATTCTTGCTTCGCCTGGTTGGCTATCTGTTAATCCATGGGCTGGCCTCCCAGCATCACCCACACTGAAGTTCCTTAAAAAGAAATCCATACCCTGGAATCATTCTTGTTTTGTAGAGAGCAGGGGAATATTAATCACCGCCAGCGCCTTCCTTGTCTCTTTTGAAAACCTGCATCTCGGAGCGCTTCCATAAAGGAAATAAATCCTAATGAATAAAAGACAGCACCGTTCTGAATGTGTGCTTTCCTGTTCACAGAGATTAGAACCAGCAAGGGAGGATGAGGGAGAGATGGAGGGGAGGAGGAGGGAAGAGAGAGGGATGGAGGGAGGGAGAGAGAGAGGAAAGGGAAACACGAGAGAGAGAGAGAGAGAGAGAGAGAGAGAGAGAGAGAGAGAGAGAGAAAACAGCCATCCAGCTGGGGGAGGAACACGTGGGCCTTTGAAAACACAGCCAGGCCTTGGGTGATCCCTGGGGGGGAGTAGTTGACTGTGAGTCAGACCAATAAGACCTGCGGAACTCGAGATTCTGCCGCGGTCTCTAGACCTCTGCTCTCTGGACACAGTGTACCCTTTCTGTTGTGTGGAGAGCTGATTTGTTCAAAGAAAATAAAAGGTCCAGCCGCGCTCTCTGAGTGCCAGGTACAAATGCGGGCAGGTGCATGCCCGTGCCTCCGTGAGCCCAGCCCCCCGGTGCCCACTGCGGTGCTGAGCTCCTGGGGGTAGATAAGATGCTGGCAGCCCAGCAAGGCTTTCTTCCCGACTGTAGACCTTGGCCCTGTGTCGGGCAGCCTAACGGGGACAGGCACTGGCATCTGGGTGACAGGGCACAGGTGTGGGGGGCTTGAGGGGAAGAGCACTCTCGGCTAGACGGCCATGGCCTCTGAATGTCCCCATCTCGCTGGGCTGTGGATGGAAATGCAGCACATAACAGTGGACCCGGCCTGGGCAGCTCTGCTCTAAACAGTTCACCTGCAGTAACTCAGTTAATCCTCATAAAACCCCGGGAAGTCTACTGTGTGAGCCTTCGCATTCGACATCTGGGGAAACCGAGGCACGGGGAGATAAGTGATTGGCCTGAAGCCATGGAATCAGTGAGTGTCAGAGCCAGGGTTCGAACCTGGGCACTCTGGTTTTAGAGTCCGGGCCCTGAAAGGCCAGGCCAGCTGGGGTGAGACCGAGAACTTGCATTTCTAACAAGCGTCCAGGTGATGCTGATGTCGCTGGTCTGGAAACCCCACTTGGACAAGCCCTGGTCCACAGGAATAGCATTTGCAGAGATACTTACTGCGTGATGGCCCTGCTGTTGTTACAAGGACCAAGCTGGGCAACTCGCTCTCTGCCTCAGTCTCCATCCCTGGAAAATGGGTTTGTTGTGAGGCTGCAGTAAGTCAATACACCATGCGAGGTGCTGGGCCTGGAGCTGCGGGCGGTAAGTACGCAGTGGAGCGTGTTAGCCAGACCCTGGGGCTCTCAGCCGGCTTATCCCATAACCCGACCTCAGGTTGGTCAAGACATTGGAACATTGGAATGGACAGAGAGCTAGAAGAGGCGGGCCTCAGCTGCTCAGGGGTCTTGCTGGGGGAGCTTAGCTTTGGGCTGGTTCCAGCAGCACGGGGGGTGGGTGCGGGGAGAAGGCAGGGTGGGTATCTCCTGCTCTGAGAAAAGTTGGGGTCTGGAAACCTACCCAGCGGCTTGCTTCCCCTCCTTCTCTTCACTCCTCTTCTCCCCTTGCTGGGGCTTCCTGGGGTCACTTCCAAACAAACCACTCGCATCCACACCCTCCTTGGAGGACTCAGCACAGCACAGCCCCAAGCACTCACTGCGGCCTTGGCCCCACTACTTTCTCCCTGGTCGGGTCGCGCCCCCTGGCATCTGTTCACCCCCAATTCCATCTGCAGCATAAGCCCCTTCCTGATGCAAATCTCCAGGCGTGGGCATCTGGGGGTTCCAGGCGTGAGGGCAGGGCTGGAGTGCAGTGACCTACGACCCTCCTGCAGGGATGACGTATCCAATGGGGCACCACCCTCTTCCGGTTTGGAGGCCAGTCTCAGAGCTGCATGTGCAGATGGAGGTATTAGTCAAGTCGTGTCCCAAACAAATTCTTCACCTGTGTGATTTTTCACTCATCTCTTGACATGGTCTCTTTTTGCCTTGTGAAAGGGATAAAAGCAGCCTTTCCGGGGGGTTCATGCCCAAGAAATGTTCCAGGAGGGTGTGCAACTGAAGCAGCGAGAAGCAGAGAGGCAGGGAGTCTGGGGCAGGTGCTGCTCTCCAGCGGACCAGCTGTGCATCCCTGGGCAGGTTGCTAGCTGTCTCTGAGCCTTCATGTCATAGAAAGTCAGCCCATGAGAGTCTTAGAGATAATGCAGTCCAGCTCACTCTTCACAGATGGGAAAATGACACTGTGGGGAAGTCTGGAGAGGGGAGGGTGGCTCTCAGGCGCCCCGAGGTCTGGCTATCCGAGCAGCACAGAGCTGTGTTCTTGGGTGTGCCGTGCGGCAGGAGGATTTGGAAGCACAAGGCTGGATCTGAGTCCCGGCCTGGGTGACCTGGGCCAGTTACCTGACTTCTCTGGACCTCAGCTTCTTCATCTCCAGAAGCCCCTTTGCAGAAAAGGAATCCAGCAAATGGGTGGGCTTCCTTCCCTTTCAACACAGCTGGTCGCGGTGTTTAAGACTGTTTTAGGTACCCCAGGCCTTTGCGGCCTTAGCCCTGCCTCTGCCTGCGCCTCCCGGGTGAAGCAGCGGCCGGGTGTCTGGGGCCAGACCGGGGCTCGTGTATCTGCCTGTCACTGGGCATCTCACAGATTGTTGGGCAAATAGATTTTTGGTAAATTGGTCATTTGATGAAATGACTATTTACTAAATGGATTTTTTAGTAAATGAACCCAGAATCTCTTCTTCTTGGGGCTTTTCGAAAGGCCTGTTAACTAAGTGCGTGAAAGTCATTTAGTAAAGGGCCGACACATGGTCCGTACTCACTGAGTGTTTCCATTATTATTACTGTTGTCATGGTCGTGGATGCTGTTACCGTAGTGACAAAGTACTCTGGATGCTGGGCCAGTGAGGGTGGCAATACCCTACTGTTGGTGGGGGGGCCGTGGGGCCAAGATTTGGCAGAGGGAAGGGCTGACGGAGCAGAGTAGGTCTCAGCCCAGCAAGGCCTGGTCCCAGGCAGGGGCCCCATTCGGGACCGAGCCAGGACTAGGTGCAGAGGTGGCCACGCTCAGGGTTTCGGAGCAGGGTCCCTCTAGCCAGAGCGTTGGTCCCCTAGCCCAGGGAGTGGCACAGCCCGAGGGTGGGCGCTGGCCCCAGGGCCCCGTTCTGGCTCTGCCCCCTCTGAGCTGCAGGGTCAGCTCCCCCACAGGCTGAGCTCACCCGCCAGCACAGTGAAGGCTCCTGGCACCAGAGTGGCCTCCACGTGGTCCCCGAAATCTCCGTCAGCACATTATGCCCTTGGGGCCGGCATCGCCCTCTCCAGAGTCCCTGGAAGGGCTACTGGACCTCACTCACCCCAGGGCTGGCTGTGAGCACCCCTGCGCCTCCTGCCTCCCCACCCGAGTCACACATCCGCCCCAGGAAACCCGCGTTCCTGTTCCAGCTCGGCGCCCTTCTGGCCACCCCCGTCCTGGCATAAAGGGTGTTGGGCTTCTAGTCCCACAGTGAGGAGCACTTTCCTTTCCTCTCTTGTGCGCAATGGCAGGGCTAAGTGTGAACTGGGCTCTGCACGTGCTTTTTAGTTGCCTCGGACAAAAAACAATCCCCTTTCTGCTTAGGTTGACTTAGGTGGTTGACTTTTCTACCACTTGCCGCTAAAATATTCCAGCCGATATTCCATGTTGCTCTCTTTGCAGGGCGGCGCTAGGGGCGCGAATGAGGGACTGCCCTGGGCCAGGTCCCCTGGTTCCACCCACAAGATCACATTGTCTGCCACAACCCATTTTATAGGTGAGGATGCTGAGGCCTAGGGGGTGGAGGGACCTGCCTACGGCTCCAAACCGGGAACTGGTCAAGACACTCTCCGGCACCCCGCCTGCTTCCCTCCCAGCTTGGTGCTCAGGCCCTTGGGGGTCAGAGGACAGAGACCAGGGGGGCCCATGCAGTCATCTCCGCAAGCCAGTCTGGAGAGTCCGAGCCTCCAAGCTGGGGGACAGGAGGCAGGTGCGTGATGTGGGGGTTGAAATCGGAGTATCCCAAAAGCCCAGATTTAGACACATAGGATTGTTTTAGATTATAGCTTGAAAATTTCTCAAGTTGATGAGCTGCTAGAAATCTTGAAATAAATGCCCACCCAGTGCAAGAGTTGTGCTCTCTCTCCGCATCCCGAGGACAGCGATCCTTCTCCCTCCTAGCTGCTTCAGCCCCTCCTCCCACCCTTGCCTTTTCCTCTCCAATCCCACTCCCCTCCTTGACCAGGGAGGCTCCTTGGGGTGGGCAGGGGAGGACTGTTTTCTGCTGCTCCCGGCAGGGATGGGAAGTGGGCTGGGGCTCTCTGGGCAGGAAAGCCCACGGGGCTGGCTGAAGTCAGAGCGGGGGACTGATTCTAGGAATAGGTGCTAGTGGGAGAAGTCTCACAAGAGGTGGAAGTGACAACCCCTGATTTTATATTTTATTGAAACAATTGTGAGAAGTATCATCATCATGAATAATAAAAATGAATATTCATCACTCACTTCTGTGCGGGACCAGTGCTGGGAGCTCCCCACGGGCTGTCTGATTTGACCTCCTCCCACCGCCCTCCAGGAGGAGCCGGTGGTGAGCTGGGGCTTACAGAGGAGGGAAGGGGGCCTCAGGGGCAGAGTGTTGGGGCCTGTGGCCATTGAAGAACAAAATCCGGACTCTGGCCCGGCTGTCTGACTCCAGGTCTGTGCTTGGATAAGGGCCCAAGGGCAGGGACCTCTGGGTGGACCTCTGGGTGTCCTTCACTGCTCATCCCCAGTGCCTCGCCCAGCATCAAGCATGTGGTCAGGGCCCAATAAATATTTGGTAAATAAATGAATGAATGTAAGATCCCTCCTATTTCCCCAATATTTTCACACATAGAGAGGGTTTCCATTCTCCCCAGGCTCCCCAGGCCAGGAAGAGGAGCCCAATTTTCAAAATAAAGTGCTGGTTTGGGGATTTTTAATGACTCACCCAGTGCTCCACAGGGCTCCACGGGACGTGAACTCGGGGCCGGGGCTGCTGGAGTGTTCTGAGTACTCCATGTGGTGTACTAGAGGTACTGCTCCGTGCAGTAGGTCAGAGTGTAGACTCAGCACACACCTGGTTCGAGTCCAAATTCGGCCTTTCCACAGGTGTGTCACGGCTGGGGACTTACTTCGCCTCTCTGGGTCTCAGTTTTCTCTTCTGTAAAATGGGAATGATAATAATCCTACTTCCCAGGGATGTCATGAGGGTAAATGAGAAATGACTCTAGAGCAGGGGTCCTCGACTTCGGCACTATTGCCATTTGGATCAGATAATCCCTTGCCGTGGGGATTTATGAATTATAGGGTGTGTCCAGCATCACTGCTCTCTACCCACTAGATATCGGTAGCCTTTCCCACCTCTCCCCATGCGTGACACCCAAAAATGTCTCCGGACCTCCTCAAACGTCCCCTGGGGACAATCACTGGAGTGGAGCTCTTAGCATAGAGAGGAGGGAGGATTGTTATTTACCCTCATCATCCTCATGATGGGTGTCCAGGGGCCTCACCTGGCCTGTCGCTGCCGTGTCCCTGGGAGACTGCACTGGCCCTGCACACAGCAGGTGCTCAGAAGCCACTGTCCGTGGCAGGGTCTCCTCCGTGCAGCAGACTCTCATGCACAGCTCTCGAAGAAGGCACCATTTCTGGAATTCTCCATCTCTTTTTCTCTTTTCTTCTCACTCTCACTCCCCCCCAGTGTTCATGCCAGCTGGGCTCTGGCAGAGCGGGTGGCAAAGTGACAGGCAGCTGAGGACTCCGTGCTCTTTGCTCCGGCTTTTATCCACCCGATTGCACGCAGCCAGGTTCTTGGCTGCCACTCAGCTGGAGAAATGTCAAAACTATATTAAATCATAGGGCGTGAGTGAGCAGCAGAACACTTCTCGCCCGCCCGCGCCCCTGGTGGGGAAGGACCATCTCGGCCTGACTCCGTGTCCTCTGAGGGCCTTGCTCGCTTCCCCGGCCCCTCTCCGTAATCACACTGCTGAAATGTGAAGCTCTTTCCCAGCATGAGAGCTGGAGGAGGCTGCGTCTGTCCGTCTGCAAGCGGTGGCTAGCGGTGGCCAGCGGTGGCCAGCATGTCAGTTCCTGGGGCCCCCGCCAGAGCGGCACAGCGGGGCAGCTGGCGGCAGAACAGGCTCACGGAAATGAGCTAGTGGCTGGACTTATCGTCCCCCTTTCCAGTTTTATTAGTATATTTTATTTTATTTTTAAAAAAGATTTTATTTATTTCTTTGAGAAAGAGAGAGAGAGCACAAGCAGGGGGAGAGGGAGAAGCAGGCTCCCCGCTGAGCAGGGAACCCAATGTGGGGCTCAATCCCAGGACCCTGAGATCATGACCTGAGCCGAAGACAGACGCTTAACCATCTGAGCCACCCAGGCGCCTCTTATTAGTATATTTTAACAGCTGTATTGAGGGATTACAGACATAAAATAAATTCCCCTTTCAAAAACGTGCCGTGTGGTGAGTTTGTTCACGAGCCAGCCCCACAGTCAAGATGAAACCATCCCTGCCGTCAAGCTAGTGAACAATTTCCTCATGCCCCTTGGCCAGCCCACCATCCCACCCTCTCCATGCCCCCTCTGCTGACCGGCTGGCTGTAACTACAGATTAAATTTCATTTTCTACAATTTCATATCAGTGGAACCCTATGTATGTGAGCTCTGCGCGGTTACATTGAGATTCACCTATGTTGTGTGTTTCGGTAGCTCATTAATGCTGAGTAGTATTCTGTTCTATGGCTATACATACAAAAACGTATCCATTCCTTCACCTGTTAGTAGCTATTTGCGTTGTCTTGGGCTTTGGCTCTTACCCCATAAAATTGCTGTGAGCTTTCATGTGCAACCCTTTGTATAGATAGCATGCTTTCTTTTCTTTTGCACAGACACCAAAGAGCAGAATGGCTGGATAATATGGTAGGTGTATGTTTCCATTTTTAAGAAATGAACACATTGTTTTACACACAGTAGGTGGCATCCTTATGTAAGTTTCAGTTCCCGCACGTCCTCACCAACCCTCGGTGTGGTCAGTCTTTTTAATTGCAACCGTCCCACTTAGGTGAATTTTTATATATTTTGTAAACAAGTCCTTTATTAAACATATGGCTTGCAACTATGTTCTCTCAGTTTCTGACCCATCTTTTCATTCTTTTTTTTTTTTTTTCCGAAGAGCGGTTTTAAATTTGAATGGAATCCAACCTGCCTATTTCTTCTTTTAAGGTTATGCTTTGGGTGTACCTAAGAGATGTTTTGCCAAACTCAAGGTGATAATTTTCTCCTATGTTTCTGCTAGTTTTTGCAGCTACAGGTTTTGAATTTAGGTCTGTCATGAATACCGAGTCAGTTTTCACAGATGGTGCAAGGTATGAATCAAGGAGTTTGTTGTTTGACTAATGGACATCCAAGTGTTTCAACATCATTGTTGAAAAGATCATCCTTTTCCTACTAGAATTGCCTTTGTCATTGTGTCAAAAATCAGTTGTCCATATATGTATGGGCCAATGTCTGGACATCTGTGTCTAAGTTTGTCTAACCACCAACACATTCCCTTATTTTCTGAAACCTTACAGTAAGTCTTCAAGTCAGGTAGTGTTGGTCCTCTAATTTTTTCTTCTTGTTGGCTGTCTCAGGTCCATTGCACGTCTATATGATTTTTAGCGTTGATTTGCCAATTTCTATTTTAAAAAGGCTATTGGGATTTCACTGGTGGGATTGCATTGAATCTATGATCAGTTTGGGGAGAACTGACATCTTTCAACCACAAACATGGAGCTCCTCCCCATGTACCTAGGTCCCCTCAATTTCTGTCAGCACTGTTTGGGAGTTCAGAGTTTGGGTTCATCACATCTCTTGTCAGATTTATCCCTAAGTATTTCAAGGTTTTGATGCTATTGTAAACAGCGTTTTAAAATTCTCCTTTATGGGGCGCCTGGGTGGCGCAGCGGTTAAGCGTCTGCCTTCGGCTCAGGGCGTGATCCCAGCATTCTGGGTTCCAGCCCCACATCAGACTCCTCCACTAAGAGCCTGCTTCTTCCTCTCCCACTCCCCCTGCTTGTGTTCCCTCTCGCGCTGGCTGTCTCTCTCTGTCAAATAAATAAATAAATAAATAAAAATCTTAAAAAAAATAAATAAAAAATAAAATTCTTCTTTCTGGTTTTCATTGCTAGCCTATAGAAATACAATTGATGTTCATGTATTGACATTCTATTTTACAGCCTTGCTAAGTTCCCTTACTTGTTCCAGCAGCTCTTATTGTAGATCCCATTATATTTTCTACAAAGGTAATCGTGACATCTATGAATAAAGACAGTTTTACTTCTTCCTTTCCAGGCTTTGCCTTTATTTCTTCTCTTGCCCTATTGTACCAGCTAGGACCTCCCATAAAAATTTATATAGAAGAGGTGAGCTCAGGTATTTTTGTCTTGTTCCTGATCTTAACAGACTTTCACTATTAAGAACGATCTTAACCGTAGATGTTTCATAAATGCTCTTGGCCAGGTTGACGAAGTTCCGTTATGTTCCTAGTTTTGCCAGTCACTTGTATGACTAATATCGGATTTTGTCAAATTTGTTTTTTGGCTGCTATTGTGATGATTACATGGTTTTTCTTTTTCAGTTATTTGATGGTGAATTACATTGACTGGTTTTCCAATGTTAAACTATCCTTGCATTCCTAGGATAAGCCTTGATCATGATGCATTATTATTATTATGTATTGTTGGATTTGATTTGTCAAAATTTTGTCATAAAATTCAGCATCCATGCTCACAAGGGACTTTCTTTTCCTGTGATGTCTTTGTCAGGTTTTGTTATGTTCAGGGTGATGTCGGCTTTATAGAATGAGCTGGGAAGCGTTCTCTCCACTTCTATTTTCTGGAAGAGTCTGTGTCGAAATCGATACCATTTCTTCCTCAAACAATAAGGTCCTCAAGTGAAACCATTTGGGACTGGAGTTGCTGCGCGTGTGTGGAGGGGGAAAGATTTCAATGAGAAATTCAAGTGTTTAAGTATCTAGAATGTTTTTTTCTTCTTGATTGGACTTTGGTATAGCTGCTGTCTTTCAGGGAGCTTGCTTACTTGCTCTAACTGTCCAAGTTATTGGCATAAAGGTGTTCACCATCCTTTTCACTTGTTCTGAATCAGTATGATGTCATGATCTCTACATGACATTAGTCTTTTTGTCTTCTCTCTCTTTTTCTGGACCATTTGTTTCGAGGTTAACCAATTTGATTAATTTTCTTTCTTTTTTTTTTTTAAGATTTTATTTATTTATTCGACAGAGATAGATACAGCCAGCGAGAGAGGGAACACAAGGAGGGGGAGTGGGAGAGGAAGAAACAGGCTCACAGCGGAGGAGCCTGATGTGGGGCTCGATCCCATAACGTCCGGATCACGCCCTGAGCCAAAGGCAGACGCTTAACCGCTGTGCCACCCAGGCGCCCCTTGATTAATTTTCTTGAAGAAGCAGCTTTTGGTTTTGATTTCCTGTCTTGGTTTTCTGATTTCTATGTTGTAGATTTCTGCTCTGTTTCCTATTACTTCCTTTCTTCTGCTGAGTTTAGGTTTAATTGCTTTTTTTTTTTTTTTAAGTTTCTTAATATGGCAACTGAAGTCATTAATTTGAAATCTCTTTTCTTTCAAATAAAGACGTGTGGTGCTAAAGTTTCCCTCTCGCTAGCATCCCGCGAATTTTTAATATGTTGTGTTTTCATTTTCATTCACTTTCACATGCTTTTAAATTTCCCTGCCAATTCCCTCTTTGACCCATGGGTTATTCAGAAGTATGTGATCTAATTTCCAAATGTTTGGGGACTTCGTAAGAACCTGTCAAACGATTTTCCAGAGTGGCTGTCCTGTTTTGCATTTTTCATCAGCCACGAACAAAAGTCCTGTTTGAGGGGGCACCTGGGTGGCACAGCGGTTAAGCGTCTGCCTTCGGCTCAGGGCGTGATCCCGGCGTTACGGGATCGAGCCCCACATCAGGCTCCTCCGCTAGGAGCCTGCTTCTTCCTCTCCCACTCCCCCTGCTTGTGTTCCCTCTCTCTCTGGCTGTCTCTATCTCTGTCGAATAAATAAATAAAATCTTTAAAAAAAAAAAAAGTCCTGTTTGAGCTGCTTCCTCGCTAGCATTGGTCTTTTATCTTAGCCATTCTCATGGGCATGCAATGGTGTCTCGCCATAGTTTTAATTTGCATGCTTCTATGGTGATTCATGCTGCACATCTTTCCATGCACCTATTTGCCATCTGTCTCTGCCCTTTGATAAAATGTCTCTTCATGTCTCTTGCCCATTTTTAATTAGATTATTCGTTTTACTGTTGAGTTTAGAGAGTTCCTTATATATTTTAGCCACCATCCTCCGTTGGATAAGTGGTTTGCAGATATCGGCCCCTGTTTTGTAGCTTGTCTTGTCATACTCTTAATGGAGTATTTTGAAGAGCAAAAAGTTTTAATTTTGATGAAGTCTAATTTATCAGGTTTGCCTTTTATGGATTGTGCTTATGGTGTCATTTGTAAGAACTCTTCGTCTAAACCCAGATCATGAATATTTTATCCAAAAAAATGTTAGTTTTAAATTTTGAATCTATATCCATTTTGAGTTAATCTTGTGTACAGTGTGAGGTTTAGGTCAAGGGTTTTTTTGTTTTGTTTTGTTTTTGATTTTATGTTATGTTATGTTGTTATTTACTTACTTATTTGGGGAGAGGATATGGATGACCAATTGTTACAGCACCATTTGTTGAAAAGATACCTTCCTCCGTTGAATTACTTTTGGATTTTTGTCAAATATGAAATGGTTGTATTTGTGTAAGGTTATTTCTGGGCTATTTTGTTCCACTGTCTCTTGCCGTACCACAGTGTCTTGGTTGCTGTAGCTTTATAGTCTTAAAATCAAGGTATGTGACTCCTTCAGCTTTGTTCTTCATTTTCAAAGTTGTTTATTCCAGTTCATTTGCCTTTTCATATACATTTTAGAGTCAGCTTCTCTATATACACAAGAAAATTCTGCTTGGATTTTGACTGGTATTACATTAAGTGAACAGATCATGCTGGGGTATATTGATCTCTTTACTCTATTGAGTTTTCCGATCCATGAACATGGTATATCTTTCCATTTATTTAGGTCTTTTAAAAATTTCTTTCAACAGCATTTTGTAGTTTTTGGCATACAGATACTGTACATTTTATTAGATTTGTACTTAAGTATTGCAGTTTTCTTGGGGCTATTGTAAATGGTATTGTGTTTTCAAAGACATTTTCACTGAATAGAGAATGATAGATTTACCATTGTGTGTGTGTGTTTCAATTACCTTTTAAAGAAACTTAAATAATAAAAAAAAATCTTACATTTCTGGTGCTCTGTATTTCTTTGTGTAGATGCATATTTCTATCTGATATCATCTTCTTTCTGCCTGAAGGACTATCTTTAATGTTTCTTGTACTGAAGATCTTTATACATCTGAAAAAGTTTTTATTTCACCTTCATTTTGAAAGACATTTTCGCTGGTTAAAGAATTACAGGTTCACAGATTATTTTTTCCTTTTGATACCTATAAGATGTTCCTCACTGTCTCACTCTCATCATTTCTGAAGAGAAATCCAGTGTCATTGTCATCTTTATTTCTTTGTCCTTAAAGTTTCTTCTTTTCTGTTGGCTTTTAAGACCTTCTCTTTATCACTGGCTTTAAGAAATTTGATTCTGGTGTGTCTCAGTCTGTTTTTCTTCTTGTTTCTTGTGTTTGGCATCTATTGAGATTCTTGTATCTCTGGGTTTAAAGATTTTATCAAATTTAGAAAAATTATTTCTTCAAGTATTTTTCTGATCTCACTCCCTTTCTTTTTTCTCTTCTGGGAACTCAGGATACATCGATATCAGTTTCCTTGAAGTTGTCTCACAGTTCATGGATGCTCTTTTTTATTTTTGTAAATTTTTTTTCTTTGCGTTTCTTTTTTGATAGTTTCCATTGCTATGCCTTCAAGTTCACCACTCTTTTCTTTGGCAATTTCTAATCTATTAATACATCTGGTAAGCTTTTCATCTCAGACATTATAGTTTTCATCTCTAGAATTTTGATGTGGCTCTCGTAAAATATATTTTTCCATGTCTTTACATAACTTTTTGAACATATAGAATACAGTGATAATAACTGTTTTAATGCCTTTGTCTGCAAATTCGAACATTTCTGTCAGTTCAGGGTTGGTTTTAATTACTCAATTTTCTTTCTTTTTTTTTTTAAGATTTTATTTATTTATTCGACAGAGAGACAGCCAGCGAGAGAGGGAACACAAGCAGGGGGAGTGGGAGAGGAAGAAGCAGGCTCCCAGCGGAGGAGCCTGATGCGGGGCTCGATCCCATAATGCTGGGATCACGCCCTGAGCCGAAGGCAGACGCTTAACCGCTGTGCCACCCAGGCGCCCCTTAATTACTCAATTTTCTCCTCATTATGGATCATATGCCTCTGTTTTGTATGCCTGGTAATCTTTTATTGGATACCAGGCATTCTTAATTTCCTTTGTAAGATGGTGGTTATTTGTGTATCCTTATAAATATTCTTGAGCTTTGTTCTGGGACCTACTTAAGTTGCCTGGAAACAGTTTGAATCTTCTGGGTCTTGCTTTTAAGCATTGTTTGGTGGGACCAGAGCAGAGCTTAGGGCTAATTTCCCTCACCACTGAGGCAAGACTCGTCTGAGTTCTCTAGCCAGTGCTCTGTGATTCAGGCTCTTTTCCAGTCTAGATGGTGGGAGCAGCACCCTTCCCAGCCCAGTCGTGAGTACTGGGCATGATTCCCTCCAATCCTCTTGGATGATTCTTTCCCAAGACTTAAGTGCTCTCTGCACACATGTATGCTGATTATACTAGGCTGAACACTCGAGGAGGACTTTCTGCAGATTCCAGGGCTCTCTGTACAGTAGTCTGTCCTGTGAGCTCTAGTCGCTTTGTTTTCCTTGGACTCACAATTCAGGGTGTTCACAGCTCTGCCCGAGTTCACTTTCCTTGTGCCGGAAACTCTTATGTATGCTGGAGCAAACATGGGCTCACCTCATTAATTTCCTGTCTCTCAGGGATCACTGTTCTGCATTGTCTAAAGTTCAGTGTCTTGACAACTCTTGTTTCATATTTTTGTTCGTTTTGGTTGATGTCAGTTATTTTAGACAGGAAGTTTAAGTTTAAGTCCAGACCTTACTGCAACCTAGCTGGACATGGAAGCCTGGCATGTGGGTTTTCCTGATGCCACAGATGGGCAAGGCAGACAACTCCTTCCTGCTCGAGGACCAAACAGAATAAACACCTCAAACCTCCATTAGTTTCTGACTCAGACGTGGGTTTGTCTGGGGAGGGTAAGTGCAACACCAAGAGTCTGTTCCCACAAGTCTCACTCATGCACCCTTCGCATGAATACAGTTCTTCCTTAATATCACATCTCCCCAAGCCTCAGAGGCTGTGGATTTAGAGGTCCACCACCAATTTAATAATAATTTTTCATTGTTATAAACAAAGAGACATGAATACTTTAAATATACTTTTCTATCATCAGACACATTCCACTTTTTGGGGAAAAAATAATAAAAAATAACTTGAAGGAAGCACAGAATTAATAACTAATGTGTTTGGAGTGCCCAATAGATGCCAGGCCCCAGTTCAGGGCATTGCAGGCATGACCTCATTTAAGACCCCCAGGGGGACTGTGATGTGGGCACTGTTTTGGCGGTCATTTTACAGATGAGTAAACTGAGGCTCAGAGTGATTGGGTTTCGTGCCCACAGTCACCCGGCTGCTAAGTGACACAGCTAGGACTGGAACTTGGGTCTGTTGGGTTCTCCCAAAGCCTGAGCACCCAGACCCTGGCCCGTGTGGTCCCTCAGCCAGCACATGCCCAGGTGCAGAGCTGAGACCCCAGAGCAGATTCTAGCGGGTCCCCCTGGAGTGTGGGTGAGCTCCTTGCTCTTGCCCTAACCCTCTTCCTGGCAAGCACACTCTGGACTTGACCTACTGGGCCACCGGCTCCCCAGCGTGGGCCGTCCTGCTTGGAAGCTCACGTCTCTGCAGTTGTCAGATTGCTGGAAGAATTGGAGAATGCAAAGAAAACATGACTTAATTTCTGAAAAATGACGCTTTAGTGTTGTCTTCTTTTTCCTTTAGATGAAACTGTGGTTCTCTGGCATGTCGTGGTTGTTGTTTTTCTCATTTCAAATGCTGTGCTGTTTTTAACTGTAAATATTAGGAGCCCCCGTCCTGGGGTGGGTTAGAGGAGCCTGGGGTCATTAGCAAACCCCTCCTTTCCTGGGGCCCCCAGTCAGACCGACAGGGTGCTGCTGGGGCACTGAGCGAGCCAGTGGCATGCTGCCCCTGCTGGCGGGGCTCCCCAGGGAAATGAAAGAGCACTGGCCTGGGGTGGGGGTGGGGGAGGGGACTGAGAGCCTGTGAGCCTCCCCCTCCCCCCCCCCCCCCCCCCCCCCCCGCCCCGTGCCAGGCCTCTGCAATGCTGAGTCACTTAGTTCTTCCACTCACTCTGGGAGGGAGGTGCTATGATTCTCCCTGCTTCACCGATGGGGAAACAGGTGCCGCTTCCTCGCCCAGGGTCACAAAGCCACTATGAGCGGGCAAGGAGATGAAGCCCGGGCTGGGCACGGCCCTGGCTCCTGCGGCGAGGCTGAAATCAGGCTTCAGCTACTGACCACGCTGCGATCAGGCCTCGCTGTCCTCACCTGTAAAGTGGAGGGAAGGACACCTCCCTGGGGGCTGGCTGGATGAGGGAGATCAGCCGAGGGCCCCTGGCTGTCCTACCAGGGCTTTGGGGTTCCTGTCTGGTCAGCTCGCTGGGCCGCTGCTGGTCCTCTCAGGAGAAGCCTGTGTGGCTTGAGTCAGCACCTGGAGAGGCAGGGGCAGGGCACGGGGAGGGCAGAGGCACCCACATGCCCTCCCTCCCCCCATGTCACGTTCTGGCCATGACCCTCTTCCAGGTTGTGGACTGCTGGACTTCCTGCTGTCTCCTCAACCGTGGGAAGGACGGTGAGAAAGCTCTGGGTGGCTTTCATGAGGGTACTGATTCCACTGCTGGGACCCAAGGCCCCACCCCCTCACACCATCACAGGACGGGGTTGGGTTTTGACATAGGAATCTTGGGAAGACACAAACATTGGATACATGAATGGATCTACGAACGGACATCAGTGTGTTTTTATCAAAGCCTGATGTGCTGGGGCCTCAGCCCGGCGGGCGGCCCTTCCCCGGCCCAGGGCTGGGCCTGCTTCACAACCATCCACGGAGCCTGCCTGTGAGCCCCACGCCCGCTCTGGGCCACTGAGGAAGCCACAGGGCTGGTGCCAGGGCTGTAGGCTCGGGTCTGAGCTGCCTCCCCCTGGGGCGCCGTCCCTGAGACGCTGGCCCCTCTCTCCGACCCCCACACCGCCCCCCCCCCCCCCCCCGCCAGCTGGACATCAGACTAACGGTCTGTCCAGAGTCCCTTGCATCCGCACGGATTTCTGGGCTTGGGCGTGGGCAGAAGCAGCAGCCAGGAAGCAGGAGGGCCCCCTTCCACCAAGATCTTCTCCCTTCACTGCCTGAGATTCTCAGAAGAGGCCGCCCTGGGGGGCCTGGCACCTGCTCCTCCCCCACCCCCTCCTCTGTCAGTTGCTCTGCAGCGAGAGGGGCTTTCAGGGCCCTTCCTGGGTGCAGTTTTCATGGGGGAGGGACAGAGAGCATAGAGTCTGAGGTCCTGGGAGATAGAAAGTGTCAGAAGTGAAGTGGGAAGCACCAGAGGCCCTCCCCACCCTCCCACACAGTCCCCAGCACGGCCACACTGATTCATCAGGGCCCTTTGGCACAGATTCATCAAAGGGCTCTGCTGAGGGGCTCCTGACCCCCAGGGACATCTCCAGGGGTTTCCCTCCTCCTGTCCTGACCCTTGTGTGATCCCTTCTTGCTCCCCACTCCCCATATTCTTGAAGGGCATCCTGTCCAGGCATTCCATTACTCCCCTGGGAAATAAGGCTCAGAGAGGGACAATGACCTGCCCAAAGTCACACAGCACATTGGAGCAGGCTCAAGATGACAGCCTGGGCCTCCTGACTCTGGCCCAGAACTTTCCTGATGCCAGTGATCAGGACTGCTGCATTGGCGGGCTGCTGGTACTGGGCCACGCGGCCACAGGGACCTGGTGTCCGTGCTGAGAGGTCAAAAAACAGTGGCTGTTTTTGTCTCAAGTCTGGCTTTTATTTCTCTCTCTGAGTGGTTCCAATTTCAGGAATTTTTTTTATCTTGTTTTTATTCTCTCATCTTTCATTGTGCTTTCTCTCTGGGTAATCCAAAGCTTGCAGGCAGCTAAGTACAACGTGTACATTCAAATGAAATGCAATAAAAAATAATAGAACGTGTTTCTTTCATGTCTGAGCAGCGGATTAATTCCCTGGCACATCCTATTTCCTCTTCACTCCCTCTGCTTTTTGTCTGAGATTTTTCCTCCCCTTCTGAGAATCTCCAGGATTTGAATGACCCGATGGTCCCTGCTCACTGGAGAGACACAGATGGTCCTAACTTTACAGCCCGAATCCCCATGATCAATAGATGATGCTCCTGGGGCCGAGGAGAGGGACCTGCAGGTGCCACGTGGGCCTGGGAGGGCTGCCAGCCCCGGGCAGGGAGAGGACGGGTCTCCGCCTATGATGCACATGGAGAGTGTCCACGGGCAGGGCTGGGGGGTCTCCTGTGGATGCTCCTGTCACGCAGGCAGGGACCCTCCTGGGCGGACACACTTATCCCTGCACACGCACTAGAAAAAGGCAGGTCCTTCTTTGTTGCCCTAGAACTAAGCCTGGATGTTTGTGATCATGACTTTCAGCCAACGCAGCCTTCACGGGTCCCCAGGGATGGCAGGATCAGCAGGGACGCTGTGGACGTGGCCGTGAAGCGTGGGCTCAGCCCAGGGCCCAGGAGGACCGTGAGAGGCATCAGATGGAGGCAGCAGGAAGCATTCTCCTGCCTCAGTTTACTTGCCTTATGACGTTGGGCGAGTGTCCCAACCTCAGAAGCCTCGCGTCCGCATCTGGAATATGGGCGCACATCAGCGCACAAGACAAGGTGGCGGGAGGATGAACTGAAGCAACACCGGGGCTGTCAGCGCGGTGCCTGGCATGCGGTGGGTCGCGAACAAACGGGGGCTGGTACTGCTCATCCCTCCCTCCCCTCCCCCTGCCCTCCCTCTCGCCTCCCCTCCCCCACCCTACTTCTCCCCTCCCCTCCCCCTCCCTCCCTCTCCCCTCCCTCTCTCATCCGTCCAGCCCACTTTGCGAGCTGCGGTGTGCCAGGCCCCGTGCCAGGCATCAGGGAGAGAAGAAGAAAACCTCCAGTCACCTCCAGTGGCTCAGGGTCCAGTGGTGACATGGAAATAATCCCTGTCCGGGGACAGAAGATGGGTTTTCTGGGGATGGAGGAGGGACAAGCAGAGTAGGCACCAAAGGGAACCAGAGAGGGCCTCCTGGAGGAGGTGACCCTTGAGCTGAGCCTTGAAGGGGCTTGCGTTTCAGGGGCAGGGGAGGGGGAGGGGTGTTCCAGGAGAGGGCACAGATAGCAGAGCGTGAAGAGTGTGGTGGGTTGGGGACCAAACACTGTTCTGGGGGCTACAGCTGTGAACCCCACAGACGACACTCCCTGGACTAGAGCTCATAGCCTGTGGGGGGCACAGATGTTCACCAAACACCTGGCAAGCTGCCCTGTGACCAGTGTGCTGAGGACGAGCTTCCCAGGTCTCCGCCTGTCAGGATGGTGCAGGAGGGCTTCCCTGAGGAGGGGACACCTGCACTGAGATCTGAGGGGTGAGGACGGGGAAGCTCTGGGGAGATGAGGAGGAGGTGTGCTCCAGGCCACCGGGATAGCATGTGCAAAGGCCCTGCAGTGGGAGAAATGGCTGTGGATTCAGGGCCTGAATGCTGGCTCTGAGGCTGGGTGGACACTGAGGGGAATGGAAGAAGCTGGAGGGGGTGAGAGGGGTTGAGGATGACCCCAGGTTTCCTGGTAGACGTGAAGCCTCCAGTGCTGTCATGACCTGGGAGCAAGGTTTAGGGGGAAGGTCGTGGTCACCAAGGTCACATCTCTGTGGTCTTTCCCTCCGATCTTCCAGGTCTAAGAGGTTTCTTACTGACTTTCCATCCAGTGTCTTCTCCATCCTTCCCCTGCTCCTAAGGCTGCACCACTAAGGGGCAAGGAAGAGAGAGGCCCAGAGAGGGAGTGTGATTTCCCAAGTTCACACAGCAAGCTTGGGCACAGCTGGAGGCAGCTCCTGGAGCGGGTTCTTCCCTCCACGTTGTCACCTGCTACACCCTGGACATCACAGCAGGGGGCGAGATCCCCGCTCTCCAGACTCTGCCCTGCTGGCAGCGGCCCCCGGCTCCAACACCCCGTGAATGAATAGCTGAAGAGACACTGAGTTTACAGTGTCAGTTTTTCAAATGGTTCAAAAAGAAGTTGATAAATGGGTCCTGTCCTTTCCCAGGAAATTTTAGATTGCCTTTTTCTTTATTACTTTTACTCATCTTTTATCGCTGTGTCTCTAACACACAGATTCCCTGTGTCCCGTGGCAGCTGGAGGTCCGGGGAAACCCTCCCACAGGGCTGAGGGCACCTGTCCAGAAGTGGCCCTGGGCTGCTCTGCAGGGCTGGTGCTGGGAGCTGAGGTGGCGCGGGGCTCCCTGCCTCGCCCTCTCCAGTTAGCCCTGGGACTCTCCATTCAGTCTAGGGGGGTGGTGAGCTCCTCGTCCCTAGAGGTCCCCAGAGCCTGGGCAACGCTTTCCGGGAACTGAGGCATGGAGCATGAGACTGGGGCTGTCCTCCTCACCCCGCCCTTCATTCCACCAGAGACATCCAAAGCGGAGACAAAAGAGGGAGTGGCGGGGAGAAGGGGGAGGAGAGGAGGGGAAGGAACCTGCAGTTCATGGTGATCCCAGGGCAGGGCAGGGCAGGGCAGGCCTGGACTTGGCCCTGTAGGGTCTGATCCATTCCCTCCAGCTCCAATTCCTCCCGCAGTCCATGCCAAAAGTGAGGCTGTGTTTCCCCCCATTTCCCTGATGAGGAGGCTGAGGCTAAGGGAAGTTAAGCAAAGAAGCAGTGAGGCTGGATTTGAACTCAGGTCCTTCTGACTCTTTCCCAAAGGCCCTATTTGTTTCCAAGAACACAGGCTGCTCTGAATTGAACACATACCCTGTGTCAGGCTCTGAGCTAGGCTCTTCTCGGCTCTATCTTATTTAACCCCAGAAGGACTATCTCCAGACACCAGAGGGGACACGCAGGCTGGCGGGTGGTGAGCAGACAGGTAGGAGGAAGGTGGGCAGGTAGGAGTCGGGCAGGTGTGGGGGAGGTGGGCAGGAACCACAAACACAAGGTGCGCTACGGTCGTGGGATGCACCAGATTGTCACGGGATCGATGAGAAAGCACGTTCCTTCCACACGTGACGCTGGGCAGATGGGAACCAGACACACGCTGGAGGCTGAGTGCAGCTCTCGTCTTCTGTCCACCTGTCCCCATGTCCGCGCGTCCCTGTGGCTGTGAGGGGCTTCTTTCAGGGCAGCCTCAGAAGGTCACACTGGGGAGCTTGAAGAATGTGGGGGTTCGGTCCTTCCCCATGGGGCTGTGCACAGTCCTATACGTGCACACACATGTGTGCACACGCGTGCCCGTAGAGGGGAGGCAGGCGATCGGACATTTGCAAACGTGCCGTTTTTTTTTTTTTTATTGTGTTATGTTAGTCACCATATAGCACATCCTTAGTTTTTGATGCAGGGTTCCATGATTCATTGTTTGCGTATAACACCCAGTGCTCCATGCAATACGTGCCCTCCCTAATACCCTTCACCAGGCTAGCCCCATCCCCCACCTCCTTCCCCTTCCGAAACCCTCAGTTTGTTTCCCAGAGTCCATAGTCTCTCGTGGTTCATTCCCCCTTGTTTACCCCCCTTCATTCTTCCCTTCCTTCTCCTACTGATCTCCCTGCTATTCCTTCTGTGCCACAAATGAGTGAAACCATATGATAATTGTCTTTCTCTGCTTGACTTATTTCACTTAGCATTATCTCCTCCAGTGCCGTCCATATTGCTGCAAATGTTGAGAAATCGTTCTTTCTGATAGCTGAGTAATATTCCATTGTATATATGGACCACATCTTAATCCAGTCATCTGTTGAAGGGCATCTCGGCTCCTTCCACAATTTAGCTATTGTGGACAATGCTGCTGTGAACATTGGGGTGCATACGGCCCTTCTTTGCACTACGTCTGTTTTTAAAGATGGAGCCACTATGTGTCATCTTGTCGCTTCTGAAGACACAGAGAAATGACACTGTTTGGGTTTGGGGCTGGCAGCTGACACTGAGGAATGCCCCGGGAGTGTTTCTGCAAACTGTGCGTCTAGAGTGGGCCCCGGCCCCTCTCCTAGGGGTCTGCGGGGTGAGGCAGGTATGGAGGAAACTTCTGGAGGTCCTACCGCGGGTCCTGCTGTTCCCCGCGGGCTTCTACACGCGGCTCAGGCACCTGAGGCTCCCCCCAGAGGCAAATGTCTTCAGCAGGTCCCTTGTGTTTACAGCCGAGGAAGTGGATGTAGTCGGCTCCTGCGGAAGCTTATGTTGGTCTACTCGGATAAGCTCCTGAAGGGTCTGCTCAAAGGAGGGTAGATGTCTTTCCCCTCCACCTCCCAGTGCTCCCTGTGACTGTGCGGGAGGCAGGAGCGCTGGGCTGGGGCTCTGGCCTCCACACCTGCACCCACCACCTCTGGCTGATTCCTCCCCCAGAGGACCTTTCCCAGGCCCCAGAAATAGGAGGCATCAGGAGGAAAAAAGAACAACAAAAGATTCATCAGTTTTGGCAAAAAAAAAAAAAAAACCCTTCCCTGGATAACCTACAATTATGTCAAGCGGTTAACAGAGTTCTCATGATAGAACCAGTCCTATTTCATACCTTGATCTTCTGTGCTGGAAAAATGAATTCTGTCAAATCTCTTAAAGCCAACTGTCAAAGTAAAGCATTTAGGGGGAGACAGATCTCTTACTCTGATGGCAAAATTCATTTGATTTGATTCTTTAATCCAGTCTCCCTGCGAACCTGGAGCTGAAATGTTCAAGCCTGTTCACCCCGCGTGTTTGTTCCTCATTTTCCTGCGGCCTCCTCTTCCGCTGCCCCGTCCTCCGCCTCTCACACAATAACGTGGCCGAGAAGCGCAGCTGGGGTCATGATAACCATTCGGTTTCTCAGGGAAGTTTTAGGGGGAAAACGACAGAGCGCGCAGCCTGTCTCTCGGTGTCTGCCTGGGGACAGAGGCGCTCGCCATCAGAGGCTCCAGCAGCCCAGGGGCGGCCTGCCCACGGGGGAGGTGGGGTTCACAGACCTGGCCTCTGTGGTCCTTGCAGCAGGGTGGAGAGGCAGGGGGCGTCTGGGAGGATGGCGGTGCCTCACCCCTGCCGGAGCCGGGGACTGCCACTTTTCCTCTAATCCCCGCTCTCCACCCTGCCCCTCTTTCATTCCCCGTCTCCATGTAACAGCCAGAAACTTATTTTGTGTTTGCAAAGTACCTTTAAATCCATTACATGCATTTAGTCATTAATTTAATCCTTTCCTCATTCATTCATGGTATTCAGCTCACGGTGATTGGAGCTCACTGTGGGCTGCGATCCACGTACAACTCTGGGGTTCAGATGCAACAAGATCCAACATTCACCTTCAGAAATCCAGGGTCTGAAATCAGAGACACAGTATAGACAAATAGCTGTGACTCCGTGTGTGTGTGGAGGTGGGGGGTTGTGAGAGATGTGAACTGGGCACGTAGTAGAGGCTTCCATCAGTTAGGAGGTGTTGGGTATCAAGTAACAGAAATCCAACAATGGCTCAAGCAACTCAGGCATGTAATGATCACAAGAAAAAAGATGTGTGGAGGGAGGCAGTTCCAGGGTTGGTCAGATGCTCAGTGATGCCAACACACCAGGGTCTTTTCCTCTTTCCTGTCTTATCATCCTCCACTCTGTCGTCCTTTTTCCTTAGCTTCTGGCCTCATGGTAGCAAGATGGCTGCCACAGCTCCAAACATTGTCTCACAGGCCCGCACTCAGGTCTAGAGGAGGGGAGTAGAGTGAGGCAGAAGAAATATTCCCCAGGAGCTCTCCCTCTACCGGCAGATTTTCCGTCTCACCTCCATGACCAGATCTGGGTCACACGCCCACTCCTAAAACCATGTCTGGAGAAGGGGGTGGCACGCCAGGCCTGGCTTCACCCCTGGGTTTAAGGTCTAAGGTCTGTTGCTGCAGAATGAGCCCCCAGGTCTAAGCCTGTTGCTGCAGAATGAGCCCAGGGCTCTGCGAGTGCAGGAAGGAGGGGCGGGCTGTGGGGTGGGCGGGTGCCCATGTCCCCCACCTTCTCATCAGCGCTGTGACGGAGTGTCCCTACAGTGTGGGGTCCCAGGCTGGGGGCCGCGCCTCATCTACCTTCCTACCCCGATCTCTGTGCCTCGGGAGCTCCAGGCCCCGGAAGCTGCCTGTAGCGTGGGAGGATTTGCCCACCGTCCTGCCGCCCTTCTCCCCACGATGATGAATGGACACCTTCCGTGTCATCAGTGATGGGGACACAATCTTCAGGTTGGTGTCACCACATCTTGGCCGTGAGTTGGCAACTCGCATACTTGGGGAAACAATATGCACTTACGCAGAACATAAGCATATGCTAATGACGGGTAATTATGCTCCATATTTATAGATTCACCAAAACATGTAAAGCCCCTTCTGAGAATCACACACCTACAGGCATGTCACGATCTCATCACCACACAGGAGGCTCCTGGCCGGGACCCAACGTGAGCTGGGGCAGCCGGGGTGGGACGAAACGGGCAGCCCAGCCCTGCTGGGGGCCGCGCTGTCACCACTGCCCCCCTCCCTCAGGCCTGCACCCATCGCTGCCCTTCCAGGCTTCCTGGTCCTCTGGGCTTCCCAGAGAGACAGAGCCTGCGGGGCATGGGCCTGGGAGAGACCCTGAGGATCACTGAGAGTGATGCCCCCTTTTCCAGATGGGGAAACTGAGGCCCGTTCACTCAGTCACTCTCCCACCCAACAGTGTGCTGAGTGCCTAACATGCCCCAGGCTCTGTTCTAAGTGTGGGGGATTCAGCTGCTCTTTGGAGGGGACACAGAGGACCGTGCCAGGTGGGGATGAGCACCTGGGGGGAACACAGAGGACAATGCCAGGTGGGGGTGAGCACCTGGGGGGGACACAGAGGACAATGCCAGGTGGGGATGAACACCTGGGGGGGACACAGAGGACAATGCCAGGTGGGGATGAGCACCATGAAGAGACTCACGTGGGTGGAGGAGAGAGTGACAGGAGGGGGACGTGGGGTCTAGGAAGCAGGTGACATTGAGGGCAGCACTGAAGGAGAAGGAGGTGAGCCAGAGCCAGTCACCCCGGGGGTATGTGTGCAGAGGCTCTTAGGGTGGGGGACCGAGACTTCCTAGGGAGGACATTGCTGTCCCCACTCTTGGGTTCAGCAAACATTTATGACTCTTGGTCCCATGCTGGATACCATGCTGAGGGCGAGGGGAGCACAGACAAGCAAGGGAGGGTCCTTCTCCAGGGCGTCCTCAGGGGTGGTCAGAGCGCCGATGTGGGGAGTCCCAGGAGCTGAGAGACATAGAGGCCGTGCAGGGTGGACCCTGACCGGCCTGGGTTCAGTCCTGGTGCTGACACTTCCTTCTTTGGCTCCCCAGCCTTGGTTTTCCCATCTGTACACTGGGTGGGCGAAGGGGTTCCTAATGTCTTCCCCATGGCCGTATGGACTCCCTTACAGGACTGTGAGCTGGAAGGGCCACCCATGGTGGGCCTCTTTTGTTCCTTCCTGCTCAGAATCCCCTTCTTTTTATGAACTGTGACTCCGGCTGCTTCTCCTGGGATCACTCAACCTAGTGCCCCCGGGGGGCCTCAGGGATTGGAGAGGGCGCCTTGGGTGTCCAGGCCCCACTGGAATTTTTCCTGGGATTGTATGCCCAGGCACAGACAGAGGCTGCTTTCCCTTCCTTCTGCGACAAAAAACTGAGAGGTGCCATACGCCTGGGTCGTCCCCCTGTCCCACGCACCAGCCTCACTGCTCTTTAGAAGACGGAGGCAGACTCACGGACAGAATAATGGAATCAGAGCTGGGAAGGGAGGGAGGGAGGTCTGACGGTCCCGGCCACCCCTGCATTGCCCAGGGAGCTGCACTAACAAATTCTGGCTCCCGCTTACTCCGAGCTTCCGTCCTTTGCAACCCAAATGTCCCGGTGCATAGATGTGAGCAGTCTCGGCGGCCACCATTCATGACACCTGCTTGCTTGCAGACATAGGTGACCGTGTTTCAGCGCCTGAGCCCCGCAGACAGTGGGCACTGTCGTCCTGCTGCACTTTCACAGAGGACGAAACAGAGGCAGAGGGAGGTGGTACCTGCCCCATGTCACCGCGGTCCGTTGGTCCCGGAGCTGGGAGTGGGTCCTCGCACCCCGAACTGAAGGCTCCACGTGGGCCCGGTGCTTAGTAAGAGCCTGTTGGCTGGAGCCACCAGGGAGCAGAGCAGCTAGGAGGCCTGGGGGAGGGGGACGTGGCACAGAGATGGAGACACAGAGATGGGGTCCTGAGGTTAACAGTAGAGGCTGGACTGGCAAGAAGATGCGCGGAGGGTGTGCCCAGAGGGGGGCAAGTGTGTGGTGCTTTGGGACACTGGGTGACACCCTGTCCCTTGGGAGGCACATCCCAGGGCTGGCTTTCCTAACTTTCTCCCTGACCCCTGCAGAGTGCAGGACGGGACCCGTGGCTCTATTTATGGATGACGGAAGTACAGCTCAGGGAGGGACAGGGATTTAGGGAAGGCCCCACATTCAGCTGGGTCAGGATCAGAATTAGAACCCGGGACTTTGGGTTCAAAGGCCCATTATCTGTCCCAAAATGAGCACTTCAGTGGGGCCCTAGAGGACTCCCAATTCCTGCCCTGTGCCCCCTCCCCAGGACTCCTACCCGCAGCTATGTAAGTGTCCAGGTCTCTGGCTGCCCCGAGCCTGCGTCCAGGTGCTCGGGGCTCTGGCTGCTCCAGAGCGAGGAGGCAGGAGGGCTGGTCATGGGGAGCATCTGAGACTAGCTGTGTGAGGACAGACAGGCGGGCAGCGTATGAGGACAGGAAAGATGAGCTCCATTAGGGAGGCGTGAGGGGCGGCTCCCACTTCTGGGCAGAGAGCACTGTTCTGGGGTGCTGGGGTCCAAGGAGGTAGGAGTGAAGGGCAGGGTGGGGAGCGGCTCCATATCACTGGAGAGAGTTCTCGCACGCTGGCCCCAGGCGGTTTCCACCAGAATCACCTGGGAGCTCCCTTCCTGGGCCAGCTTGGCCGGGGTCCTTCCCCTGCTGTACCTCTAACACGCCCGCCCGAGGGGCCACGGCTTGCTCAGGTCCGGAAGCAGGCTCGGGTCTCCAGGCCCATCCTGCTCAGAGATGCCCAACAGCTCCCTGCAGCCTGCTGGGGGGGCCCCAAGCCCAAGTCCTTACGGCTACGCAGCTGCTTTGGAGCCCAGACCGGCCTTGCCTCCCCCGCTCCTCCCACCCCACCATCTCCTCCACTCCCTGCGGCCCCCCCCTGCCTGGGCGCAACAGAGCAGGGACCAGTGGGAGATGAAACAGAAGGTTCCTTTCAAAGCCACTGCGCACCAGGCCTGTGCAGGCCCGCCGAGCATTCACCATCCTCACTGAGGTTGGCGGCACCCCGGCCCCACCCCGTCACAGCCGGTGAACTGGGGGCACAGGGGTCCCAGGGCAAGGATTTCAGCCTGTCTGTCTCTGCCCCGAGCTTCACTCTTCATGCATCTGCTCACGCATTCAGCAGTGATTACTGTGGCTCGACTCCGAGCCCGGCCCAGTTCTGGGTGTTGAGGCCGCGGCAGGGACAGACCTTCCCTGCTGGCCTGGGGCCCGCGTGGGGGTCGCTCCAGAGCCCTTGGTGATTCCCACAGCAGATGGAGGGTTTTTAGAGGGTTCCTCCTGGCCCTGACATTTCGTCTGTCTATCACCCCCTCCCCCATCTATCCGTCTATACCCACATTCACATCTCTCAGGTACGGTGGGGCATCGTGCTCTGTGCTGGTCACTCGTCACCTTTAGGACCCACCTAACCCCATGATGGAAGCCTCCAGTCTCCCGACGTTTAGACGAGGTCAGCGCGTGATCCCAGAGCTGACGAGCAGCAGAGTAAGACTAAGTCCAGGCCTCTTCGCTGGGCCCGTCTCTCACCACTTCCAGCTCTCAGGGCCCGAGATGCTGCCACGCAGCTCCCCAGGTCCCAGGAACCAGGCGTGTCCCATCCCTATGTCTGGCTGCCTGTTACCTATGACTGGAACATGATCTCAAGCTCTGCGTTGATAATCTCCAATGTTTTTAACATTTCATTATCTAATTGTGCCTAACAGGCTCTGATTCTAATCTTCTCGGAGTGCAGCTTTATCTGTGAGAAGGCGCCGTCCCCAGGCTGCGCGGCGAGTCCCTGAACCTGAGCCCTCCCGCTTCCCTTTGATTCACAACCAAAGCATCTTCAGCTGCTCCCTTCTCCAGGGCCCACTTCAGACGCTCTGAGTTTATGGCTGTCACAAAATGTTATTAGCCATGATAATGGCAATTAGAACAATTAGGCCAGGCCATAAACCAGCTCCGGATTGAGGACTGACAGGGAGTTTCTTGAGCCCAGGTGGCCACCATCCACCTGACAGGCCTCCACAGTGACAGAGTGACACTGTCCCTCGGGAGCAGTGCTGCCCTGTGTCCTGGGGACCCCTGCAGGGAGCCCCCCACCCCACCCGGGGCCAGAGTTTGTTGGCTGTTGTTCCAGGCTCCCCCTCCCTTCCCTACACAAGCCTCCTGCTCTCCTTCCTCCCCGCTCAGGACGGCATCTCAGTAATGGTCTCTGGGGCCTCTCGCATTCAGATTCCAAACCCCACCAGTGGAGGCTCAGTCTCGGTTAATGGTCTTGAGCCCCAGGCAGGGGTGGAGGGAGGCAATGTGGCCCATTGTCTAGCCAGCTCTGGATGACTGTGCTTTCCAGTCTGGGCTCTGCCACTGCCTTGCTGTGAGATGGTGGGCAAGTTACTTAACCTCTCTGAGCCTCCTTCATTTTCCCCTCTGTAACAAGGGCACGGTTATACTGATTATATCCGGTTGTTGTAAGGATTTGAGGGTTGCTGGAGGCAGATGGCTAGGCTCACATGATACCAGCACGCAGGATTTAGGGGCACTCTGGGCAAATCTGCACCGGTAACCTGGGGACTGTGACAGCCCCGCATGCAGGATGCTGTGGGGACCCCATGCCTTAGTGTGCATTAAATGTCTGTGCACGTTAATTGCCATTGTTACCACCATTATTATCAGCAGCATTCAGCTGGCAGGCAAATGCCCCTGTGCTGTGTTTGGGCACGAAGGGCCGGGCATAGTAAAGATCGACACTCGATGAGCGGGAAGAACAGGGACTTGGGAGCAGACTGTCCAGGTTCAAGGCTCCGCTCCACCATTTCTGAGCTGTGTGACTTTGCGTGAGTTTCTAAACCTCTCTGAGCTTCTGTATTTTCATCTGTAAAACGGGGGATAGCAACAGTGTCTCCTCTGTAGTATTGTTGAAGTCGTTAAGTGGATTAATGCACATAAGGCGCTCAGCGTAGGGCCTGTTACCCAGTGCTCTCTGTGTTAGCTCTCATTGTTCCAGGCCCCGAGGGAGGCGGGCGCTGAGCGGCCCCTGAAGATCTCCCTTTCCGCCACCGCTGCAGTGACAGCTGAGAAATGCAGGCCAAGAGACATTAGATTAAATGTCTGGGAACAAGACGGTATATGGCGGTGCTAAATTATGCAGGGCAGACAATTAGAGAACGAGAGGATCTATAAAGAAGGGCTCATTGGGCGGGACAGAGGCTCAGCGCGCAGGAGCCGGAGGTGAGGGAGAGGCGGGGAGAGGCGCCTGCAGCCCCAGGCAGGGCTGGCCTCGCTGTGTCCTCCTTAATGACAATGAGTTTTCTTTTAATATAAGTAATGTATACTTATCGTAAACCCCTTGGAATGTGCAAAAACGTAAAGCACTGATGTCTCACCAGCAGAGACAGTAGATGCCTTTCTTCATTTTCGATTTATATACAAGTGCATATTTTCCTAATTGATTTCCCAGTGGTGTGACTCTGTTCTGATCACTTACCATTCCCTTCACGGGTGAGAGAGGGGACACGGGACAGGGAAGGACGGACGGGAGAACCGAGCTCTGACCCTTAGATGCTTCCTCTCGAGAGGGTCACTCCCCACCTCTATTCACGTTTCTCGGCTAAGGCAGGTCTCAGGGGCACCCGGACATGCAGGCGATGGGGACGTGCGGTTCTCCTGCGGGGGCGCCCAGAAGGACAACTGGGTCTCCGTGAACCCCAGCCACGTCCCCTGCACGCTGCTCCTGCAGATTTGGGTGCTTCTCACCTGACCCTCCGGTCCAACCCATTTCTCATCTCATTATACGTTCTTTTCTTAATATTAATGAATGTTTTCATCATGGTAAATGCACTCCTTAATCCCCATCACCTATTTAACCCGTTGCCACCAGCCCCTCCCCTCTGGTAACCCTCTGTGCATTCTCTATATTGCAGAGTCTGTGTCTTGGTTTGTCTTCTCTTTTTTCCTTTGCTAATTTGTTTTGTTTCTTAACTCCCACGTACGAGTGAAATCATATAGTATTTGTCTTTCTCCGACCGGCTTATTTTGCCAGCATTATACTCTCCACGCGCATCGTGGCAAATGGCAAGATCTCATTCTTTTTTGTGGCTGAGTCGTATTGCACCGCGTATCTATACCATCCGTCTATGGATGGACACTTGGGCTGGTTACATAGTTTCACTATTGTAGATCAGGCTGTCATAAACATTGGGGTTTATGTGTTTTTTGGTTAGTGGTTTCGTATTGTTTTTGTATTTTTTGGGTAAATGCCCAGCAGTGGAATTACTGGATCATAGAGTCATTCTATTTTTAATCTTTGAGGAACCTCCATGCTGGTGTCCACAGTGGCTGCACCAGCAGTGCACGAAGGCTCCTTTTTCTCCACAAATTTCTCCAGCAAATTTCATGTCTGTTGGCCATTTGCATGTCTTCTTTGGAGAAATGTCTGTTCCTGTCTTCTGCCCACTTTAAGTTGGATGATTTGTTCTTTACGTGCTGAGTTGTATCAGTTCTTCATATATTTTGGATACTGAGCCTTGATCAGCTATGTCATTTGCAAATATCTTCTCCCATTCAGCAGGTTGCCTTTTATATTCTTGGAAATAGTCCATTTAATTAATGTTCCATAATTTATTTAACCCAATGCCTATTAAAAAATCTGGATGATTTGAATCAACTCTCATAAATAACATCGCTACAGATTTCACTCTTGAGCCTTCCTCCTGCAAGGCGATGCAGCAAAATAGTATGAGTTTAAAAACCTAATAATACTGAGCATTCATGGAGCGAATAATCTCCAAGTCCCGTTTGCTTGGCCTTCATAGGACCCCAGATCTGGAAACTTCTCCAGCTCTGCAGGCTCCCACCCTGGCCCCACCACCACGGTGCCTGGACCGGTGCAGGGGCCTCCTGCCTGCTCCCTGCCTCTGCCCCACCCTGCTCCTGGCACTCTCTCCCCAGCAGCCAGGCGGCTTCCTGACACTCAGGGCGGAGCTGTCCCTGCCCTGCTCCATGCCCCCAGACTCCTGCCTCACTCCACTCAGTCCACCCTCACAGCGGCTCCAGGGACTCTGAGGTCTCTGGCCCCCAGCCCCCAGCCCATCCCCCTCCCCTTAGCCCCTCAGGCTCCTTCCTGGCCCTGGAGCCCTCTGCACCTTCTGCCTCAAGGCTCCCCTTGCCCTTCCCTCCAGCTGGAGCCCCCTCCCCACGTCTGCCCCGCTCCCTGTCTCTGCTCCAGGGTCACCTGCTCCGACTGGCCTTCCCTGAGCCCCCTTTACAACTGTGACCTCCCCCCCCACACACCCTCTAGCACCCTCCCCTGCCTGCTTCCCCCAGCTCTTACCCTTACTTTCACACTCCGCAGCTCACCTTTCATGCTCTGTGAGGCTCCTCTTTCTAGAATCAGGCCTCTCGCTCTTGCAGAGGCCAGTGATGCCCACAGTGGGCTCCCGAGGACGTGGACGCTGGAGCGCTGGCCGCGCCCCTCGTGCAGGGCTGTCCTGCCTGAGATGCTGTCCCCACTTCTCCCAGGAGCCAGGGAAGCGGCTGCTGGTGACAAGGCTGTTCTCCAGGAGGAAGCACCGGTCTCCACACGTGGCCTGGCCCAGGAACTGGCGGGGCTTCAGGTGGACGCAGAGGTGCAGTCGGGTCTCGGGCGCCACCAGGGTCCAGCGCTGGGCTAGCAGGCGGGTGGGATACTGTTCCGGAATGTTCCAGGACCGTGACTGTGGAGCAGCCATGGCCGCACACACTCTTGCTCATTTGCTGGGAGATGGAGTCTCCTGACCATCGTCTGCTCCCCTCTGCCGACTCTGGGCTCTGAGCAGGTCCACCCTGGGGCCGCACAGATGGGGAGACCAGGACACCCTCTGACAGCGCAGGGCATCCTCCCTTCCATGTGGGCTCCCCCACCCCGCAGCTTCCTGTTCACCACCCACCAGGGACCTCAGGCCTGTTTGCTTACCCCGGGGCCCAGCCCCTGCACCTGGGGGGCGTGGGGGGGGGCTGCTTTTCGGTGGATCCGGAGGGCACCCCCTGCTGGTCCAGTTACTAGAAGGCGTCTGGCCCCCAGCTGATGGGGCAAGGGCTGCCATTGGTAAGCGTTTTGTCTCCCAACCCGTCTGCTTCCCCAAAATCACTGCGATCACTGGTACCGACGTCACGTCGGTGTTACGGCAGCACCCAGGGCTTCTCTGCCACACCCTGGCCGAGCCCCATCCTGCTCCCCTGCACCTCGCGGTGACTCCTTGCTGCCTGGTCTCTTCCACTCTCTCCCCGTCAGCCACCCACTCTCCACACGGCTGCGAGTGGGAGCTCTAAAAGCGTAACTCAGTGCTGGGTCCTGAGTCCTGTGGTGTCCTGTGTCCTTAGAGCCAAGGACAGTCTGGCTCCCCTCACCTCTGCAGCCTCAGTGCCTGCCCCCTTCTCCCCATGCCAGGTGGTGCGGTCACAACGGCCTTTCTTCTGCCACTGGAACCTCTGAGCCTTTGCACATGTTGTTCCCTCTGCCTGGAACATCCTCCAGGACACCTGAGCTGGCTGACTGGGCATGGAAGCATCACTGCCTGTGAAAGGCTCACCGCACAAGGTGGGGCCCCGTAGCCCTTACCACCTTGCAGCTTGCTACAGTTACTGCTTTCGCTCAGCCTGTCTTATGACTGGAAACCGCGCAGGGTACAGACTGTGTCTGCCTCAGTCACCCCACAGCCCGGGCTCTAGCTCTGTGCTGGGTACACGGCGGGTGCTTCACCATCTGGGGGACCCAGCCTGTCCAGGGCCCTGGGAGGAAGGGGGAGCTTGCGGGCCGAGGACGGGAATGATGAGGACAGGGGACACGAGCCCGCATGTGAACAGTCGAACAGGGCTCCCTGCTCTGCTCGCAGCTGCCTGGACAATCGGGATGGAGCCAGCAGCCCAGCCCTCCGCGGACGAGGCCGGCGAGCGCGACTGTGAATCATCAAGTCACAAGCCCTCCTAACCTGGCAGGGTCACCGACCACCGGGGACGTCCCTCACAAATGCTCTGTTTTCTAAGGTGGGGGTCACTCTGGCCTCAGTCTCCTACCCCTCCCAAGAGCCTTTGGGACAAATCTGGTTCCACCCCCAGCATGACCAAGTCTTGTGTCTCTGCTAAAACCCCAGGGCAAGGTTCCTCTGAGCTCCTCTGGTTTTACACTAAATGGTCTCTGAGATTTTGCCCAGGAGCCTGGGGGGCCTCGGGCCCCGGGCTGGATGGTAAAATAATAAGGAAAAAACTCTCATCAGAGAGATAATGAAAATGGTCCATTACGAAGTAAATGGAACTAACCGTTAACTAAAATATAATTTGGTTAAATGATCCGCACCTCATCTCCCTGTATTCACGCTGACGTACTTCTCTCTTCTCCAGTCCCCCCTTCACGACGCTGCTTTTCCTCTTTCTTCTTCTTCTCTTTGCTTGACTAGGAGACAGCAGTTCGCGCAACATCTTCAGGAACATTTCCAGGGAAAGGGAGAGAGAAACCCAGCAGCGCTGACAGCGTGGCTTCGTTCTCGGGAACCGAAGAAACCATTGTGCAAAGTACAAAACCTGAGAAGAAACTAGAACACCGTGAAGGTCAGTTACGGCTGGGGATGGAGGGAAAGGGGGGCCTGGGGTGGGGAGGGGGGGTCCAGAGAGGGGGGCAAGCCTCGCCTCTCCGCAGCTGTCCTCCCCACCCCTTCTCTCTGGCTTTGCATCCCCCGCAGCCCCCCTCCCTGACCCGACCCTGTGCTTCACACCGAGCCCTAGAAAGTTGATAATCATGGTAAGTCATGTCCGTTGAGAACATAGCAGGTTCCAGATGCTGAGAACTTTATTTTTTTTTAAAGATTTTATTTTTATTTTTTTTGAAGAGATAGAGACAGCCAGCGAGAGAGGGAACACAAGCAGGGGGAGTGGGAGAGGGAGAAGCAGGCTCCTAGCGGAGGAGCCTGATGTGGGGCTTGATCCCAGAACGCCGGGATCACGCCCTGAGCCGAAGGCGGACGCCTAATGACTGCGCCACCCAGGCGCCCCTAGATGCTGAGAACTTTAAATCCTCAGTGCCCTATTCATTCACCCCGAATATCATTCATGTATTCTCCTTCTTTCTTCCATTTGTTGGACATCTACCAAACCCTACCATCACCAAGACGCTGTGGCAGAAAACAAACTGGCATTTACTGGGTCACCATTATCTCAATTTCTCCCTACAATGATCCCTTCTTACAGCCAAGAAAGCAAGGCTCATGGTTCAGGCTGGGGTCACACAGCATCTGTTTTGGGTCTCATGGTCACCCAGTGAGGGTCTATCAGACAGTGACAACTCTCGCCCGTCTCTGTCCCTCCCCCTCCCTGTACGGGGCTCTCACCCTGCTCAGGGCACAGTAGTACTGCCGGCCGTGTGACGGGCACCATGCCTCTGCCCCCTGCCCCCGCCCGCCCCCGATGGTCTTTAACACACAGTAAGCTTGCAAGGCCAGACTCAGCCCTGGAGACGCATAGGCATCGTGAGGCTCAGGATTTGCCCGGCATACCAGCAAGCCCGTGGCCAACCCAGGACTTGAACCCAGGTCTGGCCCATCATCTTTGCTGGCCCTAGACACAGGGATGTGTGATTTCAAGAAAAGTCAGGAGGGCCACATCTGCAAGGTGAATAGAGAAGCTGAGAAATCTGGCTGCAGAAGGAGGCACGACAGAGAAGAGCAGAGAAGCCAAGATGAACCTGAAAAGAGTGAGGGAGGGACAGAGCTGCCAAGTCCCCGCTCCAGGCCCGGGTCCTATCCAAGTTCGCTCCAGTCGGAAGGAACCCCTAGAGCTCATCCCCTCCCCTGTGAGTCTTTACTTAAACTGGATGGACAATTTTCTTGTTATTACTTACCAGGAACCCTGACTCAATGCCAAGGAAACCTGTTTATTTTTAAAATCTGCATTTAGAAAAAAAAAAGCTCATTTCTAACAATGCGTGTGTCTCGGAGAGCCCTCATAAATAACAGAAAGGAGTTTTTGCAAACCTTTATGGAAATAAAACCTGCAATCTGGGCACACACTTGTTTAACAAGTGATAATTAACTGCTGACAATATAATTCCAGCATGTTTTTCATTAAAAAGTAATCAAAGACAGCCGTGCGTGTGGAGTCCAGTCTCCTGCGCGGAGCTCGGCCCCTCGGCACAGAGCTGTGGAGCTGGCCTAGGGGGTCCCTGCTCCCTGCCAGGTGGGACCTGGACCCCAGATGTGACATTGGTATTTCAGACCCTGGGCTTGCTGGGCCCCGCAGACTCCCAGGAAAGTTCCAGAAGATGGCTCAGCCTGCTCCTCTCTCACTAGGGAACCCAGGCCCAAATGTGCCAGGAAACCCAGCAGGGACTCGGCCTGGACTGCAGCTTTAGGGAGGGAGGGGACCCCCCGTCTCTGCAGCCCCTGCCATGCCTCGGTCCCGCAGGGCACCAGGCCCATCCTCCATTTGACAGAGAGGAAACTGAGGCTCACAGAGGCAGAGTCACTTCCTCAAGGCCACACAGCTGGTGAGTGGCCAGATGTGAACTCTGAGCTGCCTGACTCCGGAGTCCCTGCTGCCCCCACCCCGCCCCCAACTCCTTTCTCTAGTCAACCCCAACCCTTCTGTGCTTTCGTTTCCTCATTTGTAAGTTGGGGGTAATTCTAGCACTCTCCTTATAAGGTCGTGTGAGGAGGAAATAAGCTGATACACACACACACACACACACACACACACACAGCTCTTAGAATACTGCCCGGCCCTTAACACATGTTACCTATAATGCATATTAATTATTATTAATAATCATATAAAAATAATATCAACAAACTACTGATGTTATTATCAGTCCATTATTATATAAATAATTAATATTGAGCATAACATCTGCTGTGTACAGATATGCTAGGCTAACTTCTTTCCTCCAACCACAGGCCATTGGCTCTGCCCCTTTCATCGTGTCTGTATCCCTTTGGTACTCTGTCCAGAAGCCCCGGCATCCACTTATGAGGGGAACTGAAAGGAACCGTGATACTGAGTGTAGGGGAGGAGTTGCTTCCCGGGTCTGGAAGGTCCGAGTCCTCTGAAGACGGACATGCTCGTTCTCTGCCGGCTGCCGCCCTGAAGCCCCACGTCTCTGACCCGCGCTTGGCTGTGCTGGCCATGGCCTGTTGGGACATTTTCATCCCTGTTTCTATCCCCCAGGTCTTCCTTGCTATCCCTCAGAATTTATACTGCTTCCATGCTTCCCCATCATACCAGCTACAAAGAACCACTCACTACTGCTCCCAGAACATTCCATACCCTTTCATACTACTGACCTTTGCATATACTGGCTCCCCTTCCTGGAGAGCTTTGCCCTCCATTTCCCACCTGGGGAGATTTGATGTTCTGAGGCCCACCTTGAGCCCAGGTCTATCAGAGGCTCCTGACTCCCCTCCGAAGGCAGCATCCTGTGTCCCGCTCTGCGCCAAGGCCTGTGTGATCTGTCTGCACAGAACCCTCAAAGTGGGCTTTATTGTCTCTATTTTCTAGCTAAGTCTCAGGGAGGAGACTTGACTTGCTCTAAGTGACACATCTAGAAAGTGCCAGTTCCCAGGTGAAGACCCATGTCTGGCCAAACCCAAATCCCGGGCCACCAATACAGCCCCAGGCTGCCTCCTTTCCATCTTTGGACCATATGCATCCAGATTGTTCTTCCTCTAAAAGCAGCAGGGTATGGTGCCCGTGGGTTCACCCTCACATTTGTCTTCCATCCGGGTCCCAATGCACAAATGTTCACAGCTTGGCCACAAGACCAGGCATGTGTGGATGTAGGAACAAACGACTCAGGCACGCTTGTGGACACTTGCACATTCCCAGAGATGCTAGTGAGCACATCCACTGAACTCCACATCTGTGTCCACACCCCAGCCCCACGTACTGAGCCATGAACCATGTCACCAGCTGCCTTCTGGACCCTTGCCCCTGGATGCCCCATGGGTTCCTCAGACTCAGTGAGCCCAGGTGGGTCTGGGGTGGGTGTGGCAGGAGACAGAAACTGGGCTCTGACTCTTGCTTCTGAAAATCCTTTCCTTGAAAACTCTAGAGAAAAGGACAGGGATATCTCCAGGGAGGGGAGAAGAAATGACAATCTGGGTGGCAAGTACCACGCTGGGGGTGGGAGTGAGATTGTGAATTTTGGTGACCCTAAGGGCTTGGGTTTAACCCTCTTACAGGGACAAATGAGGTCTTGTGCCCATGGGAGCCCGCAAGTTGGGTATTTGGTCCCCACACAGAGCTGGGATTTTTGAAGTGCTTACATTTTCAGTGAAAAAGTGTATTAGAAACATATATTCTATTGGGAAGAAGAAGGAGATTGCAGGGAATCTTGTCTGTCTCTGGACTCTGGGTAGAGATAGAACAACAAAGAGTTATCTTCGGAATTTGTAAGCACAGGCCAGTACCTTCCTTGGGCTTACAGTTTTAATTAACCTCGTGAGTTTGATTTCCGAACAGAGACACCAAGGAACTAATCCATAATTGGACCCAAGCTGATGTCACTTCTGGAGCGTCTGAAGAATCCAGTCCCAGATAGTTCACTAGGGCCACATCCTCCACTCAGACTAGACGAGATTCCCACAGAGAAGGCCCCAATGAAGAGGAGCTCGGAAACCAAAATTCCAAAAGAAATGAATGGATATGTTATGCAAGAGGTAGGAGACAAACAAGAATAGGAGGATAATTCCAAGAACCTCAAGTAATAGAATGATTCTAGGGCAAGTCTAATGCAAGCATGCTTAAAATAGAGACATGAGAAGGAGAATCTAAATCATAAGAACTGTGGGAGAGGGATGAGTAGGCGGAACACAGAGGGTTTTTAGGGCAGTGAAAATATTGGTACGTGGTTATAATTGTAGATACATGTCATTATACATTTGTCCAAACCCATAGAATGTATAACACCAAGACTGAATCCTAATGTAGACTACGGACTTAGGGTGATTGTCATTTGTCAACGTAGATTCATCAATTATAACAAATGTTCTTTTCTTTTCTTTTCTTTTCTTTTCTTTTTAAGATTTTATTTATTTGAGAGAGAGAGAGAGCACACAAGCAGGGGGAGTGTCAGAGGGCGAGGGAGAAGCAGGGTTCCCTGTGGAGCAGGGAGCCCAATGCAGGGCTTGATCCCAGGACCATGGGATCATAACCTGAGCTGAAGGCAGACACTTAACCCACTGAGCCCCCCACAAATGTACCTTTCTGGTGAGTGTTGTTAATGGGAGAAGCCATGCATGTGGGAGGGGGCAGATATAGGAAATATCTTCACCTTCCTCTTAATTTTGCTGTGAACCTAAAATTGCTCTTAAAAATGAAGTCCTTTAAAAAAACATCATAATAGAACCAGATATTGTAAAATTAAAAAAAAGCAGGAAATATTGGGAAATGAAATATTTTTAAATGAAGTATATAATTTTTGAAATAAAAACTCAGAAAATTAATAAAATAGAAGATTAGGCAAAGCTAGGAAGAAAATAAGTGAATAGGAATGTAGACAAAGGGAAACCTTCCGGTATACATATCAGAAAAGCAAACTGGTAGAAAATATGAAAGTGAGATTAAGAGACATTAGATTAGAATAAGATGGTCCACCATACTTGAAATAGGGGTTCTAGATTATAAGAAAAGAAGGAATGAAAGAGGAAATGATCAAATTGATAAGGACCCAGAATTTTTGAGATTTTGTGAAAGACGATTTTCAGATTCAGGAAGTCCTATGAATCCTAAGAAGGCTTTTAAAAAAATCTATATTTATTTAGAGACCTAGATTTACCTCTAGATTATCTATACCTGTATCTGTATCAATGGAAATTGATGAACTACAACTCCAAACATAATATTGAGAAGAAAAAAAAAAATAGACACAAATGAGAACATACTGTATAATTCTATTTATAAAAAGTTCTAAAACAAGCAAAACTAATCCATAGTGTTAGCGCTGGTTAGAACTGGTGGGGTGGTAGTGAATGAAAGGGAGCAGGAAGGACCTCTGAATATACATTAAAAATAGTTCACATTAGAAAAAATAAAAGGCAACCAGGGAAAGGATGGATCAGCTAAAGAAAGACAGATTGACAGCAGACTACTCCCCGGCAACAATCGAGACCAGAAAACACTGGAACAATATTTTTGGTGCCAAGAGGAATAACTGCTAATGTAGGATTCTAGTTGTAGCTATACCATCACTCAAAATTGAGGGAGAGATAAAAGATATCTTTAGATAAAAACTGACAGAGTTTCCCACTCACCAGATCTTGCTAAAAGAATGAATAATGGATCGCTATCAGAGAGGAGGTCATTGAACCTGAGGGTTATGAAGGCAGGAGAAGCATGCAGTAATATCTGTGTTGGGCGTCAGTCTAGTTGCTCATTGACTATATGAAACAAGGGGAGAACCAGCAATGATAATAGTGAGAACAAAGTTGGGAGAGGTAGAAAAAGACAATGGAATTGACACTAGACGAAACCAACCTCAAGACCAGTTGAGGCATTCGAAGGGCTCGGCATCATTCAGAGGGAGGGAGAGGTGCTGTGTAGTTTTAGGCTGTTAAGTCTGGATGAGAACACCTCTTTCATTTTCAGCGAATACATGGAGAGCAGAAGGGTGTTTCAAAAGCAATAGAAGCAGAAAGGTAATGAAGAATATCTGATCAATACTGCGGACAGAGAAAATGAGTCAAACAGAAAGCAAAGAGAGAAGCAACGGCAAAAACCAGGATGGATAGAAAACACGAATAAGGTGAAAGAATCCCAGCTCTGCTATTCGTCATCTTGTGACTTTAGGGAATGACTCCCCATCAGTCTCAGCTTCCTCATCTGCAACCTGGAGACGATGATGCAGTTCGTTAAAGGGTTCTAGAAGCGCATTCCCTGGAGGGGCTTTGGGAGGATTAGCACAGTGGGCACCGTAGGAGAGGGAGCCACCATCGGCATTGCCGCAGTTCTCTGTGCCAGGCACCATCTCGGCTCCCAAATTTGTCCCCTGAGGCAGGTACCACTGCAGCCTCAGCAGGGAGAACATTCCCGAGGTCACAAAGCTGGGGAATGGCCGAGCCTGGACACCAACTCAGATCCTCTGCCCCTGAAGCCACTGGTTGGCTGTGATTTTGCATAGCTGACCTCATCATTCTGGGCCTCCATTCCCTGATCTCTGCACGGTGGGTGCACAGGGAGGCTGTGAGGCCGGAAGCACTGGAGCCCCTGAGCCCCTCAGCACCATTCCTGGCACAGGGTGACCACTCCGTGGATGCTATCATAGCCAGCATCACATAGATGGGGAACCCAAGGCTTAGACAGGCCGAGAGCTGACACAACCTCAAGGATCTGTGCTGACTTGGAGGCATCAGGCCCTGGGCTGGAATGTGAGCTCTGGGCAGGTGGACTTGTCTACCTGTTTCACTGACTTACACCCAGGGCTGGGCTGGGGGAATGAATGAATGAATGAATGAATGAATGAATGAAGTAGTCTCAGGTCCTACTCCATGCATCTGTTATTCCCATAAGAATGTTTTTTATACCCAGGCGCTTCCCCAGCAGAAAGCGGGTCTGAGAAGCCTTGTGGCGGCAGACGCAGGCGAGCCTTCCACCAGGACAAAGGAGGTCACGTGACACCCAGCCCTCTTTGCCTTCTCATTTCTCACTTCTCACTACCTGACATTTTACACCTTCAACCTGTCTGATCTGTGTCCCCCAGTACACTACCAGCTCTGTGGGAGCAGGGACCTTGTTCATTGCTGGCTCTCATGGTTGCTGCTCTGTGACATCTGTTGCTGTGCTGTTGAAGTGTTATCACTGCTCTGAGCCTCAGTTTCCCTATCTGTGCAGTGGGGAGATGATGTCCCCTTGCAGTCCCTGAAGGGATGCAATGAGACTGCTCCTCTGGTCCTCGGTGGGGGGCAACACATGGAGGGGGCAGGGGCCGTCCCCTCCTCTTTGCAACTGGGGAGGGACCTTGGGTAAGAAATGGATTTTATGGGGCGCCTGGGTGGCGCAGTCGTTAAGTGTCTGCCTTCGGCTCAGGGCGTGATCCCAGAGTCCTGGGATCAAGCCCCACATCAGGCTCCTCCACTGGGAGCCTGCTTCTTCCTCTCCCACTCCCCCTGCTTGTGTTCCCTATCTCGCTGGCTCTCTCTCTGTCAAATAAATAAATAAAATCTAAAAAAAAAAAAGAGAGAGAGAGAGAGATGGATTTTATGACCATTGCAGGACGAGCGTCTTCTTTTTTCTTTTCTTCTTTGGTGGCACAGCTTTCTGCAGTCGAGCTTTATTTTGTCAGAAGAATACGAGATTATCAAACTGGCTCATGCCGTCTATTGAGGAATTTCCACAGGGACAAAGAGGCAAGGAGCGTCTCTCCCGAGACAACCTCTGCTTTAGCCTTGCTCGGCACTTAGTCGATCACGACAGTGACACGTTTGGAAGGTCTGCTGTGCCCTACGTTTTACACGTGCTCTTTCGCTCACACCTGTGAGAGAGACGCCGCCTCCCATCCAGAAACAAGGAGCCAGGGGTTTGGGGGGTGAAGTGCAATCTGCCCACGGATGTGGCTGAGCTCAGACTCAAACCCGGGTCTGTCTGACGCCGAAGCCCCTGGTTCTTTGCTCTTAAATACCCAGAACCCCCACCCCACCCCCGCCCAGTTGTGTCATTATCAATGCCTACCCTGCAGGAGTCAGTGTGTCCTATGACAGGGACATTGAAACACTCACGTTTAATTGTGTAGGAAGAAACTGGATCTCATTTCATCGGAGCCGCTACTGTCTCCTTCTACTTTAATTGTCTAACTTCTTCTCTGTCTCTGAGGGCAGTTAGTGATGAGCAAGGGCAGTCTGAGGAGTGTAGCAAATATAAGAGGAGCCCCGGAGGCCTCTCTAGCCACCTGTGTCCTTTGGGGTGTCCTTGGCTGTCTTGGAAAGGTGAGCGGGGATCCCTTGACCCAGGTCCTGGCAAACGTGCTAGGGCTGCTGCCGTGAGGCTGGACTGGTTCCGGGAGAGCCGACGAGTCAAGGAGTCAGAGCCGGGATGGTCCTGCTGCGCAGAGCCGAGTGGGTGACCAGCTGGGATGGTTGCTGGGTCTCTGTGCCCAACACAATTGGTTAAGACAGGAGACAGGTAGGTCCTGGAACTGACAGCAGGTCCTGAAGGTGATGGACCTCAAGTTAACTCATGGTCATGTGATTCCCTGGGCACACCAGGGGTCACCTCTAGGTTCCTGACCTAGTGGACCAGAGTGTTCAGCTTGGCTACGCAACTGTGCTCTGTTTCTTGCTGCTTCTGGGATGGAGTCCACACTGCATGGAGCTCAGTTCCTTTGTGATCAGCTCCCACCGGCCTCTTAGGCTACTCTTCTCCCCCCTCTGCCACTGCTAATGGCAGGTGGGGGTTGGCTGTCACCCAAATAGTCAGGGGGTCAGACACGGACAAGGGCATCACGCTGGAGGGTCAGGGATGGTGACTAACTCTGATCTTGACCTGGGTCTCCAGTGAGAGCTCCCGGGCCCCCAGGGACAGTGGGAATTTGGAGAACTATCTTCACTTCAGAGGGAAGATGACTGAGGGAGGAGTGGGGGAGTGACTTGCCTAATGTCCCAGACCCGGGTTCTCCCAAACCTGAGCTCTGTCCATGCATCATCTGGCCTCGGGGTCTCGTTGGACCATCACGGCGACCATGCCAGCCCCTCTCCTCACTCCCAGGCCACTCCACAAACTTACCCATGCCGACATTAATTATATTTCCTGGAGGTTAATTATAAGGAGACAGTGAAAATGTGTTATTTAAATAGCAATTATTAAAGTCATGCTGGGGGTTTGCTACATAATAGGTAATTATCTGTGACCTAATTGTGAAGGCAATGTAGTGGTTTCACTTAGTCTTTCCACCGAAGCCAGAGTTAATCCCAGGGAGTTGCCCACCCCATGGCATCACTGACACTTGCTTAGTGATGTTTTTATTAAATCCAAGCTGAAGTCACTTTAGGAACCCTCTCTGAGGGGAATGCGCTGGTTGTCCAAACCCCTGGTCCCAGGTGTCTGAGTGGACACACCTTCCTCAGAGCTGGGGGTTTTCTGCTCTACAAATCACCTCCCCTCATGCAGCCAGCACACTGAAGCCTGTGTCCCATTACGTGTGTATACAATCATTCATCTGCTTCCTGTTTCTTATACACTTGCATCTAACATTGCTTCCCTCACTTTTCAGTTTATTTTTCATACATGCCTTGTTTCTTTCATTTAAGTCTTCACCCACTCACTCCTGTGGTATTCGTTCCTTGCTGCACTCCGCGGTTCCTTCATCCCGCCTTCTGCCATGTCCTCTCGTTCATTCATTCTTCCTTCCACTGCCCACCCATGCACTCAGCTCCTCGCGGTCACGGGGCTTCCTCTCTCCCCTTTGCGACGTCGGCCCCTTCCGTCACTCATCCCTGAGTACTCAGTCATTCTCGTGTTCCTCACTTTTCCTTCATTCGTCTGCTCAGTAGTTCCTGTCTTCTCTAATTAATTCGTTCGTCTGCACATGATTTGACAAAAGGAATTTTTCTGGGCATGTTGGGTGTCTGTCCTGTCTGTCCAGTGTGCTCTGTGTTTTGGGTGTCTATCCCGTGTGCTTTCTGCCGTCCCCCCAACCCCTATCTCACCAGCATATTCTGGGCATTACCGGAAAAATGGCCCTGTGTTTTTATGAGCACACTTCTTATCGTGGTGTAATAATCTGAAACACACATAGAGGGAAGGACACACGTGGTGAGTGCAGCTCAGAGAGCTCCCAGGAGCTGAACACGCTGGGCACGAGCAGCCACCCCCAAATGCCTCCATGCCCGTCCTGATGGCTCAGGCATTGTCTCAGTTTGGGTCCCCTGGTGGCAGAACCTACCATAAGGGGTCAATCCTTATGATTCAGGTGGGGGGAGAGGGAAACACTTGAAGGCAGTGAGGCAGGGAGGGGTAGCCCTCCAATGAGGCTGCGTTATCAGTTCAGTGACCATGGGGGAGGGGGGTGAGGCTCAAGGCCAGATCAGATGGGGCCGCGTTGGGCACACAGAGCACAGAGCTACCCACCAGAAGGGCAGGAGATGGGTATTTTTATATGAGCTGCCTCGTCATTGCTGGAGGGATCTTCCCGGGGCAGAAGCATTCGCACCCAGACAGTTAAGTTCTGCCACACAGGACATCAGAGCAGGATTTGGTGGCCAGAGAAAGCCGTTTGGGTAAATGCGGTGGCAGGTGGTTGGAGGTGGTCTCAGACTGAAGCGGTCAGGGCAGGTCTTTAAACTGGCACGTTTATCAGGGTCAGCCTTCCCACCCTTCTCCACCCCCTGCTCCTTTACCATCCTCCATCCGGGCCTCGCTTGGACTTTCCGTCCTGCTCCACTCAGAAGGATCCTTAGACCCCAGATGGCCCAGTGGCTGTATTTTACATATTGGGTAAACTGAGGCCATAGAGGGGAAGCCACAGGTTCCAGATCACCCAGCAGGCTGTGGGATGGCCCAATCCCCACTCCGGGCCTGACCTCCTCCTGGAATTCTCTGCCAGAAACATTCAGGGAGAATAAAGCCCAAAAACAGGAGGAGCGGCTGCCTTTGAAAAGCCCGAGACTGATTTGCCCCGGGGCCATCTCTGCTTTTGAGACCCACCGCCCCCAAACACACACTCAACAGCCACGTTGCTGATCCACAGTGGCTGTCCATCCCACTTCAAAAGAAATGCATGTGATCGCTCCCCCGTGTGAATACGGCGTGCTATTGATGTAATTATATCCAGTTAAAATCCCATCTGGGGAATATATTACAGGAGGAAAGGGTTTGACCCGGGAGAATTCAATCACCACACAGGTACTTTGATGCCTAAACTCACTTCATTTACATTGAGAAAGAGGACATAGCCTGTAAGGGTTTCCCTCCCTCTTCAAAAGGGTCTGGGTACCCGTCACGTGAGTGCTTGTGGACCTTGTAAAAGGTCAGCGTTTGTCACCTGTCTCATCTGGCCCTCTTGTCTCTCTCCATCACTACCAAGACCTTGCCCTCTGCACAAGGGACTTACCCCCTACACAAGGGACACCCCACCCCCGCACAAAAGACTCCTTCCTGCAACTTAACCACAAAGTTTCCTTGCAGCCTGGGAGTGTTTTTCCTCTCCTGGAGAGACTGGACAGTTACTGGGCCAGGAGACACAAGGCCCGGCAGCCAAGAGATTCGATTTCAGATACGCTGCTCCTTCCCTGTGCTACTCATCATGGTTACCATCTCCCGAGCCCCTGCTCTGGGCCAGGCGCCGCGCCCAGCGCTTTCCGGACACAATCACGGCAGCCCAGCAAAGGGTAGCTCCTTTATGTGCCCACCGTTGTCTCCTCTCTGGATCACGGTCAAGCTGTCCCGGCGGTCTCTCTGGTTCCACGGCTCTGCCTGTCTGTGAGTCCCACCCCACGCCTGACTGTGGACCCATGAAACCCGGCCAGTCTTGCTCCCAGAGTGAAGACTGGCCACTGAGCAACACGGGTGAGGCCGAGGATGCTGAGGGGACCCCCAACCCCCTGTTCTCTCAATTAGCAGCAGACACAGACAGTGAATTGTCACGGAGGAAGGAAGTGCTCACTGGCGGGCAGCTCACGGCTGCTGCGGCTCCCAGCGCCCCCGGGGAGAGGGATGTGGGAATGTCCACTGGTCAAGCTGATGTGGTTTTGGAATATAGGTGAGGTTCAGTGGGGTGGAGTCCGGAGCCAACAACCAAGAAAGAATTCTTGAGATGTCTTTGGTGCAAAATGGTGGTTTCTGAAAACTCAGGGACAGGACCGGCGGGCAGAAAGAGCTGCCGCCCCTGGTTGTGAGGGGTGGCTGATTATATGCTATGGGGTTGGGGGAGGTAAGGAAAAAGGGAAGTTGAGAAAGTAACTTTCATATGTTAAAGAAGACTCCCAGGATACTGGAGGCCTTGCCATTGTCGAGGGAAGGTTGTTTTTCTTCTAGTAAGGCTTTAACATGAAGATAGTTGGGAACTTCCTGGAGGCTGAAGGTTATAAGGACATTTAATTGTATCTACATTCCCTTCTGGAAGCCAGCTTATTGATAGAAATGCTTTGTTCTTGTAGATTGCTAAGACATTTGTAAACTGAGGGAGACACAAGTCTTGCAGGATTGTGGTCTCTATAGTTAACTATTTCTTTGTCCTGTAGGGCAGCCAGGAGTGCCTGAGGACTGTCACGTACATGGTGGGGGGGGGGGGGAGGTTGCGGGGGTGTCAGTTTCTGCTTTGTCCTCAGCTTGCCTTCTGTTGCCTCATCAAAGTCATCAAAGGAAATGGGCCTTTGGGTCATCTTTGGCCCCAGCACCAGGAGTCAGGAGCACTGGCTTCCCCATCAGATGTGTCTGGAACGTCAAGCACCTTCTCTCTCTTGAGATCATGTGATTCCTTGAATAACCAGAATCTGTTGAGCATCCACTGTACTCATTCGACAACTATCTATTGAGTGCCTGCTACGTGCTGGGCACGGTGAGCCCCGCGCAGCTGGCGGTGACAGGGACAAGCCAGATGGACTCCCAGCTCTGTCCACTGTGGGTGGCTCTCGGGCACCACGTGAGCTCCCCCTTCAAGCGCTGGCCCCCCCTGCTGCTCGATGTCAGGCCCCATCCACCCCCCACACCCATCGTATATTGTCCTCTGTCTTTTCGTGTCCTTGGGGCTGGGGCTGGGGTGGGAGAGGGAAACAAACAGCCCATGGAGGGCAAATCACAGAGCCACATGGGGATCTTCTCTCTGTTCCTTCCCCTAAGAAATGAGCAGTTTTATGCAAATTAATTTAAGCTCAGCCCGTAACTAAAGAAGAAAAAAGAGCTGGTTCGATTCATTTTCTTAGCTTGTTCAAGTCTAGGATTAATCTGCTCATCAGCTGAGCTCATCAGGAGAAAACACGCTTCTTCAGGAGTTTTCTAACTGAAAATAATGCCTCATTAAGTTAAACATATTAACCTGAGAACAGTGTTGATGTCAGGCAGACTAATGAACGTCATTACAGGGAACGCGCCGTGGGCCGCAGAGGGACCGACCAGCCACTGGGAGCTGTGTGCCATGTGCTCAGCTGTTGTTGGTGGATGGTGGATGGTGGATGTGGAATCACAGGAGGAGGGAAGGAGGGAGGGAGACAGGGAAGGAGCTGGTCGGGAGCTGTGCGGAGGTACGCCTCGGGAGGGGCACCCCCATGAATTTCAGCACCTTTGCAGGTGGTGAAGGGCGCGTGGCCAAGGGAGGTGCCATGTGTCACATGACTCATTGCTGGGTCCAAGGGGAGGGACACTGGGTTTAGCCTCTACAAAAGGCTGGAAGGCCGGAGGGTTGGAGCTCGGGCATCAGAACACGCGTCTAGTCCCGGGTCTCCTCCAAGTCCCAGTGGACAAGGTTCGGTTCCAGCCCATCTTCACTAAGCGGAGCGCGGTGCTAGACACTTCCATGTGCGTTACACTCAGGCCACTCTCACAGACTCCCAGGGAGACGGGTGGTTTTGGCCTCGGATTATAGATCGGGAAATTGGGGCTCAGAGCAGTTAAGGGGCTTGTCCAAGGTCACAGCGTGTGTGCGGGAGAGCTGAGGCTGTGACCCAGGCTACCTGACCCTGGTGGAGGTTTCTTCTCCCAGCCCCATGGCCTCTCCCTCCTGGTGGTCTGTCTTCTAAGCCCTCCTGGCTCCATCCTCAGAGACTCTCTAATTCCTTAATTACAGCTGTGGTGAGAAGCTCTCTCTCCATAATCACCAAGGAGCCCGGGGCTGTGAAGCAAATCACAGGGCTTAGGAGCCAGGTACATCCAGATTTACATTTGTCCCCGGAACACACCAGCCGTGAGCCCTGGGCCAAATCAGCACTCTGAACGCAAGTCTCCGACACACGGTGGTGCTCAGGCCCACGGGCCCTCTGTTGTGAGCGGGATCCTGGTGCACCCAACTGGATTCGGTCATGGTGCGGGTCTGGGAGGGTGGAAAGCAGAGGGACAGAGCTGCCCTTCCTGCAGAGATGGTCTAGTCCCAAAGGTGGGGACAGAGAAGAGAGGGAAGGGTCTGGAGACAGAGGTAGAGCCATTGGGATTGGCCGAGAGAAAATCTGGAAGACAGCATGGAAGTGGTGCCAGGCCAGAGGAGAGAGTTCTGTATAAAGGGCCAGTTCAATTGGAGGCTCAGCCCGAGGTCAGGTAGGAGGGGAAAATGTAGAAATTCATATTTACAGACATCACATGTCCTAGCTGACCCTCTGCATCTTCTTCACCATGCCCGTGTAAGGGAGTGGATAGATGCTAGGCCTATGTCTGAGCCATCGTGTGGAAGATCTCATTTGATTCTAAAACATAAAACCATCCCCAAGAGGTGGTTATTATTAGTACCATGTGTCCGGTGAAGAAACAGGCCCAGAGATGTTGACTGACTGGCCAGGGTTACGCAGCTCAGAAGAGATGGGTTTCACACCCAGGGCTTCCTAACCCCAAGGACCAGGATTTCCCCACCCACCATGGTGCCGTCCACGTTCCTGCTAATGACAGATGTCCGGAAAATGCCTGCTGCTGAGCCCTCTCCCTTCCCGATTTGGCTCCGAGGTGGGATGGGTCTCATGCGCGGGAGTCGTGAAGAGCCGTGAACTCTTCCCAAACTTGCCTCTGGAGAGACGGGCCCTGCCGCCGCACGGCAGCGCGAGCCCGAGGGAGCCGATTCAGCGCTGGTGTTCCCGCCTTGCAGAGGAAGCCCAGCTGTTCACCGACGATGGAGAGGTCCCCTCACTGTGAGCACCTGTTCTTTCAGAAGCTGGGCTCCGAGCATCCTCCCTGAGCCTCGTGGCTGCAAAATTCAGGTGTTGAATGGTGCAATGTTGTGTTTAATTTCACTGCAATTATTTCTGCAATTACGTGTTTAGCACCGTTCTTCCTCATAAGCTCTTTCTGGGAGAAGTGCATCCAGCTTTGTCAGATCATGTAAAAGGAGACAAGAAACTCAAGCTTGATCGGGGGAGCAAACTCAAGGAAGGATGTGTGATAAGTTAACTCCGAAAAGTAATGGGGCTGTGCAACCCGGAGGCTGTGCAGACAAGAGCTGCCTTCCAATACAGGAGAGTATGTGTCCTCAGTGTGGCCTGATGGACTGTCCTCCAGTCAAAGCTGTCTTGCAGTGGAGATGAAATGGGCTACCGTGACAGGTGGTGAGCTCACCATCCTTGGGGGGTATGCAAGCAGGAGTCGGATGACTACTTGTTGGAAGGCATAATAAGAGGACAGCCTAGGTTGGAAACGTATCACAGCTTTTGTGCATTTCAGGGCCCATGATTCTGCCTTGCTGGGCCTGTTTCCTCTCCTGTAAAGTGGGGATAATAATGCTGTTTACCACATTATTGTGTTCCTGGGCTATGTGGTTTACGTGAAGTGATACATGGAAAGCCTTTAGCACAGAGCTGGGCCCAATGAGAAGCTGCCACGGGCTGGGAGCTGATCTCACTTCTAAGGTCAATCAGTGTATAATTGCTATTGTGGGGATTCTGACATCATAGGAGGCTTCGGACCTCGGCCCATTCCAGCATTCAAGATCTTCGGAAATCACCCCTTTTTGCAGATGTTCTAGCATTAGGGGAGTGTCCCTCCCTCCCCTCACAGCCTTCAGAAATAGTCTCTGTTCATCCAGAGTCCCTGCCCGGCCCCTCTTTTCTGATGGACTGTGGCACCGGGGGGGGGGGGGGGCATTTCGGGTCTCACTTGCCACTGCCCCCACTCGTGTGAGGATGCCTGGTGTCCAAACCACAGGGAGCTGTGGGAACTGGAGGCTGTTCCCCGACATTCGTGGGGTTTGAGGAACAGAGACCCCTCTGGGGGTGAGCTGTGAGGGGCCCTCTGTCCCCACACAGGGTGGATTTGTTCAGAGTCTTCCTTAATCAACCTCTCCCGACTCGGAAAGGAAGTTAAATTTCAGCCACTGGGAAAAGCTAGAGTGTTAAGACTCACGAAACCCCTGTGTGAAATCCCCCCCAGGGCTCCGGGCAGGACGCCAGGCCGCCTTCACATCAACTCTCCAGTCCAGGCCTCCCTGTGAGCCGCTGGCCACTGCTCGCTTGTTAATAGATTTAATTTTCACGGGCTCTAGGTGTTTCCTTGGAATTGATCTGCCCGTGAAAAGTACGCTTTGGAGACATGAAATAACCATCAGAGCCTTGAACAAATTACACTTGATCAAGAGGGGAAAACCATGTGCTTGAAACACGCACTACAAGGAAACGGAGGGCTTCCGGGCTGAGGGGCGAGGAGGGGGCATGTGTGCGGCTGTTCCCAGGGGACCGTGATGTCCCAGGTCATTTTCTTCCTCATATGAGGCAGCATTTCCTGCTCCCGTCCCCACTGGCTCTGCCCCCACAGGGAGAAGGGTGTCAGAGTCACTCCTCTCCCCTTTAGGGGTGCCGGCTTTGCCTGGAGAAGGGAGGTGGGGAGGGGTCCTACTCTCTCCTCAATCCCCTCCTTCATCTGCTGGGGAAGGAGCTCTGGAGACACTGGGCAAGGGGGTGCAGGAACCCCAATCCTCTAGGATCAAGGTCCTGGGGAGACATCTCACCAGAGAGGGGAGAATTGAGATCAGCCCCCGTCACCCCTTCCCTGCAAAGCCCGAGGAGGGGGCTCTGCTCACGCAGACGCTCAGGTGGCAGGTGTCTGCCGAGGGCCAGCCTGGGCCTGGCTCCGTGTCTGCACTGGAGATACGGGCAGGACGAGCCCCAGTGCCCACCCTCAGCCTGCACGCGGTGGGGTCACGTCAGCCTCTAGCCGGCACACGGTCACCTCTGTCCGCTCACCCTGCTCTGTGTCCCCCTGACTCTAGATACAGCTGAGTCTGTTAGTGTCTGTCACCCCACTAAACGTCAGCTCCATGAGGCTGGGGGTTTTCTGTCACTCTCAGAGCTGTGTCCCCGTGTCTAGAACAGCTCCTGGCACGTGGTGGGGCCCTGTTTTGTGAGTGCTGTTGGACGCGCTCTAATGGGGGGAACAGGAGGCACGGAGAGCCGCAGGTGTCCTCCGTGGGCAGCCTGCCTTGGTGGGTGAGGGTGAGCACCTGGGGACATGGGCGGGCACCCCTGGCTCTGCCACAGTCATTAAGGGCATCCAGGGCACGGAGCACCCAGGGCTCAGAACCAGCCAACAACTCCCCCGCAGCACCAATGTCAGTGCAGTGCCCTCCCAGAGACAGACATGCCCTTGCACTGCGGCCGGACCATGTGGATCTGCACGGCTCCCCGGCAGCTGGAGAGCGGACTGGCTGGGGCTTCTCTGCTACGTCTTGGTCATCGGCCCTCTGCTCTCTGCTCAGCACTGGCCTTGGCCTTTGGGGCTGGCTGCCCCTGTTGGTAGACTTGGGGGGTCTGTGCTCTTTGACAAGGCAGCCGGGTGCTCTGCCACAAGGCTTGGCCTGGCTGTCCCTGCCTCTCCGGGGGAGTTTGGAGGAGCCGAGGGCTTCGAGGCAGCGTGAGACACCTGCTAAGGAGATTCACAAGCGTGGCCAGAATCGCAGTGGGGGATCCCAGCAGGCACCTGATGGAACCCAGATGAGACCCAAGCTCAGGTCAGCTGAAGTCTCAGGAGGCTGTCACCAACTAAAGGGACAGAGTTTGCTCAGCTGCAGAAGCCTTGGGTTGGGCTCAGTGAGAAAAGGCAGACACTTTGGGTAATGGCAGTGAGTCACTCCCGCAGTCCAATCTAGGACCCTGGAAAGCAGCCTAGGTCCTGCCAGGGCTCCCTAGATCCAGGAGGGAGCAGGCTGTGGCCAGAGCCCAGGCTCCGTTGCCAAGAGCTCGGCATCTATACCACCAAGACTTGGGTTGGAGCCCCGTTCTACCACTTCCTGCCTGCAGGATCCTGGGAACATGACCTGATGTCTCTGAGACCCAGTTTTCTCGTTTGCACAGTGGCTTCTGGGTGCCCTCGGATCCAAGTTCATTTTCTCTGCGCAAGGACAGGAGGTGGGGAAGCTCACGCTCTCTGGACACGGGCTCATGCCCCTCAGCTTCCAAGGGAGTTGCCTGTGGGAAACCCTCATGTCTGACTTTTCATGACTGTGGAGGACCCCCCACCACCACCAGCCCTGGACTGGGAGTCGGGGGGCTTTGGATCAGGCACCAGCCCTGCCCCGTGCTGGCATGTGGCCGTGGGATGACATGTCCCCTCTGCCTGCTGTCCCCAAGGGCTGTGTGAAGGGAAAGGAGCCTGTCTGGAGGCATGAGGGGACTCAGCAGTCTAGACCTGGGGCGGCTTGGGGGTGATCCAGGCCCCCGATTTTACAGGATTGGAAACACGTAACACGATCCCCACGCCCAGGTGGTCCCCCGCCCCGGGGGGTGGCTGAGGGGCAGAGTGTGTCTGTCCTGCGTGGAACCCAGTCCCCTCTGGAACCTTATGGGGGGGCACAGGAGCAAGAAGGTGCGTGGGAGGGCTTCGCACGTTTATGGTCATTCTATGACTTGCTGGGGGCCAAGAAAACAGCAGCCAAAGGTCTGTGTCCTTGCCAACTTCCAGATAATGGAACTGATTTCTCCAGCCTTTTGAGGGGAGAACTGAGTTCCAAAGAGGGTGAAGTCTCACTGCCATTTCACGAGGGAGTGGAGTCTGGGGAGGCTGGGGAGACCTGAAGTCTCCCCTCTGGCGAGGGGCAGCTCGAGATACAGGACAAAGCGGTGTCCTGCGTCTGCGCACTCCCCACTACCGGGCACTGTGGGGGGCCCAGCGCCCTGGGCGCAGGGGATAGAGGCTGATGGTGCTTAGCACAGGGGCCGCAGGGGGCCTCCCCGTGCATTCCAGGGAGGCACGATACCTTCCATGATCAGAGGCAAGGCTTTTGTGTTTTACCTCCTGAATTCTCTCCTTGAAGGTAATAATTGAAGCAGGCACGTGAGGAAGGAACCGCTCTGGCCTCTCGGGAGGGGAAGCGGGGAGGTATGGTGTGGACCTAGGAGAGCCTGGCTATCAGGACAGGTCATGCTGAAGAATGGAGGCTCCCCTGTTGCCAAGCTGCCTCTCAGAGAGGAGAATGGGGGCTGGGAGTGGGAGCACACAGGGACCCCCCGTTTCCATGCTGTGTCACTTCGGGAGAGTTGCCTCTCCACTCTGGGCCTCAGTTCCCTCATCTGTAGCTGGGAGGCACTGATTCCATCAGCCTCTTGCTCATGAGGGAAAAGGACATGAGCCCTGAGAGCGGCACCAATGGTTGCCCAGGACCCGAGCAGCCATGAGCACAGGGGTCGGGGCTGGGGGCTGGAGTCGGCCGCAGGTCCTGGGTGTAGACCCATCCTGTGAGCTCCGGCAAGTTCTTAAACGCCCAGCAGTCTTGCCAGTGTGGTCTTCATCCAAGGCTTTTAGCTTCCACAAATCATTGTTAATAACATACCGCCCTGTAATTACCGCAAAGCCCCAAGAGGAATGAGATGTACTGTGGACATAATGAGCTCATTATTGTCAGGTAAGTACGGCACAATCAGAAAGCAGGGCTGGAGCGCACACAGTCTTTGTCTGCCGAGCGCCAGCCTTGGGCTCTGGGAACCCATCTCTGCCACGTGCTCAGGGGGGACTTTGGGCTTGTTTGGGGCAAACAGGCAGGAAGGGATTAGGAAGTGGACAGCCGAGGCGTGGGGTGGTGCCTGGAGATTACCGAAAATCACGTCCCCGCCGACAGGGCAAAGAGAGCATGGGACGTGTGTGGGTCCCCTTCAGGGTTCCTTAGGGTCAGGTGAGTGACCTTGATGCTGTGACTTAACCTCTCTGATCTCCAGGTTCCCCGCCTGGAAGGCCGAGCTGGTGAGCCCCCTCATGGGGGAGGGGAAGCTCTCCGCAGGACCAGCGCACAGTAGGTGCTAAGGGAAGGACGCAGCTGCACCTTGAGCTAGGGGCACCGATGACATGCTGAGCTGGGTGGGGGGTGATGTGGGGCTCCAGCTTCCGGCCCTCACTGTCCCATCCCTGATCCCCTGAGGGGGCTCTGGGCACCACTCCACAGCAAGAGGGTGGGTAGACATTGAAATGGACGAGATTTGGAAGAGCAATGTTCTGGATGACATGCAGAAAGTCTTTTGGGGGGAAGCCCCAGGCACAGGGAATGTGAAATGAGCCCAGCATTTATAGAATCTGGTGACAGGTGCTCACCTGGCTGCTCGGGCCAGGCCAGGTGTCCAGCCCCGGGTAGGGCACAGATGTGCCTTAAAGCTAGGGGTCGCTGCATCCATCCTGGGGACCTGGGAACTCCAGGGAGCGAGGCTCGGGATCAGCCTCTTACAGCGAAGATCAGGGTTGCAAGCGAATGCTTCCGCTTCCTCACCCCCAAATGGGCAGCTCTGAGAGGCATGGTCTGCGTCATCTCCCCGGTGGCCCCCTTGGGCTGAGGCCCTGCTGCCCACAGCTGTCACCTGTTCAGTAATGCACTGTGTATGGGCTTCCTTCCCCTCCCCAGGCTGGCCCACCTCCAGATAAGCCGCTCCCCCTCAATTTCCTGTCGCGGGGTCTGCTTCTGGGGAAGCCAAGGTGGAGGTGTGAAGGGAGGAGCGGGCCCTACAGGAGCAAGGCTGTGACCCAAGTCCTAGGACCCTGTACCAGGCCAAGTCTGCAGTGGGGGTTTGGTCACAGGAGCGAGGCGGGAGCCCGTCCCTGCCCCGAAGCGGGGGTCCTGATGACGGAGATGAACGTGGGAAGAGCGCCAAGTTGTCTCAGGTGTCTCCTCAAGGGCCAGGTGCTCTTCCTTCTTCACGAACTCATTTCGCGTCACCACGGCTCTGTGGAGTGGGTTCCATCATTGTCCCATTTTACAGAGGAGGAAACTGAGGCATACAGAGGTTGGGTAAGTTGCTGAGGGGGAGCGGAACCAGTAGCCAGGCAGGCTCGGGGCTTTGTCTCCTCGGTTACCAGCTCCATGAAAGGCTCTGAGAAGCCCAGCAGCGGAGAACCAGGTGGTTTGCAGCTTTTCCCAAACATGGGTGACAAGGAACCCTCTGCTCAGCGCACTCTCTGACCAGCTTCGGGAACCCTGATTCCCATTGGCCCCAAGGAGCACAGCCCCGTCCGTGCACCAATCACAAAGGCCGAAGGGATGGCCTGAGCTGAGGGCTTAAGCCAATCGGTGCACATTCCTTGAGCTGGGGGTGGAGTTAACCCTCCGCAAGCCCGAGTTGGGGCTGGGGGTCCACACTGGAATTCCTGCGTGTGACTTTACAGGTGAAAGGGTGCAGGGTTCTGGCTGACAAACCCCACAGGTATCTCCTTCTTGGGGGCAGGGGTGGGGGCAAGCGCAACAAATATAATTAGGAAACAAAGAGAAGAGGCAGAAACACACCACGAATGCTTATGGAACATGCCAGATCTCACTTCGTCTCCCAATGCTTAATGACTTTGGAACTGCTTTGATCCTAAGTCTAGAATCCCAGAGTTTTAGAGCCTGAGGCACCTTCAAAGTCCCTGGGTCGAGGGCCCAGATCTTGGTGTCTAATACTATTCTCCAGTAAGAGGAACCACAGACCGTTGGAGAAATGGCTGACTCGAGGCTGAGGAAGGGAAGGTGGAAGACGAGCCTGGGGCAGCGTGTAGTGCCAGAAAGTAAGGAAGTGCTGCACAGACAGGCCCCCGGGGCCACGGCAAAGGGACTCAGGAACCCACAGGAAATCCCAAAGATGGGACAACTTGGGTAAAAGTATAGTGCAGTGCTGGACTGTAACCCAAAGGATCAAATAAATGTCCACAGGTCCACACCAATATAAATAATTGAATAAATAAATTAATAGGGAAGAGAGACATCCTTACAGAAGAATTTCCAATAATTCATACAGCTGACCCTAGAACAATACAGGGTTCGGAGCACCCCGCTTCTGGCAGTCCAAAATCCATGTATAATTTTGACTCCCCCAAATCTTAACTACTAAGAGCCTGCTGTTGACAAGAGGCCTTACCAAGAACAGAAACTGTGCCTTAACACCCGTTTCGGATATTTGTGATAGACTGTGTTCTTACAACAACGTCGGCTGAAGAAAGGAAATCATAAGCAAGAGAAAATGCATTTACAATACTGTTGTGTATTTATTGAAAAACTCCACGTGGAGGCGGAACGGCTGGGCCAGGACAGGGGAGGCAGTGGTGGCAGTGGCAGGGGGCCTGGCCTGGGGTGACAGTGTGGCCGCAGCCTGGTTGCTTCTGTTCGCAGTTGCTGCCAGGGACAGTGACCTGGGGGCAGAGCACAGCTGCCCCGTCTGCCTGGAGGAGCACCCGTGGCCTGTGGCCATCGGCAGCTGTGGCTACGTGTGTGTGCGGGACTCCTCTGGGAGGCTGCGGGGCTGGGATGTCCCCATGCGGAGGGGCCCGAGGCCTGCGGCCGCCCCTGTGCAGCCCCGGCCCAGCCCCAGATATCCCTGTGCCTGTGCAGAGGACTCGGGGCCGAGGGGGACCCCGGCTGCAGGGTCACTGCCTGGAGCCATCTCTGCCTTCTGCATGCATTCCTCTGCTTCAGCCCCGTCTTCTGCCCACCGGCTCCGGGCACCTGACCAGGTGAGCTGCAGCCCTGCCAGGTACTCAGAGGGCAGCACAGGCCACCCGTGTGCCAGGTGTCGCCCACTGGGTCCCCTGGAGACTAGGGTGGGCAGCTGCACATAAATGCCTCGTGGCTTTTGCTGTCAAGTCTTAAAAGAAAAATCTGAGTATAAGCGGACTCACTCAGTTCAAGTCCGTGTTGCTTATGGGTCAACTGTATGGCCCTCTCCCCTTGAGCGTGGGTCCCCGCTTAGTGATTTGCTTGCAGAGAATAGAGCTGGGGAAGGACCGGGGCCTGGGCTCGGGGAGTGCTGGCAGTGGGGAAACTTGGCAGACTTCACCCTGACCAGGTGGTGGAGGTCAACATCACAGTGATATGTCACGTGGCTAACACGTGCCCCCTGATAGGATGTGAGGAGAAGAACACCTCACCTCTGAGCTATTCTTCCCCTAAACCCATAACCCCATCTAGCCGTGAGGAAGGCATCAAGCAAACTCAGGACTGAAGAGCATTCTACGAAGTAGCAGGCCAGTAGTCTTCAAGACGTCAGGCCACAGGACTCAAGAAAGACAGAGACCGTCGCAGACCACATGGTGGGGTAAGGAGGCCGGAGGACTGAATGTAATGTATCCTGGATGACAGTCTGCAACCAAGGAAGGACGTGAGGGGGAAAAGCTAGTGAAGATTGAGGAACCTCGAGAGTAGTTTATCGTAACGTGTCAATGTTGGTTTCGTACTCTTAACAAAAGCACTCCGGCTACGGAAGATGTTAACGCGAGGGCAAACTTGGGCAGGGGTACAAGGGTACACACCCCATACTCTTGGGGCAACTCTTTTGTGAATCTAAGTTCTTCCCCCCCCCAAAAAAAAGTAATAAAAAAAAATCTGTTGGTTCTATTCCCTCACTTTAACATATGAACGAAGAGAGACCCAAAGAGGTCACGTGGCTGCAGAAAGTTCTCAGGGGGCATCCGTAGGGAATCCAGGCCTGGCATGGCCCATAGTAGGGACCTGACCATCAGAGGCCTTGATACATCAGGCGCTATTTTTTCTCAGCAGGGAGGCAGCTCCCAGATGTCATGCGTCCCAGCCCTGTTTCTGCTGGGTGTCCTCTGAAGCCACGGACCACCCTGAGGTCCCAGCAGGGCTCCACCTGAGCCTTGGGTCTCCTTTCAGGACGGGCAGTGTGGGGTCCACGGTGAGCCCAGCAAAAGCCTGGTGACAACTTCTGCCCCATCACAGTGGCCCGAGCTGTGTCACAGGACTAATGCGGGAAATGTAATGTTCTCCATGTCTGGCTGGAACAGTGTCCTGTGACTACCCACAGACAGGGTGGGGAATGTAATGTTTTTAAGCAGGGGAACCATGGCAACATGGGGGCTGGGTCAGTGAGGAAGAAGAGGAGGGTGACTGTCAATGCGTGGCCCACTGTCTCTGCCCGGACACCAACAACCTCATTGTCCTATCTGTCACCTCCTTGCATCTGCACAGCTTGGCTGCTGTGGTCGGGCAGTGGCTCCATGGGAGTGGTTTGTGGGACCAGCCAGAGCCCCGACTCCTTGCCCCAGGGCACCCCACAGTTCCCCATCTCTGTGCTGCTGCCCCCCCACTTGCTTGCTCTCTCTACCCCCTGTCTAGTTCTCCGCCTCTCCAGCCCCTGGACCAGCCAGGCCAGCACGTTCCCACAGCCCGGAGATGAGAGGTGGGAGCTCACCGCTTATGGTCCTGACAACCCTTTAAAGTGAAACCCCGCTTTCGGGTCCGCCTGGGTGGCTCAGTTGGTTAAGCATCCGACTCTTGATTTCGGCTCAGGTCATGATCTCAGGGTTGGGAGCTGGAGCCCAGCATCAGGCTTTTTGGTGCTCAGCGTGGAGTCTGCTTGAGATTCTCTCTCTCCGTCTGCATGGGCGCTCTCTCTCTCTCTAAAATAAAAGTTAAAAAAAATCTTGAAAGTGAAACCCCACTTTAAGCAAAGCTGCTGTTGACCTGTCGCACTCCCACACTGCTAGCGGTTGCCCTCCGAAGCAGTCTTTGCGGAGGGCACGCGAACAGCATCGACCTAATTCAAAAGGCGCCCACCCGTCTTTTCACCCAGCAATTTCACTCCTTGAAGTTAGTGATTCCGAACAGCTCGGGGATCTGCATTTATGCAAGGGGGGTCTCTACAGCATCATTTGTAATAGCAAATAAAACATGAAGACAGCCTCAATGTCCATCAGGAGGAGATTGGTTAAATAAATAATGGGGCTTCCATACTTCTGAATACTAAGCAGTCATTAAAAAGATTGAGTTCGGTCTCTGTGCACTAACATGCAAGGATCTTTACAACATATTTTTGAATAACGAAAACAAGTTGCTAAAATATATGAGCAGCGTGATGCAAAAATATTTTATCCGTCTTGGTTTGTGCACAGATAAATATGTGGAAGGATGTGCACCTTTGCTGGGAACCCTCGGGAAAATTCATCATGCACCTGAGACTCATGTCTCCCTTTCCAAGGTCACTTGTGCACTGGATCCCATCCCTTCCCGTCTGCTCGGGAACATTGCTCCAGCAGCCCTTCCTCCCCTCCTGCGTTACCGAAGTGCCCCTCTTCACGGGACCGCTCACATCCGTGTGCAAGCATGTCGGGACCTGTTTCTACAACTACAAAGAATAAAACATACAATACATTTAAAAAACTCTGCTGGTAGAACACATTTCTTTGCTTTATTTTTACAGTTAAGCCTCTTAAAAACATTATCTATACTCATCATCTCCTACTTCTTTCCTCCAGTTTACTCTTAACGCACTCTTATCCAGATTTCTTCCCCTCCCCTCCATCCACACCTGCTCTTGGGGACGTGACCAGTGACCTCTAACTGTCACATCCAGTGAGCAGTTTTCAGTTGTCTCAATATCACTCCGTCCTCCTTGAAACCCTCTCCACCCCTTGGACACCCACACTCCTTGGATTTCCTCCTGCCTCTCTGGTTGTCCCTCTCCATCTCCTTTCTGGATTCCTCCTTGGCTCCTCTCCCTGTAAACCTGTGCTTTCCCTGGGCTCCATCCTTGGTATTCTTCTCTCCCTCCCTCCCTCCCTCCCTCCCTCCCTCCAGAACCTCACCAGAAGGTATCCAGTACCTGCTGTTCATAGGTAGATGTTCCCAAACTTGCCTCTCCCTGAACTCCAGGCTTGTACATCTCTACCTGGGCGTCCCACAGGTGTCCAGTGTCCTTCACACATCCCAGCTGGAACCCCATGCTCCACCTGCCTTGCTTCCCTACCTGCTGCTCCCACTGTCTCCCTCATCTTCATGAGTTCCAGTTGCTCAGGCTGGAAACCTGGAGTCAGACTGCACCTGCTCTCTCTTCTTCTTGTGTCCCATGTCAAATCTCTCAGCACACCTGATGACTCTCCTTTGAAACAAGTCTGAAATTGATCCCTTCTCATCATCTCCACAGCTCCCTCCCTGGTCCCCATCCCAGTCACATCCTCCCTCTTCTAGATACCATGGTAGCCCCTGTCTCCTCCAAGGGCCAACATATCACAGGAAGCCCTGTGTGATCTTAGGAAACTTGTCAAATTAACTCCGGCAGCATGTGCTCAGAACTTTTCAATGATTCCATCTCAGTCAGAGAAGAAGCCAGGGTCCTTACAATGGACCACTCAGCCTTACATGAACTGAGCCCCCCCCCAACCACCTTGCTGAGCTCATTCCATTATTCTCCTTGCTCCTTCCCCAAGTGGTTACAACCAGATTGTGGCTGGAGCAGAAATGAGGGTAAGATGGGAGCATCTGGGCTCTGGCCAGGCATCTTTCTGTTTGTTTGTAGTTCTCCGTGTGGTCTCTTTGGGTGGATGAGTTTGAGCTTCCTCACCATGACGGTCTCAGGGCACTCAAGGCTCCAGCATGAGTGTCCCCAAGAACCGAGCAAAAGCTTCATTACCTTTTATGACATAGCTTGGAAGTCACATGGTGTCACTTCTGCTCTACTCTATTGATTGACCAGTCTCTAAGCTTTCCCAGTATTTGAGACAAAGGATAGACTTATCCTTCTGATGGAAGAGTGCCAAAGAATTTACAGACATGTTTTGAAACTGACACAGATCATGTATATTGTTCTTAAAGCCTTGCAAAATTCTGAGTGGCCTTCTGGTAGAAAGACTACAAGTCTGCATAGAGAGAAGAGGGCAGGAAATGACCCCAAATGCTTGCCTAAGATTCCTTTTGCCCAAGATTATGTCCAGATCTGGTTTCAGACAAGATAGAATAACCCCATTTCTCCCTTATCCTCCCTCTGACAACTAAAATCGCTGGACATAATGCAAGAAAAACTCACAGGAAGAATCTGGAAGGTGGAAAGAAGCAATCCTAAGACTTCAGGACTTTAGGAATGACATGGCAGTGAGTTTCCTGAGTTCTCTCATTATGTCCCATATACCCTAGACACGGCACAGTGGAAGCCTCCAACCCGGACCACCCACAGGCACAGACAAAAAATAAACTCCAAGTGAAGCCTATTTTCCTAAGGCAAATAACCAGGGAAGGGTCGTCTAAAACAACAGAAAACTTTTTGGCAATGCTGTCCTGTTTTACCCACACACCAATGGGAAAATCACCCACAACCTCTGGTGTCCACAGGGCAAGCAGGGAGCTGATCTTCTGGGGGCGTTGCTCTGATTTCCCCACTGGTGATGTCAGCAGGGTCCAGGGGTGATCAGAACTTCCACCTCTACCCAGCATCCACATGATTGAATGACGAAATATGAAGCAGGGTTAGTCAACAGTCCACACACTGCAGATGCCCCGCTCTGGTCTCAGTGGGGACCCGTGGAGAGATGAACACACATGGAACAGCAGCGGAATTGAGTGAGGGAGTGTGAGGCAAAGCCAGTAGCTCTCTGGTCTCCCGCACCTACCCTGGTATCAGTGAAGCTCATCGAGAAGCTGGGCTTCCACCCCCACTTGGCATCAACAAGGCAGAATGAGGTGGGACTGTGAGGCAGGATTATCTGCCAATCCACTCTCCTTGCCCCGTGTCAGTGAGGACAGAGTGATGACTTTCAGGTTCTTACATGCCAGACTAAAAACTGGAAGTCTCTAGAAGTTTTGTTGTTGTCATTGTTTTGTTTTAGATTCCTTGACGTTTCCTATATAGACAAGCATGTCATCCATAAACAGAGATAGTTTTATTCCCTCCTTTCCAGCCTGTATGCCTTTATTTGTTTTTCTTGCCTTATTGCACTAGCGAGAACTTCCAATACTATGTTCAATAAGATGAGAACATATATCCTTGTCTTGTTCCTAAACTTGAGGGGAAAGAATGTAGTCTTTCACCATCAAACACAATGTTAGCTATAGGGCTTGTTGCTGCTTTGGTAGATGCTGTTATGACACTGGGGAAGCTCCCCTCTATTCCTAGTGGGCTGAGTGTCTTTATCATGAATAGGCATTAGACTTTATCAAATGTTTTTACTCCATCAATTTACATGGTTATATAATTGTTCTTCTATAGTCTGCTGATATGGTGGATTACATTGATTGATTTTTGAATAGTAAACTAAAAACTAATGATGTACTATATGTTGGCTAATTGAATTTAAATTAAACACAAAAACAAACAAAAAAATGAATAGTAAACCAGCCTTTCATACTTGAGATACATCCTACAGGTTCAAAGTTTAGAATTATTTTTACACACTGCTGGATTTGATGCTCTAATGCTTTGTTGAAGATTTTTTGTATCTATGTTGATGAAAGATATTGGTCTATAGTTTTATTTTTGTACTACCTTTTGTGGTTTTGGTGTTAGGGTAATATTGGTCTCACAAAATGAGTTGGAAAGGGTTCCCTCCTCTTCTATTTTCTGGAAGAGATTGTGTAAAATTAAATTAATTTTTTAAATATTTGGTAGAATTCTCAAGCGAATCCATCTAGTCCTGGGGATTTCTTCTGGGGGAGCCTTTTAATTATAATTTCAATCTTTAATAGCTACAGGACTATTCAAATTGTCTACTTTATCTTGGTTGAGGTTTGATAGTTTGTGGTTCTCACATATTGGTTAGTTTCTTCTAATTGTGATGTTATGTGTGTGAAATTGTTCATATTATTAACTTACTGTAATTTTAGTAGCTGCAGGATATATATAATATTCCCTATTTCATTTAGAAATTGATTACTCATGTCTTCTCTCTGTACAGTTTTGGCAGTCTTTCTTGAGATTTATTAGTTTTATGAATTTTTTCGAAGTATCAGCCTTTTGCTTCATTGATTTCTACTCTTTTTCTAGTCTAAAATTCATTGATATGTGTTGTGTACAAGAAATACACTTTAAATATAAATAAACAGATGAAAAGCAAAGGGAGGGAGAATGATATACTATGCTAGCATTAATCAAAAGAAAGCAGGAGTGGCTATCATAAGTTCAGATAAGGCAGACTTCAGACCAAGGAAAGGTATTAGGGATAAAGAGGGGCATTATATAATATACAGTGGTCAATTCTCCAAGAAGACATAATAATCCTTAACATGTATGCACCTCACAACAGAGGGTCAAGCATAAATAGAAAGTTATGTAAAGCAAAAACTTATAAAACTACAAGAAGCAGATGAATCCACAATTATTGTTGGAGTCTTTAACACTCTTCTATCAAAATGGGCAAGCATAACATCAGTAAGGAGATAATTGAATTCAACTATCCCCATCGATCAATTGGATATCATGCATATCCATGGACCACTTCACCCCACAACAGCGGGCTACACTTTTTTCTCAAGTTCACATGAAAAATTCACAAAGATAAACAACCTTCTGAGCCATAAAACACACCTTAATACACTTAAAAAAAATAGAACTCATACAATGTCTGCTCTCAGATCACAGTGGAATTAAACTAGAAATCAATAACAGACAAGTGGCTGGAAAATCCTGAAATACTCTGGTAATAAACAACACACTTCTAAATAACACATGAGTCAAGGAAGAAAATGCAAGACAAATTAAATAATATTTTGAACTAAATGAAAATGAAAATACAACTTATCAATATTTGTGAGATACAGTGAAAGTATTATTTAGAGGGAAATTTATAGCACTGAAGGCATATTTTAGAGAAGAAGAAAGATATAAAATCAATCTTCTAAGTTTTCATCCGAGGAAACTTGAAAAAGAAGAGCACATTAAATTTAAGATAAGTGGAAGAAAAGAAATAATTAAAGTGAGAGGAGAAATCAATGAAATTGAAAACAGGAAATCAGTAGAGAAAAATCAATGAAACCAAAAGCTTATTCTTTGAAAAGATTAATAACATGGATAAGCCTCTAGCCAGGCTAATAAAAAAAAGAGAGGACATAAATTATTAATATCAGAAAAGAAAGACGAGATCACTATAGGACCCATGGAAATTAAAAGGACAATAAACGAATACTATGAACAACTTCATGCCCACAAATTTGATAACGTAGATGAAACGGGCCTATTCCTTGAAATACCCAATCTGCCAAAATTCACACAGGAAGAAACTGATGATCTGAACAGGCTGATATTTTTTTAAAAAATTGAATTAATAACAACTTTCTAAAACTTCCAGAAAGCACTCAGGCCCAGATAGGTTTACTGGTGAAGTCTACCAAACACTTAAGGAAGAAATTATACCAATTCTCTACACTCTCACTGAGAGGCTAGAAGCACAGGGAATACTTTCAAACTCATTCTATAAGGCCAGACTTACCCTAATACCAAAACCAGACAAAGACATTACAAGAAAAGAAAACTACAGACCAATATCTTTCATAAACATAGATGTAAAAATCCTCCACAAAATATAAGCAAATAGAATCCAACTCCATATAAAAAGAATTATATACCATGACCAAGAGGGATTTATCCCAGGCATGCAAGGCTGGTTCAACATTCAAAAATCAATTAATGTAATCTATCACACCAACAGGCTAAAGAAGAAAAATCACATAACCATATGAATAGATGCAGAGAAAACATTTGACAAAATCCAACTCCCATTCGTGTTAAAAATATATATATCAGTAAACTAGGAATAGAAGGGAAATTCCTCAATTTGATAAAGAACACAGACCACCCCTGACTTCCTGTGGTTCAACTTATGCTTTTTCAACTTATCGATGGTGTGAAAGCAATACACATTCAATAGACACCATACTTCAAATTTTGAATTTTGATCTTTTCCCATGTAGTACCATGCTCTCTCGTGCTGCTGGGTATCGGCGGTGAGCCACAGCTCCCTGTCAGCCACGTGATTGGGAGGGTAAATAAGCAATACACTTACAACTATTCTATAGCTGTTCAACCACCCTGTTGTTCACTTTCAGTACAGTATTCAATGAATTATGTGAGATAGTCAACACTTTACTATAAAATAGGCTTTGTATTAAATGATTTTGCCCAACAGTAGGCTAATGTAAGTGTTCTGGGCACATTTAAGGTAGGCTAGGCTAAGCTATAATGTTTGGTAGGTTAGCTGTATTAAATGCATTTTTGACTTACTATATTTTCAACTTGCAATGGGTTTATCTGGACACAATCCTATTGTAAGTTAAGAAAGATCTGTATCTGTAAAAAAAAACCCTATAGCTAACATCATTCTTAACAGTGAGTAACTCAAAATTTTTCCACTAAGAAGGCAAGGATGTCCCTCCCCTCTTATCACTGCTTTTTAACACTGTACTGGTAGTCTCATTTAATGCAGTAAGACAAGAAAAGGCAATTAAAGGTATACAGATTTTGAAAGAAGAAATAATACTGCTTCATTTCACAGATGACATGAGTGTCCATGTAGAAAATCTAAAGAGTTGACCAAAAAACTCCTAGAACGAATAAATGAATAGCAGGGTTACAAGATACAAGGCTAATATACAAAAATCAATCATTTTTCCTATCTATCAGCAATTAACGTAAGGAATTCGAAATAAAAAAATATAATACTATTTACATTTGTGCTGCCCCAAAAGGAAATACTTAGGTATACATCTAACAAAATATGTACAAGATCTATATAAGAAAAAACAAAATTCTGGGGCGCCTGGGTGGCACAGCGGTTAAGCGCCTGCCTTCGGCTCAGGGCGTGATCCTGGCGTTCTGGGATCCAGCCCCACATCAGGCTCTTCCGCTATGAGCCTTCTTCTTCCTCTCCCGCTCCCCCTGCTTGTGTTCCCTCTCTCGCTGGCTGTTTCTATCTCTGTCAAATAAATAAATAAAATCTTTAAAAAAAAAAAGAAAAAAAATTCTGATGAAAGCAATTGAAGAACTAGACAAATAGGGAGATAGTGCATGTTTATGGACAGAAATATTCAATATTTTTATGATATCAATTCTTCCTAACTTGATCTATAGATTCAATGCAATCCCAATGAAAATCTCAGCAAGATTTTGTGGGTATTGACCACCTTATTCTAAAGTGTATATGGAGAGGCAAAAGACCCAGACTAGCCAACAAAATACTGAAGAACAACAAAGTTGGAGAACTGACACTATCCAACTTCCCCCATCAATACAGCCAACTGGTCTTTGGCAAAGGAACAAAGACAATACAATGGAGAAAAGATGGTCTTTCCTACAAATGGTGCTGGAAAAAACTGTACATCCACATGCAAAAAAAAAAAAAGAAAAAAAGAAAGATGAATCTGGACACAGACCTTACACCCTTCACGAAAATAACTGCAGACCTAAGTGTAAAATATAAAACTATAAAACTTGTAGAAGACAACATAGAAGAAAATCTGGATAATCTTAGCTTTGGTGATGACTTTTTAGATGCAATGCCAAAGGCATAAATCATGAAAGAAGAAACCAATAAACTGGAATTCCTGAAAATTGATTTTTTTTTTTTTTGATCTGTGAAAGACATTGTTAAGAGAGTGAAAAGACAGGCTATAGACTTGGAGAAAATGTTTGCAAAAGACATGATCTGATTAAGTAACATTAGACAAGTATATACAAAGAGCTCTTAAAAACTCAACAAAAAGAGGAGCGCCTGGGTGGCTGTCGTTAAGCGTCTGCCTTCGGCTCAGTGCGTGAGCTCAGAGTCCTAGCATCGAGCTCCACATCAAGCTCCTCTGCTGGGACCCTGCTTCTTCCTCTCCCACTCCCCCTGCTTGTGTTCCCTCTCTCGCTGGCTGTCTCTCTCTGTCAAATAAATAAATAAATAAAATCTTTAAAATAAATAAATAAATACTAATAATAAATAAATAAATAAAAACAAAAAGAAAACAAACAATCTGATTGAAAATGGGCCAAAGACCCTACCTGACACCTCACCAAAGAAGATAGACAGATGCAAACAAGTACATGAAAAGATACTTCGCATCACATGCCGTCAGGGGGGTGATGAGCTACCGCTAAAACAAGAGGATGCCACTACACACCTGTGAGGATGTGGAGCAACAGGCACTCTCGTTCATTGTTGGTGGGAATGCAAAATGGCACAGCCCCTTTGGAAGACAGTTTGGTAGTTTCTTTCAACACTAAACACAGTCCTACCGTATGACCCAGCAATCGCACTCCTTGGTATTTACCCAAAGTAGTTGAAAATGTATGTCCACATAAAAACCTGCATGCAGATATTTATAGCAGCTTTACCCATAACTGCCAAAACTTGGAAGCAACCAAGATGTCCTTCAGTAAGCGAATGGATACGCAAACTGTGGTATAATGATTCAGCGCTAGAAAGAAGCGTTATCACGCCATGAAAAGATATGGAGGAAACTTGAAGGCATATCACTGAGTGAAAGAAGTCAGTATGAAAAGCCTACATACTGTATGGATCCAACTAGATGACGTTCCAGGGAAGGTGAAGCTACGGAGACAGTAAAAGGATCAGTGGTTTGCAAGGTTTAGAGAGGAGGGATGGATGGATAAGGGGAACACAGTGGATCTGGGGAACACGGACATTGCAATGGTGGATCCATGTCCTTATATGTTCGTCCAAACTCACAGAATGTGTAAGACAAAGAGGGAACACAAATGACAACTAGGGACTCTGGGTGGTAATGACATGCCAACACAGGTTCATCGGTTGTAACAAAGGTACCACACTGGGAAGGGACACCGATAATGGGGAGACTATGCACATGTGGGGGCAGGAGATACAGGAAATCTGTATACCAGCTGCCCACTTCCACTGTGAATCTAAAACTTCTCTAAAAAATAAAGTCGTTTATTTTTCTAAAAAAAAAAACTTCTGTAACAAATAAGTGAATTCAACAAGGTCAACAAGTAGACAAGAGCAACACACAAACCTCGATCACATTTCTATATACTAGTGACAACAATGTGGAACCCAAAATTAAAAACACAATCCAATTTACAATTGCCCAAAAGAAAATCGAACTCTCAGGTGTCAATGTCGCAACACATGCATATGCTCTGTATCCTGACAATTACAAGACGTAGATGAAAGAAATCAAAGAAGACCTAAAAGATGGAAAGACATACAGTGTTCAGATGAGAAGATTCAACAAATTAAAGATGCCAATTCTCCTCAAATCGGTCTATAGGTTTAATGCAATTCTTGTGAAAATCTCAAGAAGGTTTTCTGTAGACCTAGACAAGCTTACTCCAAACTTTGTATGGAAAGGCACAGGGTACAGCGTATCTACAACAAGTTTTAAAAAGAATAATGTGGGAGGACCCACTCTAGCTGACATTAAGGCCCACCACGTACCTACAGTAATCATGACGGTGTGATCCTGATGGACCGATGGACACAGTATCAGCGGGGCAGAATAGAGAACCCAGAAACAGACTCACGCGCATGTGCCCAACTGGTTTTTGACAAAGGCACACAAGTAATTCAATGGAGGAAAGTCAGCCTTTTCAATGAATTTTGCAACTGAACATCCATCAACCAAAAAACTGGACCGCAACCTCAGTCTCAAAATTATCTCAAAAATGGATCAGAGACCTAAACATAAATCACGAAATGACAAAAGTTGTAGGAGAAAAAACATAGAAGAAAACTTTGGGATCCAGGGCCAAGTGAATGGTTCTTAGACTTGACACCAAAGCACAATCCATTGGGGGACTCAAAATTTTCACTGCTTTGTGCGTGTCTGTGAATGACTGCAAAAGCCCCTTGAGTATTGATCTGGGGTTATGAATAAGTTTTAGCTAGCGGGCAAATTTTCAATAATGAAGATGATAGATAGATAGATAGATAGATAGATAGATAGATAGATAGATAATAGATAGACAGAGTCAGACAAGGTCTGTGTCCAGAGGGAAACAGGCACGGCCAACAGTCTCACAGAGGAAGCTTTTCAAGAACTTCTCAGAAGCTGGGCCAGGGGACAATTTAGCAAGCCCCTCCCCACCCAAATCCACCCAGAAGCCAGATTGCAGACTTGTGGGGTGTCTAGAGGGCTCACCTGGCTGCAGAGGGGAGCCAGAGCGAGGGGGAAGGAATATCTCCTCTGCCTCTCTCACCGTCAGCGTGCGTACTGCACAAAAGCCACTTCCTAGGAATATGTTGACAAGATGGTCTGAAACTACGATAAAAACAGTTGGGAAAAGCTTGTGAAAGCACATTCTAGTGACACACAGAGAAGGCCGATGAGAGTGAGCGGTGCCCCTTTCAGCCCCTTGGCTCCTCTCCCACCAGGCATGCTACTTGTAGCATCAGCTACCCCATTTGGAACTGCTAGTTGTCTCTCCCACCAGGCATGCTACTTGTAGCATCAGCTACCCCATTTGGAACTGCTAGTTGTCTTAAGTGGACCGAAAGAGAACTGTGTTCCTGGTGGAGGGAACAGCATGTGCAAAGGCCCTGAAGTGGGAGGAAGCAGGGCCAATGTGAGGTTCTCCAAGAAGGCCTGCAGGACTGGGGTGGGAACATTCGGGGGCAGTTGAGGCTGGAGAGAGGAGAGGTCAGGCCAGTCTGCAGCTGTCACCAAAGCAGTGAGAAGCCACCAAAGCTGCTCCCCACCAGAGCTGGGGGAGCCAAGCCGGCAGAGGCAGAGAACCTGCCCATTAATTCTTGTCTTCTCACGTAGCCGTCTGTGTGGAGCACACCCATATGGTTCTGTTTTATTCCAATTTTCTGAGATTTGGGGCCATCACTCAGACCCGTCAGCTAACTTCTTTCCATTTTTTTCTTCCTAAAACTGCTTTGTTCTGAGACAGTACGGAGCCAGGCCTGCAGGGAACGGGGCGGAGGTGGGGTGGCGGGGAGGCACTCAAGGCAGGGCCAAGACCCAGCTAGCAGCCTTTTGCAGCCCAGTTAGTCCTGGAGGCTGCGGGGAGATGGGGCTCAGAGGAGACACAGGTGTGCTGATGAAGGATCAGCATCATGGGAAGTTTTGGGGGCTGGATCTCAGGAGTAGAAGCACGAGCGGAGTCCTGGGGGCCCTGGGCAGGCAGGAATGGACCACAGAGCCAGACAGAGGCTGAGGCCCTACTCCGGGTCAGCCAGCAGGAGAGAGGATGCTGTTCCAGCTGACGTCAGCCACCCACTGGCATCCGATGCTCACCAGTCTCCCGGGGCTGGGCTTGCTGCTGCTTTCCAGGCTGGGCTATAGCTTCTTAGATTGTCCAGGGCAGGGCTGAGCCCACGGGTGGGGGGGGTGGGGGGAGAAGGCAACAGTCCCAGAATGGGGAGAGGAGGGGCCAGAAGGAGATAGGACCATCAGCGTCCACATATCTGGTTTGTACAACACCTGAGTCTCCTGGCCAGACCCTGGGGGGCCTGCGAAGGGGTCGGGCTGGAGCTGAGTACTGGTTACACGAACCAGAGCAAGCAGCTATTGAGTGATTTCTGTATACTGGACATGGTACTAGGGGCTCACATGTTTTATCTCACTTAATCTCATGAGGTAGTAACCGTCATCCTTGTTGGACAGACAAGGAAAATGAGGCTCAGAGAGGTGCAGTGACTTGCCTAAAGCCACACAGCATGTAGCTGGGATTTGAGCTTACCCAGAGCTCAAAGTCTTAACAGCTACTCTGTGCTTCCTTCTTGCTGAGCGGGTAAGAGGAGCCCCAAGAGGCAGAGACGGGGAGGGGCAGGGCAGAGGACAAGAATGTGCTTTTTCCTGGAGCAGATGTCCTGGCGTCCTTTCTGGGCAGCTCCCTCCTCGCCCTGGCCCTGTCCAGGGGACCCATTCGCATCACCACGGCAGCCACACGGTAACAGTGAGGCCACATCAACCATCGATTATCAAGAGCTTATAGTAAATGCACCAGTGACAGACTTGTGGGGTCACAGGCCCCTCCTTGCCTTTAGGACGCATCCACTGTCTCAGCTCTGCCCAGACCCCAGGACCTGGCCCCACCCCCTCCCTGAGTCTACCTCCCACGTCCTGTCCTGTCTCTCTCTCACTGATCCTCTCTGATCCCACCAGCCTTCCAGCTGTTCCGTAAGTACACCTTCTTCCCCTCCGCCCAGGGGCTCTAACGAACGCACAAGGCTCCCTCCTCTTAGCGTGGCCCCCACCCCAGGCCCCGTCCTGCCTTGGCCCCAGCAGCTTGCCCTTTCTCAGACCAGTCTCCCGTCACCCCCGTCCTCTAATCCAAACTGGGTCCCTGCCTCTCACTGCTCATCATACCATTAATTTTTTCCCACATCATTTCTCAAACCCCATAATCATATGTTAAGTAGTGGTTATTTAACACCTCTGGGCCGTGGCCTGCTGGGCCGTGGATGACCTTAGAAGAGGGCTGGGGCCGTGTCCTCTGCCGTGGCCATGTGTCTAGACAGCACTAGGAGCACAGGAGCTGTTCAGTGAACACTCGCTGAATGAACACACAATGGGATGTTCTCCCCCATCTTATCCATGTAGACACTGAGGGGCAGAGAGGTCGTGCCATCGTCCAGGTCACGGCAGGTTGGCAGCTGAGCTGGATCTGACCTTGGGTCTGTCCGACTCCCTGCCCAGTGCTCATGACCACTGTGATCTGCCCATCAGTCTACATGCTTTGGGTAGAAACGGCCCATTGAGTCCAAAACCACATACATGTCAGTGACGTGCCAGGCCCTGCGGTAGATGGTAGAAATAAAAAAATTAAAAAAAAAAAAAGTAAGATGCAGTGCTCACCTCTGGGGAATGAGCCGGAGATGCATATTATCAGGGTTATGGGCACCCTGGAGAGGGAGGGGCCCACCTTGCCTGATGGCTGTGGGGATGAAGGGGTCAGGGCTCATGAGGGCAGGGGTGTGGAAAATCAGTAGAATTTCTGCCACAGAGCAGGGAGCGGGGCTCCTGGCAGAGGGAGCAAAAGGGACATTATCTAAGCCCATGTTTTCATTCACACTCGGGAAGCAGTGCTGTGGGTGTCAGTCGTGGGGACAGGGAGAAGGACCCCAGCACGGGCTCCCCAGCCTCCTCTCTCACTTCTGTCTCCACCCCTTAAACACACACCCCATCCTCCAGCCATGCCAAGCGGGGTGCTCTTCATCGAACAGCCCAAATGCTTCCGAGCCTCTGGGCCTTGCACGTGCTGTTCCCCCTGCCTGGAGTGCCCTTCCCACCATGACCTCCTGACAAGCCCCTCGTCCCCCCTCTCAGGTCAAAGTCAGCTCTTCTGGGAAGCTTGCCCGCCCTCCCCAGGCGACGCAGACAAGCCCTGCACATCCCCCGGCCCCAGCCGCTGCCTCCCACTGCGCCAGACTCGTCCTCACCTGTCCGTGCGTGTCCCTCACCTGCCAGGCTCAGAGCTCCGGGGGGACCGGGCCGCAGCTAAATAAACACTCCCGGGTGCCTGAATGAATGAGTGTGTGAGTGCGGCCGGGGGGGACCAGGGGGAAGTGGAGGGGCCGCTTCAGCGTCTCCCCATCCTCTTGATGTGCTAACACCGCGGCCACCAAGCCCGCTGTGACACAAAAGGGGTATCTGGGACTGGAAAGGGCAGGAAGAGGTCTTTCAGTCCATCCCCCTGCCTCTAGGCAGGAAGACAGTGTCACTGTGTCTCTTTTTAAAACAGCTTTATTGAGACAGACGTTGTGTACCGGAAAATTCACTCTTTTAATGGGTACATGTCAGTGGCTTTCAGCAACTCGTGCAACCAGCACTGCTATCCACTTCCAGAATTTTCATCGCCTCGAAAGAAACCATGTACTCATTAGCAGTCACTCCCCATCCCCCTGCCCCCCGCAACCACTCATGCACTTCTCCAGTCTCTGGGTTTGCCTGCTTTCCACACTGCATATAAATGAACTGTCTTAGCTTGGGGTGGGGGGATAACAAATACCACAGACAAGGGGCTCAGCCGGGGACATTGACTGCCCACACTCCCGGAGCCTGGGGCTCCCAGATCAGGGCACCGGCTCGGGCGGGTTCTGCTAAAAGCCCTCTTCCTGGTCCGCAGACACTCACCTTCTAGCTGTGTCCTCGCATGGCAGAGAGAGCACACGATCGCCACCCTCCTGCGTCTTCTAAGGGCACCAGTCCCATCACAAGCCTCTTCCTTTGTGATCCTGTTCCCTCCAAAGGCTCCACCGCGAAATAGCTTCCTATTGGGGATTAGGTTTCACCATAGGAATTCCTGGGGACAACATTCAGACTATAGCAGGAACCATACAAGACGCCGTCTTTTGTGACTAGCGTCTGCCACCTAGTTTTCAAAGTTAATTCCTGTGGCAGCGTGAGGCAGTACTTCCTCCTCTTACTGTTGCACGAATATGCAGTGTGTCGATGATCCCTTCATCAGGGGATGGACATGCGGGTTGTCTCCAGATCTTCACTTATGAATAAGGGCGCCATGTACATGCTTTCGTGTGACCGTTTCCTTTCTCTCCGGCGTATATCTAGAAGAGGGGTTGCTGGGTCATTGTGGTCCTCTGTGTTTAACTCCTCAAGGAATGGCCAAACCATTTTTCAGACTAGCTTGGCTATTTTACGTTCCCACTAGCAATCACGAGGGTTCCGATTGACCTCCATCCTTGTCAACACTTGTTATTACCCATCTTCTTCATTGCAGCCACTCTACGAGCTGTGCAGTGGCTTCGCACTCTAGCTTCGATGTGCGTTTCCCTGATGACTGAGGATGCTGAGCGTCTTTTCATGGGATTATTGGCTATTGATAGATCTTCTTGGAGAGATGTCTACTCAAATCTTTTTGCCCTTTAGAATAATTGGGTTATTTGTCTTTTTATTGTTGAGTTGTAGAAGTTCTTTGCATAGTCCAGATAGGAGTCTTTGTCGGAAAGACGACTCGTAAATATTTTCTCCCACAGTGTAGGTTGTCTTTTCATTTGCTTAATGGTGTCCTTTGACTGTTTTTACTTTTCTTTTTACTATTTTTAATTTTGATGAGGTCCATTTCTCTACCTTTCTGGTTGTTATTTGTGCTTTTTTGTGTCATAATTAAGAACTTTCCCCCTAGTTCAAGGTCATAAAGATTTACTCCTATGTTTTCTTCTAAGAGTTTTAGAATTTTAACTCTCACATGAAGCCTATAGCTTGAGTTACATTTTGTATGTGGTGTGAGGTTGGTATCCAACCTCACTCATGTGTTCACCCAGTTATAACAGTGTTGTTTGTTGAAATGACTATTCTTTGTCCATTGAATTGTCTTGGTGCCCTTGTCGAAATCACTTGATCACAAACACCTTACTTTAATTCATAGACATTGTATTGTTTTCGGTGCAGTTGTAAATGGAATCTTTTTCTTAATTTCATTTTCAGATTGCTCATTGCTCGTGTATAGAAATACAACTGGGCGCCTGGGTGATTTAGTCGGTGGAGTGACAACTCAGGTCATGGTCTCAAGGTCATGGGATTGAGCCCCGCATTGGGCTTGCGCTCAGCTCAAAGTCTATTTGTCCCTCCCCACTCTCTATGATCCTTCCCCCGCCCCCGCTCACACACACTCTCTCAACTAAATACATAAAATCTTTAAAAAAAATGAAACACGACTGATTTTTGTATATTTATCTTCTATCCTGAAATCTTGCTGAGTCCATTTATGAGTTTTAAGAGTGTTTTTCTGAGAATTCCTTAGGATTTTCTATATTCAGGAACATGTTATCTGTACAGAGAGATGATTTTACTTCTCTGTTTCCAAATTGGAGGACTTCTATTTCTTTTTCTTGCTTAATTGCCCCAATAAAACCCCTGGGACAATATTGAATAGAAGCGGCGAGATGCACATCCTCATTTTGTCCTTGATGTTAAGGGAGAAGCATTCAATCTTGACCGTGAAGGATGATGTTAGCTGTGGGCTTTTCCTTTATTATGTCCTTTATGAGGCTGAGGAAATTTCCCAACATTCTAATTTTAGAGTTAAATTTGCCAAAGCCAGAGAGGTAATAACACTTGCCCAAAGTCACACAGCAAACACCCACGACGCAAACCTTGATTTCCCACAGCCACATGAGGATCAGAGCTGCATGGCAGCCACACGCTTCTCATGCTCAGTGCGTGCCCAGCCGTGCACTGTGGGCATCGTATCATCTCCAACACTCACTGCAAGCCAGTAAGGTGCCCAATTTCCCCAGGGAAATATATGCTTGTTTTAAAGAACTCAAATATTAGTGAAATGTACATACCAGAAAGCAGCAGTCCCCATCCTCCCATTCCTGTGATTCCCATTTTGCAGATGAGAAAACCAAGGCTTGCAGTACTTTCCACATGATCGAGCCTCAGTCCTAGTGAACACACAGCTGGGCTCTCTGCTCACCTGATGCGACAAGGGTTACAACTCACTGAGTTCCAAGGGAAACCGAGGCCCCGGGGAGGTCTGGCGCCATTGGAAACAACTGGTTCACTTGAATGGACTGTTTCTCTGCCGGTTAAGTGCCAGCAAATCAATCTTCAATTGTGTCACCAGTATGGCACAGCCACCTCCCCACTCAGCGATGACAGAGAAAAACAGTCTTGATGTAATCTAAATAGAAGTGCCCCGAGCACCCTGGACAGAGGCATGTGCGGGCGGCTCTCGAGGAGTCCATCAATCTGCACCCGATGACTCACCTGGGCAGATGCCTCCGCCTGGCACCCTCGGTGAGGAAAGGAGCCATGTAATTACTTCCCTGGCGCCGGTTATCTGCAGCAAGCTGGTCCGTTTTTTCCTTTTATTACCACTGAATTTCAGGGAGTGTCTGCTGAAGTCCCTGACTCTCCCACCCCCTCCTTTTCTAAATGTTGGATTCATTTGATGACTCCCCTAGGCAGGTGCTGAGGGCCGAGCATGCCCTGCAGGAAGGAGGACGCAGTCCCGAGCCGCCCGCCAGGGTGCTCCCGGTGGGTGTGACGGGTGGTGGCGGGACAGCCAGCCGTTCATAACCGTCATCCCCATCAGAAGTACCAGAAGTTGACCTTCCTTCCCTTTTCCCTGCTCTTCAGATAATTGTGCCCAGAACTGTTTTAAGGCTGCAGCAGCTGAAGTGGGGAATTTTCTGGGGTGTTGCCTGGAAGGGAGCACCTTCAAAGGAGACCCCAAATTCAGATTCCCTGCTGGCTGAATATTTCACATCTGCCAGTGAGACTCCTGACTGGAGGAGGCGGGAAGGGTCTCCCTGGTCCCTGGGCCCTGGGTCACTGCCTGGAGGGATGCTGCCTGGGGGGGGGAAGGGGCAATGTCAGAGGTGAGCCCTGGGGCCTGAGGCCTCCTGCGAGGGGTGGGGCACCATGCGCCTGTAGCTAACGCCTGTGGAAGTGAAGCAGCCGGCCGCCTCCAGGGGCTTGCCATGTCACTAAATCCCGGGGCCTCTTCTCCTCTGCACTGCCCGTGGCCGCCCCGTGGCCCTTTACTTTCTGCCCCAGGGGTCGGGGTGAGGTGGGGCTGAGTGTGACTGCTGGAGGCGGGTGAGGAGAGAGGCTCGAAGTCCTTGAGTAGCGTCCCCATGGTCACCTGGCAAGTCAGAGCCAGTCGGCTCCTCCCAGCTCCCCATGATCACCGTGAGACCCACTGTGTTCCCAGGCGTCTGCATGTAGCACGAAGGGAAGCCACTCTGAGCATCCCCAGAGGAAATTGTGCAGATCCAGCCAGGCTAGGACCAGAGCCTAGAACTCCAGGTGTCCTAATGTCCAGCCAAGTTCCAGCCCCGCCCCAAGCACCTGTAGATGTGGACCTGGCGCCACAGACCCTCCTGACCTGGCAGGAAGGTGAAGCCTGAAACAGCCTTGACCTGCCAGGCCCTGGGTCCTGCTAAGCTGTGTGGCCTTGGTCAAGCCACTTAACCTCTCTGGGCCTCGGTTTCCACTTCTGTTAAGAGAAGGGCTGGCATTATGCTTCCTTTCATGCTAGGTTTCTATAGCTTGTTATAAGAAGAACTCAAAAATGTACTGATTATTGACTATGAGCCAGGCTTTATGTCATATATATATATATATGTCATATATATATATATGAGATATATATATATATCTCAGAAATAAACTTTATGTCATATATATAATATATATCATATTATATATATGCTGTCATATATACAATATAATATATTGTGTATAATATATATATATATATATATATATATATATATATATATATATCAGAAATAATTCTAGGGGCGCCTGGGTAGCGCAGTCGTTAAGCGTCTGCCTTCGGCTCAGCGCGTGATCCCCGCGTTCTGGGATCGAGCCCCACATCGGGCTCCTCCGCTGGGAGCCTGCTTCTTCCTCTCCCACTCCCCCTGCTTGTGTTCCCTCTCTCGCTGGCTGTCTCTCTGTCACATAAATAAATAAAATCTTAAAAAAAAAAAAAAGAAGACTTCAGGTTTAAAAAAAAAAAAGAAAGAATTCTATTTCTGTTATTGCTCCCTGTAGTTCACAGACGAGGACACAAGGCTCCCGGAGGTGAGATAATGTGCCCAAGGTCACACAGCTAATGACAAAGCAGACTCTCCCACGCTCTGCTCCACCCCCCACCCTGCACTTTGATACATCCAGACCCTACCTTCAAACAATTCCATTTCCCCAGAGAAGGAACCACTTCATTACAAAAGAAGAACCACTTCATTACAAAAGGTCCCCCTTCACAAAGACAGAACAAGGAGACCAATTAAAGTCACTTGGTTTTGGCGTCACTTTGGAAATCGATGCGCTGTGATTGTGAAGCCGGCCTCTGCGGGCAGCTGTCTAATTTTAGCTGCATCTTTGGGGGCCTCTCACCGGGCTCACCCACCCCCGTGGACTGACAGAGCGGTGCCGAGAGCATCATTGATCTTTTGACTACAGCGTCCTCCAGAAATACAAATGCTGTTACTCGGAGGGCCACCTGCCCCGGAGGCACAGAAGAAATGCTCCCGGGAGAACAGGAAGCACAGGTGCCTGGCAGGACCCGCCCTCGTGCGCTGTGGCCCCACCCCTCTGCCTCCCTTGATCTTGGGTTCACGGAGCAGACCTGGTAACTTGATGCCTTTTACTGTCTCCACTTCGTCACAGAGCGATGGAGGAAGGAGCGTTCAATAGGCTGTGAGAGATGTTTTCAGGTGTGTGCCAGCTCTTTTTGGGGCCTTTGGCCTCTCACGGTGAATTTGCACCTGATCATTTGTATGGGCGCCATTCACGGGAGGGTGATTCAGGGCTCCAGCTCTGGGACCCTCCCTCCAGACTGTGTGGAAGTTGTAGGCCTTCAAGAAAGAAAACACTGTCCTTGAATAGCGACAGGCTGTCTTGGGCAGAGCGTGCAGGAAGAGCCAAGTGTTCTGTGTCATCACGTGTCCTGGGGCAGCGGGGCTCTCCAGGAAGCCAAAGGGGAGAAAAGAGCCCACTGCTTTGGGGCAGGTGCCTCTCTGGCCGCACAGAGAGCAGATCTGGGTGGGGATGGCTCTGAGGCTCCAGCCTTCATTCAGCAGGTGGGTCCTGAGCCCCACAGGGGGAAAGGTGACTTCTAAGGCCACATGGAAAGTTGGTGGCAGGACATGGACACCGATGCCCCTCACTAGACGGTCAGCTCCTTAAGAGCCAGGGCTGTCACGTTGGCAATCCCATTGTCCAGCGAGGACCAGGGAAGGAGCGAATGGGTGAATGAATGTGGTAGTAACTGTGAGCGTATACAGTGATGTGAGACGACCGGTGAAGGCTCTGGAACCGTGTGGCCGGGGCTGACATAGAATGGCAACTCCCCCACTTACCGTGGGACCGTGGGTAAGGACCTGGACTCAGTTTCTGACTCTGACACTCTGTGTCCTCGGCTATGAAATGGGAACCGTTAGCCGTCACCTCCCTGGGGTGTTGTTAGGATTAACTGAAAACAAAAACGAGTTCAGCACTGCACACCGTGTTGGACATGCGGAAACCAACTAAAATAATCATTATTCATACTAGAATGATTTTTCACCATTAACCTATTTGCTTTATTCTAAGATGCCACATATGGGAAGATACCCCATCAATTGAACAACAGCTTTTGATGGGGGAAGGAAACAGAGAAAGATGAAATAAAATGTCTACATCGATTGAAAGAGGCATCTTGTTTGGGAAAGTTTAAAATGTTAAGTCCCAGATCTGAGACGCAGGATCAATATCAAATGGCTGTTTCTAGATTTCAGACTCCTGGAAATGCTCCCAGGAACTGTCAGAGAGGAAGGACGGAAGCAGCGCTGTTCAGGTGCTGAGCCCCATGTCCTATTCCGCTCCCAGCTGATGGGTGACTGGTGACGCCCGCGATAGCCCCTCCCCTCTCTGGCCTCAGTTTCCTGCCCAGACAAAGAGCTAGCAGGTGGGATTAGATGAGCCCTTGGGGCTTCCAGCCTTGGATCTGGCAGGAGAAGCGTGAAGTCCTCTGCCTGACTCAGCTGCCGAGGTGAGGGTTCTTGGGGGTGAGGCCTTCTTGCCCAGTCTCTCCTGGGGCCCTGCACCTTCCCTCAGGCCCCTGAGCCAGGAGCATGGAAGCCAGGACCACGTACTCTGGCCTCCTCCCTCCTGGGCGGCCCCCACCCTGTGTTCTGTTCTCTGGAGGCTTCTACTCACTACTCTTGCTGCATGCCCTTCCAGGTCATGCCGACCTCCCCCAGGCCATCCTAGACCTGCTCACAAGACTTCCGGAAGGAGCTCCAGGGAGCCTTCGAGGGGTGGGAAGGAGAAGCAGGAGAGCCGGAGCCAGTATGGGGAAGGGACATGGGATGATGGGTTCCAAGAGGATCTCTACTCCCATTTGCTCCAAGTTGCCTTTAAATAGGATAAAATTATGCTCTAGTCCCCTTTACTCCATGCAGTGCTTCTAAAAAAAAGAGTACCTTGACATTTTAGGAGGCAAAAAATAAGGAAGACATGAGACATGTGATATTCAGTGTAAACTGAGGAGGGAGAAATTTCCATGGACTCGTAGCCACATCTCCTGAATGTCTTGAAAAGTAAAATGACAGGGTTTGGTGGTGAGAGGGGAGAAGACTCTTCCAGGAGGACAGCCCAGCTCCAAGGTTGAAGGAGGGCAGGTGGGCAAAGGAGCGGAGGCAGGTTGGTCTGAGACGTGCAGTGGGGCTTTGGGGGCTGACGCGTGAACTCTGGTGTCCTGGCTCCCCAGAAACCTCACTTGGCAACCCCGCCTGCTTCCTACCCTCCGCACATTGGCTCCTGGCCTCGTTGTTGCAACCCTCCCCATGACGAGGCCACATCAACAAACCCTTGCCTGGGCCCTTGGCTTTGGCTTTCCCCACTCCCAGCTCTCTCCCTGGCCTTCGTAGCCCTGTGCTGTCTCTGCCCCTCCATTCCCTTCACCGCTCCTTCTACAAAGACGCCCCCAAGCTGTGCTCCACAGTCCCTCTCCTTGACCTTCTAGCAGGGCTGGGCCTCAGGGACATGGACAGGAGACTTAGGACCCTGCAGACCAAGATCACAGGCAAGGGCAGAGGCACAGAAGCAAACAGACCATGACGCCGCCGACAATAAGTGCTTTTCTTGTAGGTGTTTTAAATAACACAAAGCCTTCAAGAGAGACCTTAGGCAAGTTCCCAGGGACCCAGTGCTGGGCTCAAAGAACTATTAGGTGTTATATCTCCATGTCCACTTGCAGCTCCAGGCCGGTTATTCCCATACCGTCTCTTACATGCTTACGGCTGCAACAGACTGTCTGAGCAGGGGCCCGAAGCCCCGCTGCCCACTTCCGGCCAAGGAGGCATCCTGCGTGGCTCTTCTGTTCCGCACACGCGGCTCTCCAGCACGTCCTTTCTGCAGCAGACCTGTCCCGCCTCCCCGCCCCGACTTTACTCTGGCACTGCCCCCTCTCACCGCTGCCCTCCCCACTGTCCTGTGGCCCCGGTCTCCTGGCAGGCACATCCTGGCCCCCGCCCGCAGTTTGAGGGACGCTCCCTTGTTCAGCTTGCAAGTAGCCTTTGTCTTGGAGCACGAATGTGCCTGACGGACGTGCTCACGGTTCCTCGAAGCCCCACCTGCACGGGCTTGGAAACGGGCCCTCCACAGTCTTTACACACCTGCGCCCATCCCACGGGTACCAGTCCTGCCGCCCTCCCCACCCCAGTAAGCCCCAGACCCCTTGTGATGAGCCCTTACGACAAGACACCCAGGATTTCTTGTCGCTGGTACTTCCCTTCGGAAGTGATGTGAGGCTGGAGGCAGTGCATTCAAGGAGAAAGGGGATGGACTTGGCAGTGGACACCCCTGGTTTCAGATCCTGGTTCTAGCATCTGTTGGTCATGAGACCTTGGGGAAGTCGTTCTCAACCCCTTGATCACACATTTCTCCATAGCAGCCAAGACAAGGTGACTGTAGGGCTGAGCTCCAAGTCTGACACATGCCTCAACAGTCCAGGGTCCACCCGTGCCCCCATTACCCCGGGCTAACCTCTTTTCTAGAATTTCTCCTATTGTATTTTAATCATCTGTTTATTTGCCTGTCATCCTTTCAGGCTCAAGAGCTCCTTGAGGGCAGGAATCACCTCTTGTGCTCTTAGCTTCAAGCCCAGTGCCTGCCTGCCCTGAGAACGTGCAGTCAGTGCAGCCCGATTGAGTAGAGCACAGTGCGGTTCTTCGAATATTGCTTTGTCCCGATCTTGTCCTCTTCCTCCGTAGCGCTGTTCATGTCTCAAATTTCCTTGGTCTTTCCTCTATGCCTATCTCCCTCTCTGTAATTGTTTTTTCCTAGAGTCACGATGTGTTCAGTTATACATCTTAGATTGTACATTTCATGTATTATCCTTTTTTAAAAATTTTCATTACATATACTATTTTAAAATTTCAATTAACACTTCAGTGCAAAAATTTATGTATAGTATATAGTCTTTGTAATATAGTATAGCATCTGGTATATACATTGTATATATAATAACATAGGCTTGTATATATAGTATATATCTGTAGTATATGTACAGTACACACATCTATAATATATAATGTATAGTATATACAGTAATATATGGTATATATTATATAGTATATATAGTAATATATAGTATGTAATATATAGTATACATTAGTAATATATATTAGAAATATAGTATGTATTACCTAGTACATTTTAGTAATATTACTATATACCATATACTATATACCATATATACTACATTATATATATTACTGTATATATCATATATATTATATGCTGTATAATACATATATAAGCAGTATATTACATATATTGTATATGCAGTATACATACTGTAATATATTATATTATACTTGCACGTTATACTTATATAGTATATAAAATATATAGTATATACTATTAATATGTAGTGCATACCATATATATACTATATTACTAATATATACATTGTATACTATATAATATATACCACATACAAAATAATATAATATATATTATATATACTATATAATATATATACTATACATGTTATGCACTATATAATATATACTGTATATAAAATAATATATTATATATTATAATATAGTATAATATATATTATAGTATATATATTATATGCTGTATAATACATATGCAATATATTATATATAGTATATACTTATATATATTGTTTATATATACACTGTAATATATTATGCTTATATGGTATATAAGTAATATACTAACATATTAGTAATCTGTAATGTATAATATATGTATAATATATATTATATATATAGTATAAAGCATTGTATAATAGTATATGGAGTATGTGTGTGTACGAGTTTGTGTGTGTGTGTGTGTGTGTGTGTGTGTGTGTGTGTTTTTTCACCTAGCATGTAGTTAACAGTATGAACCATGATAGTGGAATGTCCTTTTTGATCTCGCTGCGTTTTCACTGCATTTCATCCCAGCAAAGAGTGTTAGTGGATTCAGTAGTGCTGATTGGAAGCAATGAGAATAACTTTGTAACCTGGATATTCCTGAAGCCTTCGAGACCCACGGATTATTGTACCCAAAGATTGTCCCCAGGAAACGATGCGTGATCCGGAGCATCTGCCCAAGGACCGCAGCCCGTGGTTGCCCGGTGTCTTCAGGCCTCCCAGGCCGAGGCGGCAGAGTGATGGATCTCTCTCCGCGTCCCTGGGAAGGGCTTTCTCCGTAGGGCCAGCATCTCCGCTGCACGATGAGTAGTTAGCAGTGAGGGTCATGTGCTCACTGTCAGCTCATTGCTTATACATGTGGCTGCAATTTGATTGGAAGCTCTTACAAAGAGATCAATTTAAAAAAAACACCCATTTCTTTTGAAACATTCTGTAAGAATTCCATTAGTTCAGCAGGCAAACCAAGGCACAGAAATTCTAGAACAACAGAAAAAGCCGTGATGTGCGTGTGCCGTTCTTCCACAGCTATGGAGACTGTTTTACTTATCATGTAACCCATAAACCCACCACCAAGTGCTGTCGTAGCTATGAGAGAGTCTTTAAAAAAAAAAAATAAAACACTTTTTTTTTTTAAGATTTTATTTTTAAGTGATCTCTACACCCAACGTGGGGCTTGAACTCACAACCCTGAGATCAAGCGTTGCATGCTCTTCTGACTGAGCCAGCCAGGCGCCCCAGAGTGACCATTCTGGCCCGTGGCCGAGCGACCAAAAGCAGGGAGTGTCTGTAAGTGGACAGACAGCGGCCGTGGAGCAGGCCGGGCCGGTGAGGGTCTGAGCACAGTGGTACGTCACAGCCACCGCGGTCACCACAGCCCGGCTGACCTGCCGTGCAGACCCACCGAAGTCCGGCTCTACCTGGGCACTGCAGGCTGGGGAGGGGACGGTCTACATTCGTTTCTCCCACTTTGTTCTTTTCCATTTTGATTTGAGTGATTTCCTGAAAGTGCTGTTCTGTGTCCCTGATGGAATTGCATTCATGCTTGCTCATTTTTATTGATTTTTATGGCGTTCGTCTCTGGACTGTTTGCATTCATTCCCTCCATCTCTTTCTTAAGATAAACCCCCTCATTTTTCAACTCTCTCTTCTTGCGATTCTTGTAACTATTCTTCGAGCCCTTGACTCTGAATTTTTTTGTTTTTGCATTTCGTTAACTTGCTAGCTTATCTGAACTTTTCTTCGGAATCTTGGGTCATTCTTTTTATGAAGTTCTCCATCCACTTTTGGCTTATGCTCCTTTTTCATCACTTCCTTTTCCTCGGCGAGGGGCTGTTTCTGTGTGCAGGTTTTTGCGTTCATTCCTTGCTGGTAGGATTTGCTTTCAAAGAGAGCCGGTCAGTTGCATTAGAGCAAGAGGGACTCTTAGCTTTCGTCTGCGTTGGTCATTCTCAAACATCCTCACCCCAAGTACGTCATTTCCTTTGTCAAAGGCGGAGTGTGACATCCTCCCGGCTTCAGTGATCAAGAATTTAGCATGGCTCTTGAAAATCAGTGCAAGTCACAGGCTCTCCGTGAGCTGTGACCCAGCGGTCCACACCCCTCTCTCCATCTCGCTCATGTCCAGGAGACTGGAGGGCAGTGGCCACGGCTTGCCAGCCTGAGGGCTCCTTCACCCATTGTCCCTGCCATGTTGAATCTGGGCACCGGTTCCCTTGTCCACACCTCCACCCCAAATCACCCCTAACGAAAGCTCACTGCCTGACCTTTCAAGGACATTCACATGCAGAAATTAGCCTGCACATTTCAGTGAATGACGATTTAATCCTTCCAGTACTTGAAAGTCACCCCTGACTCCTGTGTTTCTCTCATATCCCACCACGCACCCATCAACAGACCTCGTTGGCTCCATTTTTCCATACGTCTGCCATCAGTCACCTTTTTATCACTTGCATTTGCCACCACCCTGCCTCACGCCACCACCACCTCTTGCCTCGATATCTGTAAGAGATGCCCCACCGGGCTCCCTCCTTCCTCCTTTGTCCCCACACTCGATGCAGTGGGCAGGGTGGTCCTGCTCAGTGTAAGGCAACTGATGTCATCTGCCTGCTTCGAATCCTGGAAGGCTCCCTGTGTCGCTCTGGCTCGTGGAGCCCTGTCCGCTCTGGACCAGCAGCGCGTCTTCGCCCTCGTCTCCCGATCCCACCACCCACTCCCCCCCCGCCGCCCCAGCTCCCTCCGCTTCACCCATGGGGCCTCCTGGCTCTTCCCTCGCCTGGCACCAGCTGTTCCTGCTGGCCTGAAGTCACATCCCTTCTCCGTGCCGCTAACTTCCTCACCTTTTCAGGGTCTTGCTTACGTGTCACCTTCTCATCAGGCTGGCCTTTCCTACATCACTTAGTACCACATCTCGCCCTCGCCCTGTGTGATCTCATCCCCCTTGACTTGGTTTTACTTTCTCCTTTTCCCTGGTGCTTGTATACTGTTGCTTATGATCTGTCCCTCTCTCTTAGAAATGGAGCTCCAAAGAGGCAGGAAAATGATTTTGTCTACTGCAGCATCGTTGGGCCCAGAACCAAGCCCGTCCCACAGTAGGCCCCCAGTAAACACCTGTGGGATAAAGGAAGGAGTGAATGAACGCATGAGGCAGAGACAGCCAGGGCCTGCTCAAAGTCAGAGGAGACCACCCTCAGACCCCCCTCCGAGTAGGTCGGGCTCTCAGCAGAGTGCGGAGGTCAGGGCCGTAGCAGCTCCTTGCCTGGTGGAAGAGGGAGACTATTTTCTTTTCATTCTTCATTACTGTTTGCAGGGAGTTTCCACCCCCTCTCCACTGTTCCCACCCCCCCCCCCCCCACTGTCATGAACCAGACCAAAGTTCATTGTCAAAGAGCTCAGGATAGGGGCGCCTGGGTGGCGCAGTCGTTAAGCGTCTGCCTTCGGCTCAGGGCGTGATCCTGGCGTTCTGGGATTGAGCCCCGCATCAGGCTCCTCCGCTATGAGCCTGCTTCTTCCTCTCCCACTCCCCCTGCTTGTGTTCCCTCTCTCTCTGGCTGCCTCTCTCTCTGTGTCAAATAAATAAAATCTTCAAAAAAAAAAAAAAAAGAGCTCAGGATAATTGTTGGCAGCCCAGAGCCTCTCTTGTCACTGGGCCTGTGTCCGCCTGGACCCCCCTCCTCCCCCCAGCTGATGAGGACCCTGCGGGATGGGCACAGGGACCAAGTGCTCCTGGTGGAGGGGCTCTAGGAGGGAAGGGCAGCTCAGTCACAGCTGTCAGAGGCGTCCCCCAGTCAGCGCAGGGCAGATGTCTCCATTCCCTGCTACAGTAAGAGATGCCATCTCGCTGTCACCAGCAGGCCCACTTTGAAGTCTCTTAGGCCTCGAGCCTGCAGCCCATGTGAGCGACGACTGGCAGCTGTGGGTCTACATGTCCCTCCTGATGTCTGGGGCAGCCGCGCCTCCCCTCCCTCCCGGTGGGACAAGCCGATACCCCCCCTGCCCCCCGGGCCTGGCTCTCTTCTTGGATCCTCAGTCAGGGATCCAGTCTGCTACCAATGCTGGGCGGCCCGTCAATCTCCCGAGCGTGATGACATCATAGGCCTGTTACGCCCATTGGCTCTCACTCTGCTTTCCCGGGTGAGGTGCTGGCTCCAAGTACCTGTGATGAGCCCAGGCGTAACGGGGGAGATGGGGGAACAGGCCGGGCCCTGGACCCCAAAATAGAGGCAGAAAGACAAGAATCAAGCCACCAGCCTAGTGTGGGCTGTGGTACAGCAGACATTCCAGCACCCACGGTCCCTGCCTTCTGATGGTTTGACTTAGAATTTCTGACTTTACGATGGTGCAAACGCGATAGGCATTTAGTAGAAACCGTACTTCAAGTGTTGAATGTGACTCTTTGCCCGGGCTGGCGATACGCAGTCTGGAAGTCTCCTGACGCTGGGCAGCGATGCCGCGGCTCCCAGTCCGCCAGCGATCGTGAGGGTGAACGACCGTCACACGTACGGCCATCCTGCACCCACACACCCATCTGTTCTCCGTGTTCAGTGCAGCCCTGAGTAAGTGACACATACTATTAAGCACTTTATTCTAAAATAGGCTTTGTGTTAGATGATGGTGCCCAACTGTAGGCCAATGTCCATGTTCTGAGCACATCTGAGGTTGGGGGAGCTAAGCCATGGTCAGGCGTATTAAATGCACTGTTGACTTGACAATATCTTCAACTTGCGATGGGTTTATTGGGACATGACCCCATCGTAAGCCAAGGAAGATCTGTATCCCTGGGTCGTGATCCCTGAGGCTTCTCTTCCCCTTTCCTCAAGTTAGCACACTCAGAACATTCCTGGAATCTGTCCACGTCTGCCACCTGGGTGGCCATCAACCTGGTCCACACACCGCCATCTCTCTCTTTAGCCAGGAGACAACCTGAACGACCCAGCCATGGTCCAGCTGCCTCCCCTGTAGTCCGTTCTCTGCAGAGCAGCCAGAACGCTCAGGCCCTTCCCTCACCTCTGAATCTTCTCCTCTTAGAGGTGGCTTTACCTGTAGCTTTAGCTTCAGGGCCTGCCATGTTGGGCCCCTGCCAAGGTCCTGGGTGGGGGCAGCAATGTGGATGATGCATATTGTCCACTCAAGGATTCACTGGGGTCCAGTTTGTTTAAGAACATTCTCTTTTTGGGGCGCCTGGGTGGCTCAGTTGTTAGGCGTCTGCTTTCAGCTCAGGGTGTGATCCTGGCATTCTGGGATCAAGCCCCACATCAGGCTTCTCCGCTAGGAGCCTGCTTCTTCCTCTCCCACTCCCCGCTTGTGTTCCCCCTCTTGCTGGCTGTCTCTCTCACTCTGTCAAATAAATAAATAAAATCTTTAAAAAAAAAAAAAAAGAACATTCTCTTTTTGGTACCAAGTGTTCAAAATCCCTGCATATCTTATACGTAATGCACTTCAATTCGGGCCAGCCACACGTCAAATGCCCGTGGAGCACCTGTGGCTGGGGGCTACCGCATCACATAGTGCAGGGGAGAGAATTTCTCATACGATTTAAAATCTGCACAGCCATGGAAAAACCTGTTTTTAAAAATAATATTCAATCCTGTAAGGAAAAGCTCATAAAATGAGAGTATGTGAAAAAGATAGAATACCAAAACCAAATAAAGTATGATCCCACTTTTGTTATATATAAAAAGATGTGTATGTTTATTCGAGTGTGTAAATTGATGTGTCACTTGCAAGGAAAAGCAGCAAAATCCTAACAGGGGCCATTCGAGGAAAAGGAATTGTGGTGATCTTAACTTCCTCCCTTCATATTTTTTCCACTATAAGCATGTGTTGTTTTTAGAGTCCGCAGGGAAATTATGTTATTGTTAAAAGAGATCAGGGTATGTTCAGCTATCTTATGCCATAACCTGGCCACAGTGACCATTCGTGGGTGTGTGGCGCTGGGTTGGAGAACTGGTCTCAATCCTTCACCCCGTATCCCTGCACTTGCCACGTGACGTGGTTCCTCGTAGAGAAGGAGGAATGAACCTCGGTCTCTTGGCCTCTTGACATTGGGGTCGGCCCATGTCTTCTTTCAGTCAATGTGGAAGTGACTGTTGTCAGTTCTGAGTCAAGGCCTTAAGAGGAATCACATGTTCTTGTGCGCCTTCCTGGGCCTCTGCTGATGCCATGAGGAGAAGATGCCCTGGCCAGCCCACTGGTCCCAGGAGGGTGACAGACACATGGGACAGACCTGCGTCGACTCTGCAGGTTAGAGCTGTCAACCTTTAGATGTGTGAGAAATGCCTACTTGCTGCAGAATGTCACATAGATTTGGGGTTGTTTGTTCCCAGGCTCTAGCTGACTAACACAGTGCTGCTGAATGGCTTCACATGTGCTCAAATTTACTCAGGAAGGCAGAACTTGATTAGAATTATACATGAGAAAGCTCAAATCTAGAACATTTAAAAAACAAAACAAAACAAAAACAATTCCTAAGGATCTCCAAGGCAAAAGAAGCCCAGACCATACCTTCAGGGAACTTGGCTCCATTTCACATGCTCCTGGTTACTAAGACCTAAAGTCGCAGAAGAAAAGAATGCCCTTATTCTTAGGTCTTATAAATTCCTGGGGATGCCAAGTGAAAACCTCCAAGCGTCTCAGACTAAGAGTACATGTTTTTGCTCTTACAAAAATTATAAATGGCCATTGTAGAATATACAAAGAAAACGCATTCTTAATCTTATCACCAAGATACTGTCAAGCCTTCATGTATACATATGTGGTTCTATATGTTTACGTTTTTCCCAGGAAATGGAGAGCATACTGTAACTTCTGTTCCATAATCTTCTGTTTACAGTTACTATATCACAAGCATCCTCCCTTACCATCTAATATCTTCTGCAGAATCATTTCTAATTGTGGAATTCTTGCCTAGGTGTCCACTAAACAGACGGGCCATAAATAACTTTACCTAATTCCTGGGGTAACATGTGCAAATTACACCCAGGTTTTAACTACCATAAACAACATTGTATATATTCAATACCCACGTACATCTCTGATTGTTTCTAAGGGTTGAATTCCTAGAAGTGGATCACGTCTGGGATTACCACCTGGAGATCGATGGGGTTATGTGCATTTATAAAGCATCTTACCTCTTCACCTTACCTGTCTTCGTCCGTCCGATGGGAAGGTTTGAAGTTGGTGACCTGCGTGATCATTGTCACTCCCATGGGCTTCTGTTGAATCCAGCTCCTGAGAAGGAAGTACCCTTTGAAACAGCATCATCCAAAGTAGGGTAGCCCAACTCTATCAGATCTTCCCAACCAAAGAGCAGGACCCTTAGGGGAACAAGCAATGGAAAAGGCAAGTTATGAGGGTGTCAATGTGTGGAAAGTGCCAGAGACATGGATCGAGGATTATGCATTTAGGGCTCACAAAGAGTGGGAAACTTAAAGGCAACAACACAAGTCCCTGAATACAGGGGTTCCCAGGAGGCATCTGAACCAACTTCACAGCCAAGAGCCCTGAATCTGTGGCTCTCTAGTCCCCACCCATGATTCCGACAAGGAGGCAGAGACACTGTATTTACCATCTGTAGACTCCCTTCCCCTTGCTCGAGTGGGCCTTTGTCTCAGGTCCACTGGCCAGTCCTGTGACTCTGCCTCATTCTGATGTGACGTGTAGAGGGAAGAGCCTGGGGCCCTGCTGCACACTCAGGAGTCTGGGTTCTTCTATTAACCCTCTGGGTCTCCTGGGACACCATTTCACCTTTCCTGGGATGGCAGAGACCATCCACCTGTTCACCAAATATGGCTCTTCTTCTCCCTGGGCACACAGCAAGACTCCATCTCCCAGACTCCTTTGCAGATGGGTAAGACCATGTGACTGCACTCCAGCCAATAGAATGTGAGCGGAAGTGACACAGGCTGCTACCGCGTCAGGTCCTTGAGATCCTTTTTCAAGCTTCTTACCTTTCTTCCAGCCTGACACGGACAGGCAGGAAGACCTCAGCTTCAAAAGCCAGGTGCTGAAGACGGCAGAGCTATAAGATGACAGGGCCCTGGGCCCAGGATCACCCTCTGGGGAAGCCATCCGCCCATCAGTGAGACTTATTCTCTGCTTGGGCGAGACATCAGCTTGCGTCACGTGGGACCCTTATAAGCCAGGGCTGGGTTCTCAGAGCAGCGAACACTGTCTTCAGTACCACTCGGGGCAGCATTCACTGAGGATCTGTCTTGTTGTGCACAACCCTGGGCTCTGCGTACGATGCACGTTTGCCCTTTCATTCCCAGCAACACAACCATGACCTTGGAATGATGATCCCCATTTTTCCAGAGCACTGAATGAGCCAGAATTCAAATTCAGGTCTTCCAGATCCCCATCCCATGACCGGCACAGCTGGAAGGATCTGGAGGACCTGACGTGAGTCTGACGGGCTGAGCACAGGGGGGTGGCATGTGCGGCTGGAGTCTGGCAGTCCGGAGGCCGGGCCATCACCTGCAGAGATCTCAGGTAGGGGGCTGGCCTACCACACTCCCATTTCCAGTCTGTCCCATGCAGCAGCCGGGAGAGGATCCATCACACGGGGTCGTGTGAGGATGCTTTTCCTGATTATATTCAAGGACAGCATTTTCTTCCCTTCCACTGGGTACGTCCAAAGCTCAGCCTTGCTGGGGGAACGGGGATGCTGTCACCATTATTCATTGTTACCTAGGGAGCCAAACTGCCTTTGATGTTTTCTTGACCTGACTTCCTTCTTCAAAGGTCCCCTATCAACAGTCACTCTGGTTTCTACCAATTTGCTGAGATGAGCTATGTCCCCAAGGAGAGAGCTGACTGTAAACTATCAAAGGGAGCAGGGAGAGGGTTTGATTTCATCTGGGGCTGGTTCGGGGGGTCTGGTCTGAGGGAGGCTGCCCCTCAGAGCTTCGAGTGAGAGCTCCCACAGAAGCAGCGGGAGGTCTGGGTGCTGCTGCGTCTGGCAGGTAGAAAGGGCTGAGGGGCACGTTGTCCCCAGAAGGATGATTTGTGTCATCTCTGGGGGACCCCTGCGTGAGCGAGCCTCGGCGGCTAGGGCTCAGATCTCCCCCACCCGCTCAGGTCTCTGTGACCTGCCCCCGACTTCCTCTCAGGACCTCACGAACCTATTTGTGTAACTTCGACTCAAACAAGCCCGTTACTTTTGCCAAATAAAGCCAACAGCCATGGCTGGCTTTGCTCGTTCGTGGCATTTTAGAGCCAGAGGGGACTTCAGATGTTACAGAGTCTAACCCTTCAGAGACCGTGACTTGTCGACTGCTCAAACACTTCTGATGGCCCCGCTTTGTGTTTGGATAGATCCTGACCCCCTCAGCCCACATTCGAGGTCAGTCCCGTGCGGACCCCCAGCACACCTCCAGGCTTGCCTCTGGCCTCTGCCCTGTGTGCAGCCTCACCCCTAATTGTAGTATAAATTGTCCTAATACATTAGGCACCCCCCTCCCCTAGTTCTGGGCCTTTCCACCAGTGTGTCCCATGTCTGTGGTACCTGTCCACTCTCCCACCTGGTGAAATGCTCAGCCCTGCCCAAAGACAAGCTCCAGGCGTCACCTCTCCCAGAAGCCTTCCCTGATCCCACCAGGAAGAACGAACCACTCTGTCTTCCATGCTTCAAACTCCTCTGTCAGAAGATATGGAGTCTTGACTCCTGTCTTCCCACAGAGACAGTGAGCCACTCTAAGTCGGGGGCTATCTGTTCTCTATATTTGCATTCTGAGTGTAAGTCCTGTTGTAGGACAGGCAGAGGAGCCTCGCACATAGAGTAACAGACTCATTAGGCAACCGAGCTCAATAGGAAACAAGAGGAAGAAGATTTTAAAAATAGAAACTTGTATCAAATGGGATCTTTTCAGTTTTTAGAAGCAGAAAACATAACATTGACTTCCCAATATAATAGAGGGAGTATACTGGCTCTCAGAACTAAAGAGTTCCAGATAAGGGCTTCAGGCGTGGTTTGATCATGGCGTCAGGTTAATTTTTTTTAAAACTGTGTACTCTATTGTAGCCACCTTTATACATTGATTTTGGCCTCAGGCTGGCGTCGTTCATGGTGACAAAGTGGCTACATCAGATTTCAGTTTCCTGTCCTCACTCTAACCATTCTAAAAGATAGAGTCCAATCATTCTCAAATCAAACCATAAGTCTCAGAAAATATCCAAGATTGGCACTGATTTAAATCCCTCTAAATCAGTTGCTGTGGCAAGGCGAATGTGATTCCTGAGCGGCTTAGACCGATCGTGCTCTACCTCAGTTTCTCAGGGTGGTGGGTGGGTCTCCCCCAGCCTACGAGGCTGCGCCTGATGCCCTATTTAAAAACATGAATTTCGGGTTTCCTTGCTTCCTCTTTCGTGCCCCAAGCAAACAGCCTGTAGCTATGCTATAATTCAGCTTCCGTGCTAGGTACTGAAAGCACACAGAAGATTAGGACAAGACTGTGACCTCACGCTGTTGACAATCTTACTGAAAGAGATTCTTGAAAATTATCTCGCCGGCAATGAGAAGCCACAAGGGAATTTCAAGCCGCTGAATGGCTGTAATCATCATGTGTGGCTGTGTAACCGATGACCTCAAAACCTGGCAGGTAAACACGGCGAACATCAACGATGCCATAGTTTCTGTGCGTCAGGGATCTGGGCACAGTTGATCTGGAAGCCTCCCGCTCAAGGCCTGTCACGTGTCTGCAATCAAGGCATTAGTGGGGGCTGTCCCCTCCTCAGAGCTGCCGAGGGGAGGGCCTGCTTCTAAACTCACTCTTGGGCACCTATGTCTCTTCTTAGGACACGGCAGCTGCTTTCCCCCAAGACTAGCAATCTGAGAGAGAGTGAGAAGGAGCCCCCGATCTGCTATTAGAAATGAATCCCATCCTTTCTTGGCATGTTCTAGCTGACAGAAGTGAAGCAGTGATATGCTGGTGGTGGGTATTAAGGAGGGCACGTATTTCATGGTGCACTGGGCGTTATACGCAAGTAATAAATCATGGAACTTTAAAAAATAAAAAACAATAAAAAAGAAAGAAGTGAAGCAGTGAGCTCAGTCCACACTCAATGGGAGTGATTTACACAAAAGTGTGAATTCGAGGAGGGGAAGATCACGGGGGACCATCTAAAAGGCTGCTTACTGCAAGGACTGACCAACAGCTCACCATCCCAGAGTGCCCCATCACATCAGCCTGCAACCTTGTGGAGCAGTAATTAACAAAGGAGTTAGAAGCCAGCAGGAGAAAATTGCGCTGGACTGGATGGGTTCGTTTAGTCATTCAACAAACACTTGAGTGTCCGCTATGAGCCAGGACTGTGCTAGGTGCTGGGGCTGCTGCTGTGCCAGAGATAGACCCTGTCTCCCCACATCAGTGTCTAGCAGGCCGCGACTGGCCGCCCAGGGGAAGGCAGTTGGTGTCTAGCACGAAGAAAAGTTGAGCAAGACATTCACCTTGAATGTTGCAGAAAAGGACAAGAGTCAAAACTGTGAACAACAGCCCTCACCTTGCCAAACCTGTCTGAGGAGTCAAGGAAGGTTTCCTGTAGGAAGAGACATTTCAATTGAGCCCTGAGGGAGGAGGAGGGGAACCAGGAGAAAGGGTGGGCAGAGGGCAGCATAGGGCGGCCTGGGTGTAGAACTGGGGGGTGGGCCTCTCTCTCCATCATTCCTGTCCCACCCCCAGATCTGTCTCCCCATCCTTCCAGGGCTCAGCACCTTCTCAGAGAGGACTTTCTAGTCTTGACAGTCCAAGGTCATTACAGCCAGACTCCACACGTCACCCCGCAGCACTTTCTTCCCAGGCCTCTCCCGCCTGGCGTGCTCCCGTCCTGCAGTGCTCACCTGTCCCATCCTGCCTCCCTGCTCCAGACACGGGCTCTCTCTGTTCACTGTGCACCCCGAGACCCCACGCAGGTCTGCACATAGTAGGCCCTCAGCGAGCCTGGTGCCAGGAGTGGACCCGAGCCGACCCTTCTCCAGCGTCACGCGTTTTCTCTCTGGGGATCGACCCCTGTCCGGAGCAGCGTTGTCCCCGTCCCTCCCTGGGCTCTTCTCTGCGGCAGGAGGCGGCTCAGTGCCCACAGGCCCGCGGCAGCGGCCTCACCCGGCGTGGTTTACGGCTCCTCTCTGGGCCCCTAACAGCAGCCACATTTTGAGAGTTTGGAGAAGGCACGTAAAGGCCAGTCCAGCGGATAAATCACGTCTCTTAAATGGGCCAAACATGGATTTACACATCGCCTGTGACAAACGCATCTTCAGGGGCCGATCTGGCAGCAAACAGCCCTTCTTCCAAAGGGCGCCCGGGCCCTGGGAGAAATGACGAGGTCTTTCTTAGGGTGCTTATGATTGCCGGTGCTGACAGGCCGACGCCCAGCGCTGCCTTCCGCTCGGAGCTCCCATGCACCCCGAGCTGTCTCCGGACCTCCCAGGTAAGTGTCCTGCTCCCGGGGGTCCCCGTGTGTCCAGTGTTTGCCCTCTGGGTTCCCACCTCCCTCCCTCCTGCCCACAAGCGCCCTTTCTCCCCCACCAAAGTCACAGTGCCACTGCGATCACCTCCTGCCACTTGCCTGTGTCCCAGCACTGGTCTGGTGCAGGCTCAGGGGAGAGGGAGCCAGACCCACTGAGTCACACAGGCCTGGGCTGCCTGATCCCCTAGTCCCCACACTAGTGGGCAAGGGCAACGAGGCATCTGGAAGGAGAGAAAAGGTGAGGATTATGAGCTCATCTCTCTAATGGCCCTTCAAGGAGCTGCAGGACAGTGTGGCTTCCTGACGTCCTGCTAAAGAACATCCTGAGGGGCACCTGGGTCCCACTCATGCCCCCACCCTTGTCCTTCCTTCCTCAACCCGGGAAGTCCCTGCCCAGTGCGGCCCTCTCTGTCCCACAGAGATGTCTCCTGCCTTTCCATCCATGGCTCAGCCAGGGTCCACCCCCTCATCCTCCAGTCACCCCGGTCTGGGGCTCCAGGACCCTGCACAGTTGTCCTGCCTGATCTCCACCCCATCTGCACAGCCTCCAGCTTGGACCAAACCCCAGCAAACTCTGCTGGACCCTGCAGTGGCCCCCAGTGCAACCCCCATCCATTCTTGCCCTCACGTGCCATCCTCCCCGGTGGCGGGCAGGGAGACCTTGACAAAACACTGAATCAAAAATTAAGTCCTTTGAAGTTCTCCCTGTCCGCCTTGGGGGGGGGGGTGGCACGTGGGGGCAAGAATGGATGGGGGACGCACTGGAACCCACTGCAGGGTCCAGTAAGGGATGGTGTTATGGACCAAATGTGTGTGTCCCTGCCCTCCCCCCAAATTCATATGTTGAAGTTCTAACCCCCAATGGGATGCTATTGGGAGGTGGGGTGTTGGGAGGTGATGAGGCTTAGTGAGGTCATCAAGGCAGAGCCCCGTCATGGGATTGGTGTCCTTGTAAGAAGAGGAAGAGAGATCAGAGCTCACTCTCTCCTTGCTCACACAGGAAGAGGTCATGGTAGCGTATGGCAAGATGGCGGCCGTCTCCGAGCCAGGAAGCGAGCCCTCCCCAGGAACCCTTCTGCCGGCGCCTTGATCTTGGTCGTCTCAGCCTTCAGAGCTGAGGGAGATAATCGTGTGTCCTAGCCACCCCGTCCATGGTATCTTGTTACAACAGCCCGAGCAGACTAGGCCACATTGTGAGCCTGAATCATCATCCAACGTAGAGTTGAGAAGACTGAGGCACCAGCGGCCACGTAACTGTGTGGGGTCACCCGGCCGGCATGGGCAGAGAAGGGGTGACACCCAAACAGTGTGTTGCACGTCCGTGTCCCAGACTCTTGTGCTGAACTGCCTCCCCACCGCCCACTGGGTCCGGGCATAGGCAGATGGGTTTTTTTGTTGTTGTTGTTGTTGTTGTTGTTTTAAGATTTAATTTATTTATTTTGACAGAGATAGAGACAGCCAGCGAGAGAGGGAACACAAGCAGGGGGAGTGGGAGAGGAAGAAGCAGGCTCATATCGGAGGAGCCTGATGCGGGGCTCAATCCCAGAACGCCGGGATCACGCCCTGAGCCGAAGGCAGACGCTTAACGACTGCACCACCCAGGTGCTCCAGGCAGATGGGGTTCTAATCCTGGCTCTGCCCCTCACCAGCTGAGTGATCTTAGGCTGGCCCTTGGCCTATGGAGCCCGACTTCGTCTCTCCAAGAGCAGGAGGAGGGCTGCCTCCCCCAGGCCTGCGGGAGGGCTCAGCCAGGGAGAGCAGGCCTGGCTGATGCAAGGTAGGAGGCCTGCGGCTGGGCCCCACCCCGAGGCACTTGCAGGGTAAGTGTGTGCATGGGAGCCTCATCCCTAACCCTTCCTCTTCCCAGCCCCAGCTCTGTCCTCAGCCGCCAAGGCCTGACTCGTGCCTGAGTCCATGGTCTGCCCATCCAAGAGCCATCTGTACCTTCTACCCTCTCCCGCCAGCTGCCCTTTGGCCCCCATGGGCCTCGGGGTGCTCACACAGGCAGTGTGGGCTGCTTTTCGGGGAGCCACCTGAGGAAGAGTCCTGTACACGATCTAAAATGGGTTTGGGGCCTTCGGGCCAGGAACTCTAGGAGCCGGACTGGCAGGGCGTGGTGCAGAGGGGAGTTACAGGCTCAGGGGTCACGTCCTCTGGGCCCTGCAGAATCCCTATGGGGCTGCGGAGCTGTGGGGTCAGAGTGCGGCCCTCCCATGGGAGGACGCAGGGCAGGGGCCCTTTGCTCCAGGCCTAAGTGTGGGTTCCTTGAAATGTGGGTCCCTTTCCTCCCCGATCTGCCTCACCCCAGGGCTTCCAGAACCACCCACCCCCACCCCACCCCTGCCTCGCTCAGCTCAGCCTGGCCCGGCTCAGCCCACCGGTCTGCTCGGCTCCGCTCAGCACAGAGCGTGGCTGATGAAACGTTATCAAAAAATCTCAGTGTGAGTTTTCCCTGCGTGTCAATGCTTCATCTTCTCCCAGCACGGCTCCCTGAGCATCCCCTAGCGGGGGGAGGGGAAGGAACAAGCCGCCCTGGCATTTATGGAGATAAATTGTGAGAGTCTGCAAGGCTGAATTGTTAAAAATGCATCTTCGCCCACCGCCGATGTCGTGAGTGCCGCTGATAAGTCAAGTTCTCTTTATCTTCTGCGAGTGTCTGCGCAGAGCGAGGGCTCCGTGCCCACCTCCTCCCACTCCGGGCGTCCGGACTGCAGGGAAGTCCCCAGCCCCGATCCAGCCTGGGACGGCAGTGATTCTCCCCGACGCTTGCCATTCTGTTAGGAGCAGTGCCCTGGAACGCTCGTTCCTTGTTGCCTTCTGCGGAAAGGCACGAGGGAGTGACTCTCGCTGAAAGGCAGCTACGTTCGGTCATTTTGCCGGCTTTGTCAGTCAGCTGTTGGGGGGTAGCCCTCCCCCAACATGCAGAGGCCTCGAACAAGAAGCACTGAAGTGGCTCATGGGGCTGGGGACCCGTGGAGGCCGGCTGGCGAAGGACCGCTGCTCGCACGTCCGGAGGCAGTGAGCAGTGGGCAGGGGTGGGCTTGGCCGGTCTGGCTGGGCTCTCCCCTGCCCCTGGGGCTCTGCTGCTGCTGCTGGGCTGGCGTGACTCTGGTCCATGGGTTGGTGCCTGGACTTCCACCCGTGGCGGTCCTGGGGTCCCGGGGAGAGAAGGAGAAGCAGTTTCCTGATGTCGGGGGCAGAGGCAGGGCCATGCCACTTTGGCACATTCTCGAGGCAGAGCAAGTCACAAGACCAGGCCAGATACAAGGGGCAGTGGGGGCCGGGGGAGGGGGAGGCCACACGTCCATGGAAGGAAATGTACAGTCACCTGGCAGAGGGCCGGCATGCAGACTGAGGGCTCTGAGAATAACTGCAGACAATTTTGCCAATGACCTAGCTCACTCACATCATGACTTCGAATCCCTGAAGCCACCCTGTGAGGGAGGAATCAGTCATCCTGTTTTTCAGGTGAGGAAACAGACCAAGAGAATCATTCCTTCCTCCTTCCTCTCCACTGGGCCTCCCAGTGTTCGGGGCATGGACTGGCCTTGGGAAGCAGCTGAGACTGGGACAGGGCAGCCCAGTACTGGGGAAGCCCAAGGCAGGAGACAGACATGGAAACAGACCCAGGGATCTGATCCCAGCTGCAGAGAGCATCTTTGGGGCCAGAAACGCCCCCTGGGGTCATAGGAAGAGCACGGGGGCGGGATCTGATCCGGGTCTTCCCAGGCTAACTGTGTGCCCTTGGGCAATGTACTTGGCCTCTCTGAGCCTTGCTTTCCTCACGTCTGTGGGGAAGCAGCACCAATCCTCAGGGCCAGGGCAAGGAGATGTCAGTGCCTCTGAAACCCCAGAGCCCAGGGCCTGTCCCTGCTGCTGGCCTTCATCCCCCACAGCTTTCCTGAGTCCTGGTCCTACGTCTGTCACCTGATCGCCTCCAGCCTGGAGCACGGGACTGTCCACTAGATGGAATGCTACGGGAGCAGGACCCTGCCTGTCCCCACCACCCTGCACCTAGAACACTGCATGGGACACTACAGGCACCTACCACCTATTTGTTGAATGAATCAACTATTCCTGATTTATAGACGAGGCAGCTGATAGCTGACAGTCAGAGCAGCCGAGACCCAGCCAGGTATGGAGGGCTCCCAGTGCATCAGGACACCTTGGTGAGTGTTTCTCGGGTGCTTTGGGAGAGACCCTCAAGTGGGGCTTGAGTGTGACATGCTGGGGAACCTGGGACTTCCTGGCCAGCCCTGGCTCAGCCCTCACCTGTAGAAGGGCGAGGTGGGTCTGGGAGGGATACGCCGAGGTCACACGGAGGTCCCAGGACGCCATGACCTGGGGGCAGGTGTTTGAGGGGGGCACAGCTGGAGGTCCCTGTGCTTTCCGGGGCCTCGGCCCAAACCCTCTGCCTTGGCAGGAGCGGGCCAGACACCCGAAGCCAGCTGGGCTCAGGGCCTCTGCCCTTCTCCAGGCTGAGGAACTGAGATTGCTCTCCGGCCCCTGGCATCTCGCATGTACCCAGCTTAGTGTGAAAGGACCCTCGTAAGACATGTTTACTCCCCAAAGCTCTTCCGAGATGCAGAGTCTGACTGGTGCTCACGTGCCCCCGAGGCCCAGAGCACCTTGCCCTTGCTTCAAATGGTACAGGTCACAGTGGGAACCGCTTTCCACCTTCTCTCTGCTCTGCTTCCCTCACTTCTCACCACCCATGCGTTCCCAGTGTTCTTCTCCGTCTCCTGTCCTCGTGCTGTGCAAGTCCCTTTACATCCCCCCCCCCTCCCCCAGGCTTCCCAGTCCTGTTGCGTGTCCCGCAGCGCTCAAGGCCCCAGGAAGACTGGTGGTGCGTGAGATGACCGCAGTCCTGACCTGCCCTCCTGGAGCTTCTGGCCTGGAGGGGAAATGACAGGGAGAAGATGAAAACCAGACCCCTCCTGCCACCTTCTGGAGTCTAAGTCCAACTCCCTTAGGGGACCCCGGAGCATAAATCAGCGATGTCTCTGTAGGGAAGTGCCCAGGCTGCTGAGGGGGGGGGGGCACAAAAGTGTGTGTGTGGGGGTTCATCCTGTCGTTCGGGGACGGATCCCCGGAACAGAGCATGCCTGAACTGGGTGTGGTGTGACCGCGGGGAAGAGGGTGGACGAACACCTGGGCAGAGTGCGTCAGGGGACTCACTCCAAGGTCATATTTGTCAGGCGGATGAGCGAGCATGTAAGGAACCCACCCCCAACTCTCCTTTCTGGTGCCACACTGTAAACACGCCAAGGGCCCTGCCATTCTCGGGACGAAGACTCAAATCTGTAGCCTGGAATGCGTGGCCACACAGGGTCTCACCTGGGCCCCCTTCTCCAGGCCCCCACCCACTGCCTGCCCTTCAGCCCCATGGGTCTTAAAGCTCTTCATGGGCTCCAAACACCACCACCACCCTGCCTCCAGCCACAGGGCCTTTGCATGTGCTGTTCTAACAGCACTCTAACCAGGGCTAACCTGCTTCCAGCTTATGTATGCCTTGTTTGCTGACCTAAGTCCCTTGATCTGCAGCAGAATTAACTTACTTTCTTTGAAACTTGTGGACCACTGGTCTTGAGGAGTGAGGGACCCATCTTTCCCAGAAGATAGGGCCTGAGTCCATTTCAAAACAGCTACCTCAGATGCCAGCACGCCTTCTCAGGGTCATGTCCACATACGACTCACAGCCTGGGCACCTGCTTCTCCGGCACGGAGGCCCCTCCTTTGTCCCATGTCTTCCCCTTTACAACCTCCTAACTTCGCCCGCACGGGGAAGATGGGCCTTGAGACACGAGTCCACGTCTACCCAGATTGCCGGCTTCCTAAATAAAGCGACCTTTCCTCTCCCACCATCCCTTGTCCCTCGGGTGTTGATTTTCAAGTGGAGAGCGGCCGAACCTGAGTTGAGGACCGGTTCCGTGGGGTAGCACTGTTCCCCTGACAGATAACTCCTGCTCCTCCCCCAGACCCAAGTTCAGGCATCCAACCTCGGGAAAGCCGTGTCCAGCCTCCCCTGACCCCCACCGCCCATTATAAGCTCTCACGGCACCGGAAGCCTGTTCCTTAGACCCATGTCACTGTATTTAATTGTGTGGTCTTCTTTTTTTTTTAAAGTAAGCTCCATGCCCAACGTGGGGCTTGAACTCATGACTCCGAGATCAAGAGTCGCTCACTCAGTCGCTCACCAACTGAGCCCGCCAGGTGCCCCTAATTGTGTCACTTTAGAATAACCTCATCTCCCCTTCTAGAATGTGAGCTCTGTGGGGCAGCAGCCATGTGGTTTTGCTTACTGTCAGTTCCCCTCACACAGTGGCTGCCCCCTGGTAGGTGCTCCCCACGTCCCTGAGGACACACAGGAGCACTGTCACCACAGTCTCCCTCTGTCCCTGCGCTTGGAAGAGACGGGCTGTCCGTGCAGGGCTGGAACCTGTCTCAGTTGTCCCCATAGCCTGGTCTGCATGGAACTGGAATCAATAAACATCTTTTGAAGGAAGGGAGGGAGGAAGGGCAGGCAGGAGGGGAGGGGAGTTGAGATTTAAAGAATTTCTGACTCAGCTTCATGATCCTTCTGGAAAGCTGCCAGGAAAGGGGTGCGGCTCCCACCCCCACAGGGTGCTTCCAAAATAGTCCCAGCTTCACTGGCGCGGGCTCTGGCTCCCCAAGGACACCCCACGGAGCACGGATGCGTGTTTTCCTGCCCGCGGGCGGTGTCTACTTCTGCGGGCTCCGTGCGGGGAAATGCGCGTCCGCGGTGGAGCAGGGAGGGAGGCGGACTCATCTCCCCGACTGTGGACATAACGGGGGTTCTTACCTTCCGGGGTGCTGCTCACTTGGGGGATTTGCAGGGAATCTCCGGGGAGGAGACACTTCGGGGGAGGGGTCTGCGTCGTGTGTGGGGCTGACTGGCTGGTGGGATGTGGTCTGATGGCCGCATCAGGACACTTGTGAGACCTCCGTCCCCTCACAGCAGACGGGCAAGGACACTGCCATCCTCGCTCCCATTCAGGAGCGCCTGGGACAGAAGCCAAGAGAACAGAAGTTCCCAAGAGCTCCTGCTCTCCCTGCCCACCTCCCCCTACCTGGGAACCACCTCGAACCCGGCAGGACACAGCTCCACCTGTTCTGGGGTGGAGGGTCCCAGCGCCCCTGCTCAGGGAAGTCCCTGAACCTCTTCATGGAGAATTCCAGACCCAGAGGCCTAAAGAACTGGGAGCAGCGCATCAGGAGCTGCTCCATCCTCCCTGCATTCTCTTCTCCTCTAGTCTGTCCTTAAGGGCCCAGCTTGGGCTCCCCCTCCTCCAGGAAGCCCTCCCTGATGCTTCCAGCCCATGCTGACCTCTTCCTTCCCAAACTCCTCTCCTAGGCTCTGTGGGGCAGGGTGGGGTGGTGGAAGGAGCCTGGGCCTTAGTGGCAGATGCCTGTGGGGTTTGGACCTGGTCTGCCATCCTGAGCTATGTGACCTGGGGCAAATCACTTGATGTCTCTAGGACCCCATTTCCTCCATGTAAAACAGAGGCAGTAATTACAGAGACAACAGCCCTGCTGTTCGCCCTTTGTTTCCAGGTCAGCCTCCTTCGTGGGGTGAGAGGCTCTCTACAGTGGGGACCATGCTGATTTCTTGGCTCGAACCCACACTTTCTGTCTCCAGAGAGCTACTCGCTTTTTCTTTCAGAGGTTTTACTTGTAGTAGCACCCGACAGCTGGCCTGAGACATGAGAGGAGATGTGGTTTCAAAAGCATCACAGATTGACCTCATTCATAGCCCCCAGATAAATCAGTGCAGCCCCATGGCGCCTACTGCGTGCTGGGCCCTGGGCTTGCGGCTTTGCCGGGGAGACGGGTGCGTAGTAGGCTTCTCATTCTTGGCTGTTATTCTGCTGCTGCTGCTGGTGACACTCCCGCCCCATCCTCTATCCCCTCTCCTGCCATCGGATTTCTTCCCCTGACCTCCCCCTCCCCGGTAGCCTGTTTCCCCCAAGGCTCAGTCATCGGGAGGGGCTTCACTCCTTGTCCCTGGCTCAGTTCCTCCTAAGCCCCATCCCTGGGAAGGGGCACATTGGTTTTGCTCAGGGCTTCATCTTGCTCCGCTCACCTGGGAACGGAAGGTCCCTGCAGCCAGGCCAGCCGTGACAGGCACGCCGCTGGGTCCTTGGTTCCTGGTCGTGGTGTTCATGGCTCATAATCAGGACGAGGTCTGTCCTCCTTTCTCATCTCCCGAGGAAAGACCGTCAGAATAGGACTTGCGCCATTTCCCATGAATATCTCAGCAAGACCTTCCTGCCCAGAATCAGATTCTTGGAGCACCAGAGATGGAGGCACCAGGAGATCACTCAGTCCAACCCTTCATGGTACCATTGGGGAAACTGAGGCCCAGAGTGTGGATGTGACCTGCCCCAGGTCACTGAGTGAGTGGGAGGCAGAGCAGGGAGCAGGACTCGCTTGGCTGACCCATGGCTGATGCTGTCTCGGCTCCCGTAGCCACAGGGTCTCAGGCTGGGGAGGGCTGGGCCTGAATCCCAAGCCTGGAGCAGAAGAGGGAGGGGGAGTTAGATAGGAAGTGTGGGCCTGGGTGGGGTGGGGCGGTGGGGGGCGGGGAATGGAATGGAATTAAGTCCATGGAGTAAATGCCTCATGCTGGGATCCCTCAGGTTCTGGAGAGGACGGTGAATGAGGGTCTCCCCAGTCCTGACTGAAGCCAGTGGACAGACTTGAACCCAATGTCATGGCAGCCCAGGGTGAGATTGGCACAGGCGCTTGATAAAACAAGGGGGGGAAGAAAAGGTCAGTGATTCCTGGTGCTGTAAAGTTACCAACTTTTTTTTTTTTTTTTGGAAGGGTCTTTATGATGAAATTGTGTTGTTCTGACATTTTTGGAAAGAAACTCTTTCTGGAAGGCATTTGAGAGTAAATGTTAGTTTCTTCTTTTGAACTTCCTTTGCAGCAAGGGTAGAGTTTTGTACCTGCAGGACCTCCGCAGACACGTACCCAGGGATGCGTGATGTCTAATGTTCGTGCTCCCCGGCGGTGCAGGTGGGCGGACTGGCTCATCTGGGGGGGGCAGGGCTGAGAACCGGGCAGGGCTGGAGGCAGTGGTGGGGGAGGTGGGCCTTAGCAACGGCCTGGCCAGGGCAGCGTGCGTGGGACTAAAGGTAAGTGAGCGGCTCTGACAAGGGGACGTCTACGTACGCACCCGCACCTCTAGGACTTGCTGATGGCTCTGATTTGGGGGCCGTGGATGCCTGAGCCCCAACGGTGGGTGGCTGTGCCCTGCCCTGAGCTGGTCGGCTGGGGAGCAGAGGCTTGGGGGAGGAAATGCAGAGTGCTGTTTTGGACAGTAAGGTTTAAGATCCCGGCCAGGCCTCCAATGAAATGCCAAGCAGGCCTCTGGATGCGTGGTTAGGAGCTCAGAGAGGCTGGGGCTGGGGTGTTAATCTGCAGCCATTTGGCTTAGGGAACACAGAGTCATCATGGAACGAGGGACTCCTTCCTTTCATTACTGTTGACCTGAGTTTTCATAGGAGGATTCATTCTAGAACATTCTTTTAAAAGATAATTACTGAGAGTGCCCCTAGGCCCTGTGCTGGGGTGAGGATTGTGTGGGGCGTTGGTCAGAGGAGGCCCTGGGAGCCTGGGCTCAGGCAGGAAGACCGTGGAGGTGACCAGACCCGCTCCCCTAGCACTCCTCAGTGTTCCTGTGGAGGGGGCTCTGGGCAAGGAGTGGGGGGCTGGTTCTTCACCCCATCTCTCACCTCTGCCCTCAGCACCTGTGACCTGAGGGTCTCTGTGAGCTGCTTTTTGCCCTGCCCCTGCACGTTCTCTCTCCTTCAGCCTCTGCCCCTGCACTGGAGCCCTGGCCACCCTCTGGTCCCGTGAGGAATGGTGCGACAGGAGCCCCCTCCCACCCCTGCAAATGCTTAGTTACCCACCTAGCTCTGCAGCTGAGACACTTAACTCACCAGTGGGGACCGTGTGATGTGGAAGTCACTTGAGGCTGAGCAGAGATCAGGCCAAATCCCCTGGTGGACAAGGCCCCTAGGGTCAGGAGCACCAACCAGTGCCCCTGCAGGAGGATGGCTCCTCCCCAAAGGCGCGCGGAGAGAGCCCCCGGTGCGGGCCTGTCATGGGTCAGGATGGCATCCCGGCTGGGACCGGGAGCACAGGCTCCGGAGTGCCTCTGATGGGGCTCCTTCCCGCGTGGGCAGCACCCTTGACCCCTCCCTGCGACAGCTGTGACTAAGAACGCTTCTCTAGTGCGGGCTGCCAAGCGTGGGCGGTGTGCGCGTGAAGCCCACCGTCGTCCCATCGCTGCTGCATGTGAGACGCGCCCGCAGGGGTGGCGGGAGGGCCGTGGGAGCCCAGAGCCCCTCGATCGGGGCCTCGTGCTAGCTGCGATGCAAAGCTCTTCACTTCTCTGAGCTTGGTCTTCCTCATCTTCGAAATGGTCACGGTGGGGATCCGATGAGAACACCTGTGGGAAGGTGTCTGTGGACCCACGCACCACACGCCGTTGCCCGTGTCGGCCCGGCCACGCCCAAGGACGTGGGTGCCCAAGGTGGCTCTAACATGCTGTCGGGCCCTGCCGGCCCTGCCTCTGCACCGCCTCATTCATCCTCACCACAGTCCCAAGAGGCAGGTGCTGTCATTGTCTCCATGTGGCAGGTGAGGAAACTGAGGCACGGAGGGGCTGAGTGACTTACCCAAGGTCACTCGGTGAGTGCCGGGCAGAAAGGGGCTTGAACCCAGGGGTGTCTGAGCCCAGACTGTGCTTGTGCAGCCCACATCACCCCCACCCCCACATCACCCACGTCCCCCACTGCCCACACACTCTCCATGCTCCCTCACCCCCATGCCCACCACCACCCACAGCCCCCACCTCCATCCAGGCCACCCATACCCTCCCAGCTCCTCCCACATCCCCCACACCTCTCCCAACCCCACACTCCCCACACTGCCCACATCCCCATATCACCAGGAGGTGAGTGGAGGAGGCAGGCACAGATACCCCTCTCTCCAGGGTGCCACCCCCCACTTTCCCGTCACCTTGCCCTTTTGCACCTCCCTCATCAGCCCCGCCTGGCTCTTCTGTCTGACTGTCTCCCCACCCTCTCAGGTCTCGGCATCTCTGTGGTAAAGGACAGGCACCACTAGGAGGGTTGCAGGGCTGCAGGGCCGTCCTCAGCACTCAAGCAGCCCTGTCCTTGTTCCCGGCAGGGCCCGGGATCAGGGGTGCAAGCCCAGGATGAGTTTCCTTCCTGCAGCCAGGAGCCCGGACACAGTCCTTTGCTACATGCCTGAGCCTGTCTCTGTTCCCGAATCCTGTGGCTGCTAACAGGGGAGCAACTCAGGGTCCCAGAGCAATCTGGGGGTGGGACAGGGGAAAGGGAAGAGCCAGGGCACAGAGCTGCCTCAGTCTGGCAGGAACTGGCCAAGGGAGGAAGAGGTGAGGGTGAGAGAACCAGCACGTGCAAAGGCCCAGGGGCCTGACAGAACCCAGTTCCATCTGGTGCTGGGGATACTGTGGCGTGGCCCCAGTGCAGGGAGAGCATGTGGAGGGACCCGGGACGGAGGGAGGCCAGAGGCATCATGAAGAGTCTTGAAGGCCAGGCTAAGGCTATCTGTCTGGGGCAGCAAGACGGGGGGCCGGGGCCACAAGACAGGCCCACGAGGATGGCAGCCTGAACCCAGGCCGGGACAGGCCCCGTCAGCGCATTCAAAGGACAGCGACCCAGGCGTCTGTGGGGCTGCGCTTCCTTCACCGAGTCTCCCCCCTTCCAGGCTCACAAAGCCCGGGCCGTGGAGCCTGGGCCTGAGTCAAATTCACCCCTCACTGTGGCCAATTAATTTAACTGGTCATAAATTTGTAACAGCCTGCTGATCGATCGGAATCGGGCATCCGGCACCGGGGAGTCTCAGGGTGAAGGGTGTGAGCGTGGAAATGATGCCCGCCGGGTGGGTGCACTCACGTGGGTCCGTGTTTCCCGCCTGCTGTTCTGAGTGACTTGCGCGGTGCCTGACAGCCTCTGCCGTCAGCCTCAAGCAAGGCTCTGACCATCCGCTCAGGTTCGCGAACGCGCCTCACTGGCCGCGGTGTGGGTCCACGTGAGCGCGGCGTGACTCCCGCCAGCAGGCCTGTGGGAAGGAGGGACTGACATGGGGGGGCACCTTACAGCCTCCAAATGGCCCGGCTGCTCCCTGAACCCCGCCAGGTGATCTGCCCCCGTCTGTCTGACTTCGGAGCCCTGCCAGTGCCCAGCGCAGCATCCGCCCCGTGGTGGGGCCGCCCTGCCCTCTGGGGGGCTCCTACTGCACCGGCCAGAGTGGGCCCAGACCCAGGGGTTCGCGGAAGACCCCACATGCCCGGCAGAGAACGGCCGCACCTGTGTCCCCATGGCCGACCCCAGCTGGGGGATGCTCTCCGTCCTGCCCCCTCCAGCCTCGGCCTGAAGCCTCTGCACACCGAGGCCCTTCTCAGTCCCTTTGGCCTCGGCTGGGCTCGCGGCAGCCCCATCACCAGCCCTGCCTTACAGTGAGCGTGGGATTGGCACCCTGTTAAAATCCGTGTCTGGATCAGCCCCTGGCTGGAGGAATTAACTCATGTACACACAGAAAATCTCCGCAGACTTGTCTTCTGTTTATTCCAGAAACTGGAACATGCAGATAAGGCAAGCGGCTGGCTCCGGAACTGCAGGATGAACTGGTGTTCTCCATGCCGCAAAGAGCTGTGCATACATCCACTCTGTGAGCCAAGGGAAAACTCAGACCCAGTGGATGGAACGTTCTGGCAAGTGCTTCTCCAGCAGCAAAGGCCACCACTGGAATCCCAGCCTCTAAGGACCTGACTGCCAGCTTTTAAATCCCAGAGTCTTAAATTCCCAGGTCTTAAAGGAATTTTAAAACTACAAAAGCTTGAGTCTGAATCCCAGGATCTTAGATTCTCCTCTCTTAAACCTTTTACTTTAATGGAATTTTTGAAGTGCAAAATACTGAATCAGAATCATGGAATGGGAACCTCATGTCAGATCAAGGAATCTGAGGATTTCCAGGACTGTAATCATCAGCTTGCTTAGACGCCCAACTCACAGGCAAGTTCCCTCCACGACGTGCCAACAAGTGGCCTTGAGGCCACAGGTGTCACCTTCTCCAGGGAGCCCTTCCTCATGAGATCACAGGCTCTCATGGCTCCATCTGTGTTGTCTTGTCAGCCCTGCCGCAGGCGCTGTTTTATGCTTATTGTCATGATTATATCCCTGAGTTTGTCTCCCCCCATTTCCCAGACGTGAGCCCCCTCGGAGTGGTTTTGGGCTGCTTTGTTCATTGCCGGATCCCTAGCACCGGGCACGACATGCAGTAGGTGCTCAATCAATATCTGCTTAATGAGTGACCAAATGAATGATTCGGATGGATGGATGGATGGATGGATGGATGGATGGATAGATGACGGCTGGATGATGGCTGGCTGCCAAAGCCTCTGCTCTTCCCACAAGTATTTATGGACACCACCCACCCACCCCCAGTTGCTCCAAAGGCTGGTCAGGAGACCTGTGCTCTATGGGCTCCGTCAGGCTTCTGGGCTTCTCTGACCCTCAGTTTTCTCATCGGCAGGACTGGAACATAATGCCCTTTCAGAAGGCTGCCTTGGGGGCTGAACGTGGTGATGTAAGTCCAGGGCCATGTGTGGAGTGGCACACATGCCGTGGGACAGGAAGAGCAGTGAGGCCAGGAGCCAAAGTTGCCCTTGACTGGACTCTCTGCTCTGCCCCCACCTCGTTGTGCATTTCGGGTGAGCTACTGCACCTCTCTGACCCTCTGTCTCTTTGTCCGTAAGACAATTCTACTTGTCCCTAAAGGAGAGATGGGTGACCAGACCTAAATGGTGCCTCGAAGTCCTTCCAGGACCCAGCGTGTACCACTCAGGAGAGAGCCTGAACAGTCAGGCAGGACAGAACTGTCCTCGTCAGGCTGTGTGAGAGGCCCAGATTGACACGCGGCGCAGGCGTCCCAGTTGGAAGTAAACACTTCATTACTGAACAAGTTTTCCTAAAATTGATTGCATCGCCTGTTTCTCCGCATTTCTTAATTGCAAAACCAATTAGCTTTGGCAAAAGGGAGGGAAGACGGCGCTCAGATTGTCTTTGCAAACTCTGCCTTTTACGGTGGCCGCAGCGGGAAGCCAGAGCAGGCCGGGGAGGGCAGGGGCGGCCGCTGCAGGGAGTCCACTCCCATCCTCAGGGTGACCCCCGAGATTCAGGGAGACATGGTTGGGCAGACCCCTGGGGGCAGGCGGGAGGAGCCCGGCCCGCGGCCTCCTAGAGCAGGCGAGCTGAGCAGCCCTGCGTCAGCCAAAGGAGTGGACAGTCCCCAGCGGCAGCCAGAAGTGGCCCAACATCAGCGCCCCTCTGCCCCAGGACCCCGGGCTCGTTCCTCGTCTGACTCCATATAAGTGTTGTTGAACCAAGCCTGCTTCGTGAAGGCACAGCCGCCTCGTTTGCTGCTGTGTCCCTGGGCCTGGAACTGGCACATTATCTGCGTTACTATGGTTGATGAAGACACGAAGGGACGAAGGAAGGAATATCAGCTTAGAAGGAAGAATTCTCACAGCCAGGCTGATCCCGGTGGGGGGCACTTTGCTCTCTCGTCCAGAGGGTTTTGAGGACCCTGGAAGATCCATGAAGGAGGCAGATGGGAGAGAGTCAGATGTTGACTGGGGGGGACTCTGTCTGTCCTTATGACCTTGGGCCTTCCCCACTCATGACCCCTCTTCTCCTCCTGTGCCCAGAGCTTCTGGACTCCTCTGTCTCTCTGAGGGAGGCTGTGATGGTGCTTTACCCCCTCAAACCCAGGTTCGAGTCCACCTGCCCCACGGACAGCTGGGAACTCGGGGCAGACTGCTTGCCTCTCTGTGCCTCCTTTGCGACGCCTGTAAAATGGGACTAGTCCTGCCTTAAGCGTCTGTGGGCTGTGGAGAATGGAGAGGGGAAAAAATGCTTTGTAGAGGATTTTGCACGTAACCACACACACAGAGTTCATTAACATTCTCAAGGCGTTCCCTTCCAGCCCCACGAATGCACACGGTATGGACCGTAGCAGAAATGCTGCTGGGAAAGAGCCCAGGCAGCCAGACTCCAGGGGTCAACGTGCAACACGCCCCCCCCCCCCCATGAAAGCTTCCTGCCCAAGTCACCCAAGGAGGGGAGCAGGAGGCCCCGGGCGGCATGAGAGGGTGGGGATGGGGGCCTGGGGGTCAGGCAAGCGTTCCGTTCCCTCCTCCTTCCCGGAAGCCTCACTCCCCTGCTCGGAGGCTGTGCGGTATCTCAGGTCGGCACATGGGCCCCCAGCGTAAGCAGTGCGTGAGAGGAGGAGAGAGGACAAAGCCCAGGGTCAGCTGGACGCAGACGGACCCATCACACGTCGTCACTGGTGCGCCACTAGGCACACAGGCCCGAGAGGGAGTTTCCCCAGAGCCCCTGGCGGGGCAGGGGCTGGGGCTGGTGGCCAGAGGGGAGGTGGGTGAGTCAGGAGAGGCCCTGCCTGCGAGGAGCCCTTGAGGAGTGGTTCCCCGGCCCCGTGTGTGCTCTTCCCAGATGCTGGATACAGAAGCACACAGGCGTGCACGGCTGGGGTACCATCCGTCCCTCGACAGGGGGCTTCGGCTTTACTCCAGACTCTCACTGAGGCTTTCGGCTGGCGGGTGCTGGGCTGGCCTCGGCGGGGGACACTTCGTGAGTCTCACTCAGCAATGGGGCAGGAGTCTCCTCTCCTCCCCAGAGGCAGACATGTGGAACCCTCCGGGCCTGAGGCAAGGATTTCTCAGGGAGGCGGTCACTGGTCCGTGTCCATGTCTGCTGCCCTACCCAGCCCGGTCTCAGCAGCTCGCAGAAGAGGACGCCTGGGTCCCAGCTCCACCTCCACTATTGACCTTGAACCCTGAGACACTGCTCCAACCCTCTTCCCTGCGGAATGGGGTTGCTGAGCATAGCAACCTCAGAGAGGTGACACGACCCGTGAAGCTCTTGGGACTCCCTTGACGCCCAGCCGAATAAGCCTGAACCCGGAGACAACGTGGCCCAGCCTCAGCCCTGCGTCGGCTCCCCCCAGCTCGGCAAATACGAAGGGCTCGAGTCAGCCAAGCCCAGGTTCAAATCCTGGCTCAGTGTCTTACCTTTGTGACACTGGACATGTCACTCAACCAGGGCAAATGATCAAGAGGAGGCCTCTCCTCTCTCCCTCCCCCACTCTTCTCCTTCCTTGTCCTCTTCCTCTCCTTCTCTCCCCCTCCCCCTCCTCTCCTCTTCCCTCCTCTCCTCCTTCCCAGCTCCTCCCCCAACCATCTTACCATTCACTCTGCACATACTGAATTCTCTGTACTCCGAATCATACAATTTATTCAGCTATTCAGGGTTTTTTTTTTTAACTCCCCATACATCATCAGCATTTTCCCCATCACTGAAAATTCCTCAAAAGCGTGGTGTTAACAGCTTCTTAATGGTACCTCATTTAGATGCGCCAACACTGACCTCGCCGTCCTCCCCATCAGGCAGGCGCGTGGAGGATTGCAGCCCTTTCCTCGTGCACGTTGGGCTGTGATGGCCGTTGGGGGCCCCGTGCGCCTGGGGTGCTGACCACGTTCTCAGCACTGGGTCCAGCAGGTGGACTCAGGACATCGAGGAAAGCGATGTGTCTCAGGCTCAGGGACTTTGTCACCCAGTTGCCGCCCGGAAAGTTGGCCAGATGGACCTCCCCACCCCCACCCCTAGCCGCCCATGAGGGTCATGTCTCCCCACCCATGGCCCTGGCCTGTGGCACCTGCTTCCCAGCCACGTGAGCAGCACACAGATTCCCGGGTGTCCGCAAGCCTTGGGACAAGGACGAGAGGCAGCCGGGGGTGTGCAGGTGGGCAGTGGCAGGCGCTGGTCCCGGCTGACAGGTCACTACCTGGGCTTCTGTCCAGGTTGCTCCCTGGGGCCCGCGTGTGGTGCCATGGACAGGGAATGGATTTTGGTATCAGTCCACTGGACTGCAGCCCCAGATCACCACCCTGTGAGGGCTGGGTGCGCTCTCTGAATATCTGTCTCTTCTTCTGTACAATGAAGGCAAACATCCCCACCTTACCAGGTGCCCCGGGGAGCTGTATAAACACTATTTAGAGGATCTGGTCCAGAGAGGGTGCTTGCTAAAAGTGAACTCTCATCTTCCTGTGGGGAGGGAACGTTCTGCATCTCCTTCCCTCTACCCACTAACTGCTTCACAGGGATCAGAACCACAGTGCAGCTTATGATGGTGTCAGCCCCCAGGGCCCTCTCCGCACTCGCCCCTCACAGGGCTCACCTAACTCATCTCTTGCATGTATAATCCCACGCTTCTTGGAAGGTTCTGACCAGCACAGTCTGTGGCCCGAGGAGGGCGTGGGAGCTGTCCAAGGAAACCGGTGGGGAGAAGGTCTTTGGGGCTGGCTCACTGCCCTTGCACAGGTAGAAGTCTCCATCCTGGGAAGGCTGGGCATGCCACGGGGAGTGAGTGGCATAAAGTGCTGCCTTGGTTGTGAACGATTTTATCCGCGGTTCCCTGGGGAAACGCCTGTGGCAGGTGTGACGAGGCCGACAGTGGAAGGATGCGTGGGGCGGGAGGCGTGGGGCGGTGCCCGCAGAGACAGCGGAGGTGGCCGGGCACGGACCCACCATTTCCACTTCGTTGAGAGCAGAGCTCTGAGCGTGATCACATGGGGGGTGGAGGAGCGGGAGGTGTGGAGGAGAGTAGGTGTGACCTCAGGGGCTTGCACCACGGAGATCTTGGGGGATGGAGTGGCTCTGTCCTTGAGTGTGGTGTGGGTTCTGCCTACGTGACAGAATGCCACGGAACCATACATAGAAGCCACACGGGGGTCGATCTCCTGGTTTCGATATTGTGCTGCCGTCGTGAAGGTGTAACCGTTGGGGGAAACTAGCTGAAGGTTACATGGAACCTCCCTGTACTATTTTTGCAACTTCCTGTGGATCTATAATTATCATAAGATTAAAAGTTAAAAACAAGACAGGAATGGAGCAGGCGGCTTATGGCCACCCCCTCAGTAAAACGAGACATAACGATCACCTTGCTCAGTGATCACGCCCGAGCTGGTTGTGAGACCCGGAGCCCATCGGTGGAAGGTAGGGGTGGCCAGGGCCCTAGGAAGAACGGTCCTCAGCAGCGCGGCAAGTATATACCATGATGATTCCCCTTGACCTTCCCCCAAGGGACTGATGGCTGTTTATTCAGGTGACTGGGCCCTGGGGAAAGGAAATAACCAGTCTGTGGGGGTCCCCTGAGGACTGTGGGACATAAGGTCTAAACTCACATGGGCACCTGGAGACTCAGTTGGGTGTCCTAGCACCCACCGTTAGAGTGGGGGCCTATAGGACCAGGCGTTCAATCGCATTCCGGCGGCGGTCTGGCTCCCAGCAGGCCCGCTGGCTGTGTGGGCCTCTCCGGTGGCCCTTTCCCCAGTCCGAGAGTAGGTACTTGGAACTGATACACTTGGCAGTTGGGATAACCCCAAATTTGGGTCCCTGGCCTGTGGGGTAAGAACTACATAGTAAAGAAGGCCAAAGAAAAATCTTTTGAGGGGCGCCTGGGTGGCTCAGCCCATGAAGCTGTCCAACTCTTGATTTCGGCTCAGGTCATGCGTAGGGCTCTGAGGAGCCTGCTTGGGATTCTGTCTCTCCTTCTCCCACTGGGCACCCCTGCATCCCCCACCCCATGCCCTCTGTCTCTCAAAAAAAAAAAAAAAATCCTTGCAGCCGCCCCTGCCCTAGCCAAGATCACTTCCAGAAACAATACCACATCGGGGAGGGGGGGCAGGGGGTGGGGAGAGGATGGCCAGGGATCAGTGCCACCCTTGAAAGCCCAGCAGACCCTGTGTTCCTGTCATGTCTCCATTTAATCTGCAAGTCTGGCCCCTGTAGAAACGAGTGGATACTGGGAGGAGACCTCAGCATAGGCCAGGCTCAGACAGGTGGCGGCTTTGAGTGGAGGCGATGTGCGGGACCCAACAGGTCTCGTTGCCAGGATGACAAAGGCCCCGGGGAGGGGGTACGTGACCCGGCTTAGAGCACGAGGGACGACTGACATCATGCCGTAGACACCGCTTGTCTCCAGCTCTGCTCTCCGGACTCCGCAGTGTTGGAGGTTCTTGTCCCCGAACAGGCAGCCCACACCTTGCCCACACCTTCCTCTCCTGAGTCTCCCGTTAAGAGCGCCGGCCCACGGGAAGCCTGGAGGAGCTGCTCCCCAGCTCGCAGGGGCAGGGGGACTGCACGGCCGGTGGGGCTGCAGGGGGCTGTGGGGGCTTCGGGAAGGCCTCTGCCTGTGCACCTGCAGAAGGTCCTGACGGCCGTGGCCAGTTCTTCATCCAGGGACGCACTGGGCCACCTCATCCGAATTCGCATCCCTCGGGGCCTGGCTGCTCCATCTGCACCAGAACTCTGTCTGTCTTAAGTCTGTGGTGCGGATTTATTGGGCAATTGTCTCTAAAGTGCTCGGAACAGAACAGCGAGAGCTCAGAAAGCATCAGCAGTTAGAACGGGGCCTCTGGCCCCTGGTGAGCCCGCCTGAGCCCGGGGTCTCCGTCCAGGGACACCCACCCCGCAGCGCCCTGCGTTCTGCTGCTGCTCCCACCAGAGCCCTCCCTTCCCCTCCCTTTCCTTCTCCCACTTAACAAACAGCTTCATTTAAAAAGCCATCTGGGAGGATGGATGGCACAGGCACAGTTTGTAGAATAAGTTTTCAGGGAGAAGAGCCAAGAAATTAAAGGGACAGCACTTAGGATGCTACTCTTATGGAGCCCCGTAACTCTGACGGCTGGAGGATTGTTCCTGTATTATACAAATATCCCTCACCCCCTCTGCCCGGTGCTCTCTCTCCCCAGACAGGGGCTGCAGCGGGGGCTTTCCTCTCTGAGCCTCTCCCCTCCTGTGGGATCCCTGTGGGAGTCCCGGGGGCAGGTCCGTCTACTTCCGGGGTCTCCCAAGGCAGATGCGGGGCCAACAGGTAGATGCCTGTGAAGGAGAGATGCGTCCACAGTTGGGATGCATCATGGCCCTGGGGAGGGGTAATGAACTCCCCGTCTCTGGAGGTGTGCAAGGAGGACAGGTGAGCACTCATCAGAGGGACCTCCAAGGAGGCGAACCAGCCGAGAGGCCGAGACCCTGGGCTTCAGAGGCCGAGAGCTGGGGGCCGAGCCCTGACCCCGTCCCGAATGCGCTGATTACAAGGTGTCCGACCTTCAGCAACCCCTTACACTCACTGAGTGTCGGTTTCTTCATCTGGAAAATCAGGCAGAATAGTAGTTTGCCCGTTTCAGGGTTGTCATGGAGACTAAGTGACATAATGTGCGTGGAGCGCTGAGCGCAGAGTGCGTATTGTCATTAGTGGGGCAGGGGTGGGGTGGGCTGGGTTGTGACATCTTGAACAATCCGAGATCCCAACTGGCTTTAGTTTTTAAAACTTAAGACTCTAAGGTCCAACCATTCAATTATCCTAAAATTATAAGATTCCCTAAAATTCTAAGGCTTTAAGAAATTATTTTATTATTCTATTTGCCTAAGGCTTATTAGTCACCTGAGGCTGTGGGCTTCAGAGAAGCGTGTTTTGAAACCCTGAGCCTTCGGCGTACTTCTCCCAGCCTCACGCCTATCTGATGGACAAGGACTGTTTATCTCTGGCCCCTGCCTGACCTCAGAACTTCTGTCTTTATTCCCACCAGCCCTTCCCTTCTGCTGGGGTCCATTTTTATTCAAACTGGCCTTACCTACTGGATCTTTTGTCCCGGACACACACCAGACCCCTCAGTATTCCTGAACCTTCTGTGCCCCTGGGCTCTTCCTTCCCGGACCCCAACCCTGATCCCCATATCTGCCTGTTGAAATCTTCCTTTCAAGTCCTAGGCTGCAAGTAGAGCTTTCCTGAAGCTTCTCTTCCCAGTTGAAATCAGCAGTAATGTCCTGTTTGGTGTTTCCGGTGTGCTTTGTTCAAACCAGTAGGACAGCAACTGTCACCATCTCCTTCATTATTATTATTACTAAGGAGAAAACCTCTGGTTTTCACCCCATAGCAGACCCACTTCTGGCGTCCTTCTGAGTGCCCTCCCTGCTCCCCAAGGAAGACAGCTGCGTGGTCCTGACTGCTAAGAGGCGGGACGCTGGTCGGCCACACTCACTAGCGGCAAGGTCAGGGCACGGAAGGCCAAGGCGCCGGACAGGCTCCTTCCTTCCCCCTCCTCGTCTGCTGCCCACAGCTGGAGGCCAGTCAGCTCTGCGGACCCAGCCGGTGAAGCCAGGACGGAGGAAGCAGGAGGTCTCACTCGAGCCTCCCCTTGACCTCCAGGCCTGTCCCAGTCACCGCGCAGTCCGCAAAAGAGAATCCACTCTAGAGACTGAGACAAGAGCTTGAAGTGGGGAGCTGGTGACACGGGCCACAGAGGAGCTGAGGAGCCAACAGCCCCGCGCTGTTGGGAGTGCGCTCGGCTGACCAGCGGCGACAGCATCTCCCGTGCACCCTACAGAAGGTATAAGGATCTCAGGCGCCCCTGCCCCCCGCTCCCCCGCGCCAGGTCGACTCCATGCCAATCTGCATGTCAGCCCGATCCCCGGGGGACCAAGGGGTCGAAGGAGGAGGAGGACAGGTGGGAAGCAGGGGTCCCCGGCTGCGGCTGAATGTCAGGATTGCCTGCACCATCCTGGACCGAGGGGGACAGCATCTGGGGTGGGTGGGACCCCAGTGCGCCTCCTGGGTGAGAACCGCTGATCCCCCCAGGGCCCTGATGGTGTCTAGTTTAGGGGGGAGTCAGTGATTGTTTCATGCTGGGACGTCTGGGGAGATCAAGCGTGGGCATGTTTATACACCACAAGGCTGGTTTCAGGGGTGAAAACAAATACGAGCCTTTGTCTCTGCCACTGCTGCTGTGCACACTTGGCTGCGATGAGAAAGACGGACCCGTGGGACTGGAGCCCTTTTGTGCTGTGATAGCCTCAGAGGCTGTGGGCCCAGCTCTGGGGGTAGGAGCAGAAGGAAGCACCCTGAGAATCTTGTGGGTGTGCAGTGAGAGGGTGGGGTACAGTGGAAGAACACCTGTGGGGTCACGGGAGACTCAGCCATCCCACATGGCCCCCGGGCATCCCCAAACAGACGCCCAATGTGGGGCCAAGGGCAGGCAGGTGTTCGTGACCCGACATAGCTGGCCCCTGGGGGGGCCCCTGGTCTGTCCCCCTTGGGGGCCGAGGCCAGTGGAGCAGGAGGGGGGCCCTGGGTCTGCTGCCCCTGCTTCACGCTGCACACCACACCCCGCTGGAGGGCCCGGCCTCCAGGGCAGTGATGGCAGTGAGCGGCCCCCACAGGTGCCATTTGAGAGCACCCATGTGATCATCATGACTGCCTTGCAATGGAAAATTCTAGAAGTGGCAGGCATTTTAGCTGCATCTGGATCTGGTGCTCCACTGAAGCTATCGAACTCTGGGGGCCAACATCTCCCTGTTGTCATCCTCCAAGCCTCATCCCCAACAAATCTATCCCCCCTAAAAGACCCTGAAGGCCTCTTCCCTTAGTAGAGTAGAGATCTCAGAAATGACTTCGACTGGTTCATTGGGTCCCATGCCCACTGCAGATCCAGTCACTTCATCAGGAGAGTGGAAGGGTCCAGCCCTATGAACACAGGGGAACAAATGGGTTCAGGAGAGACAGTCCCAAGAAAGATGGGATTCTGACAGCAGAGAGGATGAGTGTGGGTCGGCTCGACAGCCATGCCCTCAGTCCGTGCTTTGGCAGGCCCCAAACAGGCCTAGGAAAATGGCAGGACGCTGCGGCTCTGCAGGGCCAGCTTCTACCGAAGAGCCACCAGCAGGACAGATGGCTGTCCCTTAGCTGCTGCTCAGCGTGAGCGGGGACACATCCAGCCTCGAGCGCACCTGCTCGGGGGAGGCGGGAGATGGCCGAGACACCAGCAGCCTTGACCTGCTTTCTGGAGTTGTGCCTGCCAGAGAGAAGCATCCGCAGGAAGTCGGGGCCCATGCCTGGTGCTGGGGGCACTGCCCGCCCCCGCAGGGCCTCAGCACTTCCATCCAGGAAAGGAGCAACCCAAGCCCAAGTCTCTGGGCCCCAGCCCACCCCCAGCAGCCTGTTTGCAGCCCCAGCAGCTCTGGTCTCAACCCAAAGGCACCGAGCACAGCTCTGCACTTTGCATCTCTGCTGGCAGGACCTGGGGGGACAGATGAACTGTTCCAGAAGGAGCCCTGGTGACCTCATCAGCCCTGGGGGTTCTGACGTGGGGAGGGGGAAGGAGGGCCCCACCCCGCCTGGGCTTGGACACCTGGCTCTGGAGGCCTCAGCCTGACTCAGGGCCTGTGCCTCACCAGCCTCTCCAGCCACCCCGTTTCCGTGGCAACCGGAGCTCTCTGGCCAGGCTGAGCCCCACCCCACCCCACCCCTGCCACTGGGAAGGGAGCGTGCCCTTGTCACAAGAGCAGGTGGGAGGACACGATCATTTCCCCAGACTCCGGGTGGATGTCAGCCAGGCTGTGATAGTCACGACCTGTGGTGTGTCAGGTGATTACAAACCTCGGCGCCCCCTGTCCCGCATGTTTCTGGTACAAATCAGGGAGGTTTCAGAACAGGGAAGCAGGAGTCTCTGCTTTTCTTGGCCTCTGAAGCTGAATGCACCGTCCTCCTCTGAGATGTCAGAAGAGGCCTCCTGGGCAGGTGGGGCCGAGTTCAGAGCAGCGGGGGGGGGGGGGGGGGGGGGCGGGTTCCTGGAGGCTGCTGGGTGGGCGGGGTGGAGACAGGAGCCCCAGGGGGGAGTCCTGGCCCTGAGAGCAGCTGGCAGAGGCCTGGCTCCTCGCAGGGCTCCGCTGCTTCCACTCTGGGCTGACCCTGCCCTGCTTCCCTCCCACTGCCACCTGTGGATCCCTCCAAGGGGGCGGGTGGGTCACTGAGAGGGGCTCAGCTAAGAGTCAGGCTTTAGAGGCAGCAGACATGGGTTCAAATCCCTGTTCTAGCCCCAGGCCTGGCGCAAACTTCTTCCCTCCATCCCTCTCTGTCTCCTCACCATGAGAGTGGCACAATGAGGCCACCCATGCAGGCCGGCCGTGAGGCCCGGTGGGACTAGGGGGCAACACAGGGCACGAGGACAGCTCCGTGAGGGGCGGGGCACAGGGACAGCTCTGTGAGGGCAGGACCGGGCACAGCCCAGGCACAGGCTCTGGGCCAGACTCTGTGTCAGCAGCTGCGGCTTCCGCCACCTGGCAGCTCCCCCTGCTGTGTGACCTCAGCAGCTCACTCCCTCTCCCTGATCCCATATCTGCCAGTGGGGTCCTGGGGACACGAGGACACAGGCGGGTAGAGTGTGGAGGTTGGCGTGTGGTGGTCACGCTGTCTGAGGCCGGGACACGCACTAGCCTGGGACATCGGATGGGAGCAGGGGTGGGTTTAGGGAGCTCGTGGGTTAAATGCATATATGGAGCTGTCAGAAAATACCCCCCGCGTGGGCACAGCCTCCCCCCTGCTCTCCTCTCCCCCATCTGAGGGCCAGAAGGCCACCAGACAGCCCAGAACCAGCTCTTGCGGACCTCAAGCCTCAGCCCTGGAGAAGAGCTGTGTGCCCCGTTCCCAGCTCTGTCCTCGGCTCGGCCCCCGTCCCCCCGCCCTGTGCCCCCCAAGCTGAGGGATGCGGGCTTGGGCTAGGAAGGTGCCCCCCCCCCCCCCGACGGCTTGTCTCCACGTGGGTTGGCTCCCGGGGCCGGGCCAGCTCTCAGAGGAGCCACGACAAGACGTCTGTGTTGAGAGGACAAGGACGTCCTTCGGCCTCCGGGCAGAGCCGCGCTGAAAGCAAGGAAGCCTTGATGGCAAGTGCCAGAGCTGACCTGGGAACCCCGAAATGTTCTCTGCAAGGCTGGGCCCTTCACGGGGCAGGACGGGGGGCCAGTCCGGCCCTAGACTGGGAGACGCCTCCAGCCTGGCGGGGGCAGGAATGGGGTGCAGACACCAAAGGGTCGTCAGGCACAGCCATGAGGACAGACCTACCCTGGCCTGGTCGCTGTGTCTGAGGTTCGGTCCCAGGAGCGCCCCCACCCCAGAAGCCCACTCACCACCTGGGTCCCTGCGAGCTGTCCAGCTGACCCTCTCTCCAGGCCTCGGTTCTCTCTCTCTATCTTTTGGAGAGCTCTGGAAGGCCTGCCCTGCTATCTCCAGTCTGAGCCAGGCGGGGGGCACAGCTTGAACATCGGGCCCTTCCTTCCCCCCTTCCCCACAAGGGGCGGCCCTTGTACCTTCCCTGTCCCTCTGCAGAGATGCTGGGGCTCTCCCCTCCCCGCCCTGCTCCTTCCCTGCCTGCCCCTGTCCCAGTGCACCAGCATCCTGTTCTTTATCACCTCACCGGGACCCGCCGTGTGACCCAGATGTCCCCAGGCCCCTCCAGCATAGCCAGGCCGCCTCTGCATTTCTCTGTCCCCTCGAGCCTGCTCTGTTTTCCTAGTTAGCCCCCCACCTCAGTGGCTCTCACCGCCCCCAAGTCCCCACTGCCCCAGGCCAAGCAGACACTGAGGTCCCCTGGGGTCACTCTATCCCATCCCCTTCTGGCCTCTCTGCCACCTTCGCCCTGGGCCAGACCCATCCGCTCTCATCCCAAAGGCAACGTGGCCTTTTCTGTGTCCCCAGCCCCTAGGCTCCTTTAATTTGGACAGAAGATCTTCCTAAATCAGACCCTGACACTTCCCTCCTCAAAAATCCTTCTGCCCTAAGGATAAAGTCCACGTCTTGGTACAACTTTTAAAGCTATCTATTCGTTCCCTCACCCATTCTTTCATTGACTGAACGAGTATTAACTGAATCTCCACTGTATCTGAGAACCGTTCTCGGTGCTGGCCAGACAGCAGTGAGCACAACAGGCAGAAATCTCTGCCCTCGTGAAACCTGCAGACAGTCAAGCGGCGTGCTGTTCCAGGTGGCTGACCCCTCCTCATCCTTCAGGTCTCAGAGCAAGACTGCCTCCTCCAGGGATCCCTCCGTGAACTCTCCTCCACCCTCTCCCAGACAGGGGCAGAGCTGTTTCCTTGCTCCAAAACCTCCCTGTACCTCCTGGGTTAGGCAGGCCTTGGGATTTCCAGTCGTCTGAGCTCCTCAGATTATCCCAAGTATGTTTCTACCTCAGGGCCTTGGCCCTTGCTGTTCCCTCTGTCCATACATCTCAGACATGCTCATGAGTCACACTCTCACTCTCTTCAAGTCTCTGCTCAAATGTCACCTCCTCCAAGTGGGCCTCCAGGCAGTCAGGGGCTCCTTCTGGCCACTGCCTGTCTATAGCTGGTGGGGATGAGCAGTCAAGACGGTCTCCTTGCTCTGTCATGGCCCTTCCTCCCGTTCTGCTCTCTCTCCCCCGAACGAATGCTGCTGTCCCCAGTGGAGCCCTCACGGTGTCTCTCCCACACCCTGCCACCTAGGTGCCAGCTGCCCTGCCCCCCCCCCCCCCCCAGCTCCGAGCTGCACGCTCCAGCCCAGTCCTTGTCCTTCTCACTCAGGAAATGGCGGCTCCATCCACCAGGCCCCTCGGCCAGAGTCCCAGGTATCCTCTCCACAAACCCCTCAGCCCACACCCGCCCAACCCCAAGAGGGGGGGTGTTTCTTCCTCCAAACACCTCCTGACCCACCCACTGCCATCCATTCCCTCAGCATGGCTCTGGTGCCCCTCAGCCTCCTCACTGACTCCCGCTCCCACTCCGGCCTCCTCCACGGAGGAATCAGAGGATCTTGTGAATTCCCCAAACTGGTCAGGGCACGCCCTCACTTAACACACTTCCGTGCTAATCAGGGAGCCTCCAGTAAACCAGGCCCTGCTGGCCAAGGCAGCGAGGACCCCTGCAATGTCTGGCTGCTCCCTGCCCCCTCCTCATGCTCCTTCCTCACCACACTCTGCCCACAGTGGCCTTCTTTAGGCCTTTAACACTCCCTCCTACCCCAGGGTCTTTGCACATGCTGTGTGCGCTCCTTAGATCACACCGCTCCCCACTCTTCAGGTAACCAGCTCCTTCGGGTCTTGAATGAAATATCGGCTCTTGATTCTCCTGCCTGCGTTAGTCCCCCTCGTTATCCTCCCACGTTGCCTCCTGTACACAGCATGCTTGGCCCCATCCGGAGGTGGAGCTGTCTGCAGGACTTTTCCTTGAAAGGCCATGTCCCCCTCAGGACCTTGGGCCCCAGGACGCCGGCGCATGGCCTGACTTGAGCATTTCCCATCCCTGGCCCAGCCGCTACCCACACGGAGTAGATGTTTCGGAAATGACCCGGATGGACACGTGGAGCTGCTGAGAATCTGAAGGGAGCAAAGAATAAAAAGTCCATGTCCCTTTAAATTGAGCAGAAATAGCTGTGAGTGTTGTTAATTGTTTTTATTTGGAGGATGTTGGTTTTCATTTTATTTTATCTTTTAATAACTCACACTGCATGATCAGCTGGTAATTACAGCTTCCATCTCTGCCATGTGCCTCCCTGACTTGGGCTCAGAGGACGGGAGCCGTTTCATATTTAATCAGTATCTGAGCCGGAATGCTCTCGGGGGAGCGAGCTCATGTCGGGGTAGAGAGTTTAATTCTCAGTGATGTTAATTAGAATAGGAAAACTACCTGAGCCCAGAGCACAGGGCTGCTGGGGGGGCCTCCCAGGGACAAAAAAACAAGAGGCCACACCCTGCTTGACTCATCCCAGCCCAGTGCAGGCGAGCCATTGACAGGTGTCATCCCGGCCAGGGACACGACGAAATCAACTATCCCTCCAAAGCCTCTGTGCCTTCGCCAAACTGGACAGCTACTGGTGGCCTGCAAGCCCCCTCAGGGGCTTTCTGGTGTGAGGGGAGCATGAGGGATCCTAGTGGGAGATTAGGGACATTTCTGGACAGTCAGCCTCATGCCCTCTGCAGCAGGGACAGGACCTTTCCCTGATCAACCACCACCTCCCTCTCTCTGTCCTCACCTGCCGGCCTGGGGGCTGCTCCCTCCAGCAGAGGGAGAGGAAGGACCCCACCCGCTGGCCTGAACCATCACTACACACACGTTTTCACTTCCTGGAACATCACGTCCTCTCCTTCTTGGAACGCGTCACATCCCCAATCCACGTTTGTTTGTGGGACTAGATGGTGAGCGTGGGAAGGCGAGGTCTGCTTTTCCCTGACCTGCCGCCCCAGCCCCTAGCGCTGTGCCCAGCACACAGCAGGTGTTTGCTGGTTGAGCAAGCGAACCGAGCGCAGAGCAAGTGAAAGGCAGTGCTCGGACCAGGGAGGGGGCAGTGCTCGGACCAGGCCAGCGCCCGTGCCAGCGGCAGGTCCAGAGGTGGACCGACCCAAGCCACCGGGCCAAGACGTGCCTCAAAGTGACTTCCGGGAGCAGGGCCCTCACTTGGCTTGTGGAAATCTCACACAATCGACACGTCAGCATCCTAAGCGTGTTCCACGTCAGTGGGAGCCAGTGACACAGGACTTGGGACACGGAACGCATCTCGTGCGAGCCAAGAGGAGCCGTGGCGAGCTCAGCCTTCCAGTTTTAGTGGGTCACCTCTTTGCCGCACTAATCAGGGTTTCTCAGAAGAGCTGAGCATCCATGGAGCACCTGCTGTGTGCCCAGAGCTGGCATCTGGACCTCACACATCTGGACCATTTTCACGTCCACATCAGCCCTCCAAGGGAAGAATGGACTATCGTATCATCCCCATTGTACAGACAGGGAGGCTGAGGCACAAGAGGCGTGGCCACCTCCCCAACGCCTCATAGGTGGTAAATGTGCTCCAGAGCCGCTCCAACCCAGTTTCAACATCAGCCTGGTGACATAGCGGTCCCCTGCCCCGGGGCTTGGATGGCTGGGATGGAGGGAGGTGCCTTATTTGGAGACAAAACTCGGGGAGGCTGAAGAGAGATTGGGTGATCACTAGATGTGGGCCTGCGGGAGGGGCACCCACATGAAACGTAGGCGTGAGGATGTGATGACCAGTCTCCAGCCTGGCGGACAGTGAAGCCCCTGACAGAGCCACCCGGAGGCCTCTTAATGGGGTCACCATTCATCTCTTTCGATGGCACAGTCTGGAGGGCCTGGAGCCCGAGTGGGATCCGGCTACGCCATCCCCATCCTAAGGAATGAGGTGGACGATGGCCGCAGAAGCCTGGAAACTGCTGGGGTCCCCTGGGCTCCCTTCTTCCTCCCGCCCCCACATGGCAAAGAAAAATTCCTTTGAAAATGAAGGTTTAGCTTGAAGTAAACAGATTAGTAATGGTGACGAGCTAGCGCTTTGTTAATTACATGTCCTCAATCCATTTAAACCCCGGCCTTTAATTCAGATTTATAGGAATAACTTAGATTTATAAGAATAGTTATTATGCATTAAGTACAGAAAATGCCAATTGGTTTTCATGGGCAATATTTATTGAAGTATAAAAGGGAAAATATGTAAAATCTAATTGCCCTTGAGTTTCGCTTCGGAGCTGACTGGGGAGTCAGGGGGTGGGGTGGGTACACCTCCGCTCACAACGCATTCTCATCTCTCCTGGGTCGTAATTTTGTCCTCCCCGTGCTGGTTCATTTAAATAAAAACCAGACATCACACCATGACTGAAACACACACCTGCCCACAGAGGAAGATGCTGTCTGGGGCTGTGTCTACACCAGCCTGAGAGGGAAGGACAAATAGGGGAAGGCATGGTGGAAGGAGCACTGGATGGGGAGTCCAGAGCCCCGGGCTCTAGTCCTGGCACTCACACTGACTTCTTGCAGCAGATCAATGAACCAGGAGGGCTGGGGCCGGGCGGTCTGATGCCCTTTCCGGCTCTGAAGTTAGACGGATCTGGAAAAGCGGTCTCACCTCCTGATGGGGATGGGTATTCAGTTTCCACCAGCTGTTGGTGCCATGGTGGTGACTGCCCCCGTCTCTCTCTCCCACACACCCAGCCCTGCATTCCCAGAGCTATGGCTCTTATGAACCCGAGGTGCCTCACTGTATGGCCAGGTGGCCCAGTGGGCAGGCCTCCTCCAAGTGGGCTCAGCCCCAAGATCCAGGGAGCATGAAGGAAAAAGAAATGGGAGCAATGAAGGCCAGGCTCTGGGCTGGGGGCATTCATGGTCTGGTTAGTGAAACAAGGTGCTTGGCTCCCAGGAGCCGGATTTGGGGGAGCCTGGGAGGCTGTGAAGGGTGCCTGGAAGCTGCTAGTAAAAATTTCAGTGATCATCTTTCCAACCCCCTGATTTTCCAGAGGAGACCCTCACAAGGTCCCGCGGCCAGGTAGAGACCTATTACTTGAGGGCAACATGACAAATCGCCTAACAGTACATCCCACTGCTCCCAACAACTTCCTCCCGGCGTCTCTCCTGAGTCCCAGGACAGTGGTGCAAACCACTCCTGATCCTTCCTTCTTCCGTCTCCAGGAACCAGCTCCTCTGCTCTGTCCTTTTCTCAGGATTCACGGTCAAGGTCAAGAGCCGCCTGGCAGGAGGCAGCCGCAGGGAGCATCTGGAAGCTGGGGTGGGAGGTCTGCCTCCCAGGACAGTTTCCATGATGACTACAATCATAGCCGCAGCCGTTTTTCAGACTCACTGAGAACCAGACCCTTTAACGTATCTTCTCATCGAATCCTCCTGACAGATCTCAGAGGAAGCCACTGCGATCCCCGCTAGACTGATGAGGAAGGCCAGACAGGTTCAGTGCCTGCCCAAGGTCACAGAGCTAGAAGGAGGCAGCGCAGGAGGGGACAACCCGAGCTCCTGCCCTAGGCTGCTTTCCTAACCTCCGTCCCTGCCGTTTGTCACTTGCCTCTGACTCCATTCTGTAGCTGGAATGACTTTCCCTAAGTATCGTCTAGGCCACAGCCTGCCGTTTCTCTCTGCTACCCCTGGAAGGGGTCTTGCCCTGCCTGTGTGTGCTAACGGCCTTTCCCAGTCTAGCTCTGACCCATCAGCCTCCTCGCCCGCCTCTCTCCTCTCTCACCGCGCACTGACGACGGAGCATCCCAGACAAGCTGTGGGGTTTCAGAGCCCTTGGCCTTTGTGAGCCATTCCCTCTGCCCCGACGCTGCTCCCGTCAAAGCGGACCCCTCCCTCTGCGCTCCAGCAGGGCTCACCTCACACCGGGGCTCTCAACTCGAGTCCCTGAACCCCTCTGCCTCGTGCTCTGGGTCAGGGATCAGCAAACGTTCTCTGTAAAGGGCTGGATAGTAAATATCTTAGGCTTTAAATCATATTGTCTCTGTTGCAACTTCTCAACTCTGCCAGCGTGGCCGCGTTCCAAAAACTATTTCTGGATACTAAAACATAGGCTGCATATACTTCTCTTCTGTTACAAAATATTCTTCTGTTGATTTTTTTGGTCAACAATTTACAAATTTAAAAATAATTCTCAGCTTGCCAGGCATGAGAAACCGTAGCAGGCAGGCCTGGGCTCGTGGGTCCTACAGTTTAGTAGCTGCCGCTTCTCTAAAACGTGAGCTCCTTAAGGGCAGAAACTGTGTCTCATCGCTTTGTGTCTGGGCTCTGTTGAGTGGAGGAATTGATTTACTATCAATCTGTTGGGAACACATCTGCTGAGCCCATAGTCACCCTTCACTGCAGAGAAGCCATGAGAACCACAGAGAGTGGAAGAAGAGCTGTGCTCCTCCTTTGGCCCCCTACTGACCCACCAATGCGTCCCATTGGCTGAATGTAACAGGAAGGCTGCTGGCAAAGGATTCTGGGCAATGTAGTTTTCAAGGGTCCATCCCTAGACTATGGGCTAGAGGAGGAGGAGGTGAGGATGGAGCTGGTAGCAAACAGGAAATGCCCTCTTCATCACCTTTCCGGCTCAGCATGCATCCTCTCCTTTCCACCCATATTCAGGAACAACAGCTTCCGTGTGCAAGAGCCACAGCCTCAGGTTTCCACCCAGCGTGATTAGCCCTCCCATAAAGGGACACATCCTTTCTCCTTTCCCAGAGAGGGGACACACCGAGTTCCATCAGCCACTTCCTCCAGCTCTGCGTGATGAGGATTCTTTTTTTTTTTTTTTTTTTTTTTTAGATTTTATTTATTTATTTGACAGAGATAGAGACAGCCAGTGAGAGAGGGAACACAAGCAGGGGGAGTGGGAGAGGAAGAAGCAGGCTCCCAGCGGAGGAGCCCGATGTGGGGCTCAATCCCAGGACTCCGGGATCACGCCCTGAGCCGAAGGCAGACGCTTAACGACTGAGCCACCCAGGCGCCCCAAGGATGATGAGGATTCTTACTCGAGCTCCATCTCGGTCTCGCCTGGATGTTACGTTAATGGAAAAAGTGCAGTTGTCTAGATCCTTATAAGTAGGTCCTTCCTTATTAGACCCTTATAATCTGGCTCCTAACCTGAAATACTAGAGAAAGAGAATGGGGAAACATAGATGGTGTTTTTGTCCATTTGGGCTGCTGTAACAAGATCACTACAGACCGGGGCAGCCGGGGGTGGAGGCTTATAAATAACAGAAATATATTTCTCACGGGTCTGGAGACAGGGAAGTCCAAGATCGAGGCAGATTCTGTGTCTGGTGAGGGTCTGTTTCTTGGGTCATAGACAGCTGTCTTCTCTCTGTGTCCTCACATGGGGGAGGGGTGAGGGAGCTCTCTGGGGTGGCTTTTATAAGGGCACTGATCCCATTGACGAGGATGCACCCTCCTGACCTAATCACCTCCCGAAGGCCCCGCCTCCTCACGCCCTCACACTGGGGATTAGGTTTCAACATAGGAACTTGGACGGAAACGTTCAGGGTAGGGCAAATAGCTACTAAATATATAATTATCAAGCACAGAAATAAACATATTCATAACTGCTACCATCCTTATTTCCATACTGACTGAAGGCAATGGTTATTATTCGTAACTTTCTTCTTCTACTGCCCTTTTCCTGGTCTGTTGGCCCTCAGATCATGCTATTTACCTTGTGGGTGATGTAATCCTTTTTCCTAAAAGATCCAAGCCCCGGGTGGGCCTGTCTTTATAGAGTCGAAGGTAGCCTTCCATCACATTTTACTACTGGAGACATCCCAGAGAATCTCCTGGGTTTCAAACGAAGATGCCCCTGCCCTCTTTCCCATAGCTGTGACCCCGGTCACTCTGGATAATCGGGTGTAATCACCCAGCCAGGTCAGAACCCTCCTCTTTGCCTGGGGATTCAGAGGCAGGAGCTGCCCGGATTGGCTGAGGGGCCATCTGACGCTCCTAGTTCAAAGGCACCGTTGCCGTGATTCCTAGGGGGAAACACTCTCTCCTTGGGAACTACTCTATTTTAGCCATCAAAGCCCAAATTGTGGGGACAGGAAGCAAAGGTTCTGTGATTGGGCAATTAGGTCTAATAGTGAGAGGAAACCCTCCCGCTTCCACTGCTCAAATCTTGGACCTAAGACCACGTATTGGTGGTTGATTCACATAATAGACCCCATCTCGTAGGACCCCACCCAGAACTGGCAAGGTGTTCTCATCGAACCATCGGTAGGCCATTCTCCCATTCAATCCGGGTAGCTGCTTCGGGAGCGGGGGAAGCACGGCATGCTATGAATTCCACAGATACGAGCCCCTGGCTCATGTCTTGTTCTGGAAAATCAATTCCTTAAAAAAAGCAATGCTGCATAGGACAGCATGGTAGTAAGTCAGGTGTCCTGTAGATCCTTAGTTAGACGAGTTGACAGAAACATTAGTTTCTAATTCATCCGTTCCGGTGGAAGAGATAAAAAGTAATCAGCCTGCCACCAGGTGGCTAGCTGGTCACCCCAGGTAATGTGGCCGTATTAAAGCCTCGGTGTTAGATTCCGATATTGAAAAATTGGGCTTTCGGTGGTTGCAGCTAGATTAGGCTAGGGCGAGAGGAGTTCGTGTTTCTCAGCTCGTGCACAGCATCGGTCCTTGCCACCACGACCGTGGCACCTGGGAGCATTACAAGCACGTGAGAGTCTGCAGACACGGGCTGGGTCACAGCCACGGGATGGCCGTCTCGTCAGCTGCTTCTCGGGTGTGTCTTTTGCATAAGCGTCCTTTGTAGACTCTGCCACCACCAAAGACCCACGTGCCTAACTCTTCGCCAAATCTCCCCGTCGCCGGGACCCCCATCTTGTGATTTCCCTAACCACCAGGCTACATTTTAGACCGAGCCCACGGGTCAAGGGAGATCGCTGCCTCTGGCCCTCTGTCCACTCAAGCCAAGTGAATAGACGGACGTGCTGCTTGAAGCTCCCATCCCCGACAGAGTGTCCCTTCATTTCTGCCTTTCAGGGACACTCCTGGGTGGGTCTGTGGCAGCCATCCCTGTGTGTCATCGACACTTCAGGTACCATGACATTTCCTGGATCAAAGGTCCAGACGGCAAAACATCTTGCACGGCAGGCTGGCCCCACCGTGGCCCCTGTCCCTGCTGTGTGCCCCACTCCCCGTGGACAGCTCCACCTGCTGCCGAGTCATTCTGAGTGGAAGCAGTTGGGGCAAGACACAGACAGTTTTCTCTCTTTATGAATGACATAGCCCCAGATTCCCCATACCACTGGACTCTAGAAACTTCTCCAAACTGACAAGCCACTGAATATCCATGGGGTTATTTCCCATCCATCCACCATGCACACACCTTAGTAAGGCCCGTTTGGTACTTTCTACTTCCCGACGAACATTCCCGATCAGCAGGATGGCATTCACCTGGCGAATCAGCATGACGTTCCCTGAGACACCAGAATGACCAGGGTGACTCAGACGAGATTGAGACTGATCCAAAGAGTTGACAGAGCCCTGACACAAGCTAAGCTCGGCTGTCTTGTCTTCTGGGTTCGAGGGAACCACTCCTGGTGGTGATTGCCAATTAGTACACGGCAGCGAGCATTTGCCAGCTTGGGAACAGCAAAGGGCATCCGAAACAGTGTTTCTTTCCCAGGGGCTAGAGGTCGTGTTGACCTTGACGAGCAGCTGCAGCTCCGCTCACCAGCTGATTCATTCTGTTGAATGAATATTGAAAAATTGGGCTTTCGGTGGTTGCAGCTAGATTAGGCTATGGTCATCCGCGGCTATTTGCTGAGCTGGAGATGCTGCCTGCACAGGCCACACCGGTAAGTCAAACAGGTTGTGATTGGAATTACCACCTGTGAGTGTCTGTTATTATAGAATCTTCAAGAAACGAAGGTTAGTTTCCTCTGATGGCAGAGGGAAGTTGCCTTGATGACCAAGAAGGTCTCAGGGAGCTGTGCACGGCAAGACATTCAGGTTCCTCCCCATTCTCACACTTATTCTCAGGGACCCTCTGCTCTCAAACAAATGCCCTAAATTCTACACATGAAAACTGCCAAAGCTGTGAGTCCAATTTACATTGTAATTCTGGAACGCACACGAATGAATTTGGGGTCTGATTTCAGCCATATTTGATCTATGGCTCCCAAAGAGAAGAGTCATCATAGAAGGTCCCTAGTTCTGTGACCTGGCTTTGAGCTGATGCTTTAGACCCCCGAGACTGTGAATTTCCATCTCTAAATTCTTCGGTACAGTCATCGGCCATAGGTAACCACCGCGCCCCACGTTCCTTGTGTATCGTCACGAAAACCACCATAACCGTCAAGTTAGCACCAACTGGTTCTACGTAAGGTTTTGCCCTCAGCTGGCACTGTACCCCACACAGCAACATCATTTAAGCAATTTTGGGAATTTAAGGAATTTAGATGCCACTGCATCTAGGGAGTCCCGGGATCCCATTTTTCACAGTCCCCGACAATCGACACTGAAGTCCCATTCTTGATGGGTTGTTTCCTACAGTCACTCCTGGGGCCAAGTGCTGTCACCTTCAGGGTTCATTCTGGGAAACCAGAGGAGAAATTCCAAGTGCAGGAGATTGGATTCAGGGAACTGCCTATAATGGTCTTAAAAGAGCTGGCGGAGTAAAAGGAGAAGATGAGGCAGCCTGAGGTCAGATGCTTCTGGAAGCTGCTGTCACCCAAGGGACGAGGTGCTTCCCACAGGTCTCAGGACCTCGCTTCCCGCTGGCTCCAGGGGTGGTCTGTGCCACTGCCCCTGCTGACCCCCTAGTTGCCAGAGCCACCCGCACATGGAGAGAAGCACCATAGAAGCGGGAACATCTTCCTTTTGGATATGCCGGAAGAAAGAGAGAGAAGGAACACCCAATGGCACCTCCTCTCCATGCGCCTTCCAGTTTTCCTCCAGGCCTCCCTTCGATCGCAGGTAACTTCAAGCCAGGTGACAAGGTTAGCCTGGTATCTGTTGGCAGCAGAGGTCCAGAGGACGCAGGAGAGCAGGAATGGAGGGAAGAGATAATTCAAATAGGCAAATGATGTGCCCCGTGGTTCACGGCTTGGATTTTTATATCAAAAATGAATACGTTTGAAAACCAGCTCTGTTTACTAGCTGTGTGACCTTGAGCAGGCACTCAACCTCTCTGAGAATCAGTTTCCCCATACATAAGCTGGGAGATAGGAACATCCGCTTCCCAGGGTCACTGTACGAGGACTGAATGAACTCAGCTATGTAAATACCCACCAGATGGGGAAGCCTCAGAGATAAGGTGGGTTTGGTTCCAGACGCTGCAGGAATGGGAGTATTGGAATAAAGCACGAACGAATGAATTTTCTGGTTTCCCAGTGCATATACAATTATGCTTACACCGTACTGGGGTTGGTAAATGTGCAATAGCAGCATGTCTAGAAAAGCCATGTACGTGCCTTAATTAAACAATACTTTATTGCGAAAAGAAACGCTCATCATCATTTGAGCTTTCAACGAGTTGTCATCTTTTTGCTGGCGGAGGGTCTCGCCTCAAGGTAGATGGCTGCTGACGGATGGGGGTGGCTGGGGCCGAAGCCTGGGGTGGCTGGGGCGGTTTCTTAAAATAAAACCATGATGACGTTTGCCGCATCGATGGACTCTTCCTCGCAGGAATGATTTCTCCATAGCTCTGCGGCGTGCGATGCTGTTTGATAGCGTTTTACTCCCAGTAGAGCTGCTTTCAGAATTGGAGTCAATCCTCTCAAACCCTGCTGCTTGATCAACTCAGTTGATTTGATATTCCAAATCCTTTGTTGTCGTTTCAACCCTCTTCACAGCGTCTTCACCAGGAGGAGATTCCTATTTAAGAGACCACGTTCTTGGCTCGTCCCTAAGAAGCAACACCTCGTCTGTGGGGGTTTTATCATGAGATCGCAGCCGTTCCATCACATTTTCAGGCTCCACTGCTCATTCCAGCTCCCTTTCTATGAACGCCACATGCACTTACTTTCTCCATCGAAGTCTTGAACCTCGCAAAGTCACCCAGGAGGGTGGGAATGAACTTCTTCCAAAGTCCTGGGAGTGTTGATACGTGGACGGCTTCCCATGCATCATGGATGTTTTTGATGGCATCTAGAATGGCGAATCCTTTCCGGAAGGTTTTCAATTCACTTTTCCCAGATCCACCAGAGGAATCACTCTCTAAGGCACGTACAGCCTTATGAAATGTATTTTCTGAACAATAACATTTGAAAGTCAAAATTGCTCCTGGATCCATGAGCTGCAGAACCGATGTTGTGTTAAGCAGGCACGAAAACAACATTAATCTCGTACCTCTGCATCTGCGCTCGTGGGTGACCAGGTGCATTGTCAAGAAATAATAATATTTTGAAAGGAATCATTTTTTCTGAGCAATAGGTCTCGACAGTGAGCTTAAAATATTTAGTAAACCATGTCATAAACAGATGGGCTGTCGTCCAGGCTTTGTCGTTCTGCTGACAGAGCACAGGCAGAGTAGACTGAGCACAATTCTTAAGGGCCCTAGGATGTTCGGAATGGTAGACGGGCACTGGCTTCAACTTAGTCACCAGCTGCATTAGCCCCTAACAAGAGAGCCAGCCTGTCCTCTGAAGCCGGGCACGGACTTCTCCTCTCCAGCTATGAAAGTCCCGGATGGCATCTTCTTCCAGTAGAAAGCCGTTTGGTCTGCACTGAAAACCTGCTGCTTGGCGCAGCCGCCTTCATCACTGACCTGAGCCAGGTCTTCTGGAGAACTTGCTGCAGCTTCTCCATCAGCACCTGCTGCCTCCCCTTGCACTTTTAAGCTATGGAGACGGTTTCTTTCCTTAAACCCCATGAACCAACCTCTGCCAGCTTCAGACTCCTCTTCTGAAGCTCCCCCCCCCCCCCCAGCCTTCACAGAATTGAAGAGAGTTAGGCCTTGCCCTGGGTTGGGCTTTGGCTTCAGGGAAAGTTGGGTGGGGTTGGATCGCCTATCCAGACCAAACTCTCTCCATATCGACAATGAGGCCGTTTTGCCTTCTTATCATTCATGTGTTCCCTGGAGTAGCACTTTTAATGTCATTCAAGACCTTTCCTTTGCATTCACAACTTGGCTCATCGTTTGGCACAAGAGGTCTCGCGTCTGGCCATCTTGGCCTTCAACATAGCTCCTCGCTAAGCTGAATCATTTCCAGCTTTTGATTTAAGTGTGAGACCTGTGACTCTTCCTTTCCCTTGAACACTTAGAGGCCAACGTAGGGTTATTAATGGGCCTAATTGCAGTACTGTTGACTCTCAGGGACCAGGGAGGCCCGAGGAGAGGGAGGCAGGCAGGGGAATGGCCGGTGGGTGGAGCAGTCAGAACACACACAGCATGTATCGATTAAGTTCCTTGTCTTATGTGGGCACAGTCTGGGGTGTCCCCCCAACAACAAAAAATTACAATAGTAACATCAAAGATCACTGATCACAAATCACAATAAAAATATGATAATAATGAGGAAGTTGGAAATATTCGCGAGATTACCAAAATGTGACACAGAGACACCACGCGACCAATGCCATGGGGAAAACAGCGCTGAAAACTTGCTGGACCCCTGGTGGCCATAAGCGTCCACTTTGCAAAAACCACAGTATCTGCAAAGCACAATAAAGAGAAGCACGATAAAATGAGGTCTGCCTGCATTTTCCTCGATGACCTTGAACCGGTACCTGAAACTCTCTGGGGCTCTGTTTTCTCATCTGTTAAATGAACAAGGTTGGACTAGAGGCTCCCTAAAGTCCTTCCAGATCTGATGAGCTGGATGCCTGTGAATCACCCCTTCAATGAAGTGAACAGATTGGGGCTGGCAGGAGGGGTAGAAGGAGGATCCGGCTGCTGGGACGGAGCCCGGGGGAAGGGCCGAGGGGCGGGAGGAGGCTGTTATTGTGCCCGGGGCTTCTGGCTGATGCACTTTGCTGGAGAGTATGTTCAAATAACAAATAGATCATACTTCAGTGCCCTTAATGTGTCTTAGAACTCTTGGCTAATATCGCCCCTGGCAACGACCACTGTGGTCTCTGTTCTCTTTGATGCCCACTCTCAATACTGCTCAGACGACAGGAGAGGGCCTGCTGCGGCGGGTTCTGCACCCCGGGGAGGGCAAAGCGAAGCAGCCTTGTATCAGAGCCATCAGGAAGAGTGGGTCTGTACACTCTCAAGCTGCCCGGCTCTCTGAGCTTTAGGAAGTCTTCCTGGCTGGGTCAGAATCACGAGCTGAGGCCAATTCGGGCTCTGGTTTAGGGGCTGGCTGAGTGGTGAAGAGCCTGATGGCTGGCGGCGTGGGGCTCCCGAGTCAGGCAGAGATGGAGTTCAGGTTCTGTTTTGCAGTGCGCTGACTCACGTCACTTATCGACTCCTCTGAGACGGGGCTTTCTCATTTGTTAAACTGGAACGGTGATAGCTACTGTTTGTGCTCGCTCCGTATCTCCTCCCTCTGTCTGGTAACTGGAGCCCCTCCACCCTGTTTTAAAGGAGATACTCATCCCCACTATTTCGACCACACAACTCTGATAGGATTGCCCAGCCCGGCCCTTACCCTATCTCCTTAGATGGGAGTGAAAGGCCCAGGCTGGACTAATGACATGATAGATTCCAAGAGTGAGCAGATGACCAATCTGGTTCCTTTCTGGGATTGTATATACGGAGATTGGGAGACCACAGCTCTCCCTTCCCTCTAGAGGCACCAAGTGGGATGACATGAGCTTGATGGTTCTAGTTCTCCCTTCTCTCTCTGCTTCCTTTTGAAGGTCCAGCCGCAAAGGAAGAAAGAGGCCTCCACCCAAAAAGAAGTCCAATGATTAGAGGGAAGGATGGAGGGAGGGAGGAAAAGAGAGAGAGAGAGAGAGAAAGAGAGAGACCCAACTGGACTTCCCTGGCTGGTTGAGCCAGTGTGAGTTGGGTCTCCATCATTTCAAAAGAATTCTGACCGATACACCTACTTCTCTGGTATGTTGTTAAGATTAAGTGAGATCATTTAAGCAAAGGGCTTCAAAGAGCTCATAGTGCATGCTCAGTAAACACTGGCTCTTTCTACTGTTGCTCCTACAGTCTCTATCTGTCTCATCCGACTCTGGCTGGAGAGCTGCTGTGACACATGACCTTTGCCCCTGGTGTCGCCTTTGCCCCAAACACTCCTCCCAGCTCTTGGCACAGCCTCTTCTCATCATTCAGGTCTCAATGCACATGGCCTCTCCCCGAAGGGCTTCCCCTGGCCACCCGAAGTTGGCCTCCTCATCACTCCCCAGGGCACTTCCCACTCATCTCAAGCTTCAGAGCTCACTCGCTGGTGGTGTGTTTGTTGTCTGCCTCCCCTAGCAGACTGTGAGCTCTCAGAGGGCAGGAACCATGTGGATCCTGTCACCTCCGTGTCCCCTGAGCTAAACACAACACGTGACACGTGCTGGGCACGTACAACAGTCAGCCTTTGCTGTGTAACAAACTACCCCAAAACTCAGTGTCGAGAACAACAGCAATTTACTCTGAATCAAGCTTCACAGATTGGCTGGAGCTCAGTTCCCCAAGATGGGGCTTAGGGCGCTTGGGTGGGTGGACACGCTTCAAGCTGCAGTTCTGGCTGGGCTGATCTCCTCGCTGTGTACTGGGCTCAGCCTGTCATGTGTATTGCTAAGCCAGGGTTCACGGAAACCCCGCCACATCAAGAGCCAAACTAAGCCTGGAGCACACCAGGTGCTCACAACCTCTCTCATCCCTGGGACCCTGGACCAGGCTGCTTTCCCAAAGCCTGTGCCAACCAGGCTCAGCCCCACCAAGCCCCACCACCCCCGCTGCTCCTGGCCTGAGTCAGCGGGAGCCCAGGAGCCCAGAGCCCCAGCAAGAAAAAGGAAGCACATTTAAGCCCTAAGCTCACCTCCTTCTCTTTCTCTGGGGTGAGAAGAGGGCATCTGCCCAGGAATGTCATTTCTTGCTCCATTCAAAGTGAGCACTTCATCTTTGTGGGGCCCTGCTTATTCTCTGAATGCCCCTGGTTTGAAGGGAGCTGGAGCCTCCCTGAGACCCCACCCCCGCTCGCCCCTCCCCCTCGCCTCTCCTCCCCCACCACTGCCTCACCCCGCACTGCAAGCCCCCTTTCTTTGCCCAGCCCATTTCCCACAGTCCTCGCTTCATTTTCCACCCTGCCCTGTCTGCTGCCCGTACCCCCAGCTCCCTCTTGCTTCTAGAATCCTCTCCCCTCGCCTCCTCCTCCTTCAGATCTGTCTTGAGAACCAGCTGGCTGCTGCGCAAAGATAAGGATTCTTCTGAGAACTTGCCAGAAAAGGGCACTGGAGAACCCCTGCCTTTGATTGAACCAACTCCTCCCGGGAGGATTGACAAACTACTGGCTTGGAAGGAGCCTAGGCCTGTCTGGGCTCCGGGCCCCCCTCATTTTGCTGATGGGGAAACTGAGGCAGAGAAATCATGATAAATAGCCACTTGCGTTGGAGCTTTTCAGAATCGCAAAGATTCCCACGTCCGAGAGTGTCCCCTGCTTCCTGGAACCCTATGGGAACCCTGTGAGGCTGGCCGGACAGATCTTACTGTCTTTCCGATTAATGGAGGCCCAGAGAGGGGAACTGACCACCCCAGGGTTGGAACCAAAGCAAGAGGCAGATTTTAGACAAGAGTGAGTCCCCCTGTTATTCTCCCCTCGCCCACACTTGCCCTGGCCTAAGGGGTGGAGAGGAGACAGGAAGCCAGAGCCTGTCTCCCGTCAGTGGCCATCCCCTTGGTGCCACCCTTCCCCGCCCAAACCCGGTCACTGTGGTCATCTGCTTTCTCCATCCCTCCATCTTCACCTCCAGCCCCACGTTGTTGAGGGTGGGCCGGGCCAGGGCTGTCCCATGCCCGCAGTAGGGTGTGGAGAGCGTGGCTGGACGCATTGGCGTCTGATAAATGTGCACATGGTGGGGTTAGCCCGAGCTGGCGGGAGCCCAAGGACTGAGAAAGCCTTTTCATGAAAAATAAAATGCATCTAACCCTTCCTCCTACTCGTGCCCTATCTCCGGAGCGGGAAGCCTGCCCAGGAACGCGTCATTTTCTGTTTATCTGTAAGCTGAGCAACCTCTGCTGACGCCAGCATCACCCCTCCCTCCAGGGTCCCTCCCTGTTCTGCTCCCCCTTCCCTCACCCTGGCAGACTATCCCAGACCTCTGCCCTTCTGGAGCGCTAGCTCCTGGCCCCTCTGTTGCCGCTGGTCATCTGGCCTCCACCAACACTGTGGAAACGGAGGCAGAAGAACACACTCCCAGTCTCCTTACCTACTATTCTTAGCCGGCTTGGGCAGAGAGGCCCTGTCCTCGTGGAAGGCTGTCCTTCTGGTCATCTCTGGACTCCCTTCTGGCAGGGGTGTCTGTAGGGGTGCAGCTATCTCCAACATCCTGTCCCTCTCCCTTTCTCTCCCTTTTCTTCAGATCATCCCCTCCAGTGGCCCAAGGCTTCTCCGTGTACATACAAGCCGCCCAAAGCTTTTCCATCCTCGGCCTAGAAACAGATCTTGTGAACTCTCCTGGCCCTCAAGCCACTTCTCTCTTCCCATCAGCAACAAGTGTCTGAAAACAACATCCTGCCTTTCATCCCACATCCCACGCTGTCCAGCTGCCTGGAAAAGCCATTCTGCACACCTGCTTTGGCTGAAAACTCGTACCGGATCTTCAAGGTCCACTCAGACGTGTCCTTTCCTAAAACCCTGCAGTAGATGCTGTCCTCAAATGTCTCCTCCACTCTTCTTCTTTGCCTGTGGGCTTTCTCTGTCATCACAACACCCAGGTGGAGGGGATTTACATCCCACTGGGGCAGGGAGGGGGGCAAGATGGTGCGGGGCAGTGGATAAAGGCTTTAGCTTCCCAGCCACCAGGAGGATGGTCCTGAGATGTCTTCATGCAGCTCCTTAGAGTTCCCCAATGCGGCTGAGCCCACTGACCACAGAGGCAAACACTCAGCAACGCTACCTTTGCGGCTTTTCTACCCTCCTTGTGTCATGCTTCACACTTAATCACTGGGCTCCCTGAATCAGCCCCCAGATGAAGTACCAGGACTCGAGCCCATGTCTTGGTCTGCTTTGGGGCACCCACTCGAAGATAGACATCTTCATCACCTACCCCTTCCCAAGGCAGTTAAGGGCTCTGATGTCCATTCAGACACTTCTCATGACAGAGTCTCCCTCTGGGGCAAGACTGGGTTCCCTGAGGCTAAGGGGGTGTCCTTGTCACCCAGTGCATTAGTCCAGCAATGAGATGCTCAATAAATGTCTCTTAAGAGAATGAGAAAGTGAATGAATGCATGAGCGAATGAATAAAAATAGTTGTATCTCTAGGGTATCTAAGCTGGGCGTCTGCTGGAAGAGATTCATTCCCATGTGTCTGGCCCTGCCAAAGCCAGCCTTCTCCTACCACATCAAAAGGTCTATAAACTGCACCCCTGGCACCCCCAAAGCCTTCACTCTGCCACCCCATTCCACTGTTCACAACAACCATCTCCGTACAGTCAGGACATCCTCCTGCTAGGAAAAGTCTCCAGACTCAGCAGGACGTTCCAACTCCAGTTAAATAAAGGTTAAAGAACTGAGTAAAATGCTATTATAATGTGCTAGAATTCAATGTCGCCTCCCAGAAAATGTCACTTGGGAGAGATAGATTTATCCCAGCTGGACTCCAGGGCTCATTCAGAAGCCCTCGGACAACCACCTGTTCACAGCTGATGAGAGCAGCTCCAGGGAATGGTAATTTCTACACATCAATTTATTGAGTCCACATGCACGGGTCGGGGTTTCTAGCAGGAGGGATTAAGTCATCGTAGGGGAACTGAAGTAGCTGCTGCCAACAGACATCAGCTGAGTGGCACAGACCACATCTGGCTTTGACGTCCCTGGGGGGGGGTAGTCTAAGCACATCCAGAATATCTGGGTCTCAACACCCTGGGCCAGTGAAAGAACATTCTCCAGAGGAGGAGACTGAGGCCACATACATTGAGTCATTGGCGGACCCGGGACTCTGAGCTCCAGTAGCTGAGACCGGAGACCTCAGACTCAGATAGCTCCTGCCCCACCCATGGCTTCCCTGAAGAGCAGACTAAGGAAGAATCATGGTGAAAAGACAAACAAACCCTGGACGTGTTTCTAGCCTGTGTGACGGATGGCGGGGAGAGACCTGGTGCTGGCCTCCCCGCCAAATTCCTTCCCTTCTCTTGGTCTGTTTTCTCCTCTGTATCAGGAGCAGGTTGATGACATCTGACGTTTTTCTACTTCCAAAAATATGTTACTCTGGGCCTCAGTTTCCTGTCTTTCAAGTGGGCATGATGTTCTACTTCCCCAAATGCTGTGAGGGTCATAAGAGCATCAGAAGCTCATTGGTGTAGTCGTGTGAAATCAGTCCTGACACAGGAGGTCATACCTCACACAGCAGCAAAGCGATGCTTGGAGGAGTGTGGGGCCACGTTTGAGCTCCTGCAAAGGGGAAACTGATGTGTTGGTTCCCAGATAAGAAGCTCCAGACCAAGGAAAGTGGTCTTAGGCTGGACGATAGTGCTTGAACTCCTTGAGATGTTCCCTATAAAATGAGGGAGATTTTAAAGGCAAAATCCTCTTTGCTGCCAGAGCAAATTGGATGGAATCACAGACCTCAGGCTGTCTGTGCAAGGAGACTTGGAAGTTCTGGGCTGTGATCAAAGACCTGGGGTGGAGGAAGGGGAAAAGGAACTCAAAGGAGGAGGGGCAAGACAAGGACAGCCTCCTTTCTTGATGCAAAAATGCCAGAAGTATGACCTCTCGGGTCAGAAATGACTGAAACCAAATGCTGGATCCATCACTCATTAGTTAAATGACTGAGGGAAACTCACTCAACTTTTCTAAACCTCAGTTTTCCATAGCTGTGCAGTGGAAGATGAGATTGGCACCGTGGTCTGGCGAAGTTCTCAGCAGCACACCCAGCCCAGGTCATTTTTAGCAGTGGTTACAATAGCATCAGGAGTAGTTACTATAAATCTACAAAGTGGTGTGTTCTCTAAGGAAGGGAGGCAGAAATTATCCCACGGACAGTGGGGACAGGAGGAGAAAATGCCATGGTTTTGGAGAAGAGCAAATAGGTTGGCCAAGCTGAGCAAAATCTGGTGTGGCACAGAGAAGCAGATCATGCAAGTGAAGGAGTGCAGTTAACAACGTTTGATTATGTTAATGATAGCAGGAATTATTCATATCGGTCCAACAGCAATTATATTAGTGGCAAGAACAGTTATGAATCCGTGTTCTAATGGTGGCTATAATGAGTATTGTAATAAGAAGCTGAAGGCAAATTCCATCTAGTAGATGAATCAAGAAGAAATTAAAATGGAGAATTACGAGTGAATCATTGTTCTGTGTACAACTGCAAAAAAAAAAAAAAATGGGTGAAAATGTTAGAGCAATGGGAGAGGGGAATTCAGATGGTTCAGCCTGACTGTGAATGATTACCCATGAAGCTAAGAAAGTGAAATAATCATTCCCAAAATTCCACAGAGGGGAGTAGTGGAGCCTAGACCCAAACTTAGTTCTGTCTGACACCAAAACTCCATCCATTTGTCAAAGTTGATCAACTTTGAGTCTTTGTCTATGACTGGCTTCCCTTGCCCAGCAAGAAATGGACCCAGAATGGCTCAGGAAAGAGGGGTGTAGACATCCAGGGTGAGATTCCCCTCAAAGCTGATTGATCTATATAGGATATATACCCAGGACCTATGGTTTTCAAAACTAGAATGCAGAATTATTTTTAAAATGGGGGCAAAACCCACATACATTGCCATAAGGAAGTTGTAAAGTCCTCATATTATGGGGGTTATTACTAGAAGTGCCCTTAGAAATCATAACGTGAACCCCTTCCTTTTAAAGATGAAGGATTGGAGATTCAGATGGTGAATATAACTTGCCCAAGGTCATGGTGTGAGCAAATGGTAGGAGTTTCATAAATTCATATTTTTCTGAACTTCCTCCAGTGTTTTCCCCGTCATGGCTTGATGACATTCTCTGCACATTTGTAAATATGAAGCGGTCTAGATAACAAGCTGAGTAGATGCAATGAGCGATGTTTCCCACGTGTCTTGACACCATTAGCCAGAAGATACCAGGTTATCTTCCTGGGCCTGACAGTACAGTAGCTACCCTCCAGCTCTTCCTCAGTGGGGTGTCTCTGTCCGTGGTACTGAAACAGTGTTAACATTTCAAGAGATGTATTCTCTTCATAATTTCCCTATTCTGTCCCTATTCTGTCCTCACACTGTGAAAAATGAATGGAGAGTAGAGGGGCTGAGTACTACTGAGGATTAGGGAGTGAGTTGTTTTTCTTTTTAGTCAATTTTATTGCATTATAATTTACAGGCATTAAAAATGGACACACTTTAAGTGTACAGGTCAATAACTTTTGACAAATCTATACACATGTGCTTACACTATTCCAGTCAAGATATAGAAAGTTGTCTCATGCCCCTTGTCTGTCAATCTCTTCCCACCTCTCTCCATCCAGTATGGTAAGATATGATGGGGCAGAACAGGCATAAGGGATGGTAGGACCATGGGAGGGGAACATGCCTGTCAGAGAAATCTTCCTGGGGAGAAGGAACTTTAATCTAACACGTGTAAGTGTCGGCCAGGCAAAGAGGTGGTGGAGGAGAGAACTCCAGGGCTGTATTCTGGCTTGGTGTTACTAATGTATCTAACTACTTTTAGCTTTGTAATTCTGAATGAGAAGAATACTTATTTAACTCTCTGCAATCACATCCCACTTGGATGCTATTAATTTCAAGCCATCCAAGCTCACAGCTTTGTTTATGAAAATAACAGCCAACCTTTCTTCCCAAGGACCAAGTTTTATTCTTCAGTGGCTACACCAGGGAGGAAAGGAGTAAAAACAACCCCATCTACCTTCTGCCTAGGGAGAGGGGGATTGAGCTGGTCTGCTGAAGAGTAGAGTAAGTCACCTTTGTCACCACAGACCCTAAAAGTCTTTTGGAAAAACAGACCCAAAGTGGTTCCTGAGAAATCTGAAAAGGTTTTAGATACGTAAGTACCCATATGCACAAAACATACACATAGAAGCACATGGACATGGTTACCCATAAGCAGATGTACATTCCCACATTCACACATAGCCATACACACACAGATGCACATATGTATGTGTACCCTTCATGTCACAAATGGAGCATTTCATGATGTGATCCTGCTTCCCCAGCTCCATAATCTGTTAGCTCCAGGTAGGACTGAACCATAGGAATTTGATAAAGTCATTAATTGTGAGTTTGGGCCGTCACTTCTACTTGAGTCCTTTAGGTTCCTCATCTATAAAATAGAGGTAGGGATAGGAGTGGGTGAGGGTAGGGTTTGAATTGGTTGATTCCTTAAGGACTTTGAGCACTCACATTGCAGGGGTTAGGATTTCACCTGTAAAAAGATGACAGTAAAATCTTCCTTGGGGAGTTGCTGGAGGATTACATGTAAAGTGTTAGGTATAGTGCAAGGTATGGTCAGTCTTTTTAATCTTAGCCATTCTAATAGGTGAATTTTCATATCTCACTGTGGTTCTAATATTCATTTTTCTTTTTTTTTTTAAGATTTTATTTATTCATTTGACAGAGAGAGAGACAGCCAGTGAGAGAGGGAACACAAGCAGGGGGAGTGGGAGAGGAAGAAGCAGGCTTCCAGTGGAAGAGCCTGATGTGGGGCTCGATGCCAGAACTCCAGGATCACGCCCTGAGCTGAAGGCAGACGCCCAATGACTGAGCCACCCAGGTGCCCCTCTAATATTCATTTTCCTAATGAATACTGTTGTTGAGTATATTTTCATATGCTTATTTGCATCGACTTTGCTATATCTGCTTTGGTGAGGTATTTGTTTAAATTTTTTGACCTTTTAAGAATGAGTTGTTTGTTTTCTTCTGTGGAATTTTGAGAGGTCTTTATATATTATGGATGTATGTCTTTCAGCAGACCAGACTTGCAATTTTTTTTTTTCAGTCTGTGGCTTATCCTTTCATTCTCTTTAAAGGTGTCTTTCAAAGAGTGGATTTTTTTTTTTATCTTGATGAAGTCTGATTTATCAGTTTTTTCCTTTTTGAATTGTGCTTTTTGAAGTTATATCTAAGAAATCTTTGCCTAGGCCAACATCATAACATTTTTTTCCTATCCTTTCTTCTGAAGATTTATAGTTTTATGTTTTACATTTAGCATGGATCAAAGTTCTCTCTCTATCTCTGGATATACAATTGTCCCAGAATTATTAGTTGGGAAAATCTGTTGCTTTTCAGCAGAATTGTTTTACTCATTTAAAAAAACAATCAGTTGTCTGTATGTGTGTGGGTCTATTTCTAGTCTCTATTCTATTCCCTTGATCTATTTGTCATTCCTGATGCCAACATTACATTGTCTTAATTACTTATTGCTTAATTACGATGTCTTGAAACCAGGTACCGTTAGTCCTCCAACTTTGTTTTTCTCTTTTAAAGTTGTTTTGAAAATTCTAGGTTTTTTGCATTTATCTATAGATACTAGCATCAGTTTATTAATAGCTGCAAAAAAAGCCTGCTGGCTCTCTGATTGGTATTGACTGAATCTATATAATAATTAGGACAAAACTGATGGTGTTTTGTAGTTTTCAGTATATAGGACTTGTACATATTTCGTCAGATCTGTCCTTAAAAATTTCATATATTTTTTTAAAGATTTTATTTATTTATTTGACAGAGATAGAAACAGCCAGCGAGAGAGGGAACACAAGCAGGGAGAGTGGGAGAGGAAGAAGCAGGCTCATAGCGGAGGAGCCTGATGTGGGGCTCGATCCCATAACGCCGGGATCACGCCCTGAGCCGAAGGCAAACGCTTAACCGCTGTGCCACCCAGGCGCCCCAAAATTTCATATTTTTATGCTATTGTCAATAGTATTGTTTTTATAATCCTTATTTCTTTTTTAAAAGATTTTATTTATTTATTTATTTATTTATTTATTTGAGAGAGAGAGAGAGAGAGAGAGAAAGAGAGATTATGAGCAGGAAGAGGGGCAGAGGGAGAGGAAGAGAATCCCAAGCAGACTCTGCAATCAGTATGCAACCTGACGCAGGGCTTGATCTCATGACCCTGACATCATGATATGAGTTGAAACCAAGTCGATCATTTAATCAACTGAGCCACCCAGGTGCCCCTATAATCTTTGTTTCTGATTATTTGTTGCTAGCATATAGAAACACACCTGATATTTGCATACTGATCTTTATCCTGAAACCTTGCTACACTCACCTATTAGTTCTACTACCTCTTTTTTGAATTATAAATTTCATAATTTTCTACATAAACAATCATGTTATATGTGAATAAAGGCAGTTTTGTTTTTTTCTTTCCTTACTGAGTGATTTTAATTTTTTTTCTTGTCTGATTGCACTGGCCAAAGCTTTACTATAATATTGAACAGATGTGGTGAGAACAGAAATCTGCCTTCTTCCTGATTTTAGGGGTAAAGCATTAAGTCTTTTACCACGAGTTTGATGTGAGCTCTAGGGTTTTTATAGATGTCCTTTATGGGTTGAGGGAGTTCGCTTCTATCCCTTCCTTACCAAGTTTTTCTTAGGAATGAATGTTGGATTTTGTCAAATGCTTTTTCTTGTCTTTTAAGATAATCATATAGGTCTTTCTGAATTTGTTAGTATGATGAATTACACTGATTGATTTTCAAATGTTGAACCAACTCTTCACTCCTGGCATAAGTCTTACTTAGTCATGATATATTATCCTCTTCATGTATTTGACTTATTATAATTTTGTTTAGAAATTTTAAAATTTATCTCCATGATAAATATTGGTTGTAGTTGTCTTTTCTTTGACAGGTTTTGGTATAAAGGAAATGCTGGCCACAAAACATGAGTTGGAAAGTATTCACTCATCTCCATTTTGGGGAGAAGTCTTGCATAGAATTGGCATTATTTCTTCCTTAAATGACTAGTAAAATTCACCAGTGAAGCCATCTGAAGCAGAATTTTTCTTTAGGGAAAGACTTCTAATTTCAAAATATATTTAGTAGATTCACAACCTTTCACATTATTTATTTCTTCCTGAGTGACTTTTGTTAGTTTATACCTTGCAAGGAATTAGTCTATTTTTTCTAAGTTGTCTAATTTATTGGCATAAATTTGTTCATAATATCCCCTTAATTTTTTTTAATATCTGGGAAAGCTGTACAGATGTCGCTTCTGTCATTTCTGATAGTTGTGATTTGTGTCTTTTCCCTTTTTTCCCAATCGGTTTGGTTAGAAGTTACCATTTTTTCTGATCTCTTAAAAGAACCAGCTTTTGTTTTATTGGTTTTCCCTGTTGTTTTTCTGTTATTTATTTAATTGATTTCTACTTTGATCTTAGTTAATTCCTTTCTTCTCTTTGCTTTGGTTTTTGTTTGCTCTTCTTTTTCTAATTCATAAGACTGAATCTGGGATCATCGATTTGAGACCTTTTTTCTTTTCTAGTACAGGCCATCAGTGCTACCATAAAGGCCCGAAGTACGGATTTAGTGGCATCTCACAAATTCAATACATTGGTTTTAATTTTCATTCAGTTCAAAATACTTTCTAATTTCCCTTTTGGTTTTTTCTTTGACCTATGGGCTATCTAGAAATGTGTTTAGTTTCCAAATAGTTGGTGGTTTTCCAGGGGTCTTTCAGTTATTAATTTCTAATTCAATCCATTGTAGTTAACGTATTTGTATTGCTTGAATCCTTTTAAATTCTTTGACATCTTTATGGTTTAGTCTATGATTCATCTCAGTAAATGATTTATGTGCATTTGAAAAAAAAACGTGTGTTCTGCTATTATTTGGAGTATTCCATAATTGTCAATTAGGTCCAGTTGATTATGTTGTTTAAATCTTCAAAATCTTTTGCTATAATTTTGAATTTGTCGATTTCTCCTTGCCATTCCATCAGTTTTTGTTTCACGCATTTTGATGGTTATTAGTGGCGTAAACATTTACGATTATATATACTCCTAATGAAGTGACTTCTTTATCATTGTGAGATTATCTTGTCTCTGGTAATATTATTTTCTCTCATATAAAGTTTGTCTGATATTAATCTAGCCATTCTAGCTTTCTTTTGATTAATGCTTGCATGGTATATCTTTTTCAAACCATTTTCTTTTAATCTATATGTGTTTTCATATTCAAAGTGTTTTCTTTTGTAGATGGTATATTGTTGGGTCTTTCTTTTTTACCCAATCTGACTCTCTCTGTCTTTTAAATGACATGTTTAGATTATTAACATGCTGGGTTATTGTGAGCATGACTATATTCAAAGATAAATATCAGTTAACTCTCTCTCCACACCTCCTCAGCCATGTGTGCTGCACATCTTTTAATCATTTATACTTGACTCCCTATCATGTCCCTCTTCATGGCCCTTATTACAGTATATAATATGATATATTATATAATATATTATAAATATATCATATAATAATTATATAATATATAATTATATAAAATATTAAATATATAATAATTAAATGCATATAAATAATATAATATATCTAATATATAATATAATATAATATAATATAATATAATATAATATAATATAATATAATATACGTGTAATACAATATGTACTTTCATATGATTCCTGTTTATAACTTCCCCAATTAGCAACAAGTTCCAGGGTGGAAGACACTAGTGAATGAATTAATGAATGAGTGGTGAGTAAGTGATCTCATGTTCCACGATGATTCTTCGTAACCTTATAACCCTGTACGGCACCCCAGGCCCTCTCCCTTTGCCTGTCTCCTGCTGCTCTCAAGAGAGGAACCCGAGTCTTAGAGAGGTTGGAGATGGGCCTGAGATGGCCAGCCCACTCCTCACCCCAGAACCACCCCCTGTGGTCTCCCAGCCCTGCCTTCTCCGCTCTGGCCTGTGCATGCACACACGTCCTCTCACTCTCAGCAGCCTGAGGAACAGTTCACACCCCCAAGCAGAGCAGAGCAGTGGGCTCTGGTTTGGCTCCCACCAATTGACTTCACCCTTTGAGTCTGTTCGCTGGCGGGGGACCCTTGACCATTGCCCTCTCCCCGTCTCCAACAGACACGAATGAGCAGACGGAGGAGCGAGTCCCAGAGCTTGGCTGCCCGGAGTCGCAGCCGCTGAAAAGTTAAGAGCTGAGCTTGCGGTGGATTTTTTCTCGCCCTGCAGTGTAATTATGGCTCAAAAGCACTAGAGGTTTTTTGTGAGCTGAGGCCTTTGTCATGCAGCTTGCAGGTTATATCTCCTCTTGCTAACTCTCTTCCTGCTGCACTAACATGGGGCCGGGGTCTCCAGGAGGCCCTTGGGGTGGACAGAGGAACAGCAGCTGGTCCCCATCAGCATCACACGTGGTCCTGACCATGGGAGGTTAGTGCAGGAAGGTGCAGTTCCTACACTGATTGGTCAACAGCCTTACTACACTTGCTCTGTGCCAGGTCTGTCCTGGGTTCTGGGGCTGCAGGGCTGGCATGGTCATCACCCCTGCCCTGGGGGAGCTCAGTCTGGGGGCTGGTGGGTGGATCACCAATGAGGCCCAGAAAGGGTGTGTGATTCCTCTGGGCCTTACAGTCAGATGGGGGCTGGGTTAGGATAGAACCCAGGATCTCTAACGCTGGGCTGTCCACCTGGGACTTGCATCCAATGTCACGCCAGTGTTAGGGGTCAGGAGATGTTTCCTGGGGGAAGATTTTCACTCATGATAAGAACTGTACGTGGAGGTGGAATCCACAGGAAAGGCATCAGGCCAACCCCACCCCATCCAGGGCCAGGGACCGCTGGCCGCTCCTTTTCCAGCTCCACCCAGTGCTGGAGTCCCCCAGAGAGGCCCTGCACCAGTGAGGAACTTTTCCCTTGAAAGTAACAACAGAGGCTCCTGGGTGGCTCAGTCATTAAGCGTCTGACTTCTGCTCAGGGCCTGATCTCAGGGTTCTGGAATCGAGTCCCGCATCAGGCTCTCTTCTCCCCTGGCGTGCTGGGAGCCTGCTTCTTCCTCTCCCGCTCCCCCTGCTTGTGTTCCCTCTCTCGCTGTCTCTCTCTGTCAGATAAATAAATAAAATCTTAAAAAAAAAAAAAAGTAACAACAAATGGGCTGAGCAAATGGGAATTTGCTGGTTCTGGTTCAGCCGAGGACAGCAGGCCTGGGTCTACCCAGACCCCATTTCTCTGACATTCTCTCCTTTCTGCCCTCCTCCCCATTTCACCTTCAACCCCTGGCCTCCAACACCTTCCTCCATGGAGCCAGACGAGGAGTGCAAGTGTATCTGGGAGCTCCCTTGAAGGAGAGGGGAGGATTTCCCAGACCCCCTGGCAAATATCTGGCTTTTCATTGGCCGGAACTGGGCCACATGCCCTTTCCTGAACCAATAGGGTACCAGCAGGATGGGACTAGACTGACTATTTAAACCAATCAGGCCCCACCCCTGGAGCTGGAGGTGTGTTATTCAGGCCACGTGGCTGGGAGGGGCACAGGGCAGTTCCCCAGAGGAGAGTCTAGTGGGCTTGGTGGGAGGAGGTGAGGGGGAACTGGGTATGGCGGCAAAGTGTTGGGACAGAGGCCACCCCCTGAGATGACGAGTAGCATCCAATCAATGAGAAGCCCTCCCTGCCACTCCAGTCCCACCTGCCATGTCCTACCTTATGTCCAAGCCTGCTGAGTGGCATGTAGTCCCCACAGCCCACCATGCTGGCTCATGACCCCATTCGTTTGCCCTGGCTGTGTCCTCCCGCTGGGATTCTCTTCTTCCATGACAGATCGGATCCTTATGACCCTGAGCACCACCTAATTGGATCACCCTTTGACCGTTGGTACCCACTTGCCAGCCCATCACTTGCAACACTGTCGTGGGTAGGTTTCCATGTCTGCCCTCCCCAAACAGGTGCGTGCCCACACTCACACAGCTTGTGAGTTCCTGGAAAGAATGAACTGAGTCTTCATTAATCACCCTATCCCCAACCTCTAGCCACTGCCTGGTTTAAAGAAGGGACTCAGAAAAGATCTGTTGAATGAACGAACGTGCTCTTTTTGTGGAATGCCTGGCTGCCGTGTAGGTATTTGCATTTTTACAAAGGACAAAATGGCAAAGCCAAAGTGATGAAGCGCCCGTGGTAAAATTTCAGGCACCAGTGAGCTGGGCCTGGAAGCTTCTTCAGTTGTTTAGTGCCTAGGGGAGGAAGTGGCTGTCACAGCAGGTAGACGTACCCATTCATTGCTTTCCGGTGCAAAATTAGGAAAACAATCACACTGTCTCCTGAAAAACATTAATGTGTCATGGAAACAAATGCATTTCCCTTTGGCTTTCTGGAAGAGCACACTTCCTAGTCCTGTCAGGTTTTCCTGTGGTGGTTCCAGTCGACAGAACCTTCCTTCCTGACTTCTCTGTGGGCTGTGAGGGCGATGCCCTGGCGGACGCTAAGGTCATCTCAACAATCTGACCTCACAGCCACCTGCCCTCCCCGCCCTGCCTGGGGGTGAGGAGCCTAATGTTATCTGGTAGTTGAAGGAGCCAAATTCCACGGCTTAGATGTTTCCACGTGGAACGCACTGGCTTGGCTGCTTTTCCCACGCTGATCGTGGTCCATTCTGATAGCTGAGTTCCTCCCTGGTCCTCTGACAGCCCTCCCGGTGCCCCAACTCTACGCACCGCATTCTCTCTGCCCTCAAGCCCACCCCTTCCGGCCCACCCTCCACTCTGCTCCAGAGCGATCCCCAGCAGCACAAAACTGACTGGGTCGCTTCCTGTTGGAAAACCTTCCCAGGCCCCACAGTATCCTCAGGTCACAGTCCCAACTCCTTAAGCCCTGCACCAGCCATACAGAGGTTGGGGCGTTAGGCAGGTACACATCGGGCAAGCACCCACCCCCGCTCTGCACCAGCCATTCCCTCTGCCTAGATGCTTCCCTGTTGGCCTGGTGAGCTCTTACTCACTCCTCAAAACCCAGGCCCCAGCATCCCATTCTCTGCGAAGCCCTCCCTGATTCTCATTGTAAAGCTGATTCTCCCCAGCCTTATGTCTCCATCACTAAGCCTGGTTTTGTCTCCACATGCAACACCTCATTACCAATCCCCCCTCATCTGTCCCCCTACTCAACTGTGATCTTCCTTAGGCCTAACTGTGTTCCCAGCACCTGAAAGCAGATGTGTCCGGAAGAGTTTATGGAGGGAATGGACCCGTGAATAAATACATAAAATCACCACACTCCAATCCCTTTCCTACTGCCGTTGTAATAGCAGAAGTGGCAGCAGTAATTCTCTCTTTTCTGGAACACACACTACAATGCCAGGCCCCACAGTTGGCCCCTTGGCTTCATCAGTCCTGACAACTTGACAACCTTCTCGAGAGTTGGCGTGATTATTAGGTCCATTTTATAGATGAGGCACACTGAGCTCAGGGAGGTCAAGGATCCCATTCAAAGTCACACTTCGGAGGGAGTAAAGAAGCCAGATTTGAATTCAGGGATGTCTGGCTCTGACTTCTTCACTTCCTGAGGACCTACTATGTGCCAGGTGCTATCCTGTGGTCTGGGGATATAGCAGGGAGCAGAACAGGCCTGGCCCTTCTGCCTCCCTGGGATGTTGTGCTGCCCCCTCTCCCAGAGGCAGGTGGGCTCGTAAGGACCCAGTGGACAGCACTGAGGACCGAGCCACACACATGAGCTCCTCGGGCCCTCGGGGAAGCCCTCAGGAGTGGGGAATCTCAGCGTCCATTCCTGAAGAAGGAGCTGAGGTTCAGAGAAGCTCAGGGGCTCACCCACGACCGGGCAGAGGAGCTGGGAGGTGGAGCTGGGGCCCTAACACCTGATCTGTCTGAGCCTACCTCACCTCTGCCACCAGTCCTGTAGGAGTTAAGCCCCCTGACATCTTGGTCAGAGTGAATATGGACAAAGAATGAGCTTCAGGAGAACTTCAGAACAAATTGGATCATGTCATTTCCCCCATTCATACTCTGACCCAGCATCTATGAAGTCCTTCATGGCCTGGCCCCGCCCAAATCCCCACGCTCCTATCAAGTATGTCTCTCTCCCTCCTTGCTCCCTACCCCCTGCTCCTGGCAGTTCCTAGAGCAAGCCTTTCTCCTGCAGGTCAGACCTGGAATGTTCTTCTCCCTCCCCCTCTTCCACTTCCCACTGCACTCTCCACACTGCAGACAAAAACGCTTCACCCACACAAACCCAGTGACCTGGCAAAAGACAGCTTAAACCTCTCCCAAAGCCCCTACTACCCTGGGATAAGCCCCTGGGTCTTGGCACAGCCACATGGTCCCACTGGACCTGACCTTTGTCAGATTCTAGCTTCGCTCCAAGCCACAAGCTCCTTCCTGCCTCAGGACCTTTGCATAGGAAAGTTCTTCCCTTCCCTTTCCTTTTGGATTCAGTTTAAACTGAATAGAAAATTTAACAGAAAATTTATTTTTCTATTAGAGCCCAATGCAAGGCTTGATCCTACCACCGCTAGATCATGACCTGAGCTGAAACCAAGAGCTGGGTGCTAAACCAACTGAGCCACCCAGGTGCCCCTAAACTGAGTTTCTTAAGTGAGGCCTTCCCTGGATCCCAACTCAAATAAGACTCTGGTTCTTTCCCCTCATGTTCTCGCATTCCCTCCCTCCTAAGGAACATCCCAGCTTCAAATGATATTTTCATCTGTTTATCTGTTAACATTGGCCAGTCCCCTGGACTGTTCCATGTGTGGGAACCGGCCACACCCTGCGGGATCCTTTGTACCTAGCACTTCGAAGACACTCGGTAAACACCTGGTGAATGAACGAGTAAACAAATTGGAAGGTCTTAAGTGTGACCCAAATATAAAAGTAAAAAATCAATAAATCAGACGTCATCAAAATTAAAAACTGTACCTTACCAAAGACACACAAAACTGAAAAGGCAGAGCATGGACCGAGCAGAGATGACCCACACACGTGTCCGGCAAAGGATTTTCATCTAAAATATAGAAGGAACTCGTCAAACTTGAGAAAATAAAGCAAACATCTTACAAAATACTTTAAAAGACGTGGATACATGAATAGCAAAGAAGTGCATGGGAAGATTCTCCACCTCAGGGGTCATTAGGGAAAATCCAAATGAAAGCTACAAGCCTATTAGAACAGCTAAAACCCAGGGGCGGCTGGGTGGCACAGGGTGTGATCCCGGTGTTGTGGGATCGAGCCCCACATCAGGCTCCTCCGCTATGAGCCTGCTTCTTCCTCTCCCACTCCCCCTGCTTGTGTTCCCTCTCTCGCTGGCTGTCTCTATCTCTGTCAAATAAATAAATAAATAAAATCTTAAAAAAAAAAAAAAAAAAAGAACGGCTAAAACCCAGAGGGCCCCCGACAATGCATTTTGGCAAGGCTGTGGAGGGGCCCGAATGGAAAACTGCACGATCGCTGTGCAAACCACGCTGACGGTTTCTTTTAAGAAGTCAAGGGGAGCCTGGGTGGCTCAGGTGGTTAAGCCTCTGCCTTCAGCTCAGGTCGTGATCCCAGAGTCCTAGGATCGAGCCCTGGGTTGGGCTCCCTGCTCAGGAGGAGAGCCTGCTTCTTCCTCTCCCTCTCTCTCTCTGTCAAATAAATAAATGAATAGTCAAAAAAATGCCTCCCGATGACCCAGCTATCTCCTCCGAGGCTCTTAACTGTAATGGAAGGAAGCATCTGTTCATATAAAGATGTGTTCATGAACGTTCATTACACCCTTGTTTGTAATAGTCCTGTATGTCCACCAACAGGAGAATTTGCTTATTCAAGCAAAGTGAGGTGTATCTATTCTATAGAATATTACTCAGCCATAAAAAGGAACAAAATGTTGATACAAATATGACCATGGCTGAATTTCAAAATTATGAGTGACTCTATGATTCGGTTTATGAGTCTAGAAGACACTTGTTAATCCGTAGAGAGCATACAGCTCGGTGGCCGCTTGGGGGTGCTGCAGGAGCCTGATACGAAGGGGCGCAAGGAAATTTAGGAGGGGAGGGGTATGTTCGCTATCTTGGTTGTGGCAATGACTGCACGGGTGTAGACATTCGTCAGAGCTCCTCAAGCCGTACACTGTCAATACATGCAGAATGATGTACGTTGATTTTACTGCAATAAAGCTATTTTTAAAAAGTTGAACACAGCCCCAGAGATCCTGAATGAGACTGACACGACGGAACAGTCTCCTTTTCCCCAACCCATGTGGGACCCATGGATGACCCTGTTCGCTCAAGGTCTGGATGTCTGCATGGTGACATAGTCAGGGACCTGACAAGTATTTAACCCTGTTTGATTCCGCTGATCGCTTCTCCCAGGAAGATCATAACATTTTGACACCTCTGCCGAGCTTGATGACTCAAGTATATATCAAAGAGCCACTGAGATGCCAGGCAGGACCCCACCTGTGTGCCTTGCGCTGGGGGATACTCTTATGAGGCCGTTTTGTCCTGAACTTATCAGAGAGGCTGTTCCCGGTGGAGGGAGAGGTGGGGAGACCCCGGGAGGTCATGGAGAACCTGAACGCACCACCACCCCACCGGTCTCTTAATAAGAGCGCCTATCAGCGCTCAGTACGCGATTGGCTGAACACACCAATTCATCTGATTGGTCCAGCTGACATGAGGCAGCTGCTGATTGGTTCATCCTGTGATTTGCCGGCCACGGCGGTAGACAGCTGCCTTATTGGTTGGCTGTGATAGAGGCCCACACCCCCAACCCTAGGTTAATCTAAGACATCCACTGTTCTATTGTTTGCTGGGCACAAGGCAGCCTAGAGGAGGCCTAGAGCCGTGGAGAGCACCGGGCCCGGGCATTTACTCTTTGCAGGAGCCCTGGAGGCTGGGCTGGGTATGCCAGTCCTGGCTCCCAGTCTCTCCAGTCTTTTCTTCTCTACCCACCACCGTGCAGGGAGCCTGAGGAGCTGATGAGGGCTTTTCTGCTTCCTCTGCAAGGCTTGTCTCGCAGCCTTTTTTACATGGCCTGCCCCTGTCTTTGCCCACCGGGCTCAGGCAGAACAGACCTGGGCCACCAGCTTGGGGGTGGGGGAGAGGGGTGGTCTCGCTCTCACCCTCCACGACTGAGGGGGGCTGCAGTCACACCAGGGAAACCCTTGTTTCCTCTAAATGACGTGCAAGACACCCGAGTATTTGACTTTCTAGCACCCCCACCTGTGGCCCCACGGCTGCAGGGGACAGAATCCTGGCTGTGAAGGGGAAACAATTCTGGCCGGTGCAGGGGGCACTGCCCACCGGAGCATAGGACATCCTCAGGCAATCAGAGTCCTCCCTGAGATTTGACACGTGGGCAGGTAAGAGGAGACTTGTCTCTCTGGGATCACAGCTCGAAGGACCTTGGTGGCCTGGGGCGGCCGCCTCTTCCCCATGCTTTGCACAAAGCCCGCCTGAGAAGGGCGTCAACAGAGGGAAGTGGAGCTAAGAGAAGGGAGGAAGAAAGGAGGACCCTGGGGAGACAGCTGAGCCCCTGCCTCCAGCCGTGCCTGAAGTCCGTTCAATCCCCTGCATTTCTGTCATGTGGGCCAATAAATCCTTACACCTTTTGCTCCAGCCATTTGTGTTCTATCCCTTGCAATAAAAGGTTCTGCCTACAACGAGCTGCAATCAAGGGGCACAATCAAACTCCAAAAGGAAAGCCAGTCTCGGAACCGAGAAGCAGAGAAGCCGCGGAGCTGAGCTGCCAGGAATGCTGGGCAGTGTCACGCTGGTGATGGCGCCGCCGTGGGCAGGGCTAGGGTCGGGGTCCCAGCGCGCCAGCCGCACAACCTACAGAGGCCCCGCTCCACTGCGCCCAAGACACGGTGCGTTTGCCCTTGGTCTGGCTGTTTCTCTCATACATGTTCCCTGCCTGGTTCTTGTGGGCATTCAGGGTTGGGATCCTAGTAAACAGAAGAGCAATTTAGAATTCTAGAATCATAGAGTCACAGGATCCTAGACTCAATCATCATCTAAGACGTTTAGGATTATAGAACCTTAGAATTCATGAATTCAGTAGATATGTTCTGAATGCCTCTTTTGTGCTAGGCGCCGAGCTGAGTGCTGGGAATACAGGGCTGGACAGGACATGGATCTTCTCTACCCTCATGGACGGTCCATTCTAGAATCACAGAAACTCAGAATAAAGGGGGCTCGGGGAAATTTCTCAGGTTCACTTTTTCATTCCCCCCTCAACGCCCAGAGGAGGAAGAAAAGTTCAGGCTTGTAAAAGGACTGGCCCAGAAGAGAAAGATACAAGGAGGGTGAACTGGGAAGGAATCAGAAGGAAAGTAGCTCTGGAGCATGGCCTCTGTCCCCATGGAGGCGCCCCGGCCCCATGGAGGCCCCTTGTCTTCATGGAGTTCACATGGCTCCCATGGCCTCGCTGGCCTCAGGGGCCCGGCCGGTGGGGTTGCTGCCGGAGGGCCCCTGGGGAGGGAGGCAGGAGTGGGATGAACCGAGCCAGGGGCTGCCTGGAACCAGTGTCCCAGGGAGGTGAGGAGCCTTGTCACATGCCCTGTCCCTCGTGTCTCTAAGTTCCCCATCACTGCCCCTACCAGGTCTGGGGACACTCCCTTGTGGGTTCAGGGCCACCCAGGCCTGGGCACTGTTGGGTCTGCATGGGTCATGGAGGGAAACCTCGGGCACTGCAGGGACCTTGCGGAGGGGTGAGCCCAGCCTTTCCTCCAAGACGAGAGTCCCTGGGATGATGGTCTCAATGACCAAGTCCACCTCCGGCCAAGTCCCTTTTTCTTTAAACACCAGAGAGAACGTTATCCCAGGTTCTATTTTTAAACTTGAAGAACACAGTCACATCAACAAAACAGGCTACGTGGCTTTTACCGTTTACCTTCCTTAGTTTTAAGTATGCGATTTTATTTTTATAAAACAAAAAGGAAATGGGCTTTTTCAGCCGAGTCAACAAAACAGTGTGGAGAGACGGATAATGGAAAGTAGCGAGCCCTTGAACCTCTCACCTGGAGCTCCGCTCAGCAGAGGTAACCACTTGCAACCTGTTGAGCTGTTTGTCCTACCAATTTCCCCATAAAACTAAATAATATGCTTCTCCCGCCACCTCCCGGCTCCCTGCGATGACGAGTGAGGCTTTAGCTCATTTCTACACCAGCCGGTCTCCCGTTCTGCCAACATTATTATATTTTTAGGTCTCTTGGTTACCTTGGAAATTTCAGGTAATAGACTCATATATTTATTTCTCTAAAAATAAGGTCACAAGCTGTAAGATAACAGGGATTACTATTTACTGGCCCATGTAACCAGGAAGCAGGAGGTAGAAGGAACGTCGTTTGCGGCTGGCTCCGGGGTCCCACCTCCATCCTTCGGTTTCGTATCTCTGTTTTCTTCTGTGCTGACCTCGTTCTCAGGAAGGCTTTCTTCACACTCTGGGGCAGATGGCTGAAGTGGTTTGGCTTCCGTCCCTTGCTAGGAGAGGTTCTGCTTAAAATGAACTACACCCGAGGGTCAAAACCATATTCCAAGAGGGAAATGAGTCCTGGAACTGAAAAGTGCCGCGTGTTTGCCAAGGCCAAGCCCCTAATCACCCAGCCTCAAAACAAGTATTTATTAAGTGCGTAGTTTGTGCCAGGCCTTGGGGATTGCAGTAGGAGCCAAGATTAGCCCAGTGTCTGATCTCCCGGAGCTGAAGTCTACTTCAGCAGACAGATGCTAAGGATATCATAGATTGATGTGAATTTGTAGCCGTAATAAATACGATAAGGGAGAGGAGCGAAGTGCTATGAAGGCATATACAGAGGGGATCTGACCTTGTCATAGAAGGTCCAAGAGAATATCCCTCAGGGGACGATGGTTGAGCTGGAATTAAAGGGTTAAGGGAAAGTGGGGTCAGAGAGTACTACAGGCAGAAGGAACAGACTGTGCAAAGGCCCTGTGGTGGGAAGAATTGTCACTCACAGAGGACTGAAGATTCCCGAAGATCTCTAGAGTGGCCAGTGGTGGGGAGCATGTTAGACAGCATCTCAGGAAGGAACAGGGCAGGGGTCTGATTGTTCAGGACCTTTCAGGCCAACTTAGTGGGTCTGTTCTTTATCTTAAGAGAGAGGAAGACATGGAACAGGGCAGGGAGGATGAGAGGAAGGGACACAAATGACTAGTTCTGTACTCTGCCAAGATTTCTTGCCTGCCACATTGGGAACAGCTTGCGGTGGGGAAATAAGAAATGGAACTTGGGAACCCTGCCCACGAGCAGCAGCTGCTGGACAGGTTACTCCCACTAATTAGGGGTCCCCTGCCTGCCCTGGCTGCTCCTGCGCCCAGAGCCAGCAGACAGGAACCTCCCTCTTCTGGAAGAAACCAGAATGTCTACAAATAACTTTAATAATGTCCAAGATAAAATCCCGAATTACTAGAAATATGAAAATGTGAACTAAAATCAGGAAAGTGGCAATCCATAGAGAACAATCTCAGGGCGATCCAGATGTTAGAAGTTTGAGACACAAATTTTTTTTTCTTTTTCCTTTCTTTAAAGAGAGAGAGTGCACGTGAGCAGGTGGGAGTGGGGAGGCCAGTGGGATTGCTGCTGGAGGGCCACTGGGGAGGGAGGCCTCAGCTCGCTGAATCTTCTTCCTCCCAGGTGACGGTTTTTCGCTCCCGTCTTTTGCCCCAGGAACACGTGGGAGGCTGAGGTCCAGAGCGATCGAGGACGTGCTCCAGCTCACTCCGGGCGTGAGTGGCAGAGACAGGACTTGAACTCAGGCCCCTCTGGATCCGGAGTCTGTGCAGTGTGTGACGTCAGCACCTGAGCCCTGAGACAAGGCCTGAGGCCGGGGCTTAGCACCCCAGGTGATTGGGAGGGAAACTGGAGAATGTTGGAAGCATGATGTGCTTGCTCTCACGGGGATCTCCATTCCAGAAGGGCTGCTGTGCCCGGGGCAATGCTGACCCCACGGCTCAGCGGGCCCACGGGGGCAGGTGCTGGCTGCCAACCAGACATGCTGAGTGTGCCCCCCCCCCCCGAGCCCCACAGAGGTGCTCCCATCCTGACTCGGGCACCGATGGAGTGCCCAGCGCCGGGTCCCCGGGCAGGGCCTGATCCAGCCACCCCAGGGGCTGTCCCAAAGGCCAGCACCCCAGGGACAGTTTGGGCTCATAGGCTTAGTGCTGTGTTGGCTGATTTTAATACTGGTATCAACGGGTCCACACTTGGAGAAGCTCTGGGATTTTCTCTGCTTTGCAGGCTGAAGGACAGCAGGGAGCAGGGGAGAGGAGCAGGAGCCAGAGTTGACTTTGCCTTTTGGAAGGAGGCTTGGGGGTGTCTTTTAACCCAAGGGAATGGGGGAGCTGATGGTGGGCACGCAGTCTTCGTGGTGGTCACTGAACACGTTAGAGCCACCTTGACTCTCCCAGCCAGGCCCCTGCCGCAACCCCCCCCTGCACCCCTGCGCCAGCCCACTCCAGCAGCCAGCCTCTCCCCACCTTCTCTCTCTTGCAAGAGGAAATGGGATCTGTCCATCTGGATTTTGTCTGGGAGAGGGAAACGTGGCAAGACTTATGAGTGTCCCCTCTCCACCCCTGCCTCCGCAGCTCCCATCTGTGTGCAAACTCCAGGGGTCCATCCAGCCTCAGGTGGGGGCTCCCAGTGTCCCTGACAGGGCGTGGCCAGGCCCGAGCATTTCTGGGGGAGTGACAGCCATGATCACTCTGTGTGACAGACACGGGGGTCCTGGGATCCAGGTAAACAAGCCTTTGTTTACCAGAGCTCTTCCGGGCCGAGGTCCGAGATTCCCGTCTTCACCGTGGATTAGCTAGGGTGTGACCCTGAGCAAGTCACTTCCCTCCCCTGGGCCTCGGCTCCTTATCTGGAAGGCAGGAAGACCCCGTGATCACCCAGGCCCACGGCAGGGAGAGGTGGCTGATGGGATGGGGAGAGCACTGACTTGGGTGCAGACGTCCCCAGAGTCTAACCCTGGTGCTCCTTCTCATGGAAGCCTTTCTTGGGGACCCAGTCGTAAGTCAGCATCGGTCACTTCTCCCTCTACCTCACGGAGATTCCTGTGCCCGCTGAACCATGGCTGACACCCCTCCCTCACTCCCCAACCCCCATCACCTCTCCTTCCACAGAATCAGCCCTCGAAGAACTGGAAGCAGAGCCAGCTCTCCATGACTGGGCATTTGCTCCGGCCAGTCCCGTTGGGGCTGTTCTTGCAGAAATGGCCCGTGCTGGGGGTGGATGGGCAGATGTGGGGCTCAGCCGAGAGGTTGAGGCCCGGGCAGAGGGACAGAGCGAGCTGCTGTCAGCAGAGGGGAGGCCGCTGGGGCTCCAGGGGTGGGGAGGATGCAAAATCAGTGGGAGTCTTTATAGCCACGTGAACTCCATGAGTTTGACCCCAGTTGGGGGGAAGGAGGAGTTGTGCAAAGTCGTGACTTTTGAGGGTCTTTTTGCTTTGTGGTCAAGTCCCACCTGCCCTTCCAGACATACTGTCTCTGATGCTTCTAGAAACGGCACATCTCTCTATTCCCTAAAAATCCTCAGCACCCTTGAAAGCACAGCTCAAATGCAGCTTCTTCCTGAAGCCGGCCCAGAATCCCCCAAAGCCGCACGTTGCCTCCCGTCCCCTTGCCCCGGGGCCGGTGGAGCGAGCTCCAGGTAGAGCCCGGCAGGCTGGGTGTGCACCCAGCTCCTCCCTGCCTGGCTGTGTGACCTTGGGCGAGTCTCTGCCCCTCTCTAAGTCTACTTCCTCATCTGACTACATTGTTGCCGGACACGGAGAAGGCACTCAAAACAGGCCAACTTTATTATTTCCCTTATGGCAGTCTTCTTATTTATTGCTCCGGCATCCACAGTCTCTCTAGTTACAAAATGGGCTGCGGAACGGTAAGCATTGTAATTGTTCAATTTCCTTTAGCAATGTACCTAATGTTCTTTCCATTCCCCCTCTACTGGGTGCAGGGTACCGAGAGGAACACAGGCCAGCGCCCACCTGGAAGGCTCGCAGTGCCTGTACCCCCATTCTGTGCCATGTGTGACAAGGGAACCTGGTTTGACAGGCCCCGTGGGTGGAAGTCTCAAGTCCAAGTTGAACTCCAGGCCCTGTTCAGACTCAATTAAGCTTAGAAAAAAAAAATGTGCAGCAACAAAGATAATCTTAGAAGGAATTTCAATTTGGACTCCAATCTCTCAATGAAAATGGAAGGAGGATCCAATTTATCTCCCCCTTGACACTCACCAAAGGCCTCATCCCTCCCCTGGAGCAGCGCCTGGCTCCTCCCAGGTGAGCACCTCCCCAACCCCCCGCCCCACCCCTGCCTCCCTCCCCAGGTCACTACAGAAGTGCAGGGCTGGGCTGGTCTTCTCCATTACTCATCACTCTTGGGGCAAGTGTCATGCAGGAGAGGGCTTGGCTGCTCTGAAGGAGACTCAGTCATATAGATTGACCTGCCCTGGTGAGGTGAGGAAGGGCCACGGGGAGCAGGGAGTAATCTAGGCAGAGAGAAGAGCATGTGTAAAGGCCCTGTGCTGGGTGGGAGCCTGGTGCATTCTGGGAGGCTGAGCAAAGGTCCTAAACACTGGAGGGCAGAGGGAACAGCGTGGGGAAGCCTGGCCCCGACAGAAAGCGGGGAAGGAGGAAGTCTCGGGCTGAGTTGCCATCGGTGAGCCTTCTGTACCCCTGGCCCATGATTGGGTCGTCATCGCCCTGCCGCACGCACCAGGTGATGCCTGCTCTGAGCCAGGCTCTGCGCGGGTTAACAAGGATTCTGGGAATGACCACGACCTTGCCCCATGGATCCCGCGCGGGACCACCCTGTCTCTGACTCCGCTCTCGGTACCTGCTCTTGGCACTCCCTGGTCTGAGAGTCAGAGGATGGGGCACAGAGGCTGCCCTGCAAATAGGAAGGATGACAGCAACCCTCTTGCAAAGTGGTCTTGAGGAGTCAACGAGACAGTGTGGGAAGAGGACAGAGCCCTGCAAACCCGGCTGCAAGGCCACCGCCTTCTCAAGCCACACCTCCCAGGGTCCCACTTTTCTCCAGATCAGCAACGAACGTGCACTGAAGCGGACTGTGCCCCTCTCACACTGTCCCCCCAGCTGGGTGAGCTCCGTGAGGACTCCATGGCGGTCCCTCGTCCTATCCCCGCACCGGGACCAGATCAGAGGAGGCTGCCTGGGCTCCTCCCCTCCTAACAGTGGAAGCAGCGAGTGGCTGGCACTGCCTGCCTCACCTGCCAGCGGCCAGCTTCTCACCCGCTCACGCCAGCACCCAGCGTGTTGTCTGCACACACTAGGTGCCCCAGGCTGTCCCCGACTACTTAAGGGGCCCAGATGGACACCCACATTCCTGAATATTTAAAATGGTAAATCAAGGCTGCGAAGTGATAAAATGTATGCTCTCCAGGGCGCCTGGCTGGCATTCGACTCTCGATCTCAGGGTTGTGGGTTTGAGCCCCACGTTGGGTGTAACGATTACATAAAAATAAAATCTTGTAAAATGTATGTATATCCTACCTTTCCACCTAGACAAATGCAACTTACTAACAACCTGGGTGACCATGTTTGATTTTAATGTTCTCAGGCCCCTTGGAATTCCGTCCCGCTCTTAGAGGAACCAGCCACAGCCCTTCCTGGGCCCGCTCCCTTCTCTGCCTGTCCCCAGACCCACCGCACACGTCAAGGGCCACACCAGCCGTGGACACACCAGCACACACCTTCAAACACTTCCAGCACCCCCTTAGGCACCCCTCAGGCCTGGTGGTGTGTCCACTGTCAGCAGGCAGACCCAGCTCAGGAAGAGGCCCACCCGGCTCCGGAAGTGGACCTTGGGCCGTTCAGGTGGGGAGTTCTGGGGTCCCAAGTACCAAACAGCGGTCGAGAATGGCAGAGGGTGTCAGGGAGTCCCAGGTGGGCCCATCCACCTTTGGCTCTGTCCATTCCCTGTACCAGGGGGAGAGGGCAGACAGAACAGGTGCCTCTGCATGGTGGGACCCAGGGCCCACACCACCTGCCAGGGTGTCTGCCCAGTTCCTAGCAGAACTGGACTGTGGGAAGGATCCAAGACGCTGTAGCAAGCCCAGGGACAGTTAGACTCGCAGCCTCATGCCAAGGCCACAGACAAAGATCGGAGGTAGGGCCTGGAGCGCAGAGTGAAGGCACCCAGAGAGGAGGCCTGGGCTCAGGGGTGCTGCCCGGGTGAGAGGAACAGGTGGGGCCTCACCTGGGTACCTTGCAGGGTGGAGGTAGGGCCGACTCACCCACCCATGCTGCATCCCCTCCCCGAGGGTCACCTGGAAGCCGAAGCCACGAGCTTCAGTTGGGAGCAGAGAATTAGAGACAGCTCCATGGTAAGACAACTCACGCCGGCACCGTGATGGCCCCATGAAATTGGCCCCATTTCCGCATACGCAGCCGTGTTTCACACAGTAAATGAGTCCATTCTTAGGAGTCAGAGCTTCTGAGGAGTTAATGAATTTCCTTAGGATCATTCTTTCAAGATCTTCCGTGAGATGGAAGAATGAGCAAGAGATACTGTCATTTAAAAGAAAGGAAAGAAAGAAAGAAAATGAATAGCTCCTACTGTGTAAATTCTGCTTTTTACATATTGTGTCTTAAAAGATTGGCTGCATTTTCCCCAATTGCCAGCGATGGGCCCCTCGAGTAGTCTGGAGGGAGTGGGGGAGGGGGTGCGCAGCCTGGATTGTTCCTAGAGGCACAAAGCAGGACCCAGCCAGAGGGAAAGAAGGCTTTCGGCAGGATAATCAAGGTAACTGCACAGTTCTCATGAGCACAGCTGCGGACTGATTCAGGCCCGCCTTGTCCAAGCTGGACAGAGACAGGATGGCAGGGAGTCAGGAGAGTGACCGCCACGGACCCCCACGTGCGATTCTGGAAAGGACACACGGAGCGAGTGATAGTTGTGGGAATAGCAACCCTCCTGTAGGTCCAGGACCTCACCGTCTAAAAGGTCCCTGTGGACCCAGCAGCTCAGGGGGACACCTGCTGCCCTTGATCGGGCGTGTCTGTTGTGCCCGCCCTGGGCCAGGCACTCAGGGAGGCTTATCTCACTGAGTCCTTGCACCACTTGGAGGGATGCGCTGTGATTGTCCTCACTTTGCAGATGAGGAAACTGAGACCCAGGGAAGGGGAGGGGCTTGCCCAGGGTCCCATAGGCACAGGGCAGTGGAGCAGGACACAAATGTGACTGTGGAGCCCACGTTCCTGGGACTGGGGTTGGGGGGGCAGGAGGGAGCCCTGTCTACCTGGGACCTTCATACGCCAGGCTCTGGGCCAGGCACGGGACATGATTCAGACGGTGTCCCTCCGCACTGCGGCCCTGGGAACCGTGTCGCTCTCCCCGGCTCAGAGCAGTGAGACAACCGGCCCAGGGTCACGGAGAAGTGTGCGTGCAGCAGGGCGGTCCCCACTGCTCACTCCACACCCGAGCACGTCCCTGCAGAGGAGTGGTCCGGGGGTGGGGGGGCAGTGGCCGCCACACACATGCCCCTCTCTCCCTCATGTGACCCACCAGCCGTGGGGCGCCCCCTCCTCCCGTGCTGCTGCCCAGCCCTCCTCCCGTGCTGCTGCCCAGCCCTCCTCCCTGTCGCGGCCCCGGGTCTGAGAGGGACCCCACTAGGGCTAACGGGGAGCGGCCGGCACACGCCCTTCCAGGGAGCACTGAGCCTTCAGCGGGGGGCCTCCTGAGACGACACACCTCACATGATTGGCCAACACCGCCTCTTAGGGTGAGACCTGAGCTCTGATGTTGTCAGAGGCTGATGTCCTGGTGGGACCGAGATGTCAGAAGTGTCCTTTGTTCTCTGCGGGCGGCCTGGGGTTTGGTTCAGCTCAGCCCCTGCCTTGCTGTGTGAGCGGGGACAGGCCATGTCCCTGTCTGGACCTCAGAATCTCTGCCTGTGAGGCTGTGGGGCTGGGTCCTTTGCAGCAGCCTCTGAGCCCCAATCCTCTGCGAGCCCCTGAGCCCTTGACAAGACGTTCTGTTACGGTGGCACAATCCAGGCTGGCCGGGGCCCTGCGAGGTCAGGGAGCCCGGGACTCTCCCCGACAGAGGCCGGAGCTGCCTTTGGGCTGCCAGCGCCCCGACCTCCCACTCCACACATGCAGGAGGCACTTCCTATGTGCCCCTCCCCCAATTCCCAGTATTGTTCTCTGAAGTCCCTGGCCCTGCTTGGACTCACCTGTCCCTCTCTGACACCTCTTGGCCCCCAACCCTCCCTCCTAGCTCCAGCCTTTGGTGGACACTCAGCTCTACCTTCTCCCTCATTCCCCAGAAAACAGCTGCTCCCTGCCTGACCTGGATGCCAGGTCACTCCCCACCCCCACCCCCCCAACCCCGCCCTGAACACCAGGCCTCACAGAAAGATCCAGACATCTTCGAGTTAGACTCCACAACAAAGGAAATCTAAAGCCAGGCCAGCCCTCTGGCTCTCAGCAGCTCTGGGACACTTGCTGCTTCTTCCTCCTCCCCAGTCACCAACACACCTGGATCAGGGTCCTTCATTTCACAGGAACAGAGACCCAGGTGGGCTCCTGCTTTGGCTGCAATTCAATGTGCTCCCCCCCCCCCACAATTTCATCCCATCTTTTCCAGCTTCTAGCCTCCCATCCCTTGGCCTACTGGTTCCCTCTTTCTAGGCATCCTTTTATATTCTGACCCATTGCTTTGCCCCAGCAAAGTGAGTCTCCAGCTTTGCAGAAAGTTCATCCTCCCCAGGCCTGCAGGATGGCTCCCCACCTTCCCTCAGCCTCCACCAGCCGGAGACTGACTCCCCAATTTCCTGATCGCCAACGGAAGAGGCAACAGAAGAAGAAAGTCCTCTCTCCATGATCATTGATGAGGCTCCCCGTGATAGGGGGCCCGCTTGCGGTAAACATGCTCCCCAGTGGACCCACAGGGCGGGCTCACGTGACAACCTTCCCACCGTCACCGGGGAGCCTTAACATCGCTGGGGCATTGATGGTTGGCCACTGAGCTGAGCTCTTCCCAGACACTGTTTCCTCCAACCAGTCCGGGAGGGCTGTGATGGCTTCGTCATGTACCAGCTCGGCCGGGCTCCGCTTCGCTCCCAGGATGCCCTTGCCCCGTGTTTCCTGGGAGTGTGGGTACAGAGAAGGTTCTCAGGAGAGGGGCCGCACATATGTTGTTGCTGATCTCCTGACCCCCTCATCAGCGGGAAGTGTGTTGAGCCTGCAATTGCTTTTCATTACCCCCCCAGCTTCCTTGGGTTTCTGTGACTCCTGGGTCAGGTGTGTGTGTGTGCGCTCAGCTCCCTGACAAAGGATCCCAGCGGCTGCAAGGGCGCTTGTCACCAAGCCGAGTCTACAAGAATAGACACAGGTTTCCGCCCATCCTTGCGGGCTTCCAGCCTGTTCCTTCCCTTCCCTCCCTCGACTGCCTGTCTGTGGACATCGGGCTCCAGGGTCAGATGTGGGGGCAGCCTTACGGAGACTGGCCAGCCACACTGTTCGTGCAGAAGCTGATCCTCCCTAATAAAGCCTTAGTGTGCACGTGCGTGAGTGCACACACACACACACACACACACAGAGGTATATGCATTTGTATCATGTCCCACTGGTTCTGTCTCTCCTGGATGAACCCTGAGCGACACAGTGACACAGGTGGGCACTGTTAACATCCTTATTCTCCAGATGACCACGTCGAGGCACAGAATTCCAGTGTCACAGGTCCCCAGATGGAGAGGGATTTTGCCCCAGGGTGTCTCATACCCAGAGTCTCACCAGATACCGGATTCGGATTATTGAGAAGTTGAGATTTGGGGCTTTTGAGCTGATGGGATTTAGACGAGCCTTTGCTCTCTGGGTTGATGCTACAAATGGCTTGAGGCTTTGAGGGATGTTGGGATGGGCTGAATGAGTTTTGCATGTAGGATAGACAGGAATCTTTGGAGGGCAGAGGGCAGGCTGCGGTGGGCAGGACAGTGGCCTTCTGAAGATGCCCGCATCCTCATCCCTGGTACCTGCCTGTATGTTACCTTGCGTGTTGAAAGGGACTTTGAAGCCTTGTTGAAATTGAGGATCTTGAGGCAGGGAGATTGTTCTGGAGTTCTGAGGTGGGCCCAGAGTAATCACAAGGGTCCTTGTAAGGGAACCGGAGAGGTAAGTGAGGCAGAGAAGGAGGCAGGATAGCAGAATCAGACTGAAAGATGCAGGGCCATGAGTCCAGGAAAGTGAGGAGCCCACAGATGAAAAAGTCAAGCAAGGGCTCCTGGGCGGCTCAGTCGGTAAGTGTCTGACTCTTGATTTCAGCTTAGGTCTTGATCTCAGGGTTGTGAGTTCAAGCCCTGCATTGGACTCCAATGGGCGTGGAGCCCACTTAAAAAAAAAAAAAAGACAATGGAAAAAGGGGCAAACAAGGAAGGAAGGGCACGTTCTCCTAGAACCTCCAGAAGAAATGGAGCTCTGCTAGCCCATGTTAGAGTTCTCATCTTCAGGACTGTAATGTAATAAATTTGTTTTTTTTTAAAGAATTAATTTTTTAAAGATTTATATATTTATTTGAGAGAGAGAGAGAGAGGGAGCAGGGGAGGGGCAGAGGCAGAGGGAGAAGGAGAATCTCAAGCAGACTCCATACTGAGCATGGAGCCCAATGCAGGACTCGATCCCACAACCTTGAGAACATGACCTGAGCCAAAACCAAGAGTTGGAGACTCAACCAACTGAGCCACCCAGGCACCCTGAAGACTTCATTTTTTTAAGAGCAGTTTTAGGTTTCCAACAAAATCACGAGGGAGGTACAGAGATTTCTGACATATCCCCTGACCTCGTTCATGCAAGCCATCCCGATCATCAACAGCGCTTAACAGAACGGTGCACGTTTTCCCAAACGATGCACGTTTACGGGGCCACATCATAATCACCCACAGTCCCTAGATCACCTTAGGGCTCACTCCGAGTGGTATGCATTTTCTGGGTTTGGGAAAATGAATAAGGACATGCATCCATCATGATAATACTGTAACTGAGTATTTTCACTGCCCTAAAAAATCCTCTGTGCTCTGCTCGCTCCCATCCCTGGCAACTACTGATCTTTCTCTTACCACTATAGTTGTGTCTTTTCCAGAATATCATGTAATTGGGGAAAAAAATAAGTAAAGATTTTTTCTGCTTTTTGTGGTTTTAATTGAACATTTTATATGATTTCATGTCTATCCTTTCTTAGCATATCCGTTATATGTCTTTCTGTACTTTTTTTAAATGGTTGCCTTGGAGTTTGCAATAAACGTTTGCAATGAATCCAACTCGTCTTTCAAATAAGACTATTACCACCTCACGGGGGGCGTGACTACCTTATAATAATGAAATGATCTTGATTCCCTCCTCCTGTCCCTTGGATTATTGCTGTCACTCATTTCACTTACAGGTAACCATACATTAGTGTATGCTATATATTCACACACATACAAATACGTAAGATATTTGATATATAAAAGACAGGTATATAAACATACATAATCAAATACATTGTTGCTATGAATATTTTGAACAAACGATAATCTGTTAGCTCAATTAAGAGTAAGAAAAAGACGAGCACCTAGGTAACTCGGTTGGTTGAGCGTCTAACTCTAGATTTTGGCTCAGGTCATGATCTCAGGGTTGTGAAATTGAGCCCTGCCTTGGGCTGTATGCTGTGCGTGGAGCCTGCTTAAGATTCCCACTGCCGGGGTGCCTGGGTGGCACAGTCGTGAAGCGTCTGCCTTCGGCTCAGGGCGTGATCCCAGCGTTCTGGGATTGAGCCCCACATCAGGCTCCTCCGCTGGGAGCCTGCTTCTTCCTCTCCCACTCCCCCTGCTCGTGTTCCCTCTCTCGCTGGCTGTCTCTGTCAAATAAATAAATAAAACCTTAAAAAAAAAAAAAAAGATTCCCACTGCCCCCCCAAAAAGAATAAGAAACACAAACGTTTTCCTGTTACATTCCCTTATTCCTTCTTTGATACTTTCATTTTCTTTATGTAGATCCAGGTTTCTGACCTGTGGCATATTCTTTCTCTCTAAAGAATTTTTAACATTTATGGCAAGACCTGTCTAGGGCAACACAGTCCCTCAATTTTGTGTCTGTCTGAGAAAGTTTCGATTTCTTCACTTTCCAAGGATAGCTTTGCTGGGTATGGAATTCTAAGTCAGTGGGGTGTTTTGTTTTGTTTTTTTCACTCAACACTTTAAATATCTGACTCCACCCTCTTCTTGCCCGTCTGGTTTCTGAGGAGAGGTTGGACACAATTCAGACTTTTACTCCTCTCTAGGAAAGCTGTATTTATCTCTGGCTTCTTTCTGAATGTTTCATCTTTGATTTTCGGTAGTCTGCAGACGATATACCTAAGAGTAGTTTTGTTTTTGTTTTGCGCGTGTGGGGCCCTCATTTTGGAAGGGGTGGAATGTATCCCTGAGTTCGGGGAGCCGGGTCTTGGCGTCTGACATTAATTTGGAGAAATTCTTAATCACTGCTCTTGCAGGTATTTCGTCTGTTCTTTTTTCTTCTCCTTCCGGTCTTCCCACTCTGTGTATGTTGCACCTTTTGTAGTTGTCCCACCGTCCGTGGGCATTCGGTTCTGTTTTTCTTCATCTTTGTTCTCTTTCCTTTTTGGTTTTTGGGATTCTGTTGATATATCCTCTAGCCTGGAGATTCTTCCCTCATGTGGGTCCTGTGTACTAAGCGCATCAAAGAATGCTTCATTTTGGTCACAGAGTTTTTTATCGCTAGCATTTCTTTTCAGTTCTTAGGATTTTCTTCTCTGCTAACCTTGCCCACCTGTTCTTGGATGCCGTCTGCTTTCTCCGTCGGAGCCTGTAGCGTATTCACCGTAGTTGTGTTCAATTCCTGGTCTGATGACTTGAGTATCCCTGTCGTGTGTATCCCCGATGCTTGCTCTTTCTCTTCACACTGTGTTGTTTGACGGTTGGTATGCCTTGTCATTGTTTTGCGAGAGCCGGCGGTGATGTGCCGGGGAAAAGAACTGCCGTAAGTAGGCTTCTGGTGACGTGATGGCGAGGTGTGCGGGGAGGGGCAGCGCTCTGTAGTCCCATCATTGGGGCTCAGTCTTTAAGGGAGCCTGTGCTTCCGGACCTCCAACTTCACACGTGCTTTTCACTTGTTTCCTCCCCCTTTTGGTGGGACGGGATGGGTTGAATAGGTTAGAGTTGTGTATTTTCCTTCCCTGGCTCATTCGGTCTCTGACGATAACCCAGCAGGTTACGCTCCGGTTAACTAGTTTCTCCAGAGGGCAGGCTTGGTGGAGAACAGAGCGCTCTGGCCTATTTCAGAATGGTTTCTTTTCCAGTTTCCCTGCTGGAAGGCCGAGGGAATTTTGCTCCAATATTTACTGTAGGAATCTGGCCAAGCTCCTGCAGGTAAATCTTAGAACTTTGTGGGGGCTGCCTTGTGACTGGATCTCCTAGAGATTCTACCTCGAGTTGTCCACACAGAACCTCCTACAGTTCATCGGTTAGGGTTCGGGGTTTCCTGCCCCAGCACTTATTTCCTGCACTGGTTTCCACCTGTGAGTCTCTGCTCAGGAAGCCGTGCCCCCCGTATTCGCCCACTCTCCAGTCTGCGGGGCATCAGTTTGCCCTGCATCCTCCCCTCTCTCATGGATCCAAGAGACATTGTTGATCTTTCAGTCTGTTCAGCTTTTCCCTTGTCATTAGGACGGAGTGGGGACTTCTAAGCTCCTTAGGTGTAGAACCAATTTGTGCTGTTTCAAGTCACTAACTCTGTGGTGTAATTTGTTACAGCAGTGATCGGAAACTCACAACAATACTGGTACCTTCTTGTGTTCCCAGGCCCATCACATATGCTGACAAACCAGTGGTAGATCACGCAGATGCTCATAAGCCAAAAAGAGGCCCCCGTGGGCCCTGCGACATGCACCTGCTGCACTAAGACACAGCCCGTGTGCACTGACAGAAGGCCTTCATGTGCACACGTCCGTGTACATGGCTCTGTGCAGCCCAACGATGCCCTCCCTCAGCACACAGCTGACCCTGGCCCCCAGCTGGCCTGTACCCAGCCTGTCACTGGGCTCAGTGGCAATTCCATCTTTGGTAAACCTGGAAAGCCCCTTCTAGGGGACCCGTTCCAAGTCCAGAAGGGCTAGTGATATGCTGAGTAATGACTACATTCTCTAAGTGCCCCCATGGTGGGGCTCTGGAGGCACGAGAGAGACACAAGCTTGGCCTCTTTCTCCTCTTAACCTGATGTGGCCGTTTATAAAGACCTTGATACAGTAATGTGCCCGCTGAAAGAAAGGAAGAAAGAAAGAAAGAAAGAAAGAAAGAAAGAAAGAAAGAGAGAGAGAGAGAGAGAGAAAGAAAGAAAGAAAGAAAGAGAAAGAAAAAAAGAAAGAAAGAAAGAAAGAAAGAAAGAAAGAAAGAAAGAGAAAGAAAGAGAGAGAGAAAGAAAGAAAGAAAGAAAGAAAGAAAGAAAGAAAGAAAGAAAGAAAAAGAAAAGGAGAGAAAAGCCATGAATCAACAACTTCTGTTGTGTAAATATTCTCACCATGGCCAATTTCAATCAACCCACGGTTTAACAGCTGGCTCACAAAATTCCTGGCTATTTAACATTTGGCTCTTGATGGGCTCTCATGATCCAGTCCAAGCCAACTCCAGTGCTTGCCCACCGCCCAGCCGCGGAAGCCGGCCTCGCTCCAGCGACAGAAAGACAATAAATTGTCATTGTTTTGGCTTAATCAGTTCCAAACACAGGGCAGGCCGTCGTGATGGAAGGAGGCCTGGGTTTCAGGGGACATGAATTATGTGCCCCTGGAGCTTCATTACCCTCAGTACTGTCTTATTTGTCTTATCTTTATTCGTTCTGGCAAATTAAACCAGCACTGTCTTTCCAATCTTGTTCTCCCAGCAGAAGTGGACGACAGTGGCAAAGAGCAGACTGGCCATAACAAGGGTGTTTCGTACACCCCTGACCTCTGCTTCCAGTGTCTTCAAGTCCCACAGCCCTCAAAGCTGCCAGGCAGGCACACCCTCTGGGGTGGGGTTTGGGGCATTGAGTGGACCCGGGCCTTTTCTTTATCCCAGAGGAGAGGGGTCCACAGTCCCCGATCCACTGGTACCTTCCCAGCTACGTGAGCATTCTGTACCTCAGTTGTCCCACAAGGACAGTGGGCCTGAGGGGGTATTAATACATGAGTCTTGGGGTCTCAAATTTTAAATAAGGGCTGCCTTCGGACATGATGCTAGGACACTGGTGAACTCCCATCCTGGCAGCATGGAGGAGGGAAAGAGAGGAGAACAGGTCTCGTAGCCCTCTGATTGGAGGACCCTCCACTCCAGAGGTTGCCAGACCTGTGCACACGTCCACCTGTGAGGTGTGTTAAACTACAGTTTCCTGAACCACAGAACAGAACTCTCCAAAACTGTGGCCTGGGAATATTCATTTCCTGAAACCTCCAAATATTGATGACATGACGTTGGCGACCCTCCCAGCTTCCTTTGCAGCTAGGTGGCCCGTGAACTAGTTCCAGTCAATGGGTAGTGGCATGTGTCGCTTGGGGGCTAAGGACCCTCCAGCTCTCTTCCCATGTCAAAGGGTGTGGGGTCTGGGCATTGAGACGGAGGAGACACAAGAGCCAAGCAGCCTGGATCACTGGTACAGGGGACAGCAGTCCCTGAGTGTCACCTGGCAGGCAGTGTGTATCAGGGGACAAAGGCATCTGCTCGGATGTTAATCTACTGAGATTCGGGGCTTGTTCGTTACTGCAGCAAAAGTCTGTTTTAACTCGTACTGACTCCTTGGACAATCTGATAAATGCTTTGGACTTTCTGCCCAGGAAGATGCCCAGCTGCCTGCGAACATTACACGTGTCCCTCCCTGGCTGTGTGCTTCCTGAGAGCTTGGCATTGTGGGCTTAAGCCCCCGCTGATTTTCCACTTCGTGATCTGATTTATGGGACGAAGGTGGCGTTCCCTCCCATCCCTGCACCCTCTCTACTTCGTGGGTGACCTCTGAGCTCCATAGTCTCTCCTTTCCGCCATGCAGAGTAATCCAGGCCTCCTTTCCTACTGAGCCCCACCCCCAAGGGATGGGCCTAAACCCATCAACAAGCTACGTAATAATTACCAAGCTTACCCAAGTTTAAGGAGTACAAGGGGATGCTGGCGTCCTTGAGGCTGATCCACAGACCTTCAGGGAAGAACGCCACTGCTTGAAGCTCATGTAAATTCTCCAGCTCGTGTCCCATGCGGGGCACTGAGAAGATTTCTGTTAGACTGAGCCCAAGCTCTGAAACCTCGGGCCTGACTGGGACAACCCCCACCCCACCCCGGCGGCCCGGCGGCGGAAGCTTAGTGCGCGTGTGCCCGTGTGAGCTGTGGCTCGTTCTCTGAGAGTGCGCTCAGCCCACCTTGGTAGCTCTGTCTCTATTTCTCAATGAATCAATACTTTCTCTCTCTATTACTTGCTCACTCCTCCCACTCCATATTTGCTGCTGATACCAACACGGGGATCGGGGAGACTAGATCTGGGGTCCCCAAGTTCTGAGGAAGGATAAATCAGTTTTCTGGCAGGAAGGCAGCTCCCAGCTGATCCTCGGGGATGGGACATGTTGCAAATCCAAGGGGAACCCTGAGTCACATTGCCCGTTGTAACAGAAGAAACCCTGGACCCAGAGCCAGAGGACCAAGGCTCAGTCCTGCCTCTTTAACTTCCTGTGTGACCTTGGGTGAGTCACTCAACCTCTCTGACCCTCCATCTCCTCATTAGTAAAATGGTGCTGTTGCAAAGAAGAAACGAGTTGATTGCTGTAGAACTGTAAGCCCAGGGCACGTGGGGGGGGGGGCAATAAACAGGGCAGGAGGCAAGACTCAAAGGCCACTGGGCTTGGCCAAAGGCCCTCAGGTGGCCGCTGGACGGAGGAGCTGCTGGTGGTCCTGGAGGAGCCGTGGAGGCTTCCAGAGGCCGTAGAGACAGGTTTTGGGGCACAGACAGTGGGTGCTCAGGCTCGAGAGGTTCTGTGGCTCTGCACTTCTCCACTTCTGGGCTCTCAACCCCACCCTTGCGGGGGTCTCTGCCACGGCCAGTCTCTGTCTCTCCTTTTTTCTTCTTTTTCTGTGTCGCCCCCCCCCCTTCTGTGACTCTCACTCTTTACTTTTCCACTCTCAGCCGCCCTAAGGACCCAACAGTGTCTCGGATACCTGTCCCTAAGTCCAGACTCTGTCTCTTCCCCTCTGTCTCCGTCTTGGGCTTTCTCTGCATCTCTCTGTCTCCACCTGACTCTGTGTGTGTGTGTGTGTGTGTGTGTGTGTGTGTGTGTGTGTGTGTGTCTCCCCCTCTCTGGGTGTCTCCTATGTGCTTCTCTGTCTCTTTTTATCTCTGTCTCTGTCTCTCTCCCACCATGCTGGCTGGGTGCAGAGCTTCAAATTGGTAGAAGAGGGGAGGAAGAGGAGGGCCTCTTCTCAGCCACCCCGAACGCATCCAACCCACCATCTCCGGCTGCTCCCAGGGACCTTCTCCATGACGACTGGGCAGAGAGGGGCCCAGGCTGCCTCTGCGTCCTGGGATTCTCTGACATCCAGATCTGTTCTTTCCCAGTGATGTTCTGACCTTGCAAGGCGAAGCAAGCAGGTGTGTATCACACCATATTCTTCAGACAAAGAGACCCCAGCCCAGACAGAGGAACAACTTGTCAAAAGTCCCTCAGTGAATTGGGGTAGAGCCTGCATCTAGACCCAGGTGTCCTGATGCCCTTCCTGAGCTTTCCCAGGGTCTCAGATCCCCACTCCCTCCTCCACTCCCCCAGATCTCCCTGTGCTGGCTCCTTTTCCACACTCCTGCCTGAGCTCAAATGCTTCCTCCTCCAAGAAGCCCTCCCTGCCCAACCAGAACTAAAGTAGCCTTGTCCCCCCGCCCATCACACTCTAGTATCCCACCCTGTTTTAATTGTCTTGGCCTCATCACCTCGGACTCCTTCTGAGTCCCAGATCCTCACTGTTAAAATGACGTCAATGATGGGGCACCTGGGTGGCTCAGTCATTGAGTCTGTGTTTGGCTCAGGTCATGATCCCAGCGTCCTGGGATCGAACCCCACGTCGGGCTCCCTGCTCCGCTGGGAGCCTGCTTCTTTCTCTCCCACTCCCCCTGCTTGTGTTCCCTCTCTCGCTGGCTGTCTCTCTCTCTCTCTGTGTCAAATAAATAAATAAAATCTTTATTTAAAAAATGACATCAGTGGTGGTTCACACCTCTGAGTAGGGGAGAGTGGAGGAGGCCACCCCCCTCCCCGCAGAGCACTGAGCACCAGCCCCAGCTGGCGCAGAGACTGGAAGCTGCCGTGGAGGAAGGAGCATCTGGCAACTCCCAGCTGCTGGGTTGGGGACACAGAACACGGTGCCCGACCTGGCCCTGACTTTGGAACTCCCGGGCAGGTCAGCCACATACAGAAGCCAACTGCACAGTCCCAGGCTCAGTGCAGCCTGGCCATCCGTCACTGTGTCCCCACTCGGCAGCCAAGAAAGCGGGAGCTCAGAGGTGGGAATGGCAAACGTGGGGTCCCAAGTGCACTCCACCAGTAAGTGACAGAGTCTGGATTCACAGCCCACAGCCCTGGACCAGACCGACCCCCAGCCCCCCTCCCCCCCCCCCCCCCCCGCTTCCGCTTCCCTCCTAGCCCATAACAGCGCTGAAATCAGCTCTGTTTTGGATTTTGTAAGACAGTAATCCATGAGAGAAGTCGACGGGGTCCCTGAGGCACCGGGCAGGAGGAAGGAAGGCAGTCCCTGCCTGTGGGTGCCTTGGTGACCGGCGCTGGGGTTGGTGACCTCCCAAGGAGGAACAGCAAGATGAGGAGCTGACCTCTGACTTCCTGGGGCTCAGCTTCCTGGAAGGTGGGCCAACAGGAACTTTCTCTTATCCAGAAAGCCCTGGCAACTTGCTTTATTAAGAGCAGTAAATCAAAAAAAAAAAAAAAAAAAAGAAAGGAGAGAGAGAGAAAAAAAGCAATAAATCTCTGAGTTTTCATTCACCTCCCGTTTCACCTTTACTAACGCACACAGCCGGCATTTAGAAATTCAGTAACTTTCCTTCTTGGGGTCAGGGAATCTTCATGCTGCTCTTGGTCCAGCCCTACCCAATGGCAGTACCCATTTGTACACCCGTGAATGAGCCCAGCTCCCAGTGGACTCCCCCATGCAGGGTGCCACTTTGGGGCATGGGAAGGCAAAGTGTGGGGATGCTGGGGCCCTGCTGAGGGAGGAAAGACTGCACTCCTGACAGACCCTGCTGTGTGGGCAGAGGCTCAGGAGGAAGGTCCTGGGTGGCGCTTCACTGCCCCCTGTTCAAGGCCAGCTCCTCCCCTGACCAGCTGCTGTGTGATCCTGGCTAAGGCACTGTGAACATAGATAAAGGAAACACCACTAGAGTGGGAGGCTAGCAGGGGGAGCCAGTGCAGGCAAGATCAATTACAGCAAGAGCTGTCAATTACAGACCCCAGCAAAAGAATGGTCAGCAGGAAAGAGTTATCAGTTGCATACTCCCCACAGGGAAAGATGTACATTGCATCTGCTATAGGAAATCACTCTCCCAGCGACTCAGGCAATGAGAAACCATCATCCCCCTCCACCCTCCACCCAATGCTTTTCCCCAGGAGACTGTCCTTCCAAACTACCCCTCCCAACTTCCTCCTTCTCCATAAAGTAACATACTTCTCCTTTATGTGTTGGACTTGCTGTGGTTTTGCTACAGATTGTGTCCACACTGTGACACTGTTATTCCCGGATAAACTCCTTGCTGGTAAAATAACCGTTAGTTTTATTTTTTAGGTCAACGTTATTCAACCTCTCTGAGCCCCCTGCCTCATCTGTTGTGGATCATGGGATCATTCCACAGGGGGGCTGTCAGGACTCAAAGAGACAATGACTGGGAAGTGCTTTACCTGGCATTTAATAAATGCTTATCACTGCTGTCAATGCGCTCGTGCCTACAATCTGGTCCCACACTGCTCTTCCACAGTGTTCTAAACTCTGGGCAGATGGGAACACCCCAGTTGACAGATGAGGAATCCAGGGCTCGGAGCAGGGAAGGAACTTGCCCAAGGCCACAAACAATTTTACGGCAGAACACTGAATTTCCATCCCCAGCAGATCCGTCCCATTCATGCTGAGAACGACTGCGATCCCCCGTAGTTGTCTGCTTATTCTTCTACCGTGGCATTTGTCAAATGTCCTCAAAAGTCACACAGCAGCAGGGGAAGCTTGCAGTCAGGGCCCAGCTCCATCAGAGCAGGTGCACCAAACCCAGCCCAGGAGGGAGCTGGGCTTGCATGAGGCCTGGGGGCTCCAGTTGGCTTTCAGAGCCTCCAAGAACTCGGAGCTGAGATCCAGTCCTACTCTGTGTCCCATATCTGCCCTTGAAACTTAACACAATTCCAAAGAGAGCCTCCTGGGGCAGAGAGAGCTAGGGTGACTCCAGGCTCCAGATGAGTTCCCAATGCTAAGACCAGGAAGAAACCATGCCAGGGAAAGGCTGTCTGACTTTGTTTTCAGAGTGATAGTATTAGCTGTGAAAGAAGATTCCAGAGTGAAGTAAGCATTGCTAAGAGTCATTCAAAATAGGATCAGGAGGATATTGAGTAAGTAGGGCTCATGTGAGTTTCCTGTGAACCCTTGACTTTTGTCAATTGCAACTTGTCAATTGCACCTTGCCCACTATCTGGAGAACATCTTTCTGTTTCAGAGAGATGTAGAGATAATGTAACATACATTAGTTTAGTAACAGCTGTGTACCGGAGAGTCCGCTTTCCTCTGACCGTGCCTACCATAATTCCTCCAAAACAATTTATGTGGCTTTGTGAGTTTTGCCTGTAGAAGCATGCTCGGCTTGCAATTCGGAGCACACTTTCAATTTAGGTCAACTGTGTGCCTCCTGGATCACAATCCCTAAGACCCCAAATAAACATCTTTGGCTGCTTTGCAGCCTTTTCTTCTTGGTTGACATAGCCACTCACCGCGATGAACTCCTCACTCTGCGCCAGCTGCCGAGCTGAGTGCTGTATGCTTTATTCTGCTGTGACAGCCTGTGGCGGTTATACCCAGTTCACAGATGAGGATGTTGAAGCTGGACCAAGGTTTCAAACTCGTGAAAGCTGGGACTGACACCCAGGCCTATCATCCTGAAGCCACACGTTCACCTTCTCACCTTCCTACCCAGTATGAGAGATGCCAGGTTGAGCCAGGTGAGTATCAGCAAATTGAAACTAGTGTCCCTCAGACAGAACACCTGCTGGTGAGCTACTGAGTCCTGACATGATCTGAGGTGGGTCCAGGAGGGCATGAAGAGACCAGGGGTCCCGAATTCTCTCCCAGCCCCCAGGAACCCTGCCCCCATCCCAGAGGGGCGTCACCTGAGGTGATGTCAGGAGGCAGGGACAGGTGCAAAGGGCCGGGTCTGGAGCATGCGCCAGTGGGGCAGTGGCTAAGAGCACGGGCTCTGGGGTCACATGGAGTGGAGTTTGAGCCCGGCTCTGTGACTCACTACCTGAGTGTCCTTAAACAAATTGCTTTACTTCTCTGTGCCCACTTGCCCCACCTGTAAAATGGGGCTGAGGATACCTGTATTTTTGGATTGTTTCAATTACTAAATAAGAAAATAAGAACAAAGAGCTGAAATACTTTGTGCCAGACACTCTGGCTGGATGCTTTCACCTGCTGAGTAAGAGCTGAGGTCTGGAATGCAGCGCAAGCAGGCTGCACCCAGAGTCAGTGTTCTGAGAAGCTGTGAAAAATGAACATGAAGCCCTTGGGGTAGGGCCTGGGATAGCCTAAAAACCAGGATTTCTCCATGTGCCAGAATCACCTTGGGCTGGGAAGAAGAGGGGAAGGGTGGGTGGGGGCGCTGGTTTGAATTACAGACTCCCCATCTTCATCTGATACCCCCCCGAGTCAGAACCACCAGGGGGCCTGGGGAATCAGCATTTGGAGCAGACCTATCCACCCTCAACCAGGTGATTCTTAAGCCCTCTAAAGAATTCGCATCGGAGACTAAGTATGCCATGAAAGCAGTGAGGGATTTATTTCATGTTTTGTGGCAAAAAAATCTGGAGTCCTGTGTTCTGGAACAGCCGCCCCCCCCCCCCCCCCCAATCAGCCACAGCACTGTGGACAAGTCCTCCACAATTCCCGTCTCTGTTTTCACATATGTCCTCCGGACATCCTGCTCCCCACACTGGGCCCCTCATGGACACGTGTGAGCAGGGAGCTGACGGGGGCTGCAGAGATTGCTTGTGACAGGGCGGGCGGGCCCAGAGTCACATGACCTACGATGGACTCCAAGCTCTGACAGTGATGTCACCGCCATTCCTTGTTGTTTCTTCTGTATTTTAAAATTATTTTCTAAGGGGTTTCTCTGGGATTACAATTAACATATTAATTTAAAACAATCTAGTTCAGATTAATACCAATTGAATTTCAATAGTATAAAACATCTTTGCTCCGATAAAGCCCTATTGCCTCTTCCCTCCTTTGTGCTATTATTGCCAGGCAAATTATCTTTATATATTATGAACCCACCAACAGATTCATAATTGCTGCTTTGTGCAGTTGTCTTTTAAATCAGAGAGAAGACAATAATTACCAAAATGTATGTTCCTGCTGGGTTTTGGGGGTTTGTTTTCTTTACATTCACCTTTGCAGATAACTGAACCAGTGTTCTTTATTCTTGCAGACTAAAGTCCTTTTGTTTCAGCCTGAAACAATCCTTTCGAGATTCCTTGCAGGGCAGCTCCTCTAGTGACCGATCCCCAGTATTTGCCATATGGTAATATCTTAATTTCTCCTTCAGGTTTGAAGGATAGTTTTCCTGGATATAGAATTTTTCTTGGTTGACAGCTTTTTCTTTAAGCATTTGGAATATGATATCCTTTGACTTCCATGGTTTCTGATGAACAATCAGCTGTTAATATCATGGGGAATTCCTTGTATGTAATGAGTTATTTTTCTCCTACTGCTTTCAAGATATTCTTTGGCTTTGGCTTTTTGACAGTTTGACTACCGTGTGTTTAGTGTGTATCTCTTGAATTTATTCCACTTGGAGTTCATTGAGATTCTTGGATGTGTAGACTAATGTTTTCCATAACATTTGGGGGATTTTCAACCACTACTTCAATTATTCTTTCCGACCCTTCTCTCTTTCCTCTCCTTCATGTGTTTATCAGTGTGCTTGATAGCATCCCATGAGTCTCTGAGGCTGCACTAATTTTTCTTCATTTTTTGTTCTATCCATTCCTCAGACTAGATTAGGTAAGTCCAGTTGACCTATCTTCAACTTCACTGATTTTTTTTCCTGCCAACTCAAACTGCTGTTGAGTCACTATTAAGTTTTTTATTTCAGTTATTATAGTTTTCAACGTCAGAATTTCTATTTGATTCCTTTTAAATATAATTTCCATCTCTATTTGATGAGATGTCATGTGCATCCTTTTCTCTAATTCTACAGATGTGGTTTCCTTTAGTTATTTGAATATGTTTATAACAGCTAATGTAAGTCTTTTTCTAGTAAGTCCAACCTCTGGTCTTCCTAAAGGACATACTCTATTGACTTTTTTCCCCCCATGAATGGGCCATACTTGTTTGTTTCTTTGCATGTCTCATAAATTTTGTTGACATTTGGACATTTTAAATAATCTGATGGGACACCTCAGGAAATCAGAGTCCCACTGCCCTCCTTGAGGTTTGTTGTTGCTGCTTTTGTTGTTTTGTTTCTGCTGTTGCTTCTTTGCTTGGTGAAGTTCCTGAACGAGTTCCATAAAGTCTTATTTCCTATTTGTACTGCCACTGAAGTCTCTGCTCAGATAACTTAGTGGTCAGCTAGTGATCAGAGATTTTCTCAAGTGTCCTGAACCAATAAGTCTCTTACTCCTTACCAAGACTCCCGGTATATGTATTTGGTACATATTCAGCTTTCTTGCAGTTTATAATTCAGCCTTATCCCTGTATTTCCTGTTTGCACAGGGCCTCAGCATTAGCCAGAGGTGAGGGATTAGGATTTCACAGGTCTTTTCTGGGTAGAGGCTCAGCCCTGCACATACACAAGGTCTTCTAGCTCCCCAAGGATATGTTAGGACTTTTCAAAGCCCCATACCTATGGATATTTAATTCCCTACATCCTGCTTTTAAGTTTAAAAAAAAAAAAAGTTTTTAAATTTATTTGACAGAGATGTAATGAGATAGAGAACACAAGCAGGGGGAGTGGGACAGGGAGAAGCAGACTGTGGGGCTTGATCCCAGGACCCTGGGATCAAGACCTGAGCTGAAGGCAGATGCTTAATGACTGAGCCACTCATGCACCCCTCCTTTTAAGTTTTTTGACCAGCGTTTTGTGTGCCTCAACTGGTGTCACTGACTCAGGTAGCTGGGTTGTTAAACAATTGCTGCTGATTGTTTTTGACAAACATCCTGGGGATAAGACTTTCCCCAGTGAGAAAACTCTGTGTCAGGCCAAATCATAAGACCTGTGAATAGGACTTCTCCAGTGAACTTCTAAAGAGGTAAAATGGTGACAGTTCTCTGAGTCTTTTACAGGAGACCAAACTGGTCTGCCCCTCCAGAGGCTGTTATGATGCTGGCTTTCACAGCTACCATGGTCGCTCAGTTGCTGCTTTATAAGCCTGCTACAGAGCTGGGGAGAAGGATATGGAAATAGGGCAAGTTAAACACCACAAATTTCTCTATTCTTGTTGAGATTCAGAAGTTTTTCTTGATAGATTCTCATTAGATTGTTGAAAATCTTTGGTTAATTTCCAGAGTTTCCAAAAAAAAAAAAAAAAGGTGATTTTCAAAAAGTGTTCTTGTTGATTTTATGGAGGAGGGGAATTATTGCAGGTCCTTACTCCTGTCATTCCAGAAGTCCTGCCTTAAGGGCAATTATTCTGGCTATATTTTTAATAATAGCATTATTGATTCATGTACAATAAAAGCACCCACTTAAAGTGTACAATTCAGTGGTGCTTAGTATAACGTAGACATGCACAACCATCACAACAATCAATTTTAAAACATTTTTATCATCTCATAAAGAAACCCCATACACGTTAGTTATCACCCTCTTATTACCGCATCTCCCTAAGCCCTAAGCAGCCACTAATCTACTTTCTGATTCTATAAATTTAAGTCTTCTGGACATTTCGTATAAATGAAAACATATACTATATGGTCTGTTGTGACTGTCTTCTTCCATTTAGCATGTTTTCAAAGTTGATTCATGTTATAACATGTATTAATATTTACTCTTTTTTATGATCAAATAATATTCTGTTCTATGGATAAACCACATCTTGCTTATCCATTTATCAGTTGATGGATATTTGTCTTGTTTCCACTTTTCCACTCTTATGAATAATGCTGTTCTAAACATTTGTGTATGAATTTCTGTGTAGACATGTTTTTATTTGCTTTGGGTATACACCAGGGAATTGGGGGTCATGTGATAACTCTATGTTTAACATTTTGAGGAGCTGCTGGACTGTTTTCCAAATGGTTATACCTTCCACATTCCCATCAGCCATGTTCCTACATCCTTTCCAATGCTTCTTATTATCTGACTTTTCTGTTTAATTGGATATGAAGTGGTGTTTTCTTGTGGTTTTGAGTTGCATTTTCCTGATAACTAATGAAATGGAGCATCTTTTCATGTACTTATTGTCCATTTGTATATCTTCTTTGGAGAAATGTACATTCAAATCCTTTGCCCATTTTTAATTGGATTACTTGTCATTTTTGTTGCTGTTAGGTTATAAGAAGTTTTTCTAAAGAAAATTACTCTATCCTTATTAGATGTATGATTTGCAAATACATTCTCATTTTTGGTTTGCCTTTTCATTTTCTTGACAGTTTCCTTTAAAGAACAAAAGTTGTTCTTTTTGAATTTGATGAAATACAATTTACTTATTTTTCTTTTGTTACTTTTGCCTTAGGTGTCATATCTAAGAAATTGTTGCCAAGTTCAAGGTCATGAAGATTTACTCTTGTGTTTTCTTCTTAGAGTTTTGTAGATTCAGCTCTGACATTTATATCTGAACCATGTTGAGTACTTTTTTGCATATACTGCAAGGTAAAGGTCCAGCTTCATTCTCTTTCATATGTCTATCCACTTGTTGCAGCACCATTTGTTGAAAACACTATTCTTTCCCCCATTGGATTTTTTTGGAGCCCTTGTAGAAAATCAATTAACCACAGACCCATGGATTTATTTCTAGGCTCTAAGTCCTATCCCATTGGTTATATGTCTGTCATTATGCTTATTCTATGCTGTCTTTATTACCACTGCATTGTGGTCAGTTTTGAAATCAGAAAATCTGAGTCCTCCCACTTTATTCCTCTTTTCCAAAATTGTTTTGGCTCTTCTGGGTCACTTGAGATTCCACATGTATTTTAGAATCAGCTTGTTGATTTCTACTAAAAAAGCACTTGAGAAGCTAGTGGGGATTGTATTGAATCTATCGATCAATTTGGTGAGTATTGCTATCTTTAATGATATTGGGCTTCTGGTACCTTAACATGGAATGTGTTTCCATTTTTTTAAATCTTCTTTAATTTCTTGCAGTAATGTTTTGTAGTTTTCGAAGTGTAAGTTTTATATTCTTTTTGTTAAACCGGTTCCTAATAGTTTATTCTTTTTGATGCCATGTAAATGTAATTGTTTTCTTAATTTCATTTTTGGATTGTTCATTACAAGTATATAGAAATACAATTAATTTTTGCACATTAATCTTATATCTTTCAACCTTGCTGAACTTATGTATTAGTTCTAATAGATTGTTAATGTGTTTGGGTTTTTATTAGTTGTAATAGATTTCGTGGATTACATAGAACTTTTTAAACATAAGATCATGAGGGGCACCTGGGTGGCTCAGTCAGTTAAGTGTCTGCCTTTGGCTCAGGTTATGATCCCAGGGTCCTGGGATCAAGTCCCACATCAGGCTCCTTGCTCATCTGGGAGCCTACTTCTCCCTCTGCCTGCCATTCTCTCTCTCTCTCTCTGACAAATAAATAAATAAAATCTTTAAAAAACACACATACACACAAGATCGTGGCATCTGTGACTAAAGATACTTTAACTTCTTCTTTTCCAAATTGATTCTCTTTTATTTCTTTTTCTTGCTTAATTTCTTTGGCAAGAACCTCTAATACAATGTTGAGTAGAAGTGGGTATGCCCGCAGTCACCCTAGAGTGATCATATCCAACTGTTAACTCCACTAACTGCCTGCTAATTGCTGTATTGTTTCAACAGTGCCCTGGAGCATACGTTACTTCACAGAAAAATCCAAGCAAATTTGGGCTCCTTTGAAGGGATAGTTCCAGAGCTCAGTATGTGAGATTTATTCTGAGCCCAGGAGGGCTCTTCCTACCTGTCTCTTTCTCTGATTTTCTCTGGCAAAATGGCTGGCCTCCAGTTTAACCTACATCTTCGGTAAATCTAGTGTTTTTTTGTTTTTGTTTTTGTTTTTGTTTTAGAGAGAGAGAGTGAGGTGGGGGGAGGGGCAGAGGGAGAAGGAGAGAGAGAATCTTAAGCAGACTGGAGCCTGACGGGGGGCTTAATCTCACAACCCGAGATCATGACCTGAGTCAAAATCAAGAGTCAGAGGCTTAATCAACTGAACCACCCAGGTGCCCCAATGTCTTCAATAAATCTGTCAATCTCTTTCCAATTTCCTTTTACCAGAACCTCCATTTATTTGGACAGTTCCCATTGGCTACAACTTCTCCAAACTCTGTTGTAAATAAATCAGCTCACTGGGGGTGGGGAGAGGTTGATTCCGTGCTTTCCGTTCCATGCCCAGCTTTCTCCTGAGCAAAATCTCTCTGCCCCAGTTCGGGCTCTGGGAGTGGGGACAAAGTCACACTTCTCTGAAAGACCTCCCCATTTCAGGATCTGACTGTTCAGTGGATGGGGTAACAGTAGCCCTAGGTCTCTTGGGCTTGCTTCTCTCCGTCTGGAGTTCCCACCCCACAATGCAGGGTGAGGGCAGTCAGGGTTCCATGATTCTCAGGGATGCTGCATTCAACCCCATGAGCGGGGGCTGGACAGAAGGACAGAGCCTTGACCTCTCCACTGCACTTGTCCTCAACTTAAGCCATGGCAACAGGCAGCTGGGCGCAAGATGAGAAACACTGATGTCCTGCCCCTCCTGGGAAGTTGAGTCTCTGGTTGGAAGCTACAGGGAGAGCGGGCCCCAAGTTCTTGGCTCTACCAATTGTGAGTGAAGTTTCCATCTGGTGGATCTGGGAAGGAGAGCTAAAGACATGCATCTTGGTTCAAATATCACAGACTTTCACAGGTCTTTTCAATTTTTAGTAGATTTTCTTGAATAAATGTTTCTTCATTTGCTTTATGCCAATAGGGCCATCTCTAGAGACTTTAAATATTTAGGGTTTTTTTCATATTGTTCACCAGTTTCATAGGAAAATCGGTCTGTGGAGCTCTCTACATGCCGTCGTGCCACAAGTGGAAAGTCCCTATTATTGCTTTTTAACTTTCCCCTCAAACATGCTCTCTTCCCCAGCTCCCACCGAAAGGTCCCCTCATCCACCAAGTCACCCGGGCAAGAGTGTTCGGGAGGGGAGTCCCTGGTTCTGTCCACTCAGGATCTCAGGACCTGACCTTTTCCTCGGCACACGGTAGAACTAACCTCCCAGTCCTCCCAGTTCAGCGGGCACTTGTTAGGTGACTGACTGTGGCCCATTCAGTGTGAGTGGAAGTGACATAGTTCAGGTCCGGCCAGGGCACTTCAATGCCAACGTGAGACCCCCCTCCCCATCTGTTACTTTCTGTCATGGTGACAGGAAAATTTCCAGATAATGCTTACTTCATCAGTCTGGCATCTTATTTTAAAGATTTATTTATTTATTTATTTATTTATTTATTTATTTATTTATGAGAGAGCGAGAACACGAGTGGGACAGAGGGAGAGGGAGAGAGGATCCGAAGCTGACTCCACACTGAGCACGGAGGCTCCTTCTCACATGAGATCACCACCTGAACAGAAGCCAAGAGTCGGACGCCTAACTGCCTGAGCCACCCAGGCGCGCCATCGGTCATCTTGAATGAAGAACAGGCAGAGCAGGGTCCTGGCAGAGCCACGCAGGATGTGCAGCCTGCACAAGAAACTCGGGGTGAGAGAAAGCCCCCCCAACTCAAAATAACACAATAAAGACGTGACGCCCACCAAGCATCGCTCTGTGCTGGACACAGCTATCGCCGTCTCACACGGAGGACGATGAAGCCTAGAAAAATCAACTCGCTTGCCTGAGCCCCCGGGAAATGAGCAGTTGGGAAGCGAACCCATGTACGATACACAGCCCTTGCTCTCAACGGCCCCCCTTCAGTAACCACACCAGGTTCTGGACCTTCTTGGCTTTGCTGTTGGATCTGGGATGGCTCTCTTGGTGCTGACTGGCTCCGACTGTCAGAAAGTGCTTCTCCCCTTTGAATTCCTACCTGCCTCCAGGAAGGTTCTACCAGCTGGTTTTGGTTTTGCCCTCCAGAGTCACACAGAGTGAGTCTAATCTCCTCCGAAACTGCGCCGTACATTTAATAAACTCCACTAAAGTCTGTGATCTCACAGCCAGGATGCAAAAGGTTTGTCCTTTGGACTCTTTTTCATCATTACTAGAACCATGCAAATTGCAGGGATTAGAGTGTTGGCTGGAGACAAGGCTGGATTGTGTCCCCAGGCAACTACAGATGAACGGGAACCCTGCACATTAAGGAGGGCTGGGACTGGCATGAAATTAGGAGTCGGGTCCAGGCCCATTAACTCCGTGGGGACAGACAGTGAACTTCTAGGATTTATTTAGGAAACCCAGAAGCAGGGAGATTTCAGGTCTTTCTTTAAAAAAAACCAAATGTATCACTAACGTTTTCCTCAATGATGAAGTGATGAAAGCTTTACCTCTGGGATCAGGAAAATGAAAAGGACCTGATTTCACCACTTCTATTCAACATGGTACTGAAAGTCCTTGATGGAGCAATCAGGCAAGAAAAAGAAACAAAATGTGTTGAAATTGGAAAAGAAAAAGTAAAATGAGCTCTGTTCACATAAGACGTGGCCTTACATGTTTAGAACCCTGAAGATGACACCCACACCCACACACCCTCACCCCCCACACTCACACACACACCCTCACCCCCATACACCCACACACCCTCACACACTCACGAACACGCCTATTAGCACTAATAGACATTCAACAAGGTTGCAGGATACAAAATCAGCAGACAAAAATCAGTTGCATTTCTACATTTTCACAATGAGCAATCTGAAAAGGAAGTTAAGAAAATGATTCCATTTACGATAGTATCAAAAAGAATAAAATATTTAGGACTTCGGTTAATCATTGAATGAAAGGCTTTCACATCGTAAACTGTAAAATGTTGCAGAAAGAAATTAAAGAAAATGTAAGTAAATAGAACACATCTCATGTTCATGGATTAAAAGACCTACTGTTACACACTTAATATTAATTATTTTTAAAATTTTATTTTTAAGTCATCTTTACACCCAACATGGGGCTCAAATTCACAACCCTGAGATCCAGAGTCGCACTCTCCAGCGACTGAGCCCGCCAGGCTCTTATTATTAATCTTAAACTAATTTTAAGATGTCAGTGCTACCCAAAGCAACCTATAGATTCAATAACATCCCAATGATGTTTTTGGCAGAAATAGAAAAATCCGTCCTAACATTCACAGGAAATCTCCGGGGACCCTAATAGTCAAAACCACGTTGAAATAGAAGAACGAAGTTGGAGGTCTCACACTTCCTGATCTAAAACTTACTGCAAAGCTACAGGAATCAAGACAGCGTGGTACTGGCATAAAGACAAACAACTAGACCAATGAAATAGACAGGAAGCCCAGAAATAAACCCGTGCATAAATGGCCAGATGGTTTTCAGTTCGAGTTCCAAGACCATTCACAATCAATGTGTCTCATAAACAAAGCCTCGAGGCTGACCTCTGTCCTCAGGTGGCCCCGAGCCCCAGCCTCCCTGCTCATTGTCACCTTGCACACTCAGCTGCCCCCTGTGACTCAGCCCATTCCCACCTCCACCAGTCCCTTGAGACTGACTTTTAGAGCAGACTGGCGACTGCCTGGTCTTTCTTCTAAACCTCCCCTGAGGACACTCTCCACTATGTTTCCAGAGATCTCTGACTCTGCTGTCCGCAGTCCTGTCCCTCCCCATGTTCACGGAGCCTACCCCTGGATCTCCCTTCCTGGGCTCCCACATGTTCAAGAGGTAAGCTTGGGCCCCAGCTCCTCTGAAGGGACTTGGTCACATGTCCTAGATTGGCTTCCTTTGAAAGCAGACCCTAAAACAAGGGCTTGGGAAGGGTTCCCAGGAAGCACAAGTGAGGGGGCTGAGATAGGGAAGGGTGAGAGTAATTGGGGCTCCTTCTTTCAAGGGACCCTTCAAGGAACCCATGCTGAACACACTTCAGGACAGAAGCTGGGTGTTTATTCCTCACTGGTTTGACCTTTGGGGGCATAGGAGTTGCAGTAGTCCCGCAGGAGGGCTGGGGAAGCTCCCACAGTGCTGGGCAAAGCCCCTAGACAGGACAGCTGGGGAGAGTGGGCCGTCAATGTGGGGTGCTACTAGCATGCCCGGGAACTGTCCACTGCAGCTGCTGGCGGCCTCCGAGGCAAGGACAGAACTAGCCCCAGGCTTGGGCAGCCATGGCCACAGTCTCCTTTGCATTCCCAGGATCTCCCTTCCCATGTAGGGGACCCTTTACTTTTTAACATCTTGGTCCCCTGGTGGTTTGCGTAGGGGCCTGACAGTGAAGTTGCTCCCAGCCCCTCCCTAGCTGTGTGTTCTTAGACAAGATCCTTAACCTCCCTGAGCCTTCATTTTCTCACCTATAAAATAGAGCAACGGCAGCTTTGCGGGGACTGAGGTGCTATGAGATGCTATAAAGCAGCCACATCACCCTCTCCCCTGGGGACGTGGCCCTCGGAGGTCCCTCCTGCTGGACACACAGCGACCTGTCCTCGGAGGTTGGGGAAGACATGGCCGTTTCAAGCATCCCCTCCTTGTCCCTGGGCCCAGGGGTGCTCCTGCTTCTCCAGCATCCTCATGCCCTTGCTTCTGTCTCCACCGCATCCTGACAGCACGTGGTGGCTCTCAGTCACACACACACACACACACACCCCACCCCACCCCACCCCACCCCCACCGATCGTGTCATGCCTGGCGGAAGTCAAAGCCTTGACAAAAGGTAGAGGAGGTTGGGGTCAGGTCTGCACTGATCAACAGGCATATGGGAGGCGGGGATCGAGGAGGGGGGGGAGATGAGAGGAGGCCTGGGTCCCACAGGGCAGTGGGGGAAGACTGGCCCGCAAAGACAGCTGTGGGGACAGGGAAGACCTGGTCATCTCTGGACAAGTACCCCATCCCCACCCCTAGTGTGGATGGGGCCTCTGGGCTCAGACTGGGCCTCTAACCCCCCACCCCTGCCTGCACCTATTTCCCCCCTTGTCCCCACACCTCCCTGGGAGGCCACACATGGCTGTCCCCTCCGCTGTGTAGTCCCCACGTCCCTCAGCCAAAGAATGCCACTCGCTAGCCCCAGTCGGGGCCGCCCCATGCCTCCCTCTGAATCTTCCCCTGCCACTCTCTGGGCCTCAGTTTCTCCATCTGCAGAATGAGGAAGTCTGTTCTAGCTGCAAGCTTCACCAGTGAAACCAGTGGGCTCCTCTCAGACTCCCCATCACAAAAGCGAGGTTGCAGGAGGGTCAGGGGGTCGGGGGTCAGGTGACCTCCAATGAGGTTCTAAACGGGGTCTTCCAGGGAGGCCTCTGGAGCCCAGGGTCCTCCCTGTGGTGGCCTCAGTGAAGACTGAAGGGTTAACTGCTCCTGATGCTGAGATAAAGCCCCCAGGGGGCTCCCCACCCCGCCCCATGATTAATTCAGCTCAAGCCATGTTTGCACCGGAAATTTCATCATCATTTCTGATGGTGAAGACGTGGAGAAATAAATGGGGAGTGCCAAGTACTGCACTGGGGGGCTCGGTCAATGAGGTGGGGGGCCGGCCGCCTGGTCTCCGGGCCTCCGCACTGGGCTCCTTCACAGGCAGGACTAATTAGGCAAGGTTTTGTCTCCTTGACTGTGGGATGAAGACCCAGGTTTGATTGTGGGGGGACTCGGGGCAGCGGGTGCTGGGGCAGCGCCAACCAGCTCACAGTGTTGATGGTAAATGTTCAGGAATCTTGTCAGCTAGTCAAACAGCCACAACTAAACATTATAACTTACCGTGAAGTACATTATACTTTTATAAAGGGAATAAACACTCAAAGCCCATCTCTTCCTAATTGCGTTAGGATATCGTGCCATCGTAGATGCTTCTGAGGTGATTTACAGCTATGGCACAGAAATGCTGCATAAGGGGGCGTTCGTGTTCGGTGACATGTCACCGGTACCGCGAGATGGTGGGCTCACACCCCAGAGCCCGGCAAACACCACCAACCAGGGTCTGTTGTTGTTGCTGTTTTTCCTGCAAAGCCAGTGGCTGAATATTCACCAGGACACCGAGGAGTGTGGGAAAAGGCCCGGGGCAAGAACAGAAGGCGGGAGAAGCCGGTGAGAAGCATGGGTGGAGGTGGGGCCACGGGTCAGCCAGCTCAACCCTGAGCCGGGCACAGAGATGGCTCACGGTGATACAGGAAGCCTCTGGCTAGGGCAGCTGCCATCTCCCGGGGGTGGGGGGGGGTGGGGGGGTCGGAGAGGGTCTGTGCCTATGGAGGGGAGCTCTGTTTTAGGGCCCAAGTACTTGGGGAGCATTGCTATCCCTCTATCTCCTGCAGAGAATTCAGGGAGGGGGGTGACCCTCTGGGAGGGACCAGAACAGCTGAGGGGATGCCGGTCTCTGCAGACTCACAGAAGCATGAGCTCACACTGTCCTCACAGAGACCACCAGTGAGGTGGCCCTGCTCCCAAATCATACTGGGGGATCCAAGGGGCAGGACTGTTTCTGTCTTCGGATTCAGGGCACTAGGGATGTCTTACTCGGGGCTTCCAAGGTCGTAACTGTATCCCTTCCTCAGCCCGAGGACTTCTGAGGGCCTGATGAGCCTCCCACAACTGGACATCCTCCCACAGTCTTTGTGAGTCCGGCTTCTGGAGGTGGATGGAATCTGTGGAAATTCCGTGGGTCAGCCATGTCTGTCCAATCTAAGGAAACTCCAAGGGGAAGATTAGAAGGAGCAGAATGTTGACCCTCAAAGCCCTCAGATACAGGGGAGCATCTGTATTGGGAGGACCAGGAGCCCAGGGGTCATGTGGACAGGCCCCTGCTGTGTCTGCCAGCCAGGAAGGGACCAGGCAGGGCCAGAACTGGCCCCTGCCCCTCAGTCCCCACTAATAACTGTGGGACAGAGACAGCAGGCCCCACTCATCCATCCATCCATCCAACAAGTATGTGGTGAGCACCGACTTACTGCCTGGCTGCGTGCAGGGCGCTGGGGACACAGCAGGGCACGGCACAGACAAGATCCCCACCCCATGGAGCTTGCAGCCTCCTGGGGGGGACGGATCAGAACCCACCAGTGAAGGGATCATTTTCGAAAGTGGTAGATGTTGTGACGGAGATAATGCACGATGAGGGGGTGAAGGGTCCCTGGCCGGGGTCCTTCCACCAGGGGGTCTGGGAGGGCTTTGACTCCAGGCTGAGGTCTGTGGTTGAGATGGTTGTCCCAGGCATCGGGACGGTGAATATGATGTCCTTGGTGCCATCTAGGGGTGTCCCAAAGTGCCGGGGGGGCTGAGCCGGGGTACCCGCAGGACTGTGGGACAGGAGGAGGCTGGAGACGTGACTGGAGACGGCTGTGGGCTCACACACAACCCTGTGGCCATGGCGAGGACTCTGCAGTCTATTCTGGGAGCGGCGGGAGGAGGAGGCAGCCAGGAGAGCGAAGCTGGAGGCTCAGAGATGCTGCCGATGAGGCTGAGTAATCAAACCTCGGGGAGACCACGTCCCATCAGCCCGGGCTGGGGCGCAGATCACACTGAAAGGTACTCCTTGTCCCGGGATCAGGGTGCTGGCCTGGGGGTAGCTGAGCACTAGGGGCGGGGTGCCATGAAGGGCGTGCGGTCAGTGAGCACCCCAGGTCTGAGAAGAGGGCAGCTCAGGGTGGGCGGGATGGAGCCTCGATGGAAACTCCGAGAGAGCAGAGCCTCGTTTCCACTGCCCGGCCCCCTGTCCTCAGCACCCAGAACAGGACCTGGCACCCAGGAGGCTCCCGAGGAACGTGTGTTTGAGGACCACACGGATGTGTCCATGAACCGGACAAATCCATGAGGTGGGCATGCGTGTCCCCATTCAACAGAGGAGGAGACTGAGGCTCAGAGACGGGAAGGACTTGCCCAAAGTCACAGGGCTGGTGAGGAGGTCGGGAGAGGAGGGGAGGGTCATGGTGGGGCAGGGGTGGGGAGCAGCATGGGTCCTGGGGAGACACAGCCAGAGAAATCCTGCATTTATGCAATAAAGCCAGTGTTTTACCAGGGTCCGGCCATTCCTGGGGAGTTAAGCAGCACCTGTGAGACCCCAGTGGTGGTGGCCTTGGGGAAGAAGGCGGAGCAGGGAGGGAGCAGTCTTTTTTGCATAAAGGCTCCGCCTCCTCCAATCAGCTGGGCGCTCAGGGGCGGGGACACCAGGGCCTGGCCAATCACCAGGAGGCTGGGAGCAGAGGCAGGTAGAGCAGAGCCGGGCCTGGGCCCCTGTGCTGCTGAGGGGACCTTCCGGACTGGCTCTTCCCTCCTGGACCTCAGTCTGTCCTCCCAGCAGCTCCGCATCCAGGGCAGGAATAGTCATCTCCACTGTGCAGGTGAGGCAGCTGAGGCCCAGAGAGGCCATGTGACTTGCTCAAGGTCACACAACGGGTCAGCCCCAGAACCAGAACCGACCCAGGCTCAGACTCCTGGCCCAGGGTCCGTAGTCCTGCTCCTCTGGCTTCCGTCCTACTGCCCTGGACCAGGACCCCAGCTGGGCACACCAACCCTTGGGCCTGTCCTCAGCAGCCACCGGCCCCCTCTTCCTAATGGCCCCCACCCCAGGGCTTAGCTCAGAGATGCTGTTGACCCCAAGTCCCCTGCCCAGCCTCATCCCGGATCCCAGACCCTTTGCGACACAGGGTCAGGGACCTACAGAATGTCAGGGCTGGCAGGGGCCCCAGGAGGCAACTGGTCCATCCCCCTGGGGCACAGGTAGGGGCAATGGTCCCTCAGTGGCCACGCTGTGCATCTCCCTCCAGCCCAGAAACCCCCCAGGGCCTGACTAGAGGCTCTGCTCTTCTCCCTGCATTTTTCCCTCTGCTTCCGGCCTCACTTGCCAGAAGCAGAGGCTGCAAACCCAGGTCTAAGGTTTGATTTACAAACTTGCTGGGGAGGGAGGGAGGGAGGCTGCTGCACCCGGTGATTTACTCTGCCAGGAAATGCTTGCTTCTCAGGAGGGATCTTCTTGGCCCCTCCTCTTTGAAGGCTGGGATTTCCTGAGGCTTCTCTTCCCCAGGAGGCTTTGGTGAGGCCACAGAGGTAGAGGAGCCCAGGGGAGCCCCGTGCAGTGAAGAGCAAACCTAGATGGTAGGTGGGAGGGAGCAGATAGACTTAGGGGTCACTGGGGGCCTGGCCTTCAATCACTGCTCCACCCGGACACACACCTTCTCCCCTCAATTTCTTCATCTCTGTCTTGCAGGCTCCACTTCCCTGCAGCTCGGGGAAGAGGAGGAAGAGGCCCCGTGGGCAGAGTGGGCCCGGCTGCCCAAACCCGGATGCCAGGCACAGATGGTTCTTATGTCCAGCGGTTATTAGAGGTGCGCTGTTTTCCTGCTAATGAGCTAACAAATCTTGTCTGGAGAAGGCCCTTGGCAGAGAAAGGAGCCTCTGGGGCCCAAAGTTCTGCTGTGATCCAGGGGTCAGCAGAATTCTTGTACACATCTCATTTCTAATAAAGCAATGAGGGACCAGTGGGGGTGGGGGTGGGCACTGACTGGTGGATGGATGGGAGGGTGGGTGACTTGGTCCATGTCCACTTGGACAGCTCCCCGGGGAGGGGGTGGGAGTCTTCCAGACTGGATCCAGAGATCCCAGCCTGATTCACAGCCTCCTGAAGTGGTCTCCAGGCCCCTAGGTGCTGTCATGGGGAGACTTGGAGTCTGAAAACAGCCCTGTACTACCGAAGCCAGCAACGCAGAGTGTTGGGGAAGGGGGCTCTGGAGCCAGACCCATCGGAACCCAGATGGACTACCAAGACCCGGCGACTCCAGGCAGCCCCGTGTCTCCTGAGCCTCAGCCTTTTCACCTGTTCAGTGGGAGTGGTGGTCCCTCTTGCTTAGCTGTTGTCCGGTGTAAGGAATGTGGTTAAAGCGTGCACACAGTGCCGGCACACACTAGGTCTTCAACAAATACATGGGACTCTATTCAAGTTCCATGATCCAAGTGTTAGTAAAGCCAGCTGCCAGGAGTCAGAGCCTCCTTGACCACCTACCAGCTCTGAGACCTTGACACATTAACCTCCATGTGCCTTGATTTGTTATCTGTGAAATGGGGTAATAACATTCCCTCCTTCACGCACACACGCACACACATGCGCGCACACACACACACGCACGCGCCCCTCTTTCCCTGCCCCTGACTCAGGGGCGCAGGGCCACCTCAGGCTCCTTCCTGTTGACAAAGCACAAGGAGGCGTCTCCTTGCCCAGGGCGGCCGTCCTCGTCACAGCAGTGGGGGCGCAGGGCGGGGGCTTAGCAGGGCCTCCTCTTCCCTCCCACGTCTCCCTGAGCAGCCCCATGTTTCTGTAGAACTTGGGCTCTGACAGCCCAGCGTGCCCCGCTCCCCCCGCCCCCAGCCTGGAGGGAGAAGGTGCAGGATTGTTCCCGGCGTGCACTGCGCTCTCTGCAGGACCCTCTCCTCTGTGTTGGAGGAGCATCTGTGCAAAACCCAAGCCTTCAGGCCAGACCCATCCACAAATGGGTGGAGCTTTAGCTGCTCGATGTTTTCGTTATTTGATCCATTAGCTAATGTACGAACTCGGAGGATTTCACACAAAAAACTAGAGTTCTGTTTTATTAAAAAATCGGAGGGCAGACATGCCACAGGATGTGGACATTCTCACAGCCACGGCTGGCGGGAGCTAAGATGCAGCCCGGGATCTCCGTGGTCCCCAGGGGCCTAGGAGGGTCACCAGCACTATGGCCTTGACCCAGGAAGATATCTGAGGTTCGTGACGTCCCAGAGACCCCAGCCTGCTCTGTGTACAGATGGGTACACTGTGCAAAAGGGGGGATGGACCCATTTGTCCACCGCATCCTGAAATGCCCCCTGCCCTGTCCACAGCTGGGTCCTTAGTGCCAGAAACAGGGCCTGGCTATAGTCGGTCCTCCCCAAGCATCCGTTGCATGGTGCATTTGTTGATAAAGTAAATTAGAAGTAGAACCAGGGCTCAGACTCGGGGCCTGATTCTCAGGCCAGGAGCCCCTTGAGCCCCAGCTATTTATCCCCAACTACTAGGCCCCATGTCGGAGATCCCATCCCAAAATGCCTGTTGCCCCAATCACGGGCACACGCTCACCCATTGTCTCGGTCAGCTTAGATCCCCTATAGCCCAGTGCAGGTTAGACCTGGACAAGAAGGAGAGCCTTTTGCAGAAATCATCATTTATCATCTTTTTGTGCATGAGGACTATTTTTAACATTTTAAAAAAGAACGGGACACACGCGTGCTGTGAGCTGTCCATTTAAGGGGAGGGGGCACCACACCAGGCCGTGGTGTCCGCAGACCTAAGGCCAAATCCTCACCGTGCCGCATCCTGGCCGGGTGGCTTCGGACATGGCACTCAGTTCTCTGAGCCTCGGTTTCCTCACCCATAAAATGGGGGTAGTCACCGCACCTACCCCCGAAGGTGTGGTGAGGATTAAGGGAGGCAATCCAGGTCAGTCACTAAGGCCGGCGCCCAGCACACAGTAGGTGCTCAGGGAGGGCGGCTCCTGGTACTCTGTCACTGCCCCAACCGCCACTAGGAGATCCCGGCGACAGGGGCCATGCATCATGGACAGAGGCCACCAGGAATGCAGAAACGCTTCTCCGTAGCTTCTCTGCCGTTGGAATCACGGCAGCACATGCATATGATAAAATGAAGCTCGGCTACAGGCCGGGCCCATGATTCCGTCCACACACAGGCCCACGGCAGACTCGGGCCCCTTACGACAAGCACCGCCAGGAGCTTGAGGTCCCCAGGTTAGGAATCTCAGAGGTGGCTCTGGTCAAAGCCACAAGGGATTTCTAGCACTCACAGTCATCAGTCATGGTGGCAGTGCGGTAACAAGCCCCCTGGGCCCAGCCTCCCCTCCTTTCCCACCCCCACCCCTTCCAGCCGAACTCCCACCCCAGGTGGCCCAGCCATTGCCTGAGCCATGGATGGGAGGTGCTCTGCTGTCCCCCCACAACCCCAGCACAGTAAGGCCGAGTCTGTGGCTCTCTGTCTTCCCAATGAATACATAATCACCTCCCAGGATGGGCTGAGATGCTGGTTATAATAAAACCGTTTCATTACATCCCTCTACATGGAGCCATTTAATGAACACACGGCGGCCGCTGGCTCCGGGTGCCCCCCTGAGCCAGTTGCAAATGAAACACGTTGCACAGTATCATTTAATTAGCTGGGGGTGGGGTGGAAGGAGGGAGCTAGGGAGAGGGAGGTGACATTATGGAGAAACAGAGAAGGAGGGGAGGTCAAGACAGAAGCTTTAGGGGCGGGGCAGAGAGTAGAGGGAGGGTGGGGAGGAGGGGAGCCATGGAAAGAGGGGATTATAAAATGATGTCCTTTGAGCCACCAGATTCAGCTGCATTCGAAGCTACCAACCCTTCGACTTTTAGATTAATCAGACAATAGGAGCCTTGTTGTTTTCTGTTTTGCCTAACCCTGTTGGAGTCAGATTGACGCCCCCAGAACAAACTGTCATGAAAGGTACAGGTCATTCTTGGCATAAGAGAAGGCTCTGGGGCTTAAGATCACACTCTATTCAAAGACACAAAACTATGCCCATAAGTCTGAAGCATGGTGGCTGAGGCAAGATGAGTGTCTATTGGGCTCGTGGGTGGGGGTCACGAAGCCTTCCAGAAGTGGAGCAAGAGGACCAACAGAGGCTAAACTTCCACCTCCTACAATTGGCCCCCCACCAACTCCCCCAGTAGGCTGACTTCTCAGCATCCCCAGATCCAACTTGGTCCACTCCTGAAAAATCTAGAACCAAAGATCCAGGGACAATCAGCATTAGAAGCCATTGTTAATACTCCTTAGTCCGATGCCCTCAGTTTCGTTACCTTTGTATTGGCCAAGGAATGCACGAAGATGTTCTCTTGTATGTATTGTGTCCTCGTGCACGTGCACGGTAAGCAGTCTCACCATATAGATAAAGGAAGTAGCTTTTATGTGGCAGAGGAGGGTAAGGGAGTCGTATGACTCACCTCAGCCTTTGTGAGGGTTCCAGGAAATAGTATGTGTAAAGTTCACAGCTCAGGGCCTGGCACACAATCAAAGTGATCAAAACTTGTGTGAAAGAGAAAACGTTAAAAGCTGCAAGAGAGGAAAAAATGACATGGTAGGCATTGAGAAACCGAGTAAGGATGTGAGACACAAAAATAGATGGTGGCGGATTTCTAATTAGAACGATGTAAATGAGTGACATCAGGGAAAATGGCATAGTAAGGACTGCTAAGAAATCTCTCCTCCGTAAAGAAAGAAGTGGCAAAAAAAAAAAAAAATCCTCAGAATCAACTTTTTCAGAACTCTGGAAATTTACCAAAGGCTTGCAACAATCCTGGGTGCATTTATTCAAGTCAATTGGCTGAATGTCAGTAAGAATAGTGAGCTTTGTGACATTTATCATGCTGGCGTCCCATCCTCCTCTCCTCAGCTCCATGGTAACCTTGAAATCTAATGGCCCCGAATCATGGTGAAAAGAGTAGCCTGGCAACCACGGGAGGGGGGCAGAACGAGGTGAGAGCGTCTTCAAAGCCACATTCTCGGATCACTCTCATTATTTGACCTGTCTGGTAATTCCCTAGAAGATCTTACTTATAAAGCTGTCTTTATTTTACCTGAGTCAGAATTTGCTCTGTGCAAAAAGCCTTTTCCTTGGGGTGGGGGGAGGAGGGGTGCTTGTCAAAAACAATTACAGGCGATTGTTTAATTTCATGACTGCCTGAGACAGTGGACAGCAGTTGGGGTAAGCAATAGACTAACCCAAAAGCTTAAAGGACAAAACTAGGGAACGGGATGTCCATATAGGCCTTGAAGATCTCCAAGATATACCTGGGAAGCTAGGGCACCGTGAGCATGTGCACATCTTCAGGAAAGACCTGAGAAGGCCCTGAGTGCTCACCTCTGACCGACCTTGAAACTTGTGGAGGCCAAGGTTTGGAGTTAAGGGTTGAAGGCATGCCCCACTGCTCACCCAGAGCCCCTCTACAAGGGCTGGGAAACTTACTGGAAGGAAGTCTCTGTCCAGTCATTACCTGACCACCAAGAACTTATCTGAACAGACACTTCAATGGCCACATGGGACAAAGAATACAGACTTTACAGAAATATCCTTACAGAAAACAAACAAATAAAGAAGTGAGTGTTAAAACAAAAGCAGTACAACAAATCCTGGTGGGGGAGGGGAGATTTGACTTCCAGGGTGGCTACATTATTTATTTGTAATGTCCAGTTTTCAACAATAAATTTTAAGATACACAAAGAGACAGAAAAGCATGGCTCATATGGCTCGTGCACAGGAAAGGAGCGATCAGTGGAAGCTGTCTCTGAGGGAGCCTAGACACTGGACTTCCTAGACAAAGACCCCAGGTGAGCCATTTTAAGTATATCCAAAGAACGAAAGGTCCATAAGAGAACAACACTTCACCAAATGGAGGTCAACAAAGAGATGGAAAGTATTTTTAAAAAGAACCAAATAGAAATTGGCGTGTGAACCAAGAATTCCATATCCAGGAAAACTATCCTTCAAAAATGAAGGAGATACTAAGACATTCCCAAGTAAACAAAAATTGAGAGAATGTGTCCCTAGCAGATGTGTCATTCAGAAAATACTAAAGGCGACTCCTTCAAGCCAATATGAAAGGACACTAGACAGATTCAAATCCACGTCAAGCACGACCTTTGGGTGACAACGGCGTAGGTGGTACCATAGCGGACATCTTGGACTCTCACTCTGCTTCTCCCAAACTTCTCGATTCAGCAAACACATCAGACCTGAGACTTCTACTTCAGCTCTTGTTCACATTACATTCATTTCTTCAATTCCATTCCCACACCCACCACCCTTATGCATTCATTTATTCACTAAAAGATGTATTTATATCTCAAAGTATGTACCATTGGAAAGCTAGTAATTGATGACATTTGTTTTACAGAGACATTGTGAGATCACAAATCAAACTCACTGTGAAAGTACACCCTGGTATCCTTCCATTCTTTGTCAAAATTTAGCGAAATTGGCTAACTCCTATGGAAGTTATAATAGCACAAACATAAATCTGAAATCTCATAAAAATTCTACGTGAAGTATGGCCTCTGAGTGGCTGATGAGATTTCCCATTTCCCATCTGGCCCAGAAATCCTTTTCTAGATATTTGACCCAAGTGCACAGAAAATTTATGTTCACACGAAAACCCGTACACCAATACTGACTGACAGCTGCTGTATTTGTAATTGCTCCAAACTGGAAACTATGAAGATGTCTTTCAACGGGTGAGTAGGGGTGACATCCACGCAAGGGAACAGTACTCAGCTCTGTAGACACTACAAGCTATTGATTCACACACGCCCATGTGAGACTATTGACCCTTTAAACACAAATAGTAATATAGTAGGCCACCTATAGCGTGTGTGTAAGTGAGACGTAGGACAACAATAGTGCGGCGGTAGGGGAGGAACCCCACTTCGGCCAGATCCGTAAACCGTATGCAAGGCAGCATAATATCATGGAGGTAGACCGTGGTAGGCTGACGATCTGTACTACAAACACCAGTAAGATAACAACGAGTAATAGCTAATAAACCAACACAGAGGGCAAGGTGGAATTATAAATGATACTCTGTCCCAAAGCAGGCAGAGAAAAGGGGAAGGCATCTAAAGAACAGATTGGACTTACAGGAAACGAATAGAAAGATGGTAGATTTATCGTTATTTATTTATTTAAAGATTTTATTTATTTGACAGAGAGAGAGACAGCCAGCGAGAGAGGGAACACGAGCAGGGGGAGTGGGAGAGGAAGAAGCAGGCTCCCGGCGGAGCAGGGAGCCTGATGCAGGGCTTGATCCCAGGACCCTGAGATCACGCCCTGAGCCAAAGGCAGATGCTTAGCAACGGAGCCACCCAGGCGCCCCTGGAAAGACGGTAGATTTAAACCCAACAATATCACTACGATGATCTCCTTTTCCCAGAGAAGTCAACCAAGGCACAGAGACAGAAAGGGGCTTGTCCAAAGTTACACAGCCGGGAGGGAGTACGGCCAGCCTTCCGTTCAGCCTGTTGACCTGTGCTCATAACTTCACAAGGAATCATGCCCCCGGCCCCAAGGACTCTGGAAACTTCTGTCCCCCAGCCTTCACTTCTTGCCAGATTGCCCAGTCCATGTGGACACAAAACTGGATGGGGCCATAAAGATGATCTGTTCAACCCTTTCATTCTACAGCTGGGGAACCTGTGGCCCTGAGAGGCAAAGAGACTTGTTCAAGGTCACATTCCGAAGTAGGGGCCCAGCTGGGATTGTGACCCAGAGCCGCCAACCTACTTCTCTCTCCCCCCTTCCAGCTGCCAGGCTCCTCGCCACTGCTCCCGGATCCTTTCCTGCTCCTTCCAAACTGCTGTGACAACACCTGGCCCTTGATTTTCTCATGTCCCAGCAGACGTTAATTATGAGCCCTCATCATTGCATTTTAATCATTTTACAAATGCTCCCAGGTGTTTTCCAGGAGACACTTTTCTGGATTATTTTCCTCCATATAAATAGGTTCAGAGTCATCTGTCTCCCATAATTGGAAAACGCCAGGCTCCTGTGGCATTGCTGCTGCTTCCTTCTCAGACGGCTTCTGGCCATTGGAGTTGGGAAGCCATTAGAGATCACTGATGCAGACTGGGGAAACTGAGGCCTAGAGGAGGAGGGACTGCCTGAGGTCACACTGCAGGGTAGGAGCTGAAGCAGAACCTGATCTCGGATCTCTGGGCGCCTGGACCTGCTCTTTCACAGGATCCCTTTTTGCCCCTGTCGAGCTTCAAATGTGACCTTAAGACTCAGTTTCCAGGTGATGCCGTGATGTCAAGGTCACTTTGTTTCTGGCTCTGAGCGTGAAGTCATCTGATTTCCTTTAGAAATAGCTTCATACTCCGAGATTCACACTCCAAGAAAAATTCAATGGATGCCAAAATATAAAGAAACTAGAAGATTCTAAGAAGATTCTCAAAAGCATTAGCTTTTGAGGGAATATTCTAACCTTTCTGACTGCTTTTTCTCTATACCCTTTCTCCAGCCACCCCGTCCAACTCTGCCCAGCGAGGCTGGCTGTGTGGACCATTCCAGGGCCTCCTGACAGCTGGCTGGCTCCTATTGAGAGCAGCCAATGGCATGCACAGCTGGAAGAGAGGATGAGGGGAGAGAAACAGGGTATTCCTTCCTGCTCTCTCCTGGATTCAACTGTATGTCTGCAGTTCTTGAGGCCCCAGAGGCAGGGACCAGACCAGTTCCGGAAAAAGGCGCCCACAAGTAGTCTGGGCCAGCCCTGGTGGCCAGCCGGAAACTGCCTGGACTCTGCCTGCCACGCCGACGGGGCTCTTGCTTGCTCCCTCGGGTTTTGGGGTCCCACCCCACCTGGGCTACAGCTCCAAGAGTGGAGCTTTTGCTACCCTTCCCCCTCCTCTTCCCTTGCCTCCACTTCCCTCGGGGCCCTGCTTCCCCCAGCCAGACCTCTGCGAGCAACTGACCTGCCTGCCTACACCCCGCTCCTTACTCATTTTTCCAGCATTCCTGAGCCCTAGGCTTGTGCAAGCAACAGGGAGTCGTGGCAGGGAGCAGGTGACAAAGACGGGCTCTCCTCCACCCCGCAGCTCCTCTCCAACCTGCCACCTCCCCTGCATTATGTTTTTCAGGGGCCCCTTCAGGACCTGGCATGATGGGGTACATCCCTTCTTCATCAGGCTCCTACACTAAAAAGAGCGAGCCTTGAGGGCAGAATGGAGACTGTCCAGTTCACCTTTATATCCCCTGTGCTTAGAACAGCGCCTCTAGTGGCTCAACAATTAAGTGCTCAGTAAATGCCTGGGTTAGGAAGGACTGCAGAGATCCCAGTCCAGAGGCTTTTGGAGGCCAGCAAATGCTCAAGTAACCAGGAATGTCTGTGGAGGAGTCATGGATGTGAGGGGGGAGGAAGACCCGGCCAGCACTCCCGCGCGCACTCCCGCACTTCATCAGACGTTTCCCGAGAGCCCTCTACGCACCAGGCTCTGAGATGGGAGCAAATGCGGGGCCCATCAGACCTCGTACCTGCCCGGAGGGGTTCTCCGGGAAGTGGAAGAGACAGACGCTCCCCCAGGAAGCTTAGCGGAGTGAAAAGCTCCGGGGTAGGACACGCAGTGACTCCCGCTGGAGGAAAAGCCAGCATTTATTGAGCTACTAAATTCTGTCTTTGGTGAAAGCAGCTTGAGTTGGGTCTCCGGCACTTTCAACCAAAAGATTCGAGCTGCTTTCACCAAGGAGGGAATTTTGTAGTTTGTAGAACTGGGAAAGAGTGAGGAACGGCTTCAGGCACAGCTGGATTCAGAGGGCTTGGATGATTCCACCGGCTCTCTCGTTCTATCTCAACATCTGATTATACTTCTGCGTGGGAGCACCCTTCTCTTTGCTAATGGACTGAGGAGGCAGAAGAGGGGAGGGGGAAACAGAGTCCTAAGGACCGCAGGCTCACATCCTCCCACTGAGGGACTCTAGAGGGTGAGAGAGAACGGGTCTCTCTAATAGCCACATAGAAGACCCGATCAAGGATTCCGATAGGCCCGATTTTGGTCACATGCTCTCCTTGGACCAATCATTAGTTCCTGGGGGAATGGAGTGCTATGATTGGTCCGGTCTAGGCTTGCACCTGTTAAAGAGGCGGGGATGGGATAGGGTCACTGATGGATCCCTGGACCGGAATACCAGGGTCTGGGTGGTACACAGGCTTAGTCTCCTGGAGGGAGGGGGAGGAGTGATGGCGCTGAGAACAGAGGGGGAAGTAGTTGCCAAAACAGCGAGTGCAGTGCATGTGCCAATTCCAGTAAACATTCTCATTCCCTTTTATAAATAAAGAAACCGAGTCTCAGAGAAGTTAGGCAATTGATGTAAATTGGCAGGGGGCAGAGCAGGACCCTGAACCCTTCTCTGTTGGACATAAATGCCGTGCGCTCTGAACAACTCAGCTACAGCGCTTCCCACAGAGCGCGGCTTCTGCCGCGTCGCGAGCTCCCTAACCTGAATTCTAACAGGTTTTAGCTTGTAATTCCTACCCGGACAGGAAAAGCCTCAAAGCTCAGGCGCCGCAGGCCCCTCGCAGGCCCCAGAACTTACAAATCTCATCTTCGTGATGGATGTCACTGGAGGCTCGCTTTCCTCCTGGACCACGGTGTGCAGAAAAACACCGCTCCTGGCAGTTTCCTGTCCACCGAGCAGTGCTGAGAGAGAGCACATCAAAGAGAGTAGAGACCAGAGTGGTGTTGCCAGAGGCGACATTAGCAGGGAGATAGAGAGAACATTAAGGTGGCTGAAAAGTGATCTGTTTGACATGTGAACATATCCTCCAGTGAAGTACACAGCTCGGAGCGCTCAGACACAACTAGAGCCTCCTCAAGCCTCCTCTTCCTCTGGGGCTCCCTTCCAGCTATCAGACCTTCCTCCAGCCCTCCTGCCTGCCCAGCCGGTCCAGCTCATCTAAGGGGCGATTCAAGGCCAGGCAGCTCACTCGGGCTGGAGCGAGCCTCTAGCCCAACCTTGTTCATTTAACAGATGAGAACATGGAGCCCAGAGAAGCCCCAGCATGCGCTCAAGGTCAAAGAGTCCGTTAGGCATCAGGCCGCACTGACCGAGGGCATCTATGTGCCAGGCCCCAGCCTGGACCCTGGCACGTACTTATTTAATCCTTGGAGACAACCCTGCAGGGTGGATGTCATTAGCCCCATTTTACCCCTGGGTAAAGTGAGGCTCTGAGAGAGTAAACAACGTGCTCAAGGGCACGGAGCTGAGTTTCAAACTGTTTTGAATATGCACCCAAGTCCAAGCTGTGAGCCACCGTGCGGGCCATTGGTCCGTTGGCGGCGTGTGCTCCTCGGCCACAGCGTGATGATGGCGTGATGATGGCATGATGTGGGAGTCCGCTGGCTCCATTTCCCAGGTCCCCTTGCCCACCAGCCTCCAGTTCCAGGGACATGGAGGGTGTCGTGGAGTACTGAAGGGTAGGAGCAGGGAGAAGCCGTTTGTATCCCCCACCCCCACCGCTTCTCAAGATGTTCTGGCTGCACCTGCTGGCTGCCCGCTCCATGGCCCTTTGGCGGCTCTGGCAGCAGGGACAGTGACCAGCGGCGGCAGCAGGGGGCCAAGAGGGCTCTGGCAGTGGTGGGGTCTCCAGTGATAGCAACAGGGGCGGCAATGCTGGGCCCCCAGGGCCTCCCCCTCTCACCCTGCAGCCCTCAGGCCTTCTCCCTTTCCCTTTATACTTAATCTTTCAGCTTTTCAACATGTTTATAATCAGTCCCCTGCATCAGATCCCCTCTGTTTGCAGTTCCTAGGGTAGTTTCTGTTTTCCCTCAATGAGCCTGAATCCTACAGTGATGGGCATCAGCAGTGATGCCAGGAACCAAACCCTCCCTGATGGCGTTTGGGGCCGGGCTCTCTGACATGAGGAGGCTTGAGCGCAGTGAGTGGGGACCTTGTTGCCAGGGGACAGTGGCGCCACCGACCAATCACAGCAGTCATCGGCAGGGCAGGCCTTTAGGCCCTGAACCCCCCCTCCCTGTGGCTGGCCGCCGCCCAGGCCCTACAGTGGTGGAGCGTTCGCAGAAGGCACGTGATGAGCACCGTGTTTAAGCTCCCATGCCACACACCCAGAGATCTTCTACGGTTGCCCTAAGGAAGCTTTTGTTTTGTGGCCAAAAGGCAGATGCAAATGAAAAGCAGATCTAGAACGCCGTCCTGGGGGGTGCGGAACTGCACACTCCGGTTGAACTCACCAGCTCACGTCCCGCACTTGGAAGTGCGGCCATTGACTGGGACAGGAGGCCCAAGCTGAGAATGAGGTATAAGGCTTGGGGGCCTCTCTGAGCTTGGCAACCACCCCTACGATGCACGCAGGCTGTGAAGCCTGTCTTTTAGGGGCTTGCAAAGCCAAGTGGGGCTCGGAGCCAGAAAAGGCCGTGCAGCAGTTCCAGTCTCCAGGGCGCGCCACCCTGACACCTGCGCCCTAGGTCCCCGGCTGGCCGGTGGCCGTCTCCGCGAAAGCAGCGATGCTGTGTGGGGCCGGTGGCAGGCCCCAGTAGGAGACTCACGGCACAGGCGTCTACGTGTCTGTCTCTACTCCTGCAGGCAACTGTCATCCATTTGAAAATAGATGTTGACTTTTCCCCGGGACCCGGTAGAGACAGAATGTGTGACCCAGGGCTGCCAAGTGACTAGGAGCCCGGCGGCCCAAGCTGCCCGGGGTCGGCAGGTGCAGCAGCCAGACGGCGCCAGGGGGGTGGGTGCATATGCACACTGGGGCTCGGGCACATCGTGGGAGCAGGCAGACGGCATGAGCAGGTGGCAAGATCTCACAGCACCCTCTCCAGCTGCATCGCCACCCTTCTCTCCACCCACACGGCTGGCCTGGTGTGACATTCTCCGTTACCGTCACCAGCCATGTGGGCATACCTCGGAGATATCGTGGGTTCCGTTCCAGACCGCCACGAGACAGCGACTTAAATGGTGCTTGTGGGTTTTCAGTGCCTATGAAAGTTATGTTTACACTATGCAGGAGTCTGTAAGTGTGCAATAGCGGGACGTCTAGAAAAGCCATGTGCATACCTGAATTTAAAAATACTTCATTGCTAAAAAATGCTAACTAGCATCTGAGCTTTCAGGGAGTCACAATCCTGTTTGCTGGCAGAGGGTCTTGCCTCCAGGTGGATGGCTGCTGACTGATCGGGGTGGCGGGTGCTGGGGTGGCTGGGGCAGTTCCTTAAAATAAGACAATGATGAAATTTGTCTAATCGATTGGCTCTTCCTTTCACTTGAACGCTGAGAGGCTATTGTAGGGCAATCAATTGGTCTAATTTCAGTATTATTGTATCTCAGCACGAAGGGAGGCCCCGGGAGAGGGGGGAGACGGGGGAACGGCGGGTCAGTAGAGCAGTCAGAACACACACAACATTTATGGATTAAAGTCATCGTCTTATATGGGCGTGGTTCGTGGCGCCCCAAACAATACCAATAGTCACATGAAAGATCACTGATTACAGGCCGCCATAACAAATACTATAATAATGAAAATGCTTGAAATATTAGGAGAATTGTCAAAATGTGACCAGAGTGAGCAGATGCTGTTGGAAAGATGGTGCCAGCAGACTTGCTCAAGGCAGAGCTGCCCCAAACCTTCAATCTGTAAGAAGAAAAAAACCTCATTATCTGCAAAGCTCAACAAAGCAAAGCAGATAAAACCAGATAAAAGCAGATAAAACCTGTGCTGGCTGCCTCTGGCTGCTGTCACAGGTCGCCATGACCTCGGTGGCCAGGCTCTCTCTGAAGGCTCTGGGCGAGAGCCCTCCGCGTCTCCTCCAGCGGTGGATGCTTCTAGGGCCCTGTCGAACCTTCCTCCCCTCAGCTTCTGCCCCCTCTCCACAGGGCCCTCTGCACCCCCTCTGTGTCGTCTCCTTTCCTGTCTCCCCTAGGGACATTGTCATTGGACAAATGTCGCCCTAATCCCGGGCGATCTCATCTTGACATCCTCACCTGACTTATATCTGCAAAGACCCCTTTTCCAAATAAGGTCACGTTCTGAGGGTCTGGGCGGATATAGCTTTGTGGAGGGAGAGAGCAGGGGTGGGGCCATTAGGCCACTGCCCCGGCTAACGGATGAGAAGGCACTGGCCAGGGTGACTCCTGTGGCACCCCAGAATGACCCCAAGACAGAAAGAAGGAGCCGCCCTCCCAGGGGCAGGCCTTCAAGCGGTGCTTCTCTTTGTGACTTAGCCCAGATGGGGAAACAGCCGGAGGCAAAGATCCACCTGATTCATAGGCAGTGGCAACAATTTGGCTAAATGATTGAGGGCTTGGAAAGAACCAGCTGGAAGAGTTGGTTGCTGATGGGCAGGAAGGGGAAGAAGGGTATGGACAGTCCTTTCAGCATAACATACAGCGTGAGGATATTAGGGACCCCACAGACGCTCACCTGGGGCCCTCGCTGCACAGGAAGTGACTCTGGGGGTCCCCACAGCAGTCACGGGCTGTGTCAGCCCCAGTGGTGCACGGGCATGGGCTCCAGGGGACCTTGGTGGGTCTGGCAGTGGGGGCCGAGGTGGCCCCAGCAGCAGCACCTCCCCCTGCCCCACAGCGGGTGCTCCTGGGCTCTGGCCACCCCACCCCTCCCTGTACTGCACCTGCCCCAGCAGCAGCTCCTGGGGGACTAACCTCTGCATTGTCTCTACTTCCCTTTGGCTCCTGCAGCCATTCCAATGCTTTTTGTAACTGGTTCCTTGTATTCAATTTCTCTGCAAAAACACCTGCGGTGGTCCTGTATTGCAGGCGTGTAGCCTTTCTTTGGCAACTTCAGCAGAGTGCCTGTGGCTTGACTGTGCCCCCTGGAGGAAGGCTGGCCCTTCCCTGTGCCCACCTGGCCACCTTGCAGATGTGGCCCCTTACGAATCCTAAAAGTGGATCTGCCAGGACTGCAGTATATGAGGAGAGAGACAGAAACAGAGAGCAACGGGGGTGTTATGACACGGCATTCAATGCCCCACCCAGATGTGGGATCAAATCCACAAGTTCATCAAATGCCAGAGCTGGCAGGGGCATCCAGACCACCAGGCCCTGTCCCTCCTAGTTCTTTTTTTTTTTTTTTTTTTAAGATTTTATTTATTTATTTGACAGAGATAGAGACAGCCAGCGAGAGAGGGAACACAAGCAGGGGGAGCGGGAGAGGAAGAAGCAGGCTCATAGCGGAGGAGCCTGATGTGGGGCTCGATCCCATAACCCCGGGATCACGCCCTGAGCCGAAGGCAGACGCTTAACCACTGTGCCACCCAGGTGCCCCTGTCCCTCCTAGTTCTGAGCTCTGAAGACAGAGTGCACAGAAGTTAGGTGAGCTCTTCAAGGTCACAGGCCCGGCAGCACCAGCAGGGGACAAGAACCCAGGGCTCCAGACTCCTACCCTGGGCACGTCCACTGTCCCCAGGCTTGCACACTGCTCCGCTCTCCAACTGGCATAGAAGTAGCCCGGACCGTGTCTTGCATCACGATACATAATGCGTGTATCTCATTTGCCGCGAGATGCCTAGCTTCATTTCAACGACTAAAGAGGGGAAGATGAAATTGCCGTCCGGACAATAGGAGAGCAGCTCCTGAAGTGAGGCGTACCTCCCCTCCACCCCCAGACTCCCTGCCAGCTCTGACGCTCTGACGCTCACCGCAAGGGCAATTACGTTTTACATAGTTTTCTTTTTTAATACTTCAATAAATATCGCCTGTGAAAATCAATTGGCATTTTCTGTACTTAATGTATAATAACTGGTCTTATAAATTTAAATTATCCCTATAAATCTAAATTAAATGCCCAGGTTTCAATGTATTTAGGACACTTAATTAATAAAGGGCTAGCAATAACCACTACTAATCTGTTTACTTCAAGCGGACTTTCATTGCCAAAGCCCATATTTCTCCCCGGTGTGTGGGAGGGAGAGACGACAGTTTGCAGGCTCTTGCAGGCACTGCCCATCTTCGCGGGGCGCTCCAGAGCTACCTATCGGGGCCTCTCTGTGCCCAGTCTCTTCCAGCCTCTGGGTCACCGCCTGCCAGTGCTCAAGGAGAAGGTGGCCAGAGCGGCCTGCAGAGGGAGGAGCCCTGGGCAGGCATCAGGAGGCCTGGCTCAACCACTTGTGTGCTGTGTGGCAGTGAAGGAGTTGCTTACCCTCTCTGGGCCTCAGTTTCCCCTTCTATATGATAAGGGAAAGACTAGATCATCATGGAGGGCCTTTTCGGCAGCTGTGGGGAGGGAGTTGTGGGGTTTAGGGAAGGTTGGCCCACAACTTACGATCCGTGTGACTGTGGGCAGGTGACTTGACCCCTGCGTGTGTCCGTTTTGTGGTCCACACACCGGGGATGGCAACAGCACCAGCTCCCAGGGTTGCCGTGAGCCTGAGGGCAGGTCATGCTTGCTATGCTCAGTTCGGGGCCCTGGAAATGTGGGCTGTATCTCGCGGGCAGCTCTTCAGACGGTTGTCAGACTGGCACAAAGATCTAGAGGGAGTGGTATGAACTCCGGAGGGATATAGGGCTGAAATATGAGTGGTCAGTGAGCGGGTCTTTCCCTGGGTCTCACCCTGTGTTCCCACCTGCCTCGGACCCGTGACCTCTGCTTCCACTTTGGACAGCCCAAGTCTCAGGGCTCTGACTGTCAGCTTGTCTGAGCCTCTGGAAGAAGGGAGCACGCATAGCTGGGGGGACTGTAGCACCCAAGAAAGCCCAGACACCTGGCCTCGTGCTGCCAACCCCATGGTTCATGGCGGAAAACGGCGGCCCAGCATGCTGTCGGCAGGAGGGCAGGGGAGAGCAGGGTCTCGCCATCCCCAAGGGCCCAGAACCTTCCTTGGGAGTCAGGCCCGTGCTCCACCCCTCCCAGAGGACCCTGTTTGTAGGAGGCTCCAGAGAAACAGGCTGGCAGTGAGCCCAGGAAGGCTTCTCACGCTGAGGAGAGCAGAAAGCAAAGGGCTACTAGCCCACTTTTGATCCGACTCCAAGGGGAGGCTGAAATGAGGCCAGATCTGCATCTCTGCTGCGACGTGGGAGCCCTGAGGCCTGAGGACCCCGGGGGCACGCATGGGGCCAGTCAGGGGGACCTCGGGAGGTCTTGCGGTGGCCCCCCTGAGGTGAAGCACTGCAGACAATGATAAGAAACATGTGTCATCCTAGGGGGCACCGTGGAAAGGCCACCCTCAGGCCAGGGAGGAGCAGCCGGGACCAGAGGGGGCCCTCCTAGAACCTTCTAGCAGCACTGGAGTAATGGGGGCTGGAGGCTTCTCTGTGCTTCTGCTGGTGCCCAGACTGCAGATCTGGTCATCAAGACCCACCACCACCTCTTCACCCCTCTGAGTCACCCCCAAACGCCTCCTGCCCAAGTTTGCCCAGACGAGGACTTTCTGCAGTCTTAGCTGTTTCTAGAAACCACCATGCTTGCCTTGAGTGACCCAAAGCCTCCTAACTGGTCCCCAGACCACCGTCCTCATCCCCCTCCCCAACCCACTCTCCCCACCTTCCCTATCATTTCTCCACCCAGGCTACCCTCCACACCACCTCTCCCCACCAGCCCACCCCACAAGCAACAGGGTCATGATCTTTCTTTAAAATGTATATCTTGCAGAAACTTCCAGGGCTTTCTGTCCCCAAGGGCTCCCATTGGACTCAAGGTTCAGGTCAATTCTCTCCATGTGACTCCTGAGGTCCCTGGGGACCCAGCCCCCACTGCTTCTTCTGTCTTCTCAATTCTGGGTCACCCCCATCCCCCACAACCTACCTGGGTCACATGAACCCACTTGCCATCCTGCTGATGTGTCTCGGTTCCTTGCTGTCTCTTGGGCCTTAGCACAAACTCTTTCCTTTGCCCCAAGAGCCCCTCCTCCTTTACTGACCCCCTCTCCCGGGCCCCCCGGTCTCCACAGGATGTCCCCTCTCAGGAAGGCCTGCCCTGACCACCCCACACTGAGTGGGGCTCCCTTTGTGCCCCCACCCAGCACCAGCAGTCGCCCTCCGCACCCCCTTGCAGGTGAGGAACTCCACCTGCATTTGTCGAAGCTGTTATTGGCCAGACTCTCTGCTACACAGTCGTAAATAGTTCCAAACACACTCGTACATGGGTACAGAACAGATCCCTGTTCTGTCAGCGACCAGCTGGGCGACCTTGGGCAAGTCACTGCACTTGTGAACGTTTCTTCATGTATTCAATGGAGTCAGCAGACCCTACCTGGTAGGTGTGTTCCGCGAGGCAGGGACTGTGTCTGTCTTGTTCTTCGCGGGACCCCCACAATACTAACAATTGCTAACATGTATGAAGACCCTACTTACCTGTGCCAGGAATCAATGAAAGCACTTCGCGTGGACTATCTACCTTCATCCTTACCAACACACTGTGAGATAAACCATCTTATTATCAAATTCTGCACATAAGGAAACTGAGGCACAGAAAGGTGAAGTCATTCGCCCTGGGACACACAGCTGGCAAGGGCGGATCTGGTCGTGAACCCAGGCAGTCAGGTTTCCGTTCGCACGCCCCGAACCACGGGGCTGTGCTGCCCCGGCATACAGTAGGTGCTCAATAAATAGCTGGTGGTAGTAAACAGACACAGCGTGATTTGCTCAAGGACACGTGGGCTCTTGGTCCAGCTCCTTCCTCTGCCGCCTCAGATTTCAGGGAAATGCTGGGTCAGGGGTGAAGTGGAGCCCCTGAGCAGTCCCGCCCCCACCCCCACAGAAGCCCCCCGCCCCCGCTGTGCTTAAGGCTACTTGTCGCATCGCTGAACGGATTTCTGCACACCCTCTCAGGACCTTCTGTGAGGCAGGTCACGTATTTGCTTTTATGTTAACTTTGGTTGCTTTTTGACTTTTCTGGCTTTAGCTTGTGTCCATTTTTATTTGTTTAAAATGATAGATACCCTCTTTCCCAAATATGCTGGAAGAGAGTGTAAAGCCTGTGATCATAGCCAGAGGTCCGTGCTCATAGGAATGGGGCTGTTCTTTTCTCAGGAGGCAGGAGACCGGACCTCCCATCACTCTGGCCACAACTGCGGGGCTGGGAGGGTCCGAGGGGGGCTCTGTCCCCACTTTCTGGGTTGAGGGTCAGCTGGGGCTGTGGGCAGGCACTGGGGGAGGGGCCTGAGTCCAGGGGTGAGGAGCAGAGGCAGAGGGTTCTGGGAGTGAACACAGGACCGCGTCTGAGCAGAGGTGAGGAGAAGGCGTGGATGCCCCGCAGGGCTGGCGTGAGAGGGACATGAAGAATAGACGTGTGATGTGTGTGTATCTGTGTCTGTGCGCGTGCCCACGAGTGTGTGAATGTGTGTATGAGCGTGTGCATGCACGCATGTATGTGTCTTGTGTGTGTGTCCACCGTGCGTGCGCACCTGTGTGTCCACGAGTGTACCTTTGTGCACACGCTTACGTGCGCGTATCAGGCCCATGTATGTGCGCATGTGCGTGTGTGCGAGTGTGTGTGTGTGTGTGTGTGTGGTCAGGGACGACGGGGAAGCTTTCTCTCTCTCTCATCACACACACAGCACAGCCTTTTCTGATTGGCTGACACAGGAAAACCGGTGTCTTCCTGGCCCGCTGTTCCCGGCACCCCTCCCCACCCTCTGCTCTCCCGCCTCCTCTCACGGCCCCCCTGCTCCCTCCTCTGCCCTGCAGAAGGGCCTGGCCGCAGGCGCCTGGGAAGGTCAGCCTTACGCTTATCACTGTGGAAGCTGGAGCTGCCTGCTCCCCCCGCCCCGCCCCCACCCCAGCTAGAGAGTAACTCGGGTGAAGCTCTTTGCTGACGAAGCTCAAAGACTCAGGATCTGCAGGTGTGCACAACCCTCCTTGCTTTACAGCTCCCTTGTATGAACGACAGTGGGACAATTTACCCCAGGGGACCAGGAACCCCAGGGACACTTGCAAAATCGTGCCAGGGTGGCAGCGGGTCAGTGAACCAGTTCCGTCTCGTGCTCTTCCCTCATTAGGACAGGGCTGGCCTCTCTGGCTCCCTAGTGTCTGCCCACTTCCTCGCCCTCCTCGGGTGCTCAGTGAGGGCCCAGTCCCTGCAGAGTCCCCGACGCCGCCCCTGCGAGCTGGGCATTCGCTCTGGCCCTTGCCCTCCCTCGCCCACCGCCGGACAGTCCCGTCCGCAGAGCTCCTGCTTTCAGTCTGTAGACGTCTTGCAGAGACTTGAGAGTCCCCGAGAGCCCTGACAAATGAATACACAGAGAAAACGCTGCTTGTGTCCCTCCTCTTTCTCTGCTATCGATCCACTCACAGTTCCCGCTTTCCCATCGCCTCAAATCTCCACCCATTTGTCTCCTCCTTCTGCCCTCTCTCCTGGACCCGAGTGTCCAATCTCTTTAAAAAACAGAGAAATGACTGAAGAGCCCGCACCGGAGAAAACATTGCCTGCCGCCCCCCTCCACCGGGGTCCGGGGGGGGTGGTGGTTGCTGAGCAGCTACGAGGAGATCGGCTGGGCTGGGGGGGCAGGGGGAGGACTGAGCCGGGAGGGCGGGCAGCACCCGCACAGCACCGAGGACCCAGCCTGTGCCGGCAGCGTGCTTGCTGCACGCCCCGCTCGCTGGCCGTGCCCCAGAGCCCGTTCCTTCCCGCTCCTGTGCCTCAGCTTCTCAAGCGTGAAATGGAGATAATATCAGCATCACCTCTTAGGGTTGCAAGAAAGATGAAATACACTCATTTGTATAAACCCAGGTCTAAGCGCGTCCGAGGCGTGAAATCGGTCTAGCTGCCGTCATCATCTTCAGCCATCTTCTAGGATGGGGTCAGTGTTCCCATTTCACAGACGGGGACACTGAGTCTCAGAGGGGACCCACTTGCTCCAAGTCCCACTGCTTGAAGCCCGTGAAGACAGCTTGCATGTAGGCACAGGGAGAATGTTTCCTGGGCGCTCCCTCAGTGCCAGGCACTGTGCCGGACCTCAGGCTGTGGCTACCCCGTCTTAGGAGGGAGGGGCTATTCCTTTTTTTTTTTTTTTAAAGATTTTATTTATTTATTTGACAGAGATAGAGACAGCCAGTGAGAGAGGGAACACAAGCAGGGGGAGTGGGAGAGGAAGAAGCAGGCTCATAGCGGAGGAGCCTGATGTGGGGCTCGATCCCAGAACACCGGGATCACGCCCTGAGCCAAAGGCAGATGCTTAACGACTGAGCCACCCAGGCGCCCCGGGAGGGGCTATTCCTAATGGCTCCACATTAGAGACAGAGATGGAAGATGAGACTGCAGAGAAGCCACCTGCTAGGGACACAGGGGCGCCTGGGAAATGAGGCAAGACTTGAACCCAGATCTGCTGGACTTCAGACCCCATGGCATTAACCAGCCATTCATTAACCAGGTCATGCATTCAGCAAACCCTTTTTGAGCACCTACTGTATGCAGGCACTCTGCGAGGCAAGGGACTCCATGGGGAGCAGGATGGACCCAGTTCCCTGCTGGTGGGACTGGCATTCCAGTGCAAGGAAAAGGAACAGGCATTTGACAATGGAGCTTCAGGGGCACTAAGAGCTGTGAGGAGAGTAGAGCAGGGTGGGGGGCAGAGCGTGGAAGGGCGTCAGGGCACTTTGCAGACTGAACAAAATCATACATTTTCATTAGGAGGGATCTGAAGAGACCAACTGTCCCCACCCTACCTGCTTGGAGGCAACTCGGGGCTTATAGAGTTAAGTCATTCGGCCAAGGGCACCCAGAGATTATTAGGATGAAGGGATGTCCAGCCAGCCCCCTTCCTGGAGCAGTGCAATTTCAGTTAAACAATGAGGCTCCCCGTCGGGGCTGATGGATGCCACCATGAACCACACTCTGGGGACTTACTGTCTAGAGGGGGAGAAGGACACAGGGGTGCACCCTAAGTAAGCCAGAGACAAATGCTGTCACAGAGACTCTGCCCCGGGAGGGTGCTCTTGGAGGAGATCAGGGAGGGCTTCTCAGAGCAGGTGGCACTTGGTTTAGCTGTAAAACGAGAGTGTATTTTCCCTGATGGAAAGCGTGTAGGGCAGGTGAGGCCACACCGAGAAGAGGACCAGCAGGTGCGTCAGCCAAGCTCAGGGTTAGGAGTGCAGGGGCCAGAGTGGAGCCGCCGAGGTGGCACCTGGTGGTCAGTGTTGGGTAATGCCTCATCTGTGGACCCTGATGGCCCTTCCCAGAGGGTGCTGTGAGGACCGAGGGGCTTAGCCCACAGACTTCACTTTGAGGGGTGCCCAGGGCCAGTGCTCGGTGACATTAGTGACCCCAGGAGGCACACACCCTGCCCACCCAATATTGGGGCCACTGACCCCTTCATTCCTAGATGACTTCCCGTGGCTTTAGCCCCACCCATGGGTGCTAGTGAGCCCTGAGTGGTGGCTCAGGGGCCAGGGGCCCTCAGCCTGCTTCCTGCTTCTGGCCTGATGTTGGCCCAGGCTCCATCGTGAGTATCCATAAGACTGATGGCCTAACGTACGTTCTCGCATGGAGTCCTCGTTACTACCCTCCTGGAGGGAGCGCAGAGGCCCACTACGGAGGTGTGGAAACCGAAGCTCAGAGAGAGCGGACAGGTAGCCCGGGTTTTGGAGCCACGGGGATTTGAACCAGTTGTGGGGGAGTCGCCTTCTCTCGCCCGCACTTGGCCTCGCTGAGGCCCCACTGGCCCCTGCCTGCCCCGCGAAGGTCTCCCTTCTGCTCTGTCGTGTTGCCAAAGTTCCCCACGCCATGACTTGTTGGGTCTTAAAAAGACAGAAAGGCGGGTGGGCCACGCGGACCCCCCAGCCCCTCCACCGGGTCTCGCCCCTGATGCAGGGGGGCTCCTGCCTTCTCTGCAGGACCTGAGGACGTGGCCGGGAGCACACAGGGCTCACGCTCGGCGCCGGCCACAGCCCTGGGGGTTGGCGTTATCAGACTTAATATCCTGCTCAATTTGATCTCCATGATTTCCAAGCTTAGCAAAGCAGATTTTTCCTCATTAATCTGCATTTATACGTAAAGGCAGTGCACCAAAGTTCAACCCCTTTTGACTTCGTTAAATGAACAGGAAAAGGTCAAAAGACTTTTTCATAATCAGAAAGCATCTCCCTCTTGCTCTCTGTCCTCTGTCCTCCCAGCCTTCCTCCCGCCCCTCCATAATTGTTCTCCTCTCCTCCTCTGCTCCTTCTCACAAGGGCTGTGTGCATACGGCCCCAGGGTCAGGAAAGGCACGTTGCTGCTGGCGGGGAAGGGGAAGGAGAGCCAGAACCGCTTACTGGTGAGGAGCAGACCTGGGTCAGACAGACCCCGGTGTGAGCCCACACTCTTCCTCCCTCTGGGTGGCACCTGGAGCAGGAAGCATCACATTCTGGGCTTTGATTTGAGCATCTGCAAAATGGCCATAAGACCTGTACCTACCTTAGGATTAAAAGAGCAAATAGGCATGAGGAGCTTATCACAGGCGTGAGGGCACTGACCGGTAGGCTGTGTTGGGGACTGTCACTTGGGATGCTAAAGGCCTCTCCACCGGACGTCAGGGGGCGGGGATTCTAGGCCTGCCCTGGCCCTGACCATGAATGATGTACCTAGCTCCTGGGCAAGGGGGGGTGGGTCTGGCTTTATACCCAGGAAATGAGGGGATTCAATAGAGCCTCCTCGAGGACAGTGGAGCTGGAAGGACCACCAAGAGCCATTCATGGGATCGGCGGGGAAACCGACTTCTTCAGACTCTCTCACTGGAGAGTGAGTGACCGGCCACAGTCTCACGGCCAGGTCCGCTCTCCACGCATCGGCTACAGTGACTCAGGGGCCACTGGGGCTGACAGGGCCCCAAGAAAGTACTTCAACCTGAATGAAAATAAAAATATAACCCATCGAAATGTATGGGATGCAACTGAAACAATTAGAGGGAAATGTACAGCCCTGGATGCCTGTATTAGACAAGAAGACAAGCTTCGGATAAATGACCTCGCATCCCACCTTAGAGACTAGGAAAAAGAACAGCAAAGTAAAAGCAAATAATAAAGCTGAGAGCTGATATGAGCGAAACCGGAAACAGAAAAACAATAGGGAGAATCATGAAACCAAAAGCTAGTAGTTTGAGAAGATCTGTATCGTGACAAAGTCATACCTGGAGTGAGCAGTTAGAAAAAGAAAAGACGTGGGGTGCCTGGGTGGCTCAGTCGTTGAGCGTCTGCCATTGGCTCAGGGTGTGATCCCGGATTCTGGGATCAAGCCCCATGTCAGGCTCTTCCACGGGGAGCCTGCTTCTTCCTCTCCCACTCCCCCTGCTTGTGTTCCCTCTCTCGCTGGCTGTCTCTCTCTCTGTCAAATAAATAAATAAAATCTTAAAAAAAAAGAAAAAAGAAAAAGACGATTACGTAGAGGATGACGTCATACTTATTGTACAGATATTAATATTAGTCCTGACGTCCCGACAGTACATTTGGCGGCTTAGTATGAAAAGGTCAAATTCCTTGAAAGACTCACACTACCAAAGCCCACTCAAGAAGAAACAGAGAGCCCGAGGGTTCCTTTACCTCCTCAATAAACTGAATTCGTAGTCCCAAGCCTTCCCATAGAGAAAAGTCCAGCCCCAGACAGCTTCCCTAATAAATTCAAACATTGAAAGAAGAAATAATATGAATTCTACAGAAATAATACCAATTCTATAATTCTGGGAATGAGACCTATGAGACCAACATCATCCTGATAGCAAAACCTGACAAAGACATGACAAGAATGGAAACCAACAGGCCAAGGACCCACAAGAATACAGACATAAAAATGCTCAACATTATTTTATCAAATAAAATCCAATGATACATAAAAAAAGATGATAACCATGACCCAGTGGGGTCATCCCACGAATGTAAGAAACTGGTTTAACATAAAAAAATCAAGCAAATAAATTCACTATATTAACGATTGAGAAGGAAAGACTGTATGACCAATGCAATAGATGCCAAAAAAAAAAAAAAAAAGCATTTGACAAAATCCAACCTCCATTCTTGGTGACAAGTCTCAGCAGAGTAGCAACAGAGGACACTTCCTCAGCCTGACCCAGGGACAAGGCATCTAGGATAATCCCAGAAGTAGCATCGTACTTTATGGTAAAGGACTGAAAGCTTTCACACTCAGATCAAGACACAAGAGTAGGGTGCCCACTCTTGCCACATCTATTCAACATTGTGCTGGAAGTTTCAGCTGGCTTAATAATATTTAAAAGAAAGGAAGAAGAGGAAGAGGAAGAAGAAGAAGGGGAGGAGGAGAAGGAGAAGGAGAAGGAGAAGGAAAGAAAGAAAGAAAGAAAGAAAGAAAGAAAGAAAGAAAGAAAGAAAGAAAGAAAGAAAGAAAGAAAGAAAGAAAGAAAGAAAGAAAGAAAGAAAGAAAGAAAGAAAAAGGAGAACTCAGATTGGGAACAAAAAAGTAAAATTACCTTTTCTTGCAGGTGACATAATCACCTACATAGAAAATCAGATGGAATCTATAAAAAAGCTCTTAGAAATAGTGTGTTTAGCAACGTTGCATGATACAAAACTAATGTACAAAAATCGATTATATTTCTACATACTAGCAACGAACAATCAAAATTGAAATCAATCAAATAATACCCTTACAATAGCATCGAAAAATGTAAAGTACTTGGGAATAACTCTGGCAAAAGATGTGTCTGACCTACACCCCGCAAACTATAAAGCATCGCCGAGAGAAATGAAACACCAAAGAAACGAGGAGGTGTACCACGTGCATGGCTGAGCAGTGTCCATACCGCTGAAATGTTAGTTCTCTCCACATTGATCTTTAAGTAAAACACAGTCCCAGTCAACATCCCAGAAGCCTTTCTCCTGTACATGTTTACAGTCTGATTCTCACATTCCTACGAAAATTCAGAAGGCCTAGAAAAGCCAAGAGAAAGCTTAAGACAAAGGACACAGATGGAGGGCTGAGCTTACCTGGTTTCAAGACTTACTAGAAAGCCATGAAAATCCAGAAAGTGTCAGGTTGACGTTAAGACAGCCAGATAGACCAATGGGACAGAACAGAACCCAGAAGCAGACTTGCACATCGGTGGACCCCTGATTTTTGACGACAGGTCAAAGGCAGTGCGGTAGGGGAGAGGTCATGTTTTCAACAAATGATGCTGTAACAATTGGAAATCTAGAGGCAAAAATTTAGAAATTTGATCCATCTACAAAACTGAACTTCAAATGAATTATAAATCTAAACATAAAACCTGAAAGTATAAACTTCTGGAGGAAATCATCGGAGAAAATCTTTGTGACCTGGGCTCAGGCAAAAATTTCTTAGATAGGATGCCAAAAACACCAGCCACAAAAGAACAGATTGATACCCTGGACTTCCTAAAAGTGTAAAAGCTCTGTTCTTCAAAAGACACTTTTAGGGGAATGAAAAGACAAGCCAGGGAAAATATTTGCAAATTCAAAAAGCAGTCATATGCAATACATTTAGAGAACTCTGGTAACTCAATCATAAGAAAATAAACAACTCGATTTAAAACATGGACAAAAGATTTGAACAGACGCTTCACTAAAGGACATATACAGATGGGAAATAAGCACACGAAAAACGCTCAGCATCATTGATGGTTAGGGTCACACGTGATAAAACCACAGTGAGAGCCCAACACGACTCCCCTGAAACTAGAAAGGCCGACCAGACCAAGTGTTGGTGAGCCTGTGGACGAACTGGAATTCTCCTACAGTGCTGGAGAGAGTGTAAAATGTTACAGTCACTTGGAAAAAGTGGGCAGGTTTTGGGGGGGAATATTTGTTTTTTTTTTTTTTTAAGTAAAACTTACCCATACCATAAGACCTAGCCATGCCCCTCCTATGTACTTACCCAAGAGAAGTGAAAACATAGGTCCACACAGAGACTTGTACGTGAATGTTCATAGCTATTTTATTTGAAATATCTCAAAACAGAAAAGAACCCTAATGTCCATCAACAGAAAAAGGGACAGATGAATTGTCTATGCGTGCGATAGAACACGACTCGATTATAAAAATGCATGAAGTCTTGATACACACATGAAAATGAATGAATCGAAAAAGAATTGTGCCAAGTGAAAGGAACCAGGCAAAAAAGAGAGAATATCCTGTTTGATCCCATTGACATAACATTCTAGAAAATGTAAGCTAACTCGTAGTGACAGAAAGCAGATCCGTGGCTGCCTGGGGAGAGGGGAGAGGTTTTCAAGGGACATGACAAAGAAGCAGGAGGGAAATTTGGGGGATGATGGATATCTTCATTATCCTGATTGTAGTGATGGCTTCTTGAATGTGTACATATGTCAAAACTTATCAAATTATCACTTTAATTATGTCTTTAAATATGTCAGTTTAAATATGTTCAGTTTATCATATGTCAACTATATCTCCATGAAGCTGTTAAAAATAGCCCCTGGAATTGATGGGCTCGGCAGAGGAAAGAGGGGTCTCCCCACCAGGGAAAGCTGGCCTGAGCCCTGAGGGCCAGGGTGGGAGGGTTCCGAGAAGGAGACTGAGGCAGGGGAGCCAGGCAGAAGGGAGGAAAGGCAGGCAGTGTCACGGAGTCACAGTGCTTCCAGAAGGAGGGGGCGTGGGTCCCCGTGGCATGTACCTCCCAGCAGAGACGTCGTCATAAGAGGTGGCACTGTGGAGGTGACTGGTGACCTTGACAAGTCAGGAAGCCATGGCAGGTGCAGCAGGAAAGGCGCCAGGTCAGCAGGTGAAGAAAGCGGTGCAGTTGACGTGCTCGAGGCGGAGGGAAAGCAGTGCTGCAGGGACCCGGGGGCGCTGGGGCTAGGGGAGGGCTTGGTTTCTTTGCTTTGCGTCGCTCTGTTTTTCACGTGGGACGTCAGAGCTCGCTGTGTAGAGGTGATGGAGAGGACAGCACGGAGGCAGCAGGAAGGGACGCAGCGCAGCAGGGGATGGAATCCAGGGGCAGCAGGAGGCTTGGCATGTGACGAGGCAGGAGCATGACTTCGGGAGATTTAGGGGGATGGCAAGCTGGTAGCTGTGACTACCAAGGTCAGGAGAACCGGGTGACCGCTGGGGTGCCCTCGTCCTCTGGGAGAACCGAGCATGCCTGGTCCCCAAGAGTCTGTGGCCACTGGCGATCCTGAGTCCCAGGACTCCTCCTGCATTTGGGCTTCTCTGTCTACCTGGCTGGGTCTCTTTCATTCTGGGATATTTCAAGTGCAAAGCCCAGCTCCATCACTGGTTTCTAAAATATCCACCCACACCAAGCATTTCTGAATTTATTAGCTTTATTGCAAATCTGTGGGGAGACTGCATCATCTCCCTGGCTGCTTTCCCCTTAGTCCACACCTCCCTTCTCTGGAAGCAGCAGACCTCCTCATCTCGTGCAGACTACTTTCAACCTCTGCTGTCTAGAATGTCTTGGCATCAGCTGGCTCCATACCCTTGAGGTATTGGCTTTGGTCACCACACAGATTTCTCTTTTTTGACAAATATTACACTTTTCCTAAGAATTCTGATGAACAAAAGTGCCTTCTTCATGCTTAATAGGTATTGCCATCCGTGTTTTACAGATGAAGAAACAGAGGCACAGAGAAGGTAAGCAACTTGTCGGGGGTCACACAGCCAGGGAGACATTTGGGCAGCAGAAGCGCCATCTGGGGTGTGGCAGGGAGCCCTTGGCTTCTGTTCGGGCAGACCTGGCTGTGGTCCCAACTCCACCACTAACTAGCTGCGGTAGGGCCACGGCCCAGGTCATCGATGGAGTAAATGAGAGGACCCGTCTCAGGTGCCAGCAAAGTCCTGGAGTGCGGTAGGTGCTCGAGTAAACGCATCTGCTGTTTGCACTGACGAGCGGACCGCACCTGCAGGGCCTCCCTGCCCCGGGTCCCACACCCCACCTTCCCTCCCCCCCACCTCCCCTGCCATCTGATTCTTGTTCCTTTCTGCTTCCCCAAACCAGATTAAAACTCACATCCTGGGGGCAACTCACCCTAGCCCACCCTACTTCAAAGCCTAACTGGCAGTCCGGTGAAGGGGCCGGGGGTGGGGGGTGGGAGGATGGTTTGGGTATGAAACAGACATAGACACAGATCTGTTTTCTTCCCCACGTGTTAGGAGGCCTTAGGCCCCTCAAGCGCCTCAGTTTCTTCACCTGCACAATGGGGACGGTGCTCAGGACCACATGAAGGCACAGGTGTGAAAAGAGCTTTGCAAATGACGAATGGCAAGCCACTGCTTGAACACGGGCTTATGTGGCCCTTTGGCAACCGAGCGTCTAACCTATGCTGTCTTTCTTGGGCTTGGTGAGGGCCCACTGTGCGGAAACAGCCCCCCACCCCCAGGGAGGGATCACACTGCAGTTAGAGCTGGAGAGTTCTGAAGGACTGTGCACCCCTCTGGGCCTCCAGTGACCCCCTGCCCCTCCTCCCCTCACCGTGCTCCCGGTCCTCAAAGACCCGTCACCCTGCACACGCCTCTCGTCCTGCCTGCAACACGCCCGCCCCCGCGTGTGTGCAGACTCGAGCACGCACTCGCTCACTCCTCCAGCTCATCCTCCTCTCTTGGGAAGTCCTCCCTGACTGCAAGGCAGTTCGGCCCGCATGATACACACCCCACGGTTCATAGAAAGTGAGTGGCTTCTCTCCTGTCTGACAGCGTGAGAGCCATGGGAATGGAGGCCATGCCCGCCTGACTTAGCCTTGTACCCAGAGCTTCTCATAATGCCCACTGTGGTTTCTGTGGATTCTATCCACTTAATGACACGTTGTCAAATCCTAACCTTGCTGCGTGATCTGGGCTGGTCTCTACCGTTTTCTGGAATACTGTTCCCTCAGCAGTTTAAGGAAGGAGTTTGGGGATGACGGTCTCCATTGCTTCTGCCCTTGACTTTGAAGGTAGCCTTCAGTCCTGTGGAGAAAGCTGCTGCCCACAGTCTGACCTTGTCAGCAGGACAGGCTGTGGGGACCCCTGCCCCTTGTGCCCTCATTGTCAATCTCAGAGTCCTGGGATCACTATCCCCAAGGGCAGCAGAGGGGTGGCCAATTACCCTCAGTGCCTGGAGGGCCGATGGGGAGGGGTGTCCGGCCTGAGCGGGAGCCGTGACCCTGGAAATAATCCACTGGCCTGTCTGGGAGACCAACCTGGAATGTCACCTCGGTCACTGCACTGGGCATGGGCTGTAGCCACCAGCCAGCCATCTGTGGCCTGACCTGGGTGGCTCTGAGATCGCGATCATACGGAATCATCTGCATCTCAGACTAGCCAGCCAGACTGCAAGAGTCCTGTCCTGTTGGGAAAGCGACGGGTGGGGCGCCCCCTCGGATCACCCGCGTCCACGCTCCAGAACTGGTTACTGTAGGGCTGTCCTGGGGACTTACGAAGCTCCCACTCTGCGCTGGTACGGTGAGCGCTCTCCCAGGGGCTGGTGGGTGCTGGCAGGAGTGGCTCCAGCAAGTTCACCTGGACTCCCGGTTCCTAACCCGTTGCCCTGTGTAGATCTGGGGGGAGGGGACCCTCCCAGGGCTGTGGGAAAAACCGACTCTTTGGGTGACCCTAGACAAGGGGTCTGAGCTCACTCCGCGTCAGTTTTGCTACCTGTGAAATGAGAGGCTGGAGATGCCCACCCGGTCGGTCCGAAGAGAGGCGAAGGGCAATAACAGAGCAATGAGGCGAAGCCCCGCCAGACACGGCCAGGCCTCCGTGCGTGGACTGCCCCGGGCTCCGCGGGCTGCAGCAGGAATCCACTCAAGCGGGCTTCAGCAGACCCGGGAGCTGTGATAATGCGGCAGGGACATCTCCCAGATCCCAAGGACGAGGAGGTAGTGTGCCCTCAGAAGGCAAGAGGCCCAGGGATGGAGAAGTACCCTTTCCTTACTGTTCCATCGAACGGAAGAAGGAGGCCCACAGCTCCTGAGCACATCCGTCTGCATTGGAGAGAACATCCCAGATGGAACCAGATTCCCTCAGTGCCAAGCCCAGATTCCTAGGAGAGAGAACAAGCCTGGTCCAACTTGGATCCATTTTTCCCTTTTCTACTTTGGTCTCACCGGCCCCAGCTGGAGCCACAAGGGTGGCTTCTGGGAGGCTCCCTGGAGGGGAAAAGGGCTGGGAAGCGGGTCTCCACGAGCTGGACAAATGCTGTCGAAAGCACAAGGCCTTGTATTGGTTCTGGAGAAGCTGACTGAACGGGGGGGGGGGGGGGGACACAGAGGTACACCCACACGTGACCAGCAGGAGCTCAGGGCAGGCGAGTCCCAGCAGGGCTCAGCGGGGTGAGAACTGGGCCCTCCACACCCTGCCTCCTCCATCCCTGCAGGGTGGACACGGCCATCTTCCAGGGCAGGCAGAGGGAGCCGCACAGCAAGGACGTGGCAGGACTGGGACTGTACCCCAAGCCTCAGGTACAGGCTTGGCTTTGGGGCAGTGGGGTTCAGGTCCCGAGGCAGCCAGGGGGCAGCTGATCCATGGCTCTGCCCCGACAATGAGACCCCCATCAACCCAGGTCTCTTGGCAACTGCTCTAAAGATCCAGAGTATTCTCGGCTACAATCCTGAGCCCAGGAGGAAAGCAGGAAATGATCCATCTGCTCTCTCAGACATGGATGCAGCTCCGCATTATTGAGGTTTACTCAGGGGCTTCTCCAAGGGCGCCAGACAGCACACGGAGCATGGTGGGGGGGGGGGAGGGCAGGGATCACGAGCTTTGCTGAGGCGGCCTGCTGCTTCCAGCTGGAGCAAAGTGACTCCCAAGTGTCAGAGCTGAGAGGCGCCTGGTAGCTCTCTCTGTCTTCCCCACTCTACAGAGTGGAAAAACTGAGGTCCAGAGAAGACAGAGGGCTGGACCAAGGATAGGATCAATAGGATACTGGCAAGGACGAAACAGAATCTGGGAGCATGGGGGGGTGGGGCAGAAAGAGCACAGGGCAGTGAGCCTCAGGTCTCCCATCTGTAAAATGGGATCCCAAGCACTGGTTGGTGATGCCCGACTAGGCCGTGAAGGGGGCTTCCGAGTATCGGGCAAAGAGCAGATTCTGCGCACCTGACACCAGACGGAGGTCACGGTGAGGATGTTAGTGGCATTCCCTGCCCCCATTCCCCCAGCGCCCTTGTTTGTGCTTTGAGACCCTGACCTGTTTCCCACTCCCCTCCCCACAGTGACCGGATCAGGGGTGGACACCTGCCCCAGCTGGGACAATCAGGGTATCTGTCGTGCAAATCTGAAGTTGAGACTAAAAGGAGCCGGTTGGGTCCGTTGGTCATTTGAGCGGATGGAGAATAAAGCTCAAGTCTACCAGATACTGAGGAGGGTAGGGAATGCCAGTCCTACGGAGAGAAAGCGAGAGAAAGCCTGGGAAAGAGAGAGAGAGAGAGAGCCAGAGAAAGAGCGCGCAAGAGAGAGCCTGCCTTCCGGCCCGTGGGTGCCCTATTCCTGGTCCAGGTCCTGGTGTCTTGGTAGTTCCTGCTGCGTTCTTTCACTCTGGCATCTGCGATACCTGGTGCTACTAACCCCCTCTCCCCTGCAGCTGAGTGGGTTCAGTTCCTGTACCCCAACAGTAAGGAAGAACTTTCCTGTGGTCACAGGGGGCCAGAGCCAGGCGGCCAGCTGACCTCAAGAAGGAGATCACTGCCTGGCAGTGCTGAGGCCCCGAGGGTCCCTGCACACCTGGGGCCTGGGTTCCTCCGTGCCTCTCTCCCAATCCCTCTCCTCCCTGCTTTGTGCTCTTCCCCCTACTCCCCATCTCTCTTCCTTTCCTCCCACACTCCGCCCTTCATTGATCATTCATGCATCCCATGGGCACCCTCTGCTGCCCACTGTGTCTGTTCGGCCCCTGGGCTGGCCCCGGGATGCGGAGGGAGACTAGGTGTGTTCCTGCCCTCAGGGAGCCCCCCGACTGGCTGGAGAAACAGAGGAATCCATCCCAACCCAGAGCGGTCAGTGCCCCAATGGGGGAGAGGCAGGAGGGCCGGGGAGCCCAGGGATAAACCAGACCCTGGACACAAGTGTCAGGGAGGACCTCTGGGAGGAGGTGGTCATGCTGAGACCCGAAAGAGAAGCAGAGAAGCAGGGGAGCCAGGAGGAGGGGTAAATGGGAAGATCAGTACTGGCAGCAGCAACCTGGCACCCGCAAAGGTCCGGCAGAGAGGGAGAGCAGGGTCCCCCTGGAAGTGGCAGGCGGCTCTGCCTGTGTGGGCCTAGGGTGCTAGGGTGCAAGTGGGGGGTGGGAAGGTGGAGAAAGAGGAGGCTGAGGGTGCCCTGGGGTCAGATCACAGAGGATGGGTGAGTTGGGCTGTGCAGTCTGGACTTCATCCTGAGGGCCTTGAGGAGCCCTGTATGGGGTGGGGGGGGAGTTAAGGTACAAAGTGACTGCTCTGTAGGCATGGGGGCCTGTGAGGGGCAGAGTTCCTGCAGGTTCTGGTTCCTCCAGCCCCTGCATGGTAAGAAGCCCCTTCTCCCCATCCTCCCCTTCCTTCCCCTCCCCTCCCTAGCATTTTCTCTCCTTCCCTCCTCTGGACTCCCCGCCTCTCTCTCAGTCCTCTCCTCTGTTCCTTCTGCTCCCCCCTTCCCCACCTCTCTCCCTTCCCCTCCCCTCTGCTCCCTCCCGCCCCCTCCCCTGCCCAGGCACCTGCCACTCCGGGCTGGGTGGCACTTGCGAGAGCCTGCAGCGCCACCTTGGGGCCGGAGCCAGCACCGCCGCGGGGTCGCCACACCCGCTGGAGAGCTGGGGTCCTGCTCTGCCCCTGGAGCAGGTGCCCTGCGCCGCCAGGTCCCAGGGCCCCTCCGCCGCCCGCAGCCAGCTCGGGGTCCGCTGCTCTGGGGCGACTCTGGTGTCCACTGCAGCCCCGTCTCCGTCTCCCCTGACAACCCTCATTACCAGCCCGGCTCCTCTCCCCAAAGACCAGGTGCCAGAACTGAGGAGCCTAATTAATGAGAGAGTCCCTTCCCTTGCACACCTGTGCAGGGGCGCGGGCTTAAGGACACCAGCGTTTCCTGCGCTCCTGGGAGGTGGGCCCCACAGGGGTAGCACACCCCTATCACAGATGGGGAGACCGAGGCTCAGGCAGGGGCAGTCGGGGCGGATCACTCGGGACCTAGACCCTGGCACCTTGCCTGGTTTATCTGGTGGGTAATCACTGGTGATCACCCGCACTATGCCACGTGGAGCTCTGGGGCCAGGGACACAGAGAAGGAAAGACAGTGGCGGAAGTCCCTGCCCCGAGGGTATGTGAGTGACAGTGAGGGTTCTAGTGCTGGGTGATTGGAGATTTGACAGGAATGTATCAGTTACTGTGGAAGCCCAGAGAAGGTGCTGGCAACCCAGGGGGAGCTTCCGGGAGGGAGGGTTCTGGGGGAGGGGAGGTCTGAACAGGGTTCAGGGAGGAGGTGGCTTCTGAGCTGATTCATGGGGCAGAGTCAGAGTCTGCCAGGGGAAGCTGATGGGAGGGCCTTCCAGGCAGGGGGAACAGCATGCCCGATGGCCTGGGGGCCAGAAAAAGCAGGAGGAGGGGAGTTCTGTGTGACTGAAGGGAGAGGGGAGGGCTGGGCCAGACCCAGAAGGCCTTTAGGGGCCCTCCTGCTTGCCCTGAATCTACTGGCAGTACTGACACAGTATGAACTAATAGCAACAATAACGAAGAGAATTGCTATAATTACTATTCCTATTATTCTTATGGCCACTAATACTATTGGCAGCTTCCTGTCTGCCCGGCACTGTCCCAGACACTTGCTGTGTGAAAAGGGAGCAGTTTTCCCGGCAGCACAGTGCTGTAGGCAAGGTTGGGGAAAACGGGCCCAGAGAGGTGAACTCACCTGTCTAACGCTGCTCGAAGAAGCAGCAGAGCATCCTGGGTCCAGGATTTGCTTCTGCTACTTCCACAGCACCCCCTGAGCACCCCCTCAGCTCCCAAGCTCATTGCTCTGGGATTCTGCCCCCCAAGAGACAAAGTGGCCACCCATGTCCCCAGGACTCAGAGAACTTGCAGTTCGGGAGTAAAACGAAGGAGCCAGGAAAAGGCAGCATTTTACCCAAAGCGATGGTGGGCTCTGGGCTCAGCTGCGGACAGGCTGGTCGGAGAGGCAGAGGGAGGTGGCCCCTTCCCCTGGGGCGGCAGGCTCCTTGGGCTGGGCCAAGTTGTCTCCTCCACCCCCTGCCCAGCCAGTGTGGCCTTTCTGAAAGAGAGGAAGCAGGCTGCCCCTGCTGTTGTCCCGGGTGGTGGCACTGGTGGGTCTGCACTAACTCGGTGGGGGGGATCCTACTCCTGGGGGATCACCCAGCCCTAGGAATTCAGGCTTTCACTCTGAGAGCCCAGGGAGACGGGGACTTTCCAGACTCCAGCCTAGAGGTGTTCTGCACTGGGCAGAGAATGGATGCCATCCCCAGACTGGGCTTGTCATGGCGTAATTTTCTTTTAAAGGGACAGGAGGGGTGTTTGAGCAGAAGCTCTGAGCTGGGGAGAAGGGACAATGAATGGACTTGTCTCCACAAATGACCCAAGAAGTGAGTTTAGAGTCTGTGTCTCTGGAGGGCTTCTGTTTCCTCGCCTTTCTCTCTCCATCTGCGCTCGCTCATGCGTGGAGCAGGGACGCAGCCCCGGGGGCAGATGTGGGTTCCCAGGACCAGACATCTGGAGTTAGGCCGAGGGGTCAATGGGGAGACCCAGCGGGCTTGGGGTCGCCACCTGGCCCAGCTCTGTGAGGATGAGAGTGGGGCCGGGCCTCAGTGATGGGGAAGAAGGTGCCAGGAATGGAGGGAGGCTCAAGAAGGGAACACCTGTGCTGCCCCCCTCCCCGCCCCCACCCTACTTTCTGCTGCCGGCAGAGTGAGTGGTCCCTGTTCCTCGGGCCCTGGCAGGTGGATGGTCCTTTGCACATGCTGTTCCCCTGCCAGGATTGCCCTTCCCTCTGCTGGAGAAGCCTCTGCAGCCTTCCAGCCACATGCCCCTCCTCTGAGAAGTCTCTGCTCTCCCCATCCCTGGCCCCTGCTCTCCCCACCCTCCCCCACCTTTGTCCATTTAAGACCTTTCCAGCCCCAGACTCTCTCACTTTTAGAAACTCCTTCCCCCATTAGATCAAACATATTAAAATGTCCCAATGTCGCACACTCAATACAAATTATATGTAACTATGCAAAAGCTGACTTGGAGTGGACGGTTGAGCAGTTGATAATCTTACGCTTTGTAGACGTTTGATTAAACATTCATCAATTTCAACTTTGCAGCTTTCCTTTTTTATTGGAAGCCAAATAAATTGTTTTCCTGGGCCTTAAACATTTTCATAGGCCCTTAAGAGCTCTTGGGCCCTGGCACGATGCCCGGAACAGAGTCTGGTGGAGGAAAGGCTCCGGGCCCGCCCAGCTCCACCCCGGCAGATGGGACCCTGGCTGGCCCAGGGACAGTCAGCAATGCGGTGCTCCAGGTCTCTGCTCCGACAGGGGGCGCCACTGGACAGGAAGCTCCAGAGGTTGGACATCACATCCCCACAGTTCTCCATGCAGCACGCTCCCTCAAGCCCGCGTCAACACGGAGAAAAATTAATGTTTACTGAAACAAAGAAGCAAGGGAGGAAGGAAGACAGAGATAGGAAGAGCAAGGGAGAGAGAGGAAAGGAGGGGAAGGGAGGAGAAGGGAGGGGAAAGGGGAGGGGAAGGGGGGAGGGTAAGGGAAGGAAGGGAGGGAAGGGAGGAAGGAAGGCTCTTGGGCAGAGCCAACAGGCCTGAGAGAGCAGGCCCTTTTGCCTGCAGGCTGGGATGGGCCTTCCCTGGGCCCTCCCCTCAGTATTTCTCACATGGCATCTCAGGGACCCCTCTCCCAGGGGACCAGGCTTCCCCCCACCCCCACCAAGATGTTGCAGGGCTAGGGCGTCACTGAAGCCCTGCTAGGAGCCAGGTGGGTGGGACTGACAGTCTCTCCCAGTGAGACTCCCTTTGTCCTCTCTCCCTGTGGGGCGGGATGGTACCCAGGGGAGAGTGTGGGGAGCAGATGGGGGCAACTCTGGACAGTCCCCCACCCCCACTGCAAGGGATGGACATTCCAGCAGCAGCTTGGCTGGTTGGACTTGGGTTTGGAGGTCCCCAGTCACATTCTGTCTGACCCCTAGAGAGTGACATCCCCTACCATTGCATCTCTGTATCCCTCAAAGCTAATGTCCTCAGACCCACTAGACCCTTCCACCCCCATTTCATACTATGCTCCCCCTAGGTCACTCCACCAGCCACACTGGCCTCCCCAATTCCCCTTGAACCCTCCAAGCCCACACTGACCACAGGGCCTTTGCACTAACTCTTCCCTTTGCCTGGAGGCTCTTCCAGCAGAGATACACGTACCTCACTCCCCGACTTCATACTCCCCAGAAGGGTCTCCTCCTCCCCTGACCACCGCATCTAACAGAACCCTCTTCCTTCCTCCGGGGACCCAGAGGGACTGGCGGAAGTTTCAGTGAAGGACTGTCAGCGTGGAAATCTCACGGGAAGAAAAGAGACAAGCCTGTGCTGAGCACCTCTGTGTGCCAGGCATTTGGTCAGAGCCGCATCTGTGATCTTCCTTGATCACAGGGGTCCTTTCAGAGAGGACTGTATCATCTCCCCCTGTTTACAGGTGAGGAAACAGGCTCAGGGAGGGGAAGCGACCTGCCTGAGGCCTCACGTTTGTAAGGGACAGAGCTGTCCCCAACCCTCCATCCACCGCCCGGGAGATGGAGTTGGGGGATTCTCGGCGCTGGAGGTGGTAGCGGATGTCATGTGTGTCACTAGGACTGTCCCGAGGGAGGGTAGACCGTGAAGAGAAGGAGAAAGCTTGGAGGAACACAGGACTGAGGGGTCAGGTGGTAGGAGGTGAGAGGAGGTGGAGAAACAGCCAGCGGACGGAGCCGGGCCAGCACAGAGGTCCCTGGGTCCCCGGTGGGCCTGACTTCCCTGCTAAGCAGCTGCATCCTGGCTTTGCCTCTGAGCTCAGGATTCTCATCAGGACAATGGGGCTGAGAACGCTCGCTTGCAGGTACCCGGTACTTGGTACTCGGTACTCAGGACTCGGCCTGGGACAGACTGCAAGAGTCCCTGCCGTGTTCTCACTTAGCCCTGCTGTGGTGCCCAGAGGGAAGAGGTCAGAGCACCAGCTTTGGAATTAATATCACGTCCTAGAGGAGCTGACCTGGGACCTTAGGCCTCAGTTTCTCCACCTGTAAAACGGGGAGAGTGGTTGTGCCAGCCCGGAGCTGTTTGGAGCTCAGCAAAGCCTATGAAGTGCCATGAATGCCATGCAGCTCAGCCCGGGCGGAAGAAGTGCTCCCTTGGGCTAAGAAGCCGCCGTGGGAGTGAGGGGGACTCTGCCCTCTCTTTCGTCGGTGGGCGTTCTGCCGCCTCCATCTTGCCAGGGCGCAGCGCTCCGGGTGAGGGTGCACACTGATCACAGCATAGCTGGCAGACGACAGAGGGGAGACGGGGCCACACAGACCCAGCCAGGCCCCCGCGCCGCCTTCTCACTGCACAGATGGGGACACAGCTCTCCCCTCCCTGAGCCTCTGTTCCTACATCTGTGAAATGGACACAATGTCTAAGCACCACCTGGTGGCATTGCTGGGGAGACCCAGACGAAATGAGTCCAGAAGGAAATTGGTACTCAGAAATGCTAAGAAAACGGGCCCAAGGGACGCAGTGGAGCCAGGGCTCAACCCAGATCTGTGAGCTGCCGAGACCCGCATTCTAACCAGCAGGGTGTTTAGCTGAGTACTCTCTTCTGACTCACCAGCTGTGGAAGCTTGGCCAGAGCCTCATCTTTAAGCCTCAGTTTTCTCGTCTGCAAACTGCAATGACACTGCCTTGGGAACTTTCCATCAAGGTTTTGACCATGTACGCAAAGTGCCCGGTACACAGCACCATCTGGAACCTTGTGATGGTGATGCTGACGACAGGAGGGTGGGGTGGGTGGGAAACTAGGCTGATGGAAGCGAGCAGATGCAATCGATCGGGAGAGAAGGGTTCTTTAAGGAAAGACCCTGTGCCTTGCAGGAGACGGGAGGGAGTCAGCTGTCTAGAAGTGCCCTCCGCTGCCCTTCGTACCTGCTGCTGCCTCCTAGGGGAGGGTCCAGGAAGGGCCCCGGAGCATGTGGGGTGAGAGGGGCCGGGTGTCTCCCCTGCACCCCATGGCACTGGCTGTCCAGCCTCTTGAGGGAGGCCTGGCAGAGGCGGCCCAAGTGGGACCTGGGGCTCTGCTTTCCCCTGGGGGGGGCTAGGCTGGGGGGGCAGCGCGGGGATGTGAGTGGGGCGGGGTACAGCAGGTGGGACTGGCCTCTCGGGCTTGTTAGCGGGAGACCTTTCACCTCCATGCCAGCGGCCCTGCCCGGAGCCCGGGCTGTTTTCCTGATCTAATTAGCATCGCTGAGAATTACACTCCACACTCAGGCACGCTCCCGCTCCCCCGAGAACACCACAGAACTAATACTGCTTAAATATGAAATGGCTCCTGCCCTCGGGCCCGAGTCAAGGAGGCACAAACCAGAAACACGACTTGTAATTACTAGCTCTGATTAGGCAGTGTGAGTTACAAAAAAAAAAAAAAAATTAGAAACAAGTCTACTCCCCCCACACACACACACTGAATACACCAATTAACAACACTGAGTTCTTTCTGTTCTGTTTAAGGGACACAGGCTGCTTACTCTTCATTCCTTTTCTATTCTTCTGGGTCCACTTACTCATCCAGGTCATTTGCTGAGCACCTACTAGGCGACAGGCCCACGCTGGAGGCAGGGATAAGAAATACATACATCAGACAGGTGCCCACACTCCTGGGCTCACTGTCAGGAGAGGAATGTGGCCCTTCAAGGAAAAGTCACACAGACAGCCCCATCTCTGGATGGGGCCAATCATGCCATGTACAGGAGGCAACGTGGGAGGATAATGAGGGGGACTAACTCAGGGGACTCAGGAGCCCGCATTTCAGCCGAGACCTGAAGGAGCTGGTTACCAGAAGAGTGGGGAGCAGCATGATTGAGGGAGCACAGACAGCATGTGCAAAGGCCCTGGGGTGTGTCAGAAGGACTAAAGAAGGGGGCTGGGGCAGAGAGATGAGAAGGGAGCACGAGGAAGGGGAAGAGCCTTGGTGCGGGGGCTGGCTTTGCTCAAGGTGTCCTTAGCAGCACTGAGGGTTTTAAGCAAAGGGTGACTTAATATGATCTGTGCTCCCCAGGTTCTCCATGGAGGTCAGAGTAGGAACAGGGGGCCAGGGAAGCAGGGAAGGGAGGCATCCAGGCAGGAGCTCATGGAAACTTGGATGGCAGTGGGCAGATCCAGGTGGTGTCCCGAAGGTAGAAATACTCCACCTTGGGGATGGGTGGGTGTGGGCGTGATGGATTTGTTGGCTGACACCCAGGGCTGAGAGCGTGGGCAGATGGAGCCACCATTTCTCAAGTGAGAAGTCTGGACGAGGAGCAGGTGGGGGTGCGGGAGGCCAGCGTGGCCTGTGGGGTGTGCGGCTTCAGGGCTGTATCCCAGGAGAAAAGGCTGGGGGCGGCCTGGCTTCTGGGAGAGAACAGGGGGCAGTCCAGCTAGAGACCCCACCACTGCGAGGACTCCATCCGGGGAGAGCAGCTATGCCTCGGCGGGGAGAGAGGACAGCGAAGGGGAGAAAGGCCAGGGCAGAACGGGGGACCCCCACCCCCAGCTGTAGGATAAGGCCCCATGGTGGGAAGAGCACAGTCTGCCCCCAGAAAGTCCCATGGGGGCAGTGGTGGGGCCCGGCTGGAGGGCGGCCTCAGGAGGGGGGGTGGGAAGGATTGTTCTCATCCTCCCTCTGTCACCTGTCAGCTCCGCAGTAGACCGGAGGTCTGGGCTCCAGCCACCTCCCGGGACACCCCACACAGCTTTTCCTCACACATCCCCAGGCAGGTAGAGGCAGGCCCAGGTCTAACGTGGAGGGGCCACCTGCTCACAGGCCCCCACGGCCGTGCCCCTGGGCTTCCATGACCCTGCTGTCAGTGGTCCCAGAGCCTCCGAGCAGAAACACAAACCTTCCAAATCCCCACCCCGCTCTCCCTGTCCTGTGCCTGCATTTCCAGGGCAATAGGGGCCTCTGTCCGGCGGGTTCGTGTGATTTACTGTATTTACTTACAAGCTTTCTATTTCCTGAGCCTGAATATCCCCCTCAAGTGACCGAAATCTGCTCCGCCAAGGGCTTTTATGGGAAGTTACAAATGACACCGAGAACACTAAGAGCAGGTTTATTTTTAAACCCCGGGCTCTCAGCACCCTGTCCATCCATCCATCAGCTGCCTCACTCCGGTGGGAACACTTGCTGATGTTATGATGTGCTTGGACCCACGCTGGGGCTGGCGTACAGAGGTGGCTGGCTGGGACCTTGTTCCAGAAGAATCCACGGAGTGGTGGGGCAGGCCACGAGGGTGGGGGCAGAGAGAGGTTATCACAGCACAGTGTGATCGACACCACCAGCTAATTCATTTCTCATCCCACATATATATTGATCACCGTGTGTGGGCTCCGTTCTAGCCCCTGGGGTACAGCCGTGAACATAACAAATAAAGCACCGCCCCCCCGGAGCCCACAGTCTAGTGGGGAGACAGACAATAAACACGCAAACAAGCAAGTGAGTCTGTCACTTCCTGTCAGGTCGTGCTATGGAGGAAAGGAAAGTGGGGAGGGGGTGAAGAGGGATGGAGGGCCCGGAGGACCTCTCGGAGGAGGTGACACTTAAGTGGGGACCTGAGGGAAATGAAGGCATGAGTCATGCAGATGTCTGAGGCTAGCAAGAGAGGAGGCAGCAAGTGCAAAGGCCCTGAGGTGGGCCTGGCAGGCTTGAGGAGGAGCGCTAACTGAGAAGTTCGAGGCCTGCCTGACAGAGCAAGCGCAGGAGATTTTGAGGGCACGCAGGACGCTCTGATCTGTCCGGATGAAGGTGGAGGAGTGTTCAGGGTGGGCTCGAAGCGTAAGTAGGAGTGTGGGGAGTGAGTGGAAAAGCATCTCTGCAGAAGGAACAGCACAGGTCATAGGGCAGTGAGAGAATCTGGCCTATCTGGTGGCGGGAGGCAGAAGGAGGTGAAGGGCTGGCTGTTGGGTGAGGAAGGTGGCAAGAGGGGAGCGGGACAAGGAGGCTGCCTGAGGCAGGGTCCTCCAGAGAAACAGAACCAATAGTCTTTACCATGAGGGACTGGTTTCTGCGATCATGGAGGCTGAGAAGTCCCGCCTCTGCCGTCTGCAAGCTGGAGGCCCAGGGAAGCTGGTGGTATAGCTCAGTCTAAGCCTGGGGGCCGGAGACCCAAGAGGCCAGCGGTGACCTAGTCTGAGTCTGAGGGTCCACGAACCAGGGGCGTCCGTGTCCGGGAGGTGAAGGAAGATGGATGGCCCAGCTCAAGCCGAGAGAAAATTCCTCCCTCCTCCGCCTTTGTTCTGTGTGGACCCTGGGTGGACTGCATGATGCCCACCCAGCCTGGAAAGACCAATCTTCTGCGTTCAAATGCTGCTGATTCAAATGCTAATCTATTCAGGAAACACCCTCGCAGGCGCGCAGAAATAGCATGTTACCAGCTATCTGGGCACGTCCTCGCCCAGATGAGATGACACGGGACATGAGCCGTCACAGAGGCCCCACCAGGGTAAGAGGGAGGGCGCTTGCTTCCTGGCCCTCAGACACACCACATGTGCTCTCCCTCAGGGCCTTTGCACCTGCTACCCTCAGCCTGGAGTGTTCTTCCCCGGATGTCCACAGGGCTCATTCCTTCACATCCTTTAAAGCCACCACTCCAATGCCACCTTGTCACTGAGGCCTCCCCGACCAGGTCTCGGTCTGTGAACTCTTCCTGGTCCCTTCTGCCCCCTCTCCTGCTTCATTGTCCTTCTTAGCTCGTATCCATCCCGATGTTGCAAATCGTACACGTCCCAGCTGTTCATCGTCTGTCTGCATTCTCGGCAATGTGCGTTCCATGAGGACAGTGGTCTGAGACTGTTTGATCATTACGGCCTCCCCAGAGCTGTGTGGCCATAACAGGGATTGGATAAATATTTGTTGAATGAATGAATGAACAGACTTGTAAGCCAGGCCAAGGAGCAGTGGTATTATTGGCATAATATTGGTATTACCCTCAAAGCAGAGGGTCCAAGGAGGATCCTTCCTTCCAAGGAGGAAAGTGTCAGGGTCTGATTTAGGAAGATCTTCGTCCAAATTAAAGGAGCCTAAGGTCTGGGGACAGAGAAAAGGCCACATTGCCCTTGGGATGAGAGCGGATGGGTCTGGCCCAGGGCGAAGGTGGCAGAGAGGCCAGAAGGGGATGGGATAGAGTGACCCCAGGGGACCTCAGTGTCTGCTTGGCCTGGGGCAGTGGGGACTTGGGGGCGGTGAGAGCCACTGAGGTGGGGGGCTGACTAGGAAAACAGAGCAGGCTCGAGGGGACAGAGAAATGCAGAGGCAGCCTGGCTGTGCTGGAGGGGCCTGGGGACATCCGGGTCACACGGTGGGTCCCGGTGATAAAGAACAGGATGCTGGTGCACTGGGACAGGGGCAGGCAGGGAAGGAGCAGGGCGGGGAGGGGAGAGCCCCAGCATCTCTGCAGAGGGACAGGGAAGGTACAAGGGCCTCCCCTTGTGGGGAAGGGGGGAAGGAAGGGCCCGATGTTCAAGCTGTGCCCCCCGCTTGGCTCAGACTGGAGACAGCAGGGCAGGCCTTCCAGAGCTCTCCAAAAGAGAGAGAGAGAGAACCGAGGCCTGGAGAGAGGGTCAGCCTGACAGCTCGCAGGGACCCAGGTGGTGAGTGGGCTTCTGGGGTGGGGGCGCTCCTGGGACCGAACCTCAGACACAGCGACCGGGCCAGGGTAGGTCTGTCCTCACGGCTGTGCCTGCCGACCCTATGGTGTCTGCACCCCATTCCTGCCCCCGCCAGGCTGGAGGCGTCTCCCAATCTAGGGCCGGACTGGCCCCCTGTCCTGCCCCGTGAAGGGCCCAGCCTTGCAGAGAACATTTCGGGGTTCCCAGGTCAGCTCTGGCACTTGCCATCAAGGCTTCCTTGCTTTCAGCGCGGCTCTGCCCGGAGGCCGAAGGACGTCCATGTCTTCTCAACACAGACGTCTTGTCGTGGCTCCTCTGAGAGCTGGCCCGGTCCCGGGAGCCAACCCACGTGGAGACAAGCTGTCCGGGGTCGGGGGGGGGGGCACCTTCCTAGCCCAAGCCCGCATCCCTCAGCCTGGGGGGCACAGGGCGGGGGGACGGGAGCCGAGCCGAGGACAGAGCTGGGAACGGGGCACACAGCTCTTCTCCAGGGCTGAGGCTTGAGGTCTGCAAGAGCTGGTTCTGGGCTGTCTGGTGGCCTTCTGGCCCTCAGATGGGGGAAGAGGAGAGCAGGGGGGAGGCTGTACCCACGTGGGAGGTATTTTCTGACAGCTCCATATATGCATTTAACCCACGAGCTCCCTAAACCCACCCCTGCTCCCATCCGATGTCCCAGGCTAGTGCGTGTCCCGGCCTCAGACAGCGTGACCACCACATGCCAACCTCCACACACTACCCGCCTGTGTCCTCGTGTCCCCAGGACCCCACTGGCAGATATGGGATCAGGGAGAGGGAGTGAGCTGCTGAGGTCACACAGCGGGGGGAACTGCCAGGTGGCGGAAGCCGCAGCTGCTGACACAGAGTCTGGCCCAGAGCCTGTGCCTGGGCTGTGCCCCGTCCTGCCCTCACAGAGCTGTCCCTGTGCCCCGCCCCTCACGGAGCTGTCCTCGTGCCCTGTGTTGTCCCCTAGTCCCACCGGGCCTCACGGCCGGCCTGCATGGGTGGCCTCATCTTGCCACTCTCATGGTGAGGAGACAGAGAGGGATGGAGGGAAGAAGTTTGCGCCAGGCCTGGGGCTGGAACAAGGATTTGAACCCATGTCTGCCGCCTCCAAAGCCTGACTCTTAGCTGAGCCCCTCTCAGTGACCCACCCACCCCCTTGGAGGGATCCACAGGTGGCAGTGGGAGGGAAGCAGGGCAGGGTCAGCCCAGAGTGGAAGCAGGGGAGCCCTGTGAGGAGCCAGGCCTCTGCCAGCTGCTCTCAGGGCCAGGACTCCCGCCTGGGGCTCCTGTCTCCGCCCCGCCCACCCGGGCAGCCTCCAGGACCCCATCCCACCCCCCCGCTGCTCCGAACTCTGAGCCCCACCTGCCCAGGAGGCCTCTTCTGACATCTCGGAGGAGGAGGACGGTGCATTCAGCTTCGGAGGCCAAGAAAAGCAGAGACGCCTGCCTCCCTGTTCTGAAACCTCCCTGATTTGTACCAGAAACATGCGGGACAGGGGGCACCGAGGTTTGCAATCACCTGACACACCACAGGTCGTGACTATCACAGCCTGGCTGACGTCCACCCGGGGTCTGGGGAAATGATCGTGTCCTCCCACCTGCTCTTGTGACAAGGGCAAGCTCCCTTCCCAGTGGCAGGGGTGGGGTGGGGTGGGGCTCAGCCTGGCCAGAGAGCTCCGGTTGCCACGGAAACGGGGTGGCTGGAGAGGCTGGCCTGAGGCACAGGCCCTGAGTCAGGCTGAGGCCTCCAGAGCCAGGTGTCCAAGCCCAGGCGGGGTGGGGCCCTCCTTCCCCCTCCCCACGCCAGAACCCCCAGGGCTGATGAGGTCACCAGGGCTCCTTCTGGAACAGCTTCATCTGTCCCCCCAGGTCCTGCCAGCAGAGATGCGAAGTGCAGAGCTGTGCTCAGTGCCTTTGGGCTGAGACCAGAGCTGCTGGGGCTGCAAACGGGCTGCTGGGGGTGGGCTGGGGCCCAGAGACTTGGGCTTGGGCTGCTCCTTTCCTGGATGGAAGTGCTGAGGCCCCGCAGGGGCGGGCAGTGCCCCCCAGCACCGGGCATGGGCCCCGACTTCCTGTGGACGCTTCTCTCTGACGGGCTCAGCCACAGAAAGCAGGTCAAGGCTGCTGGTGGCTCAGCCATCTCCCACCTCCTCCGAGCAGGTGGCCTCAAGGCCAGATGCTGCCCTGCTGGTCTTCACAGCACAACGAGCCTCAAGGTGGTGCCTCTTCCCACGTGGCAGGGCTGCCAGGATGAGAGAGAAGGACGCTATCCCGTGGGTGCTGGGCAGGGACCATGGGGCTCTCCTGTGCTGGGACGATCACCGTCCGGTCGGCGGGGCATCAGTGCAGCCGGGACAAGAAAACCAGCGAGGCCCATAGAACACTGGACTAAATATTAAAAGTAACTATTGAAACCTCTTAAATCTAATATGGTTTATCCTCCCGCCTGAACTGATACATTTTCAAAACGGCCTGGAAAGCCAGGTTTGGATTTGGAATTCTCTGACTCCTCAGCCTTGGACGAGGTTGTGTTGGGTGAGCTGGCCCTTGCCCCCTGCCCCCTGCCCCAGCCTGGAGCCAGCCCTCCTGTCCTGCCCTCCCTGGGTGCAGCTGCACCGCAGCCTCCCACACAGTGTGCAGACCCCCCAGCCCCCCCGGGGCCAGGCTCTGGATCCCACAGACAGCCGCACGGTGTGGTTCTGAGCGTATGCATGCGGGCCGTGCGCTTCACCCTCAGGAGAGCAGACCCGGGGATGAGGCCCGCGTGGGCCACGGAAGTAGGTTCTGGTCCATCAAGAAGGGGACTGTGGGGTTGGGGCACCTGAGCTAGTCCCCTCGTGTCCTGACGGGAGAGGCGCTGCTGGAGGAGAGTGCAGTCTTGGGGGGTCCCAGGTGGATGGACAAAGGGGCAGCAGTGGGGCTGAGGGACCAGGCGGGAAGGCGTCGGGACATCTGGGCCAGAGATGACTGGGGCCTGAGATGGACTGCAGGGGTCTGGAGGGGAATCTGGAGGTTTGAAGACATAAAAATGGGCAGGACTGATGGGTCCTGGGGTATACGGAGGGCAGGGTCAGGGATGCCCCCCTTGTCTCTGATCTGGGTGAGCAGGTGCCGCAGGGGACCCCCAAGATGAGAATGGTGGGGAGAAGCAGGTCTGACAGAAAGCCAAAGGGTTCGGCTTTGAACTCGAGGGGCAGGAGGCGGTGCCCTTCCCTAAGAGGACAGAGGCTACAGGAGCCCCCAGATGGGAAGGGCCAGGAGGCGGGCAGCCTGTCCAGCTCGGCACTGTGTGTCTAGCCCTCGGGACGTGCCGGGCACATCAGAGCCCCTTGCTGTGGGTCACAGCTCAGGGGGCTGGCAGGACACAGAGCCCTGGGGCTGTGAGCACATGGACGGAGATGCGCCCATGGGTTCCAGTGAGCTCACGCAGGGGGAGGGAGAAGACAGGAGGGCAGGGCGAGGGGGAGAACCTGGGCTCTGAATCAGCCTGAGGCTTCCCTGACAAAATACACAGGCTGGAGGGGCCTACACAACAGACACTGACTCCCACAGCTCTGGAGGCTGGAGGGCTGGAAGTCGGAGAGCAGGGTGCTGGGAGGTGGGGTCCACGAGGGCCCTCCTGGGGGTTACAAATGCTGCCTAATCACTGCATCTAGTCCTCCTCTGTTGGGGCACTAATCCCATCAAGGGGGGCTACTTCATGGAAACCTCATCCCCCGAAGCCCGCTCCTCCTAATACCATCCCCTTGGGGGTTAGGACTTCAGCATACAAATTTGGAGGGGGACACAATTCAGCCCATGGCAGGCACCAGTGTGTCTGGAGGAGAGAGGGAGGAGGTGAGAGGCGGCTGGAGAGGTGGGAGGAAGTCCGGGACACCGAGGGCGGTCTTGGGGCGTCCAGCTCCAGCTGGGGGAGGAAGGCTCGTCGCTATGGTGGCAAGGAGGCACCTAGTTGTTGCGATGGTCATTTACAAAGGGCCCGGAAACACTGATTGCCATGGGGAGCTGAAGGAAGTCTCAGGAGTGACTCCGTCCTTTGCCTTGGGGTGGACACGTGGAGTTTGGGGGACGAGGGGGACAGGTGTTGAGGGGCACAGTGCTCGAACTCAGGGACCTGGTGTGTTTGGGGCAAAGGTGAAGGAGAAAAGGCTGGATTGGGGCACAGGGGACAGAGGAGAAGTGGGAGCAGAAGGTAGGTTTGCAAAGGGAAGAGGGACCTGCCGGGGATCCACGCGACAGTCCGGGCCAGGACAGGACTGCTGGCTGGAAAGTGAATGGAGGGTCGCCCAGCCTTAAACCCCTAACAAGACTTTGGCGAGAAGAGTAATAGAATCACACTAGCTTCAAGCCCTAGGATTTTATGAAGTCTTTTCATCTTAGGATAATTGAATCATAGAATCTTGGAGACTCAGGCTTTTACAATCACAGACATTTTGAATCTTAAATTGCTTGAGGGTCAAAATCTTGGCCACCTCCCCCGCCTGGTAATGACAACACGCACTCCGCACACATTATGTCCTTTTGTCTCCATGACAACCCTGAAGCGAGCACACTACTATTCTGCCTGATTTTCCAGATGAAGAAACCAAGGCTTGGTGAGTGTAAGGGGTTGCTGAAGGTCGGACACCTTGTAATCGGCGTAGTCGGGACACAGGACTCGGCCCCCAGCTCTCAGCCTCTGAAGCCCAAGCTCTCGGCCTCTCGGCTGGTTCACCTCCTTGGAGGTCCCTCTGCTAAGTGCTCACCTGTTCTCCTTGCACACCTCCAGAGACGGGGAGTTCATTACCCCTCCCCAGGGCCATGATGCATCCCAACTGTGGACGCATCTCTCCATCACAGGGCATCCACCTGTTGTCCCCACATCTGCCTTGGGAGACCCGGGAAGTAGACAAACCTTCCCCCAGGACTCCTGTGGGGGGTGGGGTGAGCAGCTTACCTGAGGTGGGGCAGGGATCTCACAGGAGGGGAGAGGCTCAGAGAGGAGAGCCCCAGTTGCAGCCCCTCCCTGGTGAGAGAGAGCAGGGTTCACCTGAGGGACGGAGTCAGCGGAGCCGGTGGGAGCAGGCCCACTAAGGACTAGAGACACCCCAATGATGGGAAGCGTGGGGGGAGGGGTGCAGAGCCGGAAATGTACAATGCAGACCTACAGCTCTGCTCCGAGGGTCCGTTATGGGGCCTCATAAGATGGGCATCCTCAGGCCGCGACTTTAATCTCTCAGCTCTCTCTCTGAAAACTTATTCTGCAAACTGCGTCTGTGCCATCCATCCTCCCAGATGGCTTTTTAAATGAAGCTGTTTGTTAAGTGGGAGAAGAAAAGGCAGCATGATCTAGAGGGCTGAACGCGCGGAGCTGCCGCGGCCCCCAGGGAAGGCAAGGCGCAGGACCACGGGGCGGGAAGGAGGGACAGGGAGGGTGCGTGGGGTCCAGGAAAGGCACAGAGCACGGCTTCCCGGGTGGGAGCTCAGGCCCAGCCGAGCCCACACGACCGACCGGAGCACCGAAGGCAGTGGCTGAGCGTGCCTGAGCCTCCCCGTGCGCCCGGCTGGGGGGCGAGCACCGCGGCCCCCCACGTCCTCCTGCCACCTGCGTACCACATCGCATGACTGTCTTAATCTGGCTCATAAACATTAAAATGTATTTCTCGAAGTCTGGAGTCCAGGCTGGGAGTCCAAGAGCAGGGAGCCAGTATAGTCAGGAACTGAGCTGCGGGAGGCTGATTTCCTGTAACCTCACACGGAGGGAAGAGGGCGAGGTAGCGCTGGGCCTTCTTACAAGGGCACTAATCCCAATCATGAGGGCGCCGCACTCCTGACCTAATTACCTCCCAACAGCCCCGCCTTCGAATACTAGCGCACTGAGGATTCGACTTTAACGTACAAACTTGGGGAGGACATAAACATGCCTTCCAGAACAATGACCATGGGCATTGGACAGATGAGAATCTCCGAGGGGTACAAGCACTTGCCCAAGGTCACTGAACACCTAGGGAGAGGCAGCCTCAGGATTCAAGCCTGGAACTAACCGACCCCTGAGCCGTGGTTCTTAATCAGGGTACCACAGAGCCTCGGGTGGATCCTGAGTCTCTGGGCACGGGGCCCAGGATCTGTATTTTTAAAAGCTCCGTTGTGGGCACCTGGGTGGCACAGTCGTTGGGCGTCTGCCTTCGGCTCAGGGCGTGATCCCGGCGTTCTGGGATGAGCCCCACATCAGGCTCCTCCGCTGGAAGCCTGCTTCTTCCTCTCCCACTCCCCCTGCTTGTGTTCCCTCTCTCGCTGGCTGTCTCTCTCTCTGTGTCAAATAAATAAATAAAATCTTTAAAATAAAATAAAATAAAAGCTCCGCCCCATCCCAGGACATTCTAATACACAGCCTGGGTGGGGAACCCTCCCCGCACTGCTCCGCCCTCCTTATTGTGCAGGTAGAGAAACGGAGACCCCCGCGGGGGCGGGGGGGTTGCCTGCATGGGGTCACACCGCAGCCTGGGGGGCTAGCACCTGCACTCACTCTCCAGTAAATTCTCGAAGTGTTTACAAAGTCCATCCCGGGACAGGGTTGAGACAGAACTGCCGGGAACCACAGGCACATCCGGGGCAGCCCAGAGGGCGGGGCCGCCGTGGATTCTGTTTCCACCTCTGCAAGAGGCCTCTTTGCCCCCTCCACCTTCCTCGGAACTGCCCACCCCCCCAAGCCCGGCCTGTAGACACCGTGATGGATCCCCTCTGTCCCTGCCACACATGGCTCCCCTGCGCCAGCGGCCCCATCTGGTGTGGAGAGGCGCTGGGAATAATGATTGAATGATCGGGAATGGGAAGAGGCAGGCAGTGCCTGGGAAGGGGTGCTCCCAGACGGGAATGCCTCGGGCACAGCCTAGCAGCTTCCTCTCAAAGCAGCCCAACGCCAGGCCCTGCACTGTATTCTTCCACGTTTCAAATCAAGCACGTTCCATCAATTGAGGGGATCAAGAAAGTCTCAACCATAAACAATGCTGGAAAATGGCAGGTGCCTCATACTCGCCAATGGGGGGAGGGGCATCTGCCCCGTTTCCCAGCGGGGCAGTGCAAGGCGAGGGGTAAGCCCCCCTGCTTCATCACCGCCCCCCCCCCCCCCCCGGAGTTGAATGAAGTCATTCCTGCCCTCATTCATTCACCAACCTACCAAGTGCCTACCGTGTGCTCACGCTGCACCAGGGACACAGCCGTGACCCAGGCAGCCACGACCCGTCCCTGCCCTGCCACCACAAAGCTCACGCGGTAACAGGGGAGACAGGAACAGGTGGGGCGCTGGCAAGGAAACACAGCAGCCAGAGATGGCGAGGCCCGGGAGGAGGGGATAGGGCGCAAACGCCGAGGTGGGGCGAGTTGGGTGTTTCTCTGCAGAGGGATGCCCTGGGCTCCCTAGCCCAGAACAGCTCCACCTGCTTCCCCGTGAGCCTGGGTCCTTCTGGATAGATTCTTACCTGACTAGATGCTGTGACCCCTTTTCTGGTCTCTAAAATAGTTAATTCTCCGGCAACCTGGCCCCTCCCACAAGAGGATGGCCCCGCCCACAGCGGGGTAGTCTACCCAAGGCCTGGGGGCTTCCTCCCTGACTGCTGCCCACTGACTTCTCCCACCCTCCCCTGTGGCCTGTGTTCCCCCTAAGGTTCCCCCACTCCCTTGGGTCTCAGGGGACGGGCTTGTATTTGACACCGTGTCCTAGAGGCCACTGGCACATCCCAGACCCCTTGGGGGCAGTGTTCTGGTCTGTAAGTGGGCATCACCCCTCTACGACAGGGCTGCCAGAGACTGGGTGTGGGGTGGGCGGAAAGTCCCTGATTCTGCACCCTGCCCAGGAGGCCCAGGAATAGAAGGAGCTTCACCCCATGAACCCACAGGGACCTGGACCCAGACTCCGAGGAACAAACTTTCTGTCCTGTGGTGAGGCTCCCAGTCCTTAGACAAATGGGCCCCTGCCCACCATTCCTCTGGTCCCCAGACATGGGGCCTCTCCAGACAGGGACTGTGTAACTGGACCGTGGCCAGAGCAGAGAAGCATTTTCTGGAACCCCTGGTAGCCTGCAAAGAGCTGGGGGTGGGGGCAGACAGAGCAGGGGAGCGTGGGCTTCAGTCAAATGCATTTTCTCCCCCATATTAGCCCCGATTCTGCCTCTGGCCCCGGGGGCGGACAGGCCGGTCACTCGGGGGAGGCTTGGGAGGATGGGGGACAGGCGGGAACCCAACAGCCCGTGGGCATCTGCTGCTGCTGCTGAGAGCCATAACCAGCCAGACCCCCATGGACTTCATCTCTGGGATCTGTACAGCTTCGTGAGGAAGACACAACTATTGACCTCATTTTGGAGACAAGGAGGCCGAGGCTCAGAGAGGTGCCGTGCTGCCTTCCCCTCATCTCAGAGTTTACCCCTAAACCAACAGATCGGCTGACCAGCACCGCCTCCCCCAGGTCACGGCCCCTCAGCCCGAGTTCGAGGGTGACCTGGAAATAGTAACTGTCCTAGGGGCAGGTGTCAGTGATGAAGGGGCACTGGTCGCCCCTGGACCTGCCTTGCTGGAGGCTTGCACCCATTCAGGGGAGCACAGAAAAAGTTGCCACAAGAACCGCTCAGTGGTGTGAGAATCCCCCGGCCTGGGTGGGGTGAAGGGCTTGGGGACAGGAGGCTTTTAGCATGGACTCTGACAACGTGAACTACTGGGTTTGGAATCGACTCGTATTTGTCCGAGATTTGGAACTGAGGGGGTCAGCCTTGGGAGGGTGCAGCTCCTGAAGTAGTGGGGTGCCCGAGAGTGAGGCCAGCCGGAGCAGAGCTGAGCCACAGAGGGCCGCCTGACTGAGCAGTGTATGCACCTGGATTCAGCCACACCTGAAGCGAGACTTTGCTCCACATCATGTTTGAATAAGGAGAAGAAGGAGAAGGAGAGGAAGTAAGAGAAGATAAAGAAACACTCATGCCCTGGCACTCAGCTGTTCACTTTACACCTATTAACACATTCAATTCTCACAACCTTATTCTAGTACCACAGAGGGGGGAGTGAAGCACAGAGAGGTTGAGTAATTTGTCCAGGGTCACACAGCTATTGAGTGGCCCAGCCAGAATTCACACCCAGGCCGTCTGATGCCAAAGTCTGTGCTCTTAACCCCTCCTCTCTTGTCCTGCAGTGAAAGGCAGCGGGGTGGGGGTGGGGGGGTCACAGGAGTACATGGAGTGAGCTCTGGAAAAGGCTGGAAGTGGGTGTGCAGTGTGTGCAAATTGTCTTCAACAAATAGTCACTTGGCACCTACTGGGTGTCAGGCCCTGTACCTGGCCCTGGGTGGACTGGAGAGAGGGGGCTTAGCCGGGGGGCTCTTGCAACAGATGGGTAAACAGAGGCCCAGAGATGGAAAAGGGGGCCATGCCACAGCACAGGGCAGGGGAGGGCAGGCGGGCTAGGACTGGCTGCATCTCGTCCTTGTCCTGAGGCTGGTGGACACCCGGGAATTTGATCTCTGATGGATGCTCATGCGGGGCTGTGGATGGGGAGACATGATGCTCATGGGCGGCTGGGGGAGGGGTCCATCCGGGCAACTTTCAGGAAGGCAACTGGGTGACAAAGCCCCTGAGCCTAAGACACATCGCTTTCCTTGATGTCCCAATTCCACTGGCTGGACCCTGCACTGAGGACGTGGTCAGTGCCCCAGGCGCACGGTGTCCCCAAAGGCCGTCACAGCCCGATGTGCACGAGGAAGGGGCTGCGATCCTCCACGCGCCTGGCTGACGGGGGAGGACGGCGAGGTCAGTGTTGGCGCATCGAAATGAGGTACCATTAGGAAGCTGTTAACATCGTGCTTTTGAGGAATCTTCAGGGATGTGAATGAATGCTGGTGGTAGAACGGCAGGAAAGAGAGCTGAACACAGAGTGTGTCCCAGTTACATGTTTAGTATGTGCGGAGAGAGCCCGATGATGATGGCGGGGACGGTGGCGAGGTGCTGCTGCCGAAGGCTTCTCGCGACAGAGCGCTTACTGTGCGCCTGACTGGACCTCTGTGAGCTCGTCTCCACCTCCTGACAACCCTGCCGGCTGGGAACCCTGTAGTCCCCATGGCACAGAGGAGGACAGTGAGGCACAGGTTGAGTGACTTGCTGGGGGTCACACAGCTGAGAGAGGACTCGAGCCCAGGTCTGATGGCCTCTGAAACCCCTCCGAACTCTCTCCTGCTGTCAGCACTGCTGGGCTGGAGGCGGGGTGTGGGGCGGGTGGTGAAAGGGGTCCCAGGCATCCTGCGGAGGACGTGGTAGGTCCAGATCACTCCTTTCTGAGGACCTGCTCACGTAAGTGCTAACGGGCTTGGACCAGGTCTGCAGACTACCTCTCAGGCTCCTCCCTCCACGGGCAGCGGCTGGATGGGGCAGCAGAGGGCCCGGCACCTGCTGGGAACACCACACCCGGAGGCCCCAAGCACGTCCAGGCCTGCTCTGCTCAGAGCACAGAGCTCCCCTGTGTCCCCATTGGCACAGTCCCTCCTGCGGACTGCTCGGTGACTCCACGGGCCTGAGTGTGTCCTTGTAGCGTCCTCCAGTTTGTCCGGGTGTCTCCTTGAGGGCCACAGCGGGAGCCAGGTGGGGACAGGTGTTGGTGGCTGCCTCCCAACCCACTCTAGGCTCACGAGAGGGGTTTCGCACCCATCACCTTAAGAGGAAGGCGAACAGCGGAGCAAGAGGATCTGGGAACCGTCACTCATGGCCTTGTGAGTACAGAGGCCGCTGTTCCTTCCCTGATTCTTGCCAGACACCCCCACCCCCACCCCACTTCACCCTTTTCACACCCCCAAGGCCAAACCCAGGCCGAGGGGCCTCGCGGAAAGCTCAGCAGTGGCTGGCGGGCCCTTGGCCCAGGTCTGTGTGCTGATTCACACCCCTGAAGGGGAATGGTGTGGGACCCCTGGGGGTTTATCCTCCTCGACCTTGAACATGTGAGTTCACACCAACTGCTGGTGTTGACAGACCAAGATGTTCTCCCAAATGTGGTACCACAGCCTGAGTGGGGAGTGAGGCTGCCGGAAGGAGGAAGAGGCAGGCTTGCATCCCTCCCTCCGCCCACCCCCTCCCCGATGCCCTCCATGTTCCCCTCCTCCTTCCGTGGGACGCTGGGACTGGAAGCTTCAGTAGGGACCATGCTTGCTTGCTGGGGACTGGCTGCGCCCTCCTTGTAGCTCTGGACCATGTGCGTTCACACTCCAGAGACAGCGGGGATGTCCATTGTCTGTGTGCATTTTCCTTTTACAAAGAGGAGCTCCTCCCTGATCTCCCAGCCTCGAGAATGAGAGTTGCAGGAATTACCAGTCCCACTTACGCATGAAAAACTTGAGTCACAAGAAGGAAGCTGGTCCTGACTTAGTTAAGAAGCCAGAGCTGAGCTCGTGTTTGACGGACCCCAGTCACTGCCTCACCTGAGAGAGGATTCCAGACCCTCGGGGCAGAGCAGGTAGGAAGGCGTGCACATGTGGGGCTGGGTAAAAGTCTTGAAGAACAAGTCTATCCCCCCAGTCAACCCCCAGATCTCCTCTCTGTAAGTGTCTTCACACAACGCAGGGGCAGAGGGACACTCCCCTTCTGCCGGCCGCCGGGCCAGCTTTGACTCCAAAACCCCTCCTTTCAATGTGCTGGAATTCACTGGTCCGTTCATTCATCATTCCCGCATCTACCCGTTTGCTTGAGCACCTACTATGTGCTGAGCACTCTTCTACCCAGACACAGAGTGGTAAGCAACGGCCGAGGTGCCTTCGTGGAGTTGACACCGCACCGAGCACAAAGACAGTGAGCAAACAGATACACAGTCGGTCAGAGGCCCGTGTGGCCGGCGCACAGACCAGGGGGAGGGCAGAGTTGACGTGGATGCCAGCCACCACCCAGAAACGTCCACGCCTTTGCCTGACCCGTGCCACTCAGCTCACTCGCTAGGAGGCCGCAGCCCTCTGACGCCCCCAGGCCTGCCTGCTCAGAGAGTCTTGTCCACGCCGGGGCTCCTCGGCCAGCAGATGGGGACTGCTGGGACTGCCATAGGGCCACCATGGTCACCACAAAGGACAGAGTCTGCAAAGTCGGGCTGGGCTCTGCCTTTCCTGTCCTGGACCCCAAGCTGAGCCTTCTAATCTTAATTATTTTTGCAATGAGATAATGCAGAGAACAGGTGATGGAATTACTTTTTCATAAATGTGTTCAGGAGTGAAGTGTTGCAGCGTTTGGTGCCCCTTAAAACGTATTTTGCTCTGCTTCTCAATCTGGACCACTCACACAGCTTGGCAGTGAGGATTTCTCATTCTGCCTTCCTTTCCGGGGTGCCGTGTGCGGTTCAGTGGCTCCTGCCAACGGTTCTAGTTTAGGAGTGAGCATCACTGTCTCTGTCTTATAGAGGAGGAGACAGAGGGTCAGAGAGGTGCAGTGACTCGCCCAAGGTGCACAGCAAGGCCGGGCCAGAGGAGAAGGGTCCTCAGTCATGAGCTCCTCTGGCTTCTGGTCTCACTGTTCTCCCTGCTTCACCCATGTTTAGAAGCCAGAAAAGTCTCTGGGCTCAGAGACAAAGGGGGCGCTTTCTCCAAATGAAGCAGCCTGGCATTTTGCGTGGCCGCTCTATGCCCGTCCCCACTTGACGCTCAGTTTCCATCACCACATTCAACCTCCACGATAGCATTCTAAGAGGGCGTCATGGTCCAGTTTTACAGAAGAGGAAACCAAGGGTCAGAGAAGCTCAGGAGCCTGCCAGAGCCGGCACGGGAGAGCGTTAGACTTCCACGTCCTCCAGCTTCTGGGCAGCGTGTTCTCCCCACCACCTGTCTGTGTGGCTAAGAAAAAAGCTTCTGAAATCAATGAGAGAGGGAGAAATAGGCCTCCAAAAAAAGGAAACAACCTTTAAAATACCTACTATGTGCCTGGAGAACATTTTAATTTTAATTTTTTAATTTTAAATCCTTTTTTAAAGTTTTTATTTTAATTCCATTTAGTGAACATACAGTGTTATATTAGTTTCAGGTGTATAATATAATGATTCAGCACCTCCTCACAACGCCCTGGAGAACATTTTTAACACTCACTATGTGTCTGGGGCGATGCTGGACACTCTATGTTTTTCATATTTGATACTCATGACAGCTGTGTAAGGTAGACAGTTCATTCCCATTTCACAGAGAAGGAAACTGACAGTCAGGACGGACAGTGCAGTAAACACACTCAGGGACACACAGCACAGAATTCAGAACCAGGTCCACCTGATCCAACAGCCCGTCCTGCACAGGGAGCGCCTGTTCTGTGGTCCCCTCGGTGGATGGGGTTGTGTGTCCGTCCCCCTTATTCACTGAGCGCTCCTCCTTGTCCGTAGGGAAAGGGGAGAGGGGAGAGGGCAAGCCACAGCTTGTGTCTGCCAGCCACAGGCTTGGATTCTGGCTCTGCCACTTCCCCAGCCTGTGGCCAGACCAAGTTACCCTGAGGGGCCTCAGTTTTCTTGGCTGTAAAATGGGCTCATAGGAGGACTTTCTCATCAATATAAGATGGTTTGGAAGAGCGAATGAGGAGACAAAGTTCTGTCTTGGCTCTTACTAGTTTCCTTCGTGGCTCGCCCCTCATTGTATCATGTTTGCTTGAGGGGATTTCACCCCCATCTTCTTCACCTGCACTGAGCCTCGAGAAGGGATGGACATGGAAGTACATGGCACATGGTGGGTGCTCAGTCAGGAGTGGGCGTGTTCGTACTCCTCGAATCCCACAGAGACCTACACACAACTGTGGGTGACCCTCCACCACCTCTCCTGGCTCCTCCCTTTCCTCAGCACTGTCTCCCAGGAGGGTCCCCAGCACTGCCCCCCCACTCCCCCATCCAGGTGAGCCCTCAAGGCCAAAGTGGCCCCAGGATATTGGTGTTGCCCCCACGTCTAGCCAGTGCCCTTTGAGCTTATTTACAAGTTAGAGAAGCAAGTGCTGAGCAATGCAGAGTCCCCTTCACTGGGCCACCCATTACATTCTTGGGGACCGCGTGGGCCAAGGTCACACAGGGCATCCCTGAGAGAGCCTGGTAGAACGATGGTTAAGGTCCTTGAAATCCTAAAATCCTGTGATCCTAACATTTAACTTCAGGCTTTATAGTTTAAGATTCTATTTAAGTAAAGATTCTAAGACACAGGAACATCAGACTCTAGGTCGTGATGACTTCCGGTTCTAAAATGCTGAAATTCTCATGAGCAACCGTTGGCCACGGGACAAACTCACGCCAGAATCTCTGAGCCGCCAGAGCAGGCTTTCCCACTTCCCGGGCCCCCACGCAGCCCCATAGCACACCACGGAATGTGGCTTTTCGTGGCTTAGAGGTCCAATTTATTCTGCTTTTTAGCACCACACACTCACCTTATCTCACACTCTGGTCTCTGGAATAACACGAAAGACGACGGTTCTTTGGAGATTTTCTGCGTACAGAGAACCTACGTGCTCCAGGAAGGGATTTAGACGCGGGGTGCCCCATGATGGAGCTGCAGCAAGCCCGGAAGAGGGATTGGCTCCGTGTTTTTGCTGCAGGGACAGAGAGGCACCCTTCATCTGCAGAGGCTCCTGGGCTGCCATGGGGACAAGGCAGACAAGACGAGACCCTTAGGTCTGCACATCCTCAGAGGACAGACCTAGCTGGGGCTGCAGATATGACTACCCCAGTGTGCAGAAGAGCAAACTGCAACCCGATACGTTCTGCAGATTGCCTGAAGCCACAAACGGAGCTGGAAGATGACAGTCCCCTAACGTTTCGGCCCTTCCAAGCTGCAGAGCTCAGTGGGAGGGAGTTAACAGGGGAGCCATCCTGAAGCTGAAGCTGCAGAAGTGCCTAGTGCCCTCAGTGGTGCCGGTCGCGCCTTCCTACAGACACTGCTCCTTCCTGCGGCCGAGCACAGCGTTCCCACGGAATCGGTCCGCCGTGGCCATCACGTGTGGGCTGACAAGAGATACATGTGGGCTCCGTGTCATTCACTCACAATAACCGGGAGGTAAACATGGGGTCTTACCAATACAGTAACCTTGCAAACAGCATGTGAGGCGCTCCTCTTCACCCCCCGCGCTTGGAGCCTGAAAAACGATTGCCCAGTCCTTACAGATTAGCAAACCATTAAAAATTGATGGAAAATTCAACTTAATTGAGCACACTGTGGGGCGGCTTAGATGAGCCTGGAGTGCGACAACGGTAATGAAGCACCAGCCACACGGACAGGGACACCCGCTGGAGTCATCGCCCCTCCAAAGGCTCTCATGGGGTCTCCACCCCAACGGGGGTGCAGCCAGCCATCCTTTCTCCCCAGCACTGTGGCCCCAGCCTCCTGTCTTGTCCGCTCCATCTCCCCGCCCCTCCCCATCCACGTGAATGGTCATCCAGCTGCACTGAAGACCCGGTATGGCTCCCTATTCCCTAAAAGTACCTAAGCTTGGCATTCAGACCCCTCATGATGTGGGCTGGCCTCTCTTCTGCCCCATCTCCCTGCATGTATCACCCTCAGCTTCGGCCACCCTGAGTTTTTGTCCAGTCTCCTACCTGAATCCTAGCAGGCCTAGAGACTTGCACATCTCTGCTCTTTTGCCGTCCCCTTATCATTCCTCTGGCTGGTTCTCACACTCACCATGAAACCCCACTTGCTTTACCTCCTCCAGGAAGCCTTTCCAGATAACCCCAGACTGTTCCTTCATACATAGCTGGTTCACACTCACCATGAAACCATGCTTCACCTCCTCCGGGAAGACTTCCCAGATAACCAGCCCCCCCAGACTGTTCCTTCATACAGGGCCTAAATCAGTGATCTATTGCCACAGGCCACCTATCAAAAATCACAGAAGCCCATTGGCTAATGTCAAAACACATTTATTGCTTGCTTGTTTCAGTAGGCTGTGGGTTGGCTAGGCAGCTCTGCTGATCTTGGCTGGGCTCACACGTCTGGCGGGACAGGGGAGAGTTCCATGGTTATTGGCTGCTGTAGGCTGACCTTGACTGGGCCGCGGGAGCATCTTGGCTCTGCTCCGCGCTTCTCTCCTCCTCTGGAAGGCCAGTCCGGGCATGTTCTTGCAGCCGCGGTACAGCAGGCAGAGGCAGCCCCAATGCACAGCCTAATCTACATCTGCTGGCATCCCACTGCCAAAAGCAAGTCATATGCTGGCACCATATGCTTTCTGTCGAGGGGTGGGACAGTTGCCCATCCACAGTGGGAGGCCGCTGCAAAGTTGCATGGTACAGGTGCAGACGCACGGACGGGATGGGAACTGGGGCCGGTGACGCCCCCGACTACAGAGCACCGTGTGTTCACCTCGCAGAACTCCCCAGGCTCTGCGAGGTGGTGACCTTTCTAAAATTTCTGAACAGCTTTATTGCATTATAGTTGACATACGATACACTGTGCGTATTAACGTGTTCACTTCGATGAGTCTGACGTCTGCATATACCCATGCAATCGCTAGCACGATCAAGTGAGCCAACAGACCTGTCTTGGTCCCTTTGGGCTGCTCTAACAGAAATACCGCAGACAGGGTGGCTTGAACAACGAACGTGCGTTTCTCACAGTTCTGGAGCCTGGCAAGTTCAAGAGCGAGGTGCCACCAGATTTGGTAAGGTCTGGTGAGAGCTCACTCCCCGTTCACAGACGGGAGTGTTCTCACTGTGCGCTCACGTGGCAGAAGGGGAACGGGGCTTGCTTTTATAAGGGCCCCAATCCCATCCATGCGGCTCCTCTCTCATGACCCAATCACATCACATCCCAAGGGCCCCACCTCCGAATAGCATCACATAGGGGGTCAGGTGTTTGTTTGTTTTTTTAAGATTTTATTTATTTATTTATTTGAGAGAGAGAGAGCACAGAGGGAGAGGGAGAAGCAGACTCCCCGCTGAGCAAGGCGCCCGATGTGGGGCTCGATCCCAGAACCCTGAGATCATGACCTGAGCCGAAGGCAGATGCTTAACCCACTGAGCCACCCAGGCGCCCTCCGGGGTCAGGTTTTAACACATGAATTTTGTGGAGGACCCAGACATTCAGTGTGTTGCAATATTCCTCACCTTCAAATAGCTCCCCTGCCCTTTGGGAATCTCTCCCTCCCATTTCTCTCTGCCACACCCCCTCCCTTGCCCTAGGCAACGATCAATCTGCTTTCTGGTTCTACTGATTAGTTCTCGTTTTCCAGAATGTTCTCTAACAGACCATACAGTACGTGCTCTGACTGGTCTAGTGTCTTCATCAATGCTGCATGTATCAAAAATCATTCCTTTTTATTGCTGAAGAGCGTTCCGTTGTATGACTAGACCACGATTTGCTTATCCATCGGTTTCCAGCGCCAGTCTTTACAAATAGGGCTGTACATTCACGCACACGTATTTCTACAGACATATGCTTTCTCCTCTCTTGGGTAAATACTTCGTAGTGAAACGACCAGATCCCGTGGGTGCTCCAGACGCTCCTCATCCCCCCAGAACTTAGTCTGGTCAGTAATTTGCCCATCTTCATGGGGGTGGGGTGGTATCTCGCCATGGTTTTATTTTGCATTTCCCTAATAACTAACAACACTGAGCATCTTTTCATGTGCTTACTGGCTATTCCTTTCTTCTTTGGCATCGTGTCTGTTTTAATTGGGTTCTTTCGTTATTATTGAGTTTTGAGACTTCTTCTTATCTGGGTACAGACTGTTCTCAGCCACGTGTTTGGAAAATATTCTCTCCTTGTCTGTGGCTTGGGCTGGGTAAGACTTCTAAGCACATGGGTCCCTATTTCCCCAGTAATCGATGGTTGGTGAGGGCTTGGCCGAGAGGCCAGCGCTGATGGGATGTGTCAGTATCTGATCCATGCTCTCCATAAAAATAATTGCCAAAAATTTATGAGGAGAGCCACCAGTGGGGGCTCATCAGCTCCATGCTCCTGTCCCAGACTGCCCTGGCTCCGTGACGATGTCATCTGGAAAATCACGGTCATGGACAGAGACAGGCAGGGCAGGTGGGAGGGGTGGATCAGGTCCCTTGTCCAGCATTATTTTGCGGATCCAAGGTCTCCCCCTATCCCATGAGCCAGCCTCATCCGGCCACTAAGCTCAGCCCCGCTTGGGGCTCTCCAAGGCACTAGAAGGGACATAAATGGAAGCATCAGCTTCTGCTTCCAGGTTTCTGATGAATGCAAGTGTTTTCATTCACCGGGGAAATATCTCAGCGGAGATGGATGGAAATAGAGCCAGGATTGGGAAGAGTCAATTTCCGCTTCTCCTGATGAGGCTGCTGAGGGAGGGGTTGGTGGGAGGACGGGGAGCAGGGAGAAGCTTGTGTGCATGCACACCCACACACACACACACACACACACACACACACACACACAGCATCACTCTCATGGCCCAAGTGCCTGGGGCTTCCTGCGACACCCTTTCCACTAAGGTACAAATAACACAACCCCAAGCAGGAACCCCTCAGCTGAGCCAGGGGATGTCTGCCCCCGTCCCCATAGCTCCATCCGAGCACTCCGGTGGGGAGACAGGGTCCCCCAGCACCACTTGCTCTGAGGCTCAGATTTGGTCCTTAATCCTCCAGACCCTCTTCTCTCTGTCTGGCCTCCTGCCACCACAGGACTTTCTCGGCTTCTGGTGCCCAAGCTGGGGAACGCTGCAAGCCACTTCCTTTTCCCACGGGACACAAAGAGGAGGCCATTACTGCCACCAACATTCCAGAAGGTTAGGGCACAGTGCTGGGGATCACAGCACAAGAAAGAGGCAGACACCCCTTCCCTGGCATTCTGGAAATCTTCCTGGCCGGCCTGTCCCTGCTTTGGCCCCCACCCTGCTGCTCTGGTGTTAAGCCCCTCACCCCACCTCCTTTAGGATTCCTCTTCCACCCCCCAAATGCCATATCATCATCAAATCCCTCCCCCTCTGGCTGTCAGGACCCTACCCTGATGTGCTTTGTCTAAGTGCCAGGTACCGAGTCCTACCGTTGCACATTCCAAAGGCCCAGGACTAGCTTTCTTTTCCCCAAGAAAACCAACTGCCCCAGACCCTGGTGAGTCCATTCCAAGCAGCATGAAGAAATTCCAAAATGCAGTGAAGCCCAGGCCAAAATCCCTACTGCACCAACTGCTACTTGGGGGGCTTGGACGAGTTTCTTAGCCACTCAGTGCCTCAGTATCCCCACTTATAAAAAGGGGAAATAGTAGTCTTTACTCCACGGTTTCTGAGAGGATTAAATGATCTACAGCCTCTAAGGAGTTTAGAATAGTGCCCGACACATACAAAATGCTCAGTTAATTTCAATACACGGTCCACCCCACTGCTCCCACAAACAGTTCGCTCGAAGGGGATCAGGGCTGCCTGAGCTCTGGTGCTGGTGCGGCAGGAGAAGGGCGTACAAAAGATGAAGGTCCGCTCCTGCCACCTCGGGAGCCCCAGAGGTGCGGGGAGGAGGGGGTTGTGCTTCTGCACCAGGACTTGCCAAGCAGCTTCCCCTGAGACCGTGAGCGCCGAGGCAGGGCCAGGATGGGCTGCAATGGGGTCCATGGGGGCGTGAGGGGTGGAGGGGTGATGGGCAGGTGGGCAGCGGGTCCCGTGGCTGGGGACACGCCCTCAGGGGTTGAATCTCTGGACATGGTCAGTGATGGACCGAATCGAGCGGCTCCTTCACTCCCTGTGCTCTCCTCTGTTTGTCCAACACGCATTTAATGGAACACCTCCCGAGTGCCAGGCTCTGGGCTAACACTGGGAGACTGCGGCCAACAAGCCAGACACAGCTTCTATCTCCAGGAAACTTAGAGTACAGGGTGTAGGAGGCGACAGACGCCAAACAATTAGGTGCAGACTTACTGACTTAATGAGAGGACTCATGTCCCAGTGGGGGCAGGAGACGAAGGATGGAGTAGTTTTCCAGTGGAAAAACAGAAGATCGGAGTTGTCTCGGTATGTTGTGGGGGGAGACGGGGAAAAAGGACAGGATGAGGCCAGGGAGGAAGACCTGGAGGGGAGCCGGAGCCTGGCTCACGGCAGGGACCGCAGGGAGGCCTAGCGGCTGGAGGGCGGTGACGCAGGGGGATGAGGCCCAGGGATGGTCAGAGAGGGGCCATGGTCACACAGGGCCCAACCTCCCGGACAATGACATACACAATCAGTAAACGTGCCACAAAACTCGGAGTCCACGCCCACCCCCACCAACGTCTGCGAATTCTGGAGACTGGATGTGGTCCCTGGGACCTGTGGTGCGGTAATGCGTAAGTAAGCAGCATTCCCAGACCCTGATAGCCCTGAAGGATGAAGGCATAGGGATGGACCCAAAGCTCTCTTAGGAGATTACTTCCCCTCCGGGGGCTAGACTGTCCCTCGGCGATGTCAGTGTCGCGTGCGGATTAGTAGGGTGGGGTCCGGCACCACCGTGTCTGCCACAGGCTGATTTCTGACCTCTCGCGGCAGCGGCATCGAGCAGACACGGCCTCACACCGCCCAACGCGGGTGCGTCCAGGGGAGCGCGGGCAATTCTGCGGGAGTTCATTGACAAATCGCTCTGATTTTTAAATGCCAGCTTTCCTGATGCCAGGGGAACACAAGCTGTGGATGGTGGTCATTGATTTCAAGAACAGAGTTATGGTAAGTTTGAGGAAGGGGGCACGGCGCACATGTCGGTAGACTAAAGGCTCAGAGTCCTGTAGTCAGAGAATGCCCCAAAGCAACAACTCAGACCTCCTCGCAATCCCCTTCGTAAACGAAAGCCAAGTTTAACCAAAAGCGTTTCATAAAAAATCAAAAAACAAAACAAAACAACGAAAATAAAACAGGCCTTTCCAAAAAGAATAGTTTGCATTTTTACACGGATGGACAAAGCTGACCTTATTTTCCCCATTTCACGGTGAACCTGCGATAACACCATCCCAGGCTGCACTGGTATCAGGTTCAAGTCTGTCCACTGGCTTCGGTCAGGACTGGGGAGACCCTCATTCACGGCCCCCCGCCCCAGAGCCTGAGAGGTCCCAGCCTGAGGCACTCACTATATGGACTTAATCCCATCCCCTCCACCAGGCCCACACCCCCTGCCCAGCTCCCCCTCTCTTGTCTGCTCCAGGCTTGGGATTCGGGCCCAGCCCTCCCCAGCCTGAGACCCTGTGGCTACGGGAGCCGAGACAGCATCAGCCTTGGGTCAGCCAAGCGAGTCCTGCTCCCTGCTCTGCCTCCCACTCACTCAGTGACCTGGGGCAGGTCACATCCACATTCTGGGCCTCAGTTTCCCCAATGGTACCATGAAGGGTTGGACTGAGTGATCTCCTGGTGCTCCAAGAATCTGATTCTGGGCAGGAAGGCCTTGCTGTGATATTCATGGGAAATGGCACGAGTCCTATTCTGACGGTCTTTCCTCGGGAGATGAGAAAGGAGGACAGACCTCGTCCTGATTATGAACCATGAACACCACGACCAAGACCCAAGGACCCAGCGGCGTGCCTGTCATGGCTGGCCTGGCTGCAGGGAGCTTCCGTTCCCAGGTGAGCAGAGCAAGATGAAGCCCCGAGCAAAACCGATGTGCACCTTCCCAGGGATGGGGCTTAGGAGGAACTTAGCCAGGGACAAGGAGTGAAGCCCCTCCCAGATGACTGAGCCTTGGGGGAGACAGGCTACCGGGGAGGGGGAGGTCAGGGGAAGAAATCCGATGGCAGGAGAGGGGATAGAGGATGGGGCAGGAGTGTCACCAGCAGCAGCAGCAGAATAACAGCCAAGAATGAGAAGCCTACTACGCACCCGTCTCCCCGACAAAGCTGCAAGCCCAGGGCCCAGCACGCAGTGGGCGCCGTGCGGCTGCACTGATTCATCCGGGGGCTGCCAGCGAGGACTATTTTTGCTCTTGCTGAAACAGCATCTCCTCCTGTTTCTGCAGTTCACGGCACAGCTCTTGGCAAACTTCTAATGGTGACATGAAAGGAAAAGGTGGACAGGGCTGCCCACATCCCCGAGATAGCAGTGTCATTCAGGAAGCCCCGACTGCTGTAAGTGTGAGGCTGTCCCTTCATGTCATTGAGACCATTTGGCATCTTTGTGCCCTGAACACAGCTATAAAGCAGACATCTCTGAAAGGCCTGGAATAAATCCCGCCTATGTGTCCCTGCCCTTCTCAAGCACCTCTCGGGCCCCAGCGGCGACAACTGCTCTGTTTCCATCCAGGTCCAGCTGTTTTAATGGCAGTTTTAAATAACCCCTTTGCTGCCAAGAAATTTACGTCCTGCAGAGATGTGTGTGGCTGTGAACAGACGTTGGAGAGAGGTTCAAGGCCCAGCGGCTGTTGGACAATAACCATGAAGTGCCCTCCCTGTCCTTCTGTCCTCTGGGATGTCAGTTTCCAATGACTCAGCAGATGTCACCACCTAGTGCCAGGCCACGTGCAGGGCTCTGGGCACCAAGAGAAAGATCGGTCACGTTCCTGTGCTCCAGGAGGTCACAGTCAGATGGGGGAGGCAGGCCTGCCAGCAACACACACCATCTGGCACCCGGCAAAGCACCAGACTAAAGGCTGCCGCTCTATGAGCCCCTCCTGTATACAATAGTGCCTACTATGTGCTGGGTCCAGGCCCAGGTGATCCACAGGTCGTCCAACTCTCCCAACAGCCCACCCAGCTACAAGGCCATTAATCATTCCCATTTTAGAGATGAGGACACTGAGGCTCAGAGAAGTTGAGGAACTCAGGTCACACAGCCAGAGAGGGAGCTCGAGCCAGTGTGTGCTCTGGGGACAGCCAGGTTCAGAGCAGCTCTGCCCACCCACACCCCCTCAGAAGGAGGCCAAGTCTGCTGGGAGGACCAAAGGCAGATGTGGTCACCGGATCCGGGTGGTCAGAGTCTGGAGAGGGGGCTAGATCGCAGGTGCTCCCCACATTAGCCCAGTTGAGTTCGGCTATCCTAGGCCAGCACCCAAGCAAGAGGCAGGATTTAGATTCACCTTATACATTAAGATTGTTTGTACCTGCTCAGAATCCAACCCCCGCCCCCATGAGCTCCTCCTCACTCTTTAGAAACCATGAGCCTCACCCACCAGTACACCGTGTCTCTGGCCAGCTTGGAGCCCATCCAGGCACCAAGGCTGAACATGTGATTTGGGCATGGCCAATCAGTGACTTGCATTCCCCTGGACTTAGTGATTGGCTCAGAGATCGGCACGTGACCCACGTTAATCCAATCAGAGCTTAGCCTTGGATTCTTGCCAAAAGTAGTTTAAAAGAGGCTTTTCCTTTAAGGGTGCCACTGTGATGGGTGTAGACCGCAGTTACTGGTGGCTGTTTTGAGAGGGGCCTGTCTAAAAATGAAGCCAGCTCAGGTAAACCAATCTCTGAAAGAGAAAAAGAGGGATGGTGGGGGCAGAGAGAATGTGAGCCCCCAGAAGGTAGATGCCCTCGCCCGTTTGGCTTCTGCTATATATACGTGCAGAGCAAGCATGCTTCCTGTGTAGACGGGGCACAACTGCTTCAACCCCTGGATCAAGGCAGGCCTGAGGCCGGCTGGCCCCCAGAGGGTCCTGTTTCATGAGCCAATGCATTTCAAGTCCTATCTCAACCGGTTTGTGATATGTTTCTATTATCCACAACCCAATGAGTCCCAGCCCTACCCTAAGGCCACCACCAGGAAACACAGCGTCTGGAGCATAATAGATGCTAAGTAAATATTTGTGCATGGAGAAGATGGGGTCCCAAAGACATCAAGTGATTTGCCCAGGTCACACAGCTCAGGATGGCAGACCAGGTCCACACCCCAGGCATCCACCACTAAGAACCAGGCTCCTTCTGCCACTCCACCCTTCTCCACAGAGCAGGGGAGACGGGTTGGGAAAGGAAGAGGTCAGCATGAGCTGGAAGCATCAAGGAGGGCTTCCTGGAGAAGGGGGAGCCCAAGCTGGGCTCTGAAGGACAGACTAGAAGAGAAGAGCATGCACGGAGGATGGAGCAGCTCCTAGTGTGCTGCTCCCAGTTCTTTAGGCCTCTGGGTCTGGAATTCTCCATGAAGAGGTTCAGGGTCTTCCTGGAGCAGGGGCCCTGGGACCCTCTCCCCAGAATAGGTGGAGCTGTGTCCTGCCGGGTTCGAGGTGGCTCCCAGGTAGGGAGAGGTGGGCAGGGCGAGCAGGAGCTCCTGGCAACTTCTGTTCTCTTGGCTTCTGTCCCAGGCGCTCCTGAATGGGAGCGAGGATGGCAGTGTCCTTGCCCATCTGCTGTGAGGGGACAGAGGTCTCACAAGCGTCCTGATGCGGCCATGAGACCACATCCCACCAGCCAGTCAGCCCCACACGGCGCAGACCCCTCCCCCGAAGTGTCTCCTCCCCGGAGATTCCCTGCAAATCCCCCGAGTGAGCAGCACCCCGGAAGGTAAGAACCCCCGTTATGTCCACAGTCGGCGAGATGAGTCCGCCTCCCTCCCTGCGCAGTTGCGGACGCGCATTTCCCCGCACTGAGCCCGCAGAAGTAGACACCGCCCGCGGGCAGGAAAACACGCATCTGCTCAGCTGCCATGAGGTATTCTTGGGACTATTTTGGGAGCTAGATGCCTGCGTTGGCGGGAGGCGGATCCATTCTCTGCACAGGTGAACTTTCCAGCTCGGAAGCTGAGTCAGTGATTCTTTGAAATCTCAAATCCCATTTTCTTCTTGTCAGCCCACTCTCCCTTCGTGTAGCATCGAATGATACCAATTAAATGCAGACCCAGAGGTTAGCATTTGGGGCTGGCAGAGCATCTCCTTAAATGTTGTGCCCCAGACACCTGTCTTGCCCGCCCCCACTCCCAGCTCTGTGACTGAGATGCTCCCACCGGGGGGACCCTCAGAACTTCAAGGCCACAGTAGGCATTAATTTACTTAATACACTTGTTGAGTACCTACTAAGCGACAGCCCTTGTGTGAAAAGAATCAAGGTAAGCAGAACCGTCATGGTCCTGGCCCCGTGGAGCTCCCAGTCTAAAGGGGGAGACAGAGACTAACCTAGAATAACACAAAGAATGTAAAGTCACAAGTGCTATGAAGCGCGTGATGGAAGATTTCAAGGTTTTCCCAGAGGAGGTGACTGTCTAGCTGTAATCTGGAGAGTGAAGAGTTATCAGATGAGCCTGGGGCTGAGGAAGTGTTCAGACCAGGCAACAGCACATGCAAAGGCCCAGTGGCTGGAGGGCTCTTGGCAATCACAAAGAACTCCAAGGCTGTGTGGTTGGAGGGCAAGAAGTGAGTGGGGGCCTGGAGGTGGGGGAGGGGGCACAGGACTCCAAGGCTGTGTGGTTGGAGGGCAAGAAGTGAATGGGGGCCTGGAGGTGGGGGAGGGGGCAAGACTGTGGGAGGGCCTCGAATGCCACTTTCAGGATTTGGGTCTTGATCCCAAAGGCAGGGGCCAGTGGAGTATTTTAAATAGAGAGCAAAGGGCAGGGAGTAGGGTGATGTGATCAGATCTATGTTTCCAGTTTAACCCTCTGGCCGAAGCAAGGTGAGCTGTGATGGCAGAGGCGTCGGAACAGCATGACTGGAGGTAGGAGCTGTCACCTCAGCTTGGAGGGTGAGCAACGGCTTCCCAAGGAGGAGGGAGAGGTGGGAACAATGAGCCTCCCCGGCTGCATGGCGTTCGTTGTCATTTGTCACACACCTATCGAGCACCAGCTGTGTGCCTGGCCCTGTATTCATTGAGGGGATAGGAGGATGAATAGGAAAAAGTCACAGTCTCAAGGATCTTACAAGGGAAGGGACACGTATTTTCCTAATGTTTCGGGAAGGGCCAGTGCCTGTGAGATAGTCAGCTGCTGTCTTATCAGGTGAGAAAGAGAAGACCGGCCAGGGCCATTTGGATATCGGCAAGAGAAACCCTGTTACCCCAAGGCAATTAAGGAGTTTGGTGAAGAAATAGGGTAGAGCCATGTCTTATACGACCCCGCGACATCAGGCCTGGGTGTCCCTTGCCTTCCCTGTGTAGTCCCTACATGGTTCTCTCCACGGGGGGCTCCCGCACCCATGCCCCCTCCACCCTCTGTCAGAACTTCCTGGCAGGACAGCTCCCAGCAGCTCTGCCAGTCCCCTGCCTGCTCTGCCAAGGCGTAAGTGCAAATTCAGAGAGGTAAAGACACTTCCCCAAGGTCACACAGCCACAAGCAGCAGCACCGCGGTGTCCGTGCTGCTGGCGATGCACAAGCTTTGAGGACATTGTCCATCCAGACCTTGACTTGGGTGACAAGGAAGAGCTCCCCCTTGGGACCAGGCAGGCCTTGAACAGCAGTGCTAGCTAATGCCTACGTAGGGCTTACTGGGTGTCAGCCACAGGCCCCAAGCATTTTATATCTACCAGCTTTAATCGTCTTCACAATAACAGAATGGAGTAAATTCCAGTCGTGTGCGGCCCCAGCGACGGTGTGTAACAACCACAAAAGCTAGGAGTTTAAGTCAATGGGTGTTCATTTAGTTCACGAGTCCTCTGGTTGGCCGGATGGTCCGGCTGGCCTGGCCAAGCTCTCAGGCTTGTGCAGTCAGCTAGCGGCCCATCCGTGGGTTGGCTTTGCTGGTGTTGGCTGGCTTTCATGCCTGTTTTGAGGCCTGATGTGGTCTTTGATCCTCCGGCAGGCTGGCCTGGACTCCTTCGGACGGAGGTTTCAAATTTCCAAGAACGTGAACGGAAGTACACGAAGCTGCTTGAGGCACAGGCTTCGAGTCGGCAGGATGTCCCATGCCACAAATCCACTGGCCAAAGCAAGTCACAGGGCAGCACGCATTTAAGGGGAGGGAAGAAGTTCCGTTTCTCGAGTCATATCACAAAGAGAGTGGAAGGGTGGATAGTGCGGCATTTTTGCCGTCAGTCCACCAGAAGGTGGGCGTCACTATAGTTTGCCCTAATTTCCCGATGAAAGCACTAGGGCTCAGACTGGTGCAGTGACTTTCTCCAGGTCACACAGCTACTAAAGAGTAGTCGTGAGGTGTGAGGCCAGGTCTGGGCCCTTCTCGGTGACCCTGCTGCCTCTGGAAAGCTGTGAGCAAAGCCACAGGCAGGGAAACTCAGGGCCTTGATAATGTGGGGCTTCCAGGATCCTGAGCAGGAGACTGTTGGGGTGAAGGAAGCCCTAAAAGCTCAGGGAGGCCTCTGGCAGCAGGAGGAGAAGGGCCTTCTCCCCCAGAGAGGCAGAAGGATTACCTGGGTGGAGGGCTACCTGGCTTGGTGTCAGAGCTCACCCAGCTCTGCCAGGGCCTGGAGGGCACCAGACCCAGCTCTGCTGCCAGAAGGAGGGCCCTCGTGACATGCTGTCCCCTGACATTGCTTTGTCCTACTCTTGCCCATTCATCCTAACACTCAGCTGTAGTGTCTCCTCCTCCAGGAAGCCCTCCCTGATACTTAGGTTAGTCACCCCCCTCCCCTTGGAGCTTTTGCTGCACCCTGGGAATGCCTCTGGATTGTCACTGCTGATTTATGTGCCACTTCTCACCTCTAAGGTCCTGTGAGAGCGTAAGTCTCTGGAGGGCAGGCAGGGGCGCCCCCAACCATCTCCCTCTGTTGCCTTCCCTGACAGGTGGGACTTTGCCTATCTCAACCTCTGTTGTTTCCTTGGGGCCCAGAACACTGCAGGGCACAAAGCAGGGTGAAGAACACTGGCTGGCAGAAGGAAGGGCGGGAGAAGCGGGAAAGGAAGGGCGTGGGGGAGAAATAAAGGGGCCTCCTTCCTGGCATGGGGAGGACAGGACGCAGAGAAGAAGCTTACAGATCTGTAGGTTACGAGAGGTGAGGGAAGCAGAAAGACTCAAACACTGAAAGTGGTCCCGCCGTGACCTACGATACGGGGCTTAATCAGGAACAAATTACTCCGTGCGCGCCAGGTAGATCCGAGAGCTCTTCACAGTATGCTCTCGAAAGAGCTTTCTGGAGCGAAACATTTCTCAGGAGGCTTATTTCATGCCGAGCCACGAACACTCAGCTTCCACAGGTCAGAGAGAACCCCAGCCCCTTGGTCTGGAAGAGAAGTGCTGCCCCCAGCCTGCATTTGGGCATTCGCTCCACCCAGGTGTATGACCTTGGACGGCTCACTCAGCCCTGCCGACCTCCAGCCCTGCCACGCTGGAAGTGCCGGATGGTGCGTCCCCTCCCTTTCTTGCAGCCGCGGGCCCGGGTCTGAGGTGAGGCCTGCCTCCTCCAGGATGTCACCGAGGTGGTCCTTCTCTGGACTTGAACAGCCACATCAACTTGGACTTCACGTGGGAGAGAAACCAGCTCTTCCAGGATGCTGGAAGGCTGAGTGCTGGGCTCTGAGGTCAGACCAGCTGGTCCAAATCCAAGCCTGTCTGTTCTAGAGCCATGCTGCTCGCAGTACTGGCCAGTGGCCGTGGCATCAGTGGGCAGTTACGGAAGAGCGGGCCCTGCCCAGGCTTGTAACGAATCTGACTCTGCAGTTGAGCAAGCACCCAAGGCGGCATGCGGGCACCTGTAGGTGTGAGAAACCCCGGCCCCGTAGGTGGCGGGGAGGCAGGTGTGGGATCCCAGCAGGGGTGACGCATGACCTTGCCAGGGTGCCTTTGACTCTGAGATACATCTCCATGTGGGAAAAACCAAAAACAGCAAACACACTTCTTGCCTCTGTGACCCAGCCCCTGCGCTGCAGCTCCCTGGGGCTGCAGTGACCTCCCCTGAAAAATGGGGGGACAGTGACAGCCCCCCAGAGTGCTACTGAAGATGGAAGGGAGTCGTGTGTATAATGGTGGCCAGCATGGTGGGGGAGGGGCTGCACTTGCCGTTCTCTCTGTAGGAAGCTTGTCCTGCCCTGCTTCTCCCTCCTTCGACGCTTCCCGACCTCCCTCCCCAGGCCCCCGCCACAGCCTCCGAAGCTGGCGTCTGCTGTCTCATCACCCTGCTTCTTTCCTTCGTAATATTTTGTTGCTATCACTTACTCATTGTTTTTGGCTGTCTCCCCAGTTGCACCCAGGAGCTCCCGAGGGCAGGGGCCTGGGGGTCTCATTCGCGGCTGTGTCTCAGTGCTCAGCACCCCAAGGAGGCACCCAGAGGAGCCTGACAGGTGCCTGCCGGATGAAGGGCCGGATGACGAGTGGGCCTGGCTTGTATCGGTCAGGATGGGCGAGGTGCTGTAACAAATAGGCCCCCGTCCCAGTGGCTTCACCCAGGAAGAGCTGGTTTCTCTCCCACGTGAAGTCCAAGTTGATGTGGCTGGTCTGGGGAGCTCCTCCGGGGAGGCGCTTCCTCTGAGTGGTGATGCGGGGATCCAGGCTTCTTCATCTGTGATGACGTCATCTACACACGGGGCTTCCAGGGTTCCCAGGGAAGGAGAGTGGGGGGGAAGGTCACCAAGTGATTCCCCAGCTCGGCCCAGAGGGGACCACATCATCTCCAGCCACGTTCCATGGACCACAGGTGCCAGCTGGCCCCACCTGGATGCATGGGGAGCTGGGCAGGGTCGTCCCAGCACCAGCCTTGCCCAGCACCAGCCTTGCCCAGAGAAAGGGGGTGTGAACTGGGGGACAGCAGCTCTGTCTGCCCCTCTGGTGGCGATGGATGACTCCTGTCACTTTCATTCTCTTCCTGAGACCCCTGGGCTCCGAGCCCTCTCTCTGCCTCTGCCTGATGTGATGCCTGGGTCAGAAGGGCAGGAAGAAAGGGGCAGTGACCTGGGAAGGGCTGCCCACACTGCTCCCCACTCTCGGCTGGGGAGGGAAGACGTGCTGGGCTGCTCCGAGCTGCCTATGTTGGAACCTTCTGTGTCTGCGGAGCTGCTAATTCCGGAGCCATCTGCCTGTGTTCCCAGCCCCAAAGCCCCGGGATAAATAAATTTTCTTCTGTGGTTTTTAAAGAAAGTTTTGAGGGAGTGAGGAGAGAGCGGAGGGAGGTCTCCGAATGACCTGTTCTCTCAGAAAGAGGCGCTGCCGGCCCAGGGCTGCCTAGGCAACCAGGAGGTCATGTGTATCTGCATTTTGCTAAGAGACTGAGTGGCCTGGAGGGGTGTCATTCCCGTGAATTCCTACCTCCCCCCACCAGACTGGGGGCTGCCTAGGGCTGAGTCACCTGTTCCCAGTGGCCAGCACAGGGCCTGGCACAGGACAGGTGTCCGTAAACCCTTGCCCAATAATGACAGAGTGAATGAATGAATGAACGGTGATGGAGGGTGGGGAGAGGGTGGGGTTGAACGGGATGTGATGGAAGCTGGCCACCGTGGTGTTAAGAGCTTTAATGTATTATCCAGGGGTAGGGACACTTCTGGGATGGCCTCCGGATCCCTAGCTCCTCGGATGGCAGGGTGGCAGGACCTGTGACTTGTTTCTAAGCACTAGAATACAGCAAAGATGATGGGATGTTACTTCCACGTTTTGATTACAAAAGACTGTGGCTTCTGTCCTGCTGTTCAACTCTTCCTACTGCTTTCTTCACTTGCACTCCTTGATGTGTAGGCTGCCGTGTAGGAGACACCCCCGTGGCAAGGACTGAAGGCTGCCTCCAGCCACCAGCCACCCATGGCCGGACCCGAGGCCCGCGGTCCATGAGCCCTCAAGGAACGGTCCTGCCAACCAGCGCATGAGCTCGGGAGCACCAGCGATGGGACGGACAGAAACCCCTGTGTCCAGGCCTGGGTCAGCTCGGGGCTCTCCAGCGGTGCTGGCTTCCTGTCAGAGACCCTCCAGGGGCTCTCAGGAACCTCGGGGAGACCCATGGATGGGAACTATCGTGTGATTGTTTCCAACAGTCCTAGTACTTAGTGTCCCTCTGGCTCCGTCGGGTGCGGGAACAGCTGCGGCAGGGGCTGTCCGAGGAGGGGGTCTGCACCAGGCCGCTCCCTGGAATGTGGGGCCCAGGATTCAGCACCAGCTAGGCTCTGTGAGGTGGGTGCTCCACTGTGTCTCTGAGCGCCCCCCTTTCCCATGCCCCCCTACCCCCTCACCCCTGCTCTCCCAGGCTCGGCTCACCCGCATTCATCCTGCATGCTGCTTCTGCCGGCAACAGGTGCCCAGTGGGGTACCCGGCTGGGGACGAGGGGCTGAAGGGCGTGGGCTGGGGACGGTGACCCGGGCTCCCGGGAGAGCCCCTTGTGGGGCCCCGGTGCATCAGTGCGGGAACCGGTACTGACATGGGCAAATGACAGATGACAGATGATAGCCGACCTGTGTCCAGGGCCGGCTGCAGCTCGGGGACTGTGTTGTCCATTTTCCGGGCACTTCTCATTCTGTCCTCAAATCGTTATCCCCGTCTGTGGCAGGAAAGCTGAGGCCCGGGGCGGGAAGTGCTTTGCCCAAGACGGCACAGCAAGGAAGCCGCTGAGCCAGAAGTCGAAGCCCGGGAGCCTGTGCCCTTAATGCTCTGTATCACATCCCTTCCGTGAGGCCCCACAACAGACCCAGCGTCGGGCAGGAGGCAGCGGATCCCAGCATCCGCCACCATCTCAGGCACCCCTGCGTGAGCAGGTCGGAGCCCAGGGACCAGCTGCCTGATGGGAGGAGCTCAGAGCCAGGAAGAGGTGCGGCTGAGAAGCCTAGCCTGCTGGTGGCTGAGGGACTGCCTCCGGGTGCCACCGGCACAGGGACACATCCCTTATTCACCCTCGTCTGAGCTGCCCTCCCTTCCTTCCCCTCCCAGGGAGAACAGCTCTGCGAAATCAGTCACCTCTGGTTCCCACGGAGCCTGGGAGGTGTCCCAGGACTGGGTGGGGTGGTGTCCCTGCGCCCTGGGGACAGCAGCCACCTTGTCCTGCAGCCTGCACGTCGGGATGTAGAGCAGGTGGGGAAGGGAGCCCCCCCCTTCTCCGAGCGGAGACACTTCACCTCGGGAAGATAGGGAGGCCTGACCCATCAGCAGCTTCACAGTGTAGACAGGGGATGAAGTGCTTTCAACGCTCAGCGTCTCAGACACTCACTGTCTATCTCGGGAAACCAAGTGGTTTTCTTTTTTTTTCCTCTCCCCTTTACTCTGCTGTAAGCTGTCTCGGGGAGTAGCACAGGAGAGGTGAGGGCTTGGCACACAGGGAAAACACGTGTGTAGAAGATTCAATCAGGTTCCCGGGTCTCACGTCAGGCTGAGCAGAGCCAAGGGTAGGGGACGGGGGGTGGGGTGGGGACAGGACACAGGCCAAGGGGTGGGCGGGGCAGGCAGACCCAGTGGGGCCAGGTGGAAGAGGGGGTGATGCGGCTCGGGGTGGAGGGGGGCGCCCACGGTGCAGGCTTGTTCAGGTCTTCCAGCTTAGGGCAGTGGTTGGGGAAGGAGGTGACAAACATGTAGGGCAGAACGGCCCTGAAACCAGGTCATGAGGGGGGACTCTGCAGGGCCACGGGAAACAGGACTGTGGGTCCCCTCTAGACCTCACTCTGAGACCCTGGGATTCTCTGCCCAGATGGCCTGGAGCCCAGCTTCGGGCACCTGCCTCCCCTCTTGCCCAGGTCTGGGATCCTGAGGTGGCCCTGAGGGTGAAAGCCCCCAGACTATGCACCCCAGGCCCAGCCCAAGAGGCAGAGAGGGGCAGCTTTTGCAATAGGGTGAGTCACTAAGTCTATGGTCAAATTAAACCCCAGCCCCAGCGGTATTGTGACATCTCTGCTTCTGTCCCCACTGGCAGGGACCAAGCTCACTGGGTTCTCTCTCCTCCTCTGAGTTCAACACGGGCCTGGCTCCAAGTGGGGACCCTGTGAGAGCTTGTTCGGGGGTCATCGGAGAGGAGCAAAGGCTGTCCCGAGGGCACCCAGCGATGGGATGGACAGAAACCCCTGTGTCCAGGCCTGGGTCAGCTCGGGGCTCTCCAGCGGTGCTGGCTTCCTGTCAGAGACCCTCCAGGGGCTCTCAGGAACCTCGGGGAGACCCATGGATGGGAACTATCGTGTGATTGTTTCCAACAGTCCTAGTACTTAGTGTCCCTCTGGCTCCGTCGGGTGCGGGAACAGCTGCAGCAGGGGCTGTCCGAGGAGGGGGTCTGCACCAGGCTGCTCCCTGGAATGTGGGGTCCAGGATCCAGCACCAGCTAGGTTCTGCGAGGTGGGCGCTCCGCTGTGTCTGAGTGCCCCCCTTTCCCATGCCCCCCTACCCTGTCACCCCTGCTCTCCTGGGAGATGCAGCGGCCTCTACTGCCCATCAGGCCTTGAAGAGACTCGGGTCTCTCCTCCAGGCGTGCTCCCGGCCCAGCTGCCAGGGAAGTGGGAGGCGGCTCAGCGTTCTGCTTGAAAATATGTAAGCAGCTCTTCACCGTTGCTGGTGGCGGCAGTGGCTCTTGCAGCTGAACCACACCCCTGTCGCCCACAGTGATCACCTTTGGAGGTTCTCTCTGGAGGGACCCGAGCGGGCTGAGGAAGTGTGAAGGCTCTGGGGCAGCCCCGCTGCACCACTGTGAGCCCCACTTTCTCTGAGTCACTCTCTCCACCTCTGCAAAATGGAGCTCCTCATCCCTGCCCGCAGGATGGGGGAGGACCCAGCGTGCTGCTGTCCCCTGCATGCCCTCGTCCCCTGCGTGCCCTCCAGACCCACCTCACCGCCTCCCCGCTCTGTGGCCGGAGACCCTGCAGGGGTGAGACACTGTGCCTTCCCCATATCTCTCTCCGTTCCACCATCGGGCCGTCTGGGCTTGGCGTGGAGGGGCCACCAAGGCCCTTTTAGCTTGACGGTGAGAGAGTGCCTTCTTTCTTACTGAGCGGCAGCCTCTTGCCTGAGCCCCAGCCACTGCACTGCAGCCTCATGAGCCTGTGGGACACACTCAGGAGCCCCTGAACCCCCCCCCCCAACTGATTTCCTGGAGCTGCTGGCGGGAGAAAACCCACCAGTGACTAAGGACCTGCTGTCTGCAGCCTGGGCTCCCAGGGACAGACATGGGCTGTGTCCTCTGAGGTCGCATGTGGGCAGGAGGGAGGGAGGTGGGAACCCAGAGGGCAGACACTGGACACATGGGGACCTCCGGGAGCAGGATGCTTACCTGGGAGGTCTGGAGACAGCTCGGGGTGCACGGTCTCTGAGTGGAAGGCAGCGCTGGGCGTCGGCCTGTCAGCACCGGCAATCATTAGCACCCTAAGAAAGACCTCGTCATTTCTCCCAGGGCCCGGGCGCCCTTTGGAAGAAGGGCTGTTTGCTGCCAGATCAGCCCCTGAAGACGCGTTTGTCACAGGCGATGTGCAAATCCATGTTTGGCCCATTTAAGAGACGTGATTTATCCGCTTGACTGGCCTTCACGCGCCTTCTCCAGACTCTCAAAATGTGGCTGCTGTTAGGGGCCCAGAGAGGAGCCGTAAACCACGCCGGGTGAGGCTGCTGCCGCGGGCCTGTGGGCGCTGAGGTGCCTCCTGCCGCAGAGAAGAGCCCAGGGAGGGACGGGGACCACGCTGCTCCGGACAGGGGTCGGTCCCCTGGGAGAAAACGCGTGACGCTGGAGAAGGGCCAGCTCGGGTCCGCTCCTGGCACCAGGCTCACTGAGGCCCTACTGTGTGCAGACCTGCGTGGGGTCTTGGGGTGCACGGTGAACAGAGAGAGCCCGTGTCTGGAGCGGGGAGGCAGGACGGGACAGGTGAGCACTGCAGGACGGGAGTGCACCAGGCGGGAGAGGCCTGGGAAGAAAGTTGTGCAGGGTGACCTGTGGAGCCTGGCTCTGGACGGGGTCCGCAGTGTGCCTGGTGAGGGGGCACGTCAGTGAAGGTCTTTGAGCCTTTTCCACCTTTGAGCTGAGGCCCGAAGAAGGAGGAGGAGTAGACATTGGAATATCAGAGAGAGAGCCGGCCAGGCTCCAGGCAAGGGCATCCCTGGGCCCAGGCCCCAAGGGGCAAAGGAGCTGGCAGTGGGAGCTGAGAAGTTGGAGCGGTTAGCTCCACCTGGTGGGAGCAGAAAGGATTTCAGCCAGGAGGTGACCGTTTGAGTGACACTGATGAGTGCTGACAGCGTCACCAGGTGGGGAGAGCCAGGAGAGAAAGAGACAGACAGAAAGGTTCCAGAGCTGGGCGGGTACACAACATGGTGGAGCAAGCGTCATGGCTGGAGGGCTTCCATGTGACGCAGGAGGTGTCCTGGGATGAACGTGAGGGGCTGGGACTCTCTCCTCAGACAAGGACACCCGCTGTGGAAGCAGCAGGCAAATTACAGTCCTCGAGGCTGTCTGGCCCTATAGCTTCCAGGCCCCTTCCAGCTCCAGAATGCTGCGAGCCAGCAGGGCCAGCTGGGGCTCTCGCGGAATGCCGGTGGACAGACTGCTCCGTGGGGCTGCATCTGTTTTTGTTTTCCTGTCCTCACCCCAGCCATCCAGAGGACCTTCCGCTGCTCCTGCACCCTGGGGAGCAGCCCCGGAAAGCCAGCTTCAAATAACCAGCCCCGAACCAGGTCAGCCCTCCTCTCCTGTTTTAGATCAACCCAGCCGGGCTTCCTGTTGGGGGTAGCAGACGCTCATGTCTCTCCTGGGCTCGCTAGATTGGTAAGGCCCTGCGACTTTCCCAGCAGGCGACCGAGGGAAAAGTTTTCAGAATGTCAGGCCCTTTGATGGAGAAAGTCTGCCTAATAAATAATTAGGCTTCCTGAGAACCAGTGCTCCCAGCAAAGCAGAGCTTCGGAGCGCTCCTATGGAGGGAAGGAAAGCCTCTCCTTCAAGATGAGGCAGGAAAGGCAAGAGGGCTGGGGTGGGAAAAGCCTGGCCACACCCGGGGTGGGGGGCGGTGCAGGGGGGCACCTGCTTCAGGTAAGGATGCCGTACCTGACAGCTGCTCTCACTGCCAAGTGCCTAATGATCAGGATTCCATTTCACCCTTGAAGGACCCCGTGTGGTGGGAGTGCAGCCCCCATTGGACAGACAGGGAAACTGAGGCATAGGTAAGCCAAGCCCTTCTGTGAGGTGAGGGCATGGCCCCTGGCCCGTCACCGTTCCCCTCTCCGCTCGCCTGGCAGGGCTCATGCACCAGCAGGATCCTGGAGTGTCAGGTCCTCCAGCACCTGAAATCTGTGCCCCTGCGCGGTCGGGATCCTGAAGACGCGAGCTTGAATCCCAGGTCCTTGCTGCTCTGGAAAAATGCAGATACTAATCCCAAGGTTATAGTCTGTCATGGGGGTTGCAAGCCAGACGTGTGTGACGTGTGGAGCGTAGGGTCCTGCACAAAGTCGGTACTCGGGAACCGTGCAGACCGCTCTAACAAACCAGCCCCCCAACCCCAAGATGTAGAACGGCTCCAGCGCAACAAAGTTGTACGTAGACTCCCAAGCAAGTCGTGCCACACGGTGGCAGGAGGCTGGGTCAGAGAACTCTTCTCCGGGGAGACACCCACCAATCAGGACGCAGTGTCTGTCTCGCTAACCTGCTCTCCTAGTGCCTGCTCGGTTCGCATACTTCAGGGAAGCCAGCTGCTGGGCAGGAAAGGCCCCCGTGGCGAGGAACAGAGGGCAGGACGCGGCAGAAAGGGAAGGAACTCATGGGAGGTCCTCAAAAGCCTGAAGTGGATGTGACATATGTCACTTCTGCTCACGTTCTGCCGTCTGGGATATAGTCATGTGGTCCCGCCTACCTGGGGAGGGGGCTGGGCAATGGAGTCTTGCTGTGTGCCCAGGGAGAAGAAGAACCGTATTTGGTGAACAGGTGGATGGTCTCTGCCACCCCAGGAAAGGTGAAATGAGGTCCCAGGAGACCCAGCAGGTTAAGAGCAGAACCCAGGCTCCTGAGTGTGCAGTAGGGCCCCAGGCTCTTCCCTCCACACGTCACACCAGAATGAGGCAGAGTCACAGGACTGGCCGGTGGACCAGACACAAAGACCCACCCGAGCAAGGGGAAGGAAGGCTACAGATGGTCAACGCGTTGTCTCTGTCACCTTGCCGGAATCATGGGTGGGGGGGCAGGGCCCTAGCTCCAGGGCTCTTGGCTGTGAAGTTGGTCCAGATGCAGAGTTGGCCTCACAGCCCCTTGGGATTAGTTTCTTTATTTGTCAGATAAGACTGCAGCAAGAGGACACACCACGTGGGGTCACCTGAGGGTGAAGTGAGATCTTTGATGACCTCCTAACTTGCCTTTCCCTCTTCTCTTGGGTCCTGCTCCTCTGCTGGGAGGATCTGAGGTGGTCAACCTAAGGTACTTTGGATGCTGTTGGTGCTGGGTACTTTCTTTCCAGGGGTGTATGGACTCAACAAGAAGCCCATGACTAGGGAAAATGATCATACAATTCAGTGATTTCAAATCCCTGCCATCAGATCAATGAGGACAATGACCCTTGAAGACGGGACACCTCATAAATGCGTGTAACCCCAACCCCGAAATCCCACCTCTAAGAATTTAACCATTGGAAACAGAGATGTACATGGAGAGCATTTCCATGTAGGATGCTGGTTACGACCGCTAACGCTGGACATAACCGTGTGATATAATTGTGTGTCAGCACGGGAGTTGGGTAAAATTATGGATGGCCCATCCGTTCAGTGGGAAAGTAGTGGCGATGATCCCACAATTGAGAATCATTGTGTAGAACGTGTGAAAGGCAAGGGAAAATTTTGTGACATGGAAGTCAACGTAATCAGAAAATTCTAGAACAGAATGTGTAGTGTGCCCTCCTTGTTGTGGGAAAAACATAAACGCATAAACACAGGTTTGACAGAGTTATTTTTGGTGGTGGCATTATGAGTGTATAATTTTTCTGAGAGAAAGAAAATATTCTTCACATGAGGGTTAGCATTTCATTGTCCCCAGGACTGGATGATATCTAAGGACAAGGAGATCACGAAGTCTTGTGACTTGAAGTATTGGACATTCACAGTGTCTAAACAGGAGCTGAAATCACTGGCGGAAGGTCAGGATTTCTTTTGCCTTTGAGATCCGTGAGAGTTAGTTGTTGATTAAAACGTGTCTTCGATTTTGGCTTTCTTCTCACTGCAGTCCAGTTATACCTTCCGGAGTGAATAAGGACGTCCTCTTGATTGAGTACCTGTGACGCTTCTCCATCACACTGCATCAGTCAGCGATCGCTGTGTAACAACCAACCACAAAGTCTGAGTGACGTACAACCAGACGTGCATGTTTCTCACACGTGTGCAGGTTAGCTGGGAGGTTCTGAGCTGCAGGTTTTGGCTACAAGTCAGCATCTTCTGGTGACAATGGCAGAGGGACCCCGGTCCACATTTCACTGGATGAAAGAAGTGACGGGCCAAGTCCAACGCCATGAGGTCCGGAGGTTCGCTTTGCCTTCCGTGAGAGAAACCACACAGTCACGTGGCGGAGTGCCCAGGTACAGGGAGAGGTGAAGCCTGGAACCTACCACGAGCGTCCACGAACGGTCGCTTTGGTCGGGTCATGCTGTGAGCTGCTTGAAACACTGTGTACCCGTTTAAGATAACATTATTCCCCCACCGATTTGAAAGGTGATTCTTTTAAAAGTATAATACGAATGCAAAGAAAATTAAAATTACTGTAATTCCATGATCTGCAGATGGCCTGTTAAGATTTTGCCGCATTCCCTTGAAGGACACCCGCCCATCTGCACACGCAAATAAACACCAGCATCTAGGTATATAACAAAAGCAGCATCACATTTTATTTGGTTTTTACCCTGCCTTTTTTTTTTCAACCGAATCTCATTCTGTGAGCTTTTCCTTGCATTATTAAATATTCTTTAGAAACAGGCTTTTCACGGATGTACAATAATTTACTGCAAAGAGGTAATGCTACTTGGGCAGACAATCTCCCATGGTTAGATGATATGTAGGCTCTTCAGATTGCATCCCACTACAAATGACGTTATAATGAGCATCATGGAATACAGTAGTCATCGACATATACTGAGCTTTTCATACGCCTGTCTCCGTGCTCAGCACGTCCCATGTGCGACCTCATGTGCGCCTCAAGTTTCCTTCTCCAGCAGGTATCCCCATTTACAGATGATGAAACCAGGGCCACAGAGACGATAGGAACTTGCTCAGGGTCACACAGCAACTATATCACTGGAGGAGCTGAGACAAAAATTTGGATCTGATTAGTTATATAAAACCCATGCTCTCAACCACCCAGGTAACCTCCCTTTCTGTGTACCTCCCTGATGATTGCTTTGGGGCTGATTTCTAGAAGTAAGATCGCTGGGTTTGCAGACTTTAAGGATCACAGGGCATATTGCCAACACACCTTCCAGAAAGAGGTCAATTCAAACTGCAACCAACAGTCTGTTCACTCACAGTGTTAACTGTGTGCTGGGCGCTGTTATAGGTGCTGAAGACACAGTGACGACAAGAAAGGCACAGCCCCAGCCCTCCCGGGGCTGCTGGGGTCCCGACTCCCGGGGGAGGGGGGAGGGGACATATACAGAAGAGAGAACGTTATACATTCAGATAAATAAACAGAGCTGAGGGGTGCAACAGTGACTGCGGTGGGCCTTGGGGTGCGTGGAAAGGGGTAGGAATATCCCAGAGGCCTTCTCAGAGGAGGTAGCCTTAAGCTGAGCTCTGAATGACCAGAAAGGAAAATATGGGAAGGAATTTTCCAGGCAAGAAATACAGTAAATGCAAATTCATCAAGGTGGGACCGAGCTCAGCAGTTTGCGGAAGGGGAGAAGACGGACTTCTCTGCATTGGGGTGAAGGCTGGGGGGCATCAGTGGGCAGGGAAGGATCAAGGAGGCCTTGCAGACCATGGGGAGGAGATTAAGTTTTATTCCAAGTGAGGTGGAAAGCCCTGGAAGGCAGTGGCATTATGGGTCTGAAAATTATGCCATTTGGGGAATCCTCTTTAAGAAAAGGGCATAGCCCCATGAAAGGTATTAAGGAGGGCACGTATTGCGTGGAGCATTGGGTGTTATAGGCAAACAACGAATCGTGGAACACGACATCAAAAACTAATGATGTGCTGCATGGTGACTAACAACATAATAAAAGAAAGAAAGAAAAGGACATAGAATTAGGAATCAAATTCCTTATGCAATTTAATATCTATTTAGAATGAGAAAATAGATCACAATAAATTGCAGATTTCAAAAAGCCAACAATTACCGAAAACATCGCAAAATGTAGGAAAATCCCCCTTTATTTTTTTACTTAGCATCCTGACACGGCCTCGCGGCTTTCTCTCCCCCCTGAATTGTTTGGGCTGCGTTCTCTTTATTCCCGTCTTCATAAAACAATGATTTGGTAATATCATTTTCTGTGGAGAGACTAGAAAGTTAAATCAGGTTTTCCTCCCACGGTCTGAGCATAATGGCTTTCTCCGTTGACTCTGTCAACGTTTTTCTCACCTTCGCATCTCACGCTGGATTATGTCATGCAAATGTTCAGGATTCTTGTCAAATTGGGGGAAGCTGTCAAGCTTCTTTACAAACCCACAGTAAGCTTGCAGGGCACAGCCAGCTCTCCTCACAGTTATAATCCTAATCAATCTTGGAATTGACAATGCTTATGAGCCGGATTGCTTCACAGCGGTGTGGGGGGTGAGAGTCTCTGGCCCTTCAGCTTACCTTTAGCCTCAGGTAAAGCCCCCTGTGTCTGGAGGGTTCTCACAGGGGAGGAGATGGTCTGACCACCGGCTGCTGAGCAGAGAGCAGCAGACTCTGGGGGCGGGAGGGGGGAGCGGGGAGCCAGGTAGGGGCCGAGGGCAGGCTCCCCGCTAGCACGTTCTGAGACGTTTGAGGGGTGTTGATCTGGGGAAGCAGAGGGAAGGCCTCGAACAGGATCTGTACTATGTCTGTTGTTTGACTTCTTGCTTTCTCCCATGTTCCCTGGGGACTGAGGCCTGGGCATGCCACCTCCCCGCCCACCGCGGCTCCTCACGCGGAGGGGTGCAGAATCAGAGCCGCACCCCTGCCCCAGTGAGTACAATCGAAGGAACCAACAGGATGTCATAAAGACTCCTGCGATGAGGGGCTGACCAGACGAAAGCAGGTTGGTCACCTAATAGGCCTGAACAGGGACTCAAGGGGGCGGCCAGGCCACAGCGGAGTAGAGGGGAGACTCACCGTGCCCACGGGCTGAAGGATGCCGCTGGTGCCCCAGGACCAGCGCTCCCCGTGATATTTCCCGGCGCTCAGGCAGGGCTCTGCCAGCTGCCCACTGATGGCCGAAGGCCAGGAGGATTTCAAAATAGGTTTGACGGCAGTAGGGAAACTCCATCTCTCACTCCCCAGCCAGGGAATTAAGGTATTTTCATCAGGTCAATCTGTCACGTTGTTTAAGGAGAAGGAGAGCTCTGTGAGGTTGACCGAGTGGACGGTGGGTGTCTCTGCATTTGGGCTGAGGCTGGGGGTCATCAGTGTCCCGAGTGGCCTCTGTCAGCTTTGAAGCCACTGTTCTTCTCCCCTCGGGCCCTTCCCACTCTGCAGGGCCCATGCAGGCGGGGCCGAGCATGGGACTGGGGGTGTGCGGGGCTCCGGGCAGGGGAGGAATGCCCTGAGAGACATGGCGATGTTTGTTTTAGTTTTAGGACGGAAACTCGCTGAAAACAGCAAAAAAAAAAAAAAAAAAAAACCACAACAATGAAAACCTGGAGGAAAAAAAGCTCCGTCTTTCATGATCCAAGTTGAACCAGGGGTTGAGCGGCTGGGGATCCGAGGGTAAGGCCAGTTCTGTGGTTTTACATTGGCAGGGAAGGCTATGCCTCGTTGACGAGCTGATGGCTACGGATTGAGTTGGTCTCCCCCACATTCATATTCACGGTGGAATATGAATAACCCCTTCAGTATCTCAGAAGACGACCTTGTTGGGAGAGAAGCTCTTTACAGCGGCGACCAAGTTGAAAGGAGGTTGTCAATCCACTGTGCCTGGTGTCCTCACAGAAAGGGCAATCCTGAGACAGGCCCCTACAGGGCGAGTGCCATGGGCGGAGGACGACAGACATGGGGGTGACACGTCGGCAAGCCAAAAGACACCACAAGTTGCCGGGGACCCACCAGGAGAGGGGAGAGGCTAGGACAGACTCTCCTCACTGCCACACGAGGAGCCAGCCCTGGCAGCACCTTGACCTCGGGCTTGCGGCCTCGGGAACTATGAGATGGTGCATGTCTGCTGCATAAGCCTCCCCATGTGTGGTGCCATTGTTGAGCCCAGCAAACGAATATGGTGACACTGGGCGGCAGACTTGAAGCAGGAGGGGAAGTCGGCCAGGCAGATGTTGGAGAACATTCCAGGCAGAGGAATGGCCAGTGCAGAGGTGCAGAGAGCAAGGAGGAGGGCTGGCTGCAGTGGTTGGGGGTGGGCATATGGACCATGGAGGGCCTCACGGGCCTCTGTGTACCTTGGGGCTCCACGCTGAGAGCAACGGGGAGCCACAGCAGGCTGTGGACCTCCCATTTTTTTCTTAAGTAGGCTCCACACCCAGCATAGAGCTCAAACCCACGAACCTGAGCTCAAGACCTGAGCTGAGATCAAGAGTCAGACGCTTAACCGACTGAGCCATCCCAGCGCCCCAAGGGCCCCCGTCCCCATTCCACAGGCCCACAGCGCTTGCAGGGCTGAGAAGAGCGCACGGGTGAGGGGGAAGCCAGGGGACCAGGCAGGGGGTTATTGCTGTGATGCAGGAGAGAATAAGGGTGGTGTGGAGCCAGGTGGCGCAGGGCAGGTGGTGATGGGCGTCAGGCTCTGGGCCTGTGCTGAGAGAGGAGCCACCAGGGTTGGGGGCGGGGACGTGGAGTAAGGGTGACTGCACAGCTCCCAGTCCAATCCATTCTCAGGATGGAATTGATCAGCAGTCAGGAAAGATGAAATCTAACCTCCATAGTCCTTGAGGGCCAGGCAGTGACCTTCTGATTGGAGAGAGGACAGGTGAGTTTGTGGGACTCAGTTCTGCAAGTCAGCATGGCGGGGTGATGAGACAAGGGGGCATCGGGCTGGCAAACCATTGACATTCTCCATCCCTGGTCCCTGGAAACGAGGCCTGGAGGAGGGAGAAGGGGGGACACCTGAACTGGACACCTAACGGTCTTTTCAGGGGCGCATCCACCTCCCAGCCCTGGAAACTGAGCTCGGCCTTCAAGGCAAAAGAAGTGATGCATTGGCTCTGCAGGTGTTTGAGACGATGAGCCCAAATCGAGTTTAAGGACTACTCAGCTCACTGATCCCCCAAATAAATGGCCACCCCACTCGAGATGAGGAATGAGCCGTGAACAGTAGCACGGCACCCCCGCGCAGGAAATGCCTCCCCGCTAACAAGAAAAATGGGACATGAGCAAAGACTAAAGGGCTTGCCTCCTAAGAGGGATTACCCAGGAACCGGAGTGGAGTGACTAACGCCCAAACAAAACCAGAACTAAAACTGAAGGAGTCGAGGTTCAAAGGAGATTCTCAATGAAAGTTATAACATGAGAGAAGAACAATGAGCTGGCCTCCCTTGTACAAGAGAAATGAAACAATGAAAACATTACGGAGATGAATGTCCACATAAAAACCAACCAAAAGATAAATCACCGCTGGAAATTCCACCAGGGAAATGGAGAATCAGCCTCAGAAAAATCTCTCAAGTCAAAATGGAGAAGAAGCAAGTGATAGGAACAAATGAGGCCAGGATGGGGGACGTGGAAGACGGAGCAAGCCGGGGGGCATGCGTCACGTTGCTGAGGAACAGGACACACACACACACACACACACACACACACACACACACACGCAGTTTTCAAAGAATTCCACCAAGTTCCATTGCATCAGCTCACATTTAAGGGGCACCTGCTTTGTGGTTGGGAGTTCAGCATCGAGTCGACTTTGTGCCAGCTCTCGGCAAGTAATTCACATGGTTTGACTCAAATAGGAGAAATAGGAGAAATGGTAAAAATCAAGGTAGGACTGGCTCCTCTGGCGAGGTGGGCAGCCACAGTGCAGTGTGTGTGTGTGTGTGTGTGTGTGTGTGTGTGTGTGTGATCAGCAGGCTGGGAGTGAGCCCTTCACAACCAGCAAATGATGGAGCCAGCATTCAAAGCCAAGTATGTTCGCTGCCAAGTCCATCCCCTTTCTCCTTGAACACGCTGCCTCCAGCCTCACATCACTTCCGAAGGGAAGTACCAGCGACAAGAAATCCTGGGTGTCTTGTCATAAGGGCTTGTCACGAGGGGTCTGGGGCTTACTGGGGTGGGGAGGGCGGCAGGACTGGTACCCGTGGGATGGGCGCAGGTGTGTAAAGACTGTGGAGGGCCTGTTTCCAAGCCCATGCAAGTGGGGCTTCCAGGAACGGTGAGCACGTCCGTCAGGCACACTCGTGCTCCAAGACAAAGGCTACTTAAAAGCTGAACAAGGGAGCGTCCCTCAAACAGCGGGGCGGGGGGGGGGCGGGATGTGCCCACCAGGAGACCAGGGCCACAGAACAGTGGGGAAGGCAGCAGCGGTGAGAGGGGGCAGTGCGGAGGAAGGTCGGGGGAGGGGGGGGCGGGGACAGGTCTGCTACAGAAAGGGCATGGCAGAGAGCCGCGTGTGAGGAACAGAAGAGCCACGCAGGCTGCTGCCTCGGCCGGAAGTGGGCAGCGGGGTTTCGGGCCCCTGCTCAGACCATCTGTTGCAGCTGCAAGCACGTAAGAGACTAAGAATGATCAAGCTGTAGCTGTGAGTGGACACGGATGCATGGAATCCAACGGTACTTGGAGTCTGGCACTGGGTCCCTTAGAGTTTGTCCAAAACTCTCATCCACTTTCCGGCAGTAATGAGATCTTGCTTGCTTCCAGTGCCCTGGGCCCTCTTTGCCTCGAACCCTGATCTAAGTACCCAGGTTCCTCCCTTGGGATCTCAATCTCTGAATTCCACACTCATTACTAGACTGAGAAGCGGGAGCCGAGGAAGGAACCTGGGGAAACGCCTTCAGAGTGGACTCAGGGAAGGAGACAGAACCTGGGTGGGCAGATGGAAGGGGAAGGCCAGGAGAGTCGGGGGCACAGAAGCCGGGGCAGAGGGTTGGGAAGAGGCATTAAGTTCTAGGAGGCTGTGGGCCAAAGTGAGGATTTGGGGATGAGAGGTCATAATTGAGAAGGAAGTCTCAGCAGCACAGTGGGGTCAGAGGGCAATTTGCAAGAGGGTAAGAAGCAGGTGGGCCCCCAGCATTCAGGCCCCAGCCCTCCACCCCACCCCACCCCACCCCACCCCACCCCACCCCACTGGCACGCCTCGGACCACCTGCTCCAGTGGGACAACCCTTCTGCCCCTCCCACTCACTTTCCCACACAGCCTTCTCTGCACGTCTGTGCTGGGCTTTCCTTCTGCGATACCGTCCTGCCCTCTCACCACCAAATCTTGTACCAGAACCCAGAATCTTAGTATTGCAAGAGACTTTAGAAATCCCTCAGTAATCATCTTCTTCATGCCACATCCAAAGAAACTGAGGGCCAGAGAGCAACGAGACACGTACCAGATCATCCAGGGTATGTCCGTCATCCGTTGTCACAATGTGGCTGCAAAACAAATCCACCCAAGCTCGATGGCTTAAGACAGCAATCATCGCTTTTCACCATGTCTGTGGGGTGGCAGCCAGGGCTCTACTGATCTTGGTTAGGCTGGGCCAGGCTCGGCTCCAAACACAGGTTCAGGTCGGGTCGGATCGGGTCGGCTCCATGAGTGTCTCATTCCTCGGAGACCAGCCGGCCAGCCAGAGCATCATCCTCTCGTGGGGCCAGCAGAAGCACAGGAGGGCAAGCTCTGTCACATGCATTGAAAGTCTATGCCTGAATCACTTCTGCTGATGTTTCATTGGCCAAGGGAGCCATATGACCAAGCCCAAAGTCGAAGGACTGTTACACAGCGTTACCCACAATGTCGATACACGAAGGATTTTCATGAAACAACCAGTGCTCGCTGCTCAAACAGGCAATCCACAAAAGGAGATTCAAATAGCCAATAAACAGATGAAAAGATGTTTAATTTCTCTGCTTATCAAAGAAATGCATATGCAAAGAGAAGTTTACTTTCCACTCCCCAGATAGGTAAAGATTAAGAAAATTGACAACCACTTAACTTATTGGAAAATGGGCACCCTCGGGCACCAATGATGGCAGCGCTAATGGATTCGACCTTTTCAGGAAGGCAGGTCGGGGTAGGTGTCAAAATGTAAAATGAGCGCGCCTTTTATCCTGGTAATCTCACTCCTAAGGGATTTATTATGGGAGCGGTCACATGAATTAGCAAAAAAAGAGGTGTGCCGCAGCGGTTGGTTGGAGCACGGTTTATTTTATAAGATCAAATAGCCATAAATAGGGAATTGATTTGTTAAATGAGGGCAAATCTATAAAATGGAATACGATGCAATGATCTAAAATGATGTAATTCTGCAACTAGCTAAGGGAAAAAAAAAACATCCACAGCACCTTGTTGGAAAAACAAACAAGCAAACAGAACAACAACACCCAGAAGTAGGTACAAACCCAGAAACCCATTTATCGGTATCGAGAAATATAAAAAAGGACCTTGAACAAAGTATTAGCACGGGGTCTACTTCAGTGGTATGATTCGGGGAACTTTCTACTTCTTTGTGCTTTTCCCTAATGTCTGAAGTGCTTATAATAAAACATGTACTATTTTATAAAAACAAAACTAAATGAAATGAAACTAGTTTAAACATGTTTGCTCTGAAAACGACTAGAACAATGATGATAAGTCACAGTAGATTTTAAACAGAAAAATAAATATCTTTACCATTAATCTTCTTTTTTAGTTGGTTGTCTGTTAACTTACACGAGATGATTTTAAAAGGTACTTTCGTTATCCCTGCTTTGGGATTCAATAGAAATTTTAATTCTACCATATATTTTGAAAGTTCTTTATTTCATGCTCTTTACTTTTGAGGGGGGAAGGCGCTGTCTGCCGATTACTTCCAGGTCAGAAGCTGTCACTTCTGACCTGTTTCTGCCCCGCGATCATATTCTTTTTTTTTTTTTAAAGATTTTATTTATTCATTTGACAGAGATAGAGACAGCCAGCGAGAGAGGGAACACAAGCAGGGGGAGTGGGAGAGGAAGAAGCAGGCTCCCAGCAGAAGAGCCTGATGTGGGGCTCGATCCCATAACGCCGGGATCACGCCCTGAGCCGAAGGCAGACGCTTAACCGCTGAGCCACCCAGGCGCCCCTATGCCCCGCGATCATATTCTGAGCACAATCGCTGGTATACAAGTACATACATTCAGAGACAGCTCCCAACGTATGCCGGTTCCAGGACGAGCTAACATTGATCGGATATTTACGATGTCCTAAGGTGTCACGTTCTTTGCTTCATTCGCTGTTCATGCCTCCTCGATGATGGGGGCATGATTATTTATGAGGAAACTAAGGACTGAGCCATTTAAGGGACTAGAACCCAGCAGTTCGCAAGTGAGTGAGCTCTAGCAAGAGTGACACCCCACCCCAAAGTTCCAAGAAATGACAGAAGCTACCAAGAACTAAATCCAGTAAACTAGGTGCGAGGCCTTCAGGGAGAAAATCATAAAACATTACTGAAGGATATAAAAGAAAATCTGAATAGAGGGAGAAATAGAACGTGCTAGTGGGTGGGAAGGACCAATAACCTAAAAGATGTCAATGACGCCTCCAGCTAATCTGTAAATGTAATGCAGTTACAAGGTGTAAAATCCCAGCAGAGCTTCAAGGGGGACATGGTGGGCTGATTCAAAAGCTGACGTGGGAAATAATCTTGGAGATCAAAGACAGCTTAGCCTCCCATCACCAAGATTTACGGTAAAGCGCTTGTGTTTTGGAACAGGTGGTGTTTGCCTAGCGTAGGGCGGAGAGGCCAATGGAGACAGAAACAGACCTGGACGGGCCCCGGAGCTCCCAATACAGCAGAGGAGATGCTGTAGAGAAGGGGGGAAAGATAGACGCCCGGCAGTCAAGAGTACTAGGAAATGGGCTGTATGTGGTGGAAATGCTGATGCCTGACACCGAAGGTAACTGTATAAAGTCTAACTTTCCTGGGAAAACTACCAGAAATAACACTTTGAAACAACAGAACAAAAATTAAGAGTGTCTTCACGACCCGAGGTGGGAAAGGATTTCTCAAACAAAACATGCAAAATCAAGAGAGGCTCAACCACCTCGCCGGCAATCAGAGGAAGACAGATTCACCGAAGAGGGATGTGTCATCGCATGTTCTCACGCGCGGCAGGTGGAAATGTAAATTGTTGCAAACACTGTGAGACTTGGCAACATCTTCTGAAGCGGCAGCCACCGGCGTGCAGAGACTCAGCAACTCCAGGGCTGGGAAGAAACCACAGAGCGGCTCAGACACGTGGGCACCAGAAGACACAGGCAGACACGCTCCTGAACCACTGTGCGTGGTAGTGACCACGGAACACCCTTGGTGTCCACCACCGGGAGCGTGACTATGCCCATGTGGCATCAGCATAAAAGGGCAAGCCACAGAGCCGTGAACACAGTGGGTTATGTCTGCCGATACCCACACACGCGAATCTTCTCGACATCACGGGGAGTGGAAGACGTGTGTCAGTATAGAGCAGGGCTTCTGGTGTTCCTGTCTCTGCTGCCTTAACCTCTCTGTTCCTCCGTGTCCTCGCTGGGGATAGGAACGGGTTGTGGTGAGCAGTGAACGGGTTCCTGCAGGCAAACACGGTAGAACGGCACTTGGGGCACGAAATGCACTTGGCAAACATTAGCTCTTGTGGAGACCTGCGAAGACGGTACTGTAGAAATTGTGGTGACCTCTGCGGACAGAGGATGAGAATGGGATGGGCTTCAGGGGTCAACAGCACCTGAAACATTGTATTTCCTTAAAATAAATAAGAATAAAAAGTAAGGATAAACAGCATAAGAGAGTTCCTTCATGGTGACGTAAGATTTTGTATCTTGATCGTGGTGGTGATTCTATGAATCTACACACGTGATTATAACTGCATAGAACTTCACACACACACACACACACACACAGTCACGCAAACACACGTAAGTGAGTGCCTATAAGAACAGGTGAAATCTCAGTAACGCCTGCGCTCTAGTTCATGGTATCATGCCGACGGCGGTCGGGCTCCTAGCTTAGATGGTTCTATTATAGCTGTGTGAGATGTGCCATCGGGGGGAGCCGGTAGGGGGACCCAGGACTTCTCTGTACTGTTTTTGCAACTTCCTGTGAGTCTATAGTTATTGCAAGGTTAAAAGCTATTTCAAAATTAGGGAGAAGAAAGGGATCTGAGGTAAATAAGCACACTTCAAAATCTCTTTGGTTTTTGAGTATTTGCGGTAGTAATAATATAAAAATAATTATTCCTGTATTCCCTTATGCCAGGAGGAGATTCATATCTATCAACAACTCGGTGGAGCAGGTGCTCGTATTATTACCTTATTATACACAGTGAGGCTAATGCACAGAGAGGGGAAGTAACTCGCTCATGATCACACAGCTCCCTCTTTATGGCAATGGATTCCAACCCAAGCTGCCTCGCTGCTGAGTCAGGGCTCTCAACGGCTTGCTGCACTGTAGCACCTCTGTATTTTTATTCCATGTAGTTCTCGGTGATATATTTAAATTATTCCAGTTTTTTAAAAATGAAAAAAATATTGGAAAATATTTTTCAAGGCGGGAATAATCAACTTGGGTTAGAGAGTACCTGTAAGAATTCAGGGATGCTTTAATAGAGAGTAGTCAAGTCTGAGGGATGTCAGGAGGCTCCTGACGGATTCCCCTCCCAGCGGCCCACATGCTCCACCAGGTAAAGCCCCCTTGTGCACAGCACTCTACAGTCTACAACACACTACGGTGTACGCCAGCTTTCTGGTATCGTGCCATCCTATCTGTAACTGAGAGAGGCCAGCATTAGGCCTGCTTCATGGATAAGGGAACGGAGGCCTGGAGCGGCACTTGGGACCAGGTTTGTGTGAGGGCAGAATCCCTGGTCTTAGCGACTCACGGCAGCCCCTCTTGGTGAGTGATGCTTCGAGGGGTGGGGGCTGGGGGGACAGTGCCATGCCCCGCCCCAGCACCTGGGATTTCTGTCACCACATGGCCCCAGCTCTGGAGAGGATGCTACCCCATCCTAGGACTAGAGGTGACCAGGCAGAAGGCCAGCCCTCGGCCTCCAAGCAGACCGCTGCAGTGGACCATTTTCACTCTACAGCTCCAGGCGAGGTTGGCTGAGGCTTTCATCTGGACTGCCTCAGAGCTCAACTCCCCTATGTCCCCACCTGGTCCCACTTCCTTCCCGGCTGTCCACAGGCATGGATCCCAGGGTGCTTCCTAGCCCAGGCCCTTCCCCTGAGCTGCCTCCCTGTCTGCTCCCCGGGGCACCATCCGCAAGAAGAGGGGTCCCAGGAGACCTGGGCACAGGCCAAAGTAATCACTGGGGAGATGTGAGGAGGCCAGGTGAGGCATGGAGGCCTCCACGGCTCCCTCCCAGGCAGGAGCCGTTTGGTGGTGAGAACGCCGTGAAGCTGGAGCTCAGGCTGAGGCCCGGCACAGCCCGGAGAGAGCACCTGGAGCGCCCGGTGGGTGGGCCGAGGCGGCGCTTGCCAGCCTTAGTATCTTATTTTTAGCCCTGGTGCCTCTTTGACAAAATCAAGTATCGGAAGCACTTTCACTCTCTTACCCCTGTGGTTCTGCACTGCAGAATTATGTGAACGGAGTTGAATCTGCTTTCTCCCTTTCCATATTTGTAACTCCTTTCTCCAGCAGTGAGAACCTTGGCTCTCATTATCCCCCTGTTGGAAACCAATCTTCTGCCACAGACTTCGCTGCCGCCTCCACGTCATCCCCTGCCTGGGCTCCCATCTCAGCCTTCCGTCTCCCGGTGTGGACGCCCCTACCCCGCTGGGTGATGGGCTTCCTGCTTGTGGTGGGCGCTTAATAATTGTTCACTGGATGAATGAGCAAATGCTGATGATCCCCACCCCCAGCACAGTGCCCGGCGAGGCTTACAATCATCATATTATGATTAAATGAACAAATAGGCATGGGAAGAACAGTAGAACCCAGCAACTCCTAATTTATCACGAATCAGGCATAAAGTTTATCTTTCATGCATCTGTGAACAATGTTTCACTGAACCATTTGAAAGCGTCAGCAGGATTACGAATGGCAAGGCTGTCCTATTTATATTCATAAATTCATAAATTCACAGCCCCACAGTCGACTTCAGTGAGGATATAAAACCAGGAGGGAAAGACTCACGTGGTCTGGGACTTACGTGGTAGGAGAGGAAGGTCAAGGTCAGAAGTGGCCTTTTGGCTCTGCCATGCAGGAGATGCGCTCATACTGCAGGTGGCCATGAAATAGGGCACCTTTTCTGGACGGCCATCCCCAAACAATAAAACGATCATAATAAATGATCGTGCTTTTCCCCTGCGTGGACACCACAACCCTGGGAGGTGAGATCTATCGTCATCTCTTTTTTCCAGCGGAGGAAACTGAGTTTTGTGAATGGGGTTGGTTCCAGTTTCCCCCCTTCCTCATATTTGTCCCCCCTCTCTCTGCCAGTGAGACCCTGGCTGTCATTATCCTTAGTGCATTTATCCCTATGATCGGAGGGATGGAATCTTTGCCCACTGTCACTCAGATGCCTGGTGGAACAGACTGGAGGATGCATCTAGAGTGGCCTGGTAAGTTCACTTCCAGGAAATGCTCCTATGGGAATGTTCATGGTCCATGGGGTTCCACATGTTTAAACTGAATGGCACCTGTCCCACAGACTGTCCTCTCATGTGACCCTGACATCACAGACAGACGGCCTGCTACAAGGTCAGAAAGTTTCGGGCCTCCAGGCATTCCTCGTCTCTGTGGGTCAGGCTGAAGACACTTCTCCAGGACCCCAGTTCCGGGTCCACAGCCCTGTGCCACAGGGTGATGGGAACCCCTCCTCAGACAGGCCAGCCTCCCCCGTCCCAGCAGAGCCGCCCATGGCAGGTACAGTGCACCTTGCTCAGCCCCCAGGGCCATGCGTGGCTCAGTGTCACAGCCCAGAGCTGCCCCTCCCCACCATGAAGATTGAATCACTCCCTGGGAATAAAGCGGTAGGAGAAGGTAAGTTACTCAGACTGAAGGGGTCTGCTTTGCGGTCAGGCCAAGGATGGTGCAGGGATGAAAGGCAGCAGGGGCTGAAAAGGCAAATAGTCAAGGCTGCCTCTGAGGTGAGGGGAGGAGGAAAGGGGCTTCCCTGCCCATTGCAGAGACAGGTATGAGGAGAACACCCCTACCCCTGCTAGAGCAGGGACGTGTGCAGGAGAGCCTGGCAAATTCCCCACAGGAAGACAGGGTGATGGCCTGACTCCTCACCTCACCTGGCTTCATTTCCGACATTAAGGAAGCACCTCCAGCAAGGGCTCTGAGATTCCCCCCCCCCAACTCTCCACGGAATGTCAGAACGTCGGAACGTCGGAACGTCGGAACATCATATGCCTTCCGCTTGTGTGTTTTCTCTCCTAAAATGTCAAGTAGCTCTTTTCTAGAAGTACTGAATAAAGATCAGGGGAATTAGAGGATACTTTAACCCCACTGAAAGGTAACCTGGCGAAAGTGGGGGTAAACAGGCCCACCTGGAGGCCTCCCCCTCATCCCCCTTCACCCTGCAGGCTCCTGCCCCCCTGCTCCCCTTCCCAAGCTCCTCGGAGGCGCCTGGGAGCTCCCCACGCTGCGGGGATTCATGTGTCCACCAGGGCCCTTGCCAAGGCCTGCCTTCCAGAAATCCAGCTCCCACACTCACCTGGTCTAAGGTGAGCTGTCAGTTGAAAGGCTTCAGTTGTCTGGGGGAAAAAAAGAAGAAGAAGAAGTTTCTCAAGCTTTGATATTCTCTGCTAGCACAGCGGCCTGGTGACAGCATCTAAGCAATCCTTTGTGCCTCCCGGGCCACAGGCTCTTTGGCGCCACTTGAGAGGACTCAGGGCTCTGGGCGGGTCAACAGGGACAGTTCAAAGCAGCAATGGCACATGCATTAGCCTCTGATGTGGAGTGCCGCTCCCTTTAAATATTCAACAGTGCATCTCATTCCTAGGTGGGTTGGGGCTGGGGAGAGACACCGGCCTCCTGGGGTCTTTGGTACCTGGGCTTTAGGCTTCTGTAGCATTTATAGGTCAGAAATAGTCAAATACCAACAAGATCATATCGTTTGACCTAATGCATATCTTGTCTCAACTCCGCAAGAACCCAGTGAGGTAGACATGATCCCTAGTTGATTAAAAACGGGTCCTTTATGCTGTGCCCATCCTCTCTCCTGCCTTCTTAAATCAGTCCTGTCCTTGGCCCCGTTCCCTGATCTAGTCATGCATATGCTCACCTGTTTCCCCTGGTCAGGTTATGCCTCTCTCCTGAACTCCTGTCCCTTACCCCTCGTTTATTCTACAGATATGTATTGACAAACTGCTATGTGTTGGGTTTGTATGAAAGTTGCAAATACATTAGTTGAATAAGACAATGAAGAGCTTAGCAACCAATGCAGACAAAGGGTATTTTTGTGACTTCAACTATCCGTGTTCAGCAAAAGATTTTCTTAAAAAAAAAAAAAAGGGAAAAGATAGTGATTTAAAGAATGCAAGCAGTCTGCAGCCACACCACCCTGAACGCACCTGATCTCCTCTAAAGAATGCAAGTCATTTTGCCCAACCACCAATTTTAGTGGCATGAGCTGACTTCACAGCCTGCTCCATGTCAGATGCGACACTAAGCACTGGCAGGGTACAAAAGATGAGGGTAGGGCCAGGGTGTGTGTCGGCAGTCTGGTTAAGAGGAATGGCAGTGTAAGCTCCATGGACTGGAGCATCCCATGGGGAGCAACCACCTGGGGATGAGCACAGGAAGGGGGAGATGAGGAAGTTGGAAGGGGCACGTGGTGAGGACCCCCAAATATCAGGCTAACAGGGATGAAGTTTATCCTGGAAGCCAGAAGTGTTCACTGGCATGCCTCCCTTGAGGTGCCTTGGGGGTCAGAATACGGGTGAGGGGAGGGCAGGTGCAGGCAGCCTCAGACCCCCTGGAGACCACTCTGAGAAGCAACTATCAGGTGTCGATTTGGGGGTTCTATGTCAAGTGACTATCAGGTGTCGATTCAGGGGTTCTATGGCAGATTCAGTTTTGGAATAAAAGTATTTGACTCCATGGTAATGATATAAAGATGTGCATAAAAACCATTGGGAAATTGTATGCTGAACTTTTGCTTCTGACTCATAACGAACTAAAGGGAATAGAATTTACCCTCCCACCTTAATCAACTAGAAAAGTGGACAAAAGAGCAAACAATTTTGGGGCATTAGATACCTGTCTGTGCAGGAGTGTTGTCACAGGGAGAAAGGACACAAGTGAATGGAGCCCACGGTTGTCCAGCTCCCTGGAGGTGGTTTCCAGACTGCAAAGAACCTAGTGAGAACTCAAACACAGCCTGACAGTCTTGATGATTTGAGGAGAAAGAGATCAGAGTTTGAAAAGTCCAAGGCGGAGAGAATTTAGAAAACAGGATATTGGAGAGGTCACTGCATGGAGAGAAATCTCCAAAGAAATTCAGAGGGGTTCTCTCAAGAAATTGTCTAAGTGATGATTTGCACATGTTTGAAAGGAGAGTATCCAGGGACAGGGAAATGCAAAGAAATTCTCGAAGCTCACACAGGGCTGGGAAGGTTTTGCTCTTGTCTACTTGAGCAGAAAGATCTCAGTATAAACAAAACATCAGGTAGAATCCTCAGAAAGCTATTATGGGATTGGAAGTTGGTGCTAATTAACCCTAAAAATAAACTCTGCTCTCTATCTGCCATAGCAAACTTAAAAGCAAGCCTCAAAAGTATCCAACGATTCAAAATAATTTTACTGCTTCCCAGGAGAAAATTTAATACTATTGAAAGAAATATGACAAAATGTAGTAACCAACAACACAGAACCAGAATATCCAGTATCTAATAAAAAAACACCAGATGTGCAAAGAAGAGGGAAAATATGCCTTATAACAAAAAGAAGAGGAAGGGAAGAAGAAAGAAGAAGGAAAGGGGGGAGGGGTAGGGAGGAGGGGAGGGGGAGGAGAAGGAGGAGGAGAAGAAGAGGAAAAAGGAGGAGGAGGAGGAAGAGGAGAAGGGGGAAAGGGAGAGGAGGAGGAGGGGAGGAAGGAGGAGGGGGAGGAGGAAGAAAGGAGGAGGAAAAGAAGGAGGAGAAGGAGAAGGAGAGGAAGAAGAAGAAGAAAAAGAAGAAGGGGGAGGAGGAGGAGGAGGAGAAGAAGAAGAAGAAAGGATGGGACAATAGATAAGAAATAGAAAGGGATTAAAAATAACAAATATGTTGGAATCAGTAAATAAAGATGTTGAAATAGCTATTACAAATGTATTATGTTTTAAAAAGCAAAAGATCATAAAAGCAAGCCGAATTATGAAAATCCATAACTGAAAAATATAATTTCCCAAAATGAAAAATACATATAGATGATGAGATTAACAGTAGATTAGAACCCACAACAGCAAAAGTCAGTGAAATTGAAGACATAGCAAAAGAAACTATCCAAAATAAAGCAGAGAGAAAAAAAAAACACAGCTGAAGAATGAAAGAATAAATATAACATCATGAACTGTGGAACAATATTGAGCAGCCTAACATAACTATACCTGAAGTTCCAGGAAAGGATATGGGGATGGGATGCGAGAGAAAAAAGTATTTTGAGAGCCATTGCCAATGAATCACAAGAAGATGTCACTGAGGAAGCACCAGGAAGCTGTTTCCTCACTTAGACGACAATAGCTCTGGCAGAATCTGTCTGATGTAACTGGTTTAGAACTCTGAAGTCTATTGAAAGCTTGCAACTTCCACGAAAAGGCTTGATGATGAACTAACATTCATTTCAGTCACTATCGGCTCTTAGCACTGGAGCAGCGACCTATCCCTCACCCCCCGTCCACATGGCAGGCAGCGGTGTGCACGTTCTTGAAGCAGCTTGAACACGGCTTGGAGGATCCAGGACGGGCAGAAGGGATGCTGTCCTCTAAATATCAGGGATCTGTGCTCTGATCGCTGCTTCTGATCACAGAGGTGCAAGGAGGTGGGCAGCCATTGCTGGACACCTCCCCCGATTGTTGCAAGACCCTCCCACCCAACTCAAGTGACTGTCAGGCACTTTTAAAGGGCTTGCATCTTTCTCACACCCCCCCCCATTTTTTTCATTTTCCCTTTTTGGGAGCCAGACACTAGAGACCAGGTCATTCAAAAATATTTACATATTAAAATTTAAAAGTGACCATGCACACCTAGAGAAAAGCTCAGAAAAGACCTAAAAAGACCTTAAGCTTACACTTCAAGCTGATCCTCAGCACAGAGATGGCCTACGACAATCAAGAAAAAAAATTTTTTTTTAAGTAATAAAAATGGCAAACCCTGGGGAAGGGGGTAAATCCGACTTCCAGAGTTATCACATTAAAAAGCACTAGGCACACAAAGAAACAGGGAAGTATGGTCCATTCCAAGAGAAAAAAAAATCAACATGAACCAACCCAAAAGAAAAAAAATGATGCAGATATAGTAGACAAAGACTTTAAAGCAACTATCTCAAAGATTCTCAAGGACCTAAAAGAACGCATGGAGAAAGTCAAGAAAATGGTGTGTGAACAAAATGGAAATATCAGTAAAGAGATCGATAGAAATCCTAAAAAGAGACCAAAAAGAAATTCTGGAACTGAAATGTCCAATAAATGAGATGAGAAATTCACTAGACGGATCCAAAGGCAGATTTGAGCGGGAAGAAGAAAGAATTAGTGAACTCGGCACCTGGGTGGCTCAATCGGTGAAGCGTCTGTCTTCAGCTCAGATCATGATCTCAGGGTCCTGGGATCGAGCCCCACACTCACATGTGGAATTTAAGAAACAAAACAGATGAACAAAGGGGAAGGGAAAGAAAAATCAAATAAGACGAAAACAGAGAGGGCGGCAAACCATAAGAGATGTTGAACTCGAGGAAACAAATTGAGGGTTGTTGGAGGGGAGGGGTTGGGAGGATGGGGTAACTGAATAATGGGCATTAAAGAGGGCATGTGAAGTAATGAGCACTGGGTGTTGTATGCAACTGACGAATGACTGAATTCTACCTCTGAAACGAATAATACAGTATATATTAATTAAATTGAATTTAAATTAAAAAATTTAAAAAAAGATTTCAGCAGATTTCTTATCAGAAACTGTGGAGGCCAGAAGACAGTGGGCTGATACATTCAGTGCTAAAAGAAAAAAAAAAAAAAACAACAACTGTAAACCAAATCCAATATCCAGCAAAACTGTGCTTCAAAAGTGAAGGAGAAATTAAGACATTCTCAGAAAAGCAAAAGCTGAGGGAGTTTATTACCACTAGACCTACCTTGGAAGAAAGGCTAGAGGGAGTTCTGCTCGGTGAAATGAAAGAACACTAGACAGTATCTTGAAGCCATTTGAAGAAATAAAGATCTCAGTAAAGGTGAATACATAGGTAATTATAAAAGCTGGTAATGTTAACAACAGTTTGTAACTCCACCTTCTGTTTTCTACATGATTTAAGGGACTAATACTTTTTGAAAATCATTCATCAAAAAGTTTGTATTATTGCAACTTTGGTTTGCAACTCGATAGTTTGTTTTCTAAGTAATTTGAGACATTAATGCATTTAAAGGAATTATTATTTTATGTTTTGGGGGACATAATTAAGAAGAATACGATTTTGTGGTATCAGAAAAAAAAAGGTGGGGACTGAGCTATAAAGGAGTAGAGTTTTTTTTGGTAAATTATTGAAATTAAGCTGGTATGAATTAAAATTAGAGTGTTACAATTTTAGGATGTTAATTGTAATTCCCATGGTAACCACAAAGAGAAATAGCTGTCGAATATACACAAAGAAAACAAGAAAGGGATTTAAATGTTTCACTACAAAGATCGACTAAACCAATCTGTTTTGATTACTGTGGCTTCGTCGTGAGTTTGAAATCAAGAAGTGTGAGTCCTCCAGCTTTGTTCTTCTTTTTCAAAATTGTTTTGGCTCCTCGGGATCCTTGAGATTCTATATGAATTTTAGGATGGGTTTTTCTGTTTCTGCAAAAAAAAGGTCATTGGGACTTTGATAGGGATTTCATTGAATGTGTAGATGGCCTTGGGCAGTATTGACGTCTTAACAATATAAGGAAATGGAATATCTAATAGACTTATAACTGGTAAGGAGATTGAATCAGGGGTCAGAACTCTGTTTGCATATTTCAAGTAAAGAAAGAAGAAATTTTAAAATATGAACATAGAATTCTGTACCCAATGGGAATATTTGAAAATGGAAGGTATGAAGACTTTCAGAATGGATGAGAAAATTCAACACCTGCAGACCTGTCCTTCAAAAAACTGTTGAAGAAAGTCCTCTGAGAGCAAGACGATATTAAATACAAATTAGGATCTACACAAGGAAGGACAAGAGCTTGCATGGTAGGGGCGCCTCGGTGGCTCAGTCAGTTAAGCGTCCATGTTCAGCTCAGGTCATGATCCCAGGGTCCTGGGATCGAGCCCCCCATTGGGCTCCTTGCTCAGTGGGGAGTCTCCCTCTGCCTCTGCCTGCTGTTCCCCTGCTTGTGCTCTCTCTCTGTCAAATAAATAAATAAAATCTTTAAAAAACCCTGTAAAAAAAAAACCTTGCACGGTACACATGACTTTTTTTTCTCATAGCTTCTTCTTTAATAAAGATGACTATTTAAAGTGCAAACCCTAACGAGGTGTTGTAGGGTTTGCGATATATGTAGAAATAAACACACACACACAAAGGAGCACAAAGCACAATGGGGCAAGTGGAATTTTACTGTCATAAGGTTCTTATACTAGGACAGTATTGTGTATATTATAAATACTTGAACAACCAGTAAAAATGTCAATAAATTAAAAAGACATGTCAAATAAACCAAAAATGCAGATTAAAAAAAACCTCTTTAAAAACTCAATCAATTCAAGAAAAATCACTAGCAGGATAAGAGTGCAGTGAGCGGGTGGAACACAAAGAGTGATAGAATGAATTTTAAAGCCAGCCATGTCCATTATTACCCTTAAAAGAATGATCTAAAGTTTCAAATGAAAAGGCTAAGATTGTTGAAAAACCACTTATAAATGCATTAAAAACATAATATAAACGACATACTATTATATAATGTAATGAGAACAGATTAACTTAGCAAAATATGTGACAGAGAGAAATTAAAGAAAGCTTAAATAAGTGGAGAAGTATACGATGTTCATGGACCCGAAAATGCAGTATTGTGAAGATGTAATTTGTCCCCGAACAGATGCGGTGTGATCCCAGTCAAAATCCCGGCTGACATTTGTTTGAAATGGACAAACTGACGAAAATTCGCCTGAATCCAGAATATATAAAATGCACTAGCAAGTCAACAATAAAACAGATAGAAGATTTGAGTGCTAATTCACCAAATGAAATATGAGATGATGAATAAATGTTTGAAAAGATACTCCACATCATTCTTATTAAGGAAATGAAAATTAAGACCACAATGAGAGAGTACCATGTACCCACTAAAATGGCTAAAATTTAAAAGCTTGACGATACTAAGTTGACAAGACTGTTGACCCTCTGAAATTCTCATGCGTTGCTGGTGGGGATGAAAAACAGTATACGTGCTTTGGAAATCACCTTGGTCATTCCTCAAAAGGTTAAATATGCATATATTTATCCTGTTTTCCATCCCATTTATCTACCCATTCTACTACTAGGTTTTTACCAAGAGAGAAGAAAACACACATCCACAAAGACTTGTATGAGAATATTTAGAGCCAATTTATTCATAACTCACCAACCGATGAATAGGCGAACAAAATATGGTGTATCCATACGAGGTAATACTACTCAATAATAAGGATATATTTATTTGAAAAGATTTTATGTATTTATTTGATCAATAATAAGGATATAAACAGTTGATTTTTGCAACATTGTAGGTGAATCTTAAAGTCATAATGCTGAATTAAAAAAAAAAGACAAACACAAAAGACTGACTATTGTATGATTTTATTTACGTGCAATTTGAGAAAAGGCAAAACCCTAGTGACAGAGAGCAGATCAGTTGGCAAAGGTTATGAATTATGGGAAAGGAATGACCACGAAGAGGAGAGAGAGGTTAGCAGAGCTATTCACATTGTGAGTGTGAAGATAACTGAAAAACTGTGTACATATGCCCAAACTCACCAGCTCGTGTGCTTCAAATTGCTACATTTTATTACATCTACATTGTCTCAATAAAGCTGATTTTATTTTTTTAAGACTTTATTTATTTATTTGAGAGAGACAGATAGCAAGAGAGAGAGCAGGAGCAGGGAGGAGAAGGAAAAGCAGACTCCGCACTGAGCAGGGAGCCCGATGCAGGGCTCCATCCCAGGACCCTGGGATCGTGACCTGAGCCAAAGGCAGATGCTTCACCGACTGAGCCATCCAGATGCCTCAATAAAGCTGATTTTAAAACATATACTTAAACTGCCTTCCAACATGAGTCCAGACTTTTGGGCATAGAAGATACAGGCTGGGAAAACATAGATTCCTCCAATATTTGATGCCCGCGGAGAGACTGCTCCCCTTCAGGAGCTGAGCAGAAGGCACGTCAGCTTTCCTCCTTCTGCCTCCCACTGCCTGGGTGACCTTGGAATAAGTCCGTTTTTCCTCCCTGTGTCTCAAAGACCCCATTTGAAAAGATGAGGTGGTTGGACCTTCAGAGAGTCAGACATAGTGACTCCACTCAGACTGGATGACCCCGTCCTGCCCGGAAAACAGGTGCCCCCTTCCCCTGCAAGTGGCAGCCCTTCTTCCTCTTTCCTGGAAATCCCTACTGCCTGGGCTCCGGGTGCAAGACCAGGAGTGGCTTTGCTCAGTCTGACCATTCTGCTCAGGAATGGCCTGACGCTGTGTGAGGCTGGTGCTTGCATTTCTGGGGACCTTGGGCCCTCTGGAAACCCTGCACACCTGTCACCTCCTTAGCCACTTAGCCCAGGCAAAGTGCCCCAAGGACAGGAGCACTGAGTCACCCTTGGCTAACTCACTGCCCTTCATGCAAATCCGTGCTAACTTCACTGCAAGAAGCCCAGAGCCCTCGTACCAGGGAACTTGCACATAATTGAAAATATCTTTAACACCCTATTGATGACTTTCCCCCTATTGCTCTGTGACAAAATGAAACAGTAAAAGATATCGATTTTTTCTGCCAGGGAAAGGGGGAGGAAGTCTAGGTCTTAAAATGAAATTATGGTTATTGTTCTCCTGGTAGCATTTCTTCTGTGCCGCCATGACAGATGGCTCTTTAAGTGACAACAGATTTGTATTTCATTAGGACACTTTAGTCAAAAGATCAATGATGCTCTCGGAAGCGCTGTGCCGGTCCACGGGGGCGGGTGAGCCTGGTGAGAAGCCCGCAAAGGTCCAGCTAAAATTAGACAGCTGCAGACAGAGGCTGGCTTTGCAATCACAGCTCATCGATTTCCAAAGCGATGCCAAAACCCAGGGAGTTTTATTGGCCTGCTTGTTCTGTCTTTGCGGAGAATGGCCTTCTCTAATAAAGTGGCTCTTCCTCTGGGGAAATGGAGCTCTTTAAAGGCAGGATTAATTTTTGGCAGAGTTGGGGCAGGGGGAGTCGTCAGGGCATTATGACTCTGTGTCCTCCCTCAACTCACGGCTTAGTGACCAGGCCTGCGCCATCCCTAGTCCTTTTGTGGGTCATCCTCCTCCCCACTAGCTACCGTGAGCCTGAGAGCGAGGGAGGGCATGGAGGGGGGGCCTCCTCAGACAGGGGGATGGCCCCCGAGAGGCCAGAGGGAGGAAAGGGCCAGCAGGTGCCCCCTGGAGGTGAGAAGCCCCAGGGGATGGAGAAGCTGTGAGAGGACTGGACTGCCTGTGCTGGGACACTTCCCCGGGTGACTGGGGGTCCACCGCCCTCAGTGATGGCTTTCCACCATAGAGCTGATTCATAATTATCTCATTCTTTTTTTGTCTACGTGGATATATCTTTAAATACTAACTTTAGGTTGAAATACACGTAAAAGTATCCTTAAAATAATGATACCATACCAATTAAATCACCCAACAGCACTCTATATTCCTTACAGACACATACATGGGGTGAAGGAATAAAAGCAGGTACAGAAGGGTATTCAGCTTCCTGAGAAGGGTTCACAGCAGCCTCGGGAGGTAAGCTTCTCGCTTCGCAGACCGCAGACTGAGGCCCCAGCTGTCAGGCAAAGTGCAGGGTCTGTGGGAAAGTGGCCCAGCGGGGTGTCAAGCCCAAGGTCTGCCTGATGCCAGAGGCATGTGTCTGGGCCCGTCGCTTCCGGATCAGCAGCTCCTTTCCTGTGCTCTCCTGCCTCTCATCCACCTGGCTGTGCCATCTCTTCCTGGCTTTTGCAGCCTCCGCAGGCCCACCTCACCCCTGCTGGACCCTCCTTCGGCCCCGCCCTCCCTCCGGCCCCGCCCACCGTGAGCAGGCAATGCCTCCTGGACCGTGCCTGGTTCACAAGCCAGCAGCGGCCTGTGGCACTGCCTGCCCTGTAGCATCCCTGCCTTTTTGGCGGGTTTTCTGATAGTTTTGAAGGCCACCGTGGCTGAGGGAGAGAAGCGCCAATCCGCTTTAGAGCACGATAGACCTGGGTTCAAATCCTGCCCTCAAGTTTTCTCAGCTTGATGACCACAGCCCTGAGAGAGTCAACAAGGCTGCAGAGAGAAAGCCATCCCCGGGGGCCTCAGCCCCCAGGCGCGGGGACAGGGTCAGGCGCAGGCTGCCGAGAGGCACTCCAGCATCGGCTGGAGGTGGGGAGGACGACAGCGAGGGGGAGTGTGGACGAGCAGTCAGAGCACGGGCTTTCAGGACAGGGGGCAGCTTAAGGGTTCAGAGTAGGGATTTGGGAACCAGACGGCCCGAGTTGGAATGGTAGCAAATTCATTTACAACTAGGTGACTGGGGGTCAGTCAGTTTCCTTCTCTGTGCCTCAGTTTCACCATCTGTGAACTGGAGGTGACCATTCACCATAGCGAGCGCTGGCAATCAGAGCACTCAACAGGTGTTAGCTGCTGTACGGACTTGGTTGGCCCTAGGCTCACACGGAGGCTCTGTACTTCCTGGCTGTGATTCTTGGGTTAGTGACTCACCCCCCTAAAGCCCCACCTCCCAGGGCTGCTGAGAGCGCAGGGAGGTCCCACGTGGGGAGGGAAGTGTCCCCCTAAGGGCTCGGTCCAGGTGTGGAGCCGCACAAGGCACCGGGGCGCCCCGAGAGGACAGCCCGCCAGCCACCCTGGGCCAGAGTCCTGGCAGGAGAGGAGGCATCTGCAAGAGAGATGGTTGGTTATTCCAGAAAGGACATGGAGGAAGGAAACATAAATCACAAGCCACTCTCCCAACTTTGTAAACATCATTGATTTGAGGCGGGAGTCACTCCAGACTACAGACGCACTGACTGATTGAGCCTGTCGGTGTGATCTGGGCTCCGCAGGCAACTGTGTTTGAACCTGCCCTCCTGGGAGGTCTGAGATGAAAAGCGTGGCTGGCGAGTGAGAGGCATGAGGACAAAGCTGCAGCATGAAGACTTCTGGGTAGACACCAGGAGGGACATCCTTTCTGCTGCTATTTATCAATTGCTGTAATATTTAAGGAGTCTAGAAACACTTCTTGTCCTTGTCCCTGTCCCTAATAAAGACACATCTTGTCCTTGTCCACCCTTGTCCTAATAAGAAGTGGCATTTGCTGAGTGCTCACAATGGGCCAGGCGTGGTTCTAAGCACTCTCACCAGTTGGCTCCTGTAACTCTCACAACGGCCTATGAGACAGGTGCTTTATTATCATTTCCATTTACAGATGGGGACACTGAGGCTCAGAGGAGGAAACCAAGTTAACTGTGTCAAGGTCACAACTAATAATTGGCCAAGCCAAAATTCAAACCCAGGCTTGGTTCCAGAACCTGTTCTCCTACCCATATTGCATTCCTTCTCTTTCTCTCCTTGTTCATCCATCCATCCATCCATCCATCCATCCATCCATTCATTAGTCATTCATTCACGTATTCATTCATTCCTTGTCCATTATGGAACCCTGCTGGGACCAGGACTCCGGGTGCCCAAAGAAGGAGGCCCAGGCCCTGTTGCGAGCAGAGATGTCCATGGCACCTGCCCAGGTGAGCTACACTCCCCATGTGGCACCTGCTGGGTGGTTCTCCTCCTTTCTCTCTCTTTTACCTGTGTTCCCGAGCTGCTCCAGAGAGGCCTCCCACGCGCCTTTGCCCCACCTCCCAAATGGTCCTCCTGTACCAGTTACGCAGTAACCCCTGCCAGGCACATGGGAGGCTCTGAACCAGCCTAGTGGAGGCCGGGGTGTGGCTGGAGGATGGTGTGCGTCCACACTCCAGCCACATCTTTCTGGGCAGAGCAACTGCCCCATCCTGCCCACTTCCCAGCGAGGTTTTGAGGATCCAGGAGGGCACGAGCTCAAACGAGCAATTTGTAACCCGGGCAGCATGAACATCCACAGTCCCTGCTGGGTAAAGTCTTCGAAGTTTTTTCTTATCTTTCACTGCTCCTGAGGCTGCTCCCAATGGAGGCCAGATCCCTGGAGAATCCATTGGTGCTTCTTTGCCGAGTAGGTTACTGTGGGTCTGGGAATGCAGGATGGCCCACAGGAAGATGTCACGGGGTGGGGGGGAGTGGCAGCTCGTCACCCAGTTCCCTGAGCCACAAACCTCCTGGGTCTGCAAGATCGTTTGCTTCAAAAACAGTAATTGTTGTAATACCTGTCAGCCCCGCCCCATAGGCCACCTGCCCTGTGAGACCAGCTCACGGAGCTGCCCTCTGAGTCTGAAATTGGGCTCCTCTGGCAGCTCAGGGTCTCCCTGTGGATGGGAGGGAGGCATTGTGCTGTAACAGTCAGCACAGAGGGCTCTGTACACCAGTCAGAGGGCCGGACCTCGGGGCACATCCCTCAACCTGCTCTAATCCTCATGTGATAGGCCCAGCTGCGGGCCCCAAAGATGTCCGTGTCCTGATCCCCAGACCCTGTGAAAATGTCACCTCACATGGCAGAAGAGACTTTGTAGGTGTGATTAAGGACCTAGAGATGGGAGATGATTCTGAATTATCCAGGTGGGCCTAGTGCAATCATAAAGGGTCTTATACGAGGGAGGCAGAGAAAACGATTGAATCATTTGGAAAAGGACATATGATGATGTAAGCAGAGGTCAAGGCCAGAGAGAAATTTGCAGAGGCTACGATGTTGTCTTTGAAGCTGGAGGAAGGGTCATGAGCCGGGGAATGCGGGCCGCCTCTAGAAGCTGGAAAAGGCAAAAACTGGCTTCTCCCCTAGGGCCTCCAGAAAGAGCCAGCCCTGTTAACGCCTTGGCTTCAGTCTAGAAAAACTAATTTTGGACTTCTGGCTTCTGGAATCATAAGAGAATACATTTGTGCCGTTCTAAGCCACTAAGTTTGTGACGCTTTGCTATAGTTACCATAGAAACCAGCATACCCCAGTTTCTTCATCTGTAAAATGGAGAGAATAATGTATTCTTTAGGGACTGATCTGACAGTGATGACAAAGGGCAGAGTGCACGGAGGTCGGCTGTGAAAACAGCAGTACCGTGTGACTTCCAGCGACCATCGGGGCTCTACCTCTCACGAGGTCTGTGACCTGGACGAGTTGTGTCATGTCTACATGGCCATTACAAGCCACTCATCCAGCCCAGAGGGGACCAAGCTCCCTCTCACCTCTGGCCCATGCACCTGGAGTGGCATCCTGGCCCCGCCCCCTGGTTCACTGTCACTGATCCTTCAGGCCACAGCTTGGACACCATCTCCCTTGGAAGATGAACCCTCCAAGACGGAGCCAGTTGCCCTTCCTCTGTGCTCCAGAGACACACACCCAGGGCATGTCCTCTTGCAGCTCTTACCGGCGGCAGAATACATAAAATAATCATCTGGCCCTGCTCAGCACCGGGCCCCGCTGTGGTGTGCATGAAACATGGCCTTGACCTTGTGGAAACCCAGCCCGGTCTGTTGTGATCACCTCCTCTCAGCTCTGCCTTCTCTCTAGACTGTGTTTAGTGGCTGGGGGTATGAGGCTGGAGGTCTCCCTCCCAGCGATAGAGCGCTGAGCCCAGCACAGAGCAGAAACGTAATTGTTGGGGGCGCCTGGCTGGCTCAGTTGGTAGAGCATGCAACTCTTGATCTGGGGGTTGTGAGTTCAAACCCCATGTTGAGTGTGGCGATTACTTCGAAAAAAAATCATTTAAAAAGAGGAAAAAAAGAAATACATTTGTTGAATGAAAGGAGTTTGATTTGGACAATCTTCTGAGATGCTCGCCCTGTTAGAACATTCTAGCTGTAAACAATGTCAGAGATGACCTAAAAGAACGGACACCCAGAGAGGGAGAGTGACTTGGCCAAGGCAGGCAGAATTGGAAGCCAGTGGTGGATCGAGTGAAAGACACGTCTACTCAAAACCTTGGGGAGGAAGCTTATTTGGAATAAGGGTCTTTGCAGGTGTAATTAAGGATCTTGAGATGAGACTAGTCTGGATGAGAGTGGACCCTAAGTCAAATGATAAGTGTCCTTATAAGAGACTGAGAAGGAGAAGACACACTCACACACACACACACACACACACACACACACAAGGAGGCCACGTGGGGACAGAGGCAATGATGGCGGTGACGTGTCCACAAGCAACGTGTTGACAAGGGCTGCCAGCCATCCCCAGAAGCCGGAAGACGTGCACGGAGCAGACTCACCCTCAGAGACTCCAGAAGGTACCAACCTTGGCCACACCTCGCTTTCAGACGTTTAGCCTCCAGACCCTCAGAGGAGAGGCACCAGGTTTGTGTTCATTTGTCCCCCAGCCCCAGGACACGAACCCCAAATCCGCCCTCTTCCTGCCCACGCCCGCTCCTATAGCACCTCGCCCGAGCCTTAGAGCAGCCGCAAGTCTGTCAGCACGAACGCGATTTATTTTCCTCTAAAGGGTAATGACTACAGAAGACACGCAAGTGTTTATAAACGTGTTAGAACCACATTATCAGCACATAAAATGCAGAGGCATAAACAGAGGAGCAAGGCGCCAGCCCACCGGGCAGGGATGGGCCCACTCCGCGCGTGCCCGTGCTGGGAACGTGTTATTTATGGATTGAAAGACGAACGGGGAATGCAGCTTGTTGAGATTCTACCGCGCGTCTGATGCAGCGACGGGCAAATTATAAATTCTCTTAATCGACCCACAAACCATGTGGAGGAGAGATTCTGACTCCCAAAGCCCAGCTCTGTGTCTGTCCCGAAAATATCTGCTGCAGAGTACCCTCACCTTACGGACAAGGAACTCCAGGTTCGGAGCGGTTAGGTGGCTCAGCCGAGGCCTGCCGTAGAAGCCCCTCAGGCTCCCAGGTCAGACAGCGAGGGCTCACCGCAGTGAGCGGAGTCTCGGTCTCCCCATCTGTGTACGGGGACCATGGCCTCTGTCCACAACGTTGTTTTAGGATTAAATGCCCTGATAGGCGTTGAGATCCCCCCACACACACACTCTCTTACAGCACAGAGAAGGGGCTCAGTGGGTGGCGAGGAGATTGTTAGCCCTGGGTGGAGCCATGGTTGGAACTCGGATCACCCCCTGAGGCAGAGCTGGCCCTTTCTGGCACAAATCAGACACATGCATGCAGCCCCAGATGCTCGAGCTGGGGCGGCATGGCCGGCTGCTGAAGCTAGGCTCTTCCTCGCTTGCTTCCAACCTGCTTCTTAGCTGCCTTGACAGGGAGCGAGCATCCAACCCTGACACACAGTTTGGCCCCAAGCTGACTCTTCCAGTCATTTCTGAGCTCCTCCACTTGTGCTTATGGTCCAGCAGGTGCAAGGGAAGTGTCGGTGGCCAGCAGGGACTTTGTAAGGAGCGGAGCCTTGGACGAGTACCAGTCGAAGAATCACAACATGGGCTCTAGTATTTTGGAGCACAAAGCTATGTATCCCTCCAAAGGTGACCATTCCCTTTTGAGAAAGAGCTTCTTGCTTGCTGGGGGGCCTGAGTAGAGGCTAATGTCTGAACACGGCACATCAGGTGACCCTGAGACCTGAGCGTCTCATCATGAACCGGGCGCTGCAGGCCCACCCAGCCCCAAGTCTGAGTGTGTGAGGCAGCAATTCGACATCAAAGCGAAATGGAAGATGATGGACGGGGCTCCGGCAGGTCAGAAGGTGCAGGTAAGTAAGTTATGTGAGCGGGTCGCTCAGACCCCTCTGACATCGCCACCTGCCCCTCAGCCCCTGCCTGGGGCCTCATGAGGAGACAGAGACACCTGCCAGAGTTTTCTGACTGGGTTCCTGAAGGAGGGCGAGCTCAAACCCGGCTTGTGGAGGAAGCCGCATGCTTCCATCGAACATTATGGCCACAGCAGCACAGTCTCACTCAGGAGGACTTTTTTTTTTTTTTAATTTTTAATTTTAATGATTTTTTTATTATATTATGTTAGTCACCATACAGTACATCCCCGGCTCAGGAGGACTTCTAAAGAAAGACAGTGGAGAAAAAGTCTTCCAGCTCAGCTGAGCTCTGGGTGCCATGTTTGGTCGCCCACATCATCTGGGCCTGAGGTGTGGATCGACACTAATCCCTGGGCACTTGCTCATGGTTCGGCTAGAGGATCGGTGACTTAGAAGGAATGGGATGGAGGATTTGTGACAAGGAAGTCTGGGGACAAGGTATATGGAGGGACTTCTCAGTGTCATCCCAGACTACGGAGGTATAAGGTCCCATTTCACTTAAAGGGCGCCCAGTGCAGAGAAGACTCTGAATGGTCATCTGGACATAACGATGGGCCTGGTGGATGTCAGCAGTCTCCCTCCATCCCAGGACTTTGTGTGGGATATTTGTGATGTCCCTGTGCTTGCTCAATGGGCTGACAGACAAAGTGATCATGGTGACAAGGAAGAAGGCTATGCATGGATTTAATTCAAAGGACGTCCTCTTACTGAGGAAGACCCGGCTAGCTCTACTACTGAGTACCTGGTCTGCCCACAGCAGAGGCCAACACGGAGCCCCTGACATGACACCATCACCCAGGCCAAATAGCTAACTGCCACGTGGCAGGTTAATTACACCAGACTGCCTGCAAGATGGAGGGGCCGGGTTCACCCTCCCCGGAACGGACACATACTCGGGACGTGAACTTGTTGTTGCCATCCATAATGCTTCTGTGAGCACCACCATTCTTTCCCTCACAGAATGTCTTCATCACCATTCTGGTTCTGCATGCCGTTGCTTCTGATCAAGGAACTCGTGTCACAGCAAGGGAAGTACAACCATGGGCTCATGCACATGGAATTAGTTGGTGTTTCCATTCAGCCTACCACTGAGAACCAGCCAGCACATGAGGAAGGTCAGAGTTTAGTGAAGACCCAGTTATGGTGGCAGTTGAAAGAAACATCTAGAAAGGATGGGGATATAGATATTGAAGAACACAGTATATGCTTTGAGTCAGAGACCATCATATGGTGGAATCTCGTGCCATAACCAGAACACATGTGTCCTGAATTCAGGAGGTGAAAGTGAGCCTAGTTCCTCTCACTATCGCCCCTCATGACTCACTGTGTTAATTTGCTGCACCTGCCATACAAACTACCACATACTGGGAGGCTTGCACAGAGATTAGAGGCTGGAAGTCCAAGAGCAAGGTGCCAGCAGAGCTGGGTTTCCCTGATACCTCTTTCCTTGACTTACAGATGACGACCTTCTCGCTAGGTCCTTACACGCATCCCTGGTGTCTCTTCCTCTTCTCATAAGGACACCAGTCTTGCTGGATTGGGGACTCACCCATATGACCTCATTTAACTTTTATTACCTCCTTCAAGGCCTTATCTCCGAAAACAGTCATAATGAGGGTTAGGGCTTCATCATATGAATTTGGAGGGAGCACAATTCAGTCTCTAACAACCACTCACAGAATATTTGCTTCCCCTTCTGACTTCTTGAGCTCTGCTGGTCTAGAGCTCAGAGACCCCAAGAAGGGCAGATGCTTTTCTAATCAGCTTCCATTGCCTCAGAAGACGAAACGGCCACCTGCCTCTTTGGGGTTTCTTATGTCATGGACTCAACGGGAATAAAAAGGAGCTACCGCACTTAGAGTGATTGACCCCAGTTGTCAAGAGGAAATTAGTTGGACACCACACCATCCGGGACGAAGAGGGCTGTGTCTGGAGCCCAGGGCATTCTCCGGGGCACGTCAACTTCTTCCAAGTCCCAAAGCAAAGGTTCATGAAAAATAAGGCAGCAAGACAAACAGGACTGCTGAGGACACAGACCCTTCTGGAATGAGCATCTGGGTCACTCTGCGAGACAAAGAACCCCCGGCAACTGAGGTTCTGAGGGAGGGCAAAGAAAATACGGAGGGGGTGGTACAAGGGGAATATCACAAATCTCCCCCATGCTCCTGACCACCTGCAGAAAGAGAGCGCTGTGAGCAGTTTTGCAGACTTTCTCTTTGTACCCGTTATGGCTGCATATTTATGATATATGTTGCATATTATTGCATACATCTGTATACATTGTATGTTATCACATATATTTGTGTCAGTGAACGATAACCTTCTCTCTCATTTACCCTCTTCTTATTTTATACGCAATTGTTCGAGGTTAACCTTACAATGTAGCCTCCTGGGAACCGAGTACTGTGGCTAAATTTAAGGAGCTATGACCATAGTCAGCAATGGAAACAGTGAGTGTCAGGTCTTTGTTGCCTCCTCATTTTGGGGAAAGAGTGAAAACCCCCTCCCTGGTACGAAGGATGGTGGCACCCTGTTAGAAGGACATACAGAGCAGTCTCCCTTTTGTGGGGAAGTTCAAGTATGTGTAAATGGATGAATATGTAGATTTGAGTGGCAGGGGGGGTAGTCAGCGCCGGGGACCCACCCTTCCTTGCTCTGCGCTTTTTTTTTTTTTTATGATTTTATTTATTTATTTATTTGACAGAGAGAGAGACAGCCAGTGAGAGAGGGAACACAAGCAGGGGGAGTGGGAGAGGAAGAAGCAGGCTCCCAGCGGAGCAGGGAGCCCAATGTGGGGCTTGATCCCAGAACTCTGGGATCACGCCCTGAGCCGAAGGCAGACGCTTAACGACTGAGCCACCCCGGCGCCCCTGAGCTTTGATACTGAGGCTGAGGTCTGTGAGCATTTCTCCTTCCCCACATCGGTCTTCCTCCATATCTGGCCCTGGAGGGACACTGTCATGCTGTAGCAAAGGAAGCTGCTTCTCTTCCTGGTTATGCTGGGTCACCCCACTTCCCATGGGATGACCAGTGGCGTTCACTGTCCACCGAGTCCCTCTGGCGCCCTTGTGGAGCACTTCCCATGGACCACCTCTGATCTCCCCACAGCCTCTTGCAGGTGTCTCATCTCCCTGAGTGGCTGACCGGACAGAGGCGGATCCCCTCTGGTCTGCAGCCTCTGGCAGGTTCTTTGACCACAGCTTGCTGTGTCTCTGTGCAGGCGCACCCTTGTGGACAAGGTCTGAATCGCAGCCTAGATTTGGGGTGGGGAGAATCCTCGAAGTTCTTGGCTCCTTCCTTGTTCTTTCTCCCTCAGCACTGGAGGGAGTAGCTGCAGTCTGCATCCCATACCGCGTGGTCCTCTCGGTCTCTGCTAGTGTTTAACCACCTTTATAGGTGAAATTATTTGCATTAAATTTTCCCTATTCAGATGGTGCCTTTCTATCTTCTGGTTGGACCCCAGTGAATTCACAGCATGATTCAGGCCAGCAGTGGGGGAAAGGTGTTGGTAGGAGAGATTTTGATCTCACACAGGCCCAGGTCCACTTACTCGTCAACACGGTTGATGGGGCATCTCCTTGGGGCCCCCGCGGTCCTCGGATTTGGGGACGTAGCTGTGAGGCAGATCCTAGAATCGCCACCATCTGGGGGCTCACAGTCGAGCCCAGAGTGAGAGAATCTAATTATCTGCGTGATTTTGAGGCCAGACTTTGTCTCTGAGAGTTTGAGTTTCCTTGTCTGAAAAATGTAAGCAATGCGAGTCATAGAGCTGTTGTGAGGATTTCGTGGGACACAAAACCTACAAATGGTTTAGGGCAGTGCCTGGCACATGCCAAGCACCGAATAAATCTCTTATGCTTCTTAATAAACCACAGAAAGATGGAGCGGAAGGGGACACAACCCACCCCCTCTTCCAGCAGAGGAGGACACAGACCAGAGAGGTGACGGTCACACAGCAAATTCGTGGCCGACTTGGTCCTAGAACTCAAGTATTCTAACATCCTGATGACACTCCCACACCTGGCATCTTTAGGTGTGGACCCCAGGCGGGTCCACGCGGACCATCCCGGCTCAGGTGGAAAGAGGGCTGAAGCGGATTTGACCTCACCAAGCCCCCAGTCAGGCTGAGCTGCTTCCTGAGTGTGACGAGAGCTGGGGCAGCAGACTCTGCTGCCAGCGGTGCCACTGGTAGCATGGGTCTGGCACAGAGTGGGTCATGGGGCCGCTTGTCCCCTGCTGGCCTGGCCTGGCCTGGCCTGCCCTGAGCACGGCTTGAAGGTTGGGTGGCACGTCCATCATCTCAGAGATGTCCAGATGTCCATGTGCTGAGCCCTCGGATACCGCTCTAGCAGCCACCCCTCCCCGCACTCCTGGCTCTCTCCCTCCTTGCCCCTGTGCCCCTCCTCCCATGGCTTTCTCTGCACCATTGTTCCCGGTTACCTCTCCTCCTTCCTCCTCTTCTTTATCTGCCCTTCCTCTTTCTTCTTCTTTACTGTCTCTTCCCTTCCCCCCTCTCCTCCCGTCCCTCACCCTGTTCCCTTCCATCCAGCACCCTCTTCTCCATGTTCACCCCCACCCACTCTCCCCTCCAACTGCTTCCCTCCCTTCCCCTCTCCATCCTCTGAACACTTCTGGCCAAAAGGAAAAGGCGACCTTGCTAGCCCGCCAGACTCCTTGCCCTACACTGCTAACCCCATCGGCTTCTAACTCACTTCACTTAACATAAACCCTCCAGGGTCATCCATTTGCAGGACAAAAACAGTATGATTTCACTTACAGGCAGAATCTAAAATAGAAAAATGAGCTCACAAAACAAAACAGAAACAAACTCATAGACACGAAGAACAGATGTGTGGTGACGACTTTCCTGGAGGTAATCACTTGGTAATGAACACAGATATCGAACTAGAATGCCATGTGCTGAAACTTAGAGAATGTTATAGCCAGTTTCACCTCAATTAAAAAAGAAAAGATAACAGGGACAACATCTACGGCCACTGGGTTTGCTGCCAGTAAAAAGAACACGCCCTCTCCCTGTAATTTGCTGTTGCCTTTGGCCATTTAGACGGGGCCTGCGCATCGCACTTTATCTCCGAGCAGAACAACGCTACCTAATGACATCCCACCGTCAAGCAAACAGTGTCAGTCCCCGCGGCCAGGAGCATTGTCAGCTCCACGTCCCAGCATCTCCTGCATCCGGAGGAAGGAAGGAGCCGCCTACGAGCCTTCTCCAGCAGGGGACAGGTGTGTCTGAGGCTCCCGGGGCGTCCGGAGAGAGGGCACGGCGCCTCTCAGCACTGGCCCAGCCCGTCTTCCCCGCCTTGGACAAGGTGGTGCCGAGGTTCCACGGACAGGGTGCAGGCTTGAGTCTGCAGAAGTGGGTTCACATCTGCCTCTACCCCTTCCTCACTGCACAAGCCTTCCCGGGGCTCTCTGACCCTCTGTTTCCTTCTCTGTACAATGGGGAGCGTGCTCCTGACTGTGAGGGCAAAATGAGCTGCACGAGAAGCCCCTGTGTAGTCCTGGGCACTTAGTAGGTGCTCGGGAGAGGTGGCTTTGTTCGTCCCCTTCCCCGTTGCCCAAACTCCTAAGGCAAACTAGATTCACACCACAGGGATGTGCTCCCTCTCCCTGCATTTCAGGCCGAAATGTGTTCTTCCTACACCTGGAGAACTCTTAGTCACCCCTCCAAACCCACCCTCAAATCTGATAGCTCTTGTGGCTCCTTCTCTGACAGTTTAAACCCCCTTCTCTGGCGGAATGAGTCTCTCCCTTCTCACTGCTACCGTCCTTGTCAAGGTCCTTTGGTGTCAAGAGCCAGCTCCAAGGAAGGGCTGTCTGACAATGTCTGCCACCTGTCAAGGGACCAGGGCAGCATCGGACCTCCCGGGACCTGGCGGGGGGGTGGGGAGCCCAAGGAATCAAGACAGCGTCTCTCCTTCCCCTCCTTTCACCGTGGGCTCATAAAAGACCTTGTCTCTAGTCTCTCACCAGACTGTGCTCACCTGTCATTAGGCATGCAGCTGGAAATCCACCCAGTCACACATGGCTTTTTGGTGGGACTAAAATAAAATGCAGCCGTGCAGTGACAGGGGCCTCACCCCTGGGCCCGTCAGTTATGATCAAAGGAGGGGCGGCAGCTAAGGAGTAAACAGTGTCCCATCGTCAGTAGGGCGGGTGTGGCGGCAGGTGCTCGGAGAGGCACCAGGCACACTCCGGGCCATGTCCCCGTACTTCTCAGGGTGCTCAGTGCACGCAGCTCTCGGCCCTCAGCTCACACAGCCTTCCTGCCAGACGGCCAGCTCCTCGTCGGAGCCCCGGCTTGTCCCACAAGCTGGAATCAGAGCAGTTGTCAAAAATGCTACAGGGAATGACCACAGGGGCAAAGAGAGGGTCAAAAGGCAAGCGTCCTTGTTCTCATGACGCTTTCCCTCTCCACTAGAATAGGCACGGCCCACTTATCCCTCTAGTTTGTCTTCTTTGGGGACGACTGTCCCTCCTGGACTCACCTCAGTCCACACACACTCGCCCCTCGTCCATCTACCCCCAACTTGTCCGCCCGGCATCCACTCCCTTTCCAGTTTCTTCCCCTCGCCCCACATGTCCTCTAATGCGCCCCTCTTACTAGGCGTGCAACCATCCGTCCAGCCATCCGTCCAGCCATCGGTCCAGCCATCGTATGTCCTTGGCTCTGGCCCCATGTGCTTATGCCTAAGAATCCCGTTTCCCCTCAAAGCATCCGCATCATTCCTGGAGAACATCTCGCACACTCCCTGACAGGACCGGTCAGCTTTCCGGTGATCTATTCTGTAGAACCCACGACTCACCATGACACGCACACATGCGTGCACGCACACCCACACACGCCCTGTGCAAGGTCAATGCTTCCGCAGGGCGCTGGAGTTTGTCGAGCACCTGCTGGGCCCCACAGCTGCCTCCCCTTCATACCGCTGCGTCCTGCCGTGCCCGCCACCCCCATCTGCGCGGAGCCCTGGAGAGTCACTCAGCATTGCACGGCAAGGTGAGGTCCCCAAATGCTGTTTGTGGTTGTGCCTGTGGTTGTAGTTGTTCTGTGGAAACGCCTTTGCACATGACAAATATCAGAAGAAAATGCAGGGGTGGGGGGAGATGAGGAGCAAGGCTATCCGAGGGTCTGGGGCACAGTAGGCACTGCGTAAACATCAGCTATGTGAAGGCACGAGTGAGTCGGGAGCTTAGGTCCTGTGACATGCCCGAAATAGATGCAAGGGACTACCACAGGCTGAAGTCATCCAAACAGGCATCTCCCGGAGGGCATTTTTTGGGGTAAGCGTTCTGCCCTCGCTTTCCCCTGGCCTGGGGAGAGACAGGGAGGTGGGGCCACCTATTTTTAGACCTCAAAGAGCCACGTGCGGAGCAGGAGAGCAGCTGGTTGGCTGCCAGCACCTAGAGTGTCAGGTGATCTCATTAGGGGAGGAGGGGACAAGGAGGGCTGCCACCTCGGTCCCTGACCCTGCCCAGAAAATGCAGGGTAGTGGCATCATGGGCAGCGTGCTGGCGTGCATTCACTCAGCCCCAGACATCGGAATCCACAGGGGAGGCGGCACGGGGTGAGCCCATGTCAGCCCCGGTATTATCCAGGTGTACTGCTCTACAGGCACGCACATACACGCACACACATACACGCACACACACACACATGTGCACACGCACGTGCACAGACAGAAATGTTTCCTCTTGGTGTTCACGCAGCCACAGAAATTTCCAACATGATTCCCATTGTGGAGAGGAGTAATCAACGCTCAGGGAGGTGAGTCACCGATCCAGAGTCCACGGCCAGCGGATGGCAGGGCAGGGACACAAGCCCATGTGCCTCGGACCTGTAACCACCTCACTCCAGTGCCTAAAAGACAGACCCACTCTCACCCCCACCATGGCACCTATCAGTCCGCTTTATGTTTGTCCCCTTGGGCACCTGCCTCCCCCATCAGACTGTGAAGCCCTGAGGGTGGACCCCCTATTTGTGTTCCTGCATTCGTCCCAGCTCAGGGCCTTAGGACACCCCACCCCCCACTGATACATAAAGGAGAAGAGAAGGGGGTACAGCCCACAGTCCAGGCTCATCCATATTTATCAATGGATGGAACTCAACGGGGCCTGGAGATGAGGCTGCATGAAGGGTGATAGGAGAAATCGAGGCAGGGAAAGAACAAGCCCAGGGCCCACAGTTCTAGTACATTCCCAGACGCCTCTGCCAGGTGAGCTGAGCTGGGCTGCGCTTAGCTGCCTATGTCGGGAAAACCGGAGCCACCTGTATGCCCGAGTCTACTGGACTCCGAAGACCCAGCAAAGGGCACGGCAGAGACATCAGCTGCGCAGTCAGATAACACAATTAGCTCTTTAATGAGGAGCCTGGGGAGTGTCCTGTGGACCGTGGACCCAAATCACAGTGATTATGAAGCACTAATCTCTTCAAAGGCTCATGAGTTCTCTGGAACATCACCAGGACAGATCAGAGCCTCTCGGTGCCTCTCCCACATTCCTTCCAAATCAATAGATGCGTAGTGGTTGGGAGGAAAACAAATCAGGGTGACCCGGGGTTGCAGAGAAGGCCCAGGGCCTGGAAACAGATCGATGGGGAGGCATTTGCAAGGATGAGACAGTGCATCCCTTCTGGCCGATAAACCCCCCAGGCTGGGTGATATTATACCCGTCCTCTGATCACCAAACCCACATGTGGGGTAGACACAGCCTTTGTCTGCGGGGACAGGGCCCACGGTGGCGCGCACCACCCCGGAGGCCACATTCCTGGATGGCCTGTGCTGGGGGCTAGGGGCAGGGACTGAGCCCGATGGGCCTGGGTTTGTATCCGGCTCTGCCATCACCACACAGGCAGCCTGGGCGAGTCTCATCTCCTCTCTGAGCCTCAGTTTCCCACCTGGGTGGGTGTGGGGGGGCTGCAGGGGTGGGGCAGGAGCCAGGCTCCCAGGTCCCTGAACAGGCTCGAGGTCAGGTCATTGCTGTAGGAGCCGTGGGGCCTCTGAGGGGCTCTGAGCAGCTGGAGGATGGGGACCCGCCTGCATTTCAAACAAACCCCTCAGCCCCTGTGGGTTGTGGGGACAAAAGGGTGACCTGCTGTGGGAAAGCTTAGACCCCCACAGCTCAGCAGCAAATATCCAGGGGTGGAGGGAGGTGGAGAGAGACCCACCAGCTGATGACGCTTGCCTGCCCCCATCCGTGCAGAAGAGCCTCCCGCACACAGGCGCTGAACCCCGCACCTCACAGCCACCCAGCACCCAGCACCCTCTCCTCCCTGCGTCCTCACAGCCCTGAGAGGTGAATGTCGTTACCACCTCCTTTCACAAAAGGAGAAACTGAGGCTCAGAGGAACCGCAGAATGGGAAGGACCTGGGAGAACTGGCCCACACCCATTTCACAGAGGGGGAAACGGAGGCCCAGAGATGGGCAATGGCTTGCAGAACGGAACTGTCTTAATGCACTGCTAAATGCCCCTGTGGTGGGTCCAGCGTGCACCCGAGGGTCAAAAAACAGGGGTTTCCAGTCTGCTTCCCTGGCCCCTCCAAGGCCACTGTGTCGGAGCTCCGGCTGGGAGCACCCTTCGAGCACCATCAGATGTAAGTGAAACGTGGATGGATGATGCCAGCCACCAGTCCTCCCAGTTCTGTGTGACCCCCAGCCGGCTGGAGCCCGTGGTTTGGCCTGGGTGTGATCTGAGCCTCTGGCTGACTCACAGCCTGGCCATCCTCCGCTGGCTCCCGATGCCCAGCTGTCTCCCCAGGCTTCTGAGGACAGCAGCCATGTTGGGTCCCCACCCCTCCCAGGACCCAGATCCCAGGGACAGGGCAGGTGTTGGTCTCAGCTCGGGGGAGTTGGGGCCTGCTGGGAGCGAGGAGGGCTCTCTGCTCCCAGGTCACACAGGGACCTGGAAAGTCCCACTGTCACTGGGGAATCCGGAGCAGGGAACAGGGGTGGTGAGGGGCCATGGAGCCAGGTCACGTAGGGACAGGCTGGGGGGGCTCTGGGGAGCAAGTCTGCTCAGGAAGGGCTGCCAGCGGCTGCCATGTGGGCCCCAGGGACCATGAGGACCGAAATGTTGCAGAGTTTGCAACCTCAGGGACAGTGTCCTCCAGCCCCACGTGCTCACAGCATGAAGGTTCCCTGGAGATTTGAAGGAGTCTCCCCATCCACACTCTGCTTACAGGCCTCATGTCCCCCCAGCACAGGAGGCGGTCTTTCCCACAAACACTCAGGGGCCACCTGAATCTTTCATCCCAAGGAGAGAGATCCTGTAGTCTCTGTCTTGGTGTCTCTGTCTCTCTGTCTCTTCCAGCCTTGGCACCTCACCCCTACACCCCGCCTGTCTCTCCCCCCTTCCCCCTCGTTCCCTCCCTCCTCCCCCTCATTCCCTCCTTCCTCCCCCCATGTATGCCAGGTTTATTTTCAGAACCTCCGAATCCTTCCCAAGCCTCTGACATTTACTCTTTGGAATTAGAAAATTTTCTTTCTCTTTCCTAGAGCAAGGCTGGCGGAAAAGATTTCCCTGGGGACCTACCTGCCCTTCCCGAGGTGAAATGCCGGGGGCAGAGCTGGGTTATGTCAGCCCGGCACCGATTGTGTCAACCAGCAATTATTAGGCACCCACTGTGCACCAGGCCCTTCTCAGGAACCACCACAGTCCGTGCATTTAAGAACCCTGCAGGCTTGGCGTTACCATCTGCACCTGGCAGGTGAAAGGGGCAGGTAAATCACAGGCTGGGGCAGGTAAATGACAAGTCTAAGGTCACCTGGCAAGTGAGAGGTGGAACAGGCATGAAACCAAACCTCTCGGGCTCCGAAGTCCATTTCCTTCCTCCGTGTGCTGCCTTCAAGGCCCATGGGAGCTGGGGCCCTGGAGGACGGGTAGCATTTGGGGGACCAAGAGTTTAGGGTACACGGCATCCAGGCAGAGGGAACAGCAGGAGCAAAGCATCCGCGTGGTCAATCAAGGATAGGGTGGGTGGAGGGTCTGATCCCAGAAGGAACACGTGCAGGACAGGGAAATTCCCACACCAGAAGATTAACCTAAGGGACCGCAAGGATGAGGGCATGCTGAGAGCCCGTATCAGGCACTGTTCTCAGTATTTTGTGTGCACTAACCCATCCATCCCCACGGCAACCCTATGAGACAGACACCATTTCAATCTTATTTTACAAAAGGGGAAACGGAGGCTCAGAGAGGTTAGGAAACTAAGCCAGTCGGCGGCACAGCCGGGATTTGGACTGTGACCCAGCTCCTGCTGCCGCACCACCCCCCTGCACAGCCTTCATTGGCCCATCTTCCGCAGCCTCACAGGCTGACCTTAGTGGTTTTCCGTGGAAGATGGGCCTAAGCAGGAAGATGGGATGGTCAGAGCTGGGGTGGTGTGGACCAGTCCGAAGGGGACGGAGAGCTATGTCATGTCCCTCAGGAGCCGGGGGGTGGCGGGGGGCGTGTGCAGGGCCACGAGTGCTTAATTCATCTCCCCCTGGCCACTTGGCTTCGCTCCGGTCACAAGGAAGGTGCTTGAGGATGACAGTAGCCTGGCTCTGGAAGTGCACCTGGGCGGGCGTATTTTCCCAATGAACTCTGCCCTACCCCAAGCAGGAGGCAGCCAGGCCCCTGCCCATGCTCCCTGTACCCCAAAACTCAGCAACTAAAGCAACACACGTGCTTTGTCTCAGTTTCTATGAGTCAGGAGCCCAGGTGTGACCCAGCTGGTCTCTCACCAGCTGGAGTCAGGGTGCTGGCTGGGGTTGGGTCTCATCTGAGGACTCCCCGGAGAAACGCCCCTGTTTCCTGAGGTCTGCTGGACCGAGAGTTTCATTTCCCTGCCCGCTGTTGGCTGGAGGCCTCCCTCAATTCCATGTTCATACACCTCTCCCACCTGAGAGCTTATCCCATCAAAGCTGGGAGCCTGCTAGCAGACAGAAGTCTCCATGCTTTGCCCCCAGTCATAGGAGAGGCACACCCCGGATGATGCCGTGTTCTGTTGTATAAGAAAGGGGAGGCGAGTACATGAGAACACAGAGACCAGGAGGTGCGGATCAGCGAGGGCCATGTTGAGGCTGCCTCCCACCTCCCGAGGTCCTTGGGAAAGGCCTGGCTGCAGGGACGGTGTGTCCCAGCCAGCTCCCCGCCAAACAGACTGAAGGCACTAGAGCTGCGTGCAGCCACAGCCAGGTGGCCCCACTGGACCGCATTGTCCCTTCGGAGAAGAACAAGATAGGGAAAGGACGGCATGAGGGCAGAAACTTCCTAAGCCTATGAAGGCTGCACTCTGGATGTTTGGAAGGAAGGCCAGCTGGATCCTGTCAGATGGCTGGGACCACCCTGAAAAGGATGGAAGTCGGTGGAGCAGTCATCCTTGCCGGAGAAGGGAGGCCGGCCAGGACACCGCCCATCTCTTGCTTTGGGGTGGTTTGCGGGAGAAGAGTAGGATCTGGCTCCAGGGAGAAGAGACACATCAATGCAAGTCCAGGCTAAGGAGCAGCAACACAGACCCAACAGCATTCACCCCCACTGTTGTTCCCCAGGATTCTGGTCCCAGGGAACCCCTAGGGCCTCAAGGATCAATGACCAATACGGGCCATTGGCCAATAATGCCCACAGGGACTTCCCCCATTTCAAGAGATGCTCCCGAGGGATGAGCTCAGTGGCTCCGAGGGACTCACCTGTCATTTCCTATCACGCCTTGTGGCAGATCGAACCCATTGAGATACGACCACCTGTGGAATAAAAAAGAAGCTCATCCCAGCATTCAAAGCCTTTCATGACCTGGACCCAGTATTCCCAGAAATCCCTATAGGTTTTCCAGACTTCAGACAAACCAACTGACAACCTCTCGTTTGACCGTTTGCTCACTCTGCCATTCATTAGCAAATATTAAAGGCGTCGCACCATGTGCCGGGCCCTGTGCTGGGTGTAAAGGGTCATTCTAGCTCTTACCTCGCCCCATCACAGAACAGTTCCCAACCATCTTCCCCCAGCACACCGTGTTCTCACCTCTGAGCCTTTGCACATGCTATTCCCTCAGACTGGTACACTTTTCCCCTCTTCTCTGGGTTTCTCCTGACTTTCTTTAAGACGCTGCTCAGATAAGAGTGCCTGGGTGGCTCAGTCCATTAAGCATCAGACTCTTGGTTTTGGCTCAGGTCTTGATCTCAGGGTTGTGAGATCCAGCCCCAAGTCAGCCTCTGTGCTCAGCACAGAGTCTGCTTGAGATTCTCACTCTCCCTCTCTCTCTGCCCCTTCCCCCCACTCTTGTGCTCTCTCTCTCCCTCTCTCAAACAAATAAATCTTAAAAAAACAAAGACTCTGCTCAGACATCCATTCCTCTAGGAAGCCTTTTGTGATCCCAGGCTGAATTCTTTCCCCCCATAGTTCACTCAGAGCCCCCAGTGCTCACCCCTAACACCGCCAATCAGCAGGTGGCTCTCCTCCATGCAGAGATTCAGGGCCCCAGGAGAAGCGCGGCCTGTTCCTGTCTCTTGGGAGCTGATGATCCAAGCAAGGGATGACTCTAAGCAGATTCGTGGTGGTTACTCATTCCCTGGTGAATTAAGTGACGGTGGAAGGGAGGGGAGAGCCAAATTATGTTTCTGAGGTGCTCATTATACACCAGGCTGCCTGCCCGGTGTATTTGTAGAATATTGATCTTTCACAGCAAACACATAGAGAAGTATTATCAGCCTTGCTTTGCAGATGAGGAAATGGAAGTTTCGACTGATTAAGGTCACACAGCCAGTGAATGGCCTCAGGCTCAGCCCAACAGCTCATGTAAGTCCCTGCCATGGGCCCTCTCGTGAATGTTGAGGGTGTATTCCCTGGTCAGTACCTCACTGATGGCAGAACGGCCCTTCTTCTTCTCGCCCCTCCTCTTAGCGAGAGCCCTTCTGCCAGGCCCTGGTTGGAAAGCTTGAATGTGATTTTTTTTTTTAAAGATTTTATTTATTTATTTGACAGAGACAGAGACAGCCAGTGAGAGAGGGAACACAAGTAGGGGGAGTGGGAGAGGAAGAAGCAGGCTCATAGCAGAGGAGCCAGATGTGGGGCTCGATCCCAGAACGCCGGGATCACGCCCTGAGCTGAAGGCAGACACTTAACCGCTGTGCCACCCAGGCGCCCCTTGAACGTGATTATTAATTTGGTGAGCTTTTGACACACGAGCTTGCTGTTTGTTTTCTGTTTTTCACATCTCTTCCTCATTCACGTTTTTCTTTTTCTGCCTTTATGAATTATTGATTACTTCTCTGATTCCATTTAATCTTTTTTGTTGGCTTAAGACCTATTTTTGTCTTGGTATTTTCTTTTTTTTTTTTCTTTTTTTTTAAAGATTTTATTTATTTATTCGACAGAGATAGAGACAGCCAGCGAGAGAGGGAACACAAGCAGGGGGAGTGGGAGAGGAAGAAGCAGGCTCATAGCAGAGGAGCCAGATGTGGGGCTCGATCCCAGAACGCCGGGATCATGCCCTGAGCCGAAGGCAGACGCTTAACCGCTGTGCCACCCAGGCGCCCCCTGTCTTGGTATTTTCGTGGTCACTTTAGGGTTTATACTAGGCATCCTCACCACCATGTATCTTCGGGTGGTATTACATCACTGCACGTTTAATGCAAGAATTCTGTAAGAGTAGCGCTTGCTGCGGCAGGACATACACTAAAATTGAAAGGATACAGGCAAGACTAGCATGGCCCCTACGCAAGGATGACATGCGAATTTGTCAAGTGTTCCATATTTTTTAAAATTTTGTTTAGCCACTTAAAGAAAATATGCTTATGACACGACTTGCCTCGAATCCATCCCAAGTTGTAGCTTTGTTTTCCAATTAAAAGATGACAATTTACACACTCCCCCCAAAAAAGAATTCTGTAATAGTGTACTTCTATTTTTCCTTTCTAGGGTTTTAACTTCTCCGTATGTCATAAATCCAACAGTACGTTGTTGTCATCGGTCTTCAAACGTTCTATTATTTTTTACAAAGATGTAAATAGTAACAGAAACTATTTTATGTTAGCCTGTGTAATTTCTCTTTCCAGCACTCTTCATTCCCTTGTGAGATCCATCCAGTCTCATTTCTCTTCCTCCCAAATGACATTTAACATCCCTTGTGGTGTCAGTCTGCTGGTGATTTACTCCTTCAGGACAGAAAAAAATTTTTGAAAAAAAAATAGCCAAAAAGATTCCAAATTCAATGGAGAGTATAAACCCACAGGTCCAAGGCGATCAACAAATCACAAGCACAAAAGATGGAAAAAACGACACTAGGTCACATCATGATCAAAGTGCTAAAAGCCAGTGGTAAAGAGAAAGCCTTGAAATCATCAAGAGGGAGAAGAAAGACACATTATACAGAGGAACAAAAATAAGGATGACAGTGTATTTCCCCTCAGAAACAATTCAAGTGGGGAAAGAGTAGAGAAATGTTTTAAAACACTGGGGGGAAAAAACCCTCTTAGACTAAAATTCTAAACTCAAAAGAATATCTTTCAAGAACAAAAGAGGAAGACTTTTTTTAAACATATAAAACATGAAATATTCATGGGATTTGCCTTTTCAATCTTATCTTTCAGAAATCATTGTGTCTTCTTTGCTTGAAGACTAACATCTGAAAAATCATTGTTTTGTATATGTTTTTTAAAGATTTTGTTTATTTATTTGACACAGAGACAGCCAGTGAGAGAGACAGCCAGTGAGAGAGAGACAAGCAGGGGGAGTGGGAGAGGAAGAAGCAGGCTCCCAGCAGAGGACCCTGATGTGGGGCTTGATCCCAGAACGCCGGGATCACGCTCTGAGCCGAAGGCAGATGCTTAACGACTGAGTCACCCAGGTGCCCCTCTTTTGTATATTTTTGTACTGTTTTTTAATTGTTTCGGGTAGAAGGGTAGATCTAGTCCCTATTACTCCATCTTGGCCAGAAGTGGAAATCATAGCTGTAATTCGATGTGTATTTGTGTGATTTTTCTCCTGCTGGAGCCCACATTCCAGGAGGGAAGGGACCATGCCATACCTGTTCTTATCCGGGCTCTTATTCGTATCCTCAACACTTGGCAGAATGTTTGGCACAGAGTAGGTTCCCACAACTAAATTCTCTAAATTTCCATGTAGTTGCACTTGGTTTAGTGAATCCCAGGGCTATTTCATGATTCTCCATGATCTGGGAGATACTTTAGAAGATCCAAATTAAAATAAGAAAAGAGCCACATACCAGGATCAAAGTTGAGAAAGATCAAACGAGGAGAAATAAGGCCCCAGGAAGGCAGAAAGCTAGAAAAGACAAAAGGAACCCAAGTCTTTCCCCCTCCCATGGCCTGTCCCACCCCAATCCCCTAAAACACTCCGTTTGCTCATATCCCTGGTCTGGCCAGCCATTTCCCACCCAGCGCAGCCCAACCCACTCCCACATATTCTCCACTTCTTCCCTTAGTTACGGAACCTCAATTTCAATTGCATAAAATAAAAACTATATTTTCCAGCTCTCCCTGCAGCACGGCACAACCATCGGACAGGTTTCTGCCAACGATATGTGAGTATTCCTGTGTGCCAGTCCCAGGCTGTGTCCTTAAAGGGAAAGGCCATACTTTGCATGACTCTTATTCTCCCTTCCTACTGGAGGGGATGTGGACGGGGAGTTGAGCCATATTTCATAAAATTAGTAAGGCCAACAAATGAGAAATGACAAGCAAAACGTGGGTGCAGGCTGGGTCCCCAAGACTGTGGAGCCACCTCATGAGGCCCCAATAGCCCATTCGAGAACTGGTGTGTGAGAGAATAATGTGATTCTGTCTTGCATAAGCCCCTATGAGTTGTCTTATTAAGTGATTCTTGATAGTGCTCAGAACCAGGCACTTGGCTGTTTTTCAGAGAAGGTGAATTGCTCAGAATAGCCTATGTCCAGGAGAAAAAACATCTAATTTTGTCTTGTAAATTTAGGTCCTCTAGGGCCAGGGGATCTGGGGCAATTTGATTAGGAAAGAACATCGTGTCTGTGGCTTTGCTGATTGGATCCTGGTGGGTTCCTGTTGGGGCTCTGACTGCAACAGAACACGCAGTGAGAAGGAGGTTAAAGCTGGACATAGGGAAACGGCCCTGCTGGCAACCTCCCCTTTCCCTCCCTGTCCCCTGTCTAGGCAGGAGTCATTCTTAGCGGTAGCTTACTCCCACTGCCTTGAGTTGGGCACGCCATCCACAGAGCAGGGGAAAGGGGAAGGGAGGGAAATTGATGGCACCCCTGATGGGGATGATGGTTATGAGTGGCTGGCGTCCTGCCGCCACCCGGCACACCCACGGGGAGAACCCTCCTGCAAACCGTTCAGCGATCGAGTCCTCCTTACTACAGGGCACACTCAGCCCTCACCAGATAGACCTGATATTTAGATAAAGGAGTAGATGGGGGGACTTAGCAAACACCTTCCTGAAATCTAATAGCAATAAATGAGAAAAATGGAGCAGCTCACTCCAGATAACCAGCGCCAGGGAACTAATTAATGCCACTCCTGTCTGGAGCCGGGACGCTGGTGGCGGAGGCACCTGCCCAGGTCATTCATCAGCCTTGATTTATGGACTCGTCGAGAGCCGCCTGCACATCTCCTCCCCTCCAGTTTACTTGAAACACTTTTAGCTAGATTTTTTTCAAGATTATTGATCTGTTCTGCCACTTCTTAAGGCAGGTGGCGGCGGGGGGGGGGGGCGGGGAGATGAGCACCGCAGTGGGTGGCACAATCAAATATTGATTTGCCAACAATGATCCAGAAAAAAATCGATCCATTCAAGTGAGCCAATTGTTTCCAACTGCCCAAAACCAGGGAGTCTTGGTTTCCCATGCAAATCCTTGGGTTCTTGATATTGCATTCAAGGCAAGGGGCGAGCCCACTGCCTGCACAGGGAGGGAGGAAGGCTGCAAATAGGAGAGGTGGCAAGGCTCAGTTTCTTCATTGGTAGAATGGGAATAAGGGGAGGGCTGCATCGTGTTCCCTGGATGCAAGAACGAAAGAAGGTATTGAATATTAGAGAAAGGAACAGGGTGCGCCAAACCACCCTCCCGCCCTCCTGTGCTAATAACATCAAAGCTCGCCGGCCTAGAAGAGCACAACAGCACAGATTACAGAAACAAAGGGGTGTTAAGAGGTCATCCTGCTTTCAACCTGGGAAGAGCACATAGTCCTGATTTTACCGGTAAGTCAGCCAAGATGCGGAGGTCATACAGCAAAAACCCCACGCAGACTCTTGTGCAACAGCAATGCCCCAACCACACAGCTACGATCCCTGTGCGCCGGGCACCGTGCCATGGGCTTGCATCGTGTCATCCTCCCAGCAGCCCAATGAGGCAGACACTGCAAGCTGCATCGTCTTACATGTGCGTGCGCACACACACACGCCTCGGTTTCTCATTTCAAAAGAAATACATCCTTGTTTAAAAAGGTTTTATCAATAGGGAAACTCATTTCAGCCAGGAACAATAAAATAAAAATTCAATATAACTACAATCCTGTCCCAAGGCTTCAGATCGCCCAATAGCAGAGACACAGGCAGGTTATACATCAGGGGAGTGAAGGGGATTGACAGACAAAGCCAACTGCAGGGCTGATCGGGGTATCGAGAATTGAGAAAGTCACCCCGCTCCTTCCCTCCCTTCTCCAGGTGTAATTGAGATGTGTTTCCACAAGCTACTGCTAACTTCTTTTTACCATTGTTTCAGAAACCGGTCACCCAGCACACTGCAGGCATCCTTGGGGGGGTCCTCCACAGTCCCGGTGCTGGTAACGGAGAAGCAGAGTGGCTGCTCCTTCTCCGGAGCCCCCACCTGCTCTGACTCCAGCAGAGCCTCTGGCTTCCCCGTCACCCCGGGAGACCAGAGACTCCTCTTGGAGTCTGAGCTCGTGGATGGATTGACGGACAACACAGGGGATCTTGCCAATCTCTCCTGGCAACTGAGAAGTTCTTCCAGAGCTTCCTCTGTGAGCGCGGACGGTGCTGTTTCCTTCCGAACACAGCCCTTCACCTTCCTCGCTCTGCGCTCTGCGGGGCCAGGCACAGGGCTCCAAGCAGCTGCGACCCCAGGGAGGGGCTGGTTCACCGCAGAGAATTTGAACTGACCACGTGCTGAAGGGCTGCCTCAGACCAGGAAGGGAAAGTGTTTACAAATCCAAATCCTTTTCTGTGGGTCCCTGGAGAGCAGAGCACTTCAGAGGAGCCTCCGGCAAATCCCTCTGTACACCGTGGAATCCCCTTCTGCCGTGACCAGCCCTCCACACACACACATACACACACACATGCACACACACGTGTGCACGCACACGCTAATACATCCACACAAATACGCACACACGTACAAATAACACACACCTACACTGAGGAAGTCATATACACTCGCTGGGGGAGAAAAGCCCTCAAACAGCACAAAACTGTAAAATGTTAAGCTTCTCCTTGATCATCTCTCCACGTCCTCTCATCTAAGACACTGACTATTAATATTTGGGGGTGTGCTTACATTATAACTGCTTAGATTAGGGATGTCTCCCTGCTCAGCCTCAGATATGATTTGATTGATTTTTTTTAAATCACAATGAGTAGGAAATTTGAAGATGCACAAAGACGGGTTCGTCTGTCCCCATTCCGTGGGACGTGCAGGGCCACACGCTGCTCCTGTCCGCCTCCCAACAGGCAGGGATGCCACGTTTCTGACTGGCCCAGCATCCGCATTGACTCAGGGCATCTCGTGGTTGCTAGGGGCTGGGCTTCCCTTCAGCAGAACCTCTGCCTGCAAGATGGCGGCCCTTCTGGGGGATTGGACACTGATCCTTCTCCTGACCTCTTCAAGCCAGAACTTGTGGCCATTGGTGACATCCAGTCACCACTTTTGCCTCACTTAAGGCACCATTAGACACATTCCATGTTTTAGTGAAACTATTCAGAAGGGGCAAACATAGTATCTAAAGAGAGGAAATTCTAGAAAGGATCATGCTGTCCTCTGTCTTGTCTTCGCTCTGGGCAGAGATGTAGAGTTTCTTCTGGGGAGGACTCTTGGGAGCCTACAGAACTTTGTACAAGAGCCAGAGATGTTGTCCGTGGCTTGGTCATTCCAAAGGGAGGCGTGAACCCTGAGGGTGTCTGGGGAGGACGACCCTGGGCTGAGGAACAGCAAGCCCAGGAGCAGAAGCAGACTTGGTAGGTTCGAGAAAAGCAAGAAGGCCTGCATGGTGGGAGCAGAGGGAGCAGAAAGGAGAAGAATGGTCATGAGGTCAGTGAGGAGGTGGGGGTGGGGCTCTCCGTAGATGTAGGGCTGGGCAGTTCACTGTAAGGACTCCAGATTTTTCTCTAGTGAGAGCACTGAAAGGTTCTGAGCCAAGGAGGGACATGATCTGACAGAGCTAATAGGATCCCATGAGATCGCCAGGAGGAACAGTCTTGCAGGAAGCGGAAGGAAGTGGAGCGAGCAGCTAGGGGCTACTGTGATCATCCAGGATGTGACGGGGCTGGGGAACCTGGGAGGGGACCGTGGAGGTGATGAGAGTCAAGTTCTGGAATTCTTTTGAAGGAGAGCCAGCAGGTTTGTGGACAGATGTGACACAAGGTGTGAGAGGACGGGAGGGGTCTAGCCTGACCCCAGGTTTCTGGCCTGAGCACTGGGAGGATGGATGGCATTGCATGCACTGGGACAAGGGAGGGACAGGCTGGGGGAACGGGATGTCAGTTGGGGACATGTGAATGTGAGATGCTGCCAGACACTCAGGGGGATGCTGAATGGTTGGATGCACCAGCCTGGTGTTCAGGGACAGGCCAGGCTCAAAGGTCAGTTTGGGGACCATCAAGGTACCAATGGCATGTGGAGGTGGGGGGATTCTGGTGGCGTCCCCAAGGAAGAGAGGGAGGATTAGGAGAAGAGGGCAAAGGATGGAGCCCAGGGAGAGCACGAAGTCTACAGATCGAGGGTCCAAGAAGGAACCAACAAAGGACACTGAAGAGGAGAAGCCAGGGAGGCAAGAGGAAAGCCAGGACAGGGTTTCAGAAAAAAGTCAGCAACTATGCCAAATGCCCATAGGTCAAGGGTCACTGGGAGCGGCCCCTTAGCCCAGTACGGAGGTCACCGGTGAGCTGGACAAGAGCAGCGGTAGTGGTTGTGAGGGAGTGAAGTCTGGGTTGAGAGAGACAAATGAGGGACGGCAAGGATGGTGACTCTTGAGGTGTTTCACTACACAAGGACACGAAAGCAGCAGAAGAGGGTTAGTTTTGTTTCTGAGTTTGCTGCTTTGAGATTGGAGACATAACGCAGCGTTTTACACTGATGCGGACGCTCCCGCGGAGAGGCATATTCAGGCTGCAGGAGAGAGGAAGGGATGTTGGTTGACACCCTTGAGCAGCTGAAAGGGAAAGTAATTTTGTGTCCAATGGCCTTTGAGAGTTCATGTTGTCAGAGGGTCTGAGATCCGTGAAGGGTTTCCCCATGGGTCCCCCAGTACGAATGCTCATCTTTCAAGAGTTAGCTGTGCACATTCGATTTTTTTTTTTAAGATTTTATTTATTTATTTGACAGAGATAGAGACAGCCAGCGAGAGAGGGAACACAAGCAGGGGGAGTGGGAGAGGAAGAAGCAGGCTCCTAGTGGAGGAGCCTGATGTGGGGCTCGATCCCATAACGCCGGGATCATGTCCTGAGCCCAAGGCAGACGCTTAGCCGCTGTGCCACCCAGGCGCCCCGCACATTCGATTTTTATGTAAAGTAGCAGCATGCTATTCGTATTTTTTCATAAAGTGTCTTTTTATTCAAAAATATGTGATGGGTAGCTTCCCAAGCCGGTGCACAGGCAACACACTCATTTTGGATCGATTAATCAATCCATAGATTGATTGAATATTAGATTACCTCAAATTTTTGCTATTAGATTTTTACAAAGAATGTGGACATCCCTGCAGACGTGAATATACACCCTTGAGTATTTCAGAATGACCGACTCCCAGAAGCGAACTTACTGGGATAAAGGGTACGTCCATTTTGAATTTTGACAGACGCTGCTTCAATGTCATCCACTAAGTTTACCCCGGGGAACATCGACTGGCAGGACGCAAGAGAGGGCATGTCCGGGCAGGGGAGAGGGCATTGGTTTGGGTTTGGACTTGCGGTAGCAGACTCGTGCAGGTGGTTCAGCCTGAAGGTGTGTCGGGACCAAACCCTGAGAGCTGCTCATCCCCGGGCTGCGGGAACATGCCCGCCTGGCTGGTCCGGGGGCTGGAGAGGCGGAGAACTGGACGGGGACAGGGAGAGCCGGCAAGCAGGGGGCAGTGGCACAGGGCTGGGGAGCTGTGGGGTGCCCTGGGACAGGGAGTCGGGGCTTCGGCTGGTCCCACAAACCACTTCTGTGGGGCCCTGGTGAGGGGTTGGCCTCTCCCTGCGCGACCATAGCAACTGAGCCATGCGGGTGCAAGGAGGGGACAGATAGGAAAATGAGGTTGTCAGTGTTGGGCAGAGACAGCGGGCAGCCCACTGACAGTCACCCTCCTCTTCTTCCTCACTGACCCAATCCCCCTTTTGTTCATGGATGACAATTTCCCAGCTTAAAAGCCTTATACTCGCCACAACAGTCAGTCCCGTGACACAGCTCGGGGCCCTCAGACCAGGCGTTGGCGGGGCTCGCCATGGATCCCGCACCGCCTGTCCTGAGAGGGGCCCCATGGCCTAGGGGGAGCAGCTGGGACCTCAGGGGCGATCACACACACTGAGGGCATTCAGGGGGAACAGAGGAGGAGGCCAGGCCCTGGGGCATCTTGCAGCTGCTGGCCCTTCATCCGCCCCCTGCCTCATTAGGAAGAAAACCTGATTTGTTTACACCTGTTCGCCAGGCTCCCCTTACTCTGTGGAATGCCGTTCCTTTCTGTGTGAGCGGCTGTGTGGGGTGACAGCAGACTGACCTCCAGGAAAACAGGCCCCCTCCCTCTTCACCACTGGCCAGCTGTGAGGGGTCCAGGCACTGGACCTCTCTGAGCCTCCGTCCCCCATCGGTAACAGGGCAGAACTCCCAGGATGCTAGCCTTGCAGGAACAAAGGACGAGAACATGCCACAAACTCTAAAGGCTTCTGTCCTGGGAAGCGGGGAGGTGGGGGCTGGTCCTATCTCTGACCAGGCAGCAGCTGACCTTGGACATCCCCTGCCCCTGCTGCTGTCTGGCCCTCTGCTGTCTCATGTTTAAGTAGGAGAGTGGATGGATACACTTTGCTGCAAAGGGCAACACTGTTCAGGGGAGAGGGGTCATCAGTGTGTAAGTGTTGACTTCAGGATGGCTGGTGGTCCCACCTGGGGCCACGAGGCCCACAGCTCAGGGCTGGTGCAGGCAGCGAGGCCAGGGGTGTGGTGGGAGACCATTCCACTGGGAGCCGGGAGCCCTTCCACTGCATCGTTCCTCCTGCCTTGGTCTGTTCTTCCTCTCCTGGGCCTCAGTGCCCTCCCCTGTAACATGCAGGGTTTGGGCTGGACAGCCAGGAATGGTCTCATCATCTCTCATACTCTTGGAGTTAACTTTGCTGTTTCAGACCAGGAGTGAGGCAGGGCCAGGTGGCAGAGGTAGGGGTCAGCTATCAATCAGGAGAGTGAAGAACCCCAGGATCCCCTGGGAGAGGTCTCCAGCAGGGCCCAGCTGGATGCATCAACTGAGACATCATCTGTCCACTCATGAGGAAGGATGGACAGGGCCAGGGAGGTAATGAGGGAACCCTTTACTGCTTGCCCAGGGCAAGATGGACTGTGGACCGTGCTGGCTGGTCTGCCTGGTTTCAGTGACAGTGAAGCTCCTCTTGCAGAGAATTCTCTGTAACTTGTAATTCAGAAGTGGCTCTGAGCAGGTGGAGGCCTGCCGGGACAAGTTCTCTCTAGGAACACCTGGGTCTCCCACTAATGAGCTGTGTGACCTTGATTTAAAGTCTATTTTGATTTCAAGTCTGTTAGTATAGCCATCCCTGCTATCTTTTGGTTTGCTGTTTGCACTGAATATCTTTGTCCATCTTTTCACTTTCAAACTATCTGTGTCCAAAGTGAGTCTCTTGTAGACAGCATATAGTTGAATCATGTGTTTTTATCCCTTCTGCCAGTCTCTGTCTTTTGAGTGGAGAGTTTAATCCATCTACATTTAATGTAATTAGTGAGAAGGAGAGACTTAATTCTGTTATTTTGTTATTTATATTTTATATGCCTGATAGCCTCATTTCACCCCATTACTTGTGTTGCTGTCTTCTGTGCATAGTTGATTTTTTGTAGTGAAACATTTGGTTTCTTCTCATTTCCTTTTGTGTATATGCTGTAGCTATTTTGTTCGTGGTTACCATGGGGACCCCAGCTAACATCCTACAGTTGTAACACTCTCATTGGAATGTATAGCAGCGTAGCTTCAATAATATACAAAAACCCTGTGCTGTACAGCTCCATCCCCACCCCCTTTCAATTACCGATGTCACGAAAGTACATCTTTGTTCATTGTGTGTCCCAAAACACAGACTAATACTTCTTGAATGCATTAGTCTCTTACATCGCATACAAAACAGAAGGAGGGGGCGCCTGGGTAGCACAGTCGTTAAGTGTCTGCCTTCGGCTCAGGGTGTGATCCTGGCATTCCGGGATCGAGCCCCACATCGGACTCCTCGGCTGGGAGCCTGCTTCTTCCTCTCCCACTCCCCCTGCTTGTGTTCCCTCTCTCACTGGCTGTCTCTCTGTCAAATAAATATATAAAATCTTAAAAAAAAAAAAAAAACAGAAGGAGGAGTTAACAAACACGGCGCTCACATAATATGTATGTTGGTTCTCTTGCTGGTGTCCCTCAGGTCCACCGGGCTGTGTTCACCTCTTTAAATGTCCCTCACACCCATTAATTCCCATGGTCCTAACTTCAAATTCACTGATTCTTCTGCCTGTTCAAATTGGCTTCAGAATCCCTCCAGTGATTTTTTTCATTTCGGCAACCTTATGCTTTTTAGCTCTAGAATTTCTTTTTGGTGTATTTTTATGTTTTCTAATTCTTTATTGCTATTTCCATTTTATTCACATATCATCTTCTTGTTTTTACCCACCTGCCTGTAGGTCTTTACCCATCTTGAAGATAGTCATGTAAAGGTCATTGTCTAGTAAATCTGCCATCTGGTCTTTCTCAAGAACAGCTTTTGTTTATTTTTTTTTCCCTTTGAATGGACCGTCCTTTTTGGCTCCTTGGTGTGCTTTCTGTTTCTGTTGTTGTTGGAAATGAAACATTTGAATCTTACACTATGGTAACTTCAGAAACTAGAGACTTCCTCCCCCTTCCCCAGGGTTCGCTGGGGTTTTTCATTTGTTTGTTGGATTTTTACCGACTGTCTATGTGCCAGGAGTCAGCCTGAGGTATAAATTAAGGTCTTCTCAGGGCTTGCTTAAGCCTGTGCCTTCCCCTGGGCATGGAAGGTAACTTTCTGAATTCCTCTGTATACGCATTGCTTCACAATGTCCTTGTCCTTAAATGTCTGGCTCCCAAAAAGAGGAAAAAGAGAAAAATTAAGGGGGGGGGGAAATAAACCAGCCTTTCAAGTCTCCTGAAGTCCCTTCAGCAAGAGGAGGGGAGGCTTGCCACACGGGTGATGGGAGTCACAACAGCAGCTGCTCACCTCCGTGTCTGTACCCCCACAGTCACAAGCACATATACCAGCCGTCAGGGCAGAGATCTGGATATTTGGAGGACAGTCCTAGCGCCACTCTCACTCCCACAGGCTGCGTGCAGGCTGCTCCAGGAGCACTGGCATGGCTGCCTGCATGGGGCTGGGGCTGAGGGCTGGGTAGCCACTACCAAGCCAAGAGCTGAAATTAAGCAAAATTAACTATAGTTTATTAGCCAAGACTTCCTCTGGGGGAAGTTGGGAGACTTCTAAAGGACAACAGACTTCCAAAATCATTATACCAGATAGATTCTGCCAGTACTTTTTTTTGTCTAGTGGGAGAGAAGGATTTTGAGGGCTTCCTACTCCACCATCTTCCCCGGGGTTTGTTGACCTTGAGACAGTTACTCAAGCCCTCTGGGTCTCTGTTGCCTTGCCTGTGAAAGTAAGGGGGTTGGATCAAGGATTTTGAAGATCCTTTCAACTCTCAAAGCCTGGGATTCTATACCTAGGATAATAGTAGTTCCAATACTACTGGACTATTGGGAAAGCCAGATATCAGCCATAATGCATAACTAGTTGCATTTCCCCCCTTTATTTTGTTTCTGTTAATATGCTTTCTTTTATTCCTTCCACCCCTAACTTATTAGAGGACATCTCTGGGTTTCTGTGGCCTCATTCGTTTTCATTCTCTTCCTGATAAAGCCGGACCCTCCCCACTCTCAGCCCTGTGCTTGGGTGGGACAGACCTCACTCATGAGATGGACTCTGATCAGCCTGAAGCCAGTCAGCGCATTCTGACCCCGTGTGATTTCTATGGTGCAGGACTGGAGGCTGCAGTCTCTTAGTCCAATGGCCCAGGACTTTTGATTAACCTTGAGGGAGAGAATTTTTTTCTTCTCTACTGGACCCCAGTCTGAACAGAAAACTTCTGGCCACTAGGGTGGGGATTTGAGAGGGGTCTTGCACAGGGGAGAGATGCTAAAGGATGAAGAAAGAAGAAACAGGTCCTGGTGGAATCATTTGAGCCCCTGAATCAAGCTGCTCCTGAAGCCTGCCCTGTCTCTGAGCTTTCCTGTTTGTATAACCCAGCAAGTCCCTTCCGAGCTCCAGCCGGGTGGCCCTGAGGTTCCCGTCACAGGAAATGAAGGAGCCTAACGGCTGCCTGCCCTCCAGCACCTAAGTCTCCAAGCTGAGACCAGCACAAAACTTTGCTGCCTCAGCTTCTCCCCCCGGGTGTGAGTCAGAGTCATCTCCTGCTGTCCCTTCTCTCCATTCTCCTCCCTCCCATGGAGGAAGCTGCTGAAACCACCCCGTAATGGCATCTCCAAGGGCAAGGGCGCATGATCCCCAGACTCTAACGAACCGAGCAGCCCTGTCCCCACCCAGCCCGACATCATGCAGGGACCGTGAGGGCTGCTGTGTCAGCACTGCGGCTGCCTGGGCTCTTTGTCTTCCTCTGGCAGAGGCGGGTGTGAGCCGGGAGGCCACCGGTCAGAATTAAAGCTGGGGGCAGAGAGGGCAACCACACAGAACCCCGAAAGTCAAGGCTCAATGTGGGAGCCGTCTTAGACACGACCTTGTTCTGCAGATGTGCGGACTAAGCCCAGAGAGGCTGAGTGACTTGCCCCAGGTCACACCATGGTCAGGAGACTGAGTCGGGTCCAGAGCCCAGATATGCCCATTCTGAGTCCAGTTGCTCCTTCTAACCCATCGAGGTATCCCCCAGGATTAGACCTGTTTCCTTTCCAGTCCCCCTAAGACTTTCTCCTTCCCTTTGGGATTCTGGAGAGATTCAAGTCGAAGCAACCCTGCCAGAGAATCCTTGCTGTCTCCCTGAGTCTGCATGACACTGGGCATTCCCGGTCTGCTCCAGATTTTCTCAGCTCTTCCGTCCGCGGGTCCTGAGGCCATGGATGCAGAGGGGAAACAGACGCACACTGCAATGGCGGCTGCACGGATCCCCCCGTCAGAGCAGAGGTGTGAGCTCGGGCACTGCTCTGTTTCTCGTATCTCGTGTGTACGGTTCCTCACCTAGAGTCAGGATCTCCCCCTCCCAGCCCCCACAGTAGGACACCCCTGCCTCTCTCTGTCTCGCTGCTGGAAGGCCTGGACGACCCTTCTGACCCGCGGTCACCTGTCCCCGTCTCTCTAAATGCCGAGTCTTGTTTCCCATCCCCTGGGGCTGGGCCTTCCTCCCTGCCTGGGGGGAGCCTCGTCCAGATGCTGCTGCTCCACGCCAGGTGCAGCCCCGTGTGGACCCCTCCTGCAGCCCCGTGCAGGTGCAGCCCCGTGTGGACCCCTCCTGCAGCCCCGTGCAGGTGCAGCCCCGTGTGGACCCCTCCTGCAGCCCCGTGCAGGTGCAGCCCCGTGTGGACCCCCTCCTGCAGCCCTGTGGTGCCCAGAGCCCCCTCGGACAGTGGGCGATGGGAGAGTGAGGGCCGGAAGCCGGGCCCCACATCACCCCCTACCCAGCTCAGCACGTCATCTGCGCCCCCAGCTCAAGGCACAGCCGCTTCCTCCCCTGAGCACCTACTGTGCGCCCGCCCTGCGGAGAGCTTCCCCTCCCCTGGGACCCTCGCAGGCCCTGTCACCAGCTCTGCCTTCCAGGCAGGAAGCTGGGGATCTGAGAGGTTAAGTCACTGCCCCAAGGTCACCCACCTGACCCTAGGCACCCCTAAGGGGGATCCACACCCGTCCCCACCGTCCCACTGGCCTGTCTCCAAGGAAGTGGTTTTCGGTAACCTCCAGGCACCACCCCACGCGGCTGTCCCCTTCCTAAACCCTTCCTGCCCGTTGTTCACCTGGAATCACCCCATTGATCCGGCCAGGGAATGTCAGAGTTCATCTCTGGTATCGGAGGTCAGGACTGTGTAGACACGTGTGAAAGGCCAGCCCTGCTACCGAGAGGACTGCGTGACTGCTGGTCACCCTGCTGTGTCTGCAGGAGGCCTCCCTGCTTCAAACTTTGTGTCCATCACAGGCCGCGCTATGATCAAAACTGGTTTGTGGAGGTCGGGGGGCTTCAGAAGAAGATCTCAGAGGTGGGTGCTGGGCTTGGGGAAAAATGTGTACATTCATATAGCTGTTTGGGTAAAAAGCAAAGAAAGTGGTCATGAAAAATTGCACGCGGGATTGGAGCCTGCCCACTGCCCAGGGCTGCCTCTGGCGGGAAGCTACGGCTGTCCTCAGTGGCCCCGCCCTGCCAGCCCGGGCACACAGGCCACTCCGATTTCCTGCCCTCACCTCCCTGCAGAGTGGGTGGGTGGGAGGAGGAAATGGAAGGTCTTCAAAGGAAAACTTGTGGGGTGGGGAGTATGGAAAAACCGTGGAGTTTGGAGTCCAATAGAACAAAATACGAATCCGGATTTTGCGACCTGCCAGCTCTATGACCTTGGGCAAGTCACTTTGATTTTTTGGGCATCAGTTCCCTCCTTCGGAAAATAGGGACAGTGATTCGCATTTGCTTAGAAATGCCAATTACATTTTCCTGCAAAGCTCCCCTTGCTCAGCCCCAAAGCCTGTCAGCTGCCCTCCCAGCCCCCACAGCTAATTAATAGGATTGGAGTAGACACCTCACCCAGGCTGGGCGAATCGGATTCTCTCCTTGAGAACTTCAGGGTAGGGTGAGGACGTAAAATCGATCAACCGTAAATCCATCCCGGCAGATCGCGCCGCCCCGGGGGAGAGACTACTATTTTGGAGTGCCTGTGAAGGGTCACAAGTGAGCAGAGAAGCCAGCTAGCAGGGAGAAGGAGAAGTGAGCATTAAATACTAGGCCTCCTTATCCTCAACCTTTCCACTTGAGTTCCTGGCATTGGATCTGGGCAACACTTATGAGTCTGTTCTACTGCATATGGCAGAAAAGTTAGTCCAAACGACTAACATTAAGCAAAAAAAGGAATTCGCTGCTCTAAGAAAACTTTCAGCGTCAAGATTGGTCTCGATCATGGCTCAAAGGGGTCCCCTGTAATGTCCCCCTGGCCAGGATTTTCCCCGTTTCTCTTCTGCTCATGCTTAGGCTCCATAGGACGTGTTGCCAATGACTCTAGACCACGAACTTCCAAGTTCAAGTGTAGTGGCAAAGGATGGCCCGAGTTCTTCTTTGGAAATTTCAGGGAAGGTCTCATTGCATCTCAGTGGCTCTAGTGGGGTCCCATCGCTGGGCCAGTAACTGGGGCCAGAAGAATGTGTCACAGGGATCGCTTGAAGTCTAGGTCACGGGGCTGACCCCTGAGCTGAGAGAAGCCAGTTGAGGACAAACATGTGTGACAAATGATGTGCTCTGTGTGGGCTGATTTCTCTTCCTCCTGGTCCCCAAGCTGGTAGGCTTTTCAAACAGCTCACTTAGGCTGGGATCTCACCTCTGCTCGCCAGCCACCCCATAGTCTGGCCTTTGGAGACCTTCAGGCTGGCGGCCTCCTCGCTGTCTTTGCACAGAGCTTGCGTAGGACAGACCTGGGTCTGGAACAATGGCCCCGTTTTTTCCCCTAAGCCTGAAATCACGGGTGGACTTAGGGCTCACCTCCTCCCTGAAGCCTTCCCGGAACCTCCTGGCCGGCACAGATAGGAGGGTTTTATGCTTTCATTATAGGGAGATTTTATAGAAAACTCTTTGCCTGAAATCCTGGTAACCAGGAGGCGGTGACTGTCAGTGGGCTTATTAAGGCTGGTACCCGGAGCAAGAGGATGGCAGGAACAGCTCTAGGACACGGGGACATGGGGTATAGTGATGCATGGGCAAGGTGGCCCTTGCCACGTAGCTGCTTGCAGCCCCATCTGGGCACTGCTGGGCCCACAGTGGTGAGCAAGAGGAGATGATGCCGGGTCTGGGGCATCTCTTGGAAGGCGCCCCCCCCCCGCCCCGATGTTGCCTGAAGCTGCCAAGCCCAACCTGCCTCCCGTTTCCCTTGGATGGTCCGTCTCCAGCCCCTCTGCCTTGCTCACAGAGTTACTGTCCCCAGTGCCCAGGCCTGTTTCCTCCTGACTGTGCCAGGGAACAATCCTCCAGCCCAAGCAGCATGCCTCACTCTGAACCTCTGGATAGAATTGTCCCCTGGCTCCTGGCTTTGTGACCCCACCCCTGAAGTCAGCCTCAGAACTGGGCCCAGCCTGAGCTGTCCCGCCTCACCCTTAGGGAAGAGACCAGGGAACAAGGACAGGGAGGACCTTATTTCACCCAAACGCTCTTGTGAGAGCAGCAGGGGGAGGGCAGTGGGGGGCATGGCTGCTTCTGTGACAGCAGAGCCCAGCATCAGGTGTACAAACCCAGGATGGGATGCTTCCCTTTGCGTCTCACGCTGCACTTACTTCCTAGATGGGAGGCTCAAGTCAATTAACCCAACCTCTCCGATTCCTAGTTCCCTCTCCTATAAGTAATAAATATTTACTTCCTTTGGAACTCAGTTTTCCCCTTCATAAACTAGAAAATTTATTTATATGTTCATTTGCTTCTGAGCTTGGCAAGAGCAGGGCCCGTGTCTCCCTGGTGCTCAGCTCATAGTCGGACCTCAATACAAATTGGATAAATACATGCATGGACACGGAATTGCTGTCAGCCTCCGCCACCCCAGCCCTCCTGGATCAGAAGTGCACCTGCCTGAGACCCCAGGGCAGGTCCGGAGTCCCAGTCCCTCCTCCCCTACACTCGTTTTGCAGGCCCTCTCCCCAGCCTTCTCGGAAGACCTGCACAGTCGCACCTGCTTTCCCTAAAGTGACAGTAAGTCCTGGTGGGATCATGGATCCGATGCACCAGCTCCGGGGAGAAGCTCCGTAAACGGGGCTCTGTCTTCTCTCTCTGGTCCAGGCTCAAGCTTCTGTGCCAACTCTTCCCCGGGGCAGGGAGCATACGAGCAGCTCTTGTCTGGCCCCTGGCTGGCCCCGGAAGTCACTGTGCAGCCCGCTGTCTGGGGAGCCCCGGGGCCTGGTTACTAGTGAAAGCCATCCCAATCCATTTCTTGCTCTACCACCTGGTGGTTCAGTCTTACACCGCCACCTTTCCAGAATCCCTGCCTGCTCCCCCAGAGCCCCTGGCTGCCTGTCTCTGGCCATCCCTTCCCTATGGGAAAATCTCCCTGAGGGTCTCCACGGCTCATTCCCCAGCTTGATGGGGCCCGTGAAATAAGAGGCAGAGAGGAGGTTGGGGAGGGAAGGTTGAGGGAAGAGTGGGACCCCTCCCTGCTTCTCTAAGGCAGAGCCGTCACCCCTGAGAGGGTAGATGACTCAGACATCCCCTTTCCTTGTGGGGCAGACAGGGGATGGGGTGGGGGGTGACAGGAGGGGGAGCATGCTGCCTCACCCAGCAGAGAAGCTGACCCAGGATGGAGTGAGCTCCGTGGCACCTGGGGTCCCTCTCCCCACCCACCAGATCTTTATCTCCCCTGTAGTTCATGCTTTTAGTGGGTTTTAGTCTTCTCTTGGTAAGAGTGTAATTCATTTAAGGTTCTTTGATGGTTTTTTTTTTTTGTTTTTTGTTTTTAAAGATTTTATTTATTTTTTTGACAGAGATAGAGACAGCCAGCGAGAGAGGGAACACAAGCAGGGGGAGTGGGAGAGGAAGAAGCAGGCTCATAGCGGAGGAGCCTGATGCGGGGCTCGATCCCATAACGCTGGGATCACGCCCTGAGCCGAAGGCAGACGCTTAACCACTGTGCCACCCAGGCGCCCCCTTTGATGGTTATTTTATTTCTCCCAAGTATATTCTGGATGAGAAGATCAATGCCCCAAAATTAGATCCATTAACAAGTGCTAAGCAGCCCGTCCCGAGAGGACAGGCTTCAGAGGACACAGGCTCAGGCAAGGCTGCTCTGTCGGGAGCTCTGGCCCAGCGCTCGCACCCAAGGTCAGGAGCCTTCAGTACTGAAATTCAAGTTCATTTTGGAGTCCAAACACGAAGACTGACTCATCAGGGGACTCTGTTCTCAACCCTGAAGGTATATCTGCTCCCAAGGCTGTGAATCTGTTGGTGAACAGCCTCGTGTGTTCCCCAGTCCCCTTTGAGGTGCCTACCAGGCCCTGCCCACACACTTGGGCAGTAGGAGGGAAAAAACCAAAATGCCATCTCAGCACTTCACTCCACTGTGGACCAGGAGGCAGGCCAGGGGACTTTCATCCATTAGAGACCTTTCTGGATGCACATAGGGGTCCTGGGAGGGAGGAGAGGGACGGGAAGTGAGAGACATTCCCTGTGTCCCCACCAGCAGGGGCTATGAGAAGGCAAAGGGGTCAGGTGGCCACCAGTGAGCTTCCAAGTGGGGACTTCCAGAGAGGCCCCCAATCCCAGTGTTCCATCTCTGGTGGCCTCGGTGAGGACGGAAGAGTTAACTGCTCCCGGAGCTCAGATAAAGCCCCCAGGACTCCCCGCCCACCCACCCTGTGATTAATTCAGCTCGGTAAAGTGGTATTTGCACTGGAAATTTAATCATCATTTCTGATGATAATGGAATTGAAAAATAAATGGAAAGTGTCAAGTACTGCATTGGGGGGGTGACCAAGGGACGCGGGGGGCCACCGCCTGGCTCCACAGTGAGTGGTTTTACAGGCCCGAGAAACCAGTCAAGTTTCTGGTTCCGTGATTACAGGATCAAGAACCAGGGATGATTGGGGGGCGGGGGAGTGTGGGGGATGGGACAGAGGGCGGCGGGGGTGCCGGAGCAGCTCAGACCGGCTCACGGAGAATTGACTGTTACATTTTAGGCATTTTCTCAGCCAGATGTTCAACACAGCCACAATTAAAAATGAAATGATGGAATCTTACAATTACATCAATCACATTAAAAACAAAGGCAATAAACATTCAAACTCATCAAATTCTAATTATTTTATCATATTTTACTATTATGTATGTGTTTGAGATTATTTACTCATCTGGTATCGGTGTGGCGGAGATACCGTATACCCCATGCTTCGCCGTGTCTCATCTGAGTTTTTCAGTTAATGACATGGCATTGGTAGTTTGCAAACGCCCGTGGTGGGAGCATTTACTCCACAGAGACTGGCCAATACCACGAATCAGGGGCAATTCCGAAGGCAGAAATCACAAAGGTAATTTGAACAGGGAAAATGTAATATAAAGAATCATTATCTAGTAAGAAATGATTGACTACTAAAAGGGATACAAGAGGATGTTAAAGCATAGAGGAATAGAAAATGTGGGGAGTCGCTTCTGCTGCCCCCGGGGCCGAGGAACAGTGCTCAAGGAGGGAGGCAAGAGCGCCCCTCTGTTCAAGGCCAAGATGCACGTTGTTGGAAATGGAACGACTGCAGCCCAGGGAATGAAGGAGAAGTTCACAGGCTAGAAATGGTCTACAGTCAAAGGGCCAAAGCCAGTAGGTAGGAAGCTACCCTGGGTGGTAATGTAACTTCTGGGAAAGAGCAGTCATGGGGTTGCTCTCATGCCCCTGGCAGCCATGCCATAGGAGCAAGAGGAAAAGAAAACCAGAACCTGGATGAGAAATCCTGTCTTCTTTTTTTTTTTAATTGTAGTAAAGTACGTAGCATAGATTTCACCATCATCACCATTTTAAGCGTATGGTGCTGTGGTATTAAATACATTTTTAACGTTGCACGACCATCACCACTGTCCAGCTCCATAGTTCCTTTCGTCCTGCAAAACAGATGCCCATTAAACACTAAGTCCCCACTGCCCCCTCTTCCCAGCCCCTGCAACCCCTGTTCTGTGTTCTGGCTCTGTCCTTGTGACTAAGTACCTCAGGTTTGTGAATCATACAGTATTTGTCCTTTTGTGACAGGTTCATCTCAGTTGGCATAATGTCCTCAAATTCATCCATGTCGCAGTAGAGGTCCTAATTTCCTTCCTTTTTTTAAGGCTGAGTGATGTTCCATTGTACATATAGACCATATTTTGCTTATCCTTTCATCCGTAGATGGACAATGGGCTGCTTCCATGTTTTAGCTCTTAAGTGCTCTGAATGTTAAGTGTACCAATATCTCTTTAAGACCCTGCTTTCTTTTCTTTCTTTCTTACTTTTTTTTTTTTTTGATACATACCCACAAGTGGAATTGCTGGATCATATGGTGATTCTTCTCTGGGTTTGAGGAGGCATCGTATTGTTTTCTCGTTGTAGCCGCTGCACCTTTTTACATTCCCACAAACAGAGCACAGGCTTCCAATTTTTCCACAGCCTCACCAACACTTGTTATTTTCTGGGGTTTTTGGTTTGGTTTGGTTTGGTTTTGGATAACAGCCATCCTAATGGGGATGAAGTGGTAACACATTTGGCTCTGATTTGCATTTCCCTGATGACCCGTGATGTTGAACATCTTTTCATGTGCTCACTGGCCATTCGTAGATCTTTGGAGAAATGTCTATTGAAGCCCTTTGTGCCTTTTTTAATTGGGTTGTTTGATTTTTGCTGTTGCGTTTTAGAAATTTTCTGTATATTCTGGATATTAATTCCTTGTCAAATATATGATTTGCAAATATTTTTCCATTCTGCAAGCTGTCTTTTAACTCTGTTGATATCATCTGATGCACAATTTTTTACAATTTTTCACAAAGCCCAATTTGTCTATTTTTTCTCTTGTTCCCTGTGCCTTCAGTGTCATGTCCAAATGGTCATTGCCACCTCCAGTGTCATGAAGCTTTTACCCTATGTTTTCTTCTTTAGTTCTAGGTCTCACACCTAGATCTTTGATCCATTTTGAGTTGATTTCTGTGTATGGTGTGAGGTAAGGGCCTAGCTCCATTTTTTTGCATGTAGATACCCAGTTTTCCCAGCAACATTTTTTGAAAAGACTATCTTGGCACCCTTTTCAAAAATCATTTGACCATATATGTGAGGATTTATTGCTGGGCTCTCTATTCTATTCTTTTGCTTTATATGTTGTCTTTACCAGTATCACACTATTTTGGTTACTGTAGCTTTGTAGTAAGTTTTAAAATCAGGAAAGGGGAGTCTGCCAGCTTTGTTCTTCCTTTCCAAGAATGTTTTGGTTATTCGGAGTTCCTTGCAATTCCATATGAATTTTAGAATGGGTTTTTCTCTTTCTGAAAAAAAGAAAGAAAGAAAGAAAGAAAGAAAGAAAGAAAGAAAGAAAGAAAGAAAGTCAGTCACTGGGGCTTTGATAGGGATTTCATTGAATCTGTAGACCACTTGGAGTAGTATTGACATTTTAACAATACTAAGTATTCCAACCCATGAATTTGGGATGTGTTTCCATTTATGTCTTCTTTAATCTCTTTCAGCACTGTATTGCGGTTTTCATTGTGCAAATTTTCACCTCCTTGGTTAGGTTAATTCCTAAGTATTTTATTCTTTTTCATGCTATTGTAAATACAATATTTCCTGTAATTTTCTTTTTGGATTATTCATTGTGGGTGTATAGAAATGCAAGTGATTTGTATGTGTTGACTTTGTATCCTGCTACTTTGCTGAATTTATTAATTCTAACACTATTTTTGTGTGAAATGTTTAGGATTTTTCTACATATAAGATCATATCATCTGCGTCAGAGATGATTTTACTTCTTCCTTTCCAATTTGAATGCTTTTATTTCTTTTTCTTGCCTAATCACTCTGGTTAGAACTTTCAGTACCATGTTTAGTGGAAGTGGCAAAAGTGGGCCTTCTCTTCTTACTCCTGATCTTAGAAGAAAATCTTTTAGTCTTTCACCAGCAAATGAGATGTTTGCTGTAGATTTTTCATAAATAACTTTTTTTCTTCTGAGGCAGTTTTCTTTGCTTCCAAGTGTGTTGAATGTTTTTATCAAGAAAGGGTGTTGAACTTTATCAAATGCATTTTCTGCATTAGGTGAGATGATCATATGTTTTTTTTCTCCCCCTGCATTCTGGTGTATTAGATTGATCAATTTTCATATGTTGAACCGTCCTTGCATTCCAGGAATAAATCCCACTTAATTGTGGAGTATGATTTTGTTAATATGCAGCTTAATTGGATTTGGTAGCTTTCTGTTGAGGATTTTTACATCAGTGTTCATTAGGAATATCAGTCTGTAGTTTTCTTAGAGTGACTGTCTGGCTTTGGTCTCAAGGTAATGCTGGCCTTACAGAATGATTTAGGAAATATTTCCTCCTCTTCAACTTTTTGGAAAAGTTTGAGAAGGATTGGCATTTGTTTTTCTTTGAGTGTTTGGTAGAATTCACCAGTAAAGCCATCAGTTCCTGGAGACTTCTTTTTTGGGAATTTTTTTTATCAGTGTTTCAATCTCCTTATTAGTTGTAGATCTATATAGAACTATATAGATATAGTTATAGATTAGTTATAGATTAGTTATAGATTAGTTATAGATCTCCTTATTAGTTATAGTTTTCTTCTCATCATGATTTAGTCTTGGTAGGTTTTGTGTTTCCAGGCATGTGTTCATTTCATCTGGGTTATCCAATTTATTGGTGTGTAATTGTTCACAGTATTCTCTTATAATCCTTTTTATTTCTGTAGAATTGGTAGTAATGTCACCACTTTCATTTTTTTATTTTAGTAATTTGAGGCTTGTCTCTCTTTTCTTAGTCCATCGAGCTAAAGGTTTGTCAATCTTTTCAAAATCTAACTTTTGTTTTCCTTGATGTTCCCTATATATTTTTTTAAATTTTCTAGTTCATTGGTTTCTGGTCTAATACTTATTATTTTCCTCCTCCTGCTAACGTTGGGTTTAGTTTGTTCTTCATTTTCTAGTTCCTTAGCTGTAAAGTTTGGCATTAGATCAGAGAACTGCTTTTTTAATGCATTTATAGCTATTAATTTCCCCCTGAGCACTGTGTTTTGCTGTGTCCCATAAGTTGTGGTGTGTTGTGGTTTTGTTTTCTTTCACCTCTAAATATTTTCTAATTTCCCTTGTGACTTCTTATGTGATCCATTGGTTGTTTAAGCACATGTTGTTTAATTTCCACAAATTTGTGAATCTTCCAGTGTTACTTTTATTATTGATTCCTAACTTCACCCAGTCATGGCTGGAGAAGGTATTTTGTATGATATCTGTCTCTTTAAATCTACTGAGACTTCATGTGTGGCTTAACATATGGTCTATCCTGGAAAATGTCCCGTGTGCACTTGAGAAGAATGTGTATGTGGTTGCTGTCGGGCAACACATTCCGTTTATGTCTGTGGGATCTAGTTCCCAACTGTGTTGAATTCTCTATTTTCTTACTCATCTTCTGTCTGGTCGTTCTACCCATCATAGTCTCCAGCTATTATTGTAGAATTCTTTCTCCGTACAATCCTGTTGGGTTTTGCTACCTATATTTGGATGGTCTGTCATTAGATGCATAAATGTTTATAATTATCATAACTTCATCCTATATTGAACTTTTTTAAAAAAGATTTATTTATTTATTATTTGACAGAGATAGAGACAGCCAGCGAGAGAGGGAACACAGGCAGGGGGAGTGGGAGAGGAAGAAGCAGGCTCCCAGCAGATGAGTCTGATGTGGGGCTCGATCCCACAATGCTGGGATCACGCTCTGAGCTGAAGGCAGACGTCTAAGGACTGCGCCACCCAGGCATCCCAATGAACCTTTTATTAACATATAATGTCCTTCTTTGTCTCTTGCAACCTTTTGTGATTGAAAGCCCATTGTGTTTCAGTGTAGCCACCCTTGCTCTCTTTTGATTACTATTTGCACAGAATATCCTTTTCCACCTCTCACTTTCCATCCACCCTCTTTTATAGCCTTGCAGTGTTTCCCCAGCGCCCCCTATTGACAAGGCCTAACACTGCACTATCACAGGGGCAAAGAGGGAAATTTGAGCTAAGGGGCAATAAATTGATAATAAGCACAGCCTCCTAATTTTCAGAGCATTCATAGAGAGGTCTTTTCTAAAGACTCTGAGTTCTAGAAGTGGGCAGAGTTCCAAGGCCTCATCTGATGCCAGAATCCACTTAATAAAAATAAAACACTGATGGTAAAAGCATGATCAGCTCCCCGGCAGGCATCATGGGTAGTGTATTACATATACTATTTCATTTAGTCTGCGTGATGAGCCGGTGGGGGCAGATAGCATTATTTCCCCATTTTACAAATGAGGAAAACTGGCTGAAAGAGGTGAAATTGTTTGTCCTTAAAAAACACAACAGCTGTTATTCCGATCCAGGTCATCCTGCTATTACATCCTCCCACAAAGAGTAGCTCATGACGACTCATGCCCCTTAAGGATGGGGAGCTTATTGGCTCTCAAGGCAGCCCATACCATCTTTGGACACTTTGTTTAAAATCTCCTTCAGCCCACACTGAGGGCAGGTACTCCCTCTTTCCCACAGCAGCCTTTTTGTACATGAAGAGATTTCTCTCACCTTGATAGGGCTTTTCCTTCCCCGTGTTCAACAGCCGGCCTTCCTTCAGCATTCTGCACCATGCTCTCCTGACCAACCACAGGTTTGCGCTCTCCATTGTCGTGAAAAGTTGGACGCAGTTCTCCAGCGACCGGTTTCCCAGAGCAGGGCCCCACTGCCTGCCTTTGCCTGTCCTGAAGATCTAGCAGAGCCAGTGAGATCATTCCTCTGGGTCTTGGTTTTCCTCTCCTATAGTTCTAGGGCAAAAATATATGTCTAGGGGCGTCTGGGTGGCTCAGTCGTTAAGCGTCTGCCTTCTGCTCAGGGCGTGATCCCAGAGTCCTGGGATCGGGCCCCACATCGGGCTCCTCTGCTGGGAGCCTGCTTCTTCCTCTCCCACTCTCCCTGCTTGTGTTCCCTCTCTCACTGGCTGTCTCTCTCTCTCTCTGTCAAATAAATAAAATAAAATCTTAAAAATATATATATATATATATGTCTAACTGGGTTCCTGAGAAAGGTCCATAAAATAACACATGAGAAAGTACCTAGCACAGTGTTTGACAGAATAAAGATGGAAAGAAACTAGATCTAGTCCACTGATATATGGAGAAAATCTGGGGATGGTTCCTAGTCCTACTGTGGGGCAGAGTAGAAACTGGAATCTGGGTTCCCTGATACCTAAACCTGACCCATCCTCCCTCTTAGAGGCAAGAACCAGCCTCTCTCCTCATGGAACCAACAGTGAATTACATCCAGGCGACCCCACACGAGGGTGGCCCCGTGCCCTTTCTCAAGCATCAAAGACACCGGAATTAATCAGGCGTGACATTCACCGAGACAGCCGTGGCGCCACGAGCAGCCCCTTCCCCTCTGCTTCCCCCCCCCCTTCTCTCTCCCTGTCTCTGTGATGATTCCGCATGCTACCAAAATTGAGCACATTTGCAGAGAGTTCCTAACGGCCGGCGCGGCCCCTCTGAGGACTACTGTGCATTCCCTGTAATGACATTCATTAGTCTGGCTGACATCAATACTGTTCTCAGGTTAATATGTTTAATTTAATGAGGCATTTATTTTCAGTTAGAAAACTCCTGAAGAAGCATGTTTTCTCCTGATGAGTTCAGCTGATGAGTAGATTAATGCTGGCCTTGAAATAGTTGATTAAGAAAATGAATCTAACCAACTTCTTCATCAGATAGAGACTGCGCATAAATTAAGTTGTGTTAAGTTCCCTATCCCTGAGGGAAGAAGCAGGAAGAAAGCCCTTGCTTGGCTCTGTGACTTGTCCTTCATTATATTGTTTCCCTCCCCACTCTCCTGGCCCCTCCATACACACACACACGCACACACACACACACACACACTCTCCAAGATCCAAGGATGTGAAAAGACCAAGGACCAGCATGTGATGAGGGCAGAGAAGCGTGTCCACAAGCGACATGAAAAGACGTCACTCATCATCAGGGACATGCAAATCAAAATTGCAATGAGGTTTCACCTGACACCTGCCAGAATGGTTAAAATCAGCCACATAAGAAATAGCAGGTGTCGGCAAGGATGCGGAGAAAGGGGAACATCTTACACTGTTGGTGGGAAGGCAAGCGGGTGCAGCCACTCTGGAAAACAGTATGGAGATTCCTCAAAAAGTTAAAAATAGACCTACCCTGTGATCCAGCAATGGCACTGCTGTGTATTTACCCCCAAGATACAAAAACACTAATTCAAAGAGACCCATGCACCCCTATGTTTGTAGCAGTGTTATCTACAATAGCCAAATTCTGGAAGCAGCCCAAGTGTCCATCAGCAGATGAATGGATAAAGAAGATGTGGTGTATAGAGGTGGACTATTACTCAGCCATCAAAAAGAATGAGATCTAGCCATTTGCAATGATGTGGATGGAGCTAGAGGGTATTATGCCAAGCGAAATAAAAGAAAAAGACAAATACCATATGATTTCGCTCATATGTAGAATTTAAGAAACAAAACCAATGAGCAAAGGAGAAAAAAGAAAGAGAGAGAGAAACCAAGAAACAGACTCTTCGCTCTAGGGAACAAACTGATGGTCACCAGGGGGCAGGTGGGCAAGGGGGTGGGAGAAATAGGGGATGGGGACTAAGGAGTACACTTACCGTGATGAGGGGGGAAAAAAAGAATGTCTGCAAACAAGCAGCCCGAGAACCCAGAGCAGGAAAGAGAAGGCCTCCCGTGCTGGCAGAGCCACAGAGATGCATTGGCGGATCCTTGGCAGTGACTGGCTTTCTGGGGCTCGCTCCTGCGCCAGCGCCCTACACTTCTATGGGCTTCCCACCGTCCAGCCGGCCTCCCTGGGCCTTCAGCAACTCCCTGACTGCTGGAGCTCAGTTCTCTATCCCTGCGGCTGGTGGCTATGACCCCCCAGCGACAGAGGGCTCCCACCTCTTTCCTCCCCGCGGGTGTCTGTCTCTTCACAGATTTGGGGCCTGTTCTTTACTCCTGGATCACAGCTCTTTGATGAGTTTGAAAACAAAGTCCTGTATTAGAAGTGAATCTGGCTCTTTTCCAGTTCAAGGATGTGCCGCGTCTTCTCAGGTTGAAAGACAGTATAATTGCAAATGCAGAGCCTCTGTTTTGTATCCTTTGCAGCTGGTGGTGGCGGGGTCCCGCCTCTCCGAGTCACCAGGATGCCTGGAGAGGGACCAGGGCTCCCAGGCCTCGTCCTCAGCAGGTGTCCACCGGGTGGGATCCCCAGGGGGAGGCCTGGATTCAAGTCCCAACTCCCCAAGTGACCTCGGACAACTCCCTGCCTATCCTCAGCCTCAATTTCCTCTCTGTTTAAAAAAAAAAAAAAAAAGATCTGATTATTTCCAGGACCTCTCCCAGCAGGACATTCCTCTGTGTTGACGGCTGAAGCACAGGCCCTTGCCTGCCTGGAAAGAAACACACAGCCCATGCAAAGGCCCCCACTGCGTACCAGGCCCTGTGATGGGTCCTGGGGGTGGGTGGGGCCCTGTTGATCCACTGAGGGACACTGCAGTCCCATGGGAAGGAAACCAGATGGAGTCAAGACCCCAACACGGGGGCATAGGCTGGGGCCGGGTCAGCACAGGGCACCGCAGGACCCAGGACTGTGTCCATTCTGGGTGTGCAGGAGAGCTCCCCAGGAGCCTTGAGCATGCCTCCCTGGGGCCTCTAAGCCTGTACCATGCATGACTCACCACCAACCATCAAGGTCTTGGACAAGTCATTCCCTCCCCAGGCCTGCTGCCTGGTCTGTAAAAACCAGGTCTCAGCTCAAATGTCACCTCCTCCAAGGGGCTTTCCTGGACCCCAGCCCAAAGTAGCCCCCCTGCCCTGCTTTATACCCTCCATAGCACCCATCACTATTAGAGATTATATGAATGTTGTGTATCCGTGTACCTGGTTCTTGTCTGAATGCCTTTGGTTCCCATGCACACCAAATACGAATCTTTATCCATTCATACGGTAAGTATTTACGTCTTAGTCGGTGTTCAGGAGCTTGATACTTAGCAGTGAACCAAGAGACCAAAATCACTACCCACATAGAGCTCGCATTCTAGAGAAGGCAGCCGACAAACATAACAACTAAATAAAATATACAGAGGACGTCAGAGAGTGCTAAGTGATCGGAGGGAAATTAGGCAGGAGGAGTGGTGAGGAGGGGGTGCAGGGAGTCAGGGTGCAATTTTATGTGGTTGGTCAGGAGGGCCTCACCTGGAAGGACTCGCGTGAGCACAGACAGGGGGACGTAAGGCCGCGGGGGTGCGTGTACCTGGGGAGAGCTCCCCGGGCCGCGGGAACCACGGGCTCAGAGGCGGGAGATGGGCGTGTGCCTGGGGCACCCGAAGATCAGCAAGGAGGCCCGGGGGGCTGGGGCGGGGTGGGGGGAGCTCAGGAGCCTGTGCAGGGACTCTGGCTCTATCCCCAGGAAGATGGGAGCCATGGGGGGTGTGAGCACAGGAGAGAAGCAGCCACAGTGATGTTTTTCAAGGCTCAGTCCTGCTGTTCCATGGAGAAGACACCCCTGGGGACCGGAGTGGAAACGAGGAGGCGGTTGAGAGGAAGAATCCGGGCTGTGGGTAATGGTGGACAGAATGGGGATAAGAGCATGAGGGCTGGAGACAATGGATATAGAAATTCACATAGCCCCGGGCACACAGTAGGCCCTCAGGAGGTGGTGGCTGTGGTGACCTGTCCCGCAAGGGGCAGAGGAATCTGATGTGGACTCTCCTGGCTGCTGAGGGAATCGGCAAAAATATACAAAAGATGAAACAGGGAGCTACAAAGAGCAATTGCCGAGGAGGCTGCGTGGGGAGCAGGTCTCCCGGCAGCAGAAAGACAAGGGGGCAGGATTATGTAAGTGGTAAAACGCTAACATTTCACTTGTTCGACACAAACTTCAATTACGCACATTCAGATATTCTTTAAGGGAAAGGTAACCTTTAAAAACGATTTTCTTTTTCTTGGTTAAAAAAATATCTATCTAAAAAGATTGGGAGGCAAAATATGTGTGCGCTAGCTTGAATTTTCCCAAATCAAACCCTTTCTTCCTGTAATATATTCATTTGATGGGTCTTTTAACTAGACATAGAGCCTGCTCCATTCACACAGGGGACAGGTCACGTGCTTTCTTTTGGCGTGAAACTGACAAGCCACTTTAGGGTTTTTAAAAATGTGCCTTTTAAGCAGTGGAGGTAATTCCAAGAAGAAAACAAACAAACAAAAAAGCAGCCCCGAAGCAAATTAGCCTCCAGCTGCAGAGCCGGGTTTCCAGCCCGTTAACTTTTGATCTCTGCTCTCCGGGACAGTATCCAGGGCGGGCTTGGAGGAGACCCCAGGGAGGCAGCAGCGCGGGGGGGGGGGGGGGGGGGTGTGGAAGCAGGGACCCTGGGTTGGGCCCCCTGGGTGGGGTCAGGCTCTGTCACAGCCTGCCACTTCCCCATGCCTCGGTTTCCCCAATTGATCTAGTCCTGCTCTAAGGTCCCTTCCCAGTTTACAATTTTAAGTTAGTCACCTTTGAAGGGCAGTAAATGAAGGGGGCCAAGGAGGGAAGTGTAATCCTGGCGAGTTTGGGATTATTTAAGGGACGAACGTAGGGAAATGCCGGCCTCTGTCTCCTACAGTGAGGATGGCCATGACTAACGCGGCTGTCACGGAGAGACACCTTCACACCCTTTGTGGCATTTGATCCTGGGCCACAGTCCTGGGAGGTGGAGCTTATCACCGCCTGCAGTCCCTCAGTCACGAGCCTGAGACTGGGAGGTCACTGCCAGCACTGGGGCTGTGGGTGTGCGGCCCTCCTGAGGAGCGGCCAAAGGCAAGGGGAGGCCAGACCCCCCGCAAACGCCCTCCCCCCCAAGGTAGGGTGCACACAACATCCCTTAGGCACTGGTTTGCCCAAGAACAAAGACAGGGAAAATAAACGTCAGCCGATAGAGATTGCAGTCAAGCAGGACCGGAAACTCATTACGGTGTGGAACTGTCTTAATGATTTACAAGAAAAACACAATCTTAATAATAGACCTCCAGGAACCTATGGACTCCATGTCTGGGAGCCTTAATATCCCCTTCCGCTTCGTAGGCTAGAAAACCCTATATAATCAGTCACTCCTCACAATCTGAATGCGCTCTTTCTGCCCACGGGTCCTGTTGCTGAGTTATAATACAAACACCTTTCTGCAACATAAAATGTCTCAACAGTTCTTCCTTGACAATTGCGCGTGAGGATCCTGCACTCTGATCACACGTTCTCCCTGGTGCCCTGGTTTGGAGGCACTGAAGCTGCTGGTCACACCTCTGCACCTCCATGCCCAACGCTGAGGGTGAAAGTGTCTTGCAGAGCCCGCATCTCTCCCCTGGGGGCCAATCACAGAGCCCCCCTGCCCCCCAGGGAGGACCAAAGGGGAAAGCGGCCTTGTCCCATGGGGTCATCCTCTGGGCTTCGCACCTGCTGGAACTTGGCTGGAGAAAGCTGCTGGAGGCAGTGAGCTTCGCACGCTCCCCTCTAGGTCCTGATAGCCCCCTCCCCCTCCCTGGGAAATAGGGTTTCAGAGCTGACACCTGGCTGCCCACATCCCTCCAGCTGTAGGAGCAGGTGGGAGAGAGGGACCCGTACCTGCCTAGAGAAGGGGAACACTGGGCCACCTGCTGGGGAGGAACGGGAGGCACGCGGCACCAACAGGGTCAACTTTGACGTTTATGTCTTGCAGACCTCCCCACGATGACCCACTTCAGCCTGGTCCCATCATCCCAAACTCTATATTCCACCCGGCAGGTGCTTGGTGGTGTCTGAAGCCGCTCAGCCAGGCAATGAAGTTCACCCTGGCCATCTCAGGAGCCCAAAACCAATTTCAAAAGAGAACACATCATTGACAATTGCTTCCGACCTCACCGTTTCTTGTTTACGCCCCGTGTAGTGGGAGGTGGAAAGGGTGGGAGCCGTGGGCCCTGCTCACGGCATCCCCCCCGCCGAGGGCCAGAGAGGGGAGACTCGCCCCAGCTCTCTTGCTCCAACCCCAGGGTCCTTTCGATCTGTTCTCTGTGTTTCTATCAGACATCTCCTTCACGAACTGTTGGCATGTCAAACTCAATGTGTCGTGAGCTCCACATATTCAAAACTGAACTCATCATCTCTCTGCCCCAGACTGTCCCTCACCTGTATCCCCAGTCACCAAGATCCATTCTACAAGCTTCTAAGCTTCTAAGCCACCCAGGCTTAGAAGTTGAGCACCCCCTTAAAATCCAACTCCTTTTACACATCACTTACTAAGCTCCAAATTCCTTTAAGGTGTGCCTCCTTCCCCGTTTTGCCTAGCTCTGCAGACACTGACCCTGCCCCCACCCACAGCCCCTGGCCCTGCCCCTTCAGCACAGCCTGGCCTGGCTTCCAAGGATCAGCTCCTGCATTGCACGGCCTGAAGACTTTCTTGAGCCTTCTGAGCCCATTCTGATCTCCCCTGGGGCAGGCCAGCTGGACCAGGGAATTAACTCCCCTGGTGGCAGCCTTCAGCCAAGGATCCCAGTTCCCTCGGCCCTCAAGTGGCATCACTCCCGGGTCCCAGAGTTTCTCCAGCAAAATTAAACTACATCCACCCACAGGCTGGAAAAGGCAGCCAGGCCAGGCTAGGCCCAGAGAATATCACCCAGGGAGGCCCGAGGATATGTCCCCACAACAGAAAGACAGGGGCAAAGTGGGGAGGGGAGCCAGCAGTAGGACTGGGGAGAAAGACCTGCACCAAAGCCCCAGGGAGGAGCCAAGACTGAAAGGAGATCTGAGCAGGTGGCCCAGGAGGACCTGAGACAGACCAGGGGTGAGGCAAGGTCATGGGGGGGCAGGATGAGAGACTGGGGGCAAGTCTGGGAGCAAGGCGGGCCCACACATCGAAGCTGTCTGTTGGAAAACGATCGGGATCACTAAGGCTGAACTTTTGCATAACCTTTTCCCCAGCAAGTCCGCTTCGGGATCTGTGCCCCACAAGGATGCACTCAGATGGCCCCCAGCCGAATGTTCCTAACACACTCTCCAGAACAGTTACGCACAGGAAAGTACCCGAGTCGCATCTGGAGTCGGTGGAGAAATCAGTGGTTGCGTATTCACACCACGAACACCAGCCATCGGTAAGAATAAACAGTGCACGGCTTGGTAACGTAGCAGCACAAGGGAAACCACACAGGCCGGAGCGCGGACAGCGTGAGTCCATTTGCCCGACACCTAGAGCAGCACGGGTCATCTGTGCTTCTAGCGGTCAGGACAGTGGTCGCCCTCAGAGGGGCAGGGACAGGGCCTGGAGGGACTCCTGAGCTGCTGGTACGGCCGTGTGCAAAAATTCTTCAGCTCTGCAGCTGTGATTTGTGTGTTATACTGTAATGAAAAGTCTACTTTAAAGGCCCCGGGAGCTTTGCTGGACAGACGGACGTGGCCACACTGAGCCAAACCCACCAGTGCGTATTGTTTACTAACGGATGGTGCTTGCGTGTGGAGTGAGTGCCTGCACGGAGGCAACACACTCACGAGCTCCTCGATAAACAGATGAGCGGGGAGATCACGGACACACGCAGGCGTGTGCACCGGGTGGTGGGTGAAGGGGCGCATTCGGGAGGGAGGGAAGGAAGGAGAGAGGCACTAGTGAAATAACAGGCGGAGAAAGGAGAAGTGGCCCAGGCTCTGGAGGAGCGGGGCGCACAGCCGCACCCTCGAACACAGACTGGAAGGGAAGTGATAGGACACACCTGGAAATGGGAATGAATGGAGCAGAGAGTGACGGACAGGACACGTGAGGACCTAAGTGTGGGGAAAGAAGGCAACAAGTAAGACGGATGAATGAGCAGAAACTGTTTGACCGGCAGGCGTCAGCTACACACGTTCTATCCGCGTTCCTGGGGGTGGGGGTGGGGGGAAGACAAGTTCAAGCGCAGCAAACACCAAAGTCCAAGTGTCTCCACCCAGACACGAGGCCAAGCCCTGGGCCAACTGGTTGCCGAAGTTCCTACGTTGCCCTCACTTTAGATTTAATAAGAATATTATTGAACAAATGTCAGCCGAGGCCGCAGACTGGACTGCGCTGCAGGATTAATTCTGGTTTCGGTGGAAAGACCAAGTGGAAACCACTACATTGCCTTCACAATTAGGTCACAGACAATTACCTATTATGTAGCAAACCCCCAGCATGCCTTTAATAATCGCTATTGAAATAACACATTCTTACCGTCTCCTTACAAATTAACCTCCGGGAGGTGTAATTAATGTCGGCGTGGGGAAGTTTGCAGAGTGGCCTGGGAGTGAGGAGAGGGGCTGGCGCGGTCGCCGTGATGGTCCGATGAGACCCCGAGGCCGGGTGATGCTGCGGACAGAGCTCAGGTTTGGGAGAACCCGGGTCTGGGACGCCAGGCAGGTCACTCCCCTACCTGGCCTCAGTCCCCGCCCACCGTGAGGCGAACGTGGTTCTCCAAATTTCCCCCCTCCCTGGGGACCCGGGAGCTCTCACCGGAGACCCAGGTCAGGGTCACCACCCCTGCCCCCCAGCATGGGGCTCATCCGGGTCACAGGAAGGGGGCTCCTCCTGACTTGCATTCATCCCCCACCAGACCGAGGCTGGGACCCACCTGTCCTCAGTGGGGGCTCAGCACCCAGCTTGGGGCCTGCACACAGCAGGTGCTCAGCAAATGCTGCTGGGAGGACCCACTGGATCCTACTGTGTCACACAGGCTTTAGAAGCAGCTTTGAGTCCCTTTCAGGACAACTGAGGTTTGATAAGCAGACGGCCCCTCCCCAAGGTCCTCACGGAGCCTGTCACTGTCACCTGTCACCGTCACCCATCTCTGACACTCGTCCGGTGTGACTTGTTCCCTTTCCTCCACTGCCGTCTGCCTGTCTGGCCCCCTCTGCCACCTCTTGTGCACCCCCTCTAACATCCGGGGACTGAAAAGGAGGGTCCCCGAGGGACGACTGGACAGGATGTGAGCACCGGGTCTCTGACCAGGGGCCCAGGGGCTCTGCTCTGAGGAAGAACGCACAGGGAGCATGGCGTCTCCTGTCTCCACTGCCCTGACCCGATAGGGACAGAGGTCAGCTTGTGGGTCTGGGACCTGCTGAGTCCCCACGGGAGCCTGGAGGAGCTGGACGGGGACACCGGGGCTCCTCTTATATTTGCTACACTCCTCAGACTGCCTTTGCTCATCACTAACTGCCTCAGAGACAGAGGAAGAAGTTAGACAATTAAAGTAGAAGGAGACAGTAGCAGCTCCAATGAAATGAGATCCAGTTTCTTTCTACACAATTAAACGTGAACGTTGCAATGTCCCCATCACAGGACGCACTGACTCCTGCAGGGTAGGCACTGATAATGACCCAGCTGGGGGGTTCTGGCCGCCTGAGCTCAGGCTGCCTTCATGAAACACCACGGACCAGGTGGCTTTATACAACAGACATTTAGTTCTCACAGTTCAGGAGGCTGGACGTCCCAGATCAAGGTGTCGGCATGGTGGGCTTCTGGTGGGAGCTCTCTTCCTGGCCCGCAGACCAGCACCTTCCCACCATGTCCTCGTGCAGCCCTTCGTGGAGAGGGAGAGCTCTGGACGCCCTCCCTACAAGGGCACGACTCCTGTCATCCCAGAGCGCCGTCCCTGTGACTTCATTTCACCTTAATGACACCCTTGGAGACCCTCTCTCCAAAGACAGCCACTCTGAGGTTTAGGGGTTCGACATATGACTGGCGGGGAAGGAGGCCGGATCATGAAGCCCACAGCACTGACCGTTCGAGGAGCAAGAGAACCAGGGGCTTCGGCGTCAAAGCCAGAGGTGAGTGTCCTCCCAGCCGTGTCCTCGTGTGGCTGTCACTTCCTTTTCCACAGCCCCGTCTCCTCGTTTCTAAAGCAGAAGAGGACACCTCTCCCACAAGGTTGCTGGGTGGGTTGCAATTGAGTTTCTTAGCCTCAGCACTTTTGACTTCAGGCCGGGCCATTCTTTTTCCAGGGGCCTGTCCTGTGCCTTGTGGGATGCTTGACAGCAGACGCAATGCTTCCTGCTAGAGGTCAGGGGCACCTGGCCCCCACTAGGTCCCTGCAGCCAACATGTCTCCAGACATTGCCAAATGTCCCCCGAGGGACAAAAAATGAACTCTGGTCAGGAACTACGGCTTTACCGAAGGAACGTGAGTAAAACAGTGCAGTTCCTGGGGAATTTCAAGCGTCCAAAAATGGTTGTAGTTGGGAACCTGGGTGGCTCAGTCGGTTAAGCGTCTGACTCTTGATTTCAGCTCAGGTCATGATCTCAGGGTTGTAAGATCAAGCCCCGTGTCAGGCTCTGTGCTGGACATAGAGCCTGCTTAATATTCTCTCTCTCCCTCTCCCTCTGCCCCTTCCACCCCATTCATGCTCTCTCTCTCTTTCTTTTTTTTTTTTTTTTAAGATTTTATTTATTTATTTGACAGAGATAGAGACAGCCAGCGAGAGAGGGAACACAAGCAGGGGGAGTGGGAGAGGAAGAAGCAGGCTCATAGTGGAGGAGCCTGATGTGGGGCTCGATCCCATAACGCCGGGATCACGCCCTGAGCTGAAGGCAGACGCTTAACCGCTGTGCCACCCAGGCGCCCCTCTCTCTCTCTTTCTAAAAAACTTTTTAAAAAATTGTCATCATTGTCACTGAGTAGGTAAAGGATAAAGCAGAGGTTGTCTTGGGAGAGGCCCTTCTTTCCTCTTTGTCCCTGTAGAAATTTCCTTGATGGACGGCTTGAGCCAGTTGGATAATCTCTTACTCTTCTGACAAAATTAAGCTCGACTACAGAAAGCTTTATTATTAAAGGAAAAAGAAAAAAAGATGCTTACAATGTGATATCCCAAAAATCCATTTCTTCCACCAGCCTGGAGCAAGGAGGTTGAAGGGGAGCGGCCCGTCCCTGGCTCTGTCAGGTTGCACTGAGGATGGGACAGGCCTGCATCCCCACAATGACTGCAAGGAGACATCGTCCACCCATTGTACAGATTAGGACACTGAGGCTCAGAGAAGTGATGTCAGGCTGCTGAAAGTCATAGAGCCAACCAGCGGCTTCAGGGTCAGAGCACCCGAGTGTGTGTCCGGGCTCAGCCATTCCTAGCCGTGTGACCTCCAGAAGGTTCTCCCCGAGCCCGTTTCCTCATCAGTAAAGTAAGGCTGGCTCTCGGGGCTGTCTGCCGGGCTAGACGGCACCTGGCACAGAGGACTGTGGCAAGATGAGAGCAGCTCCCCCCGCCCCATGGCTCCCACGGAAGCCTCTCCATGGAAAATGCTACTAGAACCCTCTAACAAACCGCGCTCTAGTCTCCAGCTTGCAGATGAGGACATCAAGGTCAGGGAGGGGATGTCATTGTCATTTGTCCAAAGTCACGCACAGGTGTGAACAGCAGATTGGGGATTCTACTGTCATGGTCTATGCTTTCCAATACAAGAATGTTTTGGCTCCCTTGTTTTTGTCTATTCTGTCTCTCTCTCTGGTTCATTTCCCACCACCCACAGCAGATCGGTCAGGTTTTGTTTATTCCCTCTTGTCCCTCTGCTGGTTTGGAAATTCCGTATTCTATTCTCTTTTTTAATTGTTCGGCCTGAAGGTCGTAATAAGCACAGTTGGCTGAACAACCAAAAGTAAATCAGTCTCTCTCTCCTCCCCCTGAACAGCGGGAAGACCGAGAACGTGTTTTCTCTGAGCTCCCCGTTCCATCTTGCCTTGCGTCCCGGGCCTGCAGGTCCGCCTTCCTCGCTGCCCAGGCGCTGGCCGTGATCAGTCCGTGGCCGGCCCAGGTCCACCCACGTGTTTGTGCGTGACCGCTCCTGTGCTCGTCTGCTTTCTGGGCGCGGTGGCTACCCTCCCGAGTGATTTTTTATTATTATTTCTTTTAACAGGGGCCTGTGAGTGTATCTTCACCTGAAACTGTATTTCTTTCTCATCTGTTTTGAATGATAATTTAGCTGGGTCTAGAATTCTGCTTTGCTTATTTCATTTGGCACTAACACATTATCCCTGTGGGTGCTGGAGACGATCTTCTGCCTGTTTGTCATGACTTCTTTCTGGTTGCTTTGTGAAGACCTTCTCTTTTCTTGGACTTTTGCATTTGTCCTACAGTCCTTGCCTTGTTGTGGTTTTAACTTTATGTGTCCTGCTCAGGATCCATAGAAATGACCAAAGGGCAGAGCCACTGGCTACGGGTTGGAGGAAAGAACTTTGCCAATCATAGCACGCTGGCGCTATTATTAATATCATCTCAGTGCTTTTGAGCTGCCGTAACAGAACAAAGAACAGAAGTTGTTTTCTTTCAGTTCTGGAAGCTGGAAGTCCGTCAGGGTGTGGGCGGATTCGGTGTCTGGTAAGAGCCTGTCCTGGTTCACAGATGGCCATCTTCTGTCCGTCTGCACATGGTTTGAGGGCTAGGGGAGCTCTCTGGGGTGTCATGGGCGTTCGTCCCTCTCCTGAGGACTCCACCATCATGACCTAATCACTGTCAAAGGTCCCACCACCTAATACATTAGGGATGTGATGGGGTTTCAATATACGAATTTGAGGGGCGCCTGGGTGGTTCAGTCAGTTAACTGTCTGCCTTCAGCTCAGGTCACAATCCCAGGGTCCTGGGATCGAGTCCCGTGTCGGGGTCCCTGCTCTGCAGGGAGTCAGCTTTTCCTTCTGTCCCTCCCCCCACTCATTCTCTCTCTCTTTCTCTCTCATAATAAAATATTTTTAAAAAAGAAAACAGTAGGGGCGCCTGGGTGGCACAGCGGTTAAGCGTCTGCCTTCGGCTCAGGGCGTGATCCCGGCGTTATGGGATCGAGCCCCACATCAGGCTCTTCTGCTATGAGCCTGCTTCTTCCTCTCCACTCCCCCTGCTTGTGTTCCCTCTCTTGCTGGCTGTCTCTATCTATGTCAAATAAATAAATAAAATCTTTAAAAAAAAATAAAAAAAATAAAAAAAGAAAAAAGAAAACAGTAATAATGATAATAATTAATAAGCATTATGACTAACACGTGTTGAGGGCCTACCATGTGCCAGGCACTATTCTTTTTTCTTAAGATTTTATTTATTTATTTATTTTAGAGAGAGAGAGCGAGAGCAGGTGTAAGCAGGGGGAGGAGCAGAAGGGGTAGGAAGAGGGAAGGAATCTCAAGCAGGCTCGTGACCCAGAGATCATGACCTGAGTGGAAACCGAGAGTAGGACACTCAACCGACGGAGCCACCCCAGCTCCCAGGCTCCATTCTAAGTGCTGTGTGTGCGTGTACACAGATACATATGTAGGTGTATATAACATGTATATATCATGTTCCTGCTCACACAACCTCATAAGGAGAGTGCCAGGAGTACCCCCAATTTACAGATGAGGAAACGAAAGCACAGAAGGGTCGGGGTTCACTAGAGAAGGGAGTTGGGGGCCGGGGTAGGGGCAGCAGGGACTCCGGAGTCAGCAAGTCAGAGTTCACACCTCCTTCTAGCCTCTCACCAGCTGCGTGGCCTTGAGCAAATGACTCTGCCTCTATGAGCCTCAGTTTCCTCTCTGTCAAATGGAGTATGGTCCAGGTACCCTGTGGGACCGAGGCGTGGCAGGGGCTGCAGAGACGGGGGCCCCCTCCCTCCCTGAAGCTGCAGTCCAGGCTGAGTCCCTGCTAGGGTTCCAGGCACATTTGGGGCTGGGACACCCAGAGGAAAGGGTGGTCCCATAGTGAGAGAGGAGCTGGTTGAGCCTCCTTCTGGAACTTTCCTGGGAGTCTGTGGGGCCCAGCAAGCCCAGGGTCTGAAACACCAATGTCACATCTGGGGTCCAGGTCCCACCTGGCAGAGAGCAGGGACCCTCTGGGTGAGTTCCACCACTGTGGGCAGAGGGGCTGAGCTAGGATGAGAACGGACATCTCAACACAGGGATGTCTTTGGTTACTTTTTAATGAAAAATATGCTTGTGGCCAAGCTGAAATTATATTGTCAGCAGTTAATTATCACTTGTCAAACAAGTGTGTGCCCAGATTGCTGGTTTAATTTCCATAAAGGTTTGCAAAAGCCCTGTTCCTCTTATTTGATAAGGGCCCTCTGAGAGAGAGAGAGATTCATTGTTGGAATGGGTGCTTTTAAAAAATCAGATTTTTAAATAAACAGGTTTCCTTGGTTTCGGAGTCGGGACTCTGCAAGAAACAGAAAAATGCTCAGTGTCATTTAGGCAAAAAGAAGTAAGATGGGAAGGGGAGAGGGAGGAGGGGCAAGTCCAGGAATGTGTCATGGAACTTAGGGGCTCCTGGGCCCGATGAGGGCCTGAACCTGAGACCGTAGAAAGTGCTTTGATCTGAAGGGGTGAAGAGGTGAGACATCCAGGCCACTCACCCTGCCCCCCTCCAGCATCGGAGCCCCTGTGCTTCTGGTGAGAAGGAAACCCAGGAAGGGATGCTTTGGGGGAGGTGGTCCATGAAGGTTTAGGTGCATTGACTTGGGCAAACTGAGGTATCAGGGAGCAGCTGAATGGCCCTATGTGGAGCTGGACAACATATCAGTCCTAAAGACAAAATCACTACCTAGGGCAGCCCTTGCCCCGTCAGCCAGGGACAGAGATGCCTGCTGGTAACTGGACCAGCAGGGGGCACCCCCCAGGCCCACCCTGAGACACACCTGCAAGCTCCGCCCCCGAAAGCCCTCCCCCCTCCCCCCCAGCTCCTCGGTGCAGGGGCTGGGCCCCAGGGGTAAGCAGACAGGCCAGGTTCCTTGGTGGGTGGTGAACACACACGGGAAGCTGCAAGGTGGGGGAGCCCACCTGGAGGGGAGGACGCCCTGCGCTGTCAGAGGGTGTCCTGGTCTCCCCGTCTGTGCGGCCCCAGGGTGGACCTGCTCAGAGCCCAGAGTCAGCAGAGGGGAGCAGACGATGGTCAGGAGACTCCATCTCCCCAGCAAATGAGCACGAGTGCACGGCCGTGGCTGCTCCACACTCACCATCCTGGAACATTCCAGAACAGTATCCCACCCGCATTCTAGCCCGGAGCTGGATCCTGGCAGCACCCGAGCCCCAACTGCACCCTTGGGCTGTCTGAAGCCCTGGCAGTTCCCGGACCAGGCCACGTGTGGAGACCGGTGCTTCCTCCTGGAGAACAGCCCTGTCACCAGCAGCCGCTTCCCTGGCTCCCGGGAGAAGTGGGGACAGCATCTCAGGCGGGACAGTCCTGCTTGCGGAGCACAGCCAGCACGCCAGTGTCCACGTCCTCAGGAGCCCACTGTGGGCAGCATCGGCCTCTGCAAAAGTGAGAGGCCTGATTCTAGAAAGAGGAGCCTCACGGAGCATGAAAGGTGAGCTGCGGAGTGTGAAAGTAGGGGTAAGAGCTGGGGGAAGCAGGCAGGGGAGGGTGCTAGAGGGTGTTGGGCGGGGAGGAGGTCACAGCTGTAAAGGGGGCTCAGGGAAGGCCAGTCAGAGCAGGTGACCCTGGAGCAGGGAGCGGGGCAGACGTGGGGAGGGGGCTCCAGCTGGAGGGAAGGGCAAGGGGAGCCTTGAGGCTGAAGGTGCAGAGGGCTCCAGGGCCAGGAAGGAGCCTGAGGGGCTCCGGGGAGGGGGATGGGCTGGGGGCTGGGGGCCAGAGACCTCAGAGTCCCTGGAGCCGCTGTGAGGGTGGACTGTGCGGAGTAAGGCAGGGGTCTGGGGGCATGGAGCAGGGCAGGGACAGCTCCGCCCTGAGTGTCAGGGGGCCACCTGGCTGCTGGGGAGAGAGTGCGGGGAGCAGGGTGGGGCAGAGGCAGGGAGCAGGCAGGAGGCCCCTGCACTGGTCCAGGCACCGTGGTGGTGGGGCCGGGGTGGGAGCCTGCAGATACTAGATCTGGCACCATGATAAGTTCAAACAAACAGAACACGAGGATTACTAGATCCATAAATATGAAACATTGTTAGTTCTTACGAATTCATACTATTTTTGCCCAACGTCGGCTTACAAAAAGCTATTCTAACCTTTGTTGTTTTGAGGGGTTGTTACTGTATCGTATCCTAACATTTCCTGACAGTCACACCGACGTGAAGTCAGTTGTGAAAATGTACTTGTGTATGAGTAGAAAAAAAGAATGAAGAAATAAAGTAAAAACTACCGTCTTTAGGAGGTGAGAGACCAGTGATTTACATACTCTTATGTTTGCACTTTCCAAAGGCCTCCCAGCGAGCGAGCCTGCGTGACTGTATGAAGGGGGAAGATGAGTGTCGTGTAAAACACCAGCCCTGCCCCAGGGCAGAGGGCCCCTCTCCCTCACCTCGGGCTCCTGCACACTGAGTCTCTGTCCCGCCCAATGAGCCCTTCCTTACAGATCCTCTCGTTCTCTAATTGTCCGCCCTGCATAATTTAGCACTGCTGTATAAGGTCTTGTTCCCAGACGTTTAATCTAATGTCTCCTGGCCTGGGTTTCTCGGCTGTCGCTGCAGCAGTGGTGCAAAGGGAGTCTTCAGGGGCCGCTCAGCGCCCGCCTCCCTTGGGGGGCTAGAATGATCAGAGCTAATGCCGAGTGCCAGGCTCTGCGCTTAGCACTTCGCATGCATTAATCCACTGAATTACTTCAACGATCCTGCATAAGAGGCACTATCACTAACCCCCCCATTTTACAGATGAAGATACGGAAGCTCAGAGAGATTTAGAAACTCATCTAAAGTCACACAGCTCAGAAATGGTGGAGCGGAGCCTTGGGCCCAGGCAGTTTGCTCCCAAGTTCTTGCTCTATTGAGTGTCAGCTTTTATGATGCCCGGGCCATGCACCGGGGGCTTCGTGTGCAAAGACAGCCCGGGGGCATTTCCCCGCCAGCTGAACGCTGATGATTGTGGTAACAGCACCAGTGACGTGCATCAAGGGCTCCCCCTGCTCCAGACATTCAACACACGTTAAAGCATGGGGTCCCCACAGCATCCTGCACACCGGGCTGTCACAGTCCCTGTGTTACAGATGCGGGTCCAAAGCACAGAGAGACCCTGGGTGCCCAGAGTGTCCCCCCAAGTGCCACCCGCCGTTGTCACGTGAGCCCCGGCCTCATCAAATCCTCACGGTAACCCTGCGTGGTCACTATTACTGTGCCCATTTCACAGAGGGGAAAACCGAGGAGGCTCATGGAGGGTAAGCCACCCGCCAAGTCATACAACGAGTGAGGGCTGGGGCTGAATCTACACCCAGGCCCCTGGGATCCTGTGGTGAGAGGTGGAGCCTCCGACGGGGAGCTCCTCTCTCCCCAGGCATACACCCCAGGCAGACACGGAGAGGCAGGTTTGTGCTGTAACATTTTCTCTCTACAAAATTGCTGTGAGAAACCAGTGGCTACAAGGAAGCCAGCTTCAATTCTTTGTGCTGCTTTTTGAAGGTCTAAGAGGAGGGGGCACTAAGAGAGGAGGGGGCAGTAAGAGAGGAGGGGGCACCAGGACAGGAGGGGGCAGGGAGGAGTGGGAAGAAACTGTTCTGGGCCAAGAGCTCTTGAAAATGCCGCTCCAGGTTTCCCAGGGACACTGGATTAAAGGATCATTGCAAATGAATTTTGCCATCAGGGTAAGAGATCTGTCTTCCCCCAAATGACTTACATTGACAGTTGGCTTCAAGAGATTTGACAGAATTCATTTTTCCAAGCAGACAAGAGGGATCTCGGTATTAAACAAAACACCTTCCACCATGAGAACTCTGCTTAACTTAGTAGAGGGGAGTTTCCGGCAAAACTGGGAAGTCCTTTGCTTCCCCTGGAGGGTTGCCTGTGGCGGGGCGGGCAGAGGTGGAGATGGCCGAGCCCCTGCCCTCAAGGTCACCCTGGGGAATCCAGCCACGCAGAGCCCTGACCTGCCGGAGCTTGAGGCTCAGGCCCAGCCGCTCTTCTGCCCCAGGCCTCAGTTTCCCCTCCATTACCCTGCTCTGCCTTTCAAAGCTGCCATATCCCAAGCAGACACACTTCCCATGTCACCTCGTTTTGTCCACTCGGTTCCCAAGTGCTTACCTCAGTCTGGGACTGGCAGCGGTCACCCGCCCCCTCTGACCCTCAGGGTCTTGTCTGTAAAAACAACAGACTGGATGAGGTTTACCTCCACGAGCCCACGGATGTGAGGGCCCACAGCAGAACACCAGCAGGCAGCGGTCCCCAGAAGGCTGTACGCAGGGGAGGGGAGCAGGGGCTTGGGAGAAAAGCCTGGGTGGGCATGTCTGTGGCATAAGGGGGCATCCCATGAGCATCCGTGGCTGCTCTCATGTTGGCCGTGGTTGGGGTGAAGACGCTGGCTCTGGGCCAGACAGACTGCGTTCAAATCCCAGTTCCGCCACTGACTTGCCCTGTGCCTCGGCTTCCCCATCTATAACCCCGGGTGACACTCACACCGGCCTCCCAGCTGAGTGCGAGGTGAGGCTCATGAAGGGGTGGCTGGGACAGTGGTGACGATGATGGTGACAGTGAGGTGGTGAGTATAACGAGGGAAACTGACAGTGGTGGCTGTGACGATCTTGACAATGAGAGGACGAGGAGGAGGAGGAGGAAGAAGATCCCTCCCCAGGAGTGATGGTCAAAGCGGTAGTCGTCACACTAGCAGTGGCTCGCCTGACGGAACATTTCCCGAGCTTTGTCTCCATCCCGTAGAGGACAGGTGCCGTGAGTACCCCACAGGTGCTGTGCCCCCACCTCCCCACCTGTCGCCCCCACACCCCGAGCTCCCAGCCCTGCCACCGCACCCTGCCTGCAGCCCAAGCCTGTGGCTGGTCATAGAGTCAACCGGTCTAAAGGAGAGCAGCTCCGACCAGCCGCTCCCCTCCCGCTGGCAACCCCAGCCCGTCCCTCTGGCCCCCATCCCATGGAGTGGGAAGGACACCTGCCCCAGACTTCACTTTCAGGGGCTTTGTGAGGGGTGAACACATTAAGACCTCAAGAAGCAGCCATTGACCCGCCCAGGACCCACACTTCGCAGGATGCCTCTGAACACTCCAGAAGAAGGGAGGGAATTGAATGAGCTATCGAGTGACTCCCCAGCAGCAGTGTTGAGCAGAGCCATGCCTCCGTCATGTCCCCCAAAACTCCGCCCAGACCCTGGCCTGCAGGGGGCCCAGGAGATGTTTGTCGTTTGTCGAAGGGATGAATCGGGGTCCTCCATTCTGGAAGTCGTGACCAATGGGCAGTGGATGGCTAGAAGCAGAAATCAGAAGCCATGATCAGGGGGGCAGGGAACCCCGAACACTGAGGGAGGGTGGGCGGGTCAGGTAAGGGGTCCTGAGTCACCCCAGGACAGGCCTGGTCATCTGCAGCTATCTGGTGTCCGTTCTCTGGGGGAAGAAGCTTGGGACGACCAGCCGCTCTAAGAAGAGGCTGGTGGGCAGACACCCCTGCTTTGTCTCCAGTCCGCCCTTTACGACCTGCAGCCCACTTCTTCCCCCCCAGGCTTCTGCTTCTGTGTCGGATGCAATACCGTCCTGCCCACCCCCCTCTGACCCCCAAGCAGGGACTCTCTTCCTGAGACCCTCCCAGGCCTGCCCCACTCCACCCCCTTCCCTGACTCTCTGGGCTGCCCTGCCCGCCTTCCCTAAAGTGTGACCACTGCCGGAATTCCTGCAGTGTCATGGGTGGATAGCACGCAGCGAGCTGCGCGGAATGAAAGCAGCTCTGTGCTCAGGATCAAGGAAGCCAGTGCAGGAGCCAGACTAGCAGCGGAGATGAGCCAGTTGCCCGTGGCCTTGATGGGCCCCTCTGTGATTTGGTGAGGCCCTCACAGTCTCAGAGGGTGGCTGCAGCGGGGCCCCTCACTTTGCACCCCCCTACAAACCAGAGCTTATTTCAGGCGTGGTCGGTCATGCAGGACTCTCCCTGGAGCCACCAAATTTGCCATTAGTCTCCAAGGCCGGGGTGGCGGGGAGCTCAGAGCCCGTCACCGGGCAGCCCTTGTTTGTCCATTCAGTGGGGACAGCAAACAGCGGGTGTTGAGCTCTGCTCCCCCCTCCCCGAGGGACACCGTGCTAAGTGGCTTACTCACATCATCCCATTCAGAAGTCACAAAAGCACAGAGGCAGTGCTGCCACCTTTCTCACAGAGGAGGAAACCAGTTCTCATCTGTGGTTGCAAGTCACGCAGGGCAGGGCCAAGCCCCAGACACACTTCAGCCTGTTATCCCAGTCCGAGGCCGTCCTCTGTAAAAGTTGCCCCAGCGCACTATAAATGTCATCACGTTCCCGTGTGTTTGCATGGGAAGTGGCTTTCGAAGGTCACCTCGTCCTACCCTCCTATTTTCCAAGCTAGAAGCAGACGCCTGGAGGGGCTGTTGATAACACCAGGGTCTGCTGCGGTTAAAGCCAGGCCTGTGGCTAGAAGCCCATCTGCTCAGCGCAGACACGCTCCATGTCTGCTGGGCCCAAGCATGCTCTGTGTCTGCTGGGTCCAGGCGTGATCTGTGTCTGCTGGCGCAGGTGTGATCCGTGTCTGCTGGGTCCAGGTGTGACCACGTCTGCTGGGTCCAGGTGTGATCCGTGTCTGCTGGGTCCGGGTGTGATTCTGTAACCAAACCAACGTGAGTTCGCTCCTTGGCGAGTTACAGAAACAGATGAATTGTCGCACAAAGAAAAACGTTTATTTGAGGCAAATAAGGGGATCACATGGAAAAGCTTCCAAAGCCATGAGTCCCCAAAAGAGGGTGAGTAGGGACCTTTAGTTTAGGGTTAGGACGAATATTTAGATAGGAAAGCCTTGACATTAAATGTGTGGGGGGGTCCCCCATGTGCCTGGAGGAAATATGCCTAGACACACATTGTATGTTATGTAAATGAGGCTGAGGCTCCTCCTTGGGTAGAGAGTTGAGTATTATAATGAGGTAAAGGTAATTACAATAATTATTATAATGAGGTCACTCCATGGTCTATGCGCACAGACGCCAGTCACAGTTGAGCTCACAGGGTCTGAGCGGTCTGGGTGGTGGGAGGTCTTGGCAGGGCCACCACCGTCACCTGAGTGATGGTTTTGGGTTTCATTTGCCCAAGTTAAGAGGTAAGCCAGAAAGAAGAGGCTACGGAAAAGTATAAGACAGCGGTTGGTGAGTACAAGCAGGTGGGCGGTAAAGGGTAGGTCTGGGGGTCAAGCTGGTGACAGTCGTGTCTGTGCGGCTGTGAGGCCAGCTCCTGCCTGGCGGTGAGACCATGCCCACACCCCGTGCATCTGCTGCCTGCCAGTTCGACCGGCCGGGGACAGCGCCGAGGGTCTGGTAGGTGGAGACACATGCTTACAGGGATGAGTCAATGCCCTAACGTCAGAGTAACGAAAACAATACATTGTGACAGATTGGGACAGGCACAGTGCAGCCCTGAGTGCTTCACTGGCATCACCTCATTTAATCTTCCCACGACCTCGAAGTCACTTGTCCAAGGTCATTTGACGGAGAAGAGGCGGAACCCGGATTTGAGCGAAAGCCCGAGTCCCTGAGAACTTATGCTCGAAAGGGCTGTTCTGGGCAGGTAAACAGACAGGGAAGCCCTGCACAGCTGCCCCTCCGCCATCACTAAGACCCAGCCCATTCCTTATGTGGAATTCGGGGCCTCTGGGGACACTGGCCGGGGCTAGCCGGTGAGGTAGCCCTTGGCTGTACGGATGGGAGGTGTGCTATGAGCCTAAAAGACACCAGATTTTAGGGCTTAGTATGAATGAAATGCACACTATCTCATTATTAATATTCTAATATTATTACAAGTTGAAATGATGTATTAGGTTCAATAAAACACGTTCTTAAAGTAAATTTCACTTTATTAACTCTTGCAATGTGAATACTACAAAATTTAAAGCTGCATGTATGACTTCATTATATTTCTGTTGGACAGCACCGGTCTGAACCCCAAGGTGAGGTTGGCTGCTGACATCCCGCCTGGAGGGAAAGACGAGCCTGGCCCTCCGCCTGCCCCCGTGGAAACCCCATGCCACTCTGCAGAGGCAGGCCTGCCCCCGGGGTCCTGTGTGTGGGCCTTCACCCGCCTGGCCCCCTGTCCACTCCTCAGAGCCCGTCACAGCAACCCGGACACAGAGCAAGCCTCTTGTGAACGCTGCTGGGGGCGTCACGACTGCCTGCTGTCATCAATCCCATTACACAGATGAGGAAACTGAGGCTCAGAGCATTGAAGTTCACACAACTGCTGAGTGATGGGTCCAGATTCAAACCCATTGGCTACCCCAGGTGGCCTGGATTCAGACAAGTGCCAAGTCAGCTCTCGGGTGTTGGAGGGCACCTTGACTCACCAACCCTCAAGGTCACAAGCATCTCAGACTCACCAACGCATACACTTCAGAGACAAAGTGTAGACTTTAGCATCCAGCATCCCACCCCCCAGATTCCCCCGCTCACAGAACCAGAGCAACTTAGACCCACCAATCCCCACGATCAGAGCCCCGGGGAGTCCGCAGACCACAGGAGGGACGTGTTTTAGACCCACAGGCCCTGAGATGCATAGACTCCAGGAACCACAAACGCTGGAATCACGAGACCATGTCTTACACCGACGAGGGCTCATGTGAGGCCTGCCCAGAGCACAGGGAGTGGCAGGGGTACGGATAAAAGGGTGAAGTGTGGACACTGAGCCTGCCCAGGACTGGCCCAGGGTGGGATACTCGGGACCACAGCCCTGAGCTGGGTCCAGAGGCCTGTGAGGTCCTCACTCTCCGGCTGGATGGAGCTGCGGCTCGAGGAGAGGTGGAAGTCGGACCTGCACCTGAAGAGAGGTGGCTGCCTAAAGACAGGGGTTGTCTACACTGGGAGGCACAAGACTTCACAGGAAGGAGAAGGTCTAATTTTCTGGGGCATCCTGGAAGGCTTCCTGGAGAGGGCGTGCTTAGAGCTGGGCCCAGAGGGAAACTGAGGTTAGACTCTGGGCTCATGGTCAGGGCTCATGGTCAGGACTGCAGGTCAGGGGTCCATGAAGAAGATAATTCCATACAGAGGACACACCTCGAGCAAAGCATGAGGCACGCTTGAGGAATAGCAAGTGTTCTGGAAAGCTCGTAGTTCAATGGGGGTGGGGGTGAGGGTCTAAAGGGGAGAAGGTGTACAGACGGTTGTGGATGGGTCACTGGGGGCCGGACATGCAGGCTTCAGTTTGCGCTTTCAATGCTACCAATAGTATGAAATACTGGGGTATCAGTAGCGCTTGGGGAAAGGGAAGTGACAGGCCTGGGGGGCCATTTACTGAGCAGATACTCTATACCAGGTGTCAGCAGAGCACTTCACATACATTTCTCATTTCTTTGTAACACAGCCCCTGTGAGGCGGTGTCATGACCCCCATTTGAGACGTAGGGAACAGAAGCTCAAGAAGGAAAAAGAAAGAAGGAAAGAAAGAAAGAAAGAAAGAAAGAAAGAAAGAAAGAAAGAAAGAAGAAAGAAAGAAAGAAAGAAAGAAAGAAAGAAAGAAAGAGAGAGAGAGAGAGAGAGGGAGGGAGGGAGGGAGGGAGGGAGGGAGGGAGGGAGGAAGGAAGGAAGGAAGGAAGGAAGGAAGGAAGGAAGGAAGGAAGAAAGACAGCTCATTCTTGTTCACATGGCTGGAGAGAGGCGAGGCCGGTAAGGGCCCTGGGGCTGTCTGCCGCCAAGGCCCCAGATGACCGTGGGAGGGGAGGGAACTGGAAGGGACTGCCAGGTGTCCACGGGGACATGACCAAGAGTAAACAGGGGAAGCTGGAGGAGGGGAGATAGGAAAGGAGGGAGAGTGAAGGGGGTCCCCGAGCCTGAGGGCCCAGAGGACTCAAACAGGCAGAAGTGAGAACAGAGCAGACTTGGGGAGGGGTCAGGGAGGCGGCTGGGCCACGTTTTCTGGCCACCAGAGCCGGCCTCTGATGGGCTGGGCGTCCTCCCGCTGCGGGCACCGCTGAGCCACGGGGAGGCTGTGAGGAGAAGTCCCAGCTCGGTGACAGACTCTGGTCGATCTACGATGGGTCCTCCATCCTCGTTAGGACTGATCACGCTGGGTAATGACGTGTCTGCACAAACCCTCCCAGGAGGGCTGAGGAGGCCCAGAGGGCCATGGGAGGTCCCCACCCCGTCCCTGGGGCCATTCCTGTAGATCCGGGAGGCTCACCTGCAGGGTGAGGGTTTAGGAGTCGGCAAACCGAGGTGCCTGTCCGGGCTGCGGCCAGTGACCAACCCTGGGACTTCGGCCTTCATCCGGCCGAGCCTCTGTGTCCACACCGTAAATGACGGCTAATAACAGTATCAGCCCGAAAGCGTTAGTAGGTTTCAGTGGAGGCTGTATGGACAGCCTGACACCGGGGAGTGCCTAGCCACTGTGAGCCCCTCTCCTTCTCCTTCCAGGCTCCCCCACTGCCCCCACCCCAATCCCGACGTCCCTTCTCCCAGTGAGGGGGTGCACAGCTGCTAAGGTTCCCCCGATACCCACTGGGCGTTGTTTCCTCAGCTCTCCGTGAGCGTTCTTGGACAGCCCTGTGAAGTGAGGTTTTATTCGTCTTCCTTTATAACGGAGGAAACAGAGACGCAGAGAAGTGATGTGGAAACCACACAGCTGACAAGGGACAGCATCAGGACTAAAACTCAAATCTTTGTGACTCCACCCGCAGGTGATCTCAGCTAGCCCAGCTCAGGGCGAGCTCAGGCTGGGCCTTCTTTCCAAGCAGGGCTGTCGGGGCCTGGCATCTTCCCCCCTCCCCCACCCGCCCCCGGACTGTCCCGGAGCAGGAGGGTGACTCCAGGGCTGGACGGTGAACTCTGCCCCGCCTCCACCAGACCAGAACCAACCCCCGCCCTCTCTCCAGTAAATACAGCTTCAGGGTCTCCCCAGCCGTTGAGGACACCAAGTGGGGTCACAGGCTCACCCTGGCCTCCCGCCACAGCATCTCCAGGCCCCGTGAAGGAATGACAGGTCGATCTATGTGAGCTGCACCAAGAGCAGTTTGGCCTCCTCTCCCTGACTAAGATCATGCCCTTGAACAGCTCCTTGCCCTTGGAGAGACCCGAGTGCTCCTGTCAACGTCAGGGTCCACAGCGCCCAGGCCCCGTCACCTCCCGCCTGGGGCCCGAGGCAGGCAGCATGGTGGACTGTGTTCCTTTCCTTTCAGAGCCAGGCTCTGGATGAAAGTCGCAGCCCTGCTACTTACCCATCCTGTGCCTTCGCTTCTTCCTCTGAAAAGTGCAGTTTCACTTACGTTCACTGTTGCCACCAGGAGGACCAAGTTAGTACAGGGAGAGAGAGCAGGACCGCGGCCCCGGGGTGCACGGAACAGCCCGTGTGAGTCAGAGTCAGCGTACCGTCCTCTTCCTTCCTCCCCCTTCCCACCTGCCCCCACCCTCACCAAATCCCACCTCTGGAACCCACTCCTTGCCCTTGGACACCTGCCCCCAGCCCCCCAGGGCAGCAGGTCACAGAGGCTTTGGGGTCAGCTGGTGGCCTTTCTCAGGGGCCTCTGGAAAAAGGAGCAGACTTCGAGGCCCAAAGGGATGTGTTCCTCAGAAGGGGCAACCTTTTTACTATCTCCCTTAGGGACAGACCAGCGGACGGTTCTGATGCCCAGGAGCCCCCAGCATGGGCCTTTGCAAGCAGGTGCTCAAGCAGGGCAGCTCTGGGGGGCGGGGTGATGGTGCCCATTATTTGCTGCATTCCCTGTCCGTCTTGGGTCCCAGGCTGGGGACCCATGTGCTTGGAGATGAGTCAGGAATGGCCCCTCTCCTCTGGGAGCTTCAGCATCAATGGAGCGGAGAAGATAAGAAAGTAAAGAACTATATTCTCGGGAGTGTGGGCACCATGGAGCCTGGGACTACGCCTGTTCTATTCCAGTCTCAGACCAGGGCAGCTCCTGGTGAATACATGAAAGATAATGTAGTGAAGACACGGAGACAAGGCAAAGGGTACCCTAAGTACAAACCTTGGATGATAGGAAGCGTTAAAGGAATGTGTGATGAATACATAGAGCAAAGAAACAAATAAATAAATGGCTACCATCTGGGGATTCAGGGAAGGCTTCCAGGAGGAGGTGGCATTTGAGCTGGATGTTGAAGGACTGGCAGAACAGAAACACGCAAAGATAACTGAACTGGTAGACACCACAGAAGCAAAGATCCTGGGGCAGAGGGTGTGGACTTCAGGCAGGGCAGGACAAAGCCTGATTTGGGGAGTTTGTGCATTCAGCAGAGGTATGCGGGCTGGACGTGGTGGTTAGTGGACTTGGAACAATTCCCGCAGGCCTGGATCACAATCAGCTTATGCCACAGAGCTCGGTCCCACACACCGGCCTTTCTGTCAGCCTGATCTAGGGTCTCATTTTCGATCTCCTCGGTGCTTTTTTTTTTAAGATTTTTATTTATTTATTTGACAGACAGAGAGAACACATGCAGGGGGAGGGGCAGAGGGAGAGGGAGAAGTAGGCTCCCCACTGAGCAGGGAACCCCACATGGGGGCTCAATCCCAGGACTCTGGGATCATGACCTGAGCCAAGGGCAGATGCTTCACCGACTGAGCCACCTGGGCACCCCTCCTCCGCGCTTCTTAAAGGTGCAGATGCTCTGGCCCGTCTCCAGAGCTGCCCAATCAGCAGCCTGGAGCCAGACCCCCCCCAACCAACGTCTGCGCTTGCGCAAGCTCCCTGCTTGATTGTTCTGAGGCAGAGTGTGGCACACGCACTTGGAAGAACACTTCTATCTCCCAAAAAGCAGGCCGCTGAGCAGGACCTAGAGCAGACAGGGACGGCCCGTGAGGGTCCCTGCGGCCTCAGTGGCACTGCGGGAGCTGGACTCAGAAACGCAGCGCGGCCCCAGCGTGGTCCTGGCTGTGGACCCAGGAGCAGCTGCCAAGGAGCTCGGGTGTCTGCAGCAGAAAGGCAAAGGTGTGAGACGCGGGCTGCAGTGGGAATAAACCCAGCACACATGGGCAGCCCAGGTGGTTGCCAAAATGCTATCTCCTGCTCCCGCCATCGCGCATTCACCCACTCAGGATAGATGGGAATCCGGGAGAGAGGAAGGAGCGCGGGAGGGTGGGGCCCTGGGTGGGCTCACTAGGGAAGTGACTGAATCCTTCTCTCCGGGGGACCACAGGACCTCAGATGGAGCCCGCCATTGGGACTGCCTGTGATGGAAGGACAGGCCTCCACTAGCCTACCCCTCTCCTACAAACCTGCCCACCCCAGCCTCCTACCTGCCCTATCACCACCACCTGCCTGATGACCTCCCAGGCTGCAGAGAGACTGTATTCATTCATTCACTCACTCATCCAGCAGTTCTTAAGGGACAGAAGAGATGAAAGTAATTAAAGTACTCCTCGCCCTCTAGAATTTCATAAGCTGCTTCTTATGCTCATGGATCCTGGGGTCAGGACCTTTCCTAACTGGTCTAAAGGTCAGGGTGGAGGAGCTGGGGGGGACCCCAAGAAGAACTTTGGGGGGAAGGGCAGGAGGGTGCAGTGGTTCCAGCATAGACTGCAGTGACAGACCTGGGATTGAACCCCAGCTCCAGGGTTCACCAGCCGTGTGTCCTCAGGCAAATACCTTAACCTCTCTGAGCCTCAGTTTTCTCCTCTGAGAAGTGGGGGTGCAAGTACCTAGCGTGGGGGCCCTGGTCCGGGTGAGCTGGGGTTCAGCAGGGAAGCACTGCGTTCCGAGCCTGGAACCAGGGGAGACAGTCAGGCTTTGGAGAAAGAAGCAGGCGGGCCTGGGTTAAAATGCCGTCCTTGCTGCTTCCTTTTTTTTTTTTTTTTTTTAAAGATTTTATTTATTTATGTGACAGAGAGACAGCCAGCGAGAGAGGGAACACAAGCAGGGGGAGTGAGGGAGGAAGAAGCAGGCTCATAGCGGAGGAGCCTGATGTGGGACTCGATCCCGGAACGCCGGGATCACACCCTGAGCCGAAGGCAGACGCTTAACGACTGCGCTACCCAGGCGCCCCTAGTCCTTGCTGCTTCCTGACTCACTGAGCTTCTCTGAGCCTCAGCTTCCTCCTCCACGAAATGGGAAAACACAGCCTCAGCCCTGGGATGAGATGGGGGCCAGAACTGGCGATGGAGGGGGTGAATTGGACACTGAAGGCCCCCACTCACATGCTGACTGCTGGTTCCTTAACCGCCCCCCCCCCCAAGTCTATGAAGGGCAGGGTGGAGAGGCTGCAGAGCTGAAGTTCTGGTCACGGCCTCAGTCTCACGCTCCATGCCTCGGTTCTGCAAAGCGTTGCCCAGACCCTGAGGACCTCTAGGAACAGGGAGCTCACCACCCCCCCACCCCGACTGGAGGGAGAGTCCCAGGGCTGACTGGGGAGGGCGAGGCAGGGAGCCCAGTTCTGCCTCAGCTCCCAGCACCAGCCCTGCAGGGCAGCCCAGGGCCATCTCTGGATAGGTGCCCTCAACCCGGTGGAAGGGTTTTCCCAGGACCTCCGGCTTCTACAGGACACAGGGAATCTGTGTGTTAGAGACACAGCGATAAAAGATGAATAAAAGTAATAACGAAAAAGGCAATCTAAAATCTCCTGGGAAAGGACAGGATCCATTTATCAACTTCTTTTTGAACCATTTGAAAAACTGACACTGTAAACACAGTGTCTCTTCAGCTATTCATTCAGCGGGTGATGAAGCCAGGGGCCGCGGCCAGCAGGGCAGAGTCTGGAGAGCGGGGATCTCGCCCCCGGCTGTGATATCCAGGGTGTAGCAGGTGACAACGTGGAGGGAAAGACCCGCTCCAGGAGCTGCCTCCAGCTGTGCCCAAGCTTGCTGTGTGACCTTGGGAAATCACACTCCCTCTCTGGGCCTCTCTTCCTTGCCCCTTAGTAGTGCATCCCGTAGGGGCAGGAGAAGGATGGAGAAGACACTGGATGGAAAGTCAGTAAAAAACCTCTTATACCTCGAAGATCAGAGGCAAAAACCACAGAGACGTGACCTTGGTGACCACGACCTTCCCCCCAAACCTTGCTCCCAGGTCATGACTGCACTGGAGGCTTCACCTCTACCAGGAAACCTGGGGTCATCCTCAACCCCTCTCACCCCCTCCAGCTTCTTCCATTCCCCTCAGTGTCCACCCAGCCTCAGAGCCAGCATTCAGGCCCTGAATCCACAGCCATCTCTCCCACTGCAGGGCCTTTGCACATGCTATCCCGGTGGCCTGGAGGACACCTCTTCCTCATCTCCCCAGAGCTTCCCCTCCTCACCCATCAGATCTCAGTGCAAGTGTCCCCTCCTCAGGGAAGCCCTCCTGCACCATCCTGACAGGCGGGGACCTGGGAAACTCGTCCTCAGCACACTGGTCACAGGGCAGCTTGCCGGGTGTTTGGTGAACATCTGTGCCACCCACGGGCTATGAGCTCTAGGCCAGGGAGTGTCGTCTGTGGGGTTCACAGCTGTAGCCTCCAGAACAGTGTTTGGTCCCCAACCTGCCACACTCTTCAAGCTCTGCTGTCTGTGCCCTGCTGTCCCCTCTCCTGGAACGCCCCTCCCCCTCCCCTGCCCCTGAAACTCAAGCCCCTTCAAGGCTCAGCTCAAGGGTCACCTCCTCCAGGAGGCCCTCTCTGGTTCCCTTTGGTGTCTGCTCTACTCATCCCTCCTCCGATCCTGGAAAACCCAGCTTCTGTCCCCTGACAAGATTATTTCCGTGTCACCGCCGGACCCTGAGCCACTGGAGGTGACTGGAGGTTTTCTTCTTCTCTCCCCGATGCCTGGCATGGGGCCTGGCACACCGCAGCTCGCAAAGTGGGCTGGACGGATGAGGGAGGGAGGGGAAAGGGAGGGAGGGGGAGGGGAGGGAAGAGGGAGGGCGGGGGAGGGGAGGGGAGAGGGAGGGTGGGGGGGAGGGGAGGGAGGGATGAGGGAGGGATGAGCAGTACCAGCCCCCATTTATTCGGGACGCACCGTGTGCCAGGCACCGCGCTGACAGCCCTGGTGTTGCTTCAGTTCATCCTCCCGCCACCTTGTCCTATGCACTGACTTGCGCCCATATTCCAGATGCTCCGAAGTTTGGGACACTCGCCCAAGGTCATGCGGCAAGTACACTGAGGCAGGAGAACGCTTCCTGCTGCCTCCATCTGATGCCTCTCACTGTCCTCCTGGGCCCTGGGCTGAGCCCACGCTTCACGGCCACGTACAGAGCATCCCTGCTGATCCCGCCATCCCTGGGGACCCACGATGGCTGCTTTGGCTGAAAGTCATGATCACAAACATCCAGGCTTAGTTCTAGGGCAACAAAGAAGGACCTGCTTTTTTCCAGTGCGTGCGCAGGGATAAGTGTGTCCACCCAGAAGGGTCCCTGCCTGCGTGACAGGGGCATCCACAGGAGACCCCCCAGCCCTGCCCGTGGACACTCTCCATGTGCATCATAGGCGGAGACCCGTCCTCTCCCTGCCCGGGGCTGGCAGCCCTCCCAGGCCCACGTGGCACCTGCAGGTCCCTCTCCTCGGCCCCAGGAGCATCATCTATTGATCATGGGGACTCAGGCTGTAAAGTCAGGACCATCTGTGTCTCTCCAGTGGGCAGGTCATTCAGATCCTGGAGACTGTGGGGAGAGGAAGAAAAATCTCAGAGAAAAAAGCAGAGGGAATAAAGAGAAAATAGGATGTGCCAGGGAATTAATCTACTGCTCAGACATGAAAGAAATATGTTCAATTATATTTTATTGCATTTCATTTGAATGTACACATCATACTTAGCTGCCTGCAAGTCTCAGATTACCCAGAGAGAAAGCACAATGAAAGAACAGAGAATAAAAACACAGATTTAAAAAATTCCTGAAATTGGAACCACTGAGAGAGAGAAATAAAAGCCAGACTTGAGACAAAAGCAGTCACTTGGCACCGAGGACCTCTCAGCACTGACACCAGGTCCCTATGGCTACATGGCCCAGTGCCAGCAGCCCACCAGCCCAGCAGTCCTGATCACTGGCATCAGGGAAAGTTCCAGGCCAAAGTCAGGAGGCTCTACTCTCCTCCTAGAGCTGCTCTCTACTTGTTGTGTGACCTGTGTCAGGTCAATGCCCCTCCCTGAGCCTCTTCTCCAAGGGTGAAATGAGAGGCCTGAACTAGATACCCTCAGAGGTAAAGGGAGAGAGGGGAGGAGTTAGAGCCAGAAAGGGTCACACTGAACCCTTCCAAGGGTGCACGAGACCCCACAGACATTCCCTATGCATTGTGATCCCCTATTATGGGCTGAATTATCTCCCCCCCAAATTCATATGTTGAAGCCCTAATCCCCACGTGGTATTTGGAAATCGGACCTTTAAGGAAAGAATTAAGGTTAAATGAGGTCACAAGGATGGGGCCCTGATCCAAGAGGACCTGTGTCCTTTTAAGAAGAGGAAGAGACGCCAGGCGTGTGCACACAGAGAAAAGACCATGTGAGGACAGAGCAAGGAGATGGCCACCTGCAAGCCAAGAGAGGCCTCAGGGAAACAGGCCGGCCTGCAGCTTGATCTTGAACTTCCAACTCCAGAACTGAGAAAAAATAAATTCCTGTTGTTTAAGCCACACAGTTTGTGGTATTCTGCTATGGCAGCCCCAGCAGATGGATACACCCTGTGGGACCCACTGATGAATCTGAACGCAAGGTCCCAATAAGCAGGACAACGTGCTGAGAGCAGGTGGGTGGAGGCAGATATTAGCACCTTCTCCTTTCCCTTCCAGCACCTTCCGTCTCCCAGGACCTCAGACTCTGTGCTCTCTGTCCCTCCCCCATGAAAACTGCACCCAGGAAGGGCCCTGAAACCTCTTGCTGCAGAGCGACTGGCTGAGGAGGGGGAGGGAGAGGGGAGGAGCAGGTGCCTGGCCCCCTGGGGCTGCCTCTTCTATTTTCCAAGAAGCGAGCCCTGAGAATCTCTGGCAGGGAAGAGAGAAGACCTTGGTGGAAGGGGGTCCTCCCGCTTCCCAGCCACTGGTTCTGCCCACGCCCAAGCCCAGAAAACCATGCGGATGCAAGGGACTGTGGACGGACTGTTAGTCTGATGTCCAGCTGGGGGGGGGGGGAGGGATGTGGGGGATGGAAAGAGGGGCCAGCGTCTCAGGGACGACACCTGGAGGGAGGCAGCTCAGACCCGCACCTACAGCTCTGGCACCAGCCCTGCGGCTTCCTCAGCTGCCCAGAGCGGGCGTGGGGCTCCCAGGCAGGCTCTGCAGACGGTCATGAAGCAAGCCCAGTCCTGGGCTGGAGAAGGGCTGCCCGCTGGGCTGAGGCCCCAGCACGTCAGGACAGAGCATGTCTGTGTGCCAAGCCCTAGTCCAGGTTCTGGGGGTGCAAGGATGCAGCCATGAACAAAACACATGGCAAACGGTAGCCAGCATTTACTGAGCCTTTACAGCATTCCAGGGTCCTTGGCGAGCCCCGTGCATGGCTCACTGAAGAGCTAGGTCTCATCACTGTTCCCACATTGCAGATGAGGAAGCTGAAGCATCAGGTGGTAAGTAGCTTGCCCCGTGTCCCCCCAGAGAGTAAGCACTGGAGTCAGGATGCAGACCCAGCCTGGGCTCATCAAGTCCTGCTTTCTAAACACAACATTATTCGTCCTAATCGAAGCATCATTATTATCTCATTAACACTATTAAGACGGACATCCCCATTATCTCGAATTTGCCAGATCGTGATCATTGCTGATGGTCAATGAGCAGGATCCCTGAGGCGCTCCTTGCTGCACTCAGTGTTTCACCTCAGCCTCCTGTGAGCCAAGCTGAGAGGTGAGGCCTTTTCTCTCTCCCTCCACGAGATGAGGAGACAGATCCAGAGATGCCAAGTGGTGAGTGGCTGAGTGGGGATGGACGTCTAAGTGTAGGCTCCAAAGCCCTTAATTGAGGTGGAGAAGGTTAAAAATTGAAGTAATTAAACCCACCCTACTGACACTTGCACAGCCAGGCATCTTAACGTGGCCAATTAGACATGTTCTGTGTCTACGTGCACAGTCTCTGCGTCTTATTGCCAAGCGACAGCCCCTTGATGCCCTCGCTCTCAGTCCCCCCACCCCAAAGCTTAGGGGTTCGTACATGCTGATACGCTCTCAGAAATGGAGTGAGGGTGTCTGTTGCAAGCAGCACTGAGTTACTTGAAATAGCTGAAAGTGTAATGCTTTATTTTTGTAAGCCACGTCAAAGCATTCCTGGGGTTGGGGTGGGTGAGCAGAACCAGAAACAGGGACCCTGTCACCAATGTCCCAGTCCAGGAAGCTTCTGTGTCTCCAGGAGCCTGACACTCTACTCCCTCACCAGAGACCTCAGGTGAAGCCGGAAAGCACCACCAAATAGGGGGACCCCACCGTAGCCCTGCCCAGCACAGCAGGTCTAAAGAGCCCCTGGCATCCCCGAAGGCAGCTGCAGAGGGGACTAGCGGGAACCCAGGCAGCACCGGATAAGCCAAGCAGACCGAAATAGCACAAGGCTCTGATAATCGAAGCTGCCTCTGGGACCACAGCCCACAAGAGCAGGCCAAGAACCCACGTGCTAAACCCAAACAGGGGGGCTGCCTGCTAAAATAAGATTCAGATAGCACCTAGACTCCCCTAACAGAGGAGACAGAATGTGCAGGATACAATAAAAAATGGTTCATCATCTCCAAAACCAAGACAATTAAAATTTAAATTAGCAAAGACAATCGACTGATGACAAACACCAAGACGAATCAGTTGCCTGAATTCATTTGACAAGGATTTTAAAGCAGCTATTTCAAAATGTTTCCAATATTAATCACAAATTCTCTTGAAACAAAGGAAAAAAATAGGAAACCTCAGCAAAGAAAAAGAAGTTTCAAACAAGAAATGAAACAATATTATAGAGCAAAACTATAGAAGATCTAAACGACACAATCAACCCCCAGGATCTAACTGACCTGCATAGAACGCAACACCCAACAATATCAGAAAACACAGCTTTGAAGTACCCCAAAAAAATTTACCAAGACGGACCCTACCTTGACCATATGGGCCATAAAACAAAACTCAGTACACTTCTAAACACTGAAATGATACAGAGTGTGTTCTCTGGTCGTACTGGCATCAAATTAGGAACCAATAACAACAGGGAAACTCTCTAAATACATAGGATTTAAATAACATACCTCTACATAATTCATGGGCCAAAGAGGAAGTCTTAAAAGTAATTTTTTTAAAAAAATTACAGGGAACAAATGAAAACAAAAACACGGCATGTCAAAATATCTGGGATGCAGCTAAGTCAGTGCTGAGAGGGAAGTTCATAGCACTCAATGCTTACATTAGAAATGAGGAAAGGACTCAGATCAATTGTCTAATCTCTGACTTCAACACACCAGGAAAAGAACAGCAAAATAAACCCAAAGCAAGCAGAAGGGAGTGAATTATAAAGACAAGTGGAAATTGATGACATTGAAAATAGGAAAACAATAGAGAAAAATCAATGATGACAGCAACAACAACAAAAGGCTGCTTTTCAAACAAAACAATAAAATTGATAAACCTCTGGCAAGACTGACAGGAACAAAAAGAGAGAAGAGACAATATACTAGTCCCAGGAATGATGTAAAGGACATCACTGTAAATCCTGCAGCCATTAAAAAGATTTCAGAAAATACTATTAACAAGTTAACCCTCATAAACTGGACAACTTAGAAGAAATAGTCCAATTCCTTGAAAACCCTAAATTACCAAACTCAAAAAGGATGAGATCCGTCATCAGAGTAATCATTTAAAAAACCGAGGTAATAATTAAAAAGCTCCTCCAAAAGAAATCTCTGGGGTTATATGGTTTCACTGGAGAATTCTACACATTTTAAAAAAGAATTACCACCAATGCTATACAATCTCTTCCAGAAAATAGAAGAGGAGGGAACACTTTCCAAAGCAATAGATGAACCCTGTGTTAGCCTGTTACCAAACAGGGTAGAAAAAAAGGTAAAAGGATAGACCAATATCTCTTATGAACTTAGACATAAAAATCTTTAAAAAAAAAGTTATTAGCAACCAAATCCAACAATATATAAAAAGAATTATGCACCATATGCAAGTAGAATTTATTGCGAGTTTGCAAGGCTGGTTCAACACTCAAAAGTCTACCAACATAATCCAGGGTATTAACAGGCTAGAGAAGAAAAATCACACAATCCTATCAGTTGGCACAGAGAAAGCATTTGGCATTATTCAAAATACCATTTGTGGTTAAAAAAAAAAAACTCTTGTAAAAAATAGAAATGGAAGGGAACTTCCTGGACTTGATTAAGAGCAGCTGCAGGGGCACCTGGGTGGCTCAGTCGATAAGCGTCTGCCTTCAGCTCAGGGCGTGATCCTGGCATTCTGGGATCGAGCCCCACATCAGGCTCCTCCACTGGGAGCCTGCTTCCTCTCCCACTCCCCCTGCTTGTGTTCCCTCTCTCGCTGGCTGTCTCTCTCTCTCTGTCGAATGAATAAATAAAATCTTTAAAAAAAAAAAAAAGAGCAGCTGCAAAAATCCCACAGTTGCTGCCATATTTAATGGTGCCTGATTGAATGCCTGCCCCAAAGATCAGGAACAGGACAGGATGTGCACTTTCATCACTTGTATTTCTATTACTAGATGAGAAAGCCACTGCAATAAGGCAAGAAAAAAATAAAAGACATACAGATTTGAAATAAATAAATAAAACTTCTTCTATTTGGAGATGGTATGATTCTCTTTGTAGAAAATCACAAGGAATCTACCAAAACAACAGCAACAAGAGAAAACCCTCCTAGAACTAATAATAAGTGGGTAGGGCAAGGTTACAGGATAAAAGATCAACACACGAAAGTTCATTGTATTCCTATGTACTGGCAGTGAACATATGGAAACTGACATTTAGAACACAATGACACAGTCTCCAAAGGAAACAGCATCTGTAGGTACACATGTAACAAAACACACATAAGATCTGCATGTTGCAAATGACTGTGAAAACCTTGAAAGTGCTCATTCTCATCCTCACAATGAGAAAAAATGCTGAACCAACTGAGAACCATCTTCTCGGATGCATCAAAGAATTGAGACCACAGACAGACTGGTACTCCGAAAACTGGAGAGACAAGCGGATGCCTATGATCACCGCTTACCAGGAACACAAGCCCATAACTGGAGCTGGCATCTTTGGGAACACTGTCAACTGTATGTGATGGATTGCTGGAGGCTCAGTGCCGCTTAGCTCGGGAGCTGAAGAACTCCAAAGCAACCAAATCCCAGAAGGCTCCCCATACTTTTGTGAGCCTTACCTCCAGGAGCCCCACCAGGTTTTCAATGGGAGGAGAGGAGAAAAGTCCCCTCCTGCTTCCCAGCAGAGAGAAGGGGGAAAAAACCATTTTGAAATAGACACTGAGCATTCTGTTCCCCTGAAGAAGGGCTGCTTGAAGGCAACCGATTTTACCAGAGCCTGGCTACCTGGGGGAAAGGAAATGCCCAACTCAGACTCCGGGAAGAGCTGACCGAATACCTCCCCCCGCCCCCGCCCCTGGCCCACGCCACTTCAGTAGGGCTCCCGTTTGGTAACAGGATTGCAGGTAAAAGAACTTCAAGCCTCAGACCCTATTTAGGGAGTCTCTAGGAAAACCCAAAACAGGAGAGACAAACACAGGACAATGGAGGAAATTCTAGCCTCTGATATCACAACTACAGCAAACAGAAACACAGCCTCCCTCCAAGCCCGATCAACAGAAAACCTCCCATTATCCTGTGACTGGACACATCGTGTCCAGCTACCCCCAATAAATCACACAGCATGTGAAAAGGCAAAAACTGTCTGAGGAGATAGGGCAAGCATCCCCAGGAGGGCTCACAGGCATCCCCAGGGAGGTATTGATGTTGCTTTATAATGAAATAAGTTCAAAGTAAAAATGCTTTAACCCTGATGCGAGGACACGTGGAATAGGACTCTCATCAGAAAGGGCATCAGGAGATATTGCAATATGGAAATCGATGAAAGCTCGTGAAAAGAATTACGAGCTCAATAATGAAGGACAAGTCAATAGAACTACGTAAATGCAGAGGAGAAAAGCCACAACTCACCCCTGCTTATAGACTCTGAGACACCGAATTGATAAAACCATGACATTGAATTATGAGAAGACATACAACTTCTTAACAGGGACAGAAACCAGCTAATGTGCTAACGACTGATACCTGGGGAACATCAGAGCCTGAGGCCAGCTCTGAACATTTTCTAGCCACATAAGTGATTCCAGAAACCCGGCTGCATCCCAAAGTGAGCCCTGGGGCTGGAGTCTCGGCCTGGCCCTGCCCTCGCTGGGCTCCCTGAGCTCAGCCTCCCCAACACCTTCTCTGGACCATAGGCCGGTCTGCCCTCCCCACTTCTCCACCTCCTCCAGGAAGTCTCCCCTGATTATTCCAGGCCCCAGTCATCCCAAATCTGACCTCAACATCCTCCCCTTCAACAGCAGGTGGTCTCAGCAGTATACCCTGAATCGTGTGCTGATATTTAGTAGTAAGGTGGGAAGAGGCACTTTCTTGCAGGTAAGAACTCGGACTCCAAAGTTAGAGAGACCTGGGTTCAAATCTTGCCTCCAACACTTCCTAACTGGCCTTGAACAAGTTATTCCCCCCTGTCTGAGCCTGTTTCCTCACCTGTAAACCGGGGCTAACAATGATATCCCCCTTGGGGGATTATTGCAAAGCATGTCGAACAGTGCCTGGCCTGTGAAAGTCCCTCAGTTATGTCTGAGACCTTATCAGCCTTCCCATTTTACAGATGAGGAAACCGAGGCACAGAGAGCCTAAGGTATGCATCCAAGGATCACATAGATGATGGCCGTTGGAATCAGCTCTTTACCTGGGATCTGTCACCCCGGGCCACATCCCCCCCACTGTGCACCAAGGGCTGTGCTGCTCTCCTTATGTGACATCTCATCTCATCCCACAGCCCTGCTTGGAGGGCAGTCTCCTCGTCTCCCATCTTGCGTGCAAGGAAACCGAGGCCCAGGGTATGCATGGAGCTGACCCGAGGTCCCACAGCCAGCAGGGGGAAGAAGCCCATGGAATTCAGACCCAGGGCTCCCTTTCCCAAACCCACGGTAAATGTGGTTCCCTCCTCCCTTCATTGTTCGGAGCCTGCAAGGAACGGAGGGTGCGGCTGCAGGGAGGGGACTGCAAGACAGGGGCCAGCTGGGGGCTGTGGGGAGGGCAGGGCGGGCAGCCAGCCCCAGGTCCCTGGAGATCTGAAGTTGCGAGGACTTTGCAGACCTCATCCTTTGCAAAGTGGAGCCTCCTCCAAGCCGGGGGGGAGGGGAGGAGAACCCCACCTTCTCTCTGCCTCGCCCCTCACATCTGCAGAGCCTTGCATGTATCTTCAGAAGCAGCTGTTCCATCTCTGAGGCCCCGGGACCAGCCCCACGCAGATGGGTTTTCCTTACCTCATTATCTTCCCTCTTGGGGTCCTGGGTTGGGTCAGTCACTTCCTGCCCACTGCGGGCCACAGATCCTGGCCAGGCTGCAAGCCCAGCCTCTTCTAGAAGCTTTCATCTCCATCACCCCTCCCCCTGGAAATCAATTGGAAACCCAGTTGCTAAATTCACCCAAGTCCCGCGGTTCATGAATCAAAGGCTTCTTCTGGGCTCTGCTGGTCTGGCCGAGGCTCCATGTTGCCAGACCCAGCTTCTATCCTGGGTCCAGGAGCAGCGGGACCCCTGGGGGCCAGGCCCAAGAGCCATGGCAGCGGGAACACCTCAAAGGTCAAACCCCAAAGGTGAACAGCTGCTGTCCCAGCCTGCCTTGGCCCTCACCAGCAACCCCACGGCAATGCTCTCACCAGCCAGGCGGAGGAAAATTCCAGGGCAGTCTGCGGAGACAGAAGCCGCCCTGGTCCAAGCTTCTGCCTCAGGCAGGTCCCTTTGCCCAGAAACAAGCTCTTGTCAAGCACCTGCCCCAGAGAACGTCCCCTTCTGGAGTCACCCAGGAATTGGCCTCCAAGTCCCATTGCTGTGCAAAGCCTGAGGGCTGATGGCCGTGCCTCCTAGAGGCAGGAATGGGGGTGGGGGGAGTGGGGCATGTGCGCAAACACCGACCTGAGGTCAGAGTGAGGGGCACAGCGGGGCCAAAGCTACGTCCATCAGGCTCCTGAGTTAATGCTCTAACACTTCGGTGGCAGTCTGTGGATTCCAGAAGAGATTGGGGTGTGCTGCAGATTGGAAGGGCCAGGCTGGAGAGCCCTAAAGTCCTGAAATACTCTTCATGCCCCTCCAGGCTATGGGAGCTGGGGTGAGGGTATGTCTCGAAGCTTCCACGCCTCGCAGTGGAAGCTGGTGCTAGTAAATTAGTCCCAGTAATGGAGATGCTTGCTCGGGGAATTGGGGAGGCAGTAAACAGAAGACAGAGTAATTAACCAGGAACTGCGGATGTGCCCAGCCTTTCAATGTGGCAGCCCCAGCAGTGGCCTCCCCCGGAAGTGAGATGGAGCCACTGGGTGGCGTCTGCCTGCTGAGATGAGGGGTGGGGAATCAGAGAATCAAAGAGCTAGGGGCAGTGGAGGACACCTGGGAAACCCGAGTATGGAAACCCTCATTGGACGGATGGGCAAACTGAGGCCCTGGGAGGGAGAGACACTACCCAAGGACACACGGCAGGCTAGTGACAGAGGGGGGCTGCATTCCAGCTCTCCTGGGAGCCCAGTCAGGCTGTTCCCAACACACTTGACTAAGGATGGGGTCAAGGTCATGGTAGGTGATGAAGAAGGAAACTGAGGCTCAGGGAGGGTAGGTTACTTATCAAGGATTCACAGCAAATTAAGAAGAGGAAGGAGAGGGTCCTGGGTCTCTCTGACCTCCCGGGCCCTTCTTCAGCTTCTGGTTCCCAACTCCAGAGCCTAGGGAGGCCCCAACAGGGACAGGAGGAGAGGTCCAGAAACTAGACCCCAGAATGCAGAGTGGGGCCATTTGCCAACTTGTGTTCACTTCTAATTAAGCACCAGCTGTGTGCGGGGCACTGGGTATGCTCATCTCAGACCTCAGGGCAACCCAGCAGGAGGGCGGTGACTCCCCCCCTTCACAAAGAAGAAATCAAGACCCAGAGAAGACAAATAGCGTGCTCCAGGTCACACAATCGTGTATAGTACCTAAGCGTGTCACTTATCCACTTACTGCCTCTCAGCTCCAAATCCTTCGTTACCTGCCCTCGACACCAGATTATCTCCTATGTCTCCCCTGTCAGATACGCAAAGATACACACACCTATAGAGATGATGTTACAGAACATATAACCTACGTCACCATATATATGATATCGCATACATATGATGTTCGACTTGCCAGTAACTGCCACGGGGTGGGGGGGAACCCAGCAGGAAAAAATGGGAGCTTCTATTCTTGGTTCTGGTATGCTCTTCTTTGATTGTTCCTGGGGGTGCAAAAGCGAGCACTGCGGGACACCTAGTGGTGTCCAGCACCCCAGTGAGCAGGCACTACAGGTTCCTGCGTGTGCCGTCTCCCTGTGGATGGCTTCACCTACACCCAGCAAGTTCCGTTGGCACGCCCCCTCCCCCAGCAAAGTCCTCCGCCATCCAGCGGGCTACTACACGTGCTCTCTGACGGGGCTCGCACCCTGGTGGTGGTGACAAAGTGCAAGGGAGGCTCTTCTCGATGTGTCCCTCCTTGCACAGAACCCTACATGTAATGGTCGCTCCTGCCTTCCTTGGAGTTCTGCTTGCCCCTGGCAGGCAATCCCTAGTTATGTCGTTAACCATTATTTGCATTGAACTTTGCCTGTCCAAATTCAAGGTGGTTTCTGTCTCCTGTTTGGACCCTGGCTGATGAGGAATTGGCACTAGATGTGATCCCAGGCGACAGACCCACAAAGACAGGAACCTTGGGATCGGATTGGTAATGCCCTCAGTCATGAACATGGTGCTGAACCCCTTGCCAATGGGAAATGGGATGCCAGTAATCCATGGCTTTCAGTGGCATTGGGATTAATCAGACCATGCATTACTGGCATCTCAGCGACAGCTTTCGGTGGCATCATGATCAACCATAGGTGCCAACTGACGCAAGTGCCTTGGGAGCCCATGTGGCCACAACACTTGGCTGTCATGGTGGTGACGGTCACCTTGGGGGTGGCGGGGACCCTCCTGAGTGCACCGGAGCACGTCGGAGGAAAGTCATAAGCTCAGTCCTTTAACTCTTAGCTATGACAGCCCTAAACAAATCTCTTCTTTCTTGCAGTCACGATGCTGATGGTGTCTGAAATCCCATACAAAATCAATTACGCAGGTTGCTAAATCCCAACATCCACTGACTTCATAGTCTTGACAAGTTTCTCATGTGAAAGTTAGGTCATTGAGAAATTACTTCTCTTGCGGAAAAACAAAAAAACAAAAAAACCCAGAAACGTGTCCGGAAACTTGGAAGGGAAGCATCTGGTTGGACGTAGATGACACCAAAGTCTTAAACCACTCCAAGCACCCCTGAACAGTGAGAGCAGCTTTCCCTCCAGTGCCTGGAGACACCAGCTGTCCTCTGTTTGAAAACTGTGACAAACTCCCCTGGGGGCATAGGCCTTTAAAGGGGAAGCTCACTCACCTTGAGAACCATGACAACTGCCTACTGTTGCCACCAGACCTATAATTAGGACCAAATCTACAGTGGAAGAAGCATGCCCCAAAGGCACAGGTATGAACTCTGACCCAGAAGAAATAATTGCACAACAAAAGCAAGACTTCTCGAGCACAAATTGGGGTAAACCTGGAAAGCATGTAGGAGTGGATTCTGCTGGTATCAAACCAGGGAGGATATGAAACACCAAATTGGACCGAATTCATTGATGTGAGTGCACTTACCAGCAATTCTAGATGTAATCTGTTAGCTCACATCAATGCAGGTGGCCACAGCTTACTTGGTTGGTTGACTGGAAATCCTATTTGATGGTTCTGTACATCTGTGATGCGGGAGCTCTGATGTGGAGAGAAGCCGGGGTGGGGGGGTGAGCAGGAGGGAATCCAAAGGTTTAGGAAGATAGAAATGTTGGGCTTGGTTTATCCTGTGCAAACTGCACACCCACCCTCACACCTGTGCTGTGTGAGAACACCCAGAAGAAACTAAAGCACTGAGAAATCCATCAGTGAAGGGAGTATGTATGCCTTCCCTGCATCTTTGAAAAGTTCTGTGGTTGCTCTTCTTTGTAGGATAGGTACGGCCTTGGGTGAAAGCTGCTACCAAAATAGGCTCATGGAAATCAGTGGGGATGGGGATGATAATGGCATCTAGAGGAACAGAGGCCAAAATGAAGGTGGGACATCTACTAAAACAGACGACAGGGAGGTACAGGTCATCAGATGCCTTATCTGCAGGGATCCTCGATCATGGCTCATTGTTCATGCCATCCCTAAAAAATAAATAGATGAGCGGTCTGCTATTGCATTCCTGTTCTAACTGTGAAACAAACAAGCAAACAAAAAACCCCCAAAACCAAAACCCTAGGTCTGCTAGCCACGTACCTCACTTGAGTCACCACAGGGGAAGCTCAAAGCCTCTCGCTCAGTGTCAAGACCCAAGTCCAGTCCCAGATGAAGGTGCTTCTGATTGAAGGGAGGCCTGGCTCCTTACAGGGGGCCAGGGACCATCACCACAAGCACATCCATCAGCCTTCCCCCAAGCAACCTGCAGCCATTTACTGGGAAAGGGAGTTCATTTGGGGGACTCCCAGACACTGAATCTGACTTGACACTGATTCCTGGGAACTCAAAATGCACGGTGGTCTACCAAAGTAGAAGCTGACAGAGGTCAGGGGATAGATGGAGCTCAGGCCCTGTCCACGGTGAGCGCAGCTGGTCCACCAGCCTGATCTGGTTGTGTCCCTTCTCCCTGACCTCACCTTTACAAACAGTCCATTTATTAAACTCTCCTCAGAAGCAGCCAGACCCATAAAGGGGCCTAAGGAGCTCTTCGTGGTGATTTTGAGGAACTGCTGGAGACTGAGGGTGGGCTAGCTGGAAAATGGGACACTCCTGGAGGCCACAGGGCCAGGATGCAGCACACCTATTAGAAAGGTGAAAACCCAGGGGCGCCTGGGTGGCACAGTGGTTAAGCATCTGCCTTCGGCTCAGGGTGTGATCCCGGCGTTGTGGGATCGAGCCCCACATCAGGCTCCTCCGCTATGAGCCTGCTTCTTCCTCTCCCACTCCCCCTGCTTGTGTTCCCTCTCTCACTGGCTGTCTCTATCTCTGTCAAATAAATAAATAAATTCTTTAAAAAAAAAAAAAAGAAAGAAAGGTGAAAACCCAAAACCCTGACAGCACCAAATGCTGGCAAGGAAGCAGAGCAACAGGAACGCTCCCTCACTGCCAGTAGGAATGCAAAGCGGCACGGCCACTGCCGAAGCCAGCCTGGCGATTCCTCACAGAGCTTCACGCTCCCAGGCACTCACCCAAGGACTTGGAAATTTGTGTCCACAACAAAAATGAATGCACATGAATATTTAGAGCAGCTTTATTCACAATCACCAACAACTGGAAACAGGCAAGGCATCCTTAAATAGATGAATGAGTAAACAAAGTGTGGTACAGCCCTGCAACAGAATATTATTCTGTGATTTTAAAAAATGAGTTATCAAGCTACAGAAAGATATGGATGAAACTTCAATGCATATTGCTAAGTGGAGGAAGCCAGTCGTATGGCATCTGGGACAGACAAGGCTATTAAGACAGTAGAAAGATTATCCAGCTGCTGGCATAGCTCCTAGTGCAGATGAAGGACCGGGGGGAGGGGGCGGTTAGGGTGTCAGAATGATGCTGTATAATATTGCAGTGGAGGACACGTGACATTGTGCGTTTGTGAAAACCCATAGAACTTTACAGTGCAAAAAGTATATCTTACTGTTTGCAAATTTTTAAAATGTCATCTCAGAGGTTCGAAGATCCCGGGGCAGGAACCAGGCTGATGGGAGACTCTAAGGGCATTAGGAATGTAGGAAACAGTCTTAATAACAGGAATGGAGGGGAAATGCCCACCTAAGCAGTGCTGGGACTGAGATGAAAGGAGCTGCGCGTAAGCACTGTGCTCTAGCTGATAAAGAGGTTCCCACGGCTATGGATTCACAGTTCTGATACCGCTCCACAGGCATACACTAAGGAATCGAACAATCAAATAAATGCGTGGCAGCCTGCGGACCCAGATTTCTCACTGTTGGAGCAGGGTTTTATATAGAAGTGGTGGGGCGGGGTGGGGGCCTGCAGTGATACAGAGTTTAGTTAACCGAATCCCTCCTGTGAAAGTGATTGGATTGTTCTCAAACTTTTCCTATTATAAGTAAGCCTAGAACCTAAAGCTTCTGGAGAGGGAGAGATGGGAGTCCCCAGACCTTATTTTTTCTCTTCTCAAAGCTACACGGTAAATATGTTACTAGTTCATTGAATGGGTGGAATCTGATGGGGCACAAAAAGGAATGGTGTCAAATCCCCCACCCTACCTTCAAACAATCTCGGCTGAGCCCCACGCCCCCTAGATGACATCCCAGGCATTTGCTTTGGCCTTGTGCTCACCTTCAGGTGTGACAGCGTCTCGTGGACTTGAAGCTTGCCCATCTGTCAGCATGAAAAGGTCCAGTTGGGTCGTCTCTCTCAGCTCAGGTCTCATCAGGGTTCAGGGGTCCCCCGCTGGGAAGGGGTTGGGGAGGTGAGGTGCATGGTGCTCATGTCTCCCTCCCGCCCTTGCTCTGCTCTTCCCGTGCTGGAGGTCTTGGTCTCGGGCAGCATCCGCATGGCCGCTCTCTCCCTCCCACTGCACAGGTAGCTGTGTTTGTGGGGACTTCACAGTTCCCTGACAGAGGGCATGCTCTCTCCGGCTGATCTTTTGTGCCCTTCCCCAACCCCAAAGGTCCTCCTTGTTCAGTCCACCCCACTGCTGGGATCCCTTCCTCCCAAGAAGATTGCTCGAGGCTTGGTGGAAGTCTGTGGCGTCCATGCATGTCTTAGTCCCCGGGGAATGCTATAGCAAAAAAGCTGGTGGCTTATAAGCAACAAAAGTTTACACTGACAGTTCTGGAGGCTGGGAAGTCCAAGGTCAAGGAGCCTGCAGATTTGGTGTGTGGTGAGAGCCCTCTTTTCACCGCGACCTCATAGAGTGAAAGGGACAAGGGATCTCTCTGGGGTCTCTTTTATAAGGACACTAATTCAATTCATGAGGGCCCCACCCTTACCACCTAAACACCTCCCAAAGGCCTCCACCTCCTAATATCATAACATTGGGGATTAGATTTCAGCACATGAATGGGTAGGGTGGGGGGAGGGGAAGGCGGGCATATACATTCAGTCCATAGCAATATGGTTCAAGAAAATTCACCTCCCCTCCAGCCACTACCTGGATCACAAACTGTCCCTCCCTGTTGCTCATCTGTCACTGCTTTGGTGGACAGCTGTGGCCAGCCTCCAACACACTTCTGACCTTCTTAACTCTCCAGGCATGTTCCCCTGGGAGACTGTATCTCTCAGCATCACACGAGGAAACTGAGGCACAGAAAGGTTAAGTCCCATATATAATAGACAGGATCGACAGAGCCAAAACTCTTTGAAAAAATGTAAAAACAGGAGGAGATTCTGGTAAAACCGAACAAAGACAAGGAGAGCCAGAGAGCACAAGTATGTAATCTGTATAAGCAACAGGAAAGGGAAACGACTGCAGCAATAGTAAGATGGAAGGCATGGAAAAGTGGACAACTTTATGCCGATAAATTTGAGATTCTCGCTTAATTGACTGTATTCCTAGAAAAAAGTATGTAACTACCAAAACTGACCCAGAGAGAAATTTCTAAATTCTCCATAATTTCATCACCATTAAGCCCAATCAAGAGTAGAAATCTTCCCACAAATAAAGCACTTTATCCACACGGTTTTATAAGTGAGTTCTCTCCCACATTTAAGACAGAGATTATTCCAGTCCTATGTTAATACTTCTATTTATGAGACAAACAAAACCCTGAATCCCAAGTCCCACCATAAATGGAAAATTGTGGAGCAGACTCACCCAAAAATGTAAATGCAAAGAAGTCTTTAAAAATTTTGCAAGAAAATGCCAGCCGTGAATAAACTAGATAATTGTATTATGACCAAGTTTGGTTTTTTTCCTGGGAATACGATGTTAGGTTAGTGTTAGTATATGAATTAACGTAATCCATCACATTAGATCTTTTCAAAGGAGATGATCATTTGAATAGATTGAGCAAAAGCATTTGATGAAAGTTGGCATCCATTCATGGCAAAACCCTTGGCAAATGAGAAATGAAAGGAATAAAAGAGATTCTAGTAAAAAAAATGAAAGCCTACAGCAAACATAATATTTTGTGGTGAAATGTTGAAAGCTTTCCCTTTAAGAGCAGGAACAGGACAAGGATGGCTGCCATCATCATTTTCTATTCAACATGGGAGGTCTTTTCTAAAGCACTTCATAACAAAAAGAAATGATAAGTATACAGATGGGGAAGGGAGAGGAAAAACTGTCATTATTTGCATACGCTGTGTTTGACTTTTTGCAAAACCCAAACGAGAGCCCACAGATCATAAGGGAGTTGAACGTGTTTGCTGGAGTCCAAATCAATGTACGGAGAGGAACGTGCCATTTGCAACAGAAATTTTTTTTTACAAAGTTTCTGAGATAAGTAATAATAACCTGACAAAAGTTGTGAGGTTTTTTATGTAGAAAATTAATATTTGGATGTGCCTGATAAGAACTTGGCACATTGTAGCATTTCATTAAATGTGTGTTTCTGTTTCCCCTCTGCCCTATACCTGAGATGTTTGCATTTTCATCCTAAAGAAACACCATCAGGTTTGTCAGAACAATTTGTGCACAGGGCGCCTTAGTGACCCAGTGTTACTTTAAAGATTAATATTTGCATAATGCATTTGCCAAACACTGTCACCCTCATTATCTTTTCTCCAAAGGAAGTGGGTGATAATGTTTGCATTTGCCCCGAAGGAAAGCGACCTGAGGGGCGGGGGAGGGGGGAGGCGGATATACTCAGCTTGGCATCCGCTTTTGGTCCTGGGTCTGTCTTGGTTCCATGGTCGTGGTGTTTCACGCCGCCTGGCACCTGTTGAACCAGCTTATTCATTCTGGAACTACAAGAGTCCTTACTGAGCCCTGTGGCAGGACCAAGGGAGGCAGCGGTGTGCACAGCGGCCGTGAAGTTTGTCTTCCTGGAGCTCCAGCCTCCTGGAGGAACCGGATCTTCACACAACTGGCTGGCGCTGTGCTACCCATGATGCCGACCGCAGAGGAGCGGAGCGACGGGGCTTCCGGGAGGAAGGGATGTTTAATTCCAAGCCTGAAAGATGAATCATCTAGAAAACCCCCACTCCAGGGGGAGTGAGCTAGAAAAGAGGAAGGAAGGTACCCAGGCTATGGAGACCGCATGTTCAACCCTTAGAGGAGAGAGAATGAGCGCCAAGGAACACGTAAAAGTATGATCCCACCAGAGGATCAAGTGTGCAGGCGTAGAATGAGAAATGAGGCACTCAGGAGCCAGGCCTTCTAGGACCCCACTCACCAGGCTGAGAGCGTTTTTTTTTTTTTTTTTTAAGAGCGTATTCCTTTATTTGAAAGAGAAAGACATATCATGAGCAGGGTGGAGGAGGCAGAGGGAGAGGGAGAGGGAGAAGCAGACCCCTCCCCCCACCACCGCTGATCAGGGAGCCTGACACGGGGCTCAGATCCCAAGAGCCTGAGATCATGACCTGAGCCGAAGGCAGACGCTTCACCAACTGAGCCACCCAGGCGCCCCTGAAGAGCATGACCTTGACCTTAAGAGCAAGGGACAGTTCCCAAAGGGTAAGGGAGGGCATGACCAGCCAGCCCTGTGCTTTAGGAGACAGAGTGGGCGGATTGGAGGGTGGGATGTGGGAGACCCTGAAGTCAGGAAGCTGGGCTGGAGGACACCCTTGAGCCGGCCTGGGGACCCACTCTCTGCCCATCCAGACCCCTTGTGACCTCATGAGCCCACTCTCAGCATCTTTCAGGACTCCGGGCTGCAGCTTCAGACCCCAGTTCAGCAGCTGAGGCCTTTGGAGGTCAGGTAGAACCCAGGGCAGGAGGAAGGACAGGAGCTCCCGGGGCCGAAGGAGCAATGGCCAGAATCAGTGTTTCTGTGCTGCCGGGGCGCTCCTCGTAACCACCTTTTCTCTCTGCTTGCCTCTGCCTCTTTCTGCAAAGTGGCCTCTGTTTCTCCCACTGTATCCGGGACAAGCCCCCTGAGGACAGAAAGTTAGCCCCAAGCTGTTGCCAACCCAATATCCCAAAGGTACCAGAGAGCCTCCCCCCAATAGCTCCAGGAGAAAATGCCTGGGAGGCAGCCAGACAGCTTCTGGAAGCCACTATTTCCAGTGGTTACATCACCTCTTTTTATAATAACAAACCTACAATCCTAGACCGCAGGAGCTGGCAGTGCCCCCAGGAGCTGCCCAAGAGCGCGGCCTCGGCTGGTGGACAGTTAAGTGAAGGGTGGATCCCTTCCCATCTCCCTCATGCTGCCTGTGGCAAACAGCCACCAGGCACCCACAACCCAGACCTTCCCCTGCCTCCTGTGGTCTCAGACAAGCCCCAGCCTGCCACAAGCCTTCCACTCAGCAATCCCACATCTCGGTATTGATGCTGGAGACAAACTCCCATGTGCACGCCATGAGGCACTCACAAGGATGTTGATTGCAGGATGTGGATGTTTACACAGAGAACAAAACCCAAACAGCTTCAATATTCATTAGAAGGGGAATTGGGAAAGAAAGGAAGAAAGCAAGGGAGGGAGGGGGAGAGGGAAGGGGAGGAGAGGGAGGGAGGGAGGGAGGAAAGGCAGAAAGGAGAAATAGCTAAGCATCTGAAATAAACCGCTTCATGAAAACCAAAAACACAGAAAGATGTCTCTGATATTGTTAAAGATTAGAAAGCTAGATACACACATCCTTATAATAGGCTACTTTGTATCTGTTTAAAATCAGGAGTGCATATACGTCTGTGTGCAGTGCTTCCACTGAGGTCTGTAAGGATCACATACCACGCTGATGTCAGTGTTACTATGGAGGCAGGGCGCGATCCGGAGGGGAGGGAGCACAGAGGTGCTCTTTCTTTATATGACCTGCTTGAATATAGAGCAATAAGAGTGTCTGCAGCCAGCCCTTGGGTAGTTAGAAAAAATTTTAAATGAATGAGAGAAAATAAAAGAGCAGGCACCATTGCTTGTAATGGGGGGGGGGGGAGGGAAGCAGCCACCCAAATACAAAAATACATCCAGAGGGAACGTAAATGACGGCCCCCTATTACAACAGAACGCCCAGCAGCCAGAGCAGCTTTCTGCTCTCAAATGAAAAGCAAATTACAAATGAGTGTATACCGAATATTCCCATGCTGTCAAAGAAAGCAAATGTAAACTGTGCATAGAAAAATACAAGGCGAGGTGGAAAGAGCGGAGCTTGGCGATCTCCGTGACCCGGGTTTCAGTCTCTCTGGTGGCTATCAGTGGGGTATCGTGGGGTTCGCTCCATGGCTCCGAGCCTCGCTTTACCACCCTTAAAACAAGAATAACCACAGTGTCTACTTCATGCGGTTCCTATATTAGTTGAATTAATGTGGCCAGAGGCTTATCATGCAGGACCTAAGACAGCAAGATTTTATTATTTTATTATCGTTCTCGTCCAGTGTTCCATCTGGGAAGCGGGTTTATGACAACGTGGTGGGGACAGGGCATTTGTTCTCTCTGTACCCTCCTACACTTCTTGAATATTTAACAGGAAGAGTGTCTTACTCTCTGCTCTGGACTGAATTGAGCGCCCCCCAACCCCAATTCCTGTGTCGAAGTCTTAACCCCCAGTGTGGTGGTCCTTGGAGAAGGGGGCTTTGGGGGGGGTAATTAAGTTCCAATGAGGTCAGGAGGGTGAGGCCCTCAGGATGGGGTCAGGGCCCTTGTAAGAAGAGACAGCAGAGCTCCCTGGCGCTGTCTCCAGCATGGGAGGACCCCAGGAGTTGGGGGCTGTCTGCAAGCCAGAAAGAGGATTCTTGCCGGAACCAGACCGTGCTGGCACGGGGATCTCGGATGGCCCAGCCTCTGGAATTGTGAGAAATACATTTGTTTTTAGTTACCCGGTCTAGTACTGTTCGTTAGGGCAGCCCCAGCAGACTAAGACCCTCTCAAAATTAAAGAAAACAAAAACCAAAACCACCAATAATGATGAAAAGAGGGTAAATAGGCTGGGCCCAGCGCTGCCCGGGCAGGAGGCTCCTGGTCGCTTACGTGGGGGCGTGTGTCCGGCCACAGCCACTCCATCCCCAGAAAACCACATCCACAGCTACCACGCAGTGATTATTGGGGGGAGGGGCTGGGAAATGAGCCCGTGAGGCAGGCAAAGACTGTCCCTCCCCACCAGGAGCTTGAGAGCCAGAGGACCAGCAGAGAGGGGTGACAAGTGTTCTCCTGTCACCTGCCCGCATCCTGTGATTTAATATAGTTTGGACATTTCTCCAGCTGAGTGGCAGCCCGGGCTCCAACTGCCTGAAATCAGGCAGATAAAAGCTGGAGCAAAGGGCGCCGAGACCTTGGTTCTCTGTCATTCTGCCAGAGACAAGCGGCAGGTAAGGCGGCTCAAGTCAATAAGGCAATGGATCTGGGCTGAAGGGAAAAGAGATGGAGAATTCCATGAGACAGCAACTTCTTCGAAGTCACGTGGCGCTGCTGCTGTCCCTGTGGCAGAAGGGGCGCTGGTGGGGGGGGCTGCACCCCACTGTGTGGAGGAGACCCCGCCACGGACAGTGGCCTCTGAGCACCTGCTGCATGTCGGGCCAGGAGAGGCTCCTACCCCGTGGACAGGCGTCCTGGTGATGGCAGACTGGTGATGCTGCTCTCCCACACCCTCCCCGTGCTCCGAGCGCCCCCTCACCTCCTTACCCTTCACAGCCACTGGACGGAGCCGGGGGACCCCCATCCCTATCCCACAGGAAACGACACTGAGGCTTGACAAAGACAAGCCACCATTGTGACATAACCTGTGGGAAGGCAGAAGCAGGTCTGTCTGCGCCGAGTGCACACTCTGACCCACCGCTCAGTGTGACCTCCCTGCCACCCGCTAGAATGCTCTGGAAGTGACACCGGTGCCCCAGGTCCCACCAGAGTCAGGGACACTCCGAGTGCGGTCCCTCGCCACACACCCAGATCGGGGCTGGATGAGCGTTAGAGTGCTGTCTTCCCTCTCCTGTTCAACCCAGGAGCCTGGAGGCAGGTTTGGAGCAGCCTGGACCCACCCTCAGCCCTCCCCCACCCCACACCCTCCCTGCAACCACGCAAGGCATTTACCCTTTCTACCGCACACTTGCATTTTAACCGTTCATGCATCTATCTTCCTGATTCACTGCGGGCTCCTACGAAGAGTGCAGGACACAGAGCCCGCACATAGTAGGGCAGACAGCCTGTGGTTCCTAGCACGGACCTGGAGTCAGATGGCAGGGCCCAGAGTCCGGGTTTTGTCCTTCACCAGCCACAGGCCACTGACACTGCCTCCGAGGTCTCCTTCCCTCCTCTAAGGCCCAAGGGCACCACGGCTTCTCCTGGAGGGCTGTGGGTGGTCCAATCAGACAACGCATGGAGAACTCCCAGCGCTGGTCTGCACAGAAGTGAGTGATGAATATTCATTTTAATATTCATGATGATGGTACTTACAACTCCTTGGATAAAATACAAAACCAGGAGTTGTCCCCCGCCTTAGCTGATTGGACCAGGACTGGACACCTGACCATGGCTAGACCAATCAGGCTTGGATGCCGCCTGAGGGTCCCTGGCCAGTCCCTGCAGGTGGCTGGCAGTGGGAGATGGGGGGCCCTTGGCTGGAGCCCCAAGCCGCCTTGTGGACTGCAGCGGTGGGGAGGGGCAGGCATGCGAGAGGAGGGGGAGCCTGGTGATGTTCCTTTGCACACAGACCAGCTGCCCCCTCCCCTGGGGGTCTGTGCCCCTCCCCAACCCCACTGTCCATGCAGTGAACTCTGGGTTTGTCACTTAAGCCAGAGACCTTGATTCACCTCCCCCTCCCCGTTTCCCTTCCCTGCCCCCCTACCCCAGGACTTCCCTTCCCACAGTCCCTCTAACCCTCTGGGTCCCCTGACTCTGTGTCACATCCCAAGGGCCTGGACCCTGGTGCATCCAGTCACATTTGCCCAAGGAGTGAGTGAATGAGTGAGTGACAAAGACCCTGAGCCCCACCCCCCAAACTGGGCAAGTGGGAAGAGCCAGGTCCCTGGGGGGACAGAGCTGGGCTTGTTTTTTGTCCCTGACTCCGTGGTCTGGGCCTGATGTCTGACCCCCTGGCACACAGTGGCGCCCAGTCCACGCCAGCTGTCCTGAGAGGGTGCACGCTTGTTGTCCTTTTGAGTAAGAAACTGCAGTGCAGCCCTAGGGTCCGTCTTCTCCCTAATGCCCATTCCTAGAGTCGTCCCCCTACCCTCCTGACTCCCCTGACCGCTGCCGCTGGGGGAGGTGTGGGGGGGCTCAGGGTCTGCTCGGCCACTGGAGACAAATGCTGGTGGGCCATTACCACAGGCCTCGTTGTTGGGGGGTGGGCAGGGAACCCCAACCCCACCTGAGCCACCTCGCCTCTACCCTCCCGGGGCTATCTAAGCCGGGAGTCCCAGCTCAGCCCTGTATGTTCCCCTCCAGGCCTGCCAGCTCCTGGCCCCAAGCGTCACTGTGGGAAAACGAAGGCGGGTCGGCGGCCTCGCCACAGGGGCCAGCTTGGGGCTCAGCAAGGTGCTGGGCTCTGTGGTTACAAGGAAATGGGACTGCTGGGCCATATCTGGGAAGGAGGGGAAGAAGGGGAAGCAGAGAGATGAGCAGGGCTGGGGAGAGGGGGGAAGGCGGAGAAAGGGGGCGCTGATATTTTAGATGCAGGGTGAACTTGGCCCTGTAACTCTTGGTGTGTTTTCTTCACTACTTCCAACAGCTCATCAACTTAATAGATTTCTTTTAAAATTACTGTCACTATTTTTCATTCCTAAGTGTTTTGATTGTCTTTCTCCACGGTTCAGATTTCAGCCCCACCTCCTGTACCCCCCCAGGTTTGGGGCTCTGTCGCACCTGGGCAACTCTCTCGGCTTGTCTGGGTGGGGCTGGGCTGCCGGAGACAGGCTCTGATGGCCAGACCAAGGTCATTTGGGCTTTGACCTTGACACCCCAGGGGCTGAGCACTCAGCCCAGAGGAGTACTTATGTTTGGGTTCTTGGGGAAAGAACTGCACGTCCATGGGCCTCAGGGTCTCCTTATGTAAAATGGGTTAGATGGGTTCTCAGGGGGGTGGAGGCATGTGGGATGATGTGGGAAGAAACACAGAGGCCCCCCTTCTGAGCAGCTCGGGAAACGTGGGCCTCCTGGGCCCCTTGCCACAGCCCTCCCTGCAGACCTAGCGACTGAGAGGGTCGTGTAAGTGATGGAAGACTGACTCAAACTGACTGAAAACAGGAAATTATTGGCTGTGGTGACTGAAAAATCCATGGGGAGTTTCAGTTTCTGATCTGACATCCTGCAGGGGGTCCCCAGGACCTCCCTGGGTCCTGCTTTCTGTCCCCTCTCTCTCACTCCGGACTCTGGTCTGGCTGCCCCCTCAGACAGACCCTCCCAGCATGGAGACAACACGGCTGCAGGACGACGCCCCTGCTGGGGTTCAGGCTGCTCATGGCTCACGCAGTTGGCCACCCACCCCTCAGGACCCATGGCGGCGGCCATGGCCAGCGGGATGTCCCATTGGCTTGGGTCCAAGATGCCTCCTTCAGATCCTGAGGACTGATAATCAGGGGGAGCGAGTTCCCCAAAAGGAAATCAGGAACTTTTTTTTTTTAAAGATTTTATTTATTTATTTGACAGAGATAGAGACAGCCAGCGAGAGAGGGAACACAAGCAGAGGGAGTGGGAGAGGGAGAAGCAGGCTCCCAGTGGAAGAGCCTGATGTGGGGCTTGATCCCAGAATGCCGGGATCACGCCCTGAGCCGAGGCAGACGCTTAACCACTGCGCCACCCAGGCGCCCCGGAAATCAGGGACTTTTTGACCAAAAGAAGGGGGTCGGAAGCTTTGTGACCTCACGAATCACTTGAGCTCCACGAGGCTCCTTTATACCGCAGCGGAGCAGCGGCTGGTGGCGAACAGCTACAGAGGGCTTGAAGGTGCCAGACACCGACCTAAGCACTTTACAAGCCTCAACTCCTTCGACCGTCGGACAACCCGCGGAGGCAGGCACTGATATTATCACCACTTCGCGGATGAGCAAACTGAGGCTCAGGAAGGCTAAGTGTCGTGCCCTGGGGTCACCCAGCAGGTGAGCGGAGGAGCCAGGGTTCCGTCCCAGGACCTGCTCTGCCTCCCTGGAGGAAGCAATGAAGACAAGAATAGGAAGAGTCATCACGCCAGCCACGGAGCTGGTGGATGCTGGGAAGGTGCAGGTGCCCCGCCTCTCCCCGCTGTTCCAGCCCCCAGCTCCGCCCCTCCAAGTCCTCCTGCGGCTGCGCCCCACCTGTCAGGGCTGTAATGCCTCCTCCAGGTAGCAGCTTTGCATTTCTGCAGACCGCCAAGGGCAAATGTGGCCCCAAATTCCCTTCCAAGAGGAGGGGGACGTGGATCAGAGAGGCGCAGAGCTGGAATAGGAACACAGGCTTGGGGGCGGAGTGGGGGGTGGTGTCTCTGGGTGGGGAGGCAGGACCCATGAGGGTGCTCATAGCCAACACTGGGTTAAAGTCTGGGGGTCCCCCCAGGGGATCTGGAGAGGGTGATGTCGGCCCCAAGGGGCATAATGTGCTGACGGGGATTTCGGGCACCACGGGGAGGCCATTCTGGTGCCAGGAGCCTTCACTGTGCTGGCGGGTGAGCTCAGCCTGCGGGGGAGCTGACCCTGCAGCTCAGAGGGGGCAGAACCAGAACAGGGCTCCGGGGGCAGCGGCCACCCGAGCTGGGCTGAGGGCTTGGCTGCCTGCCCCCCAGCCCCACTTGTGGGCTGTGTCCCTCCCTGGGCTCAGGGACCAATGCTAGTGGGACCAGTCCCTTGGAGTGGACACTGGCATTGCCGTCCCCACTGGAACACGGCCAACAGGGCAGCCGGGAGAGGCACCCCAGACGCTTCCCCAGTGACAGCAGGAGGGGCACAGAGCAGCCTTCATCCAGTGACTAGAGCAGTTGGTGGGTTGGTTTCTGAGCTCATGTGAGACCCCCTGGGGACCCTCAAATTGCGGGGGAAGGGATTGCAAGAAACCACAGTTCACTCAAGTGTGGGAGGAACTCAGAGATGGCGAGATCCAAGTTTACCTACTAGATGTCCCCTTTTTCTATCCACAGCTAGTGAGACCCAGGGGCATTCAGAGACCGTGGTCACCCAGCCTGGGTGCCCCGTCCCCCCCCAGCATCCTTGCACCTATTCCCCGTTAGGTGGCCTAACATGGAGTTAGGGTCTCCAGTCAAGAAGAAACTGTAGCCCATTTTGGTTGAAAGGCCCCAGTGCCTCCAGGCCCGGTGGCCCCCCCCCACCTCCCCCCCCCCCCCCGAAGCCCTGGGGCTCTCAGAGGCTACACTGGCGCGACAGCGGCTGGCTGGGCCCTCGCTCCACCTGCCGCATCTGCACCCGGGGCACGCAGGAGAGCGTGGCGGTACATTTCATTGTCTTTGAGCAAATCAACTTGCTAGCACAGCCAAGCAGCACGGAGCTTTCATTGTCCAGACATGGGCGATAGAAAAACAAATACTCAGTTCTGCAGGTGTTACTGGTCTCGCCCACGCTAAGCTGCTGTCACTCCCAGGGTCCCCCGAGGCCTGGCTGTGTTCTCAAAGCCCCATGCTTCTGCCCAAGCACGAACACCCAGTGGCACTTTCCTCCTTATGTTCCTCTGTCTCTCCTGCTCCTGCCACCCACCTTCTGTCTCCTCTTCTTCCTCGTCCTCGCTCGCTGCTTGTCATCCCCCAGGACAGGGAAAGGCATCTCAGGACACCACGGCCTTCCTTTACCCAGGACCTAATTCCTTTATCACAGAGCTCAGAGATGGCAGGCCGCAGGAAGACAAGGAAGGCGCTAGTGAGGAACATTTCCCCGCTCTCTGCAAAACAGGAGTGATGCCAGGGCGTGGATTTCTCCTTAAGGAGCTTTCACATGGGAGCCGCTGGGAGTCAGATATCCCACGAGGCAAAGCAAGAATTCAGAGGAAGGGAGGGTCGCCAAGCTGAGAGACCGAAGGGTGAGCCTTGCAACAGGGTTAGGGAGACCCCAGGACAGGGGCTGGAGCCAGCCTGGCCCCCCAATACCAGGAGAACTGAATGCTGGGGGCCTCAGAGGGGAGCAGCAGTCCTGCCCACATTCTCTAACCAACCCTGCTTCAATGAGCTGATCTCCTCTAGCCCAGACGTGACGAAGGAAGAGCCTAGTGGCTCGAGTGGGATGGTACTATGGGGGAGCAGCAGGAAATGTGGGTTCAATTGAGGAGCAATTGAGGTTAACTTGGAAGGGCATTGAATGCCGAGCCTAGGAGCTCAGGTTTTTACCTGAAGCGAGAGGAGCCACCAAGGACAGTGTTTTGTGTGCATGTGTGTGTGTGTGTGTGTGTTTCTCTCAAGGGAGGACAGGTGGGTGAATGCTGCAGAGTGGCTGGTCAGTAGGGAAGGATGAAAAGGGAGCCTGAGGCAGGGGGACTGGGTGTAGAGATGTTGCTAGGGTTGAGTGGGAGGTGACGGTGGCCTGCACTGAGGACATCCAGGACTGCAGAGAAGGAGACAGGTGCTGTCCTGGGGCAGCAGGTGGAATGCAGCAGGAGGAGGGGGAGGAGGACTGAACTGAGCACCCACTGTGAGCTCACACCTGCTCCCCAGCAGAAATTCCCGGCCCCCTCCAGCAGTCAGTTTGGTCATCTCGGATTGTCAGAGGCACACACAGACATTTCAAGGCCACCAGATACGGTGAGGCAGTGCCATGTCCAACCCTGGACTGGGTCAAGAGACATTTCTGAGGCAGAAGCGACAGTCCCCAGCAATGGCCCAGGTGGAGGGAGTGGGAGCAGAGAAGCACAGATGTCCTCTGTTGCCTAATGGTGGACCTGCAGTCCGGGGCTGGGCCCCTCGGCCCCTCCCTGGCTGATGGCCTCATCTCTGGGACTCAGTTTCCTCCTCCATCAAGTGGGTTCATGCCTCCTCCCTCCCACGCTGGTGGGCTGCAGTGGGATTGAGCAGGAAAGGAAGCCAGGAGTGGCCGGGCACCTCCACGTCTGTGCCCGTCTCTTCTGTGTCCTCGGGTGATGTTGGGTTTCACCATATGTGGGGTGGGGGTTCCAGGATCGGGGACACAGTAAGACCGCAAGTACTGTTTGCCATACGAACGAACTAATGAGTTAATAGATTTGAATTCTGGTTCTGACACTGAACTGCTGTGTGACCGCCAGCTGGGGCGTCCCCTCCGAATCTCCGTGGCAGAGAGCCATTTGCGGCCGGGATCCCAACTCAACATCGCCGTCAGACAGACCTGGACTCGGAGTGTGGAGGCAGAAATAGAAGGACAGATGGGAAGAAGCCAGCCTCCACAGCGCTTCCAGCTTCTCCGGGGCAGCAAGGCTGCGCTCACCTTCCGTGAGGCCTCGGCCAGCAGGGTGTTAACCACACAGAGCTTTGGCAAAGGTCGGGGCAGGGGGTGCAAAGGTTCCCACTGACATGTGTCTGAAGGCTGGGAGATGACGTGGGAAGCCCCCGCAGGGACAGTGGGTGGGGAGCCCACCAGAGAGGTCTCAAAAGGGCAGGTGCCCAACTCATCCAGGAGGCCCCTTGGGGCAGCTTCATGAGGTCACACCAGCTCCCCTGAGGCACAGATGCCCGTGTCCCTCATGCACGGAGCCAGGGAAAGAGCAGGGACTTGGGTCAGCCAGGCCTGGGCTCACATCCCCTCCTGCCACCAACCAGCTGAGTGACCTGGGACAGGTCAGTTCATCCTTCAGGGCCCCAAACTCTCCTCCAGAAAAGTGGGAGCAGCAGTGCCCACCTGGGGGACCGAGTAAGGGCTGATGGAGTCCAGCACGTGCACAGCCCTGCACATAGTAGGCGCTCAGTAAATGGGAGCTCGCCTCCCCTGCTAAGGCCGACAAACTGTAAGCTGCATCCAATTCAGAGCTGCTGAGTGAGTCCTTTATCCTGCAGCCTCCAAACCCCAGCCCCACCCCTCCCTCCAACACCCCCCCCCGCCCCACCCCTCCCTCAAGGCCCCACCTCTGCCCTCCTGCTCCCAATGCACTGTGTGTGGTTTCTGTGGGAGTTGTTCCATTATTACACAGAATAAATCTTTCAGGATGTTTAAATTCCATTTTCCCCCCCTAATTCACCTACATCCAGAGAAACGGATGCCTTTGGCGAAGGTCACACATAAAACACACAATATGGGACAGGAAGAGGAGGTGAGGCCCATTACGGAGCAGGGACCATTCATTAGAGGGAATAAGGCGCTCTCCTTTCCAGAAGGACGCGCTCACCCAGGGCTGCGAAGCAGAGTGACAGGGGCTTGGAGCAGGATTGCTTCTCACAGCCATGATGGGAGTTCTGTTCCTGGAGCCCCTGCTCCGGTGGCCCCTGAACCCTGCAGGTCAGCCCTGCGAGGGCATCCCCATCCCAGCTGCGCAGACAGGGCCACTGAGAGGGGAGGGTCCCTCCCAATGGGCTCCTGCAGTAAGAGGTGGGGTGGGGATTTGAACTGGGTCTCCGCTGGCTCCAAGGCCCCTGCTCCCTGGGAACGCCAGGGGGTGGGGGGGTTACAACAGGATAGGTGAGCAGAGAAATCAGCCCAATCTCCGTGGACGCCCACCAGGCTTTGGGTTCAACCTGGGTACCAGAGGCCTGAGGCACAGGCCAAAACACCATAAACCAAAACAAAAACCCATTGATTAACTAGTGCCACCAACCGAATGTTTGGTTGCAGGTGCCCTGGGAGCACAGGGAAGGGATTCCAGTGGCAGCCATAAGTAAGTAAGACCAGTCTGAGCCCAGCCCCACAGCCCTCTTCTGCCTGCTCTCTCCTGCCAGAAGGAGGGACTCGAGAGGACAGACACAAGTCCATGTTTATCTCTCCCCTGCACCCCTCGGCCTTCACCCACGTCCGTGTTCTGACACCACAGAACCAGGGCGCTGAGGGGCAGGATGGACGGGGGGCCTCTGTTCTCTACCAAGGCCCCAGAGGCCGCACCTTTTCCCAGCCCGGGGCTCGTGGAGCTCAGACACCGTCTCCAGGAGTGAATGGACTTCCTGGGGCGGCGCGAGGGCAAGAGGCCGGCCCGGCTCACAGCAACACCTGAACAGCAGTGGGCGACCCTCCGATGGGCCACTCTGATCTGCGCCACCGGCTTCAGCCACCAGTGCCGGCCCTGAGTGACCAGGGTGGAGAGGCAGCGCGATCCAGGGCCTGGGGGACACAAACGGAGTCACATCCAAGCTCTCTCGACTGTCTGCTCGATTCACGGGCACGGGAGGGACGGTGGCTGTCCCAGCGGAGGCCGAGTCACCCCCAGGGCCTGGGGCGTGTGTCCACATGCCGGGGGAGGGGGGACGGCAGGGTTGAGCCAAGTGGACACAGGAGAACCAAAGGGAAGAGACATCCAGGGCTGACTGAACGCACACAGGGTACCCCGGAGGGACTGAGGACTGAGCGAGGCCACAGCAATAACGACCCCCAAGAAAAGAAGACAGAGGGGAGCCTGCGGGCGCCAGGAAGCCAGAGGGCCTTCCTGCGGCCTCCTTCAGTCTGTGCCACGGCCTGTGGGACAGCTCCAAGAGCCACTTCTCCTCTTGCGGGAGGATGTAGGGCACAGAGAGGTTGAGTATTTGCCCCACGTCCCACAGCTCATGGGGGCAGAACTGAGACCCCAGCCCAGACCCTTGGCCGCCACCTTGTGCCTCTGGCTGCTTTCCCAAATCTGCCACGGGCGGGCGGGCGCCTTGGCCCAGCTCCTCAGAAGACTTGGCCTCCTTGATTCCCCAGCTGACATGTGCCTTAATCAAATCCAGCTCTTTATGTCAGAATAAAACCTTTCCAGATCCCTCTAAATTGCTCCAATGTTCTAGTGCTGGGTTTCATCACCAATTCATCCCATGTGGTTGGGGCTGGGTGTTGGCTGGGAGCGGATCCTGTCTTTCCCGATGATTGTTTCTGACATGTTTTCATTTGTCTGACTTTCCTGCCCCTGTCTGACTGATGTCCCGGTAGGCTGGCAGCTGCCCTCCGTCCCCAGGCCGAGGCCGGGCACCACAGGAGGGCGGGGTATCCTCACAGGAGGCCACCTCTGCCTGTCACAGCTCCCAGTGCCCTCACTCCACCTTCCTGGACAAAAGGCCCCACAGCCCCCAGACCATACCTGTAGCTTCACCCCCACATCTCAACACCCCGGGAACGCTACGTGCTGCTCCCCAAACCCTCCTGACATGCTCACGGCTCCCAGGCTTTGCACAGGCTGCTCCCTTCACTGAGAATGCCTTTCCACGTGGTCTGCTTCTGGAGAAATCCTGCTCCTCTCCCAGGGCCAAGGCACTGATGGAGGGAGGGAGGGAGCTCACATATTTTCCCTCCTGCCACGTGCCAAGGGCCATGTGAGGGGTGACCACACTCAGTGAGTCCCACCGCAGCCCAGCACCAATCACAGAGTGGGCTTCATCAGCCCATTTTACAGATGGGGAACACTGACTTACTTATTCAGAGCCACCCAGTGGTCAACGACAGGGCTGGGATAATTCGGACCAAGTTGGCCAACCACAGGTCAGCCCTGTCCACCTGCCCTGGCTCTGGGCACCATCCCCAGCCCTGATCAGGGACACGGCTCCTTCTCCCCCATCACAGGGCATTACTAAGTATCTCCATTCTCCTTTCCTCTCGGTTGCTCTCATGCTCTTTCTCTCTCTGCCTTGATGAACTGAGGTGGGTTGAGTGTCCCCGTGGCCGGGTGTCTGTCTCTGCCTTGGAGGAGGACTCCCCTCAGCCCGAGGCCCCAGCTGGTCCCCGTGTTTGGCCAGAACAACTTGTGCCATGATGTCAGCTTCACTAGTTTTCATGTTTAGCTCTTTGTGGGGGCAGGATGGCGGGGAAGTGGAGGGGGGAGGTGGGAAGTGTGCAGAGGGACTGGGGGGGTCACATGGGGCACATTTAGGTTCAGTATCCTCAGCTGTGCCCAATACCAGGTGGTGTGCTGTCAGGTGGTAAGCTCCCCATCCTTATGAGAGTTCAAGTGATTACAGGGCAGTGAGGAGAGAGCTCCCTGGATAAGGAAGCGGGGAGTTAAACCAGCGTCACTCTCTGGGCTGAGATTCTGATCCCAGGATGTCTGTTTCGGCTCCACGTTTCTCTGGACCGATTCTGTGATTCCGAGGGCCCCATAAGCTGTGCATGGGTTCCAGTGTCCTCCAGAGATTCCTTAATTCTCAGGTTGTCAGGCCTGGGAGTCCATGAATGATTCTGTGATGCTAGAATTCTAGGATTCTGTGAAAGGGACCAGATGCTCACATTCTGTGATTTAAAGGTTTTCTGAAAGCATCTTTGAGTCTGTGAAAGCTGCTCTCATTCCCAGATCCCATGCGTCACACGTGCCATGAGAGGACTGGCAGATCTGAAGATCGAGGAAGCTTCCATGACCCTTGGCCTGCACGAGTCAGTGTCTGCAGAGGGAGGACACTGGGCTGCTGACCCGCGAGCTCCTCTCAGCGCTAGATGTGGTCCCTGGGAGCCCCTGAGCTCATGCGCCCCAGATCCTCACCGGGCTCACCGTCCCCCCAGGTCCCCGCATGCCAAGTGGGTGAGATGGGTCCTGACGTCCGTGGGGGCAACACCTCAGCAGAGGTGCTCCCCGAAGAACATTGCTCTTCTGGGGTCGTTTTCCTGCTGTGTTAATTATGAGGCTCATGACGGGGACGCAGCCTTTGCTAAGTGGAATTTTCTGGTGTGTCTCCCTCAGTACAAGCCGCCTGGGGAGGGGAATGCAGGAGCCCGCTTGCATTTCTGTTCTGTTTGTTTTTCCTGAAGCACCGGCCCTGCTCCGCCACGGAGGTCTCTCCCATATCACTGTTAATCTGGGGCGTGCTCGGTGGGCTCTGAGCAACGGCTGTCCTGCGGTTCGGCTGGGTTTCTCTGGAAAGGAACTGGATCCAGGGAGGGGAGAAATGGAGACTAGGCGGGCGGGGCTGGAATTCCAGAGGAAGCTGGATTCGCACTCAGTCCTCCAGGATGGCCCAGGGGCCGCTCCCCACCCACCAGACCTCGGCAGGAAGGCTGGGGTCCCCGGGTACCTGAGGCAGAGGGAACTCGGAGCTCAGAGCCTGGCAGACTTGACCGTGGGGACAGGGACAAGCCACTCCCCTCCCTGGGTTCCAGGAGCCTCCCTGGAAATCCCCCCCAGCTGGAGGGGCCTGACCCCCTGTGAGCTGCTGGGGGTGCTCTGACCCTCAGAGGGGGAGGTGGGGTAGAGGCTTCCAGGGGCTCTCAGCTCAGATATTCCAGCCTCTTCCGGTCTGAGGCTCAGGGGCCTGGCCAGCCTGTGCACAGCTTATCCTCAAGGACCCACAGGCTGCTGACCCCACCTTCTCCCTGTGAAATGTTGGTCTCGTCTCTGGGACCTCAACTGTCTCTTCTCTGCTGTGCTTCCCACCCCAGGGGCCTGACATGGTGTGAATATGGGGGCTGGGGGGTGAGCAGAATGCCTGGGGGGAATTCTGTTATCTACCCACAAGCCAGGCCCTACACACACACACACACACACACACACACACACACACACACACACCCTCCTCCTCCTCACCTCCAGCTTCCTCAGCCTTTGCACCCAGTGTCGGAGTCTCCTCCTCCAGGAAGTCCTCCCCTGACACACCCATCCCCTATTCCCCAGGCTGCACTCTCAGCTGCCTGTTTGCATCCCCCCTCAATCACCCCACTTAGACTGTGATCTCCTCTTAAAGGGACCTGGGGCCGCGTACCCCATCATCAATGAGCAACAGCTCGTTAGTCAAAATGGAATTTCTTCAGCCGTCCTCCCACCGTGCTGCCGACACAGGCCCGTGACGCCCGTGGCAGGGATTTCCGAAGCCCTGGCTGCAGACACGACGTTGCAGCTCACGGGTAGAGGCAGGAAGGCCACGAGCCATCACGGTACCTGGACGTGCGCCCACCTGTGCGGGAGCAGGGCCGCAGCGCCCCATCTGTGCCAGGTAGGCCCTCCTGGCCCCCATTCCCGCCGCTGGATGGAAAGACAGATCCAGGTGAGCCCAGGGAAGGGAGAGGGTGCCGACAAGAAAACTGGAGATCAGCTGGCAGTGAGGGCCGGGCCCGATGCCGGGGCGCGTGCGTTTTCACGCTTCACTGTCTGCTGCCTGCGGGGTGCTGTTCTAGCAGTTGGGGTCCCCTGGAAGACAGGACGGGGGTCCCTGTCCTCATGCCAAAGAAGCTGACGCACCAGCGGGGCAGTCAGACGACAAACAGTAAATGTGACACATAAATAAATTACGCTTCAGGTTGGGGGGCCGTGGGGGGCAGAGGGCAGGATTAAATAAGGTGTCTGAGGAGCCTCCTTGAGAAGGCGAGGTGTGAGCGAACACTTGTCCTCTTGTCTCACGGTCACACCGTGAGGAGGGAACGGAGGCTCAGAGAGGTTGAGCACATGCCCACAGTCACACAGCGGAAGGAGGATGCAGGACTTCTGCCCACTCTGCCACATTCTAAGCCCTCACAGGTGCCACCTCCAGGGTCTGGACACCAATGCTGGGACAAGGACATTGTAACCCCCATCTGATTGGGGAGGGAATGGAGCCAGGGGACCAGGGCCCCGCGTGGAGTGACAGAGCCAGGCCTGGAACCCCATTTACCAAAATGAGAAGACTCCCATCCTGGGAGCTGCCACTTGGAAGGAAGCCACACGAGCCCCAAGGTGGGGTCTCAAGCAGCCTGGTGGGAGGTGTGGGGGGCACGTGCCCGTCTCTGGGAGATCTGCTCACCGCCAGTCTGGGCAGCAAGTGACCCTCTCAGGGAACGGCCAGAGACGATGGCAGCGACAGCATGACTTGCTGGGAGAGGATCAAGGGGGAGCCTTCTGAGGACAGAACCAGGCGCAGTGTCTGTCCTCCGAGGCGGCTGGCCTTTGATCGAGGGCCCCACACACAGCCGCCTCTGATGTGGGGCGGTGCTTGTGAAGCCAGATCCCATCAGAAGCCACATCAGAACCCTGCAGCCTCATTACCGCTCTGGCCTATTTTCCACTTGCCCTCCCTGGGAGCCGAGGGGGCTGTTACAGTAACATGCGCACGGCGGGGTGACACGGGCAGCTCCCGCAGCTCCGGGACACTGTGTTTCCACCCCAAGGTGGAAAGGCTGATGGCCCTGAGACAGGCCTGTGTTGGAGACCCAGCGCTTCCACTGCAAGCCCCCCGGCCCTGCCCTCTGAGCCTCACTGTTCTGTTCTGTAAAATGGGCTATAACAGTGCCGAGGTCCTGAGGCTGCAAGGAATACCATGTGTCGGCAATCGCAATTTTTGTGTTACTTCACACATCCTGACACTGGAGTTTCAGGGGTGTTCCCAGCGCTGAAGGGCCCACTGTGTGCCCACCATGGGTCGGGGTGCGTCCTGCAGCAGCCTGTCACCGAGCCTTCTGTTGAAACCTGGGAGCAGGAGGTTAACCCCACCCACAGAGAGACAGGGAGGCTTGGAGAAGGGGAGGAGCTTGCCAGGCGTCTCCCGTGCTGGGCTCTGGAGCAGGGCTCGCACCCAGGCCTGGGTGGAGGCAGCGAGGGGGCCTCTCGGAACCCCCGGGTCTCCTTGAAATGCAGGTTCCAAGCCCCCACCCCTTTGAAGACTTAGGATCCCTGCGCCAGGGTCTGGGAATCTCAGGGAGCTGGGGGCCCGCAGAGCCCACACTAGGGAGCCCCGGAGAGGGAGCAGCTGGAGGACTGCCAGGGTCTTCTCCCACCTCGACCTTCCCCAAGTCTGAAATCCCGGGTCTGCACGGAGCCAGGGGCCAGGCCCAGCACCGTGGACCAGCCAGCCGGGGCCTCTGGGACAACTGGCACTCTCCCGAGGGCCACCCATGCCCCAGTGTTCTCCCACCCCCGTCTGGGGAGCTGACGCATCCTCCCGGCCACCTGCTCCGGCCCCCCTCAAATGCTCTCTACGCCGTCCCCCTGCAGACCCCCACGCTCCCTGTCACTGCCACTGAGTAGGACAGCCACTTGCACTTTACAGGAGGGGACAGACAGAAAGCGGCCACTTCAGGCCCCGTGAACCGGAGGGGGCAATGCAGGGGGACAAGTTCTGACCTGTTGGGAGGTTTTCCATGAGGGAGGAGAGGACAGTTCTCTATCTGGAGGGGGTACCGTCTCCTCCTTGAAGCCCCCATGGGAGACCTGCGGCCGAGGGGGCACCTGGGCCCAAACCCCGCACAGATGGGGTTTCCGTCCTGAGCCCTGATGACACCTTGCCCCACACCCGGTGTCTCATTCCAGTCTCCCGCCCCAGGGGGGAGTATTTCTCCCCATTTCCTCGGTGAGCAAACTGAGACCAGAGGGGCAGTCACGTGCCCCAAGTCACACAGCACGTCCGCGACAGCCCAGGACTCACCCCCAGCTCTTTGGATGGTGGACTCGTGTTCTCTGCCTGGCACCTGTCACGGGGCCCGGCAGACACCTCTGCTTGGGCTTCCCGACACCCTCACCCCACCCAGGCGGAGGCTGTATCTGTGTGGGGAGAAGCAGGCCCTGGGCACTCCTGCATGTCCTTGCTGAGTGTGCAAACCACAAGGTCTAACCATCCCCTGCGTAGGTGAAGGTGACCGCAGTGTGACTGCCGGGTGACAACTCCCCGCTCCTCAGGATATGGGCCTGGCTGCTTCACCACCTGCTATAAAAGCAGCTAAGCCCTTGGCCCCGGGCTCCTCAGCTACATTGTGACCCGCAGTGTGTGCCGTCCCCATGCAGGCTCTGCGCCTGTCCCGGTGTGACCTGGGGCTCTGGCTGTGCAGTGGGTCATCTCCCCCGTGGCTCTGGACCCGCAAGTCTCCCCTCCCAGCTCCTACAGAGCTGCAACCAGGCCAACAGCCAGCTGCGGGCTCCTTTCCGGCCCCGTGAAGTGGGAGCTCCTCCCTGATAACCTGGCTTGGAGACATTTACTCCCTGATTTGGGGACAAAACTGGGCCATGTGCAAGTAGGAGCTCAAGAGAGTGAAAAACCGAAGATAATTCCCGGGGTGCTCCTGCTCAGCCCCCCCCCCAAGCAGTCAGGTGTGGGCCACCACCACCACCCCCCCGCCCAGCGTGACAAAGCCTCGGGACAGCTGGAGGCCATGGAGAGCAGAGCCACACCTGGAGACCTGCACACAAACATCCCAGAGTGCGGGCCAGAGCGTGGCCCAGCTGGAGAAGGGAGTGGCCAGCCCTTCCAGGCTTTTCGGTAGGGAGAGTCCCAAGGGACTGATTTGGTCCGCCCACGCGCCTCAGGTGACGGGGATGGGAGCAGACCTCCCCCATGATGCCCGCACCCTCCTCCTGCCGCCAGGAACTAGGGGCCCTCCCTCTGGGACCCTGGAGCCTCTCTCCACGCCTGCCATCCCAGGCTCCCCCACCTTCTTCAGAATACAGCGTCCCGAAGCCCTCCAGCTCATCTTACCTGGTCTCCAGGGCCCATTTCACAGATGGGAAAACTGAGTCTAAGGTTCACCAGATGGCAGCAAAGAGTGAGAAGAAATAGCAGAAACTTGAGACAACAGGCCTGGCTTCCAATTCCAGCTCCAGCTTGAGCGCCGTGGGCCAATCCTGCTGTCTCTGAGCCTCCGTAAGACCCATGACGAGTTCCTCCCCTGCCCACTCTGCACCTCGCCCTGCGCCCTGCCTTCCTTCCTCTATCTGTAAGATGGGCCTATAAAATGGATCTCCGGGAAGTTTAAGTTAGAAAATCCATGTAAAACCCTTAGCACATAGTAGGTGCCCAAGAAGGGTAGCTCCGTAAAGACCACGGCTGTCCTGACCCACATCCCCCCAGAGACAGTGATACGTGAGCAGAGGAGCCCCTCCCTATCCAGGCCAACCCCCCCCCGCCCCCCCTCCCCGCCGTGAGGAGGGAGGCGTGTCCTGGCCCAGCCCAGCAGTCCGCTCCCCACCCCCTCCCCACACCTTGTCTTCTCCCCCATCATTTGCATCTCGAACAGATGGACCAGTTGGGTCTCTTTTTCCTCATTTTTCACAGAGCGTTGGTCCAGGAGATATGCATGCAATTAAAAAGGAGGAATACAAAACAATCCTCTTATTGGGACTGTGGACGGCCCCATCTTCCCTCTCTTGTAAGTCCATTAATGAACTGTAATTGGGGAGACAAATCCTTCAGTGAAGACTGCTATCCAATCCAGTCCAGAGCAAGAGACTCTCGTTGTAGTCCAAGACCCGAGGAAGGAAAGAAAAAATCCTAATTAGTTTAGTCCTGTTTATCTATACACAAATAAAAAACAAAAAAATATTGGTTGCAAAGCAATTTGCCATCTGTCAGTAGTCGGGGGCTGCCCTGGGCAGAGGCTGGCTTCCTCTCTCCTGGGCCTTGTTTACCACCTGCCTTCCATCACACGGAGATCTGAGAGCGACACAGGAATGACATGGAGAGGGTGGGTTGCGTGGGGACCCGTGGCAGACGTGGGGAGAATCGGGAGGAGGTCGAGGCAGGAGCTGGGTTTGGAAGACCCCAAGATGCTGGCTGACAAGATGGTCCCTTTTAGACTCGGCCCCGCACAGGCAAGAACGTGGAGGGCAGGTCGGGGTAAGGCTGTTCCAGGCAGGGTCCAGTGTAGGTGGGGTTCCCCAGAAGCAGAGTGAGAGGGGGGCCCCAAGAGCAAGTGGCATCTGGATGGTGTCTTCTCGGGAGGGGGGAGCCAGGGAAGGGTGTGGGTTCAGCTGGGGTCCAGCCTCAACCTGAGCCCCCCAGTCCTTGGGGTCCTGCAGAAGCCACTCCAGAGCAGAGAGAGGCGGGGCACAGCCCTAGGCGTGGCCGATCACAGTCCCTCGTCCTCCTCGCACAGTGGCGGACTCAGGGAGGACCCAATCAGAGCAATTGGGACTGAGTTACAGGACCGGCCAGACACAGAGCCGGAGGGGTGTGAGCTTGGGGCCCTGGGGCTCTCTGGAGGGGAGGGCGCAGAGAGCAGAGTCAAGGGATGGAGACCAGAGACAAGGGCAGAGAGAGCCAGAGGCCTGAAGATGTCCCAGAACCCAGCCCCTCCTCTAGCACCTTCCATCACGGCGTCCTATCAACTCCCTTCTCGTGCTGACGCTGGTTGGTGTGGTGTTTCTGTCACTTGCAACCCAGAGCCCTGACTCGGCCCGTTCTGAGCCATGGTGTCTGCCATCCGGTCTCCTGGGCTGCTTCTCCTGCCGACCTTGTCTTACATTCTCCTTTGTGCCACGGGATTCCTCGGGCAGGGAATCCCCCACCCTCCCCTCCACCCCTGCAAATGGCTTTGTCCAGGGCAGATGTACCCTCTCATTTGTTGCTTTTGTGGACAATCCTGAGGCTGGGCCCCAGAGGCCTCTGGACCCCCAACCCTGCCCAGCTCAGGCCAGCCTTGGGACAGAGCAAGGTATGACCAGCTCAGGGGACCCAACAGCAGCCTCAGGCCCACCAGGTTTAGGACTCTGAGCTGTGGCCTTGGCCCTGTGGGTCCCTCCGTGGCACTGGGCTCTGGTCACGTTCCTCTGCCCAGGCTGACTCGCCTTTCGCCCACCGCCTCCTCTGACCCAGGCCTGCTTGGTGGGGGCTCACTCCCTGGCTGGTCCCTGCCAGTCCCTTCTATGAAGGGTCTAGTCTTGTTCCTCTGCCCTCAGGACTGGCCTGGCCCTGCTCCAAGCTGGACGTTGCCACACGGCCAGGATCTCTGCCCATCTCGGAGCCTGCTGGCTGCCTGTAAGAGGGGGGCAGAGGGGAGCACTTCTGGAAGCCCAAGGCTCAGTGTTCATTATCCCAGGTACAGGGCGCTGGGCTTGTTCATAAAGGCCCCGCACTCAGGAATCCTGGCTCTTCCACTTTTCAAGGCTGGGTGGCTCTGCAGGTGGGGTCTTAGGCGCTTGGAAGGAAGTCCAACTCCTGGGCCCCCATCCTGTGGGGGCTCCTGCGGGAAGAGCAGCAGGGGAGCTTCTCCTCTTACTGAGACCTGCAGACCGGAGGGGATTCCCTGAGCAAAGACTCCCGCACCCATCCCTCCCCCCCCCCGGCCCCTCTCCCTCCGAGGCTGTTCCAGCACTTTCCTAGATGAAGCAGCCTCATTACTGAAGCCTGCCGCTCATTAGCAGGCAGCTGGAGGGGCTGGGGGGCCCCTGAGTGACACTGGACGGGGTGGGGCGGGAGGGGGAGCCGCAGAGCCGGCCGGTAATAAACACGTGCTCAGTGCCTCGTGCTGACCTCGGGGTGCGCGGACCCGCAGCAGACACCCTGGGCTGTTTTTAATCCCTCACGATCCCATGTGATCTTCACAGGGACCTGCGGTGCCGTGCTGCTGGTAGAATAGTCCTCGTTTAGGGCCGTGGACAAGGGCACAGGGAGGAGCAGTGACTTCCTCAAGGTCAGACAGCTGGAAGCCACAACCTGGCCCTAATCCCTGCAACCCGCATTTATTGAGTTCCTCCTGTATGCTGGGACCATGACCTGCATGCAGTACGGGGAGCTTACAACAACCCTACGAGGTGGGGGGACCGTTATTATCCCATTTTATAGACAAAGTAACCGAGGCACAGAGAGGTCAAGGTACTTGTCCAAAGTCACACAGCTCCATTTTCTTGCCCTCAGACCCTATTCCTTCCACACAGAGATGGAATTGGGGTCTTCTGAGGAAAGGTCCAGCCTCACAGGAGTGGGTCCGTGGCCCCCACTGAAGCTCTGGGTCAGCGTGGGGCTGAAGGCAGAGTTGCTGGTATGGAGGAGACAGGTGGTTGGAGGTTCTGACCACCAGGAACAGGCAGGCTCAGCTCAGACTGAGTTTAGTGCTATATCGGCCGCTGTGTGACCCGGGAAAACCACTTTCCCTCTCTGGGCCCTCACTTCAAAGGCATCTGGGACTTAGGGGATGCCAAGACGCCCTCCGAGTCCTGCCTCTCTGCCTGGGCTCTTACTGCACGTCTGGTAGGAGGGGAAGCAGGGCTGGCCTCCCTCCCCTCCCAGTCCCCGGAGTTTTGCCTCCTTGCAGCTCTTCTCCCATCTCTCCACAGCCTTTCTCCAGCCTCCAGTCCAGCAGGAGAGGAACAGAATCGGGAACTGTCTGAACACCTGCGACATGGCTGGGCCCTGGGGACACCCACCCCCATTCCGTGCTCCAGCTCTGGGGTGAAGGAGGGGTCGCTGTCGTCCCCCTGTCACAGACGAGGAAGCCAAGGCTCAGAGAGGGTGAGTGGTCCGAGCAGGCCAGCTGGGAAACAGCAAGGCTAGAATTTGAATTCAGGGGTCTGGTTCCAAAGCTGGCTTTCCCCGGCCCTGGGCCGCCTTCCCCTTGCAGGGCCTGGCAGGATCCCGGCCGTGTCCCTGACCTTCACACCCCTGGAGGACACGACCTTCCTCAAGTGGGAGGAGCCTCAGGAACCCCACGGACACATCACTCAGGACAGTCCTGTGGAGTGGGGGGCGTGGCAAGGGGTGTGCTGGTGCACGCGAGCCTGAGCATGCCTGGGCGGTGACCCCCGCCGGCTTTAAAAGGTCCCGTTGCCCCTCTGGGTGAATGGCAAAGGCCATTGTCAAGGCCCCCGTGACCTGTGCTCACTGTGCCTGGGCCTCACATGTGTGGCGGAGTCATCCTCGCGGGGCTCCCAGACTGGGTGTGAGAGCCTCCCTTATCTTCCACTTCAGGAAACTGAGGCCCAGGGCAGGGACCTGATCCCAGGCACAGAGCTAGTACCGCAGGAGTGAGATCCTCGGGTGGGTGGGGGGCCTCTCCCACTGTGGTGGTGCACATGTGGGGGTGACAGCCCTGCTGTGGGAGTCAGGGAGAGGAAGCTTGGGGGTCCCAGGTGGCCCCCCAGGAAGGAAGCACGTGGCCCTGGTGCCCTCAACAGTCCCTGGCACTCCCACACTGTTCCCTCTACCTCTCAGAGCCTTGGTTTCCGTACCCGCACAATGGGCTGGCCCTTTCTGGCTCGCAGGGTGGCTGTGGGAGTCTACGTCGCCCAGGGCCACATGCGTTCTGCTCACGACCCCTGAGCCTCAACAGAAGCAGCAGACGGAATGACTGGGAGCGAAAGCGTCCCCCATTTCAAGCCCGTGTGGGAGGAAGGAAGAGACCCAAGGGGGGTTGTCAGAATGACCAGAGGCTCGGTCCTGCGCTGTCCGTCACGGCTTCGTCCTCCTCGGGTAGAGGTCACGAGCGCAGGCTCTGTAGTCTGAGTCGGCTCAGGCCTGGCTCTGCTGTCGCCTTGGGCAGGTCACTTACCCTGCCTGAGCCTCCTGTCTCCTCAGCCCCTGAGGCAGCCCCTTGAGTTGGTGGGCCATCCCTGCTGGTCAGGACTCCCTGACCTCTTACCATGGTTCACATCCAGAAAGGTCCTCACTCGAGTCCCTCTCTGGGATCCACAGCCGTGCACTGTGTGTGCATGTCGGGGGCGGGCCCGTCCCCACCCTGGCAGTTGTCTCCCCGGTGCACACAGCTCTCAGGTCAGCAGGAGCCCCTTCTCTGGCTGGGTGGTCCCAGGCTCTTCAGACCCACCATTTCTGGGCACTTCCTCTGGGCTCAGACCCTGAGAAACACGCACTGTGATCCCTCCCGTGTTACTGACAAGGAGACGGAGGCTCAGAGAGGTGAAGGGACTGGTCAGAGGTCACAGGAAGTCCAGAGCTGGGGTTACCATCCAGGCCCCGTCTGACTCCCTGGTCTCCTGATGGTACTCTGTGTTCCGCCTCTGCCTTCTCTGATTCTACAAGCCTTCCAGAACATTCCCTGCACCTGTGCCCGTTCTCCCTCCTCGCAGACCAGGCTCAGGTGGCCCCAGGACAGCCCGAGGACGGGGGTCTCTCACCTCGTCCTCCTGGACCGTCTACTTGCATCCACGTCATCCAGTGTCGCACCGGCTTTTTCAGCAACCGCACCCCCGTCAGCTCAGGGGGGGCCTCCAGTGGGACTTTTCCAGGAATCGCGGACAAGACGGTTGTCCCGCCCTCTCTACTTGTGCAGTTCATGTTTGACTCTAAATGCAGAACTTGTCCAAGTGTCCGCTCACACGCCGTCTGCCAACTCTCACCCTGAGGTCCGCTGGCGGCCGGCGCTGCTCACTGTTCCTCCAGCTTCTGTCTTCTGTGGAGCCAGGGGCCTGCTGTTTGTGGTGCTTCTTCCAAGTGAACCGGGAGGCCTGGGCAGGGAGCAGAGCCCTGGGGCGCACCCCTGGAGACCGCCTTCTAGGCACAGCGTGACTGCTGTCCTCTGTCCACGGCCCTCTGTCTGTCCTCCCTGTGGCTTGCTGGTGTCTGCCTGTCCCTCCCTCTCTGTCCCCTTCCCCATCTCTCCTTGTCATGGTCTCCTCCACCCTCCTCCTTCTCTTATCCTCCTGATTCCCTTGCCCCCTCCTCCCCTCCCTCTCCTTCCTCCTGCCCCCTCCACCTTCTCTCTTATGCCGATGGTCAAGGTCACAGCCACAGAGTCTTCTCCTCACCTGCCCCCAAAGAGGTCTTTGGCTGTGCCCTGGGCCATGGTGAGGGTGATCCCAGAGCCTGCAGGTGCGGCAGGGAGTGGGGGAGGGCTGCTGGGTGAGCAGGGATCACAGCGGCCTCGCCATTACTGAGCACCTGCTGGTGAGCGGCAGGAAGACGGTGGCTGAGAGGGAGCGACCTAGAGTCTACCCCCGGGCTTGCTTCTCAGACCGCCTTGGCTGCGGGACCCAGGGCAAGTCCCTTACCCTCTCTGGGTATCTGCGTCCTCACCTGTAAAATGGGTAAATATCATAGCGCTTCTGTGAAGATGAAACGAGACGGTGCGTGTAAACCCTTTTGGTGCCACACTGGACTCGAGAAAGCGCGCGGGCCTTCCTAGCTGCCGTCATCGGTGCGCGCTGGGCCTGCGCTGGGAGCTTCGCTAAACCTCTTCTTTTCAGTATGTAATTTTCCACATGGACAACAGAATCTGTATCACACACCTCTCTATCCACCTCTCCATCCATCTCGCTATGTTATGAACCATCAGGGCACAGCAAACACCAGGGAACCGCGGCTCGAGATTGTATGTAAGTGATGAATCGCTAAATTCTACCCCCTGAAACCAATATTACACTATATGTCAACTAACTAGAATTTAAACAAACATTTGGAAAAAAAGAAAAAAAAGAAACATGACTAAGAGTGGGGGCAGCCCCGAGGCCCCTCACCCACTGCATCCCCCACACCTCCCTAGAGGTAATCACCACCCACCATTTCGTGGTTTTTAGTTTTACTTGTTTGGAGGAAAATGTAGACTATTTTTATGACTTTGAGCAGAAAAGGAAGTATTTCCCCAAATACAAAAAGTGCCAAGGATAAAGAAACAACTGGTAAACGTGATTAACTTAAATAAGGACTTTCTAGTCAGCCAATGTCACTCTAAATACACCAGCAGGACACACAAGCCCCACACAGGACCAGACATGGTAACCCATAAGCCTTGTATGATTCTCTCCTGAGTACACACAGGCTTCCTAAAAAGACTAAGAAATCAATAAAAATCCAATAGAAAATTAGGTAAAAGACAGAAATAGGTATTTCAAGAAAAAACCGGAGTGGCTAATGATCATCTGAAAATACGGGCAATCTGGTTAGTAATGAGACAAATGCTGATGATAGAACATGGGGAATCCCCATCTTACACCTGCTGGGCGGGCAGAAGTGAGGTTGCCGTCTAGACGGGGAACAATCCCCCCCACACACACACACACTTCAGCTGGGAGCAGAAACAAGGGCGCCTTGGAAGTCGATGTGGCGCTGTCTTGTAAAGTCAGACGTGCACACCCCTTCTAATCCAGCAGCTGGACTCGGAGGCTCGGCCCCAGAGAATCTCCTGACATGTGCTTCGGAGACTCGTACCAGAATGTTCACAGCAGTTTCGCTTTCAGTAACAAAAACCTAGGGACAATCCAATCAATATTTTTGAGTAAGTGAATGGATCTCTCCAGTCCCTTCTGACTGCAAGTTCGATGTGTCAGACCCCACAGCAGTCCTCATGACCAGTGATGGGGGATGAATCCGCTCCCTGTTGCAGGCAATGGACGGGGCTCCCTGCACACTCGATCCCTCACAGCAGACCCAGGTGGCCCCTCACTGAAGGGTTCCATCTGAGCGTCAGTGCCTCCCAGCTCCCAGCTCCCAGGCCAGCAGGACCCATGTGGCTGGGATCAGGGATCAAGGACTCCAGGAGGAGGCCAGACTGCCCCAGCAGCTGCTCCACTGGACAGGCCCATTTCTGGGGCCAGGGAACACCAGTGTGACCCCACCCCCCGCCTCCGCCCAGCTCAGAGACTCGCAGGACCCTCAGAGAGCGTCCTCCCCAACCCTCCATGTGCAGATGCCACTCCGAAGCCAACAAGTAGACTGCGAAGAAGGTCAGAGATTTCTAATTTTCAGTCCCATAGCCTTCCCAGCACCCCATACCACCCCCCAGGACCACCAACCCCCTCAGCAGGCTCCAAGGCCCCTAGACAAGAAGTCCCCCATATACACACTCCCCACCAGACTGAGTTACACTGATAGACATCCCCCCCCCCACCTCGCTACCATCCTCCTCTCCCCCGCTCTCATCAGTGGCTGGGACTGCTCCCCCCACCCTCCTCCAGCTCATATCAGGAAGCCCTTGAGTAATAGCAGTGGAAGTTCTTTCTCTTTGGGGGACCACCATGTTCCTTCACCTGCACCCCCAGAGGGCTTTTGCCCAGCAGCCAAGCCAACCACCTTCTGCTTTGCTTGCAAAACACAATAAAGGAGGCAGAGCTTCCTCAGGAAGGCGCAAGGACAGGGGCTTCTAAACGAGCCCTTGGATGATGGCCAAGGTGGGGTCAGGGAGCAAGTCACCATCCCAGGCTGGGTCTGGGGGTAGGCTCCATCTCAGTCACTCCAGGATGAGCTGTCTCAGCTCCAGGCACCAGATCTCAAGTCCTAACCCCCACCCTTTCATGCTGGGCCTCCCCAGCCAAAATCCAAATCACTCGTCTTACCCTAAGCTCTGCTGGGTGTGATCCTGGAGACAGCCCTACCTGCACCCCACCACCCAGACCTCCATTCAGACCAAGAGTAATACCTGAGGGAGAGTACTGGCTTTGATGCCACTGAGGGACGGATCACCCCACAGGCCTGGTCAGGAAGGACAGAAAGGACCCCCAGCGGAGTCCCCAGACCTTCCCAGATGTTCTTCTTCAGGCGGTGGGCTTTATCCTGAGATCCCTGAGGGCCACAGAGCTGCCTCTCACCCCCAGGGGCCTGGATCTGAGTTGAGCTCTTTTGGGGACAGCAGGGAAGGCTCAGGCTTTGGTATCAGATGGACAGGCCTCTCCAGCTGTGAGACCCTGGGTAAGTCAGCAACCTCTCTGGACCTCGGTTCCCATCTGTAAAATGGGGATGACCCTGGTAGGATCTGATGCGATCCGGTGAAGTGCCTTGCATGGCATCAGGTGTGCCAAAGGGGCTCCGTTTACAAACACCAGCAGAGAAGCTCATACCCCGGCTGGAATGACCCATTCCCTGCCTCAGGCTCCCTCGGGAGGGCAGAGTGAGGAGGACAGCTCTGTCACAATTCGTTGTGTTGCCCCAGGGAAGACTCTTCCTGCTTCTGGGCATCAGGGTCCGTATATGAAATTGGCTTGGTGAGGGTCTCCCAGCTCTGTGATATACTGATTGTATTCACATACCAGCTGACTGGCTGACTCTCTGTGCCTCAGTTTCTCCTCTGACCGGAGGATGGGACCCGTTCTAAACTATCTCATGAGCCTATATCACTTAACCTGAATTAAGAATTTATTCAACAGCGTGAACCCACCGGCCAGACCCCAGGCTGACTCTGAGCCTTCCCTGCTGCTTCACGTGTGTACCACAGACACAGGCCTGGCTGGGGTGCGGAGGGGCTGGGGCAGATCTGCCCCCCTGCAGGAAACCACTGAGTGTGCAGGTCGGCCAGGCAATGCTGGGGGAATGAATCCTGGATCTGTGTCCTGGGTGCACTGGGGCTACGGTCGTCCCCACAGGGAGGGGGATGGAGGCCATGACCTTAGCCTAGACCTCCCACGGCTCAGGACAACTGCACAGAGACAGGAACGGGGCAAGAGCTGCCTGGCGCTGAAAGCCTGACTGGTCTGGCATTCATTCCACTGAGTCAACAAGCTCAGCTGTCTTTCCTGTTCGGACAGCACATCCTGGTCCCAGCCCCTTGGAGCTTAATGTCCCCAGCCAGGCCCGGTGGATGCCTGGCAGCCAGTCAGCACGGGGGTGCCTGGAGCAGCTGCTCTCAGTCACAGTGTGGGGCATCCCTGGGGCTCGGTGCTCCCATGCTACCTCTCTAGCCCGGCTGCCCATTGGGAATGGGTCCCATGTGGGAGCCTCACCGGGCAGGTGCGTGGTCATTGCAACGTGATGCCCTCGACAACCCAGAGAGGGAGCTGGTGACACAGAGGGGGAGACAGAGGCTCAGAGAGGGTGAGCAGTTTGCCTCTGTCACCCAGAGGTACAGAGCTAGGATTGAAGCCCAGGTCGACTCCAGAGCCCACACTTACCTACCACCACACAAAGCCTCGTGACCTCAAGGCTACCCAGATCTCACCTGTAACGCCCCCCCACCTCACAGACGGTAAGTTTGGCCAGCCCCCTCCAGCATACCATCACCCCCACCGTCCCTGTCGTTGCCCACAGCGGCATCTGGGGCAGGAAGTATCTCCATTTGAAAGATAAGGAGACAGAGTCTCAGAGAGGTGAGGGGACTCTCCCTAATTCATCGGCTGGTTGTAAATAGCAGAGATAGGATGTGGTCCCAGATCTGTGCGAGGCCAAGGCTGGGATCGTGGGTGCTCGTGCTCAGCTCTCCCGGCCACTCCCTGCTCTGTCGACCCCCAGCCCCTTCCACTGATGCCATCAGTTCCCACCAGCCGACAGCCCTGGCATGCCTCTCTTCAGGCTCTGGGAGAGTCTGCCGCCCCAGAAACTTCCATCCCCATGGCATGATCAACGTTAACTCTGCCAGGGAGGTGCGCTCTTCAGATTTCAGATGACAGGTTCTTAGAGGGAGAGCAAACGCTTTGGATGGCAGAAGCTGGCTAGGAAGAAAATCCCCACAGGCTGGAGCCGCAGAGCGAGGCTCACACGATGGGATTTCATATGTAAATGTGAATTTAGCATGCAGTGCCAAGCTGAGCTGAGCTGAGCAAAATAAACCAACCATCAGGTACAGAGGAGAGAGACAGGCCTGACATGAGAGCTGACAGGGAGCTCAGGATGAGCCCACGGGGTGACACGTCTCTCATGTCACCTGTCCCTTCACTCTCCCCATCCCCCCCACCGTTCAGTCCATTCCCCAACCAAGGCTGCTGTGATGAGACTGAGAGTCCCCAGACCTGGCTAGTTTAATAAAAACAACAATCATCGTATTAGCAATAATGGAAATAATTTTATCAATAGATAAAATTACCTGTGCTTCTGAACACTTATTACTGAATGCTTTACACTATGTCCTCACATAATCTCTATCTTCACAGCAAACTTGCAAGGTTGGTATGATTACCATCATTTTAGACAAGAGGAGGTTGCAGCTTAGAAAAGCTTAATAATACAGAACCAGTAAGTGGCAGAGCTGAGATTTGAACTTCAGTCTGACTCCAAAGCAAACACCCTCCTGTGCACATCTTGCTGTCTTTTAGACCATGTTGTTAGAGGTATGGAGTCTAGCAGAAGGGAGGTGAAAGTTCTACTCAACTTGGGGGCGCAGAATCTTCTTTCTGAGGAATGAATGTAGAAGGTCGTGGATAAACTCGTCTAAAAGAAGGCCTGAGAAGAGCATGGGAACCAGGTCCCACAGATTAATTAGTTCATTCATTAATTTAACAGTTTTATTAGGATCCTATTATGTTCCATCTCTTCTAGGTTCCGGAGACAGAGAAGTGAAGAAGGTTGGCAATATCCTTGATCTCACTGAATTCTCATTCCAGTAGGGAGCATGGATGATAAACAAATAAATATGTATCTACGAAGTGATAAGTTCTGGGGTGCCTGGGTGGCTCAGTTGGTTAAGTGTCTGCCTTTGGCTTAGGTCATCATCCCGGGGGTCCTGGGATCAAGCCCCACATCAGACTCTCTTCTAAGCAGGGAGTCTGCTTCTCCCTTTCCCTGGTCACACTCTCTTTCTCTCTCACTTTCAAAAAAAAAATCTTAAAAAAAGAAGTGATAAGTTCTATGAGGAAAAGATAGTGAATAGAAAGGGACTAGGGATGACAGGTTACAAGGAGCTGTAGATGTAAAGGCCCTGTGGTAGGAATAAGCTTGATGTGCTCAGGGAACAGCAGAGAGTCCAGTGTGGCTGGAGCAAAGTCGGCAGTGGGGAGGGAGGAGGGAGATGAGACATGAAGGGTTGGTAGGAGGAAGATCACTTAGCATCTATAGTCCATGGCAGGCTTTGGATTTTATTTTTAACGTTGAGGGGATTCATTACAGAGTTTTGAATATGAAAGTGACATGATCTGATCTATCCTTAAAAAATCACTTTGGCTTCTGGATGGAGAAGGGGAATAGGGTGCAAGAGCGGAAGCAGAGAGATCAGGGAGGAGAGATCACACAAGTTCAGGTGGACCTGGGGGGCAGCTAGAGGACAGTGTGGAGAGGTGGCCCCTCACTGAGGAATTACTGTAGGAATCCAGGTTTATCCTAAAAAAGAAGAGGCGAAAGTGAGCATGTAAGCTGCCCTCAGACATCAGAAAGGCTGTCACATGGACCAGAGCTCATTTTCCTTCTGCGTGGCCCAGATCAGAACCAGTACCAGTGAGGGGGTGAGGCTGCAGGACAGCTGGTGTTCCTTTGATAAGGCATGCTGACTCGAGGTGGAGACAGTGACCTCTCTCCCACTGGAGATGCATAGCAGAGGTCAGCTCTCAGAGTTCCCCGGTTCAGTAGACAGAGATCAGCCTTTATGATCAGATAGAGCTGGACCCGAATCCTCCTACCTCTGCTTGTTATCTGTGCTGCCTTGGGCCACTTCATTTTTCTGAGCTTGGTTTCCTCACCTCTAAAGTCCCACCTAATTGTAAGAGCTTAATGCAATCAGGTACATAAAGCACCCAGACCTGTGCCTGGCACGAAGGAGGTGCTCAGTCAATGCCAGTGATGATGCTGATGGGGATGATGTCAATGATGGCGGCAGTGGTGATCATGATAATGGGGATGATGGGGATGGTGACAATGATATGGACGATGATGATGATGGTGATCATGGTGATGATGTGATGATGACGAGATAGTGATGGTGACAATGGGGATGATGATGATGGAGATGGTGGTGGTGATGATGATGACAATGATGGTGGTGCTGATGGTGACAGGATGATGGTGATGACACTAAGAACAATGGTCGTGATGGTAGCCACGGTGATGATGGTGATGAAAGTGATGAAGTTCTTATCAGCGATGACGTGTTACCATGGGGGTTGGTGGTGGTTGTTGAAGAAGGAATTCAAACATCAGGAAAAGGAATGGACTCAAAGACCACTACGGTATCTTTCCAATTCTAAAATTTGATGAGAAAACACTCTACAAGGTGGCCCATCACTGTCAGGAAGGACTCACTCTGTTGACATCACCACTTCCTTTATTGATTTCCTCCCCAGCAATTTGTTAGCCCAGAAGGAGCAGTAGAAGCACCCCCAGGCTCAGCTTCTGGACTGGTGAGCCCTGCACCACTTTGTGCTCAACCCTGTGCCTCCCACACTCTGGGCAGCTCTGGGAGCCAGAGGGGAGGGCTGAAAGTGGGGGTGAGAGGAGGGGAGGGGCAAAGATGCTCACCTCTGTGGACACTTCCCACTCTCCCACATTCGATGGTCATCCAGCTCAGGTTATGGTCAGAGATCCTTAGATTATCTGGTGCAACCACCCCCTCCCATTAGCCGATGAGACACAGTCCAGAAAGGGAGAACGACTTTCTTAAAGTTACAGGAAAAGTCCATGTCTCCTGATTTCCAGTTTAATTCTCTACTTCACCATACTTGATCAATTGACCCTATGTTCTCTCAGGTAGTCAACACCAACCCTCTCGGCCCCATTGTCCTGACAATAAAAACCCCTTCTTGCCACGTGAGTCTGACCCAACATCTTCAGGTGCAGAGTCCGGGAACCTAGGCCCACTCGAGCCCACTAAGTATCGCTTTATAATATAGATTATATAGATTATTTGAGACTTCTTTGCTTCAGTTCATCTTAGCCCAGGTCCACGGTCTTTTACTCCAATAGAAGCAGCTATGCCCTCACCAATTTCCTTGAGATTTCCGTGGGTTAGCCAGTTTCTTTTTCTCTCTGCCATCCTTGACTGTCCCCCGGTGTATCTTTTAGGAATTGCATTCAGTTGCTAGAAATAGGGATCTGAGCAATAGCGGCTCAAACAAATGGAAGATTTTTTTTTTCTCTCATTTAAGAGAATTTTGGACATAGAAGTTCCCATTATGTCATGTTAGCTCCACATATTTTGTCAATGTCCGGTCTCCTTTGGTGTTGCTTTACCTTCCACACTGCATGACCTCATCCCAGAGATCATCTATTGGTCCTATGATGGCTGCTGGAGCTCCAGAAATTACTGTAGCATTCCAGACAGGAAGGAAAAGCAAGGCAGAGGACAAAGGAGCAGAGAGGGTTCTATGCAATGCCTAAGTTCCCATCAGAAAGCTTTTCTGGGGGCGCCTGGGTAGCGCAGTCGTTAAAGCGTCTGCGTTCAGCTCAGGGCGTGATCCTGGCATTCCGGGATCGAGTCCGACATCGGGCTCCTCCGTTGGGAGCCTGCTTCTTCTTCTCCCACTCCCCCTGCTGTGTTCCCTCTCTCGCTGGCTGTCTCTCTGTCACATAAATAAATAAAATCTTTAAAAAAAAAAAAAGCTTTTCTGGAAGCCACACTTAACAATTCTATTCCCGTTGCACTGGCCATGTTGTCTGAAAGGAAGGGAGTGGGGACTAGTCAATATAACTTTTTTAAAAGATTTATTTATTTATTATTTTAGAGAGAGAGAGAGAGCATGAGTGGGAGAGAGGGAGAGGGAGAGAGAGAATCTCAAGCAGACTCCTTGCTGAGCGTGGAGCCTGTTGCAGGGCTCGATCTCACGACAATGAGATTACGACCTGAGCCAAAATCAAGAGTCAGACACTTAACCAACGACACCACCCAGGTGCCCCTAGTAAACATAGCTTTTAAGCAAGGCACCCATCCACCCCCAGCAGCATTGTTATTCTACCAAAGAAGAGGAGACAGGGTTCTGAGTGACAACCTGCCGCCTGGATCTCACCGAGCAACTAGAAGCTTTAAAGAAGGATCTAGAGATGCCAAGACCAGAGCTCTGGCCCCACAGCTGAATCCAGGAATTCTCCTTGTGGGAAAGGGGGTGTGTAGTGATCCTTTCACACCTTCCTCCATTTTGAAACAAATTAAAAGTCATATTTTAGCAATAGGTGCTTACTGCAGAAAAATTTTAACCATAAAAAAAAAAAGAAAAATCCCTTCTAATCTCTCATGCGGAGATAACATCTGTTGGTATTTTTGCATCCATCCTTCCGGGTTTTATTTTCCCTATGCTCATATTAGCAAAATTAGAAATTTACTTGATGTCCAGTTTTATATGCTGCTTTTATTTCCTGCCTTTACTTTTGTAAGCATTTTCCCATCACGCGTTACATTTGAAGGTCTCATTTTTAGTGACCACACGAGTGCAGCACGTGGGCTGTCTCATCGCTGATGCAGCTACCCCACCACCGTTAGGCAGTTAGATGACCCCCGTCTAAATGACGCTGGATGACTGACCCCAAACAGAGCATTTTCTCCATCTCTGATTACTTCCTTTTTTAAAAATTTTATTATGTTACGTTAGTCACCATACAGTACATCACTAGTTTTTGATGTAGCGTTCCATGATTCCTTGTTTGCATATAACACCCAGTGCTCCATGCAATACGTGCCCTCCTTAATACCCTTCACCGGGCTAGCCCATCCCCCCACCCCCCTCCCCTCTGAAACCCTCAGTTTGTTTCCTGGAGTCCATAGTCTCTCATGGTTCGTCTCCCCCTCTGATCTCCCCCCCTTCATTTTTCCCTTCCTTCTCCTAATGTCCTCCATGCTATTCCTCATGTTCCACATATAAGTGAAACCATATGATAATTGTCTTTCTCTGCTTGACTTATTTCACTTAGGATAACCCCCTCCAGTTCCATCCATGTCGATGGAAATGGTGGGTATTCATCCTTTCTGATGGCTGAGCAATATTCCATTGTATGTATGAACCACATCTTCTTTATCCATTTGTCAGTTGAAGGGCATCTTGGCTCCTTCCACAGTTCAGTCTTTATGGCAGATTTCCCGTCTCGCTGGGTCCAAGGGTATGGAGATTTTGAAGGCTCTCGAGCAATATTGTGAAACTGACCTCCTGAAAGCTGGCCTGGGTTCCTCCACACCTGAGCTGCCTCAGATGGGTATGTGGTGCCTCCGGCTCCCCTCTGCCCGACTCCCCGCTTCAGCCCCCTCTCCCCTGTCTCTCACGGTAAACAATGGAAAAGTTTATATTCTGAAATATCTAATCAGGTATTTATCTCTAAGTACTTTAAAAAGTCAACATAATTACTGTAGTCCCATTAAGTTTAATTTGCAGCAAATTATGTATTTAGCATGAAGTTGGGGTTGCTTTGCTGGTTGCGGTGGAGCTGGGGTCTGGCTGCTTACAGCAGAGCTGGCGATGCCAGCCCACGCTGCCGGGGCGGGGGCAGTCTGGGGTTCTTTCTTAAGAAGGTGTTATTCCCAGTGTGGGGTTAGGGGAGGACCCTCAATGCTTAGGAGGTCTGGAATTGCACCAGTGCCCCAGCAGGGAGTCCCAGGGGGCTGGGAGAGGAAGGGTGGAGGGCAGTGGCTGTCCGGTTCACTGGATACACTATGGTTCAAATGCTGGGGTGTCGGTGGAGCCGAAAGTCTCCTGTGTGGCTGCTGTGCTGATGGGCTTGGGGCATAAGTAACACCAGGTCCAATCCCTGAGGCAGGGATAAGGATTTTAGTTCCTCTCCCAAAAGCCAAGAGGAGCAGTTGGAGGGATTTAGGCCAGAGCTACCTGCTGGGAAGCCCTTGTAACTGCTCTGGGGTCGGGGGTGGATGGAAGGAAGGGGCATGAGGAATAGAGGGAAATGAGGGAACGGGCTGATGTAGTCCCCCAAGTGAGGGATCATGGTTGTGCCAACAGCTCTGGACACCCCGCCCTGTGTGCCCTGGGCCAGCTCTGAGTTCACCTGTGGTGTGTGGTTCCCAGAGCACTGACTGCTCCCCATTCAGGCCCTGCTTCCAGTGCCCTGGGGGCTTGACCAGCCACGGACAGGGCAGCCCAGAAGTGCCAGGGATTTACACCCCAGGGGCACCCTTCCACCAGGGAGGTATGGACAGGGTTGGATACTAGATAAATACCCAGCTTCCCTCTGCGGGACAAGTCTGAGGCACGTTCTGCACCCTTCCTCAGAGGGTCCCAGACAAGACTGAGCCCACAGTGTGAACTGCTCTCTGACTCAACCTTTAGGGCTTTTGTCCCTCTTGACCTCTGTCCCCTCTTCACTGTGCCTTCTGGGATCAGCATCCACATAAACCCCCTGCACTTTTGGAGGAACCCAAACCTCGACATTGCTGGATCACTCCAGAGCAGCTGGACGGATAGAGTGGAGGCTGGAGAGGTACTCAGGACGGAAGGGCAGGAGAGTAACAGGCAGGATGCAGGATGAGGAAGAGGGAGAGGTCAGCATGAGCAAGACTGATCAGCAAGTGAATGGAGGTTCTTACCCGTGTGTGTGTGTGGGGGGGGTGTGGGTGTGTGGGTGTATGTGTGTGTGTGTGTGTGTGTGCGCATGGGACCAACACCCCGCCCCATTTCCATTACCCCAGTAATATCTCTGTGCTCAGTTCCAGTCAATGCCCTCAGCCTCTTTATGCCATGTAGCTCAATTTCGCATGCCCTCAAATTTCACATGCATGGAATCCCATGCTAGGTATCCCGGGTCTTTGCTCGACAAAATGTTTCTGAGATTAACCTACATGAGTATTTACGAGCAGTTTATTCTTGCTTATTGCTCAGTCTTTGTCCATTATCCGTTTATCCATTAACCTGTCAGAGGACCATGGAGTTAAATCCATTTTGGGGCTATGATGAATAAAGTTGCTATTAAAATGCTTATACAGTCTACTCATAGACCAAAGTTTTCATTACATTCTGGTACTTAAAAGTGGAATTCCTAGGTCATGGAATAGGTGTATATTTTACGTGATAACAAACTGACAAGCTGTTTTCCAAAGTGACCATATTATTCTGCGTTCCTCCAATAACGTATACAGCTTCCATTCGTTCCACATTCCTCACCAGTACTTGGTATTCTTGGTCTATTTAATTTTACGGATAATGCAGATCCCTGGCAACTGATAATGTTGAGCATTTTTTCCAGGTGTACTTTGGCCATGTGTATCTCTTCTAATGAAGTGTTTTTATAAGTCTTTCGCCCATTTTTTTTTTTTGAGTTTTTCTTTTCATGATTAATTTGTAGGAGTTCTTTCTATATTCTGAGTATAAGTCCTTTGTCGGGTATATGTATTGTGATTATTTTTCCCTAGCTGTGGTTTGCATTTTCTTATTCTGAATGATATCTTTTGAAAAACAAAAGGTTCTTATGCTGAACTCCAATTTGTCATGGCTTTGGCCATGTTTCAACAAAAGTTTATTTATGAATGCTGAAATTTGATTTTTGTATAATTTTACATGTCACAATTTTTAAATTTGCTTTCAAACTACTTAAAAATTTTAAGAAGCATTCTTAGCTCAAGGGCCATAAAGAACAGGTAACCAGCCAGATTTGGCTCATAAAATTTGCCAAACTCTGGCATACAAAAATCAATTGATTTTTGTACTTTGACTCATATCAGCAGCTTGTTAAATTTGCCTATAGTTTCTCATTGTGCTTGTAGTTGAATCCTGTGATTTGTTAAACTCACTGGTAACATTTTGTAGATTGCTTAGGATTGTCTATCAAATGTTTGTGTCATCTGTGAATAATCCGAGGTCTAATTAACCTTTCCAAATTCCAAGCCTTTTATTTCTTTTTGCCCTACTAAACGAACTAGAAATTCCAGTACAATTTTGAATAGGAGTGATGATAATGTACATCTTGCCTTGTTCCTGATGGAGGAATACTTCCACTTTTTTACCACTTATACCTGAAGCTAGCTGTAGGTCTTGCATAGAGGTCCTTTATAAGATTTAAAACAAAAAAAATTCCTTCAGTTTCTAGTTTGCTGAGTTTGGGGCACTAAATGGGTATTGATTTCTTTAGATACTTTCTTGGCATTTATTCAGATGATCATATGGCTTTTCTCTTTTGTTATGTTAATGTGGTGAGTTACTTGGGTTGATTTTCAGATGTTAAAGGATGATTCTTACATTCTTAGAATAATTTCTACTTGGTCATGATGTATCAACCTTTATATGTATTTCCAGATTTTATGTGTCAATATTTTTTAGTGACTTTGCATCTATCTTGAGCTTTCTTTCCTTTAATGTCCTCATCAGGGTTTAAGAGTTATGCTGGCCTCAGAATGAATTCTGAAATTATGAATTGTCCCCTCCTTTTCTATTATCTGAAAGAATTTGTGGAAGATTAAAATTATTTACTTCAGAAATGCTGTATTAAACTCACCAGTTGGGCCCGGATCTTTTTTTGTGGAGAAGATTTTTTATTATGAATTCTATTTAAATATTAGATATAGGGCTATTCAGAGTTTCTATTCCTTCTTATGCTAGTTTTGGCAAATTATATATTTCAAAACATATTTTTAGGTTTGTCTAAGTTGTTGGATTTATTGGCATAAAGTTCATAATACTCCCTTATTACCACTTTAATATCTGTACTATCTGTAGTGATGTCTCCTCTACCATTCTTGATACTGATAATTTATGTTTTCTGTTATTTTTCTCATGCTGTCTTAGTCAGCTCGAATTGACATAACAAAATACCATAAAGTAGATGGTTTAAACCACAGAAACTTATGTGTTACAGTTCTGAGGGCTGGAAAGTCCAAGATCAAGGTGCTGGCCAATTTGGTACCTGGTGAAAGGGCCCTTCCTTGCTTGCAAACACCCTCCATCTTACCATGTCCTCAAATGGAGGAGAGACATGAACTCTTTGGTGTCTCTTCTCATAACGATGTTAATCTTATTGAATCAGGGCCCCAACTTTATGACCTCATTTAACATCACCTGCCTCCCTATAAGCCTATCTCTAATACAGTCACATTGAGAATTAGGGCTTCAACATATGTATTGAGGAGCGGGGGCACAATTCCATTCATGGCACATGTCTTGATAAATTGACCCTTTGAATATGTTTCTCTCTGTCCCTTATATGCTCATTGTCTTAAAGTCTACTTTCTCTGACATTGTAGTCACACCAGCTTTCTTAGGCTTAGCATATCTTTTTCCATTTTTTGCTCTCACCCTGTCTGTATCTTTTTACTTCGAGTATGTATTTTATAATCATCAACTCTTTGGGTCTTACTCTTTTCAATAATTTGAAAATCTCTGACTTTTATTTGAAGTACTGTACCTGTGTTGACTTTATCATCTTTCCACTTGTTTTCTATTGGCCCCATTTGTTGTTGGTTCCTTTGTTTCTCCTATTCTGTCTTCTTTTGGGTTAACTGGGAATTTTTTAGTATTCCTATCTAGTTCTTTTATTGGTGTTGCATTATACTTCTTTGTGTTATTCTCTGTATTTTTGCTGATATGTTGTTTTCCCCTTGGGCTCATCGAAGTCTGCTTACACATGTCAATTCAGTGGTCAGTATGCATCCCAAATTTATCTCAGTCTAACCTAAATTAATACTATACTATTCTATTTATACAAAAATCTTATAACAATTCAATTCTGTTTATATACTCATTCTCATTCATTGGCAGTTATTGTCATATATTTTACTTCTGCCTGTGTTGTAAACTCCATAATACACGATTATTATTTGTTCTTTAAACCATTAACTAACTTTTACAGGACTGAAGAGAAAATCTTTTTTATATTTACCATTTCCAGTACTTCTTATTTCCTGTAGACCTGAAATTTCATCAGATATTATTTCCTTTTAAACTGAAGTATTCATTTAAAATATTTTGTAGTGTGGATCTACTGGCAACAATATTATCATAATCTTTGATTTATCTAAAAATGTTTTTAATTCATCTTAATTTAATTTTTTTCTTTTTGTTGGATAATAAATATTCTAGATTTAAAGTTTTTTTCCTCAAAACGTTAAAGATGCTACATTTTCCTGAGGCTTCCACTTATCTGACATAAAATCAGCTTTCATTATCATTCTTGTTCCCCCATGTTAATATGTATCTCCTCTCCTCTGACTGCCTTTACAATCTTTTCTTAATCTTTGCATTGTAGCCATTTGACTATGCTGAGTCTAGAAATGATTTTCTTTGTAAGCATGCTGCTTGGGATTTACTGAACTTACCTATCTAAATGATGACGGTCTTTTATCAACTTTTGAAATTTTTTTCTAATATTTACTCAAATATTTGCTGTTCAGTCCCAATATTTGCTTTCTCTCCTCTGAAAGGTCACTGAGGCTCTGTTTGTCTTCAATATTGTTTTATACACACAGCTGCCCCTATTATTAACATCTTCCATTAGTATGGTACATTTGTTATTATTAATGAACTAATAGTTACACATAATTACAAACTAAAGTCCATAGCTTATTCTGAGTTCCTTAATTTTGCCTAACGTTCCTTTTCTGTTCCAGGACCCCATCCAGAATACCACATGACATTTAGCGGTCATGTTCCCTTAGGCTCCTCTTGGCTATGACAGTTTCTCAGACTTTCTTCAGTTTTGATGACTTTGACAATTTTGAGGAGTACTGGTCAAGTATATTGTTGGATGGCCTTCTCTTGGAATTTGCCTGATGTTTTTCTAATGATTAGACTGGGGGGTATGGCTTTGAGGAAGGAAGATCACAGGTAAATAAACATTGCTCATATCCTATGAATAGCGCAACTATCAATGTTACCTATAACTATTGATGTTGACCTTCATCTCCTGGCTAGGTTGAGTTTGTCAGGTTTCTCCACTGTTATTCTTTCACCACTCTTTCCATACTGTGCTCTTTGGAGGGACGTCACTATGAGCAGCCCACACTTAAGGGGTAGGGAGTTAGTCTCCACTTCCTTGAGGTTGGACAGTATCTACATAAATTATGTGGAATTCTTCTGCCCAAGAGATTTGCCTCTTCTCCACAAGTTATTATTTTATCCAGTCATTTATTTATATCAGCATGGATTCATGGATACTTATCTTATATTTCGGGTGATAATCCAATATGACTTCAATTTGTTGTTCAAATTTTTCAAGTTTTGGCCATTTTTTTCAAGCTAGTCATCTGCATAGGTTAGCATAATCCATTAAAGTTACTGCTGATTCCAACATCTGAGTCATCTGTGGATCTTTTTCACTAGCTGATTTTTCTCTTGACTTCAGGTTCCATTTTCCTCTTTTCTCATATGTTTAGTCATTTGTCCTTGTTTCATTTGTTGCTGATCTAAAGATGAATCCTTCTATCATGAGACATAGTCTTTACTCCTAATGCATGGCCCTTCTGGGGGCTTATTAGAATACTGTCATTCACAGCAGAAGTCAGACCCCAAGTTGTGTTTCCCTTGCACTGGGCAGATTCTCACATCTTGTCTCAGCAATTCCATCTCTCTAGTTATTGTTTTCCCTTTGGATTCTTGGAAGTCTTGCCTGCACATGCAAGTTCAAGGTTTTGAAGGGCATTTACACACAGAATTGGGAAATTGGGAAAGGATGTGGCCCATCCTTTCTGAGATTTTTCTCCTCGATTTCTAGCCACTTAGCAGGCCCAAATTGTGGTTTCTAATTCCTTAAATCATTAAGACTATACCTTTCTTTCATGGACAGTGAGGTGCCCTCAGGAGGAAAAGAATGTAACTGTGGATGTCCCCCAGCATGGTTCCCTTCTATTAAGAGTCATAACTCTCCCAGTTTCTGCCAGGTGTTGGTTGCTTTCTATTTCCTTCAAACAATAATCTTTGCATTTTTAAAAACATCTTGTCTAGAGTTTATATGTGATCCAGTACAAGCTACTCTGCCAGTGTCAACATTCATAAGCTTAATATATTATTTTGATAGTCACCTTGAACTTATCTGAATAAGACAAGGAAAAAATAAACCATTCTGATGGTATGTATAAGGCTAGAGGTTGCCTGGTCATTCTGTTGCTTTCTCTCCCTGAGCCTCCATTTGCTTAGTGGTAGAAAGACTAATAATTCCCACCTTATAGTTTATGGTGAAGGCTAAGGAACATGGCACACAATAGGTACTCACCAAACCCTTCCCCTTCAACAGAGCTACCCAACTTCCACTGCCTGCACACCAAGCCTTGATGCTGCTCCCACCTCTCTCTCCTGCCTGCCTCTCCTAGCAAAGTCTGGCTCTTATGGGCTTCTAGTCTCTACAGGGGGCCTGTCCTGTCCTCAGGCCATCCTTTTGGAATGAGGCCTGCTTGTAGGCCTGCTAGTCCTCAGTTTTGTTTTTCTATCTCCTTGAAAGGGAAGACAACTATTTTGGGTATTCTTGCATTCATTCAACTAATACCATTGAGCACCTGCTATGTTCTGAGCACTATCCTAAGTGCTGGGAGCCAGCAGTGAACAGAGAGAGGATATCTCTGCTCTTATATTCAGTGGACGGGCAGACAAAATAGCAATAGATCAAATACATAGTATGCAAGCTGGTGATAAGACCATTTGAGGGTAAGAAGCAGGGAGGGGAAGGTGGAGTGTAGAAATAAAGAGCCACAGTTTTAAACAGTGAGGTCAGGAAAGGTAACCCTGTGAACACAGACTGTAAGGAGTGAATCACACAGATATATAGGGGGGGAAACATCTGAGTCAGATGGAAGAGCAAATGCAAAGGCCCTGGGGTGGGAGAGTGGCTGGAGCAGAGGTATCAGGCTGAGAGCAGGAACAGATGGTTAGTGGGAGTTCAGACTGCTAAGAGCTTTGTGGATCTGAGACCCACCCTCAGCCCCCTCCCAACATTTAAAGACAGGGAGAAGAGAGGGAATCCGCAGGAGAGGCAGAACAGAGGCCAGCGAGGTAGGAGGAAAACTGAAAGGGAGTGGCAAGGAGGCAAGAGCACTCAGGTGTGTGCAAGGTGAGGGCTGAGGCTCGCCCGCCGGATTTGGTGAGGAGGAGGACACCGGCCCCCTTAACAAGAGCTTTTTAAGTGAACGGGTGCAGACACAAGCCCGAACAAGGTCAAGAGAGGAGGAGAGGAATGCAATGGGAATGAGTGGAAAAGAATGAGAGATCAAGAGAGGTTTATTTCTCTTATAAATGAGAGAAATGTCTGTACTCTCTATGCCAATGGAACGACGGAATAAAAAAGGGAACATCTAATGATGAAGAAAGGCAGGAGGACTTGGAGGAGCTGTATTCCTGCGTGCTCTCATGCGTCCCTACCTCTTCTGTCATAGCACACCACTCTCCTATCAGGGAGCCACACTCCCAGAGTTCAAAGGAACCAGAAAGAGGCTGCCCCACCCCTAGCTTCTGCAGTGGGCACTTGAACAGAGTTGAGCAAAAAGAATACTGCCGCCTCAGGCCAGTGATTGGCTAAGGGCGGGTCACATGACCCAATCTGGACCAATCAGAGTGCAGAGCACGGGCTCTGGGCCTTCCGTGGAACAACTGCAAATACGGGGCTCTCTGGTCATGGGGGTGGCTGAACTGATAGAGAGCGGACCCAGCCGTGTCTGCACCCTGAGCCTGTGTGGGTGCGGCTCCACCCAGCTGCCTGTCCTGGCATGGAGCCTGCCACAGAGCAGACTAATAATGCCCGTGCATCAGGACTGGCTATCCTGCGCCTGACTGTCCCCACCCCATGCCGGTCCTTCTCTGCTGCATCAGTCATCACTGCTTTAGTTCTTTATAGTCATGATCGCTATCTAAAACATCCAATTATCCCATCTATTTACTCAATTACTGACTTCCCCCATGGGGGCTCTGGTCTACCTTTCCTACTACTGTATCTCCAGGATCTAGACCTGTTGCTGGCATGGAGCAGGGCTCCAAATAAATATTAGTTGATTGAGTACGTAAATAGACAAGGATGTGCTCCGGTGGCATATTTATACTCGGCCACACCTCACTGAGCCACAGGCGAGCAGCCGGCGGCTTCAGCTACCTGGAATACGACAAGAAAACTCAAACAGCCCTGGAATTACCAGCGTGCAAGTTACATGGGCCACGTCTGAAATCACACGGTTTTGTCTTTGAAAAGGTGCTCCCTTTGTGTCCTCACTCAGAGATCAGGGACTCCTCTCCCAGACATGGCTCTAACATGCCTGTGACCTGGTTTCCCACCCAAGGCGGCTCAGAGGCAGGACACCAGGAGGGGTGGGAGGACGGCTAGAAGCAGAGATACTGACACCAGCAAGAAGAAACATCTGGCAGCCAGGAGACTGGGAGGAGCTGGAAAGCAGATGCAACAACTGTAGGAGAGAACAGGCAGGGCCCTGAGTGGAGGATGAAGGGGGGGGGTAGGGGGGCTGGGGCTGGAACATGGAGGGTGGTGGTGATGACTAAAGGCACAGAGCAAAGCTTAAATTATGCTCCACGGTCCCCATTCTAGAAACAGGAGAATGTGAGCTATATTTGATTCATTTATTTTAAAAATAGATTGATTCCATTCAGAAAAGTAAGCAGAAAATATCGTAATCACCCGTCCTCTTACTCAGAGAGACGCCTCTGAGTGGGACATGCAGGTGTGGGTTCTGCGTGATGAAGCCTGCGTCACAAAATGTGCTGCACAACCGTGGCTTTTGTTGGCTGCATAATATTCCATCATAAGGTCCCACACTATTTCACAAAACCACTCCCCTATTGGACAATGTTTCCAAACTTCGGTTGCTATCGATCACTCTGTAGTGAATGTCCTTGTGAGCCTGCATGCTCAGCCCTGATTGTGTTTCCTGATGGTAGAATTGCTGACTCAAAACTATGGGCATCTTTTTTTAAGATTTATTTTTTTATTTGAGAGAGAGAGTGTGCGAGCAGAGGGAGGAGCTGATGGAGAGGGAGAAGCAGACTCCACACTGAGCCCAGAGCCAGACACGGGGCTCCGTCCCAGGACCCTGAGATCACAATCTGAGCCGAAATCAATAGTCAGACACTTAAATGACTGCTTTACACAGGATCCTCAAAACTATGGGCATTTTAAGATCTTTTTTATACATACTTTGAAATTTATACACGCACAAGTTGGGTATCAGGGACATTTTGATGCTAAATTAATCAGAGCTTGGTGTTTAAAGAATGAAAGCTCATTATAGAAAAGCCCCTTGTGTAACTTCTCATCCCTAGATGACTGATGTCTCCTGGGGGGACAATCGTGTGTGTGTGTGTGTGTGTGTGTGTGTACCAGCACACGTGTGCGTGTCCAGCTCCTCTCCCATGTACATGGCACATTTCCCATCCCCCATTTCACTGGTACTATTCAACTATCCTGTGAGCTACACAGGCTGTGTATTCTCACTCCCATATTACGGACGAAGATACTGAGGTTCAGAGAGCATGTATAGTACAGAAAACGGGGCATAAGCAGACACACCGGAGTTCAGATCCCAGCGCTGCTGCTGGGTAAGCTTGGCCGGTCTGGTCTCTTGAGCCTTGGACCTCTTGTGTATAAAATAAGAACACGACCGCAGCCGCGGAGGGCAGGATGAAAGGAGAGTGCCGATGGAAAGCGTCGGGTATAAGCAGGACACACAGTAGGTGCTCAAGCAGTGATATTTTGGGTCCTTGTTAGGAAAGTCAGTTGTCAAGGTCACAGAAGGAGAATTGAACCCCCTCTCCTACCCACAAGCCAACTGCATATTCCGGGTACCTGCCTTTGAACCACATGCCTACACTGAGGAGGAAACATTTTGGATTCGTCTCCACGTGTGGGATATTGTCGCCGGGTCCCCAGAAGCCTGTGCTGCTGTGACTCCAAAGGGGACAGGGCCTCACAGGAGTCAACTCTAGGAATAATAAAACTTGTGGAGGTCTTTCTTATGTTGAGCTACACCCCGGCCTGTGTCAATGCCCTCTCGGCCCGGCCCGTTTCTGGGCCTCCACCCCTCACCCCTGAGAGTCCCGGCCAAAAGCTTGCAAGAATCCCTCCCTCCCCTGGGCAGGTCTCTGGGAAAGTTATTCCAGCTGCCAGGCCAGACCATTCTGGGTAATGGATGGCGTCTCTTTAAAGCTATCTGGGAGATGGGCCGCTCCTTGATCTGCGGCAGTGTCATTAAGACAGAAAACGTTTGCTCTCTGGAGCTCCTGATGGCCTTTAGAAGCTGCAAGTTAGACACCAACTGGGAAGGGCTGCTCTGGACTTAACCCTCCCCTTCCCAGCGCAGGGGCAGGCCTCAGCGGATGGGGCCACAGATCACTGCCTGGACTCTCAGGAGCCCCGGGGTCTCACTTTCCGCTCTTCTCAGCCTGGAAGTGAATGCGTGGGTGTGAGGGCAGGGAACAGAGGAATCCCTGACACTTGAATCCCTCAGTCAGGTGTTTGTAGGTGGAGGACCCTCCCCCAGGCTGGGCTGAGAGCAGGGCTCTGGGGGACCCACCCTGGGGGCCATTCCCTGAACCTCTCTGTGCTGGGTTCCTACAGGGTGGAGGGGCTGGACGGGCCTCCCAGCTCGGAGGTTCTAGGCTCTGTGTTTCATGGCAAGCAGAGCCTGGTGGTGTTCTCTGAGATGAAGGACGTGTCCTTGTCCCCCGGGTCACCACACTGAAGCCTGCTCCCCAATGGGGCACATGTGACAGGTGGGGAGGCCAGCCCTGGGGACGGAGGAAAGCAGGTGACCTGGGCGGGCTGACAGAGGGGAGGGAGCCCCTGTTACCCAGCACCCCCTGGGAGCCCAGCACTGTGCTGGGACTCCCCCCACCACACACACACACACACACACACACGCTGCCCAGGGCCAGCCTCACGACACGAGAGAGAGGTCTCACCTTGACCCCTCGCCTCCCACCTCCCTGCTTTTGCACAAGCAGTCTTCCCTCCTCTAGCCAAATCCTACACAACCCAAGGCCTGCCTCCTCCAGGAAGTCTTCCCAGATGTCTCATAGCCGAACCCCTCATGGCTCCACCCAGCTGGCCCTCTGGTTGTTTCACTGCCCAACCCAGTTTTAGATTTTGTGCTGTGAGGCCCAGACCCAAACATCAGCTCATCTCTTTATGTCTCCAGGTTAGTCGATATTTATGGGGTGCTGGCTTGGGGCAGGCACTGTGGGGGCCACAGAGAGGATGAGAATAAACAGCCATCGAGCACCTGCAGATGCCCCCGGGCCTGGTCAGCTCACATGGGGTCTGGGCAGGCTCCTCATGCTGTTGGGGGGATGAGGACCCCAAGCCCAGAGACAGGAGAGGCGGTTCAGGTCCCACAGTGAGTCCGTGGCTGGGATGCAAACCCAGGCCAGACGCCACCCCCACCCTCCACCCCCATTACTGCCCCCGGAACTGTCTAACCCCCTCAGCTGGGGCAGGCCTGGTGCTCTAGCCTGAGCTGTCTGGTCAGACAACGGGGCTGGGGTGGCCACAGCTACGCAGAGCAGAGGGCAGGACAGGGAGCAGCAAGGCAGGGCCCTCGAGACGTGTGGGGCCCCTAGGTCACCCCTCAGGGATGGGAGGGGCCCTGCCCCCCTCGGTGACATGCTCACCACCTCTGCTGACTCCCAGCCTGGCCTCCAGGCCCCTCTCCGACCCCGCCTTCCCCCAGACTGTCCCCAGGGCCCAGCTGGCCCTGAGGAGCGCAGGGTGTAGATTAACGCATGTTCCCCTCTGGCTCCAGCTGCTCTTTCCTCCCGCCTTCCCTCGCCAGCCAGCCGGATTCTCTAGAAACACTCGGGAACAGACGGAGCCGCTGCTCCTGGGCCACAGGTGGGCGAGGCCGGGCTCCCGGCCTGGCGCCGGGTGACAAGTCCCACCCCTCGCCGCTGGGAGCCCCCCGGCCCTGGTGAGATGTGGGTGCCTGGTGGCCTCACGTGGGGACAGCAAAGCCCTCCCGCCCCCGGGCCCCGGACACGCGGCACTGCCAGGGCGCTGACGGAGCCTCCCGTGACACGGGACGTCACTTGGGGACTCTGTTGGGCCGCCCCCCACCTTTCATGTTCTCAGTAAGCCTGGCTTTGGAAAGAGAGAGGCTGAGGCAGGAAAGCAAACCCCAAGCTTCCCCGGCCGGAAGGAGCCCCCAGATCCATGACAGCTGTCACGGCTGTAGGCGGGACACAAGCCCAGAGAAAGTGCCAGAGCTCGCGCAGCCAGTTAGCAGCAGAGCCGGACTAACCGGTGGCTCCTGCAGGTCACACGCAGCATCCCGGTGAAATGGTGTGTGCGTGTGCCTGTGTCTGCATGTCTGTGCATGTGCGTGTCAGGTGAGCACACGGCCGTCCCAAGTTGTCCGTGACCGTCACCGTGCGGGTGGAGCCCGACCCTCTGTCTGAGCTGGTGTCGCTTCTCGGGGAGCTCTCTGGTCCTCAGCTGGCAGCAGGCAGGGGACAGGATGGGGGAGAGGGCAGAAAGCCCACTCTCCTCTATTTGGTTTCTAGATTAGGGAACGAAAATTACGTTTAAACTCTTTGCAGGGAGGTCTTTCTTCCTAATCACCCGCCCTGCGGCACAGATCTCTACGACGTGGGGACGTCTAATCAGATTCATTGGGTGGAGAGTGATTTCTTTTCTCTGAGAATCTGAACCCCAGAGAAGGGACCGTTGGAGGCCCGGTGCCCCCTGTCCCCCCACAAGCCCTCCCTGGCCTCCCTCTGGTCTCCCCTCTCTCTGCTTCTCTCCTTGTCTCCTGCTCTTTCTGTCACCGAGTCCCTCCAGTGTCTCTGTCCGCCCCTGTCCCCAGCTCTCTCCTGGTTTGGGCTTCTGCGGCCCCAGGTGTGAGTTCTGACCTTGCTGGGGGTCCCCCTCCCCATACCGCTTCTCTCGGCGAGGAGCTGAGCTGGGGGCTTCCCCCACATTCCCAACAGTGATGCTCCCTCTGTGCGAAGAGGAGGGAAGAGGCATGGCAGGACTTGTTCAAGGTCACCTTCCCTGGCAGCTGGGGGCTGAGGTTCGAGGGGTCACTGGACCCACAGTTGGCCTGAGCGCCTTCAGAGGGAGGCCTGCGGGGTCAGGCTGGGCCACACCAGCTGCGGGGCTCAGGGAGGTTCCGGCTTCGAGAACAGGGTCTGGGCAGTTCCGAGGGGGGCTCCTTGTGCTGGAGCACAGAGCGGCTGAAGGCCTAGCTGCCCCGTCCTCCTGCTGGCCCAGGCTGGGCACCTCCACCCGCACGGGCCTGCAGCCAAGCTTCCCTGGCTGCAGACACTGCTCCTTCCCGGGGTCTGGCCCAAGCTCAGCACCTCCTTCCCTTCTGTTGCCCCAGCCAGGCCTCCCTGCAGCCCCCACCCAGGGGTCTCCCAGCCCTGCCTCCTTACTGTCTCTCCCCCACCTCTGTCCCCTGTCCCCAATGGTCTCCACCCAGTCCAGAGCATCACTCTCTCTCCTTGGACACAGCACAGCCACCTGGTGTCCTGTCCCCCCTTCCAGCACACAGTCCACAGCTCACGTGAACATGCCAGGCCCCCTCTCAAACACCTCCCATGCCTCCCCTGCTCTGAGGATGAAAATCCCCACAATTTATGTGAACTACTGGGCCTCCTGGACCTCCCCAGCCCCATCTCTCCCTACCCCTGGCTCACACGCTGACACCCCCTCCCCCAGCCCTCTGTGCATGCAGGCCTCTGTATGTGCGGTCCTCCCTCCCGGAGCAGCCTTTCCAGGCCTCCCCCCCCCCCCCCCGCCTCCATAATCGCACCGCCAACCCCCCACCCCCACCAGCTTTCTCCACAGCTTCGCTCAGCAGTCAGTACTACCAGCCGGTGTGCATGGAGCAGTCACCATGCTCCAGGCTATGGGCCCCTTATGACTGTCTCATTTAATACTCCAACAACCTTGGGAGAAATTGTTATCCCCATTTTACAGAAGAGGAGATGGTTTCACAGACATGAAGCTCCTGGCCAAGGTCACTAGGCTGGGAAGTGGTATGGCTGGGATTTGAACCCAGGTCATTTGTGTGACGTCAGCTCTCTCCGTCCCACCTGCCCCTCCCAGGTTAGGGGCCCCTCCTGCACACTCCTGTGTGTCCCCCAAGCATCTGCCTGTTTCTCCATCCCCCCAATCAGGTCTGGGCTGTGAGCTCCCCACGGCCACCCCGGGTCACACCTGCCTGATCCTCAGGCCCTGCATAGGGCCAGGCCTGTGGAGGACGCTTGGCCAGGGAACACTACCCAAAGAGTGGGGGCCACAGCCCTGCTGACTGCTGATCCCCTCCCTCTCTCTCCCTCCCTTCCCACCACCCAATACCTCAGTAAGCAAAGCCTTTAAACCAAAAACAATTTTACAGTTCATTTGAGTTAATTTCGGCTGCTCTTTCTGGAAACCATCATCCCCAAATTGTCTGCAGAGAAGCGTGCAGCCTCCCTGGCAGGCCCCCTCCCCGCCCTCCCACCAGGAGCCCTGGAACCCCAGGAGGTGGCCGGAGGTTGGAGGGTAGAGACCTCAGGAACTCAAGTCAGCACAAGGTAGGAGGCGAACGCTGGGGTGTGCAGTCCCCGCTCTCAGGGAGTCCGCGGATGAAGAGGAGCCCAGCTGCAAGCAAAAGCACCCAAGGTGTTTAGCAAGTGTTGAGCTATGACACGTCATCCGAGCAGAAGTCTAACAATACCAACTGCACAACCCTGGCAACTGGGTCAACCTCTTGGGGCCTCAATTTTCTCATCCACACAATGGGCGCGGCGAGGCCCCAGCGAGGCGTGTAAGCCCCTCAGCCTAGCCCCGGGTGCTTAGTGGGTGTTTACTGTCCGTCACAGGCTGCGTGCTTTGCAAGGGCTCCGTGAACTAAACACCGCAGCCCGGAGGCTTCAGCAACAGAAGGGTGTTCTCTCTTCATCTGGAGGCCAGCCGTCTGAGATGGAGATCCAACGGCGTTGATTTCTTCTGCGGCCTCTCCCCATGGCCCGGAAGGGGACATCCTCTCCTGCTGTCTTCCCCTGGCCTTCCTTCCACTGAGCATCTGTCCTCATCTCGTCTTATAAGGACCCCGGTCATCCTGGAGCGGGGCCTGCCCATGGGACCTCATCGTAATTTAATAATCTCTTTAAAGATCCTGTCTCCAAAGGCAGGCACATTCTGAGCTCCTGGGGGCTAGAATTTCCACAAGAATTTGGAAGGAATGGGAAATTCAAGCCATCACAGCACCTATCCAAGAGAAGTGAGTGCATCTATCCACAAATCACTTCTATATCCAGAGACATTTTATTTATAATAGTCAAAAAAGAAAGCAACCTGAATGTCCATCTATGAGAGAATGATAAATTGGGGTCAACCAATAACTAGAACTTCATGGCATTTTTTAAAAATGAGCAAGCTACTCATGCATACAAACCACATAGGAACAGATGAACATCACAGACGTGGTCAGCAGAAAAAGAGAAATCAGACAAACAAACAAACAAAACCACTTCCTGATTCCGTTACTATGAACTCGTCGATAGGATAGAAACCAGAATGACAGGTGTCTCTCAGGGTTGGGGCATTAAGTAGGAAGGGGAACAAAGAACCTTCTAGGGTGCTATGAATGCGTTGATCTGGGAGGTGGCTGCGTAGACCCACACATCCATACACGGCCCCGCCACACAGGTGCTCGCCACCCTTGGCCATGGTTCTTGACGTGGCCTTTTGACTTACCACAGAGCTCTCTACCAGCTCTCCCATGCAGCAGACCGCAAATTTGGTGATAAATAACCACCATTTCTTTACCTCACCAGTCTACTGATCATCTGTGCCATCGGTCAGGTCTAGGCTAGCTCGCTTCTCTCTGAGGTTGACCCTCATGAGGCCGTGGTTGGCCAGCCGTGTAGACGGCAACAGAATGATCTCAGCTGGCTTCACTCACACAGCTGCAGGTAGCCACTGTCAGCTGGGGGACCTCCACTGTCCTCCCCCTGGGCTCTCACGCCCGCAGCCTCGCTCAGGTTCATTCCCATGTGTCCAAGTACAGCAAGAGAAGCCAAGCCCTTTGAGCGAGCACCTGTAATAAGGAAGGTAAAGAGCGTAACGCAGGAATGGGCACGTGGTTATGCTAAAACATTAGCTCCTGTTATTGCTCTCATTTGTATTATTATCCCCAGGAACTTTTTTTTTTTTTAACACCAGATGGAAAGGATCCACGAGATTTCTAGGACCCCACTGTCTGACACACTTTTTATAGGCTTTCAGGTGAGCTGTGTAACCTACTGGCCCCCACTCCCATTCCATAAAATGAAGTAAGTCACTTTTTCTGCATCATCAGATTTTATCGTTTTACCGTGAGAACGTACTTGTACCAAGAATGTACCAAGAGAATGTAGATCAGTTGGCAAAGTAAATAAAACGATAAAATTAAAGAATATAATAAAATGTGAAAAACAGTAGACCAGGTGGCATTTAGGGTCCCTGTAAGTCCTACTTGTTCTGGGTCTTGGCTTCAGGACTTAATGGACAGACAGAGCCAGGCAAGGTGGTTAAATGAGAAGTGAGGACAACACTCGGGGTGGGCTGGGAGAGGACCCCGACCTTAAAGAGTGGTCAAGAAGAATGAATGAAGCATGCCACGCCCTTTGGCTCTTACGATGCTCTTCCAGACACACACTGGTCCAACTGTTTCCAGGCTCTGGCCCCCCTGAACCCTGATGCACAGGCTTTCACCACCCTTAAACGTCACTTTGGCCATGCTGGCATTGTTTGAGCTTCTTGACTTGACCATAATCCTTCTCCCTCTGCCTTCTCACATGCTGTGCTCTTTGCCAGGAATACATGGTATCACTCAGAGTCCTAGCAGTCAGTCAAAAACCTGCGGAAATCAGTTTAAACAAAATAAGTTAAAAGGCTCATTCACCTGACAAATCTAGGAGTTGATAGCTTCAGGCATGGCTAGATCCAGGGACTCAAATGATATCATTTCAGAACATGGTCTTGCCATCTCTTCCGTGTTGGCAGCATTCATAGCCTCTCCCCTTTAGGTGGGAAATGGATACTGATGGTGTCACACTTCCATCCTACTGGCTATGCACCCCTCTTTCCTGACAGCTTTAGCAAAGCCCCTGATAGGATTCTTATTGGCCTGAATTGAGCCATTGGCTCACTCCTGAAACAGTTGTAGCCAGGGGGTGAGGTTAATGGAGTGGGAGGAGCCAGGATGGTCAGCCCACCTGCGTGGACTGAGAGGGGCAGAAAGCGGTGTTCACAGGCAAACTGGGGGTGGTCTTACCGGAAGCAGCAGGATGGATGTGGGGTACTCACGCCTATACCCTCATTGCTGATCTCAGCAAATGTGGCCCTTCTTCAGAGAAGACTCCATGCCCCTGGTATGGCAGGACCCACCAGTCCTTTCCTTGTACTTTTTAGCTCTGATTTACCCTCGCAGCTAACATGCAATGCTACATACGCACTAAAGGAGTGCTGAGTATGTGCCAAGTCCCTCACATACACTAGGGAATGCAATTCTTCTAACATCCTGTAAGCTAGGTGTGGCTTCTTCTTTTTTTTTTTTTTTAAGATTTTATTTATTTATTTAGAGAGAGTGTGTGTGTTAGCGGGGGTTGGGGGGGTGAGGGGGTGGGCGGGGGTCAAAAGGAGAGGGAGAGGGAGAGAAGCAGACTCCCTGCTGAGCGCAGAGCCCGTCTCAGGACCCTGAGATCACAACCTGAGATCACGAGCTGAGCAGGAACCAAGAGTCGGATGCTTAACCAACTGTGCCATCCAGGGGCCCCAAGGTAGGTGTTTTTTAATCTCGATGTTAGAGATGAGGAGAGTGAGGTCCAGGGAGGTTAAGAGCCCCAAGGGCACACAGCCAGGGTGCACTGAAGGTGACATTTCCATCCAGGGTCACTTCTCAGTCCAGACTTCTCTCCAAACCACTATCCTCCTTCTTGTAAAACATAATCACATGGGTAATCGTGACTTCACACACGTACGCACACTCATCTAAACACAGTCTAACACGTGCTTATCAACCCCTCCAGACACACATACACACACACACACTCACGTGTGCATTCACCGTCACCGCGATGCGTGTGGACGTGCATGCACACGTGCAAACAGACATTTGTATGCCCTCGGAGAAACACACACGATCATCCGCGTTCACGTTCACTCACACACCTGCACACACGCACATGCAAACACTCATGCTCCTTCAAAAACACTCAGGCGTTCACACACACATGCTTGCACATGCATGCACTCGCACAAATATTCTGTCCTCACACACACGTGCACACAGGGACTCATGCATAGCCAGAGCATACCCGTGTGCACACACATACTCTCACATAAACACAGGAACTCCTACAACACACGTGCACACGAACTCACACATAGCAAAGGCACGCACGTGTGCATACACAGCGTCTCACATACACATGTAGGCTCTCACACACATTCGCATATCCGCACCCACACGCACTCTTAGAAATGCTCTCCTATCCCAGCGCACACACCCATACGCCAAGTCACAGATGTGCACACACGAGCCCTGGCACACCCAACCGTGCGTGCAGAGTTGTCCGTGCCCGCCTCCTCGCTGTGAGCCCTGGGGGCCAAACCCTGCCTGTCCCTTCATCGCCGGACACCCAGCCCCCATCACAATGCACAGAGTAGGTCCTGGCGTCCTCACTTTTCCAGAATGAGGCCGCCCGACCCTGTGGAGAGTCAAATACAAAAAAGAGCCCTGTCTCTCCTTGTTCACCCCTGCTTTCCTCTCCCTCACCCTCTCCTCTTTCCCTGCCTCTATCCCATAATATCACCCGCCACCCCTCCCTCTCCACCTTCGGATGCTAATTAAATGATACCACGAATGCATTTCATTTGCATTTGGTTCAAAAGGGCCACAGAGCAGCAGTGCGTGCTCATTAAACGGCTCTGTGTAGAGGGACGTAATGAACCGGTTTTATTACAAGCGTCATCCCGGCCCAGCCTGGGAGCCAATTATGTATTCAATGGGAAGACAGAGAACCACAAACCTGAATGTCTGGGAGAGAGGGGTGTGCGGGGGGGGGGGGGTTGCCCACTTGGGGAAGGTCCTGGGCTGCCGTGACTGGGGCCGGAGGGTGGAGGGGAGACCAGGCCGTTACTGCACCACCCCCAGAACTCCCAACAGCAGAAATCCCCATGGTTTTGACTAGAGCCGTGGCCAAGATTCCTAACCTGGGGACCTCAAGCTCCTGGGGGTGCTTGTCGCAAGGGGCCCGAGTCTGCCGTGGGCCTGTGTGTAGATGGAATCATGGGCCCGGCCCGTAGCCGAGCTTCATTTTATCATACGCATGTGCTGCCGTGATTCCAACCACAGAGAAAGCTACGGAGAAGCATTTCTGCATTCCTGGTGGCCTCTGTCCGTGATGCATGTCCCCTGTCGCCGGGATCTCCTAGTGGTGGTTGGGGCAGTGACAGAGTACCCGCAGCCGCCCTCCCTGAGCACCTACTGTGGCCGGGCGCCGGCCTTAGTGACTGACCTGGATTGCCTCCCTTAATCCTCACCACGCCTCTCGGGGGGAGGTGCAGTGACTACCCCCATTTTATGGGTGAGGAAACCGAGGCTCAGAGAACTGAGTGCCCTGTCCGAAGCCACCCGGCCGGGATGCGGCACGGTGAGGATTTGGCCTTAGGTCTGCGGACACCACGGCCTCGCTGGGGCTCCCTGCCCCCTCCCACTTAAATGGCCAGTGCACAGCATGCAAGGGTCCTAATATTTGTATTAATATTTTTAAAAATCTGTCCTCACATTCCAAATGTTCTGACATCCATGAAGTAATTTCCGTGTGTCCAGCTCTATTCTAGAACTTTACACATATTATCTCATTTAATCCTCGTGCTGGCCCTATGCAGAAAGCATTAGTATTACCCCACCTTACGGATGAGAAAACCGAGGTGTGGAAAGGTCAGGTCGCTTCCTCAAAGGTCAGCCCAGGTACAGGCCAGGCAGGGATTGAATCTGGTGGTCAGGCTTCCAGATCCACACCCGACCTGGCTCTACCCCTCCTGGAGCGGACATGTGGTTTCCCCTATGTGTTCATTTCCTACGGCTGCTGTAACCAACACCACACACTTAGTGGCCCACACGATACCAATTAGTTCTGGAGATCGGAAGTCCAACCCGGATCTCGGTGGGCTTCGCTGAGAAAGTCTGCAGGGCTCTGTTCCCCTCTGCAGGCTCTGCGGGGGAATCCAGCTCCCTGACGTTTTCAGCTCCCGGAAGCTGCCTCTGCTCCTCGGCTTGTGGTCCCTCCCTCCATCCTCGAAGCCAACAAAAGCAGTTCAGATCCTACCCACATCGCACAGCTCTGACCCCTCTCTGCCTCCCCTGTCCCTTTAAGGACCCTTGCAATAACACTGGGCCTATCAGGACAATCCAGGCTAATCCCAGTACTTTCAGGTCGGCTAATGAGCATCCTTCGTTCTATCTTCAACCTTAATTCCCCTTCGCCACAAAGTAACACCCAGGACTGCATCAACAAGTTCCAGGGCCTAGGATGCAGACAGCCCTGAGGGTCATTATGTCGTTATTCTGCCTGCCTCAATGCCGTGACAGCTGTCCTCTGTGCAGGACCCACTATGTGTCCCTCACCATGCGGGGACTTTACTCCCCTCACTAAACCCTCACAACGAAGCGAGGGAGGAACCACCACTTCCACTTTATGGTGGGCTCAGGAGGAAGAGAGGCTGCTGGGACTTCTCAAGAGTCAGCCTTGGTCTCTGATCCTCCTCTGGGGTCTGATAGGTCTGACTGCAGAGCCCCCGCCTCCCTGCATTGTACCTAGAGAATGGAAGAGGGGGTTGTTTTACTTCTAATCAGATTTGGGGATGCTGGAGATGACTTCAGGAGAGATTGGAGCCCGCTGGAGTCCTTGGGCCCAGGCACAATACTTCTACTCATTTCCAGCCTGGTGGTCAGCCCCTGCCCCTGCCCTAGCCCCGTCAGACCCAGGTCAAACGAACTAACGAGGCCAGTGCCTCCCCAGACCCTCATTGCTTTATTAGAAATTAGATGCACAAAAGAATTCTGCTGACCCCTGGATCACAGCAGAACTTTGGGCCCCAGAGGCTCCTTTCTACCAAAGGCCTTTTCCAGACGCAAGATTTGTTAACTCATTAACAGGGAAGGAGCTGCACTGCTAACAATTCCTAGGGATATGAACCATCTGTGCCCGGCACCCTGGCACACAGCCCAGCCAGTGCTGCCAACGGGGTCTCCTCATTCTCTTTCCTGAGCTGCAAAGACGGGGAACCTGTGAGTTGGACAGGGTCTGCTCTTTCTGAGGGCAGTCAGGTGGAGGGGGAGGAAATGGAAGGAAATCTAGGTGAGAGATGATCTGGGCAGGGAAAGGGAGGTCTCAAAAGGGCTAGAGGGGAGAGTTCAATTTTCCCAAGTACCTACCACGTGCCAGGCCCTTATATTCACCTCCTTACCCAAGCCTCATCACTTTGGGAGGCTGCTGTTGTCGCCGACCCTACTATGTGATTATGCCCATCTTGCAGATGAGAAAAATCAAGGCCTAGACAAGTTAAATGACCTGCCCAAGGTCACACAGTGTGTCGTGGTGGAGCAAGGATTCAAAGCCAGGCCCCCGGTGACCCCTAAGTCCATCTTCTCCCTCCCACCCACCATCTAGGTTTGCTCTTCACTGCACAGGGCTCCCCTGGGCTCCTCTACCTTTGTGGCCTCACCAAAGCCACCTGCCACCTCCTGGGGAAGAGAAGCCTCTGGAAATCCCAGCCTTCAATGAGGAGGGGCCAAGAAGATCCCTCCTGAGAAGCAAACATTTCCCGGCAGAGTAAATCACCGGGTGCAGCAGCCTCCCTCCCTCCCTCCCCAGCAAGTTTGTAAATCAGATCTTAGACCTGGATTTGCAGATTCTGCTTCTGGGAAGTGAGGCCGGAAGCAGGGGGAGAAATGCAGGGAGAAGAGCAGAGCCCCTAGTCAGGCCCTGGGGGGGCTTCTGGGCTGGAGGGAGATGCACAGCGTGGCCACTGAGGGACCATTGCCCCCACCTGTGCCCCAGGGAGATGGACCAGATGCCCCTGGGGCCCCTGCCAGCCAGACATTCTGTGGGTCCCTGACCCTGTGTCGGGGGCAGATGGAGCAAAGGGTCTGGGCTCAGGGATGAGGCTGGGCAGGGCACGTGGGGTCAACAGCATCACTGAGCTAAGCCCTGGGTGGGGGCGATTGGGAAGAGGGGGCTGGTGACCGCTGAGGACAGGCCCAGGGGTCGGTGTACCCACCTGGGGTCCTGGGCCAGGGCAGTAGCAAGGAAGCCAGAGGGGCAAGACTCCAGACCCTGGGCCGGGAGTCAGAACCTGGGTTGGTTCTGGTTCTGGGGCTGACCCATTGTGTGACCTTGAGCAAGTCACATGGCCTCTCTGGGCCTCAGCTGCCTCACCTGCACAGTGGAGATGACTATTCCTGCCCTGGATGAGGGGCTGCTGGGAGGACAGACTGAGGTCCAGGAGGGAAGAGCCAGTCGGGAAGGTCCCTCGTGAGCAGAGGGGACCAGGCCCAGCTCTGCTCTACCTGCCTCTGCTCCCAGCCTCCTGGTGATTAGCCAGGCCCTGGAGTCCCCGCCCCTGAGAGCCCAGCTGATTGGAGGAGGTGGAGTCTTTATACAAATGAGGCTGCTCCCTCCCTGCTCCTCCTTCTCCCCCAAGACCACCACCATTGGGACCTCACACATGCTGCTTGACTCCCCAGGAATGGCCAGACCCTCGTAAAACATTGGCTTTATTGCATAAATGCAGGATTTCTCTCGCTGTGTCTCCTCAGGACCCATGCTGCTCCCCACCCCCTGCCCCACCATGACCCTCCCCTCCTCTCCCGACCTCCTCACCAGCCCTGTGACTTTGGGCAAGTCCTTCCCGTCTCTGAGCCTCAGTCTCCTCCTCTGTTGAATGGGGACACGCATGCCCACCCCATGGATTTGTCTGGTTCATGGACACATCCTGTGGTCCTTAAACACGTTTCTTGGGAGGCTCCTGGGTGCCAGGTCCTGTTCTGGGCACTGAGGACAGGGGGTGGGCAGTGGAGACGAGGCTCTGCTCTCTCGGAGCTTCCATCGTGGCGGGTTGGCAGGTGGCCATGGGGAGGAGCTGGTCAGGAAAGTGTCTGTAGGTGGCCAAGAGCCGGAGCCATGCAGGGTGGGAGGGTGACACACCCAGAGTCACAGGGTGGGTCATGGGCAGAGCCCAGGCCAGGCTGGCAGCAGAGCAGACAGATGACTCACCCCTGGCAGGGGCCCTGCAGGTGGATTTCCAGACCCGCAACCCAGACACCCCCTAGTGCAGGGACAGCCGGGTCCCAGGGCAAGCATCAGCTTAGGGCGGAGGCTGAGAGGCCTGGGTCCCCTTGCCTCCTCGGGCCCAGACACGAGCTCTCAGGCCCTACAGGGGAGGGTTGTCTGGTCATGTGGGTCCCCCTGGAAGAGTAGTCCTTGGTTTCCTGTTTCTGAGCTCACTGTCCTCCCCTGCCATTTCCAGAACATCCCGCAGAATCAGCTTGGGACAGGCTTGGAGCAGGGAGTTGGGGAGCCGGGTCTCATTATCAGAACACTCTGCCCACTCACCATCCCCGGCGGGCTGCGCGGGCAGTGCCTTCCTCCACCCCCTGGAGCTGATAACAGAATTTTTAATTAATATAATTATCACCTGAAAAATTGGGTCCTGCCACAGATAATTAAAATGAGATTTGGCTCCTCCTTGCCATCTCTCCTCTCAGCTTTCAATCTGATGGTGAATTTAATAGCACACCTGGAAGCGAGGGTGACTCAGCGGCATGCTCTTGCAGAACGGAGGCTGTGTGGTGCATGTGGGTGAGACAAGCACCTGAGGGTGAGGGGACACGCGTGTGTGCCTGTGCGCACCCGAGGGTTCATGAGTTTGGGCGTGAGGGCGTGCGTGCTTCTGTAAGCAGGCACGTGTGTGTGTGTGTGTGTGTGTGTGCAGTGACTGGGGCATAGGGGGCGGCAGGGGCTGGCAGCGCCTGATCCGAGGGGCCCAGGAGGTGGGTTGGGTGACAGATGATGGTGTAAGGTGGAGGGGTGCAGGTGCAGGTCTGTCCCTGGAGGTGTCAACAGGGGCCCTGGAGGCCAGCAGGTCCCCCACTTCCTGGTTGTCAATTTCCTGTCTCTGAGCTTCATTTGGTCACCTGCAAACCGGGCGCAGTAACGGTTCCTCCCGCATAGGACCATTAGCCATCAAAATTAAGGGCAGTGGGCCGTGAACTCAGCGTGCACACCATGAGGGCTCAAGGAGGGTTAGTTATTAGTATTTTAGGCGAGATGGAGGGTCAGTGTGGTGACGGAACAGATGACAGGGCATGACCGTGGGTGATGAAAACTTAGGTCCTGAGGTTCAGGTGGCAGCGTCCAGCCCTCAGGTCTCTGGTACTTGACTTGGCTAGGGACCTTCTGTCCTCTGCAGAGACCTGCCCATCTCCCAGGGGGTGGAAAGGCAGTCCCCATCTTGCCCCAGTGTTGCCATCATGGGACCAACCGTGTGGAGTGGGAATTCACTGGGAAGTGCCCACAGGGCTCAGTACCTGGATCCCAGTCCCTGAGTCCGCCCTGAGCCAGCCACAGGGCCACCCTCTTGGGCAGTGGATGGGCAGCAACAGAGCCCTCCCAAGGCCCCGGGCACACTGTAACAGGACCAGTCTAGTCTCTTCTCCCACCCGTAGCATCTCCCTGCAGGAGGTTAGGAAAGGGACCATCAGGCCCCATGTTCAGAGCCCAGACTGCGAAAGCCCCAGCTCCAAAGAGGATGGGAAGGCACAACCCTCCCTGAGCACCTACCCTGCGCTAAACACCCGTGCATGCTTCGGCTCCCATCCTCCCAACAAGCTGCCCCTGCCCTATCTTACAAAGGAGGAAACTGAGGCTCAGAGCAGCTCAGGGCCAGAAGCCACTGAATGGCAGGACAGGAGCATGATCCTGGGTCCGTCGGAGAACAGGCCCGCTCCTCTCCCAGGACCACTCCAGACCACTCCCTGGGGTAAGCGCCCCCTCCTGCTAAAGGGTCAGGGTGGTAGAGAGATGTGAGGAAGTCAGGGACACCCTCCCCATCAGGCCGCAGACTCCACCAGGGGACTGTCCAGTATGACCTGGGGTGGGTCCCTCCCCTCCTCTTAACCTCAGTCTTCTCACCTGTCCCACGACGATGAGGATCCCCACCCTGGGGGCAGCAAGGTCTACGCAGAGACACTGCGGAGCAGTGGTTACACCTGGGCCATGGAGCCCAGTGGCCTGGTTCAGACCTGGCCCTCAGCACATCTTTCGTGGCCTTGAGCTGGTTGCTTCGCCTTCCAGGGTTCTCGGCTGTCAAGCAGAGAGGAAAGTGTAAAATCTGTCCCTGACGCCGAGGTGTGCTGAGGGCCAGCTGTTAGCAGACACAAAGCAAGGCCAGGTGCAAGAATGACTGGTCCTGCTTTATTATGATGATGGCATTCTGATGAAAAGTACACCTGCTGATGGGACTTGGACATGGCACTTCTATAGCACTTGAAAGGAGACACATGTGCGAGCTTATTCGGGACGCACCCAGGGAATGCCACTGTCCCTGCTACTCCCTTCCCGCCAGAATGGGCTCTCCCCAGGCCTGGGCGCTGCCTGATGATCCCACTTCCCTCCCAGCACCCGTCCTCCTCTGCCCAGGGCTCAGAGCCCTGCCCTCCCTTCCCTTAGCCTCACACCCTAAATTCTAGAAACAAAAGACAACACTGGGTCTGAGCTCCCTTCCTGCCTCAGCGCTGATTAGCTCTTGCCTGCACCTGCAGCACCCTGAGCTCACCAGTGCCGTGCTGGGAGGTGGCAGCTTCCCCCCGGCCCTGGGCTGCTGTTCTGGGGCTGCGACGACAGTGACGGGGGGAGGAAGTGGACCACAGTGGGGCCGACAGAAGCGGGCAGCAGCAAGAATGCAGGGTTTGCCTAAGATAGCATGTAGATGATGATGGCCCTCTTCATTCATCCCACCCTGAGCTGAGCAGGAAAATGAAAATGCGCTCATGCTGATGGGTGTCCTGCTGTTTGAGAGAGAGCAGAGCGGGGAGCAGAAGCTGTTAACCCCTAGGCCCTAAATGCCAGCTCCGCCAGGTTGGACTTCATTATGAAGGTAACCAGGAGCTCCACCTGCCCCGCCTGCACCCTGGTCCAGGCCACCAACTCTCCCCTGGACACCTGCAGTGGCTCCTGCCAGGTCCCCCTGCTCCTTCTTGCCTCTCCACACTCCATTACCTGCAGCAGCGAGTGTGACCTTTAAAAGCATATACAACGGCCGCTTTCCCGCTCAAAATCCTCCAGGGGCTCCTGCCACTCCCAGAATAAACCGCAGAGTCCTCGCCATGGCCACGGGGTTGTGTGTGAGCCCACAGCCGTCTCCAGCCACGTCTACACCCTCCTCCTGTCCCACAGTCCCTTGGGTACCCCGGCTGGACCCCCTCGGCACTTTGGAACACCCCTACATCGTGCCGAGGACTTCATATTCACCGTCCCGATGCCTGGGACGACCATCTCATCCACAGACCTCAGCCTGGAGTCAAAGCCCTCCCAGACCCCCTGGTGGAAGGACCCTGGCCGGGGACCCTTCACCCCATCATCATGCATTATCTCCATCATGGCATCTACCACTTTCAGAAACGATCCCTTCATTGGTGGGTTCTGATCCGTCTCCCCCAGGAGGCTGCAAGCTCCATGGGATAGGGACCTACTCTGTGCCGTGCCCTGCTACGTCCCCAGCACCCTGCACGGGGCCAGGCACTTAGTCGGTGCTCACCACACACTTTTTGGATGAACGGATGATGGATGGATGATGGATGGATGGATGGATGGATGGATGATGGATGATGGATGATGGATGGAGGAGCGAGCTGGACTGGAGCCCAGACCTCCTGCCTCCAGGGCTAGGCTCTCGCTGTTCCACACTTATCTGGAAGAAGGGGTGTAAGCATGGTGAGGGGCGGTCCTGGCCCTACCTGGTCCATCCTAGGCTGGACAACACAGTGGGGGCCTGTCCACATGATCCCTGAGCCCTAGTCCTTCTGACAAAGACCTTCCCTGTATCTAAAGGGTTTGAGAGTCAGTATGTGGCCCCCCTCCATCTCCAGCTTCCTGCCTATTCCCCCTCCGCAGAGCCAGCCTGCCCAGTGGGACTTGCCCGGACTGCCCACCCCAGCCCTGTGAAGAGGCCGAGGAGAGGGTGTGCAATGGGGGAGGCCTCAGGCTGGTAGGGGAGGGGCCGTCCTGACTTTAGGTGACCCTAGTCTAGGGAGGGGACACACTCTGTTCTTGGAGGGTGAGTCTGGTGAGGGGAGTCCTGCCTTCAGTCCTGCCCCGACATTCAGTCAAATGGGAGAGTCCTGGTTCTGATGAGGGTCAAGAGCTGTCCTACTAGGAAGCCCCCAGTCCCTGCAGACTCACAGAGGTGTGAGCTCACATTGTATCGACAGAGACCACTGGTAAGTGGCCCCTCGTAGGTAGACACCCCACCCCTGTCCCGAGGCAGAGGAACGGCCTGGGGGCAGACAGAGGCCACCCTCCCCAGATGAGTGGACCCTGGGGCAGAGCTGACAAGAGCATCCCTCTCCTGGGAGGCCAAACTCCCACGTCCCCTAGCCTGGTGGAGGGAGGAGAGAGGCTGGACCACAGCCCCATGTGCCCCCAGAAGCCTGTGTCACCATGGACAGGCCCCTGCCCCTCCCCAGGCCCATCTTCTCTTCTGTGACCCGGGCTGGGCCGGGTGACACTGGACGCTGCCTCCACCTCCACGCGGGAATCTCTCTCCTCTCCTCGTTTCGCGTCTCACGTCCCCTTGCACCCAGCCCTCTCACCCCATCTCCCCCGGCTCCTGATCCTGTGACTGTGGGACCACAACTTGGCCAATTTCTGGGGCCCGCGAATTGCCCAATGGGGAGGCCAGTGGGCGGCCCCACTTCCAGTCCATCACCCACACTAATGCATCGTCCGACACTTTCAATTTATTTTTCAATTCCTTTACCATCAGAAATGACGATTAAATTTCCAGCGTAAATACCGCTTTACCAAACTGAATTAATCACGGGTGAGGAGGGGCAGACAGGCTCCAGCAGCCATGAGAGCAGCTCAGACTTTAACCCTTCGTCCTCACCGAGGCCCCGCAGGGAAGGGCCGAGGCTGCCACGCAGACCTCACTGGGGTCACCTGACCCGGACCCCTCTGCCCTCTTGCGGCCTGTCTCCTGCGGGCAGTCTGGGAGACGAGTCTTGTCCAAGGTCACCTTCCCCATCAGGGCAGAGTCAGGGGACGCCCACCCCTCATCCCCCAGACCCGCTCCTTCCTGAGCCGCCTCCAGTCCGAGCCCGATGGGGCCTCACGGCTGAGCAAGGGCATGACGTGGGGAGGGTCCAGGGCTTGGGATTCTCCAGGCCACCTGTGAGGCGGGGCTCCTGCAGGCATGAGGATGGGGAGCCCAGATGACCGCAGAACCTGGGCTGACAGGGTTCGTGGGGGATGGGGGTGGGGCAGCTTCCAGTTCCCTCGCCTACAACCTTCACCATCGATGTGGCCCCTACAATGTGGCCACTGATACCGCCCAACCAACAGCTGCGTTGACATCCGTCTCCCCCTGTCCTCCATCTCCCCACCCCGACCGCGGTCCCCTCACCCGCCTCCCCACTTCCACAGCTGCCCTCAAGTCATTCCCCATCCACGGGCAGAGTCATGGTCTCAAAGCATAAATGTTGCCCCATCATTTCCTGACCCGGAGCCCTTCTGCACAGCCCTCTGCTCTCAGGCCGCCCTCCGCGGCCACCGGGACCAGGGGGACAAGGCTTCAACCCCCTCCCTGGTGGGACTGATGCCTCCTCATGCTTCAGGTTTTTTCTGTTTAAACCTCCCTCCTTAGAGGGGCACCTGGGTGGCTCAGTTGTTAAGCATCTGCCTTCGGCTCAGGGCGTGATCCCAGAGTCCTGGGATTGAGCCCCACATCAGGCTCCTCTGCTGGGAGCCTGCTTCTTCCTCTCCCACTTCCCCTGCCTGTGTTCCCTCTCTCGCTGGCTGTCTCTCTCTCTGTTAAATAAATAAATAAAATTTTTAAATAAATAAATAAATAAACCTCCTTCCTTAGAGAACCTTCTCTGACCACCACCCCCCATTCTAAACTAGTTTCTCTCTCCTCAAGATCTCTCTCAAAACCTCCTCTCCTTCAGAGCACTTGTCACAAGTGTAATGACAACGAATTTGTGGGATTACTTTATAGACTCCTGGGTGGAAGGGTTTCGTCCCATTGGCTCCGTGCCACAGCCCCTTGACGTGGCCTGGAACGCAGTGGGTGCTCAGTGCGGACTTCTGAATGAATGAGGGAAGGAGTGAGGGAGGGAGTGAGGAAGGAAGGACAACCCCCTCCCGGGCCCAGTGTGCGCCAGGCTGAGGCTGGGCCCTGGAGCTCGAGGGCAACATGGACACGGCCTCAGCTAGCTGGGCTCTAAGGGATAAGTAGGAATTTGCCTGGCATGAAGACGGGGTGGACATGCTAGGGCTCTAGAAAGCCCACCTGTCTCACAGCCACCATGAGAAGCCATTGCCCTTTTGAAAATGATTAATTTAGTGATTCAGTTCAGTGGGCCTTACTGTGAATGGGTCAGAGCCCCGGCCTCAGGGTCAGCCCAACCGGGGTTGAATCCTGATTCTGCTCTTGACGCGACATGACCCTGGGCAGGTCACTCAGAGTCTGAGCCTCTGCCTCCCACTCTGTAAACAGGTGAGCACCTAGCGGTGCTCTCAAAGTCCCATCCATCATGAGGGAGGTGGACATGTCGTGGTGCCTCCCCTCCCGCTGTGGGGAGCACATCCAGGCCCAGCCAGGCAGCTGGGAACCCCGGGCAGAGCGACAGTATTGAAAGGGAGCCGAAGGAGAGGTCAAGGAATTCTTCCTGGAGGAGGCAGCTCACTCCTATGACTCCGTGTGTGTGTGCGTGTGTGTGTGTGTGTGTGTGTGTGTGTGTGTGTGTGTGTGTCTCCTCCTCCTCTTCTATGTCTCTCCAAGTTCCTGCTCTTCTCATTTCCTCACCACCATCTCTCTCTGCCCTGATAGGAGGCCCGAGGGACACAACCCTGTTGCAGGAAGGCGTCTCTGCCCCCAGAGCCCCCTCTCCATGCCCCCCATCTCACACACACCTCCCAGAGCTGCTTCCCTCCAGCTGGCAGCTCACAGGGCCAGATGCCTGCTGCTGCGTCTTTCCAGATACACACGTGCATGCACACGCACACACACACGCACACACATGCACGCACACGCACACACGCCCAGCCCAGTGCAGGCAGCTGGCCAGTGAGGAGGAAAAGCTGGAGCTGAGGATTAACAGAGGCCCCTGCGGGAGCCAGAGTGGGCTAGAAAGCAGCAGGGGCTCTGGCAGGGATGTGCCCCGTGTCCTCCCTGCCTGGTGGGCGGGTCAGTGAGGAGACTGGCCTGTCCAGACGTTCCTGCCCAGCCCAGGGGGTTAGTCCCTTCCCCTCTCCGAGCCTCCCTTTCCTCATCTGTAAAATGGGCTCCAGGATGCTCATTCTGAGATTCAAGATAAAACGAAGAATAAAAGAGGCCCAGTGGACACACAGGATTGGCAAACTGCAGGGTGCTGTGCCCACATGAGAGCACTGGGGATGGGGGGGGGGGCGGAGCAGAGAGACCTAGCTCCAGGCCCAGCTCTGTCACTCAGCAGCTGGGGCAGGTATCCCCTCGGTCATTGCTAATTCACCAGCCCGTTCTACAGGTCTTTACTAAGTGCCCACATCATGCAAGGGGCAAGGACGCCATGGTGAGCAAAGCCAGACCCCAGCCCTCAGCAGCCTCCTCTGAAATGGGGCATCTCCTGAATGGTCCAGGGGTCTCTCCAGCCAGCCCAGAGCCTTCCACCCAGAACGACTCCCTGAGGCCAGGCTGAGGGCACGGCCAGGGCTGACAGGTGTCTTTGCAGCAGGTTGAAAAGAGGTAGGTAGAGGAAAGGTGGTGGTTCCCAAGCGGGTTCACCCCCAGACAAATGAGAGTTTCCAGAGAAGACCAGGCATGGTCCCCACTCCAGCCCAGTGACCTCCTTGTCTGTGTCTGCTGTGACCTTGCCCTCTGGGAGTCCCAGGTTGGGGAGGAGCCCAGGGACCTGCCGGGACTCGGAGCTTGGCTCCGTGGCTGAGCGGGGAGCCTCCTTACCCCTCCAGGTCCAGACGGGGAAGCAGGACAGTGAGGAAGGCAGCTTGCAAATTGGTGGCAATTAGATCTTATTAATGTGTATGCTTCTGATGAAGGCACTTAAAATATAATCATCATAATAATAACCAGGGCGGAGGCGCCTACGAGAGACTTTGGAGGCGAGACTTCGCTTCACCCTCAATGGCTCCTTGGGTGGATGCATGCGCCCGTTTCACAGATGAGAGGCCTAAGATGCAGGGAGAGAAGCAGCTGGTCCAGGGGCATCCCCGTGACAGCTCGCTACCCCCTCCCAGGGGTATCTCTACACTGCGGGGGATTATTTAACTCACATCTGCCCTTCCCACTGGTTCCTGACCTCCAGACGGTGTCTGCTTCACGGCCCACAACACCCCAGCGCCCGCACAGTGTCCACTGTGGCACAGGAGCTCAATAAAATTCGTGAAAGAGGGGCAGGATGAGACCTCTTAGGGAAACTGAGTCTCCCAGAGGAATTATGCCCCCCTCATCGTCCTGCCCCCTAGCAGCTACCTCCCGCTCCCCGTTTGCCCACACCTGGTGCTGCTAAGACACAGAAGGAGTTAATGGCCCAAGTCACCAGATGGATTCCACGGGTTCTGCCTGGTGGGCTGAGCCCTGTAATTCAGCCCTGCGTTCTGCCGAGAGCCAGAGCGAGCCCCTCCCCCTCCTGGAGCCTCCAAGTGCCACCTTCTCCTTTGCCGCCCTGGAGCGGGCTGTCCTGTGTTTACACATGAACAGGCCCTGGGCGGGGGCAGGTCACAGGCCCGAGGTTGAGCTGGGACCTGTGTCCCTTCCTGAGTCATGGGGCATCCTTTACCTTCCCCCACCCAACACTGCAGGTGGTTGAACATGACTCCAATTTCAGAGTCCCTGAGTGTGTCCCCACCCTCCCTGCCACCCTGCAGGGTGCTCCGCCTGTCACCCAGCCCACTTGCTAAGTGAAGGTCCCCCCAGGAGACAAAAACCACATAAGAATACAAACGGGGAAAGTTTAACACAAAGAATTTTAACCACAACAGTGGATCGGAATAACGAGTGGTTAGTAAGACGTGAGCACTCTAGAATCCAAAAACGCAAACATAAGGGGCAGCTGCTAGCTCAGGCTGAGAGAGGGCACCCAAGGAAGAGACCCCAAAGCTGGGGTCTAGATCTGAACAGAGAGCTCACTTGTGGCTCACGGAGTGGCAGGGACGTCACGGTGAGGCCACGCTCATGGAAGCAGCGGGAAAACCTGCCCTCCAGAACTTGCCAGAAATCCACTCTTTAGCAGATGCCAGGAAAAGCAGTTTCTAGGGAGGTGATTCTGGATGCCCCGGCTATGACACCACCTCAGGGGAGTGCTGGAAGAAACAGTGGGCTGCTGGGTGCTGCTGGCTCCTGTGTGCTACCAGGGGTTGGGTCCTGGAGAAGCCCCGTGCACCTGTCCCCCTGGGGAAGCTTAGGACACAGCCAGTGCCCAAGAAGCCACATGTGTCACCCAAAAACATCCATGAGCCCTATGAGACCTGGGCGCGGGGGAAGCCAGTGCTGTACAAACAGCCCGCTGAGAAGGTGGGGACGGGAAGCGGTGTCTCTCCACTGCCCCCTACTGGCGACATTTACCGTCATGCCAACTAGAAAAGGGAAAGGTGCCCATTTCCATCTGCACAAATCGGGCAACAGAGGGTGAATTGGAGCTGAGAGCAGTTAACTCTGCAAGCCGGGGGGTCCACTCCTTCGGTTCCTTCTCCTCCGTAGGCACGCGTGTGCACACCTCGGAGCTTCCATGCCACAGCAGCAGAACACGTGATCTGCACCTATCGAGAGGCGCCGTGTCTTCCAAGTGAACGCGATTTTCCTCCAAAGTGAGGAGACCCACAGTCCCGAGATTCATCGCCTCCACCGCCAGCTCTAACTTACTCCTCAAACGCATCACAGTTCACTGACCGAAGACTAAATTGCCAAGCTCACGTGCAACCCCTTGTATGTAAAATGAAAATGAGAAAAGGAGAGGCGGGAAGAGGCTAGCACACAGACGTAAAGCGGGACGGGTAGCAAGTACACTGAAAATGTGCAAAGCTCCTACAATCTTCATTTTTCCAACTGGCCCTGGAGCCATGGTTGGTACCTCTTGTTTCCTTCTCCCGTCCCTCGTTCCATATGCCCCCCCACCTGCCCCCTCTCAACCAAACGCTCAGAGGGTCAGGGTTCTTCAACTGGGGGGATGACCCAAGTCTTTGGTACTGAAGAGTCTGAGCCCCCCATCGTCCTGCCTTTATTTGCAGGGACGGCTTGCCATAGTTTTCCAGGAACCTTCACAATGGGGTGTGGGACGGGTTAGAGACCCCTCACAGAACCCCTACCCGGACAGAGTTCTCCTTCCTTTCTTCCCCACTATTTCATGGCAGCAGTCCAGTGACCCTTTGGCAACAGAGATCAATCCGTCCAGGAAGCAGATGAACCTCTTTGTTGACTTGATTCAACAGCATAAGTCCAGAGTGGCCAGGGGACAGTTTTCATCTTCCAAGACCATGGGACCGTTGATGTGTCCCCGGTGCAAGCCTTGGGAACCAAGCCCTTTGAGCCAGCAGAGAACCAAGTTGCCATGACAACAACAAACTCTGGGAGTGAGTTATTAAGTGTGAGAGCGACAGGACACTCTCCCTTATCTCCCAAACCCAGGTGTCCTGGCTATGGAGAGACCACCCCAGATAGTGATCTCAGATTCACATTTTCTGTGTTCTGTAAGAGAGAACACAACTGAATCTCCAGTAGTCATTCCACCTTTCACTTGGGCCAGCCATTCCGGGTATGTGGTAAAACGGGTTAACTCCATGGGTACGAGCCGACGACCGCAATTCCCTCGCGTGACCTGAGTTCCCCGATCAGAAGCAATGCCCTGAGGAGCGCCATGATGGTGGCTAAGGCATTCTGGGAGCTGATGGATGGTGAGGCCGGAAGAGGAACTGGGGGCGGGGGAGACAAATCCATGTCCAGAACACGCATCTATTCTGATGAAGGTGAATCTGCCCCCTTCACGACGAACAGCTGCCATGTCATCAACCTGCCACCAGGTGGGACACAGCACCAGGCCCGGGCCCCAGGGTCCTTCTCTGCTGGTGGTGGATTAGGCTCCTATCCGTAGCCTTCGCCAGGTCAGCCTCGGTGACGGGCAGCACAGGCCGAAGAGCCCAAGCATAGCCCTCGGCTCTGCCACATGACCACTCAGTCCGTGTGCCCCCTGAGCAAGCAGCGGGGGGCTGTGGGGAAAAAGGCTGTGTGGAAAGTGTCGTTCAGTCCACCTGATTACCTGGGATCTTTGGTGAGCGTTCCCACGTGACACAGGTAACTTCACCGACCATCCCCCCCCATCCTCCCGCCCTCCCATCACTCGATGGGCAGCTACTCTGGGCGCTGCTCGAGGCATGGGAGGGGCAGGCCGTGGACAGAAGACACCCAGCCCCTCCTCATGGCCCACACGGTCGTGGGGAGAGGTGACAGGCACCCAGTGACTGACCAACTCGGTGACAGGACAGCTGGTGAGGAGCATGTGGGGAGGACTCTGATGGAGAAGAGAAGAGCCCTGTGGACAGGATGGGGACATGGAATAGTGTGGGGGTCACTGCGTGGCCGGAGGGGCCACGACTTCAGGGAGAGGTCAGGAGGGCCTGGAGGGGGGCCACTGAGCTGAGATGGAAAGTGGAGGAGCCAACCTGCCCAGGAGCCCAGGGTGGGGAGGGAGATGGGGGGTGGAGGGGTCATTATTGACCAAGTCCCTTGCTCTCCGAAGTGTCCCAGGTGTGACGTAAGCCAAGGGGTCACCTTTGCCAGCAGGGTTAGCCGAGCTCATGTGCACAAATTGGACCCCGGGATGGCACGCGGCCAGTTGGTGCCAGGACACGAGAGCTGTGACGTCCTCACCGCTGTCATTGCCACGCTTTACTTCTGTCTGTCTGAACACACACGGGCTTCCGGGCCACCTTCTGTTTCAAAGTCTCAGAAACTGGCAACAAGGGGTTTGGAGTGAGCACTGCCTCCCCTGGACGGAGCTGTCCCCACACCGGGCTGTGGGGGGAGTCTGAGCTCCCCGAGCTCCCACCCGCGGGGGTGCCCCCAGGTGCACGGGGTCCGTCCCGTCCCCATCCCCGCAGACCAGGCAGGTGGCTCCTGCTGACACACCATCCTGTCGGGAATCTGGGGACGGGCTAATTAATTATGATCACTGACACCTTCGCCAGATGTCTACCGTGTGACGCCGGCCCTGACGGTAGAAGGTTCGGGTAATTCTGTTTGAACAGCACTTTCCAAGCAATACGTTTCACTCGGCTCGCCAGGAAACTGGGTTTCTTTTCGAGGACACTGCCTGCGGTGGGCTGGCCGGCGCGGCCCCACTAGCTCCCCTCCTGGAGGGCCTCAGAGGGTTCCAGAGCTAAGCACTGGCCATGCCGGCCCTGGCTGACCTCCGGCAGAGAGGGAGGGCGTTTATGAAGAGCAGGAAGAGCTGACGTTTACTGAGCACCGGCTCTGGACTGGGCGTAAGGGCGACTGGCCGGCATTCAATCTGCGCACCGCCCCGCTGGGAGGGCATCATCTCTAACTTCTCAGGTCAAAGAAGTCAGGCTCAGAGGCACAGTGATTTGCCCTGGGTCACCACTGCCCCCACCTCCTTCACCCATCACTGGCCTTGGCCCTTGGCCACTCACCGTCCTCCAATTTCAGCTCTAGGCCTGAGATGACCCTCGGGGCCCCCAAAGTGTGGCTGACCACCTCCTGAATGGGGGAGGGGCTTGTTAACATGCTGACCCCCAGGACCCTCCCCAGACCCCAGAACTAGGACCCCAGGGGCAGGGGGGCAGGAGATCTGTATTCAACCTCCTCCCCGGGGAGTCTGACGCTCTCCAGCATCTGGAACCATTGTCTGAGTTCGCTGCCTCCTTGCCCACCTCCCCCCGACCCCCCTGCACCTGTGCCAGGCCCAGGCTGACCTCTGCCCCACGCTGGCCCACGCCATCCCCCCAGCAGCACTGGGCCCAAACCACCACCCTTCGATAGGGTGTCAGATGGGGCTCAGGGCAGAAGGACCCATCCAGTCTCTGACCTTGGCTCCAGCCCCATCACCCGCCCCTCCCCCTGGAACCCGAACCCGCAGGCCCGAGAGCACAGACGGGTGCAGCTTCTGGGGGGCCCTGGGTGGGGAGGCCCTGCCGGCTCTCACACCGGCTCCCCAGGAGGGACTGGGGGGCTGGGCTTCAAGCCCCAAGGCTGGGACCTTCAGTCCAACAGCAGCAGGAAGGAATCCAGAAGCCCCCATGTGGCTGTAACTAGCTGACCCCGCAGTGAGTCACCCACCCATCCACAGCCCCTCTCCGTCCATGCCAGGCCCCAGTCCAGCCACAGGACAGCACCCCTAAGTAAACCTGTGGGAGCCCCAGCAGTCAGAGCCCACCTGGCGCCTCTTCCTCCGGTTGTCGCTGCCAGATCTCACTTCAGGCTCTGGATTTGCAGTTCAGTGAGAGACAAAGTTAACTGTCCTATTTGCCTCCACACTGTCCGCTACCAGGAGACTTGGGTCTAATGGAAAGTCCTGGAACCCCTGAGTTTGAGATCCCTGAGAGCTGGCTTTGTGCCAGGCACACAGACTTCCTCTGCCTCCCCTCACCCAACTGTCACAACAACCCCACCCCCCACCCCGGGGGGCCTGCCCACGCTGTAGATGAGGAAACCGAGGCAGGAGAGGTCTGGATCCTGGCATCTCGCCAGCAGGCCCTGGCTTCCGCCCCCCAGCACCACCCCGGTGCCACCTGCTCTGTGGGCCTGGAGCCACCACCAGATCCAGGGCAGTGACTTCAGGGCTCTGTCCGGAGCACACCTGGGAACGAGAGATCACGTCCAACGGCCCCACATGGACGCATCTGCACCTGGGGTCCTGGCGCCAGACAAGCTCGGGTGAAAGTCATTTCCGACAGAGCCACTAACTGGGATCCATGAGCGCCGGTCTGAACCGGTAACTTACTCTAAGGCTGAGTCAGGCCCATGCTGTGCTCTGTGAATGTTGAGCGGCCTTTGGCCAAAAGCAATAAAATTCCGACCTAGAAACATGAAAAGGACCTTGAAGTTAGGAGCCCCGACCCCTGACCTGCGGTCTGGCTGAGGACAGGATGAGGTCGCAGAAGGAAAAGGAGAAAAGTGTAACAGTGATTTCCCCTGTGCTTCTCCCTCCAGGCTTCCAGGAACCTCTGGAATGGAGAACAAAGTAAAGGGCCGCTCAGGAGGGCACCCACCATGGGGAGGGGCCTGCGGTGGGTCACCTTGCCCTTGAGGACTTCCAGGCCCCCTCCAGCGGGGTAGCCCAGGGAGGAGGAGCAAAGGGGCCACTGTGACCTTGCGAAGGTCACGGGCTCCGGGCACTGCTGCTCCGGGTGTCTTGTCAGCGACTGTGCCCCTGGGGAATTTTTAGCAGCCCACCTGAAGGCATCCAAAGCCTCAAAGGCCACCAAGGTCACTTACACAGATCTGCTGTCTCCCAGAACAAATGGAACAAGAGGTGTCAGGGGCAGAGAATCCTGGGTTTGATTCCAGGGCTGGGAATGACTCACGGGGTGGCCTTGGGCAAGCATTTTCGTCACCCTGAACCTGGGTTTTCTCCTCTGTAAAAGGGGGTGATTGGTATCACAAAGGACTGTCGAGGGGGTTCCATGAGAAAACCCCCAAGCCAGCACGTGGTGCGCGGCAGAGGTTAGCGACAGGGCTAGGCTGCAGACACGCTCTTCCCTGGCCGGCGCAGGTGTTTCCTGATCACCCCATGGCCATCCGGTGGCCACTTTCATCAGCAGGTTGAGAGGGCACAAGGACTCGGCGCAGTGGGAGGGTCCCGGCCAGGGAGGCTGTGCTCTGCTCCTAGGTCTCTGGTGGACTCACCGTGCGCTCTGGGGAGAGCCCCCTCCTCCCTGGGGGTGGGGCAGGGGTCTTGTCCCACCTGGAAAATGGGGTCAGCCTAGATCTCCGATGTTCCTTTCAGACCGGTAACAAATCTACTTGTTAAAGAGGGGCTGCCACCAAGTCACCACACTCAACCCCCAGCCACCCCCACCTCGCTCATCTCCTAAACAGTCCCCGGAAGGAAGGTCGCTGTCTATCCCCATGCAGTTAATGGGTATGGACCTGGCACCTAATTTCATGCAAATCCCAGCCACCTTATCTGCAGGGCTTTCCGTTCATCTGCACTTTCTTGGTGACACAATCCATCCCTGTCTCCAGCCGAGTCTCTAATCCCTGCAATTTCCATGGTGCTAGTAATTAGGGGAAAAAAGTCTGAAGCACAGAAATTTTTCACCCTATCTATGAGATTACACACTTTAATGGAGTTTATTAAATTTATTTTGCAGTTACTCAGGAGATTAAGCTCACTGTGGAGCTCCAGAGGGCAAAGCAAGGACCGTTGGGAGAATCTTCCAGGGTGTAGACTAGAATTCAAAGGGAAGAAGCACTTTCTGATGTCAGAGCCAGTTGGCACCAAGTGGGTCACCCTCAGAAGGCCAGGGACCAAGTCAGGAGGGTAGAGAGCCTGGTGTGGCCAGTGTGGTGGACGGTGAGGATCGAGAGCGGTGGTTCATATGTGGGTCTATTTCCTGACTCGCGCCTCTCAAGGGTTTGGACCAGTGAGTTCACTTTTCTAAGCCCTGGCTCCCCGTTTCCTGCTGTGTGAGCTGGTGACAGGCGTGCCTAGCACAGGGCGATGCTCGGCGCACGGCCATGCCATGATTTCGTTATTTAGAGTTGAGGGAGCTTCCTCCCACCCCTAGTATCCCCCTGATACCTCAGCCTCCCCTCCCACAGAGCGGAGTGAGTTTGGGGAAGAGCGGGAGCAGCTCACCCTTTTGCTCTCTCTTTGGGGGCCTCGCTGTTGGAGGGGGGCTCGCCATCTGCCCTGCTTTCCCACTGCCAGAGGCTGATATGCTCACACGCTGAAACTGGGGAAGCCTGTGGGGGGTCCAGGGCTGCCTCTGATGGTAAGGTCACCCCTGTCTGATCCTAGGGTTCGCCGCAAGGGTCCACATGCCTGTTGGTATGAGCCCCGTCCTCCAGCAAGCTTTATGTCCCCTCGTGACGCCCGGGATCCTCTGGTTGGTTCGGAATCAGGGCAGCAGAGGCTTCTATCACACCCCCTAAAGCACCAGCATTGTTATCCTAAGAGCTGAGAGCTTTGGACAGGACAAAGTAGCTGACACCAGGTCTCTGTTTCTAGAACACGCACTCCCCGGAGGCGAGCACCACGGCACGCACCTTCACCACTGCGAGTTCGGTCCAGCCTCGAGAGCAGCACGTAGGAGATGTTCAAGAAATGATGCTGAGCTAGTGAATTTTCCCACCACGACAGGGCTCAGGGGACACAGAATGGGGGCACCTGACTCCGCTGAGGGGAGAGAAGAGCGCTGGGGAGGACTTCCCGGGAGGCTGGCACCAGAGCAGAATCTTGAAGGGAAAACAGGAGAAACTGGTCATGATGGAGGGGACGGTGAGACCAGGTGTTTGAGGAACTAGAGGCAGCTGCAGGGTCAGGGGGAGCTCGTGAAGGAACAGGAAGGAAGGTGGAGAGTCGGCAGGGCCAGAGGAGAAGGAGCCATGAAAGCAGGCCGGAGTCCGACGTGTTCTCGAGCCCAGCAGAGCATCATTTCTCCCGAATATTTATGGAACATCTGCTATGCCCCCGGCACGCCCTCACCCCCTTACCCACATGAGCTCGCTCAACAAGAAACCTGGGAGGTAGGGCTCGCTGTCCTCCCCATCAGCAGATGTGGAAACGGAGGCAGAGAGAGGTTAGGTAAATTACCGAAGGTCACACAGCCAGTACGTGGAGAAACTAGAATTAGAACTTGGAAGGATAGGTTCTAAAACCCACGCTGTCAGTCCCTACACTGCTTTTCAGCAGGAGGAATGTAAGGATCAAGCATGGAGTTCGGAAGGAGGGCTCTGAAGGCCCATCTGGAGACCGGACTTGAGGGTCAGAAGACCTGAGCCCGTCACACCATTCAGCAGCGAGTGGCTGTCATCTGGCAGGAGAGGAAGGACAAGTGGATGGACGCTGACCGTGGAACATCAGTGTGGCAGCCTCTCCTCCAGCAGAGCTTCCTAGAGATTCTCACCACCCCAGTGAGTCCAAATCTCATGTCAGTCCGCTCCGTCCCTGAGGGCCGGAGACTCCCCCCACTCCCCGGAGACACCAGGTGGGCGGGGGGCACCAGCATGGCAATCCCACCACATCCCTCCCCCACCAGGAGACCCCTAGCAGCCCAGCCGGTGGAAACTGCTCGTGTGCCCTCAGGCAGCCCCAGCAGAGGCCAACGGGAGCCGGGAAGACACCAGGTGGACAGCCCCAAAGTCAAATCAGAAGCATCAAACCTATTCCCCCAAAACCCCAAACTGCGAGAGCCGACCCAAGATGAAATCAATGGTCTCAATAACTCTATAGCCATGAAACAAATTTCATTTATAATGTGAAAAATTCCTGAAAAAGAAACCTTCAGGCCCAAGCCGTTTCACTGGAGAGTTCTACCAATTTTTTCAACGATTCATACCCGCATAATGCAATCCTTTCAAGAAAATAAAGAACATCTACACGGAACCTATAGCAAACTTACTTATTGGCGAAACCCTGAATGCTTTCTTTCTTTCTTTTTTTTTTTTTTTAAAGATTTCATTTATTTATTCGACAGAGATAGAGACAGCCAGCGAGAGAGGGAACACAAGCAGGGGGAGTGGGAGAGGAAGAAGCAGGCTCATAGCGGAGGAGCCTGATGTGGGGCTCGATCCCAGAACGCCGGGATCACGTCCTGAGCCGAAGGCAGACGCTTAACCGCTGTGCCACCCAGGCACCCCCCCTGAATGCTTTCTGCCCAAGATGAAGAACAAGGACGCCTGCTCTCATCCCTCTTATTCAACACGGTGCCGGAATTTATGGCAATAAGTCCAGAAAAAGAAATAAAAAGCATAGAGTTTGGAAAAGAAGAACTAAGACCATTTGCGGATGACACAGTTATCTATGCAGAAAATTTCCAAGGAATCTACAAAAACACTTGCCTGACCTAAGTGTATCCATCAAGGTCTCTAGACACAAAGTCAATGCCCACGAGCCCATCATGTTCCCATAAACTAACAAAACGGGCAGAAACCAAATGATACAATTGTATCAAGGAAAATGACCTACTTAGCTCTACCCCTAACAACCCTGTGTGGAACCTGCATGCTGAAAATTAGAAATCACTGCTTCAAGAAGTTGTGAAGGACCCACATAAATGGAGAAACAAACGACGTTCATAGATTTGAACCCGCGGCTTCGGTAAAGCTGTCAATTCTCACCAAACTGATACATAGGTTTCACGCGATTCTTATCCAAATCCCTCCAAGAGCTTTTGTAAACACGGACAAGCTTATTCTGGTATTTGTATGGAAAAACACCGACCCTAGGACAGCCAATGCATCTTGGCAAAGAAGAAAATGGGAGGAATCACTCTACCTGTCATTAGGCTTCCTATGTGGCTGTGTTAATCGAGGCACTGAGGGGCTGGTGGAAGGACAGACGCATAGATCAACGGGACAGAAGAGAGAGCCCAGAAATAGACCGACACAGATACGCTCCATTGATGTCCGACAAAGGTGCGAAAGCAATTCGGTGGAGAAGAAGTCATCTCTTCAAAAAGCAGAGCTGGGGCCGTTACCCACCCAGAGGCAAAAAAAAATTAGCCTCAATGTTTCTTTATACATAAAACGGTCAAAACGGATCATACACGTAAATGAAACCCATGAAGATAGGAGGCTCTTAGAAGAAAATAGGGGAGAAAAATCTTCAGGATCTAAGGCGAGGCAATGAGTTCTTAGACTTGACGCCAAAAGGTATGATCCGTAAAAAAAACACATCTATTGATAAACGGGACCTCAGTGGAAATAAAAACTTTGCTTTTATCGACGCTCATGGGAGACGGCTGCTCTGACAGTGTGGAAAGGGCCTTTGTCATAGGAAGCAAACTCAGGGCACAGAGTGTGAGCTGGGACTCCCCAGGAAAAGGTTCATGGGGCTTGAACCAGGCAAGACAGAAGACAGATAACTTTTTCAAGCCACACCTGGATGAAGGCTTTTTGCTTTTTTATGCTTTTTTTTTTTTTTGGTTTTTCAGTTGCTTAATGGAGAAACATTGGAAATGTACGTAGACACTGCATTCACTCATCTCTTCCTGCATCATGCATTTATTGGAGTGTTTCCATGTGCCTCCTGTCTTCCTATGTGCTGGGGCCAGAGCTGGACCAAGTGGACAAGGGCTGTCTCTCCCACCCGGGACATGAGGTTCCTGCGGGAAGCGCGGCAGAGTGAGGGAGACACAGACCTCGGAGGCATCACACCCACGCTTCACTGCCTCTGGCCAGAAATGACTCACATGACTTTTGCTCTCGGTCCGCGGGCCAGAGCTAGTCTCAGGGTGACCGCGTAACTAGAAGGGATGCTGGGAAAAACAAACAGGGCTATTTGACGTATCCTGGTTTGGGCACCAACACCACTGAGTATCATTCAAAGTTCGTTCACTCAATTATCCGTATGGTGAATTGTCTGTAGTTTTCTTCCCCTAGGCGGACTTGATTTCATCGTTCTCAAGGATGCTTCAGTCCATTTCTTAAATCTGAGTCAAGAAGCCGCGGCAGGCCACACCACGCACAGCCCGGGGGACAGGGAAAGCAGCACATAAGGACCAGAGTCAAGATTCCAGAGCCCAGAAAGGGCGAAGCCAGAAAGACATCCCCTTAGAGAGTTTCCCCTCGGCAAGGCTTAGCGTGTCCTCCGGCTGCCAGACGACTTGAACACCTCCTTTCCCTGGGATGTGACAGGAAGGGAAAGAGAAACGAGATGGGGATGAGGGCTGGAGTCCCTGAGAAGAGCCTCATTTGTGGGAAGGATCCGGGGGCCTAGGGGTGTTTGATGACAGTGACCGAGGGGCTAGACTCAGAGCCTGCATCTAAGGTGACAGCAAACAAACCAGGAGACAGGGCCCTTCATCATGTCCCCCTACGTGAGGGATGTTCATGTTTCTGAGTGACCAGGGCCACCTTCCCAGGGCCTCAGGGACCCCAGAACAGTGGTCCGTCCAGGCTCCTCATCTCAATGACGGCCCTCGACTGTGCTGTGCTCTCACGTTCATTACGTCACTAGTTATCTCAAAACCCAACTGAGAGGGGCTGTGGGTTGGATTATGTCCCTCAAAAAGGGGTAATGAAGCCTCATCCCCTGTATCTGTGAATGAGACCTTATTTGGAAATAGGGTCTTTGCCGATGTAATCAAACTAGGGGGTCACCGGGGGGGCCCTAAGCCAGCAGGACCAGTGTCCTTGTAAGAAGAGAACACTGCAGACCCAGAGACATCCAGGGAGAAGGCCACGTGAGCACAGAGGCGAGATCGGAGTGAGGCATCCACCAGCCAAGGAGCTCCTGGGGCTCCAGAAGCTGGAAGAAGAAGGAAAATTCCTTCCCTGGAGGCTCCGGAGGGAGCGTGGCTCTGCGGACGCCTCGATTTGGGACTTCCGGCCCCCACAACTGGGAGGCAAGAAATTTCTGTTGTCTGAAGTCCCCCAGATGTGGCACTGCGTTAGGGCAGCCCTATGAAACTAATCCAGCGTGGCCTTGTCCCCCACCCTGGAGAAGAGGCATCCGAGGCACGGAGAGGGCCAGGCCTGGCCCAAGATCCCCTAGCCATAAGTGGAAGAGCGGCCGAGGAGCCCCGGCTCTGGTGGCTCTCCCGCCGGAGCTGCTCAAGGGTGGGCTCCTGTGGGGCCCCGGAGGAGTTGCTGTCCTTGCCAGAGCCCCCTTCCCTGCAAGAAAGGGAGTTGTTTCCCCCTCCTGACTGCTAAAGGGAACTCTAACCCAGTTTTGAGGCCGATCCCTTCTGGACTACTCAAGTATGGATGGCAGGTGGGAGACTGAGAATTCAAGGCTGAGTGAGTGGAGCTCCTGGGACAGTGCTCAGGTTCGGGGAGCAGAATCGGGAGCGCTCAGAGAGGGGGAGTGGCTGGGGTGGCCACGCGTTTCCTGCTGCACATGTCTTCCGTGAGCCCTCCCCTTCCCCACGGCTCCTGCCCAGTTCGAGCCCTAATTCTCTGCCTTCTGAGCAAGGGTCAGAGCCTCCCCACTCCCCCTCACCATGCCCTCCTTCAGCAAGCAATTACGGAGCCCGACTGTATACCTGAGCCAGTGCTTCGTGCTGGGGGGCCCGCGGCAGACAACGCAGAGGCTGTTCCATCAGTTTCACGGCACTCACGGGGAAATGAAGGGCAGCACATAAACCCACGATTCTGGCATGGGACATTGCGAGACAGAAGGCAACGGGGACTCGGCGTGGGGAGACCTGAAGCCGACTGGGAGATGCAGTGGGACAAACGCCCAGGAGGAGGGGGACCAAACTCGGTGTTGATGAATACGAGTGCAGATCAGGAGATGAAGGAGAAAGGGGGCGCTCCAGGGGGCAGGAACTGCTTGGGCAAATGTGCGGTGGTGACCAGCATGCTGGGTCATGGGAACCAGACAGCAGTGATTGGTTCAGGGGTGAGCACATGACTCAGGCCTGGCCAAGAAGACTTGGTTGGAATACTGGGTAAGCAAAATGCTCCTTTCTGCTGAAGCTGCCGGGGACCTTCAGGAGAAGGGCTGCTTGGAAGGGAAGCTCACTCAGTGGAAAGCAGAGCCTGTCAATGCCTGACAAACTCATCTGAGCAGCTGGATCCAGCCAGACCTGAATTCCCTTGAACTTCTCAGTTACATAAGCCTATAAATTCCCTTTTCTGGCTTAAGCCAGAAATCTGAATGCCTCCCTTAGACTAGAAATGAACCCAATTAAAACAATTTGTATCCCCATGTTCCCACACCGCCAGGAAGTAACCTGCTGGCAGCTGCACAGTAGTCACTTACTGCCCAGTTACTGGGATTCAAGCCCAGGTCCAGCCATCTCTAATGGTGATGGTCTTGGAGAGAGCTTTAGGGGTTGGAGTCTAAGAGAGGCACAGTGACTGTCCCTGCTAAGGGTCGGGGGAGGAAGAGCTCAAAATGCAATTTGCAGGGCTGAAATTGCTCACTGAGCCAATCTAATTTGAGATGGCCCACGTTGCAGACAATCTCTACAATTTCTTGGAATCCTTACTGCTCACCTCAGGGCCAGTCTGACCGTGACAGTTCCGTTATTAGGTTTGGCAAGACTGAGATGTCACTGCGCGCACCTGCAAGATCAAACAAGGAAGTGGGGGAGAAGTAATTTCTCTCCCCTCACCCCCAGGGGAGCAGCTCTTCAGCTGCCATCGGGCTGTCTGGTGGCGGGAGCGGGGGGTTCTGGGAGGCCAAGGGTTCAAACGAACCTTGACAGGTAATCATTCCCCAGAGCAGCAGGTGAGCTGTGATGAGCGCTCTGGGCTGGAGAAGGAAGTGCCTTGACTCCACCGACTCCCTATGACTCCAGCCTGGAAGTTGCTGGAACCAGTGCAGGTGAAGTGAGGCCTCCAAGTGCTGTGGGATCCTCTTTTTGTTCTAGCCCAGGATCCACCACCAAAAGCCCCTTCTAGATTGGTCTTTGTTCAGTGATTGAGGGTTAAAGGTCAAGGTGAAGCAGCTATCTCTCTGTCTAGACCATGAGCTCTGAGGAGAGGAACCAGATCTCATTCACGTTGGACCCACAAAGCCTAGCGCAGTCCTCGCACATTGTCGGGGCTTATTAGGTATTTCTTGCATAGTCGTATAAATTATATTTATTTATATAAAACCGATGGAGAAGGGGAGGCATGAGGCATGGAGGCCCATTCCTTGCCTTGGGAGTGCAGTACGGGAAGAGGTCATCTTCTCCACGGCGAGCTGGGGGTGGAATGCTCCAGAAGAATCTTGGGAAGACTCCCCGGAGAGGAAGGTCTAAGCTGGGCCCCTGAACGACCAAGAGGACTTGGGAACCAGAGGGGAGGGGAATGTATCCTAGAGGTACCAACATTCGTGCCTGCTGTGTGTGTGTGTGTGTGTGTGTGTGTGCACGCACGTGTGAGTGCGTGTGTGTGTGCGTGCATGTATGTGTGTGAACACACATGTGCATGTGTGTGTGTGTGTGTGCTTGCTTAGACACTGGCGGGATGGGCGTTATGGGGGCAGACATGGCATTCTATGATTTCAAAGGGCCCATTAGTTGTCACGACAATCTGGGGGAAAGATGTAATCGTACTCACTCCGCAGACGAGGGGACTGAGGCTCAGGGAGTGGGGGGTGATCTGCCATAAGTTACACTGTGCCAGAGCCAGGATTTGACAGAGGTCACACTGCCCACCGTCACCCCAGCTTCTCTGGGGAAGTCAGGTCCCCTGTCCACAGAGGTCTGGAAGACTCAGCTTCTATGCACTGCGGGAGGCCCTGCAGAAGGGGCCGCTGGGGACACAGACCTCTCCCAGGGGCCTTTCCTGTACTATTGAGAAGGGCCAGGAAATGGCTTTCAGGCAGAGCAGCAGAAGGCTAGCATCCAGCAGACACGTGCCCTCATTTCAGCCCTGAGTGCAGACGGGCCTTCCAGGCATAACCCAGGGCTGGCTGCTCTGTGGGAGTCTGAGTCCTGACTGGCTTGCAGGGCCCTCAGACCCTGCCCAGGGCCGCACCCAGGGACAGGAGGCAGCCCTATGCTCCAAGGGTGGGCGTGGGGTCATGGCGGTGGGAGGCCGGGGCTGGGGGGGATCTAGGGTACCTGGTAAGGTCCAGGGTGGGGTCAGGCAACCACAAATCCCACTTGGCCTGGGGCAGCCCAGGTTTATCCTGTTGTCTAGATGTAATTCATAGCAGGGTCCCCTTGTGCTCCCCAATGTCCTGGCTTGGAGAGTAATTATGGGTCACCCTAAGGTGGGGTGTTCTCCAAAGAAAAGGAGAAATGGCTGGGCTCCTTCCGTGCCCAGAGGCCTGGTGCAGCTTCTCCCCCTAACCCACTGTTGGCCAGCAGGTGCCAGTTGGGCCAAGAAAGAGGCCTCCCGGCCAAGCCCACCTTCAGTCCAGCTGCTCGAAGCAGGATGGAAAGACCCAGTCCCAGCAGGACAGCTGGTGGGAGGTGAAACCTCGTAGAGTTTTCTTCGGCTTTCAGACAGGTGGGGGAGAGAATGTCCTTATGTTTGAGGCAAAACAGTAACAACAACAATAATAAAAATAATAATAAACTTTCAATAATGTTTTGTAATACTGAAGGATAGAAACTGAAAACAGATGGTCTTTGTTTGGCCAAGCAGGAGGGAGGGTTTGAATGTTCAAGCCTGGGCCCTACGCTTACTGTAGGGGGTTGGGGAGACAGTAGCCGGGGGAGAGTGCTGCATGGAGTGAAACTAGGAAACCAGAGCGACTCTACACCCCAGGGAACTGCTGACACTTAGAGAGGACTCTCACGGCCCACGGGATGGGGCTCAAGGCAGCTGACATGTGCCCAAGGATAAGGGAGGAGATGGGGACGTGGGGACGCACGGGAGACACGCGGGGGTGGGGTGCTCCGTGTCTCTGTAGGAGGAGCTGAGGCTGCAGCGTTAAGGCAGCTGATGGGACCTGTTCCCAACTCCCCCCACCTGCGCCCTCGGCCATTCGACCCTGCAGATGACAATGCAGCAGACGAGCGTACTTCCCTGACCTTCTGATGTCGGGTGCAGCTATGTGACTCGTGTTGGCCAAAGGAACATGAGTAGAAGCAACGGTTGACAATTCTGAGCTGAGGCCTTGAGAGGCATCCCTGGCTCATGTGCCCAGGGCCTTGCAGTTGGGGCGTGGGCCATGAGGATGGGGAGCCGTGGCTCCTGGGAGCCGCCTGGGGACAGCCATGCAGCTCTGGGAAGCCCCAAGCAGCTCCGCCTACCAAAATCCCTGAGATTTTGAGGTTGTTATGAAGGGAAATCAAAGATAAAAACAATAGGAACTAATGCAGTCACCCAAGCAGGTTCCACGATGAAGTCCTTCTCCTGGAAACACCTGTTAGCATCTCTCGGCGCATGGCGTCCCTCGCAGCCCGTTGCTCTGTGAAGGGGGGATTCTTCTGCTGGAATCAGAATGTCTCTGAGCAAGACATAAAGGGGCCTGGTTAACATCAGACGACACCCCTCACCCACCTGAGGAGCCCATACCCTCACTCCCTGCTCGGGTCTCTCTCATTATCTGTGAGCGTCTAGAGACGCGGGACTCACGCTCAGGCCTCCGTTCACCCTCAGCCGTCCACACTGCCCTCTTCGTGGACCCCTGACCCCTCCAGGCCTTCAGTGGAGCCTGCCATCCCTGCTGCTGATGCCCAGGGCTCTCCCTGTCGGAGAGCCAGGGACCCCAGAAGGCCCAGCCGGTGCTGGATCGGTGGCTTGCTCTGGGGAGAAGTCCCCATCTCCGCCCTGGATGTGACCTGGGCCCCTACGCAGCAGTGCCTGGGTGCTGGGCCTCACACAACGTCTCCCGACACAGCCAGGCTCCGTTCTCACCCTTCTGTCCAGGGGATCGGAACCCTGTCCCAAGGATGGAAAGGGAAAGAGCATGATGCAGACATCCCCGCCCCCATCAGTTCCCTCTTTCCGCCCAGGCACCTGCCTCCTGAAAAAATCTCCACTCTCCTTTCATCCCAAGCATTTAACTCAGACCAACAAATACTCAGGAGGTTGTCTAACTACGCGCCGAGAGAACCGGGGGCCCAGTCCTCTCCACCCAGAACACCTCTGCCCACTTAACAGATGGAGAAACTGATGCTCCGGGAGGTGCCCGAGTTGCCCAAGGCTGCACAGGTGCTGAGGGGTAGAGACCGGGGTGAGCCCCTGCCCCTGAGCTTCCAAAGATCTTTTTTCCTCCAACACCTCTTAACTTTTGCTGGAGAAGAACCCTTGAGGTCTTGTGTTTACTTTTCAGTCATCTGACTTTTGCAACCGACTTCATGATCTGTCTCGATTCTAGCCCAAAAATACGTTTTACATCCTTTGCCACCTGAGACCAAAAATAAATAAACAAAAAGTGCCAGTGCTTATTCTAGAGCTTCAGGCACCTCTGGTGCAGTGCAGACCCCCCGGTAAGCGAGTCCCAGCCTGGGCATCCCAGCAGCTCGCAGAGCACTGTCTGGGATGGGGGAGAATGTGCCAGGCGCAGGGGGTGGGGGGCGGCTGACCTGCTGTTAGAGGCTCAGGAGGAGGAGGCTTAGGGGGAAGGGGGGGTGTCGGGGTGTCCCCTGCCAGCACCAGGGGCAGAGACCCGGATATTCAACCTGGAAAACCAAGGAACATATCCTGGACTCTGACGCCTCCATTTTCTAGATGGAGAAACTGAGCCTGAAGGGGGGGTGGCCTGCTCAGTCACCGAGAGAAGTGGCACTTGAATGTGGGCGAGAGTCTTGTCTCCTCATGCTCCCTCCAGGAATCCCGAGTCCACAGAGTCCAGAGTGTGGAAACCACCCTCCCTTGGCCCCCAGCCCCTGCCTTGTGCCTCGGTGGCCTCGCTGGTGCTGGTGTTGACCCGAGGTGGTTGGGTACAGGCTCTGTTCCCCAGGAGCCTGTGGGTGAGGGGCGTTAGGGAGGGGACCGGGCCACTTCCCCAGGCCCTACTCAGCCACCTCCAGGCTGTGTGACCGTGGGCAGCAACGACCTCTCTGAGCCTGGGTTGCATCAGCTCTGACACAGGGACAGCAAAAGACGTGTATGGTGAGGAGCGAGTGAGATGAGCCAGAAGGGCCCTGAGCACAGTGCCCAGGGGAGTGACCGCTCTGCCTAGGTCACCCCTTATTTTCCTTCTGATCATGACTGTTGTCATCACGGTCATTCCTGGAGCCAGATTTGGGCTGCGAGGGGTTCCGGACAGAGCTTCAGAGCCAGGCGAGCTCCCCTGCTGGGAGCCCGGGGGGCTGTGTCTGAGGCAGGTCCCGGAGCACCAGAGGCAGGAACAGAATCTCAGCACCGAGGGCAGAGGGGCCCAGAGTGGGCTTTGAACGTGGCAGGCTGGGAACAGACACAGCCCGGGAACTGACAAAGATGCCGATGTGACCCGGTATGGATACGGGTCCAGCACCTGTCATGTGCAGGCCGTGATCCCACTCCCTGCTCAGAGCAGCCATGAGAGGAGGGTCAGGACCCCAGGGTACCCACGGGGCACTGAGTCTGGGAGAGCTTATGTAACTGTGCCAGCCAGGGAGCCATTAGCCCAAGGCTGAGCACAGGACTGGTAGGTGTTATTATTCCGATGCGAGAATAACAATGGGCCTTTGTGAGCTCCTACCGTGGGCTCCAGAGCTCAAAGGCTTTCCCAGAGCCCCACACCCAGGAGGCCCAGCTGGCTCTGGAAGCCACCGAGTGTCTGGAAAAGAGTCATGATTAGAGGATCACCAAAGACAAGCTCTTGCCCCTCGTGGAAAGTTCTCTCTGTCCTGACTTCTGTTTCCTCACCCAGACTGGGCTGCGGGTGGGTGGGCACAACGAGATCAAGGGCCTACCGCGTGCTGGTAGACTGCATTGTCGGGTCTCACCGAACCCTCCTGCAGCCCAGGGAGCGCAGAGAGGGAAGCAAGCTCAGTGAGGAGGGGAACCTCCAGCAGAGCACACAGCTGGGGTGGAGAAAGCCTGCCCTTGAACCTGGTGAACTTGCTCTGGGAGGCTCCACCTGCCCCTGGGCTGGTCGCTTGACCCTCCATTCCTGACTCTGACTGTGAGAGCCCATGTTAGGGGGGACTAACAAGGAGGGGGACTTCCTGGAGGAGGCGGGAGACCAATGTGGGTCCTGAAGGACAGGAGAAACCAAGGAGGAGGGCACAGGCAGGGACAGGGATGGGCCAGGTTCAGAGGCAGGCACGGTAGAGGAGGCTGGCAGGGCTCGGTGGAGGAGGGGCTGGCAGTGCCCTGCAGAGGGAGCAGCCTCTGTCCTGGAGCTGGGGGACTGGGAAGCTGGCGGCGCATGGGCCAGGAGCCTCAGAGAGAAGCCAGACTGAGCTTTCAGTACCCCGGGCCCGGCCTAAGAAAGGCTCCACCTTTTGGGGGCCTCTACGGCCTGGCTGGGTCCCCTTCCTGGCATCCGGCAGGCAGCGCCCTGGGGCTCTGGACAAAGCTGATTTGATCTTCCTTCCCCTCCCTCCACCCCCTCTGTGCACTGTCTGCCAGGCCTGGCTGGAAGCAATCGGAAGCAGCCAATATGGTACCGCCCCGAACTGTAGATCATTACGGAAGCGTGATCACACTTGAAGCAGTCCTGAGAATATTGGAGGAGGGGTTGTTACGGACACGCCCATGCGCGTGTTCATTGGTTCACCACGCCGCGGATCACAGAGCTGCGCCCTGCCCCTCCCTTTGCATCAGCCAGCGTTCCCAGCCAGCCAGCACTTGTGCTCCCGCTGCTCTCAGCAGTCTTCCAGCGCCTGGTAGCTGAGGACCGCTCTTGACCTCGTTTTACTAGTGAGGAGTTTTAGACTCAAGGGCCTGGGGTTCCTCTCCAAGGAAGGTGGTGGGACAGTCTGGGGGGCAGATAGGGAGGCCTTGTAAGTGCAGGGGGTGCGGGGTGGGCAGGCCTGGCCCCAAAGGGGCAGATCCCCCTGCTCCAGACTCCCCCTGTGCCCCTGCCTGCCAGGCCCTCCATCCCTGGCCCAGCCCTGCCTGCACTGTCAAGGGTCTGGCCAGGTACTTGCCAGGGTCATGCTGGGAACAAATCTGGAGGAAGAAGGCAGCAGGAGGGAGATACGAGGCTGTGGAAGGAGCCAGAGAATATTCAGGATTAAATGCCCACAAGCCTGTGCTTTGAAAATCAAATTTTCCCTCCCAGGTCCAGGGTGGCCCCTCCAGCTGGTCCTGGCCCTCTGCCCCTCCGCCTCCCCACACGCAGGGGCTCCTGCTGGGTTTCTGTTCCTGGTCCAGCACCGAACAGATGCCTGGAGGCTGGCCTGCTGAGGGGTTGCTGCCCAGAGCTGGGCCTTGTCTGTGAGGCTGCAGGAAGGTGCTGGGACAGGCGCCAGAGGCCGAGGTGGGGGGGCTGTGTCTGTGTGTGTGAGTGTGTGCACGCATGCACGTGTGACAGGGAGGGAAACATGCACACCCATGTGCACACAGAGACATCAGAGAAAGGGAAAGATTCCAAGAGAGACCTCAAGGGAGACAGAAAGGGAACTAGTGGCAAGGAAAATAGAGATGGAGAACAGATTGGAGCCAGAGAAACAGGACAAGATGACGGGAGGCCAATGAAATGGTGAGAGAGGCCAGGGGAGGAAAAGAAAGAGAGAGACGGGGAAGGGAGAGGGAGAAAGCCCAGAGATCAGAGAGAGCGAGAGATGGAGCCAGAAGAACCCTAACAGAGGCCAAGAGACTCCAGAGGGAGGAAGGGTCCCGAGCTGGGGAGACACAGAAGCCCCGAAGGGCAGAGGGGCCGGGAGGAGGGGCTGCCAGGCCCAGAAGTGACAGGGCTGCCAGCAAGGCAGGTGAGCTCTGCCAGCTCCTATTTGCAGGATGCGGTGGGGAGACCCTGTGGGGTATGGGATCAGATGCCGCAGATGCCGACCTGAGGACCCCCGTTGGTGGGTTCCCATTCTCCTGTTCTTGCCCCATCCCCCACCCTCTACCATCTCTGCTCGGTACAGCTCAGCTCTCAGCCACTGACGGGGCAGCATGAGTGCAGACGGAGGGTGGACGACCATCGTTCAGGCCCGCTGAGGGGTCCCACGGCTGATGGGAAGGGGCTGGGGGTCCCATGAGCAGGCTCTGGGGCATGGAGAGTCAGCCCCCTGGGCTCTGCAGCCTGCCTTGGCCAAGCTCTCTCACCGGTCTGGGGCTCGGCCCTCCTCTGTTAACAGTGCCGTGGAGGAGAGTCCCTGAGGGGCAGGCCCAGCAGGTGCCAGACATGCTAGCTGCCAGTTGGTAGTAGTATAACAGTTATCTGGGACGAGCAGCCCCCCAGCATACCGATGAGGAAACTGAGGCCCAGAAAAGGCAGGAGCCAGGAGGGAGAGAGCGGGAAGGAGCCCAGGCCTTCTGAGTCTGCCTGATGTGCTGACCCTCAATGGGTCAGCTGACCCCCTTTCCTGAGTACCTGCTGAGAGCCATCAACCTGCCCCAAATCATGGCCGATTCTTCCCTGAAACGTGAAGCCCTTGTCCTCGGAGGCTCTCGGGGTTTCGCTGCAGGTGTATAAGCAGCAAATGTGGGGTAGGGGCGTAGAGAGAGGGAGCAAGTCCAAGGAGGGATGAGTGGGGGGGAGACAAAGGCAACCAGCACAGAGAGGAAAGCAGGGAGAGAAAAGGAAAGAGATTCAGATGGGGGGGGGGGCACCTAGAGGGAGATAAAGGCAGAAAAATACCTAAAAAGGAGAAGACACAGACACATACACCCGCAAACACACCCCCACACACAGATGAAGGAGCCTCTGGGACAAGGGATGGAAGCGAGAGCGTGAGGAGGTGTAAAGACAAAGAGGAATAACCCACACCTCCCACCGCTGCCCCAACACAGGCATCCAGACAGAGGTGGAGAGGGACAGACACAAGCCAGGCTGAGCATGGAGTATGGGGCAAGATGGAGTGTGGGGACACAGAAGGAGAAGGGACACAGCAAGACAGAAAAAAAGAGAGGGAGACATTAATACACAGAGAGGCAGCAAGAGAGAGCCGCAGAGACTGGAGCTCCCCCAGGAGAGGCGAGGTCTCCCAGGTCCAGCCCTCCAGCCACGGTCCACCCTCGGCCCTGGCGCCCCTGACGCAGAGCAGAGCGTGTTGAGGCGTCGTCTGCACTGAGCGGGGCTGCTTCACCTTGAACCCGACGCACGGATGGAAGGAGAGACACCCGCCCACCGCTGCTCACCTGGCCCAGGCCTCAGAGCCGCTTGGTTCTCCCCACTGACTTCTGAGCCGCGGGGGCTGGAGGTGGGCACAACCCTCAAGCCCTCAGCGGGCCTCCACCGGGCACCCCCTGCCCCAGGGAGCCCCCGCCTGGGAGGCAGGCCGCCCCCCGCCCCCGCTCAGATGCCCCTTCCTGGCTGCATGGCTGTGGTGAGTCACCCGGCCTCTCTAAGCCTCAATGTTCACCTCTGCGAAATGGGGATAATTTTGCCTACCTCTCGTGAGTACTCCAACAGCGAAGTAAGCAGCATTGGAAGAAAGGTGCTGACTCCCCTCCTCTTCTGAAGTTAAGGTAAAAAAAAGAAGAAGAAGAAGAGGCACAGGTCCAATCCTAAGTGCCCCAAACTGCATTCCCAAGAGATCTGCTTGGCATTTTCCAGGACCGTGGGTCTTTCCCAGGGAGTCAAGGCCGTATACCAAACAGCCCCATTCTGGCTGGTTGTCTCTTGCCACTGCTGTTTAATCCTTCCCGCAGAGCAAGGTTGGAAAGACGGTGCTAATTGGATTTGCCAGAATGAATAGAGACAGGCCAGTAACCACCGGCGATGAAGCCCTGGAGCCCATAATTCACATGCCGACGCCCTGTCCGGATGCCCCAGCTGATTGAGCCGGAAGAATCTTCTACTTCTTCCCTGTGTCACTGGGGAAGGCGGGCTTCGCCGGCTGCGCGGTGCTGTAAGCAGGTGCATGAAAGAGCAAACGAGATCAAGGGGAGGAAGGAGCAGAGGTCTACGGGGCGTCTGGTGCCCACGGTCACTATGTTGGGCTTGGGATCCTCAGAGAACATCTTTGCGAATGATTGTTTCACCAGACAATCTCTGGGCTTGGAGTGGGGATGTTTGGGGTGTATTTGCAAGTGGGTCCATCGTTAAATTCAAAGGCCACCTTCCAGGCTCTGGATCTGGAACACCGGGGATCGGGGATTCGCTGTGTTCATGGGGAAAGTGTGGCTAGAACACAATAGGGCACATGCATCCTGCGAACACAAAGACTTTTCATTAGTGCACGCAGGATTTGGGTCATCAGTGAGATAAGGAGTGTGTCCTTTGGGCCACGAGCACGGCTTGTTGGTGGGGGCCCCCACTTCATACGGGTTTGGAGCACCTGCATGCACTGGGGTGGGTGTGCTCTGCTGCTTACTAGCCCTGGGATGAGGGGAGTTTCCTACTTCTCTAAGCCTCAGTGTTCTCGTCTGAGGAATGGGACAGTAATAGCGCCCCCGTTAGAGAGTTCTGGTGAGGACTTGACAGATGGTGCCCGGAAAGAGCCCAGCCCAGCCCCTGGCCCACAGGAAGGGCTCCCTGATCACGAGCTACCATCAACGTCAATACGGTGAGGATCCCACGGCTCCCTCCCGGGCGAACGCAGGGGGTGCCTTTACCCACGATCGCAGAGAGTGGGCTCACGGTGCCGGTTCATCACCACGGCGGCATCTGCGGCCACAGGGAGAGACCTTTCTGTCGCATCCAAGGCCCCGTCCCACCTCCCTTTGTGGCCCCAACGATGAGGACTCGGTCTCTGGCCGGGAGGGAGGGAAAGCAGGTGGAAAGCTGCTCCTCCAGGGCCAGAGACTCTGGACGTTTTGCAAAGCCAGAGACACTTTGCTGGAACTGAGAATGGTTTGTGACAACAGGAAAGGAGGCATCAGGGAGAGAGCAGGAGTCCCAGCACTGACGGGGGCTGACGGGGGCAAGTGACTGAAAGGCAGCCGAAGCCTGAACTCACCTGCCGGGGAGCGGGCTGCCCTTCTCACAGATGAAGAATCTGCTGGTGGGGAGGGAGGCAAGTCCCCACCGTCCTGAGACGTCCTGGCTGCCCCTTCTAGGGCGGGCTTTGTGGTTATTTCCTCTGTGTGCAGGCTTGAGGGAGAGGAGCACTGCGTTTTCCTCTGATGCTTGGGCTTGGGACTTGGTGTGGGGGCTCTTGGGGTCTAAGATGGAGTAGAGAGAGAGAGAACTGAGTCACAGACAGTGCCAGGAGGGGCTTTGGAGCTGGGAAGGTAGACCAGACTCAGGTTCAGGTTCAAGAGAGAAACCAAGGCTATGAGCCCAAGAGTAGAGTGCCTGGCCCAGGGCGGGGCACGGAAGACACTCTGGATCAAGGCAGCAGGTGTCGCCCTCAGCTGGGGGGTCCGCAGGGGCCTTTTATTTTTTCTACTTTTTTAGTGAATAATAATTGACATACAATATGGTATTAGTTTCGGGTGTATAACATAGTGATTCCATATTTATGTATATTAGAAAATGGTCGTCACAATAAGTCTAATCACCACCTGTCACCATACAAAGTTGTTACAATATTATCGATTATATTCCCTACCCTGTACATCACACCCCCTGACTTGTTTATTTTATGATTGGAAGATTGTACCTCTTAATCCCCTTTATCTATTATGCCCACCGCCTCTGGCAACCATCAGTTTGTTCTCTGTGTCTTCAAGAGTCTATTTCTGTGCTGTTGGTTTGTTTGGTTTTTTGGATTCCACATACGAGTGAAGTCATATGGAGCTTGTCCTTCTCTGCCTTGTTTCACTTAGCGTAACATTCTTGCACATTCTTGCAAATGGCAAGATTTCATTCTTTTCAATAGCTAAGTAATAGTCTATCATATATATATATATATATCCATGGACACTTGGGCTGCTACCATGTCTTGGTTATTATAAATAATACTGTCGTGAACATAGAGGTGCTTGTATCTTTTCGAATTAGTGTTTTCATTTTCTTCAGATAAAAACCTAGATAGAGAATTGCTGGATCATATGGTAGTTCTATTTTTAATTTTTTGAGGAACCTCCATAGTCTAAAGTCATCAAAACAGTAGGGTACCAGCACAAAAGCAGACACATAGATCAACAGAACAGAACAGAGAGTCCAGAATGAAACCCATGTTTACATGATTAATCTACAACAAAGGAGGCAAGAATGTGCAATGGAGAAAGGACTGTCTCTTCAATAAATGGTGTTGGGACAACTGGATGGCCACATGCACCAGAATGAAACTGCACCACTCTCTTACACCATACACAAAAATTAACTCAAAATGGATTAAAGATATAAGTACAAGACTTGAAACCATAAAACTCCTGGAAGAAAACAAGCAGTAGGCTCTTTGACATTGGTCGCGGGGCTATTTTTTTTTTTTTTTTGGACCAATCTCCTCAGGCAAGGACAACAAAAGCAAAAAATAAACAAGTGGGCCTGCATCAAACTAAAAAGCTTTCGCACAGCAAAGGAAACTATCAACAAACGAAAAAGCAACCCACTGGATGGGAGAAGATATTCGCAAATGACATACCCAATAAGGCGTTAATATGCAAAATATATAAAGAACCCATAAACTCGATAACAAAAAACCAAACAATCCAGTTTAAAAATGGGCAGAGGACCCGGATAGACATTTTTCCAAAGAAGACGTCCAGATGGCCAACAGGCACATGAAAAAATGCTCAACACCGCTCATCAGGAAAATGCAAATCAAAACCACAATGAGACATCACCTCACACCTGTCAGAATGGCGAGAATCGAAAAGACAAGAAACAACAATTATTTGCCCAGAATGTGGGGAAAAGGGAGCCCTCGTGCAGTGTTGGTGGGAATGTAAATTGGTGCAGCCTCTGTGGAACAGTCTTCCAGGACCTTCTAGACAGGGAAGTCCTGCATGTAAAGAGGGTTGTTATTCCTGCAACTCTCATTCACTCCGGGTATCTTTTCCAGAATCCCACATGAGGGTCCCTGACTGTCCCTCTCCTAACCCCCCTGACGTCTCGTGCATCTGACAGGTTTTGAAGAAGTGGGTCTGGCCTGAACTCCATCTACGGAAATGGATTCTCTGTGCGCATGGACGCTGCCCACTTACCTTGAGAATCTCCCAGAAAGCATTATTCTCCTCCACCTGGTTAATGGCGAGGCACCTGCATCCCAGCCTTCTTCCCTTCTGCTTTTATGAACAATTAGTGGCAAGAAGCTCCTTGCCAGCTCTTTGCAAAACACAGCACTTTCTTTCAAGCATGCTGTGTTAATGTCAGAATTTCTTCTCTACTAGCTGATAACCTTTTCTTCTTGCTTTTCTTTTAAATGACTATTTCGCATTCATTCTTGTGGAAGATCTGTGAAGAGAGATGAATCTAGAAAAGTCATGAACTCTTGAGAAGATACGGCTCTTTAAAATGTATTTATTTGCAGCATAAGTGAGTAGATAAGCCATGGGGTCATTACAGGGCAGCTTGAATTATTCTGCCTTGAATGAATTGTAGGTCTGGCTGCGAGTACCTGCCCCTGCCTGGCGCTCGAGCTTCTGTTTCAACCTGCGATACTCAAGGAAATGGGGTGGCTTGGGCTGGGTCTATCAGCCCTGCCTTGACCCTGTGAGGTAGTTAGGAAGACTCTCACCTGCACAGGTGGGAGGCTGATGGAGGCCTCAGTTCTGGCAGCTTCTCCCTAATTCCCACCCACTTAAACACAGACCTGAGAGGCCCAAAAGGGCTGCAGTGGGCTTCACCCCCGGGGCACAGGGGGAGTTTATGAAAAATATGCACTGCATTAATGAAGAAACAAAGAAAAATGGCCAAGAACAGTGCTTACTTTGTCATTCGGTTTGCACCAGAAATATCGTGGACACCCAAGGAATGAAGAAGAAACTGTCCTAAGAGCATTGATCAAGTGAACATTTCTTCTGTGCCTATTGAGATTCTGGCTACTGACTGCTCCGTGGGTGTCACCTCCCCCACCTCAGGAATGCAAGTCAGAGAGGGACAGGGATTCACCCAAGGTCACACAGCCAGGCAGGGTGGAGCTGAGTGCAAACCCCGCTTGCCTGGCTCTACCTCCATGCTTTTCCTCCCACCTCCCAGGGTAGGCTTGCTGTTATTATCTTAACCGTAAGGCCATCCGTTCATTCATTCATCCATGCATTCGTTCCCTCCACGAACACACACTGGCACCTCTTCTGCTGCCAGATGCTGAGGACATGGAAAATCAGCCTTGTCTTCTGACCTGGAGATGTTCATGGTGCCGTGAGGGCAACGGACCAGGGGACCGGTAATGAGGGGCCTTGGGCAGAGACGGAAATAGCCTCAGCCAGAAGGGCTTCGCAGAGAAGGGGATGTTGGGGCTGGGTCTTGAGGAGTAAGAGTGAGCCAGACGAACAGGGTGGGAGAGGCATCCAGGCAGAGAGAGGAGGAGGTGCAGAAGCAGGGGCAGGCCCACCTGCCCAGTGTGTGCCTGGCTAATGTCTGTGCTTCTGCACAGCTGGGGTTTGAACCATGACCTGAGGATACCGCAGAGCCAGGGAAGAGTTTCCGGGGGGGGGGGGTGGGAGGGTGCAGTCAATTGTGTGCTGCCGAGGATCGCTCTGGGGCAGAGTGGAGGGTCGGCTGGAGGGGACGGACTTGCAGGCAGAGAGGTCGTCGGTGCACAGAGCCACGAGGGGGGCTCAGGCAGAGGACCAGGGAGGGGCTGGTGGTCAGAATGAGCCCCAGGTCAGCTCAGGAGAGGCAGCCGGGTCAGTGGGCTTGACGTGGAAATGTCTGAGCTGCAGGATAAGGCTTCTCCAAAACTCCCAACTTAGTTGAGGCTCTTCCCAGACCTGTAGAGCGGCATTGAGAGGCAGGGCTCAGTGGCCATGGACTTGAAGAGCTGGGATGAAGGGAAGGTCAGCCAGGGCTTTGCCGCAAGGTAAGGAAGGAAAAATGTGAAGAAGCAATGTTCTGTCAACGAGAACCAGCCCAGGGAACACTGAAAGGACTAGAGAAGGCTCCTCCCACCAGGAAGTCAAAGGAGAAACACTTTCGTTTCCATGACACATTTCACATTTAGGAAACCGTGTGATTGTTTTTGCACTGGAAAGCCATGAATGGAAAATTCCACCTGCCGTTCCTCCTCCGGGCACTGAAGAATAGAGGAGGCTTCTGTCCCCAGTCTGCTGGTGCCTGAAATACTACCATCGGAGCTTCAGTCCTACGGCTTGAGGCTCTGTCCTTTGTTAAAATGCAAACTTCACAGAAGTCATGTCTTCAACACAGATTTATTTTCATTAACTCAATAAATATTTATTGACTTCTGGTCTCAGCCATGCAGCATCTAGAGGCTGGGAATAGAGAGATTAATTGATTTGCCCAGGTCCATACCTTCAAGGAACTGGCAAACTCTGTGTGTATGGGGGCTGGGGTGGAGGATAATAGGACCCTTGTCCTTGACCGTAATGGGGCAGTGCATGATGGTGGTGGGAGCCAGGTGCTGTGGGACCCCCCAGCACAGATGACCCAGTTCATCGTTGCAAAAGGTGGAGCTTGAGCTGCAATCTAACGGATGGAGGGCGGGTGGGGGTGATAGAGAACCCAGCGGGAGGGCACAGCCAGGGCAAATGAATGGGGTCATGAGCCAGTACGGTGGCGCGTACAGGGACTACGTGCCATTCAGCAGGCTTGGACATAAGGTAGGACATGGCACGTGGGACCGGAGTGGCAGGGAGGGCTTCTCATGGATTGGATGCTTCTCATGGATTGGATGTCTCTGTCCCAGCACTTTGCTGCCGCCTTCTCTTCCCCCTCACCTCCTCCCACCAAGCCCACAAGACCCTCCTTTGGGGAACTGCCCTGTGCCCCTCTCAGTCACGTGGTCTGAATGACCCACCCCCAGCTCTAGGGGCGGGCCCTGATGGATTAAAGTAGTCAGCCTACTCCCGTCCTGCTGGTACCCGATTGGTTCAGAAAAGGGCACGTGGCCCAGCTCAAGCCAATGAAAGGCCAGATGTTTGCCAGGGGATCTGGGAAAGGGATCCTCCCCTCTCCTTCAAGGAAACTCCCAGATACACTTGCATGCCTCGTCTGGCTCCGCGGAGGGAGGTGTTGGAGGCCAGGGGTGAGGGTGACATGGGAGGAGGGCAGAGAGGAGAGAATGTCAGAGAAATGGGTAGACCTACCCCTGCTGTTCTCAGCTGAGCCAGCAAATTCCCATTTGCTCAGCCCATTTGTTGTTACTTTCAAGTGGAAAGTTCCTCACTGGTGCAGGGCCTTTCTGGGGAGCAGCACTGGGCGGAGCTGGAAAAGGAGCGGCCAGCAGGTCCCTGGCCCTGGATGGGGCGGGGTTGGCCTGATACCTTTCCTGTGGATTCCACCTCCACGTACAGTTCTTATCACGAGGGAAGATCTTTCCCCAGGAAATGTCTCCTGACTGGTGTGTCACCTGGATGCAAGTCCTGGTCAGATAGCCTGGCATTAGGGGTCCTGCGTTCTATCCTAACCCAGCCCCCATCTGACTGTAAGGCCCAGCGGAATCATACACCCTTTCTGGGCCTCCATTGGTGATGCATCCACCAGTCCCCAGATTGAGCTCCCCCAGGGAAGGGGTGATGACCGCGCCAGCCCTGCAGCCCCAGAACCCAGGACAGGCTTGGCCCAGGGCAGGGGTCAGTGGGGCTGTTGACCAATCAATGCAGGAACTGTACCTTCCTGCACTAACCTCCCATGGTCAGGACCATGTGTGATGCTGACAGGGACCAGCAGCTGTTCCTCTGTCCACCCCAAGGGCCTCCTGGAGACCCCGGCCCCATGTTAGTGCAGCAGGAAGAGAGTTAGCAAGAAGAGATTTAGCACGCAGGCTGCCTGGCCAAGACCTCAGCTCACACGGGACAGTGCCGTTCGAGGCTCCCTGAGCCACAATTCTATACTGCAGGGTGAGAAAAATCACCTCAAAGCTCAGCCGTTTACTTTTTAGCTACTGCTGACCTGGGCAGCCAAGCTCTGGGACTCTCTGCTCAGTCTGCTTATGAGTGGGATTGGAGGAGGAAGTCATAATGAGGGCCCACGCCTGGGGACAAGACTCCAAGAGTGAGATAAATCAGTGGGGGCGAGCCTGAGTTTATGCCTTTAAAACGGCAGAGCCACTGGCCTGCGCTGTTCGTGGCGTGGGCTGCAGCAGAGTGTAGGACATGTGTCACTTCACAGGCTGGAGCAGAGAGGACAGGAGCAGGGAGACAGTGGGTCTGGACCATCTCAGACCTGTCTCCAGCCTCTCTAAGACCTGGGCTCCCCTCTTGAGGGCAGCGGGAAGCAGGCAGAATGCAGAGAGGGAGAGCCCTGGGTGGGGGAGAGTGGCCTCGGGAGGGTTCTAAGGTTAGGAAGAACCCTCATGAAATGTTCCATCACTCATTCCTTCATTTATTCACTCTCTCGTGTCCCCAGCAAGGGGGCTTCCAGATGCTGGTGAAGAAGCTGACAATAAACAGAGAATCCCACAAAAATATATAACGGCCCAATTGTATAAGGGTCTTGATGGAAAGCCATGATAGATGATTAAAACATGTTAAAGCAGGAGCGCCTGGGTGGCAGTCGGTCAGGTGTCCGACTCTTGGTTTTGGTTCAGGTCGTGAACTCAGGATTGTGGGATCAAGCCCCGCGTCGGGCTCTGTGCTCCTCGAGGAGTCTGCTTGGGATTCTCTCTCCCATAATCAACATTTATGTTACATGCATCTCAATCCTCACAATAACCCAGCAAGGCAGGGGCTATCTCAGGAAGCTGAGGCTCAGAGAAGTTTGGCAGCTTGCCCAAGGGCACCCAGCTTATATGTGGTGAAGTTGGGACCCCTGACATGCTAGGTCTGTTCCCAGACTCAGTGCTCCTAGGACTACACAGGAGTTCCCCCCCCCCCCCCCCACCACACCACCAGCCCTCGGAGAAGGCAAGACTGCGGTGAACTCAACCCAACTTCTTGACAGGACTGGACCTGGAGAGACTGACCAGGTTCTGAGAGTGAGGCCCTGTCTGGAGACGGATTTAGTGTCTAGAGAAATGGTCCCAATTCAACAGCCCCAAAGAATCAAGAGAAGACGGGCATGTTAGGGCGGGCTCTGCTTTCTAGCTGTGAGGAGTCCTACTGCTCACTCGGTGACCTGTCCCGTGGAGGTGGGAAAATCATAGAGCCCAGTCTCCAAGAAAAGGCTGTGGGCCTTCCAAAGCCCAATTGCAGAACCTCTTTCAAGGAAGAGAGACTCTGGGTGCATTTGTATCCTGCCTCCATCACTTACTAGCTATTTGATCACGGGCAAATGACTCAACGTCTCTGAGACTCTTTTCCCTCCGATGTGAAGAAGACTTACTCATAACCAAATATGGAGCCTGGCTCTTGGGCATAGCATCGTGGGTTTCCTTCCCCCTTTACTTTCAGCTAGACCCCATGGAGCCTGACTTCCTTTTTTTTTTTTTAATAAAGAATTTTTATTTATTTATGTGACAGAGAGACAGCCAGTGAGAGAGGGAACACAAGCAGGGGGAGTGGGAGACGAAGAAGCTGGCTCCTAGCCGAGGAGCCCGATGTGGGACTCGATCCCGGAACGCCAGGATCATGCCCTGAGCCGAAGGCAGACGCTTAACGACTGTGCTACCCAGGCGCCCCAGAGCCTGATTTTCTGTTCTCTGCCCCTCCACTGAGGCATTCTAGAAGCCCCTCCCCATGGCAAGTCAAAGCAGTGAACTGAATCGACTGAGATAAAACTCGCTGGAGAGCAGTGAGGTTTCCCACGGTGATGAACGTGTAGCTGGTTGTCCTGGGGACCTGCATCGATGCTCTCGGAGACAAGACAGGCTCACTCCCGGTGTGGGCCATGGGGACCCAAATGGCCTTCTCAGTTTGGGCTAACGTGGGGCTGGGGAGATAGGAGTAGGAGAAGTCAAGAAGGGGACAGACTGAGGGTGATTTGCTGAGTGTTGGGTCCACAGCATCAAGGCTGGGCAGCCTTTCATTCCAGCTCCAGCCCCATCTTAAAGAGGGGGACGCTGACATTAGCAGGGGGAGGGGACTCACCCTGGCCACACTCCGCACTGGGGCAGAGCTGACATCAGCAGCTGAGGGGCTCCCCTGCCCACTGCACCCTCCTAGGGGGGCAGCCACATCCCCGCTGGCGGTAACAAGCTCCCGTCTCTGAGCGCTTCCAGGCGCCTGGCCTTGCGCTAGAAGCTCTTCGAGCATTTGTTAACGTGCTCCTCCACGGACCCTCTGGGAGGACTGTGCACTCTCACCAGGTGACACGTGGAGACCAGGGGATGTTGGAGGCGGGATGTGCGTGGCAGGTAGATGCAGCGGAGTCGTACGCAGAGAAGGGGTGCTGGAGAAGAAACTCACAACCCACCTGGTCCTCAGGCACCCCAGGGCAGGGACCAAGTCTGAACCTGCCAACAGTGAGACATCACAGACACCAGGGCCACAGTCAAGGGGACCAATCTCCCCCCACCCATCCCAGAGCAAGGAACCAGATTCTCCTGGGATGGGGCTCAGGGATCTGCATTTTGGAGAGCCTCACAGGTGATTCTGAAGCAGCCATCAGACTCCAGCTATCCTCTGGGACCAGGCGCCAGAGCCCAGCTTAGAAAGTCTGGGATGTCAGACACTATAGAGAAAAGTAACAATAACAGCAATGTATTGTACGTGCCAGGAGCTTAGCCTGTCCTCCCCTATGCCTCACAGTGACCCACCGTGAAGGGGACTCTTCCCATCCCATTTTCCAGATGAGGGAACTGAGGCTCAGAGAAGGAAGAACCCTGTCTGGGTCAACCAGCATCCCTCCTCCCATCTCTGCAGGACGCTGTGGAGACACAGAGAGAGGGAGGGGTTTCCCATGAAGAGAACTCAGGAACTGGCCTTTGTCTCCTCTTCACCCAGATCACCTAGGAGAGATTTTTACCTGAAAAGGCAGCTTTCTGTCACGTTGGCATGAGCAGGGCACAGCGTTAGGAGGGAGTGGGATGCGTGTGTGGGAAATTCTACTACCCCAGCCAGTGTAAGCTGCCTGGGATGGAAACGATACACTCAGAGGAGGTGCCCAGAGGCCCAGGAAGCTGTCCCGCCCGCCTCCCTGTCCAGGGGAGCCCGGAGCCCCTCTCCCATGCTGAGATCATCTCTACCTCCTTCTCTGCTCATTCCATTCATCTCAGCTAATCATTAGAAGGTTCAGCTCCTTTGATAATCTCTCTTCAGCAAAAAAGTGGGCATGGGGCCAGGGAAGAGCCCTAGAACACAGGAGCCCCAGCCCAGACCGGGGGCCCACACTGTGTGCTGGGTGCTCGGTGGCTCTGTCTCTCCAGGGCTCGGTTTCATTATCTGCAAAACAAACTGCAAAGACTTGGGGGAAATCTTCAGGGGAGACAGGGCATTGGAAAGGCTCAGTATGGCCTCTGGCACACAAGCCCCCTTCCTCCAACTCCAGGGGACTGCATGGATCTTTATGCCCAGTCTGGGGAGTGGTGATGAATGGGGAGTGGGGTAGGGTTGTTTGAGCAGTGGGGTGCATGTGTGTGTGCTGCCCCGTATGCACGCTGTGTGTACCTCTGTTTTGAGATCTGAGGGCCAGGCTGAGAGGAAAGGGGTGCAGGGTGTGTGGGGGGGTAAAGTGGGGAAGTGAATCAAGGGCGCGCTCAGAGGAGCCTGGGGCTTGTGCGACCCTGCGGACCCTTGGCACAAGGCGTTCATAATTGTTTTCGTGTGAAATAAGGGCATTTTTTTCCTGACCTCGGAGTAAAGTGGACACCCTAGAAGTTGTCTGGGGCCTGTGCTCTGACTGCTGGCCTTGCCGGGATGTAACCCGGAGCCATGGAACCGGGAGGGGCATCTTCCCAGAGAGCTGTCTTTACTCCAAGATCTGGGAAAATGCCCCTTATTTTATATTAAACATACCATGGATAAGTCAGGACAAAATGTGCAGTTCTGAAATCTAATTAAATTGGGAAATTCAAAGAACAAGGATGCCAGCAGCTAGTTGCTTCGGCCTCTGCCATCAGACACCCTGGGGACCCAAAAACCCTCCCCCCACCTGAGGGGTACCCCAGGGCATTATTTTGAATCCCTGCTTTTCAGGAAATGGAGTCTCAGAAAAAAAGAGCAGGGCCGTGATTTGCTCTCATGGGGGTTTAAGAAAACTGTCTCTGCAAAGGGACTGGAGATGGGGACACTAGAGGCCTGAGGGGAAGCTGTTGCGATAACACAGGTGAGGGAGAAGCGGGTCCAGGAGCAGGAGGGGGCTGAGGGGACAGAGGAGAAGAGGGGAGGGAAAGATACCCTGCAGAACAGCCCCTACATCGAGGGATGGGGGAGGACAGGGGTGGGGGAGGGTGGAGTCCAGGCTGCGTGGGGGTTTAGCCCTGAGTGTCATCTGTGGGCGGGGCAGCCAAGTTCAGAATCTCAGGAAGTATCTATTCCGCAGAGAGGGGAGGATGGCAGAGGCTGTAGAGCCCTAGCTACTGTGAGCCACCCATCTTTTCTCCAGCTAGGACAGATGGCACTGATAAATAGAAGGGCAGACCCTCTCCAGTTCATTCTGCGAGGCCAGTACTACCCTGAACCGAAAGCAGACAGGCAGTAAACTACATGACCCCACATGGTCAGTGCCCGTCACCGCCCTCGTGGACACACCCATCGTGTTTGCACATGACAGTCATTTACTCATGCTTGACATTGACATTTCTTCCAGATTGCTCTGCTGACACAAACTTCTGCCCTTGACTTATTGTTACCATAATTATTGTAATCACCGCTCATCAGTGAACCCCTGACCTTACTCTCCACTCTCCTTGCTGTTAGACACAAATAATTCCTGCTCTCATTAACGTGGTAACAAGCAGACAAATGCAACCTGTTATACCTTTGTGGTCTGGGGATCTAGCCTTCCGCAGCTCCCCGCACACCCACCTCCTGTCCTCCTGTCCCCAGAGTCCAGTCCCCAAGGCGGAGAAGCCGAAGGGCCCGGAAGGTGGGCTCTGTGGAGTTGCTGCCGCCTCCCTGGTTGCTGGGTCCTGAGCAGTCACCCTGGGCCAGGCGTGGTGCTGGGTGCCTTGCCAGCATCGGCATCACGAGATGCTCGCTGAAACCCAGAGTGATTTGACCAGAATCCTGCCAATACTGAGTGGGGAGCCAGCCCTTGCCTTCAGGTCTTCTTCGTTCCAGCGTTCAGTTTTTACCAACGTCTGGAGCTAGAAGTCCTCCTCCCTCTCCTGTACCTTCACCCTCCTCCCCAGCTCTTCACCCCACGGCCCAGCTCTGCCTAGGCTCCTTGGACAGGCAGCTGGAGATCTGAGATGCCACGTCACCTGCCGGGGCCGTGACAGGAATCTGGCTTCAGAGACACCCTGACCTTAGGGGGAGGGGGTTCCGGGGCCCCCAGGATCCACAGTCCCACCCTGGTTTGGGAACCACGTGCCCGGGGGAGGGGGGTTATCACACTGGCTTTCCCTTCGCTCCTAGATGCTCAGATGTGCACACGGGGCAACCCTGAGCATCACCTAGCTGCAGAGGCGTGAGCGATGGCAACGCTGTTTGCGGGGTAACTTTCACGGTTGTACCAAGGAGCAGCTTTGGGCCTCACGTGACCCTCAGGGCATCCTCAGAAGTAGAGCATTAGGCCCCTTGAACAGGGAAACAGGCTCAGAGAGATTTTTGAAGCCAAAGGACGCTAGAGATCCTTCCTCCTCTCACTTACAGATAAAGAAGCTGAAACCCAGAGAGCAGAGCCCAGTGAGCACATGGCAGAACCAGTCCCCGATCCCAGGGACCCTCGTTCCCAGCCTGCAGCCTACACAGAATGGCAGGCACGACCCGCAAGTCAGTCTGGGATGTTGGTGATTTTTTGTTTGGTTTTGTTTTTAGCTTCGGCACAGTTCCCAGTCTGCGAGCTCTTCTGAGAAGTTGGAGGGGGGGGGGCAGAACTGTCCGGATTCTGATCCAGGTCCGCCATGGCCTCAGGCTGTGTGACCTTGGGCAGCCCCTCCTTTGCCCCCACAGGCCGTGGTTTCCGGTCCGTGAAACCTCTCACAGAAGCAGGGAGCTGAGTTTGCGTCGCTGGCATCCTGGATGGGCCCTGAGCCTCCCGTTCCCCCAGGGCTTTCCAAGCTGGACATGATCGACACAACTGTTTGGCTTGACAGCGACTGCCTCACTTCCCCAGCCGTGAGTTTAATTCCTCCTGCTGGAAACTTGGCTCCACGCACTTGGGCCGAATAAGCTGATTTGTAGAAATTACCATTTCCTGAGTCGCTCACCTCGGAAGCAGCAGGTGGGTGCGCCGAGTGCTTCTGAATGAGCCCCAGAGTCCAGCTGGGACAAATCTATCCCTCCAAAGCGACATCTGCTGGAAGGTGGCATTGAATTATGTCACATGGTAAAAGCATTTCACTGGGTTCCGGTAAGCTCTCTTTAACTGGAGGCGGATCTCCCCTCGAGAGGCCCACTCTCCTGTCTGGGCACTTTTCCCGGCAGAAGGGGTCCTGGGAGCCCTCGGGGTTAGAGGGGACAGAATGGGGGAGGACGGTAGTGAGGGGCCTCAGAGTGAGGGCAGGGAGCAGGGACTGGCTGAGAGGGCCACGCCGATGGGATGACGGGCTTTGCCGGGCCTGTCACCCAGTGTAGACGCCCTGGAGATTGCTTGTTCTTCATGCATTCACTTCTTCACACACTCACTCAACAAACACTTGTTGGCCAGGCATGGGCCGAGGACTGTGCCAGATGAAGGGCCCTCCCCCAACTTATGCTCTCTCTTCCTCTCTCTAAAATAAATAAATAAATCTTTTTAAAAAGAAAAAAAAAAGGGAAAAAGGGGCACCTGGGTGGCTCAGGGAGTGGAGCAACTGACTCTTGCTTTCAGCTCAGGTCATGATCTCAGGGTCCTGGGATCCGTCCGGCGTCAGGCTCCGTGCTCGGTGGGGAGTCTGCTTGAGATTCTCTCCCTCTACCCCTCCCCCCACTTGTGTGCGCACACACATGCACTCTCTCTCTCTCTTTCTCTCTCTCAAATAAATAAATAAATAAATAAATCTTTTTTAAAAATCTTAAAATTTATATGGACCTACAAAAGATCCCAAATAGCAAAAGCCATCTCGAGGAAGAACAAAGCTGGAGGCATCACACTTCCTGTCCGAACTACACCACAGAGCCATCCTAATCCAAGCAGCCAGACGCTGGCGGGAAAGGTACACAGGCCAATGGAACAGAAGTGAGAGCCCAGGAATAAACCCATGCATCTGTGGTCAGTTAGCATTTGACAAAGGAGCCGAGAATACTCACCGAGGAAGGGACAGGCTCTTGAGGAACGCTGCGGGGAAAGCTAGCTATTCACATGCAAAATAATAAAATGAGCCCCTACCTTACACCACTCACAAAAATTAGACATAAGACTTAGATGTCAGACCTGAAACCATAAAACTCCTGAAAGAAAATAGAAGGGAAAAGCTCCTTGACATGGATCTTGGACAAAAAAAAAAAAAAATCATTGCCAATGATTTTCTTGGCTACGATGCCAAAAGCACAAGCAACAAAAGCAAAAATCAAGTGGGACTGCATCAAACTAAAAAGTTTCTGCACAGCAAACGAAGCAAAGAAGGATATGCAAAGGCAACCTGCAGAAAAGGAGAAAATCCGTGTAAAATGTATCACCGATAAGGTGTTAACATCCAAAACATAGACAAGGAATTCAAACAACTCAACAGCAAAAGAACAAATGATCTGATTAAAAGTAGAGCATCTGAATAGACATTTTTCTCAAAGAAGACATCCAGGTGGCCAGCGGGCGCATGCAATGCGCTCAACATCGTTCATCACCAGGGAAATGCAAGTCGAAACCCCAATGAGAGATCACCTCACACCTGTCAGAATGGCTAGCGTCAAAAAGACAAGACATAACAAGTGTTGGTGAGAATGCGGAGGAAAGGGAATCTTTGCGAGCCGTTGGTGGGGATGTGAATTGGTTCAGCCACTGGGGAAAGCAGGATGGAGTTTGCTCAAAAAAACAAAGGGGCGCCTGGGTGGCACAGCGGTTAAGCGTCTGCCTTCGGCTCAGGGCGTGATCCCGGCGTTATGGGATCCAGCCCCACATCAGGCTCCTCCTCTAGGAGCCTGCTTCTTCCTCTCCCACTCCCCCTGCTTGTGTTCCCTCTCTCGCTGGCTGTCTCTATCTCTGTCGAATAAATAAATAAAATCTTTAAAAAAAAATAAAGATCGAACTAGCACGTGATCCAGCAATTCTCCTCCTTAGGTATGAATCTGCAGGAAACAAAAGCACTATCCCAAAGAGAGAGCTGTACCCCCGTGTTCTCTGCGGCATTATTGACAAGAGCTGAGACATGGGCGGGGGGGGGGGCGGAATCCTGTGTCCATCAACAGATAAACAGAGAAGGAAAATATATATACAGTGAAATACTATTCAGCTATCAAAAGAAGGGAATCCAGCCATTTGTGACAACACGGGAGGACCTGGAGGGCGTCCTGCTGAAGGCAATAAGTCAGACCGAGAAAGACAAATGCCACGTAATCTCACTTCCATATGGAATCTCAAACAGCTGACCGCATAGGAACGGAGAGGAGGTTGGTGGCTGCCAGGGCTGCGGGGTGGAGGGAAGGTTGAGGAAAGGGGGCAAACTTGCAGTCATAAGGTGAGTAACTTCTGAGGACCGAACGTACAGCGTCGTGACTATACTTACCTGCACTGTAGTATATAATTGAAAGTTATTAAGAGGAGGGGGGACTGGGAGGCTCAGTCCATGAAGTGTCTGCCTTCGGCTCAGGTCATGATCCCAGGGTCCTGGGATCGAGTCCCACATCGGTTTCCCTGCTCAGTGGGGATCTTGCTTCTCGCTCTGCCTGCCACTCCCCCTGCTTGTGCTCTCTCTCTCTGAGACAAATAAATAAATAAAATCTTACAAAAAAAAAAAGTAAGTAAGAGGTTAGATCATGTTCTCATCATAACACCAAAAAAATGGGCCTTATTTGAGGTGGCGGATGTGTTAACTAATCTTCCGCTGGTCATCGTCTTACAATATTTCCATGTATCGGATCATTACCTTGTACGCCTTACACCTGCACAATGTTAGACGTCAATTATATCTCAATAAAGCTGGAAAAAGTGTTAAGTATGGGCTTGGGAGCAAGATAGACCTGATTGACTTTTGAGTGCTGGCTCCGCACCTGTCATTCACTCAACAAATAGTCACTGAGTGCCCGGCATGCAAGGCACTGTCTCAGCGCAGGGGACCCAGGGCGACCAGATGCACATGAACCCCCCCCCCCCGCTGCCGCCCTCTCACAGGCTTGCGGGGGAGGCAGGGAACAACCCGCCAATGAAGAGCCAGCTAGTCACCCACGGTGAGAAGGCCACACGGGGCTTACTCGGGGCAGGGCCCTGAGAGTGACAGGGACAGTGGGACAGGAGGCCACCTCAGTGCATTCAGGGAGGGCCTCTCAAGGACGCGCCGTCTGCTCAAGGCCACACAGGGCTCCTGGCCCACTTGTCACCACAGCCCAATTCACCTGCCGAGCCTCAGTGAGCCTTTGAGACTCCACTCCCCAGTGGGGTTCATGAGGTCAAGTCCACCGGTTCCTCCCCCACATTCTGGCCCCGAGTATAGAAACATTATGGGGTTTCTGTAGGGCTCCCCAGCTTCCTCTCCTGATCACTTAAAATAAAAAACTTCATTGCTTTCAAGTAGCTCATTCTTGCTGCAAAAAAAATAACACCAAAAGATAGAGAATCTAAAATCCAAGTAACACTGTTAACACGTCAGGAAGACTCTGCCTGGCCCTCGCCATCACCACTTCCCACCCCCGATTCACTTCCACCCGCTCTGTCCTGTCGGCGCCGGGAGGAGGCCGGCCTGGACGGACTGTAGTGGGGGCTTTCTTGTCCTTGGACCAGTGGGAGTCCCCCCTGGGAGTCCAGACGGTGGGAGGAGAGGGAGGTCAGGGTCTCTCTTCCCTGCTCTCAACCCGCAGACTGCACCCTCCCTGAGACTCCTGCTCCTGGGGCGGCCCCTTCCACAGCTCCTGCTTCCACCACGGGGCTCCGGGAACATTGATCACCGTCCCCGTCCCGTCGGCTGCAGGTACTCATGACTGCCTGGTGCCTCTGCCCTGGGGGTGCCTCGCCTCCTTGTCTGCTCCCTTAACTCCGCTGTCACCCCCACAAGCAGCCCCTGCATCACAGCCTTTGTGTCTGAACCACACAGGGTGAATGTGCTTCCTGCCGGGGCCCTGACTGTTATATCAGCCCTCCCCGTAAATATCCATCACCGTGACTTACTCAAATGAGAGCTCGCTGCGCCTCTGTCCATGGTAATAAATATTACCACTCACTCTTGCTTTTAGTGACATTTAAATATGTTGACCCACGTAACATACTCATAACAGAGCCTGGCCCGTGAGAGAGCTTAGTGAGTGTCAGCCATATGGATCTCCCGGGGAGCGCTAAGGGACACTGTCAATGTCCCCAGGACCGCCACTGTGGAGCGAGAAGTGATTCCCCAGGAGAAACCAAGGTACTGTTGCCATAAGAGGAGTGGATGTTGCAAACTGAAACAACCAATGTCATTAGAGGAGGGGATAGCTTTGTTGGGTTTTGAAGGATGAATAGGAGTTCATGAGACAGACAAGGGGTGGGCATTACAGGCAAAAGGAAGGAGTCAAAGAGCCTCTGCACAGATAACTCAGAATAAACTGTTCAGTATCATCCTTAGGACAAGCCTGTGAGATGAGTGGGTTTATTACCATATGTTGCCTTTGGGGAAACTGGGGCTCAGGGAGATGAAGCTTCTTGTCCTGGAGTCATACAGTAAATGGCCAAGCCAGGATTTGAAGCCCAGTCTGTGTACCCCTCAAGCCTGTGCTTGCTCTTTCTCCTGTCCCATATGCCTCTGCCATTGTCACCAGTGGGACTGATGACTGTCAGGTCCATGTGATGGACTTGGGCCCGGCTGTGACGTGGCCATGTGTTCCCAGAGCCTGATCAGTGGGTGGCAGTGCCCACACACCCCACGGTGTAACTAGATAATTCAACATCCTGCCACAGACTATTACGCCGCTCCCTGCGTGTGGGGACTGAGCCCAGATCCCCAAGTCTCATATTCTGTAGCAGAGGCCAAGGAGAGGGATGAGAGGGACCTGGGCACTCAAGCAGGACAGGATCTGGTGGGAATTGGGACCTGGGTCTTTTCCTGCTGCAGGGCCAGGCCAAGTCCCCACCTACCCCCAGGTGGCCCTTCTCTCACTCTACCCCTCCCCCCGCTCACCCACCCTCTGTCTGGATCCCTGGGACCTCAGGAAAGGGCATCATGGCTGCCTCCTCGCAAGTGGCCTGACAGGGCCTGGACCAGAACCAGCAGTGAATGGATGAAGAAAGAAAGAATGAATGGGTACACTCTCCAAGGCCCTGCCCTCTGGGTTCTCTGCAGGCCCTGGACATCCTGGACCCTGAAGGGCAGTGACCGGGGCAGGGACCAGGCCAGTTCCTGAAAAAGGTACCCCCAAGAAGTATGGGCTAACTTGGCTGCCAGCCTGGACACTGCTTGGGCTCCACCTACAACAGGAACTATCCCAACTCCTGTTCCTCATTCTCACCCATCAGATGTTTCCTGAGCACCTCCTTGGCACCAGGCCCTGGGAAAGCACTAAGTGCTGGCCCCATCAGACCCCTGCCCCTGCCAAGAAGCTCTCAGCCAGTGAGGGAGACCATCACAGCCCCAGACTCCTGGAATCAGGGAGCTACAGGCCACAGCAGGACACCCCGTGACTGCTACTGGGCTTCAGGTAGTTTAAGTGGTTCATGATTCAGGGGGTGGGGGAGTTTACTGCTTCCATCTGGCAGATGGGGGAACTGAGGCTCAGGCCTCTTGACACCAAACTCCATGGCTTTGCTCCCAAATCTGTTCCCATTTGGGTTCCGGACTCATCAACTGTACTGACAGCCAAGCTGGCTCCAGGCCACAGGGGATGACGGGGGTGCCGGCCAGGCGCTCCCAGTCAGGCGGGACATAAACCCGCCTTTCGGCCGCACGGCCCAGGTCAGACAGGGAGACATGATTGAACAGAAGCACAGAAGCCAGCAGGCCCCAGGGGACTAGTCTGGAGCCCCAGGAGGGCAGGGCCCTCTCCGTCTTCCCCTCCCCGGCAGAAGCTCAGTTTCCACTGAATGGTTGGATGGAGAGATTAATCAATTCTGACCTGAGCCAAGGGGAAGAGACCACAAGGAAGCCAAGCACCTTAGTGACAGTGGCCCCCACCTCATCATGTGACCTTGGACAAGCCCCTTGCCCTCCCTGGGCCTTAGTTGTCCCATCTGTAGAACAGATCTGTTGGTTCTGAAGGATCAGACCACGCACCCTACTGAGCTTCCTGCATCCGAGGCAGGAGGAGCAGCTGAGAGACCCCAGCTGTTTCCACGAGCCCCGGCACCTCCCAGAGGTGGGGGAGGGGGTGTGTGCCTGCCCCCTGTGGTGGGACTGGGGTGGAGCTCAGACAAGGGAGCACGACGTGAGCAGCTCGACATCCGCGTACGGCCAGGCTGAGAGGTTGTCAGCGCAGATAGGATCCCCCCACACCAGCTGGAACAAACGGGCCATTCTGACCCTTCACAAGAAGTTTGGTCAGGATGTACTGACCTCTCGGTCCGTCTGGGAGGGGATGCAAAGGAACCGTGGCTCCAAATGCCTGCCAGTCTGTCTCTGCTCGCCGGCAGCCACGTGGTTGCTCACACTGTTCCTCTCTCCAGCAACGCCTTCCATTTCCTTCCCAGGTAAGGGGTGCGAAGAACAGGGACCACAGAGGTGAGTGGAAACCAATCCTGGGCTCGGAACAGACACATCTCTTTACTGTGCTTCCCTTCATCTGTGATGAGAGTTGGGGTGGCTCTTTCTTCCCTCTTACTGCTGGAATTCATCATGGGGCGGGCCAGGAAGGCAGAGGGGAAGGAGTCATTATCACTGGCAGCTGCAAGCTTGCATCGCCCCTGTCTGGGAGTCTGGGACTCCTCAGGGAAGAAAGTGCTGCTCCCTCCCAGTAGCCAGATAGCTAAGCCCAGGCAAGAGTCCCCATTGGCCTAATTTGGGTACCGGGCCCATTCCTTGGACCAGTTACTGTTTGCAGGATTGGTCTGGCCAGACCTTTAACCTTATCTCTAAGGAGAGGAGGTGGGTGAGGGGCTTCGATTAGGAAGCCTGGGGGATACAGGAGGCTTAGTTCCCTAAAGGAAGGGGAGAGGTTGCTATACCTAGACAGGGGAGGGGTGACCAGGGGACAAGGAATACAATGGATAGTATCAATCCTGTTTTACAAAGGAGGAAAGTGAGTCTTAAAGAGTCTAAGTGACTCCACTAGATTAGTGGGTGGCAGGAAGGGAACTCCAGAACCACTTCACTGCTCACTGCTACCCTACAGGGCTTCCCAGGGACCCCAGCTTCCGCCACATCTCCAGCACCCCCCAAATCTCGGCTCCAAAAGGTTTAAACTCATAATTCCAGCCCAAACAAGACAATTCCCAAAGCTCAGACACGCAAGCCCCTGGAAGGCCCTGGAGCTTACAGATCTAATCTTCAGGAAGGATCCGATTTGAAGTCCCCACCCCCCTCCCCCACCACCACAGCGCACAGAGCACACGGCCGGTGGCAATGTCTTGTCCGCTGAGCAGTGCTGAGAATGAGTGCAGCCAAGGGAGTAGAGACCGCTTGGTGTTGCCAGGGTGACATTAGCAGGGGGGGAGGTGCCTGAAGTGTGAGCTGTCAATGTTTGAGCACGTTCTCCAGAGAAGCACACAGCTCAGAACATTCCAGAGCCTCCCTGACCACTTCTTCCAGTTCCAACCTGCCCGTTTCAGTCAAGGGATGTCGCACTGTGCAGCCCAGCTGAACGTCAGTGCAAACCCCATTCGTTCTGTAAGTGAGGAAGCAGAGCCCCAAGAGGCCCGGCGCTCGGGCAAGGTCAGAGAGTGGGTTAGGGTGAAGCAAGAAGCACCAGGGAAGGGTGTGTTTGGTGCCAGACACTGTGATGGTACTTCCTCACACTTCACTTAATTCAGTCTTCAATCTGTGATGATTCCCATTTTATTCACGGGGAAACTGAGTCTCAGCAGGCCACTCTCTGTATCCCAAGGCTAGGAAGTGACAGAGCTGGTTTTGAGCGGGTTTGTCTGGTACAAAAGTCAAGTCCCACCGTGCTGGTCATTTGTCCAGTCGTCTATGATGTCTGCTTGGTGACCACCGTCCGTGTGATGCCGGACCCCGTGAGCTGCCTTTCCCTGCCTCCCCTGACCAATGGTTCCAGCTAGCTTTGGACGATGGGAAGTGCGGAGAAGCTGTTTCCTCCCTTTCTCTTCCCCTTTCAGCAGCAGCCTGTGGCTCCGGCAACAGCAGGGACTTGGGGATCTCAGCAGCCATGGTACCCGGTTCCGCCTAAGGAGCAGGTGTGGGGCTTGTCTCTGGGGTCTTCGGGCCTGGGCGGCAGGAAGCCCGAGTTACTAAGCCCTGGGTGCCCTTCCCTTCCCTTCCCGTCCTGCTCCATCACGACTGGGGTCTCTGTGGACCCGCCTCTCTGTGCGGGTTTGTTGGAGACCCTGTTTTCCTGAATGGACCTTAGGTTTGCCTGGGATGAAATGTCACTTGAAGGCATAGCTTTCGAGCAGGTGGCCGCTGCACTTGACATGAGTACTGGTGCCCAGGACAGGAAGTGTGGGCTTGACAGCCACGCTGACTGTTCCGGGGACAGTGCGGAAAGAAAATGACAAGCTTAGGACATTGAACTCTCAGATCAAAGTATCCTCAGGAAACAGAGATTTATGGGGGCCCTAAAGAAACGTTTTATGTTTTGTGGCCCCGGGGAAGAAAGAGCTGAAAATCAGGCCTGAAATTGAATCCAAGGTGCACTGCAGTCTAGCCCTTCAGATGGCAGAATTACAACACAAGTTGAATTTGACTCCCAGCCTTGCCAAATACCATATGTGAAATCAATACGGCATTGATCAAAAAAACAGAGGAGTCCTGAGAATTGGCACGAGAACTCAGAGGAATCTGAGAACCTTGAACCCCCAGGTCTCCCCAAGGCTTCTTCACCATCTCTGGCAGACCCCACTCCCCAACTTGAAGAAAGTCCCCTTCCCTGGCATGGAGACCCGGTAGCACACAAGCTGTGGGGGTGGGGAGTCCTACTGCGCTCTGCGTTTTCTACCCCACTTGCCTGTGTGATGTGTGCTGAACACAGATTGATCTTGGAGAACGACCGTGAATCGTTGTGAACTCACTCAGGGATGCTTCCAAATGCACCTGCTAGCCCAGATGTGGTATCTCCCCTAGAGGAGAAAGTCAACACAGCTCCCGGCACTGTGTGCGGCTATCGTTCTGGCAACCCCAAACGTTCACGGTTACTCAGCAGGGATAGCATGACATCTCTTCTGCTAGGACGTAATGTAGACTAGACGAACTCGACGTCAGCATGTCACACAGCATCGTGCTGACTCACCAGACGGATGACATCATGCAGACTGGACCTGCTGGCCAGGAAGCAGATGATAGCCTAGAAGCTTGAATAAGACATGCGCATACCAGCCGGTGGGAGCAAACCCCACCAAGTTCAGGGCTCTGACACCTAAGTGAAGCTTCTGGGGTCCGATACTGTGGGCATGTTTGAATATTGTCTCTGTGATGACGGACGATATGCTCCTTGCACTGCCTTTTCCACTAGGTAAGAGGAGCAACATTTGGGGGACTTCTCTGGATTGTGGAAGTAACATTCCCCTACCTATAATGTGCGCTGCTCCAAGTAGTTTTACTGATTCTGAGTAGAACTCAAGGCAGAAAAGCCTCTACAGAAAGTCTAGGCTGCTGTACCACCTCATGATCGAGCCTCGAATAATCCCCAAGGTGTCTACGACAGATCGGGGTGGGTACAGAACCTGGGACAGGTCCCAATAGCCCAGACCCTCGGGGAATTGGAGTACATCTCTGCACCCTTAAAAGATAGTCTCCATGTGGCATCGGCTGACCCTGAGACATTAGAGGCTCATCAGGAGGCAGGTGTTATCTGATCCACTAAGCCGTGGACACGCATAACGGTTGTTTGCCACCAGATGGAATTGGCGTCTACAAGGTCACACTCCAGTCGACCTCGCAGTCACAAGTAAGCTGCAAGGGCAGACGGCTCATGCCCTGCCAGCCTCTGCTCCTTCCCTGCTGCTGTTCCCTCCACTCACACCAGTGACCTCATGCGAGGCTCCTGATGACAAGTCAAAGGCGGGAAATTGATTGTTCAGATGACTCCACCTGGTACCCCGCCCCGTCCGGACTCTGGAAACATTTCAGCCCCACTCAGAAGTCTGTCCCTGAAAAACTACAAGGAGGGAAGTTCCTCCCCATGGTCGGAACTTGGAGCAGCACATCTGTATCCACTCTGCTTGGGCAGACAGATGGCCAGAGGTAGAGATCTACATTGGTTCAAGGGCAGCACCTAGCAGATTGGAGAGACGATAGGGACTGCGGGAAAAAACAGGATGGGAAATTGGGAGAAGTATAGATGTATTCAAATAGAGCTCAGCCACTGCCCTAAGGGACCTCCAGGCTCAACTGAGAATGCAGGACACATAGATTTGGCCAGACAATGCTCCAGGAGGATCGATGGTCAGGGAACACAGCTGACCTAACCCCCACCCTCCAGGAGCAGCATATGGTAAATGTCAGGTAGCAGCTGTATTTCCATATTCATGCGTGATCTCATTTAATCCTCACCTGTGATTCCTCCCCCAAGGAGCCAGGATGATGTCATGTTACAAACAAGACACTGAGGCTCAGGCAGGCTAAGTGGGCTGCCCAAGGGGCAGGGAGGATTTGTTCCCATAGATCCTGGGTCCTCAGCTTCTATGGCAAATGTGGGAAATGAGGTCTAGCTGCACATTTCCCAGGGCTGTGAGAATAGCCTTCACATGGATGCCTGGTGAACTTGACCCCTCATTGCCTCTCCAGGCATATGCAGTTGGTAGTGGAGGAGCCAGCGCTTGCCGGATGCTGCCTGGGAGCCAGGGGCTTTGTGATGCCGTCCTCCCCTCCCTCAGCACAGCCCAGCCAGTGGGCATCAGTACCTCCATCTTGCAGAAGAGAAAAGTGAGGCTCAGAGGATTAGAGGTCACACAGTAGCCGAGGGGCAGAGAAGGAGACAGAACTGTGAGCACTGGACCCTTCTCCCCCGGGCCACGTCACCCTCTGCACAAGGACACTACCAAGTCCCTTACGTGCCACCACCTGGGTTCGAATCTCAGGCCATGCCTCCAAGCCCTGTACCTGTCTGATTCCTGGCCCTGCCTATCGTGTTCCTGCTCCTGGCCTGTCACCCATGCCCTTGGCCACCTGCCCGTCGCTGGGCTGTTCGCTAGTCCTCAAATGCACCATTCCCTCACACCTGTCCTTTGCTCTTCCTTCAGCCTGGAATGCTCCCCAGCCCATCCCAACATCTCCACTGTCTCAGCTTCGCACTTTGTTCAAGTCTCTGCTCAAATGTGATGCCCCCTGAGAGCCCTCCCCTTGTCGCTCTGGCTTAAGCATGTCCCCTCCCTCCAGCCCAACATCTGAGCCCTTGTCCTGCTTTATCATTCTCTGGAGCCCTTACCATCCCGTGTGTATGTGCCCACTGTCTGGTTTTCACCCAACCTAAGACAGGGTGGGTCCCCCAGAAGCAGAACCTGAGAGAAGAGACAGGGGCAAATATTTATTTGGGCGGTGCAGACAGTTCTGGTAGGAGTGCAGGAAAGTGAGATGGGTAGAGAAGGGTGAGCCGTCAAAGCAGCTGCCACGGGGGGCAACTGGAATCAGTCCCACGGGGGAACCATGGCAGACAGTCCCACATAAGCCCCAAGAATCGGCCCGCCTGAAGGGCGTGGGAGCTGGGCATTTATACTCCAGCTCGAGACAGCTGTTGGCCAAGAGCTGCTCCCAGAGGTTGTCCGTTCCCTGGCACTTCTGGTCTGCCCACTCTTCGGGCAAAGTGACCATCGAGATCCTGGGAAGAGCCTTCCTTCCTGACAGTCCTGCCCCAGACTTTCTCGGGATCCTTAGCACAATCAGATCCATGGGACAAAGCCACAGGGGGCACCTGGGAGCTGGGTGGGAGACGCCAGGAGAACGAGGAGAGAGAGATGCTGGCAGGGGCCAAGCTGACACCTTCAAGGGGCTCGGAGGGTCACTCCTCTGGCAGTCAATGACAGCTCCCACTCTCCCCACCTGTCACCAGAAGGCCGCGTGAACCTGTGCAGGGCCCCCACCTGGAATCAAGGGAGTTGGAGGAAAGGACCCCTAGGGCACCCTCCCTCCCGTCATTCCCTGGCATCCGCCGTGGTCTCAGGCATGTTCGGAGCTCTCCTGGGAGCTGGTCTCTGGTGTCTGCCCAGACCCGGGGCTCCCACAGTGCAGGCCTGCGTCTCCCCATTTCTCTTCTGGCTAATGGCTCTGCAGCGTGGGCCTGATCCCACCTGCAGGGAGGCTGGCCTGACGCAGAGCCCACAAGGTCACAGGAGGCTGGGTCCCCTTCAGAATCATGACAACAGAGCTCCCAGGGCTACAAGGGTGTGTGTGTGACAGAGCAAGACAGCTCTGAAAGTCACGGCCACTGCACCCATTAGCTGATGGGAATCAAACGGTCATTCCCACGCACTCGTGGGGCCACATCCTCCCACCATCAGGGCCAGCTGACCCTCAGGACCACAGGCCCCTGCCCCTCCTGGTTCCGAGCTCTGCAGGTGACCATGCACAGAGGTGAGGTGAGCACCCAAACGTCACAGGGCCAGGTGGTGCCAAGGGGTGGACGAGCAGCCAGGGCTCCAGACCCCCGTCCTGGGAGCTCCCACTGGGCCTCCCCACCCCCACCCATCAGCTCTCATACTGTTCTGGACGCAGCCCCTCGTGGTCTCATCCCTCTTCTGTGGTGCCATGTCCATGTTTGATTAAACAACCACACGGGGGAGGAAACTGCAGTCCCCGAGAGAAGACGGGGCCAGCAGTCAAGGCACGCCCACCCTCCTACACTCCCGGTCAGCTCTCAGCCTCGACGCTGGGGAAATCTAAGTTTACGAAGTGTTCTTCCTACACTTCAAGAAATGTTGTCTATGAAAATCAAAGGGCATTTTTTTATACTTAACGCATAATAACTGGTCTTATAAATCTAAATTAGCCCTATAAATCTAAATTAAACACCCAGGTTTCAATGTATTTAGGACACTTAATTAAACTGCTAGCAATAACTACTACTAATCTGTTCCTCCAGCCGACCTTCATTTTCAAAGCACATATTTCTCCCCGCTGTGTGGGTGGAAGGAAGGAGTGATTTGCCAGCCGCTGCGCGCGCTGCCCATCTTTGCGGGGCCCTCCAGAGCTACCCGGGCCTCCTTGTGCCCAGTCTTCTCCAGCCTCTGGGCCACCTCCCTGCCCGTGCCCGGGGAGAAGGTGGCCAGAGCGGCCTGCAGAGGGAGGAGCCCTGGGAGAGAACTGAAGGCCTGGCTTTGTCACTGACATGCTCTGTGACCTTGGATGAGTTTCTGGCCCTCCCTGGGCCTTAGTTTCCCCTACTGCAAAGTAAGGGAAGGACTAGATTGTCACAGAGGGCCTTTCCACTCTGGAGAGGGAGTTGTGGGGTGAGGGAGGCTTGGTCCATGACTTATGTGCAGTGTGACATTGGGCAGGAGACTTAACCCCTTTGTGCCTCGGTTTCCTGATCCATACCCCGGGGTCCTCGCATGCCCAGAGCCTCCTCGGGGCCATGTGGTCACCGTCCTCCTGCTGGCCTGCACTGTTCTTGGCCCTGGGGATATAGCTCCTCATAGGGGAGACTCTTCAAGGCCACTCCTCCCCGCCAGCGCTGTCCTGCTCGCCCCTCCTGATGCATGGCCTTCCAGATGTCACTGGCATGACCTCACAGGGCCCGGTGCCCTCCATTGTGACCACGCTGTGGCAAGGGCCAAAGGGGGACACAGCAAAGGGCTCTATAGACCACAAGTCAGGACCGGGGTCTATACCCTCAGGCTCGAGTCCACTCGGTGCCTCTCTGCCAGGTCCCATCAGCAGCTCCCCCCCCCCCCAGCAGTGTGACCTGGGCACTGGGCCAGCCGACAGGGTGTGGAGGCACCCCTCTCATCCCCAGCTTCCCTGGTGCATTCGAGCCAGTGGCAGTGTGCCTGCCCCGCTCCAGGATCGGCCTGGCCTGGCTTGGCTGTGCAGCCTGACATTTATGTTCCTCCAAGGTCTGGCCCTGCTGCCTCTACGTCCACCTCTCCTCCACACCCACCTCCCACCGTACCCCCGCTGCAGCTCTTCTCGAATGCACACTTTGCAGAAAGAACAGACTCGTAAACCCCATGTTGGAAGAGATCTCAGGAGATCACTTACATCCCCCAACCCCTGCCATCAACCAGCCTGGAGGCAGCTCAGGGTTTGCTCTCCCCACTTTCCACAGACCCCCAACCAGCCCCCTCCCCGGGGCCGTGCAGTTCCTATTACACAACGAGATCCCCCATCAGGGCTGATGGATGCCACCGTGGGCCACACTCTGGGGACCCATGATCTAGAGGGGGAGAAGGACACATGGGTGCACCCTCAGCAAGGGGGAGGTTGACGCTTTCACAGAGGGCTCTGCCCTGGGATGGGGGCTCTTGGTTTGGCCCTTGGACCAAGAGTACTTTTCCTGATGGAAATGCTGTGGGGCCAGTGGAGGCCACACTGAGAAGACACAGCAGGTGCGTCAGCGAAGCTCAGGGTTAGGAGCGCAGGGGCCAGAGTGGAGCTGCCGAGGTGGCACCTGGTGGTCAGTGCTGGGTGACGCCTCATCTGTGGACCCCGACGGCTCCTCCCATGGGGTGCTGTGAGAATTTAGGGATTCTAAATCCCTAAGTGCCCACAGACTGCACTTTGGGGGTGCCCAGGGCCAGTGCTTGGTAAAATTAGTGACCCAGGGGACACAGCCCAGAGGCAGTAGGTAGGACGACAACAGGTGCAGGGATGGTACACGATCTGAGCACAGATGGGAGTGGCCCCAACCCTGGCTCTAGTCCCCCTTTCTGGGCCCCAATTTCCTATCTGTAAGTGGAGAGGTCAGACTCACCTTGCAGGGCTCCTGGGCATCTCAATGACAAACCGCCAAAGCACCAGAGCTCAGAGCAGGTGTCCACGTGACTGTCGTTGAGGGCCTGGAAGCAGGCAGAGCATGGGGTATGAAGGGTTAGGGAATTAGCAGCAAGAAGGCGATAACTGAGTTTCAGGAGTGAAGGAGGCCCCCGAGGGAGTGTGGAAGGAGAAGATGAAGGAAATGCAGCACCAAGGGGAACCCTGGAATCCCTAGCTGGATTCTGCCCATGGACTCCTCTGAAGTCAGAAATAGCAAGTGGACTATGGCTGCCACAGGAGAGTGAGCAGTTAGACACAGAGAAGAAGTTTCTTAGTATAAAGACAGAGTATAGTGTTAGGAAGGTAGGTGTGAAGTCCAGCTCCCCCTCTTATTCATCAATGACCCTGGGAAAGTGACTTGTACTCTCTAAGACTCAGTTTCCACATATGTAAAATGAGGACAACAGCTGTACCTGCCTCACCAGTTGTCAAGAGGGTGAAATGAGAGACAACCATGAAAAGCTCTGTGTTCAACATGAAGCAGGAGTTTCATATGAGTTAGATGATGGAGGTGGCGATGATAATTACAGTGATGATGATGATGGTGACCATGACAGTATGGTGGAGATGTTGGCAATGGTGATGGTGATAATGATAGTGGGGATGGTGGACATGATTATGGTGGTGCTGAGGATACTGATGAGAATAATGTAGATGATGATAGTGGAGATGATGATGGAAATGATGATAGAGAGGATGGTGGAGACGATAGTGGAGACAATGATGGAGATGATGATGGAGATGATGATGATGGGGATGATGGTGGAAATGATGATGAGGATGATGGAGATGATGGTGGGGATGATGATGGAGATGATGGTAGAGATGATGATGAAGATGACGGAGATGATGGTGGAGACAATGGTAGAGATGATGATGGGGATGATGGTGGGGGTGATGGAGATGATGGTGGAGAAGATAATGATGATGGTGATAATGATAGGAATGAGAGTAGCAGTGGTAAAGATGATGATGGTGATTGGTATGGACTGAATTGTGCTCCCCTCCAAAATTCATAGGTTGAAGCTCTAACCCCCTGTGTGACTGTATTTGGAGATAAGGCCTTTAAAGAGGTAATTAAGGTTAAATGAGTCATAAGGGTGGGGCCCTGATCCAATAGGACTGGTGTCCTTATAGAAGAGGAAGAGACACCAGAGGTGTGCCCACAGAGAAAAGGTCACGTGAGGACACAGAGAGAAGATGGGCACCGGCAACCCAAAGAGAGAGGCCTCAGGAGAAACCAAACTTACTGACACTTTGATCTTGGACTTCCAGCCTCCAGAACTGAGAGAAAATACACTTCTGTTGTTTAAGCTGCCTCCCCTGGGGTATTCTGTTGTGGCAGCCCCAGCAGACTGTAACTGAAGATAGGTCCCAGCGGCCAGGGTCTCCTCATTCCCTCCCCTTTTTTTGCAGGAGGTGCCGTCGGGGTCCATCTTCCCACCCTATCCTGCCCCAAGATTTGGGGGATAGACCTCAGTTTCCATCACTCTATCATCAGTATTTATTTAGTCAAAAATCCAGGCTGAGAGCTACAGTGGCTATGAATATTGAAAAGTAATGGAAGAGAAAGCACAGATTTGTTTCTAAAATTCCAAAATTTGGAGGTGGGGGGACGCCCAAAAGAGGATAAGAACAAGGCAGTGATGGGGATAATGATGATGATAATGATGGTGACAGTGACAAGGATGGTAACAAAAATAAGAAACACTGGTTGAATTGAACAGATTTAGCAGGGAGAAGAACACTGGTTAGGACATAACTTGTTCCCCCTAGGAAGGCAGATGAGGCTGTCAGGCTACAGATGCTGCGTCCTGCCCCCTACAGTCTGTATTGCTACCACACCACCTGCTCTGTCGGAGAGGATCCAGGAAGCCCCTGGCTTTTCTGAATTTCCTTGAGAAGGACTTGGAGGTTGGCTAATTACATCTCTGGGGACCAGCCATGCCCTTCCTCCCAGGGAAAGTCTGGGACAGAGACTGGGGAGATGCAGGTGGGCAGGGTACAGTTGCAGGTCAGGCTCAGACTCCCTGGCATAGTAATGGAAGACCACCGCCCTGCTCTGAGATCAGCTTGCTTCCCTAATCTACTTAACAGTGGGGATAATTAAACTCTATACCCCAACATAAGCCTATCTCCTGAGAGCATTTCCAGTTCCACTCCTGCTTGGATATGAGATGATTCCTGTCCTCAAGGTCAGAGGCAAGGATGCAAAAACTGGAAACTAATTGCCGGTTTTGAAGACTCACTGTAAGTCAATAAAAAAATAAAATAAAAAACACCCCCCAACAAATAAAAATAATTGACACTCTGTGTTATTTCTTCATTTCTTCTCTATTTAAAGGAAAAAGGCTGGATCCACAGAGCTGGGCAACCTCCTGGCTCTGGGCAGTGGAAGAGGAAGTGGAAGAAGGGAGCAGGTCCAGTGTATTGTCCTCCATGCTCTGACCCTGCCTCCTAGTGAGCACGGACGATCAGTATCCCACCTCTGACCAGTCAGGTCCACGCAGCTGCCTTCCCTGGGGAGCATGGAGGACACTCAGAAGGACACCAGAAGTGGGTCTGCTATGGGGTGAAAGTCAGAAGTCTTCTCCTTAACAAGAATAACGAGTCAGACGGTGATAGTTGCTATTGTAGTGGTTTAAACAAAGCACCAGAGGTGAAGAATGTTCATTTCATTTAGGAATCAAAGGAAATTTCATGGAAGCCCTACCTTTGACCTTAGCCTTAATCATGGGCTGGGATTTCAACGGACAGAGATGGGGTTCGGTATGGAGACAGGACAAGCAGAAATCAAGTTGAAGGCATAGTACAGGGCACAATTCAGGAACACCAAGGGACCTGATGTGTCTGCGGGAAGGGTGCAGTAGATGGGCCTGGATTAAGGAAAATGGGAGCCCAGAGGAATAGCAAGTGCTGGTGAGAGCAAAGACAGAACATCTGAATAAGGCAGAAGGACAGAAATCAACGCTCCAGGTCCATCAGACAGCCCAGGGCTAAAAGCAGCACGCATGTCCGGGAGAGAGGGGTGAGGGTAGGGTTCAGGGCGTATTATCTGAAGCACACAGCCTCCAATCACTAATAAGCTTTAGATGGTAGAATAAGAAAATGCTATTTTCTTTTAAATTGAAGTACAATTAACAAATAACATTATATTAGTGTCAGGTGCACAGCATTGATGTGATATGCAGCTACATTGCAAGATGATCCCCACAATAAGTCAGTTAACCTCCATCACTATACATAGCTATAGAATTTTTCTTCTTGTGATGAGAGCTTTTACAATCTACTCTCAGCCCCTCCAAATATGCAATACAGTATTATTAACTGTATCTCCATGCTGAGCCCTCATCCCAGGACTCATTTATTTTATGATTGGAAGTTTGTACCTTTTGACTCCACCCATTTCGCTCACCCTCCCACCCCCCACCTCTGGCAACCACCGATCTATTTCCTGTATCTATGAGCTCATGTGTTGTTTGTTTATGTTTTTTTAGATTTACTATATCAGGGATCATACAGTATCTGTCCTTCTCTGTCTGACTTATTTCACTTAGCATCATGCCATCAAGGTCCATCCATATTGCTGCAAATGGCAAGATTTCCTTCCTTCTTGATGGCTGAATAATATTTCATTATCTATTATTTGGTTGCATATATTATTCATTTAATTGCATGTAAAGTTATATTAGTATTATTATAGTATATATGATATATTGCAAATAAGATTAATTTAATTTTCTTGATCCGTTTATCCATCAGCAGACACTGAAGTTGTTTACGAATTTTGGTTATCATAAATACGGCTACACTAAACATGGTGAGCATGTATCTTTTCAAGTTAGTGTTTTCCTTTTCTTTGGATAAACACCCAGAAGTAGAATTGCTGGATCATATGGTAGTTCTTTTTTTTAATTTTTTGAGGAACCGCCATACTGTTTTCCAGAGTGGCTGCCCCCGTTTACATTCCCAGCGACAGAGCACGTGGGCTCCCTTTTCTCCACATCCTCACCAACACTTGTTGTGTTTTGTCTTTTTGGTAGTAGCCATTCTGACAGGTATGCGGCATTTTCGCATTGTGATTTTGATTCTCATTTCCCTGGTGATTAGTGATGTTGACCATCTTTTCATGTGTCTGTTGGCCACCTGTAGACCCTCTTTGGGAAAATGTCTATTCAGATCCTCTGCCCATTTTTAAATTGAATTGTTTGTTCTTTTGCTATTGAATTGTATGAGTTTTTTCCGATATTTTGGATATTAGCCCCTTATCAGATATACGATCTGCAAATATTTCCTCCCATTCCGTAGGCTGCCTTCTCATTTTGCTGATGGTTTCCTTTGCTGTGCAGAACCTTTGTAGTCCGATGCAATATCGCACTTATTTTTGCTTCTCTTGTCTTTGCTTTTGGAGTCAAATCCAAAAAAATCATCACCAAGACTGATGCCGAGGAGTTTACCACCTGTATTTTCTTCTGGGAATTTTATGGATTCAGGTCTTACGTTCAAGGCTTTAATTCATTTTGAATTAATTTTTTTCGTATAATGTAGGACAGTGGTCAAGTTTCATTCTTGTCCAGATGGCTGTCCAGTCAAAACCATACCCTTTTTCATGGCTTTCATGAGGTGTAACTGAGTTTATCAATTGCATGTGTGTATAGCACACAACTTGATGAGTCTTGACGTATGTTTGCACCCTGGAAACCATCACTACACTCAAGATAAGATCCATCTCCTCCAAAGTTTTCCTGTACCCCTTCCTCCCATCAGACTCCCCTTGTCCCCAGCAATCATTGATCTGCCTTCTGTCCCTATAGATCAGTTTTAATTTTCTAGAGTTTTATACAATGTAATCACACAGCATGTCCTCTTTTCGTCTGGCTTTTTTCCACTCGGCATCATTATTTGTTGCTGTTGTTGTTGTGTGTTGTTGTGTGTTGTAGTGTGCAATAGTTTATTCCTTTTTACTGCTGAGCAGTGTAGAAAGATAAACCACATTTTTTTTATCCATTCACCGAATATGTGGATATTTGAAGGGTTTCTGGTTGTTTGGGCTATTTTTAAAGAGTTGTTATGAATATTTGTGTGCATTATACTGATGCTTTCTTTTCTCTGGGGCAAATACCTGGTACTAGAAGGGATGGATCTTATTGTGGGTATGTGTGTGTTTAACTTTTCATATGCTTCCAAAATCCTCCAAAATCGTTGCATCATTTCACACTCCTAACAGCAGTGGATGAGAGATCCAGGAGTTACCCCTCTTCATCAGCCCTCGGTATGGACACTCATTTTAATCTTGGCCAGTCTAGTGGGTATGGAGTGCTAGATCTCTGTGGCTTCAATTTGCATTTCCCTGATGGCTAATGATGTTGAGCATTATTTCAATTGTTTATCTGGCATCCATATATCTTGCTTAAGGAAACATCCATTCAAAAAAAATAATAAACATTCATTCAAATCTTTTGCCCAGTTTTTAAAGGATTTTGTTTATTTATTTGAGAGAGAGGTTGAAAGAGAAAGAGAGAGCATGTAAGCGGGGAGGGTCAGAGGGACAAGCAAACTCCCCACTACGCAGGGAGCCCAACGCTGGGCTCCATCCCAGGACCCTGAGATCATGACCTGAGCTGAAGGCAGACACTTAACCAATTGAGTCACCCAGGCACCCCTCTTTTGCCCATTTTTTAGTTGAATTATTTGTCCACTCGTTGTGGACTATTGATAGCTCTTTCTACAATCTATGTAAAAGCCCTTTATAATTTATATGCTTTGTGAGTATTTTCTTGCAACTGTGGCTTATATTTTCATGCACCTGTGTGTTTCAAAGAAAAAAAGTTGTAATTTTGATGTAATCCAATATGCCCATTTTTTTCTTATGCCCTTGGTGTCATACCCAAGAAATTTTTACCACATCCAAGGCCACAAAGATGGCTTTTCCATGCTTTCTCTTAGAAAGTTTATAGTTTACATTTTGCATTTAGGTCTCTGATTCATGCTGAGTTAGTTTTTGTGTAGAGTGAAAAGTATGGATCAGAATCTGTCGTTGTTGTATACTTGTTTGTTGCATATGCATATCCAAGTCTTCTAGCACCATTTGTTGAAAACTATCCTTTCTCCACTGAATTACTTTGAACCTTTGTCAAAAACCAGTTGTCCACATATCTGTGGTTCTATTTCTGGAATCTCTATTTTTCCCATTGATCTATGCCTCTCCTTTGATGCCAATACCACTTTTTTTTTAATTACTGTAGTTTTAAAAGTAATGAAATGAGGTAGGGTTGGCCCAACAACTTCGACTCTTTTTTCAAAGTTGTGTTTGCTATTTTAGCTCTTTCATATTTCCACACGAATTTTAGAATCTGTTTGTCAATTTCTACTAAAAGTCCTCATGGAATGTTGGTTGAGATTGCATCAAATCTACAGGTAATCTGGGGATAATACACATCTTAATGATACCGAGTCTTCTAACCCGTGATGGCATTTACTGAGGTCTTCATTTTTAACTTCTGTCAGCAATGTTTTATAGTTTTCAGGGTATAAGACTTGCACATGTTTGGTCAGATTTATCTCTAACAATTCCTTAACTTTTGGCACAATTGCAAATAATATTTTATTTCAAGTTCCAATCATTCATCTTCAGTATACAGAAATAAAATTTATTTTTGTATATTGATCTTGTAGCATATAACCTCGCCAAACTCACGTAGTCCTGTCACTCTGTTTGTTTGATAGATTCCACTCGATTTTCTATTTAAACAATCATGCCATTTGAGGATAAAGCGAGCTTTACATCTTCCTTTCCAATATGGATGCCTTTTAGACTTTTGTTAATTTTCTTTTTTTTTTTTAAGATTTTATTTATTTTATTTGACAGAGAGAAAGAGAGACAGGCAGTGAGAGAGGGAACACAAGCAGGGGGAGTGGGACAGGAAGAAGCAGGCTCCCAGCAGAGGAGCCTGATGCAGGGCTTGATCCCAGAACGCCGGGATCACGCCCTGGGCGGAAGGCAGACGCTTAACAACTGAGCCACCCAGGTGCCCCTAGACTTTTGTTAATTTTCTATACCTGTTACACTGTCTAGAACCTCCAGTATAATGTTGAATAGAAGCGGTGAGATCAGACATTTTTGTCCTTCTCCTGATATTTCCTGATAGGATTTGTCCTATTCCTGATATTCCCGAAAGAAGTGTTTTTTAATCATTATGTCTCACGCTAGGTGTAGGTTTTTTCATACATGTTCTTTATTAGGTTGAGAATGTGCCCATTATTCCTACTTTGGTAGAGTTTTTAATGAAGGATGGATTTGGGTTTTATCAAATTTTTTCTGACTGTATGATTTTCCCTTTTTTGCATTCCTTTATTTTCTAATGTTAAAGCAATCTTGCATTCCTGGGATAACCCTACGTGGTCATGATATATTTTTCTTTTTTATATTAGATTCATATTTATATATGGATTCAACTATTAAAATTTTGTTTAGAATTTTTGCATCTATGTTCATGAGGGAGAGTAGCCTGCAGTTTGGTTTTGTTTTATTTTTTCTTGTAACTTCTTGGTCTGGTTTTGGTATCAGAATAACACTGACTTCATAGAATGAGTTGGAAAGCATTTCCTCCTCTTCAATTCTCTGAAATATTTTGTGTAGAATTGGTATTATTTCATTCTCAAACACTGTGTAGAATTCTCCAGTGAGGGCATTTGGGCCTGGCAATTTCTTTGTTGGAAGATGTTTAACTACTAATTCAATTTCTTTAATTGATAGAGGTTTTTTTCTTGAGTCCATTTTGGTATATGTATCTATTAAGTTACTTGTCTATTTCACCTAAGCTATTAAAGTTATTGACATAAAGCTTCTCATGATATTCCTTTAATATCATTTTAATGCTTGTAGAAACTGTAGTGATAGCACCTCTCTCATTCTCAACACTGGCAGTTTGTTTGTTTCTTTTTCTTCTGTTTGGTTGGGCTAGATGTTTATCGATTTTATTGATTTTCTCCAAATATGAGCTTTTGGTTTCATTGAATTTCTATCTCTTTCTCTCTATATTCTATTTTACTGATTTCCAATCTGATTTTCCTTTTCTTTTCTTCTTCTTGCTTTAGGTTTGAATTTTCTCCTCTGCCTAGTTTTTTTTTAAAAAAGATTTATCCGTTTATTTTAGAGAGAGAGAGACAGAGCGAGAGTACTCTTGTGGGTGGGGGAGGGGCAGAGGGAGAGGGAGAGAGAGAGAGAGAGAGAGAGTCCTCAAGCAGACTCCCCACTAGGCACAGAGCCCAACACGGGGCTCAATCCCAGGACCCTGGGACCCAAGCCAAAATCAAGAGCCATCAGCCAAACTAAGCCACACAGGTGCCCCTCCTTTCCCTAGTTTTTTAAGGTAGAAACTAAAGTCATTCATTTGTGACCTCTCTCATTAAATTTCACTGTGGACAGAATATGTACAGTGTATGGCTTGAATGTATTCAAATTTTTGAGATTTGTTTTATGGCCCAGAATATGTATTAGCATTATAAATGTTCCACGTACACATAAGATTGTGTATTCTGCTGTTTTTGAGTGGAGTATTCTGTAACTGTCATTTATGCAAAGTTGGTTGATTGTGCTGTTCACAGTTTAAATACCTTTACTGACTATTAATCTACCTGTTCCCCCAGTTATTGAGACAGGGTATTAAATATCTGACTGTAGTTGATCACATATTTCTCTTTGAAATTTTATCAGTTTTCTGCTTCATGTATTTTTAAGATTTTTTTTATTAGGTGTTTAAACATGTGGGATTATTATGTCCTCTGGAAGAACTGAACCCTTTTTCATTATGAAAGACCTTTCTTTATTTTTGGTGATACTCCTTGCTCTGAAATTTACATTGTCTAATATTAACACTCTGGTTTCCTTTTAGTTAATGTTTGCTTGATCTATTTTCCATCTTTTTACATTTAACCTACCCATGTCTTTTCTTCACATTTATTTTTTCTAAGATTTATTTATTTATTTATTTATTTGAGAGAGAGAGAGAACTGTGAGAGGGGGTAGAGAGAGAAAGAGAATCTGGAGCAGACTCCCTACTGAGTGCAGAGCCCCATGCAGGGCTCGATCTGATAACCCTGAGATCATGGCCTGAGCTAAAATCATGAGTTGGACGCTTAACCAACTGAGCCACCCAGGCACCCCATGTCTTTACATTTAAAGTATGTTTGTTGTAGGAAGCATGTAATCATTATAAGATTTTTAAAAATCCAATCTGACAATCTTTGCCCTTTATTTGGTGGGGTGCAGACCACTTATACTTAATATGATCACTGCTATGGTGATGTGTAAGTCAGCCATCTTTCCATCATTTCCTATTTGTCCCTTCTCACTTCTGTTCTCTTTTCCTCTTTTCCTGCCTTCTTTTGAAAGATTTTCATTATCCATTTTATCTCCTCAGCTGGTTTATTATCTATAACTTGTCATTTTATTTTTGGCTGCCTTGGGGATTATATGGTATACCTTTATCTTCAAGATATATCTTCAAATGAAATGATACCATTTCACATATAAGAACCTTACAACAGTACCCTTCCATTTCTCCTCTCCCAGCCCTGATCCTGTTGTTACACATTTTTACTAATTCACATGTTATAAATCCATGTACATTGTGACAATATAAATATATTGCTAAAATTATGTAAAAGTAAATTTTCTTTTTAAAAGATTTCAATAATAAGAAAAAATATCCTATATTTACCAATGTAGTTACCGTGTTTGGTGCTCTTTATTTCTTTGGGTGGATACATATTTTCATATAGTCTCATTTTCTTTCCTCCTGGAGGACTTTATACATCATTTTTTGTATTATGATGTGATTAATCCTGTCAGCTTTTGTATGTCTGAAAACACTTTATTTTGTCTTCATTTTTTTAAAGATTTTAATCATTTATTTATTTGACAGACAGCACAAGCAGGGGGAGCAGTGGAGGGAGAGGGGGAAGCAGGCTCCCCACTGAGCAGGGAGCCCAACGCAGGGCTCAATCCCAGGACCCTGAAATCATGACCTGAGCTGAAGGCAGACACTTAGCCACCCAGGAGCCCCTTTGCCTTCATTTTTAAGAAAGATATTTTTGCTAGGTAAAGAAATCTAGGCTGACAGTTTTTTCTTTCAGTATGTTAAAGATGTTGCTCCATGGTGGTTTATGCAGAATAGAAATCAGCTGTCACCATAATCTTTTTTCTCCCTCTCTCTGCGTGACATCTTCATTCCCTGGCTGCTTGTGTGATATTCTCATTATCACTGGATTTAAGCAACTGGATTATGCTGTGTCTTGCTGTGGTGTCCTTCATGTTTTTTGCACCTGGATCTGTGGATTTGTGGTTTTCAGAAAATTGGGGTGGGGGTGTAGCTGTTACTGCTTCAAACAATTTTTCTGTATACTTTTCTCTCCTTTGGGAACTCTAGTTCTATGTATACTAGGTCTCTTGAAGTTGCCCTATATCATTAATGATCTTCATTCTTTTTCCATCCTTTTTTTTCTGTTTACTTTCTGTCCCTAGGTTTTCATATTCAATAATTTTTTCTTCCTCAATGTCTAGGCTGCTGTTAATTTTATCCAGTGTTTTTTATACTGTAGACATTGTACTTTTCATCACTAGAATTCAATTTGGGACATTTATTATGTATTCCGTGCCTCCATGTAGCATTTTTAACATCTAGAGGGCAGTTTAACAACTATTTTAATACCACAGTCTTCCAGTTCAAATATTGATGTCAGCTCTAGATCGGTTTCAATTGATTGATTGTCCTCCTCATTATGCGTTGTGTCTTCCTGCCTCATTTTATGCCTGATAATCTTTGCTTGGGTGTTAGACATTGTGACTTCTACCCTGCTGTGTGTTGGATGTTTTTGTATTCCTATAAATTTTCTTGTGCTTTGTTCTGGGATTTACAGTTAAATTATTTGGAAACAATTTGATCCTTCTGGGTGTGGCTTTTCACTTGTAGTAAGTTGATGGTATAACCCCCCCAAATTCATATGTACCAGGAACCTCAGAATGGCACCTTATTTGGAAATAGGGTGTCTATGGATGCATACCAGATTAAAGTGGGCCTAAATCTAATGACTGGTGTCCTTACAAGGCTATAAGAAGACAGATAGAGGAGAATGTCATGTGAGGATGGAGGCAGAGATGGGAGTAATGCATCTACAAGCCGAGGAATGCCAGGGATTGCCAGCAGGCACCAGAAGCCAGGAGAAAGGCATGGGAGACATTCTCCCTCACAGCCTCCAGAAGAAACCAACCCTGCTGACACCTTGATTTTAGATTTCTGGCCTCCAGAACTACAAGGGAATAGATTGTTTTAAGCCATCTAGCCCTGGGAAACTAGTCCACATATGTTAGGCAGAACCAGTACACCTGTTAGTCTAGGACGGATTAGTCTCCACAGCTGAGGCAAGACCCTTCTGAATACTCTAACCAGTGCCCCATGAATTCTGAGGTTTTTCGGTCTGGTCGGTGGGCCCAGGCATTGCTCCCAGCCCGGTGCTTGCTCTCGCTACTGATCACCCTAGGGCTCGCCAATGACTCTCTCCCTGATGTCCTCTCGCACTCCTGCACTGATCAGTAACTCAGTCAACACGCAAAGGGGCCCTCTGCGCAGCTCCGACCTCCCTCTCTTTGTACAGCTCTGTCCTCTCTGGCCCTCTGTCCTTGCAAGTCCAGTGGCCTGGCCTGGGCTGACTCTTCTCCTCTCCTCAGTTCAGAACCAGCCAGGCTCCATCTGGGCTCCCCCTCCCCGTCTGACTGAAAACCCTCCCGAGGCAGTCAGCTGGAGCCACCACGGGGCTCACCTCATTTGTTCCCCTTCTTCTCAAGGCCTGCCATTCTTCACTGCCTGATGTTCAGTGTCTTAAAAACCACTGTTCCATATGTTCCTTTTTTTCTTGGTTGTTCAGGTGGGAGGATAAATTCATTCCCTGTCAGTCCATCGTGGACATGAGCACAAGTCACAAAATCATAATATCTTCAAGCCCTAGAATCTAAAGGGGTCTTTTAATCTTGGGATATTTGCATCAGGATCTCAGAATTTTAGGTTTCTAAAACTACAGCCATTTGGAAGCTGAGCGTGCTCGAGGGAGTAGATATTTTCTGATAATGATTATCTCCATTATTCATCCAGCACAAATTGTGCCAGGCCCTGCGTTCCGCGCTCTGCACCCGTTACGTCCTTTTTGTCTCCATGACAACCCTGGGGAGTGGGAACTATTATTTTGCCTGATTTTCCAGATGAAGAAACCGAGGCAGGGTGAGTGTAAGTCATTGCTGAAGGTCGGGCACTTTATAATCAACGTGGTCGGGACATGGTCAGGGCTCAGCCCAGAGCTCTCCACCTCCGAAGTCCATGGTCTCAGCCTCTCTGCTAGCTTGCCTCCTGTGAGGTCTCTCTGCTGGACACTCCCCATCTGCCGTGTCCTTACCATCAAGGTTCAAGAGCTGTTTTTCACTAATGTCTCTTCTAGAATACCCAGTCCCCAGACTCCAACGTCCTCATCAGGTAGAAAGTCCCTGAAAGCCTCCTTGACCCGATGAAAATAATATTTTGAATACTGTATTGGCACTTTATACTATCAGGTCATATTAGGGTCTAAGTGTCTGGAAATTCCAAGTTTATTCCTCCTGAGGAAAAACGTAGTTGGCCTCTAATTTAGGAAGTAGATCTCTTCCCAGGAGCTGTACAAATACAATGTCACATAAATGAAAGGAATGGTTTTCAGAGAAGGGATCAAGGGTAACAGTTAGGGGCCCTGCTAAAGGAACCCTTTTGAACCTGATGGGCACTCCCAACACCAAAACAGTGTTAGTGCTCCAGGGAAGGTCTTGACATATCAGAGCTGGGTTTAAAGTGGAAAGAGCTAGTAGGTACCTACTAGCCAGTGCAGATTTCTCCATTTATTCCAAGTTTCATTCCATTCTGATGGTTAATAGGGATTACTGGAAGTAGCTTACTGGGCAGTTCCTGGGCTCTCCCTCAGTGCTGACAATCATCTTGGGGATCTGATGTTTGAGTGTTCCCTCTTGTTGGATAATTAGGTTGTTTGAGGGAATGGTCCCTTTTCCAATGTCCCTTCTGTTTATAGTATCGACAAGTATCCCCATCAATGGGACAAAATTAGTTCTAAAGTTTGGTCAAGGCTCCTGCAGTTGCTGTAATCATAGGATCGTGAGTTCACCTGTTTGATGGCTCCTTCTGCTGTTCTAAAATTCTTTTGAAATTCTCAACGAGATGTTGGAGCTCAGAAAGGGGACTGATCTCCCATTCTAATATATGCTTCTTTAATAAATCACGAGTTCAGGGCAAAGCCCATTAATAAAATGAGCAGACAAGGCAATCTTAGCTTCAGAGTCCCTGAGACCAGAATGCTGTCTAAATATTTCTTTAAAGTGAATTTGAAAGTCTGCAACTGATTCATTCCTTTTTTGTTTACAGGATTGTATTATGGCCCAATTAATTCTCACAGGAAAAACCTTGGGTAGAGCTTCAGGGAGTGATTGACCTAATTTCCCTGCTCTTTTTATTCCATCCTTTGAAGCATGCTTGGTGGGGTTCTCCAAGTCCTAGAGGAGTCTGTTCTATCTGCTGTGTGGAGCCACCTTTGGGTGTCTTCTGGAATTATCATCATGTAAACAAATTGGTACAAATCAGGGAGCCCAGAGTCATAAGCTTGAAGAAGAATCATAAATTCTTCTATAAATTTCGTCTGATCCTTTTTTGGGTCTGGAAAATCCTTTATAATGGCTTGGCATTCAACTCGAGACGAGGGCTTAAATTCTGCTGTAGCTGGGACCCCTGGTTCACGGGAAGGTCTTATCTCAAGGGCATCAGGAGCTTAGGAAGTTTGAGGTGGGGGAAAGGGTGAAAGATGGAATGAATTGTTAGAATCAGAATAGTCAGGTGACAGAGAATAATAAGGACAGAGAGGTTAGCCGGAGGGTCTGTCAAGTCCTTAGTCTTAGGGCTTTTGTCTTTTTTTGAGAGAAAAAGAGAATGCGTGTGACTGGGGTACGGGGGTGCCGAGGGAGAGGAGAGAGAGAATCTCAAGCGGGCTCCACGCTCAACGCGGAGCCTGATACAGGACTCGATCTCACAACCCTGAGATCATGACCTGAGCCAAAATCAAGAATCAGATACTTGACTGACTGAACCACTCAGGCACCCTATGGGTTTGTCCTAAGTTTGTCATTGGCTCATTGTAATAAATCTTTAGAGAGGCTATTTTAGTCATTCTATCTTTCGGAGACCTCTGTAAACCAAACAAAGAACGCATTCCATTGTTTTCAAAAGATTTGGGATCCTCTTTTTTCAAGGGTACCCCGAAGATGGATTATCTTTTCTGAAGTATAGGTTCCCCAAAGTGGCCACTACAATTCCAAATCATCCTTTGTAAAGTTCACCCAGTTTTCCAGAAAGGTAGAAGATTCTCACCCACAGTGGGTATACATATAAGAGGCAGGAGTCTTTAAGTGAGGAGGAGATTTAGAGCAGGGAGAGCCCATCTCTGCCTTTAGATTCCCTAAAACAAAGAATCTCTGGGGAGCCGGGGAGCCCCACCCCATCCTTAAGCCAGGGAATCCCAGCTTTCTCCCTTTACAGACAGAAGGGTGATTTACCAAGAAGCTTCAACACACACCCGGAAAGCGAGTGTGCACAGTAAAGTCGGAGAGCTCAGAATGCCAAGAGAGCAGAGCTCAGACCCCGGTGAGACTAGCCACGACTCCACGGGTCGGAGAGAAAGCAGTGAGCGCAGCGTCCCACGGGAGCCGGCACCTGCTTTGCTCACCAGCCTCCAGGGTGCGGGGAGATGTCATTTAAGGACCCCACGCCTGACACCTGTAACTGTCCAAAGTTCGCGAAAAACAGCAGAACCAACAAGTTGTAATCAGTAAAAGCTGCACATACCAAAGAGAGTTTGCAAACCGGGTGCATTCAAACCCAAGCCCGGACGAGGCCCAGGGGGATCCTTAGAAAGCAGCTTATCCAGTGTGCGGGCAGCGAGTGTTTATTCCTTACAGTGATGGCTGACAATATGAGAATTTTCTTAAATGAAAAGGAATTTGTTAGTGGTTTCCTCTGCTCAAAATGTGAGGAAGGATTTCAGTTTCGCTTATAGTTTCCAGAGGCATAAGCCAGAAGTGACCCAGGTCAAATTAACCTCGCTTGTCTTGCAAAATAAGCTCAGTGAAGCTTTGCCTATGATGACTAACTGGTTTTGTCTGCTCAGGGGATTTTCAGATCTGGTCTCCGTTTGTGTTTGATTTTAACAGAGCTGTCCCTTTAATTTCTTGGCTCTTCTCCCTGAAAACTTATTCTACAAACTGTGCCTGTGCCATCCATCCTCCCAGATGGCTTTTTAAGTGAAGCTGTTTGTTAAGTGGGAGAAGGAAAGGGAGGGGCGGGGAGGGGCGGGGGGCGCTCTGCAGGCCCCTGGAGGAGACCTAGTGGGAACCGAGAGTGGGGATGGCAAGGAGGGGCGGGGTGGTGTGGGGTGGGGGGGCGTGGTCCGGGAAAGGCAAAGGCGCAGAGCATGGCCTCCCAGTGTGGGAGCTCAGGCACAGCCCAGTGCACACGTGACCAGAGTCCCAAAGACAGTGGCCCACAGTGCCTGGCCCCAGTGGGTGCCCAGCTCTGGGGTGAGCACTTTGGACTCCTTGGTCCAATTCATCCTCACACAACCTATGCAGCAGGTCCCGTGAACATCCTCATCCCACGGAGGAGGAGCTCAGAGAGGTGCAGGCATTTGCCCAAGGTCACACAGCAATGAGAGGCAGACTCGGAATTTGAGCCCCAGCTCTTAACCATGATATCATACAGTCCCTCCCAGACTCTTAGAAGGGTGGTGGAGATCAGACCCACTGTGACACTCAGGCCCCTGGAGCCTCAGTTTCTCCATCTGTATATGAGGCAGTTGGTGTAGCTCTGTGGTTCTCTAGCCTGAATCCACATCAGAATCTTCTGGGACTTTTCAGCAATGCTGAGGCCTGGGTCCCACCTCGGTATCTGGATGTTTTTAAAGCCCCCCCCCAGGACATTTTCTCAACACACCTGCACAGGGTCACACGACAGTCAGAGGGCTAGAAGGTTCTAGGCACCCACTCCCCAGTGAATTCTCAGTGTCTGCGGAGCTGACCACTGGAAAGGGCTGAGGAGACAGAATGGGCTGGCCCCGCACATCCTTGGCAGCAGCCCTGGGCGGGGAGGGGGGCCGTGATGGATTCTGTTTCCACCTGGGTATCTCGAGGCATTTTTTGCCCCCTCCTCCTTCCCTGCACCGCCCAACCTCCTCGAAGCCCAGCCTGCAGACACCTTGACGGATCCCCTCTGTCCCCGCCACACATGGCTCCCCTGCACCAGCCTGGCATAGGGCGGCTCTGGGAATGATTGGGAATGGGAAGACGCAGGAAGTGCCTGGGAAGGGGCGCTCCCAGATGGGAATGCCACAGCAGAAATGCCACACTGGCTCCCAACTATCAGATGAAACACACACGCGCACGCGCGCGCACACACACACACACGCGCGCGCGCGCGCGCGCGCGTCTTTGTTGCCTTTTCTTCCCTAAGGACAACGCGGATTTGTCAGGCTCCTTAGCAATCCCCAAATAAAGGGGGGAAGGCAGGACTGGCTTCAAAGATGCACTCCACGCTAACAGACAGGGCTTTGCTTCTCCAGGGGAAGGGCACCCGGTGGAGGGAGAAATGGAGGCTGCAGCAGCCTCACTCCTGCCGATCTGGCCCAGGGGCCTCAGAGCCACTTCTGTCCCCAAGCCCGCTCCTCCCTGGGGTTTCCTGACACAGAAGGGCCCTTGGAAGCCCTGAGAAGCCCCCTGCTTCATCACACCCCCTCCGCCAAAGTTGAATTAAGTTATCCCTGCCCTCAATTATCACTAACGGTGCCAAGTGCCCACTGCGTGCCTGCCTTGCACCAGGGACACAGCCGTGACCCAGACAGCAGTGTCCCTGCCCTGTCACCACGGAGCTCACCCTCTAACAGGGAGACAGGAACCCTACGCACACAGGTAATGACGCACAGCGCACTCATGTCCACTGGGGGCAGGGACCGCGTACAAAGGTCCAAGGTGGGGAGAACTGGGGAGAGTTGGGGTCGGTCCTGGGCAGAGGGAGGCCGCAGGCTCTCACCCCTGACCTGCTAAGTCTCTGGGTACAGAGATGTCCCACCTGCTTCCCTTCCCGGGGAGCCTGGATCCTCCCAGGTAGACTCTTTTTTTTTTTTTTTTAATGATTTTTTATTATATTATGTTAGTCACCATACAGTACACCCCCGGTTTCCGATGTAAGGCTCGATGACTCATTAGTTGTGTATAACACCCAGTGCACCATGCAATACGTGCCCTCCTTACTACCCATCACCAGTCTATCCCATTCCCCCACCCCCCTCCCCTCTGAGGCCCTCAGTTTGTTTCTCATAGTCCATAGTCTATCATGTTTCATTCCCCCTTCTGATTGCCCCCACCTGCCTAGAGGCTGTGACCCCTTTTCCAGTCTCCGAAACAGTTTCTTGCCGCCCAGGCTGGCCCCTCCCACGGGCTGGGGTGGCCCCACCCACAACTGGGGCGGCCACACCCACAATCCCGAGGGCTGCCGTCAGCCTGTGTGCTCCCTCCCTAACCTGCACTGACCTCTCCCCGCCTCCCCAGAGGCCTGAGGTTCCCCTGAGAGCCCCCTATTCTTCGGGTCTGTGGGGAAAGGCTTGTATTTGACACCATGTCTCAGAGGCCACTGGCATTTCCCAGACCCCTTGGGGGCAGTGTTCTGGTCTGTAAGTGGGCATCATCACCCCCCACCCACAGGGCTGCCAGAGACTTGGGGGGGGCAGGAAGCCCCAGACTCTGCACCCTGCCCAGGAGGCCCGGGAATGGAAGGACCTTCCCACAGCGACCTGGCCCCAGACTCTGAGGAGCTGTGAGCCTCCCAGGCCTCAGGCGAATGGGACTCTGCCCAACATTCCTCTGATCCCCCCAGGGAACCTGGACAGGGACTGTGTAACTGGACTGTGGCCAGAGCAGAGGAGAATTTTCTGGAACCCATGGTAGCCCGCAAATAGCTGGGGGTGGGGGCAGACACAGCCGGGGAGCGTGGGCTTCAGTCAAATGCATTTTCTCCCCCATATTCGTCCCGATTCTGCTTCTGGTCCTGGGGGATGACAGGCCAGTCGCTCCGGGGAGGCTTGGGAGGATGGGGGACAGGCGGGAACCCAACAGCCCGTGGGCATCTGCTGCTGCTGCCGCCGCAGACGTGCCCAGGACGGCGGTGGTCACCAGGGTGCTGCACGACAGCCTCAGGGGGGAGGGTCCCATTTCAGATGAGGAAATCGAGACTCGGAGAGGAGCTGTCACGTGCCTGTCCCCAGCGTGGGGCCCTCTTGGCTCGATGTTGCCCGAAAGCTCCCAACTTCCCAGTCGGCACCACTTTATCTGGAGGATGTAAAGTCTGCCGTGTTCTGAGGGTGGCATGGAAATGGCAACTGTCCCTTTTAGAGAAAGTGTGGGGAAGCAGGTGTCAGAGACGATGGAGTACCGTGTCCTCCAAGGCCAGTCTTGTCCGAGGTGCCCATTCGGGAACAAATGTGGCCCGGCTGCACATGGGCTCAGGATCCGCTGATGGAATTGCAAGGACAAGGGAATGAAGGAAGACTCCATCAGCCAGGAGCCGGGCGGGGCTGCCCACGGTTTGGCAGCCCGGGCTGGAGGGGTGAGGGGCCAGCGGCAGGTGGGGAAGGGGCACAAGGGCCTCCCAGGGGCTCTTCCTAAGATAGCAACTGCTGGCTTGCTGACTCGAATTTATCCTCAGGGAGCCGATTCCAGGAATTTTTTAGAACTGCTGGCAATAGAGAATATTTCTCCTGTGAACTTGAAATGTAAGGTCAGGCTGGAGCTGTGGGGGCCTCCAGGAGAAGAACTGCACTGGTTCAGGCCTAAGTGGATTTGGGGCACCTCAAATCTACTTTGGCATGATAATAATCACCATAATAAATAAGAACGGCAAGCATTTACAGAGTGGGTATATGTGTGTGCCTGGAGCTGTTGTCAACACTCTACACACCCATTCACTTATTTATTCCCCAGCACAACCCTATGAAGCAGTCATTATTATTCCAATTTTACAGAATGAGAAATTGAGGCACAGAGAGGTTGAGTACGCTGCACTGGTCACACAGCTACGAAATCCCAGAGCCACATCCAGGCTGTCTGGCTTCAGAGTCTGGGTCCTTGACCACCTGAACATAATGGACCTGCATGAAACAGAGTGAGGAGGACAAAGCCAGAAAATATAAGCGACAGAGAGCTTGAGCAAAAGACATAAGCAAAAGAATTGCGCAGCTAACTTGTCTTTTGAACAAGCATTTCATAGTTGAGACTTCAGCAAATCTCCACTGAACATCCACGGTGTGTCAGACCCCGTGCTGGGCACTGGATGGGCCAGAGGGAGGGGACCAGGTGGGAAGCTACTACAGCAAGCGGGTGGAGGGAGACCCAGAGAAGGAGCAAGGACCCACCATGGCACACAGCAGGTGAGGGCAGGTGCGATGATGGCACCCGCTCCTCTTATGCCCTGCACAGAGCTGCCCGCTCCAGCCTGCTTCTTGTCTCTGGCCACTTCAAATCAGTAAAAAAAACAAGCAAACAAAAATCCAGTAATACGCAATGCTGGTGACTGTGTGGTGAGACAGGCAGGTCATTTCACCTCTCTGAGCTTTGAGTGGCTCCTCTGTGAAATAGGCATGACCACATGGCCCTTCGTGGCTACTGGAGAGGGAAATGAGGTGACAAATGTGAAGCCCGTGTGCAGGCAGAGTCTCGTCAATCACATTGCTGTTGGAGTTCCAATGATGATGACGTGCCCGTCTTCCCTGCACAGCAAGCTCCTAAGGGCAGGGACCCAGCCTGATTCGACGCTGTATCCCCAGGTCTCGCTCAGGGTCCAGAGCACCGTGGGCGCTCAAGAAAGATGCTCAGTGTGCAGCCAGTTTATTCCACTAAATATATGTCGGCAGGACCTGTTCTAGATGCTGGAAGGGCAGCGATAAACCAGAGAGGCACAAATCCTTGCCCTTGAGGATCTAGACCGCTCTGGGCGTGGATCTGGAGTCGAGTTGCCTGGAAAGACATGAGGATCCAGAATGTTGGGGCAGTAGGAGTTGGGCAGATAGAGCAGCACTCTTGGGCCCCATCCCAGAGCCCCCGGAACCATGCCTGAGTTCACTGGCAGCCAGCCACCGTGGACAGTTCCAGAGAACCCTCCCACTGGCCGCTGCAAGAACTGTATTTCTCTCGGCTGCTCTGGCTGTCTCTGACCCATGGGAGATTGCTGAGCCCAGGTGCAGGGCCAGTTGGAGGGGAGGGATGTTTCGTGCTTGCAGAGGTGACCCTCAACCCATAAGGGGCGGAGGAGGGCAGCGGCATGGACCACACGGTTCTTCTGAGGGTCCCGGTGGTCGTGGGCCCTGTTGCCCACAGCAGCAGCCCTGCTCCATGCACCTTTACCTGACCTTTCTCCCTCCCTGGCCCTCGCTCTCCCTCCCTCCCTAATGTGTCCTGAGGTCACCTCCCAAATAAACAACCAGCAACTCAAAATCTTGTTTCCAGGACTGTTTTGGGAGGAGCCCAACTACGACACAGGCCGTATAAATCCAACCCCGTCTTTGTGCTGCTGAGCAAACATGTCCAGAGAGGGCCAATAACCCATCCAATTCACACAGCAGTTTGGGGCAGAGCAGTCTCCCCACCCACTGTGGCCACCACCAGGGGCAGGGTCGGCAAAGCCAACCTGGACTCTGCCTTCCCTTCTCTGGACCACAAGCTGGGCGTTTAAAAAGTCTTCGGTTTTGCAGTTAAAAGCTGCAGAGAATAGGTCATGTGGTGACTTTTATATAAGCGCGCTCGGCAACGAAGCGCTCCAGCCCTGTCAGCCCCACCGCCATGTACCGTTAAACACAGCTCGCGTGTACTTCCAAATAGGGCGCCTCCCCGGCATTTCAGCGTGGGTTGCTGTGCGGCTCCGCGGAGCTTGAGAAATACCATCACTTCCTCCTCGTCCTGCCCTCCTTTTCAGGGAATCTGGGGCATTTCACACATGCCTGGTCTTGGAAGGAACTCCAGGCTTCATCAGGCCCCACCCCCTGGTCGAGGAGCAGAGGTGTGACTTTCTATGTCACATGGATGGTCAGGGAGGTGCAATGACTCACCCAAGGTGCACAGCGAGACCAGAGCCAAAGAGAGAGTCAAGTCACAGTCTCCTTCAGCTTTTGGCTTCACTGCTTTTGCTGTCCCACCACACATTCAGAAGCCAGCTGAAACACAAGTGCATTGCTACCCCAGGACCTTTGCACCTGCTGTTCTTGTTCTTTGGGGCTGGAAACATTCTTTTTTAAGTTAACGTGCTTCTTTTCTCACTCAGGTCCTGCTCAAAGATCTTCTCGTTAGGATAATGGAAGGTCAAGGGGGGCTGCCCTGAGGAGGTGGCCCTGGGGTGGACCAAAAGCCTGGGGACCACCTGTCAGAACATAATGGAGGGAATATGGGTGCTGATCAATGGCCTGGCTCAGATGATGATTAAATCCTAAAATCCTGTGATTCTGACTTGAAATGTTATGGTTTTAAGATTCTATGAAGTGACAATTCTAAGATTGAGGGGTGTGAGACTCTAGGATTTTAGGAATGTTGAGTGCTGGGATTCTCACATATGAGCCTTTGCTACTGGAGAAAGGGCTGTCTTCCTTTGGCTGAGAGTAGGTTTTCCTTTCCCTTGCCCACCTCCACAGTGTTGTGCGTGTGGCTCTTTGCGGCATGGAGAACGCCAGTTCATCCTGCAGTTATGGAGCCAGCCGCTTGCCTTATCTGCACGTTCCAGTTTCCGGAATAAACAGAAGACAAGTCTGCGGAGATTTTCTGTGTGTACATGAGTTAATTCCTCCAGCCAGGGGCTGATCCAGACACGGATTTTAACAGGGTGCCAATCCCACGCTCACTGTAAGGCAGGGCTGGTGATGGGGCTGCTGCGAGCCCAGCAGAGGCCGAAGGGACTGAGAAGGGCCTCGGTGTGCAGAGGCTTCAGGCTGAGGCTGGAGGAGGCAGGACAGAGAGCATCCCCCAGCTGGGGTCGGCCATGGGGACACAGGTGCGGCCGTTCTCTGCCAGGCATGTGGGGTCTCCCGTGAACCTCTGGGTCTGGGCCCACTCGGGCTGGTGCAGTAGGAGCCCCCCAGAGGGCTGGGAGGGGCAGGGCAGCCCCACCACGGGGCAGACACTGTGCTGGGCACTGGCTGGGCTCCCAAGTCAGACAGACGGGGGCAGATCTCAGCTCCCATGCACCAGCTCAGCTGTGTGACCTTGAAGAAGCCACTTCACTGTCCTGGATTCAGTTTCTTCAGCGCGACTGATGGAGCTGACCACCCACCGCCTGGTGGTTCCCGGGACTGGAGGAAGCCCCCAGCATGGGGCATGAATGAGCGTCGGTCCCCGCAAACACCCTCGTGACGCCTGCTGGCTGCCAGGTCTCACTTGGAGCACTTTACACAGGTGTATCCTCGCCCAGCCCGGGAGGGGAGCTGGTGTGACCCCCTTCACAGAGGAGGAAACTGAGGCACAGGGAGCGTGAGTATCTTGCCCGACAGCAGGTAGCTGCTCTAAAAGTTTGCGAACAGGTTTAAAAACATTGACGTTTTCCCCACAACCCTCCTCGCTGGGGGCCAGGAACAGGCCACACGCCAGCGCTGGCGACCTAGGATCTGGCCCTCATTCTGCCGCGGGGACCGACGCTCGGGTTACAGCGCAGCCACAGGGAAATGCAGGGGGTGCCTCCAGACTTGGTTCACACGGCCGTCTCCCTGGGACACCCTTCCCCTGCCCAGTCATCCAGGGAACTCTTACTCACGCTTCAAGGCCCAGGCCCCGTGTTCTCTGTGCACAGCCCCACCCCACCCACCCCTGCACCCCCTGCATCCTCCCTCACTGTGCAAAGGGGCTGCAGTGCAGGATCCAACCTCAGGACCTGCTGCCTCTCTGTGCTCCTCCCTTCTTCCAGCAACACCCACTGAGTTTGGCCCCTGCCAAGTGAATCTTAACTCACTGTCCAGGAGGGAAGACCAACTCTGGGACTTTGGTATTACTTCCCCATCTTAGGAAAACTCCCACTGACAAAGGTCTTGTACTCTTCCGAGGGCACAGGCCCTGCTAGCAGGTGGCGGTCCGGGACCTCTGAACCCAGCAATCCAGGACTTCTGACCCCAGCAATCCGGGACCTCTGACCCCGCTCTGGGTCACCAGGATCACCTGGCGGGGTTCAGGGAGCAGCCGGGCCATTCGGAGGCTGTAAGGTGCCCCCCCATGTCAGTCCCTCCTTCCCACAGGCCTGCGGGCGGGAGTCACGCCGCGTTCACGTGGACCCACACCGCGGCCAGTGAGGCGCATTCGCGAACCTGAGCGGATGGTCAGAGCCTTGCTTGAGGCTGACGGCAGAGGCTGTCAGGCACCGCGCAAGTCACTCAGAACAGCAGGCGGGAAACACGGACCCACGTGAGTGCACCCACCCGGCGGGCATCATTTCCATGCTCACAGCCTTCACCCTGAGACTCCCCGGTGCCGGCTGCCCGATTCCCATCGATCAGCAGGCTGTTACAAATTTATGACCAGTTAAATTAATCGGCCACAGTGAGGGGTGAGTTTGACTCAGGCCCAGGCTCCACGGCCCAGGCTTCGCGAGCCTGGAAGGGGGGAGACTCGGTGAAGGAAGCACAGCGCCACAGACGCCTGGGTCGCTGTCCTTTGAATGCACTGACAGGGCCTGTCCCGGCCTGGGTTCAGGCTGCCATCCTCGTGGGCCTGCCTTGTGGCCCTGGCCCCCCGTCTTGCTGGCTCCAACCCACCCCTCCTTCCCCCATTGGCGACCCGCTGGAAACCTGCCAGGACTCCCTGTCTCCCGAGACGGCCTCAGCCTGGCACCCCCCCTTGTGTCAGGCCACCCCGGCCCGGCCAGCCAGAGCAGACACCTGGCCTGTCTGCAGAGCTGCCAGTCCCTGGAACTGTGCCCCAGGCCCAGGGGGAGGCCCCTGGGGTGCCTGGACCCTCCATATTCGTGAAGGGCGTTGCTACGGTCCCACTGCTCCTAAGTTGGGCTCACTTCTGTCTTCATGCCCCCGGTGCCCCTCCCTTGGCCCCAGGGTGGGTAGAATCCGGATGGTGTCTGTCTCCTGGTTCTGAGGATGTCCCACCTTCCATGCAGGGCACCTCTGGGGTCTTGGAGACACAGGCTGTCTGCGCAGCCAGGAGGAGTTACGCCGAGACTTGTGCCAGCCTGGGGAGCCAGTGTGGACCTCTCGGACCCAAAAATCCCTCCTTTCGCTCCTCTGTGCCCCCATATGACCCTCCGTTGCCCCCATCAACAGGGTCTGTGTGTCATGTGCAAACCTCGAGATGCTGGGTGAGGGCGGGTCTGGACCCCACAGGCGGAGGCACCAGAAAGGACGCTGGTCTGGGAGTCAGGGGCTCAGGAGCTAGTCCCGCGCCACCACGGGCCTTGGCAAGCCCCCTCGTGTGCCTGGACCTTGGCTTCTGCACGGGTGTGTGCCGGTCATTGAAGCAGCCATGTCTCGGGACCTTACAATCTGGAGCATCTCTGAGGCCTGAACGCAGGCCGGGACAGACCCCGTCAGAGCATTGGAAGGACAAGGTGTAGATGGTAGCGTGCTCACTGGCACTGCCACCAACCCGGGGCTGCCGCCGGGCGCTGATGCAATGCACGCCGGCTGGCTCTGTGCTGGGCGCCTGTCACACAGCCTGGGCTTCACAGGTATTCTTGGCCCCGTGTTCCAGAGGCACAGAGAGGTCAAGTGTCCTGCCAATTTGCACAGCTCCAGCCGTGAGGACAGCAGAGCCCCTGGCGCCCTGTCCCTTGCCTGTCCCATGCCAGGATTGTCCTGACACATGAAACGACCCCAACCCAGGAGCCTACTTCCCCTTGTCGTTGAGCAGAGAGCAAAAGTCTCACTGCTGGTTTTCCCTGAAACTACAATTTGGCTGCTGGTTCCTCAGGGCCCGTCTTTCTCTTGGCCTCAAATGCCTCTGTCGTCGTCCTTAGTAAGATTCGTCATGGTATCTTATACAGGGAGTACCCAAAACTGAATAATCTGATTAAAACTGGGCAGAGGGCCTGAACAGACATTTTTCCAAAGAAGATATCCAGATGGCCAACAGGCACATGAAAAGACGCTCGTATCACTCATCATCAGGGAAATGCAAATCAAAACCACACTAAGATGTTACCTCACCGCGGTCAGAATGGCTAACATCAAAAACTCTAGAAACAACAAGCGTTCGCAAGGATGTGGAGAAAAAGGAACCCTCGTGCTGTGTTGGTGGGAATGCAAACCGGTGTAGCCACCATGGGAAACAGTATTGGGGTCTCTCAGAAAATCAAAAATAGGGGCACCTGGATGGCTCAGTCTCTTAAGCATCTGCCTTCGGTTCAGGTCATGGTCCCAGGGTCCTGGGATCGAGCCCCGCATCAGGCTCCCTGCTCAGTGGGGAGCCTGCTTCTTCCTCGCCCTCTGTTGCTCCCCCTGCTTGTGCTCTCTCTCTCTTTCTCTGTCAAACGAATCAATAAAATCTTTTAAAAAAATTAAAAATAGAACTACCCCATGATCCAGTAATTCCACTACTGAGTATTTACCCAACGACTGGGAAAACACTAATTTGGAGAGGCATGTGCACCCCTGGGTTCACTGCAGCGTTATTTACAATAGCCAAGACAGGAAACAACCCAAATGCCCATCAGCAGATGGGGGATTAAGACGACGTGGTACGTATTTATAATGGGCTATCGGGCAGTCATGAAAAAGAATGAGATCTTGCCATTCACAATGGCGTGCATGGATCTAGAAGGTATTATGCTAAGTGAAATAAGTCAGACAGAGAAAGACAAATACCATATGTTTACCCTCATATGTAGAATTTAAGAAACAAATGAACAAACAAAAAAAGAGACACACAGAAACAGACTCTTAGATACAGAGAATAAACGGTAGTTGCCAGAGGGGAGGGGGTTGGGGGGATGGGTGAAACAGGTGAAGGGGATTAAGAGCTCACTTATCGTAATAGCGCTGAGAAATGTATATAATTACTGGATCGTTATATTGTACACCTGAAGCGAATATAACCCTCTATGTTAATTATGGTTCAATTAAATAAAAGATTTGAGAAGCAGCTAAGTTTTTCCTTAAAAAAAAAAAAGATTCACGTTTTGTTAAGCATCCAGACTGTGGACCCAGACAGGCAGCTCAGCGATCCCATTGCCCTGTCTGGGGACAGCAAGACCAAAATGGAACCTGGGCCCATGCGGGGCTGAGAGAGAGCCAGGAGGCCAAAAACTGGCTCCCTGGAGACCGCCCAGCTCTGAGGTGACGAGGCCGGAAGGGTTCAGACACCGGCCCTGGCCCCCAGCACCTAGCCTCTGATCACCTCCACCTTCTCCCTGAGCCCGGGGCCAACACAGCCTCTGCTCCCAGGGAGGACCCCGCACGGCAGGCCGCTTTGTGAATACACACATGTTTAAGAGGAATAAGAATGAGGGAATCTTCTACGGAAACGAAGTTAACAGTAATAGCAGAAAGGAATCCTTTCAAGGACAAGCTCCCCGTTCTCTAAATGGACAACCGCAGATTCAAACCCCCTGCTCCAGCATTTCTGTGGGAGGACACAAAGACATCCCAGCTGTAAGGTGCACAACAGGACTCCCAGTTTCTCCCTTGTACTGGCTCCTCCTCCAGCTTCCCCAGCTCAGTACACAGCCCCGCCCCCCCCCCAGTGACCCAAGCCGCACCCCCCCACCGGCTGGGCCACCCCTTGATTACTCGGGTCCTTTGCTCCCACATCTGACCCATCAGCCAGTGCTGAGCTTCTCCCTCCAAAATACATGCCACTCTGACCACATCTCTACCTCCTGCCCTCTGCCCTGGTCCAGGCCTGTCACCTGCTCTAGCCCCCTGGCTGCCTGGCCCCCTGCTACCACCCCTGCCCATTCCTCCTACAGCCATTCCTCCCACAGATGGGTAGGACCACATCACTCCTCTGCTTAAAACTCACCCACTGCCTCCCCCTAAACTGAAAATAACACTCCAGCTCCTTCCCACATGGCCTGCACATCTGGCCCCCATCTGTCTGTCTCTTTAGCCCTTCACCCCTGCCAGGGACTCCCTTCCCCTGGCTTGTTCCTCCTTGTTCTCAGAGGCCAACTTCAATGTCCCCTCCTCCAAGTTGTCTTCCCCCGGCACGATGCTGAAGTAATACTTCTCCCCTGCACTGGGGGTCCCTTGAATCCCCTTCCAGATCCTCTGTCCAGCCTTGTCCCCTTGCTCTGTGCTCCCAAGGGCTGGGGGGCCCTGCGCCCCTCTGACTTCCAGGAGGGTTTGATCGACAAGGAGCCCCAGGAAGAGATCAGGGTAGGAGGGGAGGAAACCGGGGCATTTACCCCCCTGGTCCCCCTCCCCCCCCACCGCTGCATTTCTCCAGTTGCCGCCTGTGTCCCAGACTGGGAGTTCAGCTGCTGTCACATGGCCCAGCTCCTCCAGCCAGCTCTGTCTCCAGTTCCAATCACCACTCTTCTGACCTTGTCAACCCTCTTCTGGCGTTTTCTTCCTGTCTGTCCCCCCTTTATAAACAGGCTCCTTGTAACGCTCTCCTCAAATACCTGATTGTCTCCCACTGGGTCCGCAGCTGGTACACTACCCACGCTCACCACCCTGTTCCATCTCCTCACAGAATGTCTCACTGTCCGAACATATTGCTTGTTCATTACCTGCGTCCCCCCACCAGAATACAAGCTCTGTCTGAGGCAGGGACCTTTATTACATCATGTGTCAGAGGAATAGTGCAGGCAAGCTCGCACCTTCTAACACTGTGCTCAGACTCCCAGGAAAATCCAGCCAATTCTGTGACAGTTCCTTGTTAAATCACACTGACTTTTAAGTGTCTTCACACGGCATTTCCCAAACTGGGACCAGGTGGCGCTCACTTGGGGGGTGTTAACAGTTGGCAGCCTTACACCGTGCGCCTGATTTTTCTCATTTCACCGTGAGCCTGGGACCATCCCATCCTAGGAGGCCCTGACATCACGTTTAAGTCTGTCCATCGGTCCCAGTCAGGACTGGGGACACCCTCATTCCCTGTCCCCTCCAGAGCCCGCGGGGCCCCAGCAGGAGGCATTTACTCCATGGGCTTAATTTCCTCCCCCTTCACCCAACTCCACACCTCTGGCCCAAACTCGCCCTCCCTCATCTGCCCCAGGCCTGGGATTCAGGCCCAGCCAGCCCCAGGCTTGAGACCCAAGTGGCTCAGGCAGACAGAGCCTCAGCCCTGGGTCGGGAGTTCAAATTCCGCTTTCTCTTCTATCACCCACTCACCAATGTGACCTTGAGCAGGCGGCCTTCCCACTCTGGGCCTCCGTTTCCCCAAGTGCTCCTGCTGTTCCTTCTCCCTGGGATTCCCTTCCCCGCAAGCAGGTTGCACCGTCTGCTCTCCCAACATGCTCCCCACTCTGGCTCGTGAGGTCCTACCCAGCTTGGCACAGGTCCCGTGGCTGGTCAGCTCTCTCTGGGAGGTGAGAGGAGGAAAAAAACATGAGCGTGACCGTGATAGAGAATTACAGAAAGCAAAAGTCAGAGCGCCATGCTGGTCATGCTGGCCTGACTGACCGCAGGGATGTTTTCGTTCCCGCAGGGACGACACTGCCATGATGGGCAAGACGGCGCCCAGAGACCATATAGACTTTGCCCCTCCTCCGAGATGTGGGTCTCAGGACTAGGGAAGTGCATGAGAAGGAATGAAGCTCCTCCTTGAGGATATCTTTGAGGACGTGACATCTGACGACAGGAGAGGGGGCGTGGGAACAGGTATCAAGCATCACCAGCTTCATGGTCGTTACCATGACAACTGACATAAACAGCAGCTCGCCTCTGTCCTGAGGGCTGACTGTGGAACGACTCACTTGACCTCCTAACAGCCTGTGAGGAAGGCAGTGCTCTCAGCACCTCCACTGTCCAGGTGAGGACAAGGCTTCAGGAGATGACATTACTCACCCAAAGCCACCAGGCTTGTGAGTGACTCTAAAACAGATTATGACAGGACTGAGCCCCAGCCTGAGCTTGTCCTGCCCGTTCTGACGACGTGCTGACACCAGCACAGCCCTCAGTGTCCCCTGAAGATCAAACAAGGAAGGACAAGGGCCCAGCTGCCAGTAGCGTCAGGGCTGAGGTGGGGGTCACCGGCGTCCCACCTGTCACCTGGCACATCCTGGCACCTGGCCCAGATCAGGAGGGCCGATGATTCAGGACTAGAGGTGGGGTCGGGGGAGTGACTGTCACCAGACACATCCCTGGATGCTCCCTCACAGATCCTTCCCTGGCGTCCTCCTGGCTGGATTTGCTCGGCCCCGCGGATGGGCAGGGGGCCTGGGGGTGAGCTGCTGTCCCTTGTCCTGGGCCTGATTGAATGAGCACAATTGGATTCTAGATTTTGTAAGAAAATGAGATCAAAAAGGTAAGCATCGGATGACTGGCCGGTCCTAGAACTGAAGAAAGGAGGACAATTCAGGCCCCAGGGAGGAGCAGCCAGGACAGCTCCTGGGTCTAGATGAAAACGGTGCCCAGTGTTTGTGGGATCCAGGCAGGACGAGCGTCTCCCCACCACGGCCTGCCCTCCTTTCCCTCCAGGGCCGGGAGAGCATCTGCGCAAGGTTCCTGGCCAGTCCCTGGCTCGTGGACAGGCGGGGCCACCTCCCACAGCAGCGCCTTCGAGAGCTCCTGCCACGGGAGTCAGTGGATTCGGTCAACAGAAAACCAGGACACTATCAAGAAGAGGACATGGAACAGTGCTGCGTGGACAGAAGCGTCTCCCACGCCGACTTCCCCGACGGGGTTGGAGCCCGCTGGGTGCCAGTGCCGCTCCGCCTCGGTGAGCGGGCTGCTCTGAGAGGCTCCGGGGTCGAGGGGCCAGCTATGCGGACAGATGCTGAAGCTGTCCACACCGGTTGCCCCAGGCCAGAAAACTAACCCATCGTCTTAACCACCGAGAGCCAAATTCTGATGATGAAGAAAGAGGAGGAAGAGCAAGAGGTCTGTGTAAGGGTTAAAGAAGGTAAAACATGTCAAGGGCTCACACCAGTACCTGCCGGCCGTGCGCATTCGGTGAGGGATCTATGGTGGACAGGGCACAGCCATGCCAATCGGAATCGTTTCCAGTCTGGGGCTATTGCACATAAAACTGCTATGAACGTGCATGTTCGAGGCTTGGTATAGACAGATGCTTTCATTTGTCTTGAGTCAACTCCTAGGACGAGATTTGCTGCCGCAGACGATGGTTGTGTTTTTAACAAGCTGCCCACCTGTTTTCCCGGCTTGTTGTCCCGCATCCTCCCCGCGGTGCTGGAGGGCTCGTTTCCTCCACGTCCTTGCCGCCAGCTGCTGCGTTCCATCTTTCAGGTCTTAGCCCCTCTAATAGGGGTGCAATGGTGTCTCTTTGTGGTTTTAATTTCTATTTCCCTAATGACTAAGAAGATTGAGCATCTTTTCTTATTTGTCATCTGTCCCAGCTGGTGTGAGTTTTGTGTCCAGCTCCTAACCACCCTGGAGTCCTAACCTTCCTCTCCCCTGGGCTGTCACCGGGGAAGACACGGTGCCCGGGACACACAGGAGCCAGGTACGCATCTGTGAAGAACAAAATAAACGGACCCAGAAATCTCTCCCTCCTGACCCCGCAGCGCTCTCCCCCTCCCCAGGAGCCCCCTAGCTGCAGAGGGCCTAACCGGACCCACGAGAGGAAGACCTACAAAGGAAATCTGCGTCTCCCCACCGCAGCACCTGCGTCTGCTCCTTTGACCTTTGGAGGAGGATGGCCGGGCTCAAGGAAACGGCCTGTGTTTCTGGGTGGGAGCGGCACCCAGGCAGAGATCGGAAATGGGCTCAGGGCCATTGGTCTGGGGCCAGACTCGACTCCCCTGGGCCAGAGGATGCCGGAGTAAAAGGATAGTAACATTAGCTCTGCACGTGTCCCCAACACTTTACAATATATGGACAATGAGCCCCAGAGTGAGGGCTGGGCTGTGGAGCCCACTAGACTTGCCCTAAAAACCCTGTCTGAAATCTGCCACTGGCCACTTGCGGGACCTTGGGCAGCTGCTATTATTCCTCGTGTCATGCTAGAGGAGACGGACAATGCTCACGGGGATGTGAGCTCCCCAGAGGGTGGTGGCGAGCTAGGACAACAAGGTCTGGGGCCAGGGCATTCTGACTGCCTGCTCAGCACTCCACACTCTGTGTCGTACGTTCTTAGGAGGAGGGTGACAAGGGGGACTGCCTGGCATCTCCCAGCGAAGGAGGGATGCGGGGTCACCCACGTTCTGCCAGGGAGGGGCTGCCTGAAAGTGAATCACGCAGGTGTACCCCGGGATACCCAGAACGGCCGGGCGCTCTGCCGGGAGGGCAGGTCCCAGGGGCAGAGCTGGGTGCACAGTGGCTAGAATGTTATCCCCTGCATTCCCCTTGAACACTGGGCATTCACGGTTATGTTTCTATCCATCCATTCATCTGTTGACCCAGGGAACACAGAAAAGGTCAGACTCAGTCCCCACTGTGGAAAGCCTTCGTCCCATGAAGGAGGCTGACCTAGAAACAAAGGGGGAACAGCATGGCCATTGTCTCTGTAATGGCTGCCCCTGTTTCAAAGGGAGAAGATGGAGTCCCAGAGATGTCACGTGACCTGCCCAAGGTCACACAGCTCGGGATGGCAGACCAGGTCCAAACCCCACAGGCGTCTGCCACTAAGGCCCAGGCTCCTTCCATCACCCCACCCTGCCCCACAGAGCCCGGGAGAGGAGTTAGGAAAGGAAGAGGCCAGCATGGCCTGGAAGAATCAGGGAGGGCTTCCTGGAGGAGGGGGAGCCCAAGCTGAGCCCTGAAGGACAGACTAGAGGAGAAGAGCATGCAGGGAGGATGGAGCAGCTCCTGGTGTGCTGCTCCCAGTTCTTTAGGCCTCTGGGTCTGGAATTCTCCATGAAGAGGTTCAGGGTCTTCCTGGAGCAGGGGCCCTGGGACCCTCTCCCCAGAACAGGTGGAGCTGTGTCCTGCCGGGTTCAAGGTGGCTCCCAGGTAGGGGGAGGTGGGCAGGGCGAGGAGGAACTCTTGGGAACTTCTGTTCTCTTGGCTTCTGTCCCAGGCGCTCCTGAATGGGAGCGAGGATGGCAGTGCCCTTGGCCGTCTGCTGTGAGGGGACAGAGGTCTCACAAGCCTCCCGATGCGGCCATCAGACCACATCCCACCAGCCAGTCAGCCCCACACACGGTGCAGACCCCTCCCCCGAAGTGTCTCCTCCCCGGTGATTCCCTGCAAATCTCCCAAGAGAGCAGCACCCCCGAAGGTAAGAACGCCCCATTATGTCCACAGTCGGGGAGATGAGCCCGCCTCCCTCCCTGCTCTGTTGCCGGCGCGCATTTCCCTGCACTGAGCCCGCAGAAGTAGACACCGCCCGTGGGCAGGAAAACATGCATCCGCGCTCCGTGGGGTGTCCTCCGGAAGCCGAGCCGGAGAAGCTGGGACTATTTTGGGAGCAGAGGCCTGTGTGGGCGGGAGCCGCACCCCTTCCCTGCACCGGCCAGCTTTCCAAAGGGGGCGGAAGCTGAGCCAGCGATTCTTTAAACTTCAACTCCCCTCCCCTCCTGCCCGCCCTTCCTCCCTCCCTTCCTTCAAAAGATGTTTATTGATGCCAGTTCGGTGCAGACCCTGGCGTGCAGCAGGCGGCGGGCACGACTGAGACCAGCATTCCCATCTTGGGGAGAGAAGTTCACTAACAGAGGGAGACCCTGCTGCGACAACATTCATTTATTTCTTCAGTACATTTGTTGAGCACCTGCTGGACGACGGCCACTGTGTCAGGGGAATTAAAACCACCACAGTCCCTGCCCCCATGGAGCTCGCGGTCTAGAGGGGGACCCAGAGATGAATCAATCACACAAAGTGTAAGGTCAGAAGTGTACTCTGGTTGCCTGGGGCTAGGTCAGCGAGCCACGGAGCCTTCCCTGCAGACCAGAATGGCAGAGCCGGGCTGTGAAGAATAGGAGTCAGCAGGTGAGGTTGGGGATGAAGGTAGCACGTGGGCACAGGTGCAGCATGTGCAAAGGCCCTGTGGGTGGACAGCTGTGGGCAACCACGGAGAACTCCTAGGGCTGTATGACTGGAGGGCAGAGGCTGTGAAATGAGTCTGAGGCGGGGGAGGTGAGGGCCAGACTGTGTGGAGCCTCCAATGCCACATACAGGATTTGGGGTTCTGTCCCAAAAAGAGCAAGAGCCCACTGAAGTGTGGTAAGTGGAGTCCAGAGGCCAGGGAGAGGAATTGGTGGGACAGTAGTTGTGTTTCCAGAACAATCCCGAGGCCACGTGAGGTGAACTGTGATAGAGGCAGGTGTGGAAACAGTGAAACCTGATGCAGGAGGGACCACCTTGGCTTAAAGGGAGACAATGGTTTCAGAGGAGCCGGAGACGAGAATAAGCACCCACATGGGCCTGACATCATGGGGTCATTCAACCCAGATTTGCTGAGCACCTGCTATGTGCCAGGCTCTGTGCTCGGCACAAGGGCCCCGATGACACACAAGAACACCTGAGTCACTGGCCTTGTGGAGACCTACCTTCCGGTGGGGCAGAAGGACCAGATGCTTCTCTGATGCCTCAAGGAGGTCTGGCTGTATCAGGAACGCCAGGAACCTGTGATAATCAGTGGTCTCTCTTATCTGGCGAAAAAGACAAGATGGGCCTCATGTCTCAGCCATGGAGGGACCCATGCAACCTGAAACCGTTCGCACCGGCACACGTCTGAGGGGTTCGCTGAAAGGGCATAAGCTGCTGTTGGGGGACCTGTTGAGGCAGAACCGGGCCTTATGGGACCTGGAGAGTCATCGGGCTCATTCTCCCCCGCAACACACACACACATACTCCCTGAGGGGTCCCATGGTCTTTGTTAGAATGTGATCCATCTTGACCGCTCCCAAATGGTGTCCTTCTCGCTGGGCTGCACACCCCCCCCCCTTGTGTGGCTCCCGTGTCTGCAGGAGCAGGAAACTGCACAGCTCCGCCTGGTAGCCTCAGCTGCAGAAGGAGGCTCCCTGCAACACACCAAGGCAGACCTCTTCCCCCCCACCCCGAAGCTCAGAGAGGTAAAGTCACTTGCCCAAGATCACACAGCTCCTAAGTGGCAGCACCCCAGTGCCCAGGCTGGCGATGGCAGGAGCAGGAGTCATTGGGAGCAGAGGGCGCTGCCCACCCTTATCTCCACCCTGATGACAAAGACAAGTATCTCTGAGAGCCAGGCAGCCCCGTGGTGATTCCTATAGTGAATGTCCGTTGAGGGTTTCCTGTGTGTCCACAGCAAAGATAGAAAGCACTTTATCTCTGCTAGTTTATTCATCTTTACAAAAGCCCGTGAAGATGTGTCAGCCAACATAATGCTGCATAACAAACAACTACCAGAAAATGCTTTAAAACAAAAGGGATTCACTTATCTTACCAGCCCGTGGGTCCCTGAGCGGTTGGATTCTGCGTTTGGCTGCCTTGCCCACACGCCTGCAGTCAGCCCCGGAGTCGGCTCTAGGTAGCTTATGCTGATCTTGGTGGAAATAAATGGGATCTTATCTTTTGGCACATTGGCCCATGCTGGTCCTCCTGGAGACCACAGAGATCCAAGACAGCCAACAGAAGCTCAAGCCTTTGGGGGCCTGGGTTCCCAGGTCACTTCCACCATATGCCATTGGCCAGAATAAGGCACAGTCCAACCCAGATCCTAGGGGTGGGAAGGAGACCCCATCTCTTGATGGGAAGAGCTGAAATCAACATGGTGAGGGACACAGACACAAGGAGTAGAGACCCAGGATCCTTTCTAAAAAATATTTTTTATTTAAATTCAATTAATTAACATTTAATGTATTATTGGTTTCTGAGGTACAGGTCTGTGATTCATCAGTCTTATATAACCCAGTGCTCATTACATCCCATGCCCTCCTTAACGTCCATTATGCAGTTACCCCATCCCTCCATCCCCCTGCCCTCCAGCAACCCTCAGTGTTTTCCCTATGATTAAGAGTCTCTTACGGTTTGTCTCCCTCTCTGGTTTCTTCTTGTAGTTTTTCCTCTCTTCCCCTATGATCCTCTGATTTGTTTCTTAAATTCTGCATATCAGGGAGATCATATGATAATTGTCTTTCTCTGATTGACTTATTTCGCTTAGCATAATACCCTCATTGCAATACCATCATTGCAAATGACAAGATTTCATGGCTGCGTAATATTCTGGGGTGTGTGTGTGTGTGTGTGTGTGTGCGTGTGCGTGTCATCTTCTTTATCCATTCACCTTTCAATGGACATCTGGGCTCTTCCCATAGTTTGGCTATTGTGGACATTGCTGCTATAAACATTGGGGTGCAGGTGCCCCTTCGGATCACTGCATTTCTATCTTTGGGGTAAATACCCAGTAGTGCAATTGCTGGGTCATAGAGTAGCTCTATTTTCAACTTTTTGAGGAACCTCCATACTGTTTTCCAGAGTGGCTGCACCAGCTTACATTTCCACCAACAGTGCAAGAAGGTTCCCCTTTCTCCACATCCTCACCAACATCTGTCGTTTCCTGACTTGTTAATTGTAGCCATTCTGACCGGTGTAAGGTGGTATCTCATTGTGGTTTTGATTTGTATTTCCCTGCTGCTGAGCGATGTTGAGCACTTCTTCATGTGTCTGTTGGCCATTTGTATGTCTTCTTTGGAGAAATATCTGTTCATGTCTTCTGCCCATTTCTTGATTGGATTATTTGTTCTTTGGGTGTTGAGTTTGGTAAGTTCTTTATGGATTTTGGATACTAGCCCTTTATCTGATATGTCATTTGCAAATATCTGCTCCTATTCTGTCAATTGTCTTTTGGTTTTGTCGACTATTTCCTTTGCTGTACAAAAGCTCTTTATCTTGATGAAGTCCCAATAGTTCATTTTTGCCTTTGTTTCCCTTGCCTTTGGAGACGTGTCTAGCAAGAAGTTGCTGCAGCCGAGGTCACAGAGGTCGCCGCCTGTGTTCTCCTCTAGGATTTTGGTGGATTCCTGTCTCACATTTAGGTCTTTCCTCCATTTTTAGTCTATTTTTGTGTATAGTGTAAGGAAATGGTCCAATTTCATTCCTCTGCATGTGGTTCTCCAGTTTTCCCAACACCGTTTGTTGAAGAGATTGTCTTTCTTCCATTGGATATTCTTTCCTGCTTTGTCAAAGATTGGTTGACCGTAGAATTGAGAGTCCATTTCTGGATTCTCTATTCTGTTCCATTGATCTATGTGTCTCTTTTGATGATTACAGCTTTGTAATAGAGCTTGAATTCTGGAATCGTGATGCCACCAGTTTTAGTTTTCTTTTCCAACATTCCTTCAGCTTTTCAGGTTTTTTTCTGGGTATTTCCATACAAATTTTAGGATTATTTGTTCCATTTCTGTGAAAAAAGTTGATGGTATTTTGATAGGGATGCACTGAATATGTAGATTTCCCTAGGTGGCACAGACATTTTAACAATGTTTGTTCTAATCCATGAGCATGGAACATTTTTTCCCATTTCTTTGTGTCTTCCTCAATTTCTTTCATGAGTTTTCTATAGTTTTCTGGGTATAGATCCTTTGCCTCTTTGGTTAGGTTTATTCCTAGGTATCTTATGGTTTTTGGTGCAATTGTAAATGAGATCGACTCCTTAACATCTCTTTCTTCCATCTCATTTTTGGTGTATAGAAATGCAACTGACTTCTGTGCATTGATTTTATATCCTGCCACTTTGCTGAATTCCTGTATGAGTTCTAGCAGTTTTGGGGTGGAGACTTGTGGGCTTTCCACATAAAGTATCATACCATCTGCAAAAAGTGAGAGTTCGACTTCTTCTTTGCCAATTCAGATGCCTTTAATTTCTTTTCGTTGTGTGATTGCTGAGGCTGGGACTTCTAGTACTGTACTGAGCAGCAGTGGTGATAGTGGACATCCGTACCGTGTTCCTGACCTCAGGGGAAAAGCTCTCAGGTTTTCCCCATTGAGAATGATATTCACTGTGGGTTTTTCATAGATGGCTTTTATGATATCGAGGTATGTTCCCTCTATCCCTACACTGTGAAGAGTTTTAATCAAGAAAGGATGCTTAGGGCACCTGGTGGCTCAGTCAGTGAAGCGACTGCCTTTGGCTCAGGTCACGATCCCGGAGTCCCAGGATCGAGTCCCATATCAGGTTCCCTGCTCAGTGGGGAGTTTGCTTCTCCCTCTGACCCTACCCCCATTGTGCACTCTCTCGCGCGCACGCAAATAAATAAATAAAATCTTTAAAAAACAAAAACTGATGCTGTACTTTGTCAAATGCTTTTTCTGCATCTATTGAGGAGTCCAAGATGGCAGAGGAGAAGGAGACCTTAATTTCATTGGGTCCCAGGAATTCGGCTAGATAGCCATCAAATCATTCTGAACACCTGCAAACTCAACCAGCGATCTAAGTCAAGAATAGCTGCAACTCTATGAATAGAGAAGCAACTACTTTCTGCAAGTTAGGAGACGCAGAGAAGTGAATCCGAGGCGATATATGGGAAGATAGACCACCGTGGGGGGAGGGAGCCTCCGTCAGCCGGCTGCCGGCGAGTGATTGAGCCGCGGAGCGCAAAGTTGGCACTTTGAGAAGTCTGTTCCGTTGAGATACTCAGGGTCCTTTAACAACCAACTCCCTGCAAAGCACTTGTACCATTACGCCCCACTGGGGCTCCGAGAGTACAGTGACTTGCTCGAGGTCACATGCCTATGAAGGGACAGAGGGGCCCTTCTTAGGGACTGTGCTGCCTCCTGGAAGCTGTGAGCAAACCCACGGACAGAGAAACCCAGGCCCTTGGGCTTTCAGTATGGAGAGCCCAGGGTAGGCCGGAGATGCAGAGAGGCTCCTGTGTGTCTATGTCAGGTGGCCCAAAGCCTCTGGCAGCAGGGGGTTAAGGGACTTTTCTCTCCCAGGAAGGCAGAGAGTCTGTTGGGACAGAAGGGTGGGCTCACCAGGCTCTCACAGAACCTGGAGGCACGAGACCCAGGTCTGTGGCCAAACAGGGGGTCTGGATTAGATTCATTCATTCATTTATACAATAAATACGACCTTGGAGGTGAGTCTCCTAGACGTGACGAAAGTCCCCTGGCATTTGTCTGTTAAGACTCAACTCAGATGTCTTATTCTCCAGGAAGTCCTCCCTGATTCTCAGGGCTGGCTGCCCTTCCATTTTGCTTCCAGAGGCCACCGGATGTGTCCTTGGATTGTCAATGCCAATTCCTGGGCTGCCTCCCACCCCTCTGGGGTCTCAGGAGGGACCCTGACTCTCGAGGACAGGCACAGTCAGCTCTCAATCTCCTTCTGTCATCTTCCCTCGACGCAGGAAGCTCTAGATGCTTCCCTGGACCCAGAACATTCCAGAGCTCACAGCAGCAGCTCAGGAATACTGGCTGGGGGGAAGAAGAGGGGAACCAGGGGGCCTCGCTTCAGAGGCACCACTAGAACTGGAGGCAGAGAAGCCGGTCGGAAATGAGCAGGGTGTGAGAGTGAGGTCATCAGAAAAAATTCAACATTAAAAATGGTCACAAGGTAACCTATGGCATTTGCTTAATCAGGAACAAATGAATCCACGCCCCGGGAAGATCTGAGACTTTCTGGTGCTAAACATTTTTTCCAGTTCTAACATCTCCTGCTGAGCTGGATGCGTCCCAGATTCCAGGAGCCAGAGAGAAGTCCCAGCATCTGGGCTGCAGGGGCATCAGGGTACCTGGCACAGTGAGCGCCCAGGTCCTGTCTGCCCTGGAGGCTGGGGTGACAAGTGTGGGGACCCCCAAATGCCTGCAAAGCCACCTCCAGAGAAGGACTTCACAAAGGCAACATCAGGCCCTGGGAGGGCTGGAGTGGAGGTACTTGGTGGAATGGCCTAGAAGGCTGGAAAATGATGAGCCTTCAAGAGGATGGCCACGTGGGCCCCCTGGGAGACCCCTGCTGGGGGGGCGAGGGTGCTGGGGGAGAACAGTCACTCCATGCAGGCGGATGGCAAAACAGAAATCCTGGGCTGGGGGTCAGAACCACGGAGCTGAGGCTGGCTCGCTGTGGGCTCCCCGGGGGGCCACCCTGACCCCTCTGCAAATTGCAGGGTGAGCTTTGAGGAGGTGAGACACCCCCACACCCCAGGACCCAAGTCTGGCATAAAAGAAGCTCCCAATTCCACTCAGCTCCCATCTCTCCTTCCAAGTGTCTTGGAGAGAGCCAGAGCTCCTCCTCTAAGCTGTCCTGTGGCCAGTGGAGCACCCCCACCCACCCAACACCCCACCCTGTCACCCCCCTTTGTTGTCTCCATAGCATGCATCACAATCTGAACTTGCCTTGACTGTTTTCTGTCATGGTTTCACGTGTGTTTTCTCGTGAGAGCGCAGACGCAGTCTATCCGAGCCACTGCTGTATTCCCACAGATACACACAGAGCATAGCGCATAGTAGGTGCTCAGTGCAGGGGCGTTGAGTGGCCAGACTGACATCTCACAGAGGCGACTTCCTCCTTCCTGGGATGTGGCCGATGAGCGTGGGCCCTGAGGGCAGGGGCTGCCTCTTATCCACACCTGCGTCCTCAGGGTCCAGCACAGGACCCCAGCACATACTAGGTGCCTCACAAAGCTCTGTGGCATGAGTGGAGATGAATGCATTTCGGGTCCCTGAGCCCTGTCTCCAGAGCTGACTTTTCTGTGGCTGGGAACAGTCACATTGGGAAAATGCCCCTGGGGACTCCAAGACAGGCTGCCCCCTATTATGGGAGCGGAAGAGAGAGCGCATTGCAAGCAGGGGCAGTGGAGTCAGACACATGCCGTGTGACCCTAGGCCAGTCCCTTCCCTCTCGGAACCCCAGATTTCTCATCTGCACAAGGGGATACCATGTGTGCCCATCACCGGCTGCTGTGAGAGCTCAGAGGGAAAAACCCCACGTCCAGTTCAGCCTGGAGTTTGGCACATGGTAACGGCTCAGTATTTGGGAACTTTTAACACCCACGAAGGCAGTGTTGCTCTCTCGCATCAGCGTGGCCATGGAAGTGGGCCCCCTTTATGGTGGATAGAACGTCCACGAATTCTGCTCACAACCAAATGCACCCTGACGTCAGGGTCCCCGGCTCCCCCACAGCCGCCTCTGGGGTGAGGGAGCTATGCGGAGCCCGGCCCACTTCAGCCTCCTTCCGGCCACACAAGGAAGCGCCCCTTGGTGAGGCTCTGAGGTTGCAGCCAGTGACCCCACTCTTGGCCAGTGCTGAGGGGGGTCGTGGACCTCAGGGAGTCCCCTCTCTTCTCAGATTGTTGTGAAGATGACCCACCCACTAGGGAGGGTGGGGGTGAGCCCCGGGTTGGGTCAGGATCTGGCTTTGCCCGTCTAACCAGCTCTGGGACCTTGGGAAAGGCCCCGCCTCCCCTGTTTTCTGTATCCTGAGCCTTTTTGATCTTCTCCTGGCTCCAGGCCTTAGCAGTGCTGTTCCCTCTGCCTGGGACACTCTTCCCACCTTTCTTCACCTGGCTAACCGCCAGGCCTTCCCTTTGGAACCTCCCAGGAAGCCCCTGGCCCGGGTTTGATAGAGACCCCAGTGTTTCCCTCTTGTCATCCGCTGCTCCCCCTTTTGGCTTCTAAGGGCGGGGGCTGACTACTTCTGGGTCACGGTCACACGCCCAGGGCCAGTACAGTGTCCAGGACGCAGAGGTGCCCAGCAGACGGTGGACAGGTCCAGGGATGAGTGAGTGGGTCCTCTCCACCCCATCTCCTCCCTGGCAGGGTGGCTGCAGCGATGCCCAGAGACATTCCCGCACAGGGCCCAACCGGAGGAGGCTGTCAGCAGGTGCCACCGCGCCCCGCCGGCCTTCCCGGGCCAGAGAACCAGGGAGAAGCAAGGGGGCTCAGCCGCAGACTCTGAGCGGTGGCGCCAGCTGGTTGGCGTGGGACCAGGGCGACCTGGCGTGGATCAGGGCCTGGGCCGCAGCCTGCCGCCAGCCTGCAGGGGGAGAGTGAAGCCCCCTTCCTCCCCACAGTCGCCCCCTGGAGAACATGGAAAGCCTCTCACTGGGCGGCATCCACACCTCGCCAGCAGAAGCAGGTGCGTCTTTAACCTTTGGCCTCCCAGGTTCCCAATATTTATTTCAATAAATGTTAAGGCCGGGCCTTTTTCTCTTCCCTTTCTCTGCTGGGAGCGGCTCAGGGAGGAGCGCCGGAGAAAATGTGTTTTTAGAGGATTCGATCATGTTCCTGGGCCGAGCTGCAGGCAGAGCCCTCTCGAGGGCACGGGCGGTGGGACTCAGGCCGAGGGGCGGGCAGGGCAGCTGGATTCGGTGGGGCCCAGCACAGGAAGTGAGGGTGCAGGGGGGCCGCTCTGGAGGGGGAGGCACCCCCTGCACGGGCTTGTTAGGGTCTTCCAGCTCAGGGCGCGAGTGGGGGAAGGCGGTGACGTGTGTGTGTGTGTGTGTGTGTGTGTGTGTGTGTGTGTGCGCTCTAAGGTGCCTACTGCTGTGCCTATGGCGGTGATGAGCAAACAGAAGGCAAGCAGAGGACAAAGCAGAAACTGACACCCCGCAACCACCCCCCCATGGGGTGTACGTGACAGTCCTCAGGCCCTCCTGGCTGCCCTACAGGACAAAGAAATAGTTAACTATAGATACCACAATCCTGCAAGACTTGTGTCTCCCTCAGTTACAAATGTCTTAGCAATCTACAAGAACGAAGCATTTCTATCAGTAACCGAGCTTCCGGAAGGGAATGTCCTTATAACCTGCAGCCTCCAGGAAGTTCCCAACTATCTTCATGTTAACGCCTTACTAGAGGAAAAACAACCTTCCCTCGACAATGGCAAGGCCTCCGGTATCCTGGGAGTCTTCTTTAACATATGAAAGTTACTTTCTCAACTTCCCTTTTTCCTTACCTCCCCCAACCCCATGGTATATAATCAGCCACCCCTCACAACCCCTGCGGCAGCTCTTTCTGCCCGGGGATCCTGTCCCCGTGCTTTCATAAACCACCAATTTTGCATGGAAGACGCCTCAAGAATTCTTTCTTGGTCCTCGGCTCCAGACTCCACCCCGCCGAACCTCACCTATATTCCAAAACCACATCCGTGGTGGTGGTGGCCATGGCGGTGGCCCTGGCGGTGGCAGTCATCCTCAGAAGCCGACTATTGATCCTCAAGACGTTGCCCCCAAAGGGAGCAGCAGGACAGAGTGTCTAGCCCTTCCCCCACCCCCTTGTTGAGCACCCCTCTGACCACCTGGGTCCGTGCAACCCACCCTGCACTCTGGCTGCCCTGGGCCCCAAGGGCTGAGACGCCCTTCTCGTTGTCAGGACAGATCTGGCCGTGGCCCCCTTAAGTCAGTATGAATGCAGGAGGGACGGAGCCTCCGTTGTAGGGCTTAGAGATACAGGGTCAAAATCCCCTGTCCTTCTGGTCCTCAGTTTCTCCATTGGCAATGCTATAGGAACTCCGGAGGGTTAACTGAAGCCCCCCGGGGAAAAGTTCCTGGAATGGAGGCCACTGGGAGTCCCAGCAGTCCGCAGATGCAGCGAGCAGGAACCCACGATGCAGGCTCACCATTAGTGGCTGGTAGTTTCTGAGCACTTACAATGGGCCAGGCACTCTTCTAAGATTTTGATGTTTATTCATTTAATTCTCTCTACAACCCATAAAACATAGATTCTTGATTGTCCACAACTAGCCAAAGAGAAAAATGGGATGAGCAGCTTTAGGTGACCTGTTCAATGCTCTGTAGTGAGGGACAGAGCCGGGATTTGAACCCTAGGCATCTGGGGTGTGAGAAGGTTCTAGGTGCACGGAAGGAGGATTTTGCTGAATTCACCATTTTTCCTAACACACTGTAGTAAGGTTCTTCTAAAACTCAAGAGGAGTCTCTAAATATTGAAATTACATTTTTATGTTTTCATGGGTAATATAGAGATTTGTCTTTAAAAGTACAATAAAATTTCATTAATTCAGATTAGTCAGAACTCTGGGCACCTTTGCATTATTTAGAAAAAGTGTTTTGCTAAGTAAACCTCTTAATAATGTAAACAAGACAGGAAGTATGAATAAATAGTTTTCAAGCCTTTTATTCAGAAATTTGCCTGGAAGGACCTCAGCCATCTCCTACCCGGTCTCCACCCTCTGCTCTTGCCCCTTGTTACCTGTATTCAGGTGAGCGCTCAGAAATGTAATAATAGCCAACATTTCGGCAGCACCTACTGTGTGCTAGGAATTAAGCTAGGCACTGAACATGGATTACCGCTTTAGCCGTAACTGCGAGACTGCGATTCTGCTATAAGCCCCATTTTACGGATTAGCAACCCGAGGCACAGAGAGGTCGGGTCCTTTGCCCCCGATCACATGCCACCTGATCGTGCCCCACGGCACGCTCTTTTAGTCTCCAGTGTCACCCCCAACCAAGTCATTCTCCAGTGTAAAAGTCTTTTAAAATCCACCTCCTGGGGCACCTGGGTGGCTCAGTCAGTTAAGCATCCACCTTTGGCTCAGGTCATGATTTCAGGGTCCTGAGATCGAGTCCCTACATCGGGCTCCCAGCTCAGCAGGGAGTCTGCTTCTCCCTCTGCCCCTCACCCTAGCATGTGATGTCTCTCACTCTCTCACACTCTCTCTCTCTAATAAATAAATAAAATCTTAAAAAAAAAAAAAAAAAACCCTACCTCCTTTCAGGGCGTCTGGGTGGCTCAGTCAGTTGAGCGTCCAACTCTTGATTTCGGCTCAGCTCACGATCTCAGGGTTGTGAGATCAAGCCCCACGTCGGGCTCTGTGCTAAGAATGGAGCTTACCGAAGATTTTCTCTCTCTTGTCCTCTGCCCCTCCCCCCACCCCTGCTATTGCATGTGCTCTCTCCCTCCCCCTCTCTCTCTCAAAAAAAAAAAATTGTCAAAGCCACCTCCAGCCCTATGCATCTACAGGTCCCTGCCTGGTGCTCTCTGCCCCAGTGCTCGACACAGAGCAGATGCAAGATATCTATTAGTTGGATGAATGAATGAAAGAAGAAATGAATGAGTTTCTATATCCCCAACCCTATCATACTGCCTAGCGCGGGACGTTTTCCAAAAACGCTAATTGAACAGACAAACCCTGGCCGGAAGTATAGCTGCCTCAGAAGCGGTCATAAATCAGGCATGACGTTAATCCTTGATTTGTCTGTGGGGCAAGTGTTGCTGAGCTATTTGGGTATTTTTGATGGTTTCTTTTCAGATTTATTTACTTATTTTGAGAGAGCGAGAGAGCACAAGCGGGGAGAGGGGCAGAGGGAGAGAGAGAATCCTCAAGCAGACTCCCCACCAAGTGTGGAGCCTGATGTGGGGCTCGATCTCACGACCCTGAGATCATGACCTGAAAGCAGGAGTCGGCCGCTCAAGCGACTGAACCACCCAGGTGCCCTGCTGAACTATTTGGAAGAGTCAGTAAGATGGTTAAAGGGATGTTTGTCCTGTTTAAAGAAATACGTTATTTTCTGAACATTTCTATTCACAAATTCTTTGGCCTGGAGGGGGCTTCAGTGGTCACATAGGACCACTGAGAGGGGGGGAAAAGACTGCCGCAAGATCATACATTGAATCAGAGACAGACCCGGGACAAGAACCCAGCTCTCCTGCCTCATTCATGGTCATCTGAAGCAGTCAGAAGATGTTACCATGATCTGCTCATGGGCACATAAACCAACACTTCTCTCGATGGCATTCTAATCACAAGAATAACAATTTTAAAAATAGTAATGGTGAACGCTTTAAATCCTCAGGACAACCCTAGAAAGTGGGTACTATCAATATCCCCATTTTCCAGATGAGGAAACTGAGGACCGGGGAGGTGAAGTATTTTGCCTACACTTGAATAGTTTACAGATGGAAAAGCCAAGATTTCAACCGTCTGGCAGTATGCTTTGAGAGCAGTTGACTTGGCTCATGTGCTTCTCAGAAATTCTCCTAACAAAAGGACTAGGATGCAGGAACAACACATTTAAAACGAACGATGCTGGGTTTCTAAGAACACAGACCAGGCATGAGTTCTCTCCACCAACCCGTAGACGCCGGCTCCTGGTCCGCTGCTGCGGGCATCCCACCCGTGGTTTGCCTCTTGTTCTGAGACAGAGCATTTAAAGACACTGAGAATCTTGTCTCTCTCGGGGTCCATACCCAAGACCCTTCTCCTGGATCCCAGCGCAGTCAGCTCCCCGGTGTTCAGCCTCGGGGTGATGCGGAATCCTGTACACTTGCTCAACGGCCAGCTCAACTGCCCACCTGGCTTCGCTCGTGCACAGCACACCTCTCACTATTTCTGGGAAACTGACACACAAATGGGGGAAGAGGGGGTGGCAGGAGCCACAGTTTTGCAGACAGGTGATGGATAACAAAAGAATGAACTTCGCAGGGCTCACATGGCAGAAAAGGTCTTAGGGGACGTGGCAGCCTCAGGGCTAACAGGGGACGCCCATTGTAGGACCAAGGGCAGAACTGCTGCCTTCTCTCCAGAGCAGGTCTGCGTGTCCCAACAGAAGACCCCTGGTTGGGCTGGCCCTCTCTCCTCATTGGTTATTTTCTCGAGACCTCAAGGAGGCTCCTAATGTGAGTTCCCTGAAATTTTGCCACGCTATGGTTTCCACTGAATTTTATGTATCTCTCATACTGGTACTTTTTTCCCTTTTCCTACAACCTTAAATGTCAAGTATCTCTTCTCTAGAACCACTGAACTGAGATGAAGAGGATTAAGAGATATTTTTATTCCATTTAAAGATAACCCAGAGCAAAGGGGAGTAAACAGACCTGCTTGGAGGCCTCACTTCATCTCAGTCCTCCCTCCTGACCCTCCTTCCCACCCCCGCAAAGGTTGCCCTGGCGGCTCCCGACACAGGAGGGATTCATGCCTTCTCCAGGGCCTGCCTTCCGGAACTCTAGTTTCCACATTAACTGTGATCGGAAGCGAGTTACAATGAAAGGCTCTGATTTTCTGGAAAATTGGAGGGAGGCTCGTGGTGGGAAGAACAGGGAGGCCCCCCACGCCTTGAGATGAGAGTCCAAGGATAGCTCCTTCTTAGCAACACCGTGGAATTCACATGGGCCCCTTGGAGCCACCAGAGATGATCTCACACTTTGAATGGGTCAGTGGCACGATGTTAAAATCCGCTGACGGGAGCTCAATAGAAACTTATTAACTTTTAATGCAGAGCAGCCAAGTTCCTGCTTAAATATTTAAAAGTACAATCCATCACCAGAATGGCCAGTTAAGGCTGCAGAGAAATGCTGGTCTTCTGGTAGCTTCATTACCAGGATTTAACTAACGGGTAGCATCTTGCAGAAACCTGGCAACCATTCTTATGCACAATAGTGCTTTTCATCTCTTGAACACTTACCTACGATGCACCAGACATGTGATGCCCTTGACATGTCATTTTATCTCTACAGTAATACTGACAGGCAGAGACTATTTAACATACGAGAAAATAGAGGTTGAAGGCCAAGTAGCATGCCCAAGGTCACATAGCACTAACTGGCAAAGTCAGAATCCAAGCTCAAGTGTGTTAGATGCTAATAACCTACGCTTTTGACTTTTGCTTTGGTCATGATGGAGTCCTGCACATTCCTCACTGCCATCCCCACAAATAAATGAAGTGGACAGGACACGTGAAGCAGCTATACCAGATATTGGACAACAAGCAGTGAAGAACTGTGAGCTCTAAGAGAAGGGACACCACTGAGATGAGTCCTAAAAGCACACCGGCTTCTAGCCTGGAGGCACTTTTCAGGCCACAGCCAGGAAGGAGTCACAGAGCTAGAAAGGGGCAGTTTCACTGAGTCGAAGAGGCAGATCTGAGTTTGGGGAGACGGAGATGGCTAGAATCCACGGGGACAGTAGCAGAGAAGAGGGAACTACACAGAGGAAGAATTCCAAAAACCTGCAGAGATGGCCCCTTGAACACCAAGCTGTGCAGGCACAGGGGGAAAGTCCAGACGACCAAGCAGAGAATAACTTCAGAGCCCAAATCTCAGTGTTCCCAGGGCTGGACAGCACTTGAGTCTGACCACCCAGGGTAAAGAGAGACCTCATTGAGTATTTGGGATAATGAGTCAAGCCTTTTAAGGACAACGCCTTAGAAATGAGGCTAGGGGCGCCTGGGTAGCTCAGTCGGTTAAGCATCTGACTCTTGATTTCCACTCAGGTCATGATCTCAGGGTTGTGAGATCGAGCCCCGTGTCAGACTCGGCACTCAGTGTGGTGTCTGCTTATGATCCTCTCCCTCTGCTTCCTCCCTCACTTGCTTGCTTTCTCTTTTTCTCTCAAATAAACAAATAAAAAAAAAATGAGGCTAAATTAGCCCTCACATGAAGGCTACTCTAGCCCATCATAACAAAACTACAAAACAAGCCCCAATAGATCAAAATGATTTTCAAGTAACTCAACTACTTGCCAAAACAATTTTAATATTCCTTAAAGGAAGACAACAAAATCCAGAGAAAAAAAAATCAAAATGTCCAGCATACAATCATATGTTACCAGACATATGAAGAAACACAAAAGCATGACCCAAAACCACCAGGTGAAAAAAGTTGCCAATAGAAACCAACTAAGAAATAGCAAATATGATAGAATTGGCAGCCTAGGATTTTAAAATAATTGTCATATACAGTATTACATCAGAACTACAGAGAGAGAGAGTTAGGTCTCCCACCTAAGGGAGGAGGAAAAAAATGATAAACCTAAGGATGGAGGGAAAAAACTATATATAAGCTCACAGCCCTAAAGTAAAATATGTCCACAATGAAGAAAAAAATGAAGCCTATTAAGAAGAACTCAGTGGAAGCAAAATGAAAATCTCACTAGAGGGGAACAGGAGCAGAATAGACACTGCAGAAGAAGAGTCGAAAGTATGTGAACATAGAGCAATAAAAGCTATGCAAACTGAAGCACCTAGAAAAGACGACTTAGAAGAAAAAAAGCAATGGAGCATCAGTAACCTTTGGGACAATATCAGGGGTCTATCATCTGTGACACTAGAGCTCCAAAAAGGGGAGAAAAGTATAGAAGAAGTACTGGAGGGCTGAACTTTGTCCCGTCAAATATAGCTTTATGAAAATTATAAATGCACAGACCCAAAGATCTTAAAAACCCCAAACAGGGTAAATACAAAGAAAGCAACACTAACACACATTATAAATTGCTGAAAAAAAAAAAAACAGAGACAGAGAAAAACTTTAAGCAGACAGAGCAGTAAGAGACCTTATATGCAGGGAACTAATTTAAGAACGACCACAGACTTGTGTCAGAAACAACACAAGCCAAAAAAACTAAGCAAATGCAGAATGACATCTTTGCCGTGCTGAAAAAAATAAACAACATAACAACTTAGAATTTCATCTTCAGAGAAAATATCCTTCATCCATGAAGGCAAAATAAAAACTCTTTCAGACACACGAAAGCCAAAGACTGGTTTGCAACCAGACCTGCCCTACAGGAAATGTTAATAAAAGTTCTTTAGGTTAGGGGCACCTGGGTGGCTCAGCCGGTTACGCATCTGCCTACAGCTCAGGTCATGATCCCAGGGCCCTCGGATCGAGCCCAGCATCACAGCAGGCTCCCTGCTCAGTGGAGAATCTGCTTCTGCCTCTCCCCTAAATCGTGTTCTCTCTCTCTCTCATGCTCTCTCTCTCAAATAAATAAATAAAATATTTTTTTTAAAAGTTCTCTAGGTTGAAGGAAAAGCGTGGGACTTCCAGCTACACATGTAAGGAGACTGGATGTCCCTATTCCATCCCAAAATCCCCCAAAAGGTTGAACAGACTGAAAAATCAACAACTTCTTAGACATACAAGAGAAGAGGACAAAGGACAAACCACTGCCCCCAAGACTGGAGAGACAGACAGGCATTAGAGGTCATCACGGCTTCCCTGGGCAGGGACTCACGGGTGGGCACCACTATGGAAACCAGTTCCCGGGTAGGAAAACCTGAACTCTAGTGAACTGCTGGCAGCTCAGTGTGAACAACTCTGAGAGTTAAAAGCTACAGGGGAACCCTGTGGTAGGAGGACACTCACACTTTTGTGAGTCTTACCTCCAGGTGCTCAGTCCGGGTTCTCACGGTGAATGCTAGAGAAAAGTCCCCTCGTGCCTCTGGCAGGGGGAGGGGAAAAAGGAACCATGTTGAAAGACACCAGGGAACTCTGTTGACAAAGCCCGCCCTCCCAAAAAACTAACCAGAACTTCATCTGCCCCAGCAGGTCCTATCAGAGCCTGGCGTAGGGGAATGGAAACACCCAACTCCCTCCATTCCAGATCTAGCCATTTTGTCCCCCCACCCGTGAGCGGAAAGAAAAGCTAAGAAATACTTGTGAGGTTCACAGTCCAGAGGCATAGGCTCACTAACAGACTCAGCCCCAACCATGCGACAACAGAACCTTCCTCTCCACCCACACCTCGCCATCACTTTATTAAAGACCTACAACAGCAGTTCCTTTTACCCCATACATCACATTGGACTGTCAAGAACAAAATACAAGGTACGCTAAAAAGCGAAAGCAGCAATTTAAAGAGACAGAACCTACTTCAGAACAAGACCTGGCGGGGATGTTGGAATTAATCTGACCAGGAATCGAAAACAGCTCTGAGGCCTATGCTAAGGGCTCTAACGGACAAAGTAGACCACACACAAGAGCAGGTGGGCAGTATAAGCAGAGAGAGAAAAATCCTGAGAGAGGACCAAAAGGAAATGCCAGAGATCAAAAACACTGAAGTGAGATGCCTCTGGTGGGCTTGTCGGGAGACCGGACACAGATAAGGAAAACGCCAACAAATGAAATCTGAGATTTACCAAAGGGAGGAAGAGCACTGGAAATGGTAAATATGTGAATAAATATAAAAGATATTTTTCTCATTTTTAGAATTTCCTGAAAAGGTAACCCTTTAAAGCCAAAAGTACTGACAACATATTGCAGGATCTAGAACCTGGCAACGTTACAGGCAGGAACATGAAGGGCGGGAGGAATGGCCGAAGGGCAGGCATACTGCTGTAAGCTTCTTCCATGACCTGTGATGTGGTGCGATATTATTTGAAGACAGCCCACACTACATTGAAGTCCGATATTGTAAACCATAGAGGAGCCTCTAAAAACTACATCCAAGAAAGTAGAACTAATAAGACAATAGAAAAACCCTCACGAAAGGCTTGTTGAAAGACCGTGGGTCTGGTGATGTGGTCACAAAAGGCTTGTGAGCCGCATGTGAGGTCACAGCTTCATGAACTGAGGGGGAGGGGAGAAACCCACGATTTTGTGTTGATGTTTTGTCTGGTTACCACCTAGCGCCCGCTTCGTGGCCCCTCTGGACTGTCATCTAGGCCTTTGCTCGGCAGAACGAACCCTGCAGGTCAAACCCTGTGACTGGAGATGGTGTTTGGAATAAGTGTCATTTCTCCCAAGAAATGAAAAAACCACCACCTACCTCCACACTGTAGAACTCTTGTTAGCACGGCTCAGAGAAAGCAGGGCCCTGTCTATCTATTCATGAAAAGCTGCATGTTAAGATTAGTGAAAGTCTCTGTACTTCTAGTCTTTAGAACCAGGTTAAGTATGGGAGCTAAATGAATCTGGCACTCTTGTTGGACCATATGATGGCAGGAGTCTAGCATTTGCCTTTATAAGGGCCTTAGCGGGGCGCCTGGGTGGCTCAGGCGGTGAAGAGTCTGCCTTGGGCTCAGGTCATGATCCCACGGTCCTGGGATCAAGCCCAACGTCGGGCTCCCTGCTCAGTGGGGAGTCTGATTGAGATTCTCTCTCCTTCTGCCCCCTGACCTCCACTGCCCCCCAGCTTGTGCTCTCTCTCTTTCTCAAATACGTAAGTGGACAAAAAATCTTATAAGGGCCTTAGCAAGATGTACTCATTATGCTTGGATTTGGGGTAGATTCCAGTCCATCATTGCTCTGACACATGGCAATGGCTCCTTACAAAGTCAAATGTCATGTTAAACCCAAAACCACACAGGAAGGAGTTCAGTGCCCAAGGGAACAGTGAACGCTTAACAATGTAAAACTTTACAGCACCAAATTATCACTAATTTACAGCAACCTCTGGAGGCCCCTTCCAGCATTCATAAAAAGAATCACAGAAGCTTTTGGTATTACCAAATTGTTTTAATGGCCTTACAGATTTGGTGAATCAAAATGAAACATCTCCACTCCACATCTCATCCCTTTTTTCCCCCTAGATCAAGATGAAATTCTTCTTTTCATAGTTAAGTTTTAAGAGTCCATATTCCTTCAGCCCCCACTCACAAGATTGTTCCTAATGTTGGCTGTTCGCCATCCTTTCAGTCTTGCGCAGGAAGCTCCACAGATTGAAGAGCGAGCCCCCCTCTTCAGCGGTTCCTTAAGCCAAACTCGACGTTCTCGACGTTGTCTGCGCCGGGAAAATACGGAGTGGGATTCGCGGATTTCACGAGGGCCTGTCACTTTCCTTACCATTCCAGATATGCAGGAGCCATTGGGATTGGGTTTTAAAAGATGAGGTGGAAAAGTGAAAATGTTTCTTGGCCTGATTTCTCAACAGTGAAGACGTACAAGAAGGAAGAGCGAAACCATCAGCACGCTGACAGTCGACTGAAGCGCGCAGACGCCAGACTTGGTGGGAGCGGGGGCCTTGGTGGTGGCGGGGGGCGTGGTAGCTGAGGAATAAATCTCCTGAGGCATGAACAGCGCCAGAAGCAGGAGCGCCAGCTGAAGCCCGATCAACATCCGTCTTCCCATGGTCCCTCTGTCGCGCTCTGTGCTCCGGGGTAGGAAGGAGCCCTGAGCTCCAGGCGGCTGCAGGCTAAATGGCAAGGGCTTCCCAGCAGGGCCTTACATACCAGGGAGCGGGTCACAATGCCCCCTGTGTTGATGGGCCTACGTCAGCCAGCATCACGATGCCCATGTCGACCCCGCCCCCTCGCTCCCCGCCCCCCTGGCCAGGGCCTCAAGCGCAAGCGCCAGGGCGCATCACAATGCCCCTTGCGCTGGCGCCCCAGATGCTCCCTGCTGCAGGTGCTCCGCTCCCCCTCCCCCGCCTGCCCATTACTTGCCCTTTTTTTTTTTTAAGATTTTTATTTATTTATTTGACACAGAGACAGCCTGTGAGAGAGAGACAAGCAGGGGGAGTGGGAGAGGAAGAAGCAGGCTCATAGCAGAGGAGCCTGATGTGGGGCTGGATCCCAGGACACCGGGATCACGCCCTGAGCCTAAGGCAGACGCTTAATGACTGAGCCACCCAGGTGCCCCATTACTTGCCTTTTGAAACAAAACATTTAGAACTTGTTGAGAGCCCCTGAGCCCCATTCCTTAGAAATCTAAGGTTTCCATTGTCTGTCTTCCAAGGGGCAACATTTTCCTTCTGATCCTTAAAATAGGTTCATGTTTGTGGAGAGAGAAATATTGTTGATATTTGATGTGTTTTTATACAATCTGTAAAAGTGCTTTCCCACAGTAGAGGTTTCCTATCCAGAATTTGGGCTTAACATGTCTGATTACCAATTTTCCTATCTTATATAATCTTTAAAAAAAAACCAAACATAGTTTCTTTAAAAGATGGCGCACTGAACCGTCCGAATGTGTGCGGTTTGATCCCCACCTCGTTTGGGTTTTATTCTTCTGGATTTCTAGGGAAGAAAACACATCATGGTGTTAGTCTTGGTTACTTCTAGGTGAGAAGATTTTTATATCTTCCCACTTTTCTATGCTGGGTTTACCTACAGAGGTTGAACTAGCAATCTGTGAGGGGAGGGGGGCTGGTTTGTTTTGTTTTCTTGAAGAGTGTGGTAGGTGGAACTCAAGCTGGAAAAAAAACCAAAGTAGAAATTACTTTAAAAAAAAAAAAAAAGACTATAGGGGTGCCTGGGTGGCACAGCGGTTAAGCGTCTGCCTTCGGCTCAGGGCGTGATCCCGGCGTTATGGGATCGAGCCCCACATCAGGCTCCTCTGCTGGGAGCCTGCTTCTTCCCCTCCCTCTCCCCCTGCTTGTGTTCCCTCTCTCGCTGGCTGTCTCTATCTCTGTTGAATGAATAAATAAAATCTTAAAAAAAAAAAAAGACTATAGACAGTTGACAGTGAAAATTTAAAAAATAATGAACAGAAGTCCATGGTTCATAAAGGGCACTTAGAGTCTGAATGGAAAATGATCCTCCCTGCCGAACTGGGGTGGGGAAAAATGATCCGTACACTGTTCGAAATCCGGGGTATAACTTGTAATAAGAAATTTAACAGAAGCTTTTTTAACTTTCAGCTTGGATTCTCTTACCAGCTTGAAGAGAAAGTTTAAAGTCACTCAATGCCCTGTCCGTCCTTTGTTTTCAAGAATTTGAATATTTTCGGGGCGCCTGGGTAGCGCAGTGGTTAAGCAACTGCCTTCGGCTCAGTGCGTGATCCCAGCGTTCTGGGTTCGAGCCCCACATCAGGCTCCTCCACTAAGAGCCTGCTTCTTCCTCTCCCACTCCCCCTGCTTGTGTTCCCTCTCTCGCTGGCTGTCTCTCTCTGTCAAATAAATAAATAAAATCTTAAAAAAAAAAAAAACAAAATAAATAAAATCTTTAAAAAAAAAAAGAATTTGAATATTTTCTTTACATTCCAGAACTTTAAACCTATTTCCTCCTTGCTTTTCCCAAGCCGCTGCTTCCTGCCTCTTCAAGAACTTGAGTCTCTTATTCTGAACCTTCAGGGGACAGCCTGAGGAATACTCTTGTTCCTTTTTTTGCAAGTTGAGCCCACACAAACTGGATTCCCCCGAGCTCACTTATTTTTTCTGAAAGTGATACAGAGTTGGTGGGGAGCACCCTTCGAGCACCATCAGATGTAACCGAAACGTGGATGGATGATGCCAGCTGCCAGTCCTCACAGTTCTGTGTGACCCCCAGCCAGCTGGAGCCCGTGGTCTGGCCCGGGTTTGACTGGAGCCTCTGGCTGACTCACAGCCCGGCCGTCCTCCGCTGGCTCCCGACGCCCAGCTGTCTCCCCAGGCCTCTGAGGACAGAAGCCCAGCTGGGTCCCCACCCCTCCCAGGACCCAGATCCCAGGGACAGGGCAGGTGTTAGTCTTGGCTTGGGGGAGTTGGGGCCTGTTGGGAGCGAGGAGGGCTCTCTGCTCCCAGGTCACACACAGAACGGGGAATTCCCACTGTCACTGGGGAATCCGGAGCAGGGAACAGGGGTGGTGAGGGGCCGTGGAGCCAGGTCACGTAGGGACAGGCTGGGGGGAATCTGGGGAGCAAGACTGCTCAGGAAGGGCTGCCAGAGGCTGCCACGTGGGCTCCAGGGACCATCCAGGACTGTAAGAGGGAGAGGTTCACAGTATGAAGGTTCCCCGGAGCCTTGACCGCATCTCCCTGCCCAGGCTCTGCTCAGCCGGCCCCATGTCCCCAGAGACGGCAGGTCGTCTGCTCGCCCAAGAACGCTCAGACGCCACATCCCTTTCTCACAGCACCTGCAGGGAGGACCCGTGGACACTCTCTCTGCTGCTGTTTCTCCAGTGCTGGACTGGGTGACGGATGACCTCCGTGGGAGCTGCAGGCCTGTGAGAAGGGAACACAGGCTGTCCCCTCCCGTGTGGCAGGAGGGCCCGGCCCCAGAGCCCGTCACCAGAGACCGTGCGAGGCTCCCTTGTGTCCAGCTCCTTAGAAGCTGCCCCATGTGCCCCGGGTCCCATTCCATCTATGTCAGGACTTCTTCTAGAAGGGTCCCAACTCCACCCCCATCAGGGAGAGCCTGAAGAGCCTGGACGCTGCCCCTCCAAGAGGCAGACCGACCTGGGTCTAAGGGGAGCAACCCTTAGAGCCATCTGGTCCACTCTTCTTCCAGCAGATTTTTCAGAGGGGAAACTGAGGCCCAAAAAGGAGAAGTAGTTTCTCAGGGTCCCACTGCAATCTGGGGACAAAATGCCTCTTTTTCTCTCCTCCTCTCACTGCTCCACCTCGTTCCTCCCTGCCCCCCCCCTCACTTTTTTTCTTGCTCTCTGGTGTCTGTGTCTTGCCTCACATTACACAGGGGACCCTACTGTGTTGTGATCACAAGGCCTCCGGCGTCAGGCAGACCTGGTTGGAATCCCAGCCCCGCCACCTCCCGGCCACGCCATCTGACCAGGTCTCTGAGCTTCTGAGAGCCTCAGTCCCTCCCCTGGAAACGGGGCGAATCCGAGAGCCTGCCTGCTCGGAGTCAGGGGAGGGTTAAGCGAGGGAATGTGCAGAAAAGTGTGTGTTTGGCCTGCCCTCGTGGCCAGACCTGGGGCAAAGGGAGAGACACACAGGTGATCAGAACAGAGCCAGCACTGGGCGACCTCACCCCCCTCCTCAGCTGCCACGATGACGATGTGATGATGAAAGACCCCCAATGAGCTGCGCCCATCCTCGGTTGTGTTTAAAGGACAAGGGAATGTGATTGTGGGGATGTCTGCACTCCACCTATTTTAGCCAAAAAAAGAGTGCACTGTGAGCTCAATGCTTATCAGTCAGAGGTTTTTATAAGACCAGCTTCTGGAGAGGTGGGAAGCAGCTACTTGAGTTCTGGGCTGCGTGGCCAGCCTTTGGCAAGGAGTGAATCCTTTCTTGCCCCGAGTGTGGGGACAGTCCTCCAGCAGCCGCTCCGCTCCCGCGAAGCCCGACCCTGGGGCAGCCAGCCCATGCGCTGTGGCCTCGTCCTGGAGGGACAGTGGGATGAAGAGCGAAAGAGGTGAGGTGTCTCTGGTGGCCGAAGATGGCCTCTCAGAAGAGGTGACATTTGAGCTGAGACAGTGACAGACTCTCAGGGCTGATTCTCCAGCCCAGCATTACCACCTGGAATCCTCCCAAGGTCAGGGGGTGACATTTTCAGGTGACAGGAGCACAGCAGGGCAGCCGAGGGGCTGTCGGGAGTGGTGGAGTCTAAGCAGAGAGCCCGAGGGAGGTGTGTCTGGAGGGAGCTGCCACCCACGGCACCCCCACACCCAGGGTACTCAGATCTCCTGATTTTTTGGGAAAAAAGGAAATCTGATTTTTGTGGGTGAGATCCCAATTTTTAAACATTGGACCTCCACCTCCACCCCCTCCTTTCTCTCTCACCTTCCTTTCTTCTCTACGGTGCAGCGTTTATTTCCAGAAATCTTCCCAAGCCTCTGCCATTTACACGTTGGAATTAGAATACTGTCTAGTTCTCTTCCCCAGAGCGAGGCTGCGGGCTGAGGTCTCGCCGGGGCTGGTGCCGGCCCTTCTGGAGGGGGGGGGACCGACCTCATGAATGATCAGTTTCGTGCATTCCCGAACGCTGTGAGGTGGATACTACCATCTGCACCAGCCTAATGAATTAATCAAGTCTCTGAGAAGTCCAGAAATAAGGGGCGCCTGGGTGGCTCAGTCGTTAAGCCTCTGCCTTCGGCTCAGGGCGTGATCCCGGCGTTCTGGCATCGGGCTCCTCCGCTGGGAGCCTGCTTCTTCCTCTCCCACTCCCCCTGCTTGAGTTCCCTCTCTCACTGGCTGTCCCTCTCTGTCAAATAAATAAATAAAATCTTAAAAAATAATAATAAGAAGAAGAAATAAGCCTGTGGCAGCACAGCAAGTAAGGGGTGGAACAGGGACAAAGATTCATATCTCTGCCCCAAAGTCTATTTTTCCCCCATACCAGCGATCTCAGCTGGGGGGGGGGATTTCTGACCCCCCCCCCCAGGGGACATTTGGCAAATTCTAGAGATGTTTTCAATTGTTTTGTGACTCAGGGATGCTCTTGGCAGGTAGGAAATAGAGGCCAGGAATACTGCAAAGCATCCTATAATGCATAGGACAGTCCACCCCCACAAAAGAATAATCTAGCCCGAATGTTAATAGGGCTGAGCCTGACAAACCCTGACCTCAGGGTCAAGGTTTGTGAGCTTCCTGGGGCCCTGAAGGAGGTGCAGCATTTGGGCAGAACAAGAATTTGGAAGGGGGCCATGCCAGAGAGAGGCGACTTCGAGAAAAAAAAAGGCATAAGGTTAGAACAACGCGTGTTTATGTTCGAGGGACCAGTCAGTGGGGTTGTGCTGGAAAGTTCAGGTCCGGGAGCAGGAAGGGACCAGCTCAGCCTCAGAGGTAGACCGGGCCCGTGTGGGTCAAGGCTCTTTGGCTAAACCCTGCTCATAGCAGCTGAACCCTTAAAACGAAATTCTCTGGCTCATCTGAGTGGGCAGCCTGAAGATGGACAGGCAGGGATGGGAACAGAGCCAGACTCCAAAGGGGAAAAAAATGCCGAACAGACAAAAAGAAAAATATATTCCCGAGTCAGCACATACCTAGAGCTTGCCAGCATCAGACACTGTTCTAAGCATTCTCCATGTCCGATCTCATTTATCCTCACAACACTTTGGGTGGATATTATTATTTCCAGTTCGTAGATGAGGAAAATAAGGTTCAGAGACGTTAAGTAACATGACCAGGGTCACACAGCTAGTAGTAGGTGCCAGACACTAGATTTGGACTCCAGTTCCTGATCCGGCCCAGGATGCTGAGTGGCTTCCCCAAGGAGGAAATGAGAAACCGTCAAATGTCGCAGGGGCACCATGGTCAGAGCTGAGCTTTAGAATCCCTCTGTGGCAGGTCGGAGGCAGATCCAGGGGAAGGGGGAGGATGGTGCAGGGTCCAGGCAGGAGCCGGGGAGCACCTGACTCTGGAGGACAGTTGAGGGGTGGGGGCAGTACAGTTCCCTGGGCCCCTGGGCCTGCACTGGGGGAACAAGTGGCAGGTGCAGGGGGAGGGGGCGAGGGGGAGGGGGGCTCATGATGACTGATGGTGCAGCTCCGGAGGCGCCTCTGGCTTTGCTCCATTTTCCATCTCCTCCCCCTCACTTGGGACAGATGGCAACTAGCCCATCCATCTCCTGCTGCCTGGAGGGAGGGAGAGGGGACAGGTCCTGGTGGCAGGAACAGCAGTGGTGATTCTTTCTCATTACTATGCACCAGGATCTCCTGGAATCTCACCACTTGCCATGATGTCCCTTTCCTGCAGCTCAGAGGGACTCTGTCTCACCGCCAGCCTTGGTTGTCTTATCCCATCTCCCCAGATCCAAAGCTTCCCATGGCTCCTGTCTGCCACCCTGCCTTCAACACCCAGGACTGGATTCACAGCTTCCACGGATGCTCAGCTCCACCGCTAACCTGGGCCAGAAGCCTGCCCTGCCCCCTCTGGCCCCTGCCCAGCCACTGATGTCAGTGAGTTGCTTTGTCAAGGACGGATGCTGCTCCGTGAGCCTGCCCCCTTCCTCCCTCCTTCCCTCCTTTCCTTCCTTCCTTCCTTCCTTCCTTCCTTCCTTCCTTCCTCCCTCCCTCCCTCCCTCCCTCCCTCCCTCCCTCCAGCAAACACTGAGCAAGCCCCACATTGTGCTGCTCCCTGAGGAAGACATGAACAGGACAGACCAAGGCCAGCCTCAAAGGGCTCATATCCAGCTGCTTCCACAAAGCACACGGTGAGCCCGCCAGGGCTCTTCCCTTCACTTCTGAACCTGCTTCTCCTCTGGTCCCCATTTCAGTGATGACTCCACCACACACCACCCCCCAGACCCCCAGGCTCAAAACCTAGGGTCACCTTCACTCCTCCCCTGCATTGAAATCAATCACGAAGGCCTGTTAACTGCGAAGACTGAGTTCCCCCAAAAGCCACCCTTCCCTCTCCCCTGCAGGTGTCCCCCCCATCTCCTGCTGAGCTGGGCCTGTCCCCTCCTGGTTTCCTGGCTCCAGCCTCTCCCTCTCAGGGGCACAGAGGACTCATTCTAATTCAGGTCTGACCGTATGGTTAGGACCCTTTACCAGACACCAGTGCCCGAGGGGTAATTCACAAGCTGCCCCCCACCCCCGGGCCCAGGGACCATTACCAATCAGGTTCCATTCTCTCCCTCAGACCCAGCTTTGCCTCTGTCCTGTGACAGGAGTCGCTCGCTCCATCGAACCCCAGAGGTTCCAGAGCAAATCAGGCCCTTGGCCTGGTGCACCATCTCCTCTTCTTCCTGCTCACCTCCTAGAGCCTCCCTCAGCGCTCAGCTCAGGCATCGACCCCTCTGGGACACCTTTGTGGATCCCCAGGTGGGTTAGAGCCCCCTGGACCACTCCCACTCTGTCCCAGTGCTCAGCTCTGACGCTGCCCAGCAGGGGGAGTCCCTGCAGTGAGGGGACCCCAGGCTCCTTCCAGCCCATGACTCCCCCCACCGCATGGCCTCCGATCAGACAGGGTCTTCCAGCTGCAGAGGAGACAGGGAGAAGGCACACCTACTTCTCAATCCCCTCGGCCAGAAGGTGACACTCACATCCCTTCTCCCAACGCACTGCTGAGAGCTGGTCACGCGGCCCTGCCTGGATGCAAGGGGAGCTGGGAAATGTCATCCTGCCCACCGTCCCCCCAAAAACTCTGCCGCCCCTCTCACTCACCACCACCTGTCATCAGCATCATCATCCCCACATGCCCAGCGACACCACGGCCACATTCACCACCATCATCACCTCGTCACATCACTGGGAGATCCTAGAGAAGGGGGGAGGGTGTTAGCTGTCCAGGTGATGTCTGTTCAAATCCCAGCTGCTGTGTGGACTGGGCAGGTCCCATCCCCCTCCCCAGCCTCAGGCGGTGGGTCTGTAAGTGGGGCTCCTGAGGCCCAGCTCACAGGGCTGCCATGAGTCTCTGTCATGGCATCTGCTGGATGGTGGTCAGTGCGGGGCCTGGGCCCCAGTAACCCTTCGCTTAGTGGGAGCGGCCATCATGGGGGACCAGCCCCTGGGGGGAGGCGGCAGGAGGGCACCTAGGTAGCACATGGGCTCAAAATATGGCCTTTCCAGCTGGCCTTCCATGCTGCAGGTTTTGAAATGTGATTCAGAAACAAGCAGAAAGACTCCACGGAGAGGGGAATGCATTAGGACAGGTGATGCGGGAGAGAACAGAGCCTGTGCGTCTGTAAAGACGGGGCTCGCAAGGCTCCCAGGAGGAAGTCCCCTAATACAGCAGCCCCAACTACCCTAACCCTAACTGAGACAGAGATGAGAATGTGGGTTCCCCGGTGGAAAGATGCCAGCAGTGATGGGGCTGGTGTGGTGGTCACCGTGAGTCCCGGCTGCTGGGACACTGCCCAGGGAAGAGGGTCTCGTGATCGTGGGGAGCCTGGGAGGAGCCAACTGGCACTGACCTGCTGAGTGACCGTGGGGACGCCACTCAAGGACTCTGAGCCTCCCTCCTCACCCGCCTCCAGCAGCCATGTTCAGGCCCAACCTCCCCGACCACCCCCACCCCTGGGGCAGAAGGTGAAGGGCCAGGGGGTGGCCACGGGCGGGGCAGAGGAGAAGGGGCACCAGGACACTTGGAGGCGGCTGGCTGCTTCACTCCCACAGGTGTTAGCTACAGGCGCACTGTGCCCCCCCCCACGGAAGGCCCCAAGCCCCAGGGCTCACCTCTGACATTGCCTCCCCCACCCCCCCAAGGCAGCCTCCCTCTAGGCGGTGACCCTGGGGCTGAGGGTGGCTCGTTCCCACTTCTCAGGAGCTGATGATCCCCACACGGGACAAAGGGCGAGTCCGTGGGGTTGTTCGTGGTGCAGTGGGGGAAGGTGTGGGGCAGCAGACTTAGGGCTCTGGGGGCATCACCCTGTCATTTCCGCACATGGGTCACTCCTCTGTCCCTCTCAGCAAACCCACACGGTCCCCATTTTGCAGATGAGGAAACTGAGGCTGGGGAGGGCCAGGCACGTGCCCACGTCACACAGCAGGAGAATGAGGATGCAGGGCTCCAGCTCCCACCTCCCGGCTGCAAAGCTGGCGCCTGGTCCAGCCCCGCCCTGGAGCTCCTGCAGAGCGGGCGTCTCCCCTCTGGCCTGTGTGCTCCTTGAGGACCACAGATCTGCCTCCTTCACCTCTACATGCCTGTTGTGCTGGTTCCCCAGGCTCCGGACCCAGGAGCCCCTACAACAGCCGCTTCCCATCAGGAAGCAACCTGGCTCAAATGCCATCTACAAGAGCCAATGAGATCTCAGGAGTTGTGACTTTTAACAACGTACCAGTTGGAGTGGCTGAGACCCACGGTCCCCTTGGAGGTCAGCATTTTTTCAAAAGCAATGAGTCTGTGTCAGGCATCGACTCTGTCAATTCATCCCCACATTGCCTGGGTGGTGTGGGGGTGGCAGGGTTTTGATGGGGCAGCAAGTCTGGTTTCCTGGGTAGATAGCTCCCAGGAGGGCAAAAGGGATTCATTGGACAGCCTCACGTGATCGGAATGCTGCTACCGAACACTACCTCTGTTTGCTCAAATCCGTGTGATCTGTGCTTTGGTTCCCTGAGTGAGCCAGGCGTCAGGGAGGGAGTGTGCTGGTCCAACAACCGCTTGTCCTCGCCTAGTCCTGGGCTGTTACAGGCTGGCTGGCTGGCTGACCGGGAATCAGGCTGGGAGCCCAGGAGCAATAGGACAGACGCTATAAAGGGATCTGTCGCTCCAGGGAGGGCAGGGAAGAGGAAGGCAATACCGATGCTGGTTATGGGTCAGTCGCTCAAATGCTACATGACCATGGGAAACAGCCTTGGCCTCTGTGAACCTCTCCTCGTGTGCAGCTTCCACCTCCCAAGTTGTTAAGAAGCTCAATGAGATGACCCATGAATCCCTCTGCACAGCGCCTGGTGGGCAGTGAGCACCCAGTAAACACCGACTTTCATTATTGTGGTTGATGTCGACATGTTCTATGTCTAAATGCTTTTGATGATTCCACTGGTCCCTGAATTTCCCGATTCTACGGGTTCCAGGAGTTTCAGGACTCATTATCAGAGATGGAGAAAACTCCATCAGTGTGGATATGGCACCCTCAGGATCAAAGCTGTCTAAACTTGCAGGCTGGTCTCACTAGCTTAGTGCATCCCAGAGCTAATGTTTATAAGCTAAGAGCCAAATTAAAGCAAGAAAAGAATCACATCAGTGTCAAGGCTGAGAAAGTTCACAGGAACAGAAAGGAGGCCCTGGAGAAGCAGGCAAGAAAAGTAAGATGAAATGGATCCATCTTCTTCCCCCTCCCCCTACCACCCCCACCTCGATTCCCAGAAACACTATGGCGGAGCCCACCTAATACCCCTCAATATATGTTAGTCTTCTTTGATAACAGAACCTCAAATGTTAGCTGGTTATACGGCTTCGAATAATAAAAGACTACATTTCCCAGCTTTCCCTGCAGCAAGGTAGGGTCATGTGACGAGGTTCTGCAATGGCCTATGAGCAGAAGTCAAGGGCGCGCATGCGTGCGTGTGTACACCTGACTCTTGCAGGTTGTATCCTGAAGGGAAGGGCTCTCCATGTCCTGTCCTTCCACCCTTCTTCTAGCTGAAATGTGGACCTGGAGGTGAAGCATATCTGATCAACGGATGGGATTAACACCTTTGAAAGGGCAAAGCAACAAAATTGAAAGAGCGTGGTCCCCAGCCTAGTGGAGCCATCACGTGAGCCCCTGATAGCTAACACCAGGAATTTACTGAGAAAGAATACACTTCTGTCGTAACTATTGATGCGTTGAGCTTTATTAACCATATCGTAACATGCTGATCACGGCACTGGACAGCGTTCCCCAGTGGCTGAGCTCTCAGGAAAAGCTATGCTAAGGGCCCGGGTACCAGTGTCCTCTTCCCGCAACATAAACTACCCCAAAATGTCATGGTTTAAACAACAATCTTTGATTTAATTCACATTTCTGAAGGTCAGCGATGCGGGCTAGGCTCAGCAGGGCAGTTGTCTGCTTCTGCGGGTTGGCTGGGGTCTGGCTGGCTGCACGAGGGGACAGCGGGGCACCATGGTTCCTTATCCTCAGTGAATTAGCCCGGACTCGTTCTCAGAGCGGAGGCAGGGTTCTGACCAGGTAAACAGGTACGAGGGCACGTGGACACTGACGTCACAGTTTCCCTGCATCCTATTGGCCACAGCAAGTCCAGGGTGGGGAAGAGACTCCACCTCCTGGTGGGAGGAGCCACACATGCCCTCAGGGCGGCCTCTTTGCCGTCATTCAGTCCCCTTGCTGCTACTATCCTGACTTCTCCAGTGTTCTGTCTTTCCTGCTTGACACTGAGCTCCATGAAGACAGAATCGTTGTTTCCTCTACCACGGTCTCACCAGAGCCTCACCCAGAGCCAGACTTACAATGGGCGCTCAGTATAGGCTTTCGAGTGAATGAATGAATGAATGAATGAATGGATGAATGCAGGAAGGAAGGAAGGAAGGAAGGAAGGAAGGAAGGAAGGAAGGAAAGAACGCATGAATGAATGCCTCCTGCACTGTGGACACAGACAGTGGGCTGTGTAGACCAATGCTCAGGAACTTCCCTTCGTGCATTTGTTCTTCTCCTCTCCTGCAAAGGTGTGGGGGGGTCCTCTGCCTGAACTGGAGCTCCAGCCACTTCCTGTCTCTGCCCTCGGCAAGGAGCTCCACCCCAGTGCGCCTTGGTACTTCATCAGTAAAGTGCAGTTGTCATGAGGAGTGGGGGAAAGTAACTTGGGTGAAGCACGGAACAGCCAGCCTGGGACAAGGGGAGCACCAACCGTGTTAGTTATCATAGTGTTAAGAAGGACTCGGAGCCCCGGCTGGTCCTCTTCCAGTCCGGAGTCTCATGGCGCAAATGTGAAATATTCACCCCAAAGGAATTTGGGGTCTTCTTTGGAGATGCCCCCTCCCACACACCCCAAAGATTCCCCACCCTCAGCCCATTCACAGCTGCCTCAGATTTGGACTCAGCCATCCACAGAGCAGGGGAAGGGGGAGGAAAATTTATGGCACAACTGATGGGGATGACGGTTATGAACAGCTGGCTGTCTCGCCGCCACCCGTCACACCCACCGGGAGAACCCTGGGGCGGGCGGCTCGCGACCGCGTCCTCCTTCCTGCAGGGCACGCTCGGCCCTCAGCACCTGCCTAGGGCAGTCATCAAATATATCCAACATTTAGAAAAGGGGGGGGGGATGGGGGACTTCAGCAGACACTTTCCTGAAATGTAATGGTAATAAAAGAGAAAAATTGACCAGCTTGCTGCAGATAACCAGCTCCAGGGAAGTAATTTCTCTGCCCTGAGTCAGGATGCGGGTGGCGGTGGCACCCGCCCAGGTCATTCATCAGCCCCAAGTTAATGGACTCCTCATGAGTCGTCTGCACACGTCTCCATCCAGGGTTCTCAGAACACCCCTATTTAGATTTTATCAAGACTGTTTTTCTCTTTCATCCCTGATCAGGGAGGCAGGCACCATACTGGGGGGCACAATTGAATACTGATTTACCAATGACCCAGAGTAAAAACCACTCCATTCAAGAGAACCAATTGTTTCCAACTGCCTGAGACCTCCCTGGGGCCTCAGTTTCCCCATGAGTCACTGAACCTCTAGTGTTAAAACAGGCACACGAGAGCCCAGCTTTGCATTCATGAGGAATAAGGTTGCATTATGCAGAAAGAGCCTCAGCTTCCTCAACTGTTAAATGGGACTAAGGGCATGGGATGAAGGGGACTCTCACTTTATTGCTTGAAACCTTTTGAAACAAGCATATATTGTCGTTGTGCTTGGACTGACACCATAGAGCACCATGAAAACATAAATTGAACGGGGGAGTCCACACCTGATCAGTCTGCAGCAGAGTTGAACTCGGGACTCGGGACAGCCACAGCCCACGGCCAGTACACACTGAGCACGCGATGCATGTCGCTGCCAGGCTGCTCCTCTTCCTGTGGCCGGCGATGGCTGTTGCTGTTGGAAATCAGGGTTCCTGGCAGGTGTTGACTGTTGACTTGGAACAGAGAGGATGACCTGATTCATCTATGAAATGAAACACTGCTTTCCTGCCTAGAGGCAAAGGGATGGACTGAAAGACCAACAGAGTATGCAGAATGACCATCTCGGAAGAGCGGTGCAAAGAAAAAACCTTAGGCCATGGGCCGAACAGACTGTGCTGGCAAACCAATCCCACCCAAGGTGTTGCTAAGAAACTTTAAAGCCTAAGAAGCTCCCGAGAGCAACAAGCCAGTCCCGCCCAAACCTCTTCATAATAAAAACACTTCACAAACCAGGAATCAAAAAAAAAGTACCTTAACATAATAAAATCCGTATACGAAAAGCCCACAGGAAGCATCATGCGCAAAGGTAAAAGACTGAAAATTTTCCGCCAAGATCAGGAAGAAGGCAAGATGCCCACTCTTGCCGTTTATATGCAAGATAGTATCTGACGCCCCCGCCAGGGCGATTAGGCAAGAAAAGCAAATAAAAGATCCTGATGCTTGCACATGCATGTTTGTAGCAGCTTTATTTATCATTTCCAAAACTTAGAAGCAACCAAGACGTCCTTCAGCAGATAAATGGGTGAATGAACTGCGGTGCGTCCAGACAATGGAGTAGTATGCAGCACTAAGGAGAAATGGGCTCTCGGGCCATGAAAAGACATGGACTTTAAATGCATATTACTAAGTGAAAGAAACCACTCCCTAAAAGGAAAAAAAAAATAGACCAAAGGGAGAAATAACTGTACCTCTCCCAGGGATTCACATACACACACACACACACACACACACACACACACACACACACATCAGAGGCATAAACAGGTTTGAAATAGGGTGGGTAACCCTGGACATGGGATTCATTGTGGGGAAAGTGCCTATTCACTGGGGGACAAAACCCTAAAGGTGCCGTCACTCCTGCCCTGCCTTCCCAGGGTGAACCTGGGACTTGTCACTGGCTTTTGCTAATGGCTCTTGTGGTAGCTTCCAAAGCCATGGTGTCAACATCTCGCCCCGTTTATCAAAAAATGCCCCTTTTGTGAAGTATGCCCGGCGATGAAGGAAGAGAGCAGAGGAAGCGTGGTTTCTCTCATCCCTCTCCTGCAAACCCTTCGGGCCTCCCCACCAGCCAGGGACTCCCCAGGCCCCTCTCCAGGCTCAACTGCTCGTGATGTTTGCGGCCAGTGCTCAAGATTTTGCAGAGCTGCTCTGATGCCCGCTCCCTGGGCATGTTGTTCTCCAAGAGCCACCTCTGTGAGAGCGACTTAGGGTCCATTTCCCATTCAGTGTGGGCCTTATCCATCTGTGCCGCCCTGTGCTGAGCACCGTGTCCAGTACTTAATAGGAGCTTGGAGGAAACACTGGTTGCAGCGAAAAGAACGTTTAACAGAAATTGAATGTGCTTTTAAGGTTGCATTGGAGCTTGAAAAGAAAATGTTTGAAAATCAAAGTCCTTCTCTGTTGCTCCCTGGAGAGCACAGCGCTTCGAGAAGGCCTTTGGCATATCCGTTTGTAAAGTGCAGAAGTGTGGGATCCTTTTGTACCATAAATACCCTCACTCGTGACACTGTGAATTTACATATGTATGCATATGTATATGCGTGTTAATGATGAAGGTATAAATATTATGAAATAATTAAATATTACATAAAGTTTCTAGTGGATACTTTGTACAGATCATCTTTCTGGTCCCACCTGTCCAGGACACCCACAATTAAATGTGGGGTTTTACTTAGCAATGGCTCAGATCAGAAATATTTCAACTTCTCAGGATCCGATAAAGTTCGAAAACTTTTTTATTATGAGACAGAAAATGTGGGAAACCAAGACACAGAATGTGGCCCATAGAGTTTCTTTCTCCCTCTGTTCCATAGGAGAAGCAGTGCCCACAATGTGCCTCTATTACCCCACTGTCCCCTCCCTCGGTCTGGGCAGTTGCCATCACCTATCCGATGGTCCAAAGCCCAGAGTCACTCCCATCACCGGGGGACAACGGTTCCTGAAGCAGAGGGTCTGACTGCAGGACAGAAATGAGGCCGAGGGTTCACACGTACTCACAGCTCTCCTATCTCATCCAGGACACTCAGAATGTTTCTATCCTTGATAGAAATGTGAAGAAGCAGGAAGACACTCAGAACTCTGCAGAACTTTGCGTGAGAATGATAGATGTGCTCCTTGGCAGTTTTAAAACAGGTCTGCAAATTCGCTGACGCTCCTCCCTCTGAGAGGTGGTCCTACACTCCCCCCCTCTGGATCTGGCTGAGCTTTGGCGACTTGTCAGCCAGTAGACACTGGAAGGGCATGCTCACCCCACCCCTAGTCCCCCTCAAAAGCCTCATCAAGAGTGTCATGAGGCTCAAGGCCCGGGGTCTCCCCATCTAAAGCAGGTCCAGGTGCAGAGGAGCCCCTCAGGTATAGCTCAGGTGCCCTAGGGGAAGGGGAGCAGAGGGGACGAGTGTAGAAAACTCTGCCAAGCAAAGGAACAGTAAAATGAGGCCATGAGATTGGGTTGTAGCAGGAGTGAGTTATGGGAGACATAATGGCATGTTTTGCCCTGATGACGATGAACCCACGGAGGGAGGAACATCGATGACTCGGGAAGGGCAGTGCGGCTGGAGCAATGTCCTCGATAAGTGGAAGATGCACAGGTGACCTTGAAGGGGCACATGGAGCACCATGCAGAGAGGGCCAGACGCATGATGGATCTTCCCCAGAGTACATCCTTCCTTTGATAGAAGACTGATGCTAGCTGGGAAAGTCCTGGCCAGTGTGGGGCCTGGAGAACATGGATCACACCGAGCTGACAGAGGACATGAAGGTCATCTGGCTAAAGCCTGTCATCCTACAGAGGTGAAGTCTGGGGCCCAGGACCACCGTGACCTTGAAGTCACCAGATTGACCCAGAGGCAGAATCTGGCCCAGAACCCCATCTCCCAACTCTGAATCCAGTTGTTCCTCCTCTAAGATTAAATCTGTTTCCTGCCCAGATCCCCAGCCTTCCTCCTTCCCTGTAGATTCTTCTTCTTTTTGAGGTTTTGTGTTTTGTTTTGTTTTGTCTTTCAGTTTTATGGAGATATAATTGCTCTCCACCACTGTATCCCTGTAGGGTCTGGATTCTCTCTAGATCAGGCCCAAGCAGTTCCCTGCCCCCAATATGCCTTGACATCTCTGAGTCCAGGCCACACTGACCACCTGCAGGGGTTAGCACGTCCGTCCTGCCGAGCGAATGTCTGAGATCATCTCTGGCACCGGAGGTCGGGACCGGGTGGCGGCAGACACGTGTGAAAGCCCAGCCCCACTCCCAGGAGGTCTTGTGTTGCTGGCCATCATGGTGCATTGTGTCTGCAGGAAGCTGCCCCGCTTCAGACTTCACAGCCATCATGGAGGGCTTGTGATTAAGACCGACTTGTGGAGGTTGGAAGGCCTCACGTGAAGAGTTCAGTGGTGGGACTGCTGGACTCGGGCAAAAATGCAAGTCAATCACTTAGCTGTTTGGGTAAAACACAACGACTGCTATGAAATTTTAATTAACTTCTTATTTGTGTTACATAATTCAGCACCGACTGCCCAGGCCCATCCTTGGAAGGGAAGCCAGGGCCTGTCTGATCCAGCAGAAAACTGTGGGATGCGTGGGGTGAATATGAGCCTTCCCCCATCGCCGGCCCCCATGGTGACCTCCTTTCTCAGGGAAGTCATCTTTCCTGCTTCCTGCTCTGGTCACCTGGCAGAGTGAGCCGGCTGGAGGAGCAGCTGGGGGCAACCCACGAAAGAACTCTAGGGCGGTCAATAGCGGAAAGACCATGGAGTTCAGGGTCCAGCAGAACGAGATATGAATCCTGGGTCTACAACTTGCCGGCTGCAAGATCTTGGTACATCACTTCCCCTCTTCGAGTCCCCGTTTCCGTATATGCAAAGCAGGACTGCCAGTCCCATCTACATAGAAATGCCAATTATTTTCCTCCTGCACATCTCTTCTTATCAGCCCAAAGCCTGCCAAGTTTCTCCAAGCCCCACAATTTAGCAGACCTGGAGTGGGCACTTCATCCAGGCTGGAAAAACCAGATTGTCTCTCCGGGGAATTTCAGTCTGGAACATGGAACAAAGGTAAACATCTGCAGAGAACCAATCACATCAGCCCCTAGGAGAGGCCATTATCATCTTGAGTCACCAGTGAGCAGAGAAGCCAGTCTACTAGGAAATTCAAAAGCTAGGTGAAGGGAAATAGAGATGAGTCATCCTGCAGACCCAGTGAGGGAGAAAGGAGAGCAGACATGGAGAGTCAGAGAGTGTCTCTGCCAGGTGACTTGCTGGTCCCAGGATTCCTGGTGGGCTTCTACCTTGGGATCAAGGCATCCTAACCCTATTTCTACTTGAGTTTCTTTCCATGGGTTTGTTAACCAGTTAGAACTCATTTCTGGCTCAAGCAAAAAAGAGGATTAATCCAATGACTGGTGTACTGGGAACTTGCAGGGTTAGAGTCCAGTCAGGAACAACTTGCTGGGGTCCTCAGTGATGTCATCAAGACCACAATTCCATTTCTCCTTCATATATTGTCTTCATTGTCAGGCTACACTTGAAATCATAGCAACCACTCTAGACCATGAACTTCTGGGTTCAAGTTCAGTGGGAAAAATCTAGGTCGAGTTCAGTGAGAAGAGCGATAGCGTTTCTCAGAAGCCCCAGTAAAAGGCTCACGGTAAAACAGTGGCTCTGGTTGGGTCACATGCCTATCCCTGAGCCTATTGCTGTAGCCAGAGCAATGATCTGAATGGATTGGTTTGAGCCTGGGTCTCACCTCTGAGCTGTGGGTGGGGCCCCACCCATGAACTCTGAAGGCAGAGAAGGAGATGACCCACATGAAAGTGGTGCTGCTGATAAATGGGTAAGAAATGCAAGCAAACAACCCCGATGAAGACATGACCTCATAGGTAGATAGTGAGGGCCAAATGAAGTTCCTTATGAAATGTGACTTAACAAGGTTGGTGCTTAATAAGTGCTGATTTCTCCAGTTTCTTGCCCTCGAGTTTGCAGCTTTCCTGTCTGGTTCAGTTAGGCTAGAAACCCAGGCCCCTCCCCATCCAATAGTTTGGCCCTGTGAGACCAGTAGGCCAATCTCTCTGCCTTTTGCACACACTTCTCATGCGACATCCTCGGGTCTGGAGCTCCCCTTCCATACCACTGCCTGTTCAGTGCTTGAACTCAAGGACAGAATTCAAGTCTCACCTCCTCCCTGAAACCTTTCCAGAATCTTCTGGCAGACACTAATTTGTTAGGTGAGGCTGCAATCTCTCAGAGGAGGGAGGTGTTTTTACAAAGCACTTGGCCTGCAATTCTAGTAGCTGCCATCAGGGGGTGGTATATGTCAAGTTTCAGAAACCGGTGAATCCACTTCCTTTTTCTTTGTAAAGCTGTATTGTCAGAGGAACTACATCAAAAGGTAATGATTTTATCTGCAGGTCCAGTGTATCAGAGGATCAGAGTTTTGATTCTGACTCCAACATTTAATAGGTTAGAAAATTTGGGCAAATGTCTTAACCTCTTTGAGCATCAATCATTTCTTTTCTAAACCAGGATTAACACCACCAGCATCATTGGATTGCTGCAAAAGTTAAGTACAATAACATATGCAGGGTACTTAGCAGAATGCCTAACACACAATAGGCACAGGGTGGATATTCATCTTTCTCTCTAACAACTTAGAAATGTATTCCATACGTTTTTTGAATGTCGGTATATATTGTTTCACAAAACTCTACTATAGACTCTAATTAGTCAAGATAAAAGCCATAATGGCTTCTACTACTAACAGTCATGAATAACAATGTTTCTTTGGGAAAATATAGTTCAAACTCCAGATGGATGCGGCACAGCCTTCCTCCCCCAGGCAGCTCCCAAGAAAGAAAATGTGTTTAGGGTAATACCTAGAGCAGAGAGGGTGAAGCAGAATGGGACCAGGCTCCACAGGTGTAGGGGCTCAGGGCTGCTGGACACCAGGAGCAGCAATGAACCTCAGGCTCTTCAATCCATGATGATGATGATGATGATGATGATGATGATGATGATGATAGCACCAACCATACCATTCCTCGGGGGATCACTGTGCGCCATCATTTCCTTAATTCTCAAGGCCACCTTCTAAGGAAAGTACCAGCACTATCCCCATGTTACAGCTGGAGGAAGCCCTGCAAAGGTAATAAATTTGCCCAGTCTTCACAGGTCAGAGTGACTGACTCCAGCCCCTGTCCCTGACTGCTGCCCTCACTGCCCCTCGGCTCTCAGCTGTCCATTGCTGCAGCTTCGAGGGCTCATGAGCCCCTTCCATGGTCAGCGGCAGAGCTGAGCCAGCCAGGACTCCCCCAACTCCCTGACCCTGTAGGAGTAGACAGCAAGGACAAGAGAGTGTGGGTTCCCCCACAGGCTCCCTCCAGGCAGCACCCGGGGAGGACACTGGGGTGCATGTGCAGGCTTGGGGGTCACACTGCCGGCTGTGCGTCCTGCTTAGACACTTACTGTCTGTGTCATTCAGGCAAGTGGCTAACCTCCCTGAATCCCAGCTTCCTCATCTCAGAGTGGGAAAAAATACCTCCTTTTCCCTCTGTAGACCTCAGTTTCCCTCCCCACCCCGCTGCAAAATAAAGCCCGTGTCCATTGGTTCGTCCCTGTCTGTGTCCCACCAACATGTGAGCTCCACAGGGCAGGACCGAGCCCATCCTGCTCCACACCCTGTCCTGGCACCCAGCACACCGCAGGCCCTCGGTAAACACTTGTAACACGAACACACAAGCAAGACACCCTCCAACCGCCCTGGGTCCTCAGCGAGCGCTCTGGGCCAGCAGCAGCAACAGCACCCAGGGCCTTGCTAGAAAAGCAGCAGCTCAGGGTCACCCCCACTCCCCACTCTCCGGGGTCACAGCTGCACCCACGTGACCTCAGGACAGGTGCATCCAAGTCCCAGAGCCCTGGAGCCTCGGCACCCCCTCTTCTGCCGTCTTCCATGATGCTCATTCATCAGTCCATCTCCCTGAGCCTCCGCCTTCCCCTCTGAAAACCAGCAGTTGCCCCCCCCCTTTCCCTGAGGACTGTCGGGAAAATTAAGGGGGTGGTGGACCCAACATACGGGCTCCCAGGAGATGCTCCGTAAATGGGTCTCTGTCTCCCTCCCTCTCGCGTCCCCGCTCAGGCCCCCGCAGCAAGTATTGGACCAGCTTGTGCCCTGCTGCCCACCGGCTCTGGAATTCACTCTGCAGCCCAGGCTGGGAACACACCTGTCAGTGGGAGCCCGGGGCTCTGGTCACCAGCGGAAACCAACTGCCCTTCTTTGGCAGGGGCGGGGACCCAGTCCCCACGACACAACGGCTGCCCACCCTCCGCCTCACCTGCCTGGCACTGTGACCCCTTCCGGAGTCCTTGCCTCGTGCCTCCCTGTGAGCCTCCCTCTGCCTGTCCCCTTCCATGCGGAAGTTGTCCCCTTCCCTGCTGCCAGGCTGGCCCACCCGACTCTGTGTCACAGCTGCCACCTGCACTCTGGCTCCCCAGCCCCCACCCTGCCTCCCCCGCTTCCCTGGCTGGGCCGATGTCCCCTCTGGGTACCCCCTGTTGAGCTGCCTGGTGAGCTGTGTAACAAAGGCCCATCCAGGTGCCAGGATCTGGGACATGCGGTTCAGCCTAAGGAGCCTGGCAGGACCCCTTCTGAGTTTGCGCTGACGGGTCTGATTCCGGGACCCCCAAGAGAACAAAGCAGCCATGAAGAGTCACCTAATGGGAGTGGAGGCTGGAGAGAATCGGGGTGTGAAGGGGGTGGGCTCAGCACACCTCAGAGTGGGCCGAGCTGTGCGTACGCGGGCGTGTGGAGCATGCTGGAGAATTCTCACTTGGCCTCAGTTTTCGGGGCTGGAGAACAGCGTCCTCACAGGACAGCAGACTGCCCTCCAGGGCAAAGGGGTTGAGCCCTGGGTGGTTACATGAGAAGTTAAGGGTCTGAATGGCCAGTGGGAACCATGCAAGACTGTCAGGTTTTGCTCAGCTCCTTGGTCACCCCCGGGGCTGGAGACCCCCTGAGGATGGGGAGAATGGTGCATGTCTCCTCTCCTGTGACATCAGGGGTCGAGGGGCCCGAATCACCTCCAAGTCTCTCCCAGCTCCAGGGCGCTGAGTCTCCTCAGGCCTCCAGCCAGGCCCCTCTCCCTTCACGGAGCCATGGGGACAGCAGGTAGAGGGGTCACGTCATCCCAAAGCCGAGTTCCAACAGGGGCAGGGCAGGTGCCCAAACCAAGGCCTCCTGACCCCCTCTGCAGTGCTAAGTGCCCTAGAGTGGCCCCCGCTGCAGAGCCCATGAACTTCCCCAGCCCCACTCAGACGCTGTGGAGCTGTGAGCTCCAGGCCTCCTTCATTTTCTGATCCCTGATCTTGACCTCCTCTACAGTGAACAGCTTGGTTCCCCCCCACCATGCCCCCATCTGTCCCCTTCTGCCATTATGGACCCCTGGTTTAGGCTTTTTTTTTTTTTTCTTTTATAAGAAGGGCAGGATCTACCTCTTCCATTCTCCATCCTTGTGGCTGGGATGGGCTCCATCCTGGCCCTGGGCTTGACCATGGGACCGTAGTCTGACCAATCAAAACTCTTCATTTGCCTGGCCCTGTGGAGGTCCTATTTCCAGTGAAGGACCAACAATAAACAGATAAATATATAGCTAATCATCGGATTAACACTCCAAAGAGAAACAAAGCAGATATAGGGCCATGGGGGAGGGGCCTATGGCCAGGGATGAGGATTTGATAGAGACCTGAAGAAAGCCAGGGAATGAGCCTCAGCCAGACAGCGTTCCAGGCAGAGGGAAGAGTGAGTGCAAAGGCCCTGAGGCAGGAGTATACGATGGGACTGGAGAGGAGGGAGAGTAGGAGAGGTGAGCTCAGAGAAGTCGGTACCATCAGACCATCCAGGACTCTGAGTTTTACACTAAACAAGATGAGAACCCAGTGAGGGCTCTGAGCAGAGGATGGACGAGAACAGTTATAAATTATAATCATCATCATAATAGCAATCGCCTTACATGCTTGCAATGTCCAGGCCCCTCCTTGAAGCTCATTAAATATGTATTCATGTAATCCTCACAGCAATCCTATGAAGCAGGCACTCTCATCTCCACTCATTACAGATGAGAAATTAAGGCTCAGCGTGGCGACATCAACAGGTTCAAGGTCACATGGCTAGTAAGTGGCAGAACCAGGTCTGGAACCCAGGCAATCTGGCCCCAGAGCCCTGGCTTTTTATTGCTTCTTCATTTCAAAATTAAAAAGGTTGATTTTAGGGACACCTGGGTGGCTCAGCCGGTTGAGTATTTGACTCTTGATTTCGGCTCAGGTCATGATCTCAGCATCCTGAGATGGAGTCTGCTTAGGATTCTCTCTCTCCCTCTCCCTCTGTCCCCCACCCCTCTTGCACTCTCTTCTCTCTCTCTCTCTCTCTCTCTCTCTAAAATGCATAAATAAATCTTTTTTTTAAATAAAAATAAATTAAAAGGTTGATTATTCCTATTTTTTGGATGAAGAAACCAAGGTGATAATTTCAGGCTCACAGGTGGCCGAGCTGGGAGTTGAACCCAGGTCCTTGTGGTCCAGCATCTAACCCTTGACAGCTGAGCCTGGATCCCAGCTAGGACCTTGCTGCCTTCACCCACCCTGGCCAGACCCGGGCTTCTCTCCCACCCCATGTTGAGCCGAGACATGGAAGTGACTCCCCCTTGGTCTCCCTAATCCTCTGTTTCTGTGGCCTGGAGCCACCCCCTCCAGGACTCAGCACCTGTTCAAGCCTACACGAGCCCCCAGGATTGCACCTGGCCTGGGCCCTGGGCACGGGATGCATCTGTGCTCCCCCAGGTGCCTGCTGGGATCAGCAGTGCAGTTCTGGCTGCTCTCCTTAGACCCCATTAGCAGGTGTCACATGTGCTCCAGGGTTGTCAGTGATGAGGTTCAAAGCTGGAAGCTCATCAAAGCTCCCCCAGAGGGAAGAGCCCCCTTTCCAGCTGAACATTCTGCCGGGTTTCAAAAAGAAGCAGCTTCTCTCTGAAGGGCTCGGCTCAGGGATGGCCAGACCAAGCCTCCCAGCTCCTCTGCCGCCTGCCTCACAAAGGGCACAAAACACTGAGGCCCATGCTGAGCCGAGAGCAGCGGGCCGATGACCAAGACGTAGCACAGAAGCCCCAGCCAGTCCACTCTCCAGCTGCGGGGTGGGCTGGGGCTGAGGCTGCAGGGGCCCTGCTGATCCACGTGGCCAGGCCGCAGTGCAAGGGCACGTCTGTCTCTGGGGGGCTGCACAGACACCCTGATGTTGGTCCTGGGAGGGAGGAGTTGGCTGGTTCTGAGCCCTGGGTGCTCCGTGCCCCGGATGCCCTTAATGACTGTGGCAGAGCCGGGGGTGCCCGCCCATGTCCCCAGGTACTCACCCTCACCCACCAAGGAAGGCTGCCCACGGAGGCCCCTGCGGCTCTCCGTGCCTCCTGTTCCCTCCATTAGAGCGCGGCCAACGGCACTCACAAAACAGGGCCCCACCACGTGCCAGGAGCTGTTCCAGACACGGGGACACAGCTCTGAGAGTGACAGAAAACCCCCAGCCTCATGGAGCTGACGTTTAGTGGGGTGACAGACACTAACAGACTCAGCTGTATCTAGAGTCAGGAGGACACAGAGCAGGGTGAGCGGACAGAGGTGACCGTGTGCCGGCTAGAGGCTGGCGTGACCCCACCGCGTGCAGGCTGAGGGTGGGCACCGGGGCTCGTCCTGCCTGCATCTCCAGCCCAGACTCGGAGCCGGGCCCAGGCTGGCCCTCGGCAGACACCTGCCGCCTGAGCGTCTGCGTGAGCAGAGCCCCCTCCTCGGGGCTTTGCAAGGAGGCGGTGACGGGGGCTGATCTCAATTCTCCCCTCTCTGGTGAGATGTCTCCCCAGGACCTTGTTCCTAGAGGATTGGGGGTTCCTGCACCCCCTTTGCCCAGTGTCTCCAGAGCTCCTTCCCCAGCAGATGAGGGAGGGGATTGAGGAGAGAGCAGGACCCCTCCCCACCTCCCTTCTCCAGGCAAAGCCGGCACCCCTAAAGGGGAGAGGAGTGACTCTGACACCCTTCTCCCTGTGGGGGCAGAGCCAGTGGGGACGGGAGCAGGAATGCTGCCTCATATGAGGAAGAAAATGACCTGGGACATCACAGTCCCCTGGGAACAGCCGCACACATGCCCCCTCCCCGCCCCCCGTCGGGAAGCCCTCCGTTTCCTTGTAGAGCGTGTTTCAAGCACATTGTTTTCCCCTCTTGATCAAGTGTAACTCGTTTAAGGCTCTCATGGTTATTTCATGTCTCCAAAGCGTACTTTTCACGGGCAGATCAATTCCAAGGAAATACCTAGAGCCCGTGGAAGTTAGACCCATTTGCAAGTGCTAAGTGGCCAGTCGCTCACAGAGGGGGCCCTTGACAATGACCAGGAAATGATAAAAACGGGGCACTGTGCCCGGAGCCCTGGAGCGCTGTCCACAGCAAGGCTTTACAAGTCTTAATCATCTTTCCTCCAGATGAAATTAAAACTTCCTTTCCGAGTCGGGAGAGGACAATTAAGGAAGACTCAGAGCAAATTGGCCCCATGTGGGGATGGAGGGGCCCCTCACAGGTCAACCCCAGAGGGGTCTCAGTTCCTCAAACCCCTCAAATGTCGGGAAACAGCCTCCGGTTTCCACCGCACCCCGTGGTTTGGACACCGGGCAGCCTCACCCAAGGGGGGCAGTGGGAAGTGAGGAGACTCGAAATGCCCCCCCCCCACCAGCACCACAGTCCATCAGGAAAGGGAGGCCAGGCAAGGACTCTGGATGCACAGAGACCATTTCTAGAGCTCAAGAGAACACCAGGGATAGCCTCTCCATTCTAATACATTAATAGAGACATGGTTTCCAAAGACTCTGACTGCTACGAGTGGACAAGTGTCCAGGGACTCAATGTCAGAGTGCCCCCAATAAAAATAATACCACATGGACCATGGTACTGCCATTGACTCTCAGCCGAGAGGAGCTTCTGTGTACCTAGCCCTATGCTAGCACTTTCTGCGTGTTATCTCATTTAAGCCTCACAATTAGCCAATACCGTAAATAATATTGTACACCCATTCCACAGGTGAGGAACCTGTGGCTCATGGAGTCCGTGTGACCTACCCAAGCTGCAAGTCACAGCCAGGTCTGTCCGATGCCAAAGCCAAGGCACTTCACTTCACTATCACGCCTCCCTCTGACTCCCATTTGCAGACCTCCGTGTTCACACCCTTTGCAACATGACTTTGCAACTCCTTCCACCAAGGGGTAAAATCTGCTCCCCCACTTCTGAATCTTAGCTGGCTTTATGACTTGCTTTGGCCAATATGATGCTGAGGAAGTGACATTGTGTCATTTCTGAGCCTAAACTCCGGGAGGCCTCGGGGACTCCTACTCTCTTTTTTGTTACCTGCCCTCACTATGAGAACAGCTCTGGAGAGACTCTCATTCCTGCAGGATGAGAGCACACAAGGAGCCGGAGAGAAGCCATCCCAAGAGAGGCCGTCCCAAACCAGCCAGCCTCCAGCCAACATACCAGCCATCCTGAGATGCTAATAAGCTCAGCCCAGCCCAACCCACAGCAGCAGAATCACCCAGCAGACCTACAGATTCCGAAACTAAATTAATGCTTGTTATTTTAAGCCACTAAATTTTGCAGCATTGTTACACAGTAACAAAGCCGTTACACTCACATCTTGCAACACTGCTAGCCCCTTGCCTCTTCCACATGCTTCCTCAACCACCATCTTTCCTCCTGAAGACCAGAGGAATTTCTCCCGTGTCTAGAAAGATCGCGAATAGACACTCAGTTGTCAGAATGCGTGTCTTCCTCCAGCCATTCCTTCGTCTGGTCATTCGACAACTATTGATTACGTGCTTACCGCTTGGGTCAGGCACACGGTCCCTGTCATCCTAGAGGACGCGGGGGATAACAGCACTAAAGAAACAATTGCAGACAGGCTAACACTGGAAAGAAAGAGCATTTCACCAGGTTGGCATGAAGTACCCGGCCGGAAACGAAGTGGCTCCCTCGGTGCTCAGAGGGCACTTCATGCGAAAGCAGGTGGTCGCAGGGTGGGGGTGAACGGCTGGCTCACCTGCATCGGGGGAGCATCGGGGTCTGCGGCGTCACAAGAGTGGCTCACGGGCCTTACCAAGGTCCTCAGGGCCGTGTGACACACAGGGGCTCCTGCAGGCAAGACAGGAAGGGCTCAGTGAGTCCTCGTGTCTCCCGTCCAGGACATGTCCTGACTGGGAGCCCATCCAGGGAGGAGCAGGGGGTCCATGGGATGAACGAACGCTGTCCAACAGGACCTGCGGCAGGGACACCATGGCCATTAGGGCCAGACTCAGGGGCAGCGAGCCAGACGTCTGCCAGCCGCGAGTGGGACGAGCCTCGTGCCGCTGCTGGACACCGGCGAGCCCCCGTTCCTCGCAGACACACGCAGGTAATGACCACTGACCCGCAGGGTTGGCGTTTGTGTATGAGAATCAAGTGAGATCACAAAGTAAAGGAGCGCACTTGGGTCCGGACACAGGGGCAACAGGCAGCCGCCCCCAGTGAGTAAATCTGTAGAGGACAGAGTGTGTCGGCCCCGAGGGAGGATGGGATGTTGGAGACTGCAAACCTGAATGTCCATTTTTTCTCTTCCCCAGCTTTGAGCCAGGCCTCTAGCCGTCAGCCCCCTTGATCTGTACCATTCCCAGTGGTTTTCCCCTCGCGCCAGATGCTTCCCTCTCTTTCCAGCCCCAGCCTCAGCCTGGATCTCTTGGGGGCATTTTCCCCTGTTCCCCACCAGGCTGTGGACACCCAGGGATCAGGGAGCCACCTCTGAGTTCCCCCCGGCAGCTTAGGGAATGTGTGGGGCCCACGGGGCTTGGGACTGGACATCAGGAGGGCAGCTCTGCCGCTCCACAGTCACCCACGGGGGCCCTTTGCCAGGGACCAAATCCCAACGGGATGGACCAGAAGCCCTGCTCTAAGCAGGAAGGACCGGTGCCCCCCCCCCCCCCAGCACCTGCCGCGTGTCAGGGGCTTTTCTTTATTCGCTCATTTAGGCTCCACAACAAGACTGGGGTGGGAATCATTCAAATTCCCAGTTTGTTGATGGGGAAATGGGTCCAGAGAGGAGCTTGGCCATGGGATGGGGGCTGGTGAGTTCCCGGGTCAGACGGGCTTCTAGACGTGGGCAGTTTCCTCTCCACCCTATAGCTGCTGTCCGGTCACACGGGCGCTCCAGCACACAGGGCGAGCAGTGGGTCTACAGACCCTAAGAGAATGGGAGCCAGGGGGGCCTTACAGACAACCCACCCAAGAGAGGGGGGTCCGTGTGGGCTGCGAGGCGGTCTCTCCAGCCCAAGTCATGCCGACCTGGGTTCAAATCTCAGTTGTCGCACTTAAAACTGGACGTCCTTGGGTACGTCTCTTCATGCATTTGAATTGCCCTGTGTTCCAGACGGGGCAAGAACACCTGCTTCCCTACGCGCGCTGTTCCGTGTGTGTCTTCCACATACTTGTGCTGCACGACGTAGGTAAAAAGCATGTTTGTTGTTGGGCTCAAAAAAGGCTGGCCAAATCTGGGGCTGGATGCCTGAGCCCGGAACCCCAAAGCTCTCCTTCTTGTCTAGAGGCTAAAACCAGCTTCTCTCGTCTTGGAAACCACATCCCATGAGGACCCTCCCTTACTCTGATGCCCTTCTCAAGTGGCCCAGACTGCCTGACTTAACCAGGCAACGTCATCCACAGGGACCGCCAAGGCAGAGGGAGCATCCCCCGCTCCCTCTGTCTCCTCCGTCCTCTCCCCCCAGCTCCCTGTCTCCCTGGAGGACTCCATCCCTAGCACAGGAGCTGAGCCGTCTGCAGACAGCTCCGAGTGGCTGGCGGGCCCTCTGCCGACTACCGTGCGTTCCTGTGATGGCGTTCATTAGTCTGGCTGACATCAACACGCTTCTCAAGTCCATATGTTTAACTTAATGAGGCATTATTTTCAGTTTGAAAACTATTGAAGAAGCATGTTTTCTCCCCGAGAGCTAAGCTGATGAATAGATTAATCCCAGACTAAGAAAATGAAAATGCTGGCTCATTTTTACTCTTCAGTGCGGGCTGGCCTTGAATTAATTTGAGTTAACCCGACTTTTTCTCCGGGGAATAAACAGGAAGACGTTCCCTGCTTGGCCCTGGGATGTGTCCCCCATTCACCTGTTTCCTTTCTACCAGCTCTGAGGAAGTAAAAACTAACACGAGCATCTGACGGGGAAAGAGTGCCTGAGATCAAGCAGCAGGACGCCGTTGTTGGCTCACCACCGAGATGAGGACCCAAGGCTCAAAGGGCCTGGGGGATCCGTGGCAGGAAAGAGGAACAAAATGCTGGGTGTGGCCCACAGCAGAGCGCGTGCTCTTCATACCCTGGGCTGCCCTCCAAGGAGCTTGTTCTGCTAACTCTGATTTCCTCATTCTAGATGCAATCCCTAAGTCAGCCCGCCCTGTCTGACGCTCTCTCGGTTGTGGCGGAGCAGGTCCAGTTCTCCAGGCAAGCCGCAGGTGCCGAACAAGCCAGGACAGCTGGCCACTCTGCCGTAGCTCGGGGCTGTGCCCGAACCTTCCCCCGGCCCCACATCCCTACTTTTCCGACTGGTGAAATGCCACCACTGGGGCAGCCGGGGATACCTCCCCAGGATGTAAGCATGACTCAAAGATTCTGATGGCAACATTTTTACTAAAGTAAATAGGACTATGTGAAGAGGTCGACGGCAAAGTTCACAGGGTTTTTAAGGATATGGCATCAGCCTGCAGAATGTTTTCTTCGTGGGGCAAACTCCTGCAGGAGCACTCATGCTGCTCTGGAAAGTATCCTCATGCAAGGGCCACCTGGATCCTACCCTTAAGCTCAGGGCTTTCCTTGACTCAGCCCTCACCTCTGACCCCACTAACCCCGCTCAGAACACGGAGCCTAAGTCCAGGAGGCCAGTCCTGACTTTGCCCTTGAGCTGGTCCTAACCGTCTCAATCAAAAGCCTAACTCCTAAGCCTCAGAAATAGACATGGTGTTATGCCTGGCGTTAGCCTAGCTGGATCTGAGGGCCAGCCCTGCTGCCAGCCAGGGAGGCCACCTCACTACGCCTCTACTTTCTCATCCTTCAAATGGGGATAAAAATTTGGAGGAATTCCTTACATTGCTGCAGGGGATGGTTTACATGGAACGTTCCGGACAGGGCCTGGCACATGGCTAGGGGTCAAAGACTTCTTGACGGTAACTTCACCTTCACCTTAAACTCAAGCCAACCCTATTCCAGCCCTTGCCCAGCCTGTCTGCACTGTGCCCCGTGACGATGGCTGGAACCCAGACCTCAGCTCCTCGCCCCTGCCGCCTCTGGATTTAGCACATGGGGGACCAGTGCCCCACACTGCGTCAGAATACTTCCACTCTCTCTGCACACTATGTCTTGTTAAGAATCTTTCCAGAAAAAAAAAAAGCCCAAAGAGCAAGCAGCTTTGAGATAGCAGCTGCATGGGGACGGGAGGGGACTGATGTCAGGAGCCCAGAAGGGCAGCAGGACAATGCACTGTGGTTTTGGGCTTTCAAAGTCTCTTGCCTTAACAGTCGGGGCAGGGCTGCAAGCTGGTGGGTGCCCCGGCCCTGCCCGCGTCTGTCTGTATCACCCCGGGTGATCTCTCGCCCTCTCTGGCCCTGGGACCCCCTCCTCTATAAGAAGTCACCAGGGCCTTGAGCAGATTCAGTCCCCACTGCCCCCCAGGGGACTCTAGCAGGCACCGACCCCAGGGCATGAGTCTCTAGGGACTTCTCCATTTGGACGTGTTCTGAGACTTCATCTGCTGAACCTCGCTTTATTTTTCAAATGCAGCCAGTGCTCCTCACGCACTCCCGAGAGAGGCAGGAGGCCGAACTCTCCCTGTCACCCTGGCTCCCCGTGTTGCTTCCAAACCTGCTCCACGGCTCCCCACCGTCAAGGTCTTGGACAAGTCATCTCCTCCCCAGGCCTGCTGCCTGCTCTATAAAATCCAGGTCTCAGCTCAAACGCCACCTCCTCCAAGGGGCTTTCCCGGACCCCAGCCCAAAGCAACCCCATGTCACTGTCTTCCACACGGCCTGCAAATTATACTCTTACCTGTTACTTGTTTATTGTCTGAATGTCCCTGACTCCACACACGCCAAAGGAGATGCTTCCGTTCACTCACACAGTATTTACGTGCCAGGCCATGTTCTAGGAGCTGGGGATTCAGCAGGGAGCACAATGGTCCAACACCCCTTCCTTCACAGAGCTTGCACCGTCGCTGGGGAGCTGGGGGACAGGAAGGCAAATTCATAATCTACGTCAGAGAGTGCTACGTGATCGGCGGAGAAATTAAGCAGGAGGAGGGGTGAGGAGGGGGTGCAGGGAGTCGGGGTGCAATTTTATGTGGTTGGTCAGGAGGGCCTCTCCTGGAAGGACTCACGTGAGCACAGACCAGGGGGACGTAAGGCCGCGGGGGTGCGTGTACCTGGGGAGAGCTCCCCGGGCCGCGGGAACCACGGGTTCAGAAGCGGGAGATGGGCGTGTGCCTGGGGCACCCGAAGATCAGCAAGGAGGCCTGGGGGGCTGGGGCGGGGTGCGGGGAGCTCAGGAGCCTGTGCAGGGACTCTGGCTCTAACCCCAGGAAGATGGGAGCCATGGGGGGTGTGAGCACAGGAGAGAAGCAGCCACAGTGGTGTTTTTCAAGGCTCAGTCCTGCTGTTCCATGGAGAAGACACCCCTGGGGACCGGAGTGGAACTGAGGAGGCGGTTGGGAGGAAGAATCCGGGCTGTGGGGGATGGTGGCTCGGATCAGAGACGGGCTGTGAGGGGTAGAGACGAGGAACTTGTTGAGGTATCCGGCACAGCCCCTGGCACACAGTAGGCCCTCAAAGATGGTGGCTGTGACGATCGCTATGGCAGGTGCCGAGAATCTGCGACGGAGTCTCCCGGCCGCCTGCGCTCCTCTGTCTGCGGCCCCGTAACTATGTTTTCAGTGTCTCGGGGGGGTTAAAAAGGACAAATCCTTGGGCTGCAGAGAGAAATTGCCAGTGACACGGGGAGGGCGTAAGTCCCTTGCCGAGGTCTTCAAAACAGTGGAAAAGACGAGAGGGCCGGATTATATAAGTGATAAAACACTAACGTTCACACATTCGACACGTGCTTAAAGATGCACATCGACAATATTTTTAAGGGTAAGGTAACCTTTAAAAACGATTTGCTCTTTCTTGGTTTAAAAAATGCTGGAGAGGTAAAATAGGCATGTGCATGTGGTGACTTGAATTCTCCCAGATGGCATCCTTTCCTCTGGTAATACATTCTGTCACTGGGATTTTAACTGGCTGTAATTACAGTAGTGGCCATGCTCTGTTCACACGGGCGGGCGATCCACGCATTTCTCTTGGCGTGACGCTGACAGCCAGGTTAGAATAGAGACTCTGCTTGGGTGTGCATGTGTGTGTGCGCACGCGTGTGCGTGTGCGTGTGCGTGTGTGTATAGTTTAAAAAGAAAAAGCTCCCTGGAGCAGTTCCGCCATTCAAAAGCTGCTATCCAGTTCGTTGGGATGATGAACCATCTAGAGAGAAGGCCACGGCAAGGTCCCAGTGGCCTCGGAGAGCGGGGAGGTGGAGCCCAGCAGAGCAAGAATGTGGGACTGGAGCTCTCGCGTGGGTGTGGGACGGGGTGGCTGGCTGGCTGGCGGGGTGATCTGAAGCCTGCTGCTCCTCCTCTCTGGGCCTCAGTTTCCCTGATGTATAAAACAAGGAATTATTTCATCTCTTAAGATTCCTTCTTTCCAGCTTCTAAAACTATAAACAATCAAAGACGAATGAAGAGAAAGGAGGAAGGAGTGGAGGGGAGGTGGGAGGGAGAGTATCGTGCTACACTTGGGACTTCGATCTGTAGGACTCAAGCATGGGAAGCACGGTCCTCGCTGACGGTGTGGGGCCAAGCCCGGGTGGATGAGGTGGCAGAGTCTGCTAAACCCCCTTACCTCCATGGCCTCGCTCCAGCGTCCTGCAGTCCCAGGAAGCAAGTGTTGTCATCCCAACCTCTGGCTGTGACGCCCGAGCCTCGGAGCGGTGGGAAGACCTGCCCAAAGCCACAAGGAGCCAAGTCTCCTGCCAGAATTCATTTCAGTTCTCAGAATCGCACGTCCTCCCCCTGCGCCAGATGCCTGAGTCCTGAGTTCTCACCACAGAGTGGAAGAGGGACCTGCTGCTGGTCGTACCTAGAGTGTCTCTCCCGTGGGGGGCAATCACAGAGTCCCCCTGCCCCCCAGGGAAGAACAAAGGGGAAAGCAGCATTGTCCCATGCGGTCACCCTCTGGGCTTTGCACCTGCTGGAGCTTGGCTGGAGAAAGCTCCTGGGGGCAATGAGCCTCTCACTCTCCCCTCTAGGTCCTGGCAGAGCTCCCTGGGAAACAGGGTTTCAGAGCTGACAGCTGGCTGCCCACATCCCTCCACCTGTGGGAGCCAGGGCCCTGAGAGAGGGACCCGTACCTGCCTAGAGAAGGGGGACCGTGGGCCACCTGCTGGGGAGGAACGGGAGGCACGCGGCACCAACAGGGTCAACTTTGATGTTTATGTCTTGCAGACCTCCCCATGCTGACCCACTTCAACCTGGTCCCATCATCCTAAACTCTGTATTCCACCCGGCAGGTGCTCGGTGGTGTCCGAAGCCGCTCAGCCAGGCAGTGACGTTCACCTTGGCCGTCTCAGGAGCTCAAAACCAATTTGAAAAGAGAACACAACACTGACAATTGCTTCTGACCTCACCGTTTCTTGCTTATGCCCAGTGCAGTTGGAGGCAGAAAGGGCGGGGCCCTGGGTCCTGCTCACTTCAGCCCCGAGAGGGCCACAGAGGAAAGACCCAGCTCTCCTGCTCCAACCCCAGGCCTTTTCCATCCATCTCTGCATTTCTAAGTGCCAGACGTCTCTTCCTGGGTGTACTGTTGGCACCTTCAAATGCAACTTGTCCAAAAATGAGTTTATCTCCTCTGCACCCAACTCACTTCTCCCCGTGTTCTCAGTCTCCCAGATTGGAACAACTCCCCCAGTCACCGAAGTGTGGGACCTCAGTGTCACCCTGTCACACTCTGACAGAGTTTACCTGAGAAAACAGCAAGTGGCATTTTCTATGGGAGGTCCGGACAACACGGGAGGGTTGGGCAAGGCTGGGTCACGTCAGACCAGACATCCATCAGATGTGGTTTATGAGCACACAGGACATGTTTGATGAATGAATAACAAAAATGAATGAATGAGCAAATCCAGGAATGAACAAAGGAACGGTGAATGGACGAAGTCCCGCCTGAAGGAGTACCTTCGTAAGCAAACGAATGGTTGAGCCGATCACAGAACGAATAAACACACGGATAAACGAGGGATGGACTGAATGGGCGGCTAAATGCACATATGAACCACGGAGGACACAACGTATGAACGAAGTGTGAGCAAACAGAAGAGGAAACAAGTGAACAACGATGAAAGGAAGGACTAAGTTCACACAGAATGAGAGAAACCATTGGTAAATGGGTTGTAAGCCTGGTTGAGCAGGGGAATGAATGCATGAATGAGGGAATGGAAGAACGGACATAAAGCAGAAGGACCGACCGCGCACGAGGGACTGAGCAGATGTGGGAGCGGCTGAGCGCTGAGGGCCCCCCGGCTGGCGCCCAGGGGACAGTGGGCTGTGGGGTGGGACATCACGGAAATCCATCCAGACCCCTGAGCCGAGGTCTTGGCAAACTGGTCGTGCTCCTCCCCGAGAAGGTTTTTGAAGAGGCTTCTGTTTGGATTTGATAAGAATATTATTACACAGTCCGGGCCGCAGGTGGCGGCTCCGCAGGATTAGCTCTGGGTCCTGTGGAAGGAGCTAAATAGAATCGACTATATTGTTTTCCCAACTCGGTTGCAGATAATTACCCATTATGTAGCAAACCCCCAGCATGATTTTAATAATCACGATTAAAATAACTGCTTCCACTGTCTCCTTACAAATTAACCTCCGGGAACTGTAATTAATGTGGGCGTGGGGAAGTTTGCCGAGTGGCCTGGGAGTGAGGAAAGGGGCTGGCGCGGTCACCTCGATGGCCCTGTGAGGCATCGAGCAGGCCATGTGGCCCAGGGAGGAGGCTTGGGAGCTCAGAGCCTGGGTCCTACACCCCCTCCACTGCCATGAGACACTAAACAAGTCGTTCAGTCATCGGGACTCAGTCCCCTGTCCTATAAAGTGAGGTCGAAGCCCCGATTCCCAACCTCCCTGGGGAGTGGGCGAATCGGGGGCTTGTTCTCTCAGAGTTCCTCACATCCCTTGGCCCCTGATCGCGGGGCTCATCCTCGTCATGGGAAATGAGGGTTCCGCCTGACCCGCCTTTTTCCCCCAGCAGACCGAGGCTGGAACCCACCTGTCCTCAGTGGGGGCTCAGCACCCAGCTTGGGGCCTGCACACAGCAGGTGCTCAGCAAACACTGGTGGGAGGACCCGCGGGATCCCACTGTGCGGTGTGGGCTTTAGAAGTGGCTTTGAGTCCCTTTCAGGACAACTGAGGTTTGATAAGCAGACGGTCCCTCCCTGAGGTCCTCATGGAGCCTGTCACTGTCACCTGTCACCGTCACCTGTCACCGTCACCCATCTCTGACACTCGTCCGGTGTGACTTGTTCCCTTTCCTCCACCGCCGTCTGCCTGTCTGGTCCCCTCTGCCACCTCCCGTCCACCCCCTCTAACATCTGGGGCCTGAGATGGAGGGTCCCCGAGGGATGACTGGACAGGATGTGAGCACCAGGTGTCCGACCAGAGGCCCAGGGGCTCTGCTCTGAGGAAGAATGCACAGGGAGCATGGTGTCTCCTGTCTCCACTGCCCTGACCCGGCAGGAACAGAGGTCAGCTTGTGGGTCTGGGACCTGCCGAGTCCCCACAGGAGTCTGGAGGAGCTGGACAGGGACGCGGGCCCGACTGTACACGTGATGCGTCCCTGCTGTCCCCCGTGTGGACTGAGTGCTGGGTCTGCACCTGGGAGTCTGGAATTTCTGCCTCTTCCAGAAGTCCGCTTTCCTAAGTAGCCCAGCTCCCTCGGACGGCCTTCTCCGTCTCTGAGATTGAGCACCCCACCCAGACAGGCCCGCACCTGCAGGCTTAATGTGCCTTTTCTCTGGGTTGGACCCCACCTGATAGCCTCATTTCTCTGCCCCGTGCCCGCTTCTTCCATTCCGGATGGGTCAGCCTCCTCCAATCCCACCCGATGGAATTGGCCTTGAGGAGGGTGGGGGAGGAGGCTGGAGAAGGCCAGTCTAGAGAAGACTCGGGACATTTTTATAGGGCTACTCAGTGATTCTGATGGTGTCATTACCAGCTGAGCCCGGTCTGGCATGGGCGGCCTTGTACACATCTATTGATTAAGTCAATAAACACTGGTTGGAGAGTCCTTTATGCGCCAGGCCCCGGGCTGTGTCCCTATGTGGATGCCCCCTTCCCTGTCACTAATACAGCAAGGACAGTGTGCCTGGGTCCTCACGTTCACCCTCGGTCTGTCAGCTCTGTGCACTCAAGCAGCCCACTGTCGGGAAAACAGTCCCTAAGCAGGCGCTGCCCGTGGAGCCCTGACGGGGTCAACACACGACGCTCTGGGACGCAGACCTAGAAGCTCAGAAACACAGAGGAAACGGGAACCCAGTCATGGAGGATGAGGATGGGGAGCTTCCTCGGCAGACAGGTGGGGCAGGGGGTGCTCTGGGAAAAGGACAGCGTTTGTGAGAAAGTGGGGAACTGAGAGATTGGGGTGTTTAGAGAACCATTAGTAGTAAGTGATTGTATGTATGTGTGTGTGTGTGCACACGTGTGTGTGAGAGAGAGTGTGTGCACATATGAGAGTTGTGAGTGTGTGCGTGTGTGAGAGTGAGTGTGTCTGTGCATGTGCGTGAAAGTGTATGAGAGAGAGTGTGCATGTGAGAGAATGTGCGTGTGCGTGAGAGTGCATGTGTATGTGTCAGCGTGTGAGTGTGTGAGGGCATGCGTGTGTGTGTGCGTGTGTGTGAGAATGTGTGTGTATGTGAGGGAGAGTGTGTGTGTGTGTGTGTGTGAGTGCATGTATGTGCAAGTGTGTACGAGAGAGAGTGCATGTGAGAGTTATGAGTGTGCGAGTGTGTGTGAATGTCTGTGTGTGTGAGTGTCTGTGTGTGTGGAAGTGTGTATGAGAGAGAGTGTGCGTGTGAGAGAGTATGTGTGTGAGTGTGCATGTGTGTGTGCATGTGTGTGAGAGTGTATGTATGTGAGAAAGTACGTGTGCATGTATGTGGGAGTATGTGTGCTTGTGTGAGAGTGTGCTGTGTGTGCATGTGTGTGTATGTGTGAGAGGATGCGTGTGTGTGAGTGTGTGTATGTGAGAGAGTGTGTGTGCGCGTGTTGAGCAGAGAGGACGCCCAAGCAGAGAAGAGAGTCCAGCAGGTCAGGAGGGCCGAGGGCCGTGCTGAGGGGCGGGGACCCGGTCCGCGAGGAGCGCGTGGCTTCCTGGGCAGAGTCCCCGGCAGGTTCTGCACAGCCGGGCAACCTCTCTACTGAGCAGGACCTTTGATCTGCTCCGGGGGCTCAAAGACCTGGAGGTGGCCGCTCTGTAGGTTTGTAGCCCCAGGCGGTGTGATCGCAGATCGCCTTGGGACATCTTGCCTGTAGGACCCGCCACCAGTTAGGGACCTTCCTGCCTCCCGTCCCAGGCAAGGGTGTTGGGCACAGAGACCCAGGGACCGTCCCAGCCGGTCACCGACTCGGCTCTGCACAGCGGGACCATCCCGGCTCCGACTCCTCCACTCCTCGGCTGTCCCGGAGCCAGTCCAGCCACACGGCGGCAGCCCCAGCACGTTCGCCAGGACCTGGGTCAAGGGATCCCCGCTCACCTTTCCAAGACAGCCAAGGAGACCCCCGAGGACACCAGCAACAAGACAGGCGGCCAGAACCTCTCTTCTGGTTTGCCGCATGCTTTAAATGGTCCCTAATCGTTACAAATTACTCTGAGAGAGAAAGGAAGAAGTTACAAAAAGACGGGGAAAAAGAGAGATAGCTCCTAGGAAAAGAGCAATAATTAAACATGGAAATCGTTAACCAGCTTCTCCATATGATGCACTAGTCCCCGGTTAGGGTCAATTCTTCAATAATTAAGTGAGTAGGGGGTTCTGGGTATTTAACAGCAAAGAACCAGGGGCTTCGGCGTCAGACAGACCCGGGTTCGAGTCTGAGCTCAGCCACATCCATGGGCAGATCGCGCTTCACCCCGCAGACCCCCGGCTCCTTGTTTCTGGATGGGAGGCGGCGTCTCTCTCACGGGTGTGAGCGAAAACGCGTGTAAAACGTGGGGCACAGCAGACCTTCCAAAGGTGTCGCTGTCGTGATCGACTAAGTGCCGAGCAAGGCTAAAGCAGAGGTTGTCTCGGGAGAGACGCTCCTTGCCTCTTTGTCCCTGTGGAAATTTCCTCAATAGACGGCATGAACCAGTTTGATAATCTCGTATTCTTCTGATAAAATAAAGCTCGACTGCAGAAAGCTGTATCACCAAGAGGAAAAGAAAAAAGAAGACGCTCGTCCTGCAATGGTCATAAAATCCATTTCTTACCCAAGGTCCCTCCCTGGTTGCAAAGAGGCCAGGACGCCCCTGGCCCCTCCATGTGTCGTCCCCCCACCGAGGACCAGAGAAGCAGTCTCACTGCATCCCTGCAGGGACTGCAAGGGGACGTCATCTCCCTGCTGTGCCGATGGGAAAACTGAGGCTCAGAGAGGTGACATCATTAGATCCTTGGCTCCAAGTCACACATGGATGTGAGTGGCAGGGTCAGGATTCTGCCTTCTTCTTTGCAGTATCAATCAAGTTTTTATTCCTCTTTTTTTTTTTCCTCTCTACTGGTTTGGAAATTATACATTCTATTTATCTTCTTTATTGGTTAATCTTTATGCTTTAATAAGCACACTTAACGCAGTCTAAAGTGAGTCAATATCTCTCCCTGCCCACCAATCAGATCTCAGAGGGCATCAATTCTCACCGCCCGCCCCATCTCAGTGTGATGGCTCCACTCTCCTTCACACTCCAAATTAGTTACCTCACTATCATTGTTGTCACCGCTCCGGTGTTATGTGATCAATGCCCATTGACCGGTTTCTCCACTCAGATTTCTATTCGTGATTTACTCCACCCTTCTCATATCACAGTCCTCCCTGAAATATGTCACTTGCCAGTTCTCTCAACAAAGGCCCTGTGAGTGACATCCCTCAGACTTTGTCTGAAGATACCTTTCTTTCTCCCTCAAATTTTGTTGTGTATTTCAGAGTTTTTTATTTCTTCAAATTTGTTATTGATCAGGAGTGATGGAAATTTAAAAACATAATTGAGTCCCATCACCATCATCAACATGGAAATGGCTTTACGAGAAAACTGGTCAGATGAGTCTCTCTTTTTTTTTTAATTTCTTTATTTATTTGAGAGAGAGAGAGTACAGAGGGAGAGGGAGAAGCAGACCCCCCACTGAGCAGAGAGCTGGACGTGGGACTTGATCCCAGGACCTTGAGATCGTCACCTGAGCGGAAGGCAGATGCTTAACCAACTGAACCACCCAGGCACCCCGTGGTCAGATGAGACTTTGTGCTTCCCACTTCAACCAGGATGTCCCTCGGTGTGAAATGACAGGTTAGCTGACTACAGAATTTGGTAGCCCTAGCCCTTGGCACGGAAAGCGTTATCCCATTGTTTCCTGATCTCTGTCGTTGCTGCAGGGAGCAAGTCTGTTGTCAAACTTCTCATCTTTCCTTGGTAGGTCAGCAAGCCTTTCTCTGGTTGCTTCGTGTAATGCAAACTTCATATTGGGGCATAACATACATGCAGAAAAATGTCCCAATCGTAAGCATTCAGCTGGACGAGCTTTCACAAAGTGAACACAAAACTCACCAACACACCAAAAAGCCCCCTGGTAACCCCTTCGCTACGCCCCCACCAGGTATAACCACTGTCCTAACTTGTAACGGCAGAGAATACTCTGGCTTGCTTGGAACGTTAGGTAGTAAGTAGAAGAGTGTACTGCGTTCTCTTTCACGTCTGGTTTCTGCTCTCGGCATTTTATTGGTGATAATAATCGGTGCTGCATGCTGTCTGGGTTCATTCATTCTCACTGCTGTTTAGTATTGTATTTTATTTACCCATTCTGCTGTTAATGGCCATTTAGTTTCCAATCGGAGGCTACAGGGAAGAGCCTTGCTGTGAAGATTCTTGTAATGTCTACTGGTAAGCAGGCTGCCTAGGAGAGAGTGGAGTCTGTGGTTGGGCCCTAGGAGAAGTGAAATGTAACTTTAGGAGAAACTACCAAAGTTTCCGCCAACGGTGTACCAGCTGATTCTCCCACCAGCAGTGAAGGTGCATCCTGATGGCTCCATTCTTCACCCACATTTGATATTCTCATTCCCAATTCAATCGTTCTAGTAAATGTATCATGGTATCCATTGTGGTTTTACATTTTCCTGGTAACTAATAATTGCGAGCCTTCTCGTAGGCTTGGAGGTCATTTGCATAACCTCTTCTGTAAAATAAGTCATTTTCCAGTTTTCTATGGGAAGCCTATCTCTTCGTTGTTGTTTTATAGGAACTCTTATTTATTCTGCATGTGAACCGCTGTCCAGTACCTGCGGTGGGGTGCGGGGAGACCAGCGCTCTGGGGGGAGGGCAAGATAGCCTTTTTGTATTTGCCAATTTCCATGGTGTTAAAACTCCCACCGTGGCCAGTTTCAGGCTACTGACAGTTTCACAACTAACAGTTCCCCAAACTTTTGAATACTTAACGATGAGTTCTTACAAGATGGAATGAACCCATGTCATCACGTCACTGGATATTTATACCGCAAATGTTTCTCTGCTCTGTGGCTGTCCTTAGACTTAACTATCAGTGATTTTCCCTTTATAGTTAGTAGTTCATCATTTTCCCCTTAGAGTTAGTACTTTTTGTCTCCTGTTTAATACATCTTTGCCTGCCCCAAGTTCCTGGGGATACTCCTCTAACTCCAGTCGGGAAGCTTTATTGTTTTACCTTTCATATTTAAATCTACAAGCCATCTCAGTTAACACTTTGTGGTGCGAGGTAGAGCTCAAGTCCCTTTTCTATTTGGTATATAGATATTCTATTGATCTGGTCCCACTTATTTAAAAGACTATCTTTCCACGATACTTCGGCATTACCTTTGTCATAAATTAGAGTATCCTAATTAGATTTTTGGATCTTTTGCTGGTCTTTGATTTATTGCATTTTCACTATGAAGTGTCTAGATATGAATTTATTTTTTAATAAGATTTGCATTTCAGAACAGTTTTAGATTTACAGAATTATTGCAAAGACAATAGATCTGTAGGTATTGCAATGTGAGTCCCATGATAAAAGTTAACATCCATCACCATATAAAGAGTTACAGAATTATTTTGCCTAGTGACAGGAACTTTTAAGATCTACCTACCCTCTCTAGTTTTAAGAGAGTATTTTATGTGATTCTATTTGATCTTGTCTCTGAATATATCAAGTATACTTTTTTATTTATTTTTTATTTTTTTTATTTTTTTTTTATTTATTTATTTTTAAAGATTTTATTTATTTATTTGGCAGAGATAGAGACAGCCAGCGAGAGAGGGAACACAAGCAGGGGGAGTGGGAGAGGAAGAAGCAGGCTCACAGCAGAGGAGCCTGATGTGGGGCTCGATCCCACAACGCCGGGATCATACCCTGAGCCAAAGGCAGACGCTCAACCACCGTGCCACCCAGGCGCCCCTCAAGTATACTTTTTTAAAAAAAGAAATTTTAGTGGCTTTCCTAGAGTTGATTATATATACCTTCAACTCACCCAGGTCTGCCTGCAAATAACACTATTTCACTTCATGTTAGTGATGATACCTTAGGGTAATTCCCAGTTCCACCCCCTACTCCCGTCACTTGTAACAATGCTGTCCTTCGTTTCACTTATCCTTATGCTGCAATCACCCAATATAAAGTTACTACTATTACTTTAAACGGTTTAAACAGTTTTAGATTAAGAAGAAGAAAAAGAGGGGCGCCTGGGTGGCTCAGTCAGTTAAGCGTCTGCCTTTGGCTCGGGTCATAATCTCAGGGTCCTGGGATCGAGTTCCGCATCGGGCTCCCTGCTCAGTGGGGAGTCTCCTTCTCCCTCTGCCTCTGCAGCTCACCCTGCTTATGCTCTCTCCTGTCAAATAAATGAATAAAATATTTTTAAAAAGAAGGAGAAGAAAAAGAAAAAGAGGGCAAACAGCCTCTCCTCTGTTGTCCTGCCTGCCGCTCCCTTGCGGTATATTCAATAAACTTCTGTCTCCTCTAAAATAAAATTTAAAAAAAAAAAATAGAATAAGAAAAATATTTACATTTACCTTCATTTATTTCTTCTCCAATGCTCTTCCTTTCTTTATGTATCTGCAAGTCTTGGACCCTATCATCTTCCTTCTGCGTCAAGAAAATATCTTAACATTTCTTGCAGGGCAGGTCCATAAGTGACAAATTCCTTCAGCTTTTTTTGTCCGATAAAGGACTTCTCTCTCCTTCTCTTCTGATGGAAGACTGGCACCCAAGGAGTTTCTCACCTTTACACTCAGCCTCTAGCGATTTGTCGGAATTATCGTGTAAGTGTTCCTGCCTGTTCGTGCTCCAGCAGCAGGTCTCAGCGGTGACTCTCTGGGGTCACCCGTCTCTCTAAACTTCAGGGTGGCAGTTTGCTCTGCACCCGGAGTTCTCTGTAGGAGCCAAGAAGAGTCGTTGATTTGCTGTATGTCCAACTTCTCTTGTTGTAAAAATGGAGGTGACAGTTTCTAAGCTCTTAACATGCCAGAGCTGAACAGGAAGTCCTGTGGATTTCTCTGTATTGTACCTGTTCAATTTCTTGAAACTATCAATTTGAGTCTTCTGTATGTTCTGTAAAAGTCACGGCCCTTGTAGATTTGAGTATTACTTTTTCTAGTTCTTCCTATCTTCTGGAACTTCTAATAAAGGTCTGATGGAACTTCTCATTCTCTCCTTCGTGTCTCTGAATCTCTCCTCCATGTTTTACTTCTCCATTCCTTTCTGTGGTGCATTCAGGGTAATTCCCTCTTGTCCACATTCCAGGTAAGTGATTCTTTCCCCAGTTCTACCTAATCCACCAGCCAATCCACCTTTGAGGATTTTTCAAATTGCAATGATTATCCATTTCATATTTAGATTTTCTATTTTTTCTAGTCGGTCCGTTCTTTTTAATAGTGACTTTTTAAAGATTTTATATTTATTTGAGAGAAAGAGTGCGCATGAGCAGTGGAGAGGGGCAGAGAGAAGCAGACTCCCCACTGAGCAGGGAGCCCAACGCAGGACTTGATCCCAGGACCCTGAGATCATGACCTAAGCCAAAGGCAGATGCTTAACCAACTGAGCCACCCAGGCGCCCCCTTTTGAATAGTGTCTTATTCTTGTGCTTTGGTATTTTTTAATATTTTTAATCACTTTAAATACATTTATATTATAGTTTCTATCAGAATTGCTCTATTATTTGAAGTTCTTTGGGTTTTAAGTATCCTGGCCTGCATGGTTACTAACTCTCACGGATGGTAAATTGCTTTCTTCTTTGTTTATAACTTGAGTTTTTAGCTCATCTGCGGTGAGGCTTTATCCGTGGGAATTCTGAGCAGCCGGAGTGAGAGGTATACCCCTCCTGATCTACTCTGCATTGGCTTCTGCCAGGGGCCCCAGAAGTACCACCAGCCTGGGACCGACTGTATGTTAATTGCTTCATGTGGTGGTCTATGCACGATGCCTGCAGAATAAATTAAAACCCCAAACGGAAGCACAGCACAGGCTTGTAGTCACTATCACCCAAAGAGGTTGTCAATTCTCTCAGAGTCCAAGAGGAAACTGACACACTTCCCTGCTGTATCCCATTTCTCAGAAATTGATTGTTTGTCTTGTATACTCTATCATTAAGGTCAGCCCTTTGAAGGTCTCCGCGTCATGCAACTTCCTGCATTGCACCCCAAATACCACTTTCTGTCCCTGGAGGGCATAAAGTCCAATCTCGCAGCCAGTGACTGTCTACCATCACCGCCCCGCAATATGTCAGCTGTCACATCCATTCACACACTTGCCACCTGGCTGCCAGTCCCTCCCTACCTCCAGGGGATGTCCCTTCCCCTTTGACTATATTTGATTACACGTTTCTCGAGTTCATAGAGGGAAGGTTTTCCAGAACAGAAGTCAGAACCCAATCCCTACGTCAAGTCTGTCCTCTGCCCTCCACACCCTGTGCCTGGGCATCCCGTGGGTCGTCCAGGGCCAGGTGTTCAGGAGGCAGCTGGATAGATGGGTCAGGGCTCAGCACACGGGACTGGGAGCATGGACAGATTTAGAATACAGTGGGTGTGCTCGCTAACATCCTTGGGAAAGTATGAATGCCCATGCGGGTGTGTTCGAGGTTTTGTTCCTTTGCCTGCTTGTGCCTGGGCTCGTGTGGGTGGAAGTGGGTACTTTTGTATCTGAAGTCTAGGTCAAGGACAAATAGGAGTGTAAATTTAGGGGGCACGACATCTTGCTGCCTCTACGGGAGAAACTGAATGGACTCATATAAGCTATAGATAAAAAAAGACACAGCCAAGAGCTGTGTCGCTAGCCCAGGCTCTGGCAGTTACTGGATACATAACTCTGAGCCAGTCATTTCTCCTCTCTGAGCCTTGGATTCTTCATGTGTAAAAAGGGGGATACTATAGATCGCCTTACAGGGTTAGGATTAACTGGCATGATACCTATCTAGATGTGTCAAGCCAAGCACACAGTAGGGGCCTAATAAGTACATAAAGAGCCCCTGCTCCGTGTTCAGAGTCAGGGCAAATAGATTCAGGCTTAAGGAGTGATCAAGGTGTTTGAGTCAGGTCTCCAAAGATCAGATCTCACCAGTTTGGAAGTGAGTGGAGGGACATGCTTCCCGGGCAGAGAATACAGCACGTGCAAACGCTAGAGATAGTAAAGTTTCGAGAATGTTCCAGGGGCAGGGTGCCTGAGTGGCTCAGTCCTTAAGCGTCTGCCTTTGGCTCAGGGCGTGATCCCAGATCGAGTCCCATATAGGGCTCCTCTGCTGGGAATCTGCTTCTTCCTCTCCCACTCCCCCTGCTTGTGTTCTTCTCTCGCTGGCTCTCTCTCTGTCAAATAAATAAACAAAATCTTAAAAAAAAAAAAGAATGTTCCAGGGGCAGCCAGTGGTTCTGTGTTGCTTTTGTTCTTGGGAACAAGGGGGGTGCGGGTTGTGAATTTCATGGACATCTGGGAAGACTTGGGGGATAAAGATGCAGATGAAAACAACCGCACAGCTCAAACTGAGCTTGGATGAGGCAAGGGGAGCCTCTGTGACCATTGTCCCCAGGAGCTCAGATGTCCGTGCTCAGAGGAGTTGGGAAGCAAACCCTCACTCTGCCCTGCTGCTAATGAGGCTCCTGAGAGGGTCCCGCCTGGCTCTTCCTGTCAAAGGGCTGCGGGAGGTGTGCACAGAGCATGGGAGTCCTCCCATGACGGCCGGGGTGGAGCCAGCGGGTCTCACGGGACACAGGCGCGAGGGCGAGGGTGGCACGATGACATTACTGATTATCTGAATTAATTACTATGTCTCATAGCTAACATCCATGAAAGGATTTCTATGTACCAAACACTGTTCTGTGTATGAGCTTAGTTAAGTCTCGCAATAAGCTCACGAGGTGGGTACCGTTATCACCCCCGTCTTACAGATGAGAAACAGGCGCGGAACTCAGGGGATCGAGGAAAGGGAGAAGGTGAGGCGAGCGGTGCAGATTTAGGGGTCGGACCAGCCAGAGTTCCGATCTCCGTCTGGCCCCTCACCAGCTGTGGCCTGGAACAGGTGATGCCCACATCTCTCCGCCTGTTTCCCCTTCTGTACAGTGGGGGGACGGGATAGGAGAGGCTGGAGACAAGAGAGGGCCCCCTCCGTCCCCAAAGCTGGGGTCAGGCCCTCACCCCTGCCGGCCAGCTCCAGGCACATTTGGGGTCAGAGATGCCCAGAGATGCCCAGAGGAGGATGCTGTTTGACAGCTGCCCTCCGGAAGCTTCCCTGGAGATCTGTTCCCAGGGTCACTTTTGGGGGCCATGCTGACCTGGCCAAGGACATTGGGCCCTCAGTGCCAGCCCTGAAAACCAGCAGAGGAGCTGAGCTCCTGCTGCTAGAGGCTGGACTCCCAGATGCAAGTACCTCTTTGATTACTTTTTAATGAAAAACACGTCTGCATCCAAACTGAAATTATATTGTCAGCAGTTAATTATCACTTGTCAAACAAGTGTGTGTCCAGATTGTGGGTTTAATTTCCATATAGGTTTGCAAAAACCTCATTCCTCTTATTTGATGAGGCTCTCTAAGCAAGAGACACTCATTGTTGGAATCGTTCCTTTTTTTAAGTACTTTTTTTTTTTTTTAATAAGCAGGTTTCCTTGCCATCTGAGTCGGGGCTCTTTGCAAATAACAGAAACGCACTCAGTGTCATTTAGGCAAAGAAAAATGGGGAGGGGAGAGTACCAGGTTCCAAGGGTGTCTCTGGGAACTTGGGGGTACCTGGGCCTGACGCAGGCCTAGCACCAGGAACTGGAGCCCCCATGGGACCCCAGATACCTGCCCTGCTCACCCTCTCTCTGGGGCTTCTGGTCTCTCGTGGCAACTTCTCTCGATGCATCTGAATTCTTCTTCCCGCTGCTTCTTGGCTTCTCTTCTCTTGCGGCAAGAATAGCCTGCCCTCCTCTCTTTGAATGAATGACACGTCCTTTCGGTCAAGGACCCAGCAGCTCTGGGTTCAAGTTCTGCCCCTGACTCCCCAGTGCCCTGGGGCCCATCCCTCATTCCCACTGAACTGCTACCATGAGTGTGAAATGGGGTCAGTACCTGCCTTCCCTGCTCGTCACGTGAATTCGATGACATCATATAAGCAAAGTGCTTTGCACATCAACAGTGGCATGGTGGGCTCGGCAAGGGTGACCATGGCTGTTTCTGCTGCTGGCGGGGCTATTACTGTCATCATAATGATATTAGGATGGGCTCCTGAGCAGAATGGGAGCCCCTTCCTGGGGAGACAGAGATGGGGGAAAGATGCTGCTGTCAGATGGTCCAGAGCAGGTGCTGTGGGACCTCAGCCCTGAGCCACGAGCCCATTTCCTTGCCTGCAAAGTAGGGAAAGTAATGTCTACCCTGTGGCATCGTTGTGGGGACAAAATGAGACAACAGTGCCTGGCAGGCGACAGGTGCTCAATAAACCCTCCTTTGCTTTCTGGCAGCAGCCCGTGGCCATGGGAGGGAACAGCGAGTGCCCAAAGAGTGAAGGAAGAATAAATTAATGATATTTTTAATGGGATTATAGACCACATTACAGCTCAGTTTAGAATCCTCTCCAAAAGCCTGGAACTGGGAGCTGAAATCTTTGGTAATTTTATTTCTTTGTTCTTTGGCTGATGTCTGTTTTCTCCAGTGAAACCGGAATTTCCAGGGGGCCAAGAAGTGAGGTTCTGTTCATGATTATCTCCTAAGCATCTGGTACAGCATGTGGCACAGAGAAAACATCACAAGGATGTTGCAAAGATGAAAGAGACAATGCGTGTAAACTACTCAGCTCAGCAGCTGGAACATTCTACGTTCTCAATAAACGCCATGCATTATGACTACTGACTTTCCAGAGCTCAGTGTGACTGAGGGCTGAGGGGCGGAGAGAGAGGAGGTGAGGGTGGGGGGATGAGGCTGGAGAGGATGGCTCGCCTCCGCGTCTGAGGGTGTGAGAAGCCAGGAGGAGGACTGGGGAGACAAGGGGTGAGGGGGGGCTCCCACTTTAATTCGGGGAGTTCACAGGAGGGAGACTCTGCGTGATGCTGCAGAAAAACCAGGTCTGAGAACAAGGATCCGGAGCCCAGCTCTACAGAGAGAAAGCGGGCCTCAGTTTCCCCGTGTGCACCGCCTCGGCCGTCCGCCCAGCTCTGATGGCCCCTGAGTCTCCAGTAAGGGCAGCAGCCCAAGTGCATTTAGGCCAGAGCTCAGAGCTGTGGGGACCTGGGGGACATGTCTTGTCCCGTCCGATGAGGAGACAGAGAAACAGCGTCTGTGCCTGTCACAGGGGCTGTTGGGAGGTGGGGGAGGCTCTGGGTGTGGATCTCGTCTACACTGGGAGCAGAATCCATTCTCAGCTCCAGAGAGGGTGAGGACAGTAGTTCCAGCCTGGATTTGCGTGTCAGTCTCCAGTCCGGTCAACTCCACTGTCACACCAACAACACTCCAAAGAAGTATTAGTTGAGGCAGAGGCGGGGGGGGGGGGGGAGCGTGACACACACACACACACACACACACACACACACACACACACTCCCTTCTGCCTCAAACCGCCTCACGGCTTGCCCTCCTCCTCAGACCCAGGTTCTAGACAGACCTCTGCTTCCCATCTGGGCCAAGCAGTTTCTGCACCCGGGAAGGAGGGGACACCATGTGTGTCCCTCTACCATCCACTCCAGGCCTCCCCCTTTGGGTGGCAGGCTTGACCCCACCTCTACCTCCGGGACTGGGAGAGCCCATGTCTTCCAGTCAATGGGAAAGAGGAAACACGTGGCCCACACTGATGCTGCGATCACATGAGAAGCCAGACTGAAGGCGAAGATGGAAGAGCACGGGTGCCTGGTCGCACAGCTGAGATGCTGGATCCAACCTTTCCTGAGACCCAGTTCACCGCCAGCTTGATGGTTTAAGCCACTGGGCTTTCTGTTGCCTGCACCGGGCCCCAGCTTCTCCCTCCGTAGCAGGAAGCGGTTATCCCCTGACGGCTCCCCCGCTCGCTGGCTCCGCTGGGAGGCAAGTTTGCAGGAGTTAGCACGTGCTCCGAGCCCCCGACACGAACCCTTCAACAATGAAGCTCAGAGACTCTTTCTGGTATCAGTGCAGAATCCATTCCTTCAGTCGTTCAGAATAAGTTAAACATCTAGTACGTTCCAGGCCCTATGCAAGGTGCAGGGTTAACCTCCAAGGGAAACAAGAAGGGGGGGAGAGAAGCATGCTGTGCGGGGCCGTGAGCTCCGTGAGGCGCTGCTGCCTCGCACGTGTCTGGACAGCACCTGCGTGGAAGGGACTCCACAGACCCACCAGGAACGAATCAGTGGCTGAGGAAGGGTAATAGTGCAGACAAGGGGGCAGCTCAGGGATCCGGGGTGGGCGGGGGTGCTGATGGGGGTCACACAGAGTCAGGGCGGTGGGCCCAAACAAAACAGGCAACTTGAGAGGAACTGAAGAAGGGGGATGGGCTGGATTGGGTGGCATGTGTGCATGTGGGATGAGTGTGTCCCTGTGGGTCTGTGTGTGCATGGGTCACAGGTGCGCATGGGGGGTGTTTGCTTGTGTCTGTCTGTCCGTGTGTGTGCTGTGCATGTCTGCACCACTGTCTACACACGCAGAGGTTCTGGGTGGAAACTGCAGGGGCTCACAAAGTCCCCAGGGCCCCACTGGGCCCCCGGTCCGGTGCAACCTCCACTGCCCACCTGCCCCTGTCACTGAGGAGGGCGTCTGCCCCAGCCCCGTCCCCTCCAGACCACCTTTCTCTCCCCCTCCAGCTGTAATTGATGGAACTACTGTTCTCATTTCTAATCATTTCCTGCAATTTGCAAAATAGTTTCTTCGGCTCCTGCAAAAGGGGCTACGAGTCAGCTCTGCCCCCTCCTTTCTTATAGTTACACAAAGGGAAGAATAAGAAAAGTGATAAACCATCGTGAAGGGAAGGAAAACGGGGAAGAAAGGCAGTTGCGGAGCCCGAGGGTGATTACAGGGAAATGATGTGAGCGAGTCATTTAACCAAATTCTATTTTAACTAAGGATGAGCTCTGTTCGCTTCCTAAAGCTCCAGCCTCGCTGGCTCCTGTGGCACGTGCCCCGCCAGGAGGGCTCGTGACCTGAACACTCGCCACCACCCGCTACCCAGCACTCGCCGGCCTCGTCCGTGGAAGGCTGGGCTGCTGGCTCCATTCCGATTGTCCAGGCAGCTGCGAGCAGAGCAGGGAGCCCTGTTCACATGCGGGCTCCTGTCCCTGGTCCTCATCATTCCCGTCCTCGGCCCGCAGGCTCCCCCTTCCTCCCAGGGCCCTGGACAGGCTGGGTCCCCCAGATGGTGAAGCACCCGCCGTGTACCCAGCACAGAGCTAGATCCCGGGCTGTGGGGTGACTGAGGCAGACACAGTCTGTACCCTATACGGTTTCCAGTCATAAGACAGGCTGAGCAAAAGCAGTCACTGTAGCAAGCTGCAAGGTGATAAGGGCCACGGGGCTCCACCTTGTGCTGTGAGCCTCCCACAGGCAGTGACGCTTCCATGCCCAGTCAGCCAGCTCAGGTGTCCTGGAGGATGTTCCAGGCAGAGGGAACAATATGTGCAAAGGCTCAGAGGTTCCAGTGGCAGAAGAAAGGCTGGTGTGACTGCACCACCTGGCATGGGGAGAAGGGGGCAGGCACTGAGGCTGCAGAGGTGAGGGGAGCCAGACTGTCCTTGGCTCTAAGGCCAGTCAGAGCAGGTGACACTAGGGCAAAGACCTAAAGCAGAGGAGGCAGGGAGCGGGGCAGACGTGGGGAGGAGGCTGCCGCTGGAGGGAAGGGCAAGGGCGAGCCTCAAGCCTGACCGGCACAGGGCTCCAGGCCTAGGAAGGAGCCTGAGGGGCTGAGGAGAAGGAACACGGTTTGGGATGGGCTGGTAGTGGACTGTGGGGTGGGGGCAGGAGACCTCACGGTCCCTGGGGGACTATGCCCAGTGAGGTAGGAGCCCAGGCATGGAGCAGGGCAGGGACAGCTCCGCCCTGAGTCTCAGGGGGTCACCTGGCTGCTGAGGAGAGAGTGCCAGGAGCAGGGCTGGGGCAGAGGCAGGGAGCAGGCAGGAGGCCCCTGCACTGGTCCAGGCACGATGGTGGTGGGGCCAGGGTGGGAGCCTGCAGAGCAGGAGAAGGTCCCGGATCTGGGGTCACGTGAAGGCCAAGCCAACAGAACTCAAGGATTATTCACTCCCTACCTATTAGCCATTTTCAGTTCTTAAAACTTCATGCTATTTCACCCAACACCTTACAGGAATCTCTTCTAACAAAATAGACATTTAGAGGAAGATTAAAGAATGAAGAAATCCACTGCAGTGTTATTTATCAGAGTAAGAAAGAATGAAGCCATCCAAACTTCAAAACGGGAGGATAGTAGGAACACCAGTCGAATGACTATTTCCAGGAACATAAAGAGACAGAAAACTGATCAGACCAGAGTGTCAGGTGAGAAGCACCCAAATCTGCGGGAGCAGCTTGGGGGGGACGTGGCTGGGGTTCACGGAGACCCAGTTGTCCTTCTGGGTGTCCCCACAAGAGAACCACACATCCCCATCGCCTGCATGTCCAGGTGCCCCTGAGACCTGCTTTGGCCGAGCAATGTGAATAGAGGTGGGGAGTGACCCTCTCGAGAGGAAGCATCTAAGGGTCAGAGCTCGGTTCTCCCGGCCGTCCTTCCCTGTCCCCATGACTGAGAAGCATGAGGACACGCTGACCCCCTAGCACAGTGGCCCCCCATCAGCCCGGTCCCTGGGTGTCTACGGTGAGCAGAGCCCTCCCCGCTGACCCCAGCCGACCTGTAACAGGAGCCAGAGGTGAGCTTCACTGTTCCGGAGGGTTCTCTGCTCTTGCATCGTACCTAGATCGTCCTGACAGTGACGTGGAAACAGCGTACGGGAGAAACAAAGAATAAAGAAAGACGTCAATAATTTACCGGCCACTGTCTCTGAGAGGGGGAGCATCAGGTGACTTCAGAGCTCTCATATTTACCATTTTACATTTTCCAAACGCCTCCCAGCGAGCGAGCGTGACTGTATGAAGGGGGAAGATGAGCGTCAGGAAGGAGAACACCAGCCCTGCCCCGGGGCCGCGGGCGCCTCTCCCTCACCTCCGGCTCCTGCGCGCTGAGCCTCTGTCCTGCCCAATGAGCCCTTCCTTATAGATCCTCTCGTTCTCTAACTGTCCACCCTGCATAATTTAGCACCGCCATATACCGTCTTGTTTGCAGACGTGTAATCTAACGTCTCCCGGCCCGGGTTTCTCAGCTGTGAGCGCAGCGGTCGTGGGAAGGGAGATCTTCAGGGGCCGCTCAGCGCCCGCCTCCCTCGGGGCCTGGAAGGATGAGAGCATCGTCCAGAGCATCCGCTGCTTTACAGAGAGGACGTGCAGTGCAGAGAGGCGGCGATGTTCTCCAGAAGTCACAGCCGCAAATGATTTGAGTTTAGGAAACTGCCTCCCACTGAGGCAGCCTCATCGAATTCACATAACCCCACGTGGTCGGTATTATCGTGCCCATTTTACAGAGGGGAAAACTGATGAGTCTTGCCCAAGTCACACATCGAGTGAGCACTGGAGGCTGAATCTGCTCCCAGGCCCGTGGGATGGGAAGCTCGTTCTCTTCTCACTGCTCCTGTGATAAGAGACCCAGCCAGGGCAGGCACCCTCCAGATGCCAGAGAACGTGCTCACGGCCGTGCACCGGGGCCAGAGAAATTCCCCAGCCCTGACACAACAATAGCAACAACAATAATAATAACAACCCTCATCAATGGGGTGTTCCTGGATGATTGCAGAGCCAATGGCTGTACCATCACCTCCGTGTAAGTCTGGCCTCCTCCCCATAAGGCACATGCTTTTATTGTCTTCAACTCACACGTGAGGCAACTGAGCTCAGAGAGGTGAATTTTCCCGAGATCCCACAGCAAGGAAGTGGCAGAGCCTGGACTGGGAACCTGGGTCGGCCGAAGCCTGGGATCTAAGCAGGGCCTGGGCTCGGGACCATGTACAGGAACTGAGTGACCACTGTCGGGGTTGGGATTCTGAGCACAGCAGCACCCTCCAGAGAGGCCCCAGCAGAGATGCTGTCCTGGGGGGGGAGGGGGAGAACAGGAGGTTCCAGTAGGGAAGGGAGGGGGAGCCTGGAACATGAATAGCCAAGGAACCCCGGCCGGGGCGGGGGGGCTCCCTGCAGGGGCCCCCGTGACACAGGGCAGCACTGCTCCGGAGGGACAGTGACACTCTGTCACTGTGGAGGCCCGTCAGGCACACTGGCCCTAGGTGGGGGCCTGGGTGGCCGCCTGGGCTCCAGGGCCCTGACTCACTGCGGGTCCTCAATCTGGCGGGAGTCTGTCACCCAGCGTAATTGTTCTAATTGTCACTGTCACGGCTAAGAACATTCTGTGACAGCCACCAACTCAGAACATCGGCAGCGGGCCCGGAGGAGAAGGCAGCAGCTGACGATGGTTTGGGCGGAATTTGGAAAGGAAGAAGGGGTAACTGGAAGCCTGGGGGAAACTCAGGCTGGGGGGCTGGCCGCCTGTTCCCGGGCTGGGGCATTTCCCAGCCCCAGAAGTCTTCACTCACCGAAGGTTAGAATCAGAGACTACTAAAGGGAAATTACAGTAAGTCATAGTCATTGGACATAAAAAATGTGTAACGTTAAGACAGAATTGTCAAAATCACAAAGTAAGTTTCACAAAACAGTAAAATCGCTGGGTGCTAGAATGGGACATTATCAGACGCTTAGACTATCACAGAATCTTGACACAGCACGTCAGCATCTCGTGCTCGGGACGGCTGGAGTGGTGTGAGGAACAGGGGTGGGGCCACCAAGGGGGCAGACCTGGATTTAAGTCTTGGCTCTACCACTTACTAGCTGTGGGGCCACTCACTTGCCTCACCCAAAAAGTAGGGGGACGGAAGGTGTCCCTTGTAGAAGCGGTAAGTCCTCAATGACACGTGTCAGAGATGAGTGGTGCTTAAGCGCTAAGCACTGTGTATGATAGAGACAGAGACAGAGAGGGAGACAGAGAGCGGCAGAGAGACAGGTCTATATGTCTGTGATAGAGTATAGGACCGATGTGCTTGTGTGTTTATCAGGCCTCGATGCAAGAAAATCTCAGAAATCAAGCAAAATCTAGACCAGGGCCCTCGCCTCAGGCTGCCAATTAGAATTACCTGGAAGCTTTAACACAGCCTGATGCCTGGGCCCCGTGAGGACAGGGCTGCGTAGGGCAATGGCTGTGGCCTGGTGTCCCAGCCACCTTGCACTCTCCACACAGGCCACGAAGGCAAGACAGTCAGAGCTGAAAGGTCTTGGCTGAATGCGCTGAGGTCCTCTCAGAACACGGGCACATCCTCCCTGGGGTATAGCTGCAGGCGACAAACTGCTATGCCTGGGCTTGGCTCCTCACCACCAGATCAGCCCAGTGCCCGTGTCACATGGTCGTCTGGCCCCTTGTGTTTTGGTGTCATCCTATAGGACGTGGGATTTGGGGAGCTGGCCCTTCGCTTGATCTTGCTTTCGCTGTCTGCGTAATAAACTGTCCAACTTCCCAGCCGTATCTGACCACCGGCCTCGGCAGGCTGTGTCTATTGTGTCACCTGTTACATCCTGAGCCCCTGGAAGAGAGCTGAGCACATCGCAAGCGCTCAATAAATATTTGTCGAATGGACAAATGGAAGGAGGAGTGACGCTTACGAGGCAGGAACCGCAGCAGCTGTGGCTGTGGACAGACATGGGAGTTGAGCTCCTCCCCCTGAGCCCCCTGCACCTCTGTTTCACCAGCTGTGAAGTGGGGGACCAGCAGTGCCACCCTTGGGTCCAGAGATAGACAAGCAGCAGCTCTGCAGTAAAACTGTTTCATCCGATCATATTGGACCGGACCTCCTGCCAGGAAGTCCCTCGGGGAAGGGAAGGGGAGCTGGGGAGGGCGGCGGGCAGAGTGAGGTGAGCCCGAGTCCAGGGGCCCTGATGCTGGGATAAGGAGTTGGATTTTTCCAGCACGCAACAGGGAGCAGGTGGGTGGCCCTGAGCAGGGCAGGGCCCACCCAACCCCTGATTGGGGGTCTCAGGGGGCAGAACTGGGGTTCCAACTGCTTAGAGCTCCCCAGATGGTGCCGATGAAGCCAAATGTCAGGTCAACACCAGGGAGATGCTGCGGGGAGGGGGGGGATGTCTCAGCTCTGTGCAGATTCTCTCCTCCAGGGAGGGAGGGGAAGGAAGTGAAGGGCCGGGTGAGGAGGCAGTTGGCTCACGGAGGGCTTCTGATGGAGGGAAAGCTGCCTGCTAGCTGCTGTTAGCAAAACTATCACTTTGGATCGATTGAAATGGCTGCTTTACACATCAGCATGGTTAGCCAGCAACAATGGTACTTGTGCTTGGTGGTTCCTTGCTGCCGCATCCGCTGAGGAAGTCAGGAGGAGGGGGGTCTCAGGAAGTGAGTCTTCCCGGGAGAGCCCCCCACGGATGACAGAAAACCCCCCTCAGGGCCCCGGGGTTGGGCACCCCCACCCGCATCCCTGCCTGCCTCCTCCTTATCCCCAGCACCCAGTTCTCAGCCCCTGCTCAGAGCCTGGGAGTTGGGGTTCATTCCCTTGGCTCCACTGGGGGAGGGGATGGGAAGACAAAGAGAAGCTGCTCCTCACCCCTCCTCACCCCTCCCTAATGCAGTTCACCTTTCTCGACCTAGTTCCTGACCCTTATCCAGGAGGCCCGCCCTCCCAACCTCCACCAGCCTCCTTGCCAAAGTCTCCCACCCCAGCGCACTGGGGAGCGCGGCTCCCTCGGCCTGGATGCCCCCACAGACTAGGCCATCTCTCTGGGAAGCCCCAAGGACCAGGAAGGCTGGAAGGGCGGCAATGGGTACAGGTCTGAGTGGGGGGTGGGCAGTGGTGACAACGCGGCCCCCAACAGGGCTGGGCTGCCCATTTCGTCCCACCCCGGCTGCCCCAGCTCACGTCGGGTCCCAGCCAGGAGCCTCCTGTGCGGTGATGAGATCATGACATGCCTGTAGGTGTGTGATTTTCAGAAGGGGCTTTACATGTTTTGGTGAATCTATAAATATGGAGCATAATTACCCGTCATTAGCATATGCTTATGTTCTGCATAAGTGCATATTGTTTCCCCAAGAATGCGAGTTGCCAACTCACGACCAAGATGTGGTGACACCAACCTGAAGATTGTGTGTCCCCATCACTGATGACACGGAAGGTGTCCATTCATCTTCGTGGGGAGAAGGGCGGCAGGACGGTGGGCAAATCCTCCCACGCCGCAGGCAGCTTCCGGGGCCTGGAGCTCCCGAGGCACAGAGATCGGGGTAGGAAAGTAGATGAGGCGCGGCCCCCAGCCTGGGACCCCACACTGTAGGGACACTCCGTCACAGCGCTGATGAGAAGGTGGGGGACACGGGCACCCGCCCACCCCACAGCCCGCCCCTCCTTCCTGCACTCGCAGAGCCCTGGGCTCATTCTGCAGCAACAGGCTTAGACCTGGGGGCCTCCCCAGCCCAGGGGTGAAGCCAGGCCTGGCGTGCCACCCCCTTCTCCAGACATGGTTTTAGGAGTGGGCGTGTGACCCAGATCTGGTCATGGAGGTGAGACGGAAAATCTGCCGGTGGAGGGAGAGCTCCTGGGGAATATTTCTTCTGCCTCACTCTACTCCCCTCCTCTAGACCTGAGTGCGGGCCTGTGAGACAATGTTTGGAGCTGTGGCAGCTGTCTTGCTACCACGAGGCAAGAAGCTGAGGCAAAAAGCCAACATAGTTGAGGATGATAAACAGGAAAGAGGAAAAGACCCTGGTTTGCTGGCATCACTGAGCATCTGACCAGCCCCGGAACTGCCTCCCTCCACACATCTTTTTGCTCACGATCGTTGTGTCTGAGTTGTTTGAGCCATTGTTGTTGGATTTCTATTACAAGCTGCCCAACACAGTCCAACTGAGGAAAGCACCTACTATGTGCTCGGCACACGTCTCTTGTAGGAGTTATGGCCATTCAACTACACCCCATCTCTGCCATCAAATCCTGGGGTCCTGGGGAGGTTGTGTGTTGTAGGTCTCTGTAACCCCAGAGCTTCATACGGATCATGACCCACAGTGAGCCCCAAATACCACAGTGCAAATAACATGAATGGATGGATGAATTAACAAGGAAATGAAGTTCTTTGCCAACTGTGAAGGGCTGGACGCAAATGTAAGATGAAGATCTGAAAAGCTAGGAGGACATGAGAAATGGAAGAGGGGCAGGGTGGAGAGCGGGGATTAGAGGAAAAGCAGCAGTCCCCAGCTCCAACAGGGGTGAGGCACCGCCATCCTCCCAGACGCCCCCTGCCTCTCCACCCTGCTGCAAGGACCACAGAGGCCAGGTCTGTGAACCCCCCGCCTCCCCCGTGGGCAGGCCTCCCCTGGGCTGCTGGAGCCTCTGATGGCGAGTGCCTCTGTCCCCAGGCAGACACCAAGAGACAGGCTGCGTGCTCTGTCGTTTTCCCCCTAAAACTGCCCTGAGAAACCGAATGGTTATCATGACCCCAGCTGCGCTTCTCGGCCGCGTTATTGTGTGAGAGGTGGAGGACGGGGCAGCGGAAGAGGAGGCCACGGGAAAATGAGGAACAAACACTCGGGGTGAACAGGCTTGAACATTTCAGCTCCAAATTTCGCAGCAAGACTGGATTAAAGGATCATTTCAAATGAATTTTGCCATCAGAGTAAGAGATCCGTCTTCCCCAAAATGCTTTACTTTGACAGCTGACTTCAAGAGATTTGACAGAATTCATTTTTCCAGCCGACAAGAGATCAAGGTATTAAACAAAACGCATTCCACCGTGAGAACTCTGTTAGCCACTTGATACAATTGCATTTCATCCAGAGTTGAGTGTCTGGACTCATTCTTCCTTCTTTCCTTCTTAGCTGCCTACACTGGTGAGAGGCGAGGCCGGTAAGGGCCCTGGGGCTGTCTGCCGCCAAGGCCCCAGATGACCGTGGGAGGGGAGGGGACTGGAAGGGGCTGCCAGGTGTCCACGGGGGACATGACCAAGAGTAAACAGGGGAGGGGAGCCTGGGTGGCACAGCGGTTAAGCGTCTGCCTTCAGCTCAGGGCGTGATCCCGGCGTGATGGGATCGAGCCCCACATCAGGCTCTTCTGCTATGAGCCTGCTTCTTTCTCTCCCACTCCCCCTGCTTGTGTTCCCTCTCTCGCTGGCTGTCTCTGTCTCTGTCAACTAAATAAATAAAATCTTTAAAAAAAAAAAAAGAGTAAACAGGGGAGGCTGCGGTAAGGGAGACAGGAAAGGAGGGAGAGTGAAGGGGGTCCCCGAGCCTGAGGGCCCAGAGGACTCAAACAGGCAGAAGTGAGAACAGAGCAGGCTTGGGGAGGGGTCAGGGAGGCGGCTGGGCCACGTTTTCTGGCCACCAGAGCTGGCCTCTGATGGGCTGGGCGTCCTCCTGCTGCGGGCACCGCTGGGTCATGGGGAGGCCGCGAGGAGAAGTCCCAGCTCGGTGACAGACTCTGCTCGATCTACGATGGGTCCTCAGTCCTCGCCAGGACTGATCACGCTGGGTAATGACGTGTCTGCACAAACCCTCCCGGCAGGGCTGAGGAGGCCCAGCGGGCCATAGGAGGTCCCCACCCCGTCCCTGGGGCCATCCCTGTAGATCTGGGAGGCTCATCCGCAGGACGGGGACTTTGGAGTGTGCAAACCGAGGTGCCTGTCCCGGCTGCCGCCAGTGACTAGCCCTGGGACTTTGACCTTCATGTGGCTGAGCCTGTTTCCTCAGCTGGAAAAGGGGCCAACACTGGCCTCCTTCAGAGCTTCGATGACTGCGTGAGACACCATGCCTCAGAGGGCTCCGTCCTGACCTGTGAGCAGGCGCCCGGCAAACCAGCCCGGCTCTGCTGTCTTCCTCACACCTCCTCCCCCCTGCCCACCGCGCCTGCCCTGATCCCGGCACACATGTCAACATAACAAGAACTGACTCTCCTGAGTGCCTCCTGCTCTGTGCTCAGCTCCGCGTAAGCATTTTCTCATTTATTCTCTTGGTCTGCCACAGGTTATGCTATTGGCCCCACTTTACAGATGAGGACACTGAGGCCCAGAGAGTCAAGTAATGTAAAAAGTCACACAGCTATAGGAGGTCAGGTCCAGGGCACGAACTCCAGTCTGACTGACGCCATGAATCTCTGCTTTCTCCCACATGCCTCTCCCAGGCCTTCCCCCCGCCCCCCACCCCACTCCGGCCTTACTTTGCTCTCCAACTGGGGTAGGCAGACCCTGTGGGAGCTGACTCTGAGCAGAAGGGTGGCTTCAGATCTGGGCAGTGACCCCCCTCCTTCCCTGGCAAATACAGCGTCAACATCGTCCCAGCCCGTGATGGTGTCCAGTGGGGCCCGAGCCCCATCCAGGCCTCCCCATCACTGGGGCATTTCCGGGTGCATTAAATGGGTGGCTTGTATGAGCTGCACCCAGGTCAGCAATGGCCACCACTTACGATTTTACCTTTGAACGGCTCCTTCCCCTCAGAGAGACCTGGGTGCTCCCTTCTCATCGATTACCCAGAGGTGGTGACAGCCAGCCCCAGGCCTGTCACCTCTCACCTGGGCCTGAAGGAGGCAGGACCCTGGACTGTGCCAGGCTGGTTGAAGGCTCCCCTGGTGCCTCTAGCCCACATTCTTCCTTCAGGTTCACAGTTGAGAGCTGGACTGTGGAGCAAGAACCCCTGAGTCCAAACCCCAGCTGTGTGACCTTGGAGAAAGAACTTGACCCCTCTGGGCCCAGTCTGCCCAACTGAAAGTGGAAATATGTTAGTTATTGTTATTGTTACCAATGCCCCCTTCCCCCACCCCACTGCATCCCACCTCAGGGACACACACCTTGCTCCTGGACACCTGCCCCCAGTCCCCAGGGGGCACCGGCTCACGGAGGCCTTCAGGTGAGACCCCAGGGATGGTGGCCTTTCTCAGGGGCCTCTGGAAAAAGGAGCAGACTTCAGGGCCCAAAGGGATGTGTTCCTCAGAAGCGGCAACTCCCACCATCTCCTCTAGGGACGGACCAGCTGACAGTTCTGATGCCGAGGGGTCTCTCAGGATGCTTCAGGAGTGAGGACACAGTGGTCACCGAGGACCCACGAAAGCCGAGTGTTGGCGCAGGGCAGCTCTGACAAGTGGGGGGATGGGGCCCATTTCCCAGATGCGAGGAAGGGGCTCCAGGAAGGGAAGTGCCTACCCAAGGTCACGCAGTGAGCAGCCAAGCCAGCTTTCCACCTCGAGAGGCCCCGGGTGACATCTGTGTGTACGGTCAGCAGGCCAGCTGCCAGGCCACCACAGCAATGAGACAACCATGCAGCCAGAACTGTCCCCCTGCTCACCCAGGGGGGCTCAGAGCCCCTGCCAGGGGTGACCCACGCCGCCTCCAGCACCCTCTCCGGGAGCCCACAGCGGTGAGAGCCACCTGTCTCCTCTCCTGGGCCAATCTCGAAACACCGAGAGCTGAGAAAGCACCAGGCCCAAGCCCTCGTGAGCAGAGTGCGGGTTCACGGGGCTGTCCCTGCAGGAACCACAGGGGAGAGGAGCTGGGCCTGAGCAGACGGCCGTTCCCGGGACACACAGACACTCACCTGTGCTCTGGGCCACCTGGGGAGGCTTGTGTCCCATGGGCACGGCCAACCCAGCCCCCACTGTGGGCCCTTTCCTTGGGCAGCCCAGCCGTGAGGTCTGGGACTCCCTGGACAGCCTGCCCATCTCCTGCTGGGCTGTGCACCGCCTACAGCCTGCTGCCGGCCCACCAGCCGGTCCCTTCCTACCAGCCTGCTCCCCTGGCCGTCGGCCATCGCCCGCTCACCGCCCATTCGTCCTGATCCCAGCAGCCTGCCCCCCCCCCCCCGCCCACCTGCCAGCTCACCTCTGTGCCGCCCCCTCCCAAGAGAGGACTCACCTTCTCCAAACTGCTTAGCTCCTCCCCCTGCCCACCTCCCCCCTGCCTCCCCACTCCCACCACCCTACACCACTCCTACCAGTGCTCACCCTTGACCCATCTCCAGAGTGACTGTTCATTCTTTCATTCAGCACTTATCCTAGGACATTCAGAGATAAACAAAATAAATGTCCACGGAGGACAGGATCGCGCTCTCTCTCCCCCAGTCCAAAGGTCTCTTCCCACCCCCTCAACTCCTACCTGATCCTTCCCGCAGTCTCCTCTGCTCCTCCCGGCGGCTCCTGCCCCACCTTCCTTTCCTGACTGTGCCCAAGAGAGCAGTTCACTGCAGAAATCTCCTGGTGCCTCCCTCACTTCAAACAAGTCAGGGGCTCCCCAGTGCTCTTGGGATGGAGACAGTGATGCTCCCGCCCCGCCCCTCCTCCACCTCGCAGGGAGGGCTCTGCATTTCCCCTCAGGACTCCTCCAAGGTCACAGCACGAGCTCTGGCTGGTGCCTCTCCCTCTCCTCCTTTTTTTTTTTTTTTAAGATTTTATTTATTTATTTGACAGAGAGAGACAGCCAGTGAGAGAGGGAACACAAGCAGGGGGAGTGGGAGAGGAAGAAGCAGGCTCCTAGCAGAGGAGCCTGATGTGGGGCTCGATCCCAGAACGCCAGGATCACGCCCTGAGCCAAAGGCAGACGCTTGACGACTGTGCCACCCAGGCGCCCCTCTCCCTCTCCTCCTGAGCTGAACCTACAATTGGGTCCCATCCAGGGCATCCCTGCTGACTCTGCATGCACTGAGCACCCACAGGGGCTGCTCCAAGACTCCGTGTGCTCAGGAGGGTCCCCGCATCCCTTCCAGGCCCACTCCCGCCGCCCCGCCCCCCCTAGGGCCCACACAAATGCCGGGGGTCCCACTCCTCGGGAACATCGGTTATCAATCACGGGGCGCAGGCGATAAAGTCAGATCTTTTGTGTATCTTCAATGGGCAGGTGCCACGAAGCCGCTGGAATTTCAAAGATTCTGGGAAGGGGGGAACACTCAGACAAAAAGCGGTGGGAGGGAAGAAAGACACAGGGCTGTGTCAGGGAGATTAATCCATCGCTCCGACATGACAGAAATATGCTCAATTATTTTGTATTGCATTTCATTGGAATGTACACGCCGTACTTAGTTGCCTGCGAGTCTCCGATTACCCAGAGAGAAAGCACAGTGAAAGACAGAGAGAATAAAAATACTGACAAAAATGTTCCTGAGATTGGAATTATTTAGAGAGAAATAAAAGCTGGGCTTGAAACAAAAGAGGCTACTCGACACGACGGAGGCCTTGGGCACCGGTGCCGGGTCCCCCAGCCAGATCAGCCAGAGTTAGGGGGTCCAGCCTGTCCTCCTGGACCTGCCACCCATGTGCTGCATGACTTTGGGTAGGCCACTGCCCCTCTCTGGGCCTCATTCTCTGTAAGTCCTGTGGGGCGTCTCAACAGCAGCAACACGATTGCCATTTGGAGCTGGATACTTCTTTGTTGCGGGACCATCCTGTGAGCTCAGCGGCATCCCTGGCCACTACCCACTATCTGGGCGCCTACCACCGCCACGCCAACGTGACAATCAAAAATGTCCCCAGACTTTGCCAAACGTCCCCTGAAAAGCAAAATCACTTCTGGTTGACAGATTTGACCCAGGTGTTGTCTGACTTCGTGCGGGAAAAGGCAGAGCAAGAAGGAGGTCACAGTGGACCCCAACCCAGGGCCAAGGAGACCCCAGAGACTCCTGAGCAGGGTATGACACTAGCCGGTTTGTTGATGGATCTGGGCCAATGTGTACCTAAGAAATCAGGGCAGTCAGGCTGGGGACAGTGACAAGTGAGCATGAGGGGATCCCAGGACCTCCTCCTCTACCTTCCAGCTCCTTCCCTTTGCCCTGGGAACCCTGCCCCTGAGCCCTCTGTCCCTCTCTCACCAACCCCCCTGTCTCTGCAGCAGCACGGTGGGCTGAGTGGGGAAGGGCAGGTGCCTGGCCCCCCGGGACAGGCAGCATCTTCTACGTTCAAAGGAAGGAGATCTTGGGGGAAAGGGCCTTTGGGACCTTGCAGCTTCCTGGCCCTGGTTCCCCCCACCCTTAGAGTTCTAGAAACTGTGAGAGGGTGGCCCCGGCAGAGAAGCTGGGATGGGACCCCACCCCACCTCACCCCACCCCCGCTATGTGTGAGAGAGCCAGAGAGATGGAGAGAGGGGCCAGCGTCTCAGGGACGGCCCCCAAGGGGGGAGGCAGCTCGGACCCACGCCTTCAACCCTGGCACCAGCCCTGCGGCTTCCTCAGCTGCCCAGAGCGGGCGTGGGGCTCCGCGGCAGGCTCCTCAGACGGTCGTGAAGCAGGCCCAGCCCTGGGCCGAAAGGGCCAGCAGTGCCGCTGAGGCCCCAGCGCATCCGGTGTCGATAAAAGCACACTGGCAGGCAGCAAGCATGTTTTCATCCAGCAAATATTTACTGAGCATCTACTCTGCACCGGGCTCTGTTCCAGGCGCTTGGAACAGCAATGGACGGAACCCAAACCTCTCTTGCGGAGCTCATATCCAAAGCCCCCCTCCAGGGGCAAATGGTAGCCCACATGTATCGAGCACTTGCTGCATGCTTTGCCCCACCCATTTCTGAGCGAGGTATTACACCCCCATTTTAGAGAGGAGAAAATCGAGGCTTTGAGAGGTTAAGCAGCTTGCTGCTGTTCTTCTCATTCTCCCTGCTGGCTCAGGCAGAAGGAGCTCGGTCAGCACCCACTCCCTCCCCAGCCCCATAACCTCAGCAGCCCAAGGTATCACCACCACCACCACCACCTCCCCCGCCCCATAGGCCTGGCTGAGCCTTCGGAGTACGTGACAATCGTCACTGACGGTCACTGAGCAGGACCCACCGGGCACCCTCCCCGCACTCACCCTTCACATGCCTCACCTTGGTGAATCAGTGAATCGTCACAGGGCTCAGGACGTGGGGACAGATCACCCCCACTGCACAGATGTGGAGCCTGAGGCCCGGCGAGGCTGAGGAGCCCAACCAGAGTTCACCAGCCAGTAAGTATGCAGCCCGCACTCCTGAGCGCTGGGTGCTCACCTAGTCCAGACACCCAGAGAAACACGGAGAAGCTGAGACTCCTGTAAGGGACCCCTCTGGACTCAGGGGTGCCCTAGGCGTTCCCTGCTTTCCAGCTGAGGAAACTGAGCCCAGAGAGGGAAAACTACTGATTTGTAATCAAAAAGCTGGCGAGGTGCAGATTTGGGATTTAAACCCAGTCCTCACCTCGGACCCCACGTTCTCCCACCACACTAGTCCGTCTAGCCTGTCGAAGGCACACTGGACAGGAGAGCAGGGAGCCTGGGCTCCAGCCAGAACAGTAGGTCATGAACCGATGAGAGCTCGGCCGATTCCTGAGTGCCTGGTGCTTGCTGGGGGCGTGATCCCCTCCTACAGGGCCCAGTGCTTAAACCGCTTGGCTCTGCGGTTACACAGACCCAGGTTCAATTTCTGCAACTCCCTACTGTGCAGCCTTGGACCAGTTGTTCAGCCTCAATGACTCCGGCATCCTCACTGCGACGTGGGACTCACAGTCCTGCGTCAGAATGAAATGGGATGGTGCAGGCAGTGCCCGGCCAGCGGAAACACTCAGTGTATGTGTGTTGTTGTGATGATTCCGCTTCAGCTCTCCATCCTTCAAAACACAGCACAGGCACACCTCCTGGCAGGGCTGCTGACTGCCCAGCTCTGGGGAGAGCCTTTCATGTCATGGTACGGGTGTGAGTTGGGCAGTGCACAGCCTGTGCAACAGGACATTGTGGCCCTGGATTCTGGGAAGCTTTTCCTGACTGGCGTGCTTGGTCAGGGGCCACTCCCTCCCCTGTCGAATCCCCTCTCCTCACCAAACTGTGAGCTCAGTGAAGGCAGGGACCGTGTCCTACCCACTCTGGTGTCCCCAGGCCCAGCTCAGAACCTGGTCCCCCCTGGGGCAGACACCAGCAGCCATTTACTAACTTCAGGAACTGCCAGCAGCCATTCCCACAACCAGCAAATGGCTGAGCAGGATTTATGCCTGAATCTCGGCTCCAAGGCTCCTCACCGCAGTCCAGGGAGGTCAAGCAGCTGAAGCAGTTAAGCCTACTCTGCGCTGACACTTGCAGAGCCAGACATCTGAAGGTGGCCAGTTAGACAGGCCCAGGCCCAAATGTACAATCCCTGCTTCTTGTCATCAGGCAGCATGGCCCGGCGAGACCCTTGTCCCCTCTCCGTCCCCGGGTCAGCACGGGCTGAGACCTCTAGGAGACACAGTGAGGGTAGTTACAAAGGCTCAGAAGCTAGAGCAAGGGGACCCGGAAGCAGTTCAGTCCAGCCTGGACGGACAGGTTGGGGAGCTGGGGGCTGGCTCGTGGAGGGCCAGACGCCGAGTCAGGGAGTGTGGACCCCCAGAGTCACTACCCTGGGCGGGAGGACAGGGACACAGGTCTGCCCACCGCTTGCTGGATTGTGACTCTTCGGCATGTCTGACCCACCCCTGGGGGCTGGGTCACTGTCATCTCTGGGCCCCCAGCCCCGGGCACAGGAGGGGCACGAAGCACAGGCTGAACTGGACTGACTGAAGGGCATTTGCTCCCCCCACCGTCAGGCTCACCTGGGCAGCACCCCGGGGCCGAGACCCAAGGCCCTGCCCTCGTTCCTGACTCATAGTGGGGCTCCTTTCCCCCATCTTTGAAGGCAGATGGGGCCTGTGACTTGCTCTGTGTCTGTCACTTGGAGGGAACTTTAAGAGCCAAGCACCCAGCTGGCTGAGGTGGTCACAGAATCTCGTGTCAGCCCAGAGCGACCCTGGTGAGCCCAGCGACCCGCCCTGAGCGTGTCAGCGCCAAGAGAGGGACCTCCTCTCGTGTTGGGGCTGCTGTGGCTGTAGCCCAGCCCAGGTCTCCCGACTGATGTCACCGCGGGAACTGTGTCACCCAGGAAGTTGCAGATGACTGTGAGGAGGGGGGAGGCCCGCACTGCCCAGGCCCCAGACTCCCCTCCGTGGATGCCGGTCCCTGTGGGATGGGCCACTCAACGCCTCCCCACTCATAGGGGTGGGAAGGTCCTGCCAGCATCTGGGAGGCCGACTTCCTCGGCTCTGACTCACCCAGACCTGGGCCAGACAGGCATGTTCCGTTCCAATGTGTGGATCACCCGAGAGCCTCTGGGCTCCTTACTCCTCTCTGTTTCCTCAACCAGACTTCTCACGTGTCATCTCACATGGCCTCAGTGGGACCCCAGGACAGAGAACCCAGACGTCCCCAGTGAGGTATTGATGTTGTTTTTACAATAACAAGGGTCCGAAGGCTCTCACCCGATGCTAGGATACGTGAAACCGGATTCTCCATAAAAAAGGCATCAAGAAATATTTCTACCTGGAAATCAATGAAAATTCATGAAAAAATATTACTTGCTAAGTAATAAGGCAGGACAAGTCTATAGAACTGAGTAATGGCAGGGGAGAAAAGTCTCAACTCTTCCCCCAATTACAGGATCTAAGACATCAAGTTGACAAAACAATAATATTGAAATATTGGAAAACATACAACTTCTAATAAAAGACACAGAAAACCAGCTAACGTGATAATGAGAGGTGCCCAGGAATATCAGAGCCTGCGGTCAGGCATGAGCATTTTCTAACCCCATAAGTGATTCCTAAAGGCTCCCCCCATGTCCCCAGGGTGAATCCAGTCCCTGCCTGGACTCATAGTCTGGCCCTTCCAGCCTCTGCTCATTGTCCCTTCAATCTGTTTCCCAAATCCAACCAGTCTTCTTAGCCCCAAGCATAGTGCACCACCCCCGAGGAGTCCCCCGGACCACCCAGGTCCCCACCATCACCTCCCGCTCTGAGCTCAGCCCAACCATCTCACTGAACCAGCCCGTCCTGATCATTGTCCTATTCAGTAACACCACGGGGACAGCACATGGCCACCGGTTCCAGCCTGGACCTCTGAGTCAAAGACCTGGGCTCATAGCCCCACTTGTGTGACCTGAGCCAAGCTGCTTTGCCATTCTGAGCCTCAGTTTCCTTACCTGTAAAATGGGACGATAATAATACCACCCTCATAGGATTGTCGTGAGGGCTAAATGACTTCTTGTATGTAAAGTGTTTACAACACACCTGCCATAGAACAGTCATTCGGGAACATCTGCAGCCTTTATCGTGTTCCCCATCTTACAAAGGAAGAAACTAAGGAGCAAAGAGAGGATGTGTCCTCACAGCCAGTGAGGTGGCCAGCCCAGGATTCAGATTTGGTGTCATGACTTCCTCTCTAGGCACCAGTAGGGGTGGGGGGGGTGGAGATGCTTTATGCCCCAGCTCCAGCAGCATGGAGCCCCTCCTCCTACCCAAGCCAGCACAGGGCCAGACTCACAGCTTCTGCCCCAGCCCTACCGACCACCCAAGAGAAGGGGGTCAGTAAGCACCCTGATGACTGACCACATGCCCCACACAGGACGAAGCTTTGCCCATCACTCTATTCCCACTTCACAGAGGGGCAAACTGAGCCTCAGAGGGGCTAAGGCACACGTGCAGGATCACACAGATGATGGCCATCGGAGTCAGCTCTCTACCCGGGATCCGTCACCCTGGGGCCGTTCCACACGCCCCACCCCCACGTGGCATCTCATCTCATCCCACAGCCTCCTGTTTCACAGGTGAGGAAACCGAGGCCCAGGGTGTGCATGGAGCTGACCTGGGGTCCCACAGCCAGCAGGTAGAAGAAGCCCATGGAATTCAGACCGAGGGCTCTCTTTCCCAAACCCACAGTAAAAGTGGTTCCCTCCTCCCTTCCTTGTTTGGAGCCTGCAGGGAACCAGGCGCTGCTGCAGGGAGGGGGCTGCAGGACAGGGGCCGGCCGGGGGCTGTGGGGAGGGCAGGGTGGGCAGCCAGCCCCCAGGTCCCCAGAGATCTGAAGTTGCCAGGACTTTGCAGACCTCATCCTTTGCAAAGTAGAGCCTCCTCCAAGCCAGTGGGGGAGGGGAGGAGAACCCCACCTTCTCTCCGCCTCGCCCCTCACATCTGCAGAGCCGCGCATGTATCTTCAGAAGCAGCTGTTCCATCTCTGAGGCCCTGGGACCAGCCCCACGCAGATGGGTTTTCCTTACCTCATTATCTTCCCTCTCAGGGTCCTGGGTCAGGTCAGTCACTTCCTGCCCACTGCGGGCCACAGATCTCCACCAGGTTGCAAGCCCAGCCTCTTCTAGAAGCTTTCATCTCCATCACCCCTCCCCCTGGAAATCAATTGGAAATCCAGTTGCTAAATCCACCCAAGTCCCGCGGTTCATGAATCAAAGGCATCTTCTGGGCTCTGCCGGGCTGGCCGAGGCTCCATCTCCCCAGATTCGGCTTCTGTCCCGGGCCCGGGAGCAGCGGGACCCCCAGGGGCCAGGCGCAAGAGCCATGGCAGCGGGAACACCTCAAAGGTCAAACCCCAAAGGTGAGCAGTTGGTGTCCCAGCCTGCCTTGGCCCTCACCAGCAACCCCATGGCAATGCTCTCACCAGCCAGGCGGAGGAAAATTCCAGGGCAGCCTGCAGAGACAGAAGCTGCCCTGGTCCAAGCTTCCCCCTCAGGCAGGTCCCTTTGCCCAGAAACAGGCTCTTGTCAAGCACCTGCCCCCAGAGAACGCCCCCTTCTGGAGTCACCCAGGAATTGGCCTCCAAGTCCCATTGCTGTGCAAAGCCTGAGGGCTGACGGCCGTGCCTCCTCCAGGCAGGGATCCGGGAGAGGAGTTTATTCCCAGCTCCCTTCCCTGGATGTCTGGAAAGCTATGCAGTGCTGGCAGGCGGGGGTGAAGGTTAGGTGCTCTCACTGTGCGTGGCACGGGACACCTGCACGCCTGCATCACCAAGGGCCCCCGGAGGAGCAGCGGAATTGTCTCCTGGAACACCTGCTCGTGCATCCAGCCTGACTCCCCATCTCTCCCCAGTTCCAGCCCCGTCCTCCTACAGACCAGATCCAGTCCCCTCCAACCCCAGCCGCGCACTGTTCCTGGAGCACATTCTGTTCCGTCTGTGGGAATTCCCTTCCCGCCCATCTCTGAGCTCCACGAGAGAAGGAACCTAAGACCAGGTATCCCAGGGCGCTCCTGAGACTGCCCGGTGGGTGCTCACAGTGGAGGAGCGAGGAAGCAGGTGTTCAAGGGCAGAGACCACGCGGGCGCTTCCTATGAAGAACCCTGGCCCCCAACCACTGTCCTCACACTACCAACGACAGCCCCTCCGGTGGGCCCAGACTAGAGTTAAGGCATTTTCCCTCCATTCCTCATGATTCGTAAAGCCCACCCTCCCAGAAGCTGAGGCCATTCCCTCTGAGCCTTACTCTCTGCTGGGCTTTTATTAATAAAGATTGAGCGTCCAGATTGAAGGAGGTGAAGGTCCTGACGGGGGATGCTCTCTGTTCTGGGTTTAAGATGGACCCAGGCTCTTGGGGCCATGGACCCAGGATGGGACTGTAGGGTAACAGGAAGCCCACCCCCCGTACCTCACCCGCCTTCCCCCCGCCCAGAGTAGGGCCGCGGGCAGCCCAGCGTTACCTATCTCCTCACAGCCTGCAGGGGAGCAATGGCTGCCGGTCCCGGATCTTCAGGATGGGTCTGGTGTACATGACAGAAGTCCAGCTTGCACTGGCTACCCCCAGGAAGGCTGGAACGACGAGGCGCAGCAGGGCCCGCAGGAGGCCGGGGCCGCTGGTCTCAGTCTCTGGCTTCTGCCCTGGCCCCTTCCACAGGCTGAAAACCCAGGGCCCGACAGTGGCTGGAAGTCGCATCTTCAGTCCCAGAGAGGGACCGACTTTCTCATTGCGGTTTCGGTGACGGGCCAGATGTCCTTCACTGAGGCCAAGGGCACCGGGCCTGCACTGGCCCAGCTCTGGTCAGGAGACCACCCTCGTCGACCTGTGCGTCCTGGCCAGGGGTAGCGGCAGGGTCCGGTCCGACCCCGGGAGCGCCCCTATCGTCACCTGGAAAGGGAGGGGGCAGATGCCAGGAAGACGGAGGACAACTGAGCAGACGGCCATCCCCATTTTACAGCTGAGGAAACTGAGGCTGTCAGAGCAGAAGGACCTCGCCCGAGGGGCACGCTACCGCATCAGTAGCGGAGCTGGAAGCCGAGCCCCGTCCACCGCGCTCCGGCGTGTGCTGGATGCCCCGGGGAACACCGCCTGTTTCCGCAGAGCCCCCGTCCCAGGGCCCCGGGGAAGGTTGGTCTCCGCCCTCGGCGGGGGGCTCGGGGGGTGAGCTCCGGGGTGTGGAGGCTGAGGTGGGCCAGCGCGAATCCTCCAGATCCTCCGTGCCTCACCGCCCAGGTCGGTGCCGGCAAATTACTCCCAGTAATGGGGCTGTTTGCCAAGGGAATTCAAGAGGCAGTGAACGGCTACCAGACTAATTAGACATGAACGGTGGACGTGCCAGGCTTCTGAACGCCGCCCAGCCCCCTCCACAGCCCCCTTCGCCCCCGCGGGGCCAGCGAGGCCACCAGGGCGGATGGCCTACATGAGCGGGTCAGAGCTGGAGAATCAGAAGAGACTCAGGGAGAGGGAGCTAGCCCAGAAACCTCAGGGTACAGATGGGGAAACTGAGGCTTGGTGAGAGGAGGAAACTGCTCTAGGACACACAGCCCCACGCTGAGAGCCCTGGTCTCCTGGGAGGCAGGTCAGACTGGTTCCTGGCACACCTGGCTCAGTGCCGGTCAAGGCCATTCAAGAGGTCAGTTCAAAAATCAAGAAGGACACAGCGGATGGCAAAGGGCAAAACTTTGGGCAGACATTCATTCGTTCATTCATCGACCATTTCTTGAGTGTTTACTATGTTTCAGGCCCCCGTGCTAGGCTCTGGGGACAGGACAGTGGATGAGACAGGCCGTGAGCAAGTTCCCTGCAGGGACACTGGGCCCAAAGGCAAACACCAGTCCTGCTTCCTGTGTATAATCGGCACTGGGAATCCAAAAAGGTGCCGGCAAGCCCCAGGGAGTCGGGAGCAGGGCCAGTCCTGCCTAATCCAGCAGCCAGAATGGGCAGAAGGGACATTCTCCAGAGGAGAGTCAGAGGACTGGACAGCCAGCGGGACGACACAGCCAGCCTCTGCTGTCTGACCTTTGTCTGTTGGCAACCGAGGGTCATGCGGCAGAAACAGCGCAGGATCAGCGATGTGCTCAAGACTGTTCTCCCTGAGGGGCGCCTGGGTGGCACAGCGGTTAAGCGTCTGCCTTCGGCTCAGGGCGTGATCCCCGCGTTCTGGGATCGAGCCCCACATCAGGCTCCTCCGCTATGAGCCTGCTTCTTCCTCTCCCACTCCCCCTGCTTGTGTTCCCTCTCTCGCTGGTTGTCTCTATCTCTGTCGAATAAATAAATAAAATCTTTAAAAAAAAAAAAAAAAGAATGTTCTCCCTGAGCCAACGCGGAGGGTGGAATACTTGAGGTGGGGGGAGGGAGTAGACAGGAGGGGGCGGAGTCAGGAGACTGCAGTAAGGTTCCTGGCAAGCTGACCGGGAGCTAGGACAGGGACAGGAAGGAGGCAGGGTTCAGGGAGAAATGCTCCCTTGAGCACCTGCGAAAGCAAGCAGAATTCCGGGGGGAGGCCTCCTATTGTGTGGTTCAGGACCTGCCTCTAGGGCCTTCCCAGACGCAGTCAGGAGATAAACAACCGCTGTGGGAAGTGCGACCCCAGAGCAGGGCCAGCAGTGCCCTCACCTGCAGCCACGGCGACAGGCCCACAGGGAGCCCCGACCCACAGATGGAGCTAAATGATTCGCTGTAGACGGGGCTGAGGGAGCACAGCCGCCCCAGCAGGGGAGCCAGGAGGGATGGCAGGCAGGCCAGTGTGGGACAGGCCCTTGGCCTCTGGTGGGCCTGGGTTCAAATCCCAGCCCTACCACTCACTTGCTGTGTGACCCTAGGCAAGTCATTGATCTCTCTGAGCCTCAGGGCTCCCATCCGTGGAGCGGTTAGACCGTGGCGTGTAAACTCTGGCCATCGTGACCCTTCAGGCAGCAGACAGTGAGCAGGAAAATTAAAGTCAAGAACCACAGATACCGCTGTTTCCCATCGACCAGGCCAGACAGTATGAGGGGCACTTCCTGTACATCAGGTTATTCAACTGTCAAAACAGCCCCCCACTCTGATGCCAGACCATTCCCTCTTCCTGTCAAACTCCGGTGCCCTTTTCCCTCTGTCCCAGTAACCCCCAACCCATTCCTCAAAGTTCTGCTTAGAATAAGCAATTGGCCATGGGTCTGGAGGACCAAGTTCTAGGCCAGCGTCTGTCACTTTCCCATTGTGTGACCCGAGGCCAACATGTCTGAGTCGCCCCATCTGTGTAGTGGGTGCCCATCTCGGACAACTGTAAAGACCTTTCCAGCATTCATCTTCTGAAAATGGACTTACATCGGCTGCCACCTGCTGTGTGACTTTGGGGGAGTTACTTGAAGTCTCTGGGCTGCGATGACCTGCTCAGCCAGCAGCTTGCCCCTCTGAGCCAGGGTGCCTTTCCTCGCCCACCCTGACTGGCACTCAGTGCCCAAACTTAGACAGAGACCTCACCTACATTCCAGGGCCCCTCAAGGTGACAAGGAGACTCGTGCTGCCTCCCCCAGCTTGTCCTTCATGACAGGAGAGGGGAGCACATCTGTGCTCTGGAACTGATAAGTCCAGAAATAGCAGCCAGAGCCCTGGCAGGGGACCAGAGCCCTCGGGCCACATCAGCACTCCCGTCCCGTGGAGGATGAGGAGGAATGCCTCTTCCTGAACCATCCAGATCTTCCAACCCTGGATACAAGCCCCAGGGGCACAGAGGTCAAGCCAGGATCGGGGATGCGTCCAGAAGCCAGGCCCTGAGAGCCCATTGCACAGATGGCGCGACTCAGACATGTTGGCCTCGGGTGACACAATGAGAAAGTGGCAGAGAACCTGGCCCTCCTGACTCGTGGCCAGTTGAGGAAAGGGGGGGTTGTTGGTTGGTTCTGATTTCAAACACAGTGGAATCATTTGCCACTTCGTTGCCCCATAGCAATGAAAAAATAAGATGTATTCCCCTGACATTCACAGTATAAGTCTGTGAAATGCCAAAACTTATTTTACAAAAAGAAAAAAAAGTAGATTTCTGCAGACTAGGTGTGCTCACGATAACCAACAAGAAGAAGTGATCAATTCCATGATTTTGGCCCATGTTAAAAATATGCATTACAATGCACCGTCTCCTTACAAGTAGGCGTCTTAGGTAAATTGGTGAGCTTGCCATGCAGAACCACACCTGAGGCCTGATGGCCCGGACATCCCTGCAGCCCAAGAGAATGGGAGGAGGGAGGCTTCGGGACAATTATTCAAAATTTAAAAAATAATGCTAAAATTGATTTTGTTAGTCTTACCTCTATTATAAAAGCAATGCCCAGACAACCCACCCAGGCCTCCCACCAGCTGGTGGGAAGATACGTGGGTACAGTATTCTGGAAAGCAATTGGGAAGCACTGGCCAAAATTGAAACGGTTATAACCTCTGACCCACCAAGTCCACCACATCCGGGCATCTGACCCTGCAGAAATAATGACAAATAGCAGAAAGTACACACACGTGGGGGTGTTCCTAGCAGCCCCACCGTGAGAAACCAGCGGCCCCCAAATGTCCATCAGTGGGGGGCCTGCTACTAAACCACGGTCATCCACACAGTGGAATGAAACACAGTTGTTACGTTTAAATGAGGTACGTCTATAATGCTGTCAGAGGGACATTTCCAAGACAAATTGGAAGGGGGAAAGAATGCTGGGAAACGGTGTGTGAAGTATGACCGCGCTCTCAGAAGCAGGAAAGACTCCAGTCTGCAAACCAAACTGCCTCCCCTCTCAGGGGCAGCGGGGGAGCGGCAGGGGTGTCACTCTCTACAGCGGGCGGAAGGGAAGTTCAAAAGCTTCCGCCAGCTACTTAGAGAAACAACAACAAGAACGATACTCATTTTAAAATTAAATTAAAGCAATAAAAAATTTTTAAAAAGCATTCTGTTTTTCTTTTTACTGTGGATTCTCAACACCCGAAGGTGTATTTTTCACATTTGGCTACATTTCTTTCTGTGTTTTTTAATCAGTTTTTCAGGCATAGTTATTATTGATCTGTATGAATAATTTAGCATCTTAGGGTTTCTTAGAAACTTAATATGATAGTGTGAAGCCTTTCCCATCTAGTATGAGCATAAGCAATGTTTACGTGGGCTTCAGAATATTCCAGGGGGTGCCTGGGTGGCTCAGTCGGTTAAGTATCACACTCTTGGTTTTGGCTCAGGTCATGATCTCAGGATCGTGAGATCGAGCCCCACGTCAGGCTCTGTGTTCAGCATGGAGTCTGCTTGTCCCTCTCCCTCTGCTCCTCCCCCCCTTTCTCTCTCTCTTTCTCTCAGATAAATAAAATATTTTTTAAAAAAAGAATATTCCAGATGGTTCACAGTTTAGTTAACCAAACCCATCTTGTTGAGTTGTTGGGTTTGGTTTTTTTTTTTCCTATTATAAGTAGGCCTGTGGTAAGTATATTTATGCCTGAAGCTTTTGGGGAGAGGCATATGGGAGTCCCAATGCCCCACGAAAAAATACAGAATATATATGCACTCAGTCTGTTGAATGGGCTGAACCTGATGGAGACACAAACAAAAATGATATCATTCTCCCCCGAGTCGGCCTGCGAATGGGCCCTGCCTCAGGCCCACCTCACCCCCCAGGCATCCCAGGTGGATCTCCCAGCTCTGCGTGGAGTCGCAGGTCCTGTCTGGTCTCATCGCACACCTGTTCTGCCCTCGCTCAGACACGGGGCCCAAGTTCAGGGACCCTAGCTGGAAAGAGGGCAGGAAGGTAGGAAACAGGAGCTGCTCATCCTTCCTTCTTCCTTCCTGCCCTCCCTGCTTCCTGCCCCTCAGGGGTCGTACAGCCCAGAACTTCAAAGAGGAGGGCTAGCACGGGGCAGTCTCCCTGCATGTCTCCACAGCCCGGGGGGAGGGCAGGCGAGGCTTCCACAGATACCAAGATGGAGAGTAGGCCCTGGATTGGACACAAGCCCTGGGGAAGGTGGGGGTCATCCCAGAACCGAGGTTGGATTCCCCCCCCCCCCCCCCCGCCCTGCAGAATGGGTCTCCAGACATGCCAGGGCCAGTCATGGCAAGAGAATGTTCTATCTCTTGCACTTCTGAATTTGGGAACCGCTGTATGTGGAGTCCTTCCATCCCCTCCAGGGCTCAAACTCAGCACAGGGGACAGGCCTCGAGGTCCCTTCCAGGAACATGAACAACGCTTTTCACACTTTTTCTCCTGAGGACCCTTAATGGTGAAAGAGTGTGGCCCAAACAGGGCTCAGGGGTTGGACTGCAAAGCTGGGTGCACTCCAGTGGCTGATTTCATGTCCACTTGGCTAGGCCACAGTGCCCAGATATATGGTCAAATGCTATTCTGGAAGCTTCTGTGAGGGTGTTTTGAGGGACGTGATTACCATTTAAATCACTGGACTTTGAGGGGCTCCTGGGTGGCTCCGTCAGTTAAGCAAATGCCTTTAGTTCGGGTCATGATCCCGGGGTCCTGGGATCAAGGCCCCGCTTTGGGCTTCCCTGCTCAGCAGGGAGTCTGCTCCTCCTTCTCCCTCTGCTCCTCCCCCTGCTCGTGCTCTCGCTCAATCTCTCTCTCTCTCAAATGAATAAATTTAAAAATCTTTTTAAAAAATTAAAAAGTAAACAAATCACTGGACTTTGAGTAAAGCACATTGCCCTCCATAATAGGAGTGGGCCTCATCCAATCAGTCCAAGGCCTTGACAGGACAGACTGACCTCTGTTGAGCAGAAAGAATTCTGCCAGAAGACCCTCTTGGGACTCAAACTGCAGTGCTTTCCTGACTCTCCAGCCCGACGGCCTACCCTGCAGATTTTGGCTTTGCCAAGCCTCCACCAACACACGAGCCAATTCCTGAAAAAATGCAGATCGACAGACAGATTGTGGAATGGACTAAGGAAAATGGTGGTTCAGAAACAGGTGAAGAACTTGTCAGTGAGCCGGAAGCACGCAGCACAAGCACACAAGACGGAAAAGACGGAGAGGCCAAGAGACAATGATCCAGAACTGTTGGAAGACAGCAACTTCATTCCGAACACATGACATGAGATCCATTTTAAAGTAGTTGCACCAAAATACAGATGGTGAAACTGCTGAATGCCAAAAGAAAGAAAGAGAAAGAGAATATTTAAAAAGAGCCAGGAGAAGAGAGAGGTGCCTAGAAAGCAAGGGTAGCTAACTTTTCAGTGGCGATGGCAGAGGCAGGAAAAGAGAGTGAGCTACAATTTTCCGTGTGCCGAGAAAAACCCACTGTCGACATAGAAAGGCTAGCAAATCTATCTTTCGCAAAGGGCGAAGCAGACATTTTCAGACAAACAAAAACAAAGAGTACCCTCAGCAGGAGATAAATTTCAAAGCGTGCCTTTTTCAGGCAGAAGGTTATTCCACACCAAAGGATGTGGGTTAAGAGAAGGAGACCACGTTGCCACGTAAGGACTGAGAGATGAAATGGAATGATGTGCTGATTATCAACCCAGGAAACCTAAGCTAACACTAAATGTTGAGCCAATAATCATAAGGATAAATTTCAACAAAAATAATAAATAATAGTATCTCCTTTTAGAGGCTAGAAATTACCAAGAGAGAATAAAAATACCACAAAAGAACCCCAGGGAAGGGGTGATCAGAGGCTTCTGGGCTTCTCGGATTATTTAGGAACAGTATGAAAATACTGATTAACTGTACAACTCATTAGATGAAGTAGGAATCTTCGAGCATCTAGACAAGTGCTAGAAGAGCTCCAATAGACCAAAGGCTGGACCTCGCACCAGGATATAAAACAAACTCTGCAAATTTCAAAGGATCCGTACCTGGTCTCAGATGGCAAAGCAATTAGCTAGAAAGTAGTAATAAGGGGCGCCTGGGTGGCTCAGTCGGTTAAGCGTCTGACTTTGGCTCAGGTCATGATCTCAGACTTATGAGATCAAGTCCTGCATCAGACTCTGCACTTGGCAGGGAGTTTGCTTGGAATTCTCTCTCTGCCCCTTGCCCCTCTGCTCATGCCCTCTCGCTCTCTCTAAAAAAAAAAGAAAAAAAAAAGTAGTAACAAAAAAGATAACTAGAAAAAGATGCCCTATGTTTAGAAATTAAAGCCTATCTCTAAACAACTCAAAACTAAAGTAGAAATAATCATGAAAATTCTGGAATACACAGGGAAACAATAGTAATGCTACAATATACTTAAACTTGTTGGGTGCCATGAAAGTGGTATTTGGAGGATCATAATGTTAAATGCTTACATTAGAAAAGAATTTCAAACTGAGATAAGTATTCAAGCTAAGAAGATAGGAAAAGAATAACAGAATAAACCTAAAGAAATGTGGGGAAAGGAAAGAGGAGTGTACAAAAGTTATTAACAAAAAGAAGAACAAAGAGAAATGAGAACAAACACTTGTTGAGCACCTACTATGTGCCAAGCACAATTCTAGCATGAATTAGTTCAAATAACCCTCCCAACAAGCATACAGAATGCATACTGTTACTATCCCCCTTTTTATAGATGGGGACACTGAGGCATAGAGGGGGTAAGGCAAACATACAATAGACAGGATCGGCAATGCCAACAGTCAGTCCTTTGAAAAGACTAAAAAAAGAGTCACTCCTGGCATGGTTGAAATAAGAAGAGAAAAATAATAAACAGAGAGAAGATGCAAATAAACAACATTAACCAAGGAAAAGAGGCCAGACCGTAGAAGCCACAGAGATTAAACAGATCAATAAGCAGAAGAATATTGGGACACCTTTATGACAGTAAATTTGAAAACAGATGACACAAACATTCCTGTAAAAACACAACTTACAAAAACTGACTCAAAAAGGCATTTTAAAAACTGCATAATTGTATAACATTACAACAGAATTAAGGAGGCTGGATTAGAAGTAGAAATCTCCCACAATGACATTTGGCCCAGATAGTTTTGTCACATGCTTTCTCAAACATTCCAGATAGAGATCAATCTAATCTTTCAAAAACATTTCCAGTTTACCACACAAGAACAATATGGGAATGAAAATTTACAAACCAAATTCCCTCAAGAACAAAAATGCAAACAAAAAAAAAGTGAAAATTTAAAAAGACAAAAATACAAAAGAACAAAAATGCAAACTTCTAAACATAATGTTAGCATATGAAATCCATCAATGTATGAACAACAAACACATCGTGACTAAGTAGGGGTTATTTCAGGAATGCAAGGTTGGTTCAATATCTGAAAATTAATTAATGTGAATCATCATGTTGAAAGGTTAAAAGAGAAAAAAACCATACGAATATCTGAGTAGATGTAAATAAAATTCAGTATCCTTTCAAGGGTAAACTCCTAGGTAACTGAGGATAAAGTAGGCATTTTTAGCAGGGTAAAGAACATTTCTGAAAAATCTAGCACAGACGTCATACATTATGGCTCTGCAGAAACAACTTTCCCTTTGAAATCAGAATAAGACAAGGGTACCTGCCACCAGCACTGCCAGGAAGATTAGGAAGAAAAGGCAAGAAAAAGAAACAAAACTGTCATTATTTGCAGATGATGTGATCGTCTATGTGGACAAGCTGAAAGAATGTACAGATTTAAAAAAATAGACTTAATAAAGAAGCTTATACATATATCAAATCATCACAATGTACATTTTAATCATCTTACTGTTTTACTTGTCAATTATGCCTCAATAAAAAATAAAGTTGAACAAGTTTGTTTCCTACAGAATCAATATATAATGCTAATTACACTTCCATGCATCAGTAAAAGAAAAAAGATACCATTTACAACAGAAAAAAAAAGTATAAAGTATCTAGCGATTAATCTAATGAAAGTCATTGAAAACCTTTCTGGAGAAAATTAATATACTCAACTCGTCTCATACAGATCTTGACGCTTTGTAGTTCTTAGTGTGTCTGCCTTTCCTTTCCCCCTTTCCCCCTTTCCCTATAGCTCGGGTGTTTACTATCTTCACCCAGAGGGGGAAAAAAGACCAGCCAATTTGCCAGAAGAATTTCTATGTATTGATTGACCTGTTGCTTTAAAAACAAAGCTTACCATTTGCATAACGAGTTCTCCAAACGCTACCGCCTCTGCTGTCTTTCTCACAATGGCCAACAGGTGGGCAAGAATATTGTCATCTGCATTTCAGGAAACTGATGCTCAGAAAGAAGACGTAATTTGTCAAGAGACGGCCAAGAGCAGTCAGATCAGGAGCCATGTCTGTCTTGTTCCAAAGTCGAGCTGCTTCCACCACACCCTGTGCCTCTTGACCTAGGACTCACATATTGATGAATTCCCCACATAGCTATTAATAGTATGCCGGAAGCTGGTGTGCATGAGGGCAGTAAGGAACAAGATAGACATCAACTTGCTTTCACAGAGCTCAGAGTCCATAATGAGCCAGATAATGCCATGCTGTGGGGGCTCAGAACAGGAGAGCAGGCAGGCAGGCTTCCTGGAGGAAGGTGTATTTACTTCCAAAGCTGAAGGGGAGTAGGAGTCATCCTGGTAAAGAAGCGGGGAGAGGGTTCAGATAGAAAAGCGAAGGAAAGGTATTCCAGGCCGAGGGAATAGCATGTACAAAGGCTTGGAGGAAAGAGAATGGCCTATGCATGGAGCATCAGGAAGTCTGGTAAGGCTGGAACCTAGTTTGTGGTCAGTGAGGCATGACAGACAAGGGCCAATCCATGCAGAGCCCAGTGCAGCAGGCTAAGGCATTTGGGCTTGATCCTCAGGAAAGTGGGGAGCCATTGAAGTGTTTTTGAAAGAGCAGTCACAGGGCGCCTGGGTGGTGCAGTCGTTGGGTGTCTGCCTTCGGCTCAGGGCGTGATCCCGGCGTTCTGGGATCAAACCCCACGTCAGGCTCCTCCACTGGGAGCCTGCTTCTCCCTCTCCCACTCTCCCTGCTTGTGTTCCCTCTCTCACTGGCTATCTCTCTGTCAAATAAATAAATAAAAATCTTTAAAAAAAAAAAAAAGAGCAGTCATGGTTGACTTGGGTTTTAGAAGATGAGTGGACAGAGAATCGGAAGAGATCCTGACGTCAGGAAGCTGGGTCAGAGGAGACCTTCCTACCCAGCTGCCCTGCTTTCTGCCCATCTGGAGCCCTCATAACCTCATGAGCCCAGCTGCAATATCGGTCAGGCTCTGGACCACAGCTACACACCCCAATCAAGCCCCTGAGGCCTCTCAGAAAAGGAATGTTCGGCCCCAGGGACTGAGAAGCAGCTCTGAGCTCTTGGGGCAGTAAGAAGGACGGCCAGAACCAGGATCTCAGCACGCTCTCTCCACCCCCTTTCATCTCTGTCTCTGCTTCTTTCTGCAAAATGGCCTCTGTTTCTCCCACTGCACCTGGGCACACCCCATGAGGCCAGGAAGGTGACCCCAAGCAACCACTCTGAGTTCCAGGCCTCAGAAGGCGAGAGGGGGTTTCTCCCACCAACGGTAGCAGAAAATCCCAGGGAAGGCCTTGATTGGCAGGAGCTGGCCTGGTTTCTGGGGGCTCAGGGATAAAGCGCTCTGATCGGCTGGCCAGGATCACATGTCCATCCCTGCACTTGCACTGGGGAAGGGTGGGGCTGAAGAACGTAATGACAGAGATCAAAAATGCAGAAGCGGCGCCATTACCAGATGAAGGGGGAGACTGGTGATCAGATTAAAAACCAACCAACCACGGATAAACGACCAGCAAGCAAACATACAAATACACAGATGTTCTAAGTATATATATACACTCGTCTTTTAAGACCCACTCAGCCAGCCCCTCCAACAGGACCTCCTTTGACTGCTCCCCACCCCCACCCCCACCACGGGCTCTGTAGGAAGAACCCTGGTGCCCCCGTAGCATCCTGTGCTCACCCTTGTCACAACCCCAGTCAAATGGCAGTAGTCCGTGTCCCCACGTGACTGCAACTCCTGGAGGGCAGGGCCCTGACCCCCGACCAGGTAACGCTTGGGACACTTTCCCCCAACCTTCCAGAGAGCTAACCAGTAGAATCAGACCAAAACCAGCAAAACCACCGGTCAGTCCGGATGGGCCAGTCCACCCTCCAGTGAGTACGAGGAGGGAGAGAGAGAGTGGGATCCGCAGGACTGTTTCCACAGTGCTGTCCAGAGAGCTGCTCAGACCACAGGACTTGCCGGAGCTGACAGTGCCCCCCAGGAACCACCCGAGAACACAGCCACAGTGAGTGGATCCCCTGCCAGCACGCCTGATGCTGCCGCGACAGCCAGCCCCCTGGGACCCCCAACCCACATCTTCCCCAGCCTCCTGTGGCCTCGGATAAGACGGGGCCTGGCGCTCCCTCCACCCCAGCAACCCCAAGCCTGGGGATCTATACCGGAGAGCTGCTCCCACGTGCATGGGATGAGGCTTGCACAAGGATGTTTACTGCAGTACTTTTTATAGAGAGGGGAAAAAATGGAAGGGACCTAAATATCTATCAATAGGGAAATGGTTTTAAAAAAAGATGATCTTTGCCATGAAACATGACACATAGCCTCATGAAAAAGAATGAGGCAGCTCCATATGTACCGACATAGGAAGATGTCTGAGATGTCACTAGTGCAGAAAAAGCCAAATGCACAAAAACGCATATTGCGTGATACCTTGCATGGTTTTTAAAACACCCACAGCAAAAGCACATGCATATGTATGCTTGGAAGTGCACAGAAATAGGTCTGTAAGGATTATGTGCCGCCCCGATAACAGTGGTTACTATGGAGAAGGGACTGAAATGGGGAGGGGACTGCAGAACAGGGTAGCCCCGGGAAGTTTCGATCTTAATCGTTCAACTCTCTGACAAAGAGAATGGATGCATAGAGCACTCGTATCATCAAAATTAATATTTGGAAAAGATACTTCTTGGCAGAAAAAAAAATATTTCTGCCAATAATAGCAGAAAACCCAACACAACCTGAACATTTGCCTGAAAAGAACCAGTGAAACAAATGTGGGTATCTCTAACACAAAGGACACTCGGGGGGACAGGGTCACATAGGAAGATACCCTCCAATTAAAAAGCAAGCTGCAAAACGATGCTTAGAGTATGATCTCATGTTCATGAAAGAAAGACAAGTTTTTATACACTTAGGAAATACCTACGTATGCCAAGCCATTAACAGTCAGTGCGGGTCTAGTGGGAAGGCACAGAGATGTGGTTTCAGCCCTTGCTTTGAAACCAGCTGAGTGGCCTTGGAGGTCAACCGGTGACTCTGAGCCCCTTAACTGTCCTTAAAAAGGGAGAATGGCAGATTCTGCCCCATGGGGCTGATGACTGGACTGAAGGAGCAGTGAACCCAAAGGGCCCTAGCGGGCACGACCCAGCAAGCTCACTGTGATCAATATCTGTGGTGTTTCATCTGGGAAGTGAGTTAGTGAGTTTCAGGTAAGGGTACAGGACACTTAAAAAACCCTTACACGATTCCACGTGGCTAGGACTTTCAGAGTGAGCTTCCATCACTTTTATATTTTAAAAAACTAATAAAACTAAAAGAAGAAAACAACCCAGCCCAGCAGCTCCCTTCATGTACCCGCATGACTGGGCACTCCAGCCGGATGCTGTCCTGGCATGAAGGTCCTGTGTCCAGTCACCGTCAGCTCTCACCTCGAGAAAATTGCTTCCAATTCCAAGATTGTGATTATGAAGAAGTGAAGGTACAAGGAGCCAGGCCCCAGCGCACAGAGACCTCTCCCTGCTGCGGGCTCAGGGCCAGGGAGATGGTCAAGAGGTGGGTGACAAGTGTTCTCCTGTCACCTGCCCGCATCCTGTGATTTAATATAGTTTGGACATTTCACCAGCTGAGTGGCGGCCAGGGCTTCAACCACCTGAAATCAGGCAGATAAAAGCTGGAGCAAAGGGCGCCGAGACCTTGGCTCTCTGTCATTCTGCCAGAGATAAGCAGCAGGTAAGGCGGCTCAAGTCAATAAGGCGATGGATCTGGGCTGAAGGGAAAAGAGATGGAGAATTCCATGAGACAGCGTCTTCTTCGAAGTCACGTGGCTCTCCTGTTGTCCCTGTGGCAGAAGGGGTGCCTGGGGGGGGGGCTGCATCTCTCTCCACGGAGGAGACCCTGCCACGGGCAGTGGCCTCTGAGCACCTGCTGCTTGTCAGGCCAGCACGGTCTCCAGGGGCACAGCAGCGACATGACAGGCGGGCCCCTTGCTCCATGAACAACCGTCATGATAAACAACAACTACCAAAATAATAATATCATCCTTCCTTGGTTGCCTATTTTCTACCCAGTTCTAGGCTAAGTGCGTTTTTTTTTCATTGACTCCTCCAAAACATCCTTCAATGTAGAATTTTATAGAAAAGGACACTGGGACTCAGACAAGTTAAAATGTCCCCCACTATGACGTGCTTTATAAAAGGTAGTTTTAGGGGCACCTGGGTGGCTCAGTCGGTTGGGCATCTGACTCTTGGTTTCAGCTCTTGGTTTTGGCTCACGTCATGATCTCAGGATCGTGGGATCGAGCCCTCCACTGGGGGGGGGGGGGTCCACGCTCAGCAGGGAGTCTGCTCAAGATGCACTCTGTCCCTCTCCCTCCACCCCTGCCCTCATGCTTTCACTCTCCCCCCGTCTCTAAATAAATAAATAAATAAATAAATAAATAAATAAATAAATAAATTTTTTTTAAGTAGCTTTACAGTTTGAACCCAGAGGTCCTCTATCTCCAGAGTCTATGCCCCTGTGCACTGACAGGGATGACGTCCCTCACTTTCCAGAACTGTGCTGGGGGCCCGGGGACCTGAGTGCCAAGCCCGGGGGAGCCCTGTGCGGCACTGGGTGAGTCCTGAAACCTCGTACAACTGACTGGGCCACCTTGCCCTGGATACCTACTGGAGAGGGTGGGGGGGGAGGTAGAGGGTCCCGCATTTTCTTATTCATCTGCTACATGCTTGGCACCGTGCCGAGCTAGGGGGTGAGCAGAGAACACCCAGAATGCCCTGCTGTCAAGGGGTTACATTCTGTAGGATACAGGGACTCTTGGGAAACCAGGCGGTTATCCTCAGGCAGCCAAGACAAAGCCAAGGGGCCACTGTTGCCACCCTGCTCTCTCCGCTCCTGAGGCCATCGGTCACAGAGGCCTTTGTCAGCACCCCTGGCAGGGCAGGAGGACTTCCAGAGAGATGGGAGCAAAGCCCCTCCCCTCCCCTGCTGGCAGCTCCTCCCAGCCCGGGGCCCTCTGCCCTCCCTCTGTCCCTACAAAGGGACAACTTCACGGCACTTCACTTTGAGGACGTTCTGGGTCCCCAGCGGAGACCAACAACATGTTGGTGCTTTGCCAAGTGGGGGGCTGCTGTTGCTGTGGGTTTTCTGTCATCTTTCTTCTTTTTAGCCACCTGCCTCCACGTCACGTCAGCATGATCTAAATTCAAGGGGCAGCTCCCGTGCAGCCATCTCTCTCCTTCACCACCCCTGCCCGGGCAGCTGCCCCGGTGAGCCCCCGGGAGCCCCTGCAGAGGCCCTGGAAGCAGCCCCGGTGCAAGCTCCTCACCCAGCATCCTCCATGAACACAGCGCCCCCCCCCCCCCACCCAGTGCATCTAACTTTCCCCCTTCACTTCCCGTCCTCCTCCTCAAGGGTCCAGAGGCTCTGTCACAACAGGCAAACCCCTGCCCCAATCTGGGCCTCAGTTTCCCCATCTATGGAGTGATGTCCAGACAGGAGAACCACCCAAACACACTCTTCGTTACTCACCATTCCTGTCCAACTCCCCGACTCACAGTGGGACCCTCCTGGGGCAGGATGTGGTCCTTCATCACCGTGTCCCATCGCAGGGCGGACACTCAGTGGGGCCCACGGCATGTGGTTCCCAGCGTGGACCTGGAGTCAGATGAGACCTCAAGTCCCAGCCTTGCTCTTTGCCAGCCACGTGGCCTGGGCACAGGTAGCGGGGGTCCCCTCCTCTGTCAGGCGTGAGAGTACCACCTCGTCCCAGGAGGTCGTTCTACCCAACTGCCTTCTCGACGTCTCCCGGACGTCTAATGGGCATCCCAAACTTAATCCAAACTGAACCCCTGACTGCCCTGTCCCCTACAGCCCCTGAGCCTACTCGTCCACAGCTGTCCCATCTCTGAATGTAGGCTCCCCCTTCCCGTGGCTCCGGCTAAAGCTGGGGCTCCCCGTTGACCCCTCCTTCTCATACCCCGCACCCAATCCACCAGCAAGTCCCAGTGATTTACCCTCCACATTCCGCCACATTCCAATCCCTTTTTGCCACCACTACCCCAGTGGCACAGCACCCCCATCTCTGTGGCTGCTCAGGGGTCTCCCTGTTCCAGCCTTCCCACCCTCAAAGGCTCTGCTCTACCCCAACCCAGCAGCCAGCACCTGGAACGTCAACAAGAGTTCATCACCCGTCGACTCAAGCCCACCCGGGTGCTCAACCTAGGGTGCCCACGTCCCCCGCCCCACCTGAGCACCGGGCAGGCCAGGGACCAGAGGCGAAAAGCGCAGGAGTGCGACTGAGAGGCCTGAGCAGACGAGGGACCGTGTGCACCTGTGAGTGAGCAGATGTCTGCACACAGGTGTGGCGATGTCTGCTGGGACACACGTGTCTGCAGCCAGGCGAGCGAGCAAGAGAGAGAGAGCAAATGGAGGGAGAGCAGCGAGACTCATCTCACTTAACCAGCCCATTCGGGTTTCTTGAAGGGTATGTGTGTGCTTGTGTGTCTTTGTCACACGTGGGGACACACTCTCCACCAGCCACCAACCCACCTCATAGCCTGCTGTTGCTCCTCTGGGATTTGTGCACCCCGGTTCCCTGGGGGGCGGGGGGGTTGCCCGTGATGGGTCCTCTAGTCAAGCAGGTGGAGAGTGGTGGATAGAAACACCGTGGAGGGGCAGGTGAGACAGAGGGAGGGATTTCAGGGCCACCAGTCACCACCACAGGAAACCATCCTTGGTGCTCTGGGGCCCACGGGGACAGGGGAGGCATGGAGTGCGGGGCAGCCACGAGTGCCGGGCACCGAGTGTGGGGCCAAGCAGAGCTCGGCGGGGTGTGGACAGCAGTCGGTGAGGGGCCTGCGTTCAGCGTGGGCACCTGGCACCTGCTTAGCGAGGGAGCTGCTGTCACTATTGGCCATCTTCGTCTCCTCTTGACAACCCTGGGAGCAGCCTTATGACCCCCGTCACAGGGGAGGCTCAGAGAACTGAGTCAGTGATGGAACTGGGACTTGAACCCACATCTTTGTGACTTCAGAGTCTGGGCTCTTGACCCAGCCCATCTGCTCTGCTTCAGCCCCTCCAGAGCCGGGAACCTCTGCTGATACCACTGGGTCAGGGCTGACCGCGAGCAGCAGAGCTGGTGGCCCAAGGAGATATGGAAAAGACAGTCCAGGGGTAGCGTCAGATCTAGCCGAGCAGACAGCCTACTGCTGACTTTAATCTGCTGTGGACAGGAAGGAGCAGAAACAGGCCCGAGCATGGGGATAACCACAGACCCCTTCGCCGGGTACTCGAGGACCTTCTTGACCTGGCCCTTCCTCTCCCCTAGTCGGCCTACTACTCTGGATCCTACCCAGTTCCTGTTTCCACGTGCATTCTGTTCTTCTCAAAGACGCCTTTTTCCACCTTGTCCACCTGGCAAACTCCTATCGATCCAGCAAAACCCACATTTGAGTCCTACTCTTCTGGAAAGCCTCCCTGCCATCTCTTTTCCCTGGAGAGTAAGTCTTCTCCTCTCCTCTGCTTCTAAAGTATATAGCTTCCTCCACCCGGGTCCTTTACAACTACATTGTGATTTCTTTCTCTGTGTGTCTCCCCATCTGATGGGACAGTGGGACTGAAATTTTGGTGGGAGGCCAAACAGGCAACCTCCAGGGTTTGAATCATCAGCCCACATGGTACTTCCTACCCATGAGAATTTGAGAGTGGGGGGTGTGGTTTAGGCGCGGGGCAGGAAGCCCCCAAGCTAGGGAGACACAGGGACTCAAACCAGGTCCCATTTCTCTCTGAGCCTCACTACCAGCCCGTGGGCAGCTCTGGAATTTTGCGGACCCAGCCATCTCAGCGCAGACACTGGCATGCCCATCTCCACTGGGGCACCTCGAGGCACCCCCAAGAGACTTCCCCAGTAGAGGAGAAGCGAGGAGAGAATTGGCTTATGAATTAGCAGTCCCTGAGCACCTACTGTGTGCCAGGCTTTGTGCTGGACGGCTCCCACATGCCCCTCATCAGAACTTGCCCGCCCCCTGCTGTCGAGTCTGGGCATCCTCCAGTGAGGAGTCTGGGAGTTGGTAAGGACAAGGATGTGGCCACTGTCACCCCCATTAAGCAACAGCGCCCACGTCCAACCCCGAAATGGTTCAAGGGGCACTCTGAGGCAGAATCGACAGGCCTCGGTGACTGCCTAGGAGTGGAGTGAGAGCAGGGGGAGATGTCCCGGCCCTTCTGAATGTGCCAACCTCAGCCCTCATCTCAACACGGCCCTCCTTGCCACGTGACTCGCCCCACTCCTGACAGCTGAGCTCATCTCCTATCTCCTGGATGGAGCACTGGACTGGGAGTCCAGTGGCCCAGGGCTAGACCCCACCTCAATGCTTCAAGTTCCTTCCCCTCCCAGGCTCCAGTGACGCCCTCAGTGACGGATGACAGCAGGTGCTCGTCCACGCTGCCACGGGAGTGGCAGTGAGCATGCACGCAAGAATCCCACCCAGAGCCCAGCGTCGGGCGACAGTCCACACACAGGTGTCGGGCTGGCTCACTCAGTGCACTCTGAGAATGCTGGATTTTGCTAAATGTGGGGCATTTGAAGTCGTGGCCCACAGCTGGACTTCTGACAAATGTCTGTTACATGAATTAGTTAATGACTAGGTTTGAATTCTGGCGCTGGTGGCTTCCAGCTCTGTGACCTCCCTCTTGGCCCTCACTTCCCTCCTCTGCGACTCCACAAAGCATCATCGTTCGCTCCCTGAGTCCCCAATATAAAACGCAGGAAAACCGACTTGGATTCCGGGAGACAAAACCCTGGGGGTGCAGAAAAGGAGAGACACACAGTCCCAGAGGCGCCAGGTGTCCCCATGCTCCACCCCCCGCCAGGGCTGGGAGGGCTGCCCGCAACTCGCGGTGCACGGGAGGCACTCATCAGACCCGCCACGTCAGGTGCTGGGAGACCTGAGGAAGTCCCTCACTCAGGGGCTCTGAAGGTGGGGACAGCAGGTGGCGGGAGCCCTGCAGAGGCGAGGTGGGGAAGAAGGGAGGCAGGAGGCAGGGAGAGGCGGGTGTCACAGTGCCCGGAGCTTAGACGTCCTACCGCAGCAATCCCAGGAGATGAGAATCATGGTCCCCTTCCACAGATGAGGACACTGAGGCTCTGAGGGGTCGGGAGATGTCCAAGCCCCACAGCCAGTGAGGGGCAGAGCCGGGCGCAGAGCCATCTCTCCGCGAGCTGACAGAGGCGGCCCCGTGCCAGGCCCTGTGTTCCCCACGGGGACAGAGACATCGTCATGGCCCCTCCAGGCCCCAGTCCCATGGGGAACAGGCAATGACTATGCAGTGGGACCTGATGGGGAAGCACAGGCCAAGTGGGAGTCCGAGGGGGCCCCCACCCAACCAGCCTGCACTGGGGCCTGGGGGGAGCAGCAGATAAACCTGCCCTGAGAAGGAGGAAGAGGAGGGGGAGGGACAAGGAGGAGGAGGAGGAGAGGGGTGAGGAGCAGGAGGAGGAGAGGGGAGAGGAGTAGGAGGAGGAGAGGGGAGAGGAGCAGGAGGAGGAGGAGGGACCTGTTCAGGGGGAGGAAACCATCAGTTCAAAGGCTTCCCCAACAGAGCAGCCTTTGTTCCCTCCCTAGGAAGGAGGTGTTTTAACTGAATTATAATTATGTTGATACAGTATGAGGGCCCCCAGATCCATGTTCCCCCTCCCTGGGCTGCCCCTTCCCCTTCCTTTCTTACCCACAAGGCAAAGGCAAACCCTGGGGTCCCCAAGCAAGACCTGCCGTGTGACCCTGGGGAAGCCACTTACCCTCTCTGGGCCTCAGTTTCCCCATCGGTGAAGTGAGGGGCTTGGACAAGGGAAGAGTCCGCTCTCCATGAGCCCTACTGTGTGCAGAGCCCTGACCTCCCGCCCTCCCGGAGCCCAGTGCTCCAGGATTACTCGTGGTCCCTCATGAGTCTCGAAGCACAGACTTCTGCCCCCATGCAACACCGGCAGTCACCAGCAAGAACAGCTGTCCTCCAAGTCACAGGCATCACTCTCTAGGACCTGCTGTGGCTCCTGCTGATGGCTGCTTCAAGCCATCACGACTCCCTACTTGGCACCTTTACCACCCACCACCTCCCCCATCCCTGCCCCCCAGAAAGCTCCAGACAAAGCAGGTCTTCACGGGGCTCCCAGCACCCTCACCCACCCCCACCCTGCCAGGGCTTTGCTCAGCTGTATCCCCTCCTCCCTCCGAGGAACCCTATACATCCTCCAAAGCCCAGAATTCATCTCTTTGGTGAAGGCTTTTCCAGACAGAACTAATCGCTCCCTCAGCTCTGCCCCAGGGCAGCTAGTAGAGAACGTGCTCTGAGCCCGGAACCCGTGTCAGGCTCTGTCCTCACCCGTTACCTGGGCCACCTCACTTTATCCTCCCCACCGCCCTGTGAGGCAGAGATCATGGTCATCTCTACCGTGCACATGAGGAAACCGAGGCTCAGAGAGGTGGTGCTACTTGCCTGAGGCCACACAGCCAAGAAGCAGGGGAGCCCCTCTCTCTCCACTTCTGTGATGATCCATATCCCCGGTTGTCCCCCCAACTGGACGGTGAGCAACTCAAGCAGGAATCGCTCCTAAGGCTTCCTTGTATCCCCGGAACCTAAAATAGCAGGACAGGGCAGCAGCAATGAAGGCCTGTTCGATGAACGCATCTGTTGGTTGAGTCCCACTCCCAGCCTTCACCCCCCACCTGGATTCCCACCTCCCAGATACCCTTGGTCGTGGTCTGCTGGGTCCAGTCCTCTGCAATCTCCACGACCTTCTTCAGGGAGGCCTTGGGCTTCCCCCAAATGTGCCTCTTTCCCCAGCTGCTTATTTGCACCCGATGAGGTGGCCGTTCCCAGGGGCCCAGGCCCTGCCTCGCTCAGGCCCTCCTCAACGCGCCCAGCCTCTGCTTCTCAGGAAATGCTCAGAGCTCAGCTGAACTGAGCTCAGATTCAGCCCCATTCGGGCCAGTGACAAATCCTACCATCGATGTCTGGCGTCCCAGCTCCCCTGAGGCACAGATCCCCGTGTCCCTCCTGCACGGGGCCAGGGAAAGGGCAGGGACTCAGGTCAGCCAGGCCTGGTCTCGCATCCCCTCCTCCCACCAATGAGCTGAGTGACCTGGGACAGGTCAGTTCATTCCTCAGGGCCCCAAACTCCCCTCCAGAAAAGTGGGAGCAGCAGTGCCCCCCTGGGGAACAGAGTAAGGGCTGATGGAGTCCAGCATGTGCGCAGCCCTGCACACAGTAGGCGCTCAGTAAATGGGAGCCTGCCTCCCCTTCAAAGGCAGGCAAACTGTCAGCTGCATCCAATTCAGAGCTGCTGAGCGAGTCCTTTATCCTGCAGCCTCCAAACCCCAGCCCCACCCCTCCCTCCAACCCCACCCCCGCCCCACCCCTCCCTCTGAGGCCCCAGCCCAGCCGGCCTGCCGCCCACCCCTGCCCTCTTGCTCCCAATGTACTGTGTGTGGTTTCTGTGGGAGTTCTGTTATTACATAGAATAAATCTTTCAGGATGTTTAAATTCCAATCTTTGTTTCCTAATTCACCTACATCCAGAGAGAAATGGCTGCCTTAACAAAGGTCGCACATAAACACACAATATGGGACTGGAAGAGGAGGCGAGGCCCCGACTAGGAGCAGGGACCATTCATTAGAGGGAATCACGGTGCTCTCCTTTCCAGAAGCACGCGCTCACCCAGGGCCGCGAGGCAGAGTGACAGCACTCTTCTCCCCACTGCCTCAGTAATGCATGATTTAGGCCCTCCAGAGAGTGGGGACACCTGCCCCAGATCGAACCCGGCAGTAAGAGGTGGGGCCGGGACTTGAACCCAGACTGCGGCTCCAAGGCCCTGCTCCCGTCCTCCCCCTCCTGCTCCCTGGGAATGGGGAGGAAGGGGGGATTGCAATGGCAGAGGTGAGCAGAGAAATCAGCCCCGTCCAGGCTCCAGGCTCGCACTCACTGGACTTTGGGTTCAGCGGGTCTCTGCTCATTTGCATATATTTGCATGCCACGGCTCCAGAGGCCTCGGGTATAGGCAATAATCAGTGAATTAGTGAAACCAGCCCGTGGGCATTTAGCTGCTGAGTGCTCTCAACCCGCTGTAACGCACGGGATGGATTTTGGACAGGATCCCCCTCATCACCTCCCGGGTCAGCCAAGCCGCCCCTGAACTGGGGCCAGTCCCCACCATCACCCCCCTGGTCAGCAGGGAGACACTCAAGGGAAAAGGACTCCTTCATTTTCTGCAGTAAAGAGTCTGCTACTTGGTGTTCTTACGCCACCACACACCTCATGAGTAGCAGGACGGGTGGCAGGCCTCGGTTCCCGGCAGACTCGCAGCAGCCGCAACCTTCTCCCACCAGAGCTCACAGGTGCTCAGACACCACTCGCCGTTGGTGAAATGATGCGCCCGGGCAGAGAGAGGGCAGCCGGTCCGCGCAGGTCACACAGAGACCGCTGAGCGGTGATAGACTCCCTTCCTGATCCGGTGGCCCGACCCACACTGCAAGGTCCACCCATTCATGGGTCACTCTGTTCCTGAGTGACTAATAGGGGAGGAGACAGGGTGAGGGAGCTGGCGCCAGGCTACCCAAATGAAGTCACGTCCTAGATCCTTACAGTCCCCAGCACTGATAAGCAATGAGGAAGTGATCCCCGCTTTTCTGCCAGCCCCAAGGCTAGAGTCACTTCCAGGACCCCAGCTGTCTGCCCACACACTAGTGAAAGGCTGAGCATGCTGGGATGTGTGAATGAATTAATGCACAGAGGAGTGGAGGCCCACAGGAACTGCTATGAATGAATGAATGAATGAGGAGAATGAGTGGGAGCAAGGATAAATGAATGTACTGGGCAAATGACAGCGTGGATTACTCATGCAAGGAAGCAAGCCTACCTGATCGAACAAGGCTAGAGCTCACACTGGCTCTATTCCCACTCTCCTTTCCTCAGAGGAGAGAAAACTGAAGCACAGAGAGGTTAGCAACCTGCCTGGGGTCACACAGCTAGTCTGAGGCAGTGCTGGGACTCCCCCTTGGTAGGCCGGCCATAGGGCCTATCCTTCCAGCTCTCCTTGGGCTAGCATCGTGGAGGCTCGAAGGAACTGCCTCCCCATAGCACCCCACCTCACCCCTCCCTCCCGCCCCCAGCCGATATTCAAAACAACCTAATGAAACCCAGCGCCCAGTCAAAATGGCGCTTAGTTTCACCATCAAATCATTCTTGTTGTTGTTGGCTGGGATTGGGCTGGAAGCAGATCTTGCCTTTCCCGTGATTTTTTCCAGTGGTTTTCAGCATGCTTGACTTCCTGCCTCTGCGTGCTGGAGGGGTAGCCGGACGCCTGGCAGCCTGGAGAGGGCTTGCCTTCACCTGGGCAGGTCACCAAAGGAAGGGGGAGCGTGACCGCCAAGAGGTGTCCTGGCCTACGCCTCCCGCAGCCCCACTGCCCTCAAGTCATTGTTTTTAGCCGGGAGAAGGTTTCGTTTCTGTCCTGGTGTCTGTGTTACTTGTTCTACATTCAGCATTTTGAGATGGATGTGGGAGGGCAGGGAGTGGGGCCAGGGAGAGTGGGGCGGGTGGGTCACATGAGGACAGATTTAAGCTCAGCATCAGGAGCCAAATCTGCTCAACAGCGAGACAAGTTTCCCTGGCAGATGATGAGCTCCCCGTCCCTGGAAGTGTTCAAGTTGTTACAAGACAGCAGAGAGGGCTTCCTATATTACAGGAGGCAGTTGGGCTGAGGTCATTTCCTGTGCTAATATCCTGATTCCAAGACTTCTATTTCAATTCGCAGCCTCTTTGACTGCGTCTATGTTGTTCCAGGTCTTTTGTAGAGATTCCTAAATCCTGAGATTCCGCAGGCCTATGAGACCATGAATGCATCTGTGATCCTGTAATTCTAGGAGTCGGTGTAAAGACAAGATGCTCAGATCCTGTAATTCAAAGATTCTCTAAAATGCATCTCTGAGTCTGTGAAAGATGTTCCAATTCCAAGACTCTGTGCGCCTCGGATGCTATGAATGGTACTGACATCCACAGCCGCTCCCGCTGTACGAGCAAAGGGATGGGCCGCTCACATTTCAGCATCTGCAGAAGGAGGGAATTCACTGGTTTATCTCCAGGGACCTCTCGGCTCTAAGAAGTAGTGTTCCCTGGGAGTTTGCCTTCCTTTCCTCCCTGTCTCCAGCCTCCCCTGGCTTGCCCCAGCCTCTCCCTTCAAGCCCCCAGAGCCCTCAGTGTTGAATGACGCATCCAGAAGTCCCCACCCCTCCATCCCCCGCCCACCCCCACTGCAGCCTAGTTAACCTGCCAGCAGAGAGGGACTGCTCCCTTGGTCCCTGACACTAGTCTGGGGATCCTCTTACATGCACTTCCTCTGGGGACCGCCCCCCAGCTTAGAGAACAGGGCTGGGGTACCCTCCAGCTTCTCTCTCCCTGCCCGTCCCCAGACCCCAGACCCAGGGAGGTAGATGTGGGCTCCCAACCCCCCACTGCTGCCCTGTTGCGGGAACCTTCTCGGTGTGGATTGTCACCTGTCATAACCCAGGTAAGGTCACCACAGGGACACCTGCACTCACCCTTAGGTCTTGAAGCCCCAAATCACAAAAACCATCAGAAAACCCCTGGGTGGGTTTTTCCCACCTGGGTGGCATGGATGTGGTCACAGCTGAACACTTCAGGGATATTTTTTCCTTTAGAATTAATTATGACAATAGTAGGGACAGAGTCTTTGGAGGCCAAGCAGAATTTTTCTGGTACGTCTCCCTCAGTACAAGCTGCTTGGGGAGGGGAAGGCAGGAGCCCGCTTGCATTTCCGTTCTGTTTGTTTTTCCTGAAGCACCGGCCCTGCTCCGCCACGGAGGTCTCTCCCATATCACTGTTAATCTGGGGTGCGCTCGGCGGGCTCTGAGCAACGCTGTCCTGAGGTTTGGCTGGGTTTCTCTGGAACGGACCTGGATCTGAGGAGGGGAGAAATGGAGACTAGGCAGGCAGGGCTGGAATTCGGGAGGAGGCTGGATTCGCACTCAGTCCTCCAGGATGGCCCAGGGACTGCTCCCCACACACCAGACCTTGGCAGGAAGGCAGGGGTCCCCGGGCACCTGCGGCAAAGGGAACTCGGAGCTCAGAACCCTGTAGACTTGGCCGTGGGGGAGAGGAACAGGGGTGCTGGGGAGTCCCAAACATGGGAGGAGGGGCATTCGCTGGCGGCCAGGCAGCCAGGGCACCACCAACCGGCTTCCTGTGAACTTGGGGTCCAGGGAGCATCACTGGCCCCCCGCTGTCTGGCCTCCCCTGGCCAGATATGAACTGAGGGGAGACCTGCACCCTCCCAGGCTAAGGCAGGACAGGCCTTTGGCTTGAGAACTGGACACCAGGCCCCCTCGGTGTGGGAAGATGCTTGTGAAGCCGGAGCCATCGGGGGCCGGCCCAGACCCGCATGGCCACATTCCCGCTCCGGCCCCTTTGCCACTTGGCGCCCAGGAGCGTGGGGCTGCCCTAGAAACCGCATGCACAGCCGGGGTACAAACGCAGGAAGGGCCCCGCACAGACGGTGGAGAAACATGCTCAAACCACGACCCCCTCACCTCCTAGATGTGTGCCTTGGGACTCTCTCGGCCTCAGTGTCCCTGTCTGTAAATCGAGAGTGATGATCCTACCTGAGGGGGGTTAGAATGTGTAAGGATTAGAGTGACACCCATGTGCCTGGCATACAGAAGGCCATCAATAAATGTGAGGTGAGGCAGAATGTGAGCTCTCTGCAGGCCCTTTCCTTCCCTGGAGATCTGGTCTGACTGCATGCCTCTCTCCACCCATCTACCCACCAACCTCATCCACCCACCCATCCATCATCCATCCATCCACCCATCCACCCATCCATCCATCTACCCATCCACCCATCTATACATCCATCCACCATCCACCCATCCATCCATCCATCCATCCATCATCCATCCATCCACCCAACCATCCATCCATCCATCTATCCACCCACCTATCCATCCATCCATCCATCCATCCATCCATCCATCCATCCATCCATCCTTCCAATCACCCTCTTGCTGATTCATAGCAGGAAACTTAGAACTGCTTTGGATGGGGATTAGAGGGAGACACTGTCACTGATGTCTGACAGACCTTCTAGCCCAGTGAGAGTGGCCACAGGTACAGGGATGACTGCTGTTTGGGACCAGAACTAAACCCTTGTGGAGCCCCAAGGAAGCACTAGGGAGGGAGCAGACTTTCCCTGGGGGAGTCAGGGAGGACCACAGGGGAGAGTGCCTAAGTGATCACCAGACTCAGCAAAGTAGGAAGGGCATTCAGGGCAGGGGCACAGCATATGCCAAAGAAAGGAGGGACAGAAGAGCCTGGCTTGTTTGACGAAGAGCTCAGCACGGCTGGACCTCAGGTACAGAATGTAGGTGGGCGTGCTGGGAAGAAGCAGGGAGTAGACAGACAGAGCCTGAAAGAAGGCAGGGCCAGACTCTGAGAAGCCTTGAATTCCAGGCTAAGAAAGCTGAACTTGATCCCTTAAGTAGTTAGGAGCCACTGAAGGTTCTTGAGCTGGGGCATGGCAGGATAAAATTCACACATTAGAAAGCGCCCTCCAGCAGCACTGAGCAGGACAGGAGTCAGGGGGCCAACTGGGAGGCAAGAGCATGTCCTGGGCCCAGTGTTTTAGGGCCCTCCTCTTGGCGGTTTCCTGGCACACAGGGATGAAACAAGTTGGAGGTCAAATACCAGGTGGGGGCCAGCCTGGGCAATGGCCCGTGGTCAGTCCAGCCCAGAGCCCAGCCCATGACCCAGCGAACACATGCACACCTCACTCACCCCCACAAAGCCCAAGGGGATCCTGGAGTCAGCCCCCAGCCCCCATCTGCCCCCCAGGCCTCATCACCAAGGGGATGATTTCAGCCCCTAACCCTTCCTCATGCTCCCCTCCCACTCTCCTGTCCTTGTCATCAGGTGGCCTCACTTCCTTTATCCAGAGAAAATCTAAGTCTCAATATAGGAACTCCCTAGAATCCCTGACGCCAAAAACCCAAACCTCCCCGCACCCACAAGGCCCTCCTCCCCTTCCTCCCGAAGTTGGAGACCACATCCCCTCCTGCTGTCCACGGCCCAGACCTGCTCCGACCAGCCCCTCCCACCCACAATCTGTGCAGGGGGAGAGGGAGGAGCAGTTTTCATCTCTTTATCGATTTATCTGTCCGTTCAAGCCTCTCTCACCTTACAACAAACATGCAAACCTGAACTTGATGTTCGCACTGTCTATCACCCTCTCTTTCCCCTCCCAGTCGCGGGGACTTCCTGAATCAGCCGTGGATGCTGGTTGCCTCCCCGCACACACTCCGGTGCCTGCCGTGGTCCCCATGCATTCCCTGCGGCACTGCCCTTGTCAAGGCCACTCTGACCTTCACACCTCCAGCCTGCATTGCAGCCACTACCTCCTGACTGGCCTCTTCCCCCTTTAGCCCTGTCTACACCCGTGCGGTGGCCAGAGGGACCTTCCAACCCAAATTTGCTCATGTCCCTCCCCTGTCCACACCAGGCACAGCAACTGTCACAATCAAGAGAGCATCCCAACTCCCCAGCATGGCTCTGCTGCCCCTGCCACCATTTACTAGATGGATGGATGGATGGATGGATGGATGGACGGACGGACAGACTGACAGACAATGGGTGGATGGATGGATAATGGATGGATGCTGAATGGACAGACAGATAGATGGACGATGGATGGGTGGACAGATGAGCATATCTGAGATAACACATTTAACACTCAGAACTGGTTCTGACTACTCCCCGCCCCAGGTTTCACCAAACTGCCCCTGTCCAACCAGCAGATCTTCACCCCACTGGAGGACAAACTCACACAGGATGAAGCCCTCCTGTTCTGGGAACTTGACCTGACTTTTCTTGTTGCTTCTCACAGCCACACCCCTGTAAGGTAAGTCTCTTTATTATGAGCCTACAAGCAGGAACACGGCAGCTCCAGGAAGCTGTGTCGCCCCCTAGTGGTGGCCCAGCTGGACACACACACACACACACACACACACACACACACACACACACACCAGTCCTGCCTGGCCCAGAGCCAGGAAGCATGAGGAGGGCATCCCTGGTGGGGCTGCTGGCGTGGGGCTGGACTGAGGATTGGGTGACAAGCATTCTTCCCCCAGGAAATCCAACGGTCCCCACACCCAGAATGAGCCCCTGGTGAATAGGGACACTGATGCTAACAATAGTAAAAGCACCTGTGTCCGCCATAGCGGGGTGCCGACCCCATGCCAGGCTGGGGCCAGCACTCCACCTTTCTCGCCCCACTTAACTCTCTCCCCAGCCCTCTGAGCCGCTGCTGCTCAGCCCACATCACAGAGGAGCTGAGGGGGGCTCGCAGAGGAGCAAGGTCCCTTAGCCACAGGCAGAGCCAGGAGGGACCCCCAGGGATCTCACTCAGGGCTCACAGGCCTCTTAGGTGTCTCCCAACTCGGTGGTTTCTCTGGGCCTGCTGTGTTTCTCCCAGCTCCGCCCTCCACCTGCACCGTGTGGACTCAACGGTCCCTTCAAATCGTCTCGAAATACAGTCCCTTTCCACACGCCTCACCCTGAGCAAGAAAATCCATGAGATCAAGGGCTTCATGCATTCAGTGCTTGTGGGGGTTTTCCGGTACTCATTAAAACAACTGCAGGACTGGTAGAATATAAAAGGTAGCTTCTCCGTGCACCCCCCGCAGTCACCCCAGCCCGGGCCTTGGCAAAGGAAACACCATGGCAGCCGGAGGGGTCCTGGCTGACCACGGGCCCCTTGAGGGAAGGCCCCCTGGGGAAAGCTGCGATGGCCCCAGTGGTCCCCTGAGAATGGGACACATATGGGGGTCTCACTACATGTGCTCCCCACCAGTCCTGGCTCCTGGAGGAAGCCCCAGGCTTGGGACAGAATTCCTGGCTCTACGTCTCCCGCAGGAGAGAGGCTGGGAGGTGCCTGCTGTCCGTGGGCCAAGGGCTCCTGCCAGGAACCAAGGCAGGAAACTGCGAGGGAAAATCTGATACCAAGAAGAGGGGAAGTTTTTTCCCAAATTGTGGCCACACGCGCAAAGGCGAGGCGCGCCAGCCATGGGGGGAGGGAGGCGGCAAGCAGAGAGGCCTCCAGGTGCCAGTGCAGGCTGCAGGGTCCCGGAAGGAGTCTGTTCTGGTCCTCCCTGTAAGGGGCTGTGGCCAAGCTGGAGGGGGGCCAGAGGCAGCACCCGTGTGGCCGGACCCCAACCTATGAACCTCAGACAGCACTTAGGGCAACAAAGAGATTTCCCCCTGGAGGAAGGAAGACTCAGGGACCATGTGGCACAGACGGTCCTGGGTTCAAGACCCAGAGCCTCTACTTGCCTCCGCAAGTCCCTTTGGCTCTCTGAGCCTCACTTTACCCAACCTGTAAAATGGGGATAGTCCTGTCATCCTACAAGTAGCTACAAGGAATCAATGAGGTTAGTGCTGTTAGGACTCTTAGCTCATAGTCAGCACTGATGCATGTTAGCTATCCATGGATTTATATTTCCAAGTTATTATTTATAGTTATATAATATACTATATTATTATATAATAATTTTATTATATTATAATTTGTATATTTATTATGTTTTTATATATTATATTTATATTTATTATTTACATGGTTATATTATTTATGTATTTTACTATGTTTTATATATTATATTTATATTTATTATATATAATTATATAATGTATTATATTTTATGTATTTATATATAATTTATTATATATAACTATGTGTTGTGTATAATTATATTTATTATATTTTATTATATTATAGTTATTATGTATTATAATGTGTTATATGTAAGTATATATAATAAATTATCTATACTGTAATATACTATTAATCACTGTTTATAAAGTAAAGGCTGTGGGACACAGAGGGAGCAGATATGTTCTGCCTGGCCCGCATATCACACACCTTCATTCACTCAATCTGTTTACCAAGGCCCTGGCAAGCCCAGGTGAGCTCCTAGCCGGGCTTCCTTGAGCACAGGTATCTTCTTAGGCAGGCGCCTTAGAAAGGACGGCACTAGGGAAGCTGGCGGGCTGCTGGAGTCGCAAGTTCGTGCACGTGGACCGAGTGCTACTGCGCGCCCGCCCAGCCCGAGCAGCCGGCGGTGCAGAGGCGTGGGGAGTGAAGGACAAGCCAAGGTCACACAAGCCTGAGTGCGGAGCCACACCTCACACCCAGGTCTGGACACAGGCGGTCCCCCTGCAGACCCCACGCTCCACATCACTGGCACTGAGTAGGACAGCCATTTGCACTTTACGAGGAGGGGGCAGATGGAAGGAGCCACGAGGTTTCCCCGAGAACGTGAGGAGCCTGAGGGGGGTAATGGGAGCATGTTCTGACCTGTTGGGAGGTTTGCCATGAGGGAGGGGGTGCCGTCTCCTCCTTGAAGCCCTGGTGGGAGACCTATAACTGAGCGGGCACCCGGACCCAAACCCCAGCACAGATGGGGTTTCCGTCTGAAGCCCCCACGACACGTTGCACTGCACCTGGTGTCTCATTCTAGTCTGCGTGCCCCGGGTGGGAATTGTTCCCATTTCCTTGGTGAACAAACTGAGACCAGAGGGGCAGTCATGTGCCCCAAGTCACACAGCACGTCCATGACAACCCGGGACTCACCCCCAGATCTTTGGATTGTGGACTCCGTGTTCTGTCCAGGGTGCCAGAGGAGCCTTTTGGGGACCCCTCTGTCATGTCTATTTCGGGGTCTCTAATATCCCCCTCCCCCACCCTGGCTTGAAGACCCTTCTATCCTGACGCAGGAACATAAGACTTGGCCATTGCCCAGAAGAACAAGAGAGGGGAGGGGAGCAGGAAGACGCCCCCCCCCCGAGCACTCCTACCTAGCCCCCCACCCCGTCCGCAACATCCAGGGCTGAGCTGCCACTCCTAGACCAGCAGAGCCCTGGACAGGCCCTGGGGGACCAGTGCTGCATCCAGCGCAGGCCCCTCACAGGGCATGTCAGTGAGGGATAGGAAAACATAGCCAGCTGGAGGGGGAGAGAACCGTCTCGGGGGAGACCCCTACCCACACTCTGCCCCTGGACACGGGTTGCTGCCTCCTTGGGAGCCTTTGTGTGGGGGATCGAGGGGGCAGTTTGAAGGGATTCAATCGTGGGCTACTGAGTGCCACAAGTGACAGGAACTAGCTCAGCTCCATGACTGCTGGGGTCCCCATCCCCCCAGCCTGGCTGCCACCTCATTCCTGGGCTGATACCGCCATCCTGTGGCCAGATTCCTCCATAGCAGCCTCAGGCCACTACCTGATACTTTAACTCCAAGATCCAACGCAGTCCTTGAGATCATCTTACCCAGTGTCAGGGCTCCATTTCATAGATGGGGAAACTGGGTCACCCAGGCAGCAGCAAAGAGTGAGTGGAAATAGTAGGAAATTTGGAGTTCAACAGCCCTGGGCAACAGCCAAACCATATAGGTCCTAGGGTGTCCGACTAAGTCTGAATTTTATCTTGGAGACAATAGGGAGCCAGAGAAGGGTCTTGAGCAAGGGTGTGACTTCATCAGATGTGCACTGGAAGACCATCACTCTGATATCAGTATGCAGAATACACTAAAGAACAAGGCAGGAAGGCCAGTTAACCTCTATGGTCCCAACCTATAGAGAAAGGACTAGAACCACCCACCCCCCACTCATCATAGTGAGTCTGAACCTCAGAGAGGGAATGTTCTGGAAAGAGTCCTGACTTTGGAGCCAGAGAGTCCAGGGTTCAAACCGCAGCCCTGCCACTCACTGGCCATGTGGCACTTTATATCCGGTAGCCTTGGTTTCTTCGTTTGCAAAACAAATTTCTTCACAACATTGCTGGGAAGTTTGAATTCAAAATTGCGTGTGCAACAGCTCGCACCTCGTGGATGATCAAAAAAAGGTAACTCGGTGGGAGACCTAATCTGATTCTGACCCCAGGGGCAGAGATGGCCCCTCCCCACGTCAACCAAGCCTCTGGTACATGAGCTCCCGTGCTCCCATGACCGTGACCATGACCGAGCTACCCAGCCAGGCAGTGGCTGCAGTGGAGGCGGGCCCACACCCAGGCCGCGGGAAGCCTCCAAGCAGCTACTGTCTCCTCTCATATTAATTGCATTTGCATCTGGAACAGATGGGGTGTTGGGACTGCATCCCCCTTTCCACCACCACCACCATTCTTCACAGAGCATTGATCCAGGAGAAAATCATGTAATTAAAAGAGGAGAAATGCATAACAATCCCCTTAGCGGACTGTGCCGTCTTCCCTCCCTTGTAAATCCATTAATGAACTGTAATTGCAAAGACAAACCCCTTATTGAAACCTGGTAACCAATTCACTGTGGGGCCAAGGGAATCCCATTGTAATCCAAGACCTGGGGAAAGACAGGGGGGATAAATCCTAATTAGTTTAGTCCTGTTTATCTATACACAAATCAAAACAACAAAAATATCAGTTACAAAGTAACTTGCCATCTGCCAATAGGCTGTGAGTGCCCTGGGGAGACGCTGGTTTCCCTTTTCTGTGGGACTTGTTTATAACCTTCTGTTGATCAAACGGAGAGCGGGGAAAGATGCGGGAATTACACGGAGAGGGTGGGTTGCATGGGGACCTGCAATCGACACGGGGAGAATCGAGATGAGTTTGGCAGGAGTTGGGGTTTGGAAGACACCAAGATGCCGGCCCTCGCCTTCCTCGGAGCCCCGCGACATGGTCCTGTAAGCGCTAGCTCCCCTGTCCCCATGCAGGAAAGAGCGGGATCCACAGAATGTATTCCAGCCAGGATCTAATAAAACCCCGGCTCTCGCCCTACTTGTTGGGGATGTGGGGGGGGGGGGGGTCCGCTAGGCCTGTACCCAGACCCTGGATCCGATTACTCACCCCTCCTTCTCCTGGAGGAACCACTCAGTCTTCTCAGTCCCAGGGCATCCTGGGGGGGGGGGGGATCCACCCACCATCCAGGGACAGGCAGAGCCCCGGCTTCGCCAGGCAGAGCCTCGCATCACCCTGGCCACAGTGATTGTTGGGGGTGGGCACCGGACCCAGCCTGAGCCAAGGAGGCTGAAGGCTGTGAACTCAGAGCTGGCGGGGCATGGGGCCGTCTTGAGATGAGGGTCTGGCTGGACATGAGGCCACCAGGGTGGAAACCAGAGTCAGGAGTGGAAAGAGCCAGGGGCGCCTGGGTGGCTCAGTCGGTTGCACGTCTGCCTTCAGCTCAGGTCCTGATCCCAGGGTCCTGGGATCGAGCCCTGCATTGGGCTCCCTGCTCAGCAGGGAGTCTGCTGCTTCTTCTCCCTCTGCCGCTCCCCCTGCTCCTGCTCTCTCTCTCAACTAAATAAATAAAAATCTTTTAAATTTAAAAAAAAGAGAGAGGGGAGGGAGCTGGAGGCCCAAAGATGTCCCCAAGCCCAGCGCCTCCACCAACACCCTCCATCACAGGGTCCCATCAACTCCCTTCTCATGCTGAAGCTGGTTGGTGTGGTGTTTCTGTCATCTGCAACCCAGGGCCCTAACTTGGCCCGTTCTGAGCCAGGGTGCCTGCGGTCCGGTCTCTAGGTAGTTGACCTGCCCTGCTTCTCCTGCAGCCACCCTGGGACTCCCCCTCCTGCCGCGGGATGGCTTGGGCGGCACGGTTAGTAACAGGAAGTGATCTACTCAAACCACTCAAAAATGGGTGAGTTCTGGGCACATACCCTTCTCCATGTGTTCCTTTCATGGAAAATCCTGAGGCTCAGCCCCAGAGGCCCCAGATCCCCAACGCACCTCAGCTCAGGCTAGCCTGGGGCCTGAGCCAGGCCAGCCACAGCCTCAGGCCCGCCAGTTCTAAGCTCCTGGGTGCTGATAGGTCTCCCCATCCTGCACCTTCTTCAACTCCCAGCCTGCTTGGCAAGGCCCTCGCTCCCTGCCTGGCTCCCACCAGCCCCTCTGTGGGGGTCCAGCCCTGCCCCCTCTGCCTGGGGCTCCTGCGTCCAGCTCCAGGCTCCTCTAGGAGCAGGTCCGCCCTCTGCCAAGCTAGGAGCCTGCTGACCACCTGGGAGGGGGATGGGGGAAGAGACTGGCCCCTGGGATCCGCTGAGGGCCTACCATGTGCCCAGGGCTCAACATTGGCTGTCACAGGCAACAAAGCTAAGTTTCTGTTGCTCTTAAGAAAGTCCTGAGCGTTGGGTCAACCTAGGAATCGGCGCCCGCACTGACTCTGACAATCCCATCAGCTGTAAAATGGGTCACAGTAACGCTGTCGCACAAAGTCAGTGGAAGGATTTGCGGCGCCCTCAGTGCCACCGTCCGGAGCAGTTTCTCCGCTCTCCCTGCAAGTAAGGATGTCGCTGCCTCACGGCGACGAGTAGGTCAACCGCCCTGCATGGGCCAGCCTCCAGGTCACCCCACCTCCATGGGTGTGTGATACGGACGTTTTCGGTCCCTGCACGTCCCGGCTGAGATCGCTTCACAGCCCACCTCACAACCCATCCAGTCTTTGTGGGGAAAAACAAGAGTCCCATTTCTAATAGGAGTTTCATTCTAATTTCTAATCACATTACCTCCCTACCTAAAACCCTCCCATGGCTTCCCACCACCCTGCAGCTGGAGTCCCCGCCGTCTCTGGTCCTGGGCCTGCACCTGGTCCCGCACCTGGTCCCCACCACAGGCAGCTGCATCCAGGCTCTTGGAGGGCCTCACACCTTCCTCCTCGGGGCCCTTGCACACGCAGCTCCCTCTCCTTGACACGCTCTTCCCCACCACCCCCTTCACCTTCCTAACTCCCAACATGCCTTTAGATTCAGGCTTAGGTCCACCTCCTCCAGGAAGCCTTCTCCACCTCCCCACAGCTGGGGAAGACCCTGTGTTATATGCCCCTGTGGCACAGCCCAAGTCCTCGGGCTCCCTGTGCGGCTTTCTGTCAATGTCTGTCCACCCCTCTAGGCTGCGAGCACCACGGGGCCGAAACCACCGGGCATTTTCTGTTTTATCCCAAATGCCTCGTGCGTGCTTTGGCCTCTGGCAATGCTCAGTAAATGGGGAAGGAAGGAAAGAATGCGGGGGGGGGGGGTGGAGCTAAGACTGGAACGGCCCCTAGAACCCCACGGCTGGACTTCACTGTCCCCTGCCCCTCCCTCCCAGTCATGTGCCCCTTTTCAGCGCCCCCTCCCTCCACACACCCCTCACCTTCCAGACCCTCCCTGCAAGGGCAGCCCTTGGGCTCCCTGCTAAGCCACCACTGCCCTCTCCTCCAGGGAGCCCCGCGGGGCCGGCCACAACCAGGCCAAGCCCCCTATCTGGGTGCCCTCAGCACGACCACTTGTGAAGAGGGTACCGTTGCCCCGTTCACTGTCGAGGAAGCTGAGGTCAGAGCGCAAGGGAGTCTGTCCAAAGCAAAGGAGGTCAGGGGGATCTCACACCAGGACTGTTGGCCCCAAAACTGCCAACCCCTCCACTGTCACCTCCCCATGGGGTAGTTCCTGGGAGCGCGGAGCCTGATGCGTGGTCTCTGCCAGGCCAGACGGGCGCCCGCCGGGCATGCCTGTCTCTTGTCTGACTTCATCAAGGAAGTAGTGACAGCTCTCGGCTCTGAGGGACACCATGCGCCCCTTGGGAGAGTCTCCTTGTTGACTGCTTGTTTCTGGATCATCTCTCCATTTAACAGATGAGGAACTCAGGCCCACAGGGAGATGGGATGGCTTGTCCAGGCTCATGCAGCAAGAAATACAGTGAAGCTGGGACGTCAGCCCCGGAGCACAGGGGCTTGTGCCCATTTCTAGGCTCATGCTGCTCCTGCTGCCTGGACGAGGGCCTGGCATGGGTACTGGACAATCCCTCGCCACAGGGCTAAGTGGTGGAGGCGGCTGGCTGTCCCTGGAAGCTCGCAGGCTCACACCACCCTCCGCACCTCGCCTCCCTGAGCCACCCTTAGGCTGGCACTGCTCCAAGCAGAGGCCTTTGCCCCCCGGGCAGAGCTGGGGGATCGGTACCCTTTAACGTGACGCAGGCGGGCCAGAGCCACGGTGCACATGCTGGTCTCCCAGCGGGTAACAGGTGCCCCAGGTGACACCGCCATTGGAGACCAGGTGGCTGCAGTGTCTCGAGGGACACTGACCCCAGATGGGAACAAGGCAGGTGCTCAGGCTCTGATGGGTTTGGATGTGTCCCTGAGGCTGGGAAATCACCCCCTTGATGGCAGCAACGAGGCCAACTCCACTCCAGGTGCAAAGTGTGGGCGGGCCCTGTGTTGGGTGCTCCCCACCCGTCTCATTGACACCCCGCAGTGCCTGCGAGGTGGCACCCGCATCCTTTGCCTTGGGTGTAGCTGGGGGACTCAGAGGGGTGAAGGGTTACCAGGCAGCTGAGGTGCGGTTCTGGAACCCAGGATGGTCCCACTTCCATGCAAGGGTTTCCTGGGTGTCATGAATGGCCAAGACAGGGAGTGTAGCCAGAGAGCAACACCAGAGAATGCCCCCCTGCTGCAGATTAAAAATGGCCACCATTCTTCATTGCCCTCTCCCCCATGGAGAAGCGGAGTGTACCTCCCCACCCCTCACGTTTGGGCTGCCTGAAACTGCTTTGATCAAGAAAATGCGGCAAAAGTCACGCTGTGCCGATGTGGGCCCCAGACCTAAAAGGCTTTTGGAAGCCCTGGGCTGCCATGCAAGAAGTCCCGTTCCCCTCGCCGGAGAGACCCTGGGGACATATGTGGAGAGAGGCCCAGCCTTGCAGCCCCGTCTCCCAGGCAGTGGCCACGCCCGCGGGTCCTGGCATAGGGGAGCGGGCCGTGCTGGAGGCTCCGGCCTGGTCGAGACCCACACGAATGTGACCCCAGCCGACGCCACACGAAGCAGAAGAACCAGCCAACGGAGCCCAGCCTGTGCACAGAATCATGCTGGTAACAGGCGGTGGTTTTGAGGCACTAAGTTTTGAGGCCAGCAGACCCCAGATAGGGCTTGGGGGTCATAGGGATCGGGACACTTTGTCATGTGCCGTCCCTGAAGCGGGGGTTGCTGCCGTCGGTGATGGGGATGGAGGCGAAGCTGTTGACACCCGATGAGGGAACAGCGAGGACTCCAACATGAGGACTCCAACGTGGGTGTGGGGCTGAGGGGCACCCGGGGCCAGCCCTGGCACAGCTGGGACCCTCCTAGCATCTCTAACCCAAGCACACACACACTCAGCCCATGGGCTCCTGCTACAACCTAAACCCACTCTCTTTTTCCCCCTCTGGCGTGAGGGTAACAGGGCGCTCTACTCAACTGTAAGTTTCTTAAGGGCACAGACTGTGTCTGTCTCGTAGGCCACCATCTCCCCCTGCCTGCCATGGGCCTGTGCTCTGTGTTTGCTGTCTGCATGCATGCATGAATGCATGAATGAATGAATGCATGAATGAATCAGCCTACTGGTGTCATGGCTCTTCTTTTTCTTTGATGTCTTGCAGTCCTAGATTCAAGTCCTATCTCCTGACGCTCTGCTGAGCAGGTCAGCTGAACACCCGGACACAGCTTCCCCGCGTGTATAATGGGGGCGACTCAAGTTCGCTGTGGGCAGGGCTGTGGGAAACGGAAGTGAGAGCCTGTAAGGGCAGGACGACCCCACGCTGGCTTTGGAGTTGCGGCCTTGACCACTGCTCCCACCACTGTTGCCATCCTCCTGGGGCCCCCTTCACCCGCTGCCCTCACCAGTCCTTCGTCCGGCTCCCCGAATGACCATGCTGCTTCTGGCCCTATTTAGGGCTTAAATTAAATCATATTTAATTGTTTTTCAAAAGGGAAATGAAAAATCAGGAAAGAGATTCACAGCACTCGCAGTCAAGGAAGGGTTAACTAAAAAAAAATAGGAATATATTAAGCTTTCGATTGAAAAAATGCAAACACAGTCCCTCTCACACTCACCCCTGTGTTCTCACTCACACACACGCATCCCTGCTCCAGATACAGGCCTGCCCTCAGGCACACACACATGCGCACACGCACACACACGCTCCCAAACGCTGCCACGCTCCTGACACACATACACATACCCATGCACACACATGTGCACGCACGCACACGTGCTCCCAAACGCTGCCACACTCCTGACACACATACACAAACCCATGCACACGCACGTGCACGCACGCACACGTGCTCCCAAACGCTGCCACGCTCCTGACACACATACACAAACCCATGCATACGCACGTGCACGCATGCACACGTGCTCCCAAACGCTGCCACGCTCCTGACACACGCATACACGTGTGCACGCACACACGCACACACATGCTCCCAAACGCTGCCACGCGCCTAGCACACTCACACCCGCACCCAGCAGGGCTGGCAGGATGGAGGAAGAGGGGGAGGCCTGGTGCCCTCAGGGCGCGCCCCTCCCAAACCCCCTCACTGAAATGGCAAAGCTAGACTACACTCGGGGCTCTAGGGGACACACGCAGGGCTCGGCGGGCTGCACTTGGGGTGGAGAGACAGAGAGGCCGTGGCGGGGACAGGCAGCCTCAGACGACTCTGTTCTCCAGGACCGCCAGCCGCTTACTCACAGCTTCCAGTGGACTCAGGGTTAAGGACAGGCGCAGGAGGACCAGAGCAGGGCAGCGATGGCTGTGGTATCTGCACTCGGGACCCCACTTCCTGAGTCCCCCCGAGACCCCCTCTTCCAGGGAGTTCTCTCACCCCATCTATACCATGAGTTCTCTCCGATGTCATTGCCCTCAGAATGGTGCCTTCCCCAAAACCCGCTATTACAGTGCGCCCCAGAGGCCCAGCCCTGCCCAGTGGCCTCTTCAGGCCTGCTGGGTCCCCCACCTGGGCCCCCACCTCGTCCTGACTGAGCCAGGGGAGCTGCTCCGGGCCCAGCCTCATCAGAGCGAAGACTGGTATTAGTCTCACCGAGAGCCTGAGAGAAATGCGGAGGCCACAGGCACCATGTGTTCCTGAGCACGGCTAGGACTCTGGATGTGTGTCCAGGCTCTAGGGCTTGGCTTCTGCCTCAGTTTCTCTGTTTACCCTCTAGGAGCCTCTGCTTTTGACAGGACCAGTACCAAAGCCGGTACCAGCCCATCTGGCGGGAGTCCAGCCTGTCTCCAGCAGGAGGAAGAGTCCCCACCTGCGTCCTCACACGCAGGGGGCGTGGCTCCCTCTCCCCGCCCCCGCAGAACCCTGCCCCGCCCCCTGGCCCTAGGTGGCCTCTGGGAAAGGATATGTTTCCTGGTCAGGGCCTGCAGCATCCCCTCCACTTTGGTCTGGAATTGCACAATGGACTCGCAGGCACACGGGTCTTCCTCTGGAGTGGGCAGGAAGTAGGGAAAGTGAAAGGGGAAGGTGAGTGGTGGCATGACAGGGGGGTGAGGAACGGTCCCAGCCCAGGGCCAGGACTAGGGAGGGAGTCTTGGGGGAGTGTGGGGGGCCTGGGAGATCTGAGAAGACAGAGACACCTGTAGGGTTCTGAGGCAGAACTCTCAGGAGTGACGGAGGCGGAGACCCCGAATGTCTTCCCAACCCCGCAGAGCCCTGATAAACCTCCAATACCAGCATCGCCGTGCCGGTCACCTCCTACGTGCAGGGCACGGCTGCCAGGGGCCTCGAGGTCATCTTGGCGCCTACATCCAACACTTTGGGTTGGAGGTCATTAATCATCCCATTTTACAAATAGAGAACCCGAGAAGTGAAACAACTGGATCATGGCCCACAGCTAGTGAGTGTGAGAGCAAACCGGCAAACCTAGGCATGTCTGGCTCTGGAATCCATACTCTCTACCCCTGGGAGGATCAGGGGAGGGAGCAGGGTTCAAATCCTGCCTCCTCCGGTTATTAACGATTGTTCCACCCCTCTGGGCTTGGTTTTCCTCCCTGTAAAATGGGAATAATAGTATTTCTACCAATTAGGATGGAATGATTTGGTATTTGGAGATTACTAACAACAGTGCATTGGAATAAGCATTTCAGCACATGTTTGCTGGTTGCAAAAGTGAGACTGACCAGCCCTTCTCCCGCTTCTGCCAACTCTTGTTGCCACCCCAGCTCCTGCTTCTCCCCACCCACCTCCAGTTCCAGGATGGCTCCGCAGTCTCCCCCCAGAGCCCCACCTGCCCCTCCCATCGATGCCATCTCTGGCCTCACTAACCCACGCAGATCTTCTTCTGCAACCTCTTGCCAATCTGGTTGATGGTCTTGAAATCAGCCGTGTAGAAGTAATGCTCTGCCACGGGCTCTGAGGCGATTTCCCTCAGCTCGTCCTCCACGGCATTGCCCACACCCACAGCAAACATCTTAAAGCCTGCCAAGAGGAACAAGATGAGTGCCAGTGGCCATGGAGACAGGCAGCCACCGCTGAGCCTCCTGGGGAATGCCCAGGCGATCGCCTCCAGACACCTCCTGGTGGTAGCTTCTGGAATTACAGGCACAGTGCCTAGGACAATGACATTGAGGAAACCAAACTTCACTGAGGTTCCACCATATGTCAGACCTCTTCTGTTCCCTGGACCAGAAGCTTTGTAATCTCATATACTCCCACAACCATCCATCTGGTGGCGATTATCATCCTCATTAAATAGGTGATAAAATGGAGACTCCGGCTTATCCCAAAGTGGGGCTGCCTTCCAACAGTTGGTGTGTTCTTGGAAACATTCAACTGTAAAATGTCCAAGCCCCACCTACAAAAGGACCATTAAAACAAGCTGCTCACTTTTCTGGGGACTCTGTTTTCTCATCACTGATAAGAAAGAGTTGGACAAACCCATCCCTCCTCATTCACACCGAACCTGGGTTTAGGGCACTAGTAACAGATAAACTATAGTCGAGCTGTTCCCTAGGTACTCCCGGCCATCAGTGGTGTTCAGGGTCCAGGCATCACCTACCAAGGTCCTTGGCTTTCTTGGCGGCATCGTTAATGTAGTCTTGGCTCCTGCCATCAGTGAAGACAATGCCCACCTTTTGGGCCCCAGGTCTCGCCCCGCTGGACACAGTGAAGGAATTGTCAACGAGGTACTTGAGGGCAGCCCCGGTCATGGTGCCCTTCTCCATATAAGACATGTTGCGTACAGCTGCCTTAATGTCCTTCTTCGTGTGGAAGCGGCCCAGCGGGAACTCCTGGCGCACGGAGCTCGAGTACTGCACTAGCCCCACTTGGGCCAGTTTGTCTGACACGTCCAGCGTGTCCACAATCTGATTGATGAACTTCTTCACCAGCTCAAAGTTCTCCGGCCGCACACTTTTGGATCCATCAATGAGGAAGACCAAGTCAGTGGCTGAACTGCCACCACCGCCACTGCAGACTGGGAAGGGTAGGAAGGCGAGGACATGAAGCTGAGGGATCAGTCGTCATCCTGACCACTAGTCAGGAACCCATCACACCCCAGGCTCTATACTGAGGATTATCTCAGCCCATTTTGCCCTCAAAACTCCCTCTAGAAAGCCAAGATTCCTGGCCTCATTTTATAGCGTTGGAAACTGAAGCTCCCAAAGCCATTAAATCACAGCTCAGAAGGAGGGGGACCAAGAGTTGAACTCAAGATTATGTAACTCCTTCCATCATACTGAAACCATCATCCTCTGTGACGAAAAGAGAAACAGAAGTCGGAAGATAACTCTGCAGACACCAAGTGCTAGGAGGCACCTGTCACCTTTGCAGATTGGTCCAGAAGCAACGTGCAGAGAGGCTCGAATGGGCTTCCTAGAGAGTGGGCAAGCCCCAATCCCTCCCCTCCCCACCCTCCCCAGGGCTTGCCTGGGTCCAGCCCACTGACCATTGCAGGTCTTGCCATCACTGTTCAAGGTGAAGCCCTCCCGACAGGCGCAGGTGTAAGAGCCCGGGGAGCTGAGGCACACCTGCTCACAGTCGTGGTCTCCTGTGGCACACAAGTCTGACACCACTGTGGGGACAAGAGGAGACTCAGAATCGCACGGTCACAGGGCCTCGGACATCTCAGCCAGGGTGGCCCTTCACACACTCAGGGAAACTGAGGCCGCCAACTGGGTGAGGTCCAAGTCCCAGACCCTCAGCCCAGGGCCGGAATCACTTGCCCGCCCCACGCTGACGCTCTCAGCTCCGCCTCCCGTCCTATTCAGCCCCGCCCTGTCGCTGACTCGGCCCTGCCCCGGCCTTGTCCCTCCCCGCCCGGCCCCGCCCTGGTCCGCCCCCGATGCAGACTCAGTCCCGCCCTGTCCAGCCCCAGCTCTAATCGGCTCTCTAGCCACGCCCCCATCCCCTCCCTGCCACCTGCCCTGGCCCCACCCCGAGCTCAGCCCCGGCCCTGTCCATCCCCGTCCGGCCCCGCCCCGGCCCCACCCCCGACGCGGACTCAGTCCCGCCCCATGCTCTCAGCCACGCCCCCTTCAGCCATGCGCCCTGCCTCCCACCCCGCGCTGCGGCCCCATCCCCGACACCAGCACCCCCCACACTCCCCCGAAGTGTCCCAGCCTTGTCCATCCCCGCCCTTCCCGGCGCACCGCAGAAGGCCTCCTGGAACTTCTTGGACAGCTTCTCGATGACGCTGTAGCTCTCCACGTAGTCGACGTGCTCGTCCTGCGGCTCGCTGGCGATCTGCCGCAGCGTGGCCTTGTCCACGCGGCCCACGCCGATGGCGAACAGCTCGATGCCATTGGCCCGGGCCCGTGCAGACACGTCCCGCACGCTGTCCTGGGGCCTCCCGTCCGTCACCACGATGACCACCTAAGACACGCGGGGCGCGTGTGAGGACCAGCCCAGGCCTCCCTCCCGCGCTGGGCTGGGCCGCTCAGCCCTCCAATAAGCCTCCGGGGCCACTGGCAGAAGAGGACCCTGAGGCCCAGAGCAGAGTGCCTTGCCCAGGCCACACAGCTAATCCACAGCAGGTGGGTCTGATTCCCCACCGGGGTTTTGCCCCAGGGAGGAGAACCTGACTAGCACAAGAGGAGACAGGTTTCCTCTGACTGAAAGACATGGCTGAGGTGTTCTCCCATCTGACTAGGGCCTGTGGGTGTCTCCGCCCTCGGGCAGGCAGCTCTGTGATGATCCGAGGGCAGGACCATGTCTCCCTCCTCAGACAGGGGCCTCTGAGGACAGGACCGAACAAGTGTGCCCGACACCATGCAGTTCTGCGCTTCGGCCAGCAGAGGGCAGGCGAGGCTAATGAACGGCGGCTCTGCCTCCAGTCCGGCCATCCTTCCCCTCCAGGCCCTGGGAGGGGGGCCCTTCCCACGTAGATGGCTCCCGTTAGATGGCTCCCCCTTCTCCCTCCGTTCCCCAGGATGCTACATGCCCTTTCTGTACGAAAGAACACTGTCTGCTCCCCTCCCACAAGGCTCCCCTGTTTGTGCCCTGCGAAGGGAGACAGAGGGGACCCTGGTGCTGGGCCTAGCCCTCACCACCCCGACCTGAGTCTGCCCTGAAGGCAGGCTCTCTGCTTCTGATTCCTGGGTCCCCACCCTCAGCCCCAGGGGCCCCAAACCCCTGTCTTGGTGACCTGTAGTAGAGTGGTTGAGACAGGCCTGCGCTGGAAATGTGGCTCACCCTCCTGAGTCATCTGGGGAGATGATTCATGGTCTGAGGCCAGGAAGGGGGAAAATTATTTTTCATATCACTGTCGGGGACCCACTGGGGAGTGATCTTGCACCATCCCTTCCCCACCAGAGGCCGAGGCTCGCCTGTGACTGTCCACGGCCACAAGCCACCGCAGTCCCCCAAGACCCACTGTCTCCTGGAGCCCCAAGTGTCCCCCTTCAGTCCAGCCTGGGGACTTCGAACCCACCTTGTCAGGGCCTCCCACAGGTGGATTCCAGGCTGGACGCCCCAGGTCTGGAGGAATCGGAGCTCTCTGTCCTCACATGCCCACCCCAGGCCGCTGGCTTGATGTGGACTGACACAATTGACTGGGGGTGTGACAGCTACAGACATCACCACCGTCCCCTTCACCACCTCTCTCCATTAGGGTCACTCCAGGTCACCACAGCCTCTCAATGACCATGACCGTCAGCCTCACGTCAGAACTTGTAAATGGACCCCACGAAGGACGACCAACAGGCTGCCTAACAGGCCATTTCTTTGAGGGCTGTAATAGCCGGGATTATGTGTTCTTATCTGTAGACGTTCCTACCACTTACTAACTGGGCAAGACACTTAAGCCTCCCGTGCCTCAGTTTCCTCATCTGTAAAATGAGGACACCACCTCCCAGCAGGATTGCACTCATTCGGCCCTCATGTGTCAGGCATGTTCTGCATGGGGGTAAGAAAGTACGTCCCCGGGGCCGAGGGCCTGAGTAGGTAAAGGATGATTCTTTGGGGCCGTCGAGGGCTGTGAAGGGAGGTGTGGGCGTCTATGGGTGGCCGCTGCGGGAGAGAGCACCTGACCAGCCCCACAGGCCCTGGGCTGAGTCCCAGGAAATTCCACTGTGGAGACCAGGCCTATGACGTCCTCGGCACCCGGCCTGGAGCCCGTACGGACGTCAGCTTGTGACGCATCACCTCATTTTTCTGAGCCCTCGCCCTCGGAGGCTTATGAAATAAAAACTGAACTAACCCTTCCATGGGGCTTGGTGGTTCCAGGCGCTGTTCCAGGCATGCTATGCTATGGACTCACAGAATCCTCCCGACAGCCCCTCGAGAAGGAGCTGCGTTACTGTGGTTTCATAGGTAAAGGGACCGAGACGAGGAGCCGCACGCGCTGCTCAGGTGACACAGCTACTAGTCCGGGGAATGGGGGCTCCTGTCCGACGGGTGCCAACGTGTGAGCGTCTGGACTGCCTCCCTCGGCCTCAGGGAGCCAAGGTCAACTAAACTGAAATAATCCAGCACTCGCCAGATGGAGGTCCTGCGGTCAGAGGGTGGATAAAGCTGGGTTCAAATCCCAGCTCTGCCACTTGGCCCGGTTGGGTCTAAGACACAAGCGTGAGCCGGTTTGGAGAATCCTGCCGGCTGTCCACAGCAGGACGCCGGCGGGGAGGGGCGGGACACGTACCTTGCTGATTTCGGGGGACCTGGCGCGACCCCCCTCGGTGTCGCTGAAGGCTTTGTTGATAGCGAACTGGATGGCCAGGCCGGTCATGGTCCCCGTGGACAGCGGCTGGATGCGACGCACGGCCCGGAGCAGCGAGGCCTTGGAGCCGTGGGCCCGCAGCGGGAACTCCTGCTTCACAGCGCTGGCGTAGTTGACCACACCCACCCGGGTGGCATTGGGCCCCACATCCAGCGACTCGATGACCTGGGACAAGAACACCTTCACCTTCTCGAACTCCACAGGCCGCACGCTGCGCGAGCTGTCCACCACAAACACCAGGTCCGTGGGCCGGGTCCGGCACAGGTGCCCTGCGAGGGGACAGGGGGGGAGAGGGCCAAGAGCAGGGGGCAAAGGTCAGGAGCTACTTAGACTGAGACTGGAGGCCTCTGGCAGTGTAGACTCAAGCTGAGCCAGGCCAGCTAGATCCTTCTGTCAGCATGTGCCACACGGGCAAGCCACTTGCCAAAGACCCCGTAGCTCAGCCCCGTGGGAAAGACAGAGGCTCAAATCTCAGCCTCCAGCAACTCACTGCACATCTCTGAGCTCAGTTTCCTCATCCGTACAAGGAGCTGACAATCCCCTCTTTACAGGATACTTTGGGGCCAAGCAGGAGTGCACGCAGGGTGCCAGGACACGGCTGGGCACGCAGCCGGCTTCTTCTCAGGCTTTGGCCCAGAATGGCTGCCATAGGAAGGGCTGCATTTCTCCTAAGGGGGCGGAGGGCCCAGCCCCAGGGGCCAGCGCAGGGCCCATCGGCTTGGCCTCTTTCATCTCAGCATCAAAGCCAGTCACCGAAGTAAACCTAGTTTCCCTGAGCCTCGAGGAGCCTGCTGGCTGGTGTCCATGGACAGAGGAGAGGGGCAGGGATTCCTCGTGGCCACCATGGCAGCTGGACCCTCATCCCCACAGAGGCGTGTCTTTCCAGACACCCTGCAGGCAGCACCATGTGCTGGGAAGTGCATGGAGCTGGAATGAAGCAGAGTGGGGTTCAAATCCCAGCTCAGCCCCCCTGTGGCCCTGGGCAGCTCACTGCACCTTTGGGAACCTCAGTTTCTCATCTGTCCAGTGGGGACAGTAAGGTTCCCTGCTTGGTACTGTCGCTGGCCTGGCCCTGCAGCCCGGTGGGGCTCAGTACAAAGGCCCTTCCCTCTGCGTCCCAGGACTGAGCAGAGCCGCTCCCAAGTGAGGATACAGGAAGGCTCAGGAAAGGGAAGGGGTCCTGGGCTGTCCCAGCCCCCCAGCCACAGTGCCCTAGGTATCAGAGTTCCTCAGGGGACCTCAGAAATGACCTTGCAGCCGCACCCTGGTCCCTGCTAGTTAAGGCTACCAATGGGTAAAGTGAGGCGCAGAAAGGGTGAGAGAATTAGCCACACCACGGAGCAGTGAATCGGGAGCCAGGGGAACGGGAGAACTCCCTTCTCCAGCCTCAGTTTTCCCATCTGTACAGGATAAGCTGGGCATTCTAGGATTCAGCCCAAGGCTGAAGCTCTGGGAGTGGTACGGGAGGGAGGAGCCCCCACCCAGATATGCTGGAAGGGCTGGGGAAAGGGGGATGGAGTCCTAGCCACCCCAGAGCTGCACTCAGAGGAGTGTGGGCTCGGCCCTGGGCTTGGTGCCACTCCAGCTTCTGGCCTCAGCGACCCCAAGACTGGTCCTTGCAGCATGCGTGGTCCCCGAGAGTGGCCTGGGAGCTGAGGAGCTCCAGGGAAGGCTCTGAGGCTGCAGAGAAAGGCCCACTCCTGTCCCTCAATAGAACAGACTGAGGATCACCCCTGCCCTGACCCTTATGAATGTCACCATTGCTGTCGGCTCCCGTGCCAGCCTGCTGCCACCCCTGCCTCCCTGCCCACCCCCTGTCCCCGGCCCATGCAGGATCCCACTTAACCTCTGCTCATCTCAGTGCCCAGTGCTCAGTGCCACTCACCCAGTGTCCCCCACCTCACGTGGACCCCCTCACCTCCGGCCTGGGGGGTGAGGCCCAGTGTGCACGGGGCCTGGAGCAGGAGCAGCAGGCCGCACAGCACGAGGCTGACGCCAGAGAGGAGCCTCATGGTTCTGGCAGCGCGGGCAGCAGCCGGCACAGTGCTGGGGGCCAGTGGGGTCCCAGTCTTATCAACCTCGCTGCCCAGCTCCCAGCCAGGCGGCCCCCACTGACGCGGGCCCCTAGCCCCCTTGGGGGGCGTGGCCCAGGCTGAATGGAGGTGTGTGTGCCCAGAGAGGGAGGGAGCAGCCTGGCCGGGGCTCAAGAGGCCCCTCCGACCACAAGGGCTCCTTTGCCTGCAGAAGCAGCCAGAATGGCAGCTGGAACTCAGGCAGTCTCAGGTGGGTGGAGGGTGGCTCCTCCAGGGGCTGGAGCCTGCCCTGACCCAAAGCTGCCACTCCCAGCCCAGGGAAAGCCCAGCCCCATGGCCTCAAGCCCCGGCCCTGCCCTGCACCCTCACCGCCCCCCCACCTTCTCTCACCTGCATCAATTTCCTCATCCAGCCGGCTGGCCCTGCTCCACCTTGGCCGTCCCCTGCCTCTCCACTTTCTCCCTGCTGGATCTCCAAGCTGCCCTCCAGGCCTCTGTGCAGGGAGGGTCCCCCGCCCCGAGCGCCCTTCCCTCCGGTTCACTCTCTGCCTAACGGGATCGTTCAAGATCATCGCAGGAACTAACTTGTGTGCGTGCATGGGGCAGCGGAAGGGACGGTTAGGAGCACAGACTCGAAGCCAGATTACCGGGTGTGCCGTATGCTACCTGTGTGACCGTGGGCCAGTTGCTTCACCTCTCTGAGCCCACCTCCTGGGGTGGATGAGAGGAGCAGGATTACATGAGCGGTCTCACTTAATTCCCTTGACAACCCCGTGATGCAGCTGCTATTATCACCCCCACTTTCCAGAAGAAGGACAGAAGACAGAGAGATGAAGTAACTTGTCTGAAGTCACACTGCTAAGAAGTATAGCCAGAGGCGCCCGGGTGGCTCAGTCCATTAAGTGTCCGACACCGAGTTTCAACTCGGGTCATGATCTCAGGGTGGTGGGATCGAGCCCCGAGACGGCTCCATGCTCAGTGAGGGATCTGCTTGAGATGCTCTCTCTCCCTCTGCCCCTACCACCCCCACCACCCCCATGCCCCCGCACACATGCGCACACGCTGTCTCTCTCTCTAAAATAAATAAATAAATATTTTTTAGAAGAAGAGGAGGAGGAAGAAGAAGAAGAATCATTGCCAGAATAGGGCCCCAGGCCAGTGCTCTCAGCCTCCCTGCTTGCTTGGGTGGAGTCTGGAGGAGCTGCCTTCTCCATGCCCACCTCCCCCCTACTCTTCCAGGATTAGGATCCCCTTCCCATGCTTCCATCACTGCAAGTCTCACCCAGGAGCTGGTAAGAGTCTGATTGATTCATCCCTGCATCTGGGCTCAGCCCAGAGTCTGCGTTGGAAGGCAAAAATAAAGGCTTGTAAATAAAGGAACGTCACCAAGAATGGCTCTGCTGCTGCATGTAGGTCCAGTAATTGATGGGATAACATGAAAAGAGCATGGGCTTGGCCAACCAAGAGACCCGGGTTCAGATCTCCATCTGTGGCTGAACAGCTGTGTGACCTAGAGCTGCTAACTTAACCTCTCTGAGCCTCAGCTTGTTAGCATGCAGCTGGAATGGTAGTTCTTGCCTTGCCTGCCTCACTGAGACCATGTGAGGAAGCAATGAGAAGATAGAAGGGGAGATGCAGGTCAAAGGATTATCATCTTTCCAGGGGACAGGGTAGCTAACATTTAAGACCTGTGTGCCTCACCCTGTGTAAGTCATGCCTCGAAAAGAAATGTACAGACATTTTTTTTTAAAGTGACCCAACCAATAGTCTCTCAATCTTTAGCGATAATGGCAGCCACGCTCTATTACTGTGTCTCCTTTTTCTCCAAACAAACCTGGGAGGTCAGCAGCTCCAAGGGCATCAGCCCATTTGTTAGATGAGACAACTGAGGCCCAGAGAAGTCCATGACTTGCTTGAAGCCACCCAGCCAGTTTAGGAGCGGAGCCCAGCCTGGAACTCAGGCCTCATCCCACTTGGCCCCAGGTTTAGAGAACGAGAAAGCAAACAGCATTTCCCTCCGACGTTTCCCACTTAGATTTCACTTATTCGTATCCTTTGTAGCCTTCCCCAGTTCCCAACGCTAGTCGAGGCTGCCGGTCCCTTTTCCCTCTACAACTTTTAAGTAATTCTTTTCTCCAAAGACACCGTGGGACATGACAGCAGTGCCTCTAGCATCCCAAAATTGGGTCGCAAATGTGTTAGCTGCCCCCGCCCACTGGCCGTCAGCTCCCTCCGAGCGGTGGATCTGGCCCAATTCAGCTGCCACTGACCCTCAGGATCCCGGCGCGACACTGGAACAGGGTATCTGGTCAACAAACGAAGAAATGAATTAAAAGAAGCAACAGGTGACAAATGGCTTCCATTTCCTTGGGAGCCGACCAGGGTCAGGCTGGGGTCTGCATCCACACGAGCTCGGCCTGCAGGAGCTGCACGAGGAGAACGTGATCGGCAGCCTTTTGGCCCCGTGTCCCCTCCCCGCTGCACGGGGCCACGGCCAGAGCTCGGGGGACACGGCTCTGTTGGCCCAGCCAGCAGCTGGGCCCATGAAACAGCTATTTCAGCGCTGCGTCTGAATGGCAGTTCTGTGGCCTCCTCGGAGGAACACAGGCGCCTTTGCTGTGGCACCCGTCCACTCATTAGCAGGGCCACAGAAATGGGCCACAGGTAAGTTTTCAGGGGCAGAGCTAGGTTCCCCCCAGAAGGGTCAGCTTTCACATTCCACGGTGGGAGCAAGGGCTTAGGGGGAGGAAGTTCAGCCCATACATTGAGGAAAGAAAATAAATATTTGTGTTTTCAAAACGTGAAGCCTTTTTCCCCTGAGGAATGAAAATCGGGAACAGTGTGTCCGGTATGAACCAGAGGGAAAAAAAAAAAATGCTCCCAAGTCAGACGGGCAGCCCCGTGAAGGGCTCCCGCTGTTCCCTCTCCTTGTTTGCACACACCTCAGGTTTCCAGAAACTTAAAGCTTTCAGTGTTTTATCAGAGAGAGCCTTGGCGCTCAAGCGAGGGGCCCCGGGCGGGCACGGTTCCGTGGCAAGGGCGCAGGCCTCCCCTCCCGGGCCCCAGGACTCCGCTCTTTTCCTGAAGAGCAAACCTGGTTATCTCGCGCTCCTCCTCCCTCCTTCACCCACCAACCTCGCCGTTGGCTGGATCCACACATACCTTTACTCTTATTTATTTACCCTGCCTCTTTAATTAACTCTAAACCAACCAACTCACTTGGTGAAAAACTTTCTCCTCCCCCCTCCTAAAAATAACAGCCGTGAAATCTCGGGGTTGCTGTACAATGTATGAAGGTTCTCCAGTAGGCTTTCAAATAAATTCGAAACTAATTAAATTTTACTTCTGCCTCCGCACATCGCCCAAAATTCCAAGCAGGTCTCCTGTGTACCAAGTGCGTTCTGCCAGGGGCATGGATGCTGGACTTTGAGGAATCCCGTGAAGGGCAAAGCATCGGCCGCGGGCTCAGCGGGTGTGAGTCCCTGTTCCTTCACCCGCCCCCTGTGCCGACTTCCGCTGAATCCCTTCACCATTCTGCTCTTCTGCTTCGTGTCTGTAAAGTTGGGACCTCAGCGCCCATGCCACAGGATGGTTGAGAATGACACGGGTGAACGCCACGTCCAAGTTTCTTGTTTCCGTCCTCCCTCTTTGTATCGGTTAGAACAGAACAGGCGAAGCTGCGGTAAGAAATAGGCCCTCAGGGGGCAGTGGCTTTAGCACAAGGGTGTGTTTCTCTCTCATGACACAGGCCAGTGCTAGACACGTGCCCCCCCCCCCCCCCCCCCCCCCCCGCCGCACAGGCTCTTCCCAAAGCCTCCTCCATCTGACTATGCCAGCATTTCCAAGTCCTCTGTGTCCGGCCACATGAACGAGATGAGGACAGCAAGCATCTCTCTTCACGCCCTCTGATAAGGAACACACCTCGCCGGCCTCTGCCTAGAAGCCCAGGAGCAGGACATGGGTATTTAGTGTCACCTTTCCCAAGTGGGGAAAGAAAAAAAAAAAAAAACTTTTGTTGGCCCAATGTCACTTCTAGATGAAAATTCACATTCAACGGGGCATTCGAGCCTTTTCTCCATCTGTTTCTTGCCACCTCTTCCAGGCCATTCCAGTCTCCCTCCCATCCCCTCTCCCCCTCCCCGGCTCTGTCCCCGCTCTTCTCTGGCACTGAGCAAAGCCTATTTTTTCCTTCACTGCAGCAAGACTCCGCTTCGTTTTACTGACTGGTGTTAGCGGCTCCTGCCCCATGGGCCCGTGGGGGCCTCCAAGGTAGAGCCTCAGTCCTTTGCACCCAGCGCATTATCCCAGTCCCTGCTCAATAAAGGGCGACTCGTTTCGCTGTGGGGGAAACATAAAACCTTGACCTCAGGCTCTGAAGGAAACTCAGAGGTCATCTAGAGTAGTAGATCCAGCCTGGCCGCCATCAGACTCACCTGGAGACACCTGTCAGAAATAGGTGCGCCCGTGTTGGGGGCCTTCTCGGAGCCAGAGGGTCCGCCCATCCCCCCAGGGGCAGCTGTGGAGCTTTCCGCGGGGGATGGCTCCCGCTGTCAAGCACGCTGGCAGAAGGAATGAGCGTTTGGAGGGGAGGCTTGGGTTTGGCGCTGGGGACCATGATAGAGACAGTTGGTGCCCATCCCACGGCCCTTCAGCCTGCCTGCGTGTGCAGGTCCGGCTGCAGCGGGCCGTTCCCATGCACACCGACGGTGGCGGGCAGCCTGGGGGGTGCATGTCCCCAGGGCACGTCCTCAGCCAGCGAGCGAGAGGAGCTGGGACACAGAGCTTCCCCACTCCCCGCTGGACAATTCTGGAGTGGAGCTGCTTTGGCAAGAACTTTAAACGAAGCTGGGGCAAAGCTTTCCCAGGTGTGGGAGACCAAGACGAGGACGTGTTTGGGGCCCTCCTGGGGGTGCGGGAGAACAGGCCTCTGACAGGTGGGGCAGGGGAGGGGAGGGAAGAAAGATGCCTGTTCGGACCTTGAGGCCAGCCGGGATTTGCAGGCTCTGAGCAGAATCCTCACCTATCTGCATTTATGGGTTTTTCTCTGTTTTAACTTCCTTTAGTTACCCGCAAACTATCAGTAGAGATTGGTTAAGATTTTTCAAAAGAAAAATAGATGCCCAGGGTCTATCCCAGGCCCAGCGAATCTGCATTTCTGAGCTCCTCAGGTGGTCCTGGTGTAACTAAACCACAATCTCATAACATGAACATAAACTCTCTGTCTCGGAAAGCTGCTGTCCAGCCTCTGGAAGGACACCTGTTGGACGGGAGCTTGCTATCCCCCAGTGCATCCCATCCAGCTCGGAGAGCAAGCAGGTCTCCTGTGTACCAAGTTCGGTGACCTGAAGGATCATGGTCGGGGCCCCACTGAGTTGATTCTTCCCCGATGGAAAAATCATTTCCTACCACCACTTTCGCAGCACATGGATTTTGGTTCCTTACCCGCCTGCTGCCAGCCCCCAAGGCATTTCAGTTCGTCTGTCTCCCTCCTAAAGGTTGGAGCTCTGAATTTAATATACTCCTCCAGCTCACAGAACAGAATCTATTTTCCCCTCCATTTCCCAGAGCACCTCACCTCTATTCATGCTGCCCGGAGTCCCTGCTGTTTTCCCCTCTACTTCGAAATGAAGCCACTGGAGACCAAAGATGTGTGATCAGGGGTCAACTCACCTGTTTCATCCTTCAGCGTCAAAACTCTGGCTCTACGCAGACCATGACCTCAGACCTTCAAGACCGTTGGCTCTGTGGCCACTTAGCAGTTTAAGGAAGGAAAAATCAATTTCCTCCAAGTTGGACAAGAGTGGTACCTTCATTTTTCTATCACTCTGTAATGAGTTACCACAAATGTAACAAACAACACCAATGGATGACCTCATAGTTCCTGTAGGTCAGAAGTCTGGACACCCCTAACGTGGGTTATCCGCTTGGTGCCTCGCACAGCTGAAGTCAAGATGTTGGCGGGGCCTCATTCGTCGGGAGCTCAGGATCCTCTTTCCAGCTCACACAGCGGTTGGCAGATATCAGTTCCTTGCCGTGGTCCAACTGGACCACCTCCTCGACCCCCATCCTCTGCTGGCTGTTCACCAGGGGCCACGCTAAGCCACTTGCCCTGTGGTCTCCTTCCAGGTCCACTCAGGCTTCAAATCTCCCCCATGCCAAGTCCCGGTCTTCAGGAGGGTTCCAGTCACCTTTAGGGATCACCTGATTAGGTCAGCCTCACCCAGGGTAATCTCCCTTTCTTAAAGTCTACTCTGCCATGAAACATAATCTAATCACAGGAGTGACTATCCCATCAGTTTCACGGGCTCCACCCACCCACACTCAAGGAGAGAGAGCGACTCAATGTCATTGGAGGCCATCCTAGAATTCTGCCTAGTTCAGGTAATCTAGACAGGTGTAGAATGAGGCAGGGCGGGAAGGAAGGAGGAGGGCAGGAGATTGACAAGGAAATACAGCATTCTTCAGTTTGGGGAAAGTTGCTTCGGGGTCAGTATGGGAAGGACTAGGTCGTAATTAACATACCAAAATGACAGCTCAGTGGTTAGTCTCTTATTTCAGTCTCCAGGCCCTTCCCTCCGTGGTGCCTTCAGTGATGAAGGAGGGTGGGGAAAGTGCCCCATGGCATTTGATGACCGGGGAGCAAGGTTTGCCCCTGTTCTTGCTCATGCAGTGACTACAGGCCCCAAGGAGTACTTTAGTGTCAAAACTGTTCTCCCTACAGCCTTCCTAAGGACGTCCAATGCCAGAGACATTTAAACCTTTCCTTCCCCCCCCCCGCGCCCCCCCCGAGATACCCAACGTCACCTCCCCAGGAAGAGGGGCCGGGAAGGTGAGAAGTAAGATTCCTGTCATATTCTTTTTTCTTCCAATGTCCCACCCAAAGTGCTTGAGAATACCTTGGCTTTTCCCAAAGCCCTCTGTTAGGAATTCAGCTCCACCGACTATAAAATTTCAGCAACTTGGTCAAGGTCAAGGCTGACGGTATTCGTGGTGTTGTAAGCTCAGAATGGTCATTGCAGGTGAGACTCCCGGGCTGGAGTCACCCACTGACATGCAGTCCCATCTCCAGGTCTTCACCCAGGCTGTCTCTCTGCCTGGGTTGTCCCCCCAGCACGTGGAACAGAGGAAGCTGCAAGGCCAGCATCCTGCCAGCTGGGCCATGAGGTTGACCAGATGGACTCTGTTTATTTAGGGCCGAGGCTCCTTTGTGCTGGCCGCTGTCTGCCAAGGTCACCGTCTATCAGAAGGCTCTTGGTGGCTAATTAAGCAGGCTTCCTCCTGGAGCGCCAGGAAGCTGGAATGTAAGTGCGGGCTCCCAGAGAGCCCATCCAGGCAGGTAGTGGACACAGACCCACCACAGCCGCTGCTTATACCCACAGCAGAGGCTCCAGCAACACCCAGAAAAACCCAAGGGGGACCCAAGGATGGGTGATCCCCTTCCTTTAACCTGGGAACTGTTTTTCTCAAGACTTTTCATTGCAAACCAGGGACATTCTTGGGGTACCTAAGTGAACATGAATCTGGTATCCCCAAAGTCTGAAGGGACCCCACCAAGTGGAGAGCTTGCCTGTTAGCACAAGGCAAGGGTTCTTCATCTGCAAAGTGGGGCTACTCATCCCCACGCCCCTGGGTGCTAAGGTGTAGCTGAGTGCCATCCTGTCCATGGCCCTTCAGGACACACCGCTGCCTCAAAGGCCCCTCATGCTGCCTTGGTCACAGGCCCTACAAGCAGTCAGACCAGGTGGGAAGCCTGAGACCGGACGGGACAAGGAGGCTTTCATCTAAGGGCGCATCTAGGGTGGCCACAGGTCAGCATTATGTCCCACGGTGGGTTAATACCTCCAGGAACCTTGGGGACATCCCCCCACATGACATCCCCCCCAACACATCCACAGATGACACTCACATCCTAACCTCCCTCCCTCCTTGCTCTCCTGACCTCCAGACCTAGAGACAGAGATGCTCCCTGAGCTCCAGCCTCATGTGTCCCCCAAGATAGCACAAATGCAAACAAAACTCAACGCATCCTCTTTTGCTCCCTGTCCTGTGTCCTCAGCTCAAAGCTGGGCACCACCTTCTCAAATGCTCTCCACCCGGGCACCAGCCTTGACCTTCCCTCTTCCTCACTTCTACTTCCAGGCCCTTTGGGTCCTGCTTCCCAAATGCCTCTTGAATCTACCCAGCCCCATGGCCACTGCTGGAGTTCATGCCCCCTCCTCCCTCCCCTGGACCACGCCCCCCACCCGCCTTCTGTCTGGGCCTTGCACGCATGTGGACCCCTGTCCTTCACGGCAAGCAGCACCGGGCTCTTGAGCCAGACCCGTCCTCAGCGTCAAGTGCACGACGGTGGTTCTACCTCAGTCCCTATCTTCAAGGGGCTTTCCAAGCTTCTAGAATCGTGCCCTCCTCAGGGGGATGCGGTAGGCTGGAAAGGACCAGGGGGACAAGCTCAGACTCCGGTCAGGCCTGTTGGAGTCAAACCCCAGTTTTGCTCTCCAACTGATCATGACTCTGGGCAAGTGACTTGCCTTTCCCGAGCCTCAGGACTAATCATCACACGGCACCTGCCGCGTGGGGTCCGGGGAGAGAGCCACAGAGATGACGCTGCAGTCTACCAGTAATCAAGGAACGTTCCCGCTACCATCACAGTCCTGAGAAACCGACGCTCCTGCTCAGGGACCGGATAATCAGGGAGCGTTCCCGCTACCACCACAGTCCTGAGAAACCGACGCTCCTGCTCGGGGACTGGATAATCAGGGAGCGTTCCCGCTACCACCACAGTCCTGAGAAACCGACGCTCCTGCTCGGGGACCGGGTTTGATTTTGCTGACTTTCCTGCCCCGCCAGAGCCATCCATGCACGGGCGGCCCTCACCTGCCCAGCCTGCGCGCAGCCCGCTCCTTCCTGGGGCTGGCTCCTTTCCGGGCCTCCAGCTCAAACAGGCCCTCTCAGTGGGTCCCAACTCAGCCCTGTCAAAGGACCCCTGTGTGAGCCTCAAACGGGGCATTGATAGGGCCCTAGTGAGGGCTGCCCAGCCGATGGCGGGCTGGCTTGGCTTGGCCAGGCCACGCAACTTCCCCAAACCCAGCTATTTCCTGTTTCTCGGGCCAGCCCCCTCCGGGCCGCCTGGCCACAGGGCACAATCCCGCTATACAGCTCTGCCTGTGCCGTGGCTTCCAGCCAGGAGGGATGGGGTGGGGGGAGGGTGTCACTTCATCTGGTCCTCAGGACACACAGCCAATGCCCCCTGGCGTCCTCTCGATGAGGATGCAAGTTTGGAGACAAGATCAATCCTCCCTTCCCCTCACCTCTGTCCCCACTGCCCATTTGATGGGAGCTTCTGGGGAGCTTCCTTGCATGGCTCACCCCAAGAAGCAAGGGCTCACACAGGCTGGGGCCTCAGACCTTCTTAGCAGACACCGCTGGAATAGAAAAAAAGGCACTCGGCCTAATTTCTGAATGCTTTGTGGCCTCGGGAAAGTCACTTGACATCTCTGGGCCTCAATTCCCTCATGTGTGAATGGGAGCTTGTTGCCCGTCTCTGTTAGAGCTTCACTGTATCAGCTGCTTGGGGATCTGACAAAGCGCAATAAAAGCCATAAAGAAATCTGCTCTCCCGAGAAAAGCTGACAACCCCAGAAGGTTGGTAACTCCTTCCTCAGCCCTCTTGTGGCTTCCTGCATCTGCTCTCATCCTTTCTAGAGCCTGACCCTGTACTCCCCTGCCCAAACCCTTCAGGCTCCCCCATCCCAGGATAAGTCCCTGCTCCTGGGTGCAGCATTCAAGGCTCCATTAGTACCAGTGACCAAGCCCAACTCACGCTGCCTCGGGCTCTCTGCTGACTTCACTCAGGCAGGCCCTCAGCAGCTCAGCCTCGGAAGACGAAGGCCAGAGGTGGAGAGAGAGAGAAAGAGATTATCGAAGAATTTGATTCCGAGGTCCAAGCATGCCCAAAGCCAGAAATCTCTGGACTTTTCATTTATGTGAGCCAAGAAATATCACAACCACCTTTTTTTTTTTTAAATTAAGTTGGCTCACTAAGGTTTCTGTGACTTGCAACCATCTCCTTCCTGCAAATGCCCTTCTTGGCTGAAGTGAGCCAGGTGGGCTTACAGCCAAAGGACCGTCATGAATGCAAAGGCTCTGCACGACCCAGGCCCGAGACCTCGCCAGGCTCCCCATCCCCACGTGCCACCACACCGACCTACATAGGTCCTCTCCGCAGCTCCGCAGGGGCCCTCCACATCCTTCCCCCCTTGCTTACTGCTGCCCGCTCATTCTTTCAGCTCTGCTTGGTGAAAGGTCCTCCAAAAAGCCTTCGCTGACTGTAGGGGTCTCTGGGACTTTGCTTATCGTGGTGTTGGCCATGGGCTATCATTGTCCTTTACAGGTCTGTCTTCCCCCACCCTAGACTGTGGGTAAGTGGAGGCAAGTCTGACCCATCACGGTCCCCCCCCCAGCACCCAGCACAGGACCCAGCTCCAGGTGAGCGGGCTTCACACCATCTCTGGGGAGACATCAGGGTACTTACGTGGTCCGTGACCGGTGATCAGAAACAGTGCTGGGTCATGATACTGTAGCTGGACGTGGCCCCTGTGAGTTTCTGGAATGAATGAATGCTGCACGCGTGCGTGCATGCGTGTGTGTCTGTGTGCATGCTTGCATTTTGCGGGAAACGGAGGCAAGCCCCCAGCCCTGCCTACACCACATTTTAAGAACCACATCAGCCAAAGTGAAGCGTGGTGCTGCTTTATTGAAACTTCTTCCCCGTCCCACACAAAGCAATTAAACAAGGGGGTGCCGGTGGGGAGCCTCTTCCACGGCCCTCTCCCTCTGAACCCCCCTCTCAGGCCCCAGAGAACCTGTCTCCATAGCCGTCTCATCTCCGCCTTGAGATCAGCTCCCTCAGCAAGCCCAGCCCACAGGGAAACAGGCGAAAGAGGGGGTGTGGGGACCCAAACCTTCCCTTCGGCCACCACCGCCACACGCGCCCACATAGAGTCGGCATGCTTTGACCGAACACACACGTAAATTTGGTCCACAGACCACAGCCCACGGACCCGCCTGATGCCGGGGCTCAGTCACTGCTTAAGCACGAGCATTTGGCGGAACGGAGGCACCGCTGCCCAAGTTGGTGACAAATGGGCCACCGCTGTAGGATGGCGGCAGCTCGCTGCTGGAGACGACCGCGCCTGAGGCCGCCCTCGTCGCGGACCCCACATTGTGCAACGACACTGACCGTGTGTGGCTGACAGCTGCTGACGATCATCTGTCTTCAGCAAAACAATTGTGTGTTTGTCGGGACCGTTCGGTGATGGGAACACCTGTTATTTCCTGGAAGTAGCTGCCGGATGATGTTGGGCAACTGCTCCATTTTCATTTGCACTTGAAATTACTCAGCCTCTCGGAAGTACCAAATTGACCAGAGGGGGCAGCCAGTTATTGGATTCGCTTGAAGGGAATGGTTTGGGGCTAATTTGATTTTTATTGTTCTTATTGAATTTTATCCCTGGTTTGAATCGACTGGTGGTTGGCTGTCCATAATTGTTGAAACCAGCAATGTGCAGGAATCGGACGGATGTGTTTGGCAGGGAGGACCCAGGGATGGTGATTTGGCCGCATTGCCCCGTGAGCGGACAGCTGTCCAAAACCAGGGCAAGTGACAGTGGCGGTCTGACCGAACCAGTTCCCTGCACCGAGGAGCGTGCTTTTCATTTGTCAGCCACGTGGTTACACGGGTCAAGTGGCAAGTTGTTTAACCAAACCCACTGAATTGGGAATGACGGATGGTTTAAACAAATGTTGGGGCCGATCCCAATAAGCCGAGAGTTGTTAGACCGATTTCCGAGAGCCTCAGGGAGTCTTTCAGCCTGAAGTGGACCCAGTTGTGAGCATCTCCCAGGCCCCAAGGGAAAAGCAGGCCAGCGAGGGGGACACAAGCGGGTTGTCCTGAAGTCAGCCGGGTGGTTCACCCGGGGCCGCAAGGGCCACCAAAGCGGAGAAGCGGATTGCGAGACAGCTCCGCCCCTCCCAGCACTGGGGCTGGGGCCTGGCGGGCGTCACACCTCTGAGTAGGGGGGTGGTGCTGGGTCCCCCTCCGGAGTCTTGTACGGCAGAGACAGGGCTTCCTCGTAGGACGGCAGGACCACCTGGGAGTAACAGAGAGATGGGGGCTGAGGACCGGCCAGAAGGAACCAGGATTCCAACCTGGAGTCAACGGGCTCCAACCCCCAGCTCTGGCAAAATGGATAATGGTGATGACCAGCACACCTTGGGGACTTCCTCCGCTAGACACTGCATGGCCGAGACATGTGCAGTGTCTATTCCTACAGGGGACAGAATTGCCTCTGCCTGTCCAGTTTCAAGCCCCCTTGTGGTGTAAATGATGCACCATTTTCCCTGGGAAAAACTTCTCTGTCCACATGCTTTCAGAAGAATTGTTCCCACCCCTCAGATCCGGGGTAGGACATGAGACCTGAGTGTGGCCACTCAAGTAGAACTTCACCCTCCCTGGCTAACATCATTGGTCTGGGGATAGACTTGTAACCCAAGCTGGTCGCTCAGACATGCTCCTGGGCCTTTCTGCTGGGGTTGCTGAGAGGGTGGGATGTCAACCTAGGGGTTTTGGCAGCCACTTTGCCACCACGAGGAAATGGCTGCCTGAAAATGGAGCCCACACTGAGGAAAACAGAGTCAAGCGAAGGAGAGGATGAGATCACATCCAGGTGTTACAACTCAGCCAGCCTCCATGAGCCAGACCTACATTGGACCTTCAAGTTTTGGGAGCTAATAAACCCTTTTTTCACGTAAGTCAGATTGAGTTGGGTTTCTGCCACTTGCAACCTAAAGAGTCTTGGCTAGTACAATCCCCATTATACAGATGAGGAAAGTGACGCCAGAAATTTAAACCAGCTGCACTTTTCCCACCATGTGTCCAACGAGCTGCTTCTAAGTCCACCTCATCCCTCTGCCTAGGAGGCCCTTCCCCTTTCCCAGCTAACTCGTGTCAGCTGAAAGTCTAAGACTTGGTCAGGTGCCACCCGTTCCAGGAAGCCTTCCCTGATACCCCAGATGAGGCCAGGTACCTCCTCAATGCTCCCACTTCCCCCTTGCTGCACACTGCATTGCAATCAGATCTCTGTGTTTGGACTCAAAGTGGGCTCTACACTCCCCTAGGACGGGGTGGCATCTCCGTTTTCTTTGTACCCCCAGGGTTGGATACAATGCCAACAAAGAGTAAGAGGCAGAAGATGGTGAATGCATGAATGAGGGAATAGAATCCTAGACTATCCGAGTCGAAAGAGATCTTCACATTTCTTCTGCTCCCATCATCTCACAAGGGGAGAAACTGCAACCCAGGGAGGGAGAGAGACATGCCCCCGATGACACAGGGAGTGGCAGGGCTGGGACTGGACCCCCCCCCCCCCCCGGCTCACCTTCTGCGGCATCTGGGAGCTGTTCCTCTCCTCGGCTGAGTTCATGTACTTCATGAATTTGTAGCATCTCCACACGCACTTGAACATGTAGACCTGGAGGAAGAGCCGGGGCAGACTGTGCTTTGCAGACCGGTCCCCTGCCCCAGCAGGCCTGGGACAGATGCTGGGCACTTCCTGGGCAGCCCTGCTCAGCCCGGAAGGCAGCGCCCGGCTGCTGCTGCTCAGCCCCCTGTCCTGGGGGAGGGGCGCCTCACCTGCCGGTCCCAGGTGTTCCAAGTAGTGCTCTTTCCACCGCCCCCCAGACCCTGCACAGAAGGGGGCTTTGGGGGCTGTCTGGCCCCCCTCCAGCCTCCCTGGCAATGGTCCTGCCAATCGTTCTTCTCCACCCCTGGGTCTGGAAGCTCACTGCCTCCTGAGACGGCAAGTGATGTAAGCAACTGCTTTCTCTTAGCACCGGATGCAAGCACTGGGGGGATTACCAGGGTGGGCAGTGAAGCCCCCAGGGGCCTGTTCAAGGAGCAATAGCCAACAGGTCTCTCTCTGCCCTCAAACTGCCCCCTAAGGAGGGAGGGTGGGTCCTGTCTTCTGGAAGTTCTCTTGTTTTATGGAACCCCATGATGGGGACTCAGAGGTGGCAGGAATAAATAAAATGAATTATAGAAGAGTGAAGTAGGAGGCAGGTGGAGGAGGATGGCCAGTGAGGCAGAGTGAGGAACAGAGAGAGAACTCCCCCCCCTCCGCCAGGGGGATAAAGAACGGGAGGGACAGGGGAGACAGAGCTGTGCTGTGGGCCAAGGGGAGTCGCTCTCCAGGAGAGTGTATGACGTCAAACGGCGCCCCCCCTGCCCCATGCTGGCTCCCCCAAGCCTTTAGGAAAGTTCTCGCTGCCCTTCACTAAAGCCCTTGCACTAAGCGCGTCCTTTGAGGGAAGGCTCAGAGGAGGGAAGTTCCGTTTCCAGGCTGGCATTGGGTGACGGCAGAGGCTGCTCGGGCCACAGTAAAAGGAGGCAGTGATGTCCGGTTACACCCCCACACACAGAAAGACTGAGAGGAAAATGCGCCCAAGGATCCGGGGTGCTGCTCTCTGAGTGGTGGTGGGTGGTGAGCTGACTGCCTTCTTTCTGCTCATCTGTAGTTTCCAAATTTCTACAGTGATCCTACGTTACTTTCACAATTAGACTAGAACACTCTTGAAAGCCCTTCCTTCTGATGCCCATCCACCCTGATGTTAAGTCGACATCAGCATCCCTGGGGCTTTGGGACACAGGCCCCAGTGTTGGCCTCTACACCCCCATGAGGGTCCTTTGGGTATTTGGAGACTCCTTGAGTCACCTCTTTCCAAGCTGAATTGCCCTGGTTTCCTTGACTCGTTCAGGTGGCAGAGTGTTCTTACTCTCCACCCCCCTGGTTGTGCCTCTATTGACACTCTGCAGTCTGTCATATCTCTCTAAGAATGGGGACCTGACATGGGACTCTATCTTCTGGGCCCGAGCACCTCAGAGAAGAATAAAACTATTCCCCTCCCTCCTTCACACCACCAAACCTCTAGTCATATAACCTCAGGACTCTTCTACGCTTTGGTGCCTGACTCACATAAAACTGTGACAGGGGCAAAACAATATTAATTCTGTCCCCTTCACAGATGAGACCCAAGGCCCAGAGAGAAGTGACTCGAAAGGCAACCACACAGCTAGCAAGGGGAGAGCTGGGACTCATATCCAAGATTTTCTGGATCTCATTTCAGACAGAGCCGCTCCTCCTTCCCTGGATCAGGGTCTCCCTGAGTTACACATCAAGTCCCTGACACCTGAACGCAGGCGGTCTTCACAGATCCCCTCCCTCTCAATGGGGTGTCCCCAAGAATCCAAAGTGGGGTCCAAGGAGCTGGTGTGGGAGGGCTGGAGGAAGGAGCCAAGAGCAGGGAGGGCAGCAGCAGAAGACAGTGGAAGACTTCCCTGCCTCCTAAGGGTCTGGCTGGGAGGGCCTGGGCAGCGCGGGCTCCCCCCCTTCCCAGAGCCGCATGGGGAGCCCCTCACCTTCAGGATGAGGACAGTGATGAAGGCGATGGAGAAGATGACCATCATCTTGATGAACTGGCTGTGAGCCACGCCCTCCTGGCTGGGGAGGTAATTCTGCAACAGATTGAGGGCCCCATCAGCGCCTCTGCCCGCAAGGAAGTCTTCCAGTGCCCACACGTGGAGGAATGACACGGCGTGGCACAGACACGGTCCTGGCTGACCGCTGCCAGGGCCCTAGGTGGCAGGCGCTACCTACCATCAGCCCCCTGTGACAGGCGAGCAAACCAAGGCAAGCAGGTGCAGCGGATGTCCGCCCCGCTGGCTCTTACCTGGCCGGAGCCCCTGGCCCCCAGCTGCCTGGGCCCTTCTCGAGAGGCTGGGCTCACTGACAGACCCGCCCGGTCCTGACGTACATGGGAGGCACGCCCCAGCCGAGCCAGCAAGCCATCTTGGGAGGGGGCCCTCCTGATCTAGTCAAGCCCTTGGCATCCACAGCCCCATCCCCATCTCTGGGGAGACCTCACGAGAGACGCTGAGTGTGAATGGCCAAGCTGAGCCACTCCCAAATTGCCGGTCCTCGGAAACCGTAAGATAGCAACTGTGCATTGTTTCAAGTTCACGACGTTTGGGGAGAATTTGTTAGACCGCTCTCAAAAACGAGCACTATTTCTTTTTTTTTTTTTTCTTTAGAGAAAGTTTTTATTTCTGCTTCTCTCAGTGTGTGTGTTTTTATGATGGACGTCCTCGCTTTCTTCAACTTTGATATTTCATTGATTCAAGAGTCTCATCACGCCTTCAGAGTATATATAGAATTGAAACATGAACTTCACAAAATCATTTACTGATTGCCCCAATAATTTCTAATGTTGGCAATGAGACTGTGGGCTGTGTTTAGTTTCTGTTACGCTTATAGACTCTTCAGAGCGAAATACTAAATCCAACATTAAACCCAAAGCACGCGATTATATCAAAGACGATGCCAAAGGCTCTATCCGAACAGTGACGTTATTTTTCAAGGTTGATGTGTGGGGAGAAGTCATGTAGGTAACAAGTGAGCCTGGAAATGACCCGTTTTTTTATGTATTGTACGTGTGTTGACTCATACAATGACACCACATTGCGGAAGGTAGGATAATTATACACTTCAGTGCTGTTCATTGGGAGATTTGCAAAAGTCTGAGGACGCCTCTTTATAAAGGCCAGGCTGGTTATCATGATCAAGGGGTGTAGACAGAGGACCTGGAGAAGTCATCTAATTCTCTTTAGTTACATGGGGTAGTGCCTGAAAATTGTGCAGAGAAGCCTCGGGGCCATACCGAGAAGTGCTGAGCGCCCCTTTCTCCATGCATGAAAAATGCGTATTTCAGCAATGCAATTCACACACCAGGGCTCCCTCTGGGATCGGGCAAGGCCACCCTAAAATCACACGTCTGCCGGGCTTCTTCCCTTTGTCTCACATCCTGAGCTCCCCCTCTAGGGAACGCAGCCTAGGCACGGAGGCTCAGAGAGGGGAAGCAGCTCGCTCAAGGCCACGCAGCCCATGATGGGGACGGGCCCCCGGCCCACACTCACCATGTGGTTCATGGCCTTGAAGTTGAGATAGGTAGGTACCTCCATGTAGGAGCTGCAGAGGGTCAGGACGCTCAAGCAGAAGTCCAGCAGCTGCAGGGTCATCAGCGGGACCTTGGAGGGACCCTCGGGAGGGCAAAGGCAGGAGGAAGGAGACACATCAGCCATGAAGCCCTAAGCCAGAGGTCCCCGTGCTGTGGGGCCTTTCCAGACCACGGGACCCAGAAAGAAATGGATGCCCGTTTTTCAGACATTCCCACCAAGGGCCGGCGGCAGGACCTGGCCTCCGACCAGGGTCTCCTGATGCCCAGCCCGGGGCCAGCAACTCAGTCTCCTCCAGGACAACAGTTAGGGAAAGTCCGAAAAGTAACTTTCGGGGAGCCGAGTCACGTATTGGCACCTCGGTCACGGGCATCCGCCCTGTGGACGCTCATTGTCGGCTTTAATCAACTTTATCTTCCTTCCTTCCACTTGGTTCCAGAGGGACAGAGCAGGGGCTGGGCACGGAAATGGGCACACGCCCTTCCCTGCAGTGTAAACTCATGCGTGGCTGATATGAGCCGAGTGCCCACAATGCGCTGACCACCCTGTGCACACCTTCCTCACGGAATGCCCCCAACACGCGGGGATGGCAAGCCCTCGCGGGCACATCTCACAGAGGAAGAAAGTTGGCGTGATTTGATGGGGCTCAGGCTCGTCAACAAGGGAGGGGCCCCAGGGGACAGAGCCCCTGCCACCTCCCCAGGCGGGCCAGCTAGGGGGCATGGGACAGGGCTGGGTACTTACAACCCGGCTGCTCCGGGACGCGAACTTGAGGTAGGCGGGCAGCTCGATGTAGGAGCCCAGCAGGGTGAGCAGACACAGCAGGAAGTCCATGATTTGTAGGGACAAGAAGGGAAGCACGTACTTCTCCCGGTTCTAGAAGAGAGGCCCAGCACCATCAGGGAGCCCCCCTCACCGGCAGCTCCCTCCCTCCCTGTGGAATATGGCCCTCTCCCGAATCATCCCCTCCCGGCTGGCCTGAGGTCGTTCTACGTGGACCCACATGCCTTCCTCTGAGGGAGGTTCTGGGATGGGGAGAAGGTAAGACCCAGGCCGCGAGTGCCAGGCGTCTTGGTGTCCCAGGAGACACGGGGAAGTGTCCCCATATATAGAGATAAATGCTCTCGGGCCTCCAGAAGCAGGGTTTCAAGAACCCAACTGGGAAGGGCTTTGTGTCCATTTTACAGATGGGAGGCATCAGAGAGGACTTCCTAGAGGTGGGGACACTGAGGCTAGATCTGGAAAGAACCATGAGGGACATGGGGAGGGTATTGGAGATAGAAGGGTCAACATAAGCAAAGGTCCGGTGCGGGGCAGGGAAAGCCCACACGGCTTCCACGGTGGGACCCTCCTTGGTGTGGACCACTCTTGGGGTGTTCGGTCAGGGTAGGAGGCCCTGGGAGGCCGAGGCTGAAGGTCCTCTCCTTCAACTTCAAGCGAGTAACTACTGTGACCAGTATGAGTGCACATGAACCCACCGTTGGGGACAAAATCACAGAAGGGGTGGTTTTGTGGTTTCTCACGTGGCTGTCTAAAATCACTCAGGAGGCCCCCGGAATAGCCAAGACTCAAACTCAGGGCCTTCTGGGACACCCTGGTCCACTTTTCTAGCTGGACCACGTGCCTCGCTGCACGAGGACCCGGGACCCACCCTGCACAAGGTACAATCACTCCCTGGGGCCCAGAGCTTCCGCAAGGGTGCTGTTCGCTGAGGGAGGGATGGGGGCAGTGCGGGCAAGGTGGACGCATTCCAAAGCAGCCCCCCATCCTTCCTTGCCCCACTCTGCCTGCGAGTGCCAGGGCACCGGCTCCCCGAGGACGATGCCCTTGCTGGGTCCTGCTCCGGTGGCTGTGCAGTGAGGCCCCGGCTTCCTGCCGCCTGGGGGCCAAGGGACGGACCGGTTCCTCTTCACAGCCGGCTGAGCCACAGCCTGTCTCTCTCTCACCAGCGCACTGGGTGGAACTGAGCCGGGTGCGTCTACGCTCCCCTAGCTCTGGTTCCTCTCCTTGTTTACGAAACCCGTTTTTCCCCCTCTCCCCACGCCTCGAAATGACCCTTCCTCTTTTCTCTATCCACATTCCCTGCTTGCATTTACAGCTTCCAAGCGTGTGGGTCACCAGCTACTACAACCAAAGTACGCGCGGGCACACCCGCACCCTGGAGGGTACATGTTAGCACGGAAGCAAGGCCTCCAGCCCGAGAAGTCTGGTATGGAAACGATGCTTTCCAAACTGTAAGCAAGCATGAAGAGCTCTAGGGTGCAACGAGGGGTCTCCCAAAATACCCACCTCCCGCCCTCTTGCCAGCCAGCGCTGCCCCCCCCCCGCAGTGGGTGTGAATAGAAGAGGGGGCAGGAGGGTAGCTGGGGTCGTGGCCAGCCCCCAGGTCCTGACACCCACTCGCCTGCCCCGACCGAGCCCTCACCTTGACCACTCCGATCAGCAGGCCCAAGCTGATGACAAAGAGCATGGCGATGAGCAGGAAGCTGGAGACCAGGTTGGCTGAAAGGCAAGGGAGAACGGTGAGGGGCCCAGGGGTGCCCCGGCACCCCCACGCAGGTTCCAAGGACCACAGTTTGGGAACCACTGGTGTGGGGGTTGTGACAGTGAGGCACAAGCCCAGGCCCCGCCCTCCTGCTGTCCTCAGTCTCGGGGGACTACAAAGAGAGCCCATAGAACATCTCGGGGAACACGGGGTGCAGGCTGGGAGGGCGGCCTGGGTCTGCTTTAGCCAGGGCAAGGCCAGGCAAGGCTTCTGAGGAGGTAACCTGTGAGCTGAGTGACCAGGAGTCCGGGCAGCTGAGACGGAACTGAGCTCCGTGTGGTGGGCCCGGCTGGAGCTGGGAGCGAGGGGCCAGAGCGAGGGGCCAGAGCCAGCGAGGGGCCAGAGCCAGCGAGGCCGGCAGGGGCGGGATCCCCCCGTGGGGAGTTTCTGTCTTACTCCAGGGTAGTGGGCACCCACTGACAGATGTAAGTAGGTCAGTCCTGCTGTCACCTTCCTAAGCCAGTTAGGTTTGCAAAGCACCTTCCTCTCTGCTCTCATACCTACAGGCTTGGGTGGGGCCAGGTCTCCATTTGCAGAGGAAAGACCTGTGGCTCAGAAGGGAAGAGGCAGGGCGTCAAACCCCAGCCAGTCTGCCCAGAGCCAGGGCCCCTCCCCGCACCTGCTCTCCCCATACCTGCCCCTCCCGCTCCCGAGTCCCCCAGACTTACCGAGCCTAAGGTAGCCCGTCTGCCACACCTTACAGGACCCCTTGCCATGGACCACCTCCACCGCGTGCTCGATGAACAGCAATACACTCATGATCTGGGGGCAGACGGAGCATCCGTCAGTCGGGCCCGCACAGTTCCTCCCCTGCCCCCTCCCACCCTGCTGACGGGCAGTCCGGGGGCGGGGGGTCCTGTGAGGTGGATCCTGGAGGAGACAGCCGGAAGGCTGGGTCCACGCAACATCCTGGATAAAGTGTGGCCTGTACAGATAGACAGCTCAAGCTCCTTCTTCCTTTTCCCAGCTGTGTGAGCTTGGGCAAGTTACTCAGCCTCTCTGTGCCTCAGTTTTCCCATCTGTAAAATGAGGAGAGTGTCTGTAGCTACCCAAGAGGGTTATTATGAGGAGTAAGTGAGGACGTCCCAGGAGAGCACTTGGAACCACACCGGTGCTCAGTAAAAGAATAACTGTGCCCACTGAAGGTCAAAGTTGGGGGGGCCGAGAGCTCCCACCGGTAACTGGGCCGCTCTTCTGCACCCCCTTTTACGACAACAGGCTTTGGACATTATAGGATCTTAGTCACAGCATCCGAGCATCCTAGAGCCTCAGGTTCTGGGAATTACCAACACAGGCCTGGCAGCACCTGCCTGATCCGTGACTCCCCGGGGAGCCCTGTCAAGCCCATCCCCCATGGCCCCTCAAATTCTCCATCTGCAAAATGCAGATAATAATACCTGCCTTCTCGGGTTGTAGTGGGGCCAGATAGATTAATTCACTTAAAAGACCTATGCTCACTATTATGATCGCTATTATCCCCACTGGACTGTAGGTTCCAGGCAGGGAAGGCTTACGTCTCTCTTGTTCACTACTCTAGCTACTGTATTGGATGGATGGGCGGACGGATGGGTGGATGGACAAACGAATATACCCCATCCAAATCCGATGCACCTGAGCGTTGTGGCCCTCGTGACATCGGGAGTCCAGCCACAAAACTGCAGTTTGAAAGGACCTCAGAGGTCACTACATCCATGCCCTCCGCCGTCCAACGCGGGACTCCTGCGCCATGCAGCTTCTATTTAAATACTTCCAGCCAGGGGAACTCACAGTCTTCTGTGTGTCCATGCCCTTCCCCACCACCTCACACAATTCTCCAGGCACCGTCTGCCTGCACTGAGAATCACAAGACTATCTCCTTCCTTGTAGTGCATGCCCTACCTCTTTTAATATGGCCGAAGTTCACATTGGCTTTCTGGGAGGCCCTGCACTAGTAATTCATGCTTAGCTGACAGGCAACCAAACACCCACCATCTGTTTTCCTCTTGCTGGCTGCGTGGGGTTTTTTTAGCTCAGACACAGGTCTCAATTTGTCTTCCTGCCATGTTACGTTCTGTTCAAGGGGCACAAAGGGATAGCACAGAAGAGTGATGAAGAGCTGAGCTCCAGAGTCACACAGAGATGGACCTGAATCCAGGTCAGTATGCGACCTTGGGCAAGTCATTTCACCTCTCTGAGTTTTCTCATCTGGAAACTGGCGATTGCTGGAGTTAGCAAGGATTAAATTGCACTGTATTTGCAGGGCGCTGAGCCCGGGGCCTGCAGTGGGTGCTCAGCAAACACAATCCGCTTTTGGCTGTTGTGAGCTTACAAGGGGTGGCAGAATGGTACCAGGAGCAGGGTGCCGGGGGGAGGGGGTAGAAAGCAAGCTCGCTCTAGCTGCCCCCTCTACCTGGTGCAGGGTGAACCAAAACAGGCTTTGTTTCATCAAAAAGCTTGAGAGCAGCTCCGAGCGGAAGGCAGATGCTGTGGGGGCTGTGGCTGACACCCACAGGAAACAGCCCCAAGAGAGAAAAGCTGCTTCCTCAGCCCCTGAAGCCTGGGGCTCCAGCCTTTCTCCTCCCCAATTTCACCTTTAATAAGGGAAAGAGGAAGGGAGGCAGATGGCACGTCCATCCCGGACAGGACAGGGCATCCTGCGAGGGGGGTGAGCTCCCCACCCCTGGGGGGATGCAAGCAGAGCACAGATAAGACGCAGCTGCACTTAGAAGGGCACATGAGTATCTACCAGGTGTGGCAAGAGAAGATTTTGGAAAGTCCCAAGAATCCAGAATTGTCTGAGATCTGGAACGAAGCTCAGAATCAGACAATCCCAAGCTCCAGTTGCTTGAAAGAGCCTCTGTCCACTTATTTTCTAAGCGCCCTCTGCTTGTTTGATAAGCTCAGAGAGGTTAGGTGGTTTGCCCAAGAACATACGGCAAGTTGGGGACAGAGTGGAGACTGGAGTCCAAGTCCCCCAGCGGTCTCCTGGAGCCTTCGCTCACACCCCACTCCCCAAAACACTTCAGAGCCCCCACTAGCCTGTACCCCAGACGGTGCGGATGTTTTGATCATACACCTTTGTCAGTGAAACCTTGTGAACACACTCCTCTACATTTCTTTCGAAATTATATGCACGTGCTACTGTTCTGGTTATTACGAACATCATAACACACACACACACACACACACACACACACACGCACGCACACACACACACACAAACAGATCCAGAAGTTAATAAAGAATAGAGTTGAAAAATTGGGGAATTCTAATACTGTCATCTCAGGCATCACCCCACTTCGGAGACCAGTGCCAACGCACAGCTGTCCCCAACCCCTCAATTCTGGCCCTAAACATCTCTCACAGCCCCACCACTGCGCCTGTGATCCTGCCATTAGCCTCCCAGTACCCGCCTCCTACCTCCCCGCCCCCATATCCTATGACCCGGAGAAGGGGAGAGAAGGGGAGAGAAGGGGAGGGACCTTTGTACACCCTGACTAAGGTGAGCTAGCCTCACCAACCCAATGATCCTCCCAAACCCAGCGAAGGGACTGTTCTGAACTCCCACCCCCACTGCACAGACGAGGGGAGCAAGGCTCAGAGAGGTCCATTAACTTGCCTGTGGCCTCCAGCTTGTAACGGGTAGGGCCGGGATTCAAGCCCAGGCCAGTGGGCCCTAGATTTGATGCCCCCACTGTCCTTCCAGCACCTCCCAAGCTTCTGCCTCTGCCTGAAGCCTGCCCCCCTTCCCGCTCCCATGCCAGCGCCCCGGCAGAGTCAGAGGGGCACCACCCCTTCTCTCCCCACAGCTTCTTCCCAGGGCACCAGGTGCCAGAAGTAGCCCTCTTCTTGTAAAAACCACCTGGGTTCACAACGAGGCTCAGCCTTTCCTGCATTTCTACCTTCTCAACAGTCCTGGAAGGGGAGGGAGAGAATTCTGTCCCCGTTTGCCAGATAAGAACACTGAGGCCCGTAGAAGGCAGGCACGAGCCCCGAGTCTCAGAGCCAGACAACCGCAGAATCAGCCTCAGACCCTCTGCTGGCCCCTAACCTTCGGCAGAAGACACCAGCCTCAATCTGGGAGAAAGGAGTCTCAGCTCCCTAGGAGATGGGATGGAGAGGAACTGACATTTATTGAGTACCTACTGTGCGCTCAGACCCGCACACACAGGCTTACATCACAGTCTCCCAAAACCGAGCAAGAGAAGCAACATTTCCCCACTTTACAGATGAGAAAACAGAGGCTCAGAGAGGAGAACTCACGTGGCCCAGCAGGGATCTGAACCCTGGTGCCTATGGCCCGAGGTTCCGTGGCTCCACCCAGGGCTGAATGCGCCTAGCCCCTGGTCTTGCCAATCACCTGCCCACCCTCCCCAGGCAGCTCTGGACACCTCGCCCCGCCCCCACTCAGGCACTGGCAGCTGGGGCACGAGGCCACCCCCCTGCCTCATGGCTGTGTAACCCTGGCCAGTTCCTGGCTCCGCCTTGCCCTCAGTTTACCTACTCTGGTCAATGAGGAGAGGCACCCCCATCTGCACCCAGGGCCACTGGGATGATTGAACTCTTGCAAACTATAGCATCTCACACCGAGGCCACCCAGGGTGGCCCACCCGGAGCTGCGCCCTGCCCATCAGGAGGCTCTCACTTCTCCACCCACGTCCCTAACCAAGAGCTTTTGTACTTCCAGGAAAGTACCTGGCTTACCTGCGGTGTATGCTGGGAGAGGCCCTGAGCCCCCCGGCGTCCAGATGTCCCAGGCCCCAGGACCTCACCTGCCCGTCACCCCCCCCCCCCCCAGTACCCACCAGGACAAACAGCTACATTTTCCAGTGACCCACGATCTCCCGGGACAGGCCAGGACTCCTCTCCTCCCACAAGCCCAGGCGACAGCAGCCACTCACCCCCCCCCCCAGTACAGTGTCGCTCGCTCACTGCCTTCCCTCTTCAGCAGCAAGGTCGTGCAGAGTAGAGCTGGGGTGTGTGGGTTGAGTGGTCCTGGGCCCAACCCAAGCTCTGTGTCCCTGAGCAAGCCACTAACCTCTCTGAGCCTGTCTCCTCATCTGGGAAATGGGCACAATAACCAGACCCGCCTCGCAGGATTGCTGTCAGTTCAAAAGACACGTTAGCATAGAGCCAGGCATACAGCAAGTGCTCCGTAAATGAACACTTTCGGGCAGCATTCATTGATCTGTGTAGGTATCCTTTCACTCCTTCTGTTCTTCATCCAGGAAATACTCCGGAGCACATGTGGGCTCCAGGCCCTGTCTAGAGAACTGACCCTGCTCTGGCCTGCAGGTGTCATGGTCCCCGGGGGAAACCACGGGTGACCAGTGTGTTCAGAGTCACAACAAGGGGCGTGCAGAAGGCTATGAGGCCCTGATGAGGGAGTGATTGCCCCCATCCGGAAAACTCAGGGAATGTTGCACAATAGGAAAAGTTTGAGCAGGGTTTTGAAGGATAAGTAGGAGTTACCAACAGAGATGAGAAAAGGCATTTCCGGGAGAAGGAACACCATATGCAGAGGCCCAGAGGCTGCCAGAGCAGATCCAGGGAAGTCCGTGGGCAGGAATGTACCTCCCCGAGAGAGTGGATGTTACCAGTGCGCAAGCGAGACCCAGGGCGACGCAGGGACCAGCTCAAGTTCATGTGGGAAGTTGGCTGCAGAGCAAGAATCGGCCTCGGTCCTGACGACAGTGGTCAGACAACAAGACCACATCGGTGCTGACCATGCTCTGCCCACCCCGCCGTCACCCCTACTCTCCATTCCCCTTTTGTACCTCTTCCCTCTGCTTCTTCCCGGTTTCAGTTCCCATTCCCATGCCCAGCCCGTCTCTTCTTTCTCAATAACGAACACAACCTCCCGCAGCCCCGCAGTGGGGGAAGTCGGGAGAATTTCTATATGTTTGTCTGGCGGTTCTGAGGGACAACCAACAGCTTGAGCCGAACTAGAGGCGGCCAAATCAGGGACGGTGGCAGGAATGGGGGCACTGCTGAACGTGGCCGGGCCATCATGCTGGCGATGCCCCGGCTGAATGTCGCGGACAAAATGCTGGCCGGGTGGGGCTGACGGGGGCGATGGTGCTGGGAGGTGGGGACTGGCTGCCATGTGGCTGGGTTTGGCATGGCGGTGACGGTGATGATGACACGGGCAGCGGGAATAGAGGTGACCAAGGCTGCGGCAGGGTGATCGATGGTAATAGACTGAACCCCGGCGGGCATGCTGGGAAGTGGTAATTGACTGCCGTGAGAATTGGGCCATGACATTGCTGCTGATGTTGACGACCGTGGTGACATCTTGATATGATGGCGGTGATGACAATCATGGTGGTGGTGACACGAAATCCCCGAATCTGGGGCTCAAACACCATTCTCTAGTCCAAGAAGGTGGGCCCGCCCTCTTGGACCTCCTGGGGCTCAGGACTCCCCCCTTCAAAGCAGGTGGACAGAGCCCCACCCTCTGAGATGCCAGGGGGCACCAATTACAGAGACCCAGCCCTCGGTGAGCACCTACTAGGTGCCTGCCGGTGGGGGGCCCTTTCCTAGCCTTCTACTTTATTTGCTCCTGGTGAATCTCTGAGGTCAGATCGTCCCCCCACTGACATCAGAGGAGAGCAGGGGCGTGGGTGTGACTTGACAGGGGTTGTGCAAGGAGCCAGGCCCGGGCATGTCCTCCACCCCTCCCCGACAGATAACGCAGTTTGCAAAATGGGAAGTGGGTCCCAAGTGCGCACCCCTTCCTGCCCCTCTCCCTTTTCAGGACCACTCCACCTGACCCTGTGTCCTCCGGCTCTAGTGGCCTTGCGACCCAAAGGCTGCTGCACACTTAAACCATTATCATCATCGTCGTCGTCCTCGTCTTCGTCATCATCATCACACCCTCCCTGAAGCTCACCCGCCCACTCCGCTTTCCCTAGGGGCCCCTGGCTTGTCTGGGTGGAGGATGGGAGAAGAGAACCAGAGGCGTCAACGTCAAGAGGAAGCTCTCCTCCACCACCCTCTCCTCTGCCACCCCATACTTCCTGTGGAGGCTTATCAAGGCAAGTGGGTGGGGGCCATTCCCCCACAGCATTCTCTCCCCAGCCACCTCGCAAGCCAACCCCAGATATCATCGGCCGGGCCCTCCCAGAGGAGCTCGGGCTCAGCTGAGGCCCCGGCCAAGCTCCCCCCACCAAGGCTGCTGCCCTGCTGTCCTCCCTCCCACCCCCGTTCCCCCCACTGTTTGGCTCCACCTGGCCACTTTACCTCTCTGTGCCTCAGTTCCCTCATCTGTAGAACAGAGAGAAGGATCCACCCCCTGGCGAGGCTGCCCGTTGAGGAGCCAATGAGGTGACATGTGTCTGCTACCGAAGACGGACCCACTCAGAAAGACCCGCTGACCAGGAGAAGTGCTTGTGTGTGGACCCCAAATCACACGCCCCCCACGGCCATGGCCACTCTAGTTGTAACAGCCCCAAACTAGAGGCAACCCTCCCACAGATAGGCAAATACACGGTAATATGTTTGTGCAATGAAATACCACGGTGGGCGGTGGGGGGGTGAGCTGGCCGCACACAGTGTTGAGAGAAGGAAACCAGACACAAAGGAGCCCCTGCTCTGTAATCTCACTCCTGCCTAGTTCTAGAACCTACGATGGAAGAGGCCAGTGGGGCAAGGGTGGTGATGCGGAGGGGGCACTAGGGACCTCTGGGTCTGGTCCTGTCCTATATCGCAGTCTGGATGGAGGTTACACGGGTGTGTTCACTTTGTAAAAAGTTCATCAAGATGTGTGCTTGTGGTATGTAAATGTCGCATCAAGAAAAAGTTTGCGAAAGTAAAATAAGAGAGATTAGCCAGCCCCTACTCCGTGTTGGGCCCTGGAGATCACAAAGATAAATCAGGTTTCCAGGCCTCCAGGCCAGAAGACATGGTCCATGGGGCCCCAGGAGCTGGGAGTGGGGAGCCGCCCTGGGATGGGGGTGAATATTGGGAGTTGGGGATCCAGGACTAGGGGCTCCAAGCAGTCAGTCTTGAAGTTTTCTCCCAAAGGGGCAGTGGGAAGGGTGTGTCAGGCAGAGGGAAGGGCAGGAGCAAAAGCAAAAGTGGGCAAGCCCCATTCAGGAAACTGCCAGAAGTTTCTCTTGGGGACTGCGACTTGGGGGTCGTCCACGTGCCAGGCACCCAGTTGACCCCCAGGAAATGTTAGCTGCCGTCTGGCTGGGCTGGTGGAGGGATACAGGAGACGTGGGGGAACTGGTGGTTTCACAGGGGCGGTGGCTTTGGGACCAGCAGAGCCAGGAGAAAGAGCACTCCAGGCAGAAAGGACAGCTTGTCCAAAGGCGGGGAGCTCCCAGAGAACACGATTCAGATGGCGTGTGCCTCGGTTTATTGCCTTGTAGCGTACGAAGTGCCATGACATAAATAAAATCTTTAAAAGGGGTGGGGGGGTGGCGCCTGGGTGATGCAGTCAGTTAAACATCTGCCTTCGGCTCAGGTCATGATCCGGAGTCCTGGGAGCCTGCTTCTCCCTCTCCTTCTGCCCCCCCTCTCCTTCTGCCCCCCCACCCCCGCTTGTGCACTCTCTTTCTCACTTTCTCATTCTCAAATAAATAAATAAAATTTTTTAAAAAGAAGAAGGAGAAGTGCCATGACAGGAGAACTGCTTGGGGAGTAGCTCGCTCTGGTCCGTAGACAGCTCTGGCTGTCTGGGCAGAGACCCCCGACCCCGCACATGTGACAGCCCAGCAAGGCCCGCCCTCTGCCCTCTGCCCTTCCAGACCGAGCCCCTCTGAAAGAAGATAGGATGGCAAGCGTTTCTGTGAAATTCCTGGCCCAGTGAATCCCAGGGGCCTCTGCCATTCAGTGATTGGTGGGGGGTCATCAAATCTCCCCTTATGGGGAGCCCCTCATGGGGGAGACTCAGAGTCATTCTCCAGACTTGGCCCAAACCCCCATCATCCTCCACTTCCTGAGTATCTGGGGAAACACCTTGCATCCAAACTATTCCCCAAAACCGTCAATTCCGTCTTCACCTTCGGAGCAAAGGCCCGCCATGATGGCTACTGCTATGACCACGGGGCACGCAGCAGAGGCCAGGGCCTCCTCAGACACCCGCAACTCTTCACCCTCACCTCAGCCTTGTGAGGCAAGTTCTGCTAGTCCCATTTTCTCCCCACTTTGCAGGTGAAGCTGAGACTGCGTCCCTACGTGAGGGCTCCATGTTTCTATGAGCCACGCCCCTGGATCTCACAGGTGACCCCGACCCCTGTCACTGCCAAGAAGTGTGCCCTCCCCACCACGGTCTGGTCGACGGGCCTCTCCAAACATCTTTTCTCCTCTGCCGAATGGGGGCTCCCGGGTTTGCTGCCATTTGTGGGGTGCTCATGGGGTGCTGGGTGTGAGCCTCGGAATGACCCTGCAATTCAGCGTCACTGGCCCCCGTGTGCCAGGGGAGGACGTTGAGGCTGGGGGTGGGGGAGGGAGGCCCTGGGCTCACAGCAGGGCTGTGGCTGGAAGGGCAGGGAGCCAGCACCCTCCCCGGCATAGCCTCATGCTCGGCTTCCTGCCTCGTTAGGGCTTCTGGCTTCTGCGGCCCCCTTCCCCATGAGAGACCAGCGCAGGCCTTGCAGTGCGCACAGAGTGAAGTCTGGGTTCCAGGCCCGCTGCCCTGGGCTCGAAAGAAAAGCCTCATTTCCTGGGGTGCTCGGGGTCAGGGGGGTGACCGAGAAGCGTCAGTGGCCCCCCAGACTCCACTCGCCAGTTGTGGGGGCCAGTCTGAATGGGAGGAATGGTGTCTCCCCTAGCTGTGGCCCTCTAACAGCAGTGGGTCCTTGCAACCCAGGTGATTCCTGAAGGCTGGGACCAGCACCCACGTCCCATTCCCAGAAGCCCCTTCCTTCCCTTCCCTCGGGCCTGAGAACCAGGAAGTGGGGAGAGGACGAGGCCCAGCCCGGGGTCTGGCCTAGCCTCACCCACCTCACAGGGCAAAGACATCCATCCCTCAGCCCTCCAGGCCCGGTGCCCCAGGAAATGTTTCCCTTTGCCCCCAGGGGACCTTGCGTGCAGGCCCCACTTGGTCCAGTGGGTCCAACGGTGTCCACACGTAGCTGTGTGGGTCTCCAGCAGTTTGTAAGTTAGAAGGTGGGGTGCACAACCCAGAGATGAGGAGCGTAACTCAGTTCCAACCAGGGCCCCCGGGCCGTGGCACTGGGGAGGGGCCCCCACTCCCGCCTACCCCCACCCCCGGCCTCTTCACACCTTCGAGAAGGGCACAGACTGAGGCCTTTCTGCCCTACATGGGGGCATCGGGCGTGAAGACAGAGGCTCTAACAGACTTTCATCTGGGACTTTCCCCACCTGGCAGTTGGGGCCTATTTTTAAGCCCTAAACAGATGAGCTTTCACAGGTGTGGTCTGCTCCCCCAGCCCACTCTGGGCCCTGGCCTGCAGCCCCTCACTCCGATGACGCCACGTCAGCTCAATACCTCAAAGCAGTCACCCTTGAGGCAGGGACTCCTGACCCCAGGTAGCAGATGAGGAAACTGAGGCCCAGACGGCATCACAAGTTAGCGATGGAGACGGTGCTCTGATTTCCAATCCCAAAATGGAGCAGAAAGAAGAACCCCTGGGAGTCTGGGAAGGACACATCAGGAGGGCTTCCTGGAGGAGGAAGCTTCCTGTGAGCTGGACCATAAAGAAGAAACAAAGACTGGCTGAGGGAAGGGCCTCCCAGACAGGCGGGCCACCCCAGCCCATGGGCCAGGTAAGGAATTCATTTGTTCGCTCACTGGCTCATTCCCCACACCTGTGTACTGGAAGCGGTGACCTAGGACAAGCCGCCGCCCCACCTCCCTGTGACCTGGACCAAGCCAGGAACCTTCTTGGGCCCCTGCTTTCTCATCTCTGAAAGGAGAGGATTGGACCAAGCAGACATCCATCCTTTGGGCTCCGAAGCCTGAAAGAAATGAGGAACTCGGTCCAGCCTCCCCCACCACATCTCACCGCCATCCTTCCCTAACCCCCAGCTCTACGAAACGAAGGTCTCAGTGTTCCAGACAGCACGGGGTCTTTCCCTTCCCCGAGGCTTTGCTCCAGCTGCTCCCTCCCCAGCAGCCCCAAGCACAGGCCCACTCATCCTCAGCACGCCCACACCGGCCTCCTCCAAGAAGCCGGTCCTGAATCCCCCGCCTCCACTCCGGGGCCTCCCCTCATCTGTGCGCCCGTGGGGTCCAGAGAAGCCACTCTCACGGCTCTCCTCAGGCCTGGAGCCCCTGGAGGCACAGGCCACGGAGGTGCCAGGCCCGGACCCGGGCCCAGGGCTCGGCCCAGAAAATGAAAGCGTGTTGCAGAATTTCTCTGCATTAAGGACAGACAGACTCCTTTACATAAGAGAGGTTGCTCTCCTTTTTTTGTTTTGCCAATTTAAAAAGTAGTCCTGGAGTAACCAAATAAATAAACATTGGATTATAACCCAAAGTATAAAGTAAATATCCATGAGTTTCTACTGATGTAAATAATACAACAAATAAGGAGAACAGGTCAACCTTCCATGAGAAATTCCAAATATCTCAAATATTACGCAGCTTGTCTGCCCTCAAGAAATAATTCTCCACTCCTTCAGTGACCTCTTCCAGAAAGGACAGTATGGAGGGTGGGGAGAGGGGCAGTGGGGAGGAACCTGACAAACACGACCTTCGCCAGGTGATCAAGGTCACCATCAACGGTGATAAGCCACGTCGGGAGTCCACGCTTTTGACAGGGTGTGCTGAGAACGGCCCTTCACCTCCGCCGTCTCCCTCCCGGTAACACTTCACCCAAGGCCAACCAAGAGAAGACCATCAGACGAGTCCCCTTTGATGAATGTTTGCGCAAATGTGCGACCAGTACTCCTCCAAACTGTCAAGGTCACCCAAAACAGGGAAAATCTGAGGAACTGTCCCAGCCAAGAGGAACCTGAGGAAGCATGAGGATTAAATGTGACATGGTATCCTCGATGGGATCCTGAGACGGAGAAAAGCTGTTAGGGAAAAGCTGCGAAAATCGGAGTAAAGCGTGGGCTTGAGTTAGGCTGTTGAGGGGGATTCCGATTGTGAGAAATGTGACCTAAGATGCTCGCCCCCAGGCAAACCAGGTGAGGAACGTGCAGGAACTCCGTACTGTGCTCGCAATAGTTCTGTAAACCCAAAACCTTTCTAAAATTAAGTTTACTTTAGTATACACTCAGGGCGCTAAGTGGTTGTCTGTTGAGTGTCCAGCTCTTGATTTCGGCTCAGGTCATGATCTCAGGGTCGTTGGTACCAAGCGCCACACTGGGCTCCCTGCTCAGTGCAGAGCCGGCTTAAGATTCTCTCTCCCTCTCCTTCTGCCCCTCCCCCCTGCTCATACTATAAATAAATACATACATACATAAATACATAAATAAAATCATCTTTTAAAAAAAGTAATACATGCTCATTATACCAAATACAGAGAATACAAGAGTATAGAAAAAATTAGAGCTTTCACGACCCTATAACCCAGAGACAGCCAGCATCAGCCTCCTTCCCTCCTTGGCAGGTGTAAGCTTTTCATCTGGGCAACACATTTCTAATGGAATTCTAGGCATCTTGGAGGGGAGAAGTGAGGGAAGGAGATATTTCTGGGCTAAAGGGTCTTCTGGGGAACCCCCCCTCCTGCCATTGACTTAGGACGTACTTTGGGTTGTCAGACAAGCCAGGGCCAAAGAGGTCAATCTAAGAAAGTTCTCTGCGGGCGCCTGGGTGGCTCAGTCGATTAAGCGTCTGCCTTTGGCTCAGGTCATGATCCCAGAGTCCTGAGATTGAGCCCCACGTCAGGTGCCCTGCTCAGCAGGGAGTCTGCTTCTCCCTCCCTCTGCCTCTTCCCTGGCTTATGCTCTGTCTCTCTCTCTGTCTCCCTCAAATAAATGAATAAAATCATTTGAAAGAAAGAAAGAAAGATAGTTCTCTGACGCCCCTACACATGCAAGTTTGAGTCAGAAATCACCTGGGACCGAGGAAACCCTCTACACAAACCCAGCAGGACCTTGAGGGAGGCCCTCCAGCCCTTGGACACAGGAGGGTCCTCCCATCAGAACGTCCCCGATGACCGAAAAAGTGTAGCGCTGTCTTAGGACACCAAAGACCCAATTTAACCCTCCCCAGAGAGGCCAAGTCCAGGAATAGCTCTCACTGTGCAGTCGTCACCCATGACTGGCTCCAGATGACGACAATCATCTGGACCATCGACACATCTGGACAGCAGCTTCTCTTTTTCCATCCAGATGTTAGAAACCCTGCCAGCACACCTGCCACCCAGCCCCTGCCCTTTCTGGGAAGGAACAGAGGCTTCTCCAGACGATGATCCCTCATTGCAACCAACCAAGGACCCCAGAGAGGACCGCCTCGGCCGGGCATACAGCCTCCGGGCTTCTCCTCTGTTCTCCTGCCTTCCGCTCTAGAACATCCCATGGCTCCCCATGGTTCACATTACAGACAGTGGTTCTCAACTGGGAGTGATTCTGTCCCCGGCGGACATTCGGCAATGTCTGGAGATAGTTTTGGTTATCACAACTCAGGGGTTGTGCTACCAGCACCTTGTGGATAGAGGCCAACGATGTTGCTCAACCCCCTACAATGTGCACTTGGGTCCCTGCGACAAGGAATCCTCCAGCCCCAAACATCCATAGTGCCCTGCAGCGAAGGTCCAGACTCTTCAGCTTGTCTCTCTGAGCCCCTATCACCGCCTGCACCCCAAGCTGAAGCCTCCAGGTTGGTCTGGGTAGTGTCCCCTACGCAAGCCACCGTCCATCAGCCTCTACACTTAGCGCACCTGTTCCTCCCCGTCCATACTCCCCACAAGCAAACTCCACACGTCCACCAATGGCACCACCTCCAAGAAGGCTTCCCTGATCACTTGCCCACACTTTCTCCAGCTCTGTGGGCAGGCACTGATGTCACTTCACCAGGGACAGATGAGGACCTCAGACAGTGGGATCAAGAAGAAACTTCAAGAGTCACAAAGTCTATGCTGTGCGGGACAGCCGGGCCCAGGCAGCCTGCGTATGGACTCGGTCTGGCCAGCGCAGGGATATCTTTTTCACCTTGAATCAGTCACCGATACAGAAATATATCAGAAAATGTGAATAAAAGCCTGTGTTTCCTGCTTCTCTAAATGTCAGGAGAGCAGCTCCCGGGCCTGCATTCCTTGGTGGCGACAGCCAGTGGAAGCAGAGACCAGCTGCCAGAGAGACGCAGGCTGGGGCCCCCAGGTCAGCGCCGTCCGTCTGCCCCACCACGCTCACTTCTGCGACCTGTCTGGCCCGCAAACAGGGTGGAGCTGGAACCCTCTGAGCCAGTCCCCCTCCCCACCCGTCATCTTTACAAAGGGAACACTGAGGCCCAAAAGAGAAAGTCGTCCCAGGTCACACAGCCAATTAGTGGCAGAGCTGGGGTCAGGGCCCAGGGTCCCGCCTCCCACAGGGACACCTCCGCGTCCATCACTGTCCTTTGGAGAACATTCCACAATCTCAGAGCTTGAAGAGGCCCTAAGGATCTGGTGCGGGGACAGCCAAGGTGCCATTCCCATCTCTCAGGATCACTCTCACGCTGGCAGGGTCCAGGCAAGGCGACCTCTGAGCAGCTCCCAAAACCAGCCAGCGTTCTGGGGTCTGACAGCCGGACCCCGGCCGTTGCATGTGACGCACTCTGATAACAACCGCTCCCTCTGGTCAGGCGCTGCTCACGCGCCGTGTGGATAGGAACTCCCTTGCTCCGCACAGCAGACCTATCAGAGAGGTAGTACTATTCTCGGTGAGGAAACCGGGCTTCAGAGAGGTTAGGGAAGCAGCCCAAGGCTGCACAGCTAGGAAGCGGTGAGGCCAGGATTTGCACACAGGCGTGGACCCAGAGCCTGTGCTCTGAACGCTGAGGTGCACCGCCCCTCGGAAGGCCGGGGCCCCGGCCGCAGCCCTGCCTGCCCAGCCCCAGACAGGAAGCAGATGCAACCAGGCTTAAGCAGTTTACAGCAGCTCCCCCAGAATGCCAGATTCAGGCTAATTTTGAGGAAGGCCTTCTAGGCTCATGAGAGAACTGTTAAACACAGGCCCTGAGTCACCCCAGGAGGAAGGCACCTGGGTCTGGGGGAGCTGGGTGTGGCTCGGAGTTGTGTGGTGGGCCGCAGGGTGGGGGGTGGGGGGGGTGGGAATGGGTCTGGGCAGGACTGAGCAGAGACCCCGACTTTCACCCACCGAGACAGAGCGGGGCGCCTCTGGCCCCAAGGGGCTGTGGTTCACCCAGAGTCACTGTGCATTCAAAGAAGACAGAGGCTCCACCCCGGGGCTGTGCATGCCAGCTTCCAGAGGGGAACCGCTGGGCCGCCCCCCTCCGGAGCGTGGGCCCAGCAAGCCATCCTACCCATTAGCACAAGATCTCAAGTCTTCTTTGGTGGAGAGAGGGCAGTGGCGTGCCAAGCTGTCAACCAAGAGGATCCAGCCCCCTCCCTTCCCACTAGGAGCGCAGGGGAGAGCCTCACCTTCCTCCCCGCCAGCGGCCCAGGCCCCCCGCAGGAAGAAGCAGGTCCGACTCCATAGCCTGGCAACAGTCCCAGCCCACAGTGCTGCAGGCATTCCTGCCTTCCACAGCCCTCTCCAGGCTGCTGTTCCATTTGAACCTTATGGCTGCTATTTTTGTGCCATTTTACAGAGGCGGAAACTGAGTCTCGGGAGTCGTTGAGCTCCATTCGCTTGGAACAAGGCCCCTTCTCCCAGCCCTGCTCTACCCCGGCGGCGGCTGCAGGGCCCCTTCCCAGTTTGGCAGAGGGGGAGACTGAGGCCCAGAGCAGGGAAGAGATCTGTCCAGGGTCCCACGGGGAGGTGGTGGGTGGCGGTCCTCCCACTGTGGCGGGTGGTCCGTAGCTCGGGGCCCTCTTACACACGCGCGCACGCACACACACATGCACACACGCACAGCCTCCCGCGTCCGCTCGCACACTCACCACGTGGTAGATGGCCAGGGCGGTGGTGGCGATGCGGACATTGAAGCAGCAGCAGGTCTGGCGGACAGCAGCGGTGCGGGGGGACATGGTGCCGCCGTCCCCTGCTCCTAGGCACTGACAGGGAGAGCGCAGCGCCCGGAGCAGGGCAGAAAAGGGGAAGCTGCCGGCTGCCCTCCTCACTTCCTTCCTGCCCCTCAGACAGGCAGGGGCCAGCTCGTCACCACTGGGGCGGGGCAGTGGGGAAGGACCACAGCCCGCCTCGAACACGCCACAGCGGGCCCTCTGCCACCCCCGGGCGGGGGGGAGCTTCCCTGGGGAGGGCAGGTCCTTGCACCTCAGGACCCAGCAATTTGGTAGATGAACAGACACACGCCCTGCTTATGGGATGCTCCCCATCGCTCCTGAAAGCAGCGTTACCAAGCCCATTTCCAGATAGAGAAATGGAGGTCCAGAGAGGTCAAGGCCATCACCCCAAGTCACACTGTAGTTAGTGCTGGTGGCAGGATTCAAACTACACATAGCTCTCGGGTAGGATTTCCTACACGTTTTTAGCATGATCCTGGATTAATTGTTGTAATCCTCACCTCAGTCCTTTGAGGGAGGTACTAGGATTAGCCCTATTCTCCAAATGAAGAGACCAGGGCCCAGAGAGGGGAAGTGATTTGTCCAAGGTCACCCAGCTAGCGCGTGAAGGAACTGGGACTTGAATGGAGGCTGACTGGTTCGAGAGGTGGCCCCTCGGAGCGCGTGTTCTCTTCACTCCACCCCCAGCCTCAGAGAGAAGCATGTTTGCCCTGAGCTCTGTCCGAAGCAGGAGAGAAGAATAATCACTGAGCAAATCCATCATTTGTGTGTCAGGCCCGGGGCGAGGCTCTCCCCGCAGCTGTCTCCTTAATCCCTCACAGCAATCTGGGAAACCCTCAGTCAAGCGTCTCTTTATGGGCCTCCGGGCCCCCAGAGGCTCACATGCAATCAGGGATTTTCCCCCCTCACTCTTGGGAAAAGGTGGAATTAATAAAGCACGACTATTACCAAGCTACACTGGGACCTCTACTCTCTTCGCAGGTATCATCCATATTGCAGTAAGGAAGGGAATAGAAGGCACTGGGGAAATCTCTACAAGAAGTCAGCTTTGTCCAGACGTGGAGCTCACTGGCAACCGACAGCTTCTGTACAAGAACAACACCGCGGGACCTCAAGTCCCACCCCCGCGTGCAGTCAGGGACTTAGGATTGGCTATGACGCTGCTCGTCATTTCTGCCCCAGGAGAGGTTATAAAAGGTCTCTATGCTCCTCCCGCTGGGCAGAAATTGTGCTATTGGACCCACAACTCTGAGCTGGTAGACTTGATCAAACCTTTCTCTCTTTGCCTATGAGACCAAGGGGGTGCTCTGCAAGCTTGGGCTCCTGGGTGACCTGCCACCGATCCCTTCCCCGGCTCACTTTTAAGCCTGTTTTTTTTTTTGCATCACAGGCCTTGCTGAGACCAGACATCACAGAAAGGTGGTACAGTGTCCCGGTGTCTCGTGTGGGCTTTAAGGCTCCCTGCCTGGGTTCAGATCCTGCCTCCTACTGGCGGGGGAGCCCAACACAGCAAGAAAAGTTCTGCTTTGCCCAAGAGTGGCAGGAAATGGGGCGCCTGGGTGGCACAGCGGTTAGGTGTCTGCCTTCGGCTCAGGGCGTGGTCCCGGCGTTGCGGGATCGAGCCCCACGTCAGGCTCCTCCGCTGTGAGCCTGCTTCTTCCTCTCCCAGTCCCCCTGCTTGTGTTCCCTCTCTCGCTGGCTGTCTCTATCTCTGTCAAATAAATAAATAAAATCTTTTAATAAAAAAAAAAAAAAAGAGTGGCAGGAAATGAGGAACGCAGGAGCCAGAAGGGCCCTGAGGCCATGCTGGGGAGTCTGGATGTAATGGTGCTGGGAAACCACTTGAAAATTAAATACCATAATAACTGAGAGCCATGAATCACATTATGGTCTGGTGAAACTGGAGCAAGTGTAGAGCCAATTCCCAGAGAGAGTGCCAGAACCCACTGCTGGTATGTGAGGCCATTTGACATGGTATATGGATGAACACTTTTCATTTTTATGGTGATAAATTCATTTTAATGTGCATTATAAAAATATATATAACTAGCCCATGAATTTTGTGATTTTCCATTTATGAGAGTAATAGAAAGTCTCTTTTTAAAACAGATGCGTTTAAATAAAAAAGCAAGTTGGTTTAAAGAAAAATACCAAGCCAGCTGCAGGCCAGGAGGCAGGCGGATGGGGCAAACAGCCAGGAAGCAGGGTGGGCGTCACTGGGTTGGGAATTCGCATCCTTGGGAAAGCTCACAGGAGCTGTGTGATCTCAGACAAGGTGCTAGATCTCTCTGAGCTGTTGTTTCCACATCTGCAAAACAGAGGCCTAGGCTCCCCTTGGTGAGGATGAAATGAGGTCTGTTTGTTTCCTCCCTTCCGGGACCAGCCTGCTCCCCACCCCCACCCCCACCCCCACCCCCACCCCCACCCTCAGGCCGTTGGGAAGAGGCACAATCTGGACTTGAATCCTGACCCATCTGATCCTGGGTCCTGGCCACCATCTCCCTCCCAGAAGCACCGGAGTTCTGATTGATCCTTAGTTCCGCGCAGAGTAGCCCACCTCCAGCGCGTGCGGGGGGTCCCTGGGTGGGAGGGGGAGGCTCAGTCACTACCTGTAGGATGGAAGCCCATTCTTCTTTATTTGTATCCTCTCCAACCCTCCTGAGGAAGGGATGCTGGTTATTCCAAATGTCAGACCTCTTGGCCAAGTCCGCGGAGGTCAACAGTATAGAGAGACCCACATCGCCATCCCTGGAACTTGAGAATCTGTGTGACCTGACATGGTAAAGGGACTTTGCAGGTGTGATTAAGTTAAGAATCTTGAGACGGGAAGATTATCTTGGAATATCCAGGAATAGCCAGGGCCCAATACAATCTAAAGGGAATCATCAAAATGTAATCATCATCATCAAAATGTAATCATATGTGAAAGAGGGAGGCAGGAATGTTAGAGTCAGATAGAGATTGGAAGATGCCAACTTGCTGGTTCTGAAGATGGAGACAGCCAAGGAATGCAGGCAGCTTCTAGAAGCTGGAAAAGGCAGCAGATTTCCCCTGTCGAAAGGGATGCATCCCGCTGACCCAGGATGCCTGCCCCTCACTGGGTTTAGTCCATGAGAGCCAGTTCGGACTTCTGTCCTCCAGAACGGTCAGGTGATAAAGTTGTGTTGTTCAAGCCACCAAGCTTAGGGTCCTTTGTTACAGCAGTGACAGGAAAGGCATGCTGGTCCACCCTGGACCCTGGGTCTCCTGGACAGCCCGAGGAAGCCCAACCTCACACCTAAGTAGCCCCTGACCCCCTCACTGTGGACCCTGGGCGCGTCGTAGACTTCTCTGAGCCTCAGTTTCCCTCCTGCCACTTATCAGCCCATGATAACACCCATCTCATTGTCCGTGAGGATGACCTAAGGACGTGCCCCTGGGGGTGGGCAACCCTCCCCGTACCCCTTACTCCTCTTCTGCCCTTTTCCATGACAAAGACAAGTTTTGGGCTTCTCCAGACTTCTTTCTAACCTCTTTGTTAACTGGTGGAAAGTTTGCAAACTGGAGACCTTCCAGAGTCCATATAAGGTGGAGGGAGTGCTCCGCGTTCTTGCCATGGCCGCAGGGCGGGCACGCACCTGCCAGCAGAGCTGTCCTCCTGAGTGTCACTTCTGACAAGGGCACCTGCCAGGATTCCCATCTCCTCCAAAGCCACCTGCCATCCCGAAAACATCTGTAACTTCTGGCTGCTTGTCGGGCTTTGTAATCTGCTGTGACGGTCCATTAATGTTCCCACAGACTTCTCACTTCCCTCAAAGGTAGAGTTCCTTGTGCGCTTTCTTTGTGAGGCCAGAAGAACATCACTGGGACTTCCCTCTTCCCCCACATGCCAGGAGGTAAAAATAAAACCCTCCAGGACTCTGCCAAGTTTCATATTCAGACAAAGAGTTGGGGAGTCTCGTCCTTTCAATTAGCCTAAAGGGCTAGGAGGGCCCGGCTCCTAGTGACGACTCAACGGTGGGAGCTATGTTGATGGGATTGATTCTCAGGTTATTCCTGTCATTAGCTAAACCCCTTTCCCAGCTCGTAACTCAGCTGAGCCTCCCCCAGCCCCAGCCTGGAGAGGAAGGCAGCAAAGAGGTGTTGGTCGGCCCCTGGCAGGCCCTAGAGGTCGGGGGCCTGCGCGGGGACACACAGCTGGCCTGCAGCAGAACCAGGTCCTGCCTCCCTGGGCCGGCTGCTGGGGAGGCACATGGCTGATACAGTCACAGGGTGTAGCTCCAGGACTTTCTTCCTTGGAGGGGCTCCTGGGTACCCTCTGCAGCTCACCCTGGCCAAGGCTCGAGCTTCCTCCCCAACCACGGGCCTCCAATTCCCTCCTGGCTGCCCTCACCACCTCACTCCCACTTTTGAGATTTGGAGCTGGGACCTGTAGGGCCAAGGTCAATGGCCTGGAAAACACAAGAAACCATCCAGTACTCTCTCCCCTCTTCGTCCCCCGCAACACCGCCTGCTCCCCAGGGGCCACGGGGCCTGCACATGCAGCCTCAGGGTACCTCCCCTGCACCCCTGTCCTGCGGAAGGGAACCAGGCCTTGACCTCAGAGGGTCATCCTGGCAAGGACAGCCCACATAGTCATAGTCATGCCATGGGCGGGGGGGGGGGGGGGCCTGACGGGGTCTGCCCACCACCCCATCAAGGAGGCTGCTCTCAGCCAAGCAAATGGGAGGTCACAGGCTGCACCCAGGGGCCTGGTCACAGCCTATACTGCTCTGTGGAGCTGCCCCGGGCTGTGCAGGCAGGAGGCCCCGGGGCAGCAGGCTCCACGGTGCGGCGCCCCAGTCAGAGACGCCACTGGCTGTGAGCAAGACGAAGGGCCCCGCCAGCACCCACCCGCCAAATCCCAGCACCTTCCTCCTCCAGGCTGTTAACCATGCCCTTGGAAAGCCCCTCATAGATCCAGGTCCCTAAAAAGTTGGTGCTCGAGTCACACACCTGCCATTAATACCACAGTAACGAATGACCTCACTGGGGCATTTCCCCCAGACAGGGGATTTTTACTTAATCAAATAAAAACAACAACAACCAAACAACAAAAGTGACAGGTCCCGCTAAGGGCGAGGCCCTGGAAGAGGTTTAAAGAAAAAGAAAGGCAGAGAGAGAATTACTATTTATGGCTTTGGCCAATGATCTACAAAGGGACTTCTGGGAAATCTATGGCTATCCCTCTGTCCTAACTCCTTGATTCCTGCCAGGGATGCAGGTACAATGCCTGGAGGGGCAGCAGCTATTCTGGAAGCATGAGGGCAAAAGCCATACTCGAAGGATACGGGGGGAGAAAGACAGAGCCTTGAGCCCTGATAGCATCACAAAGCCTCTGCACCAGCCCCGAACCCTCTTCGTCTGGATGCCTTGTCATATGAGGAAAGGAAACCCTATCTACCCAGGTCTTCTTCATTCAACATCCACGAATATCTGTTCATCGAGAGGCTTGTGTTAGGTGCTTGGGACACAGCAGTGAACAAGACAGACAGGGTCCCTTCTCCCAGGGGGTGAAGTCTCTGGTTTGGGAACAATAACAAGGACCCACAGAAACAAGGCCACGTCAGCGAGGGATAATCCTCACTTTGCTCTGCGTCCTGCACCAGCCCGGCTTCCGGTCTCACCTGGAGAACAGACTTGCTGTGGGACCTGCGATGGTCAAACCTGTCTCCCTGTCTGTAACATCAAGGAGGGGTCCACAGCCATACTCTCTGAGCACTAGCGCCCCTTGGCCAGGCCCCGGGGCCAGGCAGGTCACATCCTCTGAGCAGCTGCACCCAGCACCTGGCGCCCTCCAGCCTGACAGGGCTGTGGCTGGCCTCAGATTCCTTGGTGCTGAGTAGAGACCTGGGAGGGGACCCGGCCAGCCGGCCCAGGCCTCCTGACTGCCACCATTTAAGGGCCACCAATAAATCTCCACCAACTGCTGAAAGCTTGGTCCCCGGCCAGCTGCGGGCTCAAGAGGCCGATTGTGGCCGAGGCCTCAGGCTGTCGGCACCAGGCTGGGCCTGGGCAGGTTGGGAAGCCAGGCCATGATACAGCAGCCCCGCTGGACCTGCAACTACCACCACCACCACCCCGGGCCACCAAGCCTGCTCCGGTGACCCCAGCCACGGGTAGTCACTGGCCCAGGTCAGCCACTGAACCTCACCACTACCACCCCCAACACACCCCTGCGCCCACCTTACACGCCACAATACCTCGCACCCAGCGCTCTGGGTGTGGGCCCCCTCCAACCTCCCCACTGCCCCCCATGCCTGTCTCCTCGCCCCTGCCTCCCCTTCCTGCCAGTCACCAAGCCCTGTGGATCCAGTGTCCGTCCCACCTCCCAGATCCTTCTGCCTTTCCCTGTTCCCACAGCCCAGGGCCCAACCCACCCTTCCTCTCCTGGCCCGGGCTGCGGAGAGAGGCCGGAGGCCAGAGAAAGAGTCCCCGGGCTGAACAGGCCCTGGGAGCAAGGAAAGCGTTTCCCTGGCCCAGGGACTTGAAGGGCTGGGCCTGCTGTCAGGCCTGGGCCTCGGGGCCCTCTGTCCACCTGTGACTGTCTGAGGAGCAGGTGGACAATGAATCCGTATACAGTCGTAGGCTCAGACGCAGCGGTCAGCGCACACACGTGCAGTAAGAGCCTCACGGGCAGGTGGCAATACCTCAGTACCGTTCCTTCATCCGCCCATTCTCAAGAACAATGCCACCTCTCAGACAAATACACACGTGTTCTTCAGCAGTTAAGGACGCTGGACAAACGAGGAGACCTGTTAGGACGCGTGCTTGCCCCAAAGGCCAGGCCCGCTCCCACAGTCTCTGCGTGGGTGCCCGGAGTGCCCCCCTGGGCTTGTGAGGCTGTCCCTAATAGGATACACCTGTTCAGACCCTGCCGCTGCAGCCACCCGGGCCCGAAGGCCAAGGGGACCTGCTCAGCGTCCCCTCCAGGGGAATCCGACAGGTGACCGCATCATTCGCTTTAACAAGCATGCGTTCAGTCTCCACCGTCTGCGAGCACCGAGCGAGGCCTTGGGGACAGAGCCGTGAACGAGACGGAGGCGCTGCCGGCAAGGGGCCGCCGCTGGAACGGGGTGCCGGCCCGATCTCGGCCCCCACTCATAAAAGTCGGAGTGGGGGCCTCCTGCCCCTCGGGGCTGCCTCAAGCCTGAGCCAGGCGGGGCCACAGGTGGCGGCCCCCAGGTGGCGGCCCCCATGACTCCGGCCAAAACCCAACTGGGGGAGGCAAAGGCCAGGAATAGTCACAAGATTAGTAAGAGCAGCACAGGGACTGGTAACAATACCACTTCTTAGTAAAAGGCATAATCGAAATGGCACCTGTGGTCTTAAAATAGCTGTCCCCTCAGTTAGAGGGGTGTCAAGTGTAGGGGAAGTCCACAGACCCTGTTAGGGGGCAAACCCAGTCCACTCCTCACCTTTGCCCCCAGTAAGCTGTGTGGCCTAGGGCCAGGCGCACCACCTCTCTCGGTTTTCTCATCTGTAAAATGGGTACAATGATAGTTTGGCCTTTCTTGCAAAATTATTATAAAGATTAAGATAATGGGGGCGCCTGGGTGGTTCGATCAGATGAGCATCCGACTCTGAGTTTCAATGGGTCATGATCTCAGGTCGTGGGATCAAGCCCTTCATCGGGCTCGGCACTCAGCGTGGAGTCTGCTTGTCCTTCTCCCTCCCCCTCTACTCCTCCACCCCCCCAACCCCCCAACCCCCCTCTATGAGGCATCTGTCCCTCCCCCAACCCATCACCTTTCCCCCTGCCAGACACACTTCCTAAAGGCTATTTCTGAATAAGCCCTGTCTGGCTCGAGAACTTTCAGTGGCTCCCGTGGCCTGCAGGATCCATTCTTGGCAGCCACTAATGAGGGGCTGTTACTCTGTCTGCGCCCCGGCAGGAAAGCCAAGACCTCTTCTGAGGTCTTCCGGCTCCTACAGAGCGGGGCAGCTCTGAGGCCCAGAGCCCCCGCACACGCAGTCCCCATCCTCCCAGAGACACCTCGGCCATGAGGGCTTGGGGATACAAGCCTGAAGATGTCACTGGTTTCACCGACCTTGGCTCCACCCCATTCCCCTAAAACCCCACTACACTGGAGGGAAACGTGGGGGTGTTTGTGGTTGGACAAGTGTGCTATTTCCCATGGGGCTAATCTGATGTTGACATTTTCCACCCCCCCGCCTCAGCTGCTTTGCTAAGCAGCTCGGCTGTGCGCTCCTGCTTCAGAGGGCAAAGGGGGGGGGGGGCGAGCTCCCCCAAGGGGGTTCCCAGGGATGGCGGCAGGCAGTGCGAAAGGGACAGCTTGGCAAAGCACCTCCGGAGGGCTGGCCCTCTGCGTGCCTCATCCCATCTAACCCTGTGAACATGCTGTTCTTGTCCCCATTTACAGACTAACAAACTGAGGATTCCAGTGCTGAACTGGTTTGCTGGGGGTACATTCAGAGTTGAGATTTGGGCTTGAAATGCTTTATACTTTCCACCACATCACGAGACCTCCTGATGCAGCTCAGGACCAAAAAGAAATGTTGAGATACAGGCGGGGTACAGATCTTCTCCATCTTCTCCTCTTCTTTCATTTCCCGCTGAACAATGCCCAAGATTGTCCTGTTAGCCCTTCTCCCCATGGGTAAAGGAACACCCTTGCCATTCGCTTTTTTTTTTAAAGATTTTATTTATTTTGAGAGAGAGAGAGAGCACGAGCAGGAGGAGGAGCAGAGGGACAGGGATAGGGACACGCAGACTCCCAGCTGAGTGCAGAGCCTTACGCGGGGCTCGATCCCATGACCCTGAGATCACAACCCGAGCCGAAGTCAGACACTTAACTGACTGAGCTACCCAAACACCCCACTTTTTCTTTACTTTTATTTTTACTTTAGATTTATCTAAATCTACTTATCTGTTGGACAGAGAGAGAGAGCACACAGGGGGAGAGGCAGGCAGAGGGAGAAGCAGGCTCCCCTCTGAGCAAGGAGCCCAATGCGGGACTCGATCCCAGGACCCTGGGATCATGACCTGAGCCAAAGGCAGATGCTTCACTGACTGAGCCACCCAGGCGCCCCCACTTTTTTTATTTTAAAGATTTAATTTATTTTAGAGAGAGTGTGTGTGTACAAGTGGGGGGAAGGACAGAGGGAGAGAGTCCCCAAGCAGACTTCCCACACTGATCACGGAGCCTGACGTGGGGCTCGATGTCACCACCCTGAGATCCTGACCTGAGCCAAAATCAGGAGTCAGATGCCCAACCAACTGAGCCACCCAGGCGCCTCGCTGTTCACTTTTTTCATTGATTTTGAATAGATGACAAATGCCCGTGATATAAAATTTAAAGAACACAGAAGAATATAAAGTGAAAAATGAGTATTCATCCCTCCCCCATCCAACAGCTCGCCCATCGCCTTCCCCTGGGGCAACACTATTACCTGGTTTCTGGTGTTTCCTTCCAGAGATTACTATGCATACACAAGCACATCTATATACACACCATTACCAGAAATAGTACCCCACCTACTACAGCAGGTAGCATTGTACAGGCATCGATTTCACGCTGTTCGAGGACACGTGTAGGACAAACCCCTAAAAGTTGAACTACTCAAGTGAAAGGGTACGAACGTGCCAGTTTTTATCGTTATGGACAAACTGCTCTTCACAGAGACTGTACTGACATACACTCCCGCCAACAATGTAAGAGTGCCCGTTTCCCACATCCTCACCAGCACGGTGAGTTATCAAACTCTTCATCTTTACCAGTATGACAGATGAAAAAATGGCTTACATTGCAGTCAATTCATTTTATAAGTTAAGAATATCGTCATGTGTTTAGGAGATATTTGTGTCTCTTTTTCTATAAACCGTCTGGATCCTTTGCCCACTTTTTTCTTTGGGTTGGTGATCTGTTTCTTATTGATTTGAAGATACTCTTTACATATTAAGGAAGTTAATCTCTTGTCAGTATTGTAAGTTCCAAGTCTTTTTACACACCTTATCTTTCGGCTTACCGATGAGTTTTTTCACCATTTTTAAAGGATCCTTGAATGTACTGATATTTTAAGTTATAGTATCTGTTAAAATGTCAGATTATAAAACTATTCCTACCTGGTTTTTTTCCCTAGTACTTTTATGCTGTTGTTTCTGTGTCATTTCCTCTTCTGAATTATTTGTGTGTCCTGGTTTGTACCATTTTTCAGGCCCTGTTTATGCTGTCTCTTCTTCCTGCTTGTGTGTTGGTCTGGAGTGGAGGCTGAGCCAGGAAAGGGAGAGGCTAGGCACGGAGCGGGTCTCCATAATGTTGGTCCACAGGCTGCCTGGGTTCCTGGAAGGGAAGGAGTACAGATCACGGGAGGCCACGTGTTGTGCGGGGAAGAGCACTGTACCAGAAGCCACTTCGGTTTTCCTCACCTGTGTCCTGACTTACTCTTCCGTGCCTCAGTTTATACCTTCTATGAGATCAGACATTTTTCCCTCATGGATATTCAGTGGCTACATGTGGAAGGACATTAAACAGAAAAAGCAGAGAGATTGCACAAGGAGGAACAGCAGGGATCTCCAGAACGGGCTCTGCTCCTAGGTTATTGTACGACCTGACCCAAGTACCTCCTCTTCTCCGAGCGTCAGAATGAGAAGCCGGTCCTAGGTGCTCACCAAGCTACCTTCCTGCTCCTCATCTCTGTCCCACTGCCGAGCTGTTTATTCTTTGTTCTGGAGGCTGGCATTCAGCCTGGGCTGTGGCAATCAGGGAAGACCTCCAGGAGGAGGCAGGCCTCCAGCCAGGCTCTGATGTGCTGAGACCTGAGTCTTGGATGCAGCCTGGGAGCCAGGCTTGAGAGGGAGGATGTGTACTGAGCCCCTACTTTGTAGCACAGGCTTACCTTACTTGGCCAATCCTCACAACCACCCAGTGATCCAGCAAGACTGGACTCCCATTTTACAGACGAGAAAACGGAGGCTTTGGGAGGCTGAAGAGTTTGTCCAGGATCCTACAGCCAGCATGTGGTAGAGCTGGGGCTCAAATGCTGGCTTAGGGTGAGCAGAAGCTTGTTCTGGGCTTCTTTGAGGCCTGGGGAGATCAGGGAAACTGGGCCAGGGTGTAGACAGTGGTTGGTGGTCCGTTACTCTCCTTCAGGGCAGGAGAGTGGGTGGGGGAAGCGTCCAGAGCTGGGAGATTGGAGGCCAAGGGCCCACAGATGAGGCAGGAGGTGGGCGGGCCAGGTGCACGGCCCCACAGCTGGCCCCACACAAAGGCTGGAACAGGGACCACGTCACTCCCAGGCCCAGCCCGTGTCAGCCCACGTGTCAGCCGAGGGTTGCAGAGTCCACGGCAGGGTTTCCCTGGGCCTGGATGCCGCAGCCCCGGCCAGGCCTCCATCTCTGCTGGGGTCATGGGACAGGGAGAGAAAACAGGGGTCCGTCCTTCTGCCTCAAGCCAGCTACTCAGGAAAACAATTGGGGGGCCGGCAAACCCCACGCTTCTTGCTGCTGCTGCTGCGCTGTGGGTGCCTGGGTGCGGGGCACACACCTTCTCATCCCCCAGCCCTCGCCTCCGCCCCCCCCCCGGCCCGCGCCTTACCGCTGCTCGCATCGTACTCTCACCTTCTGCACACCTGGCCCCAGACTACCTGAGTTCGAGGACCTGACTTAGTGGGGGGGAGGCACGGGAGCTCGAGTGGGCAGTGTGCTGGGAGAGGCGATGTGTGCGGGAACAGGGAAGGAGGCCCGGAGTGTGGCCATGACATCCGGGAGCCCTACAGTGGAACAGACTAGAACTCAAGATGCCTAATTCCCACTCCTACGTTCTGCCACCTCCCGGAAGCCCCAGGAGGAGAAGCAGAAACCCCCAAAGGAAAAGCGTGGAGAAGTGAATGTTCTTCTGATGGCCGGTCCTGCGGCTCACTCTGTGACCCAACACAAACCCCGGCCACCTCCCGGCCTCAGCTTCCCCAGCCACACAGAAGGAGGTTGGCCCGATGACATCCAGGGCTCCTGGGAGCACCTGACTCCACCTCTCCTCCCCCCTCCCGGAGACCACAGGGGACAAACAGCACGTTCCCCGGGCCTGTTCCGCACGAGCTAATATTGACCCAGCACTGTTTCCTTTGGCTGCGTGCAGGGGCTGTGTTTGCTCTGGCGGGACCCCCGCCTTGCCCGCGCCCCTCTGGGCTCCAGCTGCACTGGCCAGGGCGGGTGGGCCCAGGGGGAGGACGCAGGCCCCGTCGGCTGGGAGGCGAAGCGGAGACCACGAGAGGCCCAGGGTACAATCCCATGACCCCCACCCACCCAGCTTTGAAAGCTTCTAGTGTGTTTTTATAGGAACTGCCCAAACACAGTTATGAAACATCTGGGCGTTTTTAATGTTGTGTTTCATAACTAAACTCTCCGAGCACACATCTAATATGGCGAATACACACACCGTATGTTCACCCCATGTGGGAATCACACCGCGAACGTAAACCTGAGACCCTTCCTTGAAGAAATGGCTAATTGCAGGGTTGGGCCGGGGACAGAACGAGATCACAGGGCGTCTTTTGGTACCAGGAAGTTAGGAAGTATTCAAGAACGACAGGGACGCAGGGGGCAGCAGGAAGGGCCTCTCCAGCCCCTTTGGAGCAGCAAAATTCGAAATGTTAGTAACACGCTATCGTGCCCTGAACCCAACAGGAAACCGTAAGTCCGCACTGACTTGAATAAATGAACAAATAAATGAAAGGTTTGATGAGGAATGAGCAATTTGCATCATCTCAAAGTCCCGCCCTGCGAAAAGCTTTCTCCTTACAAAGGGGACAGAGGAACGCGACCGTGCAGAAGGGTGCAGGCTGACCCGGTCAGCAGATCAGGGGGATTTCATCAGCATTGTTGGTGGGGACAATGTCCCTGGGGGCAGGAAAGAGACATTGCACTATTTAAGGGGACAGGTCACATGGGAGCAACTCACCCTCCCATGGTTAAGGGGAATAGCTTTTCGTGCTGTTCTTGCAAGTTTCCTACGTATGTTTCAGATAGTTAGAAAAGAAGAGGGGTCATGACTCTGTTTCCAGCCAAGCCACCCAGAAGAGGCCAGGAAGAGAAACAAGCTGCCTCGAAAGAGGCCGCCTCCTCCTGCCGCCTCATCTCCTTCTGCGTTCCAAACACCTCCAGCAAATGTCCAGAAAGGGCACAGCCTTGCCTGAGGCCACACAGTCGGCGGGGCAGCCAGGCACCAGCAGCCGCCTTCTTTGTGTGCTCCTCTCTCCCCACTCAGGCCTTCCGAGGGGTCCCCGGGGATTGCGGGCAGCAGCTGGTCCCGTGGGGCCGACAGCCGACGGAGACGGAGCCCGCCCTCGCTTGGCCTTGACTTGCACACCCTGTTAGTAAGTTTGTTCCCCTCTCTAGGCCTCCATCCCCCATCTGGTGCAAAGCTCAGTCTCTCTGATGCTCTTGCTAGAGGCTTTCCATGCAGCTGGGCATCGGGGACTTGGGTTGGGCCACTCTGTCCTCTGACCTGCCGGACGACCTGGGCCCGGTCGCTTAACCTCTCTGTGTTTACTTCCTTGTCAGCACGTGGTAGGATAACGTGTTCACATACCCACCAGTGTCTCTCTCCCCAGAATTTCTTGGGTCCCCACCCCACCCCCCACCGTGCCCTGCCACCCCGACCCGGTCCCCACAATGGGGCAGCTGGGCATGCTGCTGACCGAAGGAATAACACAGAAGACCACAGACAACACAGGAGTCCGGTTCCCTGGCTTCTGAGTTTCCAAAGTCCAGACCCTGCCGTAGTACAGAAAAGGCAGAAGCCGGAGCGACGAGCCAGAGAAGTCCCCCAGGCTTGAGACCAGGTAGACGTCTAAGCCACGGCAGAGGCAGGCCAGGAGCAGTGGAGGGAGCTGGGAGGTGGGGGTCCCTGAAGCCCCGCTGCAGTCAGAGTTCTCCACATGGCTCTGGAGACCCAAGGCAGAGGAAGGGACCCAGGATGGGGTGAGAGCAGAGATGCCGCCTGGCACCAGGGCCAGGGACACGGCCCAGCGTGGGAGCAGAGGCAGCAGCCAGAGCCCGGCCCCCCCATGACAGGTGCCCAGAGAGCCCTCCCCTCAGAGGGGCAGGTGCAGGGCCATGCCTCCCCTGCGCACTTGACGGGACAGGCACAGCACTGACACGGCTCTCAGAGGGGCACTGTGATCGGGAAGGAGGCGGACCCAGCAGGACCCTGCAAGGAGGAGACAAGAACAGGGACAACACACAGGGGAAGCTGGGAGATGACAATATGGGGGTGTCATGGGCCCAGTGTCCCAGCGCTACCTAAACCCCCAGACTTTAGGCAGAGGCGGCAGGGGCCAGGGGACTAAGACTGACGAGCTGATGATGTTCTCATGACTTCAGGGGGTGAAGACATCAAACGGGAATTAGGGTCAGTTCAGAAAATAGAAAGAAAGCTGCCTTCCTCACCCATCTGCGTCTGCAAATCACAACTGCTCCCCAGCACACATTCGGTGGGAAAGCGGGCAGCCCAGCGAACAGCCAGGCGGTGGCGTGCTTGGAGCAGGCCCCCCACCGGCTGCAGAGGCCGGCCAGGCCCCAGCGGCCCTCACCGCGCTCAGCACCCCTCTCCGGGGCCCTCACTGCGCTCGGCACCCTTCTCGGCCACAGTGGAGGTGTTCACGCCACGGCGACTGGCAAGTCCCAGCAGCCAGTGACAACTGTTGCTGTTGGCTTTGTGTGTCAGAGATCCTGTTTATCAGCAAATTCTGGGAAGGAATCTGCCCCGCAGGGTGCTCAGGATACCAACTAGGGCTCTGCCGAGCGCTGCGCACCGGGCCCGGCACGGAGCAGGTGTTCGGGAAGGGGTGGCTGCTGCCAGGCTGTTTTCCTAACACAGAGACAAGCGGGTCTGGCCCCAGCTCCGAGCCTTGTCCCTTCCCTGTCTCACTGCTGGGGTCGGGTTTGGGGGGATCATCAAAGCCATCCTGTGTGAGGGACCCCTTGACACAGCCTTTTCTTGAGGATGCCGCCCTAGAAGACTGGTGAGGCCTCAAAGGAGGCCGGCCGGACCTTCTCGGGCCCTCCCAGGCGAGCTGGGAACATGTCCGTCTCTGGGCAGGACTCAGAGCTAGCAGCAGGGTAACGAGGGCCTGACCGGGGCAGGCCAAGCCAGGAGGGAGAGGCACCCCCGGACACCTGCACACTCAGCTGTAGCCACCTTTGGAAGGGCTAACGCACTCCCAGCGGGAAAATTACAGTGTTGTCCTGTCCCATCCCACAGGCTGTGTCTGTGTTTGTCCTCAGCCGACAGGAAAACGGCTTTCTTCCTGGTCCCAAGCTACGTCGAATGCACCGTCACGCCACGGAGGCCTCGCAGCCAGGACACGGGATTGTTTGTGTTATTTTAGTTTTATTTTTACTTTACTTCGGTTCAGGATGCCCCTGCCTGCCCGAGAGACCACATTGCCATTCACAGAGCAGGACACTTCGGGATCCTGGGCCCACTCCACCCAGCCCGGTCTTAGAGAATCCAAGGCCTCTGCTGGATTCCGGCCACGAACCGGCCACGGAGCCCGGCAGAGTGGTAAACGAGGGTGGGCGGGGAACTTCCAGGCCTCGCTGGTGGGGGCAGTTTATTTGGACGAGGGCAGAGAGCACTGGCCAGGTGTCCCAAAATAACTCACGTGGCCAGGGCTGGGAGCCAGTCCCTCCATGGAAAATTTAAATTAATTCTTCTTGGCTGCAGGTCCAGACCTCCTGACGGGCCACCCGGAATCACCTGATTGCTGTGGCTCTGATGGTTCCAGAAGCCCAAGGAAGCCAGCCGCCAGTCTCTGGGCTCCCTCACGGAGCCAGAGGTCATGAGGTGCCCACAGGAGGGTGGCCCAGCTGCCAGCTCCTTGGACTGTGCGGATGCCCCACTCCCAGCATTGTACAGGAGGGGAAACTGAGGCCAGAGAAGGCAAACTGAAACCCTACGAGCAGAAGTAAGTTTTGTCTAGTCCTTGCAGATGTCAGGCACTCTGCTAAGTGCAAGTCAACACTGAAGAGAGCAGCCAGGTCTGTGGGGGCTGACTGATGAATCAGCGAGCAGAAGGAGGGAGCAGCAGACGTTCAAAGATAGGGAATCTCAGCCTGAGTCGGAGATGGGCCTTGAGGGGGCCACGCCGGTGCAGGTGCACCCAGGAAAGACGAGGGGATGAGAAAGACCCACCCAGAAGCAGGGCAGGCAAAGGCAGAGGTGGGGACGCATGCCCCCCGTTGCCACTTGGCAGACCTCAGAGCACTCGAGGTACAGATCTCATTTCACAGCAGAAGGCCACCCCTGGGTCACACGGTGGAACAGGGGCAGAGCCAGGCTTGAGCCCCATCCCTGACCCCGAGCAGTGTGTCCTTTCCATGACCTGAGACTGCCCACCGGGGGCTGGAGGAGCCAAGAACAGGCCCCAGGGACCCCACCACCGCCCTCCAGCACCCTGCACTTGCGCCTCGGATGGAAGGGGTCTGGCCTTGGGAATTTTCTTCTTCCCCAGACTCCTCAGGGAGGAGAGAGCCTGGGGCCTCGGAGTCAGACAGATGGAGCCGTTCCCAGCTCCACTCGTGGTTTGCTGAAGGTCATGGCCAACTCCGCTGAGCTCCCTCCGGCCAGGTGCGGCATCTCAATCCCCCAGCACTCAGAAGGAAGCACTGGTATCGTCCCCACTTTACAGGTGGGGTTCTGGGGCACAGAAGGTAAGCACCTTGCTCAAGGTCCCCCAGCATTAAGGAGCCAGTCCAAGAGGTCAACTCCGGGTTCCCTGACCCCAACGTCATCACCAACTGTTTCCATCCTCGCGCAAGCCACCCACTCGCCGCCCCCTACCCTGCCCCGGCCTCCATATCCTCACAGCCACAGTGACTCCTGGGGCTGGGGGGTGGCATTGTCAGGAGAGAAGCCAATGAAATACTGCTTATCAGGGACCTTCCCCAGCCAGAGAGCCTACATGCCCTGAAGCCCCCATCCCCTTGACCCTCCCCCAGGGTCCCTGGCACCAAAGACCAGGCCTGGCCCCTCTGGCCCAGCAGGGAGTCAGGTGAACTGGGGCCACTCCAGGGGCCCTGGGGAGGGCAGGGATTGGACAGCCAGGGGAACACAGGCCCACTTCATCCCCTGCTCAGCCATGTGGCCCCTCCCTGTCCCCCTGGACCCACTGGGGACTTGGGGTTTGCATACATCTGATTAGCATAAATTAGCAGCTGCCAGCAGGAGGGAGGAATGTTGCATTCCAGGGGGGGCCAGTCTTGTTTTTGGAAACTTATGGAGTTCTGCTGAGGGCTCCCCTTGTTCAGAGGCCGCTGGATGGTGGACTGGTGTTTGTGTACCCAGCGGAGGCCCGTCCCAGCCCCTGGTGAGCCCACGGCCCACAGGCTCCAAGGATAACACAGACGGGGAGAGCGTGATGCCCAGGAGAGTACACGAGGCCTCAGGGAACAGGGTGTCTGCACACTCCAGACCCTCGCGCAGGGCTCCCAACACACTGAGAGAGACCTCTGTCCAGGGTAGCGGGTCTGCAGGGGGAGTGACCCAACGGCCACCTCCGGTTCGCCCAGCCGGTGAGCAGGCCAGGGCTACACCCACAGAGCCCATTCCACTGCAGGCACCGACCCGGGTCCTTGAGGGTGAAGCTGGTCCTCCCCGAATTTCCAAGAAAAAGGAGGGGGAGCTTCCATCCCAAAAGGCCCACAGTGTGCCAAGCCCACGGCTGGGTGCCTTCTGGGTCGTGAAAGGACCCCGTGGCTGACAGAAAGGCACAAGTAGCCTTTGTCTGCCAAACAGCCCTGCCCTCTGCCTCCCATAACTCGGCAACATTTAGAGTCATTCCTTAGGTAAACTGAGAGCATGAGCCATGGAACGAGACGAGGTTCAAATCCCCGCCGCACCATTTACCAGCTGTGTGCCTCTCTGCCTCAGTGCCTGTCCCTGTAAAATGGGGTCACTGTCATGAGCATTTCGTGAAGTCCAAGATCAAGGCTCCTGCAGGTCCAGTGTCTGCTGAGCACCTGCTTCCCGGTTCATAGGTGGCGGTCTTCTCGAAGGTCCTCGCGTGGCAGAGGACAAGGGAGTTCTCAGCGTTCTGCACTCCCGACCTGACCATCTTCAGAAGGCCCCACCTCCTAACACCATCGCCCTGGGGGTGAGGTTTCAACATATAAATTGGGGGGGAGGGGGCGCAAACATTCCTCCTAGAATGCCTGGGGGCGGAGCTGCTCCAGCGGTGATGGGGCCAAAAGCCACAGCCTAGTCCCAGGGTCCAAGGAGGACTTTTCCTCCTCGTCTCCCCTGTCCCTCCTGGCACGATACGTTGGCCCTCTGTTGGGTGGCTGGGGAAGAAGAGAGAGAGCCTGGGTTTGAGATCCGGAACAGCTCACTTCTCTGAACCCGGTTTCCTCACGTGTAAACCAGGGATCGTAGTCCTTCCTCCACTACGCTGGCATGAAATAGGCTGTCACAACGAGAGCACCCAGCCCCCATTCAGCACCCTGCCAATGTCCATTTTTCCATTCCCCCAGACACAGCACCGATCGCCTCAACCCTCCAGGAAGCCAGAGTGCCTCAGACATGAAGGAACTTTCATGTTCTCAAGGGATGCTTGGGGCAGGGATGGTAACTGCCGTTTTAGAAATGGGGAAACTGAGGCCCGGAATGGTTCAGCAACATACGGCTTGTTAATGGGACCTCTCAAGCTTTGACCCAGTTGCCCCAAGTCCCTGCCTCAGGGTGCTTTACGGTCAGGGCCAAGAGCCCACATGGGAGACGTGAGAGTCAGGCAGGTGGTGTGGGTCTAATGGGAGGTGAGCCCTGAGGGTTCTGCCCAGCTTCCAGAGGTTTCCAAGCTCTGCCCTCCCCACTGCCTCCAAGCCTAGACTCTGGGTCCTGGGTCGAGGGCTCCCCCTGCTGGTCAGGAAGGGAATGTGTCCCCAGCTCATGGAAAGCCCAGGGAAGGCAGCCGTGGAGCTTGACCTCAGACGCTGCATGACTTCCGTGAGGTACCCCACCTCTCCGAGCCCTGGCACCACGCCCACATCGGGAGTTCTCAAACCTGAGTGTGCCTGAGAATTACCCAGAACGTTGGTTAAAACCCAGATAGCTGGGAGTTTCCCATTCTGTCGATCCCTGATGGGGACTGAGAATTTGCACTTCTCACAAGTTTTCAGATGATGCTCAGGCTGCCGGTCTGGGGGAAACAGTGTTCCTTTAAAAAAAAATAATAAAAGACTGGGGCGCCTGGGTGGTGCAGGGGTTAAGCTTCTGACTCTTGCTTTCGGCTCAGTTCGTGATCTCAGGGTCCGAGTGTCCAGCTCCGTGCTCAGCGGGGAGTCTGCTTGAATTTCTCTCTCCCTCTGCTCCTCCCTCCGGCTCGAGTGCACTCTCGCTCTCTCTCTGAAATAAAGAAGTAAACCTCTAAAAAAATAATAAAAGACCGATAGGCACATAAAAAGATGCTCAACAGCATTAATCATTAGAAAACTGCAAATCAAAACGACAAAATACCACTTCATACCCGGGAGGACGGCTACTGTAGAAAACAAAACAGAAATAATGAGCGTTCGTAAGGATAAGAAGAACGCTCGGCACAGCCGATGGGAATGTGACATGGGGCGGCCGCTGCGGAAAAGGGCTGGCAATTCCCAAAGAGAAATCAAGCCTAGAATTGCCGTGTGTTCCAGCAATTTCCCCTCGGGGCATACACCCAAAAGAACTGAAGGGGGGGTCTCAAACAGACCCCCGCACACCCACGTTCACAGCAGCATCATTCACGACGGCACAGAGGGAGAAGCAGCCCGAGGGTCCATCCGTGGATGAAGGGACAGACAACGTGTGGGTCACACGTACAATGGAATATCGCTCAGCCTTTAAAAGGAAGGGAATTCGGACACCTGCTACAACGTGGATAAACCTTGGGGACATTATGCAAAGTGAAATAAGCCAGGGACAAATGGGCAAGTATGGTAAGATTCTGCTTGATATGAGGCTTGTTGAGTCGGCAAAGTCATAGAGGCAGAAAGTAGCCTGGGGGCTGCCGGGGGCTGGGGGAGGGGGAAACGGGGAGTGAGTGTTTGATGGGCATGGAGTTTGAGTTTGGCATGATGAAAAAGTTCTGGAGACAGATGGTGGGGATGGTCGCACCACAGTGGGAGTGCTTAATGCCACTGAGCTGGGCACTTACAAATGCTCAAAGTGGTAAGTGGGATTATGTATATTTTACCATAAATAAAAGCACTTGAGCGAGACCCAAAGGATGGGCATTCATTCCTCCAAAGAAAGGGAGAGCCTCCAAGCAGAGGGAACAGCAAGTCCAGCCTGAGAGTCCAGAGTTCCCAGGGCATCCCAGGGCCGGAGAGGCCAGCAGCGAACTTGATCACTGAGCCCCCTGAGTCCCTATCTCCTCTTCCAAAATATGGGCATGATCCACCCGCCTCACAGAGACAAGGAACCCCGTCAGCTCCCCGGAAACAAGGCGGGGAAAGCCCAACCAGGACCTTGGTTTCTCTGAAGCAGGGTTACATTTTGCGGCCAAAAGCTTCCCAGGAACTATAGCAAACCCCACTTCCACTCATCCCCCCAAAAGGAAAGAAAGTTGTTTCCCCTACAGCTGGGCCCCCCCAACCCCCGCCCCGCCCCAAGATCTGGAGACTGGGGCCTGGACGAACAGGGTTCTGAGGGGCCACCAGGGGGCGCACTGCACCAGCAAACGCAGCACGTCTCCAGCTCTGGACCGAGGCAGGGAGGATGACTGTCCTGGGGCACCTTCCCCGGCAGGGGGCTCCAAGGTCTGTTGAAAGCTGTCCCTGGGTGGGGGTCACCCTGAGTCATGGACTCACAGCCACAGAGTTGGAAGGGGCTTAGAATGGGGACATTTTTACAGAGGTGATGAGCCTTGCTCACATGGCAGGGCAGGGCAGAACAGGACTGGAACGCCAGCCACTTGCATCCCCCAGCACACACACCTGCTCTTCTCCAGGCCCCTGGGGAGCTCAGCCCAGACAGACCAGGGACAAAATGGAATTGTGGGCAGGATGCTAAAACATTCCTGCCATCCCCAGAACACTGAGTCACAGGGAAACTGAGGCACAGAGAGGCAGAGATTATCTGCATCCCTCACTAGTAAGTCAGGGCCCCAACGTGGGTCCCAGTGAGCCTTCTCTGCTCCTCCAAGGGGTATATTAGGGGACAGTGCTGTGACTGGTCAGGCAGGCCAGGCCACTGTAGTCACTGGCTCCAAGCCCAGCAGAGAGCCATTGATTGGACCTGGGGTGGGGGATGAACTGGGGTCAGTGCACTAGGGGCCCATGGAGGACAGACCATCTGATGGGTCCCTGGGGCCCTCTCTGCAGATAGCGGGACCTGGAAGGGAGATGTCGGGAGTTCCACTGGCCTCTGCAGGGCCTCCCTCCCCTCGGCCAGCTCCCGGTCCCACCTCCCTCCTCAAATGTCTTCTGAAAACAGCCACCTCCCCGTGGTACAAGAACCTCCAAAGGCCCTCACCCTTCCAGCTCATCCCCATTTTCCTGCTGTGGAACCTGATGCCTGCATGATGTCGGGGAATTGCTCAGAGGAACCCCAGGAACGCCACAGGCCGTCTCCACCCCTCAGCCGCCAGGGCCCAGGCACTTGGCACACGCTGTCTCCTATAGTCCTCCAGGCCCCCCTGCCAGGCAGGTGGCTGAAGGCCCCGTCTCACAGAGGAGGAACAGGAGGCCCAGAAAACAAACTGGCCTGACATGGAAGCTCTCCGTGCTTCCCGTCACGGCCCAGACTTCAGATGGCAGAGGCACCCACGTAGTCCCTCCACGCCCCGGGTCAGAAGTGAGCCTCTGCAGGGCACGCTGAGCGGGTGAAGAGACCTGCATGGAAAGACCACAGCTGAAGGCCAAGCAGGAACACAGGGTGGCCTCCAACGCCTTTCCCGGCCACCTCTCCATTGCCATCTGAAACTCTAGAGGCTGGAAGGCTCAAGTCTCATTTTCCTGACTACCTGCCAGCCAAGGGTAGCTGGGGGCATCTCCTGGCCCAGATCTAGGTAGGAGTCTGCTAGAAGGGCTTCACTTCCTAAATAAAAAGACAAAGTCTCCCAAATTGAAGACCTTTGGCCTTTCCACCGCCTTTCTGGCTGGAATGCATATTAGAGTGCTGGAGGTATGGCAGCCACTTTGGAACTACAAGGGCAAAAAAAACACAAGTTAGGGACAATAGAGTGGAGAGAGCCTGTTCTCTGACAGTGTTGCTGGGCTGCTGTACCAGCCCTAGATTTCTAATCTGTGAGAATGGTAAGCCCCGAGTTCTTTCAACAGTTCTAACCAAGCTTCCTGTTGGTCGCAGCCTGTTCAGGTTGGCATCCCCATCTGATAGAGAGCAGCACTGAGTAGGGGTTAGGAGTGTTCTCTTAAAATCTTAACCTACCGGTTAGCAGCTGTAGGACGTTGGGTAAGTGGTTTTGTGGTCTAAGAACCCTGAGTTCTATTAAAGGAGCTCAACAAGTGTACCTACCACATAGTGGTGCTGGGAGGATTACGTCAGATGCTGAGCGGCTTCAGCCCAGGACAGCACACGCGTACAGGTCAGCTGTCATCAGAAGGGAGAAAAGACCTGAGAAGAAACAAAGACTCGAAAGCCCTCCCCTCAGGAAAGGATGTTTGAAAATGAGGTTTGATTGGGGAAAATTGAACAGCAACTCCTGACAGATCAGCAGCTTCCTGAGCCCCAGACCACTGACTCCCTTCCCTTTTAATTAAGTGCAAAGCTTAGCAGACTCAATCTGCTGGCCCACCAGACAAGGGGGCTGCTTCTCCATCAGGGTGGGCTGAATCCACTGGGGATGTGGGAAGGACCCTCCCACCCCCACCCAACTTCCACCTACCAAGTCTCTCCTCTACCACCTATCACAGTCAGGCATTCCACTATTAGGGATTCACTCCTTTGGATACAACAGCCTATAGGAGCTTGGTTCAGAATCCAGGGTGGGACTCAGGGCATGGGTCTTTGTACAGTTTCCCAGGTGATTCAGGTTGGTACCCTGATAAGAAGCCACGGTTTTAGGAGATGTTCCAGAGGCCGCTATTGAGGTAAGTGTCTTGTCATGTCACCTTCTAAGCTGTGGTGAACAATGGCACCTGGGAGCAGGGAAGGGAAGGCAAGGCACTCACACCTCGCAGCCTCATGCTGCGCCACAGGCCACCGAGTAAACGCGTCCCTCACCTCTGGTAGTCAGCACAGCAATGCCAGGAAGTTGTCCCCAAAATGAGACAGAAGCCTCTGAAGACATAAGGGACTTGCCCAAAGTCACACAAGTAACACCAAGGAGCCCCGCACTCCATGGCACAGCCCTAGGTGCCATGCGCGGCTCTGTCTCTAGCTGGCTGTGACTTAGACAATCCCCTCCCCCTCCGGATGGTGAAAAGGTGAAAAGTCACCAGCTCCTCTGATCTCAGGAAGCCAGACCAGCCTGGTGCCAAACCCCAGCCCCACCCCTCGCACACAGCACGAACCTGGGCCTGTCATTGAACCCTGCTGTGCCTTCCGTGCTCATCTGTGAAGTGGGGGGATAGTCTGGCCTGCCTAGGGTTGTCGCGGGGATCAGCGATCAGCGAGGGAGCAGCCCCAGGGAAGCACCTAGAGGACGCCTACCTGGGCACAGAGGGAGTGCTCTGACACACCAGTCACCCCCGGGGACGGCGCCCTGGAGGGGTGAGGCCGGAGGAGAAGGGAGGGGTGAGCAATGACAGGGAGGGCAGCCTCCCCAACAGTAAGAACAATATCGATGACATAATAGTAACAAAGGTCCACCAGAGCGCCAGGCTCCCCACTCTTTGGCCCTCTGATGGTCCCACGAAACTGGGAGGGAAGATAAATCCCAGCTCCCCACTTCCTGGCCTCTCATAGAGACCCTTTGTCTGGCGGCATCAGAGGCCAGTTCCGCCCGCCCATGAGGGCCTGACCAGGCTGCAGGGCCGGCCCGGGACAAAGGGCCCTCACAGGGCTCTGCCCAGGACACGCCCACTGCACCCCAACTTCCGCAGCACTGGGGCGCCGAACCGGGCCCACACATGCACGCACTCACACAGCCTGGCCAAGATCAGAGGCAGCGGGGACAGAGGCCAGGACCCGCGGGCGGGGGGCCGGGATGAGCGGCAGCAGGAAGGGGCTCAGCAGGCCACGCTCAGAATCAAAGGCGCCTGAAGTTCCCCCTCTGAGAGCCAGAGAGCAATTTTTTAAATAAATAAAGCAATCAAAGTCCTCTAGAAGCTTCCGCCACCCTCCAGACCACACACACCCCCACGAAGCTCTGCCCATCCCCCCGCCACGGCATGCCGGTAGAACATTCCTCGGCAACGTCCCATCCACAGCTCCCTCCTTCCACTCAGGCTCTGCTCAAAGGCACAGTTCCTGACCCCTGAACGCTGACTGCTGACCTCTGACCCCAGCCCTTCTCTGGCACTGTTGCCAATCCCTCCAGCCCCTTTCCCTCTGGAGCCTGCTCCACTGTCCCCACCGCTCTCGTCAAGGTCATCAACGACCTGCCTGGCGCTGAGGCCAGAGACCAAGTCCCAGGCTTCAGTTCATGTGACAAGCCCCCGCAGGGAACACGTCTCTCTCCTCTTGACTCCTGGGGCAGACTCTCTCCCCAGCCTTCCTTCTGCGTCCTGGCATCTCCTCCAAAAGTCAGGACTCTGCTCGCTCCACACCCTCGCCCCTTCCCCTAGCAATCCACGCAGCCTCTGGTCTAACCACCCTTCTGCTCAAACTCACGCCTCCAGCCTCAACCTCTCCCCATGGCTCCAATTCCCGTGTCCATCCCCCTGTCCAGCAGGAGTCCAGTGACTGAGTCAAGCCACCAGGCAGCCCTGCCCCCACCTGCTGTCTGCAGACTCCCAGCCCGTGCACAACACCCTTCCGCGGCCCCCCCCCCCCGCTCATCCTCGTCACCCCCACACCCATCTCCTGCCCCCTGCAGGCAGATCCCGCCCCTCCACCCTCAACACAGACCCCGGATCTGACCACTGCTCCCGTTGCCATCACCCTGGAGTTTTGCCAGAGCCTCCCACCCCTCTCCCTGCTCTCTGCCCCCCTCTCGCTCTGGCCTACACCACCCTGCACAGCTGCCCTCCCTCCCCTCTGCTGTTACCCTCTGACCTCTGCCCACCCCCGTCACCCCCTCACTCCAGCACAGGGGGCATCTCACCATTTCGCAAACATACTGAGCTTCCTCCTCGCCCAGGACCTTTGACTTGCCGTTCCCTCCACCTGCATCACCCTTCCAGCAGGTCTGCATGACGAACTCCCTCATTTACTTCAGGTGTCAGTGTAAACGTCACCGGATCAAAGTAGCTTCTGGGCCACCGTTTATTAAACACAAAAGCAACCATGTCTCCCAGCCACTCTCCCCCGCCAGGGGAATCTTCTCCATAGCTTTTCTCACCCACTGACATCCTCTGTGTTTGCTGCCCCCCGCCCCCCAGGAACAGGCTCCATGAGAACAGGGACTTCACCCGGTCCATGCCAGCACCTAGAAGACTGCCCATGCAGGGTAAGGGGTCTCCGGAAACATTGGCTGAATCAGCGAATGAGCTGAGCTGAGGGTTGAAGGAGGGTGTGTCTGCCAGCCGGGGGGCCCGAAGAGAGGCCAGGCAGAGGGAACCGTGTGTACCGGATTGAGGTGTGTTCAAGGACGCAGTGAGCGGAGGTGTGCAGGGTAGAAGGTGAGCGTCTGAGTTTAGGGCTGGGGCGTTAGGCAAGACCCTGGTCATGAAGGGCATTTGTTTATTGAATTGTTCATCTAATACTTATTAAGCCCTACGTGGAGCCTGGCCTTCTGCCCATCTAAGGGGATGGGACTTAATCCTGAGGGTACTTGGGAGTCATTGAGAGACACAGAGCAGGGGCAGCCCATCTCGCTGTTGGTCACAATGTTCCATGAAACCCCAGTATGCCCCTGGACCTTCCCCCCACCCCCGGGGGAGCGCTCTGCCACTGCCATGCCCCAGTGCAGCCCTTGGGGGGTCTGGGGAGAATGTGCCCACCGGGGTTGCACAGCAGATGACTCTCCACGTGAGCCAGCCCTGCCACCTGTCACCCTCCCAATGTGTGGGTCGCCACAACTCAGATGGGGAACTTGAACCTCCCAGGCTTGGGGAGAACCTCAAAGAATCCAACTCTTTCATTTCCCAGCTGGAGCAACTGAGACCACCAAAGGAAAAGGATGTATTCAAGGTCACACGGTGTATCAGTCTCAGCTCTTTTGTCTATAAGTAGCAAGCACTCAATTCAGATGGACTTGAAGGAGGAGGAGGGGGAGGAGGAGAGGAAGAGGAGGAAGAAGAAGATGGAGAAGAAGAAAAGGAAGAAGAAGGAGGAGGAGGAAGAGGAGGAGGGGGAGGGGAAGGCGCGGAGGAAGAGAGATTTGGCTCACATAACCAAGATGCTGAAGAGCGAACTTCAGGTACAGTTGGATCCAGGCCTCAGAAAATGGTTGGCTCCACTTCAGACTCCGTGCTGCCCCTTGAACCAATTATTGAGAGGTCTGCTGAACTCTCAATGGCCAAGCCTGGGTATAGTATGCCTACCTCTGAAGTGGGGTCTGTGGGGGGGGTCTGACGAGTGTCAGCCTGACGTGACACCCCAGGACTGAGAAAGGGGCAGGTGGGGACTGCCAAGGAAAATCGGAGTACAGGTCTGAGGAAAGGGGGAAACAGAAGCAGATGGGGAGCTCAGTGACAGAACCGAGACGAGAACCCCGGGCACCTGACCCCAAGCCCCTCACGCATCCCGCGTCCCCGAACCACGTCAGCAGGGTTAACTCGACCTCGGGGTGGGGGACCGATTGGGCCAGGGCGGGGGCTGCGGAAGCTGGCTGGAGGCAGGGGGCCAGTTAGGAGGTCGATAAAGCCAGAGGTAATGAGCCCCTTGACGGAAACCAATCAATCTCCTAACTCCCTAACCCACTTCAGCATTTTGTTGAGGGAAACATCTGTCACTTCCCCAAGATGAATGATACACCAACACCATTATTAATGTATCTTTAAGTGTTGTTTAGAATCTACTTCATTTGAAATCAGAGAACGACATAGATCTTCCCTGACTTGTACAGCCCCTAGAGGTGCTGGCACAACACAGCAGCCACTCCACGGCGGGATGCATGGACACGCCCCCCAGCAGGTGCCCGGTCCCAGGCCCGCAGGTGCATGCCGCCTCAGGGAGGGAAACCCGGGGCTGGGGACGGAGGAGAGATGAACAATGTCCCCTACTGCTGTGGGACTCAGGGCTGTTTTTCCGGAAGGACATTTCACGGGATGTTTTTGTTGCTTAAAGAGGCTCGTATCTTTTGGCCCAGTCATCCCCGCTTCTGGGAACACCTCTTGAAGATAACATTGAAGATGTGAAAAAGGCTTCAAGTGCCGAAGATGTTCGTCACGGCATTATTTATAACAGAAGGAAACTGGAAATCACCTAGATGTCCAAGCAGAGGCCAGTGGTGATACCAACTGAGACCGGTTCGCTCAGCGGAACATTTTACGTCCGTCCAAAAATGCCGCCAACAAAGATGATTGATGTAAGATGATATGATTGGAAAAGCAGAAACTCAAAGCAGCTCAAATCACAAGGGGGATCATCTCAAGGGCCAGAGGAATTCCCCGCCATTCGGCTGCCAGGAGCACAAGTGGGAGACACCGAACCTGCCAGGTCCCAGGGCAGCATGTGTCCCCCACACGCCCGGGTCTCCCTCCGTCCCTGGCTTCTCTCTGACTTCAGTGCTGGCTCTCTATAGACCGGCTAGGCAGCCCACCCCCAGCGCTTACTTACTATTCCAGCGCACTCAGAGCCGTCTGCAATCTCTCCTCCTGCAGAAAGAAGAAGAGAAGTGGGGGTGGGGGGAGAAGAGAGAAATAAAAAATAAAAGAATTTCTAGAAGGAGTCAGGCTGCATCAGTGGCTCCCCTGGTCCAGTCAGCAGTGCTGGACCAGGAGGACGGCCCACACTCTATCAGGATTCCATTTCGGTTGTTTGGGTGGGACCAGGCGGGGGGACGGGGTCAGAGGATGAATGTGTTATCTACTGCTGCATAGCAGATGACCCTCCACATTGGTGGCTTCAAGCAGCCCTTATGAGCTCCGTCTCTGAGGGTCAGGGATGGAGAAGGGGCTTCGCTGGGTGGTCCTGACTCACGGTGTCTCGTGAGGTTGAAGTCAGGTGTCAGCCTGGGCTCTGTTTTCTGCAGGCCTGATGGGGCTAGAGGACCCACTTGCAAGCTCACCCACGTGGCCATCGGTAGGGGGCTGCAGCTCCTTGTGGCCGCTGGTGGGAGGGGGCAGTCCTCCCCACCCGGGCCTCCGCCGGGCTGCCCATAGCAGGACAGCTGGCCTGCCCCAGAGCAAATGATCTAAGACAGGGAGGTGACCCGGACTGACGCCGCACGGTCTCCCCCACCCCGATCTCAGAAACGATGCTCCAGCAGCTCGTCCATACCTTATTGGTCACCAAGACCAGCCCTGGTACAACGTGGAGGGAGGGCACTGCTCAAGGGTGTGGACACCAGGAGGACGGATTGTGGAGGAACTCATTCTGTAACGATGGGTTCAAAAGTGAATGTGCTGGCTCGTTTTCAATACACAAATCAAGTGAGGTGAACCTCAACCAAAGGAAAGCCTTTTTTTTTTTAAAATGACTTGGCTTTGATTACTTCTAGGGGGTCACAGGGGCGCTGACAGAGCCAGAACTGAGAGTGGACACACGTGGGGTACGGGGCTGAGATGCTCGGCGTCCAGTCATCCATGCACAACCGCTAGGTCACAACACGCTGGCAGGTCCAAGATCGCTTTGGGTCCAGACTCACGGGAGACAAGACTGGAGGACCAGAGGCAGGTCCGAATAGGAGCCAGGAAGGACTCTCAGGAGCCAGAGGAGAAACCCTTCATCAGAGGAAGCAGAGAGGCAGGTGGCAAACCAGACTTAAGAGAAGGGGCCTCGGGATAGAGAGAGTCTCGGGTCTGGGGACATCCTGCCAGCTGGTTCTTGGACCTGGTGCAGCCCGGTCACCAACCCCAGGAGGAGGACGCTGAGTGTGAGATGGGGAGCTGCTCTGTAGGTGGGCCCAGGCAGCCCTGCTGGGGGGACCCATCCTCCAGAAGCATCCATTGCCTTATTTGCCAACAAGCAGTGAGCTCCTGCGTGACCTCAAGGACGAGGCAGGCGGGACCTTGTGGGACAGGACCCTTGGGGACAGACCGAAGGCAGCAGTGGAAGTGGTGGTGGATGGGGACAGAGAACAGCGCAGGTGGCCGTCCTCTGATTCAGGAGCACACAGGATTCGCCCACGGCCTTGAGAGCACTCACACAGAACGAGGCTTCCTGCAGGGGAAGGTGGAGGTCGGAGCCAGCAAGATGCGGGTATTAATAATAACGCTACCAGGGAGACTTCCACCATTCAAGATGCTTAGAACCACAAGGCTGGAGGGAGCTCAGGAAAATTGAGTTCAAACCCACCTGAGGCTGGAATCCTTCATCCACACATCTCAACCAGCTCCTCATGGTCCTGAGCACTCCCGGGAATGGTGGGCTCACGACTCCGCCAGGAAGTGCATTCCATCATTGGACCACTCTGACACATGGAGAGTTCTTTCCGAAACTTGAGACAAAGTCTGTCTTCCGACGGGTGGCTTCCTAGGACCCCCCTACACACCCATCAGGGTGGCTAACGCTGGTCAGACGGGCCAGACCAAGCGCTGGTGAGGACGCAGAGCACCTGGGCCGCTCCCACACCACTGGTGTGGATGGAACGTGGTTCGGCCACCTTGGAACGGTCCACATGACCCAGCCCTTCCATCACTAGGTATTTACCCAGAGAAACGAAAGTATATGTCCACACAAAGACTGGGACCCAGATGTTCCTAAGAGCTTTATTTATAACGGCCAAAAGCTGGGGGGACAAAACCAAACGTCCCTGCAAAGGTGAATGGAAAGACTAACTGTGGCACAGCCATATGCTAGACTAGCACTTAGCAATTCAAAGGGACGTGACTATATGGATGAATCTCGAAAAGACTATGCCAGGAAAGGAAGCCAGACACAGAAGCCTACACAGGGTATGGGTTCATTTATAGAAACTTCTAGAAAAGGCAACGCAACCTGTAGTGACGGAAGACAGATCACTGTGTGCCTGAGAATGGGCGTGGAGGGAGGGACGGGTGGCTAAGGGGAACGAGAGGACTTTGAGAAGTGCCGGCGATGTTAGGTATAGTGACCGTGGTGGTGTTCTCACCAGTGTCTACACCTGTCGAAACCAGACTGAAAACTTTAAACATGATCCAGTTGCACACCTTAATTATGGACAGTGTTGGGGGGCCTGGGTGGCTCAGTCAGTTAAGCGTCCGACTCTTGACTTCAGCTCAGGTCAAGATCTCAGGTCATGAGATGGAGCCCCATGTCAGGTTCTGCACTCAGCAGGGGGCCTGCTTGAGATTCTCGGATTCTCTCTCTCCCTCTGCCCCTCCTCACCACATGCTCTCTCTCTCTCTCTCAAATAAATAAATAAGTAAATCTTTTTTTAAAAATATGTACAAGGTATTTTAAGTTGTGCTTTAAAAACTAACATGCAAATCCCTTGATTGAGTGATATAACACACTGGGGCCAAGCTGAGGGCCTCCCGGGTCTGTTTTGACAAACCCTGTGTAATTAGCCCAGGAACGAGCCTGAACAACGCTCATGGAGCACCTGCTAAACTCAGCAGATTTCCACCTAGTTAATCTCCGCTTCCGGAAACTGTCTTCCAGGACTCACCAAAGGTCATTCGTCAGAGCCAGGAGTTCAGCCCAGGTCTCCTGATTCACCGGCCTCTTCCCCCCAGCATAAGAAGAAATAGAATCCAGTGCTACGGAGTGCTTTGAGGTTCCCCAAGCTGCTTGACATCTGTAATCTCATTTCCTGGATTAATCCCATTTACCGCAGTTGAGTGTGTAATGGATAAGACGGGACTGGAGAACATAGAGCTTGTTTATTTATGGCAGGACATCTATTCTGATGGCTTGGGGCCCGGGCCAGGCCAATTGTTGAATATCTTGAATAACCCTCCCGGGGCCCGGGGTAAGTATTCAGGGCTTTGGAGTCAGACAGACCCGGGCTGGAATCCAGGCACTCCTGCTTACACGTGGAGCCAACCATTTAACCCCTCTGTGCCTCAGTTTCCCTCGCTTGTCAAGAGGGGATTCTTGCAGTAACTGCCTCATAATGCCTCAGGGAAGATTACGTGGGACGGCAGCATCTGGCACAGAGTAAACACCCACAGTGCGGCAGCCACCACTGGCACCATTATTACTAGGAAGCTTCACAATACCCTTATGAAGTAGGGCCTATTATTATCCCCATTTTACAGATAAAGAAACCAAGGCTCAGAGAGGCAAAGTGATTTGCCCGAGATGACATAGCAAGTCCCCTGTATGGCTCCAAAGCCCACTGTGGCTCCGGGGCGCCACATCGCCACCTGCTCAGGCAGTGACAGGTGCAGCAAGGACTGTAAGACGGGAAGGAGCGATCAATCCCCCTCAAAGCCTGCTGGTTCCAGCTAGAGATGAAGGAAGCCGAGGCCTGGCCAGACTGGCACAAGGTGAGGTCAGACAGGAGCCCCCGACTGCACCCTGGGCTCTGCCACTTTGAAAACCAGGACAGCACAGAGAAGAGAGACTACAAGGAAAGGCAGGCTCTCCAACTCCAGCTCATCCCCGAGGGTGACCAGGCCTGCTCCTTCCTCCAGTGTCCAACCAACAAGGTCCTCAGAGTCTGTGCTCAAAACTGCCGTAGGGTCAATGTGTGACCCTGGGCAGGTCCCCACCAACTGAGAGCCCTACATCTAGCCATTAGCTAAGGGCACGGGACCAGATGACCTACAATCGCCTGTCCAGCTCAGACCGTCCTAGTTTCCAAAGCAACAGCGATGCCTGGGATGCAGGTGGTAACTTAACTCCATGTGGGATGGGGCCTTTGAGAGTCCAAATGGGGGTGTCCCAAGGAGAGCACACTGGAGTGCAGTCCTGGCCCCAGCAAGGGGTCACTGATCGTCCAAAGAGGTCGCGTGGGGAAGGAAAATGACAGCTTTGGAGACAAGAGATCAGGATTCAAATTCATCTCTGCCGTTCACCAGCTCTGTGAGCCTGGCCATTTCCTTGCCCGTCTCTGAGCCTTATCCACAAAATAGGGACGATCACACCAACTTTATGAGGCTATGTGGCACTTAGATAAAATCCTTTCTCTACAGCACTTGTAAAAACTCAAAAACTAACAGCTGTTTTAACTGCTGTCTCCCACCCCCGCCACTGGAGCCAACAGTCACACAGCTTCCCGGAGGGCCTGAGCCCCCAGATTCCAGGGAAGTTCACCTGGAAGTTCTTCCAAATATCAGGCCATCGTCCCTGCTGCTGCAGCAGCTGCTTGAATTCACAGACCCACTGAGCAGCTAGGAACAGGATCAAGAGCAAAATCCAAAGAGAGCACGAGTCCTGACGTATGTGAGACAGGCTAGAATGGTGGACACCAGGGCAAGTATCAACCGGGAGGGGCACTAGGGAGCCCCCGGGCCTAGGCGATGGTCACTCGGCGGACATATGTAAAAATCCACTGAGCTCTACACCTAAGATGTGTGCACCTTACTGTCTGTAAACTACACCTCAATAAAAAAACTTTTAAGAAAACCCTCAGCTTTCCCCCAAAGGTCCAGGAGCACACCCGTGCACACCTGTGTACTCCCAGGCAGGGCCTGCCCAGACAGCGGAGCCCACAGATGGGCACCCCCACGATGGACACCACAGCCCGCCATACGGGCGTGTCTCCTTGTGCCCAGCCCCATGTGGAGCCCCGTGCCCCCCTGAGCAGACACACATGCGCATTCGTACGCACAGCCTCTGCAGCAGGAGTTGCTGGAAAAATATGGAAAGTCGTCAGCAGCTCTGCTGACACAGGGACTAGCCAGCTCCCCACCACGGTTTCCAAAAGGGAGGGGACATTCCTCCTTGTGTCTGTGGCTGGGCTGTTGGAGGCAGGAGTCTCATCAAATCAGCAGGTGTCTACACAGCCTGCAGCACCAGGGCGGGGGGGGGGGGTGGTCTGCAGAGAGGAGAAGCCGGGGTCCCGGGAGGAAGAGAAGCCCCCTCCCTGGCTCACCCTGCTTCCAGGCCAAGACTGGGCCAGACCAGCCTTGGGGTCAGCCAGCAAGTGCGTGAGTCCCCAGGAGGCCAGGGTGGGGGAGTCCTGGTGGGCAGAAGGCTGGACAGAGAGAACGGGGGTCATTGTGGCAGGATGGTACAATGGTTCCACAGGAAGTCTGGGAGCAGGAGAGCTCTCCTTTGTCCCCTGGCTCTGCCGTTTATTAGCTGTGTGACCCTGGACAAGTTACTTAACCTCTCTGGACCTCAGTTGGCCCCTCCCCATTAGATAGAGATAATAATACTACCTAGTGGGATAATGTTACATGGTGGGAATGCCAGGGAGAAGCGGGATGGGGGGAGTCAATTGACATCACACGTGCCCCTGGACATAGAAAGTACTCAACAGCGTGAGTCACTTTTATCAAGGGCCCAAGGACAGGAAGGGGCCGCTAGATAACAAGGATCCCATGGATTGCAAAGTGACAACCCACGAGCCCAGATGCAGCCCGCACATGGAGTCTGGCCCACACAGTGTGTTTCTTTTCCCTTTTTAAATTGTTATCGACACCTAAAAATCAAATTTCCTATCAAAAGCCAAACTTTCTGCTTCTCTTGAAGAGTTCAAACATTTGGCAATCCTGGTCGGCTTCCCTACCTGGTGACTCTGGGCCAGAGCCACTTCCAACTGGCTGCCCCGGCCCCACCCAGCCCCGTGGCAGCAGAGATGGCATTTCGGGGTTGGGGGCACTGGGGGGACAGGGACGCCCCACCCCCGGGGTCACACAGCAAATCAGCAGTAGAGCTGGAAGTAGAGAGCAGGTTGCCAGATTCCTGGTCCTCCCCGAGCACTGATGAGATGCTAGGGAGAGAACCTGGCTGTGTTCCAAAAGTTCCTGCACCTGCGGTCCTTATCTGAGAGCCACGGTCATCATCACGAGGCACAGGACTTACTTCTCTGAGCCTCAGTTCTTTCATCTGTAAAACGGGATACTAATAGTCCCTTTCTCAGGGTGACGGTGAGGACGAAATGAGGTAAGGAAGCAGGGAATCACAGAGCAGCACCCGGCACACATCAGCGCTCCTGGCACGCTCCATGCACGCGTGATCTCGTGGCTTCCTTGAAGCAGCTGTGACGTCACTCTACTTAGCCGCACCTGACAGAGGAGCAAACTGAGGCCAGTGGGCTGGTGAGATTCACGTAGCCAGTGAGTGATGGAGCCAGGATTTGGAATTCTTTTTTTTTTTTTTCTTAAGATCTTATTGATTTATTTGAGAGAGAGAGAGCACACAAGTGGGGGGGAGGGGAGAGGGAGAAGCAGACTCCCCACTAAGCAGGGAGCCCAATGTGGGGCTCGATCCCAGGACCCTGAGATCATGACCTGAGCCAAAGGCAGATGTTTAACTGGCTGAGCCACCCAGGCGACCCCAGGACTTGGAATTCTAGCTCAAGTTCAAGGTAGGACTGTCTGGCTCTCCATGCATCCAGAAGCCTCTGTGGAGTCCGCAGATCATTCCTGAGGGCCTCCTGCACGCCGAGCAACGTGGGAGACACCAGGCATTTGGCTCACAACGGACAAGGTGGCCGGCTCAGTCTGAGAGGCAGGAGCGGGGCAGCACACAATGAACCAATCACGCAGGCCCTGGGAGCGGTAGGTGCCAGGGAGAAAAAGCAGGACGGCACTGTGGCGTGCCTGGAGGGGGCACAGTGGGAACCTCAGCTGGGGCAGTCGGGCAGGCTCCCCCAGGGAGGTGACCTTAAATGGGAACCGGAAGGCTGGGAAGGACCAGCCACGCCAACAACGGAGCAGGAGGAAGAGTGGTTGCAAAGGCTCCCAACTGGACGAAGGCTGGTGATTTCCAGACATGGGAGGAAGGCCAATGAGGCTGCGGCGGAGTAAGGAGAAAGGCAGAGAGGAAGTGAAGTCAGAAAGGTAGGTGGGGGCCCAATGACCAAGCAGCAGAGCACCCAGTTTGAAAATAATAGTGCCCTCCACTCTCGGCCAGGGCGTGCCCCCAGACCCCCACCTGCGATAGCTCCGTGCATCCCCTGCACGCACGGTGACCTACAGCTCGTTGACCCTATTTGTCAGCGGACAACACTGAGGTTCCAAGAGAGGCGGGGACTTGCCTGAGGCCACCCTCCTGGGGAAGATGGGTGCAGGCCTGGAACTCCCATCTGAACCCTACACCAGGCTAGGCCAGCCTGTCACCAGGCACCCTTTATCAGGGGACAGACCACAGACCCTCAGTCTTTGTGTGATCAGAACAGGAAAGGGACCAAAGGGTCACTTTCCAGCCCAGGCAAGCCTCTTCCTGGGGCCATGAGGTTCTAATGGCCCCTGTCCCTGGTAACACCAGGCTTTCAGCCCACGGGCATGGACGTGCACAGCCCACACACACACACACACACACACACGCACACGCACACACACACACCCATGTGCGCGCACACACACACACACACACAGCAGCCCAGCCAGGAAGAAGGCCAGGGGAGCATATGAGGACGAAGTCAGAAGGAAACGGTTCTCCATATGTCATGAGCTTCCAGACACCAGGTGGCTGTGGGCAGGTCCCCCCAAGCTCCTCACCTCATTGAGGGGTGCAACCCCTAGCCAGGCCAGAAGCCTGGCAGCATCCTCACCTCTCTTCTCTCCTAGGCTCCCCACTTCTGATCTACTGCCCAGCCCATCCTAGCTGCCACATCCATCCCTATCCCTGACCCTGGCTCTAAGGGCAAGAATCTTTCCTGCTTTCATGTCCCCTCCCCCCACTCCACCCCCCAACCACCTGATGCTGGAGAACCAAGGGCAAGACAGCGGTGGCAGCTCCTGGGGGATTGGGGTCGGGAAAACCAGTTTAAAAGAAGACCAGAGCTTTAGTATGGTGATGTCACCAGCCCAGGGCACCTGCTGAGGGACACCAACGTCACCCTTTCTCTCTCTCTCTCTCTCTCTCTCTCTCTCTCTCTCTCACACACACACACACACACACACACACACACACATATTTCATAACTCTCAGGTTGCAGTGACTCTGCTGTTCCGAAACAAAACAAAAATTCAACGACTGAGTCAGCCAGGTGGGTGAGGGGCTGAGACTAGGAACCCCCCCCCGCCCCCGCTCTCCACCGGGGATCGCCCCCCAGTCCCCACCCACACGCCTGAGCTCAGCTCACAGGACCCTGCCTGGGGAGGAGCTCACCTCCCAGCCCCAGGCATTGACAGAGCCCCGCCTCGGATCCAGGGCCCCGAATCACTGCGCTGTGCAAGTTCCCCGCCCCACACAGGGCCTCCTGTCTCATCGGTCAGGCACGGGTGGATGATCTCGGAGGGTCCTCCCAGTTTGGATACTCCACCTTTTATGGACATTTGGTCACCAGCTCCAGCGGCTGGGAGTCTCGGAAGCACAAGGGGCAGTGCCAGGGAACGGCCAGCAGGGGGCGCGCAAGCCTCGTTGACAGGAGGTCTGTTCCCGGAGACGGAGGAGGTGGGGTTTAGGAGGACCCTGGAAGCTGAGAGCTGACTAGTGCCCCCTCCCCACTGAGTTTTCTCAGAGCTCTGTCCTCACTCCTCTGAACAATCGCCTCTCCCAGCTGCCTCAGTGGCTCCGCGGTGCCGGTTCCAGGTCTGGCCCTGAACAGGGACCCACACGTCGGGAGATGGATGGGGACAGAGCCCTTCCAAGCAGCGCACGCCCATCTCCAAAAGCAAATAACATGGCGAGGAAAACCTCTGGGGAGGAAAGCGTTTTAAAAACTAAAGCACTATTGACACTTGGGTAGACACTTGTACCTAGTGTAATGATCTTATTAAACTGACCAAACTCTTTTGGGGCGGGTAACAATGCCCCCATTTTACAGAAGGGGAGACCGAAGTTTCAAGACAGCAAGGACCTTGCCCAAGTCACCCAGCAAATAAATGGAAGAAGGAGAATTTGAACTCAAACCTGTTTACTCTTCATCCCGCTATTACTCAAATGTCACGAGCTCACACCCCTCCTGATCATCCAGCAGGGTCCTCTGTGTGGTCCCTAGAAGCAGACAAATGCAGACAAGCCTCCCTACCCGAGCGGGCCAGCAGCCCTGGTCCTAGTTTTGCACGAATTCTATCCTGACTCTCAACCTGACCCAAATTCTGGAGAACCTAATTCTGACCCCCCCCCCCTTAATAACAGCTAAATTTACAAAGTGCTGACCACGTGCCAAGCACTTCGGATGCAACATTTGTGATCCTCACCGAAACCCAACAGGAAGCATGGCATCCCCATCTTACAGAAGCGAAGAGATCCAGGAAGGTTCAAGGATCGTCCAAGGACGCACAGCTAAGAGGTAGCAGAGGGTGGGATTCCAGCCCCGGGCTGTCTTGTTTCCACACCCGAGCTCTCACTTGAAGTTACTTGAAGTCACTTTCTCCCATCCTCCCCATGGCCGCTCCGGACAAGCCTCAGCTCCTCTCTCATCCTGCAGGTGTGATGACCCTGCTTACGCCCCCCGACACCCAGAGTCAAGGCCACGGCCCCAAGCCCTGGCTTCAGTTTGATTTTCTGGGATTCTCCTCCAAGGGTGGGAGCCTTGATGAAGCTGAAACGAGTGCCTTCCCCCCTCCAGAAGCATAGGGGTCCCCAGACCCTTGTCCTAAACACGCTCTAAACACCACCCCCTCTGGGCTTGGGAGGGCCCTTGAAGAGTTCTGTTTTTTCACCTATAAAATGACCTAATAGTATCAGGGGCCCAGAGCAGCTAGGGGCACTCCTGGCGCACTCAGGGGTACATCCATGCCAGCTCCCGTCCCTTGGACCTCCTAAGGCTGATCTGAAGACCTAGCCCTGAGAAACCTCCCATTTATTCATTCCCACATTCAGCAAACCTCTGTGCATGGCTGATCCACACCTGGCTCTGTGCTGGAAAGAAGGAGGCTGCAGAGAGGTTACGACCCTAACTCTGCAGAGAGACTGGCCTTACCGCTTAAGTGCGTATGACCTTGGGCAAGTCACTTCACCGGGCTGTGTTTCCACTTATCATCTATAAAATGGGGATGTATGTGGCCCCTGCCTCCAGGGTTGTTGGGAGAACTGGAAATCATGCAGGGAAAGTCTTAGCACAGTGCCTGGCACACAGTAAGAGCCTGGTGGTGGCAGCTGTTTGGATATTATTGGGGAGTTTTCAAAGTCTAGTGGGGGGAGGGGACGGCTAATCAACTAATTGTCAAATACGGGATCACTTCTAATCCCGGGCCAGACAAGGTGATGGGGGCACACAGGGAAAGGAGCAACTAGTCCTGCCTGTGGAAGTCAGGGAAGGCTGCCCAGAGGAGGTGCCGTTTGAAGGCTAAGTAGTATTTCACTATGAGGATAAAAGAGGAAGGGTATTTCTGGCAGAGAGAACAGCAGTTACAGAGGCTCAGAGGCTCTTGGAGGCACAAGGAGATGGTCACTGAAAAGCTGGTTGTGTCTGGGGAAGTTTGGGGACACGGAGCTGGAAAGGGGGTGGGAGGTGCTGGGAATAGGCTTGTTGGCGTGTCTGGGGAATTGGGACCCTGTCCTGGGACAACAGCGGGCGGGAGAGAGACTGGATCCAACTGCTCTTTGAGAAGAATGATCCAGATGGCAGCAGGGTCTGAGAGGCTGGTGCAGGGGCAGGACAGGAGGCCAAGTGTGAGGGGGCTGCACCTGAGGGGGGACCGAGGGAATGACCGAGGGGAGGGGAGGCCCTAGGGGACGGAGCAGCAGTGCTCACACTCTAAGGCCCCAAAACCCCTTTCGGGAAGTAGGGGCTGAGACAGGGCAAGGGGTGGGGTGACCCTGACCTCCCTCCGCCAGGACCATAGTTGAGGCTGGGGATGGGGAGGGGGGCGCCAGCACACTGACTCACTCACTGGCTTATTGGATTTCTGAGAAACTGCTCTCCTCCCCCACAGCCCGGCAGCCAAGGTCCCTCCATTAAAGCTGCACTGTCCGTCAGCCTAGGTGGCAGAGCCCTGGTCCCGAGCAGGGATGGGCCCGCACAGAGCGGAGAGATACACGACCCCGGGCATTGTCAGGGTCAGCCCTGGAAGGGCTGGTGCTCAGAGCTGATCCCGCAGGGAGGCCGGAAGGGAGGTGGTTAGGGGCTTGGATGCTGGAGCCCGCCAGCTTCAAGTCTTAGCTTGGCCTTTCGTGGCTGTGTGACCTGGCGCCACTTCCTTAACCTCTCTGTGCCTCCAATGGGGAACATCATAGGGCCTACTTGAGACAGAGGGTTGTCCTGGGGTTCTTAAAACCTGTCATGTACTGAGCACGCCACAGTCTTGGCGAGGGTTGGCTGAGAGCACCACTGACCCTGTCTCAGACCCCAGCTTTCCAAGGCTCCCCAAGGCAAAATCCACGCTTGGCATCAAGGCCGTTCCCCGTGTGTGCTGTTCCCCTCACCAGCCTGTCCCTGCTCCTACCATTCTGAAGCTCCTACAATGCTTCCTACAACCTATGATGGGTCCCACCTCTATACCTTTGCCCGAGCTGGCCCTCCTGCCAGGACTCCCTCACCCGGTCCCCTTGTCTCTCATTATCTTTGCTGTTCTTCCCGTGGGCCTCAGCTAAGAAACCCTGACCTCCAGGGGCGCCTGGGGGGCACAGCCGGTTAAGCATCCAACTCTTGGTTTCAGCTCAGGTCGGGGTCTCGGGGTCGTGGAATCGGGATCAGGGGGTGGGGGTCCCGGGATCGGTGGGCTATCGGGCTCCGTGCTCTGTGGGGAGTCTGCTTGGGATTCTCTCTCTCCCACTCCCTCTGCCCCTCTGCACGTGCTCTCTCTCTCTCTCAAATAAATAAATCTTAAAAAAAAAAAAGACATCCTAGCCTCTGTTTTGGGGTGCCCTTCCTGCCCCTCCATGCCCACCTTCCGGAGTGCTTGCGTTCTCTAACCGCCCTCTCCGAGCACTGGGCTAACACGGGCCATTTATGGTTTCCGCGTACGCCCCCTTACAGGATCACCGACCCCCGAGAGTGGGAATTGTGTCCAAGCTCCAGGGCACAACGCATCTGTGGGCATCAGCTGGCAGTGGGCAACTGGGTGAGCAGGTGAGCCCCAGCAAGGCCAGACAGAAGCCACCGGTTAGTAAGCACCTCGGCACCAGGCACCCCAATCGGTCCTCACAACGGCCTGGTGGCGCAGGGATGCCGGCTCGCCCACCTTACAGTCGAGGAAGTCCACGTTCAACACCCAGTGACCGTCCAAGGCCACCCCGGCAAGAAGGGGCCGAGCACAGATGAGAATTCGGGTCCCACCTGCCCTCTGCCAAGTTCCTACCCACTGGCCTGCCCTGCCCTGCTGCAGGGGTGACCTTGGGCTCTCCTACACCTCCCCAGACCTTGGGCTCTCCTACACCTCCCCAGACTGCGACACCCCTGCAGCAGGACCAAACCCGCTGACAGGCACTGCGTCCTCGGCTGGGAGAAGCCGCAGAGAACCAGAGAGACCTCACCCCCAGCCCAGGGTGCCCATTTCCTGGCCGCGGGGCAGCTGGACGGCAGGTTGTGGGGTGAGAGAGAGACAAGTCCTGCTCGCCTGGGAGCACTGTGGGGATCACGTAGGGTGCGCCCAGCAGCGGACTCCACACTTGGCTCCCCAAGGGGGACCTGATGTTTAAATGAGAATCTGCATAATCATCATCTAGATGGACATCTCCCCCTTTTACAGATGAGAAAGCTGAGGCTCCAAAAGCTGAAAGGCCCTGCCCAGGCTCGCGTGTGCAGTAAATGGCGGAGCAGGGGCTCAAGTTGCTGTTTTCAGCACCGAACCGAACCGAGTACCTTCGCCAGATCACTCCCCAAATAGCTCTTACCTTTAAGGTAACCTGAATGCCTCAAGAGGCCACTCCAAGTGACAATGGCCAGCACTCACTGAGCACTCGCTGTGCACATGCTCTGAGCTGTACTTGTACTGACCCTAACGTGGGTGCTATGATTATCCCCGGGGGGAAACTGAGGCACGGGTAGTTTAGGCGCCCTCCCCAAGGTCACCCTGCTCATAAGAGGCTGGGCCGGAATTAGAACCCGGGGGTGGGGGGTTGACCCCAGACCCAGGTCAGGCGGGGAGTGAGGTCGGGCCCCAAATCCGACCGGGTTCTGGAGCACGGAAACCGGTAATCCAAGCCTGGGCGCCTCCCCCTTCCCCTCACGCTGGTTGATCCGGGGACTCGGCGGTGGGCGGGGCAGGGGGCGCACCTCCCACCCCCTCCCACCCTGAGGGCCGCCCCCACCCGGGTGAAGCCCTTGCCTGACCGGTTCCTAGGGCTCCCCGAGGATCGCGATTCATTAGTGCCTCTGGCCGCCTCTGGCCACCACCGGCGCGGGGCCTGGAGCTCTGGCCTCCCCGCTGGCCTCGGGCCTGTCCTGGCTCCTGCGTTCAGGTGTCACCTCCCCGTGACACGTCCCCACCGTTCCTCCGGCAGGGGTGGTGCGCAGCGGGCTGCCTTCGCGGCCCGGTTCCCTGACCACCAGCACGGCGTGTGGACGCCCTTCGGTAATGAGATTAATGAAGACGACAGCTCACGTTTGTGCCACACTTTCCCCAGGCGCTGCGAGCAAGCTTCACACGCATTAACTCGTGCAGTCCCCCGCAGCCCCTGCAAGACCCTCAGCTACTATCAGCTCCCCTTGACAGGCGAGGAAACTGAGGCCCAAGGTCATGCACTATTAAATGGCCAGCATCCATTTTCTGGAAATTTCCTCCACATTGAAGGAGAGCAGCTGTCATTTTAAACCTCACCACCCTCCCTGAGTAACAAAGAAAGTTAATGAGGGGCGCCTGGGTAGCGCAGTCGTCAAGCGTCTGCCTTTGGCTCAGGGCGTGATCCCGGCATTGCGGGATTGAGTCCTGCATCAGGCTCCTCTGCTGGGAGCCTGCTTCTTCCTCTCCCACTCCCCCTGCTTGTGTTCCCTCTCTCGCTGGCTGTCTCTCTGTCACATAAATAAATAAAATCTTAAAAAAAAAGGAAAGAAAGAAAAGAAAAAGAAAGTTAATGAGATATCCTATTCTTTGCCTATTAAATCGGGGAGGTGGAGACCACCAGGATATGGCTACCTGATCTTCTCGGATAGAAGTGGGCTTAGAACCTTGAACTTGATACCAAAGCCCCATTCTTGCCACCCTGGGCTGAAGCCTGCGCAGGGAGCCGTGGGAGCACAAGCAGAGGTATCAGGAGGGGCCCCCTAGACTAAGTGCTATCTGGACTGGGTCTTGAAGGGTGAGTATGAGTTCGCAAAAGGGAAGGGAGAGAGACAACAGCCAGTGCAAAGGTCAGAATCCCCGAGGACCCGTCCTGACTATCCCTCTGAATTGCTGGGTGACTGTGTCAGTCTGTTCACCTCTCCCAATCTCAGTTTCTTCATCTGCAAAATGGGAATGATAGTCTTGAAGTCGTCAGGACTGAGTGAGATCTTGGAAATGTAAGGGTTTCATCAACTGTCCCCAGAGGGGTGAGAGGATACTCTGAGGGGCTGAGCACCTGCTGGCTCAGTAGGGACTGTCTGGAGGCCTTATCAGCTCCTCCTGGAAATGACTCTTCTCCACTTATGAAAAAAAAAAAAAAAGCAGACAGATGAAATCCCTCTTCTATCAATGAGCAAACTGAGGCCCAGCGAGGTTAAAGAACTGACCCGAGGTCACACAGCAGTAACTGGCAGCTTCAGGATCTGAACCGAGATTCACCTGACAACAGAGACCGTTCCTGTCTCTCTGCATCGGCTCCGATGGCTGCCCCACATCCGACGCGGTGACCTTCACCGTAACCTTTGTCCCGACACCCCGACACCGCGCGGGGAGCTTTACGTTCTTAGAAACAGCGTTTAGCTGAACATCTTCGTGCAGAAACCTTGGCCCCACTTGCCGCTATTTCCCAAGACTGATCCTCAAAGAAGATTATTGGCTCTAGAGGTAGGAACATTATTCTGGCTTTTGATAAATATTTTCAAGTTGCTTTCAAAAGGGTTGTCATTTTGCTGTCCCACTTGCAACATATAAGGCATGTGTTTGCTGGATCCCTACCAGTTTTTTTAAAAATTTTATTTATTTGAGAGAGCTCTAGAGGGAGAGGGAGAGCACTGAGGGAGAGGCAGAGGGAGAAGCCAACTCCCCGCTGAGCAGAGAGCCTGCTGCGGGACTCGATCCCAGGACCCTGAGATCACGACCTGAGCCAAAGGCAGACGCTTAACCGACTGAGCCACCCGGGTGCCCCCCACCAGCTGTTTGTTTTTTTTTTAATTTCCCAAGTGTCCAAGATGAAAAATGGTACCTCCTCATTGTGTCGGCATTAGGAGTAGTACCAATGAAGTTTTTAAGGGCTGGAAATTAAACAGGATAAATATCAGAAGTCACAGGCCCTTGGGAGGGATTGGAGTCAGGTGGGTAGGCAGGCACCCCGGGCAGAGAATGCTCGTTTCTGGTTAAATGGTGGAGAAAAAGAATGCTTGGCCAGGGCAGGCAGCGGTTTCTGGAGCCCGGGGACAGCCTTTGCTCTTTCTTCTTTCTGGAACATTCTTTCCTGACTCCTCAGCAGCTGACCCCTCATTCTTCGGCTCTCAGCTCCAGCATCAGCTCCTCAGAGAGGTGCCCCCCGCCCCCCGCCATTATAGGTGCCCCCCTCCCAGTGTCTGATTTATTTTCTTCACTGCCCTCAGCGTACCCGAAGTGCTTGTTCATTTATTTCCGGGACTGTTCTTGCCTCTGCCTCTAGAATGTGAGCCCCTTGGGAACTGGACTCTTGCTTCTTCATCTGGGGCCTGTATCCCGTGCCTAGAACAATGCTTTTAATGGATTAATTGCTTCCACTTGTGGGTCATCCTACCACCCAGCAGGGCTGTTCCTGTCGGCCTCCCAGCGCACAGATGCCTAGAGGCGAGCTGGCCCCCTTTCTTGCATCCCCTTCACATGCCCCCAACACCACTTACACACGACACTGTGTGCCTGCAGACCTTCCCGAACTCTCTACACACCACGGTGCTCAGCATCCCTCCCACTGCAACTCAGCTCCGCAGGGGTCAGGGCTCCCCTTCCTTAGGACTGCACCTCAAAATTTCACTCCCTATGTTAGAGCAAGTGCACTCTCCTCTCTCACCTCTGGAGACCCTCTAGCATCCCTGCTCCCAGAAGGACCATCCACGCCAGGTCCCTTGTGCAGAGCAGGACAGGAAAGCTGGCAGAAGCATCCCAACGTCCATTGTCCCCCCTCTCCCACTGGGCTCTGCACAGCAAAGGACGTGGTCTAGAATCTTAGCTCTCCGGGATATGGATACCCCACCACAACCCCATGCCCTACCTTAGAACCAGAGTGGGAAGTGGTATAGACTGTTGTGGGTTTTAGTAATTTTTTTCTGTCTGTTCTCAAACCATATGTCTACAAGAGCCCTCACATAATCGTATGTCTCCCTGGAGCCTTCCAGGAGCCTCGTGTGTGTGCTGGAGCTGTCTCTCTGATTTTAAAAGGCAGGGGCCATCTTCCTTCTTGGCAGTTTCCCTGTGGGCAAGGCCCCAGTGACCCAGTGGAACACCAGAAGCCGCCACGGAGTCCCTGCTGCCAACGCCACTGAGATCACCAGCCGGTACCTCTCGGCTGAGCCCGCGTGAGGAGGATAGCCTCCGAGGCCCCAGGGAGAAGGTTCTGTTAGGTTCAGATGAGTTCCCATGCTCACAAGGAGGAAGGACTGCTACCTCAAAGAAACACATTGACCCGAACGAGTGGTTAAAACTGCAAGGCAAAGCAAAGAAGTAATTTCGGTGCTAATGAGTATTGATTACAGAGAGGAAACGGGTTAATTGAGTGCGTGGGTAAGTTGGTTGCTAAGGTGACATCGCACTTGGCAAAATCATCACTGCAGAGAGTGCAACCTCGATCTGGATCAGGGCCAGGGGTGCCGCCGAGTGGTTTCTGTTTGGGGACCAAGCATACGACACATTAAAATACTGGAAAGTACTGCAGAAGGGGAGCTTAAAGTCTTCCCTTTAACCAAGGTGAGTTCCTCCCAACCAAGAAGATAGCTGCAGCTGACGCTAAGAACAGAAGGCTCTCTCCTCGCTGGACCTCGTTCACAAGATGCAGAAAAGAAAATTGGGGCGTCTCTCTCTGGTGAGTGGGCATGTCTGTCAACTTTCCAGTGGAATAGCAGGATGGAGAAAAAAGGCACCATTTTCCTGAGATTTAAAAGAAAAGCCAAGGTTTGGGGCGCCTGGGTGGCTCCATTGATTAAGCGGCTGACTTGGGCTCAGGTTATGATCTCGGGGTCCTGGGATGGAGCCCCTCATTGAGCTCGCCACTGAGCAGGGAGTCTGCTTCTCCTTCTCCCTCTGTTCCCCCCACACACACACTTGTGCTCTCTTGATCTCAAATAAATAAATAAACTCTTCAAAAAAAAAAAAAGCCAAGGTTTATTTGCAGAGAAGTTGGTAACAGTTGAGTTCAGGAGAGAGGTAAGGTTTATGCCTAAGGTTTATATTTCTTTACTTTTTGCTCAATATTGGATCATGCTACATGCTAAAAATAAGCCATTGGACAGAACAAGGCAAAACTGACACCCCAGTCAGTTTTTGAGGCACGTGTCTTATTTACTGACTTTCCTCTTTTTGTCTTATTTTCATATCCTTAGCTTGCTTCCCTGCACCTTGTCCTCAACTGGTTTTACCCTATTATAGACATATATAATTTGGCAAGGCCCCCACATCCTTTTTGGAATGAGATGAGTAAAAATATACAGAACCTGTGATTTCTGTGTCGTAATGATAACATGTACATTTTTAATCGAAAAACCTAAAAGACTGAATCGAGGGTGATAGCCCACTTCTGAGTCATCCCCACCTGGAGAAGGTCCTCCTGGTAACGCTTACATCGTGTTTACCTGGTTACCATGAACAGAACCCCATGGTTAATATCCACAAAGATACGAGAGACCTCGATTTGCAATGATCAAAGGAATAAAACTGTCACAGCCTGTAAAAATGTGAGAAATTTTTTTTTTTTGAATGGGTGGCAGCCGGCTGTAGCCTCTGTGGGAAGGTTAACAAAAAAATAATAATAATAATAACTAGGAGAGATCTGTGTGAATTGACATGGGCGAGGTGTGATTTCATCAACATCCTGCTGGATTATCACAGGGCAGACCGTGCAGAGCTGAGGACCCCGCAAGACAAGAGGGCAGCCTCCCGTGGGTAAGAGTTCTGAACGCATAGACCAGATTTGAAATAACCTTTATTGTTTTCGTGTTGCACATTGCAATTATGGCCTTGGTGTTTTAAAAATTCCAGATATTTCTCTATGCACACATACAAACGGATTTTTCCTAACAAAATTGAGTTATACTGTACCTTTTGAAACTTGCTTTTTATTTACAGACTAACGGGTCATGATTCGCCTAGCCGATGAGTTCCTTTAAGAGCGCCATTTTAAAGGTTGCATAGAAATCCCTGCAATGAATGGAATATCTTTTATTTGCCTATTTTTACACATTTAAGGTAGAGGGCGTTTTGTTTTAGGTTGGAATTTCGGGGGCTTGGGGGCTTTTTGCTCTTACAAACAATACTTCGAAATCATCCTTCAATTAGATCACTGGCACGTCCACGATTATTTCCTTTGAATAAGTTCTAAGAAGGGAAATTTCTTGGTCAATTTGTATGCAAATTGTAAAGCTTTTCATAGGTGTTTCCAAATTGCAGAAAATTTTTAAAATCCAATTTACATCCAGAAACCACGTTTTTAAAAAGATAATTATTTAAGTATACATAAAGAGAAGTCAGAAAATAATATGAGCAAAGGTATGAAAGTCAAAACCGTGCCTGGTCTTAGCACCCGGATTTCTCTGTTACCATTTCTAGATCTACCACCTCGCTGTCCTGCTCCCTCTATCTTGCTCTCATTCTGTTTGTCTCTCTCTGACTCTCTGTCTCTCCTGCGTACCTGTCTAGCCCTCTGTCTCTGTCTCTTTCCCTCATTTTCCCTCCCAAATCTCTCCCTCCTGTCTCAGTCTCTCTCTGTGTCTCCCTGTCTCATTCTGTCTCTGCGTGTGTCTCACTCTCAACAGACCTGGGGGCACATCTCGCTCAGACTTGTAGCCCCGGCAGCACTATTAATTCCCCGCGCCTGGGCAGGACCTGGGAGCTGGCAAAGCGTTTTCACATGCTATTATCGCCCCTTTCTAGGTGAGACCCTGAGGCTCAAAGCGCCTGTGTTCCTTGCCCAAGGCCCACAGCTCGGAAGTTCAGCACATCAGGCCATCAGGGCTCCCCAGCCACTCTGCCAGACCACACAGGTGCCACCAACAGGCACGCACCTGCCTGTGCTGTTCCCCTCGAGGGCGTGTGGCTGCAGGGTCAGGAAGCTACAGTAACAAATAGCCCCCTGGCTGTCCCCAGGATGTGTAGGGCCCCTGCCCAGGAGGAAGCTAGAAATGACACAGCTGCCTCTTTCAAGGCTCTGCAGTCCTGCCCCTCGCTGTGCACCTCCTCCCTGCCACCCTTCTTCCCTCCGCTCCGTCCTCCCCAGGCCGCCAGGTCACCAAGCCAGGCCTCCCAGTGCCTCTCCAGGAGGCCATCCACCCCCCCTCCTGTCCTGGGGCCTTACTGCACCTTCTTCCCAGCTCTGGCCTCACTCAAGTCCTAATGGCTGGTCCCCCGTGGGTCCCTGGCCCCAGCTCCTGGACTCAGGCGCTGGTGGCACCCACCACCTGCTCTCCCATGCCTGACACACCACACCCACCATCTGCCCAGGTGTGTCGATTGAATGCACAGGTGTGTTCTGGGCTCTGGCAGCCCTCCTCCCCCTCTCCCCCCTCCCTTCCCTCTACCCTTCCCTCTCCTCCTTTCCCTACTTCTCTTTTCCTCCCTCCCCCTTCCTCACCTCCCTCCGGGGCTTCTGTCCTCCTGCCTCTCCTCTCTCCTCTCCCCACCCCTCTCTGTCTACACTCTCTCCTTCCTTGATCTCATCAAGCCCCAAGGCTTTACACACCTCGTGGTCTACAATCTCAACCCCCACGTACGCGTATCGCAGACCTCTGCCCGGAACTCACAGCTGAGTATCCCAAGCATGGCACATCCCAACACGAGCTCTGGGTGTCCTCCCCCCAAAGCCAGTTGACCAGCTCTGGGTCCGCATCGTCCACCCAGTCACCGAGGGCAGGAACTAGGAGGCATCCTTTATCCCTTCCCATTCCTCGTTCCCTACCTACAGTCCGTCAGCACCGTCTGTCCATTTACATCCAAACTCCGTCAAACTCAGCAGCCGCTCCCCATCCGCTGCCAGCACCACAGCCCAGGCGCCACTGTCTCTACCCTGGACACCTGTGCCGTCCTCCTGGCCTCCTCTCCTGCCCCTCTCCTACCCCCTCGCCACACGGCAGCCACCAGGAGCTGCTCCTTACGAAAATCAGATCCACTCCCAAGGCTCCTGCTTAGAACCTTCCACTGGTTTCCACTGCCCTTAGAATACATCACACTGCACATCCCCACCCACAAGGCTCTGCGGGATCTGGCCCCTGCCTGCCTCTCCCCCTCATCCTAGGCCTCCCTCCCCCTCGCTCACCACTTCCAAGCTCCTCTGAGCCCGTCCAGCCTCAAGGACACCCAGACTCATTCCCACCGCAGGCCTCTGTCCATGCCTTGCCCCTGCCGGGGTCTCTCTTCCTTCTCGTGGCCAGCTCTTCCCACTCGTCAGATCTCTCATCCTTCCACGTCACTTCCTCGGAGAAATCTCCCCAGACCTCTCACCCTCCCTAAAGAACATCCGTCCTTACGCTCTATATCAACATACAGTGGGTAACAATTTGTCTTTATTTTCCCTTCTGTTCCACCCCCCCCAGTAGATGCTCCAGAGAGCAGAAACCAGGTCGCCACATAGCAGGTGCTCAATAAGAATCAACTGACCAGATACTAAGGTGCTAAGGGTGCAGCCTCGGGGTCAGCTGAATCTGCGTCTTCCCTGTGCAGCCGCGGTCAGGGGCGTGTACCTTCCGCTGCTCTGTGTTTTCATCGGGAGTGAGAATCCTGTCTCAGAGTCGTCAGAGGTAAAAGTGCAGTTCTTGGCACTATGAATGCATCAAAAGCACGAGAAATAAGTAAGTGCTTGATAGATGCAGGTGTTCTTCCACACACTCGTTGGATGAATGAGCCGCCCTCTAAAGCATGTGTTCAGAGACGCGGAATCCCAGGCTCAGCAAGAGGGAGTGACTTGCTCAAGGTCACGTGGTTAACGAGTGTGGAGTTAGGGTTCCCTACCAGGTCTGTCCAATAGCAAGTGTATCGATAGGGTGTTGAGTTTCCAAACCAAGGTGTCCAAGGGGCTTGGTGGCCAGACGGCAGGTTAAATAGACAGAACTCTGAGACCAGCGAGCTCAGGAGACAAACATAACAAAGAGAGTGTGACCTTGCGAGTGGGACGGACCTGGATGCAGGGACAGAACAGGCAGGACATCAAGCAGTGGCCACATAAAGACTTGCCCCTCATTCATCTAAATATAAGGGAATTTGGGGTCTCCGTGTCCTGTATTTAATGTGGGATCCTGGAGCCACCCCACAGACCCTGCGTGCAGGAATTACCAGCTCTCTGACCCTGGGCACTCTCCTGCCTCTGCCAGGTTGGAAGGGTGGGGACTCAGGTAGCAGAGTGGCAGAGTGACCCCCTGGACATCTCCTCAGGATGCTGAGGCCAGGGGACGCAATGCATCAGCAGGTGGGCTGGGGTCCAGGTCCATCTTGGGCAGGCTACGAGTTTCCATGGAGCCCGTCGCCATGGTAACCAAACCTCAGCGGCAGGACTCCAGCAGAGCCAGGAAAGACAAGCTCCTTTCTTGTCCATATCCCAGGAGCCTAACAGGAGGGGGTGGAGGGAAGTGGGGACAATCAGGCTTTCTGAGCCAGGATGGGAGTGGGGGCAGGGAGAAGTGGAGGTTGTCTTCCTGCTCAATGGGCCGGCCATAAACTACCAGAACGTGGCACCGTATTTCACGCCTCCGTGCCTTTGCTCCCACTCTTCTCTCCTATGGATGCCCTCCCCCATCCCCTGTCTCCCTGGAATGCTCCCAGCTGACATCTGTGCCTCACTTTTTACTCGTTGACCCTTCCAGGCTGATTCAGCCCCTCCCTCCCCTGGCCACCCAAATTCCTCCTCTCTCACATGTCCCCAGGATGTCTGGCTTACTCAAGAGCTTGGGGAAGGTAGTGGTGGTAGCACAGGCTCTGGAATCAGAGAGACCCAAGTTCAAATTCTAGCTCTGTCATTAACACTTTAGATGATTCATAGTAAGCCAAGCAACCCTTCTGAGCCTCGGCCTCATCTGCTATTTTCTTGCTGTGTGATCTCGGTAAGTTTCCCAACCTCTCTGAGGCTCAGTGTCTTCATCTGAAAAATGAAGTGATGTCCGTGAGATGTCTGGGACACAGTCAGCATGTATTAATGTCAGTGATTGTTACCTGTAGGAGCACTGCCTTGCTGTCCCCTGAGAAATGAACTTCCAGCCCACCAGGCCTGGATCTTCCCGGGGCTCATCCCCCAAACCTGAGCCCCCCATCTTCTGCCAGGACTCCTGGCTTGGCATCGTGCACGCCTTTCCGAGCAGGGTCTTTGAGGCAGGAAGCTTTCCGTGCCCAGAGCAGGGACTGGTGCACAGCACAGCATGGACATTTCCAGCATGAAGCCTGACAGCCAGCACTGTGAAGGAGAATAGATGCCCCCTGAACCTGTTGACAGCAGGGCCAGCCTCTGGACTGCATGCACTGCATGTGCGTGCGTGCGTGCGTGTGTATGTGAGAGAGAGAGAGAGAGAGAGTCTGGCAGCAAACATCCTAACACACGTTCACACACAGAAACACATGTACCCACGTTCTCATAAACTCTTTCACACACACACTGTATCGCACACACTTCCTCTGATGAAGGAAGGTGCAAGGACATCCCTGGTCACTCTGGCCAGCATCCCGGAGATGACCCCACACCCCATTTCTCCCCTGACTGCCCCCTGTGGATCCCAACCAGAGGCTCTCTGCAGTTTACAGAGCAGGTGAGAAGGGACGCAACCACCCTTTCTGGTCTTATCGACCAGTGACTCCGTCTTTGGAAGTTAAAAGGCCAGGTCGGGGGCGCCTGGGTGGCTCAGTCGTTAGACATCTGCCTTTGGCTCTGCCTTCGGCTCAGATCTAGCCCCGCATCAGGGCTCCCTGCTCAGTGGGAAACCTGCTTCTCCCTCTCCCACTCCCCCTGTTTGTGTTCCCTCTCTCTCTCTCTCTCCCCCCATCAAATAAATAAATAGGGGCACCTGGGTGGCACAGTGGTTAAGCGTCTGCCTTCGGCTCAGGGCGGGATCCCGGTGTTCCGGGATTGAGCCCCACATCAGGCTCCTCCGCTGGGAGCCTGCTTCTTCCTCTCCCACTCCCCCTGCTTGTGTTCTCTCTCGCTGGCTGTCTGTCTCTGTCAAATAAATAAATAAAAATCTTTAAAAAAATAAATAAATCTTTTAATAAATAAATAAATAAATAAAAGGCCAGGTCGCCAGCCAGACGACTGTCTGCCTGGACACAGGTCTCTACCTTTAGAAACACCCTAACATCTGGGATCATGCAGCAGCAGCACCCCTGCTGAGGAGGGTCCCGCTAGGGACTGTCCCGCTGCCCCCCATCCTGCTGCCACTGCCCTTTGAGCTCCCTGGTCAAGGCTTGGATCTCCGGCCCCAGCCCCTCTGTTCCGTCCTGGGCATCGGAGTTCACAAGATAAGGCCACATCCCCGGCTCCCTGAATGGATAGACGCGGTGCACATACAGAATGGAATATCACTCAGCCATACAAAGGAATGAGATCCTGCCATTTGCAACACGGATGGACCTAGAGGGTGTGATGCGAAGGGAAATAAATCAGACAGAGAAAGACAAACACCGTATGATTTCACTGCTACGTGGGATCTAAAACACAAAACAAGCAAACAAACAGAACAGAAACAGACTCATAGATCAGACAACAAACTGGTGGTTCCCCGGGAAGGGGGTGGCAGGAATGGGCAAAATAGGGGAAGGGGATGAAGAGGTATGAACTTCCAGTTACAAACTAAGTAAGTCACAGAGATGAAGAGCCCAGCAGAGGGAGTGTAGTCACTCACACTGTAACAACGTTGCACGGTAACGGACGGCGACTACACAGACCGATGTATGGAATCGTTGGGTCACTATGTTACACACCTGAAACTAACATAACATTGCATGTCAACTCTACTTCAATAATATTTTTGTAGAAGGTTTTTTTTTTTTTTTTAAGTTGGGTGAGGCCAATGAGGCCCTGGGCCTGGATGTCCTTCCACGTACAGGTCACCCTGAGGAATCGGGCTTAGGCTCCCGTGAGATGGAAAGCCAGGGAAGTGATGGGCCAGGACAGATAGAAGCCGGCCTGGAGGATGGGGCTTTAGACCTACAGCCAGACGCACTTGCCAATACCCGGCCCCGGAAGCAGACAGACTCCGCCTCCTGTCCCTGGTAGCCCCGGGCCACCACAGGCCTCCCCGGACAGGCAGAGCCAGCCACGGAGGCCACCTGGTATCAAAGAGCCAACCAGAACACAGCCCCTCGGCAGGCAGACACAGCGAGGCCCAGAGGGAGCAGAGCTGGGCTCATTCAGGGCCTTTCCCAGACTTGCCCACCGGCTGCCAAAAGTCAGGGAGCGGCGGGGACACACTGGGAGTCACACTGGTGGCCGCCCTTCTGCACCCCTCCTCCCCACCACACAGTATGGTGATAAAAAGGGAGGAAATGAGTCTGGCCCCGGCGTCCAGTGGTGGGGAGTCATCCTGGGCTGGGCATGTGCAGGCTTGAATTATTAATATCAGCACAGCTACGGGCTCCCTTTGACAGGAATAATAACCCCTCAGGTCTAAGGAAAAGTGTACATTCTGTACAGTGCTTTCCATTTTAAGGAGGGGGAAACTGAGGCCCAGGGTGAGGAAGGCTTTGCCTGTGGCCTCAGAGGTAAGTGAGGGCTGAGATTCGAACCCAGATCACCCCACTCCACACCCTCCCCTGCTCTTCCTTGTGTCCTAGCTGGTAACTGAGCAGGGCTAGCATTTCAGCTGAGCCTGCAGCCCTGTCTACATGCGGAAGCTTACAAGATGGAACACCTTTTGCATTAGAAATAAGGCATGTGGGGCGCCTGGGTGGCTCACTTGGTTAAGCGTCTGACTCTTGATTTCAGCTCAGGTTGTAAATCTCAGGGTTATGAGATCCAGCCCTACATCGGGCTCTATGCTCAGTGCGAAGTCTGCTTGTCCCTTTCCCTCTGCTCCTCCCCTGCTCGTGTTCTCTCAAATAAATAAATAAATAATATTTTTTAAAGATTTTTTTTTATTTACTCACTGAGAGAGAAAGAGACAGACAGAGGGAGTGTGAGCAGGGGGAGGGGGAGAGGCAGGGGAAGAGGGAGAAGCAGACTCCCCGCTGAGCAAAGCGCCCGATGTGGGGCTCAATCCCAGGACGCTGAGATCATGATCGGAGCCGAAGGCAGACGCTTAACCAACTGAGCCACCCAGGTGCCCCTAAATAAGTAAACTCTTAAAAAAACAGAAGGCATGTGCATTTTACTGCAATAAAAATAAATAAAACAATGACAATGAATCATAAATATAAACTAGCACCCTGTTACCTATATTTATCAGTGAGCACAGGTGACTCCTGATGAGGGCAGTGGTGCTCGTAAGCGCTGACCACGTGCTAGGCCCCGGCCGCGTGCTCCAGAGGCAACAGCCCCCTCGCACTCCCACCTTGGAATCTGCAACTCTCAGATATTTCTGGGGATAGTTTGAGGACCAATGATCTCACAGCTCCTGGACGACAGAGGAACAGTTGGGCCCTCAGCAGACAAGAGCCAGGGCTCAAGGTCTCAAAGAAGACCTCAAACCCTTTCCATCCAAGGCCAAAGCTGGGAGGAACCCGATCCTGGGGGTCCTTGGGCAGCCCCTTCGCTAACTATGAGACTCTGGGCAGGTCACACGAGTTCCTGGAGCCTCACGTTCCCAATCTGGAAAACGGAGGTGAAGTTACGGGTAACAGGTTGCTCTGAGGTCTAAATACGAGAACCCACATAAGGCAGCAGGGCATGCATAACGAAGGGCTTGTGGCTCTTAGCGGGCAGGGATGGGTCCCTATTTCTGCCCAGCTGGGAATAGGGTGCAGCTTAGCACAGTGGCTTTCAAAACGATTGCACTTTTCTGCCTCTGGATCAGTGGTTCTCAAACTTGAGCTGCCCCTGACTCCCCGGAGGGCTTATTAAAACACAGACCACTGGGCCCACCCCCAGAGTTTCCCATTCTTCAGTGGAGCTGGGGCCAGGCCTGAGAACGTGCATTCTAACAAGTTCCCAGGTGATGCTGATGCTGCTGGTCCGGGGTCCAGGCCTTGAGGACCATTGCTCTCATTCCCAAGCCCCGCTGCTTATCGGCGTCGATCAGCGAAGGCGCTGAGGGCCGGGCTGCACCCCCAGCGGTCCCGTAATGGCTCGAAGGTGTAGCCCCAAGCTGGGAGTCTGAAAAGCCCCCCCAGGGATTCTAATGCAGAGCCAAAATTGAGAACCCCTGCCCTAGAGCACAGGGAGGAGCTCTAAAGGCCTGCCAGTCACCCCAACTGCTGCGAGCGCTCAGCTCGGGGAGGGGGTCAAGAACTGGATCGTTGCTAACAACAACAGCTACCATTCCTGGGCCCACGCGCACCAGGCACTGCACTGAATACTGTGCACCTAGGGAGTCACGAAATCTCGTAACTACCCCGTGAGGGGCACCATAGTATTACCTACAGTTCACACTGGAGTCTGGGACACCACGTCCCTCGCTGAGGGTCAAACAGAAAGGGATGGAGCCGGATTTGAACCAGGTTGCCCACCTCCACGTTCTTGCCCTTGACCACTGGGCTAAGCAGAATGTATTGTGATGAATTCTTGCCAAATCAAGACTTTGTAGTGTGTGGGGGAAGTAATCCCATTTTGTGTCCGCTCACTTTTTCTTTCTGGATGCCTTTCAGGGGCTTTGGGCCAATGCCATAGGATGCAGATTGGTAAATACTTGCTGATGTCCCTTTTCCAAAGCACATTTGGGGCCCTGTCCTACTCTGAAGGCCCCAAAGGCATGCGTTCTCTCCCCACCCTTCCCCCCGAGCCCTGCTCCAGCCAAATGAACTACTTTGCAATTTAATTCAATTAAGCCAACATTTATTAAGTGCATACCTTGGGCCAGTCGCCAGGCTACCGCCTGAGGACAAAGAGATGCTGAGACTCTGAGGTCTCAGAAAGGAAGCAACCTGCCCAAGGGCAAGTTTAAAGCAGAGCCAGGGCCCCACTCTTGACTAACGCTCTCATCTCTGAGGAACTGGAAGGGGAGGTGGCAGTGCTGGCACCGCAGCCTTGGAAACCCACAGACCAGTAATGTTGGGCTGCCCGGGGAAAGACGGAACTGGGGGCTGCCAGGAACTGGGGGAGGGGCGGGAAGGCCCAGGCTTAGGGCAAGAGGGGTCTGCTGCTCAGACCAGGCCTTGGCTCAGCCCCTCCCGGCCCCCAGCCAGGCACCTTTCCCACCAAAAGGGGAAATGACTCCAAGCAACTTGGAAGACCATAAATAGGGTCTAACCTCCCCACAGGACCCTGATGTGGGCTTTCATAACCAAATGAGATCAGACATGCAATCCCTGTCCCTTTGTTCATAAGGGTCATTTGTCAATGCGAACCAAGCAAATAACCACCAGTCCTGTTACCCTGTTTGGGGCACATCTTAATCTTTTTTTTAACCATATCCAGAAGCCTTAAAAAGAGAAGTGGCCCAAGTCTCTCTGCACCTCTGAGTGGCTCTGCTGACAGATCAGGGGACAGTAGCCCAACGAGAAAGAGTGATTTACCCAAGGTCACACAGCAAGCCAGTGTCAGGGTCCAGATGCCCCGACCCTTAGCCAGGTCTCCCTAGGGCTCTAAAGGACCTCCTTATCTGACAACCTGCTCTGCAATGTCCCAGTCCGTAAGTGGCCTCACTAGCCACCTTTATGCTGGCCACCCCGGCCCAGACCTTCCCCACAGACAGCCCCACCTGGATAGACCCCCGGAACCTCAGGCTCTACAGGTCCAACTCTGAATTAGCCACTTTCCCTAGCAATCTGCCCCATCTCCTGGGTTCCCTGCCCCCCCCATCCTCAGCTGCTCAAGCCAAAAACACAGGTGTTACCCCAGGCACCTCCCTCTCCCTCACCGAACAGCCTTAGTGAACCAGCAAGGCCCATCCCCTCTACCTGTCCTTCCCATCTCTTGAACCCATCCACTTTTCCCATCCCCTCCACCCCACACAGACGCCAGCCTCACCGTTTCACACTTCATCTCTCAGACAACTTCTCCCCGCCCCCTACCCCGAGTTGTGCTGGGACCCAGGGCTGAGCAAGACAGACAGGAGCCCTGCTACCAGTGAAACTTCATGAAACCCCCATCTGACTATGCCTCCCCACTTCAGATTCCCCCATGTGGCTCCCCATCATCCTATCACCCTGGGATGGAGTGCAAACCCCCCATCCAGGTCTTCACATTCCTGGACCCTCTACACCCCCCCCCCAATAGATCCATTCAGACTGGTCTAACATTCTGCCCCACCTAGGCTGAGCCAAACAAGCTGTTGGCTATTCCCCCAAGCACACCGGCTCAAAGGTCACCTCCTCCATGAAGCTGCCCTGCGAGCACAGTGAGTTTTGCCCTCCTCTGGAGTTCCAGCAAAACCCAGGATTTGTGTATCTGCCTCCCTACCTGGGCTGTGACTCCTAGAGCCCAAGGGACTGAGCCAATGCCAACGCAGAGCCTGGCACTTAGAGGAACCAATATATCGTACTAGGGGATGGACCAAGAGGTGGAAGGGTAGAAATCCAACTACCCTTTTCATTCGCTTACTCCAGTGCCTACCCATTTGCTGTGTTCTGGAAGCTCCTCCACTTGTCTAACCTAAACCCCTCTGCTGTAATGCCTGAAGTTTATGCCTGTTCCTTCTCTAAGTCTGTCCTCCACATCCTTCCTTGCCCCAAAGCACAGAACGTCCGGCCTTTCCCTTAATTGGGTGACAATTCAACAAAAACAAATGTCTGGCAAGACACATCAGAGAAAGGCCCAGTCGGCCTCGCCAAGGTCTCAGGACCTGGGCCCGGGTGCCAGAGTCTTCCAGCAAGCTCGGGAAGAAGGTGCCTCGGAGACCGGCGAGGCAGGCCTTGCGGTTTGAAGCAGTGAGTCACCTTCTGGCTCCAACTCAAGGAGCTCTCACTGCGCCCTTGTTTGGAGAAGCACCGGCCAGCAGGGCTGGCGAGAGACACGGACGGGCAGCAGAGATGCCAGAAGACAAGGAGACGAACGCAGAGACAGAGAGACATCCGGGCAGAGACAGAAGGTGGAGAAGGAGGAGTCGCCCGAGCCCCTCAGGGGGACAGACACAGACAGAAGGACCGAGACAGACGGAGACAGCACGGACGCGCGGAGAAAGAGAGATGAGCCAGACTGACGGCGCGCGGCCGGAGAGCGAGCGCAGGTGGGGCGCGGCGCACGGCAGCGGGGGGATCCGCGCACCCACTCCGCCGCCCGGCCCCCGCGCCGCCCGCGCCCCGCCGCGGCCCGGCCCGCCAATGAGCTGCGAGATCCGGGCATTACCTCACCAGCTCCGGCTGCCATTGGTTGGCCCAGCCGCCGGGGTGGGCTGTTGCTATGACACCGCAGGCTGGTTCCGGGCAGAAAGGAGAGGAGGAGGCTCGGGGGGAGAGGTGCGTCCCATCTCCTTCCTGCGGACGGCGGGGCTCAGGGACGCCCCGCTCAGCCCCAAGCACCCCAACAGTTACAAAGGCGCCCGTTGACCCCCCCTTGCCACAGCCCGCCCCGTCCCGGCCCCGTGTCGACCCCGCCCAAGCCCCCCAGCCCCAGGACGAACACTCATCCCCTCATCCTGCAAACAGCAGCGAGCACCACGCACCAGATACAGAGGACTACACCTGCATCCGTCCCTCACCGAGCCGCTAGTCTGAGCAAGCGCACAGTCCCGCGGAAGACCACACGGCAGTGTGTTAAGGACTGAAAGAGGGCCTGGCACAGGGCCTGTGGAAGCACAGAGGAGGGGTTCTTGTGCGAACCTGCGGGTCCCGAGGGCTTCCAAGAGAGAGATGCGGAGCAGGGACCCGAAGGAGTTAGCGAACGAGGAAGGGTGGGGAAGGGAATTCCCTGCAGAGGGAACAGCCTGTGCAAAGAGAGGGGGCAAGAGAATGCAAGGTGCACTTGCGGGATTTGGGGGACTCTGGCAGGAAATTAGATGGGGAGTGAAAAGGAGAAGTAGTTGGGGGTAAAGCTGAAAAGAGAAGGAGGAACAAGATTCCCCAGGGCTTGAAAGTCATGCCAAGGGATCTTGGACCATATTTCCAGGCAGCTGGAGCGATTTGAGGGGAGGAGCTAGGATTAGGTTTTCATTTTCAGAAGGTCTTTACTCTTGGTGCTGTGTGGAGGATGGCTGGAAGGGGCTGGGAGACCAGTTATTTCAGGGACTGGTGAGCGATGGGGGGTGGCAACCAAGGCCCCTAGAGCGGAGATGGGAAGAACCAAATTTAGAAGGGGGCGTAAAGATGCTGGAAGAGATGTCACCAGCTCACCTGGGAACCTGTGAGGGCCTCCCTGGCATCCAGACAGCATCATCACTCCCCCTGCCCTACGACATTGACATCTCTGTGCCACTTTTGTGTTGAGAATCCTGCTGCCCTGGAAAGAGGCCTACTCTGTCTGTACACACACAGAGTTATTCGTCTCTGTATTCCCAGCACAGGGCACAGGGCCTCTCCCAAGTCCAGGTCCACAGAGCTGCTCGCCCCCCACCCCACGACCGGCCCCTGGCTCCAGCCCACATCCCTCCTTCCCACCCCCCCATGTACCTCTCTCCCCACTCTCATAGTCACCTGGCAGCCACTGCCTAGAAGTTGGGGCTGGCCCCTTCCCCCATCAGGCCCCTCCCTCCTCTCAACCGCCCCCCCCCCCGCCCCCGCCCAAGCAGGGAGGAAAAGTTGCCTCTCTGTTGGACGGGATGTCGGAAGACGGATGGGGCCTGTTTTCTGGTTAGCGGAGTCATTATAGTACAATCATGGAGTGGTTCCTGAGAATGAAATCGTTTGTGGCCTGGCACACAGTCACTATCCCATCAATCGGCCACAGTGATGACATTAGTATTACAGAGTGTTAGAGGGGCAGGCGAGGCCTGGCCAGGACTCCACGACAACCCGCTCGGCACCGAGCTAGCTTAGCTCGTCACAAAGTGGCGTTTTGACTTCTCATTTGTCACGCGTGCTTGTTATACGCTCTCTTGGGGAAAACACAAGATGCAATAGGAGGGCGAGACAAGAATCCTCGGATTTTGTCATCATGCCATAGTAACACCATCCAAACCTCACCTACATCCCTCATATGATGGTTACCAATGTCCTCTCTCAAGGAACAAAGGTGAGGCACCCTGGCAGCTCCTTAAATGTCAAGAGAATAGATCCAGATGTTATAATGAAGGAATCTTCAGGAATTCAGAGCTGGGGGTGCCCTCCGAATCCTTTTATTCAGCCCTTGGTTTCACAGATGAGGGCACGGAGGGTCTGAGAAGGGAAATGATGCCCAAGTCACAGAACCCGGAGAGTTTTTTAGGTGCCTCAACCTCCAAATTCACCACAATTTTCCAGCGCTGCTCTGCCGTCCAGTTGAACGGTGGCTGAGAACTCATCAGCCCGGGACACACTTGGGGTCTTCACATACGCCACTGCTGTGGACATTCACGACACCCCTGCAAGGTGGGTGTTGTTATTCCCACTGGAAAGGGCCAGAGAGAGAAAGGGACTCACCCCAGACTGCACAGCTTTCCCAGATCGAACACAGGTCTGTCAGATTCCAAAACCCACACTCTTGGCACGACATTAGGTTGACCCTAGGACCACTCGGTATGGTTTGTCTGGGACTTGGGGGCATCAGGGAGGGTTGCCAGCATAATCACTGAAAGGGAAAAAGGTGGACCCTCGCCTTGACAAAAACAACAGACGTCCTAGAATCTCTCGCACGTTTCTGTTTTACGCACTTACCCTGTTTCATAAAGCACCCCTCAAAATAATAATATGACTCGAAAAGTTACACTCCAGCCTGAGGGGTCTATTACGGGACCACCTGGGAAGCTGATTTTGAGGCTTGGGCACGTTTTCAGAGTGAGACACCACCCCCCACAGAATAAAACACAGGAGAGTACGTTTTAATGAGACCTTGGCATGAGTCTGTGGGTCTGGAAGTGGTCACGCGTTCAGGGTGTCTGGGGGGAAGGGCCAGGAGGGCGTCTACCAAGCAGTCTTGGGACAGATAGGATTGTGTCACCTTCATGTCTTTGGACGATCCCACAGCGCAGTGCCCTACAGGGTCCTCCCTGCTGGCAGAGGAAGGGCGGTGCCCCTCAGTCTGAAAGAGATGCTCTCCACTCACAAGAAATGGATGGTTCTCCATCTTCCAGAGGTTCTATTTCTAGCTCTAGAAAACACCTTAACTGTTAATCAGGACAAAGAAATGCTGTATCTGGCTCTGGAAGTCTCTCCCTGCCTCTGGAAAGTATTTCGGAAGTATTTATAGCGCCACAACGTTGTTGGCTCCAGGAAAAACTCCAGGGCTCCAGAAGATTTTCAGCTCCTGGTTCTGGAATTCTCCAGCCTGTTTCTGGAAGACCCTTCCTCCCTGATTTTGCACCGCACTGCCTTCGGGGCTCCATCAGATGACCCGATCCCAGCTCTGGGAAGTCGTCCAACTCCGAAGCCGGAGAAGTCTTCCTGCCTGGCTCTGGAGGGCTGACCGTCCAATGGATCCGGAGACCACAGAGTCTGGCCTGGAAGAATGATTATCTGGAGGTGTCTGTGCCCCTGGACTGGGACAACTCTCCATTTCTTGTCTCGGGATTAGAGCAGGGGGGTAGTGGCTGCCATGGGGTCTGTTCTGCTCAGCAACCTGGGCTGAGTCTGAGCTCCCAGGGTCAAAGTGTGGAGGCCTGGAGTTGTTCAGATTTCATTGACATGAGCAGCTTGGTGAGGTCTGGGTACGACAAGCAGAACCCTTTGGGGTCGTGCAATGCCTCAGGCCCAGAGTCAGGGAAGAGTCTGTTCTCCCTGTGGCTTTTGAGCCCAGAAAGCCTCCAGGAGCCTGAAGGTGAGGTACCTGGGAACACCCGCAAACAGCAGCTGTGGGGAACACCCTGGTGTTCCCAAGATGGGCAGAAGTCGTCATGGGCCCTTGCTGAGCCTCCACGTGGACAACAGGCCCGGACAAGTGGAACAGGGCGAAAAAGCAGGGACGTGACCGAAGGCCCATGGTGTCGGCACGTGGCCGTTTGAAGGTCCTCCTCCCTGTGCCATACAACCAGGACAGCGCTAGAAGTTTAAAAATAACGTTTCCCAGACGCCCTGAGAGCTGGGTTCTGATGGTGTTCTGACAGTGGATGGTAGCCACGTGAGATTCAGTGGCAGGAAGGTGGTAGAAGCCGCTCTGCTTCTGGAAGAAGCATCAGTGGGAGTGCAAGCCCCTCGCTCCTGATTGATGACAATGACAACTGTCCAGCAGCAGCGATCGTGACTCTACCCCCCTCCCCCGTTTACTCCACTGACCCTTCTGACATATTTGTAAGCAGTTCCTGAATTAACCTGGAATGGGTTCTGTTTTCCTGACTGGACACCGAGGGATACACTCGCCAAGGATTTAGGAATGCCTACTATGTGCCAGGTGTCGTTCTGAGAACGAGGAATGTGACACTAAACAAGACCAGCACATTCTAGAGGAGGGAACAAGATGGCAGACATGTCAACGGGAAGGATTAGTTTCATGCACATGCTTTGAAAAGAAATCAATATTGTGATGTGGGGGAGAGTGAGTAAATGGGTGTGGTGAGTGTGGTGGAAGGTGTGGGGTCAGAGGCCACGGGCTGAGCAAGGAAGGTCAGGGGGGCCCCCTGAGGGGACATTGGTATTGGGACCGGAATAAGAAGGAGGAAGTCATGTGAAGGTCTAGAGAGAGTGTTCCAAGCACTTCTGTAAACATGAAGACTGTAAGACAGGAGAGACCATGCCCAGTCAAGGAAGAGGAGGCGGCCAGTGTGGCCAAAGCATGGTACTCGGGGGAAGAGTGGAGGGGTCAAAGAGGGGGGCGGGGCCAAAGCCACCAGGGCGTGTGAAGCCATGGAAAGACTTCAGTACCAAGAGCATCTTATGCAGGAGAAGGGAGGAGTCGGATTTACAGCTTGGACAGCTGGACTCCGGCAGGCCCACGGAGGAACTGGAAGAGAGTCGGGCTGTTTGGGAGATTCAGGCTACAGACCACGGAGACTTGAAGCGAGTGAGGGGGCGGAGTAATGTCAACATTTGCTAGATCGTGATGATGGCAAGACTCTGCATCATGACTCCCAGATAAGGAAGAGGCAGAACTGTTATGACACACAGCTCGGAACGAGAAAAGGCTGCCACACAGGGCCACGTGGGGGGTAGGGGGTTGGGGGTGGGGGGGGTGGGGGGCACTGAGCAAAGGTAACGGCAAGCCAGAAGAAGCAGGGTGAGGTCAGGAGGTTTCAAGCCTCCTGTGAACGGAGTATTATGAATGACTCCGAGAGCCCAAGGGAGAAGGGCTGATCCCTAGGTGTTTGGCTTGGGGGGGTTGTTGTAACCCAGGGGCGTGGGTCCAATAAGGGAAGAGGTTGGGATGTAATTTTAGCGAAGTGCCTACAAAGGGGGATTGAGGGTTTTTAGCCAGGATCCCAAAACTGGGTCAAGACAGCACTCAAGAAATATCCTATTAGAGGATGACAGCCAAGGGCGGGGGTCTGTTTTAGAAGCAGAGCTGAGGGGGCGTATGGCTGGCTGCCTGCATGTTGGACTGGAGGGATAGAGAGGAATCTTGAATGACCATGGACTTCCAGAAACAGAGGGCTAGGCTTTCAAGACCAGCCGTCCCATCAGAAACAAATAAAGATGCTAGATAAAATTTTAAAAGCTTCTTCTTCAAAGCAATAAAGACCTGACAAGATCGTAAGAAATAACCAGGGCAGATGGGGAAGAAATATAAGAACCCAGAGAGGAAAGTGATCCCGGAAACCACTTTTGTCCTGAGGACACTGGCAGAGAATAATACGGAGCAGACACAAATAAACAATATCGGAAATAAAAGGAAAGAGGGGTCTCACCGAGGACGCTACAGACATCAAAAAGAAGCAAATATGACAAAAATCTCAGGCCCAATAAATTTGAAATTTTAGGTGAAATGGACAAAACCCTAGAAAAATATGGTTTACCAATACTGACTCAAGGGAAAAAAATGTTAGAGCCACTTTGGAAGAAGAGTTTGGCTTTTTCTGGGAAAGTTGAAAATAGATTTACCCTGTGACCAGCAATTATAGTTCTAGCTATATACTTTAAACAAATTCATGCATTCATGCATCCTAAAAATGCACAAGAATAATTTTAGAAGTATTGTTCATACCAGCTAAAAATTGAAAGCAACCTGGATATCCATCAAGGGTCGAATATGGCGTGTAGATTGCAGAGGAATACTACGCAACCATGAAAATGCTTGCGCTGCAGCGACACGTAACAACAGTGTGTTATAAACACAATGTTGAAGGGAAACAAAGACACCAAACAAGGCATTCAGGGTGAATCCATCAAGAAAAGGTTCAAATATAGACAGAATTTTTAAAAATACATTTTTTTTAAAGATTTTATTTATTTATGTGACAGAGAGACAGCCAGAGAGAGAGGGAACACAGCAGGGGGAGTGGGAGAGGAAGAAGCAGGCTCACAGCGGAGGAGCCCGATGCGGGACTCGATCCCGGTACGTCGGGATCACGCCCTGAGCCGAAGGCAGACGCCTTAACGACTGTGCTACCCAGGTGCCCCTAAAAATACATTTTTGGAAATAGATATGTAGATATCAATTATTATATTATATATTATAATATTTAATTTTCTATACATTTTATAATATATATGATAATATGTATTTTATTTTAGAGATTTACAAGAAACTTTTGAATGTTGGCAGTGTTCTTTCTTGGCTTGGATGGTAGTTACATGGATGTTTACTTTATTTGTTAAACCACGCCTTGAGTTTTTATGTACTTTCTGTATGCAATTTTTCTTTCACAACGGAAGAGTAGAGTTCAAAAGAATGGGGCCAGCAACCGGGCCAATAATGGTGCCAACTTTTGATTTGGAGCTAGTTTCGGGAAAGGAGGTAAGGTGAGAAGATAGCCCAGAAATAAGAAATCCATCTTTACCATGTAAAGCTTGACACGTCCATCAGACATTCGAGAGATCTTGAGTAGGCCATCGAGTACAGAGTTTCAGAGGAGAGACACAGATTCTCAATCTCAACTGAGTGGCAGAAGATGTATTTGTAACAGGCACGTCAGACAAAGGACTCACATCCACAATATCTAAAGAACTCTTACAAATGAGGAAGAGAAAGACAGCCTTGTAGAACAAAGGGGCAAGAGACTCGCACACGCTAGGTTTTAACCTAAGGAATTACACAATGGGGTCATTTAAGGGGAATGAAGAAGTCCCCTCATTGATTTAAGAGACTGGTCATTTCCAGTAAAAACCTAAAAGGCAAAAAATTGAGACATATACTGTTGGTTAAGTTCCAGCCAGAGGCGCCTGGGGGGCTCAGTCCATTGAGCAACCAACACTTGGTTTCGGCTCAGGTCATGATCTCAGGGTCCTGGGATGGAGCCCTATGTCAGGCTGTGTGCTCAGCTCAGAGTCTACTGGGGATTATCTCCCTTTCCCTCGACTCTTCCCCTGCTCATGCTCTCTCTCTCTCTTTCTCTAAAATAAAATCTTAAAAAAAAAAAAAACGTTCCAGCCAAAAGGCAAGAGTTAAACATTTTATTTTTAAGTAATCTCCAACCCAAAACGGGGCTTACACTCACAACCCTGAGGTCAAGAGTCCCGTGCTCCACAGACTGAGCCAGCCAGACACCCCCCAAAAGGCAAAAGTGTAGACAGTGCTGATGACCTGGGTACAGAATCCTACCTCAAGACACAGGCCAACCCATCAGATATCTGGCAAGTACCCTCATGAGTGGGCTTCTGTTAGTCCTGAACATCTTTGGTGTTCCATGGCCCCGTCTTCAGGACTCAACCAAAGCCACTCCACCCATGTCATGGACCAGAGTCTTCCACCAAGTAAACTGAGTTTTAATGCAAGATAGTAAGGTAGTTCACCTTGATGGGGGGGGGAGTTATAGGTTGACTGATACGTGTTTCTTTTAACATAACAAGACAATAAAGAAATAAATCATAATACTGAAAGTTTTATATAAGTTGTGTTTACATTTGTAGTAAGAAATTTTATAATCGTTGTTTTGTTTTATGTATGTTCTCCTTGTTCTTTATGTTTGAAACAAAATCTAAGCAACTAATTGAATGTCTGATTTGATTCACAGAAGTTATTTAAGTGCTTAGGAATAATTTGTTCATCATATTTGTAAATCTCCCTTGTCAGGTGTTTGAAGTGTTTGAATCAGATAAATTGAATTTGTAATTGTAGTCTGAAATATCGAAAGGAATTTGCTTAATTAAATGTGTAAATGGTGCTAAAAGTTTATGGGAATTTAACCTATCAAGTTTATGAGTTAATTGAATATGAATCAATAAACAAGTAAGTGTGATCTTGCTTTTATATAAAAATTACTACTTTCATAAATAAAATATCAAGACCCATAAATTGGAAGTAAAAGCTAAAGATAGGTTCTAGATCTATCTCTAGCTTTAATAAATTAAATATTGATTGAAATTAAGTAATTGCAATTTTATCCCTTATTAGCTGAATTCTCACATCTGAATGGCTTACTAAAAAAAAATGGTGCCCCAAACATACTAAGCAAATAGAAACATGCGGTAATTAATAAGTGCGTGTTCTTCACTGCCGGAAAAATTCACACCGCACGCAGGTACCGGTGGGAGAATGGAGCAGGTGCTGCAGGTGAATCTCGGCTGTTCTCCCATAGGGATCAGGGTTTTTGCTTGATTATTTTCCACACATTTTCCTTGCCTCTGCCAGACACCTGGGGGCACTCCCAGCCCGGATCCAATTCAGATGGACTCTAGCGTTTTCACCGATCCATCTACGAAACCTGTCCATTCACACTGCAGCTCGTGTTCATTGTCCTGCAATGAGCACGTGCTCCACGGCGTGTATGCACACCTCTCTAGGTGTTGTGGGATGTCATCCCAGACACTGAGAAACGATTCCGCTCTCCCTGCTCAAAGGACTGGCTTTGGGGCAGCTTTCTGAGGTCAGGGCTCGGCTCCTCCAGTGTGGATATTAGCTGTCATCATCTCTTTTCATCCTTGATTTTTATGGTGTGGAAACGAGGGTCAGAGGAGGAAGGAGGTCTCCCAGGGCACCCCACGAAGGAGCATCGGCCCCTGGACAGGCCAGTACTCGTGTCCCCTCACGGCCTGCATTATAGCTGACATTTATTGGAAGGCTGCTACCTCCCAGGTACCGTGAGGGGACCACACGGGTGGGCTGTACTGTTGCCATTCCCCCAGGGAGTAAACTGAGGCACGGCCTGAATAAGTGGCTTGCTAACCTGGTTCTGACCAAGCCCAGGCTCTTATTCATTCCAATACCCAGGTCTGTTTGCTACTATTTATTGAGGGCATACAGGCACGTTACCAAAAAGTGACGGATGTGATGGGAAGAGAAGAGGTGAGCACTCCAGTTGACCAAAGAGGCTCTGAGGTCCTTTACACCAGCAGGGTTAACCCAGAGAGCTTGCTTTGAGATTTCTTTTCTCCACGGTAGTAAAACCACTCGATGGACTTTCACTCTGACCTTGAGGGCCCAGAACTGGATCATTTGGGAAGTAGGAATCATTTTCGAGGTGATTTATGTGGCTGAAATGCTGACCAGCTTTGCTCCCCTCTGTCTGGGAGCCACCACCAAGGACAGCACAGGTGGATGGGGTCTCCGCGTGCATGTGGAGACCCTGAAACATCGGGCAGCCCGGACCCCAGCATCCTTTGCTTCTGGATGAGACGCCCTTCACTACTCTGAACTGAGAGAGGGTCCTCCCTCTCAAAATATTTCCTTGCCTCCCTCCCGAAAGTCTGACTATGAATTGGGGGGGGGGGAACGGTTTCTGGCTCAAGAACACTCTCAATCCCCAGCTCTGGAAAATTCTATACCCAGGAGTGGGAAAACTTCTGTCCATGGCTCTGGAAAACCCCCCACCCTTGGATCTGGAAAACATTCCTTCTTTAAAAAAAAAAAAGATTTATTTATTTATTTGAGAGAGAGAGAGGAGAGGGCATGTGCGTGCAAGGGGGAGGGGCAGAGGGAGAGAGAGAATCTCAAGCAGACCCCCTGCTGAGTGCAGAGCCTGATGCAGGGCTGGATCTCAAGACGCCGAGATCATGACCTCAGCCAAAATCAAGATGGAATGAGCCACCCAGGCACCCTGAAAACACTCCTTCCTTCTTGAGCACAGGAAAATACCTCACTACACACTCTGGAAAACATTTGTCCTGCCTCTAGCCGTCACTGAACTGCCAGCTCTGGAAAACACTCCATCCTAAGCTGTAGGAAACACCCCTTCACAACTATGAAACATACCGCCTGGGGCTCCAGAAAACACAGTTATCTACAATTCTGGAAATTCTTTTCGTCACAAGATCTAGAAAACCCACTGCCTTTGGCTGTGGAGACTTCTCTACCCCTAAATCCGGGGGGCTTTCCACTCTCAGTCTGGAGCTCTCTGAGTGGGGTACTGCTGAGTGTTTAACCATGGGCTCTCGATGGGGGAGGGGAGCTGCTGAGTGGTAGTGTTTGCCAGTTTCCATGGTGGTTGGGACACTCCCACCATGGCCGATTTCCAGCTACCCACGTGACATCACTGAAGGCAGGTTGGGAGGAGATGTGTACGATCATCCCCACGATTGCCAGTGCGAGCTGGCTCCATCTCCCTGCCACGTAAGCCCCCAAGAGCGCAGGAGACTGTAACCCTTGAGTGTTGTGGACCCTGAGTCCCTGGGTGTGGACAACCCTGAGACTCTGAGTGGGGAAGATTCTGGGTCTGTGTAATCACTGCTCGGGTGTGGACGACTCCAAGCCACACTTGTAGCTAACCCCCGTCACTTGATTTAAGGTATCCACTCTAAACCAGTAACTGCAACTCCAAGATTTGAGAAGCCAGGGGCGCCTGGGTGGCTCAGTGGGTTAGGCATCTGCCTTTAGCTCAGGTCATGATCCCAGGGTCCTGGGATGGAGCCCCAAGTCGGGATCCCTGCTCAGCGGGAAGTCTGCTTCTCCCTTTGCCTCTGCCCCTCCCCCCTCACTCATGTTCTCTCCCTCCCTATCTCTCAAATAAATAAATAAAATTAAAAAAAAAAAAAGAACAGTTGTTATTACAGGGACACGCCCCCTCACCCCTGGTCTGAGTGGACGGGGCCCCAGGAGGTTGAACGTGGGACGATGAGTGTTGGTGGGACATCAAGTAAATGTCAAGGTCCTGAGATGTTACACAGACCAGTAACAGGCTCTGTGCATACCACTGGGAGGCCAAGGGCTGGGAGACCAGTGGGCCTGACCCAAAATGGAAGCATCTGTGTCAAACACCAAATCACATCTCCTAACCTCACAGTCCCTGGAGGGCTGGGGGACCCCCACCTGGCCTCTCAGAGGAAAGACCTGCACCCTTGGGTCTCGTGAAGATGCCCGCTTCGTGCCAAGCAAAGTACAATTCCATCATACCTGCCCCAGAAGACACCCTACCCGTGGACCAGGAAACCCTCCCTCTAGCTCCGAACGTCTCGCGTCAGCCCTAAAAAATGCTCAGTCTGTGTGGTTCTAGAAAGGTCCTGCCCTGTCTCTGGAAAACGCTTTCTCCTTTATCCCAGGGGGAGCCCCCCATCTACAACCCTGACCCCAGGGCATTCCCCACCCTTGGCTCTGAGGAAGGCCCGAGGAAGGCTTCATTCCTGCCTCCAAAAAACATTTGGTCTCTGGCTTCGGAGGGCTCTTTCTGACAAATGTAGGAAAAAGCACTTTGTAAAACTAAAAAGCTGTGCCTGGCATGTGGCAGATGCTTCACAAACGTGTGCGGAATGAAGGAGTGGTCCTGGGAGATCTTTGCAAACTGCAACGCACAGCACGATCTCCAGATATTATTCTTACTGTGACTAAATAAAACAGTTATCAGAGGTATTATGGGAAACTCCATATTTCTCCCTAACGAGATCTTTTTCTTGTGAGTTCCCACCAGACAGGGAGCATAGGGCCTGGCTCTCAGTGGGCATCAATAAACGTTTGAGAGATGAATGGACGCATGGATGGATAAACGGAGCCTACGTGGATAGATGAATTGCGGAGCGGATGATGAGCTAACGGGAAGATGGATGGAGTGGCTGACACATTTGCCTACTCATCAGCCACCTCCCTCTGCCCCTCCCTTCTTCCTTGCTAAATGAATCCCAATCCCCTTCCAGTCTCTAGCAGCCTAGGAGGAGATCTGAGCCCTGGCGACACATCTTGTTTAGTTGAAGGCAATCGTGGAGCTACCGTCCCCCTGCCAGGGAGTTGTTTGGGAACAGCCGTGTGATGCAATTCTAACCCGGGAGACATGAGGGGAAGTCTCCTGGGGATCCCTCCGCAAAGTTTTCCTCATTAGCAGAACACAGAGAGGGGATCTTCTCTCTTCTGAACACTGATGTGTGAGGATGAGATGTTCAGAGATCCTGCCGCCACGAGGACTGAAGATGCGGGACGAAAGCCTGGCATTCTGAGTACCCCTGAGCAAAAATACAGATAGAGCCTGGGTTCTCACTGTTTCTCGTTGAACCACTGAATTAAAAAACGTGTGTGTAGAGGAGGGGAGGCTGGAAGGATGGATAGATGGATGGATGGGTGGATGGATGGATAGATGGATGGATGGACTGGTTGATGAATCAGTAGGTGGTTGGAAAATGTTCAGGGAAATGGGGATAGACGGAAGGGTGGGTAGAGGAGTGGATGGATGGATGGATGGATGGATGGATGGGATGGATGGATAGAGAGATGAGGGATGGATGGTTGGATGGATGGATGGATGGATGGATGGATGGATGGATGGGAGGATGGGATGGATAGAGAGATGAGGGATGGATGGATGAATGGATGGATGGATGGATGGATGGGAGGATGGGATGGATAGAGAGATGAGGGATGGATGGATGGATGGATGGATGGATGGATGGATGGATGGATGGATGGTTGGGAGGATGGGATGGATAGAGAGATGAGGGATGGATGGATGGATGGATGGATGGATGGATGGATGGATGGACATGGAGATGGAGGGTTGGGTGGGTGAATGTATGGATGTATATGTATATTAAAATATACAGTATCATCAATAGTATTCTTGTCTTCCTCTGAAGGGCACTCACACTCCAAGGCACTCAAGGTCAGAACTAGCTGAGGAGAACCGAACTTTTCCAACACTTTCCTCCAGGCCCTCATGCCCACTCCCTATTTCATGCACCCTGGGCCTACCTGTGAGGGCAAACACTTGCCTTTAGTCACCTGGGTGGAAGGGCTTGTGCCCAAATGACCCCTCTGGGCTGGGCCCTACCCTGCCAGACAGATGTTTGGTCTGTTAATAAGCTCAACTGAGTGTGGAAGGCAGCCGGGCACAGTGAACTCAGACAATCCTGGTCCAAATGTTGGCCCTGCTTCTTAACCCGCCCAAGCATCAGCCTTCTCATCTACCAAATGGGGCTAAGAGTGCCACCGCAAGGCTGCACCGAGGAGGGAGCGAGGCAATGGTGTGTGCAAGTGCTCAGCATGGTGGGTAGCCCCTAGCAATTCCTCAACAAATGCCAAGCCCTCCTGAGTTCTTGCCAGCTCGGCCCTGGTCAGGCAGCAGCCAACACGTGGCCACCGAGGAGCCCCAGGTCGGAGGAGCAGCCTGTGGCCCGCCTTCCGTCCTGCCCTGCAACGCTGTCTCGAGGCACTGCTCCTTGGAGCCCGCGCAGGCGTTACAGAAGGACCGCAGGAAACCGAGCAAACTAAGATTGCTTCCTCCTTGCTCGTGCCCCGGGAGCTGGCAGGGTGCGGGCCGCCAGGAGCCTCAGGGGCTCGCAAGTTTAGAGCTGACAATGGACAGCTGGCTGGGCAGGCTGGGGTGGGGCCAGCCTAGGGTCGCCACCTCCCATCTTGCAGCTTCCAGTGTCCACCTGGCCACGGACAGGTCATCCCAGAAGAGCCAAGCTTCTCACTCCCACGCCTGTGCACAGGCTTTCTGTCTGGCTTATAAGTCCCATCCCACCCTGTCCTTCATCCTTTAAGATTCACCCCAAATGTCACACACTCCAGGAAATCCTTCCTGGTCCCCACCCTGGCCAAACCACGCACGGGACCCTGAATTTCTGCATTTACTGCGTGTGTCACACTGTCTTGCCAGCTCTGTCTCCCCACGAGACTGAGTGTTTCTTGAAATTAGAGATGATGTCTCATGGACACCGGCACCACTGATGTGTTAAATGGTGTCTGGCATGTAATCAGTTCATTCATTCTTTTATCTCTGAACGTTTATTCCAATGCATCCAAGTGGCACTCTGTCTACTGTGGGCGTGTGACCGTGCGATGATACACCGGTGACTTTGGCTTATCCTTGGTCCTGTGCACTTCTCAAAGCACAAACACACTGATTCGTGGCTCTGAGAATTAGTAGCTGTGTGTCCTTGGGCAAGTCACTGAACCTCACTGAGCCTCGGTTTCCTTCTCTGTCATATCCATTGATTCCACAAACATTTATGGGGAATCTGCTAGAGGTCTGTCTCAGATGCTGGGGGAAGTGATGGACTCGGAGTCCGCGGCAAGCCGGCAGTAGAGCGGGACACTGAACTCACCCTGTACAGCTACACGGACGGCTTCATTCACAGGGAGGCCCTCCCCAGGTGTTCACGTGGCTGGTGTTCCCTCCGGCAGTGGCTGGGACGGCAGGCAGAGCCTGGACCATCCCCAGCTCCACTCGCCTCTCCCGAGACACTTCATAATCACACTTCATTCTGAGTTTGATAAATAAAGGTAATTGTGGGACAATTAGACTCTCTTCTCTTCCAACATCTTAATTGGAGCAAGATGCATGATTCTTTCTTGCACATCATTTTGCCAGACGTGTTTGAGGCTTTTCATCTCGGCCTCCTCGTGCACTGTAGGAAGAGTGATGGCTTGGAATCCACTGCCGTGACATGCTTGGAAGCCAGCAGGCAGCTCCCATGCGGCCCCCAACTAATCACCATGGATGTCTCCTGTCACATGCCGGGAGGGTCCCCAAGTAGATCATGGCCTTGTAATCACCGTCATTAATCACATGGTTCAGGTGCTCTCCGCAGCACCTGTGCAAGTGAGAAGAACATGACTTTGGGAATCTGAAGACCCAAGTTCAAATCTCAGCTCTGTTACCAATTTGCTTTGTGACCTTGGACAAATTGCTTAACCTCTCTGAGCTTCGTTTGCCCCCAGTAGGGATGACCTTCCTTAACACTATCAAATAAGACAACACACGTGGCAACCATTCCTAAAAGACACCTGAGTGCCCCCTACCCCCCCCCCCAGCCTCCATCTACGTAAGAAGCAAAACCTGACCAAAGAGAGGGAAAGACAAACGGAAAGGTGGACAGGCCCTTCTCCTGGGATTGGCAGCTCAAAATCGCACACTATTGTTCAGATGCACAAAGGAAAAGTAAATACAGCTTTCTTACAGCTCTCACAAAGGATCTCATCTCATGCTCATACACCCATCCTGCCGATGGTAGAGGCGGGGTGGGGGACTCTCAGTTGGCAAGTCCATTACCAATTAAATACGAGTCTGTCCTCCTCCGGTTGAATATGGTCTCTCTGGGGTTAACTCAGTTGCCTCGGGGTGAATGCTCAATGTTTCAAGGTTTACCCCGTCCCACTTCTTCTGCCAATACGGCAGCCAGGGGAGGTGGCTGGGAAAATCTGACCGAGCTTCCTGGAAGCAGTGGGGTGAGGTCTCCGTCTGTGTGTTGCCCACCTGGTCCACGCTGGCACCCATTCAAAGTACCTCTTCCTGCTTCTCTTGGCACCGACTGCCATCCACACTGGTGTTGCTGGTGATGGAACTGGTCTGCAGACCTGGGCCTGAGCCATCCTGCATTGGGTGGCCCAGGGAGCTCTCCATTGTCCCTGGTCACGAGGCATGCCTCTCTGATGGTCTCTTGATCCTAGAGGCATGCTGGAATTCTGGACTTCCTGGTGACCCATGCAGGTGGTGGGACCCAGCAATGTCCTAGGTCAAACCCCCCTCCTGCCAAAGTCCTGTTCCCACGCCCCTATCCCACATCCTTCCCTACATTGGACAAGTGGCAAAGCGGACCATCAGCACTGATGTCCCAGGACCCTATGTAGGGTTTCTAGAATCTGTGGTCTCATCCACCCCAGAAGCTGGTGGGCCCCTGGGTGTCTCCTTGGGCCCCAGGCCATATCCTCACCCTGGTCCCTCCTCACCAGAGCCCCTGCCTTACCCCTCCGGTGGTGGCAGAGAATTTCCCTCTTCCTCTCCTTCATCCTCCCGGCACTCCTCCTGTGATCTCCCAGACAGCCAGGCTGGGCTCTTGATATGCAAAGAGGACTTTGGGGACTTACAAAGCCTTCCCCTCTCTCCACAAAGCCTGGCTTTCAAGACTATTATCCGGCTAAGGACGGCAGGATCCTATTCAGTCAAAAGCGAACATCAATTCTCCCCTTTTGTGCACCTGATCCTTAATCCTATTCCTAAAACCCTGGAAGCTTCGGGCTGAAAAGGAAGAGAGTCACATGAAAGCAGTTAAGAAACACACGGGTACATTGAAAAACGGTATCATTCCTGTTACACCAGATTCCCTGGGTGTCAGAGCGAAAAGAGCCCTGGGAAGAGCTTCCCCCACCCATTCAGAGACCCAGAGAGGGCCAAGGCTGGCTTCAGGCCACCCTGCAAGGCCAGGGCAGGGCAGGGCAGAGTCTCCTTCCACCAACGGCTCCCTTAGGGAAGGGGTGCCGGGGACTTTCTTGGGCCCCGATGTCGGAGTCCTTTTCAGCTCTCTGAAGCAGGGGCCATGCCTGCCTCGCTCACCAGTGCATCCCCACCCCCAGACCAGGGTCCAGAACACGTTGGCTGGGACTCATCCTCCCACGGCGCACTGTAACCATATCCACGTCCGCTCTTTCGACCCTGTCCGGTCCTGGTGCATCCCGCTACCTGGGCCACACTCTCCCTGCCTGCGCCTGAGCTCGGGGGCTGCTCGCCACCTGCGGCTGGGGGGGGCTCCCTCCCAGCCAGCCCCTCCCTCCGTGCAAGGTGCAAGGCGCTGTGGGGCCTCTTTATCCCCACTCCCGCTGTCCCCAGCCACCTCCTTACTGAGTCTCAGTTTCCCCACCTTTAAATAGAATCGGATGAGATGGTGGCTTTTAGACATGTTTAGCAATGGAAAAACAGCTGCTCTCTTTTAAGCAAGGAGATGGGGTCCCCCTCCCATACTGCCTGGAAAATTGAGGGTTACGTATGTATGCATATACATAAATACACACACACACAGACACACATACAGAATTGTGCATGTAAATGTGAGATAGATGATAGATAGATAGATAGATAGATAGATAGATAGATAGATAGATAATAGATAGATGATAGATAGATAGATAGATAGATAGATAGACAGATAGTAGACACACACATATATATTCAACAGATGCAGGCAGGCCGCGTCTGGAGGCCCCCAGGGAGTCCCGCAGGACCAGCCAAAAAGCTCCTTGGCTTCATACAGGATGGAAACCAAACATGAGCCAGCAGGAGGTGAAAGCAGAGTTTAGTGAAGACACAAAGAGAGCAGATACAGACGGACTGTGTCCAGAAGACTCAGCACGGGAAGGAGGGAGTCTCATCTGTGCTTGGGGTCTGGGGGTTTTGAGTGGCGACCGTGGTCTGATGCACGTGTCCTTGCAGGCATCCAGGAACTGGTCAGAACAAGGACAGCGTCCAGGTGTCCTTCGCAAGTCACTCACTCCCTGAAGCCGGGGGTCTCGGCGTTTGGAGTCCGTGGTCTTGGAGAACGTGTATGTCTCCATACGTTCTGTCTCTGGTGTCGGTAGACCCCAAAGAAGTCATTAACTCCTTGACCTTAACGAGAAGGACGTACAATAAGACGTGTGAAAGGTGGAGGTGCAGGTCCCAGCAAGAGGGCAAGCAGAAAAAGAAGCAAAGGAAAACGGTTTTTTTTTCCCCGGGGTCCCTCCAGCCTCCTTGTCTCACGATGCTTTCGCGGGTCCCCTAAAGCACAGATGCCAACGCTAACTTGGAGAATCACTGAGCTGGCTATTTCTACTCAGAGAATCTAGACACACACTTAGCTGCAAGGAACAGAGGTATTCTCGTCCTCATCCACCAGGGAGGCCAGAGCCTCAGGATGGCAACATGGCTGCTCACACGCCAGCATCCTGTCTGTGTTCCAGGAGGGAAGAAAGGGACTGGCAAAGAGCTAAAAGCCCATACCAGTTGGGTGACCTCCCTTTAAAGACTCTTCTGGAGGGGGGCCTGGCTGGCTCAGTCAGTGGAGCATATGACGCTGGACCTCCAGGTTGTGAGTTCAAGCCTCACGCTGGGTGTAGAGATTACTTAAAAATAAAATCTTGAAAAAAAAATAAATAAAAATAAAGACTCTTCTGGAAGCCCTGCCCAGTGAATCTGCTTATATTTCAGGGGCCAGAAAGGGTCACACGGCATCCCAATACACCAGGGAGAAGGGGAAAAATAGTTTTGGTTTTTTAAGCTGGGCACACTGCCACGGTGAAGAAAGCCTGGGTCCCCTGAGTAAAGAGGAAGAAGAGGGTGGTGGGCAAGGAACTGGGTCAGCCAGTCCCAGCCTGCCATGAGCACCTGCGAGCTGGGGCACGCCCCTTCCCCACTCCAGGCCTCAGTATCCCCATTTGAAAAACAGAATTGGGCCAGGTGACCTTCTCCAGCTCTGATTGCCTGGGTATAAATCCTGCCTCCACTACCTACTGGCTGTGGGACCTGGGGCAGGACACTGGACAACTCTGGCCCTCAGTTTCTTTGTTTGTAAAATAGGGACAGTTGTGGCGTCTACCTCACAGGGTTGTGAGGCTCGGACGAGCTGTTCTGTGTAAGGTGATGAGTCTGCCAGAAAGCCAGAGACCGATACGCATTATTAACGTGGCCGCCGCTGCTGCTGAGCTTCCAAGAGTTCGACTTCTGCCTACCCGTGGGTGCTGTGTGACCTGGGGCAGGTCCCTTCCCCTCTCTGAGCCTCAGCAGCTCATCTTATGAAATGGGGGGCTGGACGCTGTCTTGGGCCCCAGCGAGTCTGAGAGCTGCCCTTAGAAGCTGGGCTGGGCTGTTGACAGGACAGCAAATCCCTTCCTGGGCTTGGGGGGAGGTGGCCGCAGGGAGGGGGGTTGGGAGAGGAAGGGGTCAGCTGGTTTCCTGTGGCCGGGGCGGTGACCTGGGCAGCCCAAACTTCCTGTTTCCCAGAGGGATTGGAGGACCGCTGTGTCCAAAACTGTCGCTGGGGCAACCTTCCCTGCGTCATCTCGTCAGTCGGCCGTGTGCTTGAGGGAAGCGCCAGCAACAATGGCCCTTTGTGTCCAGCTCGGCTGGCCCCGGCCCTGGGAGTCTCGTGCCCATTTTCCAGATGGGACACTGTGGCACAAGGAGGTAAAGTCACTTGCCCGCAGTCACGAGGCTGGCGAGAATTAAATCAGTAGTTAGGACCTGAGTCTTCTGAAAACACCCAGGGCCCTCGGCTCCGGACTGTCCTTCAGGGCTCCCCCTCCCCCCGCCCCGACACTGAGAAAGCCTGGAGCTGGCCCTTCGGGGGCCCGATGACCTGGGACATGACTCTCAGGAGGAGGCGGCAGGTAGGAAAGTGACCTGAGACAGAGGACAGGGGAGTCCTGCCCCCACCCCTGGCCTGAGCCAAGCTTCCGGAACAGGACAGGAACATGAATCTCACAGTTCTGATGCAGCAGGTGTGGGATGAAGCGTTTGTTCACTCTGACCAGCAGCCCTCCGAGGTCGGTGTTGTTAACCTCAATTCATAGATCAGAACCTGAGCTTTCTAAGGCTTGCTAAGACACTCGCTAAGTGCTGGAGCGGGCCTGGGAACACACACCCAGGTCCAGAACAAGCCCTGTGCACCCGGGAGGAACTGAGAGCAGGGGAGCCGGACAGCTTGGAGGGGAACAAGGGGCAGCATAGCCGGGACATCTGAGGGCCGACCTCAAAGGCCTGGCAGGCAGGAGGGCATCTCAACGGAGCCAGTGTGGGGTAGCGACAACCCAGAGTGCCAGCCACATGGCCTGCCCTTTCTCCCCACCCTAGACAGGCCCCCAGCCTGGCGGGGGGGGGGGGGCAAATGACTGAGATTATTTTCTTGCTACACTCAGTAAAATGGAGTCAGTGACAAAAAAGAAAGTTACCTTTTATATGACCTAATGTTGTGACTTCATTCCTGATACCCCATCATCAAACCCATTACACAGACGGGCAAACTGAGACTTCGAATAAGTAGAAAAGGTATGCCTCCCAGGCAAGGAGCTCACAGCGTCCTCAGGTCAGTCTGAGCAAACCCGGACAGACAGGGGGCACGCTGGGGCTGGATACCCTGACAGTTCCTCGGTTCAAATTCTACCCCTGCCACGTGGTTGCTGGGTGACCTTGAGCAGACTGCTTCTCTGACCTCAATTTCCATGGCTGTCAGACAGAGCTAGTAAGAGCCTCCTTCATTAATCTGGTCCACGTACATTTATCGAGCATCTACTACGTGCCAGGCCGTGTGCTAAGAACCAGGGATGCAGAGTGAACACACCTTTTAGGGGATGTCAGGATCCACGTGATATATGATGGCCCATTCCCCTCCCTTCCCCGCCCCGGGGCGTACCCCCAGCAGCAGCTCGCACAATCACAGACTCTCTCAGGGGGGCTCGAAGACGCTCTGACTGGAGGCTGTGGTGGCTGAGGCGTGGGCTGCCCGAGACAGCTGGGTGAGAAGCCCTCTGCCAGGGCCCCGTGACCTTTGTGTTGTCCAGAACTATTGACCTGCATGGCCACCTGCTGTCCTGCCATCCGAGGTGTGGCCACGGGGCCGGAAATGGAAGTCACGGGTGGGGCTGGCTCTCAGCCACCGCTTGGGCATAAGGAAACATTCCCATCTGGGAGGGGAAGCCCCCGGGATCCATTCCAGCCAGCCTGCCCCGGGCAAGTGCTCCCAGCCTTCCTGCCGGAGGGGAGCCCCATGCAGAGCCAGCCCTGGGCAGGGTTACAGGAGGCCTCCAGACAGGCCTGTGTGTGTGTGTGTGTGTGTGTGTGTGTGTTTAACTGTATGTCTATGTTTGTATCTGAACCGTGTGGGTCTGTGTATATGTATTCATGTGGGTACAAGGACACCAAGCCCCCGAGGGGAGTACGCCCCAGACCATCCCATATGCACAGTAACGCAGGCAGACACACAAAACCCCTACACAGACACACTACGCACCCACAGTCTTATACGCATGTAGGTGCACATATATACACAGACACACCCAGAACCACAGACACAAACGAGTGAACATATCTTCACACGGGGACATACACAAAGATGCGTGCAGACACCCGGGAGCCCGCAGGACCAAAGCCTGGGGGCAGGGTGCTAACACAGAGAAGAGAGAGAAGGGCCTTCAAAAGGCTCATAACTGAGAGGGACACGGACGTGGGGGTCCCTCCCTGGAGCACACGGCGAGCCGGGCAGGGATAGAGAGCATAGGGCCCAGAGGAGAAAAGTACCATCTCTGCAGACTGGGGTGAGGTCAAGGAGGACTTCCCAGAGGAAGTGACAGAGTGTGCTTTAGGAAGAGAAGCCTGGCACCCCTCAGTCCATCCGCTCTCATAGGAATCAGTGTGATGCATTCTCTCCTAACCGTGAAATAGGACGCCAGGAGTCCAGACCAGAAGAGGGAATGGGAGGTCCATTTTGGGGTGTGCTTACTGCTGGAGGAGAGGCCCAGAAAGATCACACCTCAGGCATCCGTCAGCCTCTCCCCCCACTAGGCCTTCCCCCCACCCCACCCCTCCTTACCACCTGTCATTGCCCTGCCTCTTTCCAGAAGTCTCCTTTCCCCTCCCTGTCTGGGGCTTCACTGTCCACCCGGAGATCGTGTCCCCAGCCTCCAGGTAACAGAAAAACGCTCTCTTCCTGAGGGGAGTTTCCTCTCCTTTACTCCATGTGTGGGGCACAATCCCAAGCCCCCAACCCCTTGCCCCAGGCTGGACAAGAGACCCAGGCCTGGCCATCGTGGCACCCCCTCCCCCGACCAGTGATTGGCCGCAGATGGGCAGTTGACCCCAGCCCAGCCAACCCATCTCCTTCCCTGGAACAGAGAGAGGCTCTCAGTCTCCTTCCTGCCTCACAGCCTGGAAGGAGGTGCCCCGGAGCTCCCTGGGGCCATGTCTGCCTCCGGTGTGGAGGAAAGCTGTCTGGAATGGAGGAGGAGCCCAACAGGGACAGGCCGAGGGCAGAGAGTGACAGCCCCCACCGCTTTGTTCGAGTCTGATCCAGGTGTGTCCTTCTGGGGGATGACAGCCCACAAGGCCCCTTCTCACGGGCTCTGACTGGGGCTCTGGGCCGGCAATGAGAGGAGACTGAGGAGCCCAGCCTCCCTTCTCATTCTTTGTCCCACCCGTCCTTGCCCCGTCACCACCTCCCCCCCAGGCCCCTCTGCACCACAGGTGCTGCCCCACCTCCCTCTCCTTCCTTCCCAAATCCACCCCCCCAAGCCTCCTGCCTCCCACCCTCAGCACCCCATTACCCACCCTCCCCAGAAGGAGCTGTCCTAGGGCTCCCGTGGTAGCTGATAGAAGGCCAGATTTTGCAGGACTGATTCTCCAGGCCTGGGTGAGGAAACTGCCCCCGCCTCCCCGTAATTGGGGCCCATGGAGCAGACCTGCCCCAGGTCAGGCCTGGGTATCTCTGCCCCCTTCTGCTTCTGCTTCTGCTTCTGCTTCTGCTTCTGCTTCTCCTTCTCCTTCTCCTCCTTCTTCTTCTTCTTCTTTTCAAGTAGGCCCTGTGCCCAGCGCGGAGCCCAACTCAGAGCTTAAACGCATGACCCTGAGATCAAGACCTGAGCTGAGATCAAGAGTCAGACGCTTAACTGACTGAGCCTCTGCCCTCTTCTGAGGAATCAACCCCCTCTCTGGTCTTCAGCCGCACCCTCCCTCCCGTCTCTCTCCCTTCCAACCCACCTTGTACTCTGCAGCCAAACCTTCCAAAAATGCAAATCTGGCAATGTCAGTTGTCATCCACAAGAGCTCTGCTCACTGCCTCTGCCCCCGGGGATAACAGCCTTCAGCCTGCCTATCAGCTAGGATATGGGTTTAGCCTCTAAGGCAGAGACACCAAATAGCACTAGTCTAAACATGCGGCGTACAGCGAGTCACACAGAAACCATCCCTGGCTGGTGCTTCTTGGCATCAAGACCACAGGTTCCTTCCGTCTTGAAGCTGTCATTCCTGGGCTGTTGCCCCAGGATGGGACCATGTTCCCCTTCCAGCCCACGGGACAGGGCAAAAGCTAGAGGAGAGGGCACGCCACTACCCTTTCCGGGAACAAACCTGAAACCACCCATGGCCATCCCTTTGCTCGTATCCTATTGGCCACATTGGTCACCTGCCCCCCAGATGCAAAGGAGGCTGGGAAATGTAGTCTGTCTTCCAAGCAGCCACGTGTCATTATTGTGGGAGGAAGGGAGAGTGGGCCTTAGGGGCAGTCACAGTCTCTGCCACAGTCTGGCATCCAGAGCCCTCCACAGCCAGCCTCGGTCCCAGGAGTCACACCTTTGTGCATACCGGGCACCTGTGCCTACCTCCCCTTTCCTGCCTCCAGCTCTGAGAAGCCTTCCCTGACCACCACCACCCCCGCCTGGATTAAGGGTTTCCATGCCCATTGATCCCATGGTGTTGTGGGTGAGGGTCCACCTCCCACCCCACCCCAGGGCAGGGGTCACATCTGATTCATTTCTGTGTCCCCTGCCCAACGCCAAGCCCGCAACAGGCTGGGCAGCAGGGAACAGGGAATGGAGGAGGGACTGAGGAAGGGAACCTTCTAAATTGGAAATTCTCAGCTGGCACATGACTGCTGACTGATGGTGGGCCTGGGGGGCACGGGCGCGTTGATGCTGCACTCAGCTGATGAGGCAGGGGAGACCTCCCTGGGGACCCCCCATCGTGCCATTCCCCTGCCTGAAACGCTCTCTGCCCCCGTGACTGTCCAGCTCTTGCTCGGCCCTTAGGTCTCGTTTTAAATGTCACTGCCTGAGAGAGGCCTGCCCTGACCCCCCGCACCTTGGGAGCCCCCAGCCCAGCTGCGGGGTGCTGGTTTGTCCCCGAGACTGTGTGCTCCGGGAAGTGGGCCTGTCTCTCTCTCTCGTTGTGTCCCCAGGTCCTGGCACAGCACTCGACACGGTAGCCGGCCAGGGCCATCAAATGAGTGAGCCTGACCCCCGGCACTGTGTCTAAAGGGGTTGACGTTTCGGTCCCCAGGAGGGTCGGGATCATGTTTGTGGTGCAAGGGGGCAGGTGGCGCCCAGAGCCTGTGCCCAGGGGTGAGCCTGCCTGAGGGGCTGCGGCGATGCGGGACAAGGAGAGAACTGCCCACAGTGACAGAGCCCTGCGCGGGGTCTGCCACGAGAAGAATAACAAAAGGCTTGGGAGCCACACCTTCATCTTGACTGCCCTGAGGAGAGGGGCCGGCGGGAGGCAGAAGACACCGTGACATGGATGGCAAGTCACTTCGAGGGCTCTGTGCCTCAATTTCCCCACTGCGGGAGGGATAACAATAGCGCCTTTCTCACAGGGTCCGGCGAAGATTAAAGGGTTAATCCATGCGCAGCTCCCCCAGGGCTGCCCATTCCAAGTGTCCACAGAGAGCATAAAGGGGCGTCCCAGGCCCCCTCACGGAGCCTCCGTTTTCTTATCTGTAAAGTGGGGTGCCAGTGCCGAACCTCAGGGGCTCCGAGAGATGCGGTGAGACAGGGATGTAGGGGGCTCGGCACCATGCCTGGCACCAGGGAACCCTCCTCCCCTCACCCCCCAGGACAGGGGCGGGAGGGACGGGGCAGAGATGCCTGCCGCCTCCCCGCTGTAGGCACAACCTGCTGGGGGGCGGGGAGGCCGCCCGGTGAGGGGGAGGCCGCCTGGTGAATAATCTCGTTAATGGTAATCATCACCCTGATGCTCGTTAATATAATAACACTGGGCTCCCAGCCGCCGCCTGGCTCAGAGCTCCTCCGGGCCTCTCATCTCTGCCTGGCAGGGGCTCCGTAAACACTCATTACGCTCCGTCCCTGGGGAGGCCGCCAGGAGAAGCAGCTATTCCGGGCACACCGCTCAGCGCTGGGCCGCAGGCTCTGCTTTTAATAACCATCCTCGCACACGCTCTCGCACACGCACACACGCACCTGCACACACTGTCACACACACCAGGGGCCCACACTCACACTCAGACATGCACACACACAGGGGGCACACACTCATACTCAGACATGCACACACACAGGGGACACACACCCACACTCAGACATGCACATACACGGGGGGCACACACTCACACTCAGACATGCACACACATGGGGACACACACACTCAGACACGCACACACACGGGGGGACACACACCCACTCAGACATGCACACACTCACAGACATGCACACACACAGGGGGACACACTCACACTCAGACATGCACATACACGGGGGCACACACTCACACTCAGACATGCACAGACACTCAGACATGCACACACACGGGGGGACACACACTCAGACATGCACACACACAGGGGGCACACACACTCAGACATGCACACACACGGGGGGCACACACTCACACTCAGACATGCACACACATGGGGGGCCCACACTTAGGCACACACACACACGCTGGGGGCGTACACACTTGCACACACTCAGTGGGGTACACACTCAGGCACGCTCACGGTCACACACCGTTGTGCAGCACTTTCCAATCTCCTCACTGACCACCGATACCTGCTCCCAACGATGGAGCCCTACATTCTAACAATGACAGTAGACACTTGTCACGCGCTGCCTGCCTTCCAAGCATGGGTCCGAGTGATCCACTGGTATTAGCCGTTCTAATCTAAGTACGTGATCCGGCCACGTCCACTTAGCGCTGAGGAAACGGAGGCACCTGGAGGTTGGAGGATTTGGCCAAGTCACGGACCCACCGAGCAGCAGAGCTGGGTCCCGAAGGCAGGGCGCCTGCACGTACTGCCACCTCAGAGGACATTAGCTCACTCCATCCTCATGGCAATTCTAGGTCCTTATTCTCCCCATTGAGCTCATGAGGAAATGGGCTCAGAGAGGTGATGTCATCTGCCTGGGAACACACAGCCAGGACCCATGGGCCGTCTGACTTCAGAGCCTGCCTTGCCCCTCCCTTGAGATGGAGGCAGGGAGAGCAATGCTGTTCCTCTTTTCAAGAGGGAGAAACTGGGATCCAAAGAGATTAGACATCCAGGGACTGACGCGGAGAGCCAGGGCTAGCTCGAAGGCCTGGAATCCTGAGCACCCTCCTCCCTGCCTCCCACCGTGGCCCCGCCAGTGAGCCTCTTACTCAGAGAACTTAATTCAGACCCGGAAGCAGCTGATCTGGCCACAAGCGGAGTCAGCATCATAGAGACTCAACCCACCCGGGATTCCTCCAGGCCACTGCGATTCCATGCCACCAGTCCTAGCCACGTGTCCCTGCGCAAGTCATGTCACGTCACCTCTCTGGGCCAGACAACCGCTGATTGTCTCAGGGGGCATTTTCCACATTCCAGAATGTTCTATGTGCTTCCATGTAAGGTCTCAGCCCTAAAAGGAAGCTATGAGGAGTCTATGGTTTTTGAGATTCTGCTATTCTATAGGATTCTATGATTCCCACAGGGTCTGTTACAAAAGATCCCACATCCTAAAAAGATTCCATTATCCTGAGATGCCCTGTGCTGGAAGGTTTCAGTCATTGGTCTGCAGATCACAGAGTTAAAGGATTTCATGAATTGGTGATTCGTTGAACCTCAAGGGCAAGAGGCAATTTGTCAGCCCTCAGCCAGCCTTGAAGGCCGCCGTGGCCACCCCCTTGCCCTGCCCCCTCCCTCAGCTATGACATCGGAGCCAGCCAAGGCAGCACAGCCTGTCTCTGTGACATGGCCCTGAGTCCAGGGCCGGCGAGGACTGTGGAGGCCGGAGTGCTGGGTGAGTGACTTGCACACAAAGGGCTCCATGGACCCGCCCCCACTGCCCTGGCCCAGCCTCACGCACAATGGAAAGATCTTTCAAGGCTGCACCCAGCCTGCACCCCCGCCTGCCCTCAGCCAGAGACACCCAGAAATACAGTTGAGTTCAGTTCCAGATCAGGCCCCCTCCCTGCTCAGAAGAGCCCCAGCAAGGAGGTGGGGAGGAGAGAGAACAGGAAGGCAGGTGCCTCTTTCTTAGCCATTCTGACCTCTTTCCATGTGCTCCTGCCGGTCCCCGCCCGGCGTCTCCCTCTCCCCTCCCTCTGTGAATGCTTCAAGGGTCAGCTCAGGCCTCACCTCCTCCAGGATATCTGCCTGGTTACTCTAACCCTCACTGATTTCCTCTCTCACCCAAGTCGTGCTGCATGCCATTGAGTGCCACTATGTGACCCAGAGATTCCAGAGATGCCTTTCCTCTCCAGGCTCTCCTCCCTACTACCACTAGAGCAATCTCTCTGGACCACAAACGTGACCTTGGTGCTCTCTTTCTATAGGTCTTGGCTCTCCAGCATGGCATTCAAACCCATTCCCCACTCTGGTCCCATCGTTTCTGTCTTCGTTTCCTGCCTTGGGTCCGTGCACTAAGCCTTGGCCAGATGAAGTGAGGATCCGTCTCCCAGACGACACAGGCACCCAGGGAAGCCCTTCTAAGGCTGGAGCAGCGGGGACCCTGCCTTGATGCCAAGGAACACACACTCATCCTACGTGAGCCCAGACACATACACATAGGCGCACACACACACATGCACACATGTATGCATGCACACACGAAGCTGCCACAGGGCTTGGTCCCCTTTGAGTGTGTGTTAGTACCATGGACAGCACTGGTGGAGGGTTGAGGGATAGGCTCTGGGTGCTACCAAAATCCTTCCGCATGCACACATGTCCTGGGACAGCAGACATTGGTTGAACACTGGCCTCATGCCCCACCCCTGCTAGGCGTTATGGAAAATACCAGAGGGAAAGACATTGACTGTCACTGATCCCCAAGGAACTTACTACAGTCTGGTTGGGGAATTGATTGACCAATTTCCCACCTGCCTCTGGGCAAGCTGCCAAAACCATGTTTACAAAACCTAAATCTGGGGCGCCTGGGTGGCACAGAGGTTAAGCGTCTGCCTTTGGCTCAGGGCGTGATCCCGGCGTTCTGGGATCGAGCCCCACATCAGGCTCCTCCACTATGAGCCTGCTTCTTCCTCTCCCACTCCCCCTGCTTGTGTTCCCTCTCTCACTGGCTGTCTCTGTCTCTGTCGAATAAATAAATAAAATCTTAAAAAAAAAAAAACCATAAATCTGTCCATGTCACTCCCTAAAAAGTTCCCCAGCAACCCCCCCCCCACTGTTTAGAAGGTAAGACCTCACCACCCCCATGAACCCAACACTCCAGCCTCACTTGCCTTCCGCCTGTCCCCAAACATCCTGGGGTGCTTTTCGCATGCTTTCCCCCTCATGTAAGGATTGTTTCCCCTCTCCTTTTCCCAGGGAACTCCTACACAGCCTTCAAAGCACCAATATTTTCTCCTTCTGGAAGCCCCCAAATTCATTGTTCCCTCCTCTGTACCCCTGGAGGCTTTGCCCATCTCCCTGTCACCAGGCATCATGGAATGCCGACGTACCATGTGCCCCTCGTGTCGCACAGAAGATAGCTGAGTTTTTCCAGACTGATTAGGGAAAGAGTTGTGGTTGCCAGAGCGCAGGGGCTTTCTAAGAACTACAGCTGATCAACCACGGCTCCAGAAGTACTCATATTTGACAACTTCAGATTTACTTGGAAGCCTAAAAATAATGTCGAAGCTGTGCTTTTTACATCACTTTCACTGTAGAAACCTGCCTGCCTTGTCTTTGGGAAGAGAGAGCATTAATTATTATATAGACCATATGCCCAGTAACTGTTAGAATATGGCTAAATAAAACATAGCCTCTAATGGATCTGAGGCAGACGTCAGGCTCAGCCCCGTTCCTTCCACGTCATGATTCCAGGTCTCTCTTCCCCACCTCAGCCTGTGAGTCCCCTGAGGGCCAGGACTGTGCATCTTTTAATTCCATGTCCCTGGTACCCAGCGCAGTGGCCGGACCCAGCGGGCATCTACCAATATTGGATGAACGACTAACAGCTGAGAACGAATCACGTGGGCTCCAGGTCAGATTGCCTACATTCAAATCTTCATTCCACCGTGTATTGGCTCTGTGATTTTCAACACACTTTAAAGAGGTCTCAGTTTTCTTATCTGTAAAATGGGCATATTAGCAGTATCTACTTCGTGGGGTTATTACCACATCTAAATGGAACACTGTACAAAAGAACAGGCAGAGAGCCTGGCCAAGAGTAAATGTCCAATAAAGGTTCATTGGATTTTTTGGGTTAGGTTTGGTTTTATTTAGAGAGAGGTGGGGGAGGGGCAGAGGGAGAGAGAGAATTCCAAGCAGACTCTGCGCTGAGCTCGGAGCCCTACGCGGGGCTCCATCCCATGACCCTGAGATCATGACCTGAGCCGAAACCAGGAGTCAGACGCTCACCAACTGAGCCACCCAGGTGCCCCAGTGTTGTTGTTTTTATCACAACCGTTGTGTTAAATTGTGTGCTTTATAGGTAAGCCCACTGGAGCTCAGAGAAAAGAGCACCGTGACGAGGAGATATCCAAAACGACTTTGTTGGCTAATACCCAACAAGCATTTTCTATGTACCATGTATCAACGTAATTAAACCTCAGGCCCCTTCTGTGAGATGGGGACTGTAACTCTCCCCATTTTATCCCCACAAGGAAACTGAGGCACAAGAGAGTCAATAACTTCATCTCATTGCTTAGCCAGGAAGTAAAGGCGCCAGGATTCAAACCAGGACAGTGTGGCCCCAGGCTGTGTCCTAACTTGCGCCCCCCACAGCTAACCTCGAGAAAGCTGGAGGCTGAATGGGCCCTGACGGACAAGCCATGAGACAGAGACACCTAAGGTGGGAAGAAGGGCCAAGAACTTTTCTGTTCACACCCCTCCCAACAGCCACCCCACCGCTTTCCCTCGGGCTTCCAACCCTTCCTCAGCTCCTTCTCTCCGTCCTCCACTCTTCCACGTCTAAGTATTTCCTCCTGGCCTCCCTTCCCTCTCTTACTGGGGCCAGTGCCTCACGCTGCCCGGGAGTTCCCAGGGAGGCGTGGCCGGAGCGGGGCTGTGAAGGACTCACAGGAGTTTGCAGGAGAAGCAGGGACGAGGAGTCAAGGTTGACTGGACAGTTTTATGACCTATGCCCCCGGCCTTCTTGGCTTCCATAAGCCTCAGTCTCCCCATCCGCAAGCATGAACGTAATAAGAGTACCTATGCCTTTCAGAGTTTTTGTAAATATTAAACGTATTAGTCTGCCTCGGCTGCCTTAACTAAATCCCACAGACAGGGTTTACTGGCTTAAACAAGAGACATTTGTTTTCTCACAGTCCTGGGGCCGGAAGTCTGAGATCAAGAACCGCTTCCTGGTTTGCTGTGTCCTCACGTGGCCTTCCTCTGCACTCACCCAGAGAATGCTCCAACTGTCCCCTGTCTCTTAGAAGGTGAAGACACCGATCCATTGGTTCAGTGTCCCAGGGCTCCACTCTTACGACCTCATCAAGCTTTTATTACTTCCTTAGAAGCCCTGTCTCTAAATCCAGTCACCTTGGGGTTAAGGCTTCAAAATACGGATTTGTGGGGGAGACAATTCAGTCCATAGCATAAAATAAGCTACTACGTGAAAAACGATTCTATTCTAATCAATACGCACATAGTTCGTACCATGGGCCCGGCCCTCTTCTAAACGCCATGTGTATTAAAAAGCACTTAGGGCCTGCTGGCCACACGGGGAGTGCAGTCCACATGTCCTGCGGTTGCCGTTCCTGGCTGACCAGCGCTGTTGCTGCGTGCACCTGTTGTGTGTTAGGCATTGTGGTGGGCACTTGGACCTGCCTGCCCGTTGGATGCCCGCAAACCCTTTTAGTGGTCCCACTGTGCCCATTCTACAGAGGAGGAAGCCAAAGTTGGGGGCGGGGGGTAAAGTGGCTTCCCGGGGACAGCCCGGGAGGCACTGGCTGAGGCTGGGGGATGACCCACGTCTGTTCATGCCAAAGCCTGAGCCCTTCCTTGGCAGCCCGCTAGGGCGGTAAGAGTCTCTTTCAGGATTCTCAGCAAGACACCATAAAGGTCTAGACTCGGCCAGAGCCTTGCAAATGGAGGGAAATGACCAGATCCAATGTTCTTCAAAGTGGGAGAATTAATCCCCAGCCAGTCCCCCCCACCTCCCAGGGACCCACGTGAACAGTGAGCAAGGCCAAGAATTCCCCGGAAAGCCGGGACACACTGCCCGTGTGGGAAGGGCCGTGTCTGCCCCTCTCTCTGGAGGAGGGTAGCCCCCGCCACATCAGCCCTCATAACTCCTCAGGAATTCTTTCACCGGAGCCGCGCAGGGCAACAGCGTTTGCAAAAGGGGAGGGGACGAGGCCCATGAAGGTGCTGGCCACCTGGACGTGGGCCACATACGGCAGGGGTGTGTGGCACTGCGGGAGCCCACAGTCCGGATAGCGGGGAGGGCAGGCCGGGGCCGGGGCTCCGAGTCAGAAGACCCAGCTTTGCACTTGCTGGCCGGGCGACCCCTGGCAAGTCCTCCTGCCCCGGTAATCAATCTTTCTTTTCTTTCTTTCTTCTTTCTTTCTTTCTTTCTTTCTTTCTTTCTTTCTTTCTTTCTTCTTTCTTTCTTTCTTTCTTTCTTTCTTTCTTTCTTCTTTCTTTCTTTCTTTCTTTCTTCTTTCTTTCTTTCTTTCTTTCTTTCTTTCTCCTTTTCTGTTCTTTTCTTTTCTTTCTTTTTTTTAACACTTTATTGTGAAGAATTTAAAATTTAAACTTCAAGTAGATAGAATAATGTAAGGAGCCCTCATGTGCCCATGATTCAGTTTCTCCAATGACCAACCCAAATGTCCCATCACTCCCTCTGCTCTGTCACCCATGCCCTCCTCCCCGCACTAGCTGTGAGTCCAACGCGAGCATCCCATCACTTTATGTGCAAATATTTCAGTCTGCAGAAGTCCGCTTTTTCAAAAAACATGGGTGTAGTAACCACCTTCAACCCTCAACATTGACAATGATCCCCGTGTAACAAACATTCATTCAAAGTTCAAATTTCCACCTGCTTCATAATTAGATTGGATTTTTTTTAGAATTTGTTTGAATCAGGATCTGAATCAAGTTCGCACCTTGGTAACAAGCCTTTTAAGCTTCCCTGTACATTCCCTCTTCATCTTGTAAGAATGTGTAAGAATTTGTTAATGAAGAAACTAGGGCATTTGTCCTCTAGAAGTGCCCCACAGCGTGGGGCTTTGCTCACAGGGTCACGGTCTCTATCTGTGAAGAGGGGGCAGTGTTTCTCTCCGAGAACGAAAGGAGAGAGTGTCTGTGAATAGGCATCGACAGCCGGCAGGCACCCCACAAATGTGTTGTGTGTTAATATATCTTTTGAATCTTTCCATACCCTGTTGCGTCTGTTTCTCTGATGACATCACTGAGGTTCAGAGAAGCTTAGTAACCTGCCTGGGCTCACACAGCAACTAGGGATAGAGGAAGGAAATGGGAGGGTGAAACTAAAAGAATTTTGACTTTGGGCAGAGACCCAGGCTCGAATCCCACTCCACCCTTCAATAGCTTTCTGGCTTCAGGTTTCTCGAACTCTCTGAGCCTCAATTTCCACCGGCCAGGAGGCCAGACCTGCCTAAGGCTGCAATGAGGTGATGTGAGAAGGGCCCCCATCAGGGTGCCCGGCACAGTGTCTCACCCCGGCGGTCCGGCAATCCGTTCTCTGGCCCCCAGCCCCCCAGCTCCTATGTCAGGCCTGGCCTCCATCCCCCCTGAGTGCGGAGAAGGCTGGAGGGCCCACCTGCAGGCCGGCAGAGACAGGGTGGGCGGCCTGGGAAGCTGAGCACACTCTGTTCTTCAGGCAGCCTGGTCAGGCGGCCGTGACCTCTTGGGCTGTGGGAAACAATCTGCTATTCTTCCTCCTTCCCCCTCTGCTCGCTGCCCTTATCCGAGCCAAGGGGCCCCCCGAGAAAGGCGCCACGTCCCAGAGGCTCCCGTGCACCCACGCGCCCATCTGTGCGGCCCCTGCATCCGATTCCCAGGCGCCTAGCTCAGCCCTCGCGGGCCCGGGGCTGGAGTCCTAGTTCACACCAGAGGTGATAGCGACATTCGGATTTCTGCCCGGGGTCTGCGTCATTGCCTCGGTCAGCAGGCGGCATGCTGGGCCCTGCAATCGTAGTAACAAGAACAGGGACAGGCACGGGAATACTGAGGGCCCGCAGCTACGCAGCCCCTGCCTCCAGCCACGCAGGCTCCAGGCGCCATCCATATGGGGCAAGTACCACTATTGTCCCCATTTCACAGGTGAGGAGACAGGCGCCGGGTGTGAATAACTGGCCCAAGGCCACTCAGCTCGACAGGGGCAGGGCTGGGATTAAAGGCGTGCAGGTAGAAGCTGGAAGGCGCAGAGGGGCCCGAGGTCCCCGCGCCTGCTAGCTGCTCTCGTACTCACAAGTCTCCAATACCCGCCTTATTGCGCACTTGCACATGGGAAAACAGGCTCCGAGAGGCCGCGCAGGGAGCCCCAGGGCGCACAGCCGGGCGGCTGGAATCCGAGAGAGCGTACTCTGCCCACGCGTTGGCCGAGGGGCTGGGGATGCCCGGCCCGGGAATCCAGCTGAGAAGGTGAAGGGGGCCCTACCGGAGGGAGACTAGGCTGTAGAGATTCGTTAGAGGGCGGAATCACCTTCCCAAAGCCTCCTGGACCAGGGGCCGTGTCCAGAGCCTGGCCTTGAACGTTGGCCAGCCAACCCCTCACGTCACAGCAGGCTTCCCACTGGGGCCCAGATCTGATCAAAGCTCCAGGTGGCACAGGGCTGCTCCCTTCACCACCACCCCCGTTTTTAAAAGATTTTATTTATTTGAGAGAGCAAGAGAGAGAGAGAGCACGAGGAGAGGAGGGGCAGAGGGGGAGGGAGCAGACTCCCCCGTGAGCAGGGAGCCCAAGGTGGGACTCGATCGCAGGATCCTGGGATCATGACCCAAGTCAAAGGCAGATGCCCAACTGACTGAGCCCCCTTCACCCCTTTTATAGCTGTGTGGTCCGAGGCTGTCAGGGGAGCCATTGTCCGAGGTCCCACAGCGAGGACCCAGGCCTCAGGGCCCGGACAGAACCATCCAGGGTGAGATGGATGGGGGCGTGGGGGCTGGAGGTGTTGGCTGAGGAGAAAAGACACCCCCACCCATTACTTGAACCCCAGAACCCCCAAGACCCTGGGTGAGTATCACATTCTAAGAGGAATAAATTTCTACAGGAAATATTTGTGGGCTCTGGAGTGGTTTCCCTTGGAGGAGGAGAGTTCATGACCATGACACTCCTACCTCGGGGCCACCCCAGGGCAAGAGGGCAGAACCTGCCGTGCCCCCAGAGAAAGGCAACACTGGGGAGGCGGGTTTGGGCTAAAAACGAAGGACTTCTCCACAGGGAGAGTGACCCGCTGGTCCCCAGGATACACCAAACCACCAGTCACAAGAGGTGCGCGGGCCGGGGCAGGCCCTCGAGGAAGGATTTCTACACCCAGGGGCCCAGGGCTGGGGGCCAGCACAAGGCCCTCCCAGCTCCATGGCCCTGTGAGCCTAGGGCTCAGTCTGTGGTTCCAAGTCAGGGAACTCCTCCTCTCCTGACGTCCTGTTCTGTTCCAGTTCTGTCCAGAATGTTCTTCCTCACGTCATCCTTAACCCATTCCGTTTAGGGGATGGTCATTGTTATCCCATTTCACAGGTGAGAAAACTGAGACTCAGAGGACTCACAAGTAGCTTCTCCAGCATCAGAGCTAGCAAATGTCACCTGAGCTTGAAACCAGGCCTACCAACCCCAAAGCCACTGAGCCTTGGTCAATCTGATTCCAATATCCTGTGGTCCCAAGATTGTTTCTTTGTGGCCTGAAACCAGTTCTTCCCCTGGAGGTGGACCACAGGGCCCTCAGTGCCACCACAGACTGCCCCCCCCAACCACAGCCCCCACCCGGCCTTACCACTGTCAGCTCTGTGGTTTCCCGAACACTCAACCAACAGCAGTTTTGACCATAATGGTTCCCACGAGGGGCTGCCGGTCAATTTTCCTTGCTTGGTTCTCAATTTCTCCTGAAGGGGAAGGTAGCTCAGGCCCAGGAGGGGGGCCACCGGCTGCCCCTCCCCACGAAGCGTCCATGTTTATCTCACACTCAGGCCACACTGTATCATTTCATCTTAATTTTATTTCCTCTTATAAATGGGCACAGCACGGGAAGTGTTAAAAAAAAAAATACACACACACACACATACAACCAAACAAAAAACAGAAACAAAAAAACCCAAACAGCTCCTTCACAAGGCTGGGACAGGTGAGGACCCACGGTGGGGCAGGCACCTGGGCCTCTTTTCCAGTCTTTTCCCTCCACTTTTCATTAGAGATTTGGCCATGAACTCAGGACAGGTATGGTTAATAAACAGGTTATGGGGGAGAGAGAGGGCAGGGAAGGCCCGGGGAAGGGAAGGACAAACTCCCCCACCCCCACCCCAGGCCGGGTTCTTGGAGGGCTCTGTACAGGAGAAAGGACACACAGGAGGGACACTGTCTTCAGGGGGCTCTCTGGAGCCATGCTGCCTACGAAACTATTTACATGTATTCGCCACACTGGGGCTGGGCGCGCTGAGCTGCCAGGTGGCTGCTGGGGGATGCTGGAACCATCGGCCCTTGGATGGCAACCCCAGGACCCGGTCTTGGCATCTCTGTAAATCTGTACAGTTTGTGGGCTTCTATTTACAGGCAGGAGGCCTGAGGAAGCAAGTCCGGGGTGATGGCCTCCAGGAGAAATTCAGGAGAGCCGAGGAGGTGGTGGCCACTCTTGCCCCGCCCAACAGGCAGAGATCATCTGCTTCCTGTGCTCGGGGTCCCAGCCTGGAGGCCGGGAGGGATGGTTCTGCCGACCCCAGCGGGGAGTCTGCCCTGAGCCCCCCAAGCCACTGCCCGCAGACCTGCCTCACCCAGCCCTGGTCACCACCCAGCCACCTCCAGGGCTCAAGGGGATAAACCTTTCAGGAGAGGTAGCCCCTTCTGGCCTCCTAGGGAGACAGAGCCTGGGTTCTGAAAAGTCACAGCCAGAGGGGGGCCCCAAACTCCACCTCCCGAGGCCCTTGCCGCCCTCCCTGGCAGCCGAGGCCCCAGAGGTTCTCAAACCACATGAGCTCCCTCCCCTTTGGAATTTGCCCTGCTTCCAGGAAATGCCAGGGCCCTCCCCGAGCACACTCGGGTCTGGCCATACACATCTGGGCAGGCCCTGCACGCATCGCACCGTGTGCCCAGGCTGGGTGAAGCCCCGCACCCACATTGCACCTAGGAGAGCACCAGCTCATCCTTTTAACCGACCTCTCCCTTGGCCCGCCCTGGCTGGGCTGGGCTGGCTGGAGTGGAATTGGGCTAGTCCGACTGTTCAGTTTCATGAGGATAAAGCCTGGGCCTTTGTCTCGGGTCCAGGGCTCGATGAATGAGGCCCTCGGCCTCTTCTCTCAAATGCAAAGGACAGAGAGAAGAGGCCAGTGCCAGGAGGCAAAGCCCCAAGCCCCAAGTTAGAAGCCAGCCCTCAGGATGTGAGGAGTCAGGCCTGCCGGGGCCAGGCTAGACCCATGAATGCCACTCCAAGCCCATTCCAGCCAGACCAGGCCCAGCTCAGCCACCCTTGCTGGGCCCCACCCCACCATGGGCCCTGGCCCGTGCCAGGGTCTCCCACCCCGGGCCCACCATCCCTGGATTCGTGTCCTCTCTCCTCCATGCTCCCTGGCTTCTCAGCCTCGGCCTGCCCAGGCCTCGTCACCAGAGCTGCTGGCCCCAAGACAGCAGCCCGCCAGGGAGCAGGGTAGAGGGAGGCCGGGACTTTGGTCTCCCCCTCCCCCAGCCCTTCTGCTCTGGGGACAACCGAGGCCATGTCACCTCACCTTCAACAGATCTTGGGCCCAGGGTGCCTCCCCTCACTCCTGCCCCCTTCAAAGGCTGGGTTCCTCACAAGCTTCCAGGCCCTACCCAGGGGGACACTGAGTCTACAAGATAGAGCCCCGGGCTGGAAGTAGGATGCTGGAAAATACAGGGGGTGACGTTCCCTGGAAGCTCGCCCTCACCACCTCAGGCACCCCTCCCCGTCCCCCTGCAGAAGTCTGCTGCCAGGGAGTCTTGAAAAGGGAACAGAAATAAAAGCTGCTTTCCTGACTTTAATCTGGGTCGAAGGTGAGGGGTGGGGGTGTGAGCACCAGCCAAACACAACTCAGACCACATCCCGTGGCTTCGGGAGCCCCACCAAGCACAGTCTCCCCAAAGGAGATCTGTGGCCCCACATTTAAAATATCTACAGAAGCGGCCCCCTTGCAAGGGTAACAAAGAAGGGGGAGGCGGGCTGAGGTCTGTGGCACCCCCACCCACACCCGCTCTCAGCTCCTGGCCTGGGGCCACGCGTCTGGACAGGCGGCTCCCAGCGACAGGTCCATCCAGCGGCACCCAGGAGAACCATCAGGTGGTTTGGCCAATGAGTGAGTCAGTGTCCACAGGGAGGGCCCCAGGGCGGGACCGAGGTGGGCCTGGCGAGGCCAGTGGGGGGAGAGGGTGCAGGAGGCCCCGGGCGGCAGGGCCCACCCTCGCAGGCACTTTGGGGACTTGTGTCCTGGGAGGCAGAGTCAGCCCCTAGCTCAGAGCAGAAGGGGGACACAGGGAGACCAGGAGCCAGGCCACATGCCCCTCCCCGCCCAAGGCTTGTGGTCCTGGGAGACCCAAGCCCCCTCCCCAGCCTGGGGCCGCATTCCAGGAACCAGCCTGCCTTCCTCAGCAAGGCTCCTCGTGAGTTGGGGGCTGGCCCTGGACTAAGTCCCTGGCGAGCGACAGAGGGGAAGGAAGCAGGCCTCACCGGGTGTGCGACGCCCCGGGGGGCTTGTGGCAACGTGCCCTCCGTGCCACGCTTTATTCCGGGAAAGGCAAGGAAGTGCCCACCTCTTCTCCCGTGCGGGCACGGGGCTGTGTGGGGTGAGACTGCATCCGTGTGGATTGTGTCTGACGTGCCGGGGTCGCTGGCAATGCAGTTGGTGTCAGCGTCATGGTGAGGGACTGAGTGTGACGGCAACTCAGGGGACCCAATATGGGCTGACTGTCCCAGCTTGACTCCGCCCTCTCCAGTGAGCCTGAAAGCCGGGGACAACATGCGTGATGCCACAGTGTACATGGAGGGGGGCGAGGGGGGCCGAGAGCAGGGCAGGCCACATCATCACCACCAGGCGATGATGTCTGGTGACGTGCATCGTTGTAAGCACTGGGGGGATGTGAGAGTCAGCGTCTTTGGAAGAATGTGTGTCTGTGACAGGTCTACACCAGCTGGCTGGTCAGGACCGCGTATGCTTCTGTCATCGCGTACTTCCGTGTGTGTGACATGATGCGTGACCACGTGGGAGATGGTGTCTGGGCAGAGGCCCACTCGCCAGAGGGAGGTCCGAGCAGCCCCCCCTGCTTGCCAGTGGCCCCCAGGTGCTCTCAGGAAGTCAGTTCCTTAGGGGCAGACGGGGATGAAGGTGAGGCCTGTGGTACGTGTACACGGGGCAGGGGAGGGGGGGAGCATGATCCCACAACCCCAGAGAGGCCAGGACAGAACAGACTGGCAGCAATAGGTACCCCCTCTCCCGGGCAGAGAGGGGTCCCGGGACAGCGGCGAGAGGCTGCAGCGTCTCAGTGATTTCAAGGGCTGAGCCTGCCCAACGCTTGTCCTGGAAACCAGCCTGGGTGCCTCTCTACCTCCAGGAGACCTCAGCCAGCCCTGGGGGACCAGGGTGGGGCTCAAGCCCATCTCAAGCCCCACCCCTTCTTCCAGCAGCCACTCCGGAGCTTCCTTCCTCTGGTCTGTCTGACCCGAGGTCCTGAAGCCGGCTGATTGTGGGGAGGATGGGGGCGGGGGGAGAGAGAAACAAGAGATGAGCTCGTAAGGGCACAGTCGAGGGCAGATGGCAGCGCCCCCTGTCCTTCAGGCAAGATCTGTGTGAGGCTGACAGTCTGGGCAGACCTCGGGAGGGCGGGCAGAGATGAACTGGGGCCAGGCTCCCTTCCAGGCCCAGTCCCAGGCCAGGGCTGGTGGGGCCGGGCCGGGGGCTAGGCAGAGGGGCGACGCTGAGCTACGGGAGGCACTGTGGCTCCGCTAGGCGTAGAACTCCTCCTGCTTGTCAGGCTTCTGGTACGTGACGCTCGCCTGCTTGGGCTCCTCCAGGGTGTAGCTCCCCTCATCCTTCTTCTTCATGCGGTAGATGAGTAATGTGACCAGGAAGGCGGCGAACAGGGCGCCCACCACCCCACCTACAATCACAGCTGTGGAGGAAGAAGGCAGAGGTCAAGGGCTAAAGACAGTGCGGGACGAGCTTAGAGCCTGGGCAGGGGGCTGAGGCTGGGGGTGCAGTGAAGTCAATTCTAAGCCCGCCAGCACTGGCTGCCATTCACGGCCCTCGCTGGGGCCTGGCTCCCTTCCGGGTGCCTGACGCACACTCACAGAATGCCCGCACCCACGCTAAGGGAGGGGCCGCGGTCCTCACTGAGTCTAAGAGGCCATCAGTCGGAAGATGCTCTGATGTTTTATGGACATTATGAGAGCAAAAAAGCACCAACTAAGCTACAACACACCCCAACTATGGAAGGGCCTAGAGCTTACTTAAAAAAAGAAAAAAGGAGTGAACTTATGAGCGGATGTGTAGTGCGAACCAGTTAAGTACAAAGTGGCCAGCCCCACTCTACAGAGGAGGAAGAGGGGGCCTGGAGAGCTGAGGGAACTGCCTGAGGCCACACTGCCCCATGAGTCCAGAGACTTCAGCCCAGGCAGGTCCTTGGGCTGTCAAGGCTGGGGGCAGGTCAAGCCAGAGGATGGGGTCAGAGATCAGGGTCCAGGGGCTGAGGTCCAGGGAAGCAGGCATCAGGGTCAGACCCTGGGACAGGGGACGGTCAGAGGAGGAACCAGAGGGCGGGTCTGGGGGGTTGAGTTCCCAGCATTCCCTCCCTAGGAAACGAGGCTCCTAGAAACCCACACCCTGACCTCTTCTCGGGTTCCTAGAGGTCAGACTGAGGCCTGACCAGCTGCCTCACTCTGGGCTCCTCCCAGGACCCAAGCCTCACCTACGAGCACTTCCTTCCGCTCCAGGATGCTTTTCTGAGGCAGCTGGGCAGCTGAGCTGCCTGAGTCGATGGCATTGTCCAGGAGGCCGGGGCCTGGGCGCGCGCCCTTGGGCAGCGTCCCAGGTGGAGGTGACGGCTTGGCTGCAGCCGCATCCACGGCCACCACTTCATTGGCTGTGTCCGGCTGTGTGGTCTCCTCCTCCGGCAGCTCGAAGTCCCCGCTGGGCCCCCCACTCACGGGCACCTCTGGCTCATCCCGGATCGTGGTCAGGACGGACTCCGGAGTTGGGGTCTGTGGGGAGGGTGGCATAAGCCCAGGAGCCAGGCCTGCCCCCACTGTTGCCATGGGGCAGCCCACCCCCCTGTCCCCCACACATGACCCCACGTCCCCCGTGGGTCTGACACAGAGCACTGGCTATGTGCCAGGCATGGTGCTAAAACACATTATGGGCATTGGACCCTCACGACATCCCCGGGAAGGAGGTATCATTGCCCCTAACGTACAAAGCTGGAAACAGGCTCAGAGAAGTGGAGTGACTTGCCGAGGACACACAGCTAGGAAGTGGTGGGAGCAGGACTAGAATCCTGATCTCTCTGGGCCCCCGTGGCTGGTGTCTGTGACCACCACACTCTACTGCCCCTCTTCTCCCCTGGCCACGTCCTGTGCCCAGCCCGCCTCTGTCCCCTCTCCCTCTAGCTGCCTTGGTGACCATTCTTGGGAGACTGCTGTCAAATTGCTGTGTGGGGGCTGCTCGAGGTAGCCCGGCCCGCCGTCCATGTACCTGAGGCAGAGGGGAGCCCCTCGGCCTCGGGGTCTGTCCAAGAGCACACATGCAGGGCACCATGCCCCCTGGAGGCGTGTCCAGGGAACCAGCCTGGGGGCCCCCACCGCCTGGAAGCGGGACCAGGGCTCGGATGCCTCCCGGGTGAGCGTGGGGAGCAGGGCCTGGCGTCCTGCTCCCCATACCCTTCCCGCCTGGCCGCCAGCCACACAGGCTGCCCCGGGGGCTCAGAGGAGCTGAGGGCAGGGCCTGCACCCTGCCGGGGCTGGCCTGACCTGACGGCAGCTCCGCCATCTGGCGGCCCTCGTTTCTGTACCCCAATCAGTGCCGCTACCCCCCCTCTGCGCCCAGCTTGCCCAGCAGGGAGCGGGCTACTTTTCCCATTTCCTTGACCCCATGCACCCCCTGCCTCCCTGACATCTTCACCCCCTTCCCTCCAACCCTCCAACCCCCTCACACACAACCACACGCTCACGCACGTGCGTCCTGGCCCCCAGGGCCGACTGCAGGGCTCAAATCCTGCCCCTGCTGTCGCTGGTGAAGAGGCCGTGCCACCCCGAGGGGCGGGTGACGGCTGAGGGATGGCACGGGGCCACGCCAGCAGCAGGTCGCCTGCGTGAGCTGCGGGTTTTCCTCTCCCACGGCCTCCCTCAGTCACCCTCAGACTAACAACGACAGCGACGTGGTGACAATGGCAGGAGGGAAGCTTCTGGTTGGTTACCACTGCCAGGCACTGTTTCAGGCACTGGACAATTCCTACCACGCTACAGTTCACATCCTATCATTTCCTCCTTACAGAGAGGACCGGTGACTTCCTGAGGTCCCGAGGCTCCCAAGGGCAGTGGGAGAACTCCAGGCCGCAGTGCCCGCCTCCTGAGTCTGCGCTCTTCACCAGAACGCCCAGGCCCCCGGTCCCGCCCCCCGCCACCACGCTTCGCCCACTTCCTTCCCCATCCACGCCTTGTCCCAGCATCCTGGTCTCCCTTCCCTCCCCGGCCACCTCGACCTCCATCCTCATCACTCCCAGCCTCGGCCCTCCGGCCTCATGCCTCTCTCACCCTCTCCATCCCCAGAGCCTCCCAGCCCTCACCCTGCCCAGCTGCATCCTCCCTCCCCCAGGCCCTGACTCACCCTCCTCTCCCCACCTGCTTACCTGAGCCACCTCTGTGGGTCCAGGGGCAGTGGTGCCCAGGGGCAAGGTGCTCTTCTCGGGGATGTCAGGCTCCTGGGTGGCAGCTGGCCTGGGAAGGGCCCTTGGTCTGGAGGTAGCGGTGCTGACCATCCCGGGGGTTGGGGCCTCTGTGTCCAAGACAGCCACCGTGGTGGGAGGCGAGGGTGCTGCGGGGGTGGTGGCCCGGGCCGTGGCCGCCGTGGTCAGCGGAAGAGGCAGAAGCCTCTGCACGCCGGTGGTCCTTATGACGGAGGTGGTGGCCGTGGAAGGGGGGGCCGCGGGAAGGCTGGGGGCGGCAGTGGCCACCGTGGCGGGTGCCGTGGCCACAGTCAGGGCCCCCGCAATTGTGGCGGCAGTGGTAGCCGTGGGAGTGGAGATGGTGGTGGCTCTCTGGCTGGGCTCTTCTGGGACTTCTGTCACCACGGGAGGGTTGGTGGCCGGCTCCGGGGTGGGGTGCTCCGAGGGGAGCTCTTCCAACGGGGTGCCCACAGGCTGGATGTCCACGGTGGGCAGCACTGCGGGTGTGGTCGACACTGCCATGGCCACATCCGGGCTGAACCGCATGGCTGTCTCGATGCCCGACTCCTGCTCAAAGTCTGAGGGGGCGGGGAGAGGAGAGAGCTACAGAGCTGCATGATTATGAGGGCCGTGTGGGCCCCAGGTAAGGAACGACCATCAAGATGCCAGGGGCGGGGGGGGGGCTCCCAACCCTCACTCTACACAATTTTCCCAGGACAAGATGAGGGAAAGAAGGAAGGCACCGCCTGGCCAAAGGTTACCAGTCGGCTGGTGGCTGTTCCCTAAGTCCTCTCTGCCTGGCCAGAATTTCTTCGGGGGGGGGGCACCTCTTCCAGGAAGTCTTCTCTGATTATTCCAGACCACCCAGCCTGGACCCTCTGGCAGGTTGAATCCAGGCAGTGGCAACTAAAGCCCTACAGGGTTTTTAGCCCTTGCTGAAGGCTGGGGGCAAGCAGGGGAGTGGCATTCTGGGAAAAGTCAGCCCTGGGTACCCCCTACCATGAATGTGGTGGTGGGCACATTCAGGGCTCCCCCAGAGGCACAGGCCACAGGCAGACAGCAAGGAGGGGAAGGAGCCCTTCCTACAGGGGACTGCTGGAGTAACCCGGCTGTCTCTGGGCCAGGACACTTGAAGGGGCCCGGGAGGAAATGAGGAGAGAGGGAGAGAGAGAAGGTGCAGCCAGCTCCCGGGGCGCCTGACCAGGCAGAGAGAGGAGGGGTGGAGAGCAGCCAGAGAGGTTCGGGAGGAGAGACATGACCCAGCAGAGATGGATTTTACGAAGATTAACTTGCAAGAGGCTTACAAGGAGTAAGCTAAAGCAGGGAGACTCGAGGCAGGGGACCGTGGGAGGCCAGGGCTGTGGCACACAGACCTCCTGCCATCCCATCGGACCATCTTGCCCCCTCCCTGGGCCCAATCTCAGCACAGACTCCTTTAAAAAAAAAAAAAGTAATCCCTACACCGCATGTGGGGCTCAAACTCACAACCCCCAGATCGAGAGTCGCACCCTCTACTGACTGAGCCAGCCAGGTGCCCCGAGCACACAGCCCTTTTGCTACGTTTTTCGAGCTCCTTCTCTGTTCCAGACCCTGACGTCTTATGCTGAAGCCTTCCAGAGGCTCTGAGAAGAAGGCATACTTATTCCCATCACTCCCAGGCGAGACTGCAGGGCCTCCGAGAGGGAGAGTGGCTGAAGGAGGTACAGCTGTTTGGGGGCAAAGCCGGCATTCAAACTCAGGGCACCTCCCTCCCTTTGCATGGCTCTGCTGGCCTTTCCCAGGGCCAGGCCATGGAACCAGGCTGTCCCAGGCACGGTGGAGGCGTCTGCCCCTTTTCATCGTTCCCCAAACCTGCCCCGGGCCACCGCTGCTTGGATGGGAGGGGGCCACCTGACCCAAGCTGAGTCAGCCAAATGATCTCCTCGAGGATGTGCCATTGCCCCCCAGACATGGTTACTAAGTGCCTGCAAGAGGTCAGGGCAGTACTGTCACCTGGGTCACTGAGGAGCGTCTGTGTTCCCTCAGGGGGTTGGGAAGCCTGCAGGGGAGACGTGAGCACTGCTCGAAGAGACAGAATCATGGGGAGTGGGGAGTCCTGAGCTCTGAGGTCTCGAGGCCCTGCTTCCAGCCCCAGGAGGATGGTCTGCCCCCCTGCCTGAACTCCCCCCCCCCCGATCGTGGAAGTGAGCCTGCATGGGCCCCTGGAGGCAGCCAGCACTCAGCACTGCCCAGACACCGGGGAGAGGAGAGGGGAGGTACTTACAGCCCGAGCCCGACCCTGAGTAGAGGTTATCCAGCTCATCGTCGGGGAAGGAGTCATCGTCCCCGGAGCCCTCGAGGTCCACAGGCCTCTCAAAGTTCTCGCTGCGCCAGCGCTGAGCCTGGGGAGGGCAGAGTCGGGCACAGAGCTCAGCACCTGACGCCAGCAGCCTGGACGGGCCCGGAGGGACAACAGACGCGCTCACAGGCCAAGTGACAATGAGGGACGGCACCAGGTGTGGCCAGCCCGTGGGCAAACAGAGCCACGGCGGGCCTGATTACCACCCACCCAGGGGCCAGGGTAGCAGCCCCATCTTCCTACCTGACCGCCACCCCTGGGGACCAGGCCACTCGCCCATGCCCTGATCAGAACTGCTGGGTGGGAGAGCTGGGCTTCGAGCCAGAATGCTGGCTTTGAGCCCGGCTCCAGCTCTTAAGACGTGCGACTGGGGGAGAGTTACTTAGTCTCTCCCTGCCTCAGTTACTCATTACCCATAAGCAAACAATGCCCACCTTCTTGGGGTGCTGTGAGCACGCAGTGGGCTAACGCGGGTGCAGTGCTGAGCACCTGTTGCATACAGGTTAGCGTGACTCTCGGTGTGGCCACTGTCATCAGACCCACCCTCAAAGTGCCTGTCGCACTCCTCAGGAACAGAGGTGGGGCCCCCATTCCGCAGAGGAGGGAACTGAGGCCCACAAAGCCGCCCCGGCTCACCCGACAGCACATGACGCAATGAGAGTTGGCCTCTGCTCAGAACCCGAAGCTTCAGACCTCACAATCCCAAAGGCAGTGCAGTTAGTCCCATCGGACAGACACGGGGTTTGGGGAGCTTTGGGGCTTTGGGGCTTTGGGAGGGAAGTACCTTGGGTAAGAGTGGCTGGGGGGAAGGGAGAGAAGGGAGGGCAGGCTCCGGCCCTGGCCCCGGGCCTTCCCCGAAACAGGAAGTTGGCCCACCTCCCCGCAAAGCATCTTAATGCCTGAGTTAGCTCAGGGCCCGAAGGCCCATTTCCACCTCAACAGAGTTAGAAGGGGTCGGGGGGTGGGGGGGGGCTTCTCGAAGTGTCCAGCTCACCTGGCCTAAGACTCCTCCTGGTGTCAGAACTTGGGGAGGCCTGGAGCTGGGGCCGTCCCTCCCCACTGCAACCCTGCAGTGAGAGCCCCACAAGGGCAAGCAAGGCAGGAGAGCACCCCCCACCCACCCCCAGGGGCAGGCTGGGCCCCAACCCCTGCCACACCTTTGACCCAGGCTCCAGGCTGGACCCAGCCAGTCCCTGGGCCTGGGAGCTTTCCCAAGCAAAGGGAGATGGGTGCCTGGGGCCCAGGTCTGGACAACCAGCACTTGGGGCTGAAACAACAGAACAGAGAGAAAGCATCTCCGGCAGAGGCAAGGGAGAAAGCACAGACTTTGAGGCCACCCTCCAGCGTCCCCTGGGCTCCCTCTGCACCCCTCCACTTGCTGGACTCCAGCCCCGCTGGCCTGGCAGCACTCTATTCCTGGAATGTTCTGCCTGTCATTCACGCCGTTCTCTCTACCCAGAACATTCTTCCTTCCCCGCCCCTCACCCTCCACCTTTTGGCCAACTAACCTCTCTGCCCCTATCACTTCAGTTGAGAAGCCTCCCTCCTCTGATCTTTCAGTGTACCCTGTGCTCAACTCACACCTACCACCCCTGCTTGCCTGTGTCCTCACTCGGTGACTGCCCCCCCACCCCGAACTACACCTTGATGGATGGAGGCAGAACCTCGCCTGGCACACAGTAGGTACTCAGGGAGAATCTGTTAAGGGACCGTTGCGCTGGGAGATGGGACTAATTCCTGGGGCAGGGGCAGAGTAGGGGCAGGCTGGAGCTGCAGCCGGGAAGCCCCGTCACGGGAGGCTCTCAGGGACCTGCCGACAACGCCAGCCTGGAAATGGGTTACTTTTCGTCCTCACCGCATGTCAGAATATTGTGAGCGCGGCTCTGAGGAAGAGTCCAAGCATCCACACCGTCGGCCCGACGTGGGGCACCACGAAAGGCATGTGAGCAGAGGGGGGACGGGGTCAGAGCTGCATGCCGTGCTCAACCTCTCACACCCCCACCCCCACCTGACCGGGCCCCCTTCTGGGGTTCACACACAGCTAGGGTGAGGCCCCCAAACCTGGCTTCCTGCCTCAGCCCCGACCATCTGCTTCACAGCCCTACCCAGGCCAGCCGGGGCAAGAGGCCAGGGCAGCGAGCCAG